>NC_135486.1:54221240-56982930 GCF_052094955.1 Ictidomys tridecemlineatus
TGGCCAATTTAACTCAAAACAAGAGTAAGCATACTGAGTTTTTTTTTTTTTAACAGCTCATTTTATCTCAGACTATGCTAGGGTACAACTCTCCAAGAACCCCAGTAGGGTATCTATTAGTACCTCTTCTCCTTGGTAGCTTTTAATGCAAATATTATTTTACTCAGTATTTTATTATAGAAAACTCCACTTTTCAGTAGGTTTCACTTGTCTCTTGCTCTGTACAGCTTAATATTTGGCAGACTCTTCAAAGGGGAAAGATCATTTGAGTATCCAGCTTCCTTTTTCTGTATTCCTTCCTCCAGGACCTTGCTTTCTCAAGTTCTACCTACCTTGGCAAATCTGAACTCACAGTTTTGCCTCTTCAGCCCCCAAGATATTGCCAGAAGACCTGCTATAGAGTCAGCAGATGAACCAAGAGAGAAAAGCAACTTCTAAACTCTGTATGGTTCCCTTCTCTCTCAGATCTTCACCATTCAAGCCTTAGTTGCCTAGGAAGTTCTCTGAGACAACTCTGGCTCAATAGAGGGCTTCTGCAGTCTAGCACCAGCTGGGGCCAAAATCTGCTCTGATTGGCCAATGCCTATGCCAGTCCAGATTATTATTGGAAAGACTCTAATCAGAAGGTTACATTCCAAAGGAAATTCCTACAATTGCTTTGGCTATTGTTTTTACCAGTCAACAGTAAAAGTATTGATAATTAGAATGATGGAAGTTAGAAAGGATTCTACTTTGTAATCGTGTTCAAGATATATGGACTGTCTAGAAATATTGAGCAGGTCTTCTTGCTCTTATCCAAATCCAGCAAGTTCAAATATCCAATGGATTAGAGGACAGATGGGTCCATTATTCTGATCCTTGCAGGAGTTTTTAAATTTATTTTTTGCTTGACTTTGGGTGATTATCTGAATTATAACCGCACCTGCCTCTAGCATATCTTTTATAGAAGGTACTACAGGAGTGCCTGAAAGGACAAGGATATAACTCTTCATCAATTTTACAAAATAGATTGTATCACGTTTTTGTGAGCTTGCTAATATATGTGTGAAAGTATGGCAGAATTTGGTTTAGGACTCATTTCCTTCATAACAACCTAGAAATAAGGATTCAAAAGAAGAAACTTAGAACTCCATGTACCTTGAACTATGGAAGGCTAAAAATATCTACCTAAAAGAACTGTAGATAATCAAATTGGCTTGGGTTAGTTTGAAAAAAAAAATGTCCTTTGCTTTTGTAAGTCATTACAGAACTTTCATGACCATGACAGCCTTATTAATTTTTCTGTCTAAAGTTTTTTTTTTAATGTCACATGAACTATTGTAATATAGCTTATTCTTGGTCCAACTTACCCAAATTCTCTTATTAATTCTAGATGGACACAAAAAAAAAGAACTGAAACTATTGAAGGGTATCCTTAAAGTTGATGACTGACAGTTAAACACTGCATTCAAGAGAAGGGAATTCTTCCCTCTCCCTGTCGCAAGAAAGTTTATAAAGCTTGTGAATATCATCTTAAGCCAAAAGAACATTAGAGAACCTGAATTCTGCTTCAATAAAACACATACAGAACACAGAGGTACCACCAAAGTGACACTTCTCACCATTGTGAGGGGTAAACTGCTTTGGGGGGAAAAGCTGACAGTGCTCAGCCCTTGTCTTGGGGGGGGGGGCGGTTCAGGAGTATGGCCTCCCAAAGACTCCCAAGATTCAGAGAGTAAAACCACCTTGTTGCTTGCCCTGAATGAAAGCAGCCACCATGAAGGGCTTGGTCACAGAGTGCCATGGAATCCCCAAGTTCCTACACTTGGCAGAAATTTAGAGATTTTTCTGGTCTACAAGTACATTTTACAGTCCAGGAAACTCAGATTGAGATTACCCAGAAGATAAGGCCTGACCCAGAATTTAGAACTTAGAATTTCACTGGGTTTATAATCCATTGTCCAGTTTAGTGTTCCCCTGTTTTCCCTCCTTCAAAGGAGCTACCAGAAGCCAGGGACTCCTTCTTAGGCTATAATTAACATTCTTTCTGGCTGTTCTCATGACCGAGGCTAAGGTAGGTCAGGATAACATTGAAAACAGCACAGGACTTTTAGGCTATTTGTGTCTATCCAGCCATTTGGATATAAACAAAGTGTCCTCAGCAAAGAAAATAAAATTTTTATATCAGAGTAACAGGAAACAACAATAGTCAATAATATGGGCTGCTTTTAATGCTAAGATGTCAATATGTAGTTATTTTCTTTCCAGAAGAGCAATATGAAAATATTGATGTTAGGAAGACAAAGGCACTTATATGTTAGCTTTGACCTAAATTTTTTAGGCCCTACATCTCTGGTTGAAATTCATTTCATTCTTTGGATAATTTTGGCAGAGGATAAATATGCTGTCTCAAAAGAAAGAATAAACAAGATTAAATCTGTTCAGTGATTTCTCACGGGACAAACTCTAATCTAAGCAACAAAATGGAAGAGGAAAATATTGTTCAGTACTGAAGAGGTAGAAATCTGTTCAAACTTTCTGTTAAAAATGAAGAATTCTAAGGCTCTGGCTTACTTGATAGCAATAGAGATATTTCAATATACCACTGACTTTAGAGTATTGTGTATTCGATGTATTTCACATGGTACTCAGGATTCTCACTGGCAAGGTTCATATATAGCACTAAATGCAATAGAAAGCCATCCTTAGATACTCTCAAATATTTTTCATCATTCACATCATCTTCCAAGGATTCAGTTTTGAGAAGGTAAACGAATCTAAAAGTGGAATTTATGGGAAATGGGCATTGTTTTGATAAGATACTAATATGAAACTGTCTACTTTTCATTAACAAGCAGCCCTCTGACAGGCTAGAAATAAAAACATAGATTCTGTAATAAAAATATGTTCTACAGAAACTTAGATGACATATGGTCCACACAGAAGTCCCTCGTGCATAGTTTGAGAATAGCCTAATATGGGAATGGTGAGTCCTGTCTCATCAATCCTTCATACTGGTTCTACCAATGCAGACATCACAAATCAATCACAGAACTATTTCCTGCCAAGTTCAATACTTCAGGTAGATGCCAAGATTTGATTATAGTAGACAAGGAAGCTAAAGCTGATTTATTATTACAGGCAGTCAAACAAATCTACATATAGCAGTACAGTTGTTAGATGTATGGGCAGAAAGTACTAAGTTCATACACAGATCAATCAGATATCAGAGAGCTGTTCTTGGGCGTGTTACTGAGAGTAGGATATTAACTATCTAATGTTTCTGTCAAAATTAAATTAGATAGTGTAAAGTTCTTAGTCAAATATCAGGTATAATATAAAGACTCCTTAATTATTAGCTATTATTATTACTAATAGAAGAATATGCATATCATTCAGACATGTTAGTTCTCTGTGTCTGAACACCATGTTATACACAACACTTTCTGCCCAAGAAGTTTGCTTCTTCCTGATAATATCCCTAGACTTTACATAGGCACATCCCCCTCTCCCCCGCACCCGCCCCGCAAAAAAAAAAAAAAAAAAAAAAAAAGCCAAAAAAAATCAATCTGGGCTGGGGTTGTAGTTCAGTGGCAAAGCACTTGCTTAGCATTTAGATAATGCCTGAAATTCAGAAGGACTACCTTATGATGGATAAAATAGTTTGGATAAGGAAGGTTCTCCAGAGATCCATGTTTTAAAGGCATGGTCCCAGCCTATGGTGCTACTAGGAAGTGGTGAAACCTTTAAGAGGTAGGGCCTAATGGAAAGTCTTTAGGTCACTGTGTGTGTGTGTATGGGGGGGTGTCCTTGAAGGGCATTGTGGGACCTTGGTCTCTCTTGTACCTGGCCATGAAGTGAATGGTTTTGTTCTATCATGCACTCCCTAATATCATGTGCTACTCCATCACAGGCCCAAAATCAAAAAGACCAGGTGATCATAAAACTAGAAACTCTAAAACTGTGAGCCAAAATGAACCTTTTCTCTTTATAAGTTGTTTATCTCAGGTATTTGTTATAGTAATGGAATGCTGACTTACATAATGGACATAGTTATGATGATCAATAAGTGGTCCTTAACTATAGCCTCAGTGTGGACATCTAGCTGCTAGAATGTGAAGCCAGACTCTCTGTTCTATAACTTGCAATGACCTAGAAGAAGGGAATTTACTTTCGTGTCCTTACAAACTCACAGGATCCATTATAAGGAATTCTAGGGTGCTGGGACCCAGAGAGTCATCTGTAATAAAGGGTAGAGGTTTCTTGGAAACAGAAGAGGCTGAGACTTGTTTAAGAGTTGCCGGAGTAGCTTTAATCTTATCAGCGTATTTTGCATCTTCAAACTGCAAACCAGGCCTAAAGCATAAGGAATCTAGTCTTGGTCCCTCTGTTATTACAGACTTACAAAATTAACCTCTTATAGATCTGCCCTCTGATTTTAATGTCTGAAATGCAAATGCAGCACCACTTCAGTGCCTTGGGATAATTATAATAATCTTCTTAAAGCTGAAATGCTTCACTCTACTCTAAGTCTCCATTACAGCCCAGACCCGGTCTTCAGTTCATCAAAAGCCAGACAGAGGAGGATGGGGCCATGGCAGAGTAGCGACAGGCTCTGTGGTCCAGATCTCATCCCTAGGACAGACACAGACCAGGAGGCGCCCCTCTGCCAGGCTGCATGGCTGATTTATCTCAGGAAGATATTCCTTAAGGAGCCAGGCTGCGTGATGCTGCTTAGACTGGGATGTGACAAATGCCATGACCAGTTTCTTCTCTGCTTACATCCTCTGATTCAATCCTCCATCGTGAGGTGTTTGGTTAGATTTTTCTGAGACTTGTTTAAGAGTCGCCGGTGATCCAACCTATGTCTATGTTGGAATATAGCAGCTAAATTCCTGTCAAATGTCAGGTGGACACAAAAGCTTTTGCTCAGTTTTTAAAAAGGTAATCAGAGAATTTTAAAGACAAAGTGAGCCTAAAGGTTGCCACCAAAGTAATAAAGACAGAAGGCACCATACCCATGGAAAGTTTTCATTGGAAATCCTTTGAGGAGAAAAACAACAACAACAAATAAGTAAACATTCAATTAAAAAATGAGGCAGGCTAGAGGTATAGCCCAGTAGTCGAGCACTACTGGGTTTAGTATTTGCAAGGCCCTAGGTTCAATCCCCAGCACCTAAGTTAGCTGGGAGTGTAGCTCAGTGACAGAGCTCTTGCCTGACATGCAAGGGGCCCTAGGCTCAAGCCCCAGTATTGCAAAAATAAAAATAAATCAAAA
Organism: Ictidomys tridecemlineatus; assembly: GCF_052094955.1. Taxonomy (NCBI): domain Eukaryota; kingdom Metazoa; phylum Chordata; class Mammalia; order Rodentia; family Sciuridae; genus Ictidomys; species Ictidomys tridecemlineatus. The sequence goes on from NC_135486.1 coordinate 54,226,498, forward strand.
TATGGTTCAAAGAAGAAAATTAAGGTTGCAGGATGGGTAACTACTTTTCCTTTAACTTATCACCTTTTATTATGTCAGAGAGTAAGTAAGGTAAGCAGACAGGCTTATAAACAAAACAAACAAACAAGACTTGTGTTAAGGCCAAAGCCAACGAACCCTAAAGACCCCGAGAAGGATCTGACCTGCAGAAGTGGCTTGCCTCTTTTCCATGCTAGAATGGTAGCCAGCTGCACAGAGCATGTGCTTAGTTGAATACTTTGTTCTCACCATGTTGATATTTTTAACATTTTTGAAGAAGGGGTCCTGAGTTTCACTTAGCACTGGGCCTCACCAATTAAATTATAGAGTTGGTTCTGGTGGAGACATTTATTTCTTTTTGTAGATATGCCTGAGTCACTAGTGTATTTGAACCTGTTCCTTTGAATCTCCCAAATTCAAGATATAAAAGATCATTTCAGAAAAACGTGGTTGTAATCATATTTATATGTATAGGAAGAGATGGCATGATGTAAACTACTCTGGAAAAGCACTTCAAAGAAATCTAAGTACATCTGTTCTCAATTTTCCCCAATTAGAGATCCATTCTACCTATTATAGCCACAAAGGGTAACTATGGAGAGCAGTCCCAGGCCTCAAGCCCAGGACCTTAGATTTTGGGATAACATGGGGAGGCCACATACAAGAAAGAAGGCTCTGCTAGAATTTGCTTCTTCCGTAGCATATGTGACCTTGAACAATCCAGTTGCTAAGGCTGACCCTTCATTTTGCCACTTGTGAAGTAACGATAACTACTTTGCTAGGTTGCTGTGGCCATTAAATGAGAAAAGTCCTACGTAAAAACCACTTATATGATACTACACATTGCCTTCTTCTGCACTCCTTTCTTCTTCTTCTTCTTGAATTGTCTATTTGATTTTATATGTTGGTGAAACTTCTTTCCGAGAAAAGATTCATCAAATTGACAAGACAGTTTTCATTCCTCCAAACGTGGGCCTCATTTTTTCTGAAGTTACTGATTTTATAAAAATGTTCAATAAAGCAACGTTTTAACCTGAAAGCAGGGAGGAGACAAATCAGGAAGGTGTTACACAAGAATCCATAAAATATGTTTATACTTAAATTAGAACCAACAGTTCTTTACTTTGCCCACATTAACTCTTGAGAAAAAAACTCAATTTTTTATCTTTAACCAGGGTATATGGATTTCTGTAAACTCTGTTAGGAAAGGTCATGTCTTGTTGAAAAAGAGGCCTGCTTAAGTAAATGCCAGTAGATTTAAGAATAACAGCTGCAGGAGGAGGTCACAACCCGAGGAAAGTACTCATATTTAATCAGAAGACAGACTGACTACCAATCAAGATGCAAAATAGTAAGGAATCATAGCTCCTTCCTTCCATTATGTATTCATCTCAGTTTCGGAGCACAAGTCAGCATTGCTTGTGTAACAGGACACAGTGTACCATCATACTGTCTTGCTCTGGGGGTCTGTGATCACAGGAAGTGGCTACACAGGGTCACCAACTTGTAAGAAGTGGAAGAGCTTTCTCCTAAGGCTATCTTTATGTGCAGCATTTAAAAATTAATCTTCAGGCAGGGCATGGTGGCATACACCTGTAACCCCAGCTACTTGGGAGACTGAGGCAGGAGAACTGCAAGTTTAGGGCCAGCCTGGGCAATCTAGTGAGACCCTGGGTTAAAATAAAATAAAAGAGCTGGGGATGTAGCTCAGTGGTAGAGAATCCCTGGGTTTAATCCCAGTATCACAAACACATGCAAAAACCTTTTATTGTGGTTTCATAAAATTTGTCACTTTAACCACTTCTAAGTGATTCGGTGGCATTATGTGTATTCACTGGGTTGTATGACCATCACCACTATCAAGTTCCAAAACTTTCTTATCATTCCAAAGCAAAACTCTGTATCCATTAAACATTAAGTCCCTGTTCTCCCTCCACACCCCCAGCCTCTGGTAATCACTGTTCTTTCTGTCTACATGGATTTGCCTAGTGTAGGTACCTCCTATAAGTGCACTTACATAGTATAAGTACCTATATGTACTTGTATACCTGCCTTCATTCACTTAGCATGATGTCTTCAAAGTTCATCCAGGCAGTAGCGTGTGTCAGAATTTCCCTTGTCTTGCCTCAGCCTCCCAAGCCCCTGGGATTACAAGCGTGTAAACCTGCCTGGATTCATTAGCACTTTCTTTGGTGAAATAAGACTTAGAATACTCCTCAGAATGAGTAAAAATATATCCCAGAATTATGAGCAGTTAAGAAAGGAGGAAAGGCAGAAATGTTACAGGTAAGGAGAGAAAGAGGTGGGGGGTGGGAGATAGGAAGGTAAAAATCTTTAAGGTGAAAATAGAAATAAAAGTGGAGGAAAAAAATGACTTGGTATAATGCCAGTCCTAACAAAGCATCCTTAAAACAAAGTGTTATCAATTCAGAAAGGGGAAAGAGGTTGACTACAAATAACAAAAATGTATAAAATTTCACAAAGCTAGAAGAAAGAATTTTGAAAATTTCACTATAAAAGAATAATAGGAGATAGATATGTTTAAACTGATTTAAACATTACACAATGGATACAGGCACCAAAACATCACGTGGCACTTCCTTGATATGTACAGATTTTATGTTTTCATATATCTGTTGAAAATTAAATTTAAATAAAAAAGAAAAAACATAAGGAAAACATAAAGGTGTTTTGAGGTGGAATGAGGAATCTAAGCTACAGGTTTTTATAAATACCTAAGGAAAAATATAGCAATGGAATGAGGAAACTGACGAATTTGTATAAAATCATATAACTAATGCATTACTAAGAAAGCGAGGGCTGGGGATGTGGCTCAAGCGCTAACATGCTCACCTGGCATGCGCGGGGCGTTGGGTTTGATCCTCAACACCACATAAAATAAAGCAAAAAAATATGTGATACACTAAGATAAAATGAAATATTCTTCCTGATTTAGTCCCAAATAATTGTCTTGCAAGTTTAGAATATAGGGTATCCACACTAAACCAGACCAATCAGCAAAATTAGTGGGACTGACCTTCCTCCTGACCTGCTGGGTCTTGTTACAAGCACTGCACATGCCCTTCTTTCTGTATACACTTATGTTTACATGCCTACTTGCAAAGGGTCCTGTGTCAACATGCCCTGAAGGAGACTTGCCTAACATGGCTTCCCCAAAATTCATTAGTGAAATTTCTTGTTAACAACTGAAAGTTTATTCCTGCACCTCCTTTACCCCCTCCAAGTCAGGTGTAGGTAGCTGTGGTGAAACCCATCTCAGTGAGCCTGTGACATTGACAGGTGTGTAAGACAGGAACTAGATTGTCCAGAACTGGGGCTCTGGGGAAGGCAGAGGCAGCTGCATGACTTTGGGAAGCTCTTTTGTCCTTTCTAGGTACTACAGTTGTCCTCCAAAGGCCTGGGTGTGAAAGGCATGTGTAGTTGCCAGCCTGTGGTGCTGCTGGGAAGTGGTGAAGCCTTTAGGAGGTGGTGCCTAGTGGGAGGAGGTTAGGTCATTGGGAGCATGCCCTTAAAGCGGGTATTAGGATACTGGCCCCTTCTCTCTCTTATTGCTTCCTGGCTGCCACTAGTTGAGAAGTTTCTTCCACCATGAACTCTGCCAATGATATGCTGCCTTGCCACAGGCCCATGGACTGAATGTTCAAAACTGTGAGCCAAAATAAACTTTTCCTCGTTTTAAATTGATTGTCTTAGGTATTTCATCATAGCAATGGAAAGCTGTCTAATACACTAAGCTCCATTTCTCACATTTATACATGGAGTAACTAACAGAACCTGTGAGAACAAAGAAACAGAAACAGTGTGCTTCTGGCAATTTGTCACAAAGTAAATTCTCCATAGATGTTAATTATTAGATATTATTTTATCACAATTGGTTAAGGGAAAGCTTCTCTTCTCTTAGATTCTATATTGAACATCAGATACCAGGCACTCATGAAACCCCCTGAAGTCTGGAGGGGATGCAAAAAAAGATGACCCAGAGTTTAGGCTTAGCAAGCTGTTTCCTCATCTTCCAAAAGAAATTACACTCCAAGGTGCCAGCCCTAGCAGCTGCTGCTTGTACTTCCTACTCCTGATGGGGAAGTCTTTTCCGATGACCTGAACTGAAGAGGGCCGTATTCTCAAAAACCTGTGCATGGTTGTCCATGACTTGTCTCACCATACTCATTGAACATGTCCTCCTTTGGGCATGATCGCGGGGCCCCAATGAGTGAGACCATGTGTCATTTATTATTTCTTAGAGCTGGAACTCATGTATGACACACTTTCTCTGATCTCCATGTTAGAGAGCTCACTTATTTCTGGGTGAACAAGTCACTGGTGGGAACATGAGAAGAAATCATTAGCCCAGCCCAGGTACCTGAGGACTATAGTAACAGGCTCCACAGCACATCACTGAGGTGAATGCTCAAGGGGCACCTTCCCCATCCCTCTCTCACCAACCAGGCCCTCTCTCCTTTTATTAAAAATTATTTTCTTTGTCATGATGAATTTTTTATTCTTTTATATATATGCAGTGCTGAGGCTCTAAACCAGTGCCTCACACATGCAAGGCAAATGCTCTACCACCGAGCTACAGCCCCACCCCCCATGCCCTCTCTTCCTATCCCAAAGGAAGAATTCTTTAAAAGGTCTGACTTAGGGCTGGGGATGTGGCTCAAGCGGTAGCGCGCTCGCCTGGCATGCGTGCGGCCCAGGTTCGATCCTCAGCACCACATACAAAACAAAGATGTTGTGTCCGGCGATGATTAAAGAATAAATATTAAAAAGTTCTCTCTCTCCCTCTCTCTTTAAGAAAAAATAAATAAATAAAAATAAATAAAATAAAAAAATAAAAGTTCTGACTTAAAAGCAAATGTCTTTTCCCAGTGAATAGCCTACTTGACAGTCTCCACCCTTGTTTTGCATCTACTCTTAAAATGAATATGGCTGTCCCATTTGTTATTTTTCTCTTTCCTGGCTACGAGCCTCATTATAGTGGCAATGGAAAAAAATATACACAGTGCTGAGCAGAGTACCATTTGGTTAGATGCTGCTGTGCCACTGGTAAGAGAGAAGACTACCATGTGCTGTCACATCAAACCAGAGCCTGCTCAAAGTGGCAGAGGACGTTTATTAGGGTCTGTGGGCGAGATTCCCAGTCCAGAGACTCTAGGGGAATTCTGAGGAAATAAACAAAGCTTAGCACTCAGTAATGATAACATTTGTATTCATCTCTTACAATAATAATCAACACTTGGCCACATCTGTCCTCACTTGTTGCAAAAGCAAATCTCTTCCTTGTCTTTATGGTGAGTTGATAGGAGGTCTGAAACTCCAGGGAAAGAAAGAATTCTCCAATATTAGCTTTGTGCAAAAAGATCAAAGATCTGGGAATAGGTATAAGCATTACATTTCTCTAGAGCACGTAGACCAGAGCACTAAGCCTCGCTGGAGCACACATTGGGTTTCCTGGTTTAGCGATGAGTTTCCAACTACCACACTAGTTTCCCTGGGGGAGTAGTTCAAACACAGAAGCCTGCAATTGTATATTGTCCTTTTTACACTGCATTTGAGCATCAGAATGTTTCAGGAGTTCCATTGTTCTCTAGACAGATTGACTAAAACATGGGAACAGAACCTGAAATAATTCATGTGCCAGCTGAGCTGCTGGCTGCAGGCATCTACCGAGCCCAGAGAGGGCTGCAGGGCTGTTAGGAAGGCCTTTGCCAGTTATCGTTCATGGAGAAACCCACACAGTAGTAAAGATAAGAGGAGAACCATTTGGTTTGACATTGGATATAAGCAGATGCTTCTTTCCAAGGGATAAATAGTGCAAAGATGGCATACTCAGGTGACATTTTATATTGTATTGACTTCCCACTGCCAAGCAGAAATGGTTCGGGATATGTTCTATTGTACACTGTCATGTTGATATTTGTTTATCTCGATGTTGGATGTCAATCTATGAAAGTTCTGAGAAGTATATAGATCCTGTTATAAATAATTCACCTGGGACAGGAACTTCATATGTCACCTGGCATCTTGATTAATCTCTTTATTTTAATATATGAACCTTAACAATACCATCTTCTTGGTTCTTTTATTAAAAGTACAAATATGCCAATTATCACCAAAATTAATAACTACATTCCCATTTCTTCTAACAGGGCTCCAGGGAAATCAAGAGAACAAGTCTGCACCTCATTTAAAAAAAAAGAGAAGTGGGGATCTGAAATCTGGACTAACTTCATTCAATTCAAACAAAGGGTAACAAGTAGTAGAGTTGGAAATAAAATCCAAGACTTGTGAACTGAAATATTTTAAATAAGAAAATGTGTGTACTACATAAGGTTGGCACAATGCATGGCATGCCATAAGGATTCTCATCTACAATTGTAGATGGATAGGGCGCTACACAGAGAATGAGAGGGAAAGGTTTCAATCAACTAACTGATCGTGGGTAACTGCCATCTGGATCTTGTGGCCTCTTTTTCTGTAAAACGAGGAACCAGGTCATCCTCTTTCAGTTGATCTCTTTCACTGAGAAGAGTTAATTATTCCAAAGGTTTTCATCCAAACTTTAAATATTTCTTTCTCTTTGATCACCTAAAAGTGTTAGGATTAAAGTACTTTAGCATTTGGAACACGTAAGATAAATAAAGAACTCCACATTCTTTGAATAACAATTCACATAGGGAGTGAGGGTTACTTCTAAACACACACACACACACACACACACACACACACACACGCACAACAGTGCACAGTCTGTACCTCCAATCACTCCACCAGCTCTAACTCTTGGAGTGCTTTAGTGCAATCTAACTGGGGTGAACACTTCACCCTACATGTGACAGCACGCTGGACTATGACCGTAAGTAGAACAAGAGTCTACTTATATCATACAAATGTAGAACCCCTCAGACACCATCAGAAATCCATTATGTCTTTTGAAAGATGTCTAAAAATCATGAAATCCATAAGTTGGCAGAGCACTCAGAGGTCCTAGGCCCATGCAGAAGTCCCTCTGGCTGCAGCACTGAGGAGCACCGTGTGTTGTGCCAATAGATCCAATGGTGCACTGTGCCCAAGTCTGCCTTGCGTATAGTTTTTCATCTTTAATTATCTGAAAGTTGTTGCTTATTTAAATGGAAATTTGTCCACTTGAAACCTTTATCCATAAATTCTAGTTCCTTTTTGGGGAAGGGGTTGCTGAAGAGGAAACCCAGGACTCACACATGCGAAGCAAGTGCTATTACCACTAAGCCACACCCCAGCCCTGAATCCTAGTTCTACCCACAGTAACATAAATCAAGCCTATGCCCTTTCAAATAGCTGAATAAAATTCCTACTCGTCCTGTCTTCAGTCTTCTCCAGGCTAAACCTCTCAGATCTGCAGTTATTCCTACCTGCCAGGGTTTCTGGAATAGTGAGATCCCATTTGTTATTTCTTTCTTAAGCTTATTTATTTTTACTTATTATTTCTTTATTAAAAATGGATCGATGAATGGTAAACTGTACTCCATGTATGTATAATATGTCAAAATACCTTCTACTGTCATGTGTAACTAAAAAGAACAAATAATTTTTTTTAAAAAAATGGATTGTTTACTATCATTCTCTGCCCTCAACTGTTAAATTATCATATGGACATTAGTCATTTTAGGTAAGATTACCACCCACCTTTTGCAAATTCTTCCTACTCCTTTATGAATTGATAGCAAGCTGCAATGTATGTAGGAGAACAGAAAATAACAACAAAATACCCCAAAAAGCATAATTTGAAAACACTGATAACAAAAGAGTCTTCACACAAATATTGATGTATATGTTCCTAAGATATTAATGAATAACTTCTGTAATATATCCCCTGGGGGCTTATAGTTCAGCTGTGTTGAAATATGCATTTCTAGAGAAGCTTATGATATCTCTGATATATGTTTTCAGTTATAACATGAGCTCATTGTTGGAACTCAATAAATAGAAAATATTACGACTCTCTATTCACATTTATATTGTTTTGTCCTTAAAACAAATGGGAACTTTAGTGATCCATCTCTGTCTCGTGGTTCTAAATACCATCAACTTGCCAATGGCTCCCAAATTTATATCTGTAGCCCAGACGATTTCCTGAACTCCAGACTCATTTATCTAACTACCAGCCTGACGTCTCCTCTTGGATGTAAAATGAAGATCTCAATTGCAGGATATCCATGCTGAACTTCTGGTCTTCCTTTGTGTGCCTTTCCCATCTCACTTAATCAAAAATCTCTGGAGTTATCCTTAAAGCCTCACTTTCTCTCTCACTGAGCAGAAATTCTATAGACCACCTTCAAAATGTATCCAGAATCTGACTGCTCCTCAACACCTGCACTGCTTTCACCCTGGCCTGAGCCACTGTCATCTCACCCAAATCACTGCAGTCACCTCCTAACTGGTTTCCCTACTTCTAATTATTATTCACCAGAGAGATCCTTTGAACATGCAAGTCAGATTGTGTTAGAAACCCTGCTCTGGCTCCCCATTGTATGCATGCACATACACACAAAGCCAGGTCTTTCCATTCCTAGGTATATACCAAAAAATTTAAAGCATACACCCTCACAAAAACTTGTACACCAAAGGTTCGTAGCAGTATTATTCATGATAGCCAAAGAATAGAAAAAAAAAAAGTCCATCAACAGATGAATGTATAAACAAACTGTGGTATATCTATACAAAGGAATATTATGCAGACATTGAAAGGAATGAAATTCTAGTAACATATGCTACAACATGGATGTAACTTAAAAAGATTATGTTAAATGAGAAGAAAACAGGCACAGATGATAGTACATTGTATGATTCCATCCATATGACATGTCTACAAAAGGCAAACTCATAAAACCCGATGTGGGTGTTTGCCAGGAGCTAGCAAGAGGAGAGAAAGGGTAGTGGGATTCTTTCTCGGGTGATGAAAATACTCTGGAATTAGTGGTGTTGCTTGTATAACATTGTGAATATACTAAAAGCACCGAATTGTAAACTGAACAGGTGAATATTATGATATGTAAACTATATCTTTAAAAACATTCAAGTCCTTATAATAGCCTCCTAGGCTGCATATAATCTGATCTTCCTGAGATCTCTCTGACTTGCTCTCCTCTCACTCTCCCCTTGGTCTATTTTCTAGCCACTATAGCCTCCTGACTACTTGAATATGCTAGGCCTTTTCTCCTTGGAAACTCTCTGTTTCCTCTGCTGGAAAGCATTGCCCTCAGGGAGATCCAACCTCCCCATGCCCTTTGTCTGGGCAAACCTCACCTATGCACAGCTCATCTACTTTATTTCATTCTCCATAGCATTTTTCAACTCCAATCAACTTAATCATTGTGTTTGTGGTTTGTGGTCTGCTTCTAGTCCTCATCTCCACCAACCCCAACACACACACTAGAATCAAAGCTCTTTGAGAACAGAAGTCTTTGTCTTTGGCCCTATTCTATCCCAGGTACCTGAAACAGTGGCTGATACATAGCTGGTACTTGAAAAGTTTTTGCTGGATGTCTGAATGAATGAATCAAAGAATGGATTTCAAAATGTCCCTTCTATGCTAGGATTTAAAACAAAGGACAGCAGTCCCTTGGTATCTAAAAGGGATTGGTTCCAGTACATCCCACCCACTGGACACCACAAGATTCTGAGGATGCTCAAGTCCCTTATATAAAATGGCATAGTATTTCCATATCACTTTTGCATATCCTCCCATAGACTTTAAATCATCTCTCAATTACTTACAATACCTTATCCAATGCAAATGCTATGCAAATAGTTGTTATAATTGTATTGTTTAGGGAATAATAACAAGAAAAAAATATGTAAATATTCAGTACAGATGCCATTTTTTTTTCTGAATATCTTTGATCTCCAGCAAGTTGAATCATGGGTGTAGAATCTGCAGATATGAAGAGCTGGCTCTACTTTTTATTTACAAAAAAGCAAATGGGACTGAGCTAAGAGAGAACATCAAGTACAAGATACTAGTCCTACATAATTGAAAGATAATGCTGAAAGTCAGCTCCAGTTTTGCAGTCTGATTTTCACAAACTAGTAGCCCACTAGACTTTTATTCTGCCAAAAATGGCTCACTCTTAGACACATCATCTCCCACATCCACTTGAGACTTTCCCTTTTCTGTACCTCTCCATCAAGGTGTAACCACTCTGCTAGTTTTTCCAAGTAACCATTACTTTTGTCTGTTTTTCCTAAACACATAAAACATTCCATTTTTCTCTTTTAACTATGTGAGTGTATATATTGTTTATACTCTGGCTGTTTATTTACTTTTCCATTAACTAAATTTAAGAGGGTCTTTAAAGGCATTTTTTTCTTTTTTAAAAATGTTAAGCAACACAGAGAAACATAAAAATCCTACAATTAATGAGATACTGTGTAACATTTCATTACATGTAAACACTGCATAATGTTTTTTGAAAAACATTCATTTATACCCTTTCGTGTAGTTTTGTGAAACACACATTACGTTACCAGAGCTTCTTGTTCCTATCTTACAGTAGCTTAGTACCCAAAATGAAATTGTAATTTTTTATGAGCAAAACAACAATGTAAACTTGCCCTTCACTGATTTTTAAATGAATGTCAAGATAAAATTCATGTAGCAGAAAGTTCACCATATTAAAGTGTATAAGTAAGTGGTTTTTAATATATCCTGGGGCAGCCAGACTTGTGCAAATATCATGATAGAACCTAAACTCTTCATCAGGCCACTCCTTTGAACTGTCAATTTCCATGGCACCCAGTTCTAAGGTAACTACTAATGTGCTTCATGTAGAATTTCTTACTCTGGATCTTTCATATAGGTAGAATCATATGACATGTGGCCTTTTGTGTCTGACTTATTTCACCTACCTACATGTTTTCGAGGTTTATCCATGTTAGGCATGTATTAATACTTGATTTCCTTTAATGGCAGAATAATATTCCATTGTATGGAATGGAAAGACTTGTTTATCAATTGATAGAAATTTTGGATTATCTACCTTTTGGTTATTATGAATAATGCTGCTATGAACATTTGTGTAAAAGTTTTAGTGTGGACATGTTTTAATTTCTCTTAGTATACATCCTTATAGTGGAATTTCTAGGTCATTTAGTAATTCTGTGTTTAACCTTTTGAGGAACTGCCAGACTGTTTTCCACAGCGGCTATATCATTTCACATCCCAACCGTCCATGTATAAAGGTTCCAGTTCTCTACATCCTTGCCAACACTCAAAATACTTCAAAAATATTTGTCTTTTCAAGTATAGCTATCCTAGTGGTTTGAAGTGGCATCTCATTGTGATTTTGATTTGCATTTCCTTAATGACTAATGAAAGAGACTGAGCATCTTTGCATGTACTTATTGGCCATTTGTTGGAGAAAGGTCTATTTAAAATCCTCTGTCCATTTTTAAAATTGGATTGTTTGTTTGTGTTATAGAGTTACAAGAGGGCCTTTTGTGTTAGATACTACCTCTATAGTAATTAAACGATTTGTAAATATTTCCTTTAATTCCTTTCATGGATTTTCATTCCTACCAAACCAATGATCTTCTGATCTATAACCAGGCCTGCCTCAGAATGTCTAATGATGCCACTAGCTGCCTCATTTGTAAACAATGGTGCCCACAAGTTTTTTCCTTATTTATTAACCCAGTCAACCAAGGCTTTCCTCAGTAGAGTGGCATCCAGAAAACTCTCCAATAAACATGCACAAGTGTGATCTTATTCCCATTTATCAGGAATGTGCCCAGTGATGGCTTGACTGTCTGAGCAGCTCAGTCTACAAGACAAAAATGGCCACTGTGATAGTCCATTTTGTGTTGCTATACCAGCATACTTGAGACTGTATACTTTATAAAGAAAAGAGGCTTATTTGTCTCATAATTCTGGTGGCTAGAAAGTTCAAACAACTGATAACTAGCTGCATCACAACATAGCAGATAAGCAGAAGGAGCACATGTGCAAAAAAGTAGAAGCAACAGAATAAGATGAGAGGGAGGTCACTTCATGACAACCTTCTATCACATTAACCAATCCAGTCTCAGGAGACAGCTCATTCCTGAGAGACAAGTATTAATCCCTTCTGAGGGTGGAAACTTCATGATCTAAGAGCTAGTCTACTACCTCTCAATTCCATTATTTTGGGACCAAGTTCTAGTGTGTAAATCTTTGGGCAACAAACCACGCGCAAGCCATAGAAATCATGGCTCAGCAGGGCCCAGAAGACGGCTGACCCAGTGCCAAGTAAAAGTTCACCAGTAAATAAGCAAGGATGTATGGACAGAGGTGTTTATCAGAGTTTTAAATTCTAACTGGGGATACAGTCGAACTCGGTACAGTGCAATTTTATCTATCAAAATTAATTTCCTAAGTTATTTATGTGAGCAGTGAAATCCTGTTACCAAAGCAACAACAGCAAAAAAGTTATTTTAAACAAAACAGTTTCCAAGAGTAGCACTACATGGAGAATAGCAGCTGGACGGGTCCCTTGCTCTTTGCAGGGTCCCTGCTCTCTTGGCCTGGGAAACCCATGCCACTTCTTAGAATATAGTCTGAAAACCACTTACTGAGCTGGAATCATGGTTAATAAAAAATTATAAACCAATTTGGCATAAAATTTAAGAAAGATATATTTTTTTAACCTTAGAGCTATGTGCCAAAGTATTAAAAGCTGCTACTGGGATTTGACTATTTAACTTTTTTCTTTTTGCCATAATTTCCTTCTCTCTTGCTCTTGCACCACCACCCCCATCAAGAATGGATTAACTATGTAATTGAAAATGTAAATGAGTGAGAAAGAAAGTCCATAAAGTACAGAATTAGAAATGCTCTTCCGTCTCCTCCACCAACAGAGCATACTTTGTACCAATTGCCACCAGACAAGGAATGTCACCGGCTCATTCAAATAGCATGGACAGGCATAAATTATAAATCCTAATACCTTATGTGTGCCATGTCAGGATCATGAAATAAAGCCTTCAGGCAAATCAAAAACTATGATTTAAAAATTTAAAACCATAAGAACTCTCATATAAAAGATACATCATAAAACATTGCATACTAGCCCTCCAAAACAAACTGGTTTGCCTCGGATAATAAAAATTGACATAAGGGGCTGGAGGTGCAGTTTAGTGATACAGCGCTTGCTAAGTGTGCATGAGGTCCTAGTTTCCATCCACAGCATATACATGCACGCGCACATACACACACACACACACACACAAACACAACCTCAAACCACATCCAACCAAACTAAACCAAACTGCAAGAGGTTTGTCCTTTGGTTAGATAGTCTTTATTGGGCAAGTCAAAGGAGACCATGGTGATCCATGCCTGCTTGCTCATAGACTCCCTTACTCTCACCCACTCCACATTTCTCCACAGACCCTGACCATATTGACTTGACAATGTTCTCTTATTGTTTACAGTTTGACCAGTTTCTTTAAATAAAGGGTAAGTTGCATGAAGGCAGGGAGCAGAGGCCTAAGGGAACAATACAGTCCTATATACACAGGAGGCCCGGTCTGGCGATTTTTCATCTCAATGGAAAACAGTTCTTATGTACCTACTTCTTGACTACATTAGGGAAGTAACTTTCTGTGCCCACCCTGGAGGAGCCTACAGTTTAGATAAAGAGACAGACATGTAAGAATAATTTCAGTAGAACATGGTAGGTACATACATTGTAGGGGGCCATGGAACCCCTGCTGACCCAGTCAAGGGTCTCAGGAAAGGAGCCACAGCCTTGAAAAGGTAAGAAGGAGCTGGTTTGAGTTATGTGAGAGCAACACGGTGAAGAGTGCCCAGAGAGAGAAGGCCACCTAAGGCAGCTACTTGCTTCTCTATCCCATGCCTTTGGAGGGCAAGTACCACATAAGGTGGATATTATTAGCAACAGAAGAGCCTAAGAGCCAACAAACTACCAGTGAAGACTTTACTAGCACAACATTAAATGTATCTATTCATTCATTAATTCACTTAATGAATGCATCATAAGTCCCTTCCATGGGCAAGGCCCTGTCCATTTATAGACAACTAGCACTGGTGGAGGATGCCTGGAATGCTCTCCCGCCAGATCTCTGCCTGGTTGATTTCATCAGAGCTTTCTGACTGTCAGGTCTTTTCTGGTGTATTTACTATCTGCCTCCCCCTATCAGAATGTAAGATCTGTCAGAACAGGGGGTTTGTCATGATTGTTCCATTGTACTCAAGTACCTGGAACTAAGCCAAGCACAGAGACACAGGCTCAATAAATGCTTGTCTAATTAATTAATTAATGTGACTATTATATATCCAGAGAGAAAATGCCCACACACAGCCCTAGGAGATACTGATATCTGTAGAACAGGATGTCTCTAATGAGTACGTGCTTTTATTTCTAGAGAGAACATATTTTAATGTAATAAAATAAAACTTAACTTTTAAGGAAATAGATATTAAAAACATCGTAACAATGTTTGTCAACATAACCATGACTTTTGTCTTGACTTCTCTATCTTCCTATGTGCCGTTTAGCTATCAAGAGTTTAAAAAATAACTATCAAAAGCTGAATAGGCTTAATTTAGTAAGTCTTTTCACTCTGTCTTGATTGAATGTCTAACAATATATTTAGAAGCCAATAGAAGAATGGGCTCCAGCTCTCTTAGAAACAGGAACAGAATCTGTCTTAAAATTGTTAAGTCAGATATCAAATCAAATATATATTATGTATCTTAGAGAAAGAGGGAGAGACCCTACATGAAATTGTACTTATGAATCAGAAGGAAATGAGCATCTGAAAGCTTCATAGAGATGATTTCAAATGATGTGCCAATAGGCAGGAAATGATAAAACATGTAAGATGGCTATATCATCCTTCAGGAGGTAAAGACAGAAGACTGGGGTCAAGGTCACGTTACATTTTAGATCATAGTGGTTTTTCCAAATATTAGCAGATTTTCTAATTCTTCCTTTGAGCTTGAATCTATTGCTTTCTTTTCATGTCCCCCTCATCCAGATTCTTAATATCTCCAATTTTGATCACTGCAATAGCCTAGTTCGTCTCCCTCGGGCCCAACTCATTAGCCCTACCAAGCTCTCTGAACTTGCTATCCTTTGGGGAACTGATTTTCTCTGTCCATGAGCTCTAAGTGTGATTGTCAGCATCACCTCTATCATACCACCTTCCCAACACAGTCCCCTGGGCTAAATAATCCAAACTCTGAATAATTAGAGTGTATGGCCTGGAACACCCTCTGTCTGCCCCAGTGTTTCTGGATCCTGTTGGTGTGTGGAGCCACTCCAAATGCATGCACCTTTAAGTCTTGATGCACCATGGGGATCTGAAAGATCACTGTAGTCTGGTGTGGTAGTGCTATGACTCATGATTTGGGCTTTTCCCTCACTCGAAAAATAAGGTATGGCCCTGGGAGTGGCCCTAGGAGTAGGTGGTACCAAGAGGGATTGATCTACAGTCACCTGCTCCCTTGTAATCCTACCCCTTGCCTAATTTGAATGGCTTCTTCCCAATAAAAGGGTTCAGCACATGCTTCTCGCTCTCTTTCCATGGACCCTTAAAGTCAGAGGAGTCGTTACAGGACCCAAAGCAAAAGGTATTCTTCTGTCTCTGTTGTGAGTCTTTTGTGCAGTTCACCTGGAGTGACCTTGAGTGTTTAGTCGTGGAACTCGAAACATTGGTTCTTGAAGGCCTGAATCAAATCCATTTCTTCCCTAAAGACTCTCCCCAACTCTACTGTGATGTCCAGTTCCTTTGAACTCCCACAGAATCCTTTTCCAGTACTTCTCATTTGACATGTATCCATAGATTACCTTTTGTATCTATTTAATTATGCACATTTTATTCTATCTAATGAAATCTTGAATTCCTAAAAATACAAGAACTAGATTCTGTCCCTTTTACAGAGCCCAGTAGAGTGTTATGCACATTGCAGACATGCAGTAAAAATGTTTTGGTTAACTGTTCAAGTAAACTGGGTTTGGGGTGTGTTGCAATAAGTTCCCAGATTGTCCATTTCATTAAAATAAACATACATTTGACAATTCCATTTAGTCAAGGAAAAAACCAAATATATGTTTTTTACAAGTCTGTGGGGGCAGCCTTTGAAAGTTAGGATAATACAAAAATCAAAGATGCCAGTTACTTTTGGCTGTGCTTAGCGCCACCTGGAATTCAGGTAACCACGAAAAGCATGATTTCATTCTGGCAAGAAAGGATAACTTTGTTTAATCCATGATAGCTCTCACTGCAGGTAGGGGTATTAATAATTTATACTAAATATTAATAATACATACTAAATGCCTAAAGATGATGCCAATCAATTCTGCTAATCTAAACCCCCTTTAAATGGATGCCACCAAAGAAATTGAACCACAAAAATCTCCACATTAAAGCCAATTAATGGCTTGATTTTAACTGAGATGAGAGGCAAAGCAATTTCAAGTCAAAGTGAATCATCCCTGCCTGACATTGTCCCCTGAGTAACACAAAACAGGAGCACAGCAGAAAGACTAAAGGTAACATTCCTGCATTGGAATCTAGCTTTGGTGCTCAGCTATGGGGCCAAGCTGAGAGAGAAGGGAGGTCCTAAGTTGCAACCAGTCTCTTCTTTACTGTCCCTTAGGGGAAAGACATCAAGCATAGCCATCCTTCTTGTCTAACGCAGCTAATGGGAAGAACAGAATGACAAAAATATACTCATATACAGCACAGTGTGCATATATAATATACATTTAAATACATATATGTATATAGTATATGTATTTATATTTAAATAACTACTTTAGCAAGTAGTTTTGATTGCTAATGCAGTATTTCCCCTGTAAGAACTCTTAATTTAATAGTCCAGATGCAAACTGCTAAAAGAACATAGCAAGCCAAAATAATATATAAAAAAATAAAAGGAAGGAAGAAGGAAGGAAGAAAGGAAGGAAAGAAGGAAGGAAATAAGGAAGGAAGGAAGGAAGGAAGGAAGGAAGGAAGGAAACTGAACTTTTACTGGTAGTTCTACTGCCAGACTTTATAACTTTTTAATAAAGAGAGATGTTACTCAACTCACAAGTGTCGCTCTTTCTTTCAGAGCTAAATATTTCAGGCAGTAACTTTCTAAGCCTCAATTCCCTCTTTTGACAAAAGCTCCATTATTTTCAGCAAGGACTTCCTTATTTTCCCATTCTTTTCCTTAACCTCTTTGGATTCTTATAAAAACGGCATACTACTCCTGGGACATGTTGCAATGGTTCATCTCTCAGGAGAGTGAAATACTCCTCCCTGTGGGCTGCCACCTGCTCCATAAAAAGGATGCCTGGAATAAGGCCATACCTCTTTTGTGATGAGAATGAAGGCAAGCCAATCCTCAGGAGCAATGAGGTGTTAGGGAAGGACACAGAGGGGGAGTAGATACTTCCTCCCTCTTCTTCTCAAAACCAATGACCTCCTCTGTCTGATTCACTGTCAGTAACCAAGGAAAGTGATTTACGGTAACTCCCTGGTTCTGTTTTCTATCCAAGAATCACTGGAGACACATGATCTTCATGGAAAACAAAAATACTCTCATGACGGAGGGATAGGAGGGAAAGGTGAAAGGCAGAAATGAAATTGAGTTGGAAGTTTCTGACAATTCCAAATCTTTAGAAAGAAATTTAAAGAATTCTAGATGGGTGTTCCTCACCTGTACTCCTGCCCAACTTCCTGGGAAAGTGGAAAGGCATAGGTGACTATAGGTCAAAGGGAAATTGCTTCAGGGGTGTTCAACCTGGTTCTTAACTATATTTCACAGAAGAGCTTGGATCTAACGTATCATGCAGGCCATTATTACAGGCAGGAGCCACTGGTGTGAGAGCTGTCACCCATCAATTTTAAGCCAGACTAACATATCCACCAGGTGGGGTCTTTTAGGGATTTAGATCCAGTGGGTTCCATCTTGGAGCCAGGAGACTGACAAAGAACTGGGAAATGTAGGGCTCTAGTTGTTTGTAATTACTCAAGAACCAAACACTAGTGTGCTTCAACAATAGAAAAAAACAATTTTTTTTTCTTAAGGAACGAGATTTTCATCTCAAACTCTCAGGACAACCCCAACCATCATTTTTAAGAAGGAGAACAGGCATCTCAGCCTAGCTAAACACTCCATGGACCACCACCTTAATAATGAAGCTGAAACACAGAAGAAACAGCTTACATCCTCTTCATCATCCCTTACCCCTTCCTTCTTTACTACCACCAAACAGGTGGTGTAAAGATGTAACATTTAACTGAATTTACTTTATCATGTGATGCTAAAAAATGTTAATGATGTTTGGCAAATTCTCAGATAATTCCAAACTGTCCAAGGTCCAATGGCCTCTAGCTTCTTTTTGAGCAAAGTCAGCCATTTTTACCATCTTAAGTAATATGGCACATGGTTGGATCCAAGACCCTGAATGACTTCATTATTTAGATGAATGCAAAACAAAAGTCAAGGGTTTGACAAGTCTTCTTCTTGAATCTAGTGTCAATCATTTAAGGAGCCAGAGAGCTTTAAAAGCATTTATGGGAAAAGGCAATCAAGTATTTAAGTCAAGATCCTCACAATTTTCTGCCACACATTTACCTTTCCTTCAGGAAACCAAATAGAGGGAAATGTTCATGGTTGAAAATCTTTCCTTTTATTCCCATGGCTAGCTTTATTTACTTTGTACATCCCAGACACAAAATTTCCTTCAGATAGCCATCATTTAAAACATTCCCTTAAAATAGCATAGTGTTGTATTCTACTTCCCCTGATCCTTTCTTCGTCTGGGTTTATTTATTCCTTTGTTATATAGAAACAAGAAAAGAAACATCCGTTCACTGTAGAGCAGACCTGGTTGCCCGTGTGCAGACATTTGTTCATTCAGCTGTTACAGACATAAAAGACAGCACAAACCCAAGGCTTTTTATCTAGAAAAAAAATATTCCCATCAATCTAAATCGGAGACTCTTACACTGAGGTCCAGAGATTGGCTGAAAGGAGTGTATAAACACCTTGGAAATATACACCACATGTTGCATGTTTGGGCATTTTTCTGATGAGCAGGTCTACTATTTTCTGAGATGCTTGTGCAAGGGGTCTTCTGTTTGCCCTCTAATCCGCTCCGCACTCTCTCTATCTCTGTGCCTGGGAGTGACTGATGCAAGCTGCCTCCACAGATGCCAATAGTTCGGATCTTAATTGTCCTGCAAAGGCTCACGTGTTACAGGCTCAGTTTCCAGCTTGGTGCTGTGAGCTCCTGACTGTGCTTTCATGCTGCTTTCTCTCTTCTCACATGGTCATGAACTCAGGCCAGGGAATAGGAGCTGCTCACCAGAAGTTTCCTCACCTCTCACTTGCTAGAGGAAGAAATGGAGTACTGCAGGTAATCTGCAGCTCTGGGGCCTGGCCAGCCTGTAGCAGTGGGCAAGTGGCTCATATTAGTACAATTCCTGTCCTTTTGCTTTGTGCCACAGCTACTGCCCTCTGTTAGATAGCTTTTCCTTGACATGAATTGCTATATTTGATCTTGGTGTCCCCTCTAGGACAAAACTTCAGTATTTGTCTTCTGTATATTGGTACCATAACCTCATTTCATCAAGAAACACCCTGTGTTGAACACAGGTGTGCATGCATGCACACATGCATGTGATCACTGGGTCAGGAGGATGAGACACACTTCAGTCTGTCTGTCCACTGTCTCCCAAAGCATGCACACTCTTTCCATCTCCACTGAAATAGCCCAATGCTATAGGGTCTTCCATGATTCAGTAGTAGCATCACGGAAATCAGAGACCATCATATTTTTTCCTTCACATTTTTTTATTAGATCTTTATGGTTATACACAGTTGTCCATCCTGACATGCATGAAAATCAATTTTAGTTCAAGATTGAGACCAGCAATATTTTTGAATGTACATTTTAAATTCTTAGTATTTACTTCCTAGTAGTTGACTTGTGCTTCTCTCCTCTTAAGAGATGTAGTGTTATGATTTGGATCTTAAATGTCCCCTAAAGACCTATAAGTTAACCTGTGGCACTACTGGGAAAAGGTGGAACCTTTAAGAGGTGGGGCTTAGTGGAAGGAAGTTAGGTCATTAGGAGCATGTCCTTGGGACCCCAGTCCCTTCTCTCCCTTTGCTTCCTGGTTGCCACAAGGTAAGCAGCTCTTCTACTAGTGTTCCTGTCTTGATGTAGGAGGCCCAAAGTAATAGACTGAAAGCTCTGAAACCATGAGCCAAAAATGTAATATATGCCCAGTCTATATTTTTTAGGAAGTTATCACAAAACATTATGGAGACTGGCTCTTAAATAGCATTGTCTAGGGAAAAACATGAGCAGGTTCTTGTGACACCATTCTATCTATCAGCCATTCTGTTTGCTCCAATTTCCATGTGACTCCCTCCATTCTCAATGATATTCCTCGGACCTGCAGAGTTTTACAAAATTCTTCCACCATTTCTAGTCAAAATCTCCTGCCTTTAAGATACCCAAAGTTAAATCCTGAGACACTAATGAAAATATAGAATATCTGCATTTCATCTTTAATTAAAATATCATCTGGCAACAGCTCACCACTGACATTATACATCCAACCCCTCAAAGAGCAACGATGAAACCAGAGGATGGAGCACAGAACTCTCAGCTGTCTTGAAAGCCACAGGGTAGTGTCCTTGGGGAGGCTCTGATCAGTCCTACTTGAAGCTTAAGCAACTCAAGGTAACTGGAACAAAAGATGACAATAATTTCTTTCCTCCTTGTTGTGTTTCTCTCAACAAATCACTACTGCCCACTGCTGGATGGGCACTCTGGCTCCCCAATGCATGCTTACTGACTATACCATTAGCTGGTTTGATTGTTTATAAGATTAAGAGATCAAGGCTGCCTTCATAACAAAAGCCGAACCAGAAAAATCAGTCTAGATTTTTTAGCATATCACTCCTAAGTAATCTAGGCTTCTAAACTCATCCCAAACACTGTTTAGAATTGAGGCAAGAATATTTTTTTTCTTCAAGGTCTGCTTAGCCTTGAGAGAGAAGACAGCTATTAGATACATCATGTCCTCAGTGAATGGAAAGGCTCTTAGTTTCCATTGGTTTCTCTTGTGAGAACAAAAAGACCCATATCCCCCATTACCATGTTGGATCTTCTCCAACTGTCCCAGGCAGAGTGAGCTGCTTTCTTGGGTCTCCACCAATCTGCTCTTATCTTTGTAAGAACCCTTGTGCTTTTGATAATATATCTGTCACCAACATGTCTAAGAAGCAGGGGCCTTTCCCATCTTTGTGTCTCCCGTTCTGAGCATGGCATGAATGCAGAAGTTTTCAAGAAAAGTCTGTTGAGTTAATTTCAGTTGTGATGATCAACTAACTCTAGTATAAATTTTTAATCCCACTCTTGCAGCTCTTTCTGTTTTTATTGCTTTAAAACTTTGTTCTTTTTCCATTCAGGAGACCTCAAAGCTGTGTACCTGGTCTTACCCACCATCCTCCTGTGGCTCAATGCTCTCAGTTTTTGGAAGAAAGGGTAGGTGGGCCTCTTTCCATAATGTCTGTATTTTACATGTAATTTTACCTCCTGATTCCACTTTACCAAATGCCTTTACAAGAATTTTTCCTGCAGTCTTTCTTTTTCTGTGTTCTAAGGGATGAGCAAATATGTTTAAACATATTGCCTCTTGCCGTCGTCATCATCATCATCATCATCATCATCATCATTATTGAGATGGGGTCACACTGTGTTACCTAGGCTGACCCCGAATACTTGGGCTCAAGCAATCCTCCTGCCTCAACCTCCTGAGTAGCTGGGACTATAGGTATATACTACTACCACACCTGGCTTCATATGGCCTCAAAGGATACAAAG
Organism: Ictidomys tridecemlineatus; assembly: GCF_052094955.1. Lineage (NCBI taxonomy): Eukaryota > Metazoa > Chordata > Mammalia > Rodentia > Sciuridae > Ictidomys > Ictidomys tridecemlineatus. The sequence continues at coordinate 54,248,412 of NC_135486.1, forward strand.
GTTGAATTAAACAAGAAGAATAAGTTCTGGCAATCTACTGCAGTGTTGAGGGTTTTTTTGTTTTGTTTTGTTTTTGCTTTAATCATCCATTTTCTTACTTCTCATTTTATTTTTATTAAAATGTATTAATTATCACATATTAATTGGGTTCAGTGTGATACTTCAGTAGATGCATACAGCACACACTGATCAAATCCAGACTCCCATTATCTACCCTTCCTCTCTCTATTTCCCAATTTCTATTCTACATTGAAGTTGACTTTATTATTTCTTTAAACTTCCATATAAAAGATAACATGTGATACTTGTCATTCTGTGTCTGGCTTGTTCTACTCAACATAATATAATATCCCCTAGTTCTATTCATTTTGCTGTAAATGATGGGATTTTATTCTTCTTTTTGGCTAAATAATACTCCATTGTATATGTGTGCCACATTTTCTTTATTCATTCATCCTTTAATAGGCACCTAGAATCTGCAACCAACTGATTGTTAACAAAGGCACCAAAAATGTACCTCTTCAATAAATGGTGCTGGAAAATTATATATCCATATGCAGAGGATAGAAACTTGACCCATATCTCTAATTTGCTTCAGAAAGAAAGAAAAAGAAAGAAATAAAGAAAAAGAGAGAGAGAGAGAGAGAGAGAGAGAGAGAAAGACATAAATTTAAGATTCTAAACTATCAGAGGAAAACATTTGAGGGCATTGATATAGGCAATGATTTTGGGAGGGTATGAACCCCAAAGTACAGGAAACAAAAGCAAAAATAGATAAATGGGAATACATTGAATTAAAAAGGTTCTGCACAGAAGTATGGGTTTTTTATTCCACTCTTGCAACTGTTTCTGGTTTTGCTGCTTTAGAACTTTGCTCTCATTTCAACTTTAGAACTTAGTCCTTCTCGCAGTTCAGGTGACCTCAAAGCACCCATTCATTCTCTCATCAACTCAGTCAATCCTAAAATTCTTTAAACCCAGGGCCTTTTCATTTACACATTCTGCGCCATCTTCCTGGTGACTAGTACACAGATGTGTTATGTAAGCAATGGGTTCGACGTCAGTGTAGTCTTGAGGAAGGCATGGGTATTTGGCTGTGTTGACTGTTTCTCTCAGTACATTCCAGAGTAAGCAAGGAGGAACACAGGTAAGATAACATAACCACTGAACTTCAGCCACCAGTCCAAAGCAGGTGAGAAAGATTTAGAATATAATAACAAGGTGGGGAAGGAAGAGGAGTTAGAAACCCACCTGGAAAAAAAAAATGAAACCAAAACAGAGGAGATAGGTGGACAGCTGGACTTTCCAGAAACTACCGATTAGCCCACTTTGGTTTGTGTTTTTTTCCGATGCAGGATGGAAATAATTGGCTGTTTGCAAACAACATGCAGAAAGAGGAAATGTTTGAGCTAAAGCTATAATTAGTTTGTCAGTGCCGTGTGTCTATGATGTGTGTACAAAGAGAAATGCATTCCTGCTGCAATAACTTCCTTTTCCCTCTCTGCCATCTCTTTCCAAAATGGGCCTGAATAATAGAAGACCAATGGAAGTAAGACAGCAGTGAGTCATTTGGTAAGACTGACTGGAGACATGGTCCTATCAACTGAGCTGTAAAACCATGAAGAGTTTTAGCATCAACCGTTCCAAACACTGATGGAAGTAATAAGCCTAGGAAAATTATAGCGTGGAGACATTTAATTCTATGCCCTTATTTGCAGGCTAAGGACGCTAACATTTCTCCTAACCGGGCTCGCGTCATATTTGATGAATGTTCAAACATGATTGTACCAGTAGCATTTTCTCTGAAAATTGCAGCGATTACTCATTAGTAAATGAGGGCCCTTGGGCAAGAATCTGGTCAGAAGACGGAGTACTGTGTTACCAACAGATGCAACAAATTAATCCTGAAAGTTTGGCACTTAGAATGGGGATTAAAGTGTTGCAATTAAAGTGTACATGTACAAGATTATATCCATTACTGCTCCTAAAAAATTTATTTGACCTTTCTATTGCAAGTCTTCTACCCTAGACTCAAAGAAATTAAAAGTGCATGAAGACAGACCTAATATATCTTCATGAACACACAGGTGGAAAGAGACATTGACAACAAACATGGCTAGCAGGCTGCAAATGGAGCCTGGAATATAATCTTCTGTCAGTCGCTGATTGGTAGAGCTTGGACAAATGAAGCAACCATCTGGTTGTTCTTCCTAACTACAGAACAACAATAGGTTAGGAAGGCCATTTCCTTTCTTTAGAGATTTCTTGTAAGCTAAATAGCTGGTGTCTTTGTACCACTATCAACTTAGTGTGGCTGGTGTCTTTCTAGCACTTGGAACATAGCCTACGGTGAACAGATAACAGCTTGAGAACAACACTACCTGCACTTGAATGAGCTCTGTCACTTGCTGTGTAACCTTGGGAAAGATGCTCAAGTCCTTTATTTCTCAGTTTCCTTGTTTATACAACAAATAGGTAAGGATCAAATGTGTTGAATCACATAAAACCATTCGAATAGTTCTTGACCCACCAGCACTTAAAAATATCAACTAGTAAAAATTATGCAAAATGTCCTTGGGGAAAACTCAAGTATCTACATAATACCTTAAAAACATGAAAAGAAATTTGGCACTTTCTAGAAAAGGAGGGGATGCACCTTCCTATGACTAATTCCATAACAACCCTAGAGAATATGTGCCCAAGGGGACATGGTCTACAATATTCATGGTGGCAATGTTTGCAAGAGACAAATATTGGAATGATAATGAGTGGGACAGAATAAATAAGAAGTGAAATTTCCAGAGTATATAATATTATTAAAATGAATTGATTTTGAAAATATAATAGTGCGTGAGAAATGAAAGATTGCAATAGGAAATTTATAGTATGATATCATTTGTAAAAGGTTTAAAAATGTGACCTAATATTCCATGTTGCTTATAGATACATGTCTATGTTATAAGAGGATAAAACATGCAGTCAAGGAATAAACACCTTATTCAGAATAATAGCTACTTCTAGCGGGGAAGGGGAGTAAGGGAGGGCAGGTGGCTTCAACTATTCTGTCATATTTTATTTCTTTAAAAAATGATCAGAAAAAAATATAACTACACATTATTATTTGATAATTGTTTTCTTATTTTGTTCTATTTACATAATGCATGTGTAAAATATCACTTAATTTGAAAAAACAATCTAAGCTGTACTTTTTTCTTGTCCTCTGTGATGCTCTAACAACATAAGGTCACATACAAAGAAAACAGTTGTTTTTTTTTTAATCTTCCAGCCTCCTTTCCTAGGAAAATTCATTAACAAAAGTTTTCCTTATATATCTCCTAATGGACTAAAAATTTTCTTTTTAGCTTTAGTAACCAACGTTGTACATCCATGACATATTTAGATAATGGTTCATTCTCTCATTAAAAAGCATTTATGCAGCCTCTTGAGTATGTATAGCTCAGTGCCAAGGGTTGGAAAATGATAACAGGGTTACATTATAAAAGGAGACTGGCTATTGTAGCTTCATTAAAAATTAAAGTGTTTTGGTAACTCAGTTTATACTTTAAAATTACAGAATTTTAGAGTTCTTAAAGATCACTAACACCAAAAACCCTAATGGAAGGATGAGTAAAACACACAGAATAATTTTAGCAGAAGAATTTAAACAATTGAATAACACATAAAAACTATCAATCACATGGACAATTATAAAAGATAAAAAGTAAATGAGATATCATTTAAAACTATCAAAAGACAGTTTAATATTCAGTATTGGTATGGATTCTGCAAATTGGACACTCACATGGCACTAGAGTATAATATGGCTATATGTACTAAGCACCTTGAAAATATCAGTATACCTTGACTCAGTGATTCTCCTACTAGGCTTATAGACTAAGGGAATAAGTAGAGACGTGCACAAAAATTTACATGCAAGGATATTCATGGCAACATCATCTATCATAGCAAAACACTTAACTAGATAGCAATGGGGTATTCATTAAATAAATATAATACACATAATATGATCATCTAATAGCTTCACATATATTTACTTTTTAGTTTATATTAAACGACATAGGCAAATGTTCAAGATAACCTCAGTAGATATAATATTCCAAACACACACAAATCTAATTCTGCAGTTGTCTCTCAGTATCCATGAGGAATTCGTTCCAGAACCCCCTGAAAATACTCAAATCCACAGATGCTCAAGTTCCTTATCTAAAAGGGTGCGGTTTTTGCATGTAACTGTGTACATCCTCCTCAGATACTTTCAGTCATCTCTAGATTACTCATGTTGCCTAATACAATTTAAAGTTATGTAAATAGTTGTTATACCATATTGTTTAGGGAATAATTACATGGAAATAGTCTGTACCTGTTTAGTACAGATGTTATTTATTTATTTATTTGGAATATTTTCTACCTGCAGGTGGCTTAATCCACAGGCATGAAGGCTGCCAATATGGGAGGTAGACGCTACATACACGAAAAAAAGACTGAAAGAAAACACTCTAAAATGTCACTAATGGTTTTCATTGACTCCTGGAATCAGGGTACTTTTTTCCTTTAGACCCTGATACAGCTCTCATAAGTTTTTCAGTAGCCTGGCTTTGCAGTTAAAATGAAATGTAAATGATCAGAAAATTACAGAAATTTAGATCTAGGAAGAACTCCTTCCTCTTCATAGAAGGAAAGAAGTTAAGTGAAGGTCACAACATCACTGAAAGTTTGAATGTCTTTCTAGAACTGGGCAGTCAGGATCTGCGGGAAACTAGGGAAGAGCAGACAGGCCTCTGTGGGCCCCAGACCAGCCTGGCTCCAGGACTCTGCACCTCTCTAAGCAATGTTCACACTTTCCCACTTCTTCATGCTTTCAGTTTCCTTGAATATCTGTTCCTTTGTCTCCAACCAGGCTCACTTCAATGATTGGGAAAAGAAGGCAGCTAAAGAGAGATTCTATTCTCTTGGCATCACCTTCTTAAGCATTTGTTTATATTTCAGCTCTAAATAGAAATTAACTTAGTATAGTTTCTAAAAAGTGGTAGATGCTCAGGGGTTCAGAACTAATGCAGTTCCATTGAAATCAAGCACAGAGTGTTGTCAAGAGGTAGAATACTAAAGCACATGTGATCTGGAGCTTTGCTGGAGCAGGCCTACAAGCCACCATCAGCAAGTAGGGACAAAGGCCCCCTAGCAGTAAGTTGATGATGCTTTTTTAAAAGAGCTTAAAAAAAAAAAAAAACCCATACACATGACACCTAGCATTTATTTCTCCTTGAATTCAAACATTTGTCCCAAATAAGTTAGTTATAATCTAAAGTTGAGACACTAGTTTTACAAAATGGATGAGAGACATCTAGGCATTAATGCACTTTAGAAAACAAAACCCAGCTTGAGAGGTGGTTTTTTTTTTTTTTAATTTCTTTTTTCATTTAAGGAGAGTTCCCACAATTCTTACAACAGAAAGGAGGAGAAAAGGAAAAAGAAAAAAATGGGGTGGGGTGTTCTCTTCCACTGCTGGTGACTCTCCTAATAGAGAACTAGGGCAGTTTCTGGGGCAGATTGGATCCTTTCCATTGAGGCCTTCTCAATAGTTTTCTCAATGTTTGCCTGGAGCAGGAGTGTGCTGAAAAAGTACTCTCAAATGCATTGTATGAAGGCTCCCAATGGAAGGTATCAAAGGAAAAGACTAACTTCTGTTCAACCAGGGCTTTCCTACTCTGTTATTGATGCCTTTGAGTACTTCAGAGGGAGACAAAGGGAAGAAAACCTGCTGGGCCAATGTGCTTTATTTCTTCCCATTCACTAACAAGATGTACAGAAAGAAGCATGAATGCATTAGGCAGGGGTAGGTAAGGCCAAAATTGAGCCATATTTTATTTCCACCCTTCTTCAGTTTTACCTCCCTAGATGCTCAAACACAGAGATGCAAGAATTACTTAGAAGAAAAGTAAGAAGGCAGCCTTGAGTGCCACGGTACTGCTTGAATGAAGCCAGGCTGATTAAAGACTACAGTTGTCCACTTTTTTTCCACCGTTTCATTTTCCATGGTTCTAGTTGCCTGTGGTCAACGGTAGTTCTTAAATATTGAATAGAAACACCCAGAAATAAAGGATTCATAAGTATTTTACATTTTCCTTTCTTTTATTATTTTGTTTTTGGTACCAGAAATTGAACCAAGAAGAGGTTAACAATTGAGCCATGCCTATTTATTTATTTATTTATTTATCTTTGAAACAGGGTTTTACTAAGTTCCTTAGGGCCTTGCTAAATTGCTGAAGCTGGCTTTGAACTTGGGATCCTTCTTCCTCAGCCTTTTGAGTCAGTAGGATTACAGGTATGCACCACTGTACCTGGCAGTTTATTACATTTTCACCTACAAAAAGATTTTATTGCTTTATTTTTTTTGTGGTACCATTTACTACTAGCGCTGCAAAAAATATTTTTTGCTTGCTTGGTAAAGTTGTAAATAAATATAAAAATAAATATAGTTTTAAAATATGTATCTCTCTCTTACCTTTCACATTGATATTTTGGTTCCTTCCTTCAACCTGGTATTATATGGCAAATCACTGGTAGAGTGAATCCTTTTTGAGGCTACAGAATAAATTTATGGTTCTATGTAATATTTTGAACAACTAATAATAAAAATTTTAAAAAAAGAAAATGAAATAGAACCATAAATTTATTCTGTAGGATTCATAAGTCTTAAGTTGCACCCTATTCTGAGTAGTGTGATGAAATCTCATACCATCCCACTTCATCCTACCTGGGACATGAATCCTGCTGCCCAGTGTATCCATGGTATATATAATACCCACCCATTAGTCACTGAGTAGCTGTTGTGGTTATCAGATCAAATATCATGGTATCACAGTGTTTGTGCTCAACTTAACTCTTAATAGCCCAATATAGCATTACAATGCCTATGCCATTCACTTCACTTTATCTCATTACATAGGCATTGTACTATCACAAGGATGAATACAGTACCATAAGATGTTTTGACAATATTCATATAACTTTTATTACAGTATACTACAATAAATTTTATAATTTGTTATTAGCTGTTAACTTCTTACTGTATCTTATTTATAAATTAAATTTTAAAGAACAATCCTTTAAACTAAATCTTTATCATTAAAGCCACTCATGGCTATGTCAGATAGTGGGAGCTATCCAGTCTGTTTATAGAGGAACTGTTGTGGTAATAATTGACTTGAAAATGAGATCTGCACTACAGATTCAGTAGTGAGTGGTGGAAGTAAGTGAGTTTACAAAATGTATTAGATACCAAGCACAATGTCAATTGTGACTTTTTAAAAATAGCGTATCGTGTTCTTACAAGACTTTGTTGTGGTTTATGTTGTTACCTGGTTAAAGATGGTTCAAGCAAAACCAACATTGTGGAATTGTCTAAATTTCTCAAATAATAAGTAATATGCAATAAAAAAATGTTTTGTAGTTGTCAATGAACAACTTGACTTTATTTTTATGTGGTACTAAGGATCAAACCCAGCACCCTACACATGCCACACAAGTGCTCTGCCACTGAGTCACAGCCTCAGCCTGTCTAAATTAAATTTTGTCATAGGAAAAAAACATAATATCCATAGGGTTTGATAATATCCCTGATCAGGCATCCACTGGGGGTGTTGGAAGGTATCTCCCACAAATAAAAAGGGGGACTACCCTGTAACATTATGGCAAGAACCTCAATAGAGTATTATAAGGAGACTCTGTTCTATATAGTACAACAGAACAGCTCCATTCTTCACTCATAAAATTTCTAGTAGCTCAAAAAGGGACCCCAGGATCTTAAAAATTAAAAGGAAATTTCCCTGCTGGGACTAAAAGACGTAACCAGAATAATTGTAAGAGGAAAAGTTTATTTGGGGCCTCACAGTTTCAGAGGTCTCAATCCACAGACAGTATACTTCATTTCTGGGGGCTCCAGGTGAGGCTGACCATCATGGCAGAAGAGTGTGGCAAAGGGAAGCAGTTCACATGATGATCAGGAAGCAGAGAAAGAGATCTCCACTTGCCAGATACAAATATATAGGTTGAATCATTCTTCTTAAACTGATTGGCCTTCTTTCGGCTCACATCCTTCAAATTTATGTGAGTTACCTTTACTCCAAAGGTTACCTAAACCCTAACAGAGACACCATTCAGTCCAGAGGTTACCCAAACCTAACCATCCCAAACCCTTGGTAGGTTTTGTGGCCCATTCCCTGCTTGAACATGATAATGGTATTCACTGTAATTTTTATATATACAATTTCAGAATGATATCAATTCCACATTAAAGCATACTGAAGCTTTTGTTATAGTATCAATTCCTAGAATTAAAGTACGCTACATTTTCAACTTAATGACCATAATTATTTTGGCTGCTGCCAAAGTTCTTGGGCTTCAGTTTCATTATTAACAATCTGGGGAACTTGTTAGAATCTCAGCTATCATCTATAGTTTGTGATCCTGATATCAGACAAAGTAGAATCCAGGCAAAAAAATCTTAAACAAGACAATACTAAAAGCCACAATTCATAGCAAAAATATAACAATTATTAATATTTTAATGCAAATACATAATAACCATTTCAAAAAAGCAAAGCTTCATGAGCTGCAAAGAGAAATATGCAGAAATATACTAATTATAGGAACCTTTCACCTAGAGTTGGGATTTCAGGTGAAAGAAAGGATGAGGTGCTCTTTTGGGGGGCAGACAATTTAAGGGGATGATGAAAACTCAGGAAAAATATTTTAATGCAATAGTTTAAAAGAATTAATGCAAAAAAACCCCCACAATGAATGATGTGAAAATTTTGTATAAAGACAGAATCAGTATTACTGATTTTTTATTTTTTCTTTTTAGATACCCATGTCAGTAGAGTGTATTTTGACATATTATACCATTATGGTTTGGATGTGAGGTGTCCCTTAAAAGCTCACATGTGAGACAATGTGATAGGGTTCAGAGGGGAAATGATTGGGTTGTGAGAGTCTTAACCCCATCAGTGAATTAATCCCCGATAGGAATTAACTGAAGTGGTAGGTAGCTGGAGGAGGTGGGAATTGGGGGCATGGCTTTGGGGTATATATTTGTATCTGGCAAGTGGAAACCTCTCTCTCTGATCATCGTGTGAGCTGCTTCCCTTTGCCACACTCTTCTGCCATGATGACCAGCCTCACCTGGAGCCCCCAGTAATGAAGTCTGCTGTCGTGGATTGAGACCTCTGAAACTATGAGCCCCCAAATAAACTTTTCTTCTTATAATTGTTCTGGTCAGGTCTTTTAGTCCCAGCAGTGAAAAAGCTGACTAAAACATATGTATACATGGAATATAATTTATTCTAATTAGAATCCCATTTTTATGGGACATGATATGGAGTTACACTGGTCATGTCTTCATATACAAGCAGAGAAAAGTTATTTCGGATACATTCTACTGTCTTTCCCATCCCCAACATTACTGATTTTTCCTTTTGCCTCAGGTCCCCATATTGCTCATCATGGTACTGCTTAACCTGCCACTCTTAGCCTAAGACAAACCAAGAAGGCTGTAGGGAACCTAAATATAGGGTGATAAGTAAAATAGATTTTTTTAGTGTGCTAGAACAATTCAATTTCTACATGCAAAGGAATGTTGTTGGACTTTCCTTTGACCTCATCCCATAACAAAAATTTAACCTAAATATAAGCATTCAAACTATCCAACTCTTAGGGAAAAAAAAACAGGTAAAACTTCATGGCTTAGGATTGAGTAAGGGATTCTTAAATATGATACTAAAATCACGAACAATAGAAGAAAAATAGGAAAAATAGATAAAAGATTTTGTGTATAAAAGAATATTATCAAGAAAGTAAAAAGACAATTAACACTATGGGAGAAATAATTGCAAGTCATATATCTAATAAGTGTTTAATATTCAGAATATTTAAAGAACTCCTGAACTCAACAACAAAAAGACAATTTAAAAAGTGGATGATGTAAATAGACATTTATCCAAAGATATTCATATAGCCAATAAGAACACATGAAGAGATGATCAATATCATTAGTAATTAGGGAAATGCAAACCAAAATCACAGTGAGATACCACCTCATGCCTATTAGGATGGCTGTAATTGAAAAGAAAATAAATGTTGATGAGAATGTGAAAAAATGGCAGCACTCACACACTGCTGATGGAAATGTAAAATGGTGCAGTTTCTGTGAAAGATAGATGAGCAATTCTTCAAAAACCAAAGATGGAATTAGCATATGACTTAGTAGTTCTGCTCACAGGCATATACCCAAAAGATGTCAGCACAGCGACTCATAAGATCCTTGTATGATGATGTTCATATAGAAACCTTTTTCAATAATACTGCCTAAGGTGAAACCAACCCAGATGTCCTTGCACAAATAAACAGATAAACAAAATGTAGTATATAATACAACGGTACCATCTCTGGGCATAAAAAGGAGTGAAATTCTGATACATATTACAATATGAATTAACCTTGAAAACATTATGCTGACTAAAAAAAATATAGACACAAAAAGAAAAAATACTGTATGATTTCACTCATGAAATGTCCAGAACAGACAAATCTGTAGAAAAAAAAAATAGGTAAGAGTTTATCAAGTGGATGGGGAGTTATTGCTTAATGGTTAGAGAGTTTCTGTTTGGGGTGAAGAAAAAGTTTTGGAAAGCAATAGTGGTGATAGTTGTACAAGATTGTGATTGTAATTAATGCTACTGAATTGTATACTTAAAAATGGTCAGATTGCTCAGTCTGGTGGCACGTGCCTATAATCCCAAAGACTTGGGTGATTGAGGCAGGAGGATCACAAGTTTGAGTATAGCCTGGACAACTTAGGACTCTGTCTCAAGATAAAATTAAAAAGCCCAGGGGTGTAGCTCAGTGGTAAAGCAACCTGGGTTTAGTACCCAATATGGAAAAATTAAAGTTAGAATTACACGTTTTATGTTACATGTATTTCACCATCATAAATATATGTTTTAAAACAAAGCTCAATCTTCTGGATACATACTTTGCATCCAGATGACAAAGGATACACTTTCTCAAGTGTAGTTCCTAAGAATTCACACACACACAAAAAAAAGATAAATTAAAAGATTTTGTGCATAAGTGGAAGAATCCAAATTGCAGAATTTCTAAAATAAAATGTTAATAAAAGACTGCATATCAAAATCTATAAAATGCAATTAAAGCAATGTATAGTGGAAAATTCATAACCTGAATATTTATGACAATAAAAATAAATGCATTAGTCCCAAGTCTAAAAGTTAGGAAAAAGAACAAGAATATAAATCAAAAGAAAGTAGAAGGAAGGAAATAATACAATTAAAATCAGAAATCAATGAGGTAGCAAATAGAAAAGCAGGAGAAGTAATAAAAAGTAAATCAAAATGCTGATTCTCTGAAAAACAAAAATCAAACTTTCCCCTGTAGTACAAGTGATGGCAATAGGCAGAGTGAATTAGTCCCCTAGGAATGCATAACTCAAGCAATCTAAGTTTAGCAAGAAATTACTTAGAAGTTCATGTTTTATCTTAAAATTTCATTCTAATTTGACATTGTACTTCATATAATATCTCCTTGGTTTTTACTGTCAAACAAAAATGGTTCATCTCCCCAGCCCTCTAAGCTAGAAAAAACTAACACCCCAGTAATATGGACCATATTGGACAGCTTCTTGGAGCCCAGGGCACATTGCTCTTTATCCCTGGGGATATGAGTATCTCCATTTGGTAAGTCCCTTCAGTATTAGCACTTTTTTATTCTAAATTCTACCACAGAATACACCTACCCAAAAGGTATAACATCACTGATCTCCTTATTTCCCAGTAAGATTAAACCACAATGAAGTGGAACTAATTAACAAAGCCCCCACCCCCAAATCAATCAGTAGTAGAAATGTAACAATAACTTACCACCTAACATTGTTCTCAAACAGCCACTGCACCTGCTGAACGGCGCCCTAAACTTTATAGAAAAAAATTTATAGAAAAGGATAAGGATTATCCTTTTCTAACTTTTTTTGGGGGGGGGGGATTGAACCCAGGGGCACTTAATCACTGAGTCACATCCCCAGTCCTTTTTATTATTATTATTATTTTTTTTATTTTGAGACAGGTTCTTGCTAAGTTGCTTAGGGCCCGGTTAAGTTGCTAAAGCTGGCTTTGAACTTGCAATGTTCCTGCCTCAGCCTCCTAAGACTCTGGGATTATGGGCTTGTGTCTTCAAACCTGGCTTGTTTTTCCTAATAATTATGACTTCTCTCTTAGAGTGAAAATGACTCACTCCACCATTCAAAATACCTGAAACAAAAGTGAAATTCTTCTAATACCAGTCAGTTAATGTGGGAGGTAAGCAAGCTACCTCAACCTTATCAATCCTGTTATTGGGAAGAGTCACTATGTTGCTTTCAATCTAGACAGGAAAAGCAATTTACAGATGTAGCCAGAGTCATTAGCAAAAAATAAGGGAAAACACCAACTGGAGGAAGCAGTTGAGTGCTGTCAGTGATTCCATGGAATGAGTACAGGGAAAGCTGTCACATTCAGCCCAGACATACAACAATGGTATGCTGGTGCTGCCCAAGCCAAAATACATACATGTAAAAACCATCTAGATATATTTCTCTCTCATCCATAATATGCATCCCACCATGTATGGGCATATTTTGTACATGCAAGAATGAGAAATGCTCACATACAGAAAAACAGATTCCATGTATGGTAAACCCACTTCTAATGCATCTATTACCAAAAAGCATTGGTAATAATTGCATAAGAGAACAAGTAGACAGTTAAAAAAAGAAAAAGCATTTTATAGTAGGTGAATGTCCTTGGGACAAACTGTCATTTAAGATTTATGTTTTTGTCTTTTGTTAGAGATATCTTCCCCTCCAGTGAAGTTCAAGGCTATTTTACTTCCTCATTCAACCAAGGGTTTTAAAGTAATCTTGATCACAGAATTCCATAATCCAGCCTAAAATGGAAAAGTCATCATAATTTCTGTCTCCTATTTTGTCAAGTGTAAAGAGCTTCAGGCTAGCCAGGTGTTCAGTGAACGCACTTCCCAGCTCGTAGTCACTTATCTGATTAATACTGTAAAGTGGAAATGTATGTCCACCATGGAGAGGGGGATAAAAATGGAGCCCTTGCGGCACACAGAATCATGGGAATTAGGTCTGAAAAGAAAATACAGCCCCTCCTGATCTAGCTACAGTGGAAGTGATTACTAGACACTTTATAAACAAATGTGCTTCAAAGGCAAGTCATTTAAAGGATCCTCAAAAAAAAAAAGAAAAAAAAAGTTATTAGGGCAATGTGCTTCCTTTGTGGTGTGTCCAGCCTCTTTCTCAGCCCAGGCTTGTAAATTGCTCTCCCCGAGTTTTAGAAACGTCCTGTTTTTTTTCACTCCACTGCCCTCGGCCTATTCGAATCACTTCCATATGACAACGATCCACAGGGATGTAGAGCTCGATGAAAGCAAGGTCTTTGCTGTGGATGGCAGCCGCAGGCTCCAACCCCTTTCTGTTAGTGTGACAGCCTGTCTGCTGCTGTGCTCACTTTAGTTCGAAATCCACATGATGTTTCTCTGGACTTGCAGGTCAAAGAGCATTAACATAGAATCAGTTCTCAAGTACACATGTGCTAATCTGAACAGGTTCTTTTGTTTCAAGCATCCAAGGTAATCTACTCCAAGAACACAATGGCTGTGGATTTTGTTCTAAGGATTTAACTGCTACTGGGTGCTTCTGGCTTTAAAAATCACAAGGGTAGCCAAAGCCTAGCAGAGTACTATATCTGAGCTCCACAGATATTTCATATATAATTTTGGGGGGAGGGGTACCACGGGCACTTGATCACTAAGTCAGGTCCCCAGCCCTTTTTTGTATTTTATTTAGAGAGAGGGACTCACTGAGTTGCTTCGCACCTTGCTTTTTGCCAAGGCTATCCTTGAACTCGTGATCCCTGCCTCAGCATCCAGAGCCATTGGGATTACAGGCCTGTGCCATGGCACCTGGCCTCATATATAATTTTTGAGTGAACAGATAGCATGAGGTTATTATCTCTGTATATGGAAGATGGAATTCATCCCTTTGACCTTAGGTTATGACACCAATTTCAAACCTAACCGACAGCTACTGGACCATACTGAGAAGAGGTGTGGAGTGTTTTTTAAAACATTCCACATTGAGAATTCCAGGGTCTCCTCTAGTCTCATGAGCATCAGTCATAACTCACAAGATCTATATTAACTCCTTCTTCATAAAACTAGCATTGTCTTAGTTCATTCCTGCTGCTATAACAAAATGCCTTAGAATGTTTAACTTATAAACAGCAGAAATTTATTGCTTACAGTTCTGGAGACTGGGGAGTCTAAAATAAGGTGCTGGCAAATTTGGTGTCTGATAAGAAATCATGAATAAAGGATATCATCTTTTATGTGCCCTCACTGGCAAAAGGGAGAGACAAGCTCCCTCAGGCCACTTTTATAAAAGCACTAATCCTATTTGTGAGGGTGGCATCCTCATAACCTAATCGTCTATATCCTAAAGGCCATGCTTCTTACAATATAGCTCTGAGGATTATGTTTCCAACACAGGGACTTTTGGAGGACACCAACATTTAGAAAACAGAAGTCCTTATTAAGATCTATGTTTCTCCTCCCTGTACTCGGCATATTCTCACTCACTTTATAGATACTTAAAAAACAAGTTCAACTAAATTTAATTAAAACATTAAGACCAGAACATTACCCGAGAGCTCCTTAGTACTACCAGCCTCAAGTGACCTTAAGCAAAGAATAGCAACATATCTCCTGAGCTGTTTAATTGGTTAGGCCATGAACAGGGCAGTAGCACCGAATATATGAGCAAGATGTCAACTGGAAAAGAGCCAGCCACTCCCCCCACACACACACACACGCAGAGAGTGAAGAGGTAAAGCTAAACAGAACCAAGAGTTGGGTCTGCAGGGCAGATGCCCACTCAGTCCATCAATCTGATTATAGTCTGAGTCTGTAGTGTTCACCATATACATATCTTTATGGAAGAGATCCTTGGCTATAGTGAGAAATTCTATCTCCAAATAGAAAAGAAAATAAAGTTCCCAATTAATGGAACCTCCCTTTCTCTGCCAGGACTCATGGCAATGTCTACAGGAAGTCTCTAGTAATAGTAGAGACGTTTAATATAAAGAGAGGAGCTGGTGTTTGTCTTTGATATTTTGTGAGCTGTATCAGACACTGTCTCCAGGGAGACTTTTCTGCCATAAGATAAACAGTTCATACAAGAGTTACCATCTTTCTGAAAGATTTTTGGTTATTCTTTAGTTTACTCTTAAACTAGAGGTTGTATCTTAGGTTCCTCTTAATTAACTGCTTGAACCTCCATAACCAGCCAAAGCAGATGGCCTTGGCGGAAAAATCCCACTTGAGAGTCAGTAGGCTGGGCCCCCAGACACTATGCTTTCCTGATCTTTCTCTTGAGCTGGTCACTCACATGGCCACTCTTCTTCCAAGGTCATAATTTCTGGGACTAAATCATAGCTTCTTATACTTCTCTTGGATGGTGCAATAAAAATCTAGCCAGGCTCTTTCTATAGAAGCAACCAAGCCCAGTGTGTATCTTCTATCTTTATCTGAGAATAGGGAATATGATGGGGTCAGTGCAATAGTGACAGATGCTGTTGCTCAAATGAACAAATCCCTGGAACTCATGTCAAGAGTAATTTTACAAGAAATAAGGGAGGAGTCTAATGGATTTGCAATACTGGGGGCCCTGTGACTGGTGGAATAGGATTCTGGGAGGAGAGCAGAATGATGGCAGCAAGAGGGGCCCACAGACTGGAAGTCAGGTGTCCCCACCAGCTGCTGTGGTTTCATGTGTCCCCCGAGTCCATGTGTTAGAAAGTTAACCCCCAGTGCAACTTTATATAGCGAGGAAGGACCTTTAAGAAGTGATTAGGTCATAAGTGCTCTGCCCTTATGAATGGATCAATGCTGTCATCATGGCACTGTCTAGTTATTGGGGAAGTGAGTCTCTGATGAAAGGATGAGTTCAGGCTTCCTCCCCTGACTCTGAGCCCATGTGATACCTTCCTCCGTGCTTTGAGACAGCAAGGCCTTCATTAGATTGGACCCCTCAACCTGGCATTTCCCAGCCTCCAGAACTATAAGAAAAAAAAAATCTCTGTTCTTTGTAAGTTTCCCAGACTCAAGCATTCTGCTGCAGCAGCACAAAACTGACCAAGACAGCAGTCCTGCAGCAAGGGACTTATGGGCACCAGGGAGAACATGAAAGATACTCAGTGACCAGCCAGGCTGGGCTTTGGAAGATTCTTCTGAAGGGATCTTTGAATATAAACTGGGTTTATGACCAAGTTTACTTATTATTATAGGAAATTTCAAACATATACAAATATAGAGGAAAGAGTCTATGTAGATATCATCCAGCTTCAACAATCAATCCATAACCAATCTTATTACATGTATATCCACTTCTCTATCATTGTTGTGAAGAAAATCCCAAAACCACAACGTTTCATTTGTAAATATTTATATATCAATAGGATAAGGACACTTAAATTATAATTCCAACATCATCATAAAAGCCTTTTAACTTATTACCCTTTTAAAATTTCTCCCCATGCTCCTTTGATACTGTCTGAGCGGAGGATGCCTAAAAACTAGGGTTACCTAAAATAGGCATGGTGTCACCATAATTCATGATGACCACACCTTAGATTTCACTCCACAATCCCTCCAACAGCCCAAGGAAGATAAACATTGCTTCTTGTCTCTATTCAGTCACAACAGTGAAACCATACATGCTTGCCTTCCAGAGTCCCCAGTGTTGATGAATATGACTGGTACAAAGTAAGCAAAGGACAGAACCAAATCCTGCCATAAGTTACATAGGCATGTGGTATTCATGTTCAGGTGGAACACATGTGAGGGACCCCTATACCCCCAAAACAAAGAATTGAAATTTCTTTAAAATAAGAGAGATCTGTTTTTACTTAAAATATTGTCTCTATGGGATATGTACACCTATATTACATATGCACGTGCACACACATGCACACACATACACACACACATATACATGCAACTATTTGCTTTGAGAAAAATGCACATGGGTTTTGAGTCTGTGTAGTTCACATGATGACATACTTTCAGATGGGCAGGCTCCCTGTCTTAGGCAAACCCCTACTTTTCATTCTCTCAGGTTTCCCTATCCTGTAAGAGAACATGGAAGTTTACTTAGGAAAAAATTCCCTTTTATTCTGAAGAGACAGAAGTCTGTCTTGTCCTATGACACCATCCAAGATGAAATAACCCAACGTTCTAGTTCATGCTGACAGTTGGAGGGTGGCTCACTAATCAATGACATCTGACCTCAGTAATGAAAAGCACCACCCCCAGAATTCAGAACCATCTACACCCTTTCTACGGAAATGCAGCTGAAGCTGTTGCTGGAAAATATCAAGGTCTCTGGTTAATTTTCCTGCTGGTTCCCTATAGTGGCAGGTGTAGGTGATAATGCTGGTGCTCAGCCCAGTTCCCCTTATGTGCTCTTCTTCAATGAGATCTTGCCTCTAACAGTGAGCACCTGCACCTCTTTTTCAAAGGCCTGCCCTTGGGCTGCTGGAGCCTGCTCTGCCTGCGTGCTTACAGAGCTGGAATTTACCACTACCTCCTCCTCCTCACAGCAACCCTGTCTAATAGCTAGGGAGATGACAGCTCCACCTCCGTGCCTCAGGTCAGCACAACCCTCAAATATAGCACACATCTAAGGGCTCCCCAGTAAGCTCAGGCTGGAGCTACAAGCCACCAACTGCAAGACTTCACTTGAACTATCCCCATTTTTGGCTTCTATTTCTTTCTTTTCCTGCCTCCTTCACTCCATCACTAGTTTCCCTGGGACCAATTTAAATAAATCACTTGCACAGCAATCCTCATTTCAGAACCTGCTTCTGAGGAACTGGACCTAAACCAGCAGATCACCTAGGATTCCCATCATTCATTTTGAGTATTCCGGAAATTATCATTTCTTCTCAACACGCATGTGCATGAATACCCAAATAAGACAAGGAAATACATTTCACACATACCCTCTGCCTTTGCAGCAATGTGGCACAGGCTTGGGAATCTCAGCCTCCCATATACCAACAGAGTGACCTGGGAAAGTTCCTTATCCTCTCTAGGTTTGTTTTCCACAGTATCGTTTCTAAAATGGACACAATACCAGCTTCACAGTTGGGAGGATTAATGACATAACCCAGTGCCTGGCACATAACACATGCTCAGGGACTCCCTGCTAAATCTTAATCTGCATTTTTAGGATGATGTCCTTTAGATCGGAAGTGACCCAAAACCCATCAAAGGAGCCAGATGCCTCTACAGTCGGGCTCATTCCCAGCAGCCGTCTGCCTGTGCCTGAGGATTCTCTGCACTTCCAGGGACAGGAACCAGATGCTATCATAACTGCATGAAAAAATTGTTCCTCACCAAGAAAAAAGGCCCTTGACGGACTTTACTGAGGCTTTATGAGCCATCAAGTGCAACAGCTGTACAGTTCCAGGGAATGTTTCCACCCAACGATTGTTAAGCAGCAGGCGATATTTTATTATCTTTTCCCCTCTGTTTAATGTGTTGTTCACCTTCTGCCGGGATCGTTAGCCTTGATTATCAATCTCCACATTAAAAAATAAAGGAATGTCCTATTCTTGTTCCTCTCCCGGGATGTCTCTGTGTTGCTTGTTGCTGTGGGAATCACACACGCATTAGCTGAGTGGACTGGAACCTCCACTCCCAGGAGCCCACAGATGAAATGAGGGGGTTGCGGGGCCAAGGAGGCAGGAGGAAGCACCAAGGTCAGGGAGCATCAGAAAATTACGATTATGGCAAACAAGACACCAGCAACAGAGAAAGAGACTCTATTTAGTTGTGGCTGAGGTCCAGACATCTAGGAAAAGAGTCAGTCTTTTTTCTAAACTATACCCTTCCATTTTTCTTTTACAAAGCAAACCTGGTGGGCCTGGTCCTTTGGGAGCCATCAGGCTTCCCACATCTTTGCTTTCCAATGAAATTCCCACACTAGGTTCCTTCCTGGTGATTAACACTGGACAGTGTCACCTATCTGCTGCGCACCCCTATTAATTATGGTGGTAGATACCAGCTGTATTGCTCTCCAGGTTCCAAGCGTGCAGATGGCTGGAGTTCACAGTCTCAAAGCCTCGCTTTGGAATTCCACAGGAAGCCAAGGAGAGAACGCAAGGCCATCACCTGTCGTCTTTCTGAGCAACTGCACCGATTTGGATTCTTTCCTCTCTTCCTATCTTGCCTCCTTTTGGGCATGAAACAATCCAGGTGCTGTGAGGAGCTGCCTAGCATCTGCGATAGTGACATTCATATCCTGGATACCAGAGGTCATTCTCCACCAGATTGCCCACGAGTCTGTCTCCTAAAAGAGAGGACTCGTTATGAGAGCAACTTGCTCAAGGGACTTCCAAATCCTTGCCTACTTTCAACCAACTTTGAGCATGTTTATCAGCTGATTTGTGACTTGATTAAAATGCTCACAAGAATGTAGCCATTTTCTAAAACTGTATCAAAGAAACTAGCACAGACATACTACTAGACTGAAGTCCTGAGGCACTTAGCTGAGAAATCCATCTCTTCCTAGGAGAGGTCCATTGTGACCCTTTATGGACTCAGAAGTTGGAAATTTGCCAAAATAAATTCTACTGCCATGTATAACTAAAAAGAACAAATAAAAATTTAAAAATCTTAATATAAAAAGCTGTGGATTTGCTTTCAAACACTCCGTGCTTTGTCTAATAGCATCCTATCAGCCTCCCCTCTGTGAATTCATCAGGATCTGCTGACTTATGTTCTCGGTTGGTACTATGTTTTAAGATGTGGAATATAGCTCACTTTGTTTATCCCTATCACTGTTTCTCCTGATCTTAAGAGATAATCCCAAGATTTCTTGAATAATCTATGTGTCCAACTACTCAGATTTCCTCCTAGATCATGCCAGGCTAAGAGGTTATCCCAACTACCTATTCTCCAGTAGAAGTTCCTCTATCCTCTTTATGGTTTTTGCTTTCTTTTTATTTTTTATTAATTTTTTTTGGTGTGTGTGGGTGTGTGTGTGTGCGTGTGTGTGTGTGGTGCTAGAGTCTAAACCCAGGGCCCAGGCATGCTAGTCAAGTGCTCTACCACTGAATTACACACACTCTCAGCCCATTCCCCTTTATACTTTAAAGTACTCTTATTGAAACTTCATAAGAACTTCTAGAACCAAATACATTTTTATTTTTGCTTAGTTTACAATTCTTTAATAATAATAGTAATTAATAATAATAATAATAATTCTTTAATAATAATAATTCTACAATTATTATTCTTCCTGATAATATCCAACAAAGTTTTGGTTCAGAATCTTAAACTGAGTCGACTATGTCCTTGGATTCCCTTCCTTGATTATCAATGGTTTCTCAGAGTCTATCATCTCAAAAGAATAGTCTGAATTATTTTACCCCAAATGTTTCTCCTTGCTCTCATCTCGGGTATTTTATCTTGATGATTTTTTATTACCTAGAATAATTTCGGTCCAGATTTAGATTGCCTATAGTAGTTTCTTATCTTAATCCCTTGAAAAAATGTTTAAAAAAGCCAACTTCAGAATAGAATAGACATTATGATTGATGTATGTACATTCCACGTATGTATTATATGTCAAAATACATTCTGCTGTCATGTATGACTAAAAAAAATAAAAATAAATCATATGGCCAAAAAAAAAAGCCGACTTCATATGTTTTCTTACTGATTTCTGTTATTAACACTTTTTTTTCTAGAGAAAATGACCATTTATCCCAATTCTTTACTTATTCTCTAAGAAATTTTCTTACCCTCTCAAAATATTTTTTTTAATTCCAAGGAAACTCATTTATTAGTTTTAGTGTATAATTGGTATATAGAACCTGTGTTATTTGATGAGTTTTGTCATATGTAAACACCTGTGTTACCAATACAGTCAGGATAATAAACATATCCATTGTCCCAAAAGTTTCCTTATGCCTATTTGCAATGGGTAGCTCCCTCCCACCCTCATTCCCAGTCAACTCCTGATATGCTTTCTGTTACTAAATTAGTTTACATTGTCTACAATTTTATATAAATCAAATCATAACATATGTAGTCTCTAAAGAGGGGGAGTCTGGCTTCTTTCACTCACCATAATTATTCTGAGATACATCTATGTTGTGTGTAGCAATAGTCTGAGTATTCTGAAGTGTCCACTGTGTGAATATCCCACACTTCATTTATCCTTTATCCATTGGAAGACATTTGCTTAATATCTATTTTTTGGCTTTTATGAACAATACTGATATTGAACATCCCCATACTAGTCTTTGCTTGAATAGAGGCGTCATTTCTTTTCAGCAAATACCTAGGAGTGGAAGGGCTGGGTGGTATGGTGTGGTATATGTATTAGCTAGATTTGCATTGTTATGACCAAAAGACTTGACAAGAATGATGTAGAGACAGAAAAGAGTTTATTTTGACTCATAATTTCAGAGATTTCAACCATGATCTGTTGACTCCATAGCTCTGGTCCCAAAGTGAGGCAGAACATCATGGTGGAAGGGTGTGGCAGAGGGAAGCAGCTCAAGTTATGACAACCAGAAAGCAGAGAGAGCTCCCCCCACCCCCCAAAAGAACCCCAAAGCCAGGCCTCCCTCCAGTGATCTGTTTTCTTCAGCTACACCCTAACTGCCTATAGTCACCAACCAGCTAATCCATTCAAGTGGATTAACTCACTGAGCAGGTCACCTCTTATAATCTACCCATTTTGCCTCTTGCAACATTGTTGCATGGTCTCACACATGAGCTTTTGGAGGATACCACATAGCCAAACCATAATGGGAGTGAAAATTCAATTCTCTGCTTCTGGTAAAACATATTTTTAAAGGCTTTCTGGAAATCTAAGTGAAATATATCTTCTTTTTCTCCTTTACATATTTTTTTCAAAGAACATAAACATAGCTCCCAAAGAACAAATGAAAAAGTAAATATATGTGGTGTCTTGAAATTGGGTCTATTTTCTTTTTCTTTTTTTTTTTTTCTGAGGCGGGGGGATACTAGGGATTTAACCCAGAGGTGCTTCACTACTGAGCCACATCCCCAGCTCTTTTTATTTTGTATTTTGAGATAGGGTCTCACTAAGTTGTTTAGGGCCTCACTAAGTTGCAAGGCTGGCCTTGAACTTGAGATCCTCCTGCCTTAGAGCCTCTGGAGTTTCCGGGATTACAAGCATGTGCCACTACACCTGGCCATGTCTACTTTTCTTTAGAACTTTCTTGGTCCACAAGGATTCTCAATTGTAGTTCCTGTTAAGGGGCACATTCCACCTAGGTGGCGAGCAATCTCTTAGGTAGAGGAGGAAACACAACTTCTCCACTCTCCGAAGCTCTGTGATATATAGGTGCTAAAACATTTAAGAGGCTCTCAAATTCATCCCACCAGACCACTTGGGGTATATTATTTGTGGACAGAGAGGAATTTAAGGCTTATAACAGAGCGAAAAGTTAAAGAAGATATCCCTGCACTTTGTTTCTGATCTGTTAGACTTGTTTAAAGGATCCAGGTTCCATAAAATGAAAAGTCCAAATGGGAGATGAAGGGGAGAGAGAAAAGAGAGCAATGAGAGGAAAATTACTGAAAAAAAGTAATGGTATTAAATTCTTAGAGTCTATGCTTCAAGTAACTTCCTTTATCTTGAAATATTTTATTTAAAGCAAAGGTTCAAAGACAAAAGGTGAATCATTGCTTGGTTTTCAGAGCTGTGCTAGGAGCTTTTTTGAATTGTTACCCTCAGTGCCTATTTTGTGAAGGGGACCATCACAGAATGAACGGGTTATAATTTTGAAGCTCCAGGTGTATAGGAAATAGTCTTGTTATTTTTAATTTATGAGCTCTAGTAGCAATAGACTTAAGTTGGGATTTTTTTCCCCTCCTGAATGTGTAAAGAAATACTGGGGATACTTAAATTTACAGCAGCTTGAACAACACTTTACTTCCTTCTTCCCAGCCCCCAACCAAGCAGGATCCAGGCTCCATAAATCAAAGTTCCTCACATGTGCGGGTTTAAAGGAAATAAAGAACATGCAACATAGTAAATCCACTGCAGATCTTTGAGGCTGTAGTTGGCAATCAGTACCACGGGAGGCTTAAAGATTGATGGTACCTATTTCTTTAGTGTGAAAGCTAAAATGAAATGCTCAGCATCTTAAGGAATAAATGATAATAAGAGACTCTCCAACTTATCCAAAAGACACAAGGATTAAGTTAGACATGTCAACAGGTGGGGACACTTAGGAAAGAAGTCACAGGAGACTGGAGTTTAGCAGAGGGGAGAAAGGATGAGCACCCCCTAAGAGCCAGCCGGTGCGTCACCTCAGTGAACTGAACACTAATAAGCACCAGGAGCAACCTCGGCTGGTCTCAATATGGGCTTGATGGATTACTTTGGATACGGAGTCTTTTCATGTTGAACTCTGTACCAATTCTAGGTGTGGTGGTTGATTTTATGTGTCAAATGGGCTAGGCAATGGCGCCCAGTTGTTTGATCAAACTCTAGTCTGGATGTTGCTGTGAAGGTATTTTCTAGATGAGATTAACCTGAAATCAGCAGACTGAGAAAAGCAGACTACCCTGTATAAAGTGGGTGAGCCTCATTCACTCAGATGAAGGTGCTAGAAGGCAGAGGTGTCCCAAAGATGAAGGAATTCTACCTGGTTACTGTTTTTGGATTCCACCTTGCAACATCAACTCTTGCTGGATAATTTCCAGCATATGTTATTGTTGTGGTTGCTATAATGATTACAACAATGATGACGATGATGATAATGAGTGACTCTGGGGATTGAAGCCAGTACCTCTCACGTGCTAGGCAAGCACTCCAACACTGAGCTATACCCCTAGTCTCAGCCTGGCAGATTTGGACTTGACAACCCACACCATCTTGCACCATCTGAGGAGAGGATGACTGTGGACACAAACTTCTCTGAATCTGATGGCAAACGTATAGATTCCACATTCAAATTGTCCTTTCCACCGACACTGTTAATAAAACAGGTTGTGCAGCTCCTGCAGTGGCTCATCACTAGGCATCTTGTAGATGCAGATGGGAGACAGCAAATTTGTGTTTCAGCAACAGATTCTCCCAACCAAGAATTTAGTCTTCAGTGTACACTGAAAATAAAGGATCTCAGCAAGCTGTTTAGAAGAAAATGCCTTACAATTGAAAACTCTCTATGTTAAAGGGAAGAACTCACCTTAGGGACACAGGCAAAAGTGTTCAGTTCCCAAAAAGACAGTGTATCTAGAAGGAAGCCCTGTGGCCCAGCATTCAGGGACCATGATGGGAGCAGGTCACACACAGATTTCCACAGTACCTTGGTGATGCTGCTGCTTCCTGTGAAACTTAGTTATTCAACAAGGATGAACTTCCCCTAGGAGGAGGAGGCTGACAAACTGCCTCTAGAAAATGAGAAGCCTAGAAACTTATATTTTTCATTTTAGAAGAAAATAAAAATTTCACCTTCAGGGACACCTACCTGTGAGTATAGAAAGTAGAGATATCAAGCAGGTCTCCCTGTGATTCACTTCAATCTATTTCTACCAAATTATTATAACAGTATTTCCTTCCTCCAAGAGGAGCTCGCTTCTTATTCAGCCAACAGACAGTGCCATAACAATTCTAAGGTGCATTCACCAAATATTTATCCTGCACCAGGCCTCCATCTAAGATGTGAGGATGCAGACGAGTGACCCTTTCCATGGATCTCACAGTCAAAAAGGGGAGACAGGAACTAGGCCAGTAAACAAATAAATAAGAAAGATAACTTCTGACAATAATGGGTGCTGGGAACCCATGTTTAATTTCTAAACAACCTGAAGACTCACGGTATTCTTGGGAACCTCTCTGTCTTGAACTTCTCAGTAAATTCTAACTGTCCCATAATGAGAGCTCCTTGGTGGCAATAGCTGTCCTCTTGCTATTCTTGGTATCTATAATGATGCCTGGCAAATAGTATGGACTTACCAAATGATGGATGGATGATGGATGGATGGATGGATGGATGGGGCTATACTGTTGGTATCTTATACTAGGTTCCTTCAGAAGCATCCTTGAATGAGGATGAGAATGCTAATAGGTTTGATTGGGAGGTGACCCCAGATAGCAGACATAGGAAATGAGACAGAGAAGAAAGGATACCAGTGGAAGCTGTTTACAGGTTACAGATGTGGGCTCAATCCTACTTGGGAAATCTGAGAGTCACACTAGACCATGCCTCGAGTCATCCCAACAGAGGGACAGAAAAGGGAGCTGGGGTGTTTACCCACCAACTCTGGTCAATTTTCCCTGGAAGCTGCTCCTGAGAGGCATTAACTACCTGGCACTCCTGGCCTCTCATGGCAGGGGGGCTCCAGCAGCCAGAGAAAACCATCAGGTACCGTCATGGGTGCTGGACCTTGGGAGCTACAAGGTTTTGTATAGAAGAATGATGAGTGGCAAAAGGATGGGGGAAAGAGGGACCAACAGTATCTGCCACAGCCGTCTCATGAGCTCCTAAGGGATTTGGAGAGAGTGGTGTGTGATGGGGCTGCAGACGCAGGGAGGAAAATGAGGATTTGTAGCCAGGCTGGACCCCAGCCAGGCAAGACTTCACGACACATGGGGAATCCGTGGCTCTCTTTTGTGACCTCTCCCATGGAGCTCCTCATGAGCAGATACAAGGTAGTATTTTTATTTTAAACACTTGTAGCATAGAGAAGAACTTATGATGGTTGAGTACTTTTTCATTCCTTGAAAGTGCCTCTAAAATTCTTTATAGCCAGGTTAAAGAACACTGTTTTCCCTACAAATGCTACCTTGCCACTTCAGATTGAGCACCAAAGAGACGGCTATGATAATACATGGAAATTTATTTAAGAAAAATGAACCACATTTATTTTTTGAAGTGCCTAAAAGACTGGAAATAAATTTTGAGTGATGGTTTCTATTTCCTTCCCCCCCCCCAATTTTTATTCAAAAGGGCTTGCCTGGTGTTGATTACATCCTTTTTCACTACAGGTCCCCAAGAGAATTTCCTTCTTTGTCACTGCCAAGGCCCTTTCTTTCCTTTGCTAGGGTTTAAAAGGACAAAGTATGGACTCTTAAGGCTCTGATTTTGGAGAATGCCAAGAAAATGACACGGGCCATTATTTCTAGGCTTGTGAAATTCGATTTCCCAAATTTCAGTGTTCTTCATGAACAAGCATGTCAGGTGCCAGGAAGAAAAGCATCTGATTACAATGTGATGCTGAGACCACTTCTGCATACACTAAATAAAATGATAGATGATTATCAGAAACAGTGTACTGCTGAGCTTAACCATGTCGAAACCAACAATGAAAAAATTTCCATTTGTTTGTCCATCAGAATTACTTTTATCACTAATACCAGTACTTAGAATGATGAGAGTGAGCTCTGCCACACAACAAATTGTGCTATTTTCAAGCATAACCCCAGAGCTTCTTTTAAGTATTTTATTCTTTTGAACAGCAAGACAGCCCGAAGGTGTCGAGCACACTTGCCTCACTCCCTCCACATTCATTCACTGAGCTCCCAGTCTCTATCAGGCAGGATGCTAAGTGTGCTGGAGGGGTGGGGGTGGGGGGTTAGACTGAGTTCCTATTCTTATGGAATCATATAGAAGTAATAGAAACATTCATCAGAGAGAATTCAGAGGGAGGGAATAGGAACACTTCTTGGTTGTCAGATGGAAGAAATAGAAACTTAGATTTTTCATTTTAGAAGTAAGAAAATAAGAATCTCACCTCCAGGGTCACCTGTGAGTATAGAAAGTAGAGATACCAAGTAGGTCTCCCTGTGATTCAATTCTATGTATTTCTAACCAAATTATTATAATAGTATCTCCTGTATCTTCCATGAGGAGCTCACTTCTTATTCAGCCAACAAACAGTGCCATGCATAGATTTGTTTTCATCAACAACATGATTCATCAGCATACTGAACCTCTATCCAACACCACGTAATATAATACATCTTTAGTTTCTATAATGTCTTCCACATGACTTTATCCCCAAATGCTTTACATACTTCACTAAGACAGCTATAGAATTAAAATAATAAATCAAAGCAGAAGGACAGAAAGCAGAGAGGTTTATTCAAGGGAGGAAAAGACAGGTTTTCAACTAGACAGGAGAAAGATGGAGAGCCCTACTTTGTTTGTGCTAGTCTTATAACTAATAAGTCTCTTCTCTGTTTTAACTCTTTCTTTGGTTTCCTGTTCCGGGCAGCATCACTTGTCCTATCCCTTATAAATCCTTCTCCTGAAAAGACAACTGAGTACTTACACTTTAAGAGGCTCCATTTCCCAAGTGAGTCCTTTCTTCATGCTTCATTATGATGCTATCACCCCCTGCACATAACATCCTAGAGCTAAAAGAACAAGGGCATGTAGCTTGAACCAAGTGGGAAAACATGCAAGCTTCTCAAGCTTCCCGCAACCTGGAGACCTAGCCACCCATCTCCCTTTTATCTGCAATTCATTCTTTCATTGTTCATTTCACAAATAATCATAATATAGAAGGTATTATGTGGAGGGATGCAGTGGCAGGATAGCTGTAATTTTAAATAGAGAGGTCAGGGAACAAAATGGCATTTGAGCAGAGATCTGAAGGAAAGGTAGGCTGAGCCAAGCAGGCATCTGAGGAAGGGCAGCGGGAAAAGAAAGAGCAAGACACTTAAAAAGGGATGGTTCTGGCACTTTTCAAGGGGAAAGAAGGGGGGGTCAATATATCATGAACAGAGTATGCAAGAGGGAGGGGGCAGATGACACACACAGAATCTTGTAAGTCATTTAAAAACCTTAGCGGCTACTAAGTGAGGTCAGAAGAAAAATTTTAGAAACTCACAAAACTGTAAGAATAAAGAGCAATTGATCAAAATCTTTCCCCGCTATAGTTTCTTGATGAGCTTTGCAGCCATTCTTCCCTTGATCCTCACCATTCTGGCATTGGGACTATGGACTTCATGACCACGCCCACTTCTCAAACCACCTTGAGTTTGGAGGCAGGAGCACACAGTGGCTCAGAGCCTCCACTCAACCAATCTTTCCTGAGTGCTCTTTTAGGGACATGTGTTCCAGCCAAGAACAAAGAGACAAACGTCCTTTGCTTTGGAGCTCACATTAGTCAAGTGACTTCACCTCTCTGTGCTTCAATTCCTGCATATAAATGATGGGATAATGACAGGACCAACGCAGGGGAGCTTTTGGAGATTAAACAACTCAGGATGGTGTGTGCCATGGGAAAACCTCAACAAATGTAGGTTATTATGTTTTTTTCTTTTTTAAATGAGTATAAATACTGGAGAAAGGAAACAAGGCATATGTATTGCAATAGTGTGGTGGTCGAAGCAGACCAAGCAATGTTCTACAAATATCCACTTAGTAAAAGCGCATCCCCGCCACATCCACCCGTCCTCCCCTTCAGTACGAAAGTCTCTCCTCTGCTCTTGCTGAATCTACTTCGGGTCAACCCATCCTCCCTCTTCAGGCCCCAAATCAAGCCATGAGGGTGTTACAAAGGAAGAGGATATTTCCCCCCTTCACTTTGATTTTTTAATGCTTTGGTTCATTTTCACCAGAGGCATCCTGACAATTCCACTTCCCACTTAAGTCGCCACACAGCTATACGGTAATTGAGTTCTTCACGACTCCTTCCTCCCTTCCTTTTTACCTTCCTTCTCTTTCTTATTATTAGAGAGCAGTTTCTCTAGGGCTATAAAACTAAAAAATGAAACACCTTCAAAAATGTAGAGGCACACAGTCAACTAACTGGAAGTCACTAGCAAGCAGCCCCTGAGGGTGGGTTTCTCTCTGGGTGGGTCTTTGATATTTTCAGTCACCAATGGCATCTGGTTCCCACTCAGAGGTTTTAAGGGCTAACTGGTCCTCAGCCCCCTGAGTAGGTGGTTTCCTCTGGGAGGCATAATTGCCAGATCTTTCCAACTGCCTCAGAAGGCTGGGTAGTCATTACCCAGGATCACAAAGTATTATGTAAACACGCTGTGGATGTGTGCATGACAAAGTTATCTACTCAGGAGAGAATGTTAAGAACTCTCCCGATTTCCCACGAAGGAGGGCAGAACTCCATCCTTTTTTATAGCAAGTGCCATCTTAACATCATCCCTAGGATTTAGAGGAAGTTTACAAAAAGTGCTATCACATTTTCACTTAATCCTCACGATAATCCTGTAAAGTAGATATGATGATCTCCATTTAATAAAAGAAACTAAAAGCTTCAAGAGGTTAAGTGACTTGCCATAGGGGTCAGGCTACAAATTCAACCCTGGGTTATTCCATTTTTTTTTTTAATCCAATATCCTTTTCCTCTACCCCACCCCCAACATCAGTTAAAAAAAAAAAAAACATTCAAAATGTACAGTAAGAACTAGAGAGACTAATGCATGAGTACTTGACAAGAATCACTGGAATTCTTTGGGTTCCCTGAAACTACTTTGCCTTCAAACATCTCTACCAAGACCTGAATTAGGTTTTGGACCTAGGCAAACTGCAAAATGATTCCCAGATGTTGCAAGCTGATCGCCAACACCCCAACCAGCCAGCAGTCAGACAAAGAACTTGTTTAATAGGAAAATGCCTCATTTTACACATTGCCTGCAGCGGGAGACCGGAAGAGGGCTGCACACACTGGCTGTTTTCTTCAGCGACGATCACCAACTCAGAAGGGTGTGTGCCAAGCCTGGATTCCACCTCTCTTATGGTCTGCACATGGCAACATGCAGCAGTCCCTGAGGTTGCTGGGATGTTAGGGTTATCTATTTGAAGTGTTTGAGGACTTGTTTTAACACAAAGGCTAACAGTAAAGATACTGAATCATGGCCCCTTTTTCTTTGCTGTCTCTCACAAGCAATCAAGGATGTACTTCTTCATGCAGGAAACACCTGAAACTGTTTCCTGGGGCCTTTGAAATCTGATGGCACTAAATATACCCTCCGTTCCTTCTTAATGTTTTCCTTTCATACTGCAACAGGGGGAGTTAAAGTGAAACTATATTCATATGATTCCTAAAAATTCACTAGCAGAATGTTGCTGCATTGAAGCTGCCCAGCTCACCCCTGCAATCAGGTGCCTGTTCCATAAGTAAATGACACGATCATGCACATCAGCCCTGACCACTGTCCCAATAGTGGTCCCGCTTCCATAAGGAGCACTGAAGCACTAGATAGAGCTGGAGTGAAGGAGCAGAGGGTGTAATGGGGGAAGTGGGAGAAGGATGGGCAGCCAGTCATACAGGCAGGAGCAAAGAAGCAGGGTTGGTGTGATACACTTCAACTGAAAACAACAACTGGAAAAAATAATAATCCAGAGAAGTTCCACAACATGAGCTCCTAAAAACAAGACCTTAGGGGTTTGTTGTTGTTGTTGTTGTTGTTCATTTTTGGTTTTGTTTTTTGATTTTCCCGTGGATGACAATGAACATGATGCTGGAGATTAACTACCCTAGGCTGCTTGTAGAACTGGAGTTAGGGGATACACCATCTCTCCACAGTGAACTGGCAAAGAAGAGATGAATCTTGTGCACCCAGCTCCATTTTTCTCCTCCGACATCACCTGAGACCAATTGTGCCGTTAAGGTAGTTTCTCTCTGGTAATGGCTGTTGATGTATTTCTAGTGGGAAGATGCAAGTATCCCTAAAGGGAACTGTCCCTGACAGAAGAAGAGAGGAACCAACCAAGAGCAGTTCCACACTCCTTCTCATCCTTCTTTGACTTAATAAACTCCTAGCGCATAATCAAGTACCACTGTTATGTGTTATTGCCCAGGGACCAAAGAAAGCTTTTACTACCCAAGATTATATATGAAAAGCATTTGCTGTCACCGATGTAGCAAGGCACTCTTTGAGTTGGCTGTCAGCAAGAATGTGGAAATAGTAGTAATAACAACAACAATCGCTGTACATACAGTGGCACGTGTATGGGTAGCACAAAGAGCAGGCCCCATGAGGGTGTTGACAAGAAGGGCAACGGGGTCCTGAAGGCAGTGCCTAAAAGTCAGCTCTCTCTGCTCAGCCCTCCCCTGACCCCAGGATCCTGGCTGGTCTTCGTATTAATGCCCTGGCAACCTCAAGGGAATACTGATGTTGTATACAAGTCCATCATAAAACAGTCAGAGACATGCTCCAGAGACTTGGAGAAAGCTGTTAGACAGTACAAGGAGCCATTTAAAGTCCAAGACTGAAGGAATTACACGAGAGATTGAGATGGGTAGAAGCATAATAACATTCCTAAGAAAAGAATGAGTTTGGGCCAGAGGCAAAGAGTAAAAGGAGTTGGTGGGAGGAAATACAGCCTTGACCGGCAAATGAGAAAAAGAAAACAGAGGGTGATGCTATATTGGGGTGAGCACCAAAATATACCCAGAAAATTCCAGACCTCGGAAATATGAATTTTTAATCGACAGTAAAACATTGTATAAAGGTCAGAACCTCCAAGAAGAGATTCTTGGTTTCACCCCAGGTTTTTAATTGGGTTTTGTATGCTTTGTATTCATAAGGCAAAGCACATAATTAAGTAAAATCTTTACCCAAAGTGAACAGTCAACACATGGGAAAGTTTAATCATACCCTATCTCACCATTTCACATTACTGTAAGAATTATGCAAAGGAGATTCCCACATTTGAAATGTTCTCTGTGCTCAAAGCCAGAACATACTTGCTAACCAACTTAAGAATCAATGTGCCAATTTCTGCTTTAAGTCCACTGTCACTATTCTTTTTGGGGGGGAAGGAAAAAAAAAGTTTTTCCAAAAGCAGATTACTAAAGTACCAAGATACTGATCGTTTAAAAAAAAAGAAAAGAAAGAAATTCTGGCAGGAGAGGCAAAAGAGGACAGATGAGGTGTTTTGGGCTCCTTCATTCTCTAAAGCACTGCTTCTCCAAGTGTCAGTGTAAGAGCCACCTTTTGTTTCTTGTTATATACAAAATACCAGTAAAAACTTGTGTAACAGAATCTCCAAGGGAGTCATTAAATTCAAAATAATCTTGTTCAGAAGAAAGAGGAAGAGAAGCTCTGATGACAATAAATGCGTTGAAGGTAGTGAAAAATCTGTAGTCAACAGATTGCATAAATATAGATTTCAACAGATGCTACAGTTTAAATGTGTCCCTCCAAAAATTTTTTTAAAACTTGATCCCCATTGTGCTGGTATTAAAAGGTCAGGCCTTCAGAAGGTGAGTTGGCTGTAGGGGTGATACCTTCATGAATGAATTGATGCCCTTATAAAACAGGCTTCAGAGAGAGACGGTCCCTTCCACCTTCCACCACCTGAGGACCAGCATTAAGGTACCATCTTGGAAGCAGAGAGCACTCTTCACCAGACACCAGTGCTGGCACCTTGATGTTGGGCATCCCAGACTCCAGGATGGTAAGAAACAAATTTCTGTTCTTTTTAGTTTGTCTTGGGCAGTTTGTTAGAGCAGCACAAATGCATGAAGATAGTAAACTGAAAATTACTCTGTCAAATAACTACAGAGGCTTCTAAATGCTTCTTCTCAATATCTATATTTATCACTGACAGGTAACTGTGTGGACTAGCACTGGTCCCCAGCTCACGCTTGGAACAACACATTATGATAAGAACCATTGCTTATCATAATTGGAATTCTTAAATATTGAATTTGAGATACAACAAGGTCTACCTGGAGTTCCACCTGTATATCTGAAAAGTAAACATTAAAAAGAAAGGCAGGCCTGATCAAGCAGCACACACCTGTAATCCTAGTGACTTGGGAGGTTGAGGCAGGAAGGTTGCAGGTTTAAGGCCAGGCTTGACAACTTAATAAGATACTGTTTCAAATTTTAAAAAAATAAATTAAAAAATTTTAAAAAAGTTAGAGGAGCTCAGGATGTATGTAGTTAGGTAGGAAAACATCCATGGGTTCAATTCCTACAACGTGCGTGCGCGCGCGCACACACACACACACACACACACACACAGAATCATACAGAAAAGTGTAATCCTCAAAAAATCTGTTTTGTTGTTGTGTTCTACTTGTCTTTTCAAGCAAGCTGAAGGGTCCAATAATTTCAAAAGTATTTGATAAGCACGAACATCGGTTCATGACGATGGTGGGAAAAACCCCTATAATGCAATGTCTTACTGTGCCCATTGAGCACAGAGAATAGGAATCTGGGCTCTTACGTGAGAGGAAATTAGATGGATTCCTTATTCTGCCACTTCCTGGCAGTGTGGTTTGCTAACATCCCCCAAATGTCATATGTTACAGGTTTGCTTCCCAGAGTGGTGCTGTTGGGAAGTCTAAGTCATTGGGTCATGTCCTCAAAGGCTACAGAAGGACCTCAGCCTCCTCCTAACTCTTTTCTGCTCCCTAGCCATAAAGCAAATAGTTTTGCTCTTCCACATGCTCTGTCCAGGATCTGTTGCCACAGGCCCAAAGCCACGGGGGCCAATGGATCATGAATTGGAAGCTCCAAAACTGTGATCCAAAATAAACCTTTTCTCTTTATAAGTTGATTATCTCAGGTGTTTGTTATAGTGACAGATGCTAACATAGTAATGTAACCTCTGGGTCCCACTTTCTTTAGCCATAATACAGAGCACATAACAGGATCTACATCATAGGATTATTCTGAAGATGAAGGAGGATTGTGCCTATCAGGAGCTTAGTTAATGGTGAGTGATAAACACTGAGTATTTGCCACAAATTTGGTAAATGAATATCCCTCCTGTATAAAAATGACATGACCCCCAGTGTGGCCTCCTGCAAGAAAGCCACCCTTTGTGTCCTGACTTGGAGCTACTTGTTCCAGGGCCCAACAGACTCCGAGGGCTGCATCTCCATCATACAACCAAGCAGGAAGAGTTAATGCATGGTGAACACAGATTGGAGATGTAAAGGAACTTATTTCGTCTCCAAATCCCTCTGAGAACAGAGACTCCTGTTCTTCCATGTAAATCCATTACCACCAAAGCATTTCCAATATTGACACCAGAAACAAATACACATTTTACCTCTCTCAAAAGCTGCCTATGACATCACCTTACACAGCTCTGCTTTAGCTGAAACTGAAAGCCTCTTTGATGCTGGACTCAGTTCTGTTGTCAACAAAAGCTGAGCTGGTTCTGATGGCAGACCTTAATAAGGTACTCAGTCTTCTGCTGTAGGTGCCCATCAGTGACAGATACACTGCCTCCAGCATTTGGAGGAGGGAAAATCAAATTATTGCCCAGGAGAATGGCAGAGCAAAATGGGGTAACGGGTGAGGGAGGGTAAGATGTGTGTGTATGTGTGCGTGTTTCTGTGTGTTCTTTTTCACACTGGTACTCCCCCCCACTGTGCACTGTAAGCCCTTTGAACACAAACCATGTGCTGTCAGTGCTTATACCATTAAACTCCAAGGGCTATTAGTGTTTATGACAAAGAAAATAATTGGGAATTAGGCAGCCCAATGGATCTTTTCCAGTTCTTTGAAAGCTAATACCTCAAGCTCTTAAGAGTGTGCAGAGATGAGTTTCAGAGTCTTTGTTTACTGGAGGGCCTCCTCCAATTGCTATCCTTGGCCCATCCATCTGGGGTTCACGTGGGCATCTCCATTCCCACACTGCCCCCTTCCTGACTGTACAAGCAAGAGTCCCATAGAAGACCACCTTTGTCAGTGATCTGTCATTCCTTCCCTGATGTCAGTTGCCTTTTTTTTTTTTTTTTTAGATCCTCCCTGATGAACTGAAATCTGGCACCAGGCACACCATTTGTCTATACTCAGGCCTTCCCAGGCCTATCTTATTTTGGCATCTTTTCTTTGGCTTTAAAGACATTGCTGGTTTCCTGGAACAAGAAGGATCCTAAACACTTATCTCTCAAAACAATGTCCCTTGGAAGTCCTAACTTTATTTCTTCCTGCTTTGAATCTTTCTTCTGGGTTTTGTTTGTTTGTTTGTTTTGGGGTTGAGTAAGATGATTTCCTACAAATTTCTCTGAATGGATTCTCAAGACTTTTCAAGTTCAAAGAATGTCAGGGTGGAAAGGAACATTGGAAGCTACCTCTCAGTAGAGCACCAAATGTCAAGCACTGAGGTCAGGTAATCATTCCAAGCATACTTGATCTCCCTTGCTGATGGGGATTTCACTCTCCCCTGGGGCAGTCTGAAAATTGTAGCAAGTTTACCTTCATTGCTAGCTGGGCAATCTCTCCATTCCATCATTAAGGTTCATCCAGTCGTCATCTACACACCTGGGTGCTCCACAGAACCAACCAGATCCCCTTTTACACAATGATCCAAGAGAATGCTTACAGCAGCAAGAAGGTATCCCTGATCCTTCTCCAGACTGAACCCTCTCAATACTTCTTCTAACATCTTATCTGGTGCTATCTATTTAACATCCTGTTTACTCAGGAGCTTGCAAATCTTTAGTAGAGACATTTTCCTAAGGTTAAGCTCAAGTGTCAAAGATTTCTTAGGTAAAGACTTTGGTCAGCCCCCTCCAGACACTCTCATAACCTATCTGATCCTCGGATCTTCTGTGTTTGTGACATTTCCTCATAAACTATTTCACTTCTTCATTCCCTTTCTAAGTGGCATGGATAACGCTTCCCAGGGAACTTGGGGTTCCTGCCCAATGGTGTGAACAACACAGAAATGCATGTACAGACAAGAGCAAAAAATGGCCCCCACTGTTGGGTGGCCAGTATTTATACCCACGTATTTCTTGTTACATTCAAGTTGGCCCAGTATCCAGAGAACAATAAGTATGGCACCAAAACACAATGAGCCCCTCCAACTGCATGATCCAACAGGCTCCATGCACTGCTTTTATGGGGTCTTAATTCAGGACATTAGTCCTCACTTCCCACATGAACTTGCTTCTTTCCTCATCAGAGCCCCTTTCTCATATTTTTGTCTTGGATTACATCTTTCACAAGGATAAGAACAGCCACACACAAAATTCCTTCTTAGCAACACACTGGCTAAGTCCATACTGAACTAATAGAAGTACTTTATAACTTACACTGGTCTCATTTTAAACCTCATTGCAATCCTGCAGAGTAGGTGTTACCGTCATCGTATAAATGAGGAAACTGAGGCAGAACTGGGATCTTCTAACATCTTATCTGGAGCTATCTATTTAACATCCTGTTTACTCAGCAGCTTGCAAATCTTTGGTAGAGACTGTTTTCTAAGGTTAATCTCCAAGTGTCAAATAAAGAATGAGTCATAGAGAAAAGAGTAGAGGAATCTGGTTTCTATTTCTGGCTTTACTATAAATTAACTCATGGTTGAACTCTCTGGTCCTCAGTTTACTCATTCATAAAATAAGGAGATCGAATTAGACAATCACCAAAGTTCCTTCACACTCAGCTGTCCTTTGTCTCCAGTCCTGTCTCTGCCATGTTGCTAAAATTAGGCAGAAAACATTGTTAAAATACCTTTCTTTTTTGTTTCTCATTGTTTTTTATGTTTCCCAGATTAGCTGGACAGTATTTGATCCACTGTCAAGAAAGAAAGACCATCTATTTAATAGTTTTTTAGGCAGTCATTTTCTGTAATGAGCCGATCATCTGGAAATATCAGCCACAGGGTTCGACCTATACAAGTCCTCATCCCAAGAAGGACTAGCTTTAGAGCCACATGTTCTTACAGCAGTGGTTCTCAACCCAGGGCACATCTGACAATGTCTGGAAACATATTTGGTGGTCACAACAGTGGAAGAGCTCTCACTGGCATCTGCAGGGTAGAGACCAAGGATGCTCCTAAACATCTTCCAATGCACAGGACAATTCCTACCATGAACAGTCTTCTGATACAAGATGTCAATCATGTCAAGGTTGAGAAATTTCATCTTAATGAGCAAGGTCAAAGGACAGCCCCAAACTAATTCTTCAAGCTGAACGGGTCCACATGGAAGGCCAACCAGCTGGGCACATGTCAAAGAACCAAGGGTCCAAGCATCTCTTACCTTGCAAAGAAGGAAGCAGCCACCGAGGTGCCTGTGGAAGTCTCACTGGCCACACAGGAGCCCTGTGAGGCGGGGATGCTGCAGGCCGCTGGCTTGTCTGCATTGTAGCGGTTCAGAGCTGCTTCTGTCAGGCCCTCCCGACTTGTCTCTGTCATCAGCTGGGAGATCTGACAAGGAAAATGGATGTGGAGCTCAGTACCTGTGGCTTACTGCATTTTCTGACCACTGTCAGAATCTCTCTATTTGGGTGAGAGGACTAGTAGTGTCGGGGAAGGGAGAGGGAGGCAAGTGGGAATGGGTTCGCAAGCTACCTGCATTCAGTGACATGGGGGTGCTAAGGGATTCTGCAATTCTCCAGCATGTTAGTGAGGCTATCATCTAGCTTTCATTTAAAATAATGGAATAAAATAACCCCTGACATTGCAAGTTTCATTATGTCCACCATTTGGAGGGGAAGTGAAACATGAACCATTATCACATGTTCTTTGCAGCCCAAGACCAGAATGGTACCATCAACTAATGCTGATTTCCAACCCCAAGTGGCCCCAGATGCTCTGAAATGGAGGACTGGGCTAAAGGTATATAGTTTGATTCAGGGAAAGGTAAGACTGCCTATGAAGAACCCAAGGAACTAAGCAAAATAGTTTTTGGTGGCAGTGTTTGTGGTCTGCTCTGGGAAGTTGGCAAAACAGGTGAATTTGAGAAGCAAATAAAAACAAACACCATTAACAAGAATTGCCAAAGGTCTTTATGGAGGGTTTAGATTTCTGGTTCATTAAAATAAATGGCTTTCATTTTCTTTGTAAGGATTGTGTTTATAACAGAAGTCCTAGAGGATAGCCCATTCTGTCTAAATTCCTATCATATGCTAAGAAGAACCACACTTCTGGGCGAAATGAGAATCTGGTATAGAAGAATACTGTTGGAAAGTGCTAATCTCATGACAAATGTGATAATTACAGAGGCAAAGTCTAAATGTGCTATTCGAAAAACCTGTTCTTTAAAACGTCAGTCTACTTGCAAAATGAGAAAATGTTAGTTTAAAAGAAAAGGCAACTTCTGTTTTTTTAAAAAAAAAAAAAAGTCTTGAGCCCACTCCAACCCTTATATACCAAGTAGAAAATGCTTCTAATCGCTTGGAAAATACAAGTGCAATAAAGCAAAGATCAGGAACAGTTTCCACTTTGTAACGGAGCAGGCCAGTAGGGCAGTGAAAGAATCCCATTTGTTAACCTTGGAACATAAAAACATTTGTACTTTTCATTATTAGCAGAATGGCCATTTACTCTGAGTCCCATTGACTCGAAACTTGCTCTGCTTAAATTCCTGCTCTTACTTGGAAAGCCCTGGCTCTGTTTGGCTGAAGTTCTGCCAGCGCACACTTTCTTATTCCCATTCATTCAGCGCATTGGAAAGAAACTTGACTCTCCTAAGAGAAACTGGAGAGGAGGCAGCAAAGGCAGCTGGTGGCCCGGAGGACATTCCCTGCACTCAGCAAGGGCTGCTGACTCTGCAGAGGGCCCGTGTCACCTCCTCTACACTTCCTCTGCTGCCTGTGGCAGGAAAGGAAGGCTACCCTCCTGCCATTCCCCCAGAGGAAGGAGGCCGGCCAGAGGGGGGCAGCTGAGAATATGGTTATAAATACTATTATCCACATTAATTAGTGTTTGTGGAGACTCAGGTGGTACAGGATGCCAGCCTATATAATGACCGTCCAAAACAAATCCGCAAAATCATGGCACCGTTGTTTTTTTCAAAGAGCTATAATTTGGGCGTGGGATGTGGCTCAGGGGTAGAGCACTCTCTAGCACACGTGAGGTCCTGGGTTCCATTCCCAGTACAGCCAAAAAAGGCTGGTGGCACATGTTATCCTCCAGGGACTTGGGAGGCCGAGGCAGGAGGATCACAACTTCAAAGCCAGCTTCAGCAATTTAGCAAGTCCCTAAGCAACTGAGCTAAACCCTATATCAAAATAAAAAATCAAAAGGGCTGGGGATGTGGCTAAGTGGGTAAGTGCCTGGTTAAAAAAAAAAAAAATCTACAATCTAAGGCACACATCTGATCTTGACACACAATGATATATTTGAAAAAAGTCAGTAAGCCAGGAAGTGAGTGTGCTTTGCAATTAGTGACACCTTAGACACTTTAGTGGGTGTTTTCATCCGGTCTGTTGCTTGTGTCATTTTCCTTTCATCACTGTATTTCCAATCTGAAGTATGGGGAGGAAAAAATAGGATTCTTCTGTCTCAGTACGTATTATTGTCCTTAAAGGTGCCCAGCAAACCCAGAGAGAAGCCAGCATGTGTGTGAGGAATGGGAAGGTGCCTCACAGGAGCACAGGCTTCCGCATGGTTCCAGACTCCGGGAGTCTGGCCCAGGATGGATATGAACATCCTGCGGGATCATTATTTTTCAAAAATGCCACTCGGCAAATGAATTTCAAGGCATCAGTTTCCTCCAGAGAGAGCTACTGGTTATCTTGGGCCAAGCAAGATTGGCTCTTCTAAAGAATTGGGAATTTATGGGCATGGGACATTGGATTCTCAAGCCCACAAGTAGGATGATCCAGTCATTGACTGCTTTTAGAAGTTAGCATAATGGAAGGCCCAAGAGTTACGATGGGTCTACAAGATCATTGTCTTCCAGTTCTTCTCTTTAGGTATCTGAGGACTGGAGGAGTGATCTGCCAAGTCATGCCAGTGCTCCTCCCTCCTCCCTTCTAGCTGACCCCGCTCTTTCCAATTAAAAATATAAATATATTCTCCTTCCTTCTAATTTAAAAAAAAAAGCATATAGGAAAAAAGTCAAATGATAATAAAACATGTGCAAGTGTATCCGCTACCATCATTAACAAATATTAACTTTTTTTTTTTTTTATCTTGGAAGATAACCAAACACATAAAATTGAAATTGAAAAGCCCATGCCTCTGTGTGAGGCGCCTTGCCAATCCCCACACACGGCCTAGTGGTTTACAGGGCACCTTCAAGGACAGCTGATCTGCACTGAGGCCGAGGAATTCCATCCCCATCTCTCCAGACTTGGGATGAGAAATACAGTAGTGAAAAGGCAACATCACACACAGAAGACTGGGCGAGAGGCCCCTCCAGAGTCCATAAGGTGTCAAAAAACGGCACAACACACTCATTTGCTGGTTGACTCTCCTCACAGGTCATTGTGCATCAACATCAGATGTGTGACTCAGATAATAGCTTCTAATGTAAAAGTCACATGGCCCACCCTGCCCCTTTCCAGACACAGCCAGAATCACGTTCGTATCCTTTTCTGTGCACTCACACCCGCCCCCACCCACCCACCCAGGAATCAGACTGAGCTCATTTCGTAGTTTATTTTGAGTGGTCTCTACAAATTTTGTTCTGCTTGTTTCACAATGCAGAGATGGCATACCCTGAGACGCCTACTTCTATAGACTCTTATCACCTAAAATTCATGTTCTCTTTTGTACTTCCATGGACTATCTCCATCTGGGATTACAAATTTTCATAAATAATACACAACATTTTGGCTACAGCAACTGCTAATTTATCTCCCCCTCATTCTGCATTCTAGGACCCTGGCCTCCCCCAAGGTCCTCAAACACACTTCCTGCTCTTCCTGCCACAGGGCCTATGCACATGCTTTTGCTCTCTGGAATAGGTCAAATTTTCTTTCAGTGTCTGAGCTTTGGATTATACTATGCATCCAATAATAAATCATTTTTTTCTTACTTTGCAGCATCATTTAGGCCTAGGGCTGTTTTGCCTACCACTGCATCCTCAGGTTAGCACAATGCCTGGCATACAAAGATACTCAAAACATGTTTATGGTATAACTCTAAGCTATTGATATTTTCTACTGCTCACATTTATTTGATTAAGTCTTCTCTTAACTAAGAATACATTTTTTTTTTAAATTTCATTGTTTTGAACACTTGCCTAGCAAGCATGAGGCTCTGGGCTCTATCCTCAACACCACAAATTAAAAAAAAAAAACAACAAAAAAACATTTTTCTTTTTCTATTTTGTTGGACTATTAGAATATGACAATACTTTCCCCAACTCTATCGCTGCTGCCCAAGTGAAGTAGATTTGTTCTACTATGTGATAGTTCAAGGATGGAGTGCTGCCCCACCGTTTTTTGCAGTGTTGGGGATCAAACACACATGCTAGGCCAGTGCTCTACCACTGAGCTCCTCCCCCAGCCGTTTCTTTTCCGTCCACTAGTTCAGTTGTTCACTCATTCATATGAATAACTACACATTGGGTATTTGGTAGTGCCAGACACTCTGGCAGGCAAAGGTGCAAACATTTCTAGGCATCTCTGATATCTTCAATATTTACTTCTTCCTTTTTAAAAAAATTTTCTCTTGCAAGTTGTGTACAGTTTCCTGGCAGTCAATATCTATCTTGCTCAAATGTACACTACAGGACAGCTGGCCAAAAGCAACTTCTGTTACCTCTGCTTAGCTCATCTTTATAAAGAGGAGAGGAGCAGGGCTTGCTCTCAGTAGAAGCAGCTACAGATGCTTTAATTTAACAATTAACATAGTCTCTGTTCCAGATAATCAGTGACAGAGAAAGAGCTTTGTTGCCAAATAAGCTCTCATCCTTCACCCATTTACTGGGATGTAGGCTTCTGAGTGCTGGGTTCTGATGGATAACTTCTTACCAGGATATTGTCTTGCTTGTCACCAAGATACTTGTCACCAAAAAATTTATTCTCACTCAACCTTGAAAACTAACCCTATGACCACATCGCAGGCTGTAACTAAATCATCCCATGAATCAAAGTAACAAAATAATTGCCACTGGGTAAGATTCAGATAGGAAAGAACTGCACTGAACCAAATTCTCTCTGTGGCTCTCTGAAACTGTGACAGCTTGTTCCTGGATTGGATGTACATGAAGGCTAACGATCTGTATTTATGACTAATATATCACCATAAAGAGATGCCCTTACATCTGTCCACCCCTTAGTTGCTGATAACCACTTCCCCTTTCTTCCATTGGAAACAGTCAATACAAAGTTGTGTAGACAGATGGGCTGCTCTTCCCATTTTACAGATGAGAATAAAAGAGGTTCAGAAGAGACACACGATTTGTCTCAGGCTCACTCAGCCAAATGGGAATAAATACAGGCCTCTGATTCCATTCTTCTTGTTTTATTTTCTTTCCTTATACCACCTGACCTCAGTTACTGAGGTTTGTTTAAAAACTTGAGGACCAGACAGATTCGGGGGATGATAGAAAATACACTTTGCTTAGTGTCTGACTTCATGAGATTGGAAACAAGGCTAGACGGAGAAACTTGTTCTAAGCCCAAGACGTGTTCCCTCTCTCCAAAATGAAGATGTGTGTGGAGAGGCACTATCTCTCTGTAACTCAATAGCAGAGAGGCTTCCACAATGTGTTTTTAGCCAAATCTTTAGGTCAAAGAGAGACTCAGAAGAGTCAAGAAGGAACAAAGGAGTCCATGTTCGCCTGCTCGTGGGGCAAGCAGTGCGGTGTCAAACCTGGGCCTGGAGGCCCGAGGAGGGAACAGGTCACTCCCAATGTGATTCTGAAGGAAAGAGTCTGGGCCCCCTGGCCTCCACCCTGGTCCTATGGTAGGGGTGAAATCTCACCCACCAGGGGGGCCTTGATTCCTCAGCCTCCCTATGCCAGAGCTGGTTCTCAGAAGTGGAATTCTGAGTGAAATTCCCTAAGAAATCCCACAGTTTTTGTTCCATGACACAGCACTCATGAGTGTTTTGGCTTCTGAATTTTCACCAGTTAGTGGGACTCCCCACATTTCAATCTATAGAAGAAGGCCCTGCTTTTGCAGCTAGGTATAATAAAGGCACTATTCTGTCTGTAAAAATCTTCCCCAAAGCCTTGGGTAATCTATTTCCAAAGGGCCCCGACCTTTCTCCAGTCATCCCAACACCTTGCATCTGGCTCCCAGGCCAGGTGTGCGGCACACATTCGGGGCAGAAGAGTGGGCTGTGGTGGATGCCCATGGGGCCCACACAGCAGTCCTAACAGGGCCACCTGCAGAAACTGGAGTCTAAGACAATGGAGCCATTTCACCAGGGAGGAAACTGAGGGTCAGAGAGCTTGTCACCTCTACAGGGAAAATAGGTAGCAAGTGGAGGAACCAAGATCAGAACCTGGATCTGTTTGAGTGGTTTTCATTCTGCACTCTGAACCCTGCTGTTCCATTTCTCTGCTTCAAACTCCCGCCCCTCCCCCCCCAACAGCTTCCTCACTCGGGCTCTTCTCACAGGCCCCTCCCTGCAGTCCACTATTCAAAAACGTTCCCAAGACGGCTGATGTCCTCAAAACTGCAGCTTCACTGCCCCATGGGGAATCCAGAGCTTCATTTTTAAAGGACTATGGCTTACCACTGCTTTGTAGGCTGCTCCTAATTTATTTCTTCTCTGGTGAGCCTAGGAAAGATATGTAATTCTTCCTGAGAAAATTCAGGTTTCCAGACCTCAAAATATCCAACCAACATATTTGAAAAACCCCAAATCTGGTGGAAAGGATTCATTATCAGGATCATGCGTATGTGCCTTCCTCCTCGTCTAAAAGCCGCAGCTGAAAACTCACTGGGCGGTCCTGATCACAGACATGGGGGGCTAGATTTTCACCACAGGATTGTTTTGGGTTTGGTTCTGATTAAAACCTGATTTTAGCTCTCCAGCTCGTTTACATGGGGTGGGGGGAATCTCACTACTTAATGGTATCTGTTACTTTCAAAACACCATTAAATCCCGCTGGGAATTTCTGGGGGCAGTGGTAAATGAAATACAGGGTGGTAATAAAAGGAGCAAGGTTGAGGGGTGAGGTTGCACACGTGTGTTTGCACAGGTGCTGACACATGTGTATGTGTGTACCTGTGGGGTCCTCCCTGTATGTGACAATCCCACATGGCACTATGGGGACAATGACAGCTGCTTCTCACAGACTACATAGAAATCATACGTCTCCATATATTTTAACCCAATCACTCTTTAAGGTTTTTGCAATGTCTCAATATGAGAAGC
Source organism: Ictidomys tridecemlineatus (assembly GCF_052094955.1). NCBI lineage: Eukaryota > Metazoa > Chordata > Mammalia > Rodentia > Sciuridae > Ictidomys > Ictidomys tridecemlineatus. The sequence continues at coordinate 54,292,562 of NC_135486.1, forward strand.
TCAGTACTTGTCCCCAAAGAAACAGTCAATCTTAAGTTTGGTTATGATCTTGACCCCAGACCCAGACCAAAAGACATCCGGCTCTTGCTAAGGTTGCCTCCATGTTGCAAATTGCAAACTGTGAGCCATTGACCTTTAACTCCCCCCACTAAAGAACGACTCTGAGAGCTACAGCATGTGTCAGCCTGGGGGTTCATCTTAAATGGCATTATTGACCCAGAAAGCCACCTCCCTTTGACTCTGCCAAGACAGCAGGGAACTCCAACAGTATCCATTTCCTATGTAGAGACATCTATGAACAGCAATTGCTTCCTATTCAGTCTTTAATTAACTATATTTAATGATTCAGTACTCCCCCCAAATCTCAGAAAATAGCATCTAATAACATTTTATCTTACACAATTAATATCTCACTGTCTTGGGAGTCTCTTTTACTGTTATTTGCTCCTTAGACTGATACTTAATGTTTTATGATTGTTATAGACAGTAAGTGCTCAATAAATATGCTTGATCAATCAGCATAAATCAACTCAAAATTTTCTTGAAAAAGATCAGTTTGCAGCTCATTTTTAATCCTGGGGTTGTCTGAGGAAGCTTGTATGCTGTCAATTCTTTGCTTTTAGGGAAATAAGACACTAGAATACATTTTCAAAAAGCCCACATAAACTGTAAAGGAGGGAAGTATATCTGCAAAAGAAAAGAGTAAACAAGGCATCCTCAAACCAAAGATAAAACAAACTCCAGCTGATCATGCAGATGTCCCATGGCAGATGGACAGATTATAGAAAGCTGACCACGGTGAAGAGAAACACACCTTCCTCCCACATAAGCCTTATTCAGTTTTTACTCAGATCAGAAAAAGACAGAAAAAAATTGTTTCACGTCCTCTTCTTTATGTGAGTCTTTGCTTTCATGTTAGGAATACGTCTCCATCCCCTTGTGGAGTCACTTGTGGGGCTGACTGTGAGTGCATCTGGCAGAAGGGGGCCCCAGCATGGCTCCCCCCAAGGAGCAGCTGCCACTTTGCAACCCGCCAGACTCTTCCTCCAGAGCCAAGGAGAGCAGCTATGGAGGACTCCTGCTCTTGACAGCCACGGGTACACGTCTTTTGCTTCAGTGCTTCTCCCTCTGGGGACTGAAATGCTTCATTTCACAAGTTATGTTGATTTCATCCTCGCAGGCCGAGAAACAAAAGAAATGGCCCACTTAAGAGGGAAGCGCTGGCACACTCCACCGGCGACCATTCCCTCCTCTGCAGTACCCGTGTGTGTCAGTGTCTCCTCTGGACCCTGATGCCCTCCATCCTCGATAACTGATGTCACTCAGCTCTTTTATTCCCAAACTTTCTGCTCCTGAGGTACTGGGTCACCCTGTTTGTCCCTTCACCTCGAAACCAGAACAACTCAGAACTGCAATGCCATGTTTCAAAGGCAGGGTAGGGGGCACTGCGCCTGCTTTCAGCAGGGTCTGGGAGGGGGCAAAAGCCAACATCAGCAAGACTCATTTTTGTTCAGAAGTCTCAGCAAACATTGCAGCAAGTTCACTATCTGCCGGGTTCTTTTTGCTTGAATAACATGTACGAGGGCAATACAATGAATATTCCCCTTTCTAAACATTATCTAAAAAATAACTACAGCTACCACACAGAACACACTGCATGATTCCACTTCTAGGAGGTATGTAGAATAGTCAAGTCCATAGAGATAGAAAGTAGAACGGGGGTTGCAAGGGACATGGGGAATGGGGAGTTGGTGTCCAGTCTGGAGTTTGGGTTTGGAATGACAAAGGTGCTGGAGGTATGTGGTGGTGATGGCCGCACAAGGAGAATGGACTTAAGACCACTGAACTGTAGACTCAAAACGGGTAAGATGGTCAAGTTTAGGTCATGTATATTTTAGCGCATGCGTACTCACACATGCACACAAAACAATACTAAGGAGCTAAACTCTTTTAATTTGTTCCAGGAGGTCATGCACCTGCTCTGCCATTTAGGGAGGTTATGAGGACTATGAATGAGGGCATCAGAGTCAGAGAAGATGGCCAAGAGCCTAGGGTTTTTGTCCTCCAGTGTCTCTGATGTGTCTCTGCACATGGTGTGTCTTATCTGGGGTGGTCACGTGCAAAGAGACAAGACCCCAACTAGCCCATGCCTGAGGGCTGCAGGAGTTGAGTCAGGCTGGGCCCTCCACAGAGGGAAGGAAGGGGAGGGGAAGGAAAGGGGGAGGGGAAGGAGAGGAGGAGAGCAGGCAAGCTGGGGGGATCTGGGCTGAGGAAAGCTCCCACATGAACTTGACTCTCTCATTAAACATTATTCGATTTCTTTCCACTTGTGTAAATAAAATACCATCCTTTCTTATCTTCCCTCAAGCCTGCTAAGTCACACCTGAATAGCCAGCTAACATTCTTTTCATAACCTAGTATTCCAGATCCTTCCTTAGGCGCAGGGTTTACTCTTAGACATTTAAATAAAATTAAAAATAAATAAATAAATGCAATTCATTTTCCTAGTGCTCTTGGAATGCTATCTTTGGCGCACGGGTGGTGGCTTCCTAGACTGGAAGCTTGCCCCCGGTCTAGCCCTGTCCCCACGGCTCCTATGCACACACAAATCACCTCTAAGACTCTGAGTCTGGCCTTGGGTTACACAGATAAACTCCTCCCTGGGCTGATCACCCCCTCTGTCCCCAGCCAGCCTCAACAGGCCAAGATGGGATTCGTATGTCCCAGGACTGGACGTTTGATTACCCTTATTATCTTAGCTTGGTTTGGCTATAAATTTTATTAGTGGCCATAAAATTATCCATCCACAGCATTTGACTCAGTGACCTCTTGCAAAAGAGAATTCCACAACCAGTGACACACAGGGCCTACGAGGGCTGCCTTTTCTTCCCCCTTAATTTATAGCCTCACCTTCATCAGTGTTCCGCCCTATGTGATGAGACTGAGCAAATAGAAGAGGCTGCTCAGTTTCATGAAACCCGTTATCAGGGCTTAAATCTGGCCCTTCAGCACCTGGTAACTGTTTTCTTTTATTCTTTGTTTTGCTAGAAGGTAAAAGGGCAGGGCCACCTCTCCACTTGGAAAAATGTGAGGCAAAGGGCTATCTGCATTTCTATTTTAGATTCCTCCCTTAGATTTTGCAGTTCCAACATATGCAGCCTAAGGCAGAGTTCAAATGTGTTTTTAAAAGAACCTCTTTTTTTTTCTTCTTCTTCTTCCTGGTACTAGGGATAGAACCCAGGGGGCACTTACCACTGAGCTACATCCCTAGCTCATTTTATTTTTTATTTGAGACAGAGTGTCACTAAGTTGCCCAGGCTGGCCTCAAACTTTCCATCCTCCTGCCTCAGCCTCCTGTGCAGCTGGGATCCCAGGCATGCACTATCACACCTGGCTTAAAGAATCTCTTATAAAACAAAGGCTAACGTCTAATCATCAAGTTTGCAGTATTTCTTCTACAAGCACATTTTAATTCACCTAGTAGTCATGCTCAACTGTGATACTTTGAATACTTAACCTTCAGTTATGTTTTGCAGGGTGGCTTCAGTGATATATTCAAGGACATATAAATATTCAAGGAGTCCAGTTGATGTGAAAGAGAACTTCAGCCTGAGAGACCTTTAAGGAAGAAACATCAGGTGCCCTCATGGATCAACATTTTAATAATGATCATTTTGAGTGCTTGTCATGAGCTATGTTACAGGCATTGCCACATTTAACCCCAACAACCCTATGAAGTTGGCATCACTGTTATCAAACTGTCAGTCATGTGGAGCAGGGACCGCTTTGGGGCTTGGTTCCCTTCTCTCCTTTAGTTTACACTGTGGGGATTGGGCCCATCATCATCTAAAGAATGTACAGCTCCCTAACTATGGCTACCCCCTGCAGGAGATGGCTAACGGCCAACAATCTGATAAAGAAAAAAGGGATCATTTGAATAATTTCTCAATATGCACTAAAAGGCTCTCTCTACCCAGTGTTTTGTGACTTTTATGATCAAATGAAAATAAAGTCAAATGGTCTGAATCTTAATGTAATTTATTTCATTGCCAATTTGCAACTGAGCAAACTCAGGCTGAAGAATCAAGAGGAAATCACAAGTCTAGTCACCTCAGCCCCGACATCAGGGTCAGACAAGAGGCTGTTTCCAGGTCAGCTCCCAAAACCTGGGAGGAGAAACCCCTTTCTTAATATTCTCAATCACTTGGGTCTGCTCTTCTATGGGGGAAGGTTACCAAGGTTTTTCACCCACAAATGGTCGACTGAGCCCCAGGAAGCATGTCCTGACTATTCTTCCCAACACTGAATGATCAAAGCCTCCATACATTCCTCAAACCTGTCATTAGGATACCAGAGCATCTGTTTTAATGTGGGGGTCCATTTTGGTGTTGAGGATTGGCTTGTGCAATGCTAGGCACACCCTCTATCACTGAGCTAACCACCCCCCAGCCACTCTTTCATTTTGTAACTGTCTGTCTGTCCCCAGTCTCTCTCCCTAACAGGAGAGTAGGTCCTTATGAATCAGGGAATGTGTATGTCTATTCTCCTCACTATTAACAGCCCAGGACAGTGTCTAGATATGGGAAATATCTAATAAATTACATTAATGCCTTAATTAACAAATACATGCACATGCAAGTGAACTTAATCTAGCTGGTTTGGAATTGCTGGAATTTTATTTGTTTTAAGCGATGAATGGTTATTTTCACCTGGTTTTAAAAAATTATGGGCACAGAAATCTTTCTTTAATTAAGTACTTCAGCACATACTGAGCTCAATACAGTGTTGAGTGGCTGAAGTGGGGGAGAGAAAGGGAAAACAAGAAAGAGAGAGAGAGAGAAAAGGACAAAAATAAAAAGAAGGATTTTTTTTTCTCTGCTCTGCCCCGACCCACCTGTATTATAACCACTAAGGTAGGATGCTCCAATTGGAGTCAGATGGACCAAACTGAATAATCAGTGTCTTCCCAGTGCCTGGCAAAGGGTATGACAGGTATCAGGAAGGAGAAGAAAGAAACCCCCATGCAAGGATGAAAACAGGAGAGGGGAGGTCAGTAATTTTTCCTCTCCAAGAGCTTTAGTGTGAGCATGTGACAGCCATGGCTGGAGAGCAGGAATTCTCTGGAATATGGAGCCAGGGATCAAAGAATACAGTTTCCAGGAACATTCAAGCCCAGAGGCTGATGGCCCACCCCTCTGCCCCAGTTTTTCTTTATACTATACTTAAATTTCAGAGTCATCCTCTTTCCCTTTTCCATTAAAAAAACAAAAACAAAAACAAAAAACAGTCCTAGCCTTTGAAGAAAGGGCTTGGACTCTCTGAATATCTGAATACTTGCTTTATGTTCCTTTTGCAGAACAGCATTGTTTATTAGTTATGCTGCTAAGGGTAAACACAATAAGATTAAGAAACTGAACATTAGATTAGCTGGAACTGATGTAGCATTTAATTCTAATACAGATCCTGGCCTTTTCCATCTACGTTTAATCTGGTATTTTTTCCCCCTCTGGATGAAGGGCATCATCATGCATCTCTAAGAGGTCATCTCTTCCCAGGGTCTATGTCACTATTCTTCATTGAAATCTTGGGTAATTCTTGAAAATTTTTTCAAGGCAGTGCATTGTGATCTGGAACTTACAAGGTGCATTCCTTGTAGGCATCATCCCACTTCCTCATATTTGTTTTAAATTCTTGTGCAAAAACATAATGAGGGGTCTGTAGACAACACTGGGCTGTAAGTGCAGAATGGCCAGTGAAGTGAATGCCTAGGCAACCTTGCATTCGGGACAAAGGCAAGAAATAGTACTGGACACTTAACAATAACGTATATGCATGCAACACACATGTGCATGCACGAACACGCACACGCACATACATACACCCCAGATGATGCAAGGGATGGCAGAAAGGAGAGCCCATACAAGACACAGGGGTGAATGAGGTCTGTGTTTACTGGAGCCCAAACACCAGAAACCAGGACAGCACAGTTCTACAGGGCTCAGATCAGCCAGGGAAAGTGTTTTTCCTTGTTTGGGTTTCTTCAAAGAAACTGACAGTGCTGGGCCTGGCTCTAGATCCCATGATTTTCTCTGCTCTGCCCCCACCCACCTGCATCATAACCACTAAGGTAAGATGCTCCAATTGGAGGCAGGACGGACCAAACTGAATGATCAGTGTCTTCCCAGTGTCTGGCAAAGGGTATGACAGGTATCAGGCTCTCTGCAAATGCTGCATTGAAGAAGAACTAATTCTGGGCTTGGCTCTGTTGGAACAACATAGGAGGCTTTCGGAAAGTCATTTCCCCTCTCTTAGCCCTGATTTTCCCAGTGAAGAGAACTTGAGTGTCTGGGATAAAATGAGATAATGCAGCCAAATGTGCCCTGTGGTTCTGAAAGTCATAACCCCAAATATAAAACAGGAACATTTAGAAACATCCTTATTATATCTTTAAAATATGTCCCTAACTTAACATTCAAGTGAACTTTATGAGAACTCTTACAAACATGTCTATGACAAACAAAAACACTCCCCACCACTGCCCTAAATAACTGACGTTGAACAAGGAATTGATGTAGTTCAGCGTCAGCTCATTGTCCCAGAGTAATGTACTGGTTTATATGGCTCCAGTTTTGACTTAATCTCGTATTTTCTGTTTATTGACTACAAAAATGCCACATTCTACACAATCCAGGAAAAAAAAATGGATCTGGAAAAGCCCTTAGATGTAGTCTAGGATAGGACAGCAGAAATTCTAAAGAGGTTGAAAATTTCAGTAATACAGTGGCGTATCAGTCACTATAGTTTAGCTAGGCCATGGGCTCAGTTTTACCCAGATGACCCACTGTGGAACCCTTAATACCTCTCTGCATCTTAGCTTCCAAAATCAGAGGTACATCATAAGGAATATTAGCTACAAACACTCTCAAATATCCTCCTTGTCAAATAAAAATGGCATGAGAGTCAAAATCAATGCTTTAAAATTCTCTTTGCAAACTTGCACACAAGTAGGCAAGCATTCGTAAGCTGACCTTAAACAGTCTGTTGAAGATGTCTGGAATTGTTCTATGTAATCCCCATCTGAGTTTAGAATCCCTTCCTCTACAAAACTGGGATTTAAGCTTTCACACTATTCCCACACATCCAGAGAACAGCTCATCAGAGTTGCTTACTAGGAAGCTCTGGATCATTAATCGTAATCAGGATTGATTCTAATCTTGTCACCAAACCCATGATATTTTGCAGCTGATGGTATTCTAAATAGGGTCACTTAGTGGATTTGGATTATTAATAAAATATATTTATTTACATGTGTTTTTGCCATTTTGCATTTCATTAATAAAAATAACATTAAGAATGCTTTAGATATTTAATGATATGTGGGGATTCCCTAACTCCTTCCTTCACCCCAAGTACTCAATTTTAGGAATATTTAAAAATCTTACCCCTCACGAGTTATAAAACAAAATTCCCAAGTTAATATTTTGTCTTTGTCCAACTTCAAGTCTATACAATTTTAACAGCATTCCCCCACACTGATTTTTGCGTAATTAGCAGAGACAAAGATTTTCTGTGTGAGTTGACACCAGACAATTGTAAAGTCTCATCATGTCTTTGCTAAATAAATATTCTTCTTCTTTTTTTCCTGTTGTGGTTGTAACATTCCATCCAGTGTCCTAATTTCTTCACTTGGTGGTTCCACTCAAATTTCTTCTCTGTTCATCTAAGATGTTGCTTTTTCTCTTCTATTGTGTATGCTATGGCTTTCCCCAAAGCTCAGCTATACTTTCCACTTGTTGGAACTTTATAATATGGGTCAGGCCTCGCAAAGTCAATACCAACTAACTTATTGTGAGCATATCTAACTAGACTCCCTGAGCTAACAAATCAGAGCCAGCAAGATTGGCATTCCCCAACACCTCAGGGACCACAGCCAGCATGCTTTATTCTCAAACAGAGTTGGACCTGGGAGTTCATCTCTTCCATATCTGCCCTTTTGTTACAAACCTTGAGTCCCTGGAGTCTGCTATTTAAAACAGAGCTGATCTTTTGGGATTCTTGTCTTTCATACACACTTGAAAAGCTATTCATCTAATCCTGAGTTAAAAGACTCTCAAGCTGCATTTTAAAAAATCCATCTTGTTGCAAGTTCCCCAAACTGAATTATTCTCTTAACAATCTTTTGAGAGAAAGCAACACCTTAGCTAAGTCTGTTGTTTCCTTACCCCCCATCCCCAGACCATGATTCTATTCTTATCTCAAAGTGACTTGAAAGTCTGAGGCACTTCCATATATGTAGGGCAATCATGCAAACAGGGCCAAGTTTTCAGATCCTGAGGCTGGAATCAACCAGGCCATCTCTGAAAGAAGCTGATGACCCAAAATGGCAATTTCCAATACAGATTGGGAACTCACAACACTCATATCAACTCTTTGTTAGTGCAGACAGCAACATCTCCATTTTGGAAGGTCAGTTCCATGAGGGCAAAAAATAAATCTTGCTTTTTGGAGTAACTCTAATGACCCAGAATAGTCCTCTTGGTGTTAAGTATTAAAAACAATGCCATTAAGAATTTGTACAGGGCTCACCACCAGCAGAATCATAAAACATCACCAAGAGTGAAAAGACACGTACGTACCCATTTTGTAGGTAGCTGAGGATGTAGTTGATTTTATTCCCTGAAGCCTGAGATGAGGCCAAAATAAACACACACACACACACACACACACACACACACACACACACACACACACACACCTAAATTGTCCTTCCAACAGGGAGCAAACTCAAACAATATCTCTGAGAAAGAATGAAAACTACTCCTCTTGAGGGGAAGGAACACTAAGAAATATCATTTAAAATATTCAAAGACACATCTGAGAATCAGTTACAGGCCCACTGAGTAAATAGGTACAACAAAGAACTTCAATTTAGATTAGTCCTAAAAGGAATATAGCCAAAAAGTGGGATTGGAAGTTTTGAAGGCACCTTTCTTCTCTAGACCTGTAAGAACAATCCAAGTACACAAGCTGACCACAGTGACTCTGGCATACAACTTCTTAAAGGAGGAGATGGGCCAGATGCCTGGGAAACTCTTCTCAAAAGCATAAGTTTTTTGGCCCAATGCAAGGGTACACATCTGTAATCCCAGTGGCTCAGGAGACTGAGGCAGGAGGATCATGAATTCAAAGCCAGCCTCAGCAAATGTGAGGCACTAAGCAACTCAGTGAGACCCTGCCTCTAAATAAAATACAAAATAGGGCTGGGGATGTGGCTCAGTGGGCGAGCGCCCTTGAGTTCAATGCACAGTACCCCCACCTCCCACTCAAAAAAAAGGTCTGAGGTTTTTTTTTTTTATGTATAAAGGCTTCTAATGCTAGAACTTAAACTAGCATAACCCTATAATCAAAGGTTGTAATTTCATTAATGTCTCGGACAGAACTTAGCCCAGAATGAACCTGGCACATCATGCATGCCCATCTTCTCAGCTGATTTCTGTCTAAGGCAGCCTTCAGCGATAACATATCTATGACAATCGTGTCTTTCATTTTTCAAGTTCATTCAATTTAAAATATTTTGTGTTATTGTCCCCTGAGAACATTTACACATGTCAAATCCAATCTCCTATTTGTTGGTTCAGGAATCATGCTTGCTTGATGATCCGTTTTTATTGGGAAGGAAAAGGCAGTATTTAGGAAAGTGCTTTATCTTCAAATTCTGAGAGGGGCGACTTTTCTCTAATCCAGGTCACCGTGGGGATCCTTTGCCACATTCAAGGGTCAAACATAAAAAGGCAGTAATGGGAATGAGAGGCGTGGGTTCTCTGTCCTTGGAGCCTGCCAAACCCTGCAGACAGGAGGGACTCAGATGAAGGCACCCCGGTTTAAAGGAACTTTGTTCTGTTTGTGCTTTGTTTAAATCCCAGAGTGGGAGATGACCCACAATAAGCCACTTGAACCTTTTTTTCTCTGTAATTCTCCAGTTGAAATACAGTATGTGGGAGTTCTTTCAATAGTAGTTATGCAGGCCTTTTCAGAGACTAAATTTGAATACTCCACAGTTGGGACTTGGAGCTGCCCAACAACAGCTTGAAAAAACTAATGGCACCTCTCACCAGCCTTGCCCTCCTTCATTTTTGGCGGGCCTTCTGGGGCCTCCCAACCTTCCCAGCCCACTGCCAGAAGCCCCCGCCCTCCGAGACCCGCCCCTCTTCCCTGTGGACTGCTGCTATTTGCCATTGCTTATCTATTGGAAGCTGGAGTAATAAGAACAAACTCAGCTAAACTAAATTGGTCCTTTGTTTGCCATTATCATAAAAATTTTATGTAGGAACTAATAAAAACATGCTTTACGTGCACAGTTACATGGGTTTGCTCAGGCAATAATATCCAGCAAGTTATATCCATAAATCCAGTTATAGACACTTAGGAATAAATATTTTATCTTTACCAATGTTTCTGTTTATTGAAAGGAAGGTGTGAACACAGAGTTGTATGGCTGATCTGTGATTTTTAAGGGCCCTTAAGTCCCCTGCAGGCTTCTCTGTGAGACCAGAAAGGTCCTTTCAGAAATGTCTGGGTAATTTTCCCAATTCTTTAGCTTCTTGAAAATTCTATATTAATCAGACCTCCTACCCATGTAAATGGAAAGCATTTTAACAAAAGCATTTAAAAATTAGTCATTTTTGAAATGAGTTCAGGATTTTCTTCAAAATTGTTAAGGCAAACAAAAAGGCTCCATTCTCTTCCCAACTGGGACCTTGGGGGCAGATTTACAATAGATTTAATTAAAGAAGGCTGAATGAAACCCAAATCCAACAACAACAACAACAAACAGGATCATTGGATATTTAGCTTTCCCTTCAGTAATTCACTGTAAAATACATGGAATGAGTTGAGGTTTTTTATTCTATATTTTCTTTCCTTCTAGGGGGTGAGCTTTCCAATAGACATATAATGGGAGCCACAAACGCAAGCCTCACATGTTTCTTTGAATTTTCTAGTAGCCACATTTAAAAAGTGTAACGAGCGAGCTAAAATTAATAACATCTTATTTAATCTAGTATATCAAAAAATATCATCATTTCAACATGTAATCACTATTTTAAAACTTCCTACATTCTTTTTCACAGACCAAATCTTTGAAATCTAACATGCATTTTATGCTTACACCATAATTCATTTCAGACTAGCTGCATCTCAAGTGCTTAACACCCAGGTGTGCCTGGTAGCCACCACTACATAACACATATCTAAAGAATCTTCAACTAGTCAAGGGAAATGTGATTTCAAACTAATTTCACTATCTCTGTGACTTTTTTGGTTTTGTTTTTTGTTTTTGGTGGTATTGGGGAGTAGGATCTCATGCAAGGTAGGCAAGCACTGTATCACTAAGCCACAACCCCAAGCCTCTCTGTGACTATTTTATACTCTGTGGGCACACCTTCCTCAGGTTATACTTATGCATTCAGAATGTTATGAACTCAGAAAATATTTAAATAAAATTAAATTAAAATCATGTTATTTTAAAAGTCCATGGGGGGGCGGTCTATAATTTATTGTTAAATAAGTAAAGGTAAAATAAATGGAATGTAAAAGTTGAAAAGAAGAAATACTTAGGAGAGTCAAAAAGAAAGGCTTTATCGAGAGTTACCAGAGGTGGATTAGAAAAGGTTACAGATCTGCCTTTCTCCCAGCCTCTGCAGCTTCTCAAATGCAGCCCACAGTGAAGTCCCTTCCATATAAAATTATACTTTCAGAACATGAGAAGCCATTTTCTTTACATTTAACTTTTTTTTCCCCTAAAGAAACTATGTACCAGACTTCTGTGACCTTTTTTTAAAATGGCATCTTCTATTACTCTTGCATTATCCCCCCTCCCCCTTTTTTTTAGAGTAGACTCTAAGGAAGACCTTCATAAAGGGCATTTTGAAAGTCAGGAATTGTAGGGAGAAAGTAAGGGACAGAGTGTTGGTACTGTAAGTAACTCTGATGTTTATTTTCTTGAAGTAATCTTTGGCAAATTATTCGGCTTCTCTGTGATTGCAACAATTCTAGGTCTGTATTATGTTTTGCAAGTGTTAGGCACATTTTTACTTGATGTGTTATTATATTTAATAATGCATATTGATGCGTGTGAAGCAAGTAGTTCTGTAGGGCAGGGACCAGAATTGCTGAATATACCCTTTACTGAGCTAACCAAAGCACTGCCTGCATAGAAATGCTTAATTACCACATGTGTTGCTGTTGAATCATAAAATGCATGTGTAAGTGCTGAGATAAGGACTCTGGGTAAATGTAAGGTATTTCTGTTTCTAGATTTATAAGAATCTGTTGGTTTAATATAAAACAAAGATTTTTTAAATGATCTGTTCTCTCTTCAAGGATAAAGGAGAGTCCTTCTTTTATTTATTTATTTATTTGTTTATTCTGATTTGTTGTACATGACAGCAGAATTCATTTCAATTCATAGTACACATACACAGCACAATTTTTCATGTCTCTGGGTTGTACACAAAGTAGAATCACACCATTCGTGTCTTCATACATGTACTTAGGGTAATGATGTCTTCTTGACAGTAGATCAGACTGACAGCAGGAGTTTGAGAAAGATCCTAAAGGATCTGATCTGCTTCGATGTGTTTTAAACTACATAAAGACAATCATGTGTAAAAGGCACACCTCCAAATCCCTCACCCTCCTCCCTCCCAACCTACATATGAAAACACTTTCCACAGAAAGGAAGGGGCATGGACTCCATAGAATATAACCCTGGTTTTCAAGGGAATGAAAGGATAATTGTAAGTGAAATATGCCCTAAGATCAGAAGTATTTCTATTTAATGATTTAGAATAAGTTACTAAAATGACCAAGAACTAATATTGTGACTGCTAAAAGATCTTCAAAAAGAGATATGATGATTAAATGCAATCTGATCCTGGAATGGACCCTGTACTAGAGGGGAAGGAATGCTATAAAAAGGAAATTATTGGGTCAAATGGGGAAAAAAAATGGAGTATGGATGATAGATTATTAAAAGGTATCCATCAATGTTAATTTTACTGAAGTTGATCCCATATCCCAGGAAATATGCACTGAAGTATTTAAGGATATAAATCATGGTGTATACATCTCACTCTCATATGGTTCAGAAAAGTATTAGTGGGTAACTGGGTACAGGGAATAAGGTGTCCTTTATACTTTTTATTTTTTTAGATGACCTTTATACTTTATATATTTTTATTCTTGCAACTTTTCTGTAAGTTAAAATTTATTTCAGAAAATATGTATGTACACATGGATGTACACATATGTATGATCATGTGTATATTCTAATTCTCTTGGAAGTGGATAAAAATGGTGGGAAAAAAATTTCTTTCAAGCCAAATGTCCCCTTTAGGACTACAAAGGATAATTCCATATCTTTTCTACCTAATGTCCACTCTAGAATTTAATGTAGAAGATGTCAAGTAAGGATTGGTTCACCTCTAGCAGAAGACTTGCCTCTCATCAACCCATAGCTACACTAAGAGCCTGAGTCTCTCTGCCTGACCTCTCTCTAAAAGAAGCAGGGTTTGGGGCATATCAACCAAATGTCGGCCTCCTCCTCTTATTTCCATAGAGAGATATGCATCTTCCCTGTTCATGGTTCAAGTAATCCTTACAGTGGCCCTGAAAGCTGTTAAGACTTCCAAGAGGAGACGACCTCAGGCTCCATGATCCCTGGCTGCCCACACCATCCCCCAGCAACCAGGATTATTTTATCAAGGGTCAAGGCACCTATAGGAATCACCTGGGTCACAGGGTAAAGAAACTGGTTTGTGAAGGTATTTTTATTGCCTTTCCTCTTCTCACCCCCATTGACTTTGAAACAACTTAATCCTTCAGTTTAACATGGAAACTTCCAAACAGAAGACAATTATGGAGGCCAACAAATCCATCTCTGTTCTCTGATGCAGGCTATTTTTCAGGGTGCTTAGTCTCTTTTGGGATTTCCCACATGGGAGGCTCCCTACTTCACAAGGTAATAGATCCCATTATTGGAGAGCTCTGATTGATTGTTAGAAAGTTATTTGTGAGTCAAGCAGAAACTTGTCTCCTTTGGGACCTCTTCCATATTCCTTGATAGAGCAGGTACATAGAAAAGTTGGGGATGAATCAACCAATCAATAGACATTAGGTGTTATTCTGTTCTCAAGAATAGTAAAAAATTATGCCTATTTTCTCTTCGAACTATAGTGTCTCAAATATTTGAAGACACATTCATGTTCTATTTCCTCTTTTTTTTTTTTTAAGGAGAGAGTGAGAGAGAGAGAATTTTTAATATTTATTTTCCAGTTCTCGGTGGACACAATATCTTTGTTAGTATGTGGTGCTGAGGATCGAACCTGGGTCGCACGCATGCCAGGCGAGTGCGCTACCGCTTGAGCCACATCCCCAGCCCTCTCTTTCCTCTTATTCAGCCTAAAATCCTCCATTCCCCTAATCGTGCCTCATATTACATCATTTTAGTTTTTATTATTTATTACTTAGGATAGAACCAGTGTCTTGCATATGTTAAGTGAAGGGATCTTCTGTCACTGGGCTTCACCCCCAGCTCCTACACAGCTTTTAAAATATGGTTAATTATTGTCATCGGCCTTCCTTCACCCATTTACAAGCATTCATTCATTCAGTTATTTGATTTCTTTCTAAAAAGGATTTGTAGGTTTTTAAAGATAAAGTAAAATTAATAAAACAGATATGAACACAAGGAAAACAGGATTGAGTGGAGAAGCCTAACATGCCAAACAAGAAGTTTGTATTTCTTCTAATGATTGGTTTCAAACTTGATTCTAATATTCCTGGCACAAAGGTAAACAGGGAAACATGAACTTCATGACTCCTTATTAAAAGGATGAAAAAGATAGGTTTCTCAAGGAAGCACAAGATTAGTCCCCCCAATAATGCATAGCCAGTGTCTATTCTCACATTTCACAGCAAATACTAAAGCAAAATTCAAATAGTTGTTTCTTATCATCATTTATAATGAAGGTGTAAAGGCATAAGATTAAAATCACATTTCAGGGTAATTATAAAAAGGTTTAAGTTGATTTCATTTAACTGTATAAATATTTTCTTCAGTATTTTAACTTTACTCAAAGATGTAATTTAAGGAGAGGCAAGTGTGGTGTGCACACCTGTAATCCCACTTACTAGGGATGCTGAGTCAGAAGGATCTCAAGTTCAAAACCAGCTGGAAAGCATAGCAAAAACTGTCTCAAAAAAATCATAAGTAATTTGTTAATCATCCTTTAAAGGATTGTCTCTTAACAAAACAGCTTCCATCCTGAGATTTTGAGTACCAGAAAGAAAAATATTCCAAGATTATTGTCTGTTGTAAGAGTATGAAGTATATTGATCCCATATTTTTAATTAAAGTGGGTTCATAAATAAATTTTGGAAACTAGATACATAAAAGGTAAAGTTCTTATTTTGTTGTAAAAAGAAGGACCCTAAAGAGAGATATCACAATCCAGCTGTCAAACAGAAATAAGTCCCAGGGTACTTACTCATAAAGCCAGGATTTTCTGCAGGACATTGTTTTGGGAGGGCAAACTGTCACAGTTGTTAATTTTTACAACACCACTGCTAGGTAAAAATTGTTTCCTCTGTTCTACAGATTAAGAGGCTGAGGCCCAGAGAAGTTTGCCAAAGGTTACAGAGCTGGAAATAGCAGAGGAAGGATATAAATGTCAGGCTGTCTGGCTCCAAATTTTGTCCTTTGATCACTGTATCACCTTCCTCCATTGCACTTGCAGCGTGGTGAATAAACTCAACGTCGTATTGGTAAATAGATATGACTTTGGAGCTTTGGGGACTCCTCAAGCTGCCCCAGAGTAAAGCCAAGTTGAGGTAATGATATACTGGTAAAGATTTTAAAATGAACTTTCCTTGAAAAAATGCACCAATTTGTAACATTTACTTACTTCCAAGGTATAAACTCTCATGTGGCATATGTGAGGACTTCAGCACACCACTGCATCTAGAGGACATGTCCCAGCAATAGTGCTGTAGCTTGGCTCTTGATTGTCCCCCAAAGTCCCACATGTTAAAGGTGTGATCTCAAAAAAAAAAAAAAAAGTGTGATCTCCTCCAGCCCATGGCACTAGAGAGAGGTAGGGCCTGATGGAAGGAAGTTAGGTCATTAGGAGTGTGCCCTCAAAGAGGACGTTGGGACCTTAGCCAATTCCTATCCCTATCTTGGCTTCTCAACTACTTTGAAGAGAGTAGCTTGCTCCACCTGGTGCTCCTAGCTGTAATGTGCTGCCTCACCACAGGCACAAAATTTGGCAATGGGTCTGCCTGACTATGGGCTGAAAGCTCCAAAACTGCTAACCAAAACAAAGCTTTGCTTTTTTTTAAGTTGACTGTCTTAAGTATTCTGTTATAGTAATGCAAAGCTGACTAACACAGGTAACATCCCCAAAAATCTACTTGGCACCTGGTTGCACTTCAGTAAACAGAGAAGCTCTCTCTTTTCCTTATATTGCACCTGCTCTACCATCTCCTAATTTGTCTTTTATATATTTGTATCAGATAATATGAGCTATTATCTGGCAAAGGAAAGAGGAAGAAGAGACTGGACTACATATGAACCAAGTTAGGTTAAGTCAAGACCCAAGGACAGTTCCCAGAGCACCTTTAAAATATGTGGGTCAATTTAAACATGTACCCAGAAGATGGAATAAGGGATGAATAAATGCTTATTACTATCAAAAATGCACAAATCTCCTTAATGTTTTGCTTATGCTATTTCAGTTGTATGGCTTGTCTGATACACTATTTTGGTTGAAATATATGAAGAAAACCTTCCCTAATACAGACATGTAGTTGGAAAATAGAGGAACATTTTAGTAGCCTTTTTAGATAATTATGGGTACTCTTATTGACAAGTGGTAGTTTCTTAAAGATGCACTGAAATGAGCAATCTGAAATTATATTAATAAATTTTTAGTACTCTACTGTACTAAAATCCATTAG
Source organism: Ictidomys tridecemlineatus (assembly GCF_052094955.1). Lineage (NCBI taxonomy): Eukaryota > Metazoa > Chordata > Mammalia > Rodentia > Sciuridae > Ictidomys > Ictidomys tridecemlineatus. The sequence goes on from NC_135486.1 coordinate 54,309,581, forward strand.
GCTACCTGGTATCTGGAATGGATCTTATGTTATAAGATTTGCAACAGAGTACACAGGTCATTTGGAAAATATTGGTTTATTGAGTTATACACAGATTACAGATCACTGTCATATTCTATGATATAGTATCAATAAATCATATCACCACTCATCTTATCAAAAAACGTATTTTAGGATAGGAAAGTTTTCAAGGTCATGGTGGCAGAATCAAGCTTCCAAAATCTGATCTTTCAACTGAAAGCTCAAATATTATGATTGACAAACCAATGCTGTTGGTTGTCTTTAAGTGATAAGCTCTTCCATTCCTTTTTGAGAAAAACCTCTCTTCAAAATACCCACATCTAAATAATCATAGTTTGTCCATTATTCTTTCAAGTAAAAATGTACTTAATTTAAAAAGTCTAGTAACAAGTTGCCAATTCAGGTGATCACTTTTCCTTGAGACTACTGTCACATGATCTAAATGCTTCACATTTCAACACATATTTCCTGATTTAATAAAATTAGTCATTTTTACTGTTTTATCAAGGAATTTTTAAGTGCAACTATATACTTCTTACAGAAAATTCCACATGTGTGACAATTTAGAGTATCCTGAACGGCTTAGTCTGGAGTCGCTGCCTTGATCTGTGCTGAGTCAGTGGTTTTATCTACCATTGCCTCTGCTCCATCTGAACAAGGCCAACACAGCAAAAAAGACAAATAATTCTAAGTATTATATGAAAATAGAGGGTTTTGTGTGTGTGCGTTTGTTTGTTCGGTGGTGGATCAGACCCCCGAGTCTCACACATCCTGGGCAAGCAAGTACTCTACCACAGACCTACGTGGCCAGCCCATGAAAATAGTTTTGATATCACGAACCCAATGCAAAGGTCTTGAGAGCTCAAATGGTCCATACAGCACATTTTGAGAACTGCTGTAAGAGGAAATCAAAAACTAAGCAAATCAAGAATTGGCAACCTGGGGCTGGGGATGTGGCTCAAGCGGTAGTGTGCTCGCCTGGCATGTGTGTGGCCCGGGTTCGATCCTTGGCACCACATACTAACAAAGATCTTGTGTCGGCCGAAAACTAAAAAATAAATAAATATTTAAAAAATTCTCTCTCTTTCTCTCTCTTTAAAAAAAATTGTTAAAAAAAAAGAATTGGCAACCTAAGAATGTGATGATATAGAAATAAATATTAATGATGCTTGAAAAAGCAGAAAATGCCCCACACATTCCCAATGTTGGAGGGGTACCTTTCACATCAACTTGTGTCAAATGATTTCACTCTAAGTGATGTGCATGCATGACTTTAATTTTTAAAAGTGGAAAAATATTTTTAACGAATTTAAACTTTGTTTTAGTTAGTTTATTTGCTGCTGTGGCCAAAAGACCTGACAAGAACAATTTAAGAGGAGGAACAGTTTATTTGTGTCTCATGGTTTCAGAAGTCTCAGTCCATGTATGGCTGACTCCACTGCTCTAGGCCCAAGATGGGGCACAACATCCTGGCAGAAGGGTGTGGAAGATGAAAGCAGCTTAGGACACAACAATGAGGAAGCAGAGAAAGGCTTTTCCTCTCACCAAGGATAAAATATATACCCCAACGGCATGAACCAAAGACCCACCTCCTCCAGCCACACTCTACCTGCCTGGAGTTACCACCCAGTTAATCCCTATCAGGGGATTAATGTACTGATTAAGTACTCTCAAAATCAATCATTTCACTTCTAAACTTTCTTGCATTGTCCCACACATGAGCTTTTGGGGGACACCTTATATTTAAACTATAAATAACTTAATAAATAACCTAAAAATTCTTCTAAGACAATTTATTGCCTCAGATAATCAAGGAATTAGAATACCTATACAAAAGATAAACATGAACTTTAAATATAATTTTTTTAAATATTTACTTTTTTTTAAGGTGGACACAAAATCTTTATTTTATTTTTATGTGGTGCTGAGGATCAAACCCAGTGCCTCATGCACATCCCCAACCCCTATAATTTTGTTTTTAATGTTAATGCCATATGAACTCTGGCTCTCTGGCAACAACTCTAGCAATACAGGCAGATAAATTACAACTTACTCCAGTTCTGCCAGGAGGTATGTGCTGTGTGCACATGAAAATGTGTGTGCACAAAGATGGGCTCTTCTGAGAGTGGACACAGTGAGCATCTGTAGTCTGTGAATCAAGCACTGGATCTAACATAACTGAACTTTCCTTTCCCATCCTAAAGAGAGGGAATGATGTTCTATAGAATAAAGTTTCTTACTGACTGCAAGGCTGACTTAAAGGATGACTTTTCTGACCCATGAGGACTGACTCCCTTGCCTGATTTGCACTGTCCAAGAATCAATTAGGAGAAGCAAGCATCTGAACAAAGGTGAAGACATTTCAAATCCCATACTGACTGCTATAGTTCGGATCTGGTATGTTTCCCCAAAGCCTCTATGTTCACAGATTGGTCTTCAGCTTGGTCCTATTGGGAGGTGGAACCTTAAGAGACGCAGCCTAGTGAGAGGGAGTTAGGTCACCAGGGTTTGCCCTTGATAGGGATTTGGGGACCCAGGCTCCTCCTTTCTCTCTGTTTGCTTTGCAGATGTGGTGAGGTGAGCAGCTTTTCCCCAACACACTCCCATCATGATGTACTACGAGCCCAAAGCAACAGGGCCAAATGACCAGGAACTTCTGAAACTATAAGTCAAAATAAACTTTTCCTCTTTATTTTTTTAAAATATTTATTTATTTATTAGTTATTGGCGGACACAACATCTTTGTTTGTATGTGGTGCTGGAGGATCGAACCCCGGCCGCACGCATGCCAGGCGAGAGCGCTACCGCTTGAGCCACATCCCCAGTCCAACTTTTCCTCTTTAAATTGGTTTTCTCAGGTATTCTGTCACAGTGATGGAAAGCTGACTAACACATTGACTTTTCTTGAAACATTCCTTGGGCAGGTCCAAGGATCAGAAACAATTTCTCAGTTGTATATCTTCCCTCATGCAGTATATGTAGACTTAGAGCAGCATTTCTAATGGAAGTAAAATTCTAGACAAATTGAATTTAAAGTTCATATTTATCACAGTGAAGAGAGGGATTTGAGGAGAGGACTGGTCCCCCCCCCCATGAGGTACCATCTTTCTGTGATGACTCAAATTCATTTCCCTCTGGGGAAGTCTGCAGGCAGATGTGGAAGGAATGAGGGATCTACTCAGTCACACTCCTGTGTATGTTGAAAATATATTGGGCCAGATTAATTACCACAGTCATTATCATGGCAGTTTTCAAACACAGCGATAAATGCTAACAGCATCATATGTGCAAGATGAGAAAAAAAAAAAAAGAGCAAATCTGGGCAAATTAGGACTGTGACATAGATGTGACTAAGCATTTAAAATAGCCGGCTTTTTCTTCAGCAATTAAAACTGCATGGTTCCAGTTTTCTCTGATATACAGATGCTAAGTCACAATAAGGGTGGAGGGGCTAGGGACAAATAGAGTTACTTTAGGTAGAGGGGAGTGAAAGGGGAGGGGGTATGGGGGTAGAAAGGATAGTAGAATGAATCAGACACTATTACCCTATATACATACATAACGATATGACTAGTGGGCTTCTACATCATGTACAACCAAAAGAATGAGAATTATACTTCATTATATATAGTGTATCAAAGTGCATTCTACTGTCATGTATAACTAAAACAAATTTAAAATATTTTTTAAAAAGTGCATGAACCTGCATTAGTCTCACTTTTAGCAGAAGAAAATACTTTCAACATGAGATACTAGAGTTTTCTACAAAAAGGATCAATCAACAAAAAGAATAATATGTATCTTTTCCTTAGAAAGTGGTTTTTAATTTTTTTATTAGTACAACAAAAATATTGACACTATGGGCCTTTCTCCAGTGAGATTCATTCTCACCAAACAGTAAACAGGAACTTTATGTGAAAATAGCGGTCACCATAGTTGCTGCATCACTGATGGCAACACCTATAGTCTGAGGGACATGAGCACTCAGAAGCAAAGGAAAAGGAGTAAGCACTCTGCTTCCAATTTCTTAATCAGAGGGTCTATTAACTCAAGATGCCTCTTTTGGTCTCAAACACATAAGTACATATTAGACCAAGGTTGGTAAGTGAAACTCAGGACCCATAACCAGTTCTGCAGTCCTCAAAGACGTCCAGTTACACATATTCTCTCTGCAGCAAATATCATGTACATAAGGGGAAAATATTTTAAGAATCAAGTCAGGCAATAGACTGGATACAGTAGCCTCAATGCAATATCTATGGTGTCTTTCTGGATTACTGCTCATATAAACAGTCCATCTAACTCACAGCTATGTAAATAATCAATACTCAGATGCATTTCTCCAGACACCTGGGTGGAATTTACATCTGGCTTCCGTCCATCCTCCCACAGTGTGATGTCTGTATAGTCTGCCAAGGCACTGACCCACCTCACCCACATCACAGGGGCTAGCTGTGTTTGGGGAGATCCTGAGGACAGCAACTAAGCCTTACTTATCTTTATGTCCTCAGCTCCTGGCACCTGGCATATTGTGGGCATCCCAAGACACCAAATAAATTAAAGCACTGAAGTAAGCTTTTTCACCTTCCAGGATCAGAGTGACAGAATAAGTGGTGACATTTGCCATAGTTTAAACTGATTAAGTTGTTGTTTATCTTACCAATGGACAGCTTTTAGAAAGAAGTTGTTTAAAGAAGGAAACAATGCTAATGGGGATCTTGAAGACAAGCTAGTAGGATCCATAGGACCCTTGCTGGTGACAAGGGTGGGGGAGGGGAGGTATGTATATTCTGCACTGTGGGTGGTGAGAGTCTAGTTTTCCTCCACATTGGCAACCCAGCTGGACAACAGCAGACCCCTGAGTTCTAACACCAGAAGTAACCTGTTCCTGAGAGACACTCCGGAGTCTGTGTCACAGTCCCTGCTCACAATCAGAGGCATAGGGCCACTGTGCCATTCCTCTTTAAACACCATTGCTTATTTCTCCTGAGCTGCCAACCCCGTCACACATACTTACATGCAGGTCCAGGAGAAATAACGAGAATAGCCCACTGCCCCTCACTGATTTCCTATGCCAACACAGTGTTAAAAGGCAAAGCCCACCTCCAGTGTCTGAAGCATTGTCCTTTCTATTCCCAGGAACTAGCACAGTGCCTAGTTCAACTGAATGCACCACTGAATAACTGTGATTAAAACACAGTGCTTTTTGTGTCTAGGTATTGGAAAGACAGGACATATGGTGGAGAAGACAACTAGACCTGGAAGACCTGGGTTCCAGAACGAGCTTTATAACCTTCTACCTGCTGAGGCTCACCTATGACCAGCTGCCACACACAATGAAGCTCACCTCTACTGGAAGCTCAGACACATCTGTCTCTGAACTAGAGAATCCTCCTGGAATCCCAAGGCCATGCATGAGTCCAAATTGAGACCTTTCTTGGTCTGCTCAGCCTCACTCCTTTGGTCTCTCCACCCATGCAACACCCAGCACAGAAACCAGAGTTATCCTAAGCTGCCCTCTTTTCTGTCCACCACACAATCAGTCCTCAAGGTCATTCTAAATACTTGTGAAATCTGTGACCCTCTGTTTCTCTAAAAGAGTTTTTAAATGCCCGGTGTAAAGCACAGTATGTTATGAAACTGGCAATTTAGAAACAGCAACCACTTTCTTGAGTCCATTAGGAGGTAAGAGAGGGATAAGTAGCAGAGAAATGAAAATTGTCTTGCACAAACAATGAGGAGAAGAGATGAATGGTGGTGGTTGCCGATGCTTTCTGAAGAAAATAAGGGCATATTGTAAGTCTGTTTACAATAGATGTACATTTGATATATAATGCTTATTATAAATATGAATGCACATGTGATTTACTCCAAAAGCTACATTGATTCATTTGCCACTTAATTTGTTACACGTTAGCAGCTACTTAGAAGAGGTAAAAAGGTGTACAATGTTTAGATAAGTGACTTTCTTTTGGTCCTCATTTTCTTTTGTGCTAAGTTTTTTGTATCAGTTACTGATAAATTATAGAATTAACAGATTTTCATTGTGAGTCCTTTCATTACCATTGCCCACCCTTTCTCAGAGATGCAAACAAACTGTGACAGAATCCAAAAGTTAGGTGTGAGGCGAGGGAGGGAGGCAGTATGAATAATTTACAAGATAGATCCTTAGATCTTAGAGCTATCCTGAGAGGATTGTTTAACACATCAAAAAGAAAGAACAAGACATATAGAGAAGACGAGAAGAAAATGAAGATGGAAAACTTGCTTACTAAATATAAACGATTCTAAGGACAGGGCTTCCTTAATATTTCCAGTCAGATAAAACCAGAAGATCCTCCTAACCAAGTTGTCTATTAACATGAAACTCATATGATTATTAACTTGCAGAAATACTATCTACTAATCTTCATTTTTTAAAAAAATCATTAAATAAATGCTCAATAAAACATTTGTTAAGTATATTTTTAGGAATCCAGAAATGTGTAATTCCTCTGTGCAGGTGGCAAATTATAGTAACTTATGCCTCAGTTTCCTCCTCTTTTCAACGAGAATCATGATCTACTTATTTCCTAGGCTTGTTAGGAGTCTCACGGATTTAATAGACACAAAGAACCGGGGATGGTGCTGGGCATATGGTAAGTATTCAAATGTTTGCTGGATTATTGTTTTTGTTTCTATGACACTAAATTAATGATATTCACACATAGCTTCCACAGTCAAGACACAGTGAATGTGGTAACTTTGAAGAAAAAAAAAACCTAGTTAGTAGAAGCAGGAAGAGAGGAATGAGAACTGTGAAATGCTCATAGGTGTCCACCTGCAGGCTGACAAAGCCGGAGCAGAACAGGACATCTCCAGTTTTCTTCTTGGCACCTGGAAAAATTGCCCACGGTCATCATGTCAGTGGAAGAAGAGGAAATGGAATTGAGACTTCAGTGTCTTGCACTGCCTTTATTTTCTCCACAGTCGTCTCAAAGGAAAGGCCATTTCCAGGGCTGAACACTTGGCAAGCTTTAGCAGTCCAGGAACACATTCAGGAAGGAGTCCCTGGTGCACCTCCTCATTCCTGAGTGGATCTGAAGCTCTTTTTTTTTTTCTAGAATAGAAAGGCTCTGACACTTCTTAAAGGATAGCCCTCTTGCCCTCATTTTCTTCAGAAAGCATCGGCAACCACCATTCATCTTTTCTCCTCATTGTTTGTGCCAGGGAATTTTCATTTCTCTGCTACTGATCCCTCTCTTACCTCCTAATGGACTCAACAAAGTGGTTGCTGTTTCTAAATTGCCAGTTTCATAAACTATGATGAAGCACTGGGCTTCTTGAAGAGAATACTAGAGAGAGTGGGCGACCTACTCTAATAGCAGTAGTTAATGCGCTGAAGCACCTGCATTCTATCAAAAAGGCTATTTAGATGAGAAAGTACAATCTGTCTTTAGAGGGAAAACAAAAAACCTGTTGTCTTCCTCAGAAATGCCAATACACAGTCTCAGTCGCCTTTGAAGTGGGCTATGAATGAATTTCTAAGCCTCAGAATGGGCCCTGCAGAAAGCCCATGTTCAAGACATTTAACCACAAGATTGCTACTAAAAATAGAGCTTAATTGTGTTCCAATGTGAGAGGTGCCTCAACTTCTCTCATATTCAGTTCATTGGTCCCACCATTATTTTTCAGAAGTCTGTTAATTGCTTCAAGTTTGTCTGACCCACCTCTACACCTTGTTTGTGGCAAGAAGGCAACAGCATGCTCTGAAAGTCATCTGAATGGGTTGGATTTGTAAAACTTCTCAACATAGGATTTTGAATGTGTCTCTCTATGAGATAGATATAGATATTGGTATAGATACAGCTATAGATATTAACTCCAATGTACAGAAGTAAAAAACACACAATTTAGAATAATGAATTTAATCTTTAAACAATCTTAGGAGACAGCTACTATTATCCCCATTATCTACTAGAAAAAACATGAGACTCTGAACAGTGATTTACCAAATAGGATTCAGATTACAAAAGGCCAAGTGGTACCTGAAAAGATGCTCAACATCACTGATCATCAGGAAAATGTAAATCAGAAGCATGAGGTATCACCTTGTACCCATGAGGATTGCTACTGTTAGAAGAAGGAGGAGGAGGAAAGAAGGAGAAGGAGAAAACAGAAAATAAGAAGTGTTGGGAGAGGCTTGGTGCCATAGTGCACACCTATTATTGCAGAGACTCAGGAGGCTGAGGTAGAAGGACAGCAGGATTGAGACCAGCCTTAGTAATGTAGTGAGACCCTATCTCAAAATAAAAAGGGCTGGGGATGTAGCTTAGTGGTAGAGTCCCTGTGGGTTCAATTCCCAGACCACAAAAGACATTTTTTTTAAAAGAAATATTGGAGAGGATGTGGAGAAATCGGAACCCATAAGAACTTCTGATAGAAACGTAATGGGGTGTAGCTGAGAAAGAAAATAGCATAGCCATTAGTTCCTTAACGAATTAAAAATAGAATCACCATATGATCTAATCATTTCACTTCTGGATGTAGATCCTAGGGAACTGAAAATAGGGCCTCACAGAGGTATTTGTATACCTATATTCAGAGCAGCATTATTCACAAGAACCAAGATGGGTTGCCCAAGTGTCCATCAATGGGTGAATGGATAAACAAGATATGGTCTGAACATAACATGGATTATTATTTAGCCCTAAAAAGAAAGGAAAATCTGACACATGCTAAGACCTGGATGAACCTTGAAGACATTACAGAAGTGAAATAAGCCAATCACTTACGGAAAAATACTATATGATTCCACTTATGTAATACACACAGACGAGTCAAATTCATAGAGACACAGTGGAGCGATAGTTTCCAGGGGCTGGAGGTGGGGGAATGGGGAGTTAGTGTTTTATGGCACAGAGTTTCTAGATGGGAAGATGAAGAGTTGTGGGGGCAGGTGGTGGTGACAGGTGTGCAACAATGGGAATGTCCTTAATGTCACTGGACTGCACGTTTAAAAATTTAAAACATAAATTGTATGTTTTACCACAATTTTTAAAATCACAACAAATATTACTCAGCTAATAAGTGAGCCAGAATCCACACGCAGATCTGTGTGCTCTTTCCACTCTGCCAAAACCAAGCTCCGTTTTCACAGAAGGCTCGTTCCAGCAACAGCGACTTTTCTAAAGGGTCTATGTTGGGACAACAAATTTCAACTGTTACACCACTCTGTGAAATAAGACCCACAATATTTGTGAGGAAATCACTTTGTTCCATTTTATTACTCTTAACAAACTAAAATAATTTATCATAAGATTCTGCCTATGAGGCCTAGGTGAAGTCCACCTCCGAGGAGACTTCAATTTTCCCCAAACTCCAAATTCTGTAATAACGTTAAAAATATTTACAGTTTGTAAACAAAGATAAAAATTAATAAGAAAGCAAGTCTGTCTCACTAGATGGCAGCATTGCTTACACAGCCTCTTTTCCATGTGGGGGCTCATCTTCATCTAAAGCTTTATCCCCACCAGCCTCCTGGCCTCCCAATGAGGAGAGGGAACCTAGAGCATTGACTTCGACACTTCTGTGTCAGAGCAAACCCAACTTGGAAATCCCAGTCACACAGAAGCACCAGCAAAGAAATCACGTGAGTATTGAGGCAGCGGTGGCCCTCCCCAGGAGGGCTGCACATTTGACCCACGGGAGGAGCTGCCTCTTTTCCTCAGGAGAGCGGTGGAGGCAGGAGCTTGTACACAGGACACCTGTGTCTGAATCCTACCTGTCACATCCTAGCTGCATGACCTTGGGCAGGTCACTTGACCTGTCTGAGTCTGGGTTTTGTCATTTGTCATTCACAAGGGCATGTCTTGGTTCTTAAGATCTGTTTGCTTTAACCAAAAGGGAGTATGTGAACAGGTGAATGGGTCTGATCTTCTCATTGATAAGGTTCCTCATAGCCTAAGCGACAGTGGAAACCACTAAGGTGATAGAAGCTGTCAGGTTGGCTCTGATTAGTCATGTAATTAGAAAACTCCTGGTCACCACCTTAAATATAGACCTGGCTGCTGCTCTATTTGCTTTTCCTGTGACACCTTTCCTCTCCCCAGGGACCCCCTCCTTTCCAGGCTCTCAGATAAGCTACTGCAGGGACACATTAACTCTTTGAGGCCACTGATGGAGCAGTAAGGCACTGAATAGCCTCCAGGGTCCCTGAATTGGTGACTAATCTATTTCCTAAATGCCCAAATTACTCCCTGGGAGTGACTTAGGCATATGAAATACATGACTCATTAACTCATCCTCACAAATACCTCTGTAAGATAGAGGCATGCTAATTTGTCACCCTAAAGACTGTTAGCACAGTAAAATCTCAATTCAAAATTAATTAATTGGATGTATGTCTAGGATGGGGTAGGTAAGGAAGAGACTTCGATTTTTCCAACTTAATGAAAACTCCAAATTCTGTCATAATATTAAAAATATTTATAGTTTGTAAATAAAGATAAAAATGAATAAGAAAGAAAATATATTAAAATTATATTTGATCATAAAACTATAAACAAGAAAATTATAATTTACCATAAATGTAAAAACAAGGAAAGCAAAAGACCTGAGTATTTTGTTCTTTCAAACAAGAAGCCCAGACTAGGCCTGAATTTCTTGATATTTCAAATTAATTCCAAAATAATAAAGTGTTACTCTTTTGGATTATTTTAAATGTGCCCTCTCCATGCTGTATGATTTGAAGTGATTCATGCCTATAAACTGGTTCTTCTCCCTTAAAAAAAGGTCCCCAAATATGGGCTAAAATTTGGTTAATGAGCTTTCAACATTTTATCAGTTTATTCATTAATGGTGGAAAGAGATAATTTTAAAATTTGACATTCCCTTGTAAGAAGTGATGTATATATGGAAAGTTGGTTCCTGGTAATGTGAAAAGGAGTGGCTGGTGTTCTCTGAGTTCCTGGATAATACTTATTACACGTGCTTGATATTTCATTTTATGGTTTGGATATTGTTTCTTCATCTACCATTGGTTCTTATATTGGAGAAGGGCCCCAATTCCATTCAACTTGACTCATATGAACTTGACTAAAGGAAGATGGCACCCCAGTTTCAATGGACTTAACTGAGGGGTCACCAGGTGTCAGACATAGGACTAAGTATTAAACATATATTATGTCCTATCATCTGTATAATGACTCTTATAACTTTGCAGAGGAGAAAATACAGACACTAACAGATAGGAAGGCTGCTAGAGGTCACACAGTAAGCAAGGATCCTGTTTTTCATTTCTGGTAAACAGTAGCAATTTTCCTTATTAAAACGGAAAAAAAAGCAATGGCTGGTATCTATCCCCTCTCCTTGGCCTGCTCACTATGGACAGTAGATAAACCCTAGTTCTTTTGTTTAACTCCTTAAGGAAATGAGCATTTTGACTGAGAAATCCAGAACTGGAGAAGACAGCTAAAAGGAGAGAGGATGCAGGAAGCTGTCTAAAACACAAGATAACTATGAAAATGCATCTACATCTAAACAATCTCTCCAACCAATTTCATCCCCTAGTACACCATCTTCAGCTCTGCCTTGCACTCCAGCCTGGCCTGGGAGAGTCTGCAGCAGACAGCATGAATTAACTTCTTTGCTTGGGAAATGATAGACTCATTTCCACTCCTCTCCCCACCTACCCCACTCACCCACACCAAAGTGGGTAACTAAGAAATACTATTTTAAGAAGCATGACATATTACCTACTGCTTCTAGCCTCTTTCTGGAGTCTAGAAATATTTCTAAAGAAAAAAATAATACAGACCATTCTACCAACTTAATCCAAACTATCAGCCTGGGCAAGAGAAATGGCATGAGACTCCTCCAGCACTGGTCAGATCAGACTTCAATTTAAACTCATCTCCCCACAGGCCGTGCTCTAAGAGGGCTGTTTACATTTATATCCATGTTGTGAAGGCACAAATGACTTGAAAGGTATTTTATAAGTTCAGAAGAGACTGTTGTCATTACACACACACACACACACACACACACACACACACAAATCATATCTATATGTTCATCATTCATCCTTGCACTAAATATTTTGTCTGGCTCTCCAGCTACATAAGGGTATATGTGGACACATCAATTCCCTCCCTTTTTTTGCTTTTCCTTTTTATCTCCACTTGTTCCCTTTTAGGCCTCGCCAAAGAATGTGAAAGGGTGGTCTGGGGTTGGGATTCAATGGCAGAGCATTTGCCTCATACATTTGAGGCACTGGGTTTGATCCTCAACATTATATAAAAATAAATAAACAAAATAAAGATATTGTGTCCATCTATAACTAAAAAAATAAAAATAAATAAAAAATAAAAAAGATTGTGAAAGGGGATCCAACTCTGAAACACATATGCCTGCTTCTTTCAGGAGTGGCTCAGAGGGGAAGGAGCTAGGTATACCAAACCTCCTCAACCTCCACTCCACTTTTCACCCAGCTGTTTATCTATAATGAGTTGAATAGAGTTTTCCCAAAACTCATGTCTACTTAGAACTTCAGAATGACCTTATTTGGAAATAGGGTCTTTGGGATATAATTAGTTGAGGATTAAGATGAGATCATATGTAGAGTGGGCTGTAAACCCAATGACTTGTGTCCTTATTACAAGAAGAGAAAGCAGAGAGGCATGAGACCACATGGAGACAGAGGTAGAGATTGGAGGAACAAGCCACAAGCCAAGGAATGCCTGCAACCACCAGAAGCTGGAAGAAGCAACTAGAACCATCAGAGGGAGCACGACCCTGCTGACAACTTGATTTCGGACTTCTAGCTTCCGAACGTGAGACGGAATAAAATTTTGTTGTTTTAAGTCATTTAGGTTGTGATCATTTATTTTAGCATCCCTAGAAAGAAATATACTATCTATCCATCCCCCTCCCTCTATCTCCCTCTCTCTCTCTTTCCCCTACAGTTTGGATCTAGAATACCCCTTAAAGGCTTGGTCCTCAGTTTCATGGTATTGGAGGTGGTGGAACTTTAAAGAAGTGGGGCCTCAGGGGAGAAAGTTGAAACCCTGGGAGCATGACCTTAAAGGACACTATAGGACCCTGCCCCTTCCTCTTCTCTGCTTTCCTGCCCCCCCACTCAGGTAAGCAGTTTGCTCCACCAAGCACTCCTGGCCATATGTGCTGCCTTGTTATAAGTCCAAAGGCAAAGGGCCAAGTGACCGTGAACTGAAATCTCTGAAACCATGAGCCAAAATAAACCCTTCCCCCTTATAAGTTGATTATCTCAGGTATCCTATCACAGTGACAGAAAGCTGGCTGACACACTATCTACATATATTCATCGTTCCTTTCCCTGTACTTATTAGGCCCTTATTATGCCAGTATCAGATAAACTGTTATTTAAAGCTGTGGCTCTTGGCCCTCACAGTTCAAAACAAGGCCTGGGATATTCTCATTTCATTGATCTGAGGTATACCTTGGGAACTGGGTGGTTTTTAAAAAAAATTTTTTTTTTAATCTCCCAACTGATTCTAGTATGCAGCCAAAATTGAGAACCCCTGCTTTCAAGGAGGAAATCTTCCCATCATCCTGCTCTGAAATATCCAAAGGCTGTCTTCCGCCTACTAAAAGTAAAAGATGATACCAACCAACACTTGCATTCCGCTCTACAATTTTCAAAATGCTTTCAAATACATTTGATCTTCAAGATACCAAGAGAGGTAAGGATGATTACTGGGACAGTTCTGTGAAACCCCATTCTATGGGGTCAAAAGGGCCTATGGAGAAGACGAGCTTCCTTCTACACGTAGTTCAGTTCAGTCCCCTTGGCTTGGAATGATTTCTGCAGTTTCAACACTATGAGAGACTTACATAATGGTAATTACTAGCTACCAATGGAGAGTGGCTGTGGTGTGCTTGTTATTCTGATTCTGTAACAATAGGGAAATCTGAGACAATTGAAAACCAATGGTGCAGTATGAGTAACCTCTCATTCTGTGGAGGCATCCAAATGAAATAATCTGCCTTGCTAATGTACTAGCCGATCCATGGGGCGATGGAGTTTATTGTACGGATGAAAAGCCCATGTTCTTAGCCATCCTGCAGGTTTCTGTGGCAACTCCTCCATCTGTACACCTCACCTCACTTCACCTTCCCAAGATTTTCAATTACCACATACTTTCAGGTCGTCTCCTACAACAGCTGAAGCAAATTATCACAAATGGATTCTCCTGAAGTTCTGGAGGTCAGAAGTCTACAGGGAATCTGCAGAGCTGATTCCCTCTAGAGGATTTAGGGGACAATCTGATTCCTTGTCTTTTCCAGCTTCTAGAAATGCCTTTACTCTCTAGTTTGTGGCCCCGTCCTCCATCGTGGAAGCCAACAGCACAGCAGCTCCTCTCCTCTCCCATGCCCGGCTCTGATCCTCCTGCCTCTCTCTTAGGAATACACTGGACCCACCTGGATAGTCCCAGACGTTTCCCATGTCTCAAGATCCTTCATTATATCTGAAAATTCTCTTCTATTACATAAGGTAACACACCCACAGAATGTGATTAGGACATGGATATCTTGGAAGGGGAGCCTTATTCAGCCTATCACAACAAGTAAATGACCAGATTAGAACATTTTTGAGATTTTCTGGGTGTTCCCTTCATACCACAGCCCTGCCCATTTCACAAGCAGTGACTACCTTTTTGGAATTTCACCCTGAACTCTTTTGAGAGATGCTCTGTCCATGACCAAATACACAAACCGATTCCTTTTCCTATGTTCATGGTTTATCAAAAAGAACAAACAAGCCAACACCCCTTTGGCCATCTAAAAACAGGAGTAATCAAAATCTTCAAAATATCTGGTCTTCGAAATCTTTTCAGTGCCATAATTTATCTAATTAGAATATCTTATGCTATTGCTGTGGCCAGGCAGATGCAGCAGCAGCAACTGAACCAGTACTGGTTATGTATTTCAGGGGGGAAGTGAGCCCTGGAGAGTTGCAAAGAGTATGAATGGAAATCCTCCACCCCTGACATGGTACAAATACCCATGTCTGTGCCTTCTCAAAAAGTGACCAGCCAGGAGGGGTATGTATATGCCTCATCCCTCAGACATTAGCCATACTAGATGTGCTTCTGATTTTCATGGATCCAGCATAAATAAAAAGCCTCTTAGTACAACAGCACCTGGCAGGCTTTACAGGGTCTCACCTTCCATCCTCAAGGGTTCCAAATCCTTCCAGTAGTTCTAATCTTTGAAGAGCAAGTTTTGAGCACTGCAGAGATTCTTTAGCAAACCTAGAGTCAGTTCAAGGTTGGTGTTGCTTTCTCAACCTTCTGTAAATGCTGGTAATGACAGTTGCTTAACAGACAAGCTTATCTAAAGATGGAGACAATCCCACAGTGACTTCAGCCAGAGTTCAGTCTAGCATTATGTTTAACATTGATTCCAAAGGATCCTTTTTAAGAAAGCAGGATAATGTTTATTGAAGACATTTTCCTTTAACTCAAGGAATGCACACTGAATACCTTCAATGCATTATAGATTTATTTATTATGTCAACCTAACATTATCTTGAATTTTCATTATCTGAGCTGGTGGTACAGTAGAGGGATAATGAAGAGTGAATCCAGGGCTTTGCACATGCCGAGCAAAAGATCTATTACTGAGATTATACCTCCTGTTTGAATTTTCTTGACCAATTGTATTTAATAAAAATTTTATAAACTTCTTCTATGCTTGTAAATGCCCTGTATTGAGTGTAACATCACAAGGCCACCCAGATTCTTTTCATTGCCTCCAATGACTTAATAGTATCATTAAGATACTTCGGATTGGGCTGGGGTTGTGGCTCAGCGGTAGAGTGCTCGCCTGGCACATGTGAGGCCCTGGGTTCAATCCTCAGCACCACATAAAAATAAATAAAATAAAAGGTATTGTGTCCAACTACAGCTAAAAAATAAATATTAAAAAAAAGATACTTCAGGTTAAAGATTAGCTTGGAATCAAATAACTGATTGTTTCCATCAAAAATCTTGGGATCTAGATAGGTTTTGTGGTCTGTAATTTTTCCCTTAATCTAGAGCCAGTCATAGGAAATTGGACTTTTCTCTAGTGAGCAGCCACATTTACACATGTTAGCTGCAGTGAAGGATTTGGGCATAAAGTGGTTTCCTATTCCCCATGAGTTTATCATTAGCAAAAGACATCAAACTAGATTAGGGAATTCGGAATGAAAGAAACTTCAAATCTCTCAGCCTCAGGGTTTTCCTCTGATAAATGAGGGGACTGAAATAAGTCATTTACATTGTCATTCCTGCTTTACAGTTCATAAAATATTTTCACACTTTTTTTTTTCTTGTTACTTAAAATCACCTTGTGATTTTACTTAAAATCACCTGAGATGTTAAGCTACTAACCTGCAATTCATCAGTTAGCGGAGCCAGGGATTTGAACCAGATAGGACTGTCTCCAAACCTCTCATTTTAATGGAAAATCCAGTTACCATCTTACAAAAGTGGATTCTATCACCGACAACCTAAGATTCTGAGTGTTATGTGTACAGTCTTTTCTGTAGCTATTTATTATAATGAGTGTAAATTGGACTAAAGCTACCACCATTGAAAAAGAGGTAATAAATCTATAGATGATTACGAGGAACTAATCTAGACATGTCATGAGGTAAAATGACAGTTGGAGAGCATTTTCTGATTTCTGCATGCATGATTGTGCTAAATGTCTGCAAGTTAATAGAAGAAATTCTTTTCTTGGCAGGACCCATCTTATCCTTTCCTATAAAATAAATTTGCTAGGATATTTCATGAGAAATTATCATTGTGGTTTGTTCAGTATTTTTGATGTGATCTCAGTGCCTCAATTACTCTTTTTCTGTGATCTTATAGGTTCTTGTTTTCTGGAGGCACTTTATAAACATGCAAGAAAGAGAGATGGTCTTCCTATGGAAAACTTTGGAGATTATTGCACAGGGGTGTGATAACAGGGGGCTTGAGGGATTTGTGGGACCCTTTTGTTATCCATCTGAAGATTTCACCAGGCTCCCTGTTTCATCCTCACTATACCTAAGTGGCAGAAGGACAAGCCCCTTCTCTCTCACTTCTACAGGCTCAGGTTCCTTGGGTGCAGAACAACACCCTCAGTAGTGACAAAGTCTAGAGGTTTCTCTCCCCCATGAACAGCTCTGGCACTAACCCAGCAGTAATGTGTTCTATGGGGAGGGAAGTGGGAGTATGGATGAGCAGGAAAAATGAGGTCAGCTTTCAGAGCAGTCAACCATCTCTGATGAGCTGACTAGACTGTGAACTGCAGATTATTTACTGCAGGGAGATGTCCACAACGGGAGACACTCAGTCTGGCCAGACCCTGAGTCCCTCCCCCAGGGCATCAGGATGACATGGTCACAACATAGGGGACACTAACTCATAGCCAGGTCCCAAATCTCTTTATCCCAGAGAGATTTCCTCTGGTCCCTCTGAGTATTACCCAGGGGAAATGCAAGTATTGGTCCATACTGGAATGGGAAAGAGATAGTAAAATTTATCTGGGACCATCTCAAGTTGGTAGCTTGTATGAGTCATCTTTATGTCTAGCTTTAAGCCATACTAGCAACCTTTGCCCCACGGGATGGATTCCAATTCCTTCTGCATTCTGTCAGAGGCCATGCATCTCTCTACCTTTGCATTCACCTACCTGCCCCATAATGAGCAGTACAACTGCCTTCTCCTTCACTATGAGGAACACAGGCCAGGAACCTGGGTTTCTAGGCCAGGGCAGCAGCCCCACCCAACACCCAGCACAGTGCATGGTAATTGACTAGGGTTAAATAACCTTGCTCTTATTCAAGACATTCTCTTTCCTTTGAGATAGGGGAAGAAGAGAAATAGAACCACTGCAAAAATAAAATAAATGCACCAGTAATCCTGATCTTCCTTTTAAGAAATATCTTCAGGATGTCCCCCTTCCTACAAATCTTTACCATACTTTGAATATTTTCAACAAAAGCACCAATTCCATGTTCTTCCATCCTTGTTCATTAGCATCATTAGCACCAGTGTAGCAGCTATGTCTTCTGAGGAGCTCTTGATACATGCTCAAGGGCTGTGGGGTATAGAAGGTGAAATGTGAGTTGTTGTGTAACATGAGCACAACTGAGGGACGTGCTGAAATGTGACCTGAGTGGAAGAATGTTCACCTGAGCATTTCATTTATTCTAGCAAAAACCTGCACTCTCATAATCAATACTTGGTCATGTAAATATAATACATTCAGAGAGTAGGTAATATTATGCTAACAATAAATATCATGTTTTGGTAAATATACATGATGGCAAGGGAAACTGCACCCCAACTATTAGGTGAAAAGCAGTTCATAGAATGGAGCCTAATCATAATTTTACAAATGTGACTACATAAAACATTGGGAAGAAATGTACCCAATTATAACATCTGGATGACACTGAGTTTTAAAGTCTGTCTAAACACTTCATATAGTTTAAATTTTATTTGACAAAAAATATGTTTCATGTATAATTTTAAAATATACTATTTAGAATGTTTTAAATAAAAAAAAATTCCACACCACTCCACAATAAAAAAGGAAGTCATATTCTGTTCCTGCCTACTGTAGTTGGGATCTTGAATGTCCCCCAAAAGCCCATGTGTTGAAGCTTTGGTCCCCAGGGTGGCACTCTTTGGAGATGGTTGAACCTTTAAGAGGTGTTGCCTAATGAGAGGTCTTTAGGTTTCTGGGGGTGTGTCCTTAAGGAAGGTTGCTGAACTCTGGCCCCTTCCTCACTCTCTTCTGTTTCCTAACAAATAGGTGAGCAGTTTTGCTCTACCACATGCATCCATCATGATGTGCTGCCTCACCACAGGCCCAAGAGCAACAAAGGCCAACCAATCATGCACTGAAATCCCCAAAACTGTGGACCAAAACAAATCTTTTCTCTTTGAAGTTGATCATCTCAGGAATCTGTTTTAGTGATGGAAATCTGGTTAACACATTCCCCCAGTTATTTTCAAAATTACATCCTAAAGCCTCCTCCAGATACCACTGCTTCTTTATTATATTTATATAAATTATCCAGAAAATTCCATCCAAAATCAAGTGACAGTTCCAACCCTAAAAGTCAAAAGAGGAGTTTTTTGTTTGTTTGTTTGTTTGTTTTGGTGTGAAATGATTCCTATCTGGAAAAGAGGTTGACAGGAGATATCTCAGGGGTAAGCTAGAAAAGCTGGAAGCAGATGGGGTGGAGAAACCCCCTGTGAGGCAAGGACTGGTGCTGGTTTCACAGGTCATTCAGTTTCTCTTAGCATCTTAACCCCCATCTGTGAAAAGAAGATCTAACATCTTCTCTGTCTACATCATAGGCCTGCTCTAGGGCTAAATAAAATGATACGTGTATTCTATTTTTGAAACTACAAGGTACCAAGTAAATAAAAAAAAGTTTGGCAATCCAAGAATGCGGACTTCTTAGAAAAATAATCAGTGCTTCACATTTTCTTTCAAGATATCAAAAAACACAATCTAAACCCCTCTCAAATACTCTTGAAATCACCGTGAATTTTATCAGCCACATCTGATTCATTTTGTTTCCATGTACCTTGGCCCACTATAACAAAACTGTGTGATATATACACTCAACTTGTTTATTTCTCTCTTGGGCACGTGGGCAGATTGACTTTCACAGCTTCCTCTGCAGGAAAGTGGCCAGGATACTGGATTCTTGCCATTGGAATATGGATGGAAGCAAGATATAGCCCTACCAAGGCCAGGCTGGGCCCCCAAAATCCCCGGGAGATCCTCCACATTTTCTTTCCTTGTTTCCAGATCTCACTGAAGATCTGGACTTTGAGGCTCCCAGAAGGTAGTGACATATTTGACAGAAGAAAACTGAGTCCTTGTATCAGTAGCAGGCTACTCACCCAACACCCAAGATGATGGGGCAGTGAGAAATTACCTGAGATTTGTAGGATCACCTATGATGCCAGTTGCCTCCCTGGACTATTCTACCCCATGACCATGGCCACCTCTCCATACCAGAAACTGTCACCTCTCTGCTGCTTCCCACACAATGGTTAGAGTGAACACAGAGCACATGAGTTTAACCCAACTTTCACCCCAGAGAAAACCCACCCACCCCCCCCAAAAAAATCAGCACAATATTTTAAAATTCTCTGGCAGATTTAAAATCTGTTCTCATAATCTTATAGGGAAATAAGGAAGTTTGTGAAAATATAACTAAGAGAAAAGAAGGGGGAAAACACCTTTGATAATTAAATCTCAACAAAATTTAAGATGAGTTGCAGATAGAAAAGGGTTACAGTCTGCCTTGGGTTCAATCCTCAGCATCACATACAAAAATAAACAAGTGAAATAAAGGTGTTGTGTCCAACTACAACTAAAAAATAAATATTAAAAAAAAGTAGAGAGATTAGGAAGAAACTCTACACATTTAGAAGATGTAGGTAATGGAAGTAGAGTCCTTCATATAGTTAATTCTTAATGATGTCCAGCTCTTTCCACAGGTCGCTTTAAAATCTTGATTTTAGGGACCTACCATATTCTTTGACTCAAAAATCTCACCCCTTGTCTTAATTTCTAAAATCTTTGTTAAGGATAGGAAAGGTAGCAGAATACAACAATTACTAATAGGGCATTATGTAAAATTGTGGATGTGTAACCGACGTGATTCTGCAATCTGCATTTGGGGTAAAATTGGGAGTTCATAACCCACTTCAATCTAATGTATGAAATATGATATGTCAAGAGCTTTGTAATGTTGTGAACAACCAATAAAAAAATAAAAAATTTAAAAAAAAATAAATAAAACAAAATCTTTGTTAATAGCACAATGACAATCTCTTACCATATGCTAGATATTGAAGCACATGTCTTACATATGTAACCTTATTTAATTCTTACTACTGTTCTATTCACTCATGAGAGATCTGAGCCTGAATTAGGACAAACCCTTTATGCAAGGTCATACTGCTAGTAAGTGGACACCAGGACTTGGACTCCAGTCTAAATATCTCTAGGTCCTATACTCTGAGTCACTGTTCCTTATACTAAACCTGATTACTAGGAAGCCCTTAGCACTACGTGGACCAATAAGATCTCTTAGGAAGGAGACACTGAATGAGCAGAGAGAGGGTAAGAGTAGAAGGTCTAGAGGATACACTCTCAATATAGGCAGGCCTAGTTGGATCAGAACACTGTGGGGGGTCACATGAAAGCATCAGGCTCTGAGCAGTGGAGCTCCCAAAAGCAGAAGGGTAGATAAAGGAAGAGCTGCCCAATTCTCTACCTTGACTCTATCCAACCCTGCTTGGCCTTGCTCATAGAGAAACTTACCTGGTAAGGGTACAGGGTGACTCCATTGGTTCTTGAAAGGGACCAGGTGCCATCCAGGTATTGATGAGCCTGAATGGCCACCGAGTTAAGGATGTTCCCATTGCTGGGACTTGTGGCCATCTGGAGGCTGACCTTGGCCTGATGGGTGGGGGATCCACTCTTCTTTTCTGCCCCATTGCTGACCCCAAGGCTATTGGGCTTGCTGCTGTGCTTGTTGACAAGGCCTGTATAGTTGGAGGTGGCATATGGGGCAGGCACAAAGGCCCAATCCCTGGGCTGCTGGAGCCCACCCCCATGCCGTGACCCCACCAGGGTGGAGGCATTGGAGAGTGGTGGTGGTGATCCAGGTGAGGCATCATAGTGCTCACTGCCAGCTGCCTGCTCCAAAGTCAGCACCATCTGGATGGCCTCCTGCTTCAGCTGGTTCAGGTGTGTGGCACAAATGTCACAGCGGTTGTCTCGGTCATTCCATGCCTTCCGGATGGTATTGGGGACCTGGAGCTTGTCATGAATCACAGCTGAGAAAGCAGGATCCTGGAGAACACATGAACAGAGAAAAAGGAGAGTCTGTAACTCAAAGCTGATGAGCTCAATTCAGATGTCTGGTTGATGAGTCAAAGTACCCAAAGAATTTGATTGGCATCTATCCACCAGATGGGCAGAAGAGTCTACAGTTGACAAATACATTACACAAATATAAGAATTTTTGTAGCGAAAACTTCAAAGGCATTACAAAACAAAATATGTTTTAAACATAATTTTTAAGTATTCTTACAGGCCAGTCAATAGGAACATTTCAGATTCACCTTATGTCCACCAAAGAATAATAGCCAACCTGGACCCTCCTTAGGTGTTCAACAGAAGACATTATTGTCTGTCTAGATAGGATGGTGGAGGAGGGTGAATGTAGACATTCTGGACACTTGCATTGTGGATCCATGGTTCCTATTATGCCTAGAAAGTTGGTAATGGATGAAAGTGCTACTTGGGACCACAAACAGAGATTCTGTTAGAAAATCTTGATTTCATCAGCACCATATGCTAAATGTCATTGGAAGGAAACCAGACCAAAGCAGATTCTTAACCAGAGGTCAGTTACCCCAGAAGCACAGCAAACCTCTGAAGATTAACTAGTATTTCTCATTCACCCTTTGTCTGTATCCATGTATATGATTTCCTGACCCATTACAATAGTCCAAGATTCTTTCCCCATAAAAATTCATCTAAAACCACTCTTCAAAAATCTTAGAGCTGCACAGTAGTGCACACTTTAGTCCTAGCTCCCCAGGAGGCTGAGGCAGAAGGATCACTTGAGCTCAGAAGTTTGAGACCAACCTGAATGATATAACAAGACCAATATGAAAATAAAAAATCTTTAGTTCAGAGGCCACACTTAATACATACCTAAAAGAAATCAGAAAATGGATTTAATGAGGATTATGTCTCTAGTTTACTTTGCTTTAACCGTTACAGGAAAACAGAAACACACCAAAAACAACATTAGGAATATTAATTGGGCATTGGAATAGTTCTGCTACTTGTGACCTTGGAGTTCGGTGTGACCTTGAACAAATTACTTAATCTCACTGATACTCTAATCTATTACACAAGGTTATAGCCTATCCTTGTTAGT
This sequence comes from Ictidomys tridecemlineatus, assembly GCF_052094955.1. Classification (NCBI taxonomy): domain Eukaryota; kingdom Metazoa; phylum Chordata; class Mammalia; order Rodentia; family Sciuridae; genus Ictidomys; species Ictidomys tridecemlineatus. The sequence goes on from NC_135486.1 coordinate 54,332,583, forward strand.
AATGTCCTTCCAGCTCAATGACTCCAATAGGAGTCACATAGAATCCAATAGAGAATAGTACCTGCCTGTGTGGACAAAATCATTATGGTATGTTTTAGGTTGAATAGGCTGCTTGAACTTTTGAGATTCAACAGTTGTTAGAAATAATTGATGAGGCTCATCTCAAGTGTTATTTTCCTTTAGGACATTAGAAGAAAATCTGCTCCTCTGAAATTTGCTGTTAATTTTTATGGAGCAGAAAATTCATCAGGGATGAATTGGGTGTATTGAGCTATGGGTGAGAGGGGTGGTGTGGGGCATCCAAAGTGGACAGGAAGATCATTGGTGGGAGGGTCCTTCTTAATTACGATCCATCTTGATTATGGGTTCCTGCATTTTGTTTTCCTTGTTTAACTACCTTGAACAGCTCCCCAGAATGCACTGATTAATTGATTAATAAATCAAGAGGCCTCTTTACACAGCCACAGCAAGGAGTGGCTCAGGAGGTAGAAACTCAAGATAGTCATATAAAATGATGGGAAACAATGGGAGGTCAAGGTTGATCAAGTCTCAGTTGACAAAGAGATGCGAACCATATGAGGCTTGTCTGGTGACATCCTTCTCAATGACAGCTGCTTTGTCCAGACAGTCTCTAAGCCCAACTTAGTGCATGGGGGATCTAAAAGAGCTTCTAAGGAATCATTCTAGAACAAACTGTCACCTCAACTCCAAAAGAGTTAAAAGTTTGGATTATACCCATACTTTCTTCATCACTAATCCAAGATTTTTTTACTTCAAGAGCCAAAGAGACATATCCATATTTAATACACTCATAGTTTTTGCACAGATATAAGGTTTTATAGGAAATATTCATTTATTCAAAAAGAATTTATTTGGGTTTCCATATGTGCCAAGTTATATTTTCTTGCTTTTTTCACATAACATTATATGATGAGAATTTTCGTTATCAATAAATGCTGTTTGAAAATGTTATTTTTAATGACCATATGGCATTTTATCTTTTGGTTGTTGCATAGTTCACTTATGTCTTCCCACATTCTCCTGTATAATTTAAGATAATATGATGGGGCTGGGGTTGTGGTTCAGCGGCAGAGCACTCGCCTAGCACCTGAGAGGCCCTGGGTTCAATCCTCAGCACCACATTAAAATAAATAATTAAATAAAGGTATTGTGTCCAACTACAACTAAAAAATAAATATTAAAAAAAAAGATAATGAGAAACAGGAGAATGGTATTTAAATGCAAATGCAATCCATAACTGATGATATACACTTTCAAGTCACCAAACTATTTGGTTTCAAGAAGCTTCAAATTAATTTCTTATTTAGAATATTTTTGTTAACCCAATCATATGAAAGAAATGCTACAGTAAAACGAAGCTATAAGTCATGTCCACACATCACAGTTTATTTCAGATGTTAAATGCTTAGCCTTAGATTCTGGATTTCATTTTAACATGGAGACTCTACAGAAACTGCAAAAGCCATCCTTAGTTCTGAGAATTCCTTTTCTCTTCTCTTCTCGTTTTTTACTACTTTCCCTTGCAGCAGGTCTATCTTTATTGAACCTGTTACTATTTGTAGCTCAACTTGCAACATTGAAAAAATAGGTATATTGGCTTCAACTTGCCAGATACCTCACCAGACTGGGAATCTGAGAATACATAGAAGCAATTCCTGTCCTCTGTGAGTTTACCATCAGATGAACCAAGAAGGCTTCCTGGACTACCCCAATGCCACATCCCTTGCTGTCACCTCTAGTCCAGTCTATAGCAACTCCCATTACCAATCCAAAGACATATCATGGAGCTCAATGTTCCCCTTTGGTTCACAAGATGTTAACAAGAACTCCAGTTCCCCAGGGCTCTCCTCCACTCACACATGTGCTAACCAAAGCCAGCCCTGTGAAAGTCAACAAAACCATCCATGAGTACTCCAGTTGAGCCTATTATCAATATGGTGGCCACAGACAGACAAGAAGGAGTCCAGTGTGGTCTCCTTGTGGAGGAAAGCTGAGATTGATTATTTAATGAGTTTATAATTGCTGGTTGATGTCAAAAGAGGTGATCCCTAAGCTAAGCAACCCTCCATCTGAAACCCTATGTTAGTTCCTATCATCAAAAGTCTTCATTAAATCAAGAGAGACATTTTATGAAAACTAAAATGCCTTTCAAGTGCTTGTCCACACATTATAAATATTTTAGTGCAACTCAAAACTTCAAAGAGGAGTAATCAACAGACAAAGCTTTCTGTAAGTGCTGAAATAAACAGGAGACTGCTTCAAGGAAAAGCAGTAATATACAAGGAAAAATGAGAAAGAAAAAGCATTGAGAGTCATGAATGATACACATGAACAGTGCTTTCCTGATATGGACCCAAAAAGGACGACAGTGGCCCAGGAGATGAGCTAAGGAAGCATCCCTGGTTAGCTGACCCCAAAAGAAACCTGCACCAAGAGAAGTAATGGACTAAGCATCCAGTTTGGCAGGCTACCTTGCTAATGGGCCTCAAAGACATTTATACTGTCCAGTTCTGGTCCATTTTATGACGTTAGGAAATAGATGGAGCAGTGATGAACCACCCACAACCGGAACCCCTATTTTTAAGGTCCATATGAAAATTGGTTCTTGGCACTTGGAAAACATTTTCATCCTAACTTTTTAAGTTTAGGGGGTCTGCATTCAAAATACTCTCATCTTTCAGGAAAATGTACAAAATCATTTTTGCCCCATCTCTCATGAGAGGAATTTTAAAAGACATTCAGGAAACTGATAAAGTTCTTCAGAAGGAAGGTTAGGGATAAATGAAGTTAATGTTCAGACACTTAAATATGTCCAATTCATGAGAGCAAGGAAAATTCCATAAGATGTTTTTCTGATCCCACTATCTCCTGTACAGAGTATTTCAGGAAAATGGGGTCTCCTGTCACATCTCTCATAGTCTAGTGACTCATTTTTAAAATTGACTCCCATCTTCTGGCCCACTTCATTTCCCCACCAATTATATCCAAGCCCGTGGCTGTTGCCTGGTGACTTGAAATTCTCCCTCTATCCCTGCCTGATCTACAAACCATGAGCCAAAATAAACCTTTTCTCATTACAAGTTGATATTCTCAGGTATTTGTTATCAGTGACAGAAAGTTGACTGACACAGCCACTTATTATACAATTATCATGAAATGAACTCTTTTGAAATGTTAGACTACAACCGTTTTCCAACCATAACTGTTATACCTGCCTAAAAAGCCTCGTGTGGTTTCCTCCTTTCCCTGATTCTTCCTTCAACTATTAGAATAGATTCTCTAGCCTCCATTAATCTATTAATCTTTTTCCTGGATTCCCAAGAAAGTAACATTTCAATACAAAGGAATTTAAAAAAAAAATGTTTTAGCCATCAGTACGGCTCATCAGAAACAAGACAACAGAAAGGAAAATTCCAGACCAGTACGACACTCTGGGTTCTGCAAGTTTGACTCCCCAGCAAGCAGGTATGGTGCTTATTTTCCAGGATTTGGCAATCAGCTTTCAATGCATGAGGAGGGAACTGGTTAAGAGGGCTATGGCATCTGTGGAACTCAAGCAAGACAACCAGAACTACTGCCTAGGCCAACAAAGCTGTTTGCCAATTCTTGTTGCTTTCTGTTCCATTTCATCCTCTGAGGGACAGGTTGCTTAGCAATAAATGCTAATGCCATTACCGAGCCACTATTGAGGACGGGGTTGATTTTCCGAATTATTTTAGCCAAAAGAGTACTTTGAATGTGTTCCTCCAAAGCCTCTGGGTCTGTGATGAAGGCAACAGCTGGAGTCAGCATCCAGTGTGTGTTGTACAAATTCCTGTTGATGTTTGCTTCTAGTTTATTATTCTAGAGGCCTCTCGTGACAAGCTCAACAAGATTTAAGCTGTTCTTCAAAGGCCCATTTCTTTTTACTTTGTTCCTTAAACTTTTTTTCCTCCATAAATGCTGTCCCAGGAGGCTGGGAATGGAAGATAGTGCCCTGAGAATACAATGTTTTGTTTCCCACAGCTGGAGGCTTCCCAAAAGATCAATGGAATTTATCTTCACACTCCTTAAAATCCTTCCACAGCCCCGGTTTGCATCCCCGCCCCCTGCCCGCCCTTGTCACATTCCCCTTGAGTGTCCTTTCTTCCTCAAGAACCTCAATGCAATTCATAGCAGTTCTGTTCTCCAAGGCAGGTGTTGGTATTAATGACCACCTCTTTTGAAAGGAAACTGCAAAGTTGAAAGTTTGCAAATCAATAGGAAGCAAACCTTCTTTGGTGGATCTGAACCAAGAACACCATTATTCTCATTCCTAGTTAAACATTCAAATATTTGGACTTAAATGTCTCTAAAAAAGGGATATTTGCCTCCCTCAGTAATTTCAGAAGAGAGATTGAGACAAGTGGCCAGATCCTAATTAACCATTGTCAGAGAGGACATTTTAAGGATCTAAAAATCCAAGGATACTCCCCAAATGACAAAGCCAGTGGATGTTACTTCTTCTTGAGAGAGATTCTGTTTTCTAGTGCTTATTAGCTCCCTGACTTTTCCATCTCACTTTCCACTTGTGCTTAATGGGATAAGGAGATGCAAAGGGTCGCAATCACCTAGGATCTTTCTCACCCACTTATCATGCTAATTCTACCCGGTAGGAATTAACAGTGGGCTAAACATTCCTAAACATTTGTATCCTTTATTCCTGTTGTTCCTGGAATTCCTAGACCACAAACAAAACATAAGACTGCCTCAGAGAGCAGCCCAGTGAACAAATTAGACCATTTGCAAAGTAATGACACACTATTGTTCTTTGTGGGAAAGTTACCACCCTCAAGCAGTCTGCATTCTCACTAAACACAATGTGTGAGCTGAAGGTGAGGACCTGGATCAAGCTCCAAAGTTAGGCAGTTGTCATAGAAAGCTATGGTCCACACTCCTACTTCATTAACGTAAAACTTAAATAGAAACTTCCTTCCAGCCTGCCTGCAACATCTGAACCCAAAGCTTGTATTCGTTGTTACCAGCCTATTCTGAGGCACTTCACCCAGTAATGACGATCACACATTAGTGTGCACACAGACATGGATCCTAGCGTGTGCGGAGAAAATAATGTAAAGGCATAAATAAAGGTATGCTGGGTAATGAGCTCAGAAAGACAAAAGAGAAAAAAAAATACCCACACCAAAGGGAGAAATGTTAAATGTCAGACCAAAGTTGTTCTACATAAAAAACTAAATTAACCTGAGATGTAGTGACTGTGCCCAACCTAAGCGATTCTGCTCTGGATTACTGCAGAGAGACGTGGTCCTATTAAAAATGGCATGTGCAGCTTGAATTTGAATGATTGTATCCGCATGAGAGACAGCTGGGCGCACCAAAGGCAGGTGGGAGCACAATTAACAGGGCTGCTTACTGCAACATTTGAAAACGTGTTACAGATGATAAAACCTTCCTGAACCAGACAGACGGACAAGCACTCTAGCACTTCTGTCTCTGGTCATGTGATACCAGTTGCCACCTCCGGACTCTGCCATCAAGAAGACTATCGCCAAGATTAAGCCAATGCCAAGCACCATGGCCCTGAACCTCCCAAATTGCCCATAAAAACAGGTGTGAGTAATACAAATAGCGAAATAAACTAAAACAAAGCAATTCTGTCAAAACAAGAGGTGACCACACTAAGTACAGAAGATGAAAACTCATGGACTTTGGTAGAGAAACCAGCTCTGTCCTGCCCGCTGTGAACATGGGGACACTAGAACAGGTTCTCTGAGTTTCAGTTCTTTCCACCTATAAATGAAAAATATTACCTAAATCATAGAGCTGTTGTAAGAATTAGAAATAATTCACAAGTGTGGCATGTAAGAGATACTAATTCCTCACTTCAAAACAAAATTTTAAATAAAACAATATATAATTAAGTGAAGCCAGATTTAAAATTAGGCAGTCAGTGTAGTTAGGTAAATCGGGTCTAGTATCGAGTGAAAATCTAAAATGGAGGCCATGTTGAGAATGAATTCCCAGAAAAGTTGAGCAACTCTCCTGGGATGTTAATGAAGTCCAGGAAAAAGACCAAGGCCAAAGTCCATCCCAAAGAAATGTTGATGAACAGCAAACTTGAAGATGCTGACTAGGAAGTGCCCAGATTACTTCTTTGGCCCACCTGTGTCCCATCCCTTCGGTCTTCCCACCTGCATTCCATCACCAAAAACTATAAAATGGAGAGACAACCACACTTCCACGGATTCCATCCATCTCTTGGGTCCCCTTCTTCCTCCGGGAGAAGTCTTTTCTGCTGTCCTTTAATAAACTTCTAATTTTCCACTCTGACCTTGCCTCGGCGTGCTTCTCTGGTGTTATTCTTCAACACTGGGGAAGCAAGGACTCCTCATCGGTCAACAGCGGTAACATAAGGACAGTTCATGAATTAGTGAACTTATTCAAAAGAATAAGTGAGATTGTTCTCATCACAACTACATATTTAAAAAAAAAAAAAAAGAAAAGATGGTGTGGGTAGTATCTGTTGATTCTTTTGAAAACTTTTGGTTAAGAAGATAGGAGATTCAAGGGCCAGTTCAATCACTTAGTAATTGTGTGACCAGGAGATATATTTTTTTTAATGTTATGAATTTTACTAATTTTTTTCAAAGAACAACTTTTGGTTACAATGATTTTTTCTCTATTGTTTTCCTCCTTTCAATTCCATTAATTTCTACTTGATTTGGACTTAATTTCTACTTGATTTAGACTTAATTTGTTCTTTCTCTACTGTGAGAGAAAACAAGTTATTTTTAGATCTTTTTTATTTTATTTTTTAATTTGTTCTAACATACATGACAGTAGAATGCATTTTGATACATTGTACATAAATGAAGCACAATTTCTCCTTCCTCTGGCTGAACATGAAATAATTTAAGAGTCATTCATTTTCATGGAATTTGAGAATATGCTTCTCACTGGAAGGACTAACTAAAAAGTCTTCCTTAGTTCTCCTTTAAAAGTAATATTGCAAAGGGGCTTTGCTAGATGTTCAGTTAGAATCATAGAGCCACCAACTGGCCATTGTCTCCTGAGAGCTACCAATACCCACTCAGGAGATGTAGAAAGAGAAATGATTTCACATTAGCATAACTATCTCCAATCCTGAAAATCTATCCCTTGACCCTGGAGAAACAAGATCCATTCAGAAATAGAGTAAGAGCTTAGGAAGCAAGAATGGACTCCTAATACATACTTAAAAGGTTTCCCTTAACATTAAAGTTTATGTTCAACATGACACAAAAATAAAGTGATAAATCTTACAATTATAAGCACTGATCGAGATTCTAGTATGACACACTAAAATTTTACCTTTCAATTATTAAAGTCTATCTAGACTAGTTATATTTTTTTTTTATGTGCAGGCTTTAAGGTACCATCAGGTGGTAAATGGAATTATTTTCACTCTGAAAGCAGTTGGATCTTATATGGCATGGATTCTATTAAGTATCCTAATTATGAAATTGCCTAATGTTTCTTTTTCCTTTCATTGATTTTTATATGCATGAAATTTTATATGCGTGAATGAAATTGGTTTTGTTTTTATTGGAGTTTCTACAAAAAATAAAACAAAATACCTAAGATTTGGTGGTGCTGCTTTTGTTTTTAGAAGATGAACTTTTAACAGATAAACCCTATTTTGACCATGTCCTACAACAAATTTAAATACTTCCATGATTCCCCTGTGACCTAATATTTGTGACCCAATGTTTGGGTCCCACATAATTTTCCTCAAGCTATCTTGCCAAATATCTGCCACAGGTCCTCACAGGACCCTTCTGTAAAGCATCATGGGCTTGCCTCTGTCCCATAGAAGCCCCTATGTTTCCCTCTATGACTTTGGTTAGGTTCCTTCTCTGATGATAATTCGAACCTGCTCTTGTAAACAAAGAGACAATATTTAGGGGTAAGTAGAGGGATGGTTTCAAGTGTGTAAACATAACTCCAAATGTGTCAAAGTCTACACTTCAAATGTGTACCACATATTGAGTGTCAATTATATATCCATACGCCATGCTGAAAACAAAAACCTTGCTTGCTCATCCTAGGGCCCCGCACATCCATGAAGTCCAACTCCCCACTGGGATGGTTCCCTGCTTTGGACTCTCACAGCACTTCTCTGGTCTGAGTCACTCAGTGCTTAGCAAACACTTCCTTATTAGAGTTGGACGTGTTCTATCTTCACGATCGTGGTAAATTCCTAGGGGCAGAAACCATGCCATAATGTTAATAGTAATGGTAACTTTGACTCTTTCCCCCCTGGAGTTCATTCCCAACGCAGCAGCCAGGGGGATCCTCTTAAATCTGATCCTAGTATTCCAGAGTATAAAATTCTTCCTTGGCCTCCACCCCTTTTCTGGAAGTCAAAGTCAATGTCTCTGCATGGAGCTCTGCAGGATCTGGCTTCCTGGTCCCTCTCTGACCTCATGTCCCACTACTTGCTCCCTGACTCACTTTGTGCCAGCCACAAAACCCTTCTGCTATTCCTCAAACACACCAGGAATGTTCAGCCAGGAAATCTGTACTTGCTGTTCCTCCCACGTGGACAACTTACCCCACTGACATCTATCTACCTGGCCGTATCTCACCACCTTCAAGGTACTCAAATACCACCCCCAAGTTCCCTCCAGCCCTCCCTAACCCCCTTCTCTGCTTTATTTCTCTCCACAGAATTGTCACCCTCTATGGTTCTATTCATTGTCTCCCCCTCCAAAATATAAACTGAATGAGAGCAGAAACTTTTATCTATTCTGTTTACTGGTGAATCCTGAATGTCTAGAAAATTGCAACCCTTCTGAGTACCTCAGCACTGGGGACTGTAGACAATAATTCAAGCAAATGACAAACAGCTCTAGAGGCATAGCCCAAAGATTAAAGGTCTAATGCAAATATCATTTCACCAAATTCTCTTCCTATGCCAATGGTTGTCAATGGCTAGTGATTCTTAACTTCCAGGGCACATGGGAGAAACACCTAGAGACATTTTCAGATGTCACATATGGAAGGGGGGCTACTAACATCTTGTGGGTAGAGGCGAGGATAGGCTAAATATCATTTAGGTTATCATTCAAAGGGCAACACCTGGTCCCTGCACCTGACCCTTAACAAAAAATTATCCAGGCCACAATTCAACTAGGCCGTGGTTGAAACTTTGACTTAAAGCTTCTCACCTGATCCCTTCTTGCTGTTCTCATCAGAAAGGAATCTCTGCAAGACAATGAGTGCATGTTCTATATCTGGAAACAAATTCTGGCTTTTCTCTGCCTCAGTTTCCCTTAGGTGCAGTAAATTTTTAAGAGCATACTGTCTTATGTTTGGATTCTTTGGATGCAGGTGTCAGTGGGGTTGGGTCTGGCAGGTGTGTATAAACACGCTGTGGGTGGGAACACTCTCTCTATTAAAACCTCACATGCTGGTGGAGTGAAGATCCCTCACTGGGGACAGGGGGCTGCTGAATGTGCCACAGGCTGTTTATGAATGTGATGGAAAAGGCTGATGTGGGCCCCAAGCTCTTGGTCACATGAACTGTGGATCTGGTACATGGCTTCAGTATATACTGAAACTGAGCTTGTTTGCCTCTTGGCCTAGGTTTGAGAGGGGACAGCTGAGGTGGCTTTTTAAATGAAATCACTTCAAGCCTCTGGCCAGATTTTACATCATGGTAACTTTGCAGTTTCCCTTCTGGAGACAAGAAACCAATGCCATGATAAGACAAAGTCATTGTGAAGGTATAATTTGGTGCAATTATAGAAGAGACCAAGGATTTCTTTATTCCTGCAAAAAAACCACATTTACGTAGCTCAAACCATATGCCAAGCTCATGCTGGCTTTGGTTTGGTGAGAGAAATCACAAAGGCTTTGGCCCTAAGTGCCCCAGCCTGGGGCAGACCCTTAGAGGATGAGGAACTGAGCTATGTATTTTTTTTTTTAATTTTCATTCATGATGCATTAGAAATGACTTAACACATCCTGGGGGAAAGCTAGAATATTCTAGGAACATCTGATAAAGGGTGTCTATACTCGTAACTCACAACTCTAGCACCTACCTGTGATGCCCAAATTTAACCCTTCACCATCAAATATCTTGTCTGCTCATTTGGGGAGGGAAACATTAATCATTGGATGTTCTGCAATGCTTCTTGCCTTTCTTTCTTCCATAATAAGCTTTAGTAAGAAGATCTAAATTGGAAATTCACCATGATGAATGAACAAAGCATCACTTCCTGGCAGGGCCAGGAAGGAGTCAGGAGGGGCAAGAAGTCCTTCTCCAGAGACTTGACCACAACTCTCTGTCAGTGTCAGTCAATAACAATCTAACAATGGTCCCTGAGAAGCGAGTGGCCACAAGCTATTCTGCAACCATAGAATCAAAGAGCCAGCCAGCCATTCTCAATTGAGATTCCTTCCTGATTAAGGGGTTACTGAAGGGCAGGCATGGATTTCTGGACATGACCTTGGGCGTGTACCATGATTCGCCATCTTCCTTGGAGGGTGCCATTCCTGTTGCCCTCCACTCACAGAATTTAACCTCTTTAAGGGTCACATCTTTTACAGGATTCTCAGAGTGCCCTTAAGGTAGGGTGAGTGGGAAGAACAGTTTGAAGACCTGACAAAAGACCAAAGCTGCCTATTTTAAGGTTTTCCTTCTAGATGCTCCTACATAGCCTTAAGCACAATAAGCTGAAGTCACTATATAAAAGAGAAAAAGGGTGAGGAAGCCACAAACATGGGCATCTAGAATGCCAGTCTACAGCTGTACTTATCTGCTATATTATTGAATTAGCAATTTATCTTCATTTTTTTTTAAAAGGGAATTCTGGCTATCTTTAAGAGGCCCTCCAAGAGACAGACTTGAATAAATCAATTCATGTATATACTCTACCTGTGTAAATCAATTATATAAGAAACTTAAAACACAGCAACTATAACACCAAAATCTCTAATACAAACAGCCTCAATAAAATTTTTAAAAAGGTATAAAAGAAAGTCCATAATCACAGAGTAGCAAGGGTCCATAGTTCACATTTTCTACACACACAGAGGTGGGTGTATGTATCTCTTTGGGTGGAAACCAGTAGGATGGCTCTGGTGTAGGGTTCTGGGGGCAGCAGTACCAGTTAGACAGGCTCAAGAATGGAGATAACCAAAGTTGGAAAGAAAACAACTCCTCCCCCCTTCCTCTACCAGTGTTCCTCTGATTTGATTCTGAAAGGTTCACTATAGAAATGTTCGTAAAATGACCTCCGTTGTCTAATCGTCTCCCTACTCTGGAGACACTGTCCAAGGATTGGAGGCATATTCTGGGATGAGATTTTAATCAACCATGGTCGCTGGAAATGTCAAACATTTCTGGAAACCATTGCACAGTGGGTTTCAGAGGTCACAGGGTTTCAGGGTGTTCTATGAAGCCACATCAAGATCGACTTCTCAGTGAGCCCTTGTCTATCCAGAGGTAACTGAACTGACACAGATAGAGAAATCTCTAGAAATCTCCTTCAGAATGAAGGAGATTCTGACTCGGCAAGATCTTTCTCTCCATCTGGCCCCTGCCCTGATGAATGACTCCCAGCTATACCTAGAATGTCCCAGGCAAACTGCAGGCACCTCCATAGGGGGAGCTGGCATTTAACCCAGACAAATGGGTCCACCAAACAGGACAGCCTCAGGCTAGCTGTCTTCATGGCTGCTGAGTGAATCTGATCATATCCTCAGGGGATATATGTGAATGCCAATTATTTATGAAAGAAATATACTCTCAGAATTCCTCTGTCCCCCAGTGACATGGTCAAGAGGTTGCCCACAAGATTTTTTTTAAAAGTTCTATGACAAAGCCCTTGGGAGTATAACTTTATAAATAGGTTTCAGGTACAATTCTTTGTAGCATTTCCACAAAATGTTGTTCTCAGAGGACTGCATAATTGTGTTCTTCAAGTTTCAAATACAGATATGTTTGCTATTAATTCCACTGTTATTGGGAGCTGAAAATAGAGCTCAGCTGTGGACAGTGGCTTGCTTACTATCTGATCTTTCCACACTGCTATCTACAAGCAGTTTTAGTTGTTTTTTCTGCAAATAGCCTAACCTGATTTATTGTTAACTAAGGCTGGCTATTTCTCTTAGAAACCAAATCATTAAGTCAATGTTACTGAGACATTATTAAAAACCTTTACACACTGGAAAGTTAATATCAGGGTAAGTTTTTTATTGTTTTTTTAAAAAATTCTATTAAATAATTCAACATTAATAAGTACTGTGTGTTTCCAAGGTTTAAGAAAGTGGTAAAATTGGATTATTGATGATGTTTCCCTTTTAAAAATACTATAGTCCTTCAGCGAAACCATAACCTATTAATGTTTTTTTTATTTAAACTATTTCTATTACCAACAACTGAAAACATAAAACCTGCTGGAATCTTTTATGCTAATTTCAGGTACATTTATAAATGTCTGAAAACTTAAGGGGTAAGGAAAGACAGCTCACTTACATATTTGTTATTTTATTCAATGTGTAAATATAAATCAATTTACATATTTAAAAAATTTACTTCTTAAAACACCAAGCGCATGGAATTTTGAAAAGCATACATGTCTGCATTCCTGTGGTGGCTTCTTTGATTTGTGGAACAAATCAATTTACAGAGCACCTGTTAAATGCCCCGTAATGGTGACAGAACATGAATAAAACAAGGGTGTGGCTGTCATGGAGCTCTCTCCTGGAGAAAAATGAATGCACGAGCAAATATATGTCATGTGGCACATGGAAAACAATAAAGCAGGGCAGGGAAAAGGGACTTTTGGAGCTGAAGTGAGGGGTTATTTCCTTTTCCACAGGATGGTCAGAGATGGCCACTCTCTTTCGGAAAATTTACACAGAGACCTGAGGGAAGTGAGGCCATGAGCCACAGCAGGCATCCTGGGGAAGCATACCAGACAGGGAACATGTATATACAAAGGCCCTGAGGTGAGAACAAGGTTAGCAAGATTAGAAACAGCAGGAAGCCAGCATGGTTTGAAATAGGCTGAGTGAAGAAGTGAAACAGTTGAAAAGTTCAGAGAAATTGCTATAGATAGAATGTTAAAAATCTTATAAGTTGAAACCTCATTACCAGGGTGATGGTATCAGAAGATGGGGCCTTTGGAAAGTGATTAGGACCCAAGGGCAAAGCATTCATGAGTACGATTCATGCCCTAATAAGAGGGGGCCCCAGAGTGCTACCTTGTCCCTGCCACCAAGTTAGGATGCAGTGAGAAGATGGCCATCTATAAAACAGATGTGGAATCTGCCCATGCTTTGATCTTGTTTGCGTAACAATGAGAAATAAGATTGGTTGTTATATTACAGCAGCCCAAATGGACTAAGGGACTCTAAGGTCAAATTCAGGAACAAGATCCAGGAAGGAGATTATAATTTGGGAAACACCCAAAACCAAATAGGTAGCCCTGAAGTTATGGGAATGGGTGAGATCACATAGGGAGAGAATGGAGAGAGAGAAAAAGTTAATGAATGAGTGTCCCAGGACTTAATTTAGAGCAGGTGAGGAGGAAGCAGCAAAAGATACTGAGAAGGAATATTTAATGAGGTAAAGTGGGGAAACTAAGAGAGGTTCAGGAAATAAGGTGAAGAAAGCATTCCAAGAAGGAGGGAATGAATGATCACCAGGTGAGTGCTGCTCATTTGACCTGGTTCTGAGTTCCCTCACCGTAAAATGGGATAATAATGGTACCTATCTTACAGGTTTAAGTGAGTTGATCTGCAGAAAACACTTAGAACAGTGTCTGGCACCGAGTGGTGGTCAACAAATACTTGTGCCAGTGGAAGCCTGGCCTTTAAGAATGATGGGCAGTTCACCCGTAGAATCAGGAGAGGGGAAAGTATGTGGGCAAAGATGAGAGGACAGACAGGAGGAGGCTGAGGAAATTCAGCTGAGAAGTGAAGATGGAGCAAAGGTGTCAGGTTTTGAAAAGAAGGGAAGATAAAAGTAGTTGACCAAAGATAAAAATGAAGGGAAAGAGAGGACCAAAAAAAAAAAAAGCAAGTAGTTGATCAGGACTGGCAGTGAAGGCACAACTGGCAGCCAGGGACTCAGAGTCCACTTGAAATTAACAGTCACCACGCATGGTTCTGTGTTTTATTCCACTCAAGTTAAGCTAAGTGTGTACAAGTGCACAATAGATGGAGAATTGGATTTTACTAAGATTGCAGTGCTATGAAAAGAGCAAGATAAAGAGGGAAATGGGTAAAGGAGTTAATGTTACAAGATGATAAAGCAAAATCATGATTAAAATGGAGGATAAGGACTCTAACCTGGATCAGGAGAGAAGCAAAGGCCTAGGCAAGTGAGAAAGAGGGAAAAGAATGGTAGGATTGGGGAATGGATGTTAGAACTCAATGGAGTGGAAGAGTTTAGGATTCAAGATTGTAGATGGAGAGACCAAAAAAGAGGGAGAGGTCAAAGAGTTATTGATAAGATCTGCATTGTCAATCATTATTGCAATAAGGTCTAGGGCATAGTTATGGAGATGAGAGGCTGAGACTGAGCGAAGAATAAGGTCCTTGGACAGGGCCACTGGATGAAGGACTTGAGATGCCAGAAGGACAATCTACAAGAACACAGGAATCACAAATATCATCAGACAAGCAGGGTTGGTCAATGATAAGAGTTATGTCTTCAAGGAACAAGGCTGCATGAGCCAGAGATGGCACTATTGTTTGGATCTTAAGTGTCCCCCAAAGTTCCAGTGTTTAAGGTGTGGCCCACCCAGCTTAGTGCTGGGTGGAATCTTTAAGATGTATGTAGGGCCTAGTGAGGGATCTTCAGGTCATTGGGGCATGCCCTTGAAGGAGACAGTGAGACTCTGATGCCTTTTCCTCACTCTCTTTCATTTTCTGACCACATTTTTCCACCATGATGTACCACAATAGACCCAAAGCAATGGGACCAATGAACATGAACTGAACCCTCTAAAACTGTCTCTTTATAAGTTGATACTCAAGTATTTGTTATAGTACAGGAAAGCTGGCTAACACAGACGGGGAGATGACTGCAACAATGATCTGATGGCATGAGATGCAAAAGGGGGATTTCAGAGAGGAGGTAGGGACTGTAAAAGTGACCAAAATCAAAATGGAGTCACTTACGTCAAACTCTAGCAAAATCAAGGTGGAAAGCCATGAAGAAGCATCTCTCATGCATGATTTGTCCGATAATAAGAACTATCACAAGACACTCTGCCAGAACTTCAACCTTGCATAAAGAATATTTCTTCAAGGATGTTAGCCCAGAAACTGTCTATCTGACTTGCGCTTATGCCATCCTTGTTATTGATCCTTGTAGTCAGGCATAATTATTTCAAAACAACATATGTAACCTTCCTTGTTTTGGCTTTAAAAGCCCTTGCCTCCTTTTGTCTTCATGAATATGCCTGTGATCCATCAGAGCACACATATTCCAGGTCGTAATCTTTGCTCACTCCCAAATAAATAACAATTTTTTGAAGAGCCACCCCCTCTGTTGTTTTAGGTTGATAGGACAGTATGGAAAGAGCAATGGAAAGGGAGCATGAAATACTGTGGTCAGGGACCTGAGGATAAAGTAGATGAGTTCAGAGGTTCTTGGGGAGAAGTTAGGAAGGCAAAAGGACCTTTAGAAAAGAGGTCCAGGGTGGAGGCAATTTCTCTGATAATGGTCTGTGAGTTCCATTGAAAAGTCATCATGAACAGTGGTGATGTGCGGAGGGATGGGGATTTCTTTCCATTTTGGTTTTGGTTCTGAATTTTCAAATTCTCCAAGTAAAAACTGAACTGAAAGTAATCTGTGTTTCCTCCTGAATGATGAATAAAAATTTATGCTTGGGAGATCACACCAAGAGCTGTCTAGAAAACACTCTCCAACTTTGTTGCTGTTTGGCTATTGGTATTTTATTCTGAGCCCTGATGGATAGGGGTGCTAAATATGGCTCACGTGTGCTTTAGTAGCAGACTACACCCCTGCAATTTAAGATTTTCCACACAGTTTAACCAGGTAAATTACTTCTTACCTTCAGCGGGTTTTTTCTTTCAAGACCAGCACCCATTGCACCAAGATGACCAAATTCATTAAAAATATTAGAGTAGATTAAACAGTTTTCTATACCAAGGGGCTCAGGAAAGAAAAGGACAGAGTCAGCTTCATGTGTTTTTACAAAAAATTAGCTTTTACAAAAAATGTGTTGTATAAAGGATGGAGGTGTGGTTCAGTGACAGAGCCATGCTTAGAATGCCTGAGTTTGGGGTTCAATCTCCAGCACCAAAGAAACAAAAATGTCGTTGCATAATGAAGAGCACTGGGCTGTTGACTACTGCAGGAGGCAGCAGGATGGATGGGGAAAGAATAGGGCTTTCACTCAAAGACGTGTCTTTTGCTTCCTACCTATTTACTGAAAGGAGTACTGATTATTTTATTATTGTTGTTCATTTGTTCATTTTCCAATTTTTCCCAAAGACTTGGGTGCCGCAGTCTGGCTGGGCACAAAATCACGAGCCACTCAAAAAGGAACAAACTTTATTTTGAAACTCCTGCCAATGCCCTGTATGCTCCCGGGAAATATGATGACCCACACACACCAACAGGAAATCCCTCCTCCGGAATTCCCTCCTACGGCACTTTCCCAACCAATGGGAACTCTTTGGGAGTCCCGCTAGAGCTCCAAAGTAGCAGGCTGAGGTGGACAGCAGGGGTCTAATATCCATTTGAATGCAGATCTTAACATAATCATATCATCTCAATGGCTTGCTGGTGTCACCTTACAACCAAAAATGCCATGCATCATTTTTACTTGGCTATGGCTCTCAGCACTTGGGCCTTGTGTTAGCTTCTTATTGCTTTGACAAAAATATCCAGCAAGAACAACTTAGAGGAGAAAAGTTTATTTCAGCTCATGGTTGCAGAGGTTCACTCCTTGCTCTGAGCTAGAGTGAGGCAGAACACTCTGGCAAAAGGGTATGGTATAGGAAAGCTGCTTCAGGTGGCCAGGAAGCAGACAGAGGGTGGAGTGGGGAGTGTTTCAGAGAAGATACACTCTCCAGGGCAAGCCCCAGTGTGGCCCACCTCCTCCAGCCATACCTCAGCGCCTGCAATTACCACCCAGGTGGTCCATTCAAACGCCAAAGAACTGATTAGGTCACAGCTCTCATAATCTGATCATTTCATCTTTGAACATTCCTATATTAACACAGCAGCTCTCAGGGAACACCTCACATCCAAACCATAATAGGCCAGATTAAAACTCAGGACTGCAGAGCCCTGGGTGGCTAAATGCAGCTGCATGGAGCCTTTGAGGGAGAAATGGGGGAGAGATGGAGAGGGAGTGAGAAAGGAGGAATCAGTTTGAAGTAGGTTTTGGAGGAGAGGGATCAGAGATTAAGCTTTTAGATTAATGTTTATTTTGGAAAGGCTCAACCAAAAAGATTTGTCCCAGGTGGCTGCCTTCACCATAGGTTTGTTTATGGCTGAATTTGAAAAATAGCTTCCTTGGGTATCTTGAGTATATTAGTGGCTTGGTGGGATGTACTAGAAGAAGACAGTTAATACATTTTATATTGGGATATTTTGATATTTAATATTGGAGCTAGCTAATGCCTTTCATACATAAAAACTGTTTCAAAACATTTAAAAGTCTCATACAATCTATTTTTTTCATAAGAAATAATTTTCATTTTGCCTCTACTCTGCTGGGGTAATTATTATCTTGTTCACAGTAAGGTCTACGTCCAAATTAGCATAATGAAGACTGGTATAACAATGAATAGAAAATTTTCATGTTCTTGCTACATTCTTAAAAAAAATTCAGATTTTCTACTTTTAGCAGGAGGTTATAGGCAGGATAGAAGTCATCCTTGTAATTGACATTTAAACACAAATTCTTTTCTCATAATTGATAACAATTTCATTCATGCCATCTGTGAGACCCAACTTATTATTCCTGTCAGTGCTTGGCATTTTTGACAGGCCAGAAAAATCTCAAGTAAAATAGACATATTGGAGCATGAGATGTTGACTTGTAATTCATGAAACGGCAACCTCCCACCCACCCGTGAAGGAGGAAGCCTGGCAGAGGCCTGGTTGTGACTTAGGTGGTGGAAGCCTGAAAACAAACAAGAAAGCCTTTGTTTTGCTGTTACAGCTGATGAAGGTAAGAGTGATGGCAATAAAATCAAATTCAGAAGCCTTCATACCCTTCCAGTCCTCCACAGCAGCAACACAGGGAAGGCCAAGGGTTTCCTGGGTGCAATCTCTGGACTTTTTTGGGCCTTCCCTGCTTGAGCCTGCAGTACACAATATGCCATGGGTCCTCCCTCCCTCCTCTTCCTCTCCCTTCCCCCTCCCTTCTTCTTCTCCCTCTTGTATTCTGTATCTTCTTCCTTTCTTGCCCTCTCTCACTCCCTTCCTTCCTCCCTCTTTCCCTCTCCCTCTCCCTGTGTTTGTGTTTCTTTTTTTCAGTGCTTGGGATCAAACCCAGGGCCTCCCAGGTGCTAGACAAGTAGTTACACAGGGGACTCTCACCAGTGTGCAAGCAACTTTGGGATCCAGGCAGGCTGCTTTCCTACCATGGGCAGGGTGCTGAGCCCATCCTTTTCCAACTCAAATTTTTAGCTTAAACTGTATTTTCCATATCTGCCCCTTCTATTCCCACGGCCTTCCACAAACCAGGGTTCACTTTCTCCACCCCCAACCCAGGATGCCTCCAAACACACAATATAGCTAACCCTAGAGGAGACGTATTGGCCCATTTCATCTTCATATATAGAGATAGAGATAGAGATTAGAGATAGAGAGATATACAGATATCCCAGCAGCTACAGTAATCTTTTGTTCTCTTGCTCAGTCTGCCTGTCACCATTGGCATCTATTTAAATGTCATCTGTGGCTCAAGTAAAAAGAGGTTCCAGAGAATTACCTTGGTTTTGTTTAATTTTATAATACAGAGTGGGCCTAGAAGCCCATAGCTTTCACCCCTACCTTCGCCCTACCTACAGTTAAAGTCAAGGTAGAACTCTAGAACTCACTCTGGGTAGGAACCCCATTCCTCCCTCCTTCTTATCTTCACCTCCTGGTTATCTGGGAAACATCAGAACCAAGCACAGCAAGCCTTTTATACATGCCTGTGTCCAAAGTGCCAAGTTATGGAAGGTTTGGGAGCTCAGGCACTGGGCAGCCGTGGGTCTCCCTCTGAGCTCTATCCCAACTCGTGATCCTCCCTGCCGATCCACTACTTAGAAGGTGAGATATGTATCATTTAGAGGCCTTTAAAAGAAGTGGATTTGATCAGTGCACGCTATATACACATATGGAAAGAGCACATTGAATCTCATTAATATATACACTTTTTTGTGATAACAAAAAAAACAATCTTTTAAATAAAAGAATTTGTCAACATGGAAAAATGTAGTCTCCTGTGTTCAAGCAAGTTTATGAATGCGTCTTTGTGTCCCTGTGATTTTATCTAGATGTCCTGACATTTCGCCTTCTCTGAATACTGCATTTTTGATAAGTCGTCAGCTTTTTCCAGTTAAAGAACCCAGGAACAATTTCAGCAAATGATCTGAAGAAACATTCTGTGGTTGTGTTACTGGGAATTGAACCCAGAGTGTCCTACCACGGAGTTACATCCCCAGTCCTTTTTATTTTATATTTTTTAGCTTTTTAAATTTTGAGTCAGGGTTTCTCTACATTACCCAGTATCATGGTTTAGGTATTAGGCGTCCTCCAAGAGCTCATATAGGAGACAATGCAAGAAGATTTAGAGGAGAAATGATGGGGTGAGGAAAGCCTTAACCCAATCAGTTGATTCATCCTTTGCTGGGATTAACTGAGGTAGGGTGTGGCTGGAGGAGGTGGGTCACTGAGGGTGTGGCTTTGGAGTGTATATTTTGTATCTAGAAAGTGGAGTTTCCCTCCACTCTCTGATCATCATGTGATCAGCTTCCCTCTGCCATACTTGTCTCCCATTATGTCCTGCCTCACCTTGAGCCCTGAGTAATGGAGCTGGCTGTCTATGAACTGAAACCTCTAAAACTGTGAGCCCCCAAATAAACTCTTTCTCCTTTAAAATTGTTCTTGTCAAGTCTTTTAGTCCCAGCAGCAAAAAGCTGGCTAAAACACCCAAGCTGTCCTCAGACTCATGCTCCTCCCGCCTCAGTCTCCCACGTGGCTGGCATAGCAGGCATGCACTATCACACCTGGGAGAGCTCTTCCTTATATAAAGCATTATGCACACAGCACTGAAGCTCCCCT
The DNA here is from genome assembly GCF_052094955.1 of Ictidomys tridecemlineatus. NCBI lineage: Eukaryota > Metazoa > Chordata > Mammalia > Rodentia > Sciuridae > Ictidomys > Ictidomys tridecemlineatus. The sequence continues at coordinate 54,352,894 of NC_135486.1, forward strand.
AAAATGACTCCCACTTGACTCCAGGGGTATTCGTGGTTTTTGTATATATTGAGTATATACTCAGCCAAACAGAAAAATGAGGACTTCTAGGGAAATGGGAATGGGAAAGGAAGAAGGAATCTGCTATAGTTTGGATCTTGAATGTCCCCCAAGGGTCCATATGTTAGAAGTTTAGCTTCCAAATTGCTGTTACTGGGAGGTAGTGAAAAACCTAGGAGGTAGGGCTAGTAGGAGGTCTGAAGTCACTGGGCACATGTCCTTGAAGAGGATTTGGGGAGCTCAGACCCATCCTCTCTTCCTTTTTCATTCATCCTCCATGTTCTCCTGCCATGATCTACTGCCTCACCACAGGCCCAGAAACAATGGGATCAAGTGATCATGGACTGAAAACTCTATAACTGTAAGCCAGAATAAACCTTTCCTCTCTTAAAGTTGATTATCTGAGGTATTTTGTTATAGTAATGGAAAATTGATTAACGCAGAGTTTAACTTTAAGAATGAAAAAATAAATAAATGAAATGCAGCGTGTCCTGTGCATTCCATCTACTAAATGTACCTCTACTGTCTCTACTCTAGGCCACCATCATCTCTCACTTGAATAATGGCAATAAGTCTCCACACTCTACTCAAACTTACCTTTACCTCTAACTACTTAACACATACTAATAGAGTGGTGTTTTGCAATTTTGGGAATTTCTAGTGCTTAGTCCAAAATCCTTCCTCTGCCAGCTTGGCTCTCTGTGGTGTAGCTCCAGGATACCCTCTCACCTCCTCCTGAGCCATTCTCTCTTCACTGTACGCATTCCAGCCTTTGTACACACCACTGTCCTTTCTATTTATCCTTCAGATCTTGGCTGAAATCTCACACCCTCAGAGAAGTTTCCCTGCCTTCAGACTAAGTCAGCTCCATCTTGCATCCTTCTATCAGAAAACCCGACACATTTCTTTGTATGTAAATATCTCAGATGGTGGCTATATAATTAATTGGATAATCAACTGCTTAATGTCTCCTGTCTTCCTTGGAATATAAACTATGAGAGCAGGACCTTGTTCATCTTAGTTCAGAGGGCCTAGCACATGGTGCCTCACAAGCCGTAGGACCACAATAGTTCTTCTAAGTAAATGAGTTGTCACTTGCATGGGACTGCTCAGGACAAGGAGACCGGGATGGATGAAGGCTAGAGAAACAAAGGGATGGCCCCATTGACATTTCAATGTATACTCAGCTAAAATATTTTTTAACTTTATTTTTTATTTGTTCACTATAGATATACAATTGGGGTTCATTTTGATATAATTATACAAGCATGGAATACTATTTACTCTAATTCAGTCCCCAGTACCTCCTCTCCCTTCTTCTCTTCCCCTATTCCCTTTCCTCTATGCTACTGATATTTCTCTTTTTTAAAAAATATTTTTTTAGTTGTCGATGGACATAATACCTTTATTTTATTTACGTATATGCAGTGCTCAGGATCAAACCCAGTGCCTCACACTTGCTAGGCAAGCACTTTACCACTGAGGTACAACCCCAGCCCTCTACTGATCTTCTAGTTATTTGAAGTTTTTTTAAATTAGTCCATGGTGGATCTACATACAGGTGAGATTCACTGTGGCATATTCATACATGTGCCTAGGGAAGTCTGATCAGATTCATTCCACGGTTCTTCCCTTTTCCTGTCCCTCCTCCCTTTCCCTCTACCTCCTTCCTCTACTCCACTGATCCCTCTTCTATTTTCATGGGGTTACCCCGTCCTGTGCTTTTGCTTTCTTTCATGTTATACTCTCTCTGCTTTACTACAGTGATAAGGACAGCAACCAAGCAGGGAAGACACCTCATCCCCCGAAGACAGGACCTGAGGGAAAAAGAATTCCAGAAGGTAGAGAAGCTGTTCAAACCCTTGGAATCCGAGGTTAGGGAAGAGGCCTGGGTCACTGGGCCATGAGTTCCTGACACTGCCCTGGGGAGGAGCAATTCCATATATTATATAAACGAAGGAGGCCTGGGACTGTCCAGATCCAGCTCAGTAAATCCTGTCTACCAATTGGTATATCTCAACAGAGCATAAATATATACATTTCAGTACAACTCTAACAGCCACATTCTGTGGACTACATAGAATTCCTCAAAATGAGCTAATCTTCCTTTATGAAAAAAAAAATGACTGGACAACTTTTTGAATATACTAAAAAGTACTGAATTATAGACTTTTAAAGGTCAATTTTATGGCATATAAATTATATCTCAATAAGAAAATGGCATTTCATTCCCTGCCCCAAATCCAAATCATGCTTTGATGCTTATTTTAATGATAATATATATATTTTACTACATAGAAGTCTGTAATCTCAGAAACTTATTTTCGAGAATGAGTTTTGGCTCTTGGTCCTTGGAAATTAATAGAGTACAGTGAGATATTACATAGTGGGGCAGAGCAAGGAGTATATCTAAGTCAGAATTGGTGAAATCTCACACAAATATGGTATTGGCCACATTAGAACAGAATAATAAATCAACATGGCTGCCTTCGCTGGAGAAATTTTCTCCATTAAGTCAGTGACAAAGGCCCACAAAAAATAGCCTGACAGCAAAATTCTACCTGATGAGCACATGATCTTTCCTGCCATTACAGTCAACTTCCAGTACCACTGAAATATCCAACAAGACTCTAAGTAGTCTGGGATACATAATCACTGAGTCCTTCACACTGTAAGGACATCTATTTTATCTATTTATGGATGCATTCAACATGTCTATGTGCAGGGAGCTATTGTGACAAGGGTGAATGTGTGGTAAGGTTTCCAAAGGTGCTGTAGGTCCTACAGAATGTCTTCAGTCTCTGGGTCAGAGGTCACAACACACCATTCCTGTCATCAACTGAGTGAAGCAAGAAGTGAAGAGTGAAGCTAATCTCATGCAAACTCTTTTCTAAAGCTATGTTGGAAAAGTAAAGGAAATGTGATGCTCAACATTTAAATTGTGTTTACTACCCCACAGAAATGTGTTTGTGTACATATTCTTGTATAAAGATCACTTGGTAATATATGCAAATGAATCATATGCACACATAAACAAAACTGACATCCAATAAGAACCCAACATCTAGATCAAAGAATTGGCAAAATTTGCTGTGCAAGGTCAGAAAATAAATCCTTTTGGCTTTGAGGCTGGCTCCATGGTTTCTATTATAACTACTCAACTCCACTGAGATGAAGGAGAAAGTTGCAACTTATGGAAATGAAGAAGCATGGCTATTTCCAATAAAACTTTATTTATAAAAAGAAGTGGGAGAGATTTATCCTGAAGGTCATATTTTCTGCTTCCTGGTCTATATAAGGAAGCATTTTTTTAAAAAAATAAATAGTTATTTAAACTATTTTGGAGGAATTTTCCAAAAGAAGTTAGAGGTGACCTCATCTTATAAAGTTATGAGATATAACGTAAGCTTTGAATGATTCAGTGTCTACCATGGCTGTAATTAATTTCAGACCATGCCATATGACATAATTTCCAAAGACTTAAGAGTGCAAAAGGCTACTTGCCCTAAACCAAGTAGCTCCAGACGGCTGCCGCAGGGGATCTGTGTCTGCTTTTTGTCTTTCAACCTCCTGTCAAGCTATTAGCTGTCGTTTGTTGGTTTTGTTTTTGTGACTGTCTCTATCTTTAATTTGCCATTTTTGATCTGCTCCAGGCCAAGAGCAGTATCTTTAAGTAGATGTGGCTGTGAAGGATGATAAGTCTTTCTTATGGGTAAAAGCAACATGAATGTGAGATTTGTCATCTGTACCCCATTTTTCCATGACCTTTTGGACACGTCCTAATTCCACACTTATTTTATATCCTTGAGGTGTTTAATAACTTACGGGTGAGATGTTACTTTGTGTAAATATGTGCACCTGCTCTTCTCTCTCTCTCTCTCTCTCTCTCTCACACACACACACACACACACAGAGGTAATTCTACTTGATAAACCACAATGCCCATTCACTCCAATTTTCTCTTTGCATCTCATTTCCTGTCTCTTTCCTTTACAGGGTGGGCCCCGAGGGAAGCAAAGGTAAGTCACAAACAATCTAAGACAGGAGACCTAGCTGACTACCCAGAATTCCAAGTGGTCAGTATTCTTGGATCATTTAAAACTGCTTATTCAACTGTTAATGAGGCCATAAATCCCTGTGATCTGGGAGGTGAACCAAAAATCCTAGCCTGGGTTTCAGTTTCATTTAAAATGGACTAATTAACAGAGTGCCAGTCTTTCCAGTTTACTGAAGTTGGATTTGCAGTCCCTGAACATTTGGGAAAAGAAAAGATAAGAACACATAGGCTATCAGCTGCATTCAGGCAAGTAAAGCCCCAAAGCATGTGGATCTGAATGGTGAATAGGAAAAAAAAAATAAGAAGTGATTAAATGCCAAGAACCCTTCAGAGGCTCTTCCAAAAACCAGTGCTCACAGGACTGCCACTGCATGTCCCTAGAGAAAAGTAAATCGTCATTTCAGAGAACACTTCCCTGCCGGTGCATCTGGTCAAGATTCCATCTTTGTGAAGAAAGGCAAAACCACAGGTCTCTCCAGAGCAGATCATGGGCATTTTGTGTTTCACCAAGAAGCCAGATCAACCACTGGGCAGCCAGGTTGGAGGTACACACCAATAGCTGTGACTCCCTGGCCTCCTTGTGCCCTAAATGCTATTCACTGACCTCTGTGGTGCCTTGTGCAGCCCTTCTTCTTCCAAGGGCCCACCCTTGTCTTCTTCCTCTCTCTTTTCTCTGGAAACAGTGGGTGTCACTGCATCTGAGGGGTATCCACGCAGTCTAAAGCCCAAGAGCCACAGAGGGGTACAGCAATTCCTGTGTAGGATTTTTCTTCCTCTTCAGGAAATGGTGGGCAGGGAATTCCATTTCAACTCATTTCCCAAGCTTCCTTCCTCAGGATCTGACTCCTCTGCGTTTTTCTACCTCCTCCAATCCAGAGATTCGAGTTCCTCAGGCTAAGAGAACCAACCTCCTGGTTTATCCTCTGGATAACAGGATGTGGGTGTGTAGAGGGTCCTAGTCAACAGGTAAGCCAGATACAGGAGGAGTCTGGGATATCAGGTTTGGGGAGGACACAGTAAAGCCATAAAAAGAAGTAAAAATCCAAGACTGGGATTGAACTGAGTGGAGTACCAAGGTGGTACTGGGTGGCAAGGCCAACCTTTGGACTTGGATTGTCAATAACAGCCTTACATTTAGCACAGACATGTCAGTTGGACAGCAGAATCAAGAGATGAGGTGGACAGTCTGAAGTTCCTGTAAATGAACAGGGCAAAAGCAGGGCAGGAATGCTCCACTGACTCTAGGTCCAATTGCTTTAGCTGTCCCCTAACTTCCTTAAGGACAACGGAGATGATAGGCCTAGTTGAACATGCTGAGAGTCCAGATTAAATCCAGTTTTTTTTTCCCCCAATTTAGGAACGTGAGATCTTGATTCAAATCCCAGCTCAGATACCTTAGATACCTCACACATGTGTGGGCCCGCTCCCAGTGCTTACCCTCTTTGCATTTCAGTTTCCTCAACTACCAAAATGAAATGGCAGTAGTACTTGATTGGGCTAGTACAAAGCTGGCATGAGACTGACTATGGAAAGTAATTGGCAGAAATAGACACACAGCTGCATGGGCTCTCTCTTGTCCAGCGAGGAGGTCCACGGAACAGGGTAGAGGAGAGTGTGACTGTGGAGTCACTCATCAAGACCTCTGGAGACCAAGCAGGAAGCAGGTCTGATTTTATTGCGCAGTTACCATGTATATACACTTAGGCAGTAGCTAAGCAGATTACAGGCAGCCACCAATGCAAATTCTGCTAACTGTCCTTCCAGTGACAATCAAGGAGCGGGCCATGGAGCAAGTGCAGGGACTGCAATACATGGCCTCACACCCAGGGCTGTGCCTCTAGGGTACACAGCCTGCCGCTCTTGTGCCTAGCACAAGGGGAATGCCTGCCACTCAGACGTCCTTAATGTATGCCATGTATGCAGTACTCCATGCACTTGTCCCCCACAGCAACTTTTCAAAAAAGAAAAAAAAAATGTTCCAGGCACAGTGGTGCATGCCTATAATCCCAGCAGCTCAAGAGCTTGAAGCAGAAGAATCATGAATTCAAAGTCAGCCTCAGAAACTTAGCGAGGCCCTAAGCAACTCAGTGAGACCCTGTCACTAAATAAAATCCAATAAATGGCTGGGAATGTGGCTCAGTGGTTAAGTGCCTCTGAGTTCAATCCCCAGTACCAAAAAAATAAGTAAATAAAATAAATGATACCATTAGTGAGAACAGACAGATGTTGGGGCTCGGAAGACACTCCCCCAGTGAAAGCCTCAGGAGCAAATCTTCTCTCTGAACTTCTCCTACCCTCCTGTCTCTCTCTCCTCATTCTCCCCTGAGGCAAGCCATAGAAAGCAGAATTCCTTGTTCACAAGATGGGTCACTGAAACTAGAATCCCATATCCCCCAAGCCAGTCATAAAACCTAAAGATACTAGTCTACCTTTCCCCCACCTTCCTATGTACAAGTTGGCCATAGAGAACTCTTTCTGACCAACTTGGCTTGTTAATCCTAAGACCCTCATTCCAGAGGGTTCCCATACCCAGAAGGAGGAAAGAGGCTGCATCCAAGGGACCAAGAAGAATGTGAGCAGACAGGTCTTGCTGTCTGTTGCTCTTAGTCTGTGACCATTAGCTCTGCCCTTTTTATCCAACCATATTTCTATACAGCTGTCTAGGCTTCATCCAACCTAAGTATGAGAATGGGTAGTTCATCCTGGGACTTGGAATCTTTAATATGAAGGCTCCTGTGTCAAGTAAAACTATGATCGAATAAAGGTGTTGTTTTCCTCTTGTTGTCCTGGGTAGGGGTGGCAGCCATGAGCCTTGCAATAGACGCAGAGGGCTCAGCCCCCTTTTCTGCCCCTACATAGACACACGCTACGAACTGGTGTTACAAACTCCTTCCTCATCCTTGGTTGTTTCTGTTCCTTCACCTACCTGGCATCCATCCTCCTCTCCAGAAGATGATCCTTGTTCTCTACTGATCCCCAAGGAGCCCTAGCCTAATCCCAGGCAGAGGTCATTTTCCCAAAGTTGCCTGCAGGGCTGCCTGCTTGACACCCTTCCTGTGCACCCTGGTGGCTTCTCACCTAAGTGTTGTATGAAGAGAGAATAACTGGTAGGAATTTCACTCTTTGCACAAGACATCTGCTTCCAGGGCAGTAAAGACCCAGGTGGTACTGTTCTGAAGACAAAGAAATGAAGGGCAATTACCCTGCCATTAATCAACCAGGCCACAAGGACTGAACAGCTTTAGTTACGACCAGGAAGGAACATTTTAATAACGTTCTTAGGTGTTTGGAATGTGCAAAACACAAATTAAGTTAGTAGGCAGCTATGAGATTGCTGAAATATGTCAGTGTGGATGTTAAAGCTGCCTGGTAAGAATGCAAGACGCTCAAAGGAGTTTCCAGCACTTCCTCTGCAAAATAAAAACAGAGAGAGGCCCTCACAGACTCCCACACACATTCATTGTTTCCTGTATCTTATATGGGTAACAGGAGACTGCACTTTTCTGCTTCCTTCCAAACCCCAAATAAGATCTCTGCCTCATTGTAACACACACTCCCCCAACACACTCATTAAGAAAATACTTAAAGATCTGGAGAAGTTAAATGTTAAGGATCAAACATAGGGAATTCCAATTATGTATATGATGTTAAAATATGCATGACAAAATCTACCACTTTAACCATTTTTAAATGTACAGTTCAGTGGTATTAAGTAAAATCACATTGTTCTGCGACTATCACCATCATCCATCTGCAGAACTTCTTCACCATCCCAAACTGAAAACCAGTATCCATTAAATAATTCCTCACTTCTGCCAACTCCAGATAATCATCATTCTGCTTTCTGTCTCTATGGATTTGACTGTTCTCAGCTTCTCATAAAAGTAGAATCATATAGCATTTATGCTTTTCACATCTGATTTATTACACTTAATATAATGTCTTCGAGGTTCATCTATGTCATAGTAGGTATCAGGATTTCATTCCTTCTTAGAGTGGATAATATTGTATTGAATGTATACACCACATTCTGTTTAACCATTCATCTACTGATGGACACTTGGGTTGTTTCTGCCTTGGGTTATTATGAATGCTGCTGCTGTGAACATGGGTATACAACAGTCTCTGGGGAGTTCCAGTATTGTAATAATTCAGCCATAATGTCTCTTGCTGCTTTTGTCTTGCATGCTGTTTTCTTATTTTCTACCAGTCTTATAATTATTGTTTCCCAATAAATCTTTTTACTACCACCATGGGTTCACATTGGCACCCCTACCCCATATTTTCCTCTCATTCTGCTAGATTTGAAGGGAGAGATCCACACTGAAAACACACAATGTCTCTAGGAGAGAGTCTTCTGAGAAGTCCAATCCCCCTCTGCATGTGCCTCTCACCCATGTCACGTGCCAACGAAGCCATCTCCTGTGCAGCGGTGAGGTGGGTGATGAAAGAAGTCAGAGATACCCTCCCAAAGAAGAGGAAAATGATGACTGGACCCTGAACAAAGTCACAGCACAGTGCTGGAACCAGCAAACCAGTAAGCAAAACTTCTCGGCCTGTGTACAGTATGGACACTCATAGGGGACCCTGTCACCTGTGTGACACCTGGTTGGGCTGCATCTTCTTGGAAACAACTAACTTACATTAGCAGTGGGAGTGGGGGTAGCTATGCAAGGCAAGAAGGCAGGAGAAATGTGGAGTTAAAACCAAGAACATACAGTATTTCAAATTCCAAGTCCAGATCTGGGGAGTGAATACTCATAAATTGTGAGAACCCTTGTTCCAACCTGAAATGTTATACCTACCTCTCACCTGACCCTTGAGAGACTGGTGAGGGTTATGTCATTTTTAGTCATCTGCTTGAATGCATCTACAACAGTTCAAAGAAAGTTTATGTGCACACTCTTCCAGCCACCAATATGCAAATACCTTTAGAAGAAGATTCAAGGGCAGCTTAATCTAACTCATAATCATATACTTGCTATATTCTCTAATGTGCACTCTAGTCCAAACACAAAGTCTCATTTTAAAAACCCCTGCATTTTCTACACATGTAAAAAGCATACTCTTGCCTCAGGCTGGGAGTGTAGCTCCCAGTGGGACAGCATGTGCCGAACATGTCTGAGGTCCTGGGTTCCATCCTCAGCACCACAGGCACACATAAAAAGTACACTTTATCACATTTTATGCATCATTTTATTGCTATACATTACACAGAGAAGACCACACAGTGGCTATCCATTCCTCTATCCCTCATATCCATTTATTCATATGAAATTTCCCAGCCAACCATAAATCCATGCAAAATAAAGTGCATCCTCTGCAGCCACCAATTGGAACAATCTCAGGCTCCCTGGAAATCCTGCCCCACTTTCAGATAGATTGTCACAAAGGTGTCCACCATGAACACCACTTTATTTTGGGCGGAATTCAATGTTTTATTTTTATTTGTGGTACCAGGAATTTAACTTAGGGGTGCTTTACCACTGAGCTACGTCCTCAGCCCTTTTTACTTTTTTCTTTTCAGACAGGGGCTTGCTAAGTTGCTTTCAGTCTCATTAAGCTGCTGAGGCTTGCCTTCAATATGTAATCCTCCTGCCTCAGCCTCCCAAATTACTGGGATTACAGGGATATGCCACCTCACCCGGCTTGCAATGTTTTATTTATTTATTTATTTATTCTTTTGTAGTACTGGGGATTTAACCCAAAATTATTCTAACACTGAGTTATACCCTCAGATCTTTTTAAAAATATTTTTATTTTGAGATAGGGTCTTGCTAAGTTGTCCAGGTTGGCTTCAAATTTGCAATTCTTCTGCCACAGTCTCTGAGTGACTGGGATTATAGGTGTGCACCTCTGCGTCTGGCTAGATGCAATGTTTTAGCAAATGTTGAGTCCCTCAAATATCCTTTGCCAAATTTCTAATCTGTTGTTATGGTTGGGATCTGGAAACCATAACCCAAAGGCCCAAGTATTGAAGACTTGATTCTCAACTTGGTACTACTGGGAGGTGGCAGAACCTTTAAGAGGTGGTACCTAATGGAAGGAAGTTAGGTCACTCAGGGTATGCCTTAAGGGGGATATTGAGACTCTGGCCCCTTCCTTTCTCTCTTAGGTTTCTGGCTGCCATGAGGTGTATGAAAATTCTGAAACTCTGATCCAAAATAAAACTAAGTTGTTTGTCTCCGGTGTTTTGTTACAGTGATGGAAAGCTGATCAGCATAGGAAGATAAACATCTTTTCTTCTCAGAAAAGAGGAGGACAAAAATGAAAAGAGTGAATAATGAAAACCTACTATCATTGCTTCACAAATCAATTTTTTATTCTTAATACAAAACAAATAGTCCTCATTTAGGTTGTTTACCTTAGGTATTTTTTCATAGCAATAAAATCTGACTAACATATTTGTGTTTTCAGTTAAAGTCTTAGCTGATTGCAAGCACCTTGGTCATTTGCTCTTTCAGTTTCAATATTAAGAAAGAGTGCCCTGCCTCCCCTCAAAATTAGTTTGTGAGATTCTCCTAAAATTCATCTTTTGGGAGCTCAACAACTTGGAACAGTGGTTCTCAGAAACCACCAGTGTTCACAAACATCCTTCTGGAGCAGGACACCAGGCTCTTTGTCACTCACACCAGGATGAGAAGCTTAAGCTTTGGAGCAGCAAGTGTTGCTATGTCGCCCCAAAGTGCCTGGGCCCTTTCCACAGCTATCTCACATGGCAAATTCCCGCCACCCCCAAATCACTTCTGCATTCTTGCTCTGAGCCTTCCTCCGCGGGCATATCAGGATTATGGATTCAGGGTCCCTGGATGTGCATTTTCCATCCTGCTTCTCTGGAATCTCTAATCCCATTCCTTACATAGGTTTTCTATTTCTTTGCCAGTGTCCCACATTACACCCCCCTCACTAGCGAGTATGTATTTTGTTATCACTTAGTTTTAAATCATTATAGGAACAAGTGACTAAATCAGACCTCCTCCAATGCCTTCACTGTCTTCCCACCCCCACTCCAGTGCCAGTTGTCCCTCCTGCTCATCTTTATGAATGACATGTGGCCGCTTGCCTTGGGCCTCATGCCAGCCTGCCTGTCCAAAGCCGTCTGCCTAGGATTCTTGGGGGAAACTGCATTTGAAGATATGATTGCTTATCACCCACCCTACTTAGGGGTCTCAGCCATGAAAAGGCGAAACCCCTCCTACTCCTGTCCTCCTGCCTCAGACCAATCTAGAGGGTTCCTTTCTCTAAGAGGTACAGGTTGCACATGGAACTTTGGAATTGGAGAGTGGACTCTGTCCATTCAGCAAACTATTATGTAAATTATTACATTAAAATACTTTTTGGTCTTATTGATTGATTGTATACCTGTCACTCCATGGATAATTATTTAGTTTATGTCTGCTATGATATCTATCATCTCAGGAACCTTCAAGGTGCAGATGAGAGGGAGAGAGTTGTGAGCCTGGGAAAGAGAGGTTTCAGGAGAAGGGAAAAGAAGGAAGCCAATGTGTGTGAGAGATGTTGAGGTGGCCTCCAGCCGTTCAGCCATTGGAATGAATGAGAGAACAGAACTGGACCATGTCTACCACATATGGGTGCATGGTTCTGGCTGGACTTCTGGACTTCTCCTGAGGCACAGCCCACTCCAGGTGCCTTATCTGTCTGTGGTTCAAACTGAACAGGAGGTTGGGGGTGAGTGAGGAGCTTTGCAACCACAGGCAGGAATGACAGGGTGTTTATGCAGATTAACTCTGCCTCTCCCATTCATACACTAGTGACCACTGTACCTCTCTCCACTTGTGTCAGTGACAGGTGGTGGGATGACAGCCCTGATAAGGAGAGGCTTCCCTCAGACCTGACAATAGAATGAGATCCAATCCTGATGCAAAGCCAGTGGAAAAAATTTGATCTCCACCGAGTAACACATCATTGGAAAATCTCTAGAGACTAGTGGCCCCTTCTATCCTGCTTCCCTGTCCAGAGAAGCGAGAAACCACAAAAAAGGCAAAACCTTGTCAAACATACTGCCACTTTAAGAGCCTGTGAATTTAGCTGGTGTTTTCCAGAAATATCCAGAAGCCCTTATTTTAATTTCAACATTTAGTACCTTTTACACAAAACTACAAAATGACAGAAAATCAGAGAAAACTGCCCTCCAATCAATTACAATATATTAATAAGAACACAATGCATCAGGAAATGTGCAGACATGAAGGGCTGCCATGGAGTCTCTGCTCCCACTATGAGGATGAATGAGTAATGCTCTCTCACCTACCTTCACGTTGTCAAGTTTCCAGTGACAGACAATCAAAATCATCTAAAACCTTGTGCACATCCTTGTCATGAGAAAGGCCCTCCTAGTGTGACAACCAGGTGTCATGACCAGACAAGGGGTCACAGTGTCAAAATGAGTGGCATGCCCTTTCATGCTCATGGGACCTAGACCTTTATAAACCAGCAAAGGGCATCACCAAATCCCCTGGTCTTTGCTAGAATAAGCTTCTTGTCAGGTGGAAGTCACAGAGCAGCTGGCCATTCTAGGAATTATACATATGTTAAAACACACACACACACACACACACACACAGCATGAATGAAGGCAAATAATGCTTACACAGGCATTCGATCTAGCTCACGCTTGACAGATCCAGGTAATTAACAAATAAAATTCATATTAGATACTCAAAAGAGAGAGTCTTACAAAGTAAAATCATAGCTATTAACTCTTTCATTATCTTACTCTATGTTATAGAGATACGTTTAAGAATAAGAATAAATAGAGCTGGGACTGGGTTCAGCGGTAGCACACTTGCCTGGCATGTGTGAGGCACTGGGTTTGAGTCTCAGCACCACATATGAATAAATAAAATAAAGGTCTATCAACAAAAAAAAAAAGAAAGAGAGAGAGAATAAGAATAAATAGAAACAAAGAGACTGAGAGCCATTAAAGATCCTTAGGACCTAGCAAAATCCCTTATTTTAATAATTGTTAAGCATGATCCACTGCTCCTCTCCCCCATGAATAAATGGCTTGCCCATTACAAAAAGATCCAAATGGCACAAGAGTGAACAAGCTCAGGTCTCTGCTCCCCAAGCTGGACTCCTCCTCTTTTTCCTCCTCAGCTAAACAGCTCTGTCAGCAAAGCCACTCACACAGAGACCCCCTGCCTACCCTCATCTGTCACTTTCCTGACAGACCCTGACAGGATCCAGATAGTCCCCTCACTGCCACTCTTCCCTTTAACCTGGCTAAGTGTTTATTGGCATGTCTAGAATAAAGACATTCCTTCAATCCCAGGTTAGACCACTACTGTGCTTTCTAGAAGTCCCAAATTGTTGAGGCTTGATAAACCCCATTCTATCACTGAATACATTACCCTTATAAAAATATACGTGCTCGTTTTTTTTCCTATTAGTCTAATGTCTTCAGGCATTGAAAAACAAATTTAATAGGAAACATGTTGATGTTTTACAGTTGTCTTGGAAGAAAAAAATGTAAGAGGCTAGACTCCTTCATAGCCATATAAAACAGCCATTCTCAACTCTTCCAGACCACAGAGCCCTCTCAGACTCCGGTGAGGCAGAATCCTGCAGTGATTGGCACATAGAAAGCATTTGATACATGAAAATTGTCATAATGATGATAACAACAAGACCTTTCTCTGCACCTAGTACCAAGGGAGCCAGGATTCATGGCTCCAAGGTCAAGAATCCTACTCTATGGTCTGATGAATACTGATTTCTAGAGTTGTCTCATAGCTAAAAGTGCGGGGGAAGGGAAAGGCCAAAATGCAAGAGAAGAAAATGAGTAAGGCAGGAATACAATGAAAACAACCTAAAATAACCACATGGAATGATTACATTCATTCTACACGCTCTGATCATTGACACTAACACCACCAAATAAAAGAAGAGTTTTTGATTCAAACCCTCAAATCTATTCAATATGATTAAACAGGGGATAGGTGGAGAGGAGGGATGATGAAAGAAATGCTAATGGCCTTAATCAGAAAAGGAATTACCATAACGCTAAAAGAAAGCTCAAGCAACAGGGCCCCTTACCTGCCTGGCTGGGTCCCTCCCAAGGGCCTGGGAGAAGCCTCAGAAACATATGCGCAGGGTCATCTAATTCTGTTTCTTGAAGAAGGCCCCCCAAATTGTATAAGGTTTGAGGTCTTGCAGCTTGGTTCTAACTCTGGTCCTAACATCACTATGACCATAATAATTTTTTTTTCACTTCTTCAGACTATAAGAAATGGGGAAAGAAAGGAAAGATAAGAAGGAATGAAGACTGAGAAATGATGAGTGCCCTCTAATCATTTGGCCTCTTGGGGACTCATTGTTGACCTGCAAAAGGAGGAACTGAACTGGAATTGGCCAGAGATGATTTCAAAGTCACCTTCCAGTTCAATGGTATTTCCCAATTGTGGATAGATCCATGGATTTTTCAAATCATGAGTATATTTCTCAGAGACAGAGCAAAGCCTATTAAATCTATAGAAGCCATAAAGATTGCCCTTCTGAATATGGTTTTGTGAGAAACATATCCCCTGGAAGCTGGCTGTTCCCAGACCTCACCAGCTGCAGCTCTTGGTGCCAAGCCCACAACCAAAGCCTTGGCACACATTCGGACTTTTTTTGGCCTCCTCATAAAAATCAACATTTCTGAGCACTGTGAGGCCACCAAAATTGAAAAAGAAAATGGCCCATAACCGGCATTTGACTGCTCTGGAAGAAATCAGAGAGCCGTTGGAATTTGAGTCTCTGGACTAAGGATGGGATAACTACCTGGGTGGGAAGAAATAAAGGCCACTTCAGTGAATTTGTATGATGCTGAACACATCTACCTCTGTCCAGAAATACGGTTTCTTTGCGAAGTAACCCTAAATAACCCACCTACTAAATCTCATTAATGATATTTCGGTTGGAATATTCTAAGGCTTGTTTTCTTTCTAAACAGAACCCCTTTGTGACAATAAAAATGAAGTCAGGAGACAAAATCTTGCTGCTTTGCTGGCGTTTTGTTTATATTTGGAAAACATCGGTCAGATTTACTGCAACCACACTCAAAGTGCACCAGAAAGAACACACCTTGCCCTTAGGGAAATCGCACTGGCTGGAATTTTGTTAGTTTTTTTTTTCATCTTTATTGTGACCTGACTGCTCTTCTGAGTGGGAAAGACAGTGGTCTGTGTTCCTGTCCATCTCTGCATCAAATCCCACTTACAAGGTCATTGCATTTGTTTTGAAAATCTTTCTGCTTTGTTTTGTCTCCATTGAACAATAAGCAGGCATAGCAATAAACTAGTGGTTTCCAGGTAGTCCAAAAAGCATCTAGAGGTAACAGTAAGGCTTGTAACAACTGTTCTAGGCAGAGAATCTCTATCCTAACTGTATCCCACACACAGCATACCTGACCCACAGGAAGCTCTTCAAATATTTGCTGGGTTAAATGGAAAGTCATATTCCTAGAATCAGATGGTTGGACGAAGTGGATTCTTAAGGTTGTCTTCACAAATTCCTAGGCTGAGGGCAAAGTAGTAATCAATGAAAGCAAAATGGTATACAGATGGGCCTGGTTTCAAGCTCATGTCAACAAATGAGTCTGCTCATTGATAACACCCTCCAATGAACATTACATTCCTAACCCCAAATTGGAATGGCTTCCAGTAAAACTCATGATTTTGTCATAAGACCTCTACAAAGTAAAGACATAACAGCTTCACAAAACCTCCATATATCATGGATATATCTTAAAGTGCCAAGTTCTATAAATTTGTAGATGAATGTGATAAACCTGTGATTCTGAGTATTTTTAAATGAAGTTTTCCTTAGCTGGAAAATTGGCAGAATCAAACATTTTGTAATCTTGTCAACGGAATTTAGAGGACAACCTTAAGACTCTTTTCCGCAAATATTTATTATCAAACATCTTTAATTTATCAGGTATTATACTAAGTATTGGGTTCGCACAGATAAACAAGGAAAATGTCCCATTCTTTACAGTGTGGATGTCTATTTTCTTTAGGAACATGGTGTCTTGGACTGTCTTTGTGTCAACAAGCCCATAGGATCATAGCATTCATGCACCTGGGGGATGGCCATGCTGACCTGTGGTGGATCCGGAGCTACTCTAAGGGAAGGGAGGTATGCAGATGCCCTGGCACTAAGCTAAGGAAAATCATAGAGGAAGAAGACGACTAAGTCTCAACCCAAAGCACTCAGTTTCATTTTAATCCCCACATCTCTGTAATCTTGCAAAATAGGAACTTCTCTCTCTCTAGAGACATCCCCAGCTCCAGCCTTCCCCAGCTCGCAGGGGCATCTTCTATGATCTATGTAAGTTTTGTATAAAACACTATTAATATTTATTGCTTCCACTTAAAGAATTCTCTTTCTCCACAGCCTAGTACATTTCAAAGTCCTACAAGAACAGAAATCTATGTCTTAAAGATCAAATGTCCTAAACAATATTTTTTCTGAGCTTACTTTTTTCCAGCAACTCTGTCTATCATAAGTTTATCCCTGGTCTGCAAATCTACATACTGCTTAGCCTGGACTGTGGAGAATCCATGCAACTCCACCTCAAACCCCCATGGCAGATCCTGTGGCCACTCCACATTCAGTTCCACTGTTTGCTTCTGTTCTGAATTCCAACTGGATACTCCTCAGGGCACATAGTATGAGGTTGGTAAATGCTTTTAAATGCATGAACAAATAAATAGATGCATAGTTTAATTAATAAATTAATGAATGCATGGACAGGTGGGACCTTTGAGAATGGGATCTTTTAGAGTCTTTCTTAACTAACAAATTGAAACAGTATTTTCAGGTTGATTGGAGCGTACTGTCCTGAACAGAGACTTCCTTAGAAATCCAATCCAACATGCAAATTTGTGGTTCAGCACAGATATTTTGGCATTTTTCCATCAAACAGACCTTTCGCAAAAGGCTGATCTTCCTTGTTTTGTTCAATGAATTTTTTTTGCAACTTTTCCAAACTTGTTCATATTTTGATTACAAAGGCACTTGAAATTCTGACCTTTGTCTACAATGAAGTTCATTTTCCCATATTTCAGAAACTTGGTAAACATATCAAGTTTCAGGAACCACAACTTTAATCAGCCTTATGTATGTATATGTGTGTGTGTGTGTGTGTGTGTGTGTGTGTGTGTGTGTAATAAATGCAAGAATAACGCCCTTCTGAGATATTTTGGGGAGGCTTAGATGAGGTAACTCCTGCAAAAGAGTTGTAAAATTGTAAAGCATAAAATACATATGTGGGTGTATACACACAAAATCTGTGCACATCCACACGTATATACACTCCATACACGTGATGAACATGAATATGTAAGACAGAAGAGAGAGATATTAACATATGTAAGCTATATGAAATCAAGTTTTATGGCACAACATTTTCAGTCTAAAAACATAATTAAGCTCTATATTGACAGTAAAAAATCTTTTGTCCCAAGTCAAAACCAAGTATCATATATTTGCTCACATTTTTCAGACGTGGCAAGAGATTTCAAGAGAAATCAAGTGACTTGTCCAGGGTCCCTAAATATAATATCACTAAGAGACTTGGAGGAAATTAGAGAAATTTTGACCCACAAGCTAGAGCTATTTTCTACTAGACTATGCTGCCACCTAACTGAGAAGGTTAAAAACACCCAGATTTATTGCATCAGCACTACAGGAGTGAGCAGCCTCCAAGGAATCCTTGGTTATTTTTTAACACCATACTCTGCTTTCATTCAAAAGCAACAAAGTTTTAAACATATTTATGATTCTTCATCTTTTTGTCACTTCAAGAAGCTCTAATAATGATTTAAAAAAAAAACACCCCCCCCAAACAACAGAAAACACAATAATTACATGTGCAAGCAAATGGGCAGTCCAGCTGTTTAAGAAACTTCAGTTCCTAGATGTGATCTTTGTTCCTCTGCCATAATCATGCCAATCCCAGAATGTGGTCTCTTCCATCAACCAATGCTAGCTTTCAGTTCCTTCATACACACACACACACACACACACACACACACACACACACACACACCCCCTGTGCTCTGATTTCGGTCTAGTAGGACATTGTTTGAGTTGGTCCAGTGCTGGATTTGGTGCAAGAAGGGCATGAGATCTAATCTCACCTTCTTGGCTCCCCTTACAATCCAGGGGTATCCACTTGGGCTCCCACAGCTTCCAGCATTTAGGGTGAGTTCCAAGGTGGTACTGATTTTTGTCTGAGTATCAAATCCACATCGTTGGCCACGAAAGTCAGGCCTGCTGTGCTGAATGGCTAAGCCACTTGGCATGGTGTGTCCTATCTAGTCTTTCTTTTGGAGCACTAGCCAATCATGATCAAGTAAGAAGCTAATGGAAAGGTAAGTAGTAGACAAAATAATGACATTGAGCCTACCCAAAGCATTTCCACTGGAGGGATTCACACCTGAGCAGAAAATTATTACAGACTCATAAATCTAACCCTCAAAAATGTGTCCCCCATATTCTGAAAGCCACAAGACTGTACTTTCACGTACCATCTTTCCTTCCCCAACCCAGGTTTAGAACTGGACCACTATTTTCACCCATTCACACTGAATCATAGTATTATTCATAAAAATATCCCTGTAATACTAATAAAGATTATTCTCAGTAATTTGTGGATATACTTTTCCAGGAAGGACAGCGACTGTATGAGATCCATACAGAAGGCAAAACTCATAGGTCATTAAATATTCCACCATCCAGTTATAGGAATACACTTCATCAATGTTTTATTTGGATTTTTAAAAAACACACTTAGCATAGTAATTATTTTGCCAAGCATGGAAGATGTAATAATGAAGTAACCCCAACAATAATTTTAAAATCATTTTATGACAAGTTGTTTTCACGGCTGTTTGTCAGGCCTGGCACGTGGCCATGGCAGGAGACTTCATGGGCAATGCTGAGCAAGATGTAGCCACATTGTCACCCACTCACTACATGATGACAGCTGTGAAAAGTCTCAAAGGTGGTAAGTCTGGCAGACGAATGCACAAGGACACAGGTCCTAGAAGTCTGAGTAAATAAGTGAATTGAATTTGGACATGCTATTATAAAGCTCTCGTGACATTTGCTCATGGAGTATTTTGCTTTCCGGTGTTCCTAGGAGTTGGCACTCAAGGGAAAATGATACAATGGCTTTACTGGGTTTCAAATCCATGCATCCACTGCCCTAGCTGCACAGTGATTTTTATCAATCAAAAAGATGTAGGCATCAAAAAATAGTGCCGGTGTGACCCATCCAAGCTAAGGGCCCTTGCAATCTATACAGCAGATAGATTTCAGCCCCTGCTGTTTCCCCACCCCCTCTCTCTTATTGGCCTATCTCTAGACCCCTGCACATACTGTCTCTTTCAAAAGCAAAGAATGTGGTTCTGCTGGATCTTATGAATCCAGGCCACTCCAAAGCGAACTTTCATCCTCTCCTTGGATCTTCTGGCACCTGTGAATGCATTTTCCCCTCTGAAAGAATTGTACTGACTCAGGTTGTAGCTCCGTGGTAGAGCACTTGCCTCTCACGTGTGGGGCACTGGGTTCAATCCTCAGCACCACATAAAAATAAAATAAAGGTATTATGTCCATCTAAAACTAAAAAAAAAAAAAAACAAAGAATTATACAGACTCAATTTTGTACTATGTCTCTCCCTGCTCTGTAAGCTCATTCTGCAGGGCATGATACTTTGTGGATCTTAGATTTTCCCCTAACCAGGGCAAGAAGATGTGTAACAGTTGATATAAATTCCTGAAAGAACTGTGATCAAAATATTCCCCTCTTATTTATGTTTACAAAGTTTCCTCCTTTCTAGGAGTAAAATACAATAGGTTCCCCTCCCCCAATCAGCCTTGCTTCTGGCTGGTCTCCAGTAGTAAAGTTTCTCCTGGCTATTGAGACAGCCTTTACACCTTGTTTTGTTAGATCTTATCTCACCAGCTCACCTAATCTGGCCCCGTGGAATCTCCGGGATGACAGACACAGCAGGAAAGGGAATTAAGTTATGTATAATATACAGAGTTTTCATTCTAGAATTCTAATGAGTATACCAGAGCCCCCCCCCCCACAGTCATCCTTCTTACTTTCTAAATTAGTCCTATGACCTTAAAGACTCAGAGCAACATCTCCACTGCAAAAGACCAGTGACAGGAAATGACGACATGTCACAGCTCCAGGATAATTCCAGCACTGGTCTGTCGCCTACAGATACCAGTGAGCAAGGCAGTGGTTCTGACAGGCTGTACTCTCCGTGGTGAAGCAGCCTCTTGGAAGGTCAGAGGAGGTGATTGCCCAAGCCCTTGAGGAATACTCACGTTAGTACTGGCTGCCTCCTCTCTTTCCAGAATCTTCCTGTTTGTGTCTTCTTGAGGCTAAGTGGAATTCACACCTGTATTTGCCAGTCATTCATTATATTACTGCCCCCCCAACTAGTGACATGTGTTGATGTTGATTAATTGATTTGTTTTGTATTATAGCACCCTGTCTGCTGTGTTTACTTAATAAATATTTGCTGGTTTGACTCAGAGTTAAATCCTAATATGCTTAGATTATCCCCCAGATCTTCTGTAGATTCTGAATCCTGAAAAGAGGCAGTCTGAACTAAGAGAGAATCAAGAAATTTGCCTCCTCTGTGCTTCTATGGGAGTGTCTCTGGAGAGAGGTCTGGCACTGTTCTAACCTGGAAAGCAGGTAGAGTGTGACCTGGAGTCTGAGACACATTAGGTTGCTTAAAAGTGTTAAATTCCCACGTGTGCCCATAAGTTCCAGGGTCACTGAAGATAGAAATGAAAACCAGGAGCCATATACTTGAGGAAAGTTTTCCTGCTTTAGGTCTTAACTCATCTGAAAATCTTCAAACTGCTGACCAGAAAGGCAACATCTGGGGCATCTGGGCTCCACTCTTCTGCACAGCTCATCGGCCCCTGAGAAGGTTCCCAGTGTCAGCACCAGGATCTGGGGGAGCCTGTGCTGAAGGAGGGGGCCTCTGAGATGGGGGGTGTGGTCCCACTCTTGGACAGTTAAAGAAGCCAAATCCCTCCGGCTGCCAAGCCAGGGCACCCGGGAGCTTTGTGCTTTCCCTCATCACTCAGCCCCTGAGTACAGCTTTCCAGGTTTCCCTGGTCTTCCCCAGTCCCTCTTCCTCCTCCTTCCACATCAAAGCCCAGGCTCTGTTCAGTTCAGTTTCTTTTAGAGCTCCTTCATTCCCCAAGGTGGTATTTAGGTGATTAGTCTGTTTTTCTCAGCAGTGCCCAAAACAAACGGCCTCCCTTCCAGCTCTGGCCTCAAGCTTAGAATAAACAGATCAATCAACCCTGGGGGATAAGCAACAACCCCGTGAAAACCCACAGACAATGAGCCCTCTGGGCCTGTCAGACAAGAAAAATGTAAGGGATATTGGGTCCCTTAATATTGCTATTTGTTCGCTAGAATTTTAGAATCTCAACAGAGGGCAGGGACCTTAGCTCAACTCTTTGTTATACTGATAAGGAAATTAAGGGCTAGCTTTTAAGATCTTTTAATAATATAGAATTGAATGCAGCCTGCCCATTTCTAAGCAGGTTTCTAGATTTATTTTCCTCTTGCCAAACAGTAAAACACAAAACAACACCGCAGCAAAAATTCCAGTCAGGGAGTACAGAAAATCCAAATCAACCCTGAAATGTTGGAATCGTATATCACAGCTGTGTAACAGATCCAATATGCACTCCTGACGAGGGCATCCATCACCAGGCCGCGGGGAGCCCTCCACTGCCCTGGACAGCCTGGACACCGGGTCTCTTAAAGGAAACGCACTAGGAAGCAAGTGAAATGCAGATCACCTCGTTTCCTTGAAAGTGAGAGTGGGGTCCTAGTTTGGGTCTGTCAAAAAACCCTTGGAAATCATACTTTTCTTTATACTTAATGTTATATCAAATGCAGCAATGATGTCAAATCGGTATAAAGAAACCAGCCATCCAAGCCGATCAATATGTGTCTGGATATTTTAAAGCTCGGGGGCAAAGGCAAGGGGAACCCATGAATATTTACTTTATCAGCACAAGGATAGGAAACAGTTTGAAACGATTTTTAAAGCATGTTCTATCAGAGGGAAAAATAATAAAAAAAAAAGGCTAATGAGAGCTGGAAATTGTGAAACTGAATTTTCATCTTGGGAAAATAGGTGGGAGAATTTTTCTATGAAGCCAAAATTAGTCTCGTTTGGGGGATAATCTTCCTAAATAATAAGAAGCCGGGGAGCAAAACTGTTACTCGTCTCAGCAATTTTCCTCACAGCACAACAGTACTAGCTTAATGACAGGAAGCAGGATGGGGTCCACTTAGGTGACACCATGATATTGTCTACAGTCATGTTCTGAGTACTTATTTTGATTAGTATTCTGTTTGTACTTGTGGAATCATATACATTATAATGGGGATTTATTTCTATTGTGGTAAAACAGACATGAAGCTATCCATTTTAACTAGCTTTAATTGTACAGTTCAGCACTAAGTACATTTACATTCTCCGTGACCATCACCACCACCCATTTCTAAAACATTGCCACCATCTAAGACAGAAGCTCTGTTCCCATTAACCAATACCTTTAATGGGGATTTTAGCCAAATAATTCAGGTACCTAATGGCATTTACAATTATGTATTGTCACATGCTATAGAAATAGAAAATGAAAAGAACAAGACATTGCTTCCACTTTAAAGAAAGGGTGGGGGAGTATAAAGCAATGGATAAGTCAAGGGCATTCTACAGGGGTACACTGGCACCCAAAGCAAGAGATTTAGGGACCCAAAGCTCAGAACTAGTCATCTTGACTGCAGCTTACAGCACAGGCAGCAAAGCAGAAACCCAAGAGTCTTGTCACTCAACCTGACACAGCATTAAGCCTTCTGGGCCTCATTTATCCATTCATACTTCTATAACAAACATATTCAGTTGCTTCTGGGCACTAGCTCGACTCTGTGCTAAGCCTAAGATCTTAAGGACAAGAGCTATCACTAGTCCCTCTCCCTGACCTGAAAGAAGGGGTTTAACTCAGTCAGGAAAAGGCCATGTCAAGTTGAGAACTGAATAAAGAGCCGGGGGTGTAGCTCAATGCTAGAGTGCTTACCTAGCATGCACAAGGCCCTGGATTCAATGCCTAGCATCATCATCATCATCATCATCATCATCATCATCATCATCATCATAATAATGGGAAGGAAGAAAGAGGGGGAGGAAAAGGAAGAGTAGAAGTTAACCTGGAGGAAGTAGGTGGGGAGGGAATACCTTAAGAGAGCGTCAAGACAAAAGACAGTGACAGACTCCGTGTGAGTGTGATCCTGTGTTAGAAACTCCTGGTGGGAGAAATGAAAGGTCAACCAACGTGAATTGTCCTGTGAAGAGAGGTGAAAGAACAAGCTGGGGAAGGTGACAGTGGCCAAATCAGGATCGTTCTTAGACCTGTTAGGATTCATCCCCCATTTGATCAGGAAAATGGTTTCTGTGAACCCAGGAATTACAATCTTAGTAGAGGCTGCATGGCTCATACTATTATACATCTGTTGAATTTTGAGGTGTTTTTCCAAAGTAAGTTTTCCTTAAGATCTGTGATATGCACATTTGTCTAAAGAGGAGCCTGCTCCTCAGCACAGACCTTTTGGCTGTAGAGCGGGTGGTGGTCATAGCTAACAGTCACCAGTATTTCTGGTTTCCTGCCCTTTCTGGACACACACAAAATATGGTTTCACAACTGCCTGTGCAGTTGGGCACAGCTATGGCTGTGACAGTTTATGAATCTTGTCACTTTGGATCTGAAGTGCTTAAAAGCCAACAGGTCACTCTTCAGTCCTCCATTCTTTCCTTAGTGCACCCTGAAGACTCCTGCTGATATGGGAGAAGATGGGAGACAGTAGATCCAACCAGCTTGGAGACAAGGAAGGCAACTTCCCTGGAGAGTCACAGATTCTCAGGAGACCTGGTATACAGGTGAAGCCACGGACTTTGGTGTAACTTAACCTGACTTATCTCAACAGATGCAGGAGGGGAGGGATGCAATGCAAATCCATTTTACTTGACTCTGTTCTCCTACAAATTCTATCATAGCAATGTGTGAATTATTATTGCTATGTGGCAGCTGGGAGGATGGAAAGAGCAGTGAGCCAGGTTCTGAAAGAACTGGGTTCTAGTCCTGCCTCTGCAGCCCCTCAGCCACATGAATGTGGGCAAATTGCATAATCTCTCCAAGACCCACTTTCTTCTATTAAAAGGGGGAAACAACACTTGCTACCCCTCCTGACTTTCAGAGTTGGTATAAAGTTTACACTAAAAAGGGAAAATACATGTGAAAATGTTAGGCGGGGTACTACTCATATGGTCATTTTCCAACAACCACTAATGACAGTGTCCTAGGGGAGAAAGGGAGGAAGGAATTAGAATTTTTTTAATCTCCCTTTCTTCTAAAAAAAAAAAAAGGCAAAAGATTTCTGCATTTATGTAGATTAAAAAAATCTCATTTTGTTGCTTGAATCATTTCAGGTTCTTTGAAAGCTCATGTGAAAGTTGATTAGCACATGCAGACTCAGATAATTTCCCCAGAGAGCAAAACAAATTAAAATATATTTTTTAACTCCAACAAGCTGACACGGGCCATCAGTTGCATCCTTGGTACAAGTTCCATCATGTAGCTTTAATCAGAAGCTGGGTGTCTTAAGCTGTATTTACCTGGCGGGAAGGGAGGTAGCAGAAGCAACAGGCCAGGCACAGGTTAATCAGGATCCTCCAAACCGAGGGCCCACTATTCCCAACAGCCATCTCCAAGCTGCAGGTAGAGCCTGCTGTACAGTCAGGCTCCTGATAGGCGGATTGAATCGTCAGCCCACACTTCCCTAGGTGGCCCTTGGGAATAAGGCATAACATCACCCTAATCCAGTTTGGCTGATTCTGGATTGGGGGTGATTTCCAAATATAGCAGGCAAACTAACTCCCCCAAAGAGCAGCCTGAAATATGTTTAATAGGAAGAGACAGATAACACAAGGGTGACCTAAGCTTCAGCAATGGCTTTATTAAGCACACACCCACACATGCACTACCTTGAGAACCGCCCTCCAGACCCAGTGTGGGCTGCCCTCCCACAATGCAGACATATCAGCCATTGCCCCACAGGTGACGTGTGCTCTTGCTGAGCTGAGGTCAGGACTGTGGAGACTGGATCATCCAACAGGAAAGCTAAGTTGGTGGGAACGACTCCCAACCACAGCGAAGCTTGTCTAGCTCCTCTCTCCCACTTTTGCTTTTTAAGGATGTCTGTGTGCTTTACTACCCTACTTCTTGTGTCCTTCTTCAGCTGCATGCTGGTATTTAGACAGACTCTCAATAGAAATTCCTGAGGCACAGATGGAACTGGGGAGAGAGGGAGGTGTAGTGAGGAAAGCCCAGAGCCAAGTGTCAAACAACTGAAGTTTTAATGCCTGCTCTGATACTCACAGGCTATGCATGACACCGGGAGAGTGCTTTGTAAATTGCAAGTGGCTGGGGGAAAATGAGTGGTTCATTTGCAGCTGCTCTGCAGGCCACCTTTCCACAGAGCCAGCCCAGCGTGGCTTCCCACACATCACAGCAGCTCCTGCAGACATCTTCCTTCCCGTGAGCTCTTCTACCAGCACTCTGGGTTGGGCTGCAACCTGCAGGTGCCATATGCAGACTACACTGCACATGTGCCTACCACTTCCTTTCCCCAGAAAGAGAAGCCTCCAAGTTCAAAAGAAAACAACACCTGAGCTATCTTCCACAACAGATCCCTACCCTGTTTTCACAGTTAAAGTAAATGAAAGATCAGCGTTATTCAGATTAAAGCCTGGAAAACATAACATCATTTCCTAGCTGTATGACCTTGAGCTCTATTCCTTTAAAATATTATTAGGAGGCTTAAGTGAGCAAACATATGTAAAGTGCTTAGAAGTACACCATGAATGTTATTAATCAATGTTATTAGCAATAT
Source organism: Ictidomys tridecemlineatus (assembly GCF_052094955.1). Taxonomy (NCBI): domain Eukaryota; kingdom Metazoa; phylum Chordata; class Mammalia; order Rodentia; family Sciuridae; genus Ictidomys; species Ictidomys tridecemlineatus. The sequence continues at coordinate 54,379,005 of NC_135486.1, forward strand.
AAGAGTACTTAATAGGTTTGATCTCTGGCACTGAAAAAAAAAAGAATACTTAAAGATTAATGGTGAAAGGCTTCAAAATCCTCCCACCTTTCACTAATATTAGTTAGAAAACCTATGAACCCAAGATATACCTTCAAGAACAAAATTTAGAATTAGTACCTGAGATCCATGCTGTCTCTCTACATACAGAGTTCTCTGGAGAAACAGAACTAATAGGATGTACATAAGCAAAGAGAAAGAGATTTATCATAAGGAATTGGCTCATGTGATCTTGGAGACTGGCTGCTCCCAAGATCTGCAGAGGGCAAGCTGGAGACCCAAGAAAGCTGATGGTGTAGTTTTAGTCCAAGTCCAAAGATCTGAGAACCAGGAGAACTGGTGCTATAGTTCCAGTCTGAAGGCATAGGAGGAGATGACCTTTCAATGTAGGTCCAAAAGCAGGGGGAAAAAAAAAAAACAAAACTAATGCTGCCAGGCAGAAGAGTTCCTTTTACTCCTGAGAGAGGTCAGCCTTTTGTTTTGCTCAGATCTTTGACTGATTGGATAATGCTACCCACATTAGGCAGAGCAGTCTGCTCACAGACACACTTAGAACTAGGTCTGACCAGATATCTAGGCATCCTCAAGCTGGTACAAAATTTAGCATCACAGTGTCATTGACAGCATTATGAGCATCAAAAACCCTCAGTGTCCCAGGCATTCCTGATGCACATTAATACTTTTGTCCCTCAACTCTGCCGAAGTCCAGCTAAAGTAAAATAACCAGGGGGTGACGAGGAACTTGTGTATATTGATATAGCAGGAGTGGGAGCCGTTTATTATAGGACAGGAGGGGTATATATACATTACACACAGCTTATCTTAATTAACATAAACTAGATACAGCAGTCAACCAACAAGGAATCTCCACACTTAATGGCTAGCTGGCATTACTTCACAAACCACTCCCTCTGCAAAATGCCAGGCGCCATCTTGACTTGTTTACAGACTCTAACATAACTCCACTCCTTGCATGCATATCAGCCACAATGTTCTAGAACACTGGAGCACATTTGCTAGCATACCCTGACTGTCCATTAAGGGTGATGACCACAATCTCAGGGAAATGGCTCTCAGACAAATGGTTTGCTTCTCTTTTAAGGGTTCTAAATTGTGTCACTTGGTCCCTTTGCCTTCTTTCACTGTCTACTGAGAAGTTCACAACAAAACTTGTGGGCCCCTTCTAGCCAGAATTACATCCCTAATGTTATGTATCCCACAGACTACTATCCAAGCCTAGTCTTCCATTAACCTTCTTTTCCTCACTTTCCTCACTTCATCATTCATTTTTTCTTTCTTTTTTTTGTATCAGTGAATGAACTCAGGGGCACTCGACCACTGAGCCACATCTCCAGGCATATTTTGTATTTTATTTAGAGACAGGGTCTCACTGAGTTGCTTAGCTCCTCACTGTTGCCAAAGCCGGCTTTGAACTTGCTATCCTCCTGCCTCAGCCTCCCGAGATGATGGGATTATAGGCATGTGTCATCATGCCTGGCTCATCATTCTTAAAAGACACCTGAAGTGCTTTTTTTTTTTTTTTTGATTGAATCCAGGGTGCTCAACCACTGAGCCACATCCCTAGTCCTTTTTAAATTTTTAAGCTGCTTAGGATCTTGTAAGTTGCTGAGAATGGCTTTGAACTTGGAATCCTCCTGCCTCAGCCTCCTGAGCTACTGGGATTACAGGTATGAGCCACCATACTCTGAAATTTACTTTTTAATGAGGCATGTTATTTATGTAAATAAGACATTTTTTTTTATTGTTGGTCGTTCAAAACATTACACAGTTCTTAATACATCATCTTTCACAGTTTGTAAATAAGACATTTGACACATATTCTCACTATGTTTGTCACCTTCCCATTACTATAGCAAAATACCTGAGATGATCAACTTAAAAAGAGGAAAGGTTTATTTTGGCTCATAGTTTTGGAAGTTTTAGTTCTTGATCACTTGGTCCCATTGCTTTGGGCCTGTGGAAAGGTAGTACATCGTGGTGGGAGCATGGTGAAAGAAGATATACAACTCATGGTAGCCAGAATACAGGCTTTCTCCTCTCCTTCCCCAGAATTCCAGTAACATGGTGATGAGTGTTTTTCTGCAGCCATCCTCAAAATCTACAGTCCTCCCTTTGCCGGGAAGGCTCATTTAAATGGACTAGGGGGAAAATTCCCACTTAATGAGCTTGAAGGTGGATTCTAAATAACAGTAACAACTGAGATGGACAGTTTGGAAGTAGAAAATGGTCTCAAGAGTTAAAAGTCAACATTCAAGTTGGACTGAAAGATTAACCAGTTGGATTCCTGGAAGACTTTAAGATAACAATTCCTTCCAAGGAATGGGGAAGGAAATAGAATTAGAAGGAGAAATAATGTTTCTCGTTTAAAAAAAAAAAGAAAAAAATCCAAAGCAGATAGGACAAAAGGATAGCTTTTGTTAAACTCTGGCAGCAGGTTTGTTGATTACATCATCCTCTCTGCATTTCTGCATATTTGAAATATTTGTAATCTGATAAATATATATATACTTAAAAAATTCTGGTCTCCAACAAGATATTAGAGAACACAACCTTTAAACTGAACTTGAGTGGTTATATAGGGGCTTATCACTCAGGACAAAGGATCTCTGGGCCCATTCATTAGCCGAGCCGAGGAACAGAGTGGAACCCTAATTTATTTACCAGATCACAATTCCTCCTTGCTGAAATGGATTTAAGTGTTTTCACAGAGCTTCTGGCATCCTATCCCCTCTTTGTCATGGTCCCGCATATGAGACAGTTTTGTTTACAACTAGGAAATGCTGCCAATCTCTTCAAAGACAACTGTACCCAGAAAAAGTGCATTACCTCATCTGACAAACTAATGGGGATGATCGGGAATCTTAAGAGTGCCGCCAAAAGTTAATTGACACTAATTTGAATAGTTACCAGGGTTACAGATAATAATACCCCGCACAGAGTTTCAAGAGTTTCAAAACTGTCTTTATACATTTGCTCTTGCATTGTTCTCAGACGACCCTTGTGAAAGAGGGAGGTGAAGACAATGTCATATCGGGGATCATCTCTAATCATTTCACAATCCATTCATCCCGTCAAGTAATAGAAACATATCGTGTACCAGTCAGACAAGATTAAGGGCCAGGTGCTGGGGGGATGCTAAGAGGATCAAGCACATTTCCTGGCCTTAACGAGCTCTCCACCCCAAGTAGTAACACAACAAATTCAGAAATAAATAAAACACAAGGCAGGCTGTGCTACAGGCATACAGAGATGAAGGACAATCTACCTGGAGGAAGGGGCTGTATCCAGTTTGTCAAAATATGACATTTGAATAATGTATAAGGTCTACAATTGTATAGATGAAATGGGGGGGGGGAGTTCAAATAAATAAAAGGCCTGGAAAGTGAAGCCATTGAGTTTACTCTTTATTTAGAAGGCGATGATACATTTCACAGACACACTATAATATCTACAACACTTCTACATTTTAAAAACAGGTGCCTTGAGGTATAATTCATACGCTGTACAATTCATCCACTTGAAGTGTACAAATCTATGATTTTTAGATTTCCGGGTTGTGCAAACACCCTTGATTTTAGAACACTTTCATTTTCCCCTACAAGAAACTCCACACCCATCTGTTGTCACTTCTCACCTCAGCCCCTGACAATACTAATCCACCTACTGTCTCTATAGATAGGTCCATTGCAGACCATTCATATTAATGAAATCATACGTGGTCCACTGTTTCTGGCTCCTTTCACTTACCATAATGCTTTATGAATAAACAATACTTCATTCCTTCTTATTGCCAAATAATGGATTTGGATGATACCACACTTTGTCCGCCCATTGGTAGACTTAGGGGTGTTTCCCCTTGGGGCTATTATGAATACTATTGCTATAAACATTCATGCACAAGTTTTTGTGTGAAAGTATTTTTCTCATTTCTCTTGGGTAAGTACCACGGTATAGGATTGCTGGGTCCTGTGATAACCCTGCTTAACTTTTTGAGAAAATGCCAGGCTCTTCCCACAGCAGCTACATGATTTTACATTCCCAACAGCAGTGTATGAGCATTCAATTTCTTCACATCCTTTCCAACACTTCATTGTTGTTGTTTTTATTCTTCCCATCCTAGAATATATGGATGGTATCTTGTTGTGGTTTTGATTTGCATTTCCTTGGTGGTAATGAGGTTGAGCACCTTTCCACGTATATATAGGTCATTTATATATCTCTTTGGAGAAATGTCTAATCAAATATTTTGCTCATTTTTTAATTGGGTTGTTTTCTTAGTATTGAATTGTAAGAATTATTTATATATCTTGGATTCAGGCTTCCTGATGGATATACATTTTGCAAAAAATTTCTTCCATTCTGTGGGGTTTTCTTTCACTTCTTGATAGTATGATTTGCAGCAAAAGAGCTTTCAATTTTGATACAATCCAATTTATATATTTTATTTAGCTAATATATAAAATTGTACATATTAATAGGGTCCCATGTGATGTTTCAATACATGTATATATTGTGTAATATTTCAATCAGGTAAAACATCTACCTCTTTAAATATTTGTCAGTTCTTTATAGTGAAAACACTCAAAATCCTTTCTTCTAGCTTTTTGAAATGTACAGGATGTAACTGTTCCCTAGAATCACCCTACTGTGCAACAGCACAGGAGAAAGTCTTGCTCTCAACAGTAACTTAGTACCCATTACTTTGCTTTTCCCCCATTTCCCTGCCATGATTTTCCCCAGCTTCCTCAGTCTGTTTTTCCTTTTGTCCCGAGTACGTTTGATTTTCCTATATACTTTGTCAGTAGACTCTTGATTTTTTCTCTTTACATGCACATAATTTTGTAATATTGGTTTTTAAGAAGAGACTGGAAATAGAATTCAGTCTTTTCTCTGACTTAGTGGTGATTTTTGAAATTGATAGTTTAAAATGTTTCATATCTAGTTTCTGGCTCTGTTCCTTTCTCCTCCCCTCTGCCCAAACTTCTGTAAGGAGACACCATAGAACATTCTTATTTTGGTGCAACCACTGGATCTGAACGGGTTGGCACAAGGGAGCTACCCCTGCACTGGAATCCTAGCAATAATGTAACTAAACATAAAACAATTGAGAACCACATAAATACAACCCACAAAAGAAAACTAAATGTATCCCTAGCAGTTCTGCTTAACAGGACATCAGAAGTACCTACAACTGCCCTGACATCATCAAGCAAGACCGGAAGCCAGGGCAGTTGAAGGGCTCACCTTGAAACCCTGGAGGAAAGCATATGGCCATGTGACCTGCACATCTAAGAAGCGGTCTAATGCAAGTGAGAGCCCTGAAGCTTAAACTTCATCAGCTCAATAGTAAATCCACACTGGGCACGTTTTAAGAGAGAAGAGAGCTAAGGGGAGAAGCACACAGATGTCTGTATTTAAGGAACTGAAAGGATAAATAAAACTAACAGAAAAGAAAGAGGCAGGTGTGAGAAATAGAAAGTCTGGTGGTCCGTTTTCAGAATATAGTAGTCAGCCTTAATTGGATCCCATTGTAGCCATTTTAAGTATAGCCCTTCCCTTGCCCACCCTAATTTTAAAATTAGCCAATGGCACAGATTGAACCCCTGAATCTTCCAATTAAGGCGAAGGGCAGCACTGTGCAATTTCTAAGGGCTTCACATATATCATTTGATTTAAGGCTGTTGTAACTCTATGAAAGAATGCCAAAGAGAAAAAAGAAAAATACTTCCAGAGTAGTAATAGAGTCAATAGTATCAGGTGTGATTGTTTAAAAAAAAAAAAATGATGAGGGCTCACAGAATAGCCTAGGAATTAGTGTTGAGTTAAGTAACCCGAAAGCTGTTGGTCCCATTGGACAGAGCAGTTTCAGGACAGTGTAAGGAATTTACAACAAATTGTAAAAGATGAAGGTATGAGCTAGTAGTGAGGCAGTGGATATGGCAAGTAATCGATTTTGTTTTCAAAAAGTTGGGTAGTGATGAAGATGTCATACAAGAAGAGGCTCAAGGGATCAGGTGATGCCTGATTCTTAAGTGGACTTCGCCTTGTCTGGGAACTAATGAAGACTCACATACGACAAATCCCCAGAGAAAGCAAGAAGAATCCAGAACCAAAGACAAGAAAGTATATTTCTTCTTTAGAATCAGAGGAGAAAAATATTTTGAAGGACTTAAGACCCATATCTAAAATGGTACCAGTCCCAATTTATGTAATTGGTGAAACATAACCTCCTGATTTCCCAGTTAAAGGAAATCCATAGAAATTTTGCCATTAAGTATTGAGCTATTCTCTGGTCTTACTTAGCAACTAGACTGCTCAGAGAAGAGAGGGGGTATAACTTGGACATCTATGGGCCACCATGCTTAGGACCATCTGCACTTTACTCTCACGAAAGAATGAGACTGAAATCCCATCAGATGTGTTTGTTCTTCCTTTCTTCAGAAGCCTGTGCAAAGTATGTACTGCTGTCTCCCCCAGTATGTGACTGGTTTATTCTGACTTAGTGTAAGGGGAGCTTCTACTCTGCTGTCTCCCCACCATCCTGCTCCCTCCACCCTCCAAACCCCCCATCCCACTCCCCGGGATCCTCATTTGAAGTAGGAAGACTGCAGAATTGGAAAACTTTCCCACAGAGTCATTAACTTGAGAAGCATCCATTTGCCCTATGGTGGAGCATCCACCTGTGTGAGTGTCTTCACAGTCTCACGCTTTCTCCCCCCTTCACAGGGCATCACACAGCTGAAAAGAATGTCATCTCATGGTACAAGAGCAAGGAATAATTCTGCATGCCTCAGGACTTGCTGAAGGAGGCAGAAGGGTCCAGCACAGCTCAAGTGCCCCTATGTCTATTTTATCAAAGCCTGATCTAAAAGAGAAGTTTCTTCCAGTTTTGATTTTTTTGGGGGGGAGATTCTGTGCTTCCTTCACAACACCTTTAGTTAATAGAAGATGCCATAACTATTCAATATGCTTTGGGTATGCAAATAAGAATTATCCAGATGCAAATAATTCAAATTAATTCTGCTAAGATTGTGTAAATAAATCACATAAATTGATGCACTGAGTTCAATGTCAGGGCTGAAAAGGACCTTCAAGAAAATGTAGTTTAATGGTTTCTTTTTACAAATAAGAAAATTCAGTAAATTTATACTAGATTTTTCTGATAACGCCACACTGACAGACATAATCCTGTTACTATGATTACACACCAACAGACAGGACTCTGTGAAGTAACAAATGTATTGATGTCATAAGCTAAGCATAAATCCAAGAACTATGCCAGAAACAGTTAACTCAAGATGTACTCATGTAAGTCATGAAAACACAGCAACCCAAATTCTTCATTTTTATAAACCTAATAAAATGGGAGAGTTTATTGACATTGTCATTCCACTTGATTAAAACATCCAAAAGCACTTGCAGAGGACAACGGAAATGGGACAGAGGAACTAAAATAAAAGTGAACACAAAGGACACAGGAAAAATCCCAACTGGGATGATTCTACTTGGTATCTTAAAGCGGTAAGAATTCAGTTTTCACACATCTCAATAACCATGGAATGAACTGAAGGTTGCAATCTTGACATTTATTGGTAAATAATCAGACCCAGGAAGGCAGAGGGCTTGACCGGGGATTGCTTTGAGATCTGATTCGGCTTTGTGGTTCACCCACAGGCTGTTAAGCTTTGAACCAAATCCATTTAAGCAGTAAACATTTGAAATGATAACAGCAATATAACATTTCCCCCATCCTGAAGGGCTCTTTCATACAGGCTTCAGAGAACAAAGCCCAGGTGACATATGAAAAAGTGCCTACAAGTAAGATACAGGGCAAGTGACACGGCACCCTAAGGCCTTCAGCCCAAGTCCGGGAACTCCGTAGGATTCAATACCCAGAACACAGCCAGGCAAGACAGCCAGCGTTGGGCCAGGCAGCCACCGTATTGCATTGCTTGGCTGTTCATTTTATATAAACACACAGCTAAAGAGAATCCAGGAATATCTCCAAAGGAGAAAGCCCTGCTTTTGTCTGACAAAGCTGCTCTGACCCCCAAAGGAACGCACAATAGGAAATGAAAGTTGGACAGAAAATCAATTCCAACAGGAAACAGGATGATCCCTGCTCAAGCTCAATTCCAAGATATATCACTGTAATAACCCAGAGCAGGACAGCCAGGAGCCCTGGCCTCGAAGCCCGCACACTGCAGGAAGCAGGAGAAGGGAGTGGTCCAGAGAAACCACAGAGAGGATCCACATTGTAACCACTGTGGTTCACTGCCACTGTAGTGAAATTTAAATTCATCTGTGCTGCTACTAACGAAAGGTTGATGGCTGTGTGTTAAGAGGAACTTGCACAGAATGGTTAGGGTTAGAAATGCTGAGTGACTTATGTCTGAAATCTTAATAAACCAAACTTGCACTGAGCAAATGAATAGATTGCAATTCTCCCCTAAAAGACTGATACCTTCAGAGGTTCCACTCAACAAATAGAGTTCCTCATGCATGAGAAATAGGAAGATATGAATAAACCCACTTGCTCTTCCAGCCATATCAGAATTTCAGTTGGGCAGCAGAACACTGTATTTTCAGCAAAACTATGAACAGTCTCCAGAAGCCTTCACAGGAGTACATTTTGGAACACCCTCCTGATTCCCTGCTGGGTCACCCAAGTTCAAGAAGCCAAAGTAGATGTTTTCAGGAGCTATTCCTCTGACTCAGACTCTTCTCACAATCTCTGCCTCACTTTTCTAGCCAATTAAAAACAGGACAAATGTAGACCATTGTCACAAGAATTATTAAAGGACAGGGAGGAAAAAGAGAATGTTGTCAAATGGTGACTATGACTTATTTAAGAAAGGACAATGGCCTGGTAAGTTACTCAAGATGGTGAATCATGCTGAAATTATTTACATTAAATTAAATTTTCTTTCCCAGTAGATATAGAGAGATGATGAAAAGAATTCTGGGTATACAATCTCCACATCCAGTCCTATCCAGTATTTGTTGGGCAACTTTGAGCACACCACTTAATTTCTCTGTGCCTCAGTTTCCTTTTATGACATGAGGATACCTGCTCAACTCCTCCTCAGGACTGTTGTCAAAACTAAAAGAGAGGATTATTTGTACAAAAAGTGTTCTGAAAATTCTAAAATGTTCATAAATATTAATTTTTATTACAACCTTTCTAATAATGATTTTCTGATATAGGGTTAATTTATTTTGCTTAAGAAAATATCATCTGACGGCAGAAAGTCAGTTGGGTAAAGAAAAGCCAGCATGGGATCAGAATTTAAACCCATCAAGGGGTGATCCAAAGTGGAAAAAAATAAACCCAAAATTAAGTATGAATGAAAAGTGAAGACCATTCATCAGATCAGGCCTGCTGGGAAAAGATTTTATTTTTTAGGTTAGACTCTGGTTAGGCCAATAGGTCTAAAGGTAACTGAGGCTGGCCCTGCTGCAATAATAATAAGGAAAACAATGTGGCCTTCAAACCGAGCTCTGGGATGGAGGGTTTAGCTAAAAGGCAGGCAGGAGGCAGGGAGCTGGGTAGGAACACAAACAGGTTTAGTAATCAGTCCAAAATCACAGTTGTGAAAACCACATAAAATGCCATCTGGCCTCCTGGATCGTGTGGAACATTAAGCAGAGGCAGCCTTCCAATACACATGTTCTCATCTCTCGGAGAACAGCTCTTCTCATTACCCAATCAACTGTGAAAGAGTTACCAGATCCTGGTCCAGTTTTTGCACCCTTGCCAGAATTGTTCTGAATGCTGGTGAAGCAGCTCATGGATCACCGGCTGCTTCTCACCCCTGGATGCTTTCTGGATTCTGAAAACTAGTCAGGGACAAGTGGGGGTCCCTTCTGCTTCCCAAGACTGTCTGCTAAGGACCATTTCAATCTCCCTTATGCTTTAAAGGTGTTTATATGATTAGTGAACAATATTCTATTCTGAGAACTAATTTGTGTATATGTGTGTGATAAATATATATATATATAAACATGAAATTTGCCAATTTAATCACTTTTGAGTATATAGTTAGTATTTGAGTATATATTCATAACATTATGCAATCGTCACCAAAACCCATATCAGAACTTTTTAACTTCCCAAACTGAAAATCTGTACCCTTTAAACAACAAACCCTCTTTCTCCCTCTTCCCAGCCCCAATAACATCTATTCTATTTTTCTCTCTCTACAAATATGCCTATCATCTGAGTAGAATCAGACAACATTTGTATTTTTTGTGACTGGCTTATTTTATTTAACAAAAGGTCTTCAAGAGTCCCCCTTGCTACAGCATTGTCAGAATTTCATTCCTTTTTAACACTGAATAATATTCCATTGTATGAATGTCGCATGTTCTTTATCCATTCATCCGTCCAGTGGATTCTAAAAATTAGCTTTCATAAAGTGTAAGCTTACTCACAGGAAATGAAAATAAATTTTGCCTATCCACTGAAACATCATGCACAGAGGAAATCTGTCACCAAGGTGTCCCACCTCCTAGTCACTAATCTGTGAGCTTGGGAAGGACAGGAACCACGTCATTGTTCACATTCCCATCCACCACCAAGGTGCCACAACAAGGAAGGCACTTGACAAATGTTTGAAAAGGAAGCAGTGAACCTTCAGGACACCTTTTTCTTCCTAAAGGAAGAGCCTAGTACTTTTCTCTATATCAAACAATTTTCTAGGAAAATCACAGATGCTCAGAGGCCATTTCCTCCTAAGGGAGACTTTTTTAAAAATTGTAAGTCTGATTTTTGAAGGCAATGTTTTATCTAATCAGCCAACCAAAACTGTGTGGCAGCCAAAAGAATAATGGACACAGAGTCAAAGACAAGGATTTAAAATGTGTCTCTCTTATGTGTGTGTGTGTGTGTGTATGTGTGTGTGTGTGTGTGTGTGTGTGTGTCCTTAGTTAAATCACTTTACCCCTCTGAATTTCAATTTCATCATCTGTAAAACTGAAAGAAAAAGACTTGCCCTCATAGAGTTATTGTGAGAATCAAATAAAACCTCCCAAACAGAAAATGTATATAGTGAGGTTCATGCAATTCAGATTGGTGTAGGTTGATTCAACTTACTTCAGCATAAAAATACAAAAAGAAGGCATGCACTGCTCCTGAGTTTGCTCTCTAAGAAGCCAAAACATAAATAAAATCACTTGCAAGTTACACACAAAATAACCATAAAATCATGTCACACTGAGATAAGGCCATAAAAATAATCTGATGAGTTTTGATTGAGCTCTTTGGGAAAGTGATGGGCAGTTAGCCGAGGGGATGGGAATTCTAGGCAAAAGACAAAATTAATAAAGAGGATAAAATGCAAACCAGTAGCTGAGCAGAGAAAAAAAGTTAGGTCGACTTTGCCAAGCAAGGGTTTGGTTCCTGACCTAACTTTCTGGGTAGCCCATCAAGACTTCTGAGAACAGATGGCCCTTCAGTCAGAAATCTGCTGGAACTGACCTTGAAGAACAGCATGCAGCCTGAGACCAGTTTCCAGATGTGGCCCAACTGCTCCTTTGTGTGAGCCCTTATCATCCCCACTCATTCCTACCCTCTGAGTGTCTCTGCCTGTCTCTGGTTTTACAAATGGCTCTGTCCTGTAATTGTTGAGATTGGAAACTTGTTAATAAAGGGTTTCAACCACCACGATGGTTCTTCAATACTGACCTTGAGAGAAGAGAAATTCAGTGAACCTGGATGTTGGTTAGACACTGGCTCCTAGATGGGAAATATCATAGATAACACCATTGTCCCCCTTGTTCTCTGACTTTGGGTTTTATCATCTATCAAATGGAAAGAATCAGAATTGCCCTCACAGGGTTATTATGAGCATCCAATGAAATCTCCCAAGCTGAAAATTAACAGTGGGTTTCACCCAATTTAGTTTACATACCCCAGTTCTATTTACTTACCTCAGCATGTAAATACAAAAAGAAGACATGCACTGCTCATGAATGAAAAAAAAAAAAATCACCACACATCAAAACTTCCAGGACCCTAAAATTTGTTCCCCAAAAGAAAGTTCCTATCAGCAAATAGAGCCCAATTCAATGAATGAACACAAGTATCTTAGGCTGGAAGACATCCAAACACTGAAGGCTCATTGGACACTTACCTTGGGATCAATATTGTGTTAGATGTGGAGGGTTTAAGTATGAATAACAGAGAGTCAGAGAAGTCTTCACTTAAGTTCAAGTCTGAATCAGAGCTGCTTTCAAGAAACCCAAATTCTGCAAACAGTTCCTCACTCATTCATGTCTCTTCACACCTCCAAAGCCATTGAGCAAACCGGCACAAGGCACTCCCAGGAGGAAGTCCAAAACAAGTTTCTCAAACAAATCTAGTTCAAATAAAACTAGATAAAAGAATTTTCCTAATTATACTTAAAAGATATGTTTCTTTCAAACAGTTCAAGTCCCTGAAAAGTAATGTTTCCAAGAACAGGACTTAAGTAAACATTAACTAGAACCATCTCTCATATCCAAACTGTCTCTAGAGTCCACTCTTACATCATCACCTCCTACATGGTCCACCGTGCAACCAAAGACAGCTACATCTTTCCAAAACCCACTGAAAACACTACTTGATGTGAAATCATATGAGGCCTCAGGGGAGGGGATTATGATCTCATTTTACCATTTCAAGAGACCTGGATTCATGCATAGAATTCTCCACGTCTTCCTTAAGTTTGATCATAGCCATTTATCACTGATCAGTTTAACCTCATGACTTTGAGGATGTGCCTACATCACAAAAATGAACCGCTGATTCAAGCAGTTGACCAGTTCAGTTTTGTTAAAAATCAATTAAGAAGCTGACTGAATTGACCACTTGTTGAACTGAAGTTTCTAATTAATTCTGTTACAATGTTAAACCAATGGTGTGTGTAACATTCCCCTAGAATGTAGGAAGTTGTATCTAATATTGGGAAAGGGATCATTTCTCTCCACCCCCAAATCAAGGTTGGTTTGTTTGTTTCACTATGTCTGTGCTTCACTATCTATGTCTTAATTGGTGTGACATTCTGCTTTGAGCTCTAACTCTCTCTGCAGTGTTTCTCCATGAGTTGAAGGAGACAAAGATACACTTATGAAAATATTCAAGCAGCGAAAGCTGCAGTCTCCACTCAAGCTGCCCTCCTTCCGAACATTTCCATCAAGAACTGGTCTCAACCCCTTCTTCACCTCCACCTCCAGCGATTCTCTTCTCCCTATTCCCAGTATTAGTAGACCCAAAAGAGAGATTCAGTCATTTAGATGAAAAAGCAAACGCCTGCTATTCAGTTTTTATGTTGATGCAGGGATGCCTTATTAACATTGATGCCTTAGGAACACAAGCCAGCTCATAAAGCAATTCAGAAAAAGGAAAAGAGTCACTGTGAAATTTTGAGGGGAAAGCTATTTGACTCCTTCAAAGATCTAAAATGGGATGATGCCGATTAATTGTTGAAAGGATTTTCATGTACAGACCCTGATGCTTTGGTTCTTTCCTTGAGAACAGAGTTAGCAGGAGGGAGGGAGGGGAGGGAAGGGGAGACTGGTAACAGATCCTCTCCCTTTATGACCTGGAGTGAAATGAGAGCTGGGGACTCTGTGGGAGGTTTCCAACACACTGTACTGCCTTCCATTTCTATGGATCCTTTCTCCAAAAACCCTCTAAGTGTTTTATGAACCTTGCCATAGACTTCCTGTCCATGGCCCCTCAGGATAGAAAACAGGGCAGCCATTATGGTCTATATTCCTGAAAGGAAGAACTCAAAAAACAGTGTAAACTGCCTTATTTCTCCAGGGGACTCTGCCCACGGGAAATCAAGAGTTTGAACTTGCAAATTCAAAGACTTATTCATCTCACAGCTTCTTCCAAGAAGACAAATCAGAATGACTGAATTCAATTTTATGCAAGTTCCTAAACAGAAAGATATAAATAAAGAAATTGTCCTTCTTTATTGCCAAGCTTTTACCCTAAAAATCTCTTCACTGACTAAAAGCCATCTGCTGTGAGGCTAACTTTGATCAGGAAAGACTCTTGAAGCTGCCAGGGTTGGGGGAATCAGACTGGGGTATTTTGTTCATTTATGTCAAGAACAAAGAATCCACGCAGGCCTCTTGTTCTCCATGGTAGGTTAAACCTGTGTCCAACCCCACAATGTCCTGTGGCTGCCACCCAACCCCTTACTCCTGAAGCACAGACCTGGCTTAGGACCCCATCAGTCTCACTGCCCGGATCAATCAGAACCCGACCAAGCAAAATCAACAACAAAATAAAAGAGACAAACCAAGTATATGACAGAGGGAAAACAAGGTTTTCTTAGCCTTGGGGACAGGATTATGAAAGATTAAAAACACAGGCTCGCATAAGGCCTGAGTCAAAAGCCTCTCTAAATTACATTGCTCAGATTTTATTATATTATCTTCGTGGTAGAGTTATTAAACATTAAAGATAATGACTCCATTCTACAAGTAACTTAATATTGAACATGACTGATAGCAGGACCTGGGCTTTCAAGAAAAGCCTGAATGTCAAAATTCAGGAGCTGAGATGGCACCGTAGCACATATAGGCCACTGGGTTAATGAACTGTTGGCCAGAGAAAGGCTGTAAATGTTTCATTAGGAAGAAGCTGGGCAGCCACCACATTGCTTCTGTGACCCACTGAGAACCAAGGAAGGCTGGGGAGGGAGATGAGTTTGCAGACACACACTTGGCTGGTTCCATCAACAATCATCTGTCAGTTAGCTCTTCCCAGAACAGTCAAGTGAAGCTTAAGATGCTCCCGGGAGCCAGCACCAGAAGGGAGACCTCTGCCTCACCCTGAAAACCCAGGTACTCCAAGATAGTGAAAGGTTTTGACAGGTTACGAAGTTTTTAAAATGATACCCAATGGGGAAAAATCATGTGTGAAGTAGAAACTGTGGCAGATAAAAACACCTGCCCCAAGACCTCAAAGGGAAGGAGCTAGGCACTGTCTTTACCAAAATGATCTACTTCTGAGGCCTGTTTGAGGATTTGTGAAGTGACATTGAGTTCTCTGGGTCCAGCCCAGGTCAAAATGTATGAGGATGACACTGAGCAGCTGGAATGACGACTCCTCTCCTTCCCTGTTTCCTGACCTCCCAGTACCCCCATGTGTGCTCACAGGCTATGGGGTCACCACACGTGTATTAGTCAGCTTTCCATTGCTGTTTAAAAAAAAACCTGAGAGAAACCAAATTAAAGGAGGAAAGATTTATTTTGGTTCATGATTTCAGTCAATGGTCACTTGGCTCCACTGTAGGCCTGTGACAAGACAGAACATCCTGGCAGCCAGGGTGTGACAAAGCAAAGCTTCTCACTTTTAGGCAGCCTGTAAGCAGAAGGAGGAGAGGGACCAGGGATAAGATATATCCTTGCAGGGTATACACCTGGTGACTTACTTCCTCCAGGTAGTTCCCACCTCCTAGTTTCTACCACTTTATAATAATCAATTCAATTATGAACCCATCATTGGATGAATCCATTGGATGAGGTCAGAGCCCGCATGATACAATCACTTCCCCAAAGCCCCACCTCTGAACAATGCTGCACTGGGGACCAAGCTTTAACACAGGAGCCTTTGGGGGACATTCTAGGTCCATACCATAACTGCATGGAAGATTATTTTGAACACATACTACTGACCAGGTTATCAGAAACTTCAGTGTGAGTTTTTAAAAAATATTTTTATTAGTTGTTGTTGGGCCTTTATTTAATTTATTTATTTATATGCAGTGCTCAGATCAAACCCAGTGCCTCACACATGCTAGGCAAGTGCTCTACCACTGAGCTACAACCCCAGCCAACTTCAATGTGAATTTAATTGGATGAATTTCTTTCTTCCTTACACTTTGCTGGAGATTTGATGGTAAACACTGGAAGGGATTTTACAATGCATCTTGTAAATATATTCTCTAAATAGCCCAAGAAGTTTTTTTTTTTTAATTAGGTTATATCTCTCCTCTGTTAAACTTTCAACAGCTTCTCATTCATGTCTTAAGAAAGAGCCTTCTCAGCCTACCCAGTCCTGGGAGTCTGATCCAGCACACCTCTCTTCTCCCTCACCTCTGAACTCCACCTTCTCTGTCCTGTCCCCTCTGTTACCTGTTCTTCCTCAATTCTGCATGTCTTTGAAACTAATAACACTTGTACTTTCTAGTCCAATTCTTACCAGTTGAGAACAAGAATCATGCTTTACTTGTTCACTGCTGTAGCCTGATACAGAAGAGCCAGGAGTATCCAAGGCTCAGCAGAACAGCAGGTGCTACAGACATATCATCCTTTGAATAGGACTTGGGCACTAACAGAGGCCTGAGTGCTTGGTTAACAGCAGTGGAGTGGTCCAGAAGTAAGAGATGGATGACAGGGATGTGGAATGGAACCCAAAAGAAATTTTATCTTCTTTGAAAAGTTTTCCAAGATTTTGGCTAAATCTGATACTTACTGGACTCAAAAAAATTCAAGCATTTTAGAGCACTTACAAAATACTTACAACATGCTCACAATTTTGGAAAAGGGAACTCAGTAATCCTCCTCCCTGTATCCCTGTTCCTTTGCAATGTGACTTTGCAGCTCCTCCCCTCAAGAAGATGAGTCTATTCCCCCTCCATTTAGGTTTGGACTAGTCTTTTGATGGCCTTAGCCAATAAAATACAATAGAAGTGACATTGTGCCTGTTCTGAGCTTGGGCCACAGAGGTACTGTGTACTTCTCACTTTCTGCCCCACTGCCACTGAAGTAAGTCCAGTTAGACTCTGGAAGATAAAGAATCATTTGGAAAAGTGAGGACACCTCCCAGCTGTGGCCAACTTAAATCATTCAGGCTCCTGCTGATCTGAAAGCTGGCCACAGACACATGAGGGTTAAAACCAGAAAAACTGCATAGCTCAACCAGCCAAAACTGCTAGTCTGCAGAACCATGGACAGATAAATACATGATGTTTTAAGATACAAGGTTTGGAGTGGGTTTTTTTTTATGTAGCAAGAGATAGCTGAGACACCAAGGAGGCAGTGGGGAGGCATAAATGAATAGATATGAAAAAGCCCACCACCTTGCTGAGATAGGCACCACTTCCATTCACCCATTCATTCTCATATTCAAGATTTCATTAAGCACCTACTGAATTGTATGTAGACTCTGTATTCTAGGGTAGAGATCTAAAGGCAATAAGACACAGTCCCTGAATCCAAGAAAAAGAGAATGTAGACAATGAGCAATTCTAAACCTGAGTGTCTCAAGTACTAAGACCAGAGTAAAGAAGCCTAACAAAGTTGGAGGTAGGACTGAGGGTGGGATGGGGCAGTTTGAGAAGGCTTTCTACAAAAGCAATGTCTCAGGAGAGAACTAAAGGATGAAACACCTAGGAAAATCAGAAAGCATGTTTCTCAGCAGAGGCTTGCTACCTATATTTTCAATCTGTGCTGCTTGTTGTTAAAAGGAGGATGGTACTTATTGTTTCCATTACACCTCTTGATGTTGTTCCTCTCTTTGTTTTTTTTTTAATGAATTAAGAAAATTCAGGGAATAAAATTCCAATTTTCCTACAGAATAATTGCTAATTTGGAAACTAACACTCTATAAAAAGTTTTAATTGTGAAGCTGCCCCCTCCCCCACTCCCCCCAAAAAGGAAAGAAATGCATGGGAAAGGAAAACACAGAAACCCTCACTATGTAGTTATCCAAGGTGGAAAAAAAGATTTCAAGATTGCAGAAACTCATTTGAGCCACAAAGCCACAATTTAAGTTAGCAATTTTCACCCTTGATGTTGCACATCACTCCTGATTATACCAATTAATTAAAGTGGGTGCATCTGGTTCCTTCTAATTTTCTGCTCTCAGGCAAAGAGCAACTACTAATAACTGTTTATTAGATGATTTTTTTCAAGCCTACATATATACTTGCTGAGTAGAAAATCATGAGAATAGAAATAATAACAATAATAATAATGGGCTAGAGTAATAGAAGTGTTCTACAATGCCTGGATTCCTATAATTTGCCAGTAGTTTCTTCAATGATAATTTGTTCAAGGGACAGAGGATGCTTTCAGATCTGACCCTATAAAACAAGAACAATAAAAAAATCCCATTTCATTATGCCTTATGAAGATGGGGCCTGACTTGATCAATGAGCTCTGGTGAGAATTCCAAAATGGTGGTTCAGAAGGAAACATTACTTCCGAACCCCATTTCTTCCATGTGTAAGGCCCGCATAAGAGGTAGTACAAATCTCCCAGTAATCAAATGTAACAAAGCCTATTATGTTAGTTGCCTGTGTTGCACATGGATATGAAAAATGGCTGTTGAACTATTTAGACTGCCTTTCCTCTTCCCAATAAAAACTCACTCCCTAAAATAGCAACATTTAACTGCAAACAGGGTCTTCAATTGGCAAGACCTTTGGGTTATTCTTGCTAACTACAGGGACATTCTAAGTGTTAATTAGCAGATCTGCATGTTAAATAGCTCCTCCCTCTTATAACACAAGGAATGTAGACATACATTATAATAGACTCATTTAGGAATCCATTCAGGATCCTGTTGTCCATTCTGTGACATTGTCTCTCTAGAGCCCACCACTGTAGAGTAAGACTTCATTGTCCATGGACCCAATCCCAATTTGAATGGTACATTTTTCTTATTTTTCTTCTGTGTGAGTGCCACTTTTTTCAGGAAAACTTGTTCAATACTTTTTGGTGTCAGCTATAATTTCTGGTTGAGAATATGTTCTGGAGGCATAGAACAGATCATTAAATAGGATGCTGTATTATCCTCAATCCACTTAGGCTGTCCATTTTCCTGCCTTATGCTAGTTGCTAAGGAGATTAGTGTGAAACGGGGCCCCTGTCCTAAGGGGTTAATCATTTTACACTGCTCATTCCCCACAGAAGTCATAATCTGCTGTGTGTGAAATCACATTTAGTTGCTGTGAAAATGATTACGATGCTTGGGGTGGAACGTTAAGGCTTCAGGTGGGGAGATAAATAGTGAGAGCAGATGGATTCCCAGAAAACAAAAAGTTCTTCCCAGGAATAATGCTCACTAACAAAACAGAGTAAGACAAAGGGATGGTATGGTGAAAGAAGGTAATTTGGGACATGAAAATTGACTCTGTTGGTAAATTTTCTATCTGTTTCCTTCTTCATTCATTCTTTAAAAAAAACAATAATAGTATAATTAGGATACTCAAAAGATAATTGCCCAAACCAGAAACTTATGGGGAAAATGAGGATAAGAAGATGAAAAAAAGTAGGCATTTGACAATGAAATCCCCAGTTACTACTGAAGTTGGGAATTCTTTCCTCTCCCTGGGGCATGTGTCAGTAAAGAGAAGAGGCACAGACATCCTTAGATCAAAGACCCTTCCTTAATAAGACCAACATCATTGTGATGTGCTGAAAGTCCAGCATAGAACAGGTTATGATAATCCCTTAATCAGCCTTGAAAACAAGGCCAAATCCCAATAATTTGGAGGAAAGAAAAAACACACTTATGTAGATTACAAAATAGTAGATATAACTAAAATGTGCAAGCACAGTCCAATTTTAAGACATTTAAATTCTGCTTGATGTGAAAATTTAACAACTGAAAGTAATGGAAATTAACAAGTGCATAAAATGAACCATATATAAATCATTAAGTATTTTTAAAATAAAAATGAAATAAAACATTTAAAAATAATACTGACTACCAGAGAAGAGAATTGTCTTAGACCTACAAAGATTTTTCCTATTACACATGATAAAGAAATTTCTGAAAAAGTTTTAAGAAAGTAAAAAAATTTAAGTGAATGGAATTCTAGATGTTTTTTAAGTTTACCATTTAAATTTACCTTGCACCAATTTCTCTTATAAAATAAGAAATAAACAAGGTCAGTAATAACCATCACTGAATTTATCTTACTCATAAATATGCCAAATGTCTAGATATCTTGAAAATGGACAAATATGTATCCCAGTAATTCTCTTCTGGATATAGCACTTAGTAGCTAAAGAATCAATAGCCAGCACTTAAGAGTTTGAACTTCTTTCTACCTTTTCTTAGCCACTCCAGCCTAAGAAGCCACAGGTAATTTTAATTCACAAGTACTTCACATACCAGGCAACACATAGGCCTCTGATGAGCAAGTTCGAAGGAATGAAGCTTTCTCATGAATTCCTTTTCTGAAAAATCCTACCCTAAGGATGCAATAGAGGAGGACACAGAGGTCCATTTGAGTTAACGTTCTTCTGATTTTCTTTTGTTGTTGTTGTTTTATCTTCAATTTTATGAAATATCTCATCTGGAACATTCCACCTGAGAAACTTCAGGTATAAAAATGAACATACTTAAGTAATAAATCAAACTCTTAGGAAATGTAAATTTTTGAGCACAGATCCACATGACGGACCATCATAGGTAAAGGAGAACAATGTCTCTGTAGCAAAGTGAATTCACGTTCCAAATTCTTAACTGTCCCTGGACCTTCTGTGGTATGATTTTGCTGTTCCTCCCACTTGAGGCAGAATAGATTTCCTACCTGACTGGGGGCCATGTGAGTTGCTCCAGCTAATGGAACATAGGCAGGAATAAAGCGTGCAAGGTCTAGACCTTGAGGGGCATTGCATCTTCCACTCTGCCCTCTTGAACTACTGCCACTACTAGGAGCTGAGTATGCTTTATTGATCCAAGGAGAATGAGAGACAAGTGGAGTAAACTGGTGGGCACTGTGCTGAGCTGAGCCCTGCCTGGACCTGTAGATGCCAGCTAACTCCCAGAGACAGATGCAAACATAAAATGATTGCTATTTTAAGTCATTAAGATTTGTAGTAACTTATCACAAAGAACTACTGTGGCAAGAGAGAGCCAATGTTTGGTTTGCTGGTGTTTGTTTGTTTGTTTGTTTGTTTGTTTGTTTGTTGTGCTAGAGATTGAACTGAAGACCTCATTCCTGCTAGGAAGCACTCTATCACTGAGCTACACCTCTAGTCCCTACCTTACTTTTCTTTTGAAGAATAGAAATCTAAATAAGATAACTAATAAGATAACTACACACACACACACACACACACACACACACACACACAAATATATATATATATGACCCCCTACTAGGCACAATGGCCGGCGCATGCCTTGGGAGACCAAGTCAGGAGAATCACAAGTTCAAGGCCAGCCTCAGCAAAGCCCTGTCTCAAAATTTTAAAAAGGGCTGGGGATGTGGCTCAGTGTCTAGGCATCCCTGGGTTCAATTCCTGGTACCAAAAACAAAAACAGGACTCCCAAAGAGCTATGTCTTCAGTAGATGAACTCAATCAAAACCTGCCCCATAGAAATAAACTATGCCTCTCAAATTTGGGTCCAGACAGAATTGATGAAATTAAGAAAATCTCACCTAAATTTGAAATTGGAGTCAGAATTTATATCACCTGTGTGTCCCACAAATGCCACAAATTTTAGGTAAGGCACCCTGGGCTGGTAAAACCCTAGGTACCTAGAAAAATAAAACCTCAGTGCTTTCTGGAGGAAGGTTCTTTAAACCCAAGACTCAAAAATTTCCTAGAGATAAAATCACAAGGAACATGAATCACAACTTTAAAAAAGAGCTATTGTAGCTAAAAGGACATAAATAAAACTAAAATAATGATAATTACATTTAGAAAATGAGCAAAAAATTACATATTATTTACCATTTAAGTTAAATTCAAAAGGAGGCAAAACTAAGCAATGTTATTTACATATTTAATATGTGGTTTAAGACTATATTACTATCAAGGGGCTGATTAGCACTAAATTCAGGTCAAAGGTCACTTCTGATGGGATAGAGAAAGAAGGTACAATAAGACAATATACGGGACTTCAAAAGTACTATAATATTCCATTGCTTTATCTTGGTGGATAGTAGGAGTAGCCCTCACTTGAAATGTTTGGCACCAGAAATGTTTCAGAATTTGGATGTTTATTGATTTTGGAATATCTGTATATACATCATGAGAAATCTTGGGGATAGGACCTAAGTCTAAACACTAAATTTACATATGTTTCATATATGCCCTATATATACAGCCTGAAGGCAATTTTATATGATGTTTCTAATAATTTCATGCATGAAAAAGTTTGATGGCACGGAATTTTCTACTTGTCGATTTTGGAGCATTTCAAATTTCAATAATTTTGGAGGAGAAATCAACCTATACATGGATATTCTTTTCACTACTATCCTTTAACTTTATATTTATGCTACATACAGCTTTTTGTATATACATTTTACAATAAAAATCTAAATAAAAATAAATAAATAGATAGATAGATAGATAGATAGATAGATAGATAGATAGATAGATAGATAGATAGATAGAAAGAACGAACAAACGAACAGGTACCAGATCACATACAGCCCAAGTCTGGACACTCAGAGAACTTTCCCTTACCAGTCAAGTATGTCAGTAGGCCCTGGGGCAGCCTTCCTCTTTTCAAAGGGATGAGAATTAAAAACAGATGATGGAAGGACTCGCCATTAATGGTTTAGAAAGCAATAGCATAAAAGGATGTTAAGAGCTGATTACCAGTAAAGGAATGAGAATGGTCAACATTGATGACACTTTATGTTGCTGTCATCACTCCATAGAGATTAAAAGCATCAGGCCCAAACCCCTAAGTGCCTTGGCCTCATAGTGTTAAAGAATGCAAATGTTCTGATGACCTGGGTGCCTACAACAACAGAGAAGATGAGCCTCCTTCCCCTCCTGGCTTGGGCAAATTATGAGTTCTTTTCAGATACACATAGCTTCAGAGACTACCTGGAGTCTCATACCTGCCAGTACCATCCCGATATTGGGATCAGCAGTAACATTCCTTGAGTCTTCCCCATTTCCTTCAGGCGGGCCACCTGTTCCATGAGCAAGGCATAGGCTTTGTTTGGAACTGGCTCTCAGGCACACTGAGAGGAAATTGAGTTCTAAACAGAATACGTCAGAGGAGAACCTGCTCCGGCGTCCCAATGTCCAACTGCTTTGAGATCCAGCCACTCTAATTACTCTGGAATAGGGTTGCTCCTCATGATGGATCTTGGTTCTTCACCAATCAAAGCACTTCCCAAAGAGATCAGCAAGTCCCCATTTTGCAAGAGAAAAAACAGAAAGACAAGTTTATTTTCTAAGAGCTGAACAAGCCTATGGCAGAGTTGGTCCTGGAACTAATTATCAGGAAGATGTTTCCCTTCTTTGGAGAGGAAAAATGGAAGGCAAGAAAGGCAGTGATAACCAGAGTATAAAAGGCCAAGATAGGAGTACACAGAGTTTCTCTCATAGGGAATTCCCATCATCAGCTTTTATATTCATCCTTCTAACGAATTTAGACTTCATAAGCATGTAAACTATTCTCCACCCTGGACTTCTGGAGAGAAAAAAGAAATTTCTGATTCAGGAAAGGAACTGCTAACGCCAAACAGAGACAGCACGGACCTGCCTTTATGTCAAGGCTATTGATTTAGGCCTGAAATTCTGAATGCAAAGTAATGAAATAAAGGAGCTGTGAAAATGATAAATGATGTAAAATAAAAAGTACACTTAATGATGTCCATAACTTGAAAAGAGGACACACTGGCAGCAAAATCAGTGCAAAGAAATGAATACTCAACAGCTCAAGATGATAATGTATGAAATGAGTCCTGCTGACTAATACACAGGAGAGAGGCCGCTGATGACACAGAGTGAACAATACAGGTAAATTGTTCTCCTAAAATTTATGCATGGCAGAGAGTCTGAATTGTGATTTCTATGGCAATAGTTGGGGAAAATTATAGCACTCTAATGTAGGTACAGTTTTTCCTTTTGTTATTACCCCCACCTCCTTTTTCCCTTAACCCTTTTAAAATAATTGTCCTGCCTGCCCACTTTTCCCTTCCCCCAGCATTTAATAATTTCACTTCATCCCTCAGTACTTGTTATGATCCATCAGTAAATGTGGAATGCCAGTCTAGGTGGGATTATTGGCAGAACATTATCAACGGAGGAGACAAGAATCTAGAGTGAAAATTTGTGGCAGGGTTGAGGACAACCAAACCTCCTTGGGGTTTTATCTGAAGTACTGGGGATTCTTCAAACTCCCATCCTCTCTGATCCAAGCCTCCTCACCATTTCCCAGTCACAGCAGCAGGGGGTCATTGTGTCTGCAGAAATGGCAGTGCCCCAAAAGCACCCCAAAAGGACACTGGCTAGAAAAAGGTAAAAAGAGAATGGTGTTAGAAGAGCAAGAAGAGCAAGAACGAATCCATAGCACACCTGGAATCTCAGCCACTGGGGAGGCTGAGAGGATCACAAGTTCAAGGCGAGTCTTAGCAACTTAGTGACCCTGTCTCAAAACAAAAAGGGCTGGGGATGTAGATCAGTGAGAGAGCACCCTGGATCCAATTCAATCCTAGCACAGAGGGGGGAAAAAAAACGAAGAAAAAGAAAAGAAATCTATAGAAATATCATATTTCTTTTTCTTTTATTCACTTTGTTAAGTGGTGGTACATTTCCATTTGCTTAGGATTTTTTTTTCCCCTTCTCCAAACAAAATCTTATACTAAACCCCCTAAATATAATTCATTTAAAACAGAGTTCTTTGGGTTAGGTGAGTCAGGGATCTGGAGCCCATGGCTCTGTCTTTATTTGATACATTGCTCACAATGTAGCTCCCAGGGCACCTCCAGGAATCCCCAGGACACTAAGGAATCCATTTAGGTGCCACTGAACAGTGGATAACAGCCAAAGATACAGGTGGGCTCGCTTTGATCAAAGAGTGGTTAGATTGACAACTACAGTAAAACTCCCCAAATCACTTCCCATCTGTATTAGTTTTCTAATGTTGCAGTAAAAAAAAAGAAAATTACCACAAACTTGCTGGCTCTTAATAGAAATGTATCCTTTGAAAGTTCTAGGAGGCCAGAAGTGTGAAATCAAGGTATTGGCAAAGTTGGCTCCTTCTGGAGAGAGAGACAAGCCACCCCATGCCTCTCTTCTAGCTTCTGGGTGTTGTCAACAATTCTTGGCAATCTTTGGCTTAGAAACATCAATTAAATTTAAATCTCTGCTTCCACTTTCACGTGGTCTTTTCTCCTGTGTCCTAGTACCTTCTCCTTTTTTTGTCTGTTATAAAAACACTCCTTACTAGATTTAGGGCCCAACCTAATGATGTTCCCTCAAGATCCTTACCTTCATTACATCTGCAAAGACCTCCTGGTGAAATGATTTTGCAAGATGACAAAATAGGAAGCCCTAGATCCTCCTTTTCCCCATGGGGACACTTAACAATACATGAACCAATTTCTTTTGTGATGAATCCAGAAAACAATTAGAGATTCCTGCTTCCCAGGCAAGTGCAAAACCAGATGCATCAATGCTGGTAGGGATATTCTCGGAGCTCCCACTTGCCACAGTCCCTCCCCCCAGTTCAATAGAGTAAAACTGAGAGGGAACTCTCAGTTCCTAGCTTCTGCCTGAGGAGAACAGTTGAAGCCCACATTCTGTGTTTTAGCTTTTGGGGGCTACCCAAGGAACTAGTCTCAGATTGCTGACAGGAACCAGCACACTTTACAAGCCTCAAGGCCACTGAAAACAAAAGAGGGCCAGACATCTTGAGGAAATTTCAGGAAACCTGCAGTACCACAGACACCAAAGAGAGCAAAATACTATGAGCTCCTGGGAGTGGGGGTGGTGGGAGGAAATTAGCAAATTCCTCTAACACATAAAAGTCCAGAAAAGACATCATTCATAGAAAAGAGAAGGTCTGAAAGACCCCCAGAATCTCTAGAAGGGTTGATTGGTGAGAATTTTTCCTGCATGAAGCCTGTCTGAAAACTCTGAGAGAGAACTGCTCTCAACTCATACACACACACAAAAAGAAACATGGTCCAATCAAAGGACCAAAATAAATTTCCAGAAACTTACTCCAAAGAAATGGCAATATATTAATTACCCAACAATAATTTCAAAATTACCACCGTGAAGTTGCCAACTAGCTCAGGAAAATGTTGCATGAACCAAATGAGAACATCAACAGAGACAGAAAATATTAAAATTAAAAAGAACCAAACAAAATTCAGAGCTGAAAAATATAATTATTGAACTGAACTATGCACCGAGGTTCAACAGAAGACTTGATAAATCAGAAGCAAAAATCAATAAGCTCAAATATTGGTCATTTAAAATATCCAATCAGAGAACCAAAAAGAATGAAAATAGTGAAGAAAATCTGAGATACTTATGGGACACTATCAATATGTACATTTAAGGAGTCCCAAAAGGAACAGAGAAAAAGGGAGGGGGGCAGTTTTTAAAGAAATAATGGTAGGAAACTTCTAAAATCTAGGGAGGGAAAAGGAAATATGGATTCAAGAAGCCTAATTGATTCCAACTATGTTGAACTCCAAGAAGTCTACACCAAGGCACATTATGATCAAACTGTCAAATGTCAAATACAAAGTGAATTTTGAAAGTGGAAAGAGAAAAATCAACTTGTCACATACAACAAAGTCCCCATAAGGCTATCAGTGGCCTTCTCAGGAGACAGCTTGCATACCAGAAGGAAGCAAAATGGTACATTTGATCAAAGTGCTAAAAGAAGAAAACTGCCAACCAAGAATACTATATCTGGCAAAACTGTCCTTCAGAAATGAAAGAGAAATACTTTTCCAAATAAACAAAAGCACTAGATCAATTTTGCCAGAACTGCTAAAGGAAGTCTTTCAAATTGAAGTGGAAGGATACTAGGCTGCAAAATGAAAGTATATGAAGGTATAAAGCTCACCAGGACAAGTAAATATCTAAACAAGTATAGATTCTATAATATTTTAACAGTGGTATGTGAATCACTTTTAATTTTGGTATAGAAGTTAAATGACAAAAGTATAAAAATAACTACATAAATATGTTAATGATACATGGTGTAAAAATATATCATTTGTGACATCAATAACATACAGTGTGGTGAGGGAGAAGTGAAAGTATAAGTTTTATGTGTGACTGAAGTTATTATCCACTTAAAACAGATGGCTAAAACTATGAGATATTTTATTTAAGTCCCATGTTAAGCGCAAAGAAAATACCCATAGAAGACACACACACACACACTCACACACACAAAAAAAAAACAGAAGAGAGAGAAAGAAATCAAAGTATATCACTTGAAAATATGAACAAAAGGAAGAAAGCAAGAGAGGAAAAGGATAAAAAAGAAATCGGAAAAGGCAGACAAAAAAATTAACAAAAGAATGATTATAAATCTGTCCCTCTCAGTAATTACTTTCAAGGTAAAAATCAATTAAACTCCTGAGCCAAAATACATAGAAGCTAACTGGAAAACAAACAAGTCCAACTATAGGTATGCTGTCATCAAGGGACTCACTTTAGATTTAAAGACACACATTGGCCAAAAGTAAAAGAATGGAAAAAGATAGTCCATGACAACCGTAACCAGAATAGCAGTGGCAGCCATACTTAGACAAAATAGACTTATCAAACAAAAAAAATTATCATGAGACACCAGAAATGACATTTATAATGATGAAAAGATCAATTTACCAGGAAGATAAAACAATTACAAGCATTATATATACCCAACATAAGAGAACCCAAATATATGAAGCAAATAGTGGCAGAACTTAAAGGAGAAATAGACAGCAACACAAGAATAAATAGCAAGAGATTTCAATATCCCACTTTCACTGTAGAATAAACTATCCATACAGAAGATCAACAAGGAGATAGAAGATTTGAACTCCACTGTTTTATAGCCATCTATAAAACATTCCACCCCACAGAAGCAGAATATGCATTTTTCTCAGGAGCACATGAAACATTCTCCAGGATAGATCACAAAACAAGGCAACAAATTTAAGAAGACTAGAATCACACCAAGTATTTTTCCTGATCACTTTAAAGTAAAAATTAATAGCAGACAAAAAAACTTGAAAATTCACAAATATGTGGAAACAAAACAGGTTGCTCTTAAACAGAGAAGAAATAAGGGAATTTATAAAGTATCTTTAGATAAAAACTAAACATGTAACTCATGAGAAGTAGCAAAAATAGTACCAGGAGGGAAGTTTATGGCAGTAAACACCTATGTTAAAGAAGAACAAAGACCTCAAATAAACAACCCAACTTTCTATCTGAAGAAATCAGAAAAAGAAAAAGAATAATACAGATTAGAGCAGAAATAAATGAAATGGGGAATAGAAAAATAACAGAAAAACAGCAATGAAAGTAAGAGTTGGTTTTCAAAAAGATAAACAAATTTTTAAAACTTTCAACCAGAATAAGAAAAAAAACAGAAAAGACACAAATAAAAATAAAAAAAATCAGAAATGAAAAAGGGGACATAACTGATAACACAGAAATAAAACAGATTATGAGACTACCATGAACAACTATACACCAATGAATTGACTAACCTAGGAGAAATGGATAAACTTCTAGAAACATAAAAACTACCAAGACTAAATTATGAAGAAATAGAGAATCTGAACAGACCTATAACTAGAAAGGAGACTGAATTGGTAATCAAAAACCTCCCAACAAAGAAAAGCCCAGGACCAGATGGCTTCACTGAAGAATTCTAGAAAACATTTAAAGAAGAAGTAATGCCAATCCTTCTCAGACTTTCCCAACATAGAGTCGGGAGAGGAGGGAACACTTCCAAACTTATTTTTTGAAGCCAGTATCACTCTGATAACAAAGCCAGACAAAGAAATTGGAAGAAAAGAGAAGAAAAACTACCGTCCAATATCTCTAATGAATATTGATGCGAAAATCCTCAATAAAATACCTGAAAACTGATTTCAGCAGCATATTAAAAGAATCTTATACCATGACCAAGTAGGATTTATCCATGATTTGCAAAGGATGATTGAACATACAAAAATCAATGTGATGTGCCACATTAAGAATGAAAGACAGAGCTGGGGTTGTGGGTCAGTGTAGAGCACTTGCCTAGCATGTGTGAGGCTCTGAGCTCAATTCTGAGCACCACATATAAATAAAAAAATAAAGGTCCGTTGACAACTAAAAATATATTTTTAAAAAAATGAAAGGTGACTAATCAAATAAGTGAGGCCCTAAGCAACTTGGTGAGACCCTGTCTCTAAATAAAATATAAAAAGGGCTGGGGATGTGACTCAGTGGTTAAGCACCCCTGGGTTCAATCCCTGGTACCAAAAACAAACAAAAAAAAACCTCATATGATCACCTCAATATGAATTCAACATATTTTCATGATAAAAAGCACTCAAAAAACTAAGAATGAAAGGAAATTAACTCAACATAATAAAGTCCATATATAAAAATTCAACATCTTGTGTCCATGGATTGAAAGATAACATTGTTAAAACGTCTATACTACCCAAAGTGATCCACAGATTCATTGCAATCCCTATCAAAATTTCAGTGAGGGCTGGGGTTGTAGCTCAGCAGTAGAGCGCTCGTCTAGCACGGGCGAGGCCCTGGATTCCCCAGGACCATATAAAAATAAATAAATAAATATATTGTGTCCAACTACAACTAAAAAATAAATATTAAAAAAAATTCTCAATGACATTTTTTACAGCAATTCACATGGAACCCTAAAGGACCCTGAGTAGCCAAAATAATGTTAAGAAAGAACAGAACTGCAATTCTCTTACTTTCTGACCTCAAAACATCTGATAAAACTACTGGAATCGAAACAGTACAAGACTGGCATAAGGTCAGATATGTAGACAAATGGAGCGGAACAGAGAGCCTAGAAACCCACATGTACTCAGTGAAATGATCCTCAACAAGGGTGTCAAGACTATGGAGTGGGGAAAGGATGGTCTAAAGAAATGGTTTGGGGAAACTAAATAACCACATGTAAAAGAATGAAATTGGGTCCTTTTCTTATAGCATACCCAAATATCAAATCAAAACGAACCGAAGTTCTTAAGGCCTGAAACTACATAACTCCTAAAAGAAAACACAGATAGAAAGCTGCAATGATTTCTTGGCTATAACACCAAAAACACATGCAACATAAGCAAAAATAGACAGGTGGAACTATACTAAACTAAAAAGCTTCTGCATGGGAAAGGAAACGATCAACAGAGTGAAACAGCAACCACGGACTAGAAGAAAATACATGTAAACCATAGGCCTGTGAAGGGGTTGATATTCAAAATCCTATTCTACTTTTGTGTATAACTAAAAGGAACCAATGAATTTAAAAGAAACTTTAACGAATGCCTACAACTCAATAGCAATAAAAATGGACAAAGGACTTCTCCAAAGAAAACATATAAACGGCCAGCAGGCATATGAAGATATTCAATATCACTAATCATCAGAGAAATGCAAATGAGAACCACACCAAGATATCACTTCATGCCTGTTAGGAGAGCCCTTATCAAAAACGAAACAAAACAGAAAACAATAGGTGAGCCACTACATGTAACATAGCTGTATGTAGCTCGCCTGTCCTGGGTATACAAAGTGTGTGTCAGCTAGGATGGCCAAGTATCCTGTTTGCTCAGGACTGCCCACTTTTAGCTCTAAAAGTCCTGTTTACCAAGAAAACCAAGATTCTTGGTCACTCTAAAGTTAGCTCGTTCAGATTTAGATTTATACTATGTTTTCTGCAAAAGAGAAATCAAAATGTTAAATCAGGAATAGCTAGAAGGTTTAAGGAGATACCTGGACAGAAGGCCCAGACTGGTTCAAGTGTCAGATATAATCCTCCTGGCTCTTAGGCCTGTGTGCTGACTTGTCTGCCTGAACTTCAACAGTGACAGAGATCCTGACAGTGTACTCTGGAAACACAGCTTTCCAGATGGCCAGAGATAGGAACAGTCCAAAGGAAGGACATCTAAAGGGTCATGTTCCTAATTTCCTTCACAATGATCTGAAATATCAACTTTTATTGTCATTCTTTAATGACCTTCAAAATAATGAGGATGAGCTTTTAAATCTTCTTGAGCGATAAAAAGCATAGCTGTAAGAAAGTCCCCAAATGCACAGACAACCAGCAGGAGGCCCCAGGCCTCCTGAATTTCTTCTGTAAGTTGTCTAAAAATCTCTGTGATATTCTCAGAAATATCTGTCACTCCAAAACACTTAAGTGGTCAAATTATTTATTCTCCTCTGAAAGCCTCCATTTAAGAATTCCTTAGAATTTGCCGAGTCTTTGGGCTGGTAATTCACTTAAAATTATTGCCTCTTTATCATTTTCTCCCATTTTGTTATATGGTCCTTCGATATCACCAATAGTGACTGTTCTTAGCTGATTCTGGCTTTTTAATAAATGGCTGAGCAGAGCAATCAAATGCCTGCATTTGCAGGTAACTCCAGTTGAGCTTTTCTACACACACCAACATAAAAAAATGTGATTTCAGGGAAGAGCAAACACATCTCAGAAAAGGCTACATCGGGAGAAGGCCATTGGGGGTGTATTTTGACTTTAACCAGCCATTTGGCCTACCATATTCTTTGCAATGCTGGGTTTATAAACTTCAAGAAGCATTGAAGACCCCCAGTAATATAGAAACAACACATCCTTTTTAGTGTAATAATCTTTTGTGTTTTGAACATGTTATACCAACAGTATAACATGATTGACATGTTGACTGACTTTATTGGCCAAGGAGATGGTCAACGTATGTCTAAACAAATGGGCCGGGAATTTCACATATGAAGAATAGGTGAAGCAGGAGAGGGGGCAGGGCATGTGGAGGTTTACAAAGAATAAAATACATACAGTAGCAGCTGGGCATTTAGTGGAGATCCTACAAATCCAAATCAAACCTTGCTAGATTGCCCACCTACTATATACAATATGGGTAGTAATAAGGAAGGCTTACCCTTTAGTCAAATTAGTAATAATGGCTATTAATAGATCTTAATACAAATGGATGTACTTATTAAAGTTTATTATGTGCCATGAGTGTTTAGTCACCATACACCACATTCTCTCATGGGGGAACTGAGAAAGTCTTATGCTCAAGGACTTACAACTGGGAAATGATAAAACTTGGATTCAAATCCAAGCTCGGTGTATCTTCCAAAGCTATTCTCTTTCCACCAGAGTCTACTCCTAGGAATAAAATGGTAAGATCATGTGCCTACAGCTTGATTATCAAGGTAAAAATCTGTCTTCCAAAGTTGTAAAAATTCTCTCCCACTGAGTATGAGAATTTCTACTTGCCAAACATGTCTTGTCAGCACTTAATAAAATCAGACTCATATTTTTGCCACCCTACCTGATATAAAGTGATATCTCATTGTGGCTTTAATTTTGAGTTCCTAAAGTCTGATAATTAATTTTTTTTCATATGTTTATTAGTTATTACATGCCCAGCCCTATATACTTATTTATTTATTTACTTATTTATTTATTGGTACTGGGGATTAAACTCAGGGGCATTCGACCGCTGAGCCACATCCTCAGCCCTATTTTGTATTTTATTTAGAGACAGGGCCTCACTGAGTTTCTTAGCACCTTGCTTTTGCTGAGGCTGGCTTTGAACTCACAATCCTCCTGTCAGCCTCCCAAGCCACTGGGATTACAGATATCGCCACCAAGCCCAGCCAGCCCTTTTTATTTTTTAACCGAGATAGTATCTCACTAAATTGCTTAGGGTCTCACTAAATTGCTTAGGGCCTCACTAAGTTACTAAGGCTCACCTCAAACTTGAGAACCTCTTGCCCCAGCCTCCTGGGATGCTGGGCTTATAGGCATGCAACACAACATCAGCTACATTTAGGTGTCTTTTGATGAACTGATGTTCTTCATTTAATATAGTCAAATTTATTAGACTTTCAGATCATGGTTTATGTTTTTTGTGTCTTCTTCATAAAGTCATTCACCACATCAAGATCATAAAAGTATCTTCCTATATTTTCTCCTAAACTGCTTAAAATTTTCTTTTCACATTTAAGTTTTTAATCTACTTCTAATTAATTTTTGGTATTTGGTGTAGGCAGGAACCCAATTTTGTTGCTGTCCCCTCTTATGATTTTTCCACTTGTCTCAGCATACTTCACTGAATAATCCTTTCTTCTCCCACTTGTCCACATGCCCATCTGTTGTAAACCAAGTTTCACTAGAAATAAATTCTAGCTCCCTATTTTGTTCCCTTGGTCTATTTGTTTTTCCCTATGAAAATTCCACAATGTTGTGACTATCTATACCTTTACTTTTCTATTTCTCAACCCTCACATAAATTTGAGAAATCAGTGTATCAACTCCCTCCTTCCCCCCCAAAATTGTAGTTCTGATCCAAATTGCATTCAATCTTTGGATCACTGGCCAGAGAACTGAAACTCTGTAATATTGAGTCATCCTATTGCCAACATGGTATAGCTCTCAGTTTAATTAGAATTCTTCAAGTCTTTTTAAAAATGCTATAATTTGGGCTGGGGTTCTGGCTCAGTGGTAGAGTGTTCATATGTCATATGTGAGGCACTGAGTTTGATCCTCAGCACCACATAAAAATAAATAAATAAAATAAAGATATTGTGTCCATCTACAATTAAAAAAAATTTAATGCTATGATTTTATCCATAGAGATTTTTGCACATCTTTTATTATATTTATTCACAGGTCCCTTTCATTTTTAAGATGTTGGTGGTGTGAATAAATACAACTTAATTTTTATATTGGTTTTCTATCCAAAAACCTAGACCAACTCTATTGTTAAATTAATAATTTCTTTGTTCATGGATGGTCTGCATTAAAAAATTATATCTGTGAATAGTGACAGGGCTTTTTTTTTAATTAAAGAACAATAATCTGGAGCCATTTGGCATGAGACCAAAACCAATAGTTTCCATTTTCTTTGAATAACAGTTAAACAGTATTAACAATGAAGAGATCACAGTGAGCTCCTACTTGCTGCCAAAAAAAACAAAGGTGGAGTGATGTGGAGCAAGGACCATCCACATTCAACCATGAACACATCTGTTGGAGCGACTAAGAAAGATAAATCAGAATCAGCAAGCATTCTCTGTATGCAGGGTTTTGTGTCCATTATCACATCTAAGGATGCTGGTGATGATGGAAGGATGGGAAAGAAAAACACTGGAGAGACTGAGTATCTTTTTAAAAATGTGGTCAAGAGCTTAGAATTCTTTGGAGATAGACACCACAATATAAATGCCAGGCAGTGCTGTTTTATAACACAAGTCTATAATGGGCTACATTTTGAAGACAGAAACAATACACTATTGTATCTAGCAAAGTTTTGGCCAAAATCTCAGTTGTGCATGTGTTTGTATTTAGAGAAATAAATCTGCCTTAACAATTCTTTAATCAGTGGCATAATAACTTAGAAGCTGCCATCTGTGAGTTTAATCATTTAAATACTGGAAAAAAAATTGATGATGATCCTGAGGGAAAAGCCTTAGCATAAGAGAGCCAGGCACACACAGAGACCATGGCTACACAAGGACAAAAGGCCGGGTCAGCTCATTCCATAGCCCCACCAGGTATTCAGCGTTTGGATATCTGTTAACTAATTGTGCTTGTCCTTTTTCCCAAATGAATTTTTGGGTATCTCCCAGATTGATTAAGTGGCCGATGCTTGACTCTAAGAGAATCTTCCCTGACAATTCTTACCTTTTTTTTTTTTAGGAAATGAATCTTAGAAGTCACATGTCTCCCCAGGGGTCTAGGAAGCCTCGAAGTCTATAAGCTCCTGGACCAATTAACCCGAGTTCCTGAGGGCAGGATGCAAGTGAAATCAGCGCAGGGGCTGCCTGCCTTTCATCTTCCCAACCCGGAGCCTAACTCCTGGCCTCCACGCATGCTAAGGAATCCAGCCATGTTCATGAAATGCATCTGTGTTTCTCTCTGGAAAGTTCGTGGTGTGTTTCTGAGGGATGTCTGTCTCGCTAAGCACATCAGCTCAGGGACCGTGCTAACATTCTGACTGCAGAGAGAGGAGGAAGTCCTGAAATGCCAAAGCCCAAACTGAAGCTCCATGAGGCACATTTGACAGAGGAGGGACTTCAGATATCCTCCCCTCTGCCTTCTCTGCAGAGTGAACCAGCCCCAGGGGTGCGACCCCTGGGTAAAGGAAATCCACAGACAAGGGGAACGAGCAGACCGGAGAGGAAGCAGCAGGTGCAGAGGTGCAGCAGTCCACTCCTCACTACTGAGGGTCCTGGCTCCCCATCAATGTGCCTCCTACCATTCTGCAGTTACAAAAGCAGTGGCCTATAAATCTGACACAGGCTTTTGAAGTCTCTTTGTCATGATGATCCTTGTCTGCTGCCTGCCATAAGTCACTGAATACAAGTAAATGATAGTAGTGGAAATAACAAATGAAAATGTGCGGAGTTTTTATTACGTGTCGATATGGTTCTAAGTCCTTTAACACATGTATACAGTCGTCCCCCTGAGTGCTGCCCCTGAGTCAGGCATGGGGATGGAAAAATGAAAGGCAGCCCCCTCCTCTGATTTCATTTGCATCCTGCCCTCAGGAACTTGGGTTAATTGGTCCAGGAGTTTACAGACTATGGGGCTTCAAGGACCCCTTGGGAGACATGTGACTTCTAAGACCCACTTCCTAAGAAAAGGTAAGAATTATTACAGAAGATTTTTTTTTTAATAGTCAAGCATCCATCATCTAACCCGTCTAAGAGACACCTAAAAATTCATTTGGGAAAAAAAGAGAAGCCAAATTGGTCCCAGGACCGCAAATTTGTGCATATTCAAGTCCTTTATGTAAAATGACAAAACATTTGCAAAGAAGTTACATACTTCCTCCCACTTTATTATTTATAATACCTAAACAATGTAAATGCTATGTATATGGTTGTTATACTGTTTTGTTTAGGAAATAATAGTCCATATAGTCCACACATGTTCACCATGGATGTAATGTTTTTCCTTTAAAAAAAAAAAAAAAAAAAAAAAAAACTAGGGATTGAACCCAAGGGTGCTTAACCACAGAACCACATCCCCAGCAACCCCCACAAACACCTTATTTATTTATTTATTTATTTATTTATTTATTCATTTATTTGAAACAGCGTCTGGCTAAGCTGCAGGGCCTCACAAAGTTGCTGAGATTGTTGTTGAACATGCAATCCTCCTGCCTCAGCCTCCTGATTTGCTGGGATGATAGACACGCATCACAGCACCTAGCCCAAATACTTTTGATCTGAATTGGTCAAACCATGGTGTGAAACATACAGATACAGAGGACTGACTGTATAGAAAGAGTGAGGATGAAGTTCTCCTAATAAATCCTCAAACACTGGTTGAAATGTCACCGTCATTGAGGTTGTACGTGAATATCCCATCCTGCTCTGTGAAACAAACATCTATCTTTCATCCTTCTAGAAATTCCATTCTACTTCCAGAGACAGACTCCTGAGAGGTCCCATTAGAAAATAACCCCCTCACTGGAGACTCTACCTGGAAAAGAAATTAAAAAGTGAAGCCCAGGCAGATGTTTAAGAGACCTTCCCTATGTCTTCCTATGTCTCTTAGGAGTCAATGAGCAAGTTAAACAAAAGGAGCTGTCACCAAGGAAATAAAACTGTATACAAAGTTAAATTACAAGTAATCAAACTTAGCAGTTCCTGGTCTTCTCTTCAGACAGTTGCTTTGATAGGTGGCTGTCCCCTGTGCTCTTTACAACAGTGATTCCTGTGCTTTCCGGTGTATATGTTACATTTGAGGAAAGGCTCTCCAAAGACAAATGCGAAGACATGCCCAATCTGTCTGTCAGCAAGGGAAGCAGTGGTAATAATGTACCCCACCTGATATATTTCATGCCCCAGTACAGACAAGATATTTGAAAAATGTTGACAACACTTATCAATGACCAAAGGAACATGAGGCAAGCTGTTGTGGAGCGAAATTATTTCCATGTTAGATTCAGAAGCCATTGGTGGCTCCCAGATTTCAGATTTTGCATGGAAAGAGTAATCAAGAAATTCAAGGGTTGACTGAGATCTCATCAACAAGCATTTATGGAGAGCTATGTTCCCAGTCCTGTGTTAAGGCAGTGGAAGATTTAAGAAAGCAGGAAACAAGATAGTTATTGAACTAATAATCTAATAACAAATACGTTGCATCTGAGGTCCATGAATTAAATGATGTGTATCTGCAGGCAGGAGCTCGGCTCTGTGTCTGTCAAGGTTGAGCACTTGCCCCACCCAGGCCCCAATACAAGTGACACAGATCACAGCAGGACTTTTACATTTGGCAGAAGGTAACTGATGTGTGAGAAGAACTTCCCTTTTCATGCCCTTCAAAGGAAGGAAGTTCCACCAGGTGGTATGGAAGATGGAAGACTGAGCCAATCAGTATACAAGGCTCAAAAGTTGGCACATCTCTAGAAAGACTGAAATTAGACACCTTATGTTTACAAAGTGTCAAAATTCATCTATCAGTTATTCCTTCCAAGGCCTAGAATGTGTGTGCAACATATTCATTTCCCAGAGAAGTTAGGTGGCCTGCCCTGAGCCACAAAGTAAGTCAACAGAAAAGCTGAGAAATCTCCATGTACCTGAGATGGGCCCTGGCCACACTCCCAATCTCAGTGCTGCACTGTCGTGAATCACATTGTGTTCTTCAGTGACAGAATGGACCAAGAGTGCTGCACATTTACAAATTAACTGGCATGATTCCTGGACTCTGAAGACCAAGCATCTACCAAATTCCATGGGAAGCACAAGAGGGGCAGGCCCTCCACCCACTAGGAGAGCCCAATTTCTCACAAGTCAACTTGACAATGCTTCATAATTTCCTGTTCTTTCCTGGTTTGTGAGGCCCTCCCCCACTCTAAACCACCCCCCAAGGTAGCAACAGGAGGTCTGTCCCTTCACCTCCCAGATATCAACAGCCACCAACCCCATGGCACAGTCCCACCAGTCTGCTACACTTCAAGAATACTCAATAGAGAAAAAACTCATCCTTTTTAAAGAGATTTTTTTTTTCAGTTATTATCAACATGGTAAAATGCTTCTCAACATACCAGGGGGATTATTATCAGGAGGTGACGTTCAGCCATGACTAGGGCCCTAGTCTTGCTCCCCTATTCTTTTATCTCAAATGTGCTCATTTCCTTAGGTCTCATTC
Source organism: Ictidomys tridecemlineatus (assembly GCF_052094955.1). Taxonomy (NCBI): domain Eukaryota; kingdom Metazoa; phylum Chordata; class Mammalia; order Rodentia; family Sciuridae; genus Ictidomys; species Ictidomys tridecemlineatus. The sequence goes on from NC_135486.1 coordinate 54,417,154, forward strand.
TCTAGAGTCATGACAGGTGAGGATATTTATGTTCAAAGACATTGGCCCCAACAATCCTGCCCAGTAACAGCTGCCCAGCCTTCACTTGCCCAATGGGAAGGGGTGTAGCAGCAACCCAGAAAGAAGGGACATTTGAGGTCATGCATCACCTTTCACATCGCCGAGGCACACACTGATTGGGGCTGTGCTCCAAGTAGACTCACAATAGTAAAAGTGAGCTGGCAGGACTGGGGTTTGACTCAGTGACAGTAGCGCTTGCCTGTCATGTTCAAGAGCCTGGATTCCATATCTAGCACCACCACCAAAAAAAAAAAAAAAAAAAAAATTAGTGAGCTGGGAAAAGAGCTTAGTGAATCATTCACTCTGCCTCTTCTTTCAGTGATAAACACAGCAAGACTTAAGACAACTGTGCAATGTCCCCAAACCCAGCTGGTTAGTGGCACAACCAGAGGTCTAACATCTTTGGCTCCATTACTGTTTCTATCACTCAAAGACCATACACACAGACACCTTGGGACTGGGTAGGCGTGGCCCTGGGGGACCGTTGCAGAAATCTGGCGCTCCTCTGTTGCACAACACTAGGGGCATCTGTGATTCCCAGGTAGTCTTGCTTTTACTTTTCATGCCAGCTGGCTGATCAGCATGCCAAATATGAAAGAGGGTTCACACACAGGGAAACCAGAGCAGAGGCAGGTTAGGTCACCTCCCAGCCAACCTGGTGAGTCAGCAGCCCTCACCAGCGGCCTCTGCCTTGCAGTCTCTGGTTCTCACCACCCCCCACCCCGCAGGCCCTGCTTGTTCTGATTTCATGCTGTCCTTAATGCTTTGCTTCTGAAGCTCTGCCATTGTTATCCTTGGCACACACCGGTGTATTGTTACCCAAGGCCCTGGGTCAGACGCTGTGAGAAGACACTTGGAATGAGACACCACAGCGCCACACAGAGCAGGTGGAATTTGGAAAGAAGCCAGCTGCTAATCACGGTGAGACAAACTTTCACTGTAGCCTCTATTTTATGGCTCCCATTTGTTTACCTGCTCGTTTCTATAGGTTAGAGAGGAAAGAGCTTTGATCCTACTCCAATGCTAATACTGCCATTTTCCCGCAGCATTCAGGAAAGGAAGCCTGGTGAGCAGCGCAGGTCAAAAATGGGCCCTGGCTTCAGTTTTGGAGAGAAACCAGAGACTCCTCCCCCATGCACTTTGACACCTGCAGCTCCCATCTCGACAGGACAGGGTGGCTTAGGGTATTGTTCATCTCTCATGTGTTGGTCTTGCCTCCCGTTGAGATGGACAGCAGCTCATAGACAATCTTAAAGCTGTGGATGCTGGGGCTTCATGTTGAGTTACTCAATCAACACTATGGGTGATGATCATCAGGAGGAAATGACAATAAAACAAGGAGGATGACCTATCCAGCACACCTAGAACAGCCGCCCTGTCAAGCTCCTCAGGACCCCAAGCCTGGGAAGCTCTTAACTCACCTCCACAGAATGTGTGAAGAATGAGAAGCACTAATAAGCAACTCAATAAGGACAAAAATTTACTGGAGATGGAGGATATAATCTGTCAATCCCACATGAGTCCTATAAAAGGTTAGCCAACGTCACCAAAGATTCAAAAGTTGTAAAGACTGAAAAATACTGCCCAGGAACAAAGACAATTGACCTCATCCCTGCAACCTTGAGAACTAACACTGGCCTCAGTTTCCTCATCTGGACTATGTGGCTACTGAACTGAGGAAAGTCCTCCCAATTTAACATTCAACATGTGCTCCAAGTATCGTGAGACAATGACGTATGTCAGTTTCACTTTGGCAGTTGACATGTCATGAACCCAGGTTCATTACGTCAAATCAGGGTTTCATGTAAAATCCCATGTTGTCTGTCATACTCCTAGCCTGCAACAGCGACATCCTGGGAGCCCAAATCGTGTCATAAATTCACCGGCCATGGGGCTGGGGATGTGGCTCAAGCAGTGGCACACTCGCCTGGCATGGGTGCTGCCCGGGTTCCATCCTCAGCACCACATATAAACAAAGATATTGTGTGTGCCAAAAACTAAAATGTAAATAAAATATTAAAAATAAAATAAAATAAAAATAAATTCACTGGCCATTACGAAAAAAGGATCTTGGATTTTGTAGATGAAAAAATGGAGTGCTTAAGAGGTCAAATGGCTTGCCCTAGGTTGCACAATTAGAAACGGATATTATCCATCCTGTAGGCTTTCCAGGACAGGGGGTAGGAAGGAGGGAGAACCCACAGAACATCAAGAGCAAAAACAAACAAAATCCCCTTTGAATGGCTTTAAGAGACTTGTTTAATCTCTTTATGCATCTCCATTTCTACTTCTCAAGGAAGCATTCTCAACAATTCTCTAACTCTTAAGAACCATGAATAAATGGGCTATGTGAAACCAAAGCAGCACTGTGTCTAACAATTTAGAAACTGCTGTTCTGTGGGCAGAAAAACAGGAAGAAAATATTTGCAGTGCCATCTTGCTAAAGAGAAAAAAGAGCACCTCCATAGCTTCAGATTTTGCTGTTGTTGTTGTTGTTTGTTTTCTTTTCTAAATTCTCAGAACAAGAATGTCTCAGAAGAACATAAACTGTTCTCATAAAGAGCTGGGCAGCACTGCCTTCTGAGCCACCCTGTGCAACCAGAGCCACAGGGCCAGCTCACATGTGGGCAGTGGGTTGTCACAGGCTGTGCAATTGTACCAAGAAGAAAACATACACATAACAAACAGAGTTCCCAAAGTGCTTCTGAGGGAGAATGGGTGAGGATCAGGGAGGGCTTTTTATTTATTGGTGCTAGAGATTGAACCTAGCGTCTTGTACTTGCTACACACGTTCTACCATACAGCTGTGCCCCCACCTCTGGGAATAATTCCTTAAAAGAAGAATTCACAAGTCTGACCATGTTTCTGATTTCATCGTAAACAGGTTTCATAAAATTTCAATCAGGACTCAACAGGAGTTTCCAGAGACTTCTCTGAAAGACACTAGCTCCAGTGAAGGTGGACACATCTCTGATTTTGGCAAGTGGAGAAATGGGAGGGAGAGAATGTTTAGAACTTTTAAAAAATAGAAATAGGGGCTGGGGATGTAACACAGTAGTACAGAGCATGATTGGCAAGCACAAAGACCAGGGTTTGATCCCCAGTACCCACCCCCCCAAAAAAGGAAACATGTTTGTTTTTGTTAAGAACACATAATTGCCATATCACAAGCCAAGTTCCTAAAGGGGTCACAGTTTCTAATCTGAAGCAGAAATGGCATAAACCCACGAATGGGCAGCTGCTCCTGTGGTTCCCACTACACAGAATCTTTGAGAATGCACTGGCAGCAAAGAGTATTGAGCTGGCACAGGGCACCAAGAAAAATTACATGTTATGCCATAGGAACTGAGTGCCATAAAAGCAGAAAACATATTTCATTCCTGGGTAACTCTTTCCCCAGAACTGAGAACCTTCCATCTTTATAGCAGTTATAGAAATCTCTACAAATGTCTTTCAACAGAAATTGCTCAGGCCCCCAAATCTGAGCTCATCAGTCCAGGCAGGATGCATTTCCAAAATAAATCATCATTCAAAAAGAATGTTATTTTTCCTTTAGCAAAAGGAAAAGCCCCCCTGCTTTGTTCATTTTCATAGAATTGCCTTTACCCTTACCCCATAAAGAGTGAGGAAATTCCAACTTTTTGCTCTGGAAAGTTACAGTACCTGGGCTGTTTTGAGCACAAATCTCCAACAGAAGCTATTGTGTGTCTACTATGTGCCTCGCATAGCTAATTATGCTTTTTTTATGTATACTATATATGTATATCATATAAAATTCTAGATATATAATTAGTCGTAAATACACCCATTGTTAAAGTAAGTGTTTTAAATGTTATTTTCTCCATGAGTATTAGTGAACTAGGAAATTACATAATGATAAAGAAAAAAAGCAGGACTTAAAATTCCATGTGCAGTATAAATTAATTGAATATATATGAGTTAAGAATAAATCGAAAAACTAAACAGGCCTATAATCTTTTTAATCAGTGGTTGAAAACTGACACACAAATAACTCCTATATATAAGTGGGTTTATAGGCAAATTCTACCAAATTTTATCAATCTAATCATAGGTAAATTCTTTGATAAAGTACCAAAAGAGAAAATATTTTCCTAAGTCATTCAATGATACTAGTATTAGTCTGTAATCAGACCAGATAAGGACAGTACAAGAAAAGTAAAGTACAAGCCATAATCACTCATGAACACAGATGTGGAACCCTTAAACAAAACTTTAGTAAAGCAAACTATCAATATATTAAAAAAATATGAACAATAATTATGGCCAAAGTCTCTTTAGTGAAATAATATAATAACTTAACATTAGCAAATTGCCTTATGTAGCTCCCCTAATAATATAAAAAGGAAAAAATTATCACCTCAATAGACATATAGAAAGCATTTAATAAAATTCAATTTTTCTTATTCATAAAATTTCAAAATGTTAACAAACTGAGACCAAAAAATCCCTTAATTAGATAAAGGGTATCTACCCATAATCACAAAACAAACATCATATTTAATAGTTAAATGACAAAAGTATTCTTATGAAATTTGGAAGTGATAAGGATTGCCAACCATTGCTACTCCTGTCAACATGGTATTTAGAGAGCCTAGCTAGAAGACTATGATAAGAAAAATCAATCAGAAGAAAAAGGATTGAAAATAAAGAGACAAATGACCAAAATTATAGTTAATATGATAGTCTCCACAGAAAACTCAAGAGAATCCACAAAGTCCTAAACTTAACATAGAGTCCATTTTGTTGTATATCTCACTGATTTGTAGAACTCCATACAAATCAAAAGGAATCAATGATAAAATATAATCTAAAAAAGAACAATCTATTCACAATAACAAAATGTAGTCCTGGGGTATTCTGTGAAGAATCCTAACCAAATATGTTAATACTTTTATGAAGAAAATCAGAAACATTTACCAAAAGAGAGTAAAATAGAACTGAATAAATGAAGAACTATAAATAACTATCCATGTTTATGGTCAGAAAGACTAATATTTTTAAAGCTATGAATTCTCCTAAAAGTAATCTACAAATTCTCAGTAATTCTAATAGAAATAGTAGCGTGATTATTTTGAAATAACTTAACAAGTTTGTCATAGAAGTCAAGAATAACCAAGACAAAGGGAGGCACAAACACTATTAAATATCAAAATAATTTCCAATTGGATTATAGTCTCAAATATAAAAAGCAATGTGTTAAAACTATTAGGAAAAAATAAGAAACTACTTTATATTTTAGGTATGACATTAAAATTATAAAGCATTGAAGAAAAATAGACATCACTGCTGTGTGAATGAAAGATGATATAAACACTGATTGGAATAAGATATTTGAAATGAACCTAATCTGTGGAAAACAGTCAATATTGAAAGCTTGAAAGGCCTGCCTGCAAGGTTGGTCCTTGGTTGGCATCTGGGGACTTGGATTTCAAGAAGATTCCTACCATTCTCAGAACTTCTAAGACTGGCTCAGTGTGCCTAAACTATTTGAATAAATACTGATATTTATGCTGAATACCAGTGTTTCTTCTGGGAGTCTGGATTTTGGAGCCTACTAGGCAGAAGGTACATATGACTAGCTAGCTTCCTTGGTTTCTGAGTCCCAAATGAGCTTCCCTGGAAGACCACACCTCACACACAATGTCACAGTTTGATGCTGAGGGAGTTAAGCATGTATTGTATGATTCCACTTGGAAGCTTACACTTGGTTTCCTCTGGACTTTGCCAATGTGCCTTTTCTCTTTGCTAATTTTGTCTTGTATCTTTTTGCTACAAAAATATCCTTGCTGTGGTAAAGCCACTGGCTGAGTCTTCTGAGCCTCCCAGCAAATCACCCAACCCAGGAGTGGGCTTGGGATTCCCTACCCACTGCAATGCAATAAACAACAACATTCAGCCCCTCCCAAAATTTAATTCAATAATGGACGTGAAAAACACAATGTAATAAGGAAGAAAAAAAAATGGGCAAAAGTAATGAACAGACTGTTCTTAGAAGAGAAGAATCCCATGGCCAATAAAACGTGAAATTATGTTCAGTCTTAACAAGGAAACACCCTTTTATCTTTACCTGATTGGGAAAAATACAAAAGTCTGAAAAAAACAGAATAGTGACAAGATGGTAGAGAAACCACTCTAGAGAACAATTTGGCAACATCCAGTAAGTTGAAGATACATGAATCCTATGAACCACATATTATTACCTGAATAAGACAGGTGTGACGTAGATGCACGAGGCTTGCACGAGAATGTCAACTGCAGCATCATCTGCAATGGGGAAACACTGGGAAGATCCTCAGAGAAATGATGAGGCAGTCAGTCATTAGAAAGTTCTACAGAGCTGGGGTGTAGCTCAGTGGGAGAGCACTTGCTTAGTTAGCATGCACAGGCTCTGGGTTCAATCCTCAGCACCACAGTACGAAAAGAAAATAAGGAAGGAAGGTAGGAAGAAAAATAGGGAGGAAGGGGGAAACTTGGAAGGGGGAAACTTGGGAGGATGGGAGGACAGACAGAAAGTGAGAAAGTTACACAGCAGTTAAAATAAGCTAAATTGGTAAGTAAATCTTAAAACTAATGTCAAGTTCTCAACTGGTATGCTACCATTGTGAATAATCTGGAAACACACAACAAATATATTATTACACTTTTCTATTATTGAATACTCCTATATACAGAGATATGTAGGTACTCAGGAAAATAAAGATGAAGTTAATTTTGGTCATCTCTAAGGAAGAAGAGAGAGAATGGATTGAAAGGGAAACTGATATACAACAACTATTTTATTCCATTAAAAAATCTGAAGGAAATACGACAACATATTAAATTTGGGTCAAAGATACATGGGTCATGTTATATTATTTCCAATACACTTAACTTTTGAAATTTAGACTTAAATTCGTGAAATATGTCCTAAGTTTAAAATAATAGTAGACAGTTGGAGGATAATGTTCAACACAGATAGAGGACCTTCTATTAAGCAGGATTTCTTGTTTCACAGTATATCAATTTATAGAAACATGAGTTAAGAGTGCCTTCAGGCCAAATGTTAGGATTATTCTAACCTATCTTGTACAAACTCCAGAACAAAGTGATCACTATCAGATGAGTGCTGTGAATTCAGTATACAACTTAAATTTTCTTAACCTAGATCCACAAAGCAAGGGAGCTGCATCTGTCATTGCAGTAAGACAAGAATTCTGTTAGGCCATTGCTCCACCGTGTTATAGATGCCCCCTTTCCCCTCCTCCATTGCTGCTCTTGTCTTCCTACCTCACTAAGCTAAATAAAGCAAAATCACCTTTGTAGTTCTAGTTTCAAATATTTTTATCTCCATAGGAATTTGTAAGAGCTTCTCCAGAGAGTTAAAAAAAAAAAAAAAACCTAAACAATAACAACAAAAAACTTTCTACATTTAAAAAAGGAGAATAGAACACAGTAAAGACCTTCACCCCAACAACTGTTGAGGTACATACTGTCTTACACCTTAATTTTCTTGCCCTGTTGGTTAATGTCTATTGCCATAGGAGAATTTATGTCAGAGATATTGGCAGTGAAAAACCAAAAAGAGGAAGTAAATTCACAAATCAAGTGCAGTTTAAACTACTTGGGTGGTAACTGTGTTCACCGAGAGATTTTATGAAGAGGTTTAACCATAAAAGCCACAAAGTGTTATCTAAGCCTAGATCCCTGCCGTGAAGTACAGAAGAGCATTTCAAGCTCATTACAATTTAGTTCTTAGGATTAACAGTATGCATGAAGGGGAGCATGCACAAAACAAGAGTTTCTTCGATCATCATTAACAATTAGTGAATTTGATAAGCATTGTTCCTGAGTTCAGAAAATAGGCAGGGCACAGTCTTGGGCCAAATACAAGTATCTTCATATGTGAAAAGCGATTCTAAGATAGTTCTGGAAGCACAATGCAAATCCAAAGGAATCTGAGAAAACTAGAAGATGATTATACCCTCTCAAAGGCAGGTGAAAGAGTGTCAAATGTTTGAACTATTTGGTGCTGAACACTGGCTCTCAGACCTCTGAAGGCAAGGTCTTTCTACTGCCAAAATAGCACCCCAGTAATACTGCTCAAATTTGCTGTATCTCCACCAATGTGCCCAATTATTCGGAAGTATAAAAGTTAACTATGGCATTTTTATCATAGGGAGAATGAAAACCAACATGTCTGAGCTGTAAGCCTCAGATTCACTCAGGATATTGAGAAACATAATGAAGCCATTGAATGTGTATGGCCATGCTAGCTCATTGGTGGTGTGACAAATAAAAGATCTTATCTTTCCTTCCTTCCATGAGACTAAGGACTGGACTCCCAGGAATAAGGTGGGCTCTAATAAGCCAAGAACATCTGCCATAGAATCTCCCTCCAGATAAGTTAAAAAAAGGTACACACAGCAAAAGTAAAAAGAGCAATGATTTCTGAAGAACATGGTAGCTAGGTTCGGTGGTGCATGTCTGTAATCCCAGCTGCTCAGGAGGCTGAGGCAGGAGGATTGAGAGTTCAAAACCAGCTTCAGCAGCTTAGTGAGACCCTAAGCAACTTGGTGAAATCCTGTCTCAAAATATTTTTTGAAAAAAGACTAGGGATGTGGCTCAGTGGTTAAGGGCCCCAGGGTTTAATACCTGGTACCAAGGCGGGACGGGGGCAGTGGGGGGGGGCGGGACATAGTAACAAAATATGAGGTTGAAGCTCTCTTAAGGTCTCTTCCTCTGTACCCCTCTTTTCTCCAAAAAAGATGGGTTTAACTGTTCTAGGGCAAGGAAATCATCCTCTGTCTTAAGAGATAGTTGACATTTCTTCACTCTGTCATTCTTACTGATTTTCATATGAAGTCCAAAATCCAATGTCCAGTTTCAGGGAACTACAGATTCCCCTCTGGGTCCCTTAGGCCCACTCAACATTACTCCCATAAACACCTACCTCCTGGCCAAGCTCAGCACTGTGACAACCCACAGCTGTAGCTCCGTCCATGCTGATCTCCCCATCCAGAGTGTTTCTTCTCTCCTCTCTCCCCGTCAACCTGTCCTGCCTCAAAAATTCATTTACTTCAGGGCTGGGGGTATAGCTCAATGGTAGACAATGTGCTTAGCATTTCCATAGCCCTGGGTTCAATCCCCAGCACATCTCCCTCCAATAATCACTTATTTTATATATTCCTCCAATGGATTAAAATTTTAAGTATTTACTAAAATCCTATGCAGTCACCCTGACAGACCCTATAAGAAACACGGAAAGAAAACAGTTTCCACTCAGGAACAGTTTGACTATATTTTTACTTTCTTTTCAAGAATGACATTTGAAGAGGCAAGCCTAGCACCCAAGGTCTACATCAGTTTTAACATAGTGACACGTGGTTTTTCTAAGTAAGAGACTATGTGTGTGTGGGGGGGGTTGATCTGTGTGTCTGTGTATTCTATTTTTACAAGTGAATTTTTTATGTCTCATCTATGATTTTAGTATCTCCAAAGAACCCAGCATATAACTCTGAAAACAATGGAATTCTTTTTCCACAGAAAAGGTCCCAAATTTCTATTTTTGGATGTTTTAATATTCACAGTATTTAACGACTTTGGTGGCATGGAAATGGAATGATTAGAATGAATTCCTCAATGACTGTGGAAGTTGGGGTAGGGGTGTGTCTGTCTCCTTATCAGAATATGAACCAGCCAGCATCCTGAGCAGAATCCTAGAGACCTGTTGCTCCATCATGTGTCATCCTTCAGCTACTCATTTAGGGGAGGTCCCAGATGATTCTGAGGGCTCAGGATAGTAGATACTGACCAAGGTGTGGCCATATGTATGAAAAGCAGTTAAACATCATCCCTGGTGTTGATGCTACCAAAGATGAGGGTCAGGAGGGCAGCGGCATCACCCAGCCCTAGATAGAGTGTTGATGCTCAAGAGCAGAGCCTAAGTCAAGTGGCACCTAAGTGACTTGGGCTTACTCCTAAAAGGTGGAACTTTGCTGGAAGGGGTTTTTCAGGAATGACATTTGAAGAAGCAAGTCCAAGGTTGCATCTTTAAGTTCTTTGTTTTCTGTAAAACTTTTTTTTTCTTTCTTTCTTTTTGCAATGCTAAGGATGGATCCCTGGCCTTTCTCATGGTAGGCAAGTGCTCTACCACTGAACCACATGGCTGGCCTCTGCTATAAATCTTACATCCACCCACCTAATGCAGAAAACCACACAAGGTGAGTCAGCAAAACTTTCAATGGTCCACAGTCTGACCTTTGAAGACTGAGCCAGGTGCATAAATTAAGTTCCCCAAAGCCCTGTCCTCCGCTGGGAACCATAAATATCCTTTTTCCAAGAAACCAGACTCTGACTAGTATCACCCCATCAGGAAAGGGCAATAGCAAGATTTAGTCTTCCCTAAACTCCCCATCTTGGGATGCTATGGATGGGTGATAGCAGTATGTAGTAAAGGGCTTTGATCATCAGTAGACTATCTGCATGGAATCTGAAGAATATAGACCATGAGAGATAGATCAGGCAGTTAGGGACAAAGGCCAGATGGCTAAGACAGACACCAGATGAAGCCATGGACATGTCTAGTGTCTTCAGACTTCCAATCATACCATTCAGACCCCATCTATTAAACAACCAACTTTCTCTTTCTTAAATTTTCCTCAACTCACCACTTAGATTTATGTGCTCTCTATGTGGAACTCTAAACCTAACAGTTATAAAGAGAAACAACGAATCTTGGTACTAAATTGACTAAAAAGTCTAAGAGGTAGGAGCTGGGGAGGCAGCTCAGTGGTAGGTCACCTGCCAAGTATGCCAAGGTGGCCAAGGGTTCAATCTTGAAACCTAAGAAAAAAAAAGAAAAGAAAGAAAAGCAAAATGTCTTGGATTATCTAAGAACAATGGATCAAAATGAGCTTTTTTTTTTTTTTTTTTTTTTTTTTTTGGTACTGGGGATTGAACTCAGGGGCCCTCAACCACTGAGCCACATCCCCAGCCCTATTTTGTATTTTATTGAGAGACAGGGTCTCACTGAGTTGCATGGCACCTTGACATTGTTGAGGGTAGCTTTGAACTTATGATCCTCCTGCTTCTGCCTCCTGAGCACTGGGATTATAGGCATGCACCACCGTGCCTGGCCACAAATGAGCTTTTAGAAGAAAATATAGAACTACATTTAGGGGAGTGTTCATTAGATAAGACATGCAGAAAGCATCAACAGTACCAAAAAAATTGGGCAACTTTAACTGTATTAAAGTTTAAAATTTTTCAGGGCTGTGGATGTGGCTCAGCGATAGAGTGCTCACCTAGTAGGTGTGAGGCCCTGGGTTCAATCCTCAGCACCACATAAAAATAAAAAGAAAAATAAAGGTATTGTGTTCAACTACAACTATAAAATAAATATTTTAAAAAGCCTTTGTATGATAAAAGACTCTAAAAATCTTATGAGAAGACTAACCACAGACTGGCAGGAAAAACATGCCATACATACAACCAACAAAAAATTATTGCTTAGAATCTATAAAGAATCTCTAAATCAATAAGAATAAGACAGATATCTGACAGGAAAATGGGTAAAAGATGTAATAAGGTAGAATGATGGAAGGGGAATCCCAGGGCAGATGCAAAGATGATCAATTTCATGAGGAATCAAGACAATGCTAATTAAAACAATGAAAAATCAGTTCTCACTTATTTGAATGGCAAATATTATATGTCTGATAAGAGCAAGTGCTGGCAAGGAGAAAAAGCATGGGAAGTGTTCACTGGAACAACAACTTCAGAAAGCAATTTAGCAATAATGAGAAAAGCTGGAAACATGTACTACCTATGACCTGACAATTTCTTTCTCTCTCCCCCACCTACTCTTTCCCTCTCTCTCCTCTCTTCTCTCAAAATTTATCATAAAGAACTTCCATATCGGTGCAAAAGAAGATGTGAAGCATTCTGGGCAACAGAGAAAATAAAGTCCTAAATGTGAATCAACAGCAGAAGTAAATAAATAATATATTTACATAAGGGAATCTATGCAGCAAATACTATACCTGTATCAACTTGAAGAGATTTCCTTAAGATAATTATGAATGAAGAATCAAACTGAAGAATGCTGTGCACGATAGATCATTTACATGCAACTTTTTAATGGTTCAAAACACTCTATATGTTTATATTTGCTATACAGTTAATGAAGCTAAAATAGAAACCCCGTACATGAGAATGGTTCACACAGTTGCTTTAGAAGTTACAACTTCTAAAAGAGACTAGGAATAGATATGAGTCACAAAGAGCCTCCACGATATCTTATTATCACTTTAATTCTTTAAAATAAAATAATGGGATCTAAAGCAAATAGGAGAGTGTTAAAATCTGATAAAGATGGTGATTGTCATTCAATGCACTCTTTTCTATTCTTATCTGTATGTTTGAAATATTTAAAAATAGCTATGAGTTGGGGCTGAGGGTGTAGCTCACTGGAAGAATGTGTGCTTAGAATGTGCAAAGCCTTGGGTTCAATCTTCAGCACTGCAAAAAAAACATAAAATAATAGAAATAAAAATAACAAATCTCACAGTCAGCATTTTCCTCCTTTGTTTCTGAAGAAAAGAAAGACATGTCAGGCAGAGGGAATGATATGATAAAAAGCACAGAAGTTCTAAAATACAAAGGAAATTCAGGAAACAGCAATTTGGCCCTGATATCTTGAGTGGCTGGGGTGAGGTAGGGCGAGTTGGTGAGTCCAGAATGCTCCTCAAAGGCCAGCCAAGGAATGTAGCCCAAATTCATACCACAGGCAAAGGGGAGGCCCTAAGATTGATTCCCCAAAGCAAGTAATTGACATATTGCTTCTACTGCGGTGGCTGCTACTGCTGCACTAAGTACTGAGAACAATTCCTAGGAATTGAGGAGGAGGATGTGACTTTCACTGGAAAATCAGTGACAAGGAAAAATATACTGTAAGGAAAGATAGCTTTTGGAAGGGCAAATTCTATAACATTCAGAAGGTCATTCTATTGACTACAGTCCTAATCAATGGGTCAAAAAATGTGTTCTAGGGACTGAGGCTGTGGCTCAGTGGTTGAGTGCTCGCCTAGCATACATGAGGCACTGGGTTTGATCCTCAGCACCACATAAAAAAATAAATAAATAAAATAAAGGTATTGAGTCCATCTATAACTAAAAAAGAAATTCTTTTAAAAAATAATGTGTTCTAAGGACTAAGGATATAGCTCAGTGGTAGAACACTTGCCTGGCTTCAATCCTAGCAACATAAAAAAATTGTTTTAAAAATGTTCTAATCATCTAATGTGGCTTTTTTTCCTCATAAGGGTTTGATGAAAGTCAGTGCAAAAAACAAAGTCACTTTCTGATAAACAACTAAAATACAGTTCCTCTGGAAAATGACTCAGAAGGCCATTTTTATTAGCTCATCACCTTTTCTATTGGCCTCATATAACTATCTGCTTTTTTTTTTTTTTTTGCCATATGCAATAGCATTTATTTTCTGTGGGATATCTGTGTGGAGGGAGGAAGAACACAGAATCATTCTCAAGAGCAACAACTGACGACATCAGGAATCAGCAGCCTCTCATTGCACAGGCCATTCTAAGTAAGATTTGAGAAGTGAAATAAACAGCCTGGCAAAGGGAGAGAGAAATGAGGCAGAAAATAAAACACTTTTGGTATATGGTAGAAAACAAAAGTTGAACTAAGAAAACCTTGTCTCTATACAGGGTTCCTCAAGGCTGGGTCTGCAGTTTACCAATCCCCGGAAATAAGTATCAAAACTGAGAATAAGCATTCAGAATCTTTTGCAGCAATGTGTGAGGCTGAGTTCAATTACGCAATAATAAAACATCAGGGCTCATAGTTTTGTATGTCTTCTGAATTAGGTTTTGTTCATTTTTTTTTTCATTTTTATTTATTGTCAGTTGCCAAAGTCCACAACATATCACAGATTTTTAATACTGGTTCTTCATCACAGGTTGAGAAGCACTGCTTTCTATGCCCCTTCAAAGTTTAAAAAGACCAAAGTTTCGTGATTGTCAAATAATAATCATCTTATTTGCACAGAAGTTTGAAGATTCCCTAGAATTCTACAAACTAGAACATTCTATACAAAAGACAGCATTGCCAGCAAAGAATGGGGCTAAATGTATGTTTCCCCGAAGCTGAAAGGAGTAAAGTGGGAAGTCCCACAGAGGCTTTTTGGCCATGTTGTCTATGGGGCTCTTGGGCAAACAGCTTCAGCATCACCATTCACATGGGTACAATTTTTACTAAGACAGGGAAACAGGCTTTACCACGGCTGGGCAATCACTGGCACCGTTACCCACCTAAGGCTTCCAGGATACTGGAGAAGCACTTTCCCCTGTTAAAACAACTCCATCCAGATGGTCTCTAGGAGTCAATAGTACCTTGAAATTGGTGGCAGGAGGGCAGACTTGCTCACAAAGAAACAGAATGTGCCATATGTCCATAGGAAAGGGAGGTTAAACACTCACATTTGCCATAGGTTTTAGTATAAAGATGGGCTTTAGAGGTACACGGTGTGAAATGTGCTGTAGGTCACATCTGTCTCTTCCAAATTTGGTGCTGGCAAAGAACATGCCACCAGAAACAATGGCATGGGAGGGAAAGGGGAGGAGGGAAAGGAGGAAAGAGGAAGAAGAGACAGGGGAGGAACAAAGGAAAGAAGAAAGAAAGGAGAGAGGGAGATAAGCAGCCAGCCACTATAGGACACTACCATCTTCATAAAAGAGAAACTCTGCTGTTTTGTGAACTTTAGAGGTGTTTAGGGTCACTACTGACCATAGGCTCTGATCCCAAATCTGTCTTAGGTAATACTGGACAAGTTACTTCACTTCTCTGTATCCTGTTTTTCTATCTGCAAAGTGAGGGTACTGAGCTATGTGACCTCATTCATTTATTCAAGTAATGTATATTTATTAGACACCAACCATGAGCCAAGCATGGTCCTCTCAACTGGGGACACAGCAGTGAGCTAACAGATACCATCTCCACCCTTCAGGTTTATTGCCCAGTGGACTCAGTGTCCCCTGCCCTCATGTTTACATTCTGGGACTCAGGGTCATGACCTGAGTTCTGTCCTCTAGCATATTTGGGTTGAAGTTTTCTTACTAAAAGTAAGGGGAAAAATCAAGCATTGAGCATTATACAAAGCAAGACAGACATTCTTTAAGAAAATTAACCATGCCAAACTTCTAATTTATACAACAAATATAATTCAGAACTGACTGTTAACATTATAGGTTTATAAAGGAATTGAATTCAAGGTTCTTTCAAATGACAAAAATCTTGTAGTTCATATATTAATAATTATAATATTTATGCAGTATCAATGATGTCCCAGGCATGGTGCTAAGCTATTTCCTAGGCAATATCCATTAATGTTCATAGCAAGCTTTATGGCCTGATAACATTTCATTCTCACTTTACCACTGAAAAAGTTGGTGCTGAATGAGGCAAAGACTAACTTGCCCAAAGTTCCTCCTCCAGCAAATGACAGAATCCAGAAACGAACTTAGTGCTTATATATAAGCTCACCTTTCCTACCCATTTCTATCTTGATCATCAAAATGTAGATGGAAGTGCTGGTGGGTTTTAGGGAAGGTGATAAGCATTTTTTATTCTAACTCCTCAAAAACCTATTCAAATGACAAACCTCTATTTCACTCACCTGTCTTTAAATCATACACATGGCTCCCAATTAGCACAGTGGCCATTTGAGGATCTTTTACATTGTATAATTGAAATAAGGACAACGATCATAATACAAAGCCATTCAATACTCTGTGGACTTTTCCTTTCTATGAAAGTTCTGAACATATTCTGAACAGAAATTAAAAGGCATATCTTATTACCAACATAAAATTTCACTTTGGCAAAGGATACCTACCTTTAATTAACTGTGGCCTTTGAAGTACAATAGTTAAAAAGAGGGTAACAATCTAATTTATAAAAATCCAACATTTACACATATTTTCCTGAATGCATTAACTACCAAGAAAGGCCAGTGGTGATCCCTCCACAGACAACTAAGCCCAGGGCAGGAAGGGAGAGTGGGGGACCAAAGAGACAGTATTAGTTGACACCTCTCTGCTATTTCACCATACAAGAAGGTAGGGAAGCAGCTCTCTTGCACAGATTCTGCCTTCTGAAAGACAGGGGAGGCCAGGGCAAACTCCTGCAGAGCTGGCCTGTGTGCCACCAGGTGTCCAACAGATTGGCTAAGGGGGCCCAGGGCTGCTGGTGGAGGACACTGCGTTTTAACACAACAGGCTTTTATTCTCTTAGAAACACTTCATAGCAGGCTGGTGTTGCAACGTCTGAAAAAGGAGGTCCCCCGCTGAGCTCATGCAAGTAAAAAGCTTTTAGTCAAACCAAGGGAATTCACAGCTGAATAAATCAGTGCCCCTCTCCAACATTCCTCCTTTGCAAGTACCAGGAAGAGGACCTTCCCACCTAGACTGAAGCACCAAAGCCAGGAGGCCAATGTGCTGTCCTGTCCCCAACCCAGACCTGTCCACACATGGCCCAGGAAACACTACTGCCTCACCAGCAACCCTGGTCATGCTGGGAAATTCCTCTGCCTATCCTGGAGCAATTCCTCACAGCTTGGAGGAACAGAGGGAAACAGCCCAGGAGCACTAGGAGCTGGAGATCTATCTCCACGCAGTGCTTAGCAAGGCAAAACACCGCACCCAAGCTCCACACAAGGCTGTCACCAGGGAATGTATCTGTTCTGTGTGGTGTGAGTACAGGTTTGGGAAACACCAGGCCTGCAGGGATGATTCAGGTACATTATTGGGTACTTACTTAAATGTGTCAAGCAAAAATCTACAACTAGATAATTCAGAAGCTCCTCCACTGAGAAACAGACTTGAGTGCTGACAGGTCATTTTAAGTCCCCAATTTTCCATTAATCTAGAATCATTTATATCGTTCATAAAGTAATGGTTATTTATTGAGCCAGGCACAATATGGAACACCATAAAATCCATTCTCCCAATAAATCTTTAGTTGTCCTCCAAGTCAGGCACTAACAGTACTTGTGTTAATCAGCTTTCCATCATTTTGATAAAAACACCCGAGAGAAGCAATTTATAAGGAGGAAAGAATTACTCTGGATCACAGTTTTGGAGGTTTCAGTCTATGGTCCAATGGCGTTACTACATCTGCAGGGCCTATGGTGAGGCAGTATCATGGTGGGAGCTCAACACAGAGCTCCTGTTGGCCAGGGAGCAAAAGAGAAACAGGAAGGGTCCCAATAACCCCATCAAGGGTATGACTCTGGTGACTAACATCCTCCATCAGGCCCCACCTCCTGAAGGTTCCACCACCTCCCAATAGTGCCACAGGCTGGGAATCAAGCCTTTAACGTGTGGGCATTTGGGGGACATTCAAGATCCAAATGATAGCAGTACTGCCATTTTAAAAAACTATTTTGGGCTGGGGATGTGGCTCAAGCGGTAGCGCGCTCGCCTGGCATGCGTGCGGCCCGGGTTCAATCCTCAGCACCACATACAAACAAAGATGTTGTGTCCGCCGAAAACTAAAAAATAAATATTAAAAAATTCTCTCTCTCTCTCTTAAAAAAATAAATATTAAAATTCTCTCTCTCTCTTTAAAAAATAGTTTTTCTTTATTTTACAAATAAGAAAATGATGGCAAAAAAGAAAAAACTGATATTTGAAGTATAGTGTCTGTGCTTGGTTAAGGAACTTGTAAAAACAAGCAGAGGTGGGGAGAAAAACAAGTAGCAGGTGGCAAATAATGACTCTTTGGACTGGAGGAACATGGTGAGAGTCTGCAGTGCTCTCAAACTTTAATGTACATGCAAATTTCATGAGTATCTTCATGAAATGCAATGTTTTTCCAGTAGGTCTGGTATAGGGCTTGGGATTCCACATTTCTAACAAGTACCCAGGTGATGTCTTTTCTTGCTGCTGGTCCTTAAGTCACACTCTGAGTATCGAGGTACTAAGAATGAAGACAAGGAAAATGACTTTATTTAAGAAATTGTGCATAAATTTTTGTCATGCCAAAAACTTGAGGTCTGTGTGATTCCATGATTTTTCTTTTTCTTTTTTTTTTAAAGAGAGAGGGAGAGAGAGAGAGAGAATTTTAATATTTTATTTTTTAGTTATGGGCGGACACAACATCTTTGTTGGTATGTGGTGCTGAGCATCGAACCCGGGCCGCACGCATGCCAGGCAAGCGCGCTACCGCTGAGCCACATCTCCATCCCTCCATGATTTTTCTGCCAAGCAGACTATTTCATGATCACTGAAATGGGTGGTATAGCTTAAAAGTGACACACATACAAGGCAAAGTCTACAGAATCATTCATTTCCTTCTGAGGAAAACTTCTTGAAGATGGGAATATGCCCTCATCATTTGATAGGACAGAGACTACAAATATTTTTCAACTCACAAAAAACGCAGGTATAATAGTGATGGTTGCTTGGTGAACTATTGGGTGAATCTAAAGCTTCATCTGGGTTCAGTGAGAGTCATTGCCAAGAGCAATTATCCTGCCCAACATGACATTGGAGGAAGGAAGTGAAAGCACACATGCCATATATCTGCTACCATCTCCAGGTTATAATTTTGTCTTCATTTTATAACTGTTATGTTTTATAACTGTTAAGTTTAAGTTATGGAGTGCAAGTTTACGGGGTGAGATTTGATATTCCCTTTGTCTTCATTTCTGGGATGATTGCTATTTCTTTCTTCAATTCTATCTGTATGTCATAACCTTTCATCTTCCCATTTTTGGGTGTAAACATTCTGAGATTTTCAGATTTCTGATTTCAAACTTTTTTCCATTTTTCTCACATATTTGTTTGATGATATTCAGTTCATGTTATTGGTAGTGTTGCAGTTTTCATTTTCTTTGTGGTCATTTGAGGGAGAAATATATTTATTTACTTCCATTCACTTTGTTTTCTTTGTATAGTAAATTTTATAGATATTACCTACCAGTTTCATAACTTGTATTTTCCTAGACCAGTAAGAATAGGTGTTTCTATAATCCTTTGTGTGACTAAGAGCACCCTCTAAGTGGCACCTGTCATGGAGGGAGGCTGGGGAGTCAGCTGTGCTGGTTCTAGATGTTTATTTATCCAGATTTATATTATGTTTTATCCCCTACTTGCACTGTAGGTGTGAGTTATGGATGTTTTATAATTGACCTTGTTGATTGATCTTTAGATACACTTTGGATAAAGAAATTTGGAAAATCATAGAAATTCCGATTTAGTTGTCAGTCCTTTTGTTTTAAACCAAAGACTGCCTTCCTTCTGTATCCATGGGGGATTGGATCCAGAATCCAATGGACACCAAAATCCAAGGATGCTCAAGGCTCTTATACAAAACAGCATAGTATTCACATACAACCTGAGAATAGTGCCTTTAAATGATTTAAAGGAGACAGGCTGAATTTTGCTCTAACGTGTAGCTCTTCTCTTACCTATGAAAGTTCACAGGTTGAAAGTAAGTTGTAGGCTCCTCACCTTCAGCTGTGATGAACTATCATGCAACTCTTTTAGAAATTGTACCTGTATCACTCTAGAGAGAGCATATCCTGCTCTTAAAAGATCATTTACAAGAAAATTTTGCAACCTTCTTAAAAATATATTAGATTTGATAATATACCCTGACAGAGAAGTGCAAGTAAAATAAATCCTTACAGCTGGAACATAACCTTATTTTTTGTTAAAGACGTCAAGCTACTATTAAGAGACAGTATCATGCAGTGTTAGAAGATGAGCTCAGGGAGCCAGATGACCCTGGGCTTGACTCTGTTATACCACGACAAGATGTGTAACCTTCAGGAGCAAGCTACCTTGCTAAGTTTTAGCTATAAAATGAAGATGATATTGCCTCTCAAGATGATTGTGGGGATTTTATGAGGTAATAGATGTAAATCACTATGCACTACTTCCTGCACACAGTAAGCATGCAACAAATGTGGTTGTTTTATTGCTATCATTAATACTATTATTACTCTTTCCTCTAGTTCTAATTATAACTGGAAAAACTGCTCCTTTTGCTTTTAAATTCAGAACACATGGGAAGATATGGAACTAGTAATGTCCCTCACATACAAACACCTAGATACAAAGGAGATTTCAGTTATGGAAATGTTCAGTGTACAGAATTAACAAGGTTTGTAAAAGATAACCCTCTATAGAGCTGTTAGAAAGGAAGGAAAAAAGGAGGAAAGAGGAGTAAACAAAAGGGTCTCCCTCATGTCCCAATTTGCTACAGAATCTATGTCATACCTGGAATGTCCATGACACTATTCATGAAGTGGCTTTGGGAGGTTGGTCTATGAATTTGATGTTACTATTTGCATGGATAACACTCAATATAGAGTTGAAAATGACCTCAGAAGGATTTTTGAAAAAGAACTCAAATATAACAAAGTCTGATAGATTTAGTGGCTTGGGAGAGAGTGGCATCTCAAAAAAATGCCACCAGTCAAAGCAGTGGCATGGAACTGGATGTCTGTGGGGGTACGTGAAGGCTAGCATAAACATAGGTTTTCCTTAGGCCATGCTTATGGACAAGGGGCAAAACCTGATGAGCTTTCTTACAAAAATTTAGAAGTTTAAACCCATTAATGAGAATTCCACCACCACCATCATCACCAGCAGCCCATGACTCTGCCATGATCCTCTTTTCATTACGAAACTCAAAGAGAGGCACACTCCACATGGATGCAAGACCAAGGGCTGAAATTTCCAAGCAAGCTGGCAAGGAAAAATCTGCCCCCTGATGATCAGGATGACCTCGCTTTCAGTCTCTACTAATAAGAAAAGGTGCAGTTGGCTTTTTGCAAAATGAGAAGGCAGCTAATCTGCAGGCCCCCAGTTCATGTCCCCATTTTGGTTTCATCTCTTTCACCATCAGGAGATTTTTTAGGAGGAAAAGCTGTTGTTTTTGGACAAAGCCTGAATTCCAGATCTTCCCGCTTTGCCCAGATTCCTACAGGTAATAAAGGCCCTGAGTTGCTCAGAGCTGTTACTTCCTCTCCTTGGGGAACATGGCTGGCTGCTAGGATTGCTGTGAGGATTAACTGTGAAAAGGGATATAAATCACTAAGTATCACTTCCCGCACACAGTAAGCACTCAACGATTGTGGGACTACTAAGCAACCCTGTTCTTTTTTCTTTCTTTCTTTTTTTTTCAACAAGATGTATTCTCTGAATTTGAAAACAAATTTGCCAAGTGTCTGTTCCCTTAATCCTGAACCCCTTGTGTGTTTTAAGGGAAACTAGACCATATGGTTCAGATTTCACTCACAAATAAATCAGCATAATGTTAGTTCAATAAAAGCTGTTTCATGTTCTCATTTTTATGGCCCTTCTTATCCCACGTCCTAAAATAATAATAATAAAAATAATAAAAGTTAGTTGTGTTTTGCTAAGGGTAAATAAACTCAGGCTTACATCCTTCTAATCCCCATGGACTAGGGAAGGTGGCCTCTGATTATAGCTAAATAAGTCCTCTCTCTAGCCTCAGGCCATCTGCCCAGAGCCTGGAAGCTAGAAGAAGAATCCATAGCAAGGAAAGCCAGAAATGTAGATAAGTGAGGGCAGCCCAACAGAAAAGTAGCCGTGGATTCCCAATAGAAGCTGCAAAATAGCAGGAGCAGTAGGCTCATTCCTCTGCTCTAATACAGCCATTGTAAGCACCCAAAACATGTTTTCTCCATTAGCTGACCTACAAAGGGTCAAAGACTGCTCTTTGTAGAATTTCTGGAGCCTCAGAAGACTTCGAGACACAACAAATGGAGGGTAAAATACAGCCAGTGGCCATATTGTTAGCCATAGGTACTGATACTCTGGGACATGATCTTCTGTTGGGAAGAGCCACCCCCAGTACCTGTCTCCTTGGTCTATCAATAGTGCCTAACTGCCTTAGATCTAGCTGTGCACCCAAGGTTACTCACATCTCAAATCCTGTGCTCTTCACATCCCTTCTTTCATTTTCATATAATATCTCATCCACAGGGATTCCGAAATAATACACGGGAGAATAGGCATATGTGTGCATATTGCTATTTTTACATCATAAAAAGGCTACTAAACTCCTCATACATTGTGGTGGAAATGTAAAATTGTAAACAACTTTGGAAAATCATCCAGAAGTTTCTTACAAACTAAATCTATACACATAAGCTATGAGTAGCCCAGTTCAGCTCCTAGGAATTTACCCTAAAGAAATAAAAACATGGGACGAGGGTTGTGGCTTAGTGGTAGAGCACTTGCCTTGCACGCATAAGCTCCTGGGTTCAATCCTCAGCACCACATATAAATAAACAAATAAAATAAAGGTATTATATCCATCTACAACTGAAAAAAATTAAAAAATAAAAACATGTTCAAAAAAATTTATACAAGTCTATACATAACAAATTCATTCACAGTAGCCAAAATCTGGGAACAGCTCAAATGTCTACCAATAAGAGAACAAACAACCTGTGATATAGTTATACAGAATACAACCCACAATTTTTTTTTTAAAAAAAGGAACAAATTGGGCACAGTGGTACACACCTATAATTCCAGCAGCTCAAGAGGATGAAGCAGAAGGATCACAAGTTCAAAGCCAGCCTTGGCAATTTAGAGAGGCCCTAATTAACTTAGTGAGACCCTGTCTCTAAATAAAATATTTTAAAAAGTGTCTGGAGATGTGGCTCAGTGATTAAGCAGCCCTGGGTTCAATTCCCAGGACAAAAAAAAAACTACTGACACTTAAAATAATATAGATAGATCTTAAATAAACTACAAAAGTCAGCAGAGCTCAAATTTTGGGCTTTCAGAACAACTTCACATTCTACAGCATTGAGAAGCCCCAAGACCATTTCTTTATGTGAGTTATACTTTGTAGTAAAAGAAATTAAAATGAGAAAATATTATAATATATATTAATTCACTTTAAAATAGCCCACTACAAATTAATATATATTTGAAAAAAAAACACATTTTCTCCAAGCAAAATAATAAACAAGAATAATGGTGCTTCTTTAAAAATTTGTTTTGCATCTCTTCAATATTTAGCTATAATAGTAGATTACTATGATCTCTTACTTGCATCTGTACTCACTTGTGATAGACTTTTGTGGTTGAAGTATACAGAGAAAATGCAACATCACACAGTTATGTAATTGGAAAATGATGGACTATTTTAATAGCTTTTTCAGATAATGATGGCTATTTGTCTTTGATACAAAAAAAATTTCACACAATTTCTTAAAGGTTAGTTGCAATGTGGAACTTGAAATGATATCCATAAATTTTGTACTCTGGCACCTGAAACCCCACTGTAACTGTTACAGTTGGCATGGAATTGTTACCCATGTGTGAATACATACTATCAAGACCACAGTGACAAATTCAAATTTTCTAAAATTCTAATTTTCACTTGAAAGTTCAAGTTTTACCAATACCAGCGAATGCTGTTGCTAGCTGTTTCCTCTAAAATATCACATTTACTCTGCCACATACTCAAATCTAAATCACCATAGTTTGTCTTTCAGCTATTCTTTTTTCCATTAAAAACAAAAACTAGTTCAGCTGGCAACACACATTATCACATAGGTGCTTTTCCTGTGTGTAAATCATGATTCTAAAGTTTGTAGCAGAAGTACTTTATGTGTTACTTCCATTTTGTCACACAGAATATCTAAGAGACATGTGCTCCAAGTCCGAGATTTTACTGAGAGTATTCATTTGTACTGCTTCATTCTTAAGAGGAGCCTTCTTAAGTGAATACTAGCTTCTTTTTCTACAGGTGAGAGCTGGTGAGGAACACAATGACGAACAGACTGGGGCCACCATTTCAGCAGCAGCAACTTTACCCACCATTGCCTTTGCAGCAAGTGTGAAGAGAGAGTCTCATTATTATTAGGAATAACAGCTGTTACATCCTGGACCTCTTTAAAGGACTTTGGAGACTCCCCACAAAGACCTATGGAACACATTTTGGGGACTGCTGTGCTATGTACACAAGGGTGGTTTCATGCAAAAGACTACATACAGTTGGCTCCTGCATCTGTGGGTTCCAATCTATGGATTCTACAAGCCATGGCTAAAAACATGTAAAAGAAAAATTGCAACTGTACTGAACATGTAGGCCTTTTTGTTGTCACCATTCCCTAAGAATATAGGATAACACTTATTTATACATTTATATTGTGTTAAGTATGATAAGTCAGTCACCCAGAGATGATTTAAAGTATACAGGAGGCTGTTCATAGGTTATATGCTAATACCATGCTGTTTTATGTAAGTGATTTGAGCATCCAAGGATTTGGGTATCTGCAGAGGGTCCTAGAACTAATCCCCTGTGGGTACTGTGTAATGCCTGTATCCTATAATTCAACTTCTGTGCAATTCTAGAACAGACAAAACTAATGTGTGGTGGGAGGAAATGAATGCTCTGAAGGAGAGGAGGCTCAGGGACAAGCCTGGGGAGGGCCCATGAAGGGACTTTCTAAAGCAATCATATTGTTCTGTGTCCTGAATGAGGTTGGGTGACACCCAATCTCTGTTGCATGTCTGAGCCAAACTCGGTGAACACAGCCTTAAGATTTCTACTTTTCAATGTGTAAATTCCACACAGAAAGAAAACCACTATAAATAAACCTTAAAATCTAATAAATGATATGCATACTTAAGTACTTAGGGAGGAGTACACTGATGTCTAACTTTCTTTGAAATGCATTAAAAAGTAAAGACAGACTAAAGCAGTATTTCTTAACCTCAGCATACTGATATTTGTGCCAGCTATTCTTTGTGGTGGGGTCTGTCTTGTGAAATATAGAACATTGAGCAGAGTCTATGGCCTCCACCCACTGTATGCCAGTAGAATCCCACCCCTAGCTATGGAAACCAAAAATGGTCTCCAGACACTGCCAAATATTCCTAGGGAGCAAAACTGCCCCAAACTAAGAATTACTGAATTGAAGGGAAGGGTGGACATGCGATAAAACTAATATAGGAAAATGTTAATGGTACAATCTAGATGATGGTTATATAGGTATTCTCTATAAAATTCTTTCATCTTTACTTAATGTTTAAATTTTTTCATATTAAAGCATGGAGTTAAAAATTGCTATTGTGTTATAATCTCTTTTGCATTTCATATTATATTGCTAAAATTTAGCCATATGATTGTATGCCATTGTAGATCATTCTTTGGGGCTATTTTAGCTTTTTTCCAAAAAAATTGTATAAAAAATCCTATAATTTATCTGCTTTCTTTTGCAGTTATGCTGCTATGAATATTCTTGCACATGTAGTTTGTCATTCTGTTTCTCAGTCTTGTTCATTAATTTTTCTTCCCTTGCCATCATGTTTACATGAAGTTCCCCTATCTTGAGATCAAATAACAATTAGCCTACATTTTCTTTTAGTTCTTTCCGAGTGTTGTTTTCTAGCATGAGTTCTGTGATATCTCTGGAGTGTGTGTGTAGATGGCTGGCATTGTGCATTCCAGAACATTTGTTAAGAGGTTCTCTCTCCCCTAAGGTAAGCTTGCAGCATACCTCCTATATAGATAAAGAAACTGAGAACATACCCCAGAAATTTGCTCTCTGCAATTTGTAAGGATTATTATTTATCATCTCTGTACTCACATGGCATTCACTACATGCAGCCATGAACCAAAACCCTTCATCTACATATCTAATTATACTAATATATGATAAATTCCAATCAGTTCATAAGCAGTCACACTAAGAACCCAGGGGTTCTGACTGCCCCATACTTCAAAGGATAAAAATAAATCATCTTTTAAGCACTTACTTCAAAACCTAGAACCAAATCTCACAAATATTGAGCTGTTTGGGAAGGTTGCCTGAGCTCATCAAGTGAAAAACTGGACACAAATGCAGAGCCTAAAGCAGGACAAGAGAAAGCAGAAACCAAACAGGAAAAATTCTTTCATTTCCCTTCAATCTTCAGAGGTAAATCAGGCCCCCTCTGACCTAAGAGCGAACAGGCTTATTATAAATATGGCTGAGTGTTTCTAGCCTGTGAGAAACTGTTTCCAAAGATGCTGTTGTCAGTTTTGCTTTTTTATTCCTTTTCTTTCTTTGGTTTAATCTCACAAGTCTTCTTAGTGACATTAGCCTCCCTATTTGCTGGTATTTCAAAAAAATGTGGTTATAGACTGAGTATTTTTTTAAGATTGGAGAAAAAATTAATTTCCCATTAACAAGCTTATTTATACAAATGTCACTTTAGAACTTAATCGACACCATGTGCCTCCTCTGACACCAGCTGATGGAAGGCGGTCATTAGAGGTCACACCAAATGGGGTCCTGGGTTGATGTTTGGTTTTTATGGCCACTGTAATCCCTGGGGCCTGCTTCTTCCTGATCCCCATTTTCCCAGGCTTAAACTTGAGCATCCTACAGACAAACTGAGGACAGGGGAGCCGTGTGAAATTCGTTACCAAGGAAGGACAAAACTGTTCAGGCTGTGGTCCACCCTCCCCATGCCTGTCCACACCCACCCCAGCTCCCAAACCCACACCCCACACTCTTGGAATTTCCATTGTGTTTGGAAATTCTGTGGCTTTCTGAAACAATGCTGGTGTTGCTGGTAGTTAAAGAAAACCAGCTGCAAAAGGACTCAACCTTTTTTTGAAAGAGACAGTACTTCCTGACTCAAAGAACACAACTCAGCCTCACTCAAGACACACAGACACACACTTCACTGGGATAATGCACAGTCCCATGTCCAGTTCCTATGCAGTACCTGTCTCTCTCTCCATCTTGCCTCCGGCTGTCATCACAAATGACCAATTGCTCTGAAATCCTACACCCTATTCCTTACCACACCACTCTCCCCTTGCCCCCAGATTGGATTACCTGTCAAGCTGGAAGATGAGGCCTCCCAAACCCACAGTGAGAGGTGCAATGGAAGAAGCAGAGGGCGTGATGACAAAAGACGGATCCACTCCTTGGGTCACTTACCCTCCCTAAGTCTCGGTGAAGAATGGAGTCAGGACTAACAGGTCTCACCTTAAAAACCCACAGGGTTACTGTGAGAATTGAACATGAACATCGTGGAAGACTTCAGAAACTGGCCAGTATGACATTCATATTGGTGGTTCTCATTTACCACTTGTCTAAAGACAGAGGAAAAAAATAATTCTCAAGGAGGAAGATGCTAGCTTGGCCCTCTTATCTTCCATTCACACACCTCCCAAACTGTCCACCGTTTCTCAATGCCAATAAGCAACATGCTGCTGAAAGATGCCAGCAATCTCTGCTGGGGAAAAAAAAAATGGCCCAGCCATTGTCCCATCAGGCTCTCACTCCCTTCAAGCCTCCCCCAAACACAAAGAAAAGAACACGCTGGAATTGAGGCTGCTCAGAGTTGGTCAGAGTTTTCAATAAGGAAGAATCTGCCACTAACCCCAAAAGCCTGTTGAGACCTACATGGTACAGTCCCAGCAGCCTGGAAGGAGCTGCTCGTCTCTCCTCTGTCACAGAAGAGGGGAGCTGGCAGGAGAAGCAATGAACAGGGTAAAAACTCAGGAGGACACACTTGGTGCTCTGGTTTCTCACAGAAGTAGGGCTCCAGCACCTCCTGTACTGACGGTGCATTCAGCTCCCAGACAGACATGGAGAAGAAACCCTCGCCAGAGGAAGATGCTCGAGATTCTCAGGAGAAAACACCTTCCCCAACAGCGACAGGGAAAGATGCTTCCTCCTGGCATATGTGGGCAGTATCAGAAGGGCCAGTGTCAACCAGAACAGCAGGGCTGACAGGTCCAGCTGGGAGAAGCTTGCTGAGATATACAAAATGCAGGAGTTAAGAGCCAGGGATTGGGGATGAGATGTACAAAATACAGAAGTTAAGAGTACTGGGATTGGGGTGCTTTACCACTCACTTACTTCCACAGCCCAGCTCTGTTTTATTTTCTATTTTGAGCTAAGTTGCCGAGGCTGGCCTCAAACTTATGATCCTCCTGCATCAGTCTCCCCAGTTACTGGGATTACAGGCATGAGCATGGCAAGAGCCCATGACTTTTTAGTGGTTCATCCTTCTCCTTTTTAAAAGAAGTTCATCCTATTTATTAATTCATAGGTTTGGAATTACAAATCCTCATCTCTGGCAAGGTACAATGCATACTTGTTAATTAAAATGCTTAGCTAGAGGATTGGAGGTGTAGGTTATTGGTACAGCACTCACCTGGCGTGTGTGAAACCTTGGTTTCCATTCCCAGCACTATTAAATGAATAAATAATAAAATTCTTAGAATGTGCATGTGAAATAGATGGCAAAATTGCCCTTTCCTAAGCAGTCCGTCATCACATGATCACACTGGGTAGCTCTTGTTGTCACCTGGGTTGGCAATGGAGCAGAAGAGAATACCTAGTTCCTGTTTTTCCACAGATAGTTAATATTCAGATCTCCTGACACACTGAGTGAAAACCACTGGGCCCCACACCCAATATTTTCCAGACTCTTCCCTCTTACTCTTCTCTATTCTCCTCCTATGTCTTTGGGGGTGGGGAGGGTGGTAAACAAGAAAAAAAGAGTTCCTTTCTAGTTTTCACCTGAACTCTTCTTGCCCTCAGGGTGACAGCTGCTAATACTACACTTGTTTTGTGTTATGTAAATCAGACCAAGGGCATGGAACCCATCACCTGAGGTTACCCACACTGCACCCCACTGAGAAATCACACGTACTATCTACCCCCAGTGGCTGGATTTCACTGCTCAAATAGACAGAAAGCCAGAGGACTTGCTGGACCTGCAGACCTGCAGAGTTCTGCGAGTCCCATCCAGGGCCTCTGCCCTCTACTTATTGCAAGAATATGCACATGCTAAACTCTAGACAGACCCCTATGTAGTAGGTGCCAGTGGCTATGACCATTGTCAATATTAAGTGTGTTTCCTTGGGAAAGTCACAAAACCACTCTGAGCTTCAGTTTCCCATCTGAAGAACAGAATTAATCATCTTTACCAGGCAAGCATTCTGGATTCTTGGTAGGTAATAGATAACATACCAGATATAATATGTGTGATGCATTCAAATGAAAGATATCACCCAAAAAGAATTTGTTGTCCAAATTCTAAAGGGGATTTTTTTTTCATCTCTCCTCCATGCATGATTTTCTCCATTTTTCTGCTAAATTGGGTGCAGGTTTTTAATTGTCGTCGTTTTAATCATTAACACCTTTTTTTTTTTTCCTTTCAAGTTCCATCAGTTCAGAGCAAATGGCCCCTCAATCAGAGAAGAATTAGACATCACCTCTGTGTCCCAAGAGGAGCAGACAGCAATAAGATCTCCCTGCTGGGACAAATTCTTTTCCCAGGGTGCGATGCCTTTGGGGCTGGGTCAGGAGACAACATAGGGGGACTCTCAGAACCCAGAAGGACTGCAATTTGTTCCCTGTACATTGCAAGCCCCCTGAACAGATGCATTAATACTATAGTCTCAAATATGAAACAAGGCAAAAACTAAATGATTTTATACTAAACACTTAAAATTGTAGTCAGAGTGGAGGCAGGAACGCAGTCTTCCTTGAAGATGGATAAACCTGCTAAATCTTTCAACAACTTGATCCAGCCCCCAAAGAACCAGTCTGCAAAACAATCAAGGTCACAGAGGACAGGACACATGGCAGAGCTAAGTCATACTGAGACTTCCAGGAAAAGCAGCTCTTCTTCATTTAAAATCCAAAGATAATTCCAGAGAGCATAAAGCAGGCATTCCAAAAGGCTACCATAAATCAATTTTTCTTGCCTGTGTACCATCTAGATGTAGCCACTTAGTTCATCTTAATAAACAAGTTAGTCATTCAAAGGAAAATAAATGAAATGTTTTGCCTTGAGGGACAGTTTTGTTTTTAATAGTTTGGTGCTACGGCAAGAGAAATAATATTCTGCAATCTGAATTGCCTTTTGTCCTTCGGGACCGCTGGAAGATGGGAGGGGGTAGCATGGGATGGAGGGATGGTTAGTCTCTTTCCCAGTTTACCTCATGTGTGAACATAATTGCAAGATCTTTCTCCTGCTCCTCTTTTTGTTACAGAAGGTCTTGCAAGGAGCTTCATTTAAAGAAATGGCAGTTTTTCTTTGTAAGATATCAATATGATGTTGGGTGGTTTGGAGTTCTGCTCTTTTTTTCATTAAACAAGTCATTCCAATAAAAATGGAATGACAGGTGCTAGTAGTGTAGCTCAATGACAAAGCTCTACCTGGCGAGTGTGAGACACTGGATTCTGTCAGCCAGCACCACAAAAAAAAAAAAAAAAAAAAGGAATTCAGGAGAAGGGTTTTTTCATTTTCTCTTAAAGAAACAATGAGTAATGCAACTAAAATGTTGGGGTCTGGAGGTTCTGACTCCTTTAATGCAAATCCTTGAAAGAAAGATTAGGTCATGCCTAAATCATATCATTCTAAATAATAAAACCATAAGACATATTTTCAAATTACCTAATGAACAATAGTAGTTCCTCTTTATCTGTGAAGAAAGAGTCTGTTTCCATTTCTGAAAGTCTATGGAGGTTTTTCTTCCCCTGAAGGATTCATCCCATCTGTTAGTTCACTCACTCATCCATTCATTCATTCACTAATTCACTAGTTCACTGCTTTATGCCAGGCTGTATACTAGGCTTCGGACATCTAAAAGGGGATGGAACCTGGTCCCAAGGCACTGTCCTCAATGACAAGAAAGGAAGGGCAGGCAACATTATATAAGCAAATGAAGTTTTTTCCTGGCCCTGCAGAGGGACACCTGCCGTGTGACTAGCACCAATGCCTCCCTAGTCCCAAAATGACATTTTCAGGAAAAAGGCAGCATTGATCTCAGGAACCGAATGTGCTTCCCACAAGTTCTTCCTAATAGCCTTATAGTATCTCAGTGAAGTGAGATTATTTCGACCCTGTCACAATGGGGCCCCTGGCTCGGAGGTACCTGACTGGTCACCAAGGAGCCAGGCCCTTGAAGTACTCAGCCACTTCACTGAGTGCTGCCATCAACACAAATAAATCAAATGAGTGGTCACCTTCCACCACAGCCAGAGACAAACAAGGGTATCCACAGCAGGTGAAGAGTTTTAGTCTGGGAAAAGGCAGGGAAATGTAAGAAAAGGGTTAAAGACCAAGATTTAAACAGAAAAGAATGCATAATCCTGCCAGTTCTCAATGGCTCAACTTTAATGTCACCTCCTTCATTGAAGTCTTCCTCAATCAGCCCATTCATCAGATGTGATGCTTTTTTTTTAAACCCCAAGTACTCTCATTTTGTTGCTCAGCATTTCTTTTTTACCACCTACCACATTCCATCTTCTACTGTTGCCATTCATGTACTTGCATTACCTCCCCATGAACCTGCATTTCCAATAAACCATGTGCTTCCTTGAGACACATCTTCATCTGGCTTGCCTAAATATGTTTTAGGGTTCCTGAACCTAAAAATCATGTGAAAGAATATGATTGACATTTGGAAAATAAATTGTTGATTTTAAATTCAGTGTGAGAGTGAATGAAGGTCAGAAGCCTATTATGAACTCTTAGAGAATCTGGAAAATCCTTAAAAAAATAGGATTAAAGCTATCTGTAAAAAAAAAAAATAAGAAAAGAATAAAAGGGAAAACAAATAAAAGTAAAAAAAAAAAAGAATAAAAGGGGGCTTGGGTTGTGGCTCAGTGGTACTGCACTTGCCTGGCACATGTGAGACACTGGGTTCAATCCTCAGCACCACATAAAAATAAATAAATAAAATAAAGGTATTGTGTCTGTCTACAACTAAAAAATATTTTTTTAAAAAAATAAAAGTAAGATAGAACAACAAAACAAAACAGCCAGTCAAGACATTTACATTACCTCACCATATTCCCAATAGACCATGGTACTTCCTAAGACAGGATGACATCCGACTCATCTTCATATTTTTTTTCTTTTTCTGTGGTACTGGGGATTGAACCCAAGGGCACATTACCACTGAGCTACATCCCCATCCCAGTTTATATTTTATTTTGAGACAGGATCTCTCTAAGTTGCTGAGGCTGATCTTAAACTTGTGATCCTATTGTCTCAACCTCCTGAGATTACAGACGTGTGTCACAGTGCCTGACCATCTTCAATGTTTTAGGATTCCTGGACCCAAAAGAAAAAATAAGGAAAAAAACAAACCAGAAACTGGAGGAAATAAAAATGTTCATTTTCTTTATTCATTTTCATGACCTAATATTACAGTAAATCCTTAGACACCAATATCAAAGATATCCTTTCCACTTTAGTTTCAGAGGCTAAGTAAGAGAGATTCAGAATGACCTTTGACAACAGGAAGGAGAACAACTTTTGTTAATTCGGTAAAATGGTGCTATTTTAATAGAACCATGGAAGGAACATGCATTCATGGATAGAGAAAAGACTTCTCTCTTAAAATTCCTTTTCGGTTGCTACTCAACTCTGTTCAAATATAACTTGTTTTTGGAATTCTACCAGGCAGCAAAAACATATTATACTTGGCTTAGAATTAAAAGACAGATAAGCATTGGTGTGAATGTAAAAGGTCTTGTGACCACTTGTGCTTAATATTCTTTAAGCTTCTTGCTCTTCAAAGAAGGTTAAAGAGTGGACCCTTGATGAGGTATTCTCTTTCCTTAATACAGGACATTAGCTGCCATGTGACGCATGGACAATAGCAAGCCAATCCCCTGTTCACTGAGACTATGAAATGAAAATGTGCTCCTAAATAGAAAGTCTGGCTTCTAACTCACACCCAATTTTTGGAAGCCTATCAGCAAGGGAGGCAGAAGATGTACCAATTCCCAGCAAGAAAAATGCACAGGGGCTATGGATGTGACTCGGTGGTTGAGTGCTTGCCTAGCATGCACATAGCCCTATGTTCAGTCCCCAGTGAGGAGGGGTAGGTTAGGAGACTACAAATCACTGCAAAGAGAAGAGTGTTCTGGGTGTAAGTACATCTAGGGCACTCATGTTCCAGACACTCATAAAAGAGAACAGAGGACTTAGGAATTGGAGACACTGAAGTGTGCACCAACTGATATGAATCCAGGTATACCTGAGACTTGCAGCCACTGAAAGGTGGGTCTCAAAGAATCCTCCTTTCATCAGGTTTCCACCAAATTACAAACTTAAATGTTTAGGTCCCATCTATGTCCCTCCTTCCTATGAAACAGATTTTCCTGTCAACAAAATTTCAGTTTCCGATCCCTTTGAGACAAACACAATGTCATGGGAAGAGCCGTGGACATAACAGTGGGAGTCTACTTATACAGAAATTTTAGGAAAATGTACCTTCCAGAGATGACAACTATACTATTATTACCTTGAGGTAGCCCCAGGCTCCAGCCGCAATCAGGAAATTCTACAGTCAATTGGAACCTAAAAAGTTAAGGCTTCACATCTTTCATCATCCTAAATAAGGAGCAAGGGAGAGCTGATCAAAGGGTTCTGCTCAGGGCCACATGTACATCCACTTTTACATAAATGCTTCCTGATGAGAAAAGATTGTATGGACTGGGAGGGTCCTACATCTAGAATACAAGGGAAACTGGCTCTGTCTTCTAGCCCTGTGCCCCCCCTTTGCCTCCAATCCTCCATCCCATCTAGGCTTTAGGTCTGCCCTGGGCAGTTGCTTCCATGCCTGACCTCCACCAGGGATCCTTGGAAGGTAAGAGTGTGCTGACCCCTCTTTTCAGGAAAAGACAGAACAATCTATTCTAAAAGACAGAAAAAGCATAAGAAATGGAAGGCCCCCTGTCAGGGTTGTAGTATATAATGTTTCTTTTTTACTTATTTATTTTTATTTTGCTAGGGATGGAGCTCAAGGCCTCTCTCCCATGCTAGGCAAGCTCTCTACCACTGAGCCCACAATGTTTATTTAACCAACCAACAAGTAGGAAAACAGGACACTCCCACCAGGGTGCACATTGTGAGCCATGGCCTGAAGTGGTCATGGGGCCCCTCTTCTAACCCCAACAGCCTGAGAATCTTTGGGGATTAATTTTGGTGACTTAGCTCCCTTAGGGTCTGATTAATTTCCTTTCCCTGCAGAGGCTCATTCTTAAAAATCTGACATTAACCTAAATTGTTCCGATCCAAAAATGAATGAGGTTAATTGAGAAAAAAACAATTCTCTGGCTATGTTTTATTCCCCTCCCTCTGCTTTGGAAAACCACTCTGATTTAAAGGATATCGGACAATAAACCTAAAATGTGTTAAGGCTGTTTATTAACTTGAGCTTTAAACTAACTGGGTCAACTTATTCAGTGGTAGCTCCAGGGAGGTCACCCATAAGCGACGACTGGAATCCTTTCGTAATTATAGTCATGGAAAAAGCCAGCTGCAAAACAATTTTCTTCAATTTGTGGATATTAAGTGCTCATTAAGTGGATGATACTCCACTACAATGTGACCTGTGATGAACAGCAATGGGGTAAAGTAGGAAGGGTTAGCACACTGCAGACTCACCCCACTGCAGGGACACCTCTCAGAGCACCGTCCCGTAAAGTCACACCAGGTGTACACACTTTGGCTCCAAATCCAAGGGGACACTGGCTGAATTCATACCAGCAGGAAAACTGAAATTGGCCAACTCAGCAGCACTAAAAGAGACACATAAACTCAGGCCACCTAATAGGATTTGGGTAATGCTGAGGCCCAGGCAGAGGAAGGCAGAGAAAACTCAGTCACTTTGTGCTCTGGACTCAAGCCAGGCATCCTTAAGATCTCCATCTCTCAAGATGGAGAGAATGGGAGAGGAAACTACAATTGTTGAGAGAGACAAGAATTAAAAAGAACCTCAGGGGTTTACACCCATCACAGGTGAGAGAATGGGGCTGGGGTGGAAGCCAGGTGTCAGGAAGACAGAATGTCAAATCCCAGCCTCTGTCACTTGTGTCTTACCTTAATCTCTCTAGGCCTCCAATTCCCAAATGTTAAAATGGGATGAACCTGGTTGGGATATTGCTTAGGGACAGAGCACTTACCTAGAATGCACGAGGCCCTGAGTTCAACCCCCAGAAAGGCAAAAATGAAGATGAACTACACACTTCTCTCTCCCAAAGGGAATTATGAGAAGATGCTTCTAAGAGGGTGAACTCAACTCTAACATTACCAAGCAGGGAAACAAGCCAGTCCCATCTTATACTTGTACCTGGAGCATCCCAGACAGATTGCCTTGTCTAGAAGGGCCTGGGAGGAGAAGTGTCCCACCCCCAGGATGGCTAAGGGGCCCATTCTTCATGCTCCAGAATGCTCTACTGGATGAACACGCTTTCTCAAGAATCCCAGCCCCCACAGCTCTCTCCCAGGCCTCCCTCACTTCTGTGGGTACATGCCAAGTAGAAAACACCAGCTTTTGATATGGTGTGGTGCCAACAACAAACCAGATAGCATTTTCTCAGAAACTAACAAGGAAAAACAAATGCTCCCAAGGGAGAACTCAAAAGCTCCTGCTAGAAATTTCTCTCCTGGTTGTGGGCAAAGCAAGAGAAGATAAGGAGAAGAAGAAAAAAAGAGAGAGATGATTGAATTTTTTTCTTTATAAAAAAAGTGATCATGAACTCTTTCAAAAATACAAAGGAATATAAAGAATAAAAGAACAACTTGCATCCATAAGCCTAAGAAACAAAATATTACCATCACTTTTGATGGCTTTTTTGCAGGGAGAAAATCCCTGAACAGGCCATCTGTGTAGGTATACCAAGGAGAGTCCCAACCACAAGCCTAAAATGGGATGACATTGGACACGAAGGTTCATTGTGGGTGGGATGATCCCCCACCCATAATTACTACCACTTTCAGTTGCCTTGGGCTTTCAAAGCTGGCCTCCAAAGGCTGACTAACAAGAGGCAGAAAGCTGGACAACTGTGGTGGAGATGGGGATTCCTATGAGTCTTTGGGCTCTGAATCTTTCCTGGGTCAAGCAGGGAGAGACTTTCTATTGCTATTCCTAACTGGGAGAGCCTCAGGCCACACAGTGCCTCCTACAGATGTCTGGGGATCCTGTGGTAACTGCTCCCATCCACACCCAGCCACACCAGATCCTGGTTGGGCTGAAACTGGACCTTTTTATTCACAAGAGAATACTGCATTTAGCAACAGTTGGCAAGATTTTTTTTTTTTCTCTTTCAGGCCCAACTCTGGGAAACACAATAAGGAAACACAAAGCCTATACAAACATATCATTGCTGTGAGCTTGAAAGCTGCCATATTTCCTCGGGATATATTTCTGGTCTGGAAAAACTAACAAGGCTGTGGCATCCCAAAGAGAACAGAACATCCCTAGTGGGGAAGAATAGTGGGTGGAGCTGCAGAGAGGTAAACAGGTCTTATGAAAGGATTTTCTCCATCTGGGTGCTTTCTCTAGGAAAGAAAAAAAAATTACAGATCCGTGTCTTCATTTTCCATTGCTATAACTGAATATCTGATACTGAGTGATTTATAAAAAAGAGAAGTTTATTTGGCTCAGAGTTCTGGAGGTTGGAACAACTGAATGCATGGCACCAGCATCTGATGAGGGCCTTTTTGTTCATTGTAACACACTGGAGGGCATCACGTGGTAAGACAGAACAAGTGTGCTAGCTTGGGTCTGTCTCTCTTCCTTTTGTTATAAAGTCACTAATGCCATCATAGGGGCTCCACCCATGAGTTCATCTGACCCGAATTACCTCCCAGTGGCTCCTCCTTCAAATACTATCAACAAATGAATTTAGGGATTAAATGTCTAACCTGTGAGCCTTGGAGAGACACCTTCAAACCACAACAACCTGTGGCTTGAACATCTCTTCAGAAATATGCACTGGGGGATATCCTCAATCCCTGTGCCTGTAACAGAGAGGTTGGGGATGGACTTAAGTTCCAGGGCTCCCTAGCTCTTCAAGTCCAGCTTCTCTTCCTTTGGTGACTTCCTCCTCTAGAAATGCTATTCTCCTCCAGCTTCCATTCAGAACTGACCATTAGAAATATAGACTTTGAGCCCTCAGGACCAAATTAAGATCACACTGAACTCCATCAAGAAAGAAAATAAATTTAAAAGGGTGGGGAGTGGCTGGGTATGTAGCTCAGTGGTGAAACAGCCCTAGGTTCAATCCCTGGTACCATAAAATAAAACTAAATATTTTTTAAAAAGAAAGAAAGAAAAGAAAATTCACCCAAGAGAGAAAATTAGAACTTCCTTCAAGATGGTACTCTGAGAATCCTTTTCTTCTGCCTTGCCTAAGGATTATCCTCCTTCCTATGGCCCCTATAATATCCTGAAAGTTGTCCAAAGGTCACATGGAACAATTGCATCCCCTTCTATTCTTTTTTGAATCCCAGGATCAAAAACCTAACACTGAGCTCCCATCACTGCAAAAATCACTGTTGAGTCCATATTCCACAAAACTACTAGCTCAACATCACTTTGGGAATAATCGTAACCACCTGACATTCAAATATCTTTAATAACCCCTCACTGGCAGTGAATCAAGTCCATCCTTACCCTGATGGTCAAGACACTCATGATCTGCCTCCAACACCATTCCTTCTTTCATCTCCAACTACTTCCTCACACATACCTAATTCTTTAGTCGAAGTCAGAGGCACCTTGCAATATTTCTTCCATGAGTCCTGTATTCTCTGAATTCACTGCTGAAATGCTGAACCATTGTTCTCCACCTGTCAGAATCTCACCCATCCTCCAAGCCAACTTCTCCACAAAGGCTTTCGGGCTTACCCCAGATGAAAGGGACTTGTCTAAGTTCTACAACAGTTTCTGTAACCTGCCAGAGCTCCCATTACTTTTTCTTTGCCAGTTCTACAAATGTCTGACTATGTCTTCTATCTTTGCTATATTTTGGATAAGTGTCTCCCAATGGCTTAGTTACCATCCTGTGGCACTAATGGCAAGTGGTGGAACCTTTAAGAGGTGGGGCCCAGTGGAAGGAAGTAAGGTGGTAGGGTGTGCCCTCAAAACAGGTAGTGGGAATCATCCCCTTCCTTTTCTCTTTTTGCTTTCCAGACAAAATGAAAGGAACAGCTTCCTCTGCCATGTGCTCCTGACATGACATACTGCCTTGTCATAGGCCCAGAAATAAAAAGGCCAACTGACTATGGACCAAAACCTCCAAAACTTTCCTCCTTTTAAGTTGATTATCTCAGTTTTTTGTTATAGCAACAGAAAGCTGAATAACACGCTCCTCCACTGGTTTAATCCATTTGCTAATGTTTCTTATGTGCACTGTGTTCTAGGTTCTATAAAGGAGCAAGGACTGAATGAACAGAGAAGATAAGGACCCTTGACCTCAAGGGACTTACAATCTGGTGGGAAAACAAATAACAACATCAGCATCCAATAAATACCCAAAGGACGGTAGCTGGTTTCATCTTCATAAATCCAGCAAAGATCAGATGGCCACAAGGATACTAAATAAACACAAGAAAAGAGCCACAGAATTGGTTGTAAACATACTGTCAAGGTAGGAGCACACTATGGTGACCTATGCACACTATATTTTGAGATGACTTTGAAGGAAATGGTATCCTATAGATAGTCCAGCAAATTCTCCTCCTCCCCAGTCTTACCTCTATTCCTACCCCTAGAAATTTTGCTGTTCAAAAGTCTGTTCAAACCTACAGAGATTAGAGTCTGAGTAACAGGAAGCAAATGAAAGGAGAAGTAATCATTCTCTAACGATAGATATTCCCTGTCCACCCCAGGTCCCTACCTCAGTATCTCTAATCTGAGGACTTTCTGTGCCCATGTCACCTCTACTCAGAAAAGAAAATAAGCTCCAAGCGAAAGTCGCCAATTGGCCCACAGGGTGAGGCCAAATCAATGCAGCTCTCCAGCAAGTCTGTTTATTTTATATCCTTAGAGAAACATCCCTGAAAATGACCAACTTGTGTCAATTACAGAACACAAGAGCCTGGTGCTGTCAATGGGAGAAGATAAGTGTAAATTACAGCACACTGAACTCCAGAGAATTAGCTGTTAAGTGGGACAATGGGCTAAAAGATGTTGTTTAGAGCACCTCATTAATAAAATTCAAAATTGTTTTCTGCAATTATGTGCAATCATTGGTTATTTTACCCCCAGCCAAGAAGAGTCCCCACTGCCAATCTATCGCTTTGGTTTCAATTGCCAAGAAAATTTCCCTGGCATAGAGGTGAGAATAGAAGAGGGAGCTTGGATTCAGATTCCAGAAGCCTGTGATTAGCTAACAGAGAATTATCTGTTGAAAAAGGAAACCTGCTGAAAAGGAAACCATCGAGTGTCTCTCCAAGGTAGTGCTCGGCAGCCCACAGCCCACCTCCGAGTGGGCTTCCCAGTTGGTTTTGCAGCCAGGAAAGCAAACGGAAGAACTGCCCTCTCCTTTCATGTTCTCTCCTGCTCTGGCTCCTGCTTGCTTTACATTTTTTTCAGTGTAACAGTTTGTGCCATTCTGGGTTAGGTACTAACTAATGCCTGCAGAAATGAATGCACTTCTTGATCAAAAAGGATGATGGTGTGAAAATCGGATGTGTTTGTGTGTTTGGGAGGAGTTGTAGGAAATTGGGTGATGGAAAGAGGAACCTACCAATTTAGCACAGCAGACAGTCTTATCCATAGTGAATGCTCCAGAAATTCCATCATGTTTCCTCTGGGAAGCTCTGCCTTAATTCCA
This sequence comes from Ictidomys tridecemlineatus, assembly GCF_052094955.1. Lineage (NCBI taxonomy): Eukaryota > Metazoa > Chordata > Mammalia > Rodentia > Sciuridae > Ictidomys > Ictidomys tridecemlineatus. The sequence continues at coordinate 54,456,887 of NC_135486.1, forward strand.
CGCATCCTATTCTGTTTGCATCATTCATTCGTTCATTCATCATTCGGCAAAGCTCCACTTAACCCTCTTCTATTCTGTGCACCATACTAGGCTTCAGAGTCACAGACTTCTCCTGCTGAAGACCTAGGCTGACACCTTCAAAACACAACACCCCGTTTAAATGTGACCATGCTAATTCAGACTTGGTCATTCCAACCCATTATATCATTGGGACTTGTCAATCTGTGATATCTGTATGTTTGCATTATAGATGACATTATGCTCTCAGTTTCTTTCTGTATTTTCCACAGTTTCTACAATGGGCATATGTTACTTTAGTAAACAATAACAAAAATGGCTTGACTTCTTACTTAAAAGTATATCTTTTTATTAGCTAATTTGAGATATTTAATTTTTTAAAAAGGGCAAAGCAGATGGGAACAGAAGTGGCCTGCCATCAGAGCTTACGTGGGAATTTACAGTCCTACCTAAGGCCCAAGAAACTTGAACAGCTACTGTAAAGAGCAGTGGGAGAATCCAGCACTGAAGCAGATTTGTCTAGTATTCTCATGGTCTATGAGAATGCAGCCTATTCCTCAGAGCAGCCATGGAGGTCAATTCTTCAGATCAATAACCACATACATAGCTATGTGCTAAAGTGCCTAGGGCTACTCCACAGCCTGAAGTTGTTCTTCGAATGTCAAGAACAAATTATTGCATGAAGCAAACATTATTTGATTCAATAATTGTCTTCTAGTCACACTTCCTTGTCCCTACCCACAAGGAAAATCAACTTTGGCCATATCACATGAAATGCATTATCCTTTAGGACCGACGCAAACAATGGAAGAAGTGGGGACCACACTGGTATCAGGAGGGCTCCAGGCTTCACATCCCATTTCTGTGCCCAATGGCCCCATTTCTGCCCACCTGAGCAAAAGATTTTCACAGTTATGCTTTAGGCCTTTAAAGGGACTTGGAGAATAGGAAAGGATTTCTTCTGGTATTTCAGGGCATTGAGTTTGAATATGAAAACCCCAGAGAGGAACTCGCCATGCTTTACCTGGTTCTCTAAGCATAGCAAAGGCCAGTAATCAGGAAAGTTTCCTCAGGAAGGTTCCTCTGATGGATCAGCCCAGAACAAGATAACAGCAAGCTTGGGAAAAACTTGGTGGCTAGTCTATGGTTGGTGGCAATGTCTATGATTATTTTGCTTTCCCAAGGGAATGCAGCAGTTGTGCAATTATTGTGGAAAGGCAGTTTGCAACCACATCATTCTTAGGTAATTGGCGATGCTGGTTGAGCACATTATTGCTATTATTGTGTACCTCAAGCATTATTTCCCTTAGATTCTTACGCAAAGATCCAATAAGACAGTATTATTTCTGTGCCTTAGTTGCTTTTTTTTCTATAAAATAGGAATTTAGTGTACTTTCCGCACACCTTAATGATAATACCACTGTGAATTCTAGAAATGATTCTGGCATACAGTACTTGGAATAAACTGCATCTACAAAAACAATAAACCATATTAATGGTCCTTTTAATAGATTCTAGTACCCTGGAGTGCACAGAATTTAGTGTATTAAGGGAGAATGTGCTGGAAGCTACTCTAGTGGCCTAAATTTACAGAGGATTCTAAGTACACACGTTGACTCGCTTTTACAGACCCAATCAGGGCTGTTAATGAGCAATGTAGAAACATCACACAAAATAAAGCCTCCTACAAATAAAAGCTAAAAACATGAGATCGTAAGGGGCTTATTTGTTTTGTGTTTTAGACAGAGCCTTAGGAAGATTTACAAGATCCTTAGAATAATTAAGATGTATTTCACTACAGTTTTGAATTAGTACAGTTCCTGGGTAATGCTCCAAGTAGCATATTTACCCTTGCCATTGTATGTCAGAAGTATATTACATTTTCCTCTGATTTTTCATGGAAAATGAGTTTGCCCTGAGTCTCAGGGCAGACTTTGGACTGGCCCTTTCAGTCAGGCTGGCACAGAACTCATGGAGACTGATTAAATGCATTTTACATTATGAGATGGATATGGGCCTTTGAGGACCAGATGTGGATGCTATAATTCAGATGTGGAATGTTTCCCAAAGGCCCATGTGTAAAAGGTTGGTCACAGCCTGTGGCGTTTTGGGGAGGTGGGGCCTAGTGGAAGTAAGTTGGGTCAATGGGGCATCCCTTGAAGAGTTATTGAGACCCCAGCCCTTGCCATGCTCTGCTTTCCCAGTCACCGTGCAGAGAGCAGTTCCCTCTGCCACATGTTCCCACCATGGTACACTGCACGGCCACAGGCCCAAAGCAATAGAACCAAACAACAAAGACTGAAATTATGAGCCAAAATAAACCTTTCCTCCTTATACGTTCCCTTGTCTCTGATGTTTGTTACAGTAATGCAAAGCTGACTAACATTTATTCTTAGTGCTCAATCTAGAATATTCCATATGTGAATTATTATCATACAGGAAGTCCCAGTGTTCTTTCTATTTGTTCCTCCCTCCCGGGCCTGACATAACTTCCACATTCCCTTCCATGTTCCCACTCATTATTTTCCTGCCTCACAATTCCCTGTACCATGTGGGACAGTGATTATAGGAGAACACCCGGAATGAACCTAACACATCTCTGTACAAGGATGTGACTAATTGCTGACTCTCTGTAAGCAGCTTGCACACTGGCATGAACAATCTGGGAATTAACATTTTCCTGGGGAACTATATCCAGTTCCTAACTATGTGCAAGAATCTCAGTTGACATCAATTCCCATGTGACCTTTGTCCTAAAGCTTTTGACCACATGAACCTAAGTTCAAATGGCAGCACTGACCCTCCTCTGTTCCACCTACTGGAATACAAATGTGACCATAAAACCTTCAGAAAATGTTCAGATTCATAGGAATAAAAGGGAAGAGATGCCCAGTCAGGAGGTATGGACAGGGAGCCGGACACCTAAGAAAGGTGCTTTCCTGAGGTACCTCCAGGGAGGAGACAGGAAGGAGCACATATCATACATGATATAAGAAGTTCACTTCCTGATGTGGCACACAACTGCAATCCCAGCTGCTCAGGAGGCTGAGGTAGGATGAACATGTAAGTTTGGGGGCAGCTGGGGCAACCCAGAGAGACCCCAGGTCAAAAAACAAAAATCCAATTCCTGATCCAACATGAAAGAGAGTCAAGAAAATCTTCAGAAGTAGAAAAATGCAGCTATAATGCAACCTGCACACAACCATGAATATCTGCCCTGTGGTCTATTATAACAGCAGAAATCTGTGCCCTTTTAGGGCATCTACACAGGTGAAACTCAAATATACACATCATGTAACACTATCGATGATCATAAATGTTGAGTACAAACCTCTGGGAAAAGTCAAGGTAGGGGGGAAATCAGGTTTTAAAGGTATTAAACATCTCTGAGTCATAAATCATCCCATGGCAATGAAGCAACTATCATTCTGCCCAATTTCCCTACAGACACAATAATTTGCTTCTTTGTCACCTCAATCCATTTTCAAATGGATTGACTGAGGATCAGGATATTCAGTAACTTTTTCCAAGTTCAGAAAAGTAGACCAGGATCTGGATTTAGATCTCCCTGACTTTAAAGCCTGTGTTCTTTCCATAAAACTTTATTAATCTGCAACTCTGGTGTAAATTAACTTTGCAACCATTTTCTTGGAACAAATTCAGTTAAGGCAGAGATGATGCACAAAGCAGGAGGGTTCTACAGTGAGGACAGAGGGTGATGCTGCAAAACTTTCCCTACCAATAGCACTTTTTTCTGGATGTTGGCAATAACAGCAAGTGGAAGGACTGGGGTGGGGGTTGGGAGAGATGTGATACAAAGGGCCAAGTCGTTCAAAATGGGATAATTGAGTGCATATGGCTTGCCTAGAAATCCTAAATAAAGCTGCTCTGTAATTCTAAAGCCCCAAGGCCAACATAACATAGACCAACAGGCCTCCCGCCTTTCAATATTCAAGCTGACTTATGAAAGAGCATCACCCTTAACAAGGGCAACTTTAAAACTGCAACAGGAAATAAAAGCCTTCTCCCTGAAACATAGAGTCAAGCTGCCTCCTCAGATACAATCAAACTCCTGTGGTGCAGAATTGCTAGGGGTAAAAAATTATCCCTGTTTAAAAAAAAAAAAAAAACTCCTATAGAAGCAGGGCAAAATTAGAAATAGATCCCCTTACCCCCACAGGACGCGAGAAAGGAGGCTTGTTTCCATTCTAGAACATGCTTAAATAGTACATAATGACTTCTGGTAATGTTTAGCTTTGATTTCTTCAGGTTGTGAATCTAAGGAAGTGGAAAGCTGGGTTTATGTTAGAACACAGATCTAAGAACTAGAATTACAAGCCATTTATTGTAGTTATCCACTGCCTCTAGGTGGTTGTCTTAAAAGTTATAAAGGTGCAATTATCCAGGTGGTTAACAGCCTTTCTGAATTCAGTGGCCACAGAAGAATCCATGGCAGGGCTGGAGGTTAAAAAACAAATGGGAAAAATATGAAAATAGCAAGAATTCAGAACCCAGCAACAACTCCTCACAGGCATTTAAAAGATCTCTGCAACCTAATATATAAGTCTTCAGGGGGCTGGGGTTGTGGCTCAGCCGTAGAACACTCACCTAGCATGTGTGATGCACTGGGTTCGATCCTCGGCACCACATAACAATAAATAAATACAATAAAGGTATTGTGTCCAACTACAACTAAAAATATATATTAAAAAATAATAACAAGTCTTCAGGCAGATAACTGTACTTGCTCTATTTTCGGGATTGTTTTATATGGAGCTTAGGTCATCCATATGAGGACTATTATGCTATTTCAAAGTGGAACCGACCTGGCCTATTAGTGTGTTTAACTTGTAATAGCTTAAAGTGAGGCCATGTGGATTATGGAGACTATGCTTCACCCAAGCAGGTGATCCAGACCCAAAAACTGGACTTCAGAATCAAATCTCAATCTCAGCTGTGTGACCTTGAACATGGTTGCTGTCCTCCTCAGCTGTCTAATGTGTAAAATGAAGATAACAATGCCTCCTTCTCAGAATTGTTAGAGAGATGATATCAGCACATGGTGTGCATTAATAAACTTCAACAACAACAACTCTGTTACATTTTCCAAGAATAGAGATCACAGATAGCAGGATGGCCTTCAGTCCATCTGGAAAATGCCCCCCACTACAGCCTCACCCGTGCACCCATTGTCATACATATTCCTCTACATTATAATTTCAAAAATGTCTGGAAAATCCTACTATCCCCAAATCAGTCCTGCCTGCATCTGAAATTCAACAATGAGAGTCATTCCTTTGCATTAAAGCTTTGATCTCTATGAGAAGGCAAGTGTCCCTGGAAGAGAAAATAATAACAATTCCAACCTCTTTCACTCATTTATAATAACTATTTTTTAATCCTTTTCTGAAAACCCAGACAAAAATATATGTCAAGGAAAGCAGAGGCAAAAGGAAGAAAGTTGAGGTTTGCCTCAAAGGGGAAAGAGATACAGAATTGGGAGGCTGAAGAAACTGATGAGTATGCATGACATTTCCAAATACAAGGATATTGACAAGTTCCCTTGGGATAGAGATTGTTTCGAATAGCATCTGCTGTGTAACCCCTCCATTAATGATATTCCAAAATATTTAGGATTTCAGCCACAATATTCCTTCCTCAAAGTCCCTAGAGTAGCAGAAGATTTAAATATTTTGTCTAGGAGATTATCAGGGCTCTAGACAAGATCAACCAGACTCAAGAGACCAGAAGGGAAATAAAAAATGGTTCATGAAATCCCATTCCTCCTTGTATGCAATGTGCAGCTGCAATAGCTCCCTATCCTTCACTGAGCATCTGTGAAAATGAGATTTAGGAGAGAAATGAGATGTGGGAATATCACTGTCCCCATCTTGGAAATTAAAAATAAATAAGCCAGTAAAGAAACAGCCTGTGGGATCAACAAGAACAAGCATTCCTTTTGGGTGTTAGATCCATCTTGCATATTTTTTGAATCCCTTAACATGGTGACAGCACATATCAAGTGCAGACATGCTAATTTATCACTGATAGACCACAAACTGCATGAGGGCAGAGGTTGGGTTGGTTTGGTTGACCATCAAACAAATATACCTAGTGCAAATGCTTGACTCAATGATGCCTTTCAATAAATACTTGTGGACTGTATGAATAAGTGATGAACCAAGTGGGCAGTTGGTTGGATGGATGGACAAACACACAGATGGATGGATGAATGGATAGGTGGATGTATGGATGTATGTATATATGGATGATGGACAGAAGGCCAGATGGACGGAGAGATGGATGGACAGACACATAAATGAAGAAGCACATGGGTCAGATTATTTAAATCTAGAAACAATAGTCTAAATTCTTCCCTATTAAGCAATCAACTACCATCCATCTCTAAGCTCTATTACTCCAAAAGAAGGAAAGAGGGAAGGGAGGACAGAGGGAAGTACACACGTGCAGGCATGTGTTGATGGGCAGTATATAATATATATACTCTGCCCTCTTTTGTGTGAGACTCTGCCACCCTATTATCAGGCAGAGTCTAAGGACATGTACTGCATCTGATAGGAACTGAAATTGATGAAAGTTGAAGGATGAAGAACTTCCGAGCCAGGACATAAGGTACAAAGAAACCTGTCTTGCCTCAGCTTTGCACCTGCCTGGTGACCTGGATAAAGCAATCTTTCTGGGCCTTAGTTTCCTCCTGTCTAAAATGAAGGAAGTGGATGTAGGCCAGGCCCTGTTTAATCTGACCCCTCCTTGGGACTCCAGTTTCAGGTCAGCTCACATACTCTCTCTCCTCACCCATCCCTGGCACAGGGGTACCCTTCCAACTGCAAATCAGGATTCCTTGACCTCTCAGTCTAAATTAGAACCCCTAGTTACACTCTCATAGCATCCTTTCTTCTTTACAGAACTTATTTAATTTGTAACTTTGTATTTATTATTATTTGTTTAGTGTCTGTTTCCTTGTTATAAATATATTGAGCACTTATCAAACATTAGGCTCTGCTCTAATCGCTTTACATGCATTATTTATTTTAATCCTTTCAATATCCTTTGAGATAGGTACTTTCATCATTCCCATTTCACCAGGAAAACACAGGTCCAGAGACACAAGTAACTTCTCTGAGGTCACAGAACTTAGTGAGTGCCTGACCTGGGATTTGAACTCAGGCAGACTGGTTTCAGAGATTGCAATGACTCTGGTGTCCTGACTTGAACCTCCCAAAGACAAATATTAGGTCTCTTTTGCTCACCACTGTCTTCCTGCAGCAGTATCTGAGTGTGGTAGTATACAGTAAGCTACAGGGTATCTGATGAAGGAAGAGGGAGGAAACAGATCTCACTCCTTAGCAAATATTTTTGTGGCTGGGATTGGGGGAAGTGCTGGGATGAAATGCAGAGCCTTGTGCGGGCTAAGTACACACTCTATCACCGACCTACACCCCTAGCCTCATCCCTCAGCTTTTACTGCCTCACAGTTTAATTGAAGTCATCGACTTAAAAGAGGGCTGGCTTGGGCTTGGAAAATGCTCACACGTGAAACTGAAGCAGACTGGGGAAGGTCAGGTATATACAGGAGTGCTAAGAATTTTCAGGTCACCATAAAAAGCATACATTCATTTTTCTGAGTAATAACACTGTGGCTGATTGTTAGCTATATTGTAAATGCCATTTACTCTACTTTGGGGGTATTCAAATGTCAAAACATGCCTACATATCACTAAATTATATAAATGAACTTCCTCAGGGGTACTTGAACTTTTGACTCTATCCACTTCTGTACCGTTTGCATTATTTTCATTGAACATGTTGCTACTCTTAGAAATTTTTTGCTTCTTGTTTTTGTTTTGTTTTGTTTTTGCAGTGCTGGGGATTGAACCCCAAGTCCCTCACATGCTGGGCAAGCACTCTACCACTAGCTGTACCCCCACTCCTTATACATATGTTCAATCAAGTACCAAAAATAAATCTTGAAAAAAAAAAAAGATACCTTTTCTCCCTTGCTGGTCCCTGCTTCTGAGTCTTCCTGATGGGCAATTAATTACACAGCCACTATCACTGGCCCTAGGAGACTTCTGAAGAGTGTGTGTGTGTGCACACGTGCGAACACACTTGTCTCAATTACACTGAGATAAAATAAAAGACAGCTTTCACTGTCGGCTTCAAAATGCTCATCGCTGGAAAAGCAATAACCTGGGGATGCGCCATGCCCTGCCCCTCCTCGCATCTTGCTAGCTGACGGAGACTATTCAAGGCTAAGTGTTGAAGGATAATAAAGAGGTTTAAACTATGCCACATACAAGTTCATTAAAAATAATTCCTGTTCTACAGGCCCACAGTTTATAAGAGGATTACAGCAATACAAGCAAGAAGGCTATATGGTGCTTTCTCTTTATTTCTCAGGCCTGTAACACCTTGAGTATTTAAGCTTGTTGTTCATTCAACAAATATTTATTATGGGCCTACTGTGGGCAAGGAATCAGTCAGGTGCTGCCAAGGATTCCAATATGAACAAGATATAATCCCTGCCCTCTGAGAATCTCAAACCACTTGCCAGAACAGTGAAATGCAGAACAGAATCAAATAGAAATAGAATTCCTATCACCAAGCACTGAAGGAGTTCTATATGCTTTTGCTTTTTTTCCTTGAAGAGAAGGGGGGAATAAGATGGAATATAAACAACTCCACAACATGGAGGCTCTGATGAAATAACAGAACTCTGGCCGGTCAATGGGGAGTGTGTTGAGTCATTTGGTGGGACTGGCAATCAATCATATCCTTAAAACGATGTCAGTGGGAAAAACTCTAATGGCTGTGTGGGATTTTGATGGGTAGAATGAATCAAGGAGATTACCCAAAATAAAGGAAGAAGCACTGGGCCAGGGGTGTGGTTCAGTGCAGAGGGCTTGTCCTCTACACAAGGCCCCAGGTTCAGTCTCCAGCACACGTGCAATCTCACACACACACACACACACACACACACACACACACACTAGCAACAACACTTAAAGCACAAAGGACTCATCTGGCTACAGCAGTGCTTCTCCAGAATCCCTGGGAACCTGTTAGAAATAAAAGTTTCTAGGTCCATCCCAGACCTACTCTGAGGGTAAGCCTGGCAATCTGTGTTTCAACAAGTCTTCTAAGAGAATCCAAAGTAAGCTTAAGGCTAAACATGACTGGTCTGGAGCATAGTATGTAGGCAGGCAGTAAGAACGAAGGAAGGTGGATAGGAGGTAGAGGGGGCAGCGATTTACACTGAGGTCACCATTTTCAGCTGAAAGTAGTGAAGGTTTTTAAGCAGATTAGTGAGACTAAATGAACTATGCTTGAAAAAAAAATATGAGCATTGTTTTCAGGACCATTAGTAATGGGAAGGAAATGGACATAGGAAGACTAAAAAACACACTGGCATCCTGATCACTGCAAAGTGGGAATGTATAAGATTCAGTTCACTGAGTAGTTGCAGAAGAGGAGACAAAAAGATCATTATATTTTAAATATCAATGACCAAAAAGAGGCTCTTCCTACAGAGGCAATATCTAACCATTGCATTGAATCTATACACAAAGGCTCAAAACCAGACAAAGGAACACTAGAAACAAATAGTTCTGTAATCCTCCTTCCACAAAAAGACATCCTGAGGGACCTCATAAATGCACTCAGGTCCCAGGAAAGGGCCATAAGTAATGGGAAGTCCCCCCATTCCCACAAAGTAGCATGGTAAGACAATGACCATTCCCCAGGACACTACAGAGCCCTGCCTCCTCCCCCAGCTCAGAAGAGGACCTCAAAGGGCAAAGAAGATCCAGACCGATGTGGAAGTGTCCTATTCTGAGAAAACTAAAGGCAACGATCTAAGACGTGTGACTGCAGATGCCCTGCGCCCCGAGTCCTGAAAAGCCATAAGCTCACCTTGATGGGACCTTGTGCCCCAAGGAACTCAAGCAATCTGCAATCTGCAACCCCACAGCACATCTCTCAATGCCAGATGGAAGCAAAGTTGCTGGCACAACACTTAAGTGATGGTGAGACTAAGGCACAGCAAAGGAATGTTATTGCCTCCTTGGAAGTAGTGTCAAACATTACCTACAAGCATAATCTGAAGACACCACCAGCCCACGTTTATTCACTGGAGTAGCAGGCAACAATGCTCCTGGACACTCGACCATTTTAGTAGGCAACAGTGTATGATCCCTTGAGATTGTAGGTGGAGAAAGGAAACCTATGGGGGCGGGATATATCCCAAATGCCACTGTACAGTAATACAATAGTGGCTTTTTAAAGGAAGACTGTAAAAGAATCCTCCCAACGTCCTGTTGGCTCCTACATTGAAATCCTAGCAGAGCCCATAAAAAGTAACAATTATTAAGGCCTCCCAAGTAGTTACCTTTATAAACTAGTCCCCTTTTAATTTTTCTCCATATGCTAAATGCCTTGGAGCCTTATATATTATATTTGGACTATATAGTAACCTCGGTCAAACAATTGTTAAAAATCTACAATGCTCTTCCAACACATGCACACACCACACAGAGAAAATTACTGATATTTCTATTATAGCCATTATAGGTTCTTCAAGAAAACACCAATGCTTAATTACAAGCATCTTTATTTTTCTGTTTATTCAGGAGCTAGGGCCAATGTTTTAATTAGAGTCAATTAAACTGTGTTAACACTATAAAGCTAAATGTCAGATTCAAAAACGAAAAGCAAAGCATTCTTTTGTTTCTATGCACTAAGTTTGCAGGGTCGCTATTTTATCAAAGTCCATGAAACTTTAAACCCATGCAACCTGCTCAAAGATGGCTGCTATCCAAAACTGCCTTCTGCATCAAGCCATCTACATAAAATGAAATCAAGTCCATTCCAAACAAGGGATAAATTTTAAAAATGCATTTGCCACAACAAAGAAGAACTGGCCTTCTCCAACATTAAATTGGAGCAGCAATGAGGCAAGAAGGGAAGATTGAGACTTGATTTGGAATAAAATGCCCCATACATCTTCCTATAAATTAATTTTCCTTTGAAATTCAAATGCCCAGCATCCTACATGGACAGATTTAACAATTACCTTTGTATTATTTGAACATTCTTCTCGAAAGTCCATGGAAAATTCATGAACACTAACTGAAAAGCAAAAAGGAAACTTTGAAATGTAGATATAATTTTCTAGCTCCACCTAGTCCAGTTCCTCACAAGATAAATGAGCACCCCTGTATCTCTACTCCAAGGTCTTTCTTTGCCATTGATTTGCCAGATGCTTCATCAGATGGCAGCCTGGGCCCATCTGTGCCTGAGGTGATTCATTCATAAACCACATATAAATGGTCAATGAACTTGGCCCAGTGGTGGAGAAACTCTGCACTCAGATTACCTGGGTTCAAACATGTGCTTCTCCACTCACTTGACTTCTCCATTCCTCAGTTTCCTCATTTTTAAAACAAGGATAGTAATATCACCTCCCTCAGTGGATTGCTGTGAATAGTAAATGATATAATACACAGAGTGCTTAGGGCAGGACAGGGCTCTTCATAAGCTCTTAATATATTGCTATTACTGCATCCCTGAAATGAGAAAAGAAATATTATTTTAGAAATAAAAGGATTTAAGAGCTAAAGCAGAAGCTCTCTTATTTACAAAAATAATTGACGGTGAGCTTAGTAAACATGGTGATATTCAGAAGTCAACTGTACTAAAGGTGTGGTTCACATGCTCTACTTCTGCCTGGTGATTTATCTTTTGTCCCTTCTTCCCAAGAAGGAAGGAGGTACTGTGAGTTCTGCAGGTACCTTACTGTAGTTTGGATGGTGAATGTCCTCCAAAGGCCTCTGTGTTAAAGATTTGATCCTCTGGGTGGTACTATTGGGAGATAGTAGAACCTATAGGAGGTGAGACCTGGTCAGAGACTGTTAGATCCTTGGGAGCATGCCATCAGAAGTGATTGTAGGACCCCTGCCTCTTCTTTCTCTTTGCTCCCTGGCTTATGATATGGATAGTTTTGTTCTGCCACAAGTTCCCATCAGGATATGCTGCCTCGCCACAGGCCCAAAGCAAGCTGACCATGGAGCAGAACCTTCAGATGTGAGCCAAAATAAACCTTTCATCTTTGTAAGTTGATTGTCTTAGATAATTTATAATAGTGATGGAAAGTTGACTAATACACACCTACAATAAAAACATAATCTTTCCCTCTCTTCTAGACTATTATATTGTTTTTAAAAGTCATCAGTATTGATGACCACTTAGCAGAATACAGGGTTTTAAAACTGCAACTTCTCATAGATGATTTACAAAATAGAGAAATTCCTAAAAACAATATGTAAGAATCCAATTTTTGCAAAATGAACCAAAAGAATAAAAGTTTGCTTAAACTCATTCATGCCATTTGTGAAAACTTTGGAAACACAGCTTACTAGAGAAGCTTAGCAGCCATCTATTGTCTTCTGCTAATATTTTAGCAAACATTCATTTGCTTTTTTCCTGTGAATTTAATTGTCTAGGGCTTACTCCATATGCAATTTTACATTTGTCCCCCGACTTAGCATGAATTACATCATGAGCCTGTCCCTGATAAATAAATGTCATTTTAAATGGCCACATAGTATTTGATCAGATGGACTGATAACAATTTATTTAAACATTTCCCTAAAGCTGAACATGGAGCCCCTTGCTGATTATTTATAATTGTAAATAATGCTTCAGGAATTATTTTTATGCATTAATTCATGTAGTTATGATTATTCTCTATGACAGATTCTTAGAAGATTTACTAGGTCAAGAGTAAGAATAATTTCAAAGTTCATCATACTGCTTTCCAAAATATTTGTATTAATTCACTCACCATTATATGAAATATTATCACATTTTTTAAAATATTTGCTAAGATGGATCAAAACTGGTACCTCAATGCTTCAATTTTAATTTGATTACTTGAGAAGTTGACTTGTGAATTTGATTTTCTTGTATAGTTGCTAACCATTTCTGTTTCACCTTTTGCAAAGTGGTCTTATTGCTTACCTTAGCAATTTGCATTAAAGAATTAAAAATATCCATCTTTTATTGTAATTTTTACATTTTTTGCAGATTGTCATCTACCTTTTATCTATCAATTCCAGATGTTTTCTGACATACAATTTAATCTTTATATAACTAAATCTGTCTCTATTTTCTTTTTGTGACTACTTCCATTCATTGAAGCTTAGAAATGTCTCCAATCATTAATCACATAATCACCTACATTTTCTTGTACACTTAAATTTTTTTCTTACATTTACTTCTTGTATCTATTTAAAATTTATTTTAGTATACAACATTTTAATTATATTCTGGTGCTAGTAATAATAAGTTCACAATTTAATAAAATCGTAAGATAATTATTAAGGTGATTAAGTAAGTAGTTTATAAAAAATAACACTGTTTTTCAAAAGTATTACATTATTCCAGTTATATTAGGCACCTAGAGTAGGCAAATTTAATGAAAGTTACCAGAGGATGGGAGAAAGGACGAAGGGGAAAGAATGATAGGGAGCTATAATTGGATATGGAGTCTCTGTTTAGGACAATAAACAAGTTCTAGAAATGGACAGTGGTGATGGCTACAAAAATGTAGATGCACTTAACAATATTCACTGTATCACTGAAAAACAATTAAATTGGTTGATATGGTTTGGCTCTTAAATGTCCCCCAGAGACCCATGTGCTAGCCAGCCTGTAGTGCTACTGGAGGTAATGGAACATTTCAGACATGGGGCTTAGTGGGAGGGAATTAGCTCACTGGGGGCATGTCCTTGAAAGTGGCCATTGGGACCCCCAGGCCCTTTCTCTCTCTCTTTGCTTCCTGGTCACTATGAGGTAAACAGTCGGACTCCATTATGCACACCATGCCATGATGTACTGTGCTGCCAAAGTAATGAAGCCAAACAACCATGGACTGAAAGCTCTGGAACTGAGCCAAAATAAATCTATCCTTCTCTGAAGTTGTTTATCTCAAACATTTTGTCACAGTAATGGAAAACTGACTAATAATAATGATAAATTTTGTTATATATATTTTACTACAATGAAAAAATTAGTGTTTAATTTAATCTTGGTATAGAGTTAGATAGTTTTAAATGACTGAGGAATACCTCCAGTAGAAATGCTAGTCGAATAATTCAACACCAGGTGGTGCCTAACCCCTGACTAATTATAATTAGAAGAGATGCCAAACCATCCAAAAAAAAAAGATGCCCAAGAGATCAAAGATAATGGCCATAAACAACCAGGAAGGCCATACTGGTACATACCAGCTAAGCTTCTGTCCTTCTTCTAGAGATCCTTTTATTTATATAACCAGTTTTGAGTTTTCTTTCCCTTGCAAGTTTTTAAGGCACACTGACAAATACTATTAAATTCTCCTTTTCTTTGGTCAGCCATAGCACCATCAGTTCATGGTCAATATAACAATGTACTGAGTTGATTCTAAACTTCTCTTCATAGTAATGATATAGTGATATCTTCCAGTGAATATACACCCTGGCTGTATAAATTTCATCCTTCATCTTTGACAAATCATCTCTTAGAACAGCTTTGATCAGAGGTTTTCTACACATAAAAAGTATCATCTATTAGGCACTGACTTTTCTATTTTCCATGTCGAAAGCTAACTTCTTCTTCCCCACTCTCCTCCAAATCCTGGTGGCATGTGATCACAGGAAAAGCTAGATGACAATAAGCAAATATTAATATTTATACATGTTTGGTTCTTAACGTTTGTAGGAATTAAGACATTATAAGACTAAGGAAAAAGGACTACTTCCTTCAAATCAAAGAACACTTTATAAATGTGCTTTTTTTTTAGTAGATATCTGAAGAGATATAAGAGAATTACTCATAGACAACCACAGGAAAAGACATCCTATTTATGAAAGGAAAATAGACACACCATAAATGAAAAGATTATAAGCTAAATGATTTGGTTCAATAATACCTGGCTCAAAAGGAGAAGGGGCTCTTGACAGGTGAGTCCTAGCAATCTAGTTGTCATTTTTCTCCCTGGGGCTACCTGCCTTCAGCGTTTCAGAAACACCAGTGTGGAAAGGGTGGTACTCTTCCATGCCACAAAGAAGATGCAAAGTTCTCACTTTGGACATCACAGGCATTCTGAGGTTGACTTTTCATTGGGGGCTACTTGAGAAAGAAAACTTGGGCAGATATCAAGAAGGAGAACAGATATCAAGAACTCAGCCCTGAGTGTATCCCAAATACCCTTAGAGCAAGTCTAATTGTTAGTGCAAACCTCTTGTCAACACAGCTTCTTTGTGGCTTAACAATAACAGAGTGAGAGAAACTTTCAATGAGAGTTTACTGTTTTGTTATAGAAAAGGTGTGTTTGTCCAAGGGAACATGATTTTGGGTTGTTTTCTTAGAACAAGCAACATTGGAAAGAAAAAGACAAAGAAAAGAAAACATTAACTCTGATTAACTGTCCAGGACTGGAACAACATAAGAGGATATTTTATACCCTACTTTCCTGGATGTAAAAGGGAATAAAATCACCAAGATAAAACAATTCACAATTTCTATTGTAGTAAAATATGCATAACATTTGCCACATTAACCATGTTAAGTGTACAGTTTTACAGCATGAAGTACTTTCCCATTATGCAACCTCACCAACAGCCATCTCTAGAACTTTTTCATACCCCCCCAAACTGAAATTCTGTCCCCATTTTCCCACAACCCCAAGCACCACCACTCTACCTGCCTAGTTACTTTATGTACTTCATGTAATACGTGTCCTTTTTTTACATAGAATAATGTCTTCACATTCCATCCATGTTGCAACATGTGTTAGATTTTCATTCCTTTTCTGAATACTGTTCTACTGTAAGTATGCACTACATTTTGGTTATCCATCCATCCACTGATGGACATGTGTCTATCTTTTGACAGCTGTGAATCATGCTACCATGAATACAGGTGTACAAATATCTACTTTCAAAAATCTCTTTCAGTTCCTGCTTTTTTAGGGGTGCAGGGAGTGTCTACATCTAGAAATGGAATTGCAGGATTGGATAGTAATACAATATTTGTTTCAGGAGGAACCACCATACCATCTTCCACAGCAGCAGCACCATTTTACACATGCAGAGGCAAATGCATGCAGTTCAGTTTTAAAGTTTGGACATTTGTGTAAGTGGAACTTACCTGGGTTCTTAAAACATAATTTTTCATTATTTTCAAAGCATAAAGGAAAATTAAAATGGCTCTCCTAAATCAAGCTATTAAAACAACCCCAAAAGTGGCAATATGAAAAATAAGATCTTGGAATAAACATAAGTGATTAAAAAAAGGGGGGGGGGGTAAGATTTTGATTCTTCCTGAGCTGGCCACCATTCCCACCCACTCAACCTGCTTTGCCAGGCATGTCTCTTAAGAATCTTGAATCTTCCCTTTCATTCCTATTTCAGTATTTAGCCATCCTCACTTAGATTCTCATCTTTTAAACTTGAATTTCCCCAAGATCAGAACAACAATCTTCAACCATAATTTTTATCATGCTATTGAGTTTGAGAACATGAATTAATTCCACATCCTTTGCCTGTTAAAGAACAGGACCTTTAACCAACTTTCCCAATCACGTGACTACTAAATTTCTAATAATTCTTTGTGCTAGTCAACTGTTCATGACTAGAACAAGATACATTAGATACTCAACTTAATAAAGAAAAAGGTTTATTTTGGCTCATGGGCTCATTGGTTTTGGTCCATGGTTCCTTGGCCCTGTTGCTTTGGGCCTTTGATGTGGGAGTACTTCATGGCAGGAGTGGGGGTAGGGGGAGCCAGTTTACCTCCCAGTGACAATGAAACAAAGAGAGAGACAGGAAAGGACTGGCATGCCAATATCCCCTGCAAGTTATTATCCCCAATGACATAATTTCCTCTCACCTCTTAAAAGTTTATAAATAGCACCTTGGGCTGGCAATCAAGCCTTCAACATATGGGCCTTGAGAGTCACCTATCCAAATTAAAGCTCTCCTAATATTATTTCTTATAACCATAGAAACTGCATTGTCATCTCATCACCCCCCAACATAACTTCTCCATCCCACTCACACAACTGAAATGTCCAGAGCCTTCCAACCACATTCACCTAAAACAGACATCTTGTCTTCTACTGTCTCTCAGGCTAGTCAAAAAGAAGTGACCATAGAAAAACTGCTTTGCCTTAGCTAAGCCAGTTTATTACCTTTTATTTTAGAGAATTAAATAGTTTATAAAAGTACCGAGTCTTTGCACCAACACTCCCACAGTTTCTTTAGTGATGATGCCGATGACAAAGATGACATAATATACCCCTTACTTTTGATGTCTCTAAACTTTACCAAACACTTCCACGACCCCATTTGATTCTCCTCTGAAAGATAAGCAAGACAGGTGTTAAGATTCCTACTGTACAAGAGACCAAGTTGTAGCTAACTTGGCAAAGGAAGTGAAACTAGAGGCTCTAGGTTCTCTGCCAACCTCACAACCACTCACCCTTGACTCTGACTCCGTTCCTCAAAACAATTCCTGTTGACAGCAGTTTACTGAGATTCTTTTCTACTTGTAGACATGGGGAGCTTATTTTATCCCAGAGAATATCTTTGATATTGATAGTTGGTTTAGTTGTACCCAAATAAAATAGAAAATGAAGAAATTCAGTGAAGTGCCAATGGAATGACATTTAATCTGGGGTTAAGGAAGCAGGGTCCCCTCTTTACTAGCATGGGTTTTCCACCACTCTCGGGATGTTGCCAGATCTCCAGAACTCAACTCAGTCTGTGATTTATTCACACAGGAATTTTGCTGTTGTTATTTTTGTTGTTATTTTACAAACCAGCATACATGGGAGGGGGACAATTTTAAGACAACATAGACATTAGAAATACATGCGAATTGATCATTAAGTCACTAGATGATTCCTTGTGACACAGGCTTGCAATGCACCATTACTTTAGGCTTTGGGAAGAGAAAAGAGAGACTTTCATGCTTATGGACTGAAAATTAAGCTGACCTTCAAGGTAATCAGATAACCTCAAAAAGGGAGTTTAGATTCACTTCATCCTAATGCAACTTGCTTCTCTGGATTTTGTCCAGCCTCTACTCTTATTATAATATTCTCAAAGGTTGGAACCATGTCTTACTAAGTATTCTCACCACCTTCACACACAGTAGAATCTCAAAAGCAACCACAAAACGGGCTCTGAAAACTAACTATGGATTTAAATGTCCTGGATTCTGATCTGGTATCCCCTGCTCTCCCATAGTAGTGGACTGCAAATATCCAGTGAAATGCTACATCAATGCTCTGACTGGACTTTTTCAGTGCAAAGAAGTGATTTCTGGGAGACAGGTTTATTTACCTCCATAGATAATGAAATAATTCCTGGAAAATTCATTTCAAAAACTTAATAAGCTTTGAATCAAGAACCCATAATCTGAAAATCTAAAATCCAAAATGCTTTAAAGTCTGAAACTTTTTGAGCACCAGCAATGTGATGCCACAAATGGAAAATTCCACATCTGACTCTTGTGATGGGTTTTAGTCAAAATCCAGGTGCACTAAAAACATTGTGTAAAATTACCTTCATGTTATATGTATAAGGTATACATAAATTAAAGTTATGTTTTGATTTAGGTCCTGCTATAATTTAGAATATCCTGCCAAGGCATATGTACTAAAGGTCTGGTCCCCAGCCCATGGCACAACTGGGATGTTGTGAGAGGTGGGGCCTGATAGGAGATGTTGGGTCGCTGGACGCATCCTCTCAAAGGTGATTGTGGGACCCTGGTCTCTTCCTTTCTGTCCTGACCACATGTCCTAACCACAAAGGGAACAGTTTTTACCACATTTTTAGCACAGTTTTAGCACATCCCACCACGATGTGCTACCTTGCTACCGTCCCAAAGAGATAGGACCAATCTATCACAGCTTAAAATCTTTGAAATCATAAGCCAAAATAAACCTTTCCTGTTTTATCTCAGATATTTTGTTATAGTAAGTGTATTAGCTTTTTAACCACTGTGACTAAAGGACCTGCTCAGACAATTGTGAAGAGAAGAGGTTTATACAGAGACTCAAAGTGAGGCTGAGCATCATGGTATAAGAGTGTGTCAGAGGGAAGCAGCTCATATGATGATCAAAAAGCAAAAAGAGAGAGTCCACTCGCCAGATACAAATACACAGACCCAAAGCCATGCCCCAATTCCCACCTCCTCCAGCCATACCCTACCACTCCAGTTCATCCCTATCAGGGCATTAAATCACTGATTGGGTTAAGACTTTTACAACCCAGTCATTCCTCCTCTGAACTTTCCTGCACTTTCTCACACATGAGCTTTTGGAGGACACCTCACATCCAAACCTTAACAGAAAGAGAAAGCTGATTAACACAGAATACTGACAGCAAGAAGTGGGCTCTTGGCCACTTCTTTGGAATTAGTTTGCAGGAAGAATTTGGAAAGTTGAGAGAAGCAAGCACAAGAAAGCCTAGAATGCTCTAAGTAAAACTTAATGGGTGATTCTCGTATAGGCTCAGAAGACCAGAATGCTAAGAAATGCAGAAAGTACAAGCCATACTGATGAGGTTTAAGATGGAAAAGAGGACTGACTACAGTGGAAACTGGACAGCCTCACTTCCTAGGAGATAGAAAGTTTGGATGGACCTCTACATTATAATTAAAGAATTCCTGGAAAGTTCATTTCAAAATGTAAACAAATAAAAAAATTACTAGTTGAGCATCTGCCACTTGTGTTACACTGTGGCAAAGAATTCAAAGCTTTAAAAAGACCAGGAAACTGAGCTGGGGTTGTGGCTCAGTGGTAGAGTGCTTGTCTCACATGTATGAGGCCCTGGGTTCAATTCTCAGCACCACAAACAAATGAATGAATAAAATAAAGGCCCATCAACAACTAAAAAATATATATTAAAAAAAAAAAGACCAGGAAACTGAGATGGTTAAGGTCTTGTCATTCCTGAGATGCCCTCAAGGCATCTTTCATTGCTATAGGGGCTTCTGCAGTGCCTAAGTTCAGCCATGTTCAGGGACAGCTTGGGCAGGCAGGAGACCTTGGCATTGTCCACGTGGTGCTGGTCTTATAGACATTTAGAATGTGCGAGTAACAGGGTCAAGGAGTGTTCTACTTAGAGTTCAAAGAATAGCTGGAGAGACCAGGCAGTATGAGGCAGAATCAGAGTCCCTGAAAGCAGATCCTGATAGAGCCATGTGTATACTTTTGAGAGTCCACTGAACAGTGAAGGCCCCCCCAAAAACAGAGATTCCAAGAATGTGGGGCATCTGCAGAAGAAAGCCACAAGCAGAACCAGCTGGAGAGCACGGCCATGTGGGCTACTGTCAGCAAGGCCACAGGCATGGTGAGGCCGCCCAAGGCCTTGAGAGATCACATCCCACCACAGTGTGTCCTAGATGCTGGACATACATCATTCGGATTTAATGGTTGCCCCACTACATTTCAGTCTTGCTTTGGTCTTATCCCTTCTTTCTAAATTCCTATTCTTCCCCTTTGGAATGAGACTATTCACCCTGGGCTCTGATATTTTGGAAGTATGCAATTCGTTTTTAAAAAAATTTTACCGGGCTCAAGATGAGTTTGCCTCAAGTCTCAGAAATTTTGAATTTGGAGACTATATTGTAAGATGGACTTGAACGTGGGGGGGATGGGAGCAAAGGTGTTCTATTTTGGATCTAGAATGTCTCCCAAAGACCCACGTATTAAAGGCTTAGCCCCCAGTTCATGGCACTATGGAAAGTTGTGGAACCTTTAAGAGACAGGCCTGGGAGGAGGTTTTAAGTCACTGGAGATGTCCCTTCAAAGGGTGTTGTGGGAGCATACTTTCTTCCTTTCTCTCTTTTATATCCCAGCCATAAGGTGAAAGGTTTCTTATGTACTCCCTCCATGATGTGCTTCCTTACCACAGGTCCAAAGAGATAGGGCTTATTATGGACTCTGAAATGATGAACAAAAATAAACCTTTCCTGTCTTTAAGTTGATTATATCAATTATTTTATTACAGTAACAAAAACCTGACTATTCCCAAGATCACTCATGTTATGTATATAGGCAAATATCCTAAAAGTCAAAACATCGGAAATCCAAGTCACTTTTGGTCCCAAGCATTTCAGATAAGGGATATATAACCTGTGTTTTTTGTTTGTTTGTTTTTGTTTTTGAGACTAGATACTCATATTTAATTTGTTGCATAAACTCAGATTTTAAAATACCAACCCTTCTCTTTTTCCTTCTCCTTCTTCTTCTTTTCATACCAAGGATAAACTTAGGATAAACTCAGCATTTTTATTACCTTTTTTCATTTTCTATGTTGAGACAGTATCTCGCTAAGTTGCTAAGGCTGGCCTCAAACTTGCAATCCCCTTGCCTCAGCCTCCCAAGTTACTGGGATTTATAGGCATGCAGTACCACACCTGGTTCTTTCTTATTTCTTATGCAGAAGAGATGAGTATATTTGATTTTCACCATTTTCTCCCCAGATTTTAAAGGAAAATAGCAGATGAAAGAACATCCAATGTGAACCAGTTACCCCAGAGAAAATGCAGGCCCAGGGGTCATGTAGGCACAGTGTATGCCCGTGTACACAGTGAACGAAACACAGGGTGAGTATAAAAACACCAAGACTACAGTCTAAAGCCAACCCAAGACCCACTTTCTATTATCAACCAACTTACTACAGGGATAAGCCACTTCTGGCAATGTGTCTAAAGCAATTCAGGACCTGGCCTGGGGCTCAACTTACAAAGTATTAAAGTTCACCTTGACATGCTACCACTTGATTTGTTTTGCTGATTGGTGTCTCTAAAAGAAATATCCTATGAGGTCATTACATCTAGTGACTTTTATCCTGTGTCACTTGTCTTGGTTTTGGATAAAGAGAAGCCCAGTGTCTCATCTGCCCCCTTTTCCCCCACAAGTTATATATGTTCCTTGGAGGACTTAGAAGAAAAATCAGAAACATTCCTAAGCAAACTCCTATGCCTGTCACAGGAGTTCAGAGGATGGGGGTGAAAAAAAAAAAGAAAAAGTCTGCTGCAAGCAAGAATGAATTTAAAAACAGAGAGACAGCTTAATCAAATAATTGGATGACAGCAACCCAGCATAAACCCTGATCACTCTGTCTGCCCTCTGACAGCTCGCTTGGCAGACTGCCCCAGTGCCATCATGACTTAATTGCGCCATGCCGCTAGGCCTCTCTCTGATGGCTCATTTGCTTTGTCCCCTCTGATGCTGGTGAAAAGGCCAAGCTTTCTTCTGATCAGTGCCAAGGTCCTGGAGTCCATCTCCCACCTGCAGGTGGTTTCTGTGACAGTTCTCCCACCCCTCAGAAGATGTGTCAGGGATTCTGGCAGGATCTCCAACCCCCGCCCGCTCATGGGCCAAACTCTCACATCAATCTTTGCAATCTTGACTCAACCCAGCATGTGAACAGCCACTATGTATGTTTTGTCAAAAAATAAAGAACGGGAAAGAAAATCTACAATGTTCATTCTAAATCTATCTTGTTGAAATGTAAATGAGTTTGGGAATTTTTTTTTACTAGAAGAAAAGTTAATGATCTTAACTTGTAATGGATCATAGACTGAAAAGTCAAAATTAAAACTACAAAACTCTTAGAAGAATACATAGGAGTAAATCCTCATGACTTTGGGTTAGATAATGATTTGTTAGAGATAACATCAAAAGCATGGCTATAAAAGAAAACTGATACATTAGACCTCTTTAAAAATAAAGTTTCCATGCCTCAGATGACACTATTCAGAAAGTGAAAAGAGAACTTGCTGACCAGGAGAAATTACCCACCAATCATATGTCTGAAAAGGAATTTATATCCAGAAGATATAGAGAACTCTTCCTACTCAGTAACAATGACAACTGCAAAATAACCTAATATGGAAAAAATTAAAAAAAAGACAAAGGCTCTGAGTAGACATTTTTCAAAGAAAATATATGAATGGGCAAAAGACACACGAAAAGATGTTCAACCTCATTAATCACTAAGGAAATGAGAAATTCAAATCAAAACCTCAATGTAATGCCACTACACCTCCACTAAATCAAAAGACAGATAATAACCACTGTTGGAAAGGATGTAGAGAAAGGAATCTTTACTGCGGTGGGATTGTAAAATGGTGCAGCCACTTTAGAAAACAGTTTGGAAGTTGCTCAAATGTTAAACACACAGGAATCATACCAACTTGCAATTCCATTTCTCCATTTCTACCCCATGAGAAATTAAAACATGTTCACACAAAGATTTATACACAAAAATGTCCATAGCAGCATTATCCATGCTAGTCAAAAGCTAGAAATAACCCACATATCCATCAACTGATGAATGGATATACAACATGGGGCATATCTACACAATGGAATGTTATTTAGCAGTAAAAACAAGTACTGATAGATGCCACAACATGACGAATCTTAAACCATTGTACTATGTGAAAGAAGCCAGACACAATGTGTACTACATGATTCCATTTATATAAAATGATCAGAATAGCAAAATCTATAGCAAGTAGATTAGTGGTGAGAGTATAGGGGAGTGGAGAGTGACTAGTAATGGGCACATTTCTTTTTTAAGTGATAGAAACGTTTTAAAATTTAGATGATAGTGGTAGCTGAAAATACACTAAAACCCATCAAATTGTACATTTAAAGGGGTAAGTTTTATAGCACGAAAATTGTATCTCAATAAACCTATTTAAAAGAAAAAAGAATGACCTCAGATTATTAAACACCTAATGGTCTGCATACATACCATCTGGCCCAAAAAATTAGCATCAGCCAGCCCATGGTGGCCAACATCTCCTCCTCAGCCACCTCGGATCCCTCCCTTCTTCATTCCTCTCAAAGCTGAGACTATCAGGGCCCTGCCATAGCAATACACCCAATAGTCTGACCTTTCTCTAAAATCAAACTTTCTCCTTCAAAATCAATCCTAAAAGGGGGCTGGGGATGTGGCTCAAGCGGTAGCGCGCCATGCCTGGCATGCGTGCGGCCCGGGTTCGATCCTCAGCACCACATACCAACAAAGATGTTGTGTCCGCCGAGAACTAAAAAATAAATATTAAAAAAAAAAATTCTCTCTCTCTTTCTCTCTCTCTCTCTCTCCCCTCTCTCACTCTCTCTTTAAAAAAAAGAAAAAAAAATCAATCCTAAAAGGAATAAACCAAAGATGAAAATACTTTAAAACCTGTTGCTAGGTTTTCCCCATGCCTCATGCATGACTAACCCAGCTTCACACACACACACACACACACACACACACACACACACACACACAGAGTTTCTTTCAGAACATACTCAGGTGCAACCACGTTTATTTTTACCTAGGATATATATAATATAATGGAAGAAATACTCATTTTCTTGTGAGGTTTTTTTTTTTTTAACTTTACCACATTTTTCACTCCTGAATTCTCCTGAGCCAATGTAATACAATCTTGAAAATTTACACCATAATGTGATCAAGAGGGGCTGTCAAGGGCCAGGGCGGTAAATTGGCATCCGTGCTAATCGATAACCTACTTTCAAATGAAAAGAGTCGGGCCCAATCCATCCTCTCCACCAAGGCTGCCAAGCAACGGAGCAGCCGCCTTCTCAGGGTGAGCGCTAATTGCTACTCTCACAAAGCCAGGGGCAATCTTATCCAGGTGATCCATTAGCTGGGAACTACCATAAAAGGAACAAGAAAAGAGGCAGAAAAGAATCAGGGTAAAGAGGTTAAACAGCACAAAAGTGATTTAAAGAGGGGGAAAAGAGCGCTTAAATTTGTATGTGAAAGAGATAAAGAGAAGAAATTTTAATATAGAAAGATCTCTGAGGGCTTTGGCAGATTTCTCACTGGCACAATAATCGTTGAGGCTCTCGGGCCTCTCTGTGTCTGACAGGGTCTGTCACAAGCTGAGATGGGGGACAACAAGGAAGCAGGGCACCCCCCACCCCATCGGGCCCATGGGAATAAGAATTCTGCAGCAAAGACTCCAAGAGGAACCCAAACCTTACGTTGGTCATGAAAAAGTGCATGAATCTCTCTGAGACTTGGCTTCTTTCTGTTTTCCCTCTCTGACCACTTCCAGAGTGAGCACAGTTACCTAGACCACATGAGCAGATGCGAACATTTTTAAAAGTGGCTACAAATTCCCTCCTGAAGCACTGGGTCATGTTCCCCAGAGGTCATAGTTTGGGAAAAAAAACTTGGCAATGACAGTTACCAGACATTGCCCACATACTGATGCTAAGTATTTTAAGCAAGGTTGTCTCATTTAAATGTCTTGTCAGAAACCCTGAAAGGAAGCTGTCTTCCCAATTTTACAGAGGTGGAGGCTGAGGGAAAGATGGCTGAGTAAACTTCTCGAACCACACCACTGATGAAGAGCGGAGCCAGGGCTAGAGCCCAGATCCCCTGGACTCCAATGCCCATACTCTTAGCCACTCTCCTCTACCACCACCTCCAACATCTGAGGATGAACATTCACTCCAGGGTGAGAGAGAAACACAGGTCCCTGCCACACTTAGTGCTGTAGTTTGGATCTTGAATGGGCACTGAAGGCTCATGTGCTGAAGGCTCATGTGCTAAAGGCTCCAAAGGCCCATGTGCTAAAGACTTGGTCACTAGCCTGGGCACTACTGGGTGGTGGTGGAATCTTTAGGAGATGGGGCCTAGCGGTAGAAAATTAGGTCACTAGGGACATGCCCTTGAAGAGATTGCTGAGACCTTGACTCCTTCCTGTTTCTTTTCTTTGCTTTCCAACTACCATGAGATAGGCAGCTCTGCTCTACCACACACTTCCGCCATGATATTCTGCCTTACTACAGGCCCAGAAGAAATGGAGCCAACCAACCAAGGACTAAAACCTCTGAAACCATGAGCCAAAATACTTTTCCTCCCTGTACATGGATTCTCTCAGGTATTTTGTGACAGTAATGAAAAGCTGACTCACACACTCAGAAACACAAGGATGGGAGGATCTGCCAGTCTTAAAAATATTTCCTAGGAAAACAGAAGTTCCAGTGAAATCAATGGTTTAAAAAGAAAGAGATTTCTTTTAAAGCTTCTTGCCTGCCTCTAACTTCGGTCTTGCTTCCTTCCAATTCTCCTTGATGCTGACAGCAATTACCCTTGAGCACAAATCTGGGCCCCTACTTAAGAATTCTGTACCAGGATGCAGTCCGGGTGCTGGGCCAGGCCCACAAGGCCCCAGACTGTCTGCCAGTTCTCCACCTTTGCCCTGGCCACCTTGGCCTACACATGCTACTTCCAGGTGCTTCATGCCTCGCTGCCTCTACCCTGCAGCTGCAGGTCTCTGGATGCCCCAGGCCCTCTGTCACCCAGCAAACACCTGCTTATCCTCTTCAGCTCTGGTGAAGGGTGGATCTGGACTTTCTGACACCTCATACCCCATTACAACACCCACACATGCACTGATCCCTTTGTCCCACAGCCTGGGACTTATTTGATTGCACATTTGTCTCCCTAGTATTTTCCAGATCAAAGTCTGGGCCTTATTTGTTTTTAAATCTGTAGAGTATAACTCAGAGAGGGTGGTACATGTTAGGAGCTTAACAGATGTCTGACAAACAGAATAAGTGAATGAATGGTTCAATCAGGACATTTCTCTTTAGCACATTCTCCAGAGTGTTTCAAAACCTATTTTGTTTTAAAACACCTTTAAGGAGGATGGAAAGGTACCGTTTTATGGGTACAAAGTTTCAGTTTGAGATGATGAGAAGGTTCTGGAAATGAATAGTGGTGCTGGCTGCACAACAATGTGAATGTACTTAGCCACACAACTGAACACTTAAGAATGGTCCAGCTGGTGAATTTTATATGTTTTGTATTTTTAACACAATTATAAAAGAAAAAAATGTAATACAGACCACCAAGAGACTGCTGACTAAAGAAATAACCCAAGAATATAATCATGGAAAGGAGTAAGAAAAAGCTCTTACACAAAGTTTTGAGGATGTGATCTTGCTATTTTAAAATACAGCCCCAAACCCATGAGAAGTGCTCCAGAGCCACACTCAGTTCTTTGGTTGTACTTGAAAATTCTGAGCTCCTAGCACAGTGCTTGATACATTAGTATATGCCCTAAATATTTCCAGAATGTGTCTAGAATCACTGGCAGAAATAGCACACGGCTTAGGAATCATTTTGGTGTAATGGTCTTTTTCCTGTAACAGCAGCGATAGTGAGATTTGACCTCTGCATGATACTCTCCTAAGGAACAAAGGATCTGTGCTCAGAAATATCACAATCTCACTGCCAAAGGGAGCTCCACTTGCTGGCACAACCTGACCTGGTCCTTCCTCTACCTTTAGGTTGCTCTTTCCCAAGGAGAAGGTAATCCTCATCCAACTCTGCCACCATTTCAGGTAACCCCTTCACCGTCCCTCTCAAGAAAAAGTCATAGTCCCCCCGGAACAAGCCTTTCATTTTTCAGCTAAAAATGTGGAACCCAAGGCCATTAAACTTTTGATAGAAAAAAAAAAAAAAAACAGGGCTCCACAGGGTCAGACAAGCATTTTTCTCCTAGTCTCATTTGAAGGGTCATTTTACTAATCAGAAACAGGCCTCAACTGCCATCACCACTATCCATCACCAGAAGGCAAGGGGAGAAACACACACACACACACACACACACACCCCAAGACAAGCAAAATCAAAACCAAAAGGCAATGAATCCTACCCTTCATTCCTTATGTAGTGAGGGTAATGACGTCTCCATAGAGATTTCATTCAACCAAAGAGCCCAGGATGCCAGGAAATCACCTCATCTACAATTCACTTCCCGAGGCTTGCTCAGCTGAGCCACTTGTCAGTGTGTGCCACTTACAATGTCCCATGAAACATCCCCACCATATCCTTATGTTCTTCAAAAGTTTGACACTCTACAGTCCATCCCTACAAAGAGACCTCAAAATAGGGTTACTTGGCCATGCTCTTTTAATTATTAAGAGAGAGTATTCTCCTATAAGGAATTCAGAATCAATAAAGACAGAGTTGTATTTGTTTAAAAAAATTAAGGGAATGGCCACATTCCTGAATTTCTGTGCTTTAAGAGGTTATGGCAAATACCTGGATAAGCTACCACAGAACTCTGCAAACCTCTATTCACAAAAGTTTCAGAAGTAAACAAACTATAAAAGTCATAGAAAGAATTACCTGAAAGTCACAGGCCCCATCATCTACTCACATTCCTTCTATTGCAGTTGAAGGCACATTTATGGGAGGAGTTGACCCTCCCGGTCCCTAGAAGCCTTGATGCTGGGTGTGGCAGATGGCAGGGATGCATCTTTCCTGAATTCCTCTGGTCCCCTATGATGTTCTATCTCCTAGTAAGTTCCAGTATGACCTCCACAGACCTGATACTCCTTGTCCCTGAACAAATATGTTTTGCAAAAGAATACCAATGGGCTGGGGATGTAGCTCAGTGGCAGAGTGCTCGCCTCGCAAGATGAGTTCCTGAGTTCGGTCCCCAGCACCACATAAAAATAAACAAATAAAAATAAAGACATTTTTTTAAAAAGAATACCAATGTATTTGCTGGGAACAAATACTGAAATTTCACAGAATACGATTTCCCTACCCTTGAATAAAACAGTGTTTCCGGGCTTAGGGCTCTTGCTTTTAAACTCTTTAGAAAGAAAAAAACAATTAAAAATTGAACAAACAAAAGAGCTTTTTCAATTAACATTCATACAATAAGAGATTTTAGAACTTAGACTAAATGACCTCTTATTTTTATAACCATGGTTGGATTCAGCAACTTTCTGCATCTTACCACAAAACTACATCTCCTCATTTTTAGTACTTTCTTTTTATTTTTTTTCTTCAAATCCCGACTTCATAGAATCTCAGAGGATTTTGACCAACAGATACTCGCTTTTGGCTAGCATTTCGTGGGGAGAGATGCCTACCGTATCAAAACAAGCAGACAGCCTACTTCCAGTGTACTTCCTATTCTCTGTGTTCACATTCCACCTTACCTGAATAACCCAGCGTTCACAGCCCAGTTCCTCCCAAAGCCAAGGAGTCTAAATACTGGATCCTGACACCCAAAAAGGAAGTGAGTTTTAACTTTCTAAGAGTCTTGTCTCCAGACCCGCACTAATTTTTGGTGGAGCCAAACAACTTAATGAAGATTGCATCCTTTACAGCAGAGGAATTAAAAAAAAAAAATCTGGACCTAATACTTTGTAATATACACATATTCACAATATGTTCATATATAATATGCACATAGATGTTTGCTATATTCCAGGAATAATATGATGACATCGCTGATATTTATGTATCAACATTGACATGGATAATGCATTTTACAAAAGTATCTCTAGAAACTGATGCTCCATTCTTAAACTTTTCCAGTACCTACTTCTAAGTTCCATCTAGTGTGTATGTCACCCTATCCTCCTTCCTTTCTCTGCTAAAATACACTGGAGGCTGGAGGCTGGCTGGCTCAGGGTTGTAATGGAATATGTAGCCTTTCACCTTTGGGTCACAATACTAATGCCAGGCCACATTAGCACCATCTGAAAGCAGTTACTGTACCATCTAATGGCCTTGCTCAAGACAAAAGCCACTCACTGTTGTAGCTTTTCACTCTGGTGGAAAGTTTTAACCAAGAAAGGCAGCAAGGGATGGATAACAGGCCCCTAAAGAAACTCCCAATTAGCCTCAGTCCATGAGAATGGTTTGAGGGAGCCCTTTGCAAGAAAAGCTTGAAAGCTTGAGAGTCTGATAACTCTGGTGCTTCATCTATGGGCAGAGGCCCTCGATGTGTGACACTATGGTAAAATTCTCTTTCTTTAACCTGGGAATTGTCAGACACCAAAGACAGGGGTTTCAATAACCCATGAAACCCCACAGCTCAGAAGTGTCATTTTCTAGAAAACAGCTGGCAAGAGCCAGGCCTGAAGGACATTGGGAGTCTTAGGGTCTAACCTAAGCTCGCTGATGACATTGATCAAGGGTTAGAGCCCTGAACAGGGACTGATACAGAAGAGATATTGAATAAATAGTTGTTGAGTGGGAGAAAAATGTTTCTTGGCCTCTTGATTCTTCTCTTTCTTTTGTCTATTAAATAAAGACAGACCACCCCCATATCCAGCCCTCACATTTCCTTAAATGGGTCCTTTGAGAAGAAGAAGGAAAAGTGGCAATGGCCCAATGAAGTAACCTGAGAAAGCAGCTATATAAATATAAGGTGGTATTAACTTATCAGAGCTTTAAAAGGGTCCATTTGGTCCAACTCCAAAAAAACTCATATGTGCAAAGTGTGTTGGCAAATTTGGAAAACTTACACTGCCATTCAACATACTACTGTCAAGGACCCAAGAGCTCAATAAATCTTTTTTTTTTCTTGGAGTTTACTGTAAAATGAGCAATGTAATTATAGCAACGTATTAATAACTATTATGCAGGAAACCATTTAACGTGCTGCTCTCACAAAGATTTATTTGCTAGCTTAATGTGTTTACTCAGTGATGATGACTGCCCATGTAAACTCTTCAAACTATTAGAGGCACAGATGAGATGGCTGCTTTGCATTGAGATCTACAGAACCGAATAACATGGAGCTGGCCTAATGCATATGCTATTCCACAGCAAATGCAGAGGGAGGAGTAGACAGGGGTCTTGGCTAGTCATGGCCAGCTCTCTTCTCAGAAGGCAAGTGGAGATAAGAGAAAAGAGAGGGAGGGTGGGGGATCCTATTCCTACATCCCTCTAAAGGTGTTCAACTGGCTCCATTTCTGGATTACCTTCCCCTTTCCCTCCTGCAGGCTCATAGGGCAGAGGACAACAAGTAGAAGCCATACAGCAGATAGTGCAAGGATCACCTCCTGCCTTGCACCAAATCTCGCTGCAGGATCTTGGTCCAAGAACCTAACCTTGCCAAGTTTCCTCTGCTATAACGTGGGGCAGTAATAGTGCCTGCCTCATAGTGTGTCCATGAGGTTCGATGTGAGATTACTCATAATGAGTAACAAATACTATCACAACTACCTTTCTTGTGTCATTACTGCATGATCAGGCAGACCATGGGGCTCGATCTTCCCTCCGAACACCATTTTGGGACACGATTTGTAATGTATTATTGGGGGCAGGGAAGGTGATTTTACATTACATCAAATGTCATGTAACATAAAACTGATCATTTAACTATTTTCCAGTGTACGGTTCCACAGCATGAAGTATTCCCACCATTATACAACCACACATCCCCACTTCATCCAGAACATTTTTCTTTTTTTTTAATTTATTTTTTTTATTATTAGTTGTTCAAAACATTACAAAGCTCTTGACATATCATATTTCATACATTTGATTCAAGCAGATTATGAACTCCCATTTTTACCCCGTATACATATTGCAGATTCACATCAGTTACACATCCACTTTTTTACATACTGCCATACTAGTGTCTGTTGTATTCTGCTGCCCTTCCTATCCTCTACTATCCCCCCTCCCCTCCCCTCCTCTCCCATCTTCTCTCTCTACTCCATCTACTGTAATTCATTTCTCTCTCTTTTTTTCCCCTTTCCCCTCACTTCCTCTTATATGTAATTTTGTATAACAATGAGGGTCTCCTTCCTTTACCATGCAATTTCCTTTCTCCCTCTCTTTCCCTCCCCCCTCTGGTCCCTGTTTAATGGTGATCTTCTTCTCATGCTCTTCCTCCTTATTCTGTTCTTAGTTGCTCTCCTTATATCAAAGATGACATTTGGCATTTGTTTTTTAGGGATTGGCTAGCTTCACTTAGCATAATCTGCTCTAGTGCCATCCATTTTCCTGCAAATTCCATGATTTTGTCATTTTTTAGTGCAGAGTAATACACCATTGTGTATAAATGCCACATTTTTTTTTATTCATTCATCTATTGAAGGGCATCTAGGTTGGTTCCACAGTCTAGCTATTGTGAATTGTGCTGCTATGAACATCGTTGTAGCAAGCAGTATGGAGATTCCTTGGAAAGCTGGGAATGGAACCACCATTTGACCCAGCTATTCCCCTTCTTGGACATCCAGAACATTTTTTATCTTCTCAAACTCTTGGTAACGTCCATTCTACTGGGTTTTTTTATTTGTTTGTTTGCTTTGTTTTGTTTTGTTTGGCGGGGGGGGGGTACTGGGGATTGGACCTAGGAGTGCCTTACCACTGAGTTCCATCTCCAGTATTTTTTATTTTTTTATTTTAAAACAGGGTCTCACTAAGTTGCCCAGGCAGCCCCTGGACTTGCGATCCTTCTGCCTCAGCCTCAGCCTCAGCCTCACTGAGATTACAGGTGTGTGCCGTCACACCTGGTTCTATCTATGAATTTGAAGACTCTAGGTGCCTCATGTACATGGAATCATGTTTGTCATTCTGTGGCTGGCTTACTTCACTTAGCAAATGTCCTCACAGTTCACTCAGGTGTAGCTCGTGACAGAATGTCCTTCCTTTTTAAGGCTGAGTATTCCACTGTACAGACATAGCACATGGTATTTAGTCCTCCATCTGTCAATAGTCCCTCGGGTAGCTCCCAGCTTTTGGCTTTTATGAATAAGGCTGCTATGAACATGGATGCTCTGCTGCTAATCTCAACATGTTACACAGTATCATCCTCTGTTCAAACTCAAGCATAAACCTTACAGTGGTTATTTCACTTCTTTTGAAGCTCTCCCTCTTGGGACACTTTATGTCTGTTAAGATCTGCAGGGCTCCTGCAGATCTTCAAGGCTGTTTCTGGTCTCTGGGTGTGAGATTCCTCAACTTCCTCACTAACTCCTAAGTATCCATTCCCACTATCACCTTTCCCCTCCACACCTAGCCATGACATCCCTCCAAGGGGTATTGAAGGAAAGAAGGGAAAATGGCAATGGTACCCTACACAGAAGCTCTGGTGACTGTTCCCTGTGTGCATGACCCCATTAATATCTGTGGACAAACCATCCTGCCACCCGCCTCCTGCCTCTTTGATGTTCTGCACCAAAGGACCTGAAACCAGCCCACAGATTTCTCCTCTCACCTCCAAGCTCTGAGGGAATCTGAAGGAAGAGTCTTAAAGGAAGGGTGATTCCTATATTATTACCACTCCTCCTCCACCCAGGATGTCATTATGTGCTACCATCTCAACAAACAATGGAGAGAGTGAGGAACCTCATTACCAGATAAAGGGAAAAATCAAACCCAATATAAACACCATCAGGGAGCCAGCGTCTGGGGAACAAGCCTCATCCTTGCTGTGACAGATGAAATGTTTATGTTCCCACAAATTCATATATTGAAAGCCCCCCCCCAAGGTAATGGCATTGGGAGGTGAGGTCTTTACATCTTTCTCAATGAGGTCATGAGGTTGAAGTTTTCATAAAAGGAGTTTATGCCCTTCTACAAAAAACACTAGTGAACTAGCCAGTCTTCTCTACCAGCTGAGGATACAGGGAGAAAGTACCCCACTCATGAACCAGAAAGCAGGCGCTCACCGGAACCCAAATCTGAGTATCTTGAACTGGATCGCTAACTACACACAAGGGGTGCAGAGTCAAGGAGGAGACACACGTGGGAAAAGAGCGGGGTAAATAAATTCTATCAAAACCACCATAGAGATTCAGAAGCCCAAGTTTTTCTGGGTGACCCTGGGCATGCCTCCTAACCCTCTCCACCATTCTGTTATCTCCTTCCTGACCCCCATAAAGGACCATTATGAAGAATCCCTAAAAACTAGGAGCACCACAAAAAGCCCACAATCCAGTAACTTTCTTCCCCCAAGTGGATACCTCACACAGGAAGCAGAGAGACCAATAAGGCATATTAAAATAATGCCTTTGTATTGCATTTACCACCCTGGCTGCAAAATATGTATACATATATACATACACACACACACACAAATGTATGTACATATATGTATATACACACACGTGTGTATATGTGTGTATATACATATATATGTGTGTGTGTGTGTGTGTGTGTGTATATATATATATATATATATATATATATATATACTCATAAAGCCATCATGGGCAGACTTGCAGCTGCCACCCTCCTCCTCTGCTCAATTCTCAGCCTGCTGCTTCTCTGCTGAATGCCCTTTTAATTGCACATCCCACTTTATTAGCTGCCTTGACCTCCAATAAAAGCTTCAGCCTAACAATGTCTGAAACCTGAGACAGGATGTCTACGGTGTTACCAACTTGTATGCTGCCTTTAGGGTCCACAGAGTGCGTACACACACACCCTTCACACACACATACACACACACCCCACACTTGGCCCATTAGAAAGTCTCCTTTAGAAATTTCAGAACCTTGCAGCTGGGGTTATAGCTCAGTGGTAGTGTGCTTGCCTAGCACATGTTCCATCCTCAGCACCACATAAAAATGAATAAATAAATAAAGGTATTGTATTCATCTACAACTAAAAATTTTTTTTTAATTTTCAGAACCTAATTTTATGGTAAATTTAAGGGTAAAGAATAAGAAAAGTAATACAGGATACACTATCATAATCAGTGAGATCATAATCAGTGAAAACTTATGTGGAAGCTTGGCTGTGAACAGGCCAAACCTCGCGTTGTGTGGGTTTGGCTACAGGATGCTCTGTTAATGTTGGAATAACGTGTGTGCAGAGAACACAGAGGAACGATGAAGAGGAGCACGTGGTACTTCTGTAGCTCCTGCTGCTCTGTGCCTGTTCTCAACTATATTTGCTCCGAAGTCTTAATGTGCTCTGGGCTAGTACAAGCCAAATGCAGCTCTGCTTTTAATATCTGTACTCCCTGAATTGTGTTTAGACAAAAACATAAAGTATTAGATTTGAAATAAAAGTTGGAGAAACCTTCCCCAGGAAGCAGGTAGTTTAAAGAGGCAACCAGGGGTAAGGATAAAGAAGAAAAACCAAATCAATATTAACTGAATGTGTTCTGTTGGCTCAGCAGGCAGCTACCTGTCATATCCTTTTCCCAGCCTACAGCATTAAACCCAGGCCATGGGCCAATAATATGTAAATACTGGCCTCAACAGTTATGGTCCCCTCTAGACACTTGTAAATGCATTAAAAAGAAAAGAGAAATCAAAGGGGGCAAAAAGGATTTGAGGAAAGTTTCAACAGAGAGTCTATTTTTAAGAATGATGAATATAGTGTTTGGAGTCTTGGTATTCCTATATTGCT
The DNA here is from genome assembly GCF_052094955.1 of Ictidomys tridecemlineatus. Classification (NCBI taxonomy): domain Eukaryota; kingdom Metazoa; phylum Chordata; class Mammalia; order Rodentia; family Sciuridae; genus Ictidomys; species Ictidomys tridecemlineatus. The sequence goes on from NC_135486.1 coordinate 54,492,145, forward strand.
ATTCCCCCAAACTCTCGGCAAATTGTTTCTAAATCCTAATCAACATGGCAGATATGTTTAATGTAAAACTAACTATAAGTAGGCCTTTCTAAGTCCTAAGGTCATTTTTTGCCTCAAATACCCCTCAATTCAATTGCTCTCATAAAGTCAACTGTCCTTTTTGTTCAAGTTATTTCTGTTTACAAACACAAACAACTATAAAGCAAATAGCTTTACTAAAAAACAGGAAGAGGGTCTGGGGGTGTAATTTAGTGGTAGAATGTGTGCTTTGCATGCATGATGGCCTAGGTTCAATTCCCAGAAGAAAGAGAGAAAGAGAGGGAGGGAGGGAGGGAGGGAGGGAGGGAAAGAAACAGGAATATCCTTGTCAGTCATTTATGATCCAAATCCAAAGTCAGAAGCTTCACTGATGAGAGGGCTACCGGCACCTTCAAAGCCTGCACCGGCTGACTAGTGTGATCCAAAGTCTTGCCTCATGGCAGCCCACAGAACAGCTTGAGGCTCTTGGTTCAGCCAGAAATCCATCCAGGGTTTTGTCAAGCATATTCCTCTGGAATGTGGGAGCCAGGAATGGACTCCATAAAGCCCTGAGTTCCACACCCAGCACCACAAAGAGAGAGAAAGCACAGTGAGCCGGGTAACTTTCCCAAGATCACAATGCTAAATATGCTGGAGGCTGGACTGTACCTCTGTCCCCAGCTCTAAGGACAGTCCTTCTTCACTAAAAATTTGGGATTGTAGACAACCTCTGATGCCTATACCCCCCACTTCTTTGTTTTCTATTTCTCTCACCCTCTCTCTCATCTGTCCTCCCTCTCTTCTCCTCCCCGCCCCCATCTTATTCTCCTTCCAATCCTTCTCCCCTCTGTCCCTCAGTTCCCAATGTCATGCCTCCTGGCTAGGTGGAAGACAAATGCTGCTCCAATTCCCAGCCACGGTGTCATGGGGAAGATATCCAAGGCCATCTCTTTAGCTGCTCAGGATATAGACCTCCTTCTACAGAGAAACACCAGCTGATTGCTTTTCTTAAACAAAGGTGATTGCTAGTTGTCTGCCTGAATTCGACTTTTATTTTCTGCATAACCTCTTTATTAGATAGCTCATCAGCTTTTGGTTGTTGTTATTTTTGGTGTCTAATTAGTTAATACCTAAGTCTCCCATTGCTACATGAAGCTACCAGTTAGATGGAATAGAAGTAGAGGCAGTGATTATAACTCCAAAGAAAGCAACCACTATAAATAAGGTGATAATGATTCATAGGAAAGCAAAACTGCTCATCACTGCTAATTAAAAGATGAAATTGTACCAAAATAAAATCTCAAGCTCTCTAAGCTCCTATGCTATCTTAGGCGGGGGGAAAGGTACTAGTCAGATGAGATAAAAGAATTATGAAACTAAAATTTATATTTTTGTTATCCTATGGTAGAAAAGCATGTTTTGACTTATTATTTTCAATTCATGCTTTTAAACAAAAAATCAAACAGAAATTTATCATACATGTAAAAACTATCAAAGACTGGAAAAGCATGCTATGTGGAGAACTAAAACTTCTTCCAAGAACCTTTTGTGATTGCCAACAATATTGAACTTCAATTCTAAAAAGTAGAAAAATGAATTAAAATAGCCCCTCAGCTGCCACCTAGTCTATGGCACTTAAGATACATTCAGATATACTTCTGCTTATCAAAATAACTTGCTCTAGCCTTAGAGCCTTCAGATCTGCAAACCTATATAGCATCATTCAGAATACATCCTCTTTTTATACTACAGTTTACAAGAACCCACTCCTTCCATGTCAACTCCAGCTCTCAGAGCTGAGATAAGGGCAGAAAATACTGCTTGGTGGGGGAGGGTATCTTCTCTATTTCCAGACTTCTCCACAGGGTCTGGTCGGAATTGATGCAACAGGATCAGCAAACCATAACTGCAAAGAAAACTGTCTGAGAAAGATAAAACTGGATTGGAAGGCAGATAAGCCCAAATTCCTAGTGCTGTTCAGATCTGCATATCACATGCGCAGTCACTGGAGGAAATCTGCTCTCCTTCATTCACCAGAGCCTGAAATGTCAAATGCCATGTCTGCAATACTCCCTTTTGGGGGGAGGAGGGCTCTGAGAGGGGCAGGGCTTCCAGAAGGGATTTGCATCTGTGACAAAGACTCTCAATCCACATTCATGGTAACTCAACTAAAAGGAGTGGCTATTTGCATCAGTGGACCTCTCTTTAAACTATCGATGGTGCTACCTATGAATGAATAAGTATGAGATGCTTTATTGACCTGGAGGTGAAGAAACAGCAAAAGAAGGAGCTCAATGGTTCCAGTGTTCTCTGACTCCATTTTTTTCCCCTCCATTTTGGTGTTAAGCCACTAGCAATTGGGGGGAGTAGAGAAGAAGGAAATGAGAGAGAAGAGAAAGAGTAGGAGGGAAGGAAGGAAGGGGGCTTTCACTAAATTCAATTTTCTTCTTGTGCAAAGTCATTGGAATAATAATAATAGAAAGTGGCGGTTAAATATTATCTCACAATTTCACCTAATCTTCACAACCACCCTGGTAGGGTCCTTTCATTATTCCACTGGACAGATGGATTAAGGGACTTGCCCAAGGTCACCATGAAGTGATGGAGCCTGGTTTTGCACTGAAGTCTGTGCACCCCAGGTTTTCACAGTCATAAGAACATCAAAAAATGGATCTCTCATAACTTTTAGTGTTCTGACAACTCCAGTACTGACTCACATGACCTCCTCTCCATCCACTCCTGAACTTACTGTCATTGTCTATCTTTCTCCAGGATGCTAGAAACTCTTCAAAGATCCCCAAAGACCTTTTTATTTGCCAATTCAGTGGTAGTCTCAGTCCCTTATTCTTTGATCTCGCCAAAATATCAGACCTCTCACACCGAGCCCCTGAAGCTCAAAATTGCCTCAGTTTGTATATCACCACTTCTCCTATATATTTTTCTACCTCTTTTTTGGCCTGTTCTTCTTGGTCTATCTTCTTGACTCCTTTCAATGTCAATGAGCCCCACGACTCCATGTTCCACTGGTTATTGTCCCCACACACCCACACCCACAGGGAATCACACCATCTGTGAGGTTATTCTATCACCTTGTTCATGTGGGCATCTCCAGATCCATGTCTCCATCTCTGAACTCACCCTAAGGCCCCAACTGGATCTTACTGGATCACTCAGCCTCGAGCTCTAGAAAGCCCAAACCAGTTTCATTATCTACAACCATTCTTGAAAACCAGACCTCTAATAACAAAAACTCTCTCCTGCTTCTATTTCCTGTCTGAATAGCTGGCCACATTGGCTTCACCCTTGTCCTAGCCAGAAATCTGTGAGAATGCCTCCTCTCCTTCCTACCGTGCATCTCAGGAGCCACCCAACATGGGTTTTCTACTCACTCATTCAGATCAAGCTGCCACTTCATTTTTGCAGTCAGTTGACACAATTTCACTCAAGCGACTGCAAGGAGTATCCTAATTGGTCCCTATAACCACCCTTCCAGTCCAATCTCTCACAATGAGCAGCTCATTTCAGTCCCTTCCTGTACATCCTCTAATAGTTGCCCATTGCCTACAGATAAGTCCAGATTCTTGCCCACAAGACCCTTCAACCTTTCCCTGCCACCTTCCCACCCTGTCATTCATTCAATGCACTATGTCAGTTCCCCTAGTGTACTGAGCATACATAGCCCTCTTGCTTCCACCTGCCATTTCCTCTGACAGGAATGTCTAGGCTTCTCCATATTCATACCCTACCCAGGCTTCCCTGTCTGCATTCTGTTCAGCGCTGTTGTAGCACTTGATACACTGTTCCAACTCTTACATTCCATGTCTGTCTAATACCAGACTGAGTGGCTCCAAAGCAGGGATTTTAGTCTTTTTCATATTTTGGTTATAATGTGGCACAGTTATAGTAGCAATTAGTACCTAAATGAGAATCTGAAATAATCAGTGGCATATGAATATCAAGCAAAACAATAAATAAAATATTAGCAAACTGAATCCAGCAGCATTTTTTTAATGCACTGAGACCAAGTAGGATTTATTATGGGAATTCAAGGATGGTTTGCTGTTAGGAAATAAAAGATAATAATTTGCAATATTGGGCTGGGGATATAATTCAGTCGGTGGAGTGCTTGCCTTGCATGCACAAGGCCCTGGGTTCAATCCCCAGCACCACAAATAATAATAATAATTTTCAATATTAATAGATCTTAAAGAGAAAATTCACATGATTATCTCCCTAAATACTGAAAAGATACTTGGAAAACAAAACCTATCCTAAATAAAATAGGAATTGATAGGTACTGCCGTAACTTGTAAAACTGTAGGTAGATCTCAGACCAAAAGCCAAAATCTTACATTAAGTCAGGAAAAAACTATAGACACTACTATTTAATATCATGTTAGAAATATTAACCAATGTAATAATCAAGATAAAACAGACACACATCCAGCAAAGAGAGTAACAACATCTATATTTGAACATCATTTTTTTAAACTCATGAGTATTAATTTTTTAAATAAACATGTTAGTAGAATTTAATAAAGCACTAGGATTATAACTAATATGTAAATCAATATTCCTCAGGTATATAAATATCACTTAGAAGAGATAATGGAGGTAAAGACTTCATTCATAATAGTAACAAAAGATAACACCTAAGAAATTTGAGGAGAAATGTGCAAAACCTACATGAGGAAACTCTTAGAGATTCTTGAAAAGTAAAATGGTTGAAAAGAAAGCCATTTCAGGTTCTTGGGAAAGTCTCAGCATCATAAAGATGCCAACTATCTCCCCAGATTAACATGAAAGTGTAACATGGTCCCAATGAATTTTTTTTTTTCTGGAGTTAGGCAAGTTTATTCTAAAGTTCATAAGGGAAAATAATCAGGAAGAATAACCAAAAACTCCTAGAGAAGTAGGGATTGTTTGGGTCAGAGAGAGCTAGTCCTACCAAACATTTAAAGGTGCTATAAAGTTTCTCAAATGGTATGGAATTAGTGCACAAGGAGACCAACAAATAAACAGAATAGAAAATCCAGTAAAAGATCCAAATATAACTGGAATTTTGTTTTATGATAATGGTGGAATCTTAAATCTCAACGGGGGAAAGATGGATGTATTAATAAAGGGTTTGGGGGCAATGGATACATATTTAGAAAAAGATAAAATTGATCTCTATCTTTGTGATACCTCCAAATAATCTCCCAATGGATCAGAAATCTAAATACAAAAAAGGCAACTCCATATTAGAAAGCAAGCATGGTTAATTCCTATACACCTAGAAATGATGGACAGACCCCCTTTTAACCATGATTCAAAATCCAATTTTCTCAGATGAGTTCCAGATCAGGTCCAAAGGCAAAACAGGATGATAGATACAAACTAATCTGGTATTCTGATAATTATCCCAAGAGTAATTTAGGAATCCTTTTGCACCTATACAAGTAAATTTAAAGATATTTCAGATTGGTGCATATAAGTATGAAAGGTCAATTGAGAAACCAGTCTAAACAATGTTCCTCTGTCATAGTAAGAAAATAGAGAAAGTTTTCAAAAAGGAAAGAAAAGATGCTTATGAAGCGTGTGACTTGAAAGTGGCTTAGTTTTGTATTCCTGAAAAGAGACAGGGGACCCCCACAGACACTGACCAATTTACAATCTTTTCGAGGACAGAACAGCCTAGAAGTCCAGCAGTCCTGCTGATGTGGCACTGAATGTCCAGCTGCAGGGCTCTTCCTCTCAGAAGGTCAGGACAGGGCCCTCAGGCAGGGTTTTCTGTTGGAAAGGGACTGACAACAGCATCTCAGCTGAATGCATTCAGAAACAAGGAAGTTCCCTTCCCACCCCCACCACAAGCCAAGAAAATCAGTCAATTCAGTCTTGACAGTCTTGCATATTTCCCCCAACCTCTCTGCCCCCCAAAAGTGAAGTTACCATCTGTAAGCCCAGATAATTATAACCTTCTCAGGCAGGGGGTCTTGTAGTCACTTATACTGTGTTAACAGTGACCCCCCAAAAGCTTTGGGAGACAAAGCATGCTTGGATTTCTGTTCCTTGTCTAACTTTTTCCTTCTTTTTGTGACCTAAATAACTATCTCAAGCCTCTGGAATTCCAGGGTGAAGAAAAGAAATCATGCTCATCCCTTTGCTATGTGAGATTGTGTGTCTTGGTACAGCACCCAGCACATAAGGACAATAACTGTTAGCCATTCGTAACCATCATTATTACCATCACGTTATTAGCTGATGAATAGCACAAACTGTGATATGATGCCAAACAGCAACTGATGTGGACTAAATTTTAATTGACTTAATCCTTCCAAATGCTAACAAACTACCAGCCTCAGCCACTTAAAAGTCCCATATCTAAGGCAATAATCCTATCTACAATGAGTGTGGAAGAATTGATTATAGGCCAGGGATTTTTGCAAAGTGAATTAAGTTACTACAAAAACTGACCATGTTGTTTCCACAATTAAAAGTCTAGGAGAATGAAATGTCATTATTCCATAGCTTGCTAAGCCTTAAAGAAGAAATTACAACTCTCATGGCTGTACTGGGAATGTTTTTATAAACTCCTACAATGTTTCAGAAATTCTTTCATGATAAATGCTGCAGGACGTTTTCATTACTGATATTATCAATTAACTACTCCTCTGTCTACAATACTTCCAAAATGAGAAACTCTAATGAAGCTTTTAGAAAATAACCATGTGTTCTTAGAAGGAGATTTCAACTAGAATTCCTCCATAATTAATGAATACTTAAAATGCAATCTCTACTTTTTCTATTTATAAAATGTTTATGATGGCTTTGGGGGGACATTTTACATAGGCTTATTTTCCATACCCCTCTTTTGGAGCCAGCAAAATACAGAAATATGTATTTATATCTCCCCAAGTCTAGACTTCCCTGGGCCCTGGCTATTTAGAGTCCACGTTTGGTGTTTTTAACCCCTAGGACACATTCCTTTCTTTCATCTCTGTGATTCCTGGCTTCCCTTCTCAGGGTGTCTGGCTAATCTTGCTGATATTTCTGGGGCATAAATGGGCTCAGAATATTTGACTGCAAAAGGAACATAGCTCTGGATCTTCTCTATATAAAAGAAGATTTTCTTTTATTGATATAGAAATGAACAGATGCCTGATAACCTTTTGCCAACCTGAAACATTTCTTTGTACTTCATGGAATTTCTTTGGACTGACGTTTTTCAGAACTTACACAGTCCTTTCAAAAGTTCTATCACCCAATAATAGAATGATCTGAGCTAACTCAAAAATAAGAGACTCATTCCCTGGCCTCTTCTGGCTTGTTGTCTTAACCACTGTCATCTAGAAAGCAGAAAAGACACTCTCACCACTGGACATGAAATAATTTTATATTTACACAATGGAACACTGTAGTGGGTAAAAGGACTGTCCTCACTTAGAAACCCAACACTTAACACATCCATCCACATTCTTTTGTTTTATCTGACCACTACCACTTACCAGCACTAGAAGAGAAATGATATAAACCGAGTATGCCCTTTTTACTGACTAAAGTAATAAAAGTCAGTCCAAATGTTTTACAATCTGCCAACAGGCACAAATCTCTCCTTACCCAGGTAAGTTGCTATTGGAAAGATGAATTCAGAGAATCATTAAACAGTTATGTGAGCTCACACTTGTCATTTCAACATTGCAGAATCTTGAAATAGCCAACAACAAACTGTCTTATGATCAAATCTTCCTCCATTTTCCATTTATTTCCAGAAAACTCAAATTCCATCCATAGGAACTCAAATCCATTATCATCCTCCTCTCTGTGCTCTATCCAGATCTGGGTCTCCTATCATCACCATTTCCAGTCTCAGTCAGCACCATCACCACCAACCTCGCTACCCAGTAACATCCAAGTCATGCCACCTTCTATCATGAAACCCTGTCATCCATGGGGCCACATAATTCCTAAGAGTGCTCAGAGTAGAGCAGTAACTCTCAGATCACCATAGCCAGTCAATAATTTGAGAGACCAACCAGATACCCTGCAGGGACCTTCCATAACCTCATCTTCTCTCCTTACCCAACTGTCCCAAAGATAAAACTAGGGGATCAGGGCTCGCTACCTACAAATGGATATAGTGTGAGAATTAATATGGCAGTGTGATATTTGGGAAATATACTAATGAAATTAGAACCTTAAAGTTGCTAAATTTTTTAGGAAATAAATTCTATAACATGAATCTAACAAAATCTTTTCTAATTAGAAAAGATTAATTAATAAATATCAACCCATACAATTTTCACTGAAGAATGGAAGTACTTTTTGAGCTTTACCTTGGATAATTCTTATGACATTCTAACAGTTTGAATCTTTTTTTATTAGTAATTTAATGGGAAAGTTAAAAAATAGAGAGGAAAACTGATTTATTCAATGTCACAAAATAAACCAGTGGTGGAGAAAGAACCAAAGCCAAATCCATCCTAAAATAATAGGGTTCCTGGGTATACTATTCTGCCTTTGATGCTTAACTGCTTACCTATGAGACTTGTAATGCTACCTAGTAGAATTTAATACTCTATTCAGGAATATATTCCCCAAATACAATTAAGCATCTTAAGCAAATTACAAAGATGATTTTTACTAATTATCCCTCAAAAACATATCTTTATCTTCCAGCCTCTAACTCTCCAGGGTGAATTACTTGCTGGAGTACAATGACATCTCTTTGTTCTAATGAAACTTAACTCCTTTGGTGCCTGAGGGCTTCAGAGGTCCACAGTTTGCTCATAAATCCTGCCCATGAGGATTTATGGCCCACCATTCATGGTTCCCAGAACATGGCAATTGTTTGATTAAAATTTTATGAATAGCCACAAGAGGTGGCACAAGCCTGTAATTCCAGCTGCTGGGGAGGCTGAGGCAGGAGGATCACAAGTTCAAAGCCAGCCTCAGCAAAAGCAAGGTGCTAAGCAACTCAGTGAGACCCTATCTCTAAATAAAATACAAAATAGGACTGGGGATGTGGCTCAGTGGTGGAATTGAATCCCCAGTAACCTAAAAAAAAGTTGCGAACATTAAAAGGTATAATGGAAATTGGACCTAATAAGAGAGTAGAAATACTTAAACACACACACACACATATATGCACGCGCACACACACACACACACACACCCCTAAAATTATTATTCCTAGAGACATACAAAAGATTGGTAGTTAAAACTGAGGCCCCATATCTCATTACTAATCATGAGCTTAACCCAAAGCACCCTCATTCCTGGCTACATCCCTTGTACCTAATGTCATGCTTCACTGAGCTGCTTCACATCTAAAACTCAGGCAACTATGGTTGTGTGTAATAGTCATGTGTGCACTCAGAGTGATCCTGATGACTATCCCTGTGATGGCAACTCTTCCCTAGATGCATGCCTGGATCACTGTGAGTCAGTGTAGAGCACTGAGGTTCAGCCCATCCAATGCTGCTTCCGGAGCTATCACCTTGCTCTGACAATATTATCAGTTTCCCAACATCAATAAAGTTGGCAAGAGCTACGTCTTTTAACACTGAATGACATTTCCAGGAAGATTCATCAAAAACAAAAATCCAGTGTCACATGACCTCACAAATCATAATGGATGCATTTAAGTTTCAACGTTTGTTTCTTCTACCTGTAAGTTTTCCTTCCCCACTTCCATTTTTATGAAAAGAATCTGTTTTGATTTACTTTTGCACCTGAAGAGCACTCAAACAACAAAACAAAGAATTTATTATAAGAATGGGTTCTCTAGAATATTCTAAAATAATTTGGTACACTGCAACTTATTAAGATTGCCAAATATCAGATGCTATATATCTGCAAGAACCAAGACTAAGGTTCTTTAAATCTTTATCAGATGGTCTAGTCCCATTATACAACCTCACAGAATCCCACACTCCCTCCTTCCTAGCACTCAACACAAGTGAATAAATAAATCATGAACTGCAACTTGTAGTTAATGTCTGTATCCTCCATTAGAATACAATCTCTATGTAGACAAGGACTGTATGTTTCTGTCATTTTCTCTGCTGTACCTGACACTTTGCTTTGAATGGGAAAGGAAATCAATGAATACTGGCAAATGATCATAAGAGCAAATAAATCTGTGAGTGAAGAAATGGTGTTATATTGGAGGGTCTAGCAATGCAAAGGTGAAATAAGTTTTCAGACTCCCTGGGATTTATTCATAGAGTGTCCTGGAAGATTTATTAACAACCTATAAAAATGGCAAACTTACAACAATCCATGAGTTAATTATTCTTGAGAAAGGTTATGGATTCAGAAGACCAATTCTGGTGGTGAATTTTCCATATTTTGAATTTTATAACAGTCTGTGGGGATTTGTTTAATTTAACCCTTGTATATAAAAATATCAAAGTGTGTGTTTGGGTAAACAGATGAGGCAAGCAGATGCAGTTATTCCTAAACTCCACTACTCGAAATCACAATATTTCATTTCATGGAAACATAAACCAGAAAATGTCATTGAACAGTGACAGAAACCTCCACAGCAACCCACTGTTTTCTTGATATTTCTCTCTAACCACTGATAAAAACTCTTTGAAGTGGAAGAGTAAATATTATCATTTGATAGTACTTGGACCCAACAGTGCAAATACAATTGCATTGTGTTACACTCTGGGGGCTCCCCTGCAGGTCACACAACGCAGCAGGGTTGCTATGGAAGAACCAATGCGCGTTAGCGCAATAGCAGGCCAGGATGTGGTACTGCTCTTATGAGCTATCCACCTCTTCTTAATCTTCCTCAGATACACACACACAGAGAGAAAAAGTGCTGGCCTTTGAATGTGCTTCTGTTTCTGTAATCCTGGGGAGGAAGAACCACAAATATGCGATGGGAAACGACAACACCCAAATATCAGCTTGCTGTTTCTGCTCCCATTGACATTTTTGTAAAGGATCCCATGTGGGGGTGGGGAGAAAGATTTCATAAGCAGTCTGGAGTCCCGAGTGGCGGCACAGCCAGACAAACCACCTGGGGCATCCACCTGGGGCATCCCGGGTGGACCGTGAGGCCTGAAGCTGCGGGTGCGCCAATACACTCGGGAGCTAGTTCCCCTGTCCCATGGGGCCTAGGTAAGGGTCCTCCCCAAGGCCGCCATCTGCGTCCCCTAGAGTGTGAAGCAGCCCCCAGAACCTCCAAGGCCCCTCCGGCGGCGGCGCTGCTCACGTTCGCGATGGGTCCGGCAGCTACGCCCCGCAATCGTTGCCCTGGCCGCAGCCCTCCCGGCACCTCCCCCGCCCTGGGTCGCCCTCCCGGCTGTTCTGTCGCGCCGCTCACCTTGCCCGGGAAGGGCCCCGGGAGGAGCAGCTTGAGAGCCTGCCTCTTCAGCTCCACCAGGCGGGCGTTGCAGTTCTCGCACCAGACGCCGCGGTCCGAGCCGGGGGAGGAGCCGCCGCCGCTGCCAGAGCCCGGGGAACCGGTGCCGAAGCCCGGCGAGCCGCCCAGGGAGCCCGGCGAGCTGGTGCCGATGCCCGGAGAGGCGGGACCCGGGGATCCGGTGAAGGAGCTCGGGGACGAGGTGCCCGAGCCGGGGGACGGGGTCCCCGACGAGCCCAGCGCCGAGCCTGCGCCCTCGGGGGTAGGCCGGCTCCCAGCGCGCGATTCCTCGTACGCTTTCCTGTACCAGCTCTCAGGGGAGAAGGGAGCCGCGGGCTTGGTGGGCGAGCAGACCTCATTCACCTGCAGGGGGAGACACGCGGGTGTCAGGGGCCGCGAGGCGGCGGACTCCCGCTTTCTAGAGCTGGGCCGGCCTGGGGGCGCCGTTCTGCCCGCCCGCCGGGGTATCCGCAGGCCCCCGAGCGCCTGGCCGAAAGCCCACGGGCTCCGGTTCCCGGCTGCTGCAAGCCCTGCAGCTAAGTTGCCCTCCATCTATCTCGTTAATTGTCCTAAGGTGATTCCCCGCCTCCCAAGTGACCCCTGCTCCGGCTTCTGGGTGCCGGTTTCTGGGTGCCTCAGGTCAGGAGAAGGGTTCACTTGAGGGGCTTTTCAACGGTTTCTGCAGGGGGAACCCACAGATTCAGCGCCCCATGCTTTTGGACCTGGCACCCACCCCAGCAAGAACCCAGTTACAAGATCCTAGAAGACCCTATTCTGAGGGTCCTGTGACTTATGGGTTTTTATTCATCCAGGGAACAGCCCACTGGATCCTGCCGGTAAAATGAAAGGATCTCCCGGATCCCGGGAAACGATCCGTGCAACCAAAGGCAGAGATTTCACGGGAAACATTCCTTACGGCTTAACTCTGCCTAGAAGTCCAGGAATACCGCAAAAGTTATGGGTCCGGGGAAAAGAAAGGATTAAACCGACTGAAAAAAATCCGAGAGCGAGGCGAGTGTGCGGGTGTCCTCGCAACAGACCCGCCTCCGCGCACGCACAGCGGAGGTGTCCCTGCAGCGGGAGGAGAGCTCGGATCCGCGCGCTGGCCGCCGGCTCCTGGGGGTAGCTCTGCCGGAGCTACCGGTTCCCGAGAAGGAAAGGACCCCGACCGAGATGGGTCTGGTAACGCGTCTCCGTGTCGAACCCGTCACAACTTACCCCGTATTTCTTGCCCCGGTTGGAGACCGCAAGCCTCTCTTTATTCCCAGCTACCGAATTCATGGTGGCTTTTCCCGAGGAGAGTCTAAATGTTCCAATAATGTTACATCCAAAAGATCTGCCAACCAGAAGCGTCCCCCAATTGTAAGAGGTTGTCTCTTGGCCCTCAAATCAAGATTTCTTAATTGTGGGTTAGAAAGAATAAAAAGCAAATGGACCCCAGAAGTAGTAGCACCAATTTGCAGAAAACGTTGGAGTGGCTGGCTTATTCTTCTCTTCAAATAACGCTTTTCCTCATCCTCTTCTGCCTCCTCCAGTCACACGTTCTCTTTTCATGGTCACATTCACATCATTGGCATTTTCCTCAATCAAGTAAGTCCTCCGTTCTCCACGAGGGAAAAGAGGAATAGGATCGGGACGCACGGCCGCTGCGGGGAAGGTGGGCGAGCCCTCGCGCTGCCTCGCCTGGGTCGGCGCGCGGACCCCTTCTACCGAGCCGGCTGTGGGAACTTGCCTCCTTCACCGAGCTTGCTAACTGAGTTCAAAGAAATTCTCCCAAAATATAAAGATCCAGACTCGGGGAGGAGCCTCGGCGTGTCGCCGAGCCAATATGCGCGGGCCCGTTTCGCCTGACAGTTGCGCGAGGGCAGGGAGAGGGGCGGCTCTGCTTGGCCGGGAGAGCCGTCCGCGATCAGGACGCGCGTGTGCGCTCGGGCGAAGCGCGGAACCTCGGGAACCGCGGCCCCGCCGCCCCGGAACCCGCCGCCTGGCTGCCGCCGCCGCCGCAGCGCCGGCCGGGATCCATTTTATGGTGCGGCGCTCCTGCCTGACATTGCGAGGCCGAGGGCCCTGGCGGGGGGTGGGGTCGTAAATCTCGCTCCTGGCAGGGAAGTTACTGGCGAGTGGCCCGTGTCCGGGGCTCTAATGAAACACCGTTGCGCGAGCCTGGCGCTGAGGAGAAGCGCTGAGCGAGCGTGGCTGGACGGAAATGCTGCGCCTGAGCCTCCCCCGCCCCCAAGTTCTTTCTCTTCCTGGCAAGGCTTGCAGGTCTGCCTTTGAAACGCCGTGTAAAACGGATTGAGTCACAAACAAGTCCGCAAACATGCCGGGTCCTCCCCCCGCCCTTTGTTCTCCAAGACCTGCCCAGCAAACCTTTTCTAGAATTGCCCTACCACCCCGGGGCCAGCCAGGGGGCCTCCCTCGGAGCCACAGCCAGAGGACTGGGGACCTTCGGCCCCCGCCCGCCCGCTGCACCCTAATCTGTGAAGTGCTAAACCAGCCCAGGGCTGGGACAGGTGAGCCGAGGACCTTGCGGGGCGCTGGCGAGCGGGGGAAACTGAGCGATTCGCTGTGCTGCCCACAAGCACCCGGACCGCGCGGGCCTGAAGAGGGGGCGTGTCGCGAAGTGGCCTTGGCCTCTCCTTGCCCGGGGTCGGTCCCCTCTCCCCACGTCCACGCTTTTCTCCCAGCATCCGGGATCTGTGGGGTCTCCAGAGCACCCAGTCATCGTCCCCTCCCCTATAACCTCTCTCCCCACCCGCCCCTCGCGCAGCACCCAGAGGCGCAGGAAGCCGGCAAACGCCAGGCTCCACACGTGGCTGCTCCGGGGTGTCATTTTTCATTTCTCGGGAGGACATTTCTTCTGGTGAGCCGGCAGGTCTATTTTGTTGTGACCTTTAATTAACACCCCGCGAGACACCTCCTGAGGGACCAGCCCAGCGCGGGGATCACGTGAGGTGTAATGGCATCTCCAAGCCCCCGGGAGGGACCGGGTCTGGGGGTAGGCGAGGGAGCAAAGGACCTCTAGGGCTTTCCAGTCGGGGGCTTCGTTTTGAGATATGGGTGAGGCAGGAGGGGTCAGGAAGAGAATAATTAGGGGTACTGGAACTCTGGGCAACGCCCCCCACCCCACGTTCCTGGGGGGAGGAATCTTTCTTGGCCTTTCTGGAGCTTGCCATCCCCCCTACATCCCCCGGGCTTGCAGCCTTTGCCTGGGAATATTTCACAGCTAACAAGGCGAGGTACGAAGGCCAAAATAAAGATGTTGAGAACAGTGTGGAAGTTTCCATTGCGTTCCTACTTCCAATTTAAAAGCGATCATATCAGTAGAGGACCTTAGGGGGACAGGTACGCCTCCAGGCAGCACACGCCAGCTCCAGCCGAATCTATTCCGTATAGGTGCAGCGGAAAATATCGACGCCATTAGCTACGCGCTGCTTATCAGCCGGAAAGCAGCGTGTGGCCAGGTGAAATGGACGAGCCCGTGAAGACGAGGATGGGAAGGTGGGGTGTCGAGGGGGAGCAACTGGGGAGCTGCGCGATCCACCTTGGAGACTGATGAGCCCGGAGCTTATCTGATTTGCATCCCAAAGTATCTGGGGCCCCAGATTGTGTTTGATGGGCTCGGAGCGCCCTCTGTTGATAAAAGTCTATAACTGGAGGCCCCTCAAGTGATTTGAAGCGTTTAAAAAATACACAGTGAAATGCAAAAAATTTAAACGCACAATTCTGTGCGTTTTTATAAATGTATAAATGTTTTTATAAATTTTATACTCTGTATAATCCACTACCCCAATTAAAGTATCAATTTCCATCACTCCAGAAAGTTCTTTCCTGCCTCTTTAGGCAGGCAGTCGGTCCCCACCCCTCATAAGAAACCACTGTTCTGATGTCTATCACCATAGATTAGTTTTGACTGATCTCGAATATTTTTGTACATAGAACTCTTTTGTGTTTGGCTTAGCATAGGTTTTCTTCATTCCATGTTGCCTTTTATGGGTCTGTTTTCCATTATTCTGTTTCTCATTCCTCCATCTTTCCCACTCTCTCTTATTAATTGAATAATTTTTAGTATTCCAATATCATTCCTCTATTAGGTTTTTAGTTCTAATTATTACAATATGCATCTTAACTTATTACAGGATAATTAGTGTTAATATTGTACCACTTCACCTAAAACATAAGTTTGCAACAGTTCAATTCCATTTTCTCTCTCACCTTTAGGCTAATATTTGAATATAATTTATGTGTATATACATTATAAGATCCTGTTTTAGCTAGCTTTTTTGATGCTGAGACCAAAATACCTAACAGGAACAATATAAAGAAGGGAAAATTTATTTGGTGATGGGTCACAGTTTCAGATGTCTCAGACCATAGATGGGCAACTCCATAGCTCTGGCCCAAGGTGATGCAGAACATCATGGACAAAGGGGATGGCAGAGGAAATGAGCTCAGGACATTGTAATCAGGAAGCACAGAGAGATGGCTTTGCTCACCAAGAACAAAATATAAACCCCAAAGCCATGCCCCAGTGACCTACCTCTGCCAGCCACACCCCACTTGCCTACAGTTACCTCCCAGTTAATCCATATCAGTGGATCAATCCCCTGATTAGGTTACAACTTTAATACTCTAACCATTTCACTACTAAATGTTCTTGCATTGGCTCATACATGAGCTTTTGGGGGACACCTCATATCTAAACCATAACAGGCCCATGATACAATTTTATCAATTTTACTTTAAACAATCTGTTGTCTTTCCATGAAACTAGAAAAAATTCAGTGTTTTGTATATACCCAGTTTTTTATAATTTATTTTTTTTAGTTGTAGATGGACACAATACCCTTATTTTATTTATTTATTCATTTTTATGTGATGCTGAGAATTGAATCCAGGGCCTCGCAAGTGCTAGGTGAGTGCTCTACCGCTGAGCCACAACCCCAGGCCCTATACCCAGTTTTAACATTTCTGAGACTGTTCATTTTTTTCTGTATAGTGCCAAATGTCCAACTAGATTGTTTCCTGAAGAACTGCCTAAAGAAGTTCACATAGCATTTTTTTATAGTGAGGGTTTCTTGGCAATATATCCTTTCAGATTCTGCTTATCTGAAAATGTCTTTATTTCACTTTTGGGTTTGAGGAATGGTTTAATTAGATGTAGGATTCTTGGTTGGCAGTTATTTTTCTGTCAGCCCTTTAAGAATGTCATTCATTGTCATTCCATGCTTCTAATTAAAGGTAAGCAGTAATTCTTATGGACATTCCCCTGCATGTATTGCATCCTTTTTTTCCCCCTCTGGGTGCCTTGAAGATTTTCTCTTTATCTTTGGTTTTCAGAAATTTGACTGATGTTTCTGGATATGATTTTCTACATTTATCCTGCTTAGGGTCTGCTTAATTTCTAGGACCTATAAGTTGATTGGTAAGTTTTTTATCAAATTTGAGCAATTTACAGTCATTGTTCAAATACCTTTTCTGCCCTATTTTATCTCTTTTTTTCTCTGTTTGGGACTTTCGTAAATATGTATATTATTATGCTGTTTGATATTATCCCATGGGTTACTGAAGTTCTGTTCATTATTTGCACTTTTATCCTCGTATTCTACATGTTGGATAACTTAAATTGTCCTTCATTAAATTCACCAATTCTTACTTCTATTAGGCCTATCCAGTGAATTTTTCATTTCAGATTGTGCGCGCACACACACACACACATAGGAGAAAGAGAAAGATATTTCCATTTCACTTGTTCTTTTCCTTTAACTCTTTGAACAGAGTTATAATAGCAGCTTTAAAGTTCTTTTCTTTCTTTCTTTTTTTTTTCCAGTGCTAGAGATAGAACCCAGGACCAAGTGCACTACCACTGAACTACATCCCTGGCCCTAATTCTAATGCTTGTCTGAATTCCAACATTTGACTCATTTGGGAACCACTTTCAAAATGATTTTTCTCTTTGACTCTGAATCACATTTTCCTGTTTTCTTTTTTTCATAGCCAATAAACTTTAACTGTATACTGAATATTGTGGATACTACATTGTAGAAATATTATATTCTGATGTCTTCATCGAAGACTACTGATTTTTTAGTCTAGCAGGCAGGTAAGTTACCAGTGGATCACCTTGAACTTGGAGTGGCTTGACTTTTTACCTCTAATGATCATAGTATGTATCCTTCATTTGTCACAGGCTGCTTAGAGTTAACATTTTGCCACTTCACCTAAAATGTGAACTTGCAACAATACAATTCCATTTACTCCTTGCTTTGTTAGAGGGGTTCTATTTAGTTTTTGCCCTTAGCTTCAAGGAAAATTCCTAGTCCTGGGACTTGTCCTTTACCCAAAGGTGTGGCCCTCTGGTGTTTCATGGGAAAGTCCAACAGGTTTGCCAAGT
Source organism: Ictidomys tridecemlineatus (assembly GCF_052094955.1). Lineage (NCBI taxonomy): Eukaryota > Metazoa > Chordata > Mammalia > Rodentia > Sciuridae > Ictidomys > Ictidomys tridecemlineatus. The sequence goes on from NC_135486.1 coordinate 54,509,916, forward strand.
CCTGAACCTGGGACTCCACATTCTGCTCCCCTGCAGTAGGCAGCACTTAAATCTCTGCTCACTCTTTTCATCATCTGCATGCTGCTTTCCCTGGACTACTTGTAGCTCTTCCATACATTCAGAGTTTTTAAAAATATCAGTCAAAGATTGAGGGAAACAGTGCTTGTTTTAGGGCTGCCTTACTGTGTATGTCTCCTCTCCAGCATTTTCTTCCTCCTTTTTCAGCCACTCTGACAGCTCTGAACTCCATCCTGTAAAATCTCAGACCATCTAGCCACCATGCTCAGCAGCCTGGGGCTAGTGGGGGGCTACATAACCCTTCTTTCAAGAATTGAATCTTAGAGACCACTCTGGTCCCTGCTTGCTGAGGACCATTCTGCAGTGCCCTTAAATAGGTTTGTTGTTGTCATTGTCCAGCTTATAATAGTTTTCCATTAATAATTTGGAAATTCAATGTTGTACATAGAGTACTCTAATTCTAGTTTTAATGTAACTCTTTCAAGTCTACCTTTAGCTTTTAGAAGTCTTATCATTTCAAAGTTTGTTTTTTTCTGGAAGTTAGCAGCCTATAGAGGCTAGCTATAATTTTATTTTCTATTAGACTGAAGAATCCCAGTTACACAACTGAATCTTGCCCAGAGGGATAGAGAGATAGATGATAATTACTTCTCACTTCTTCACATTCAAGGATGTAACAGCATTACTTCAAAATTTAGGTTAAAAAAACATCCATTTTAGGAATGAAAAAAATTCTCTACTGACTTTTTAAAGCCCAGAGCATCTTTGAACATTACTTTATTGATTCCATTGTTGTCCCTGGGTAAAAAACAGTATCTCTCTGGTATATCATGAGTACAAAGTACAAAAACAGTTAAGGTTCATTATCTGTTTAAAAATGAAGAGTTTTTTCCCATAGTGTTTGTTGCTTAGTTATTAAATGAACATTTGGGAATGTTTCATGGGATTTTCATATATTCAGAGAATGCCTTCCCATTGTGCATTCCTAAGAAGTGAATAGCTCCTAAGTTTCATAACTAACACGGATTGTCATTGTCTTTTGGAAAGCCTCAAGGTATAAATCAGAAATAAAAAACCACAATCAGGCTGGCAACTTCTAATTGCTAAGCAGAATGCAGAATATAACAGATTCCACCCCTTTTTAATATTTGTCTTTTGAACTAATTTCCATATGAGTTTAAGCAGTGACATGCCAACAGAGCCAGTGGAGCGCATGTGCCATAGGCAGCTGTGTTTCTCCTTGAAAGATAATTAAAGCAGCTTACACTGTCCATGTGGTATCTTGATGAATATGCAGACAATATTTGCATATGATCTACTGGTGTTCTGGAACCATATGATCATGTGTGGGCTGCCAAAGAGTCCCCAGAAAGCTGATGACTTTAATCTGTATACTTGGTCACTACTGTAGTGGAAGAGGAAGGTGATTATCTTGGCAAGCTGATAATTCCTTTTCACTCTTAGAATATCAGTTCAGTCGTTAATCATTTTATTCTTATAAAAGATTCTGCTTATAAATTTATGCTGCTAAATTCCACATTGTATGTGTGTGAGTGTGTGTGTGTGTGTGAGAGAGAGAGAGAGAGAGAGAGAGAGAGAGAGAGACTCTGTGTATGTGTGTGTGTGTATGTGTGTGTCTAGGAATGGAATGCAGGGCTTCCTGCATGTTAGGCAGGATCTCTACCCCTGAGCCACATGCTCAGCTCCAATTCTAAGTCTTGATTTCAGCCCCAAATTGAAAATTAAGAAGATAAAGGCATTGGGGCTGGGGTTGTGGCTCAGTGGTAGAGTGCTTGCCTGGCATGTGTGAGGCACTGGGTTCGATTCTAAGCACCACAAACAAATAAATAAAATAAAGATCCATCAACAACTAAAAAATATTTTTTTAAAAAAGAAGAAAGACAAAGCATGTGAACCAAATTCATGTGGCCAAAGTAGTGATTTTTTTTAATTTCAGTTATTTTAAAGAGTGAAGGTTAAGCTGGGCATGGTAGAGCAGGCCTGTAATCCTAGCAACTCAGGAGGCTGAGTCAGGAAGATAACAAGTTCAAAGCCTCAGCAACTTAGTGAGGTCCTAAGCAACTTAGAAAGACCCTATCTCAAATTTTTAAATTTCTAAAAATATAAAAGGATGGGGATGTGGCTCAGTGGTTAAGTACCCTGGGCTTTGATCCCTGGTACCAAAGTAAATAAATAAAATAGGAGAGTAAAGATCAGACAACAAGTGCTCAGCCTGCTGACACTGGGCATCAGATGCTGACAACCTGGAGCCATGCTGCCACATATCCCAGAAAATAACCTGCTTTGAAAAAAATATCACAACATCTAATGGCTCACTATTTATAATAGCAAAGGAAGAAAAACAGCCTGCATGTGGTTCAGGAGAAGATGGCTTTAATAACTTAACAATCTAATCAGACAGAGGAATACCATGCAGCCCTTAAAATGTTTTCATAAAAAGAAGATGCAATGGGAAGATTTGATGAGATACTAGTGTAAGTTTTAAAAAATCAGAGGTATACATCGTACAGCCAGAAGAAAATTGTATATGCATCAAGAAAAAAAAAAGACTGGAATTTAACATCAAAATAGTAAGTGTGTAATGAAACAAGATCTCTGTCTCTTACCATGCACAAAATCAACCTAAGGTGGACCAAAAACCTAGAAATTAGACCAGAAACACTGCAACTGTTAGAAGAAAACAAAGCTTCACCCTCAGACATATTGGCACCAAGACTGCTAAACCTCAAGAAATAAAACCAAGAATCAATAAGTGGGATGGCATCAAATTAAAAAGCTTCTGCACAGCAAAAGAAACAATTAAGAATGTGAAGAAAGAGCCTGTAAAATGGGAGAAAATCTTTGCCAGCTACTCTCCTGACAGGGGATTAATATCCAGAACATATAAAGAACTCAAAAAACTTAACACCAAAAAAATCCAATCAATAAACAAGCAAATAAACCAAACATTTCTCAAAAGAAAAAACATAAATGGTCAAAAATATATGAAAAAATTCTACATCCTAAGTAGACAGGGAAATGCAAATTAAAACTACACTGAAATTTCATCTCGGTCTAGTTAGAATGGCATTCATCAAAGAATACAAATAAAAATTGCTGTTGAGGATGTGGGGATTTTAAAGGTACACTTTAACATTGTTGGTGGGACTGTAAATAAGTACAGTCACTTTGGAAAGCAATATGGAGAGCCCTCAAGAGGCTAGGAAAGGAATTATTACCATATAATCCTGCTGTCCCACTTCTTGGTATTTATCCAAAGGAACTGAAATCAGCATACTATAGTGATGAATGCATACCAATTCTCCTAGTAGTACAATTCACAAAAGTCACATTATAGAACCAGCCTAGGTGTCCATCAACAGATGAATTTTGGATTATTTTTTAATGTGGAATATACACATGATGGAGTTTTGCTCAGCCATGAAGAAGAATGAAATTATGTCATTTGCTGGTAAATGGGTGGAATTTGAGAACATGATGCCAAGTGAAATAAGCTAGACTCAGAAAGTCAAAGAATGTTTTCTCTTATTTGCAGAAGCTAGAAAGAAATAAGGGGGAAAAGTAGGGGTGGGGAAGAGAGATGAAAATAAAAAGGGGAACAATAGAGTAGAGGAAGGGGCTGAGGGAAGGGAGGATAAGGGAAGCAACTTCAAAATGAAATTGATCAATTTATGCTGTATGCATGTATGAATACACCACAATGAGCTCCACTTTTATGTATTGAATGCACCAATTACAAAAACAATAAACAGAAGTAAGACTAGTAGAATAGAGGAAGGGGATCAGGAGGAGGGAGGGAGGAAAGGAAAGGGGAAGTACAAGGGAGTAAAAAGAACAAATGATACTACATGCATTTATGATTATGTCAAAATGAGCCCTACTATTATATATAACTGCAATACACTAACAAAAACATAAAAGTATTAAAGAGTATAGCAACTGAGGGAGTATCTACCTGTATACTATAAGACATATAATATTACAGAAAAAGCTTATTAAAATAAAAAAAGGAAATTAAAGTAAGTTTTGGTTATTTGGAAAGGGAAAATAAGGAGTGTGAGTACAAAGGATGTGTGAGCCACTCGCGGGGCATCCGTGGCCAGGCACATTCAGATACTCACACTTGCATGTACATGCATACACATAACACATACATGCACAAACACACATGCCTACATGCCTAAGCCAGAGACAAAAAAGGGATCTGGTTAACAAATGATGATTAAAATAAGCATTTTATAATATAGATATTTTTAATTCATTTTCAAAGCCAATAACACTCTATAACTTCCTAAATTTGGAGTTAGGACTATAAGAGATGGAACCCAGAGTGCTCTAGAGGAACTTGCCCAGAGACCGAGATGCAGCAGGGAGAGTGCCAGGGAAAAACACAGACCCTTCCTTGGTCCCCAAACAGGGACGATGGCCTTGGGATTACAGGTGCAGCACGTGAGTGACAGGTGGGACACTAGAAAGTTGAGCAAGATGGTGCAAGCCCATTATCCCACTTGCTCAGAAGGCTGAGACAGGAGGATTGCAAGTTTGGGGCCAGCCTGGCAGCTTAGTGAGTCCCTGTTACAAAATAAAAAATCATAAGAATGTAGTTAAGTGGCAGAGTGCCCATGGGGTTCAGTTACACACACACACATACACACACACACACAAACACCCCGAACTGCAGAAGTCCAAGACACAGAATGAAACAAAACCTCTACATATCTAATTGATGACCATTCAAATGAATTTTGAACCAGAGTATCCTTCTGGGCAGGTGGAGGGGGTGCCTGGAAACATTTATATTTAAAAAGTCTAAAAACAGCACCTCATTTACAGATCAGCCAACAGGTCAGTAGGACAAAGGAAAAATACAGAGTTAGGAAAGGTCAGAGGGATAGCAAGAGATTTCCAGAGGAGGAAATCAGGGCAGCACCTCTAGGGAAAGTGGGTTTGTGCTGAGCTGTGCAGAATGGCTGGCTGGAAACTGAGGAAGGCACGGGGAAGAAACAGTCTGCCCCACAGAAAACAACAGGCAGGTCACACATTTTTCAGTGTCTGTAGGAGTATGGGGCCACCTCACATAATATTTCAAATGTGAAGATAGGAGTTTGAACTGTAGGCAATGGGGAAAACACTGAGAGGTTTAGAGTATGTGAGGGTAAACATTGTGTTCACATTGATTTGGTAGCAGTTTATAAAAGGGTTGAGGTGAGCGTACTAGTCAGAAGGTAGAAAGAGATGGAGAAAGGGCATTACAGTTCAATAATTAGAAAACAAACGACCTCATCAAAGGTTGGGCAAAAGGGAGCTGGGGTCGTAGCTCAGTGGTGGAGCGTTTACCTTGTACAAGTGAGATACTGGGTTCAATCCTCAGCACCACATAAAAGTAAATAAAGTAAAATAAAGATATTATGTCCATCTATAACTAAAAAATTGTTTTAAAAAAAGTGGGCAAAAGATGTGAATAGATTTCTCATCCAAGAACTGATCCATGGGTTGCTGCTCAGCATGTCACTAGGGAATTGAAAAGTTAAAGCCACAGTGAAATATCTATTCATACTCTCCATGACAAAAAATAAAGGCATAGCAATACTGTTGAGGATGTGGAGAAAGGAGAACATTCATACATTGCTGGTGGGAGTGTAAAATGATACAGCCACTTTGAGAAACAGCTTGGTAGTTTCTCAAAAAGTTAAATGTAAGATTACTACACCACCCATCATTTCCACTAAGTGTCTACCCTAAGAGAATAAAAAATCTGAGTTCACACAAAGACTTGCATGCAAAAAATCCTGACAGCTTTATTCATAATAGCCAAAAATTGAAAAACAATCCCAATAGCCCTCAGCCCATCTGCTGTTTGAATGACATATCCATACAATGGAATATTACTTGGTAATAAAAAGGTACAAAGAACTGTATATGCTGCAATAATGGATGCACCTTAAAAGCATTACACTAAGTGAATGAAATCAGAAATGAGAGACTACTCATTTTATTAAGGTGATGATAATGTTCTGAAACTGATTTATGATGATGGCTACATCACTCTATACATTCATCAAAAAGTATTGAACTGTGTACTTGCATGGTGTGAATTTTACCAGATGTAAAATGTAACCCAATAAAGCTGTTTTTACAAGTGATGAGGGAGGTAAAGGAGGGAATAGTAATGAAGGATCAATTTCAGAATTAGCAGCACTCAATCAGCTAGGCTGTGGAATAAATAGGTGTGAGGAGGGAACTGGAGGAGTCCAGGGTGACTTCCAGTCCTGTGAACTGTACAGGAGAGATGGAAAAAGTGTTTAACAACAATTTAAAAGAAAAATAAAGTAGGGGCAGGGAGAACAATAATGTGTTTGTTTTAGAAAAGATACAACCAGAATCACACAATTTTCCTTTCCCTTTGAAGTAAAGGTCCCAGAGTTAATCTGTGTGCCCATTTCAGGAATCCCAGCATGGCCAGTTCCAAACCCAAAGGGTCTATCTTCAAGTCAGATCAAAGCATCTTGGGAGAGTGAACCCCAACACTGGGAAGAGCATCAAAAGGCACGACTAGTTAATTACGGTTAGCAATAGAAGAGCCATTTAAAAAACAGTGATAAAAACACCCCTGAGAATGTGTGCTTAATTTAAAAGTTGTGATCTCTGTAAGGAACTGCCAGAATAAGGTCACCATGGCCAGGAGGAGGAGGTGGGCTGTCTCCACCTAAGCCACATGCCTCCGCTGGTGCTGGAGTGACCGAGATCAGGCTGCACGAGAGTCAGGAACAGGGGTGATGGGCAGAGAGGCTCACACAGCTCAGGAAAGATCTTCCAAGGCCCTGCTGAAGAGGAAGCCACCTAACTGCTCAGGGAAGTGGATGGATGGATGGATGGATGGGAGACATGACCTTGGGGGAAAACAAAAGGGAGGGATCAGGTGGTAGAACTGGAAAATAGGTGCTCGTGGAAGGGGAATGATAGCATCTCATACCGTTTCTTTTTAAAAAGACTGAGATAGAGATCAAGCTGTAATCCTTCTTGTTACTTTTCCAACATTAAAAAAAAGGGACTTAAATGTAAAGCTTCATTTGAAGCATAGACAAGTGTCAGGGAATTCAGGAGTTATGGTTTCCACAGCAACATTCACGTGGCCACCCAACTACTATTAAATAAATGAAATTAAGCATTTATATTGCCCTTGACATTCAGCCATATGCTAAGCAATCACTTTATTGGTTTATAATTCCTCACAGCCACCTGTTTCCCAGCCACAGCCTTCTCATTTCCACAATAAGAAACCAAATCTCAGGAGAATAATGAGGCACCGAGAGAACCCTGGGCCATGTGACTAGCTGGCTGATCTGAGTCTCCACATTAATAGGAGAGCAGAGTGAAACGTCACTCACAGGGTTGCTCAGAATGCATGAGAACCAATCATTATTAAATGCCTACTGTGCATGAGGACCTGCTGGTGAGTCTTTTCAAACCCCTGCCCATGAGGACTGAGTCACAGGTAACTAAAAATTAATAATAAAAACCAAAGACCTCAGTGTTCTGAATGGACAAGAACAGATGAAAAGGAGTTGAAAAGAAAGGCCTGTAACCCCCACTTAACTGCATTTTCATGTGACCAAGTTCACTGCCTTCACAGAACTGTGGACACTTACTAAGAGAAAGAAGGAAATAAATTCCCTCAATGATTTAAGAGAAGGGAGCAATACATACCCAGGTCCTACAGGAAAGAAGCCCTGCCCTAGCATCCCTCACTGCTTTTGGATAGTTTCACTTGATCTGCCAGATGAAAAGACTCCCCCAGAGGTCACAGATGTTTGTTTTAGTAAAGCTTTTACCACAGCGAATCTTAGTAAATTTCATCTTTCAGGTAAACACAGGTGCACGGATTGAAGAATGTAGCCAAAGCCTCTAAGCCACAAATTGGACCTGTGGCCCTTAGTCCAAAGCAGAGAGACCTAAGGCCAGCCTCAGCTATGGTCTAGTTGTCACCTTGGGTTTTGTTTTGTTTTGTTTTGTTTTGTTTTTAGACCAGGTCTCACTATGTTGCCCAAGCTGGCCCTGAATGCCTGGGCTCAAGTGAGCCTCCTGCCTCAGCCTCCTGAGTAGCTGGGACCATAGGCATGGACCATGGCACCTGGCTTTACTTGTAATCTTAACAAATGATCTTAAGGAGGAGTAATCAGCAACAGATGAGAAGCAGAGATGAGCTAAATTGAGAGGTGTTGCCAACACTCCTGAGAAATGTGAAATAAAGTGTGAAAACACAGTCTCCAAAGTATAAGAAAATCAAAATCACAAAAGCAAGCCAGAAACATCACATCTCCCACATCAAGGAGAGAGACTTTGAACCAGGTCTACATGGCAACCATTTAGAAAGCAATCCTCCCTAAAGACAAGCAAGAGATAAAAAGGCTCAAAATTAACATAAACGTGTGCTATATCAAGGCAGGCCCAATTCCTACAGGAAGCATTTCCCAGTTCATTCCACTTACACAAAACATTCTCCATAATCCCTCCAAAACTACAATCTTATTTACCCAGTGTCCCTAATAACTAACAATGTGCTTGAGCTGTCATAGGTTTTCATTTGCCCTCTCTTCCCTACTAAGCCCTGGGTTCTCCCTAACACCAAGAATAAAAAAAAAATAAATAAAAAACAAACAAAAAACCCTCAGACTACAAAGTGAGACAACCTGAGTTCAAATTCTGGCCCCACAGCCTTCTAAGTCTGCAACCTTGGGTAAGGTACTAAAGAGTCCTAAAGCCACTGAGCAATGCTTCTAAAGAGTCCTAAAGCCACTGAGCAATGATAAGGTACAAAATGATTGTTAATTACAAGGCTCCAACTTAAGGTTCGAGATGACCATTTGTCCATTTAATGGTTCAATGTCAAATGCATGGTGCCCATTAGTCTGTGAGCTCCCTGAGGCCAGTGGCCAGGTTCTTAATCTTTAAATCCCTAACACTCAGCATGACACTGAATATTACATGCATATGGAGGAAATCAATATGTGTCCTGATTCAAATGCTTTTCGAGGGAAACAGTTCTGAGGATAGAAACCAGGGCCTTATGCATTCTAGACAAACCCTCTATCACTGAGCTCCAGCCTCAGCTCCTCTAGTTCTTTATATGAAACTTAATCTACAATATTGCATTCTGTTCTGAACATCTTGTAGCCCAAAAAGATAAATGTAGCCTGTGATTGCAGTAATTAAAAAACTTAAGAAAAGATGGCTTCCAAGTGAAGATCCAAGCAACTTGATTACACACGAAATCTTAAAGTGCTCAGCTATGGTCTTAGTTGTCAAGACTGTTTTCAGTGAGTCCGTTCCTAAGGGTGAGAACAAAAACAGAAATACATTTAGTTCTCGAAGATTAAAATTAGGAGTGATAGCTTTAAATTAAAGTGAAGAAGGTGCATGTTTTCAAGGTAGAAATAATGACTGCAAAAGCTGGCAGACTGCAGTCAGCTTCCTTTGCTACCAGAGACAAGCCCATCACCACTGAATTTTAAATGACACCTGGAAGATCCTCTAGTGCAATGTTCAATTTTCTGCCAGCAGAGAACATCACTCTTCAGCAGCTGAGGTTTCAGAATAGCTCATACTAAGTGATTAGGATTCCCCACACCCCCATTATCCTATGAGTAAAGTTAACACAGTTATTTCACTTTTAACTACGAGAAGCCCCCAAACACAAAAAGGTTAAATAATATGCCGAACATCGTGAGAGAAGTCAACAGGGCAAGGAAAGGATTAGAATTCCAAATCACAAACCACACTTCTCTCTACTTACCTTTCTCCTCTCTCCAGGATTCCCTGACCCAGGGGGATATGCCTCTTGAGACCCATTCCTAGCTTGTTTTTCAAATTCTCAAGCATTACATTCAGGTAATCTTGCTTATTTTTTATGTTATTAACAAGTTTACATAGATTTATAAAACTCTTCCCTCATGCATATTCTTATAGCTGACATCCAAGGATCCCTAAAACTGTTATTTTTGCTCTGGGGGGGACAATGGAATCTAAGGCTTATGAGCTCCAGCTCCAGGGCTGGGGTACGACTCAGTGGCAGGGCACTTGCCTTATGTGTGTGGCCCTGGGTTCTCCCTAATACCATGAATTAAAAAAAATAAATAAAAACAAACAAACAAACAAAAAACCCTCAGGCTACAAAGTGAGACAACCTGAGTTCAAATTCTGGCCCCACAGCCTTCTAGGTCTGCAACCTTGGGTAAGTTGCTCAGTCTGCACCTCCTTTCTCCTAATCTATAAAATGAAGAGGAATAATAATGCTTATGCCATGAAGACTAAATTATATAATTTGTATAACAGTCTTATATACTTAGTGCTTGACACATATTATACCTATAAGCATTTCATCTCTAATTACCTTATTTTTTTCTTTTCTTTTCTCTTTTGTTACTGGGGATTTAACCCAGTTGTATGTTACCACTGAGCTACTTCACCACCCTTTTTATTTTTATTTTTAGACAAGGTCTTGTTAATTTGCTTAGGGCCTTGTTAAGTTGCTGAGGCTGACCTCAAACTTGCAATCCTCCTGCCTCTGTGTAATTACCTTTTGGAAATTCAAGGTAGACATTCTCATCACATGGAGATGTTGAAGTCCGACAGACCCCAATCCTTGAAATTAGTATCACTAATCTCTTTCTGGAGAAAGTCTCTCTTCCACTGTAAAGCCATAAGTGCAGAGCTGGGGTTGTAGCTCATTGGTAGAGCACTTTCTTAGCACATATGAGGCATTGGGTTCAATCCCCAGCACCACATATAAATACATAAAATAAAGATATTGTGTCTATCTATACCTAAGAAAGTTTTAAAAAAAAAGCTAAAAGTGCAGAAAAATTAAGAAGAGAAAACATGGTGGACACTGTATACTTCTAGTGGGTTGTCAGCCCCTTCTATAGTAATCTGCCCTTTATATTTGCAGGAGCTAGAAGCCGAGGCACTATGTTTTCCAGGACACCCACCAGGAGGGTTCCCAGAAGGAGCACTCAAGTGAGGTTTGAAATTGGAAGATTTGCAAACCATCTAGCCACCACCCCCCAACAGCAGTGGGGAAGCCTGGAAGATAAGAGTTTTGCTCCAGGATCAGTGAGTCCCACCTCGGTACTGGAGGCAAATGTGATTCTGGCAGTGATTCCTGCAGGTTCTAGAAGTTCCTGTTTTCCTAAAATCTAGTGGTGGGCCTGACAGCTAGTGATGGCTTTCCCTTACCTTTGTACCGCCACCCTTTTTGTCATTTAGCAAGCCCCTAATTCCTTGCACAGCAGCCCCCCTCTTCTAAGGGTGATATTCTAAGACCCTTCAGTGGCCATATAAAACTATGGGTGGAACTAAACCACCCAATCTATATTATGGGTTGTTGGTTTTTTTTTTTTTTTTGGTACCTACATACCTATGCTAGTTTAATTTATCAGTAAGAATAAGAGATTAACAATAACTAAAGATAAATTAGAGCACTGACGGCAATATGCTGACACAGCAACACTTGATCTGATAACCAAAATGGCCACCCAGTGACCAACAAGCAAGTTCCATATACAGCATGGATATGCTGAACAAGGGGCCAATTCAGGTCTCAGGCAAGAAGGAGCAGAATGGCACAAGATATCATCACACTGTTCAGAATGCTGCACAATGTAAAATTTAAAAATTGTTTGTTTCTGAAATTTTCCTCTTAATATTTTGGGCTGAGGTTGAGGAAGGGTAATAACATAGCAGAAAGTAGATAAGTGAGACTACTGTATCAATCTCTTCTTTGAAATACCTGGTGTGGTTTCTGCTTCCCTGATTCTTTGCCTGATGTGGCGAGTGGTGGCGACAATTTATTGAATGTCTAGGAGCAAGGCATTGTTCTGTGTGTTTGGAATATAGCAACAAGCCTGACAGAAAGGCTAGTGCTTCTGGAACTTGGGTTTTAGTGGGGACAACAAACTGTTAATAAATTAATAACCTAACAAATATGGTAGGGTTGGTAAGTATAAGGCAAATGGGGCAGATTGTGTGGGGTGGGGTAAGGGCAGAAACAGAGACCACGTATGATGTCATTGCTATAATTGAGATGAGAGAGAGACGGCCTGGACCAGGCTGATAGCCTGAAGGTGTTCAGTGCTAACTAGGTGTCTGTGTGTGTCAAATGCAGATCTATTTTTAGATGGTGGTAAAATACACATAATGTACAATTTTCTTTCTTAAGCATTTTGTTTTCTGTCCTTGGATTAAACCCAAGGGGGCTTTACCACTGAACTACATCCCTGGCCCTTTTTATTTTATTTTTTTTTTATTTTGAGACAGAATCTCACTAAGATGCTGAGGGCCTCACCAAGTTGCTGAGTCTTCCTAGTCACTGAGATTACAGGTGTGCACCGCCATACCCAGGGGTCTTAAGCATTTTTTAGTTCAGTGGCATTTCTAACTATACACTTCAGTGACATTAAATATATTTACACTGTTGTACAAGCATCACCACAATCCATCTCCTGAACTCATTTCATTTTGTAAAACTGAAACTGTGCCCATTCAACAATTACTCCTCCATTCTCACTTCCCTCATTCCCTGGCAAACAAGATTCTCTCTATGGATTTAACTATTACAACACCTCAGATAAGTAGAATCATATAGTATTTGCCTTCTGTGACTGGTTTATCACACTTAGCATCCATGTCAAATGGCCATAGGTTCATCCATGCCGGCTGGTCAAAGGAGGGTAGAATTTGGCAGACTGGATGAAGAGTGAGAAGGAGAAAGAGGGGAGGCAAGGATAATCCCACAATTCAGGGCCTGAGTTGGGTGAATAGCATGCTCACTGGAGAGTCGAGCTAAAACTTGGTCCATGAGATGTCTCACTTCCAGTGTGTTCTCCCATCTCTTCCAACACCCACACCACGGCCCCCGCTCTTGGTACCCTCCTCCATCTCCCAGTAGATATGAAACAGAAAATTTGAGGGAAGAAAAATATCAGAGAATAAATGAGCATCTCCTCTCAGTCACTGACCTGCCTGGCCTCAAAACCAACAGAGCATCAACATCTACCGTGAGATTAGAGGCTGAGAGAATCATGTGCACAGTATCTTATCCTATATAAGGAGTGAGCAGCCAGCAAGAAAATCTTTCCCCCTGAATCCGGTCCCACTGGTGCTGTGCTTCACAAATAAATAAGGTCTCAGGGACAGTTGCTTTCCTTTTTTTCCTCTTCTTACAGCCACTACCCTCGATCAATGCTCATTTCCTCATAACTGCAGTGATGGCAGTGGCCTCCCCATGGGACTCTGCCTCCATCTCATCCCACTCCCATCAAACCTCACAAGTAGCTGCAGGTGACTGTCCCTCAAGCCCAACTTGGCAGTGCCATTCCCTGCTCAGAGCTGTAAGGGTACTAACATGTAGGTCATTAGTGACAGAGTAGGAGACTTGTTCTGGGGAGTGCACTGAAGTTTTGGGAGGAGCTCTTTCCAACTATTCCACTCCCTGTAGATTCTCGAGCCACCCCCACTCCCCCAGGATGTGCCTTCTCTTTCAATCTAAGAATGTATCTGCAGGGTAAAATTCTTTGTGTGGCCCTCAAGGCCCTCCATGAACCAGCCTCGACCAACCTCACCATGCCTAATCCCAACTACTTTCTCCCAGACTCTAACCTCCAACCTCATGGAACCACTCACTCACTGTCTCCCTTATATGCCAGGAGCTCTGTTACAGTTTAGCTAACTATCCTCCAAAGACCCGTATGCTAAAGCTTGGTTTCCAGCCTTTAATATTATTGGGAAATGGTAGAATCATTAAGAGGTGGGGCTCAGTGGTAAGAACTTAGATCAATGGGGACATTCCCTTGAAGGGGATATTGGAACTCCAGCTAGATCCTGTCTTTTGTTTTCCAGCAGCCATGGGGTGAACTGTGTCCTCTGCCATGCATTCCTGCCATGAGGGACTGCCTTGCCTAAGCCCAAAGCAACAGGACCAGCAGATCATGGACTGAAACCTCTGAAACCATGAGCCCAATTTTTCCTAAGTTGTCCATCTCAGGTATTGGCCACAGCAATGGAAATCTAACACGAACTCCCCATGCCTCAGCTCTGCTTTTGCCTGTGCCCAGAAGGACTTTCCTCCACACCACACATTCAGACCCTCCCTCTAGGAAGCTTTCTGTAATCCCTCCTACTGAATTCTCTGTATCCCCTTTCTCAGGACTCCCTTCTCAAGGCTGTGACTCCAGACCCTGAACTCTCTGAAGGCACCATCCAGTCACATTCTTAATGATTCCCCTCACAAGGCCTGGGATGGGACTTTGGAGCTTCAGAATCTGCTAAATTGATGGAAAAATTATATATATATATTGAAAATCTGTTAGCACAGGGATCCTTGGAAATGTCAGAATCATATCTGTTGCTTTGCTAAATGCCTGCTATATACCATTTGCATTATCACAAACAAAATCCAATGACACAGTGACAGGAGAACACATCTCTTCTATCAGAGGTTTCTTTCAACTTTCAGGTTTTCAAGTGCTCTGATTTTCCTGTTATACTCCAGGGGTTTTGTTTGTTTGTTGATTGGTTAGTTGGTTGGTTGGCTGGTTTACGTTTTGTTTTATTTTGTTTGGTTTGTGCTGGGGGTGGGTCTCAGGCCCTCCTCCTGCATGCTAGGCCGGGGCTCCAACCACTGAGCAACAGTTTCAGGCCTCAAATTTTTAATAAGTTCTCATTGAGCCATTCATTTAAAAAAATTTTTTTACTTCTTCCTTTTTTTTTTTTTTAAAGGACTTAAATTTTCTCCCAATTGTCTTCAGGAATTCTCCCTCTTGAGAATGCCATTTAAGTCACAAATGAGTTGAATAATTGTCACCTCAAAACCTAGTCCCCTGCCTTAGCCAATTCAGGCTGCTAGGACAGATACTATACCCTGAGTCGCTTTCATAGCAAACATTAATTTCTCTTAGATCTAAAGGTTGGGAAGTTCAAGATCAGTACACTTGCATGGTTGGATCCTGATGAGGGCCGCAGAATGACAACTTCTTCCTGCATCCTCACGGGGCTAAGAGAGAGGCAGCAAGCTCTCAGGCCTTCTTCTTTTTTTTTTTTTTTTTGATAGGGTCTTGCTATGTTGCTCAAGCTGGTCTCAACCTATGAATGTGACCAGAAGCTGGAAGTGGCAAGGAAGGAAAAGGGAGGAAAGAAGGATCCTCCCTTAGCACCTTTGGAGAAAGTACGGTTCTGCTATCACCTTAATTTTGGACTCCTGACCTCCAGAACTGTAAGAGAATCCACATGTTCACTTTCGAGCCCTCAAGTTTAAGGTAATTGTTTGGCAGCCTTAAGAAACTAATACACTAACCCACTGCACCAATCCACAAAATAACACCCAAACTCATTTCTTCGGCCAGCTCCTTTCCCTGTTTCCAACACATTATGCCCTATCTTCCTTTTTTATCATTTCTTTTTCCCTAGTCTTATCTGGCTTTGCTCTCTCCCACCTCCTACTTTCCAGTTCCCTTTCCGTTTCCTTCTTGCTTTGCTTTCCCAGCCTCTCTCCGCCATGCTAGGGGACCTCTAGACCCTGTGCCTCCCCCTGGAAGTCCTTCATAATGAGCGCTGGATTCCTGCTTTGCACTTCGCTGTGTGAGAGCTGAAACCACTCATTTGGAGCAAAAGCCAGTGGAAATAAGCAAATAGCTGTGCATCATGTCATTACTGGATCTTAGCACTTCCACCCTCTCCTCCCCCCATGTCTTCTTCGTCATTCAGGTCACCATCCCCTCCTAATACCCAGTCATTTCAGTCATTTTCTACCTACATTTCTGTTGGTCTCCTGAGAATTCTCATTTACTGAAGCACAAAGGTCACATCATCTTTCCCAAGCCTGGGGTGGCTCGGTGCTGGGGGAGATTACAATGTGACAGGGATGGGGTGGGAAAATGTCACCCCAGTTTCTACCAACCCTCAGCAGCAGGGAGGGAGCAGAGGAGAGGGAACCTGGCCAAAAGAAAGCATTTCTAATAACTTCCTGTCTGGTCTCTCCTCTTCCCCCTGTGGCCCATTATTTCTGGCCTTCCTGGGTTTCTGAGGTCTTTCTCACCAGGTCAGAAAAAGAGTTTAGTGAAAACATAATAAAATGCCCCACAGTGCATGTAAGATGTCATTAAACAAGGAATCCTCGGTGGGGAGCTAATATGTCCACATCAGCCCTACAGCCATGAGGGGCTCTGAGCCCCCCAAAACACAATTCACAAACCACCTTCCGCGGTTTCATGTGTGTGCAAAATTTCTCTTGTTGTGTCCTTTAAAATGTCTTTATCAAAGAATACATATACAATAGTTAAAAATCCAATCATATCAGAGGTTTATTTTTTAACCCCCCTGTCTCAGCCATCCCCTCCCCTCCTCAGCTGTACCTGTCTCCTCGGAGGCAACCATTTAGAACTTTTTGAGGCATTTTGCCTCCATTTTCTAAATGTGCTTTCCCTGCTGTTTCTTGATTTATCCATTTGAGACATCAGCTTTTCCCTCTGTGTGGTGGTGCATGAAGATTTCGCTTTTATTCACCATGTTTCTTGCTCACTCCCTCCTTGCAAAGATGATCACAAAAACAAGAACAAATTCGTGTTCACTGGGCTCTCACCAGGTGCCAGGAGCTGTTGTATCTGGACATGGCTGCTCACCCTTTCCTCCCTCACACATGCTTCTCACTGGGTTTCCAGGACCCCACTGCCTCCTATGGGTCCTCCAGCCTCACTGGTCACAACCTCTTTGTTACCTTAGCAGCCCTTCTCCCTGGCCTCTGTGTGACGGGTCAGCCAGGGCTTGGTCCTCTGACTTTTCTCCAACTACTCTCTACCCATGTGGTCTTGTCAGTCTTTTGGTTTTGAGTATCTTCCAGATGCTGACACCTCCCGGGGTCCCGTCTCCAGCCCTGGACTTCCCCTGATTGCAGCCTCTCATGTTCAACTCTCTTCTTCTTCTTTTTTTTTAACGTGGTGCTGAGAATCGAACCCAGGTCGCGCCCCTTCTAGGGGAGCACTCTACTGCTGAGCCACAATCCCAGCCCTGAACTCTCTTCTTGACAGCTCCACTTAGATACCTAATAGACATCTCCAATTAACAATCACCCACTAAATTCCTGCCGATCCCAAAAGCCACTCCCCCTGCAGTCTCTGTCATCCCTGCCCGTGACAGTTCTATCCTTCCAGTGGCACATCCCCAGATTTTGTAGTTATCCTTGTTTTCCCTTTTCTCTCACCACATCCAGCCCACCAGACTATCCTACGCTTCTACTTTCAAACCATATCCAAAAATCTGACCGTCTCTCAGCTGCTGTCCGTGCTCTGACCTAACCCTGATCACCTCTGTGCCCAGATTGCTGTGATGCTTCCTGATCTTCCTTCTGATTGCCACCCTCTCCCTGTCCCGGCCAGGAGTCCATTCACCACACAGCAGCCAAGGGAAAGCATAAACCAGATCATTCTTCCTCAATTCAAAATCCCATTGTGTTGCCCAGGCTGGCCTCAAATTCCTGGGCTCAAGTGATCCTCCTGCCTCAGCCTCCTGTGTAGCTGGGACTTACAGGTACGAGCCACTGTACATGGCCTCAAAAATCTTGTAATGAATGACTCCCAACGCTTCTCTGAGTGATGCTATGCATTTTCCAGGGCTGCTATAACAGATGGGGTGGCTTAAATAACAGGCATTTATTGCTTCCTGTTTCTGGAGCCTAGAAGTTTAAGATCATCCTAGGTCAAGAACCAAGATCAACACCATTTCAAGGTGTCAGCGGTTGTCTTTCCTCCTGAGGGCTGTGAGCAGGGGATCTGCCCCAGGCTTCATTCCTTGGCTTATAGATGGCCATCTTCTTGTGTCTCTTCACATCATCTTCTATGTGCTCTGTCTAGATTTCCCCTTCTTATAAGGACACCAATCATATTCAAGGACTTTGATTTAACTCAATTATTTGTATAAAAATCCTTTCTTCAGATAAATCACCGTGTTAGTTTTCCATTACTGTTAAAAAAAAACCTAAGAAAATGAACTTATAAAGTAAAATGGTCTCTTTTGGCTCATCATTTTAGAAGTTCCAGCTCATGGTCACATGGACCCATGGCTTTTAGGCCTCTGGTGGAGGTACAGGATGGCAAAGGTGAGGAGCAAATGGCAGAACAAAACTGCTTTCCTGGGAACATAGCTCAGTAGCAGAGCACTTGTCTAGCATGTGTGAGGCTCTGGGTTCCATCCCCAGCATGGAAAAAAAAAAAAAATTCCACCCTCCTGGCCAGCTGAGAATCATAAGAGAGGAAGAAGAAGGGACTAGGGTCCCATCCCTACCAAGAGCATGCTCACCATAACCTAGGATCTCCCACTAGGCCCCACTTCTTAGAGGATACATTACCTCCCAGTGGCACTACGAGCTGGTACCATGTCCTTAATGTGTGAGCCTTTGGGGATGTTCCAGATCCAAACCATAGCAGTTACGTCTGATTTAGCAGATTTAGAACATCATAAGAATCGGGGGATTCTGTGGTCTGCTGATACTCTTCTTCCTTTTCCTCTCACTCTGAGCCAGCCACGCTAGCTTCCTTGCTCTTTCTGGAACACACCAGGATTCTCTCGTCTGTGGACCTTTGCACATTCTTCTTTCTGTAGCTGCTTGGTTGACCCTTCACTTCCTTCAAATCTTTGCCCAAAGATCACCTGCTTCTTGAGGTCTATCATGGGCACAAGATTGTAACCCACCACACTGTCCTGACAATCAGGATTCCCTTTGTCCTGCTCTGTGATTTCCCTTAGCATTTATACCTTCCAATATTATTTTACAATGCACACATTTATATTTGTTGTTATTGATTGTTTCCTGTTGGTAGAATAGACAAGAGCAGTGAATTATTATGATCACCTACTGCAAGGCCTGGTACATCATAGGTGCTCAATAAATATTGATTGATTAAATTAATCAGCTCTTTACATGAATTATCTCCTTTCATCCTCTCAACAACCTCACGGGGGGGGGGGTGCTATTATTATCCCATTCTACCAACGAGGAAATTAAGGCACAAGGAACATACCTAACATCACACAGCATGTCACAGGAGGCAGAGCTGGACCCAGGTAACAAACAGGGCTGACATGATGGCAAATACCATTCCCTTCTGGAGCATTTGTACCAGGAGCTTTTGTGCTATGATTACATTTTCCTTCTTGTACAGACTTTTCCATTTTTTTCCCCCAATAGCACAACCGTCTTTATACTCAGCTTGTATTTTCATCTAAGTGCTGAATTAGCTGTAACACATACTTAGCAGTGGTTGTTTTTAAGCTATTCTTTCATATCAGGCCATCTAACCATCCCCACTTTCCCCCAAGCCTTCCGACCTCCGGCTGCAGTTGAGTTTAGCTGCTGTCTAAATCGCTAACGGCTTCTTATGGAGAATTCCCTTCTTTGCCCTACTAATGTGTCTCTGCTGTTTCCTCCCCCCATGGCTTCTTCTTTCTCTTTTTTAGGGCATGGGGTTCTGGGGATGGAACCCAGGGCCCTGTGCCTGCTAAGCACATGCTCTACCACCCAGCTCTGCCCCAGCCCACCACAGCGTCCTCTTTCTCGATTTTCTCCTTGATTTTGCTGGAATCACTTCTCAGGAAGCTAGAGTCTGGGTGGGCACCCAATAGGAACAAACTTTTGGAAGCTCTCACATAACTGCTGCAATGTTGCCCGTTCCCCTCACACAGGTGTCAGGCTCTGAAATGGCCCTGGGCTCAAAACAGCGCTGAGAACAGTTTGACAGCTTCGAACTACAAATCGTCTCAGCCAGATTTCTCCTTGCCTCAAATATAAAACTTTAAAAGGAATGAAGGCTTGGTACATATTATAGCATGGATGAACCCTGAAAATCTCACCCTCAATGAAGAAAGCCAGACACAAAAGTCCATTTATACGTATCTATTTATGTGAAATGTCCAGAATAGACAAATTCAGAGACAAAAAAAAAAAAAAAAAAAAAAAAAGGAAGGGAGAGGAACTTAATTTGGGTATGGAGTTTCTTCATGGAAAGATGAAAAAAGTATGTAAGTCAAAAGTAATGATGATTACACAACTCATATATAGTATACTAGAAGCCATTGAATTGTACTTTTTGTTTTTGTATGGTGCTGGGGATCAATCCAGGGCCTTGCACATGCCAGACAAGTGCTCTGCCACTGAGCTACACCCCCATCCCTATACGTTCTTAAAGGATAAATTTTATGGCATGTGAACTGTATCCATAAAGTGGTTTTTTTTAATGGATTAATATTAAATTTTAAATTGTGTGCTGTGACATGCCATTAAGTAATTCCCTCTCATTATTCCAACTTCAGTTAAGGTGGGCCACATACTCTGACTCATGGTAGAGTACTTAAAACAAATTCAGCAAAAAGAAAGACATTCCTTGTTTGGGTGAATTTGGAAAGAAGAGAACAGATAGATAAGACAAGATGCAGAGAAGAGATCAAGAATTAAGGAAGCAAAAAATTGGGTGCAGAAGTAGGGCAACCCTGAGACTCATGGGGCTCCTATGGTAAGATACCAAAAGGCAGGAGTTGATGTTTTCCCTCATGTCGGAGGCAGGGGACTGCTGAAGATATTTGCTAATTTCTGCCCAGCACTTAATCTCTAGTTTTTGTTGAAATATATAGTTTTCCCCAACTCACCCATATATTTTACCTTTGGTTATATAGGTGGCCTTAGGCCTAAACTTATCAGTGATGGTTCCAAGATGGATTGTCTTTTGAATCAGAATGAAGTCCAACATTGTTGTGCCATAACTAGGGAGAAAAATACTGTGCTCTGGAGGTAGATATCCACAAGGGGAAGAAGTAAAACAATTGCCTTCAGCCATCTTGAGAATATGAGGGAAGACATTGCCTGAAAATGGATTCAACTCAAAGAAACAGAACCAAGAGATGTATACTAATTATGGCCTATGAACCCTGGATCAAACTGCACCTGAAGCTATACTTCTATTGTACTGTTCAGTTGTATATAAGCCAATTCATTCCTTTTTAACAGATTGAGCTTCCTTTCATCTGGAACAACAAAGATCCTATCTACAGTCAGGTGATAATGTTTGAAAGTACATAGACCATGTAAAATACAGCTTACTATTTCCCAATTATGTTACTTGTTTCTTTGTTAGAAATTTGTAAAAAGGAGTATAAAATTTCCTGAAAATTCTGCTATTGGAATATTTGCATATTTTATAATTAATAAAAATATATAAATTTTTCTAAACTAAAGAAATTTTGAATTGTATTTGCTCTAAATATTTTGAAACTAGAAATCTATGCTAGACAAACCCAGACTTGACCTGGTTTAACAACATTCCTATCAACACCTCCACCATCTGGTTTTGGAAAAGGCCAGGTATCATTGTTTGGGGTTTTAGTGGACTGAAAGGCACAGTAGACCAAGCTTAACACTGCTCTTAACTGGCAATTGCCCAAACTGCATTGTCTCATATGATTCATGTACTGACCATTAGGGTCCTTCCCATCTAAGAAACTAGATTGACTCTTCATTTAATGAACTAAGTGACAAGTGTCTCTGTATCTGAAATAGAAGTTA
The DNA here is from genome assembly GCF_052094955.1 of Ictidomys tridecemlineatus. NCBI lineage: Eukaryota > Metazoa > Chordata > Mammalia > Rodentia > Sciuridae > Ictidomys > Ictidomys tridecemlineatus. Next base: position 54,531,556 of record NC_135486.1, read on the forward strand.
TAGCAATGGCTAAAAATGCACAGTGTTTGGATATACTAGAGACATACCCAGAACAAAGAGCTTGAGAACTGCTGAATATAAAAGGATGTGCAAAAATCTACCAGCAAAAGAAAATAAAGAAAGGCTGGGATCTAGTTACATATGGACCAGAATATCTGCTGAAATTGAATGTAGAATTTTTGAAAATTGGAAACAATCTCCTCCTTAAAAGGAGACTAGTTAAGGGGCTGATAAAGCACTTGTCTAGCATGTGTGAGGCACTGGGTTTGATCCACAGCACCACATAAAAATAAAAACAAATAAATAAAGGTATTGTGTCCATCTACAACTAAAAAAAAATTTTTTTAAAAGGAGACAAGTTAAATATGGTACATTCATGCAACAGAACATTCTGCAGGGCTGGGGGTATTGCTCAGTGGTGGAACATTTGCCAACTATGCTGAGGCCCCAGGTTCAATCCCCAGTTGATTGAACAAAAACAACAAAAAATATACAGATATTGAAAAGAATGAGGTAGGTATTTATATATTTATAGACTGAACATGTAGGATCTGTAGGTTAGTGATTAGCAACAAAAGTGTGATCTATAGATAATCATAAAGGACATGACCCACATACTTACATAAGAATTCCAAAGAATTAGTGAGCTCAGGAGATAAGGAACTGAATGATTGGAGGTCAAATTTAGAAGAAGAATTAATTTTTACTCACTGAGCCACTATATCTTTTTTGAGTTTCATACCATGTACACTTTCATTCATGCAAAAAATAAATTAGGTGATTTATTATTTTTACATTTTATGTGTTATGATCATTCATCTTACTTTAACTACATGACCAACAGCCTCTTTCAGATGCCCCAGCATAGAAACTAGAATTAGTTTCTGATTTTTTTTGGGGGGAGGTGGTGGTTGTTGTTTTGTTTTTGGTATCAGCGATCGAACCCAGGATTGCATAACCACTGAGCTACATCCCCAGCCCTTTTTGCATTTTATTTAGGGACAGGTCTCACCGAGTTGCTTAGGGCCTTTGCTAAGTTGCTGAGGCTGGCTTTGAACTCCAGACTCTCTTGTCTCAGCCTCCCAAGTTGCTGGGATTACAGGCATGCACTACTGCACCCGGCTACTTTCTGATTTTTAAAAAATTTTTAATTTTTAATGGCCACTTTTATTATGAAAAAGAAATAAACTCTCTAATATCTTGTATATTATTTTCTGTTGAAGTATTTTGAGGTTAACTAACCTAATTTGTGATTGGTTATCATTATCAATGTCATTAGAAAGAAGACGTTACTTTCCTGAGAATCATGACAAAAATTTATACTTTTCCCCCCCTCTCCTTTATTAGAAGTAATTACTATAATAAACTTTAAACTTACCCATGATTTCTATTCTTTGTTATAAATGGTTCTCACAAAGTAGAATTCTCCCACCCCACATAACAGCCAGAGGCATGAGTTAGGTCTACTAACATCTCACATGTCCGATTCACCAATGTTCTCATTCATTCCTAAAATGGCTTAGAAAGTGATGCATGGGGTTCTCCCAGCTCTCCAAAGGAAGCTGCAGGGCAAACTTCAAGGGCATTCAGGAATTCATGATCTTGCCTGGCCTCCTCAGCCAACCCTGCTCATCTGGTGTTCTTGGCTCTTTGCTTCTAGTATTTATTTATTTATGCATGTGTTTATTTATTTTGGAAATGGATATTGAACTCAGGGGCACTCAACCACTGAGCCACATCCCCAGCCCTATTTTTAATTTTATTAGAGACAGGGTCTCACTGAGTTGCTAAGCACCTTGCCATTGCTGAGGCTGGCTTTGAATTCGCAATCCTCCTGACTCAGCCTCCTGAGCTTCTGGGATTACAGGCATGCACCACAGTGCCTGGCTGCTTCAGAATGTATTGATGGTGGCTGAGGATATATTTCATGGTAGAACTTGTGCTTAGCAAGACTCTGAGTTTGATCCCCAGCACTGAAAAAGTAAATAAATAGAATAAAACTACTGATAGTTCCCTGGGAGAGGTTGAGCTGCAATTTCATTCTCGAAAATGCTTCATAGTTGCCCTGGTTCATTCTAGTTCTCCCTTATCTATTTCTCCAAGCAGCTCATGGATATGTTTGACTCTAGGATCATTCTGTTGTCAGTGCAATTGTAAGTATTGGATGGACAGGGCAGGCCCATCAAACAGATTGAAAATTATTCCAACTTTGGGAATTCTTGGATATCATAATTGAGATTTTTGATGAGTAGCCATTCCCCAGCCTGGTAGTCACTATTCCCCGTTTGGGGCATATTTAAAACTAAGTAAGGAGCCAGGAATGTCACTCAGTGGTAGACCACCCGCCTAGCTTGCAGGAGGCCCTGGGTTCCATCCCCAGCAATGCAGAAAACAACAACAATAACAAGGCGATGTGCTTGAATTTCTCTATTATTTACCAGCAGACGGAGGCCAGATTTAGAAACAACAATTGCCTAACCCTGGATATCTTTGGGAGCGTCTCAATATTCATGGAAAAAATGAAGAAAATCAACAACTTTCCTCACAGGGAATAGAGGCTTTTACATTATTATTATTTTTGAATGTCAGATAAAATATTTGGTGGCTTTATGAGTATTAGCCACAAGAAAGGAGATAAAAAGTAAAACACCTGGTACCACGTGGCACATCATAAACAGCTGAAGAACCAGGATTTTATTTTACAGCCTTTCCATGTACTTAGTTGACAAAATATTTCCATAAGATCAGCTTTTATACTATTTTGACAACATTGATCTTTGTGTGTATAGTTTAAAACAAAGAAAGGTTTTAGCCAGATAATCAAGGTGGCTGAAAGCTTTAGAAAAATATAAAGATTTTTATATTTATGATACAAAATTTTAAAAAAGAAACCTAGGCACTTTCCTCTTGCCCTGGAGTATTCGTGTCTTTGATGCCTGCATCTGCTTGATGAAACACATGCTAACTGGCTCTTGAGGTTTTGTGCTCAGCAGATGTGTCTGTATGTGAAACCACTTCCCATTCCCATTTCTGGAAGTTTCCTATTGGCCCTTTATAACCCAGCTTAGACATCACCTCCTACAGGGTTACATTTTGTCTAATGTGCTTGTTGTGTTAGTCAGCTTTCCATTGCTGTGACAAAATACCTGAGAAAATCAACTTAAAGGAGAAAAGACTTAGTTTGGCTCACAGTTTCAGAGGCTTCAGTCCATGGTCACTTGGCTTCTTTACTTCTGGAACCTAACAGAGAGTGGTAAGGCAGAACATCATGGCGAGGAGAGTGGATAGAGCAAAGCTGCTTACTTTGTGGTGGCCAGGAGAAGTGGGAGGGAGAGAGAGAATGCCCAGAGACAAAATGTGCCCTTCAAAGTATCAGTAACCTATTTCTTTCAACTGGCCTTACCTCTGGAAGTTTCCACCACCTTCCAACAGCACCACCAGTTGGGGACCAACCCTTCAACACAAGAGTCTTTGGGAGACATTCCAGATTCAAATGATAGCAGTGCTCAGAAGCACTTTGCCCATCACTCACCCCTGGCATTGGCCTTGGGTACTATGATTTGCTGATTCCCACATCCATCTCCCTTACTAAACAGAAAGTCCTGGGAGGGAGGCACCATGGATTAGTCTCCAAGCCCTGATACATAGCTTAGTGTGCCTCTTCAAGAAAGGGACCTAACAAGGAATGAATAAATGATAAGAATGAAAGAATGAACAAGGCCCAGGTTAAAACTGGCAATCAGCTGATCTAGGGAAAAATGATCCCAAGCTCAGGGTTCCCCAGCACACATCTCAACCCAAGAGCACCCCCAGCATCTCTCATGAGAACTGCCTTTCAGGGTAACAGCCACTCTAATCCAGGAAGGCACATGCCTCTTCCCCTATTGCTAAAGAGTAGACAACAATTTAAAATAATAATAATAATAATTGATTTAAATTGATTGAAACAATATCTTTTATACACTTTTTAAGAACTAAAAACTCTGTTGGAATATAAAGAAGTAAAATGAGCAATAATGATAATTCAAAGGCCTGATGAAGGGACAGAGAGAAGGACATATAATGTTCTTATGATAAACAGGAAAGATTTTAAACATAAACAGTGAAAATTACAGTTGAAGGCTAGTGACAGATACTAAATTTCACCTATTTTAAGCAACTTATTGCAACATTTTAATATAAAGTTATTTGAAATTAAAGAAGGAAGGAAGGAAAGAAAGATAGATTCTAACATACTTCACCAAATAAGCAGGCAGCTATTCAAGCACCAGTGGATTTCCTCATGAACAAGTCTTCAATCCTGACATGAATAAATAGAGGAAAAAATGGGGTTTCCACAGGGAAGTCACATGGGAAGGAATCAAGGGAGGACCTAGGAAGATAGTTGTTAAAAAAGAACCCTAGCATGCATACCAGAGAGTAACTTGGTATCAAAGACCAAGCAGTGGCATTATTAAAAATCTTACAGCTTCTCTTGGATGTTTTTAAAAACATCCTTCTACGTTTCCACTTCAATGAAAAATAAAATGTACCCAGTGAAGAATCCATTTTGTTTTATTTCCAGAATGAAAATAAAATACCCTGAATGATGTCATGATGTACCAATGTTGTCCTAACAACAATGACAAACACCACACTGGGACCCTGGAGTCAGGCAGATCTGGGCTGGGATCTTCACTTCATTACTTCCTAGTACCACGCCCTTAATCTCTTTGCACGTCAGCTTTTTCAGCTGTAAGCTAGGAATAATTACAACCAATTGTAAAGGATTATAAAGATTAAATGAGATAATAAATGTGCAATGACTGTTAGGTATTCATGTTATTAATATTATTATTACTCTAATATATTTCCAAAATTCTCATATTCAAACACATCGGTGGCCATATATATTCATAAATGGAAAATTGATTTTACATTAGAAATTACCATATTGTCTGTGGCCTAAATAAAGGACTGACATGTCCTTCTATTGCATTCCGGGCAATAACCATAACTTCAATTTTTTTTCCTTTTTCTTTTTTCTCTTTTGGTACAGGGGATTGAACCCAGGGGTACTTAACCATTGAGCCACATCTCCAGCCCTTTTCTAAAAAATATTTCATTTATGGACAGGGTTTCACTGAGTTGCTTAGGGCCTTGCTAAGTTGCTGAGGTTGATCCTCCTATCAACCTCCTGAGCCACTGGAATTACAGTTGTGTTCCACTGCACCCTGCCCATGTCTTCAATTTTTATATTTCCCACAGTGCTTAGTTCAGTGCACAGCAAATAGTGGGGGTCTTATAAAATGCTGCTGAGTTAGATATTTGCTGGATTGAATAATGCAAAGGTACAGTCCACATAGTAGACATAATCTGTGGCCAACAATCTCCCTATTAATTGAGTTATTAAGATCACTGGATATGACTCTGAGATAAATTCTTAATAGCTTTTCTCAGCATCTTTATGGAGGAGAACCTGGAAACCTCATAAAATTGTCATTTTAGGCTGACTTATTACACTGGCTCGCCTGTAAGACACTGTGATGAGTTTTCGAGAGGAAAAAAAAATTCACAGGAAAAAATGTAATCTTGGAAGAACAGGAGAATGAGCATATATAATCTTTAAGGACTAAGGTAAAATATAACTTATTTTTCATAATATCAGATTTTATTGTTAAAATCAGACTAAAAAAAGTATTAAGAAGGAATGGAGAATGATTGTTGAATGTGTTCAGAATGCTTCAATGAGGAATGATAAAGTTCTGGAGATGGATGGTAGTGATGGTTGCAAAACAATCAGTTCAGTTACAAAATGGTTAAAAGAGTAAGTTTTATGTTAGGCATATTCTATGATAGTCAATAAAAAGTAAAAAGATGTTTAAAAGTCACACACTTTCACACATATTCCTAGACATTACAAACACATATACATAGTAAAAATGTCAATAACCATTCTCACTCATTTGTACATACTTCTTTAAAATTCTAATAATCTTGGGGGCTAGGGATGTAGCTCAGTGGTAGAGTGCTTGCCTCGCATGCATAAGGCCCTGTGTTGAATCTCCAGCACCACCCTGCCAAAAAATAAAGAAAGAAAAATCCAAAATTCCAATAATCTTAAAGGTGACCTTAAGTAAATTAAGTAAAGAAGTATGGATCATCCATACCAAAAACAAAAAAGGTAACAGGGCTGGAGTTGTGGCTCAGTGGCAGAGTGCTTGCCTCGTATGTGTAAGGAACTGGGTTAGATCCTCATAAAAATAAATAAACAAAGATATTATGTCCCTATAACTAAAAAATAAAAAAGATATTAAAAAAAGTAACATCTTCCATATTGGCTGACATTGACCCACAGATAACAGGACTCTTCAAAGTCCTTGGGTCTTTGAGCTGTATTCTTTCAGATGGGCTCAGGTACTTTTGTTTTTTAAATAGAAAATTTCAAAGTCAGTAGAAAAAGCCTGCCTTTTCAGAAAGTGACAAGAAGATAGACAAAGAAATACTTCCAAGAGGAAATCCTGAGCTGAAATCCATAAGTAACATGAAGTAAAAGATATCTAAGGTGCCTTCATTAGTCTATTCATCTCTGTAGTCCTAGTAAGTCCAAGGACACAGTAAACAAAGTATTCTTTGATGCCTTTTTTTTTTTTTGGTGTGTGTGTGTGTGTGTGTGTGTGTGTGTGAATAACTTGTGGAAGATTGGGGTAGGGCAAGTGGGGAGGAAGGAGCCATATTTTTCTTTTAGAATTACTTTGTCCTGTGGTCAGCAGGTAGACAGTGGCTGGGGCATACTGCTCTCTCTGCAGGACACCAAACTCATCCATGTGCACTTGGTGGTCTTAATTCAGTGCAGTAACAAACACCATAGACTTAGATAAGGAAAGAAGTATCCCTGCTGTCTTTTTTATGCCTTTGTTGTTCTTTCCCATTAACCCGATTACCAAAACCAAATTATGAAGTCAATCTTTTTTTTTTTTGAAATTTGAAAAACAGTGCACATTTTTTTCTGCTCTAATAGTGCAATAAGGGACTTTACACATCATTTTTCTTAAGGTGTGAATTCCAGTTTCTTTTTTTTATTAGCTGCTCAAAACATTACTATGATCTTGACATATCATCCATTTGATTCAAATGGGGTACGTAATCTTATTTTTCCACATTTACAGATTGCAGGATCACATTGGTCATACAGCCACGTTTATACATAGGACCATACTAATGTCTATTGTATTCTGCTACCCTTCCTATCCCCTGCTCCCCTCCCCTCCCCTCCTATCACCTCTTTCTACCCAATCTACTGTGACACGTTTCTCCCTCATTTTCTTCCCCCTCACACCATCTTATATGTAATTTTGCATAACAGTGAGGGTCTCCTACCATCTTCCGTGCAATTCCCCTTCTCTCCCCCATTCCCATGCACCTCTCTTCCCTATTTAATGGTAATCTTCTTCTCATACTCTTCCTCCCTGCTCTGTTTTGAGTTGACCCCCTTATATCAAAGAGAGGTCTTTGTTCTGCTAGCATATATTTACTTGTAAATTTAGTATTCTGATGGGGAAGCTAGATTTTTACAAGTTTGCACATGCAGTTGTGTTTTTACTAATGGAGATAAGTATTCCTTTCTCAACTCTCTGTGAATAGCACAGTACAGCATACCTGGGTAGAATTTCTTCCCAGTAAGGAATTTTTTTCCCCTCCTGTTTTATGGAGGCTAAGTTCACATTCAAACCTAGCAAACTCTCTGGTTGTTGATGTCAACTCAGTAGCCCTTTAAGTAGAAAAGATGGCAGGGACCCTGAGGGTGAATCAGCCACGGACACTTTTTCTTATTGTCCTTTTGGGGCTGCAGAAACACTGACCAGCATGACCAAGAGGTGTCCTTTAAACATGCCCCAAATTACAGAGCCTGAAGAGCTTTTAGGGAATTTTATTATTTTATTCATCTCTGCATAAAGGGGGAAGAAACAATGGTCAGACTATTCTTTAATTTAGGACCTGCCTCTGGCCCTTAGAGAAGCCCTGTGCAGATGAAAAGCCATCAAATATTAAGAGGATCCAACATGGCGGCGGGCAGAGAGATCAAGTCTCTGACCTCTTCAGCTGCTCGGGCATAGGGAGTCATAAACCGTCTAAATTCTGTTTGCTCAGGATCACTAGGCAATGCTGAGCTGACATGGATCTGGGGCGAACAGTCTGGGCCTCTCAGAACACACACCAAGCCCGGATCAGCTGAACTCAAGCTCCTGTTCATCTGCTTCTCCCAGACAAAATGCTATGACTCAGCACTAAACGATCCTGCTGAAACAACTGGTCGGCCCTTCTGAACCTACAGAGGTTAATGCCAACCAAGCCTTCATAGGCAGTGGCCACAGGATTGAAATGGGGCTTGGGAGAGCCAGTCAGGACCCACCCGTTGCATTGGTCACCAGGCAAAGGGAACGAACTGTCCCCATTTGCAAGAGATACCACCATGGTAGAGAACTGACATCACCAGAATGCAGCGGAGGAGATAACTTCATTGAAACCAGCGGCGACAGGTGTGTAACCCCTAGCTTTCCCTCTCCACACAGCGGGGAAACCTTAAGGGCCCCTCCCAGTTCTCCTGTAAGGGCCCCTCCCAGCTCTCCCGTGAGCACGGTAGCCAGACGGAAGGAATCAGGAGTGGCGCGGGACCCGTGGCGCGGAATTCCCAGCTACCGCTCCCACCAGTGCTGACAACTGAGGTCTCTTGCACCAGCTACCAGGGGCGTGGCTACCGGAGGGCAAGTAAAATTCGCTGAGGATTCTCAGCCCCAAGCTCTACACACTTAGGGTCTGAGGGAGGCAAACAGGGAGAGTGTTGCCCAGGTGTTCATGAAAACAGGGCTCCCGGGAGCAGCAGACCTGGCGTGTAGCCAGTATTGTGGTGAGCGTCACTGGTGAGTGGGGCCTGGCTTGAGGAATAGTGGGGAAGTGACTAGATACAAGAGAAGGCCCTAGGCACTCAGGATTGGAGACCCACCCAGTCTGGGAGGAAGAGCTGCTGCACAGTGATTGGTTCCCGCATATTGAGAGGAGAAGCTTGGCTCGGTGGGCACAGCTCCACCTACTGGAAGAGAAGTTAATCAAACTCTAAGACTGCATTTATTAATTTTTTTAATTTGGGTTTTTTTTCATTTTCATTTTTTTGTTGTTTTTTAAATTTTTTAAAAATTTTTTTATTATTTTTTAAATTTTAATTTTAATTTTTAAATTTTTTTTAAAATTTTTTTATCCTTTTTTTATTTTCTATTTTTTTCTTTTGCCTTTTCATTTCTTTTCAATTTCCTTATTCCCCCTTCCTTGAATTCTACCTGCTTACTCTCATTCTCTTTAGTGACTTCTTCCCTTCCCTTCTAATACCTTTCCTCCCAAGCATCAAATAAATTTATAGGAGTAAACAGTAACTCAGCAGTCAAACAGAACAAGAAGTAACATGAGCACCATGAAAAAACAAGGAAGTAAAGGAGTACAAACAATGCAGGACAGCCTAAATATTCAGGAGGACCCAGAGGCATCAGAAAAATGGTCAAATAAAGAACTCAAGGAATACCTTAAACAGATGGAATGGAACCTTAAAGAGGATATGAGACAGCAAATTTGAACAGTGAAAGAACACATTGAAAATGAATGACATAAACAGAAAAAAGAAGCAAATAAGCATCTTTATCAGGAGATAGAGATTATAAAAAAAACAAACAATAATTCTAGAAATGAAGGAAACTATAAACCAAATTAAAAACTCAAATGAGAGTATCACTAACAGAGTGGAGAAAGTAGAAACCAGAACGTCAGATAATGAAGACAAAATATATCATCTTGAAAAGAGTCTAGCCAACTCAGAAAGGCTGGTAAAAAAAATCACGAGAAAAACATCCAAGAGATATGGGATAACATAAAAAAACCAAACTTAAGAGTCATCAGGATAGAGGTAGGTATAGAGGTTCAAACCAAGGGAATGAGCAACCTGCTGAATGAAATAATTATAGAAAACTTTCCAGAAATAAAAAAGGAAACCAATATACAAATTGTAGATGCATACAGGACACGGAGCATAAAAAATCACAGTAGACCAACACCAAGACACATTGTTATGAAGATATCCAATATACAGAACAAAGAGAAAATATTAAAAGCTACAAGAGAAAGGAGGCAGATTACATTCAGGGGTAAACCAATAAGATTAACAACGAATTTTTTTATCACAGACGCTGAAAGCGAGAAGATCCTGGAACAACGTATTTTAAACGCTGAAAGACAATGGATGCCAACCAAGAATTTTGTATCCAGCAAAATTAAGCTTCAGGTACGACAATGAAATAAAAATCTTTCATGATAAACAAAAGTTAAAAGAATTTGCAGCCAGAAAACCAGCATTGCAAAGCATCTTGAGCAAAACACTACACAAGGAAGAAATGAAGAACAATAACAAAAGCCAACAGTGGGAAGTACCTCAGGAAAGACAGACAGTGGGGGGAAAGCTAATCATGGAGAAGCAAACTAAATTAAAAAAAAGAGAGAGAAATAATCAAACATGGCTGGAAGTACAAACCATATATCAATAGCAACTCTAAACATTAATGGTTTAAACACTCCAATAAAGCTACATAGGCTGGTAACATGGATTAAAAAAACAAATCCAACAATATGCTGCCTCCAGGAGACACATCTGATTGGAAAAGTCATACACAGGCTCAAGGTGAAAGGTTGGGAAAAAATATACCATGCACACGGTCCTCGTAAGCAAGCAGGGGTGGCCATCCTCATAACGAATAAAATCGACTTCAAGACTAAGTTAATCAAAAGGGATAAGGAAGGACATTATATACTGTTAAAAGGAACCATTCACCAACAAGACATAACAATTATCAATATTTATGCACAAATAATGGTGCTGCGACGTTCATAAAACAAATTCTCCTCAAGTTCAAGAATCAAATAGACCACAACACAATAATTATGGGTGACTTCAACACACCTCTCTCACCATTGGACAGATCCTCCAAACAAAAAGAGGACACGACACAGGATTCTTCTTTCAGCAGTTTATTCAGGCCTTTAATTATGTGTCTCTGGAAGCTTCTCTTACTACTACTACTACTAATACTACTACCTCTACTTGTACTTCTGCTTCTACTCTACTCCTACTCCCGAGCGCACCAGCCTTGATAAAGCACATCAAGCCCCAATGCACAACTGCCACGTGGATCTTTCTCATAGGGTGTTTTACAGCTACGTGCCAACTCTCCCAAAACAAGGAGTTGTTTATCACAGGCCACGGCGCTTATCAGCGCCATCTTGTAATGGCGACCACAGTTCACAGAAACGGCTCACCACAGTTCCCCCTTTTTGTTTTACTAAGACAATACAGGCGAGAGTAGAGGTCCTATCCCACTGTGCAGAAGTGGCTGTATAGTATGGCTCAGTCCTAGGGGGGCCCTTCCCTGGATCTGACTCCATATCAGCCGACGCCTTTTTTCGTGGGGCGGGGCGTGGACGCATCAAACCCGCATGCAATAGGACATGCTCTCCTTGAGGTCCCGGTCCACTGCGGGATCACTCAAGTGCAGTGCCTTGCCTCGCATCCTGTATCGTGACGATGGTGAACAAAAGGGGATAACTGAGGTTGAACTGTGGCTGTCTAGAAATACAGCTACAAACAAGTTGGCAGCACCCTGAAAGAAAGGCACGGACTTTAAGGCGATAGATAAGCACTAGTGTGGAAACCCATCTGCGCGCAATGGTATCAAGACCTGCAGAGTGCAAGGGCTTTCCAACACTGGAAAGAAGGTAAAAGGAGGACATGTCGATCCCAGTGCAATGTTAAAATAACTTGGGGTGCAACGACCATGTCAAAGATTTACTGTTTAAGATGCGCAAGCCAGATTTGAGGCGAGTTGCCATTTTCTAAAGCAGCAAGAGCTTGGATGAGCATTGCCTTTTCTAGAACAATGCGAGCCTTAAGGCGACAGAGAAGCCACAAACAAAGTATCACACCAAAGCAACATACTGCCCCCAAAATGCTTACTCCCACCCACTCTTTAAAAAAGGAAAAAGCAGAAGATATCCAATTAGTGAATTGACCCAAAGTCACGGGATCAACACGGGTGTTATTCAAGACAGCTATCTGAGTCAGTTGAGACTGGATCATGTCTTCCGCCGCCATGGACCAATTCCCAGCCAAATAGTCACCGATGATGCGGGAAGCATTTCTGGAATCATTAAATCTGACAGAGGTTATACATAAATGTGCACGTTGGTCAATGCAACCCAAAAGTACCAGGTCAGACAATTTTTCTACCTGAGCTTGAAGTAGGTCTATTCTTTGGTTAGCAGCTAAAATCCCTGACAAAAAATGTTGGTTAACTTTATTTTGAGATTCGAGTATGGTGGAAGTTTGTTGAATAACATTATTAATAGTGGCAGCAGTTTGCACCTGGCTGGCCATGGCTACTCCGGCCGTAACTGCTGCAGCAGCAGCAAGGCCTGCATTAGTTAATGGCCCACGTATCTCTCTACAGACTTTCATCCAAGCCTCTATGCCTTTGTTCTTATAGGGAGTAATGGCTGCCTTACATTCCTTAGTACACTGTTCAAAGACCAATTGCTTGATCAAAGGCATGGCTCTATCGGGATCGCCAAAAATTTTTCCTGCAGCATCCACCATCCTAGCAACAAAGTCTGAGATCTGTATTGACTGTTCTCCAAACTTGAGAATGAAAAGTCCTCCTGGAGCCTTGGACTCCACCCACATAAGGGGGCAGAACTACTGGAGGCGCGGGGAAGGGTGGAGCAGCATCAAGTACTGGCTCCTCCTCTAGATTCTCAACTTCCTCCCCAGAACTGGATTTATTACCCTTCTCACAGCAGGCTTTTACATCTATTGTTTCCCGTTTTTTCTTTTTTATCTTAGTCTTACGTAATTGTTGTAATAACTTGTCCAATTCCTCAGAACTGTCCGAGCTACTTGTGTCCTTGGGAGTTTTTAACTCAGTCAAGTCCGGATAGAGCCTTCTCCTCTGTTTAACTTCAGACTCCCTTGTCTGTCCACCACTCTTACTCCTAATACTTTCTGCTACCTCGCTATGTGACCCCTCCGATTTTTCTTCATGCAATTGCTCAAGAACGGCCTGACCCTCGCTCACAGCTTTCTGGCATTTACCATCCATTATACACCCCCTCACTAATTTCCAAAGCGGAATGGTACCGCCCTTTAAAGTTCCTTGTTTGTAAGCGAAATCCAGATCTTTCCCTAATTTGTCCCAACTGGGAATCGTGAGACTCCCTGAAAAAGCAAACCAAGGAGCTACAGAGTCAGTCTCTTCTAAAAACCTCTGTAATGTGTTCCGCTTCACTTTAAGTCCCCTAGAACGCAGTAACCCGTCCAAGGCCAGCAAAATTGGGCTTGAGGAAGTAGCACCCATACTGTTCCAAGCAGTATAAAGAAAGTGAAAATATAAAACCCCGCTCTCTCCTTATTTACAGAGGAGCATCTTATTTTATTATTTTTCCCCGCTCTCTCTTTATCTACAGAGGAGCTTCTTATTTATTATTTTTCCCCCGCTCTCTCTTTAATTACCAAGGAGCGCCCCGCTTTCATTTGCGGATTCCCACTTTACCTGGGAACTTACCGGTGCACCACCCTGACTGCTGAAAGTTCTGGATCCTGGGTCCGAGGAGGTGTTCCCCGTCCGGGCCACCAATTGCCGCGACCCCTCGCCAGCAAGGAGGACACGACACAGGATTCTTCTTTCAGCAGTTTATTCAGGCCTTTAATTATGTGTCTCTGGAAGCTTCTTTTATTACTACTACTACTACTACTACTACTACTTCTACCTCTACCTCTACCACTACTCCTTCACCCGAGCGCCCCAGCCTTGATAAAGCACATCAAGCCCCAATGCACAACTGCCACGTGGATCTTTCTCATAGGGTGTTTTACAGCTACGTGCCAACTCTCCCAAAACAAGGAGTTGTTTATCACAAACCACAGCGGAGCCAGTGCCATCTTGTAATGGCAACCAAGTCTGCATAAGCGGCAGAAACGGCTCACCACAGAATAAAGAAACTATAGAACTCAATATCCAATCAATACCTAGACTTAACTGACATATATAGAATATATCAACCATCATCAAGTGGATATACTTTTTTCTCAGCAGCACATGGATCCTTCTCAAAAATAGACCATATATTATGCCATAGGGCAACCCTCAGCAAATATAAAGGGGTGGAGATAATACCATGCATTTTATCTGATCATAATGGAATGAAACTGGAAATCAATGATAAAAGAAGGAAGGAAAAATCCTTCATCACATGGAAAATGAACAATATGTTACTGAATGATCAATGGGTTACAGAAGACATAAAGGAGGAAATCAAAAAATTCTTAGAAATAAATGAAAATACAGACTCAACATATCGGAATCTATGGGACACAATGAAAGCAGTTTTAAGAGGGAAATTCATCGCCTGGAGGTCATTCCTCAAAAAAAGAAAAAACCAACAAATAAATGAGCTCACACTTCATCTCAAAGCCCTAGAAAAGGAAGAGCAAAACAACAGCAAATGTAGCAGAAGGCAAGAAATAATTAAAATCAGAGCGGAAATCAACGAAATGGAAACAAAAGAAACTATTGAAAAAATTGACAAAACTAAAAATTGGTTCTTTGAAAAAATAAATAAGATTGACAGACCCTTAGCCATGCTAATGAAGAGAAGAAGAGAGAGAACTCAAATTACTAACATACGGGATGAAAAAGGCAACATCACAACAGATCGTACAGAAATACAGAAGATAATTAGGAATTATTTTAAAAATCTATATTCCAATAAAATAGAAGGTAGTGAAGACATCGATAAATTTCTTAAGTCATATGATTTGCCCAGACTGAGTCAGGAGGATACACACAATTTGAACAGACCAATATCAATATATGAAATAGAAGAAGCCATCAAAAGACTACCAACCAAGAAAAGCCCAGGACCGGATGGGTATACAGCGGAGTTTTACAAAACCTTTAAAGAAGAATTAATACCAATATTTTTCAAGTTATTTCAGGAAATAGAAAAAGAGGGAGCTCTTCCAAATTCATTCTATGAGGCCAACATCACCCTGATTCTGAAACCAGACAAAGACACCTCAAAGAAAGAAAACTATAGACCAATATCTCTAATGAACCTAGATGCAAAAATCCTCAATAAAATTCTGGCGAATCAGATACAAAAACACATCAAAAAAATTGTGCACCATGATCAAGTAGGATTCATCCCTGGGATGCAAGGATGGTTCAATATATGGAAATCAATAAATGTTATTCACCACATCAATAGACTTAAAGATAAGAACCATATGATCATCTCAATAGATGCAGAAAAAGCATTTGACAAAGTACAGCATCCCTTTATGTTCAAAACATTAGAAAAACTAGGGATAACAGGAACTTACCTCTACATTGTAAAAGCTATCTATGCTAAGCCTCAGGCTAGCATCATTCTGAATGGAGAAAAATTGAAGGCATTCCCTCTAAAATCTGGAACAAGACAGGGATGCCCTCTATCACCACTTCTATTCAATATAGTTCTCAAAACACTGGCCAGAGCAATTAGAGAGATGAAAGAAATCAAAGGCATAAAAATAGGAAAAGAAGAACTTAAATTATCACTATTTGCAGACAACATGTGTTCTATACCTAGAAGACTCAAAAGGGTCTACAAAAAAACTACTAGAACTAATAAATGAATTCAGCAAAGTGGCAGGATATAAAATCAACACACATAAATCAAAGGCTTTTCTGTATATCAGCGACAAAACTTCTGAAACGGAAATGAGGAAAAACACCCCATTCACAATATCTTCAAAAAAAAATAAAATACTTGAGAATCAACCTAACAAAAGAGGTGAAAGTTTTATACAATGAAAACTACTGAACCCTAAAAGAGAAATAGAAGAAGATCTTAGAAGATGGAAAAATATACCCTGTTCATGGATAGGCAGAACTAACATCATCAAAATGGCGATATTACCAAAAACTCTCTAGAGGTTTAATGCAATGCCAATCAAAATCCCAATGGCATTTCTTGTAGAAATAGATAAAGCAATCATGAAATTCATATGGAAAAATAAAAGACCCAGAATAGCAAAAGCAATTCTAAGCAGGAAGTGTGAATCTGGAGGTATAGTGATACCAGATTTCAGACTGTACTACAGAGCAATAGTAACAAAAACAGCATGGTACTGGTACCAAAACAGGCAGGTATAGAATAGAGGACACAGAGACCAATCCACAAACTTACAACTATCTTATATTTGATAAAGGAGCTAAAAGCATGCAATGGAGGAAGGATAGCATCTTCAACAAATGGTGCTGGGAAAACCGGAAATCCATATGCAACAAAATGAAATTGAATCCCCTTCTCTCACCATGCACAAAAGTTAACTCAAAATGGATCAAGGAGCTTAATATCAAATCAGAGACTCTGCATCTGATAGAAGAAAAAGTTGGCTCCCATCTACATATTGTGGGGTCGGGCTCCAAATTCCTTAATAGGACACCCATAGCACAAGAGTTAATAACAAGAATCAACAAATGGGACTTACTTAAACTGAAAAGTTTTTTCTCAGCAAGAGAAACAATAAGAGAGGTAAATAGGGAGCCTACATCATAGGAACAAATTTTTACTCCTCACACTTCAGATAGAGCCCTAATATCCAGAGTATACAAAGAACTCAAAAAATTAAACAATAAGATAACAAATAACCCAATCAACAAATGGGCCAAGGACTTGAACAGACACTTCTCAGAGGAGGACATACAATCAATCAACAAGTATATGAAAAAATGCTCACCATCTCTAGCAGTCAGAGAAATGCAAATCAAAACCACCCTAAGATATCATCTCACTCCAGTAAGATTGGCAGCCATTATGAAGTCAAACAACAACAAGTGCTAGAGAGGATGTGGGGAAAAGGGTACTCTTGTACATTGCTGGTGGGACTGCAAATTGGTGCAGCCAATTTGGAAAGCAGTATGGAGATTCCTGGGAAAGCTGGGAATGGAACCACCATTTGACCCAGCTATTGCCCTTCTCAGACTATTCCCTAAAGACCTTAAAAGAGCATACTACAGGAATACTGCCACATTGATGTTCATAGCAGCACAATTCACAATAGCTATACTGTGGAACCAACCCAGATGCCCTTCAATAGATGAATGGATAAAAAAAAAAATGTGGCATTTATACACAATGGAGTACTACGAAGCACTAAAAAACGACAAAATCATGGAATTTTCAAGGAAATGGATGGCACTAGAGCAGATTATGCTAAGTGAAGCTAGCCAATCCCTAAAAAACAAATGCCAAATGTCTTCTTTGATATAATGAGAGCAACTAAGAACAGAACAGGGAGGAAGAGCAGGAGGAAAAGATTAACATTAAACAGAGACATGAGGTGGGAGGGAAAGGGAGAGAAAAGGGAAATTGCATGGAAATGGAAGGAGACCCTCATTGTTATACAAAATTACATATAAGAGATGTTGTGAGGGGAATGGGAAAAAAAAGGAGAGAAATGAATTACAGTAGATGGGTAGAGAGAGAAGATGGGAGGGGAGGGGGGGGAATAGTAGAGGATAGGAAAGGTAGCAGAATACAACAGTTACTAATATGGCATTATGTAAAAATGTGGATGTGTAACCAATGTGATTCTGCAATCTGTATTTGGGATAAAAATGGGAGTTCATAACCCACTTGAATCTAATGTACGAAATATGTCAAGAGCTTTGTAATGTTTTGAACAGCCAATAAAAAAAAGTATTTTAGCTCTAAAAAAAATTACTTTCCTATTTAACTCCTTCGCAATCTTCTCGTGTCAGAATAAATATAATGTTCTTGGGGGGAAAAAGATGCAGGGAATTATTAAGGATCTTTAAAACATTAAATGTACAACTGATTAATAAATAAAGCAAAGTATTATTTTGTAAGGCCAAAAAAAAATATTAAGTGAGCTTTTGCTAGGACCCAGAACATTGTCTATCAATGCTCCTATTTCCTTCCCACCCAGCAGAATATGCCAGAAAAATCAAAATTGAGTCCTATATTTTTTATAAGTCTCATTCCTCAGTATTTGTGTATATGGTATTATAATAAAGTCAAATTTTAATATTAATCAACTTAAATCCAATTTTTAGAGGTTAATGAAGACCTCACTCCACGCTGGGCAATGGGGTCAGGAATTGAAGGTTAAAAAATGAGGGACTGGGGGGGGTGCTGAGGTTGTGGCTCAGCGGTAGAGCATTCGCCTAGCACATGTGAGGCGCTGAGTTTGATCCTCAGCACCACATAAAAATAAAGGTTAAAAAATAAAAATTAAATTAAAAAAATGAAGGACTCAAAGCTTAAAAGGGAAATTAGAAAAAAAGCATTAGTAATTATCCAAAAGATAATGTCTGCTATAAAAAGGCATATATATTTTTAAAAAGGTACAACAAGCTGTGGGAAGACAAGAAGAAATGTCTATTTGGATTAGAAGGAGGGAGAATGGACCACTGCTGGGCTGAGTCCAGAAGCATGAGGCAGTTCATCTTAGTGGTTCATGCCTACTACAGACTTTGGAGCAAAGAGTTTTGGGGAGCAAATAGTTTTGGATATCAAGCATGACCCAGCTGCTGGCTAGCTTTGTGTCTCTCTGAAACTCAGTTTTCACTGAACCACTCTGAGCCTTGATTTCCTTCCTTACTTGTAGAATGGAGATAATTTCCTTAGCTGTCAATTCATGGGTTATTGTATGAGTTACATCAAATAAAGTAACATATATGAATGGCCCTCCTGGTAGCAGTGCCTGATACATGCAACCAGTATTATCAGTTAATCTAAAAGAGAAGGGTGATGTGGAGGAAAGAGTGATATATACTTAGGCATGGAGGCATGAGAGTGTATGTCCTCCTTAGGAAAAACCTGAGAGGCCTGTGTGAGTGGAGGGAAATATTTGCAGGGAGAGGTGCAGAGGAGTCTTCCAAAACTGCAGGCTGTCATCAATGGGGGGTCTGTGGACATTAAGAGGCAGGAGGGAATGAGGAAGACACTGTTCCTGCCCCTCTCAGAGCCCCTCAGGCCTTACCTTTTGAATGGCTGACTTGCCTTCCACTGCCTGAGGGTGTGGACTCCCAGCCTCCAAGCAAGTGGAAATGAATTGCTACAGAATTGACATCTTTCCTCCTTTTTGGGTTTCTGATGAAAGTTGGAATATAAGTAACCCTGCTCCCTCCCTCCTCCGGTGGGACCACTCTGAAGCATACATTCTATAGTAACTCCAGGAGTCTCCAGCAGGGTTCAGCTCCAGTTACCAAGGTTACTGACTTGATTTCACCCCTTTACTGGCTGGCTTCCCTTCCCTACCTCACTTCCGTGCTTCCCTACTAAAGATCCAATTAATCATCCACACCAGAATCCTTGTCTCAGTGTTTGCTTTTGGAAAAATCCATCTTAAGACACGTACCAGGCCCATATCTATTTAGAAAAATGCTTCTGGAAAAGGACGAATGATGGATTTGTGTAGAGCCTGAAGGCAAACAGTTGGAGGGCTCTAGCAATTGTCTAGAAAGGAAGTGATGAGGGCTGGAACCCCCTTGCATTGTAGCAATAGAGTGGGAGGATTGGATACCAGGGACCTTGAAGCAGGTTTTCAGTGACTGATGCATGTGAGGGTCTGGGCAGAAAAGATGGCAGAGGGAGAGGAGGCTTTGCTGTCTATGAGACCAGTGGCACCTTCAGGAAAGGCCAGCTCTGAGCTTTTGATTCAGGAGCGCTTGGCTTACAAGTGGTAGCTGAGATCATGGGAATGGATGAGGACATTAGGAGAGAGGATCAAAGGAAGAAGAGATATGGCCAGAATCCTCAAGACACTGATATTTAAGGATGGGAATAGTAAGAGGTTCCTTAAGACATAAGAGGCAGGATGGAATCTAGAAAGAGTACGTCTTTGAATCCAAAGAAGAATTTCAGCAAGGAAGGGTAACCACGGAGTCCCAAATGCCGCAGTAAACTCAAATAGGTTCAGGACCAGAAAAGGCTAAGGCTGCTGGCATGTTACTAGTGACCTCATCAGTGGCCTCAGCAGAGCCAAGAGGAAGGAGATTAGAATGTAGCAGGCTGACAGGGCTGGGGCTGTAGCTCAGTGGCAGGGTGCTTGCCTTGAATATGTGAGGCGCTGGGTTTATTCCCCAGCACCACATAAAAGCAGACAAATAAAATAAAGGCATGCTGTCCATCTACAATTATAAAAAAAAAATTTAAAAAAAGAATGTAGCAGACTGAGACATGGAGGGGTGAAGGGAGGATTAGAGAGGGACCGTGGATAAAGGGGTGATAAGTCTAAGAGAAAAAACAGTGTTTTTAAAATATTTTTTAAATTGTAGATGGACACAATACCTTTATTTTATTTATTTATTTTTATGTGGTGCTGAGGATTGTACCTAGCACTTCACATATGCCAGATGAGTGCGCTACCACTGAGCCACAACCTCACCCCCAAGGACAGTGCTTTCTAAAACATGGGGTAGAACTTAATAAGACAATGGTCTGAGGAAAAATAAACACATGGATAAAGACAAAGATAGAGCACAAAGGGAAGAGCTGATGGAGGAAGAATATAGGAGGCAGCCAGAGTGGAACAACAGAGGCAGAAGGGGTAGGAACTTCTGGTAATAGAGGTGAGGAAACAGGTGAGTTTAGAGACGGAGTACTGTGCAATACACAGGTGCACCTGGAGACAGTGGGGCGGCGTGGGGTTAGCAGGGGACAGTGTCGTGAGTTAGAGGATGGCTCTGAAGGCAGGGCTACATTATGAACTTGAAGCCTAGAGTGCAACTCTGAACACCAGAAAACTAGGAGGATCTGAGAACCAGGAGAGGGCAGTGTGGAGGCAGGAGCGGGTACCAAATGCCTGCAGCAATGGACTGTCAGACTGCAAAAGCAGGAGCAGACACACAAGTGACAGTCCCTACTCTCTCAGTGCCCTGCAGCTGTGCCGCCTGCTCCCTGAGGTTGTAAGTCACTGGGCTTTCCTGAGAATGTTCAAGCCTATGTTTTCCATGGTCTCTGTCAAATAGAAAGCCCAGGGGTGGGGTTAGGACTTGAAGAAGGCTTGCAGAGTGGAGCAGCCACTAATTTTGTGTTTATTCGGAGAAGTCGGGGATGGGGGTGGGTTATGGTCTCACAGTGCCTGGGACCAGTGAGCAGCCTGGGCCCACGTGGCACTGTACAGTCTTCCACCTGAATGCACACATTTGTTTTTTTTTCACATCTGCACTGTTGGCTCCACCTCCTCTTTAACAATAAACACGTCCATAAAGCTGATTTGTTAATGCTTCATTTCTCGCTTGTGGGTCCATGTTCCCCACTCCTGTCTACTTGTGGGCTGTTGTCCCTGCTCACTCACCCTCCCTACTGCCTCCTGGCTCTCAGGACCCCAAACCCTTGATGCTGGCCAAATATTTGAATATCATCAATCAGGGAACTGGAAATGCAACCTTTCTTTGAAGTTAAACTACAACTGTTTGAAAATACACAGTTCTATTTCACATGTCATATGAATTCTTATTTCCTAAATTAGGAGTATTTTGAAATTGTCTGGTTAATCCTGGCTATTTTAGAAATTAACTCAAACTGCTACCTGACCTTCAAGTGGTAACCAGTGTATATTGCTGAAAGATCACACTAAAAATGGAAGAAACAGAAAAAAACAAGTTTTGCAAATCTGATGTGTGTGAATGGTTTTATCTGTAATTATTCTTCATTTCACAATATAAATATATTAAATACCAATACACATTAAGAGGTATTATGTATTAGTTGATTGTTTAATATGTTTAGTTAGGGAAGAATTATATTCCGAATGGTGAATTCTTGGTGCACTGTTATCTTTTATTTAAAGTTATCCTAAACCATCATTTTCTTTATAACCTTATGACACTTTAAACCTGTTTTTATTGATCTGCAACAGCCTTGTTAAATCAAGTCCAAGCCCTTTACTTCTACTCACATTAAAAACAGATATAGGATCACTGTGACAGAAATAGCATTGGATCTGCTAATGCAAACACTGTAAGTCACCAGAATATAATAAAGTAAGGAGAATGTCACTGAGTGCAGTGTTGGAGCACACAAGCCAAATGGGGGCTTGAACTTCTTATAAAACACATGGGAAATATTACAGAACACCTGTGACACACAATTATAAAAATAAAATGCATGTTTTTAAAAAGAATTTAAAACAATGTATTTTGAAAAATAAAAGTAAAGCAAACTGCTGTGCCCTTGCTGTACAAGCTGGGATTCAAATAGTCACTAGTAGAAAATTATCTTTAATAGAGGAATTCCACCATGTATTATAGAGTCCTCTTAAGCTAACCATTTTGCAGTTCCTAATAAAACAATGCAAGCATAAGATAATAGTTTGATAGGGAACTTCATATAGGCAGGGGCAGGCTGACAGCAACTGAGCCTGAGTTGTAAGAAAGAGAGAATCCAAACATTCTGTGGGAAAGCAATGGAAATTTGCCAATGAAGTTGATTTCCAAAAAGTGGGGTAAAAAGCAAAAACAAAAACAAAACTGACCTTAAATTTGATCAACCCCTGTTATGGTCTGGATGTGAAGTGTCCCCCCAAAAAGCTCATGTGTGAGACGACACAAGATTTACAGGTGAAATCTCCTAATGGAGATTAACTGAGTGTTACCTGAAGATTGCTAGGGTATGGCTGGAGGATTAGGGCATTGGGGACCTCCTTTGGGGTATATATTTTGTATCTGGCCCTCTTATTTCTCTAATCAAGAAGGAATCATTTATAGGAAAAGCAGTTTATACAGAATCAGGAGTCAAGAGTCACCATTGTGTTTGGTTAATATATTTTTTGACCTTCTTTTATTGTGTAGTTTTTATTTCCAGTCCCTCCCACCCCCACCACCAGAGATTAATTATTTAAGAAACCCAGTTGTTTGTCCTGTGGCATTCCCTACAGCTGGGTTTTGCTGGTTGTAATGTATTTGTAGTTGAATGTATTCCTTTGTCCTGTCCAATGTTGGAAATGAAAACTACACATTAAAGGAAAAATTTAAAAATTAACCCAAAATAGTGATGTGCCTTGACTCCTAATTCAAATTGTACATATTTTTAAGTTATTAATTACATTTATGGGAAAACTGATAATTTGAATACTGACTAGATATTTGTGATTAAGCAGTTATTTTTTAGGGTGATTATAGTGGATTTTTTAAAAAAAATCCTTTAAATATATATGAAAAATTGAAAAATTATGGATAGAATGAAATGATATCTTGGATTTGTTTCAAAATATGAGGGGCAGTAATATATGGAAATGGGGACAGGATTTGCCTTGGTTTGAAGCTTGTGGCAGGGGTGAGGGTGGGGTCCATTGTGCCATTGCTACTAACTCTTCATATTAAAACATTTTACAAGAGCATGTAAATTGTATCTTGAAAATGGGAGTTATTATTTTGTTTTATTCTTACTGGTATAAAAGAGAAAAGCATAAAAATTCCTCTTCACTTCCTTTTCTCATTAGCAACCCCCCACAGAGGGTAAACTGTGCTTTGAATCCTGGAGAATTGTGGCTTCCCTGGCAAACAGGACAGAATTAATAAGCTATTTTCAAAAGCCTTTGTTCAAATAAAGAGCTGATCAGGGCAGTGGGGTTTCTGAACTGGACTGTGGAGGTAGACTCCTGCCTTTGTATTAGAGCTGCTTTCCAACATCAAGGTAAAATGATGGGAGCTAGAAATTCTGCTGTTGGCAGAATTAGGGGTATCATGCCTTGAATCACTCTAGCTAGAACACACCCCCATCACTCTCTTATTACACTTTATTTTTGTCTGTGGTATTTTTCCTTACATGATATATAGTTATTAATGCCTCAATAATATGCCTCCCATCCAGACATGTACTTATTGACACCTCCTATTGTCTCACTCCCAACCAGAATTCTGGTTCCACAAGGGCAGTGACTTTGTTTACTAGAACAGTTCCTAGCAGAGGATATCACTAAATAAGTATTTATTGAATGAATGAAGTTAAAATGGCAGATGTGACCTTTCCACAAAGTTCCTGGGATCATGAGGAAAATGGCCTTCCTTGTTCCCAGAAGTCCTGTAAGTATCTAGACCAAACCTTATTATATAATTGGAAAAATACTTACTATATAAAAATGTTTATATTCATTCATTCAGCAGATATTGAGCACTTGGTAATGATATAATTACCACTTACCAAGAACTGTATGCCATGATCCTTCATGCTTAGAATGACCTTACAAGGTAGATATTATTTCCTGCCATTTTACAGCTGGGCAGGAGAGGTTCAGGCATATCAAGTGACTTTTCCCAGGGCATATATCCTATTCCTGGCATGGTTGGAATTCAAAAGCAGGCCCATCCTTTCCTAAGTCATGCTATGAAACTATTTTAGCCTTAGCCTCAAGCCATTTCATTGCATTGTTCTGCAATTTCCTCCTATCTAGATCAGCAGCATCACTGTCAATCTGAGCACAGAAATTATTTGTGGTTCCTCTGTCACTTTCTCAACGAAGTCTTCTGTGAGTCCCACAGGCAGAGCTGGCATCTATCTTCTCCAATCCCAAAGCACTTTGCTAAGGTTGCTGAACAATTATTGCTTGGTGTATTTGTCCATTGAAATCTCTCAAGGACAAGGCTCTGTCTCATCCCTACAATAGTATTTGGCACATAGTAGGAATTTAAGTGATTGCAGAATAAGCAAATGAATCACATTAGGGAACCCTTTTCCAACCTAAGAAGCTGGTGATGGAACAGTTGACCAGTTGGCCCGTTTTTCTGGCTTTGCTGAGCCTTCTTATTTCCCTTGTTCTTGAAGGTTTGGGACATTTCTTGATAACTGTTCCATGTGACAGTGGCTCATTCTCACTAATCACCTCCTCTAGGTGGTAACTATTCTCAAAGAAAATGTACCTTTTGAATTCAGATCCGGGCTTTACTGTGCTTTGTGTGACTCCATTTCATAGCAGCCACAGGAGCCTATTGTTTCTTTCTGAAGAAATAGTCTTGTGAGGCTCAAATTTGGCACCTCCTAGAGTTAATCCAATTGACTCCTTCAGTACATTGTCATGGGCCTTTAAGAAAGTTCCAGTAATCAACCAAAGGCAATTTTTTTTAAAAAAAAATTAATGAGTTACTATATTTTGCCTATCAAATTGGAAAAATTAAAAGCATGATTTTAATCATGTTGTACAAAAAGACTGAAAACACACTAATAATACTTAAAACTAAGTCTGCATCACTTGAAAGACGAACCAACTGTTCTAAGAATGTATTCTAAGCAAATTAATATTTAACTACTTGATGTTCATCACAATGTATTAAAATAGAGAAAAATTAAAAATTTTAATTATCAAAAAGAAATTAAATAAAGTTACATTCAAACAAGTATATATCATTCAATCATTAAAAGTTTTTATTGTAGTTCAGTGGTAAAGTCTGTGCTCAGCATGCATAAGGCCCTGCATTCAATTCCCAACACCATCCCCCAAATTGTTGTGTTTTAGGTGAGTATATATTAACATGGAAATATTGTTCATGATGTATTGAAATAGCAGGTAATATATTAAAATAGCAAGTTACATATTAGCATTCATGGTATGAGCCTAGAGTAAATATTTATGTATGTATTTCTTCTCCCCAGTAGCATTCTAATTTTTTGCCAGAGTATTTACTCATTCACTCAAGTGCAATTGGTGGCTGGATGACTCCTAAGATTCTTGCTCTCCATGACGGAAACCGAAAAGCAAGGTCCACTCTCAGCTTCACAGAACACACTCAGCTCTCTGGGCCATCACTCCCAGGATGTGGACCCAAGCCAGTGTGAGGCCTTCTTCTCTAGTAGCAGCATTAATAAGCAATTCTGGCTATATATGGTTGCAGTGTGCTTGTTCTCTGCTTCTTTACCTTCAGAAGCCCCCTTGGGTTCTATCTGCCCTCCACCTGTACCCCCACTACACCCTGTATAGGCCCCATGAGCTTCCATTTCTCAATCCATTGCCTTCCAGACAATCCCCTTTGCTCCAGTTAGGCTGCCTTGCTTTCTGTCTTTAATGGTCTGATAGGCTCCACAGTGATAATTCTGAAGAAGTTATATAGGAATACATATGCTTGATTAAAAGTTTCAGAAGAGAAGAAGCAGAATTTTGATAAGTGGTTAAATTTTGTGGAATTAAAGCATTTTTGCTTATTGGCTATTTTCCAATTGTTTTAGTAGTTATATATTACTATATAAGGACTATATTAACTTTGAGAGTATTTTCCTTCTCATGTTGTTTTTCCAAGACCCTTTCCTCTAGAAGGTATTTTTTAAAAATTTTTTTATTTTTTAAAAATATTTTTTTAGTTCTAGTTGGACACAATATCTTTATTTTATTTTTATGTGGTGCTGAGGATCGAACCCAGGGCCCCACACATGCTAGGCGAGTGCTGTACCGCTGAGCCACAACCCCAGCCCCTTAGAGGGTCTTTTAAATGGTCATCTTGGCAAAGAGACACATGCACTTGCAGTGCACACAAGAGAATTCATTAGGGTGTGGGAAGAAATTAGAATTTAATTTATTTATATATCATCTTACGTTAGAAATAGATCTCACATGGACCTTCAGAGATGCACATGTGGCAGGCATATGCCTTAAAAAAAGCATGGTAGAGGGGCTTAACTCATCTACACTCTTTCACCTTGCTTATTGAAGTATAATTACTAAATTCACAGGTGTCTAGTTAACTGGAGAACTTATGGGTATTATCTAGTTTTAATAAAACTAACCCTCATAAATGAGTAGGAGGCTTAAAAAGTTTCCTGGAAAGAAAGTTTGAATTGAAGATAATACTTATTCTGTAAGTGCAGTTAAGCTTCAAGAAAATGGCAGAGTGGTCTGGGGGTATAGCTCAGAGTTAGAGTACATAACTTAGCATGCACAAGAACCTGGTTTGATCCCCAAAATGGCAGAGCTAATTCTACTCCCAATATGCACTTTTAGTAATGTATCAAAGGTAAAAACAGTTATGGTCTAATCAGATTTGATAAGGAGTAACTAAAAAGTCTTGGAAATCATCAAGAAAACTAATTGGGAAATAGATTTACTTCTAGTTTGAAGTTAACAGTAACCTTTACCTAAGTGAATACTAGACCCAGAGCTGATAACCAGGGCTGGAATAGCACCATCACAGCTAGCCAGGCATTTAAAAATGAAGCATTTGAAACATAAAAAACAAACCCTGACATCATTTAAAGCTATTAGTTAAAGTCATTTGATACTTAAACAAGATAAATTTTGAAGAGCAATAAATGGTTAGAAGCCTCTTTCAAGACTTCTTATTGAATAGCTGAAGACTTAATAGGGAAACAGCAAGACATATTTAAATTTTAACCAGCCAGTCATATGACCTGATTTTCATAATATGCTATTTTATCTAATCTCCTTCACCAAAGAACTAGGGCTGGCCCCAAAATTTCAACTTGTGATGTTTTTTTTTAAGCTGAAGAGAACTTTGCATCAGGCATCAGGCTCACACCTGTAACCCCAGTTACTTGAGAGGCAGAGGCAGCAGGATCACAAGTTCAAGGACAGCCTCTGCAATCTAGTAAGACCCTGTCTCAAAATAAAAAAAATAAAAAGGGCTGGGGATGTAGCTCAGTACCCTTGGGTTCAATCTGAAGTAGAAAACCCAAAATCAACTTCCTAATTTCACATTCTATGAATAAACTTAACACCTTATAATTAATAGCACCGTGACATAAAATCTTTTGGTATCTCTCCATCAGCATCCCAAGTAGGCTCACCACCCTCATCCCACAGATTTTCTGTTACCTACTTTCCCACACTCTCTGATTGTCTATATCCAAGCAGCAGAGCTCCACCTCTGTCCCTCCCTCTTTTTCTCTCCCTAGCTGGTTTTCTATAAATAATAATTTGTGTCATAATTTATAACTTTTAGATAATTTTTACTTTTATGATTTTAGGCTTCATACCAGCCCTGGAAAGTAGGTGTTCCTTACACATTAAGGTGCAGAACCTTAGCAATATTAAATGTCAAACATGAAATCTGTAACAAACATGTTAATCTGTATGTGACAAAGCCCAACTCCAAATCCCACACTTTCACAATACTACACAGAAATAGTGTGCCAAGGCTTCTCTGAGAACATCCACTAAAAATATATAAGTTTCTGGGTCCTACTTCAAGAGATTCTATTTTAGAGGTCTGGAATGGAGCATGGGTGTCTGAATTTCTAATAAATGCCCCCCTCCCAGGTGCTTCTGAAGCAGATGACTGGAAACCACACTTTCAGAAATACTAAGAGACAGCCATCATTGCATAAGATGGGAACATATGTGAGCATGAAGCTGTGTATTTAAATTGTACTAACATTGATCTTCAAGGAATTGCTTCTAAAAACATGGTACATTCTTATATGGAAGCAGTTAGAAAAGGGATAAGAAGGAAGGATAGAAAAATCCAAATATATTGCATTCCACAGGGAAAATTCTGCCCTTAACTACTGTTTACCCTTCCCACTAGCCTGCTATCTTGGACACTCTTTTGTGGACCTTTTAGGTATCAACCTGGGGAACATTTTGCATCTGCAAAGGGAACTGCATGTTTGGGCTGTTTCTGGAGGCAAAACAAGGACTAGACTGAGCTCTTTGTTTTCCACACAGAGGTGCAACTGGCCCAGGTGAGTCACAGGTAAATCAAGATCAGAGTGCAAGATCACCAGACTCCTGGGCCCTGAGTCATGTAGCTTCCTCAGCTCAGAAGTGTGGGAACAGAGCTGGCTTTCCGCAAGGCCATGGGGCTGCTGTGTACGGCTGACCCTGTAGAAGCCAGAAGTGGCAATTTAAGCAAACTTCCTGCATAGGAGTCCCAGTGCTCTTCCGACCAAGAAAATGCCACATGGTTTAAATTGGATGTTGCGGGCAAGGTAGGTAAATTAAGAAGTAAAATACATATTGAAATGATCTGAGTATTTAGTGTTGCTTAATGGTACAGCATCTGCCTCTCATATGCCAGGCCCAGGGTTCCATCCCCAGCACCACAAAACAAAATGTTCCCTTTGCAAATATGGTATGTTCATTCTGCAACTGGGAGATAAAATGCAATTTCTAAGGGATGCCTGTATCACACTTTTTGGTGGTCTTTAAAAAACCAGACAAATCACAAGCAACCTTGCATATTCATATGCATAAATACACAAGTAGTGGTTGCATTAGTCAGTTTTCTGTCACTGTAACAAAATATCTGATAAAAAGAGGAAAACTTCATTCTGGCTCATGGTTTTTCAGTCTGTGGTCAGTTGGCCCTATTGCTTTTGAGCCAGTGGTGAGGTTGCACAACATGGTGGCAGAACATGACAGAGGAAGCTTCTCATCCTGTGGCAGCCGAGAAAAAAAGAAGGGGAAGGGGATAGATTCTATCTCCTTTGAGAGCACACCCTCAGTGACCTGAGACCTCCCACTAGGATCTACTTCCTCTAAAGGTTCAATCATCTTCCAATAGCACCACTCTGGGGCTTTAACACATGGGCCTTTGGGAAACATTCCAGATCCAAACTATAGCAGTGGTGAAGCCATCTTTAAATGGACAGTCCTGTGTATCTAATAGTTATTATTATGAAAGAACACATAGATTGTGGAGTATCGTTCATTTTCCTTTATCTTATTTTCTTTTTTACTTGTAAATCCCTGTGTATTTTTCCATTGTGACTTCTTGTGCTCAGATAACTTTATTCTGCTGTTTTAACAGCTATACCTCTTGCACATCATAAAATTTCTAAATATTCTTATTCAGTAGTATGGTTTGGATATGGTTTCATTGTGTGTGTCCCCCCCACACCCAAGGGTTCATGTGTTGGCAGTTTGGTCCCCAGGGTGATGCTATAGGGAGGTGATGGAGCCCTTAGGAAGTGAGGCCTTGCAGGAGGTTCTGCTCTTCGAAGGTAGTTCTTGTGAAAGGGTTGTTATAAAAGGAGCAAGCCTGGACCCTCTTTCTCTCTCTGCTCTTGGTTTGAGATGTACTGCTTTCTCCAATATGTACTCTTGTCCCTGCTATCTGCATCATGACAGCAATGCATCCAAGTGCTGGCCCTTTCTGAACCTGTGCAATGTTATTTGGACTTTGAACCTCTAAAACTGTGAGCTAAAATAAACCTCTTTCTTACACAGTTACTCTATCTCAGGTATTTTGTTATTGTAACAAAAAGTTGACTAATACATTCAGCATTCAGAACAATAGTCCCATGACAGATATTTTGTATAGGTGAGAATTCTAAAGACCAAGGGAGAAATTGCTTCTACCTTACATTATCACTTTGCATCTAGTCTTCTATAGATTGAATTAATTTAACTCCTTGAGCTATTCTATAAATGGTAACAATGCTGGGTGAACAAATTTAAATTTCCACACAAATTATCATAATCTCAAATGAGATTTGGAATTGGTAGTCATAAAGAATCAATTATTACAATGTTGAGATATGTTCCTAATATCCCCCAGTTTTTTAAAATATTTTTTTAGTTATAGGGGGACACAATATTTTTATATTTATGTGGTGCTGAGGATCGAACCCAGTGCCTCACACTTGCCAGGTAATTGATCTACCTCTGAGCCACAACCCCAGCCCCTATCCCTAGTTTTTCTAGTATTTTGAACATCAAGGGGTGCTGTATTTTGTCAAATGTTTACTCTGCATCTATTGAGATGAACATATAATTTTTATTTAAGTCTATTGATGCAATGAATTACACATATTGATTTCCATATGTTGAATCAACCTCACATCCCTGGAATGAACCCCAATTGATTGTGGTGTAGTATCTTTTTCATATGTTTTTGTATTTGATTTGTCAGAATTTTATTGAGAATTTTTGCATCTATGTTGTTCATTAGAGATATTGATCTGAAGTTTTCTTTCTTTGATGTGTCTTTGTCTGGTTTTGGAATCCAGGTGATAATGGCCTCATAGAACGTCTTTGAAAGTATTCCCTCTTTTTCTATTTCATGAAATAGTTTGAGGAATATTGGTGTTAGTTCTTCTTTAAAGGTCTTGTAGAACTCAGCTGTGTATCCATCCGGTCCTGGGCTTTTCTTGGTTGGTAGGCTTCTGATCGTGTCCTCTATTTCCTTGCTTGAATTGATCTGTTTAAAATCTGTATATCACCCTGATTTATTTTGGGCATATCATATGACTCTAGAAATTTGTCAATGTCTTTGATATCTCTTCTATTTTATTGGAGTACAAATTTTCAAATTAATTTCTAATTATTTTCTGTATTTCTGTAGTGTTCCATCATAATATTTCCTTTTTCATTATGGATGTTAGTAATTTGAGTTTTCTTTCTCCTTCTCTTCATCAGCATGGCTAATGGTTTCTCAATTTTATTTATTTTTTCAAATAATCAACTTTTTGTTTTGTCAATTTTTTCAACTGTTTCTTTTGTTTCAATACTATAAAAGCTATCTATGCTAAACCCCAGGCCAACATCATTCTAAATAAAGAAAAATTGAAAGTATTCCCTCTAAAAACTGGAACAAGAGAGGGATGCTCTCTTTAGCCATTTCTGTTAAACATAGTCATGGAAATTTTAGCCAAAGCAATTAGACGAAAGAAATTAAAGGGATACAAATAGGAAAAGAAGAACTCAAATTATCACAATTGGCAGACGATATGATTCTATACCTAGAAAGCCCCCAAAATTCCACCAGACATCCTCTAAAACTAATAAGTAAATTCAGAAAAGTAGAAGAATATAAAATCAACACCCATAAATCAAAGGCATTTCTGTACATCAGTAACAAATCCTCTGAAGGAGAAACTAGGAAAACTACCCCATTGAGAATAGCCTCAAAAAAAAAAATTTAAAACTTGGGAATCAATTTAATGAAAGAGGTAAAAGACCTCTAAAATGAAAACTACAGAACACCTTAAGAACACCTAAGAAGACCTTAGAAGATGAAAAGATTTTCCTTGTTCTTGGATACGCAGAATTAATATTGTCAAAATAATCATATTACCAAAAGCACTATACAGATTCAATGCAACTTCAATCAAAATCCCAATGACAGTCCTCATATAAACAGAAAAAGCAATCATGAAAATTATCTAGAAAAATAAGAGACCCAGAATAGATAAAGCAATCCTTAGCAAGAAGAGTGAAGAAGGTGGCATCACTATACTAGACCTGAAACTATACTACAGAGCAACAGTAACAAAAACAGCATAGTATTGGCATCAAAATAGACTTGTTGACCAATGGTACCAGAATAGAGGACATAGAGACAAACTCACATAATTACAGTTATCTCATATTAGACAAAGGCACCAAAAACATATATTGGAGAAAGGATAACCTCCTTCAACAAATGGTGCTGGGAAAACTGGAAACCCATACACAACAAAATGAAATTAAGCCCCTATCTCTCATCATGCACAAAATTCAACTCAAAGTGGATAAAGACCTAGGAATTAAACCAGAGACCCAATGCCTAATAGAAGAAAAAGTAAGTCCAAATCTTCATCATGTCAGATTAGGCCCCAACTTCCTTAATAAGACTCCTATAGCACAAGAAATAAAACCCAAGAATCAATAAATGGGATGGATTCAAACTAAAAAGCTTCTTCTCAGTAAAAGAAACAATCAGTGAGGTGAGTAAAGAACCTACAGAATGGGAGCAAATCTTTACCACAAACACATCAGATAGAGCACTAATCTATAGGATATATAAAGCACTCAAAAATTTTAACACCAAAAAAATAAATAACCCTATCAATAAATGGGCCAAGGAACTGAACAGACACTTCTCAGAAGGGGATACACAATCAATCAAAAAATACATGAAAAAATGTTCAACACCTCTAGCAATTAGAGAAATGCAAATCAAAACTACTCTAAGATTTCATCTCACTCCAGTGACAATGGCAGCTATTAAGAATACAAACAACAGTTAAGTGTTGGCGAGGATGTGGGGAGAAAAGCACACTCATACATTGCTGGTGGGACTGCAAATAGGTGTAGCCAATAGGAAAGCAATATGGAGAATCCTTAGAAAACTTGGAATGGAACCACCATTTGACCCAACTATCCCACTCCTCAGTTTACACCCAAAGGACTTAAAAACAGCATACGACAGAGACACACCCACATCAATGTTTAGCAGCACAATTCACAATAGCTAAACTGTGGAACCAACCCAGATGACTTCTGTAGATAAATGGATAGGGAAACTTTGGTATATATAACAATGGAATGTTACTCAGCATTAAAAGCGAATAAAATCATGGCATTTGCAGATAATGGATGGAGTTAGAGAATAAAATGCTAAGTGAAGTAAGCCAATCCCAAAAAACCAAAGGCCAAATGTTTTCTTTGATATGAGGATGCTGACCCATAATGGTGATGGTGGGGGGAGCATGGGAGGAATGGAGGAACTTTAGATAGGATAAAGGGGAGGGAGGGGAAGAAAGGGGGCATGGGGGTAGGAAAGACGGTGGAATGAGTTAGACATCATTACCCTAAGTACATGTATGAAGACATGAATGGTGTGAAAATACTTTGTGTACAACCAGTGACTTGAAAAATTGTGCTCTATATATGTAATATGAAATGAATTACATTCTGCCTTCATATATAACAAATCAGAATACATAAATAATTTGATAAAAAAAGAATCAATTATTAATAGTGATTTCAATAAGTCACCTTTCACATTCACATTACTGAAGTGTTTATTGTTCTTTAAAAAGAAGCCTTCATTACACTGATACTCATTTTCAATTTGTGGTCATTCTGCCCTCTTTCAAGACCTTTATATGCCAAACTTTGGCTCATTATAGTTATTATTAATTTTCTCAGTTTAGTTAATTAAAAGGTAACATGTTTATTGTAGAAAATAAACAATAATATATTTTAATGTTAAACTGTTTTAAGATTAGTTTTTAAGTAATTAGCAGTATGTCATTCCATAAGTTTGGACATTTTAAATACATTTATGTTTAATTTAAAATTATTATGATCATCCAGGTGAGCAGGGCACACCTATGATCCCAGCTACTCCGAAGTCTGAGGCAAGACAATTGCAAGTTTGAGGCCAGCCTGTTGGTGAGTCCCTGTCTCAAAATGAAAAATGTAAAAAGAGTTAGGGATGAAGCTCAGTGGATTCTATTCCCAGTACTAAAAAAGAGTTTTTGTTATGATCATCTTTAGAAAACAAAATATGTTGAAATAATCATGTCACAGGCATTGATATCAGATAAAAGAATTACAAAATAAAATGCAAAATTAACAAGGACAAGCCATTTTCAAACTATCTTTTCAATTAGAAATTAAGGGTTTAAAACATTTAATTTTCATCTATCACCATCATTGTTATATACTCCTTGTAATTAATTGAATTTGAATCTGGATCGATTGCAGCAGACAACATTTCTTCCATTTCTTCTTGGGAGAAAGGCTCACCTGAAAGAGACAAGAAGGGAAATTTATTATTCACAATTGTCTGATTTATTTCTTTTTCTCTCTATTAGCCAGTTTAATTGCCATGGAGTAATCCCACCCCATGTCACAGTTATTTTCCCTGGAGCCACAGAGTCAGTACATCATGACAGTCCAGAGGTTCGAAAGCTTGCTATTATACACCCTAGCAGGCTGTGGACTTACTTTACCTTGCAGGTGTCATGGACCAAGCACTCTATAGAATCCATCATTTCAGCCAAAACGGCAAGAGGACATAAAGGCATCATGAACAAAGTTGTTTATTTATTTAAATTAAAATGATTGAAACTGCAAAAGTATTAATCCGAAGCCCCACTCTTATAAGAAGTCTAATCACTATGTTTAGTAAAATATGGAGATGATTAAATGTTTATCATACAAAATTGCAGAAGGGCAAATGACAGACACTTGAAACTTAACAATTATATCGCTGAACATTTCCTAACCTGTCTGGCCAACTTAGTGATGCCAGCTGAACTCAGTGAGAGATGGCACTCATCAACTGTTTGAAAACTCCTCCTTGTTACAGTTTGGCCAAGTAATGGTATCAGATGAAATAAAAAGTTGGATAGAAAGTCTGTGGGTTTTAGTTGGATTCAGATAACAGCTGAGAATCATCTTGGAAAATGATTCACCAAGATGAGAAGCACACTTAAAAAAGAATGTTGAGAAGACCATGGTCTGTAATAAAGATGGGACTTTGTCCCAACATTAAAGAGAAATATAAGAACATCCAGATCACCATCTTAGACTATGATAAGACTCATCAGAGACTTATCAAAGTAACTAGTTTACCAAGGCCTGAGCATTACTTACCTAATGAGGTTAAGTCACCTGCCACCATAAACAATACTTTTTAAATTGGAATTCAGTTAGTAATACATAAATCATTCAAATAGGGATTTTTGTTTTGTTTTGATTTTGTTTGGGTACTGGGGATTAAATCCAGGGGCACTTTACAACTGAGCTACATACCTAACCCTTTTTATTTTTTGAGACAGGGTCTTGCCAAGGCTAGCCTTGAACTTGCAATTCTCTTGCCTCAGCCTCCCAAATTGCTAGGATTACAGGATCATGCAATCACACCCAGCTTCAAGTGGAGATTTTGTTGACAATGAAGATAGTACTAGAAAATGAGAGAAATGTGTAGAGTTCTCGTGAAATCATGCTTACATCCTAAGAAAGAAAGAATGCCTAAAATATTAAAAACAATTTCTGAATCTTTCCTAAACCTGACTGTTAATACTAAATCCAATACCAAAGGAACTCTGATGTAAGTTCTTAAAAGAATATTACCAACCAACATTTATTGAGCGCTACGTATGCCAAGCATTGATCTAAGCGGTTCACACATATTAAACTAAATTAATTTCCCAAACACCTCACACATATTAAACTAAATTAATTTCCCAAACACCACTTACCACACACACACACACACACACAGAGAGAGAGAGAGAGAGAGAGAGAGAGAGAGAGAGAGAGAGAGAGAGAGAGAGAGAAACAAGGCAGTCTGCTTCAGCAAGTGAGTGGGGAAATTGTTCAACTACCACTTTCCACTGCTTAGAACAAGGTCCTGCTCACAGTAAAATACAAAAGATAGTCATGATGCTTTCTTGGGCAAGGCAAGAGATAAACAGTATTTGATAAAGATGTGCCTGGGTTCAAATACTGCTATTTCCTACAGCTTTAAGATCTTGGGCATGTTACTCAATCTCTCTATGCCGCAATTTCCCTGTCTATAAAATGAAGATAATAATAATAATGTTATGAGAATTAAATATGTTATTTTTTAGCACTTAGAACAGTACCTAACACACAAGGAGTAACATGTAAGCATATTTTTTTCTTTTGAGATTTCTTTGCTGCTAAATATTACCTGGTAGAGTACACATTCCTGAACATATGTGGACATCTATCTTGTAGGAACTTGATTCAATGTGATTTATAATGTCTATCATATCACTTCTTGAGTATTTAGAATGCATATTCTCAAACGTGTTTGTAAATGAAATGTGTTTGATGTTCTGTGGATACTGTGAAAAGTTGTGCCAGTAATGTTAATCTATAAAGCATAGATGTACTTCAAAACAATTTAGAATTTTGAGAATCTCAAAGCACCATTTTTTTCCTTTTTAATTGTTTCAGAAGAAGATGATAATGACAACAATGACAACTTTATTTCATTTCAGGTGTTCCCTAGACCCTATTGGGGGTATTTTATAAAAATCAGTAATTATTAACCAACTATTTTATAGTTAAATGTTACTACACTTAGATGTCTGTTATATTTAATAAAAATAATTCCTGGGCTGGGATTGTGGCTCAGTGGTACAGCGCTCGCCTAGCACAGGTTTAATCCTCAGCACCACATAAAAAAAAAAAAATAAAGGCATTGTGTTGTGTCCATCTACACCTAAAAGATAAATATTTAAAAAAAATAATAATTCCTTACATTTGTGTAGTACTTTATATCTTATATATCACTATCAAACATATTAGGTCATATAATAAGAAGAATACTGACTAATATTTATTCAATGAAAAATTGAAATCATGTATATTCTTATCTAAAAATTATTATTCAATGCTTAGTATAGTTGACCTTGAAGTATTATTAATTCTCTGTAAATCCATCTTTTTGGAAATTGCCATGGAGTAACCCCACCCCATGTCACAGTTATTTTCCCTGGAGCCACAGAGTCAGTACATCATGACAGTCCAGAGGTTCAAAAGCATGCTATTATCCACCCAAGTAAACCTCCCAAGTAAACCACACAATTGCACTGTGTCTATATACATTGCTGTTACTGATTTTCCTATTTCAGTCAATAGTATTACCATAACACCCATCACCCAGGTCAAAATCTTTTTATTTTTTACTTAGTTCCCATCTTGGTCCCCTGTCTTTTGTTATTCATCATGACCCATGGATCCTGCTATAGATAGGCCTATTGCATTGCATCTATTCCTTCTTTCTATTCCCATTGTCAAGTCAGGCACTTATTAGGGGACCTTCAAAATACCAAAATAGTTCTCTAACTGATCTTCCTAGTCTAACCTCTTTCTCACTTATCTAACAAACCTACCAGCACCAGAATAACTTTCCCACAATGGCTCTTGCACTGTATGACTCATCTCCTCAAAACCCCAGAACAGGCCTGGGGATGTGGCTCAAGCGGTAGCGCGCTCGCCTGGCATGCGTGCGGCCTGGGTTCGATCCTCAGCACCACATACCAACAAAGATGTTGTGTCCGCCGAGAACTAAAAAATAAATATTAAAAATTCTAAAACAAAACAAAACAAAACAAAAAAACCAGAACACTTCTGCAATTTTCCACAGGATAAATCCCAAACTTCTGAACCCAGACCTCCATAATTTAGTCCCAGACAATCAATCTAAATTAATCTCCTATTGTTTTCCAACAAGACCCTTTGGGCCAGCTCAGCCTGTCCTTTCTCAGGCTTCCAAATGCCATATGCATTCTTGCCTCCCAGTTTTTGCTCCATATTTTGCTGACAATGTTTCCCTCTCATCAACCTTCATCCATTTTTATTCAATTACTCATTCATTCATTAATTCATAGTTAATTTTTTATAATTAATTTGAGACCTACTATATGTGAGGGTACTATAATGCATAAGATTTTATCACTGGCCTCAACAACTCATCCATGTAAATTCTACCTTCTCAAGGAACTTATTTTCTCTTTAAATCTTCTCAAGTCAAGCTTTCTAGACTGTTCTAGACTGTACTGATCCTATGATATTTTCCTACTATCTTATATTGTGACTTAATAAGTTAGCTTTGTTTCCCCAATAAGATTGTAATATCCTTGAGAAAGGAAGCAGATTTTAGTATCATTAACCCTCACTGCACTTAATAATACTGAACATATAATAGACACAGGATATTATTTAAATTGAACTGTTTTGGCCATTTTGACTAAATTCATGTTGCCTAATATAATGTAGGATTTACTTCCTTTAATCCTTAGGATTAAGAGGCTAATGCTTTGAAAGTCACAACATTCTCATCAAAGTTAATCCCTAAGACGATTTTAGCAATGTCATAGGAGTTCTTGAATGGCAGCTGTGATTTTCATGTTATTCTTACTCTCACTTCCTGTATTCTTACCTAATGGTGGATCAAGTCAAAATGGTCAAACCAGTTGTGCATGTAGACAATGTCTTAGTCCCTACTCAAAATTACTCCTACTTCTGATCTTGTCTCAAGTGATTAATGACTCTGAATCATTCAGGACTTATCTGTGAACCAGTGAACTGAACAAAGGAGACAAAACTCAGCTTTATGTGGGAGCAGGGGAGGCAAGCAATATGACAATGGTTTCCAGAGACTGTCTATCAGGCTGTTGACATTCATGGGAAACCAATTTACACACTGGCAGAGAGACAGTCTAAACAAATTATGTTTTTTGTATATGTGTGTAGTCTATGTTCAAAGCCCATATGTGTGTGTGTGTGTGTGTGTATACATATACACATACATATATATGTACATATAATAAGCTTTTATATATAAAAATAGAATTTTATATGAATTCATATTCAGTTGAGGCTATATTATCCATAACTTTACCCAGAAAAGCTCTTTTTTTCCCCTATATTTTGTTTTAGTTGTAGTTGTACACAATACCTTTATTTTATTTTTAGGTGGTGCTAAGGATCGAATCTAGCACCCTGCCGGTGTGCTAGGCGAGCTATCTACTGCTGAGCCATAACCCCAGCCCCTAGAAAAGCTCTTGAAAAAAGAATTTTTATATACTCCAATTCAAATCTTCTATCAGTAAAGGCACTGATTTACAGTGACGGACAGTTCAAGTTTTCCAGGTGACATACCTTTTATTCTCAAAATACTCAGTGAAGTGATTACAATTTATAGAGGTTATACAAAATCCTCTGAGGCAACATCCGTCTTGCCTTACCTTACCTTTGTTCTCTTAACACCCAATAAAATAAAATAAAGACCATTCCAAAAATCAAAATAATGGGAATAGTAAACTCTTTCTAACCAGAATGACTGATTTTAAAGTATCCCCTATAACTTTTGCATAACTGTTAAAAATTATTAATCCCTTACATAAATCATGTTATAAGTAATAAAACAATCTTACCTTCTTCAGTCATATATTTGATGAGTTCTTCCTTAGTAAGAAACCCACGTTTAGCAGAATCTAAAACCTAGGGGAAATGGTAGATTTTATATGTATGAATAAGTTCTACATGACAAAATTTTCATATTTATATATGAACAATCTAGAGCTTACACACCTCAAAAGCTCGAAGAAGGACATCTTCTGGAATTGGTCTATACCTATAATTATGCCATAAAATGAGTTAATGCCAGATTGTTTGTCTCATCTCTACATAATAAATTACCACATGAAACAAAATGAAAGTTGCTAACATACTGGGATAATAAAACTTCCCTCACTGAAACCTTCTTGGATTTCTGGGTATGAAAGTGTCCAGTACTTTACCCTGACAGGAAATACTTAGCTCAAAATCACTGACATATCTAGTGTTATCTATCTGTTTGTTTGTTTGTTTAATCATTATGGAATTCAATTTCCCTGGAAACAAAACTTCTACAAGTCAACCAACTTTGTAAGTTTTACATTATGTTAAATTTTGCTAAAAAATAATCAGGATTAATTCTTATTTATGATCAATTATTCAAAACAGAAGATAATTAGAATATCAATTTATGATTTTTATAGCTTCTTTGCCCTTTGGTTATACTTTGCTTCAAATAATATTATGGTGGTTGATATTTCTAAGCACAAACAAACTGTTCATTCAGAAGTATACTGAAAGGTTAGAAGGAAGCTACCCTGAGATACTCTGATTGAGAAAAATATAAAACAGTCACGTATACTGAAATTAATGTAATTCTAATCATTACCTTGCCTTAAAATTGTTTTTACTTTCTTACCTTCTTTCCAGAAGTACTTTGGTCATCACTGGAAGAAATTTTTCATATCGAATATATCCAGTGGGTTCTTCTTCTTCTACCTAGCATGCAATAACAATATAGATATTTATTTCTTCTTCTACCTAACATGCAGTAACAATGTAGACATTTATTAATTCAACAAATGTATTGAGCAACTACTTTTTTTTTCAAGTACTCTTGCCCAAGTGCTAGGGATTTGGATATGATGAGACATTTCACAATTTACTGTTTGAGCAAAAAATAAGAAATCTATATATATACATAGAGCTAGTATTCTACTAGGGGAGACATATATTAATCAAAAAACCCACACGATGAGTGCCTAATTATAAATACATTGAAGCATAATGATGTAAAGCAACTCAGGTCTATAGGAACATATAAGAAAGGAAATTTTCTAGACCAGGGAATCAGGGAAGTCATTCATGAGAATTCAGACAGTAGGAAAGAAACGCCATGCAAAAAAAAAAAAAAACAAAACAAAAAACCCAAAACTGGAGGCTCTGGGATTCTTGTGGTGATGCATCAGAGGCCATAAGGCTGAGCACAGGGAGCAGCAAGGAGGATGTATTTCAAGGTGAGGCTGGTAAGAGATACAGGGACCAGACCTTGCAGTGCCTTATCATTCAGGAATGTCCTAGGAACAATGAAAAATCACTGAAGTCCTCATAGATGTGTTCTGAAAGATCACACTGGTTATAGGTGAGGTGCCTTCTTTAGTTGATTTAAGCAGATACAATGAAGGTTGAGATTAGAGTGGTGGCCATGCAGAGGGAAGTGGATGGTTACAAGAAATGCAAGAAATAAAAGTGATAGGCCTGGTGCTGTACCCGTATGGCTAAGGATAAGAAAAAGAGAGGAGTCCAGAATGAATCCCTGGATTCTGGCCTGCACAAGTGGGATAAAGGTTAGCCTTTCCCTGAGACAAGGAATGGAATAAGGAACCAGATTAGGGGCCAATAATTACCTCAAGAACACAATCACATCTCAAATCATTATATTTACTAGATCCCTACATGATTAACAGAACTAAATTATGAGAACACTATTCTTGAGAAAGAATTTTTGGGTACCAAGCATGATTAGATGAGAAAGAAACAGATCCCTGCTCATGGATTCAACTCTGATGGAGTGGCTAAACAAAGCACTGACTGACTTTAACTTTCATGTCAGGCAATTTATGAGGAGCTATAAATTTTCCACTCCCTTTCAAAAATCCTATTAAATGGCTCTTAGACCCCACATCAGCAGATGAGACTTTTCACAATTTACTGTTTGAGGAAAAAATAAGAAATCTATATGTTGATGCTAAGTGGAACACACTGTCATTCAAATGACAACTATTTTTTAAATGTTTATACTAGATTTGCACCTAGTGTGAATAAAGCCCTCAGACTCCACTATCAGCAAAATTTAACCCATCTAATGACAATGTTTCAGAATTTCTCAGTCCATCAATACATAAATAATTATCTTCAGCTGCCTATAGGACCAAGGTGAGCATTGTGTAAATTAGTGTTCATATGGCTCTGATGTGCTTCAGTAGCACTCTGCAACTCCCAGCCACAGGAGCTTCTTAAAGACAAAATGTCAATCTCATGGGATTAACTACAGAGCAATAATCTTAAAATTATAATGTTGAGTTTCTAACCAGAATTTTGCTCCAAAAGCTAGAGCAATGACTTCCCTCCTTTCCCCACAACCCCTAAGAAACCACTACGTAGCAGGGAATCTCAACCTTCACAAAACTAAAACCCTTCTTTATCTTTGTCATTTTACAAAATATTTTTACTTTTTCTATAACTCTGTCTCAATCATGTGAGAACTCACAAAAGACACATAATATATCTTTATATTGCTTCCCTGGGTTCTCTCACAACAAGCCCTCAGTGATTTGAACACAAAAGTGAAACTTCTGCATGTCATTCTTGCCTAATAGATTTTTTTGGAGCCAAAATTAATTAAAAATATTAACATAAAAGAAGATCTGCAATTAATCTGAGTAGCACAGAAGCATACATCTCATTTAGCTTTTATAAAAAGAGGGACAATGAAGCTGGGTAGGATGGTGCACACTTGTAATTCCAGCAACTTGGGAGACTGAGACAGGAAGATCGCAAGTTCAAGGCTAGCCTGGGCAATTTAGCAAGACCCCATCTCAAAATAAAAACTAAAAAGGACTGGGGATATAGTTCAGTGGTAAAGCATTCCTGGGTTCAATCCCTAGTACCATAAAAAGAAAATAAAAAAATAAAAGGACAATGAACATAAACAGGGCTTCTAGTTAAAGAGTAGGAAGAAAATGCTAAGTCCCTGGGCAGATATTAAAAAAATCTTTCTATGACCCAACACTGTCCTCTAGAGGCCATATCTAATCTGTTCTTTCATACAAAAATGTATAAGCAATGGCATTTAAAAACAATATACTTTATATGACTATTCTAAACACAACATTCATGAAATGTTTAATATGTACCAGACACTGTTTTATATTATAAATTTCCTACTTAAATAACCTTTTTATTTTAGAAGAGTTTTAGTTTTAGGTTTACAGAAAAGTTACAAAATAATACAAAGAATTCTCATATATACCCCATGCAGTTTTCTCTGCTGTTTTTCTTTTTTTAAAAAAATTTTTTAGTTGTAGTTGGACACAATACTTTATTTTATTTATTTATTTTTATGTGGTGCTGAGGATTTAAC
Organism: Ictidomys tridecemlineatus; assembly: GCF_052094955.1. Taxonomy (NCBI): domain Eukaryota; kingdom Metazoa; phylum Chordata; class Mammalia; order Rodentia; family Sciuridae; genus Ictidomys; species Ictidomys tridecemlineatus. The sequence continues at coordinate 54,574,818 of NC_135486.1, forward strand.
ACAACACATTGCATGTGCTAGGCAAGTGCTCTACCGCTGAGCCACAACCTGAGCCTTTTTTATTTTTCCAAGCTTTACTGAAGTAAGATTGACATATTAAAATTGTATATACAATTTTAATATTTTAACAGTGTGATGCTTTGATAGACTGTGAAATTATTACCACAATTAAGTTAACATACCTATCACTTAATTATCTTTTTGTATGAAATGAAAAAAGATATATTCTTGGTAGATTTTAAGTATATACTACTATTAACTATAGACATCATGCTATGCATTAGATCTCCAGAAATTACTCATAACTGAAAGTTTGTACATTTTGACCAATATCTCTCTGTTTCCCCATCCCTGCCCCTGATAATCTCCCTTCTACTCAGTTTCTGAGTTCACCTTTTTTTAGATTCCACATATAAAGGAGAACATGCAGTATTTACTTTTCTGTGTATAGATTATTTCACTTAGCAAAATTTCCTCTAGGTTCACCCATATTGTCCAAAAGGACAGGATTTTCTTTTTTTAAGGCTGAATAATATTTCATTACATACACACACACACACACACATCCCACATTTTCTATGAACTTTCATCTACTGACATAAGTTGTTTCCATATGTTGGCTATTGTGAATAACGGTGCATTGAGCATGGTGATGCAGATAACTTTTTTAAATTCTAATTTCATTTTCTCCAGAATATACATAACCATTACACACACACACACACACACACACACAGAGAGAGAGAGAAGTGGGTATCATGACAATTCTATTTTTAATTTTTTGAGGAAAATTAAATACAGTGTTTCATAACAGCTAGATCAATTCACATCAATAATTTAGAAGGGTTCCTTTTTCTCTGTATCCTCACCAATTCTTAGTATCATTTGACTTACTCTAACAGGTTTGAAATGATATCTCATTGTGGTTTGGATTTGCATTTCCCTGATGATAGTGATGTTGAAAACTTTTTCATATACCTGTTGGCCATATGTATATCTTCTCTAGAAAAATGTCCATTTGGGTCTTTTGCCTGTTTTTTAATTGGGTTATTTGATTTTGTTTCTTACTGAGTTGCATGAGTTTCTTATCTATCTTAGATAGATGAGATACATGTGCATATGTGTGTGTGTGTGTTGTGTGGTGTGTGTGTGTGTGTGTGTGTATGTGTATGTATGTAATGAAATATTATTCAGCCTTAAAAAGAAGAAAATCCTGTCCTTTTGGACAATATGGGTGAACCTGGAGGAAATTTTGCTAAGTGAAATAATCCAAACACAGAAAAGTAAATACTGTATGTTCTCCTTTACATGTGGAATCTAAAAAGGTCAACTCAGAAACTGAGTAGAAACATGATTTGCCTGTATTTTCCCTCACTCTGTTGATTGTCTTTTCATTTGGTGATTGTTTCCTTTTCATGTATTTTGATTTTTTCTAACACCATTTATTGAAGGTCTGACCTATCCCGATTGTGTATTCTTGTATTCTCAGCACCCTCAATCTACCCATACCCTACCCCCGAAAAAAGGAGAGAAGCCTGAAACAGATCCTTCCCTCATGGTCCTCAGAAGGAACCAACCCTGCTGATATCTTTTTCTTTTTCTTAAAGCCTGATTTAAATTATTTTTCTTTAGTTGTAGATGGACACAATATGTTTATTTTATTTATTTATGTGGTACTGAGGATCGAACCCAGTGTTCCATGCATGTGAGGCAAGTGCTTTACACTGAGCCACAACCCTATCCCCCTTCTGATATTTTGATGATCTGAGATCTTCAAGCCTTCAGAACTATGAGAATAAATTGCTAAAGTTGAAGCTACTCAGTCTGGGTTACAATGTCACTAAGGCTCTAGCAAACATATAAGCATCCTTTGTATATATTAAATGTGTATGACATGTATTTATCTAAAAACCTTGAATCCCTGTCATCAGATATAAATACCTACATCTACAAAGACAAATTAGCCTAATAGACATTAAAAATTCAGAACTGTTGTAGAGTTGTTATAGGAAAAAAAAATAGTATAGTTCAGACCTACTTTCTCCAGGAAAAAAGTCAATTAATCAACTTAACATAAAATAAATCCAAGAAAGATTCCCTAAATTATAGAAGATATGTTGAAAAAGACTACGGAGTGATTGCTACTTTTCATGAAGCCATAGTGAGAAAATCAATTTGGCTTCTTTCTGTATTAATTAGGGTCTTTAAAAAATAAAAACACAACACAAAACATGTGTTGTCCATATAGGTCGCCCAGGTGCCCGAGTAGTACCACCAGTATTAGCACCCACATAGGACTCCTGGCCACCCACCCACGCAGGAACTCTGGCCACCAGTTCCATGTAAACCCCTATCTACCAATGTGGGGCTCCTCAGGTCGCTTCCGTCTTGGGGCACTGCAACTACTGCCACAGTCCCTTATACACACCCGGTAGCCTACAACTGGGGACACTGCACTGGGTCCGGAGACAGCTGCCAGCCACAATACTGCATGCCATAGAGCTGCATCTCTGAACATGTCACACTATGCCACCGCCTACCCCACCCAACAGCACCCCCATCACTGAAGGCAGCCACCTCCATCATCATCTTTAGTTGGGGAAACTCCTAGGTTGGAACATTGGCTGGGGTTTAAAACAATATCAAGGTCCCTAAAATCCCACCTCCCTCCTTTCCCCAGCAGCCGCTAACCCAGCACAGTGCCTGTAGCTATGCGGCCCAACTGCAGCTAGAAAAGTCGGGTCACTAAACCAGGTCCTGAATTGCTCAATATAAAACAGCTCTCTAGAGCACAGCCCCTAGAGCACAGCCCACAAGACTTCTGGAGAGAAGGCTCCTGATTGGGAAAGAGAAAAGGAGGGGGTGAGTGAGATACAGTTTAGAGTCTAAATTAAAGACCAGGAATTATGAGGTCTATAGGCAATATAAGGAGATAAGATCAAGCACCCACATCACATGAGCGGGCCCCAACGGAACCATCCTGAGAGTGGAGATACCAGCCAACAATAGACAACTCCACCTATTGGATGAGAATGGAAGGAGGAAAGACACTGATCTCCAAGAAAAACAAGCATCGTATCTTCCTTCAAGATCTCTCTCTCTCTCTCTCTCTCTCTCTCTCTCCCCCCACTCCCACCCTCACATCCCCAACATTTGTGAAACCAAGTACTTTTCATGAATTAGGCTACTGAGGACTGGATTGTCTGAACAGTATTTACAATAGTGTTGTATATTCCTTCACCTCCTATTTTTACACTTTTTATTTTTCTTAATTTTTATGTTTGTTTGTTTTCTGTAGTCTACTGTCTTCCCACTTACTTGTCTCCCCCAAATCACTTTCTCTCTTTTCTCCTGCTACTAACCAACTTCTTTAGATTCCTCGTTCAACCACCTTCCTAAGATCTACTAACTCTATATCCTTACCTCCTACCCCCTCAACATCTCATCCAACACCTCACCTGGATTTTTGGTCCATCATCAGAAACTATAGACCCTATTGCAAACCTACTGTTTATACTGTAAATAATAACTGAACTTACCATTTCTATATCTTGTGACAAAAACCGTAAATGTCTTAATAGTAGCTATTTGGTTTAAGGCTGTATATTGTTTGTATTTGGATCTGTTAATATTGTTCTTCCCCTTAAAGGAGAGGTATTGGAACCCTGCAGGGAACACTATAAGCCTATAGGGTAAAAACTGTAATGCCTTGGATCAACAGTATTAGAAAGGAAGACACATGGACAACATGAAAAAACAAGGGAAGAAAGTGCCCCAAACGAAAGAAGATATTACACAATAGAAGAAATGACAGCGAAGGAGTTCAGGATGTACATAAATAAAATGTTCTGCGAATTAAAGGATGATATAAGAAAACAAACACAGGCAGCAAAACATAATTTTGATAAAGAGCTACATAAACAAAAACAGAAAGCAAAAGATTACTTCAATAAGGAGAGAGAGGTTCTGAAAAAAAACCCAGAAATCCTTGAAATGACAAAACAATAAACGAACTTAAAGGCTCGATAGAAAGCATCACCAACAGATTAGATCACTTGGAAGACAGGACCTCAGACAATGAAGACAAAATACATAATCTTTTTTTAGTTAAATATATAATCTTGAAAAAGAATGTTGACTACACAGTGAAGATGGTAAGAAACCATGAGCAGAACATTCAAGAATTATGGGATAACATAAAAAGACCAAACTTAAGAGTTATTGGGATAGAGTAAGGCATAGAGTTCCAAACCAAAGGAATAAAAAATCTATATTCAATGAAATAATAGTAGAAAATTTTCCTAATATGAAGAATTAATTGGAAAATCAAATACAAGAGGCTTACAGGACACCAAATGCAGAAAATCACAACAGATCCACACCAAGGCACATTAATGAAAATGCCTGACATATAGAACAATGAGAGATTCTTAAAAGTCTCAAGAGAAAGAAATCAGATTAATATAGGGGGAAACCACTAAGGATCTCTGCAGATTTTTCAACCCAGACCCTGAAAGCTAGAAGATCGTGGAACAGTACATACCAAGCTCTGAAAGAAAATGGATGCCAAACAAGAATCTTATGTCCAGCAAAATTAAGCTTTAGCTTTGATGATGAAATAAAAAACCTTCAAAGAATTTATAGCTAGAAAGTCTGCACTACAGAACATCCTCAGCAAAACATTCCATAAAGAGAAAATGAAAAACACAATGAAAATCAGCAAAGGGAGGTATTACACTAAAGGAAATACTAATCAATGGAGAAATCAAGTCAAGTTAAATGCCAAAAATAAAAAAATATGACTAGTAATACAAATTAGACCTCAATAATAACCCTGAATGTTAATCACCTATACTTACCATTCAAAAGACATAGAATGGCAGATTGGATTTTTTAAAAACACCCAACAATATACTGCATTTAAGAGACTCATCTCATAGGAAAAGACATCTACAGACTGAAGATGAAAGGTTAGGAAAAAGACATACCATTCGCATGGACTATGGAAACAAACAGGGGTTTCCATCCTCATATCAAATAAAGTAGACTTCAAACTAAAGTTAATCAAAAGGGATAAAGAAGGACATTTCATACTGCTTAAAGGAACCATATATCAATAAGACTTAATAATTATAAATATATATGCCCCAAACAATGGAGAATCTATGTTCATCAAACAAAGTCTTCTCAAGTTCAAGAGTCAAAAGAACCACAACACAATAATTCTGGGTGACTTTAACACACCTCTTTCACCACTGGATAGATCATCCAAACAAAAGCTAAATAAAGAAAGTACAGAACTCAATAATACAATCAATAACTTAGACTTAACAGACATATAAAGAATATTTCATCCATCAACAAGTGAATACACTTTCTTTTCAACTGTGCATGGATCCTTCTTTAAAATAGGCCATATATTAAGCCACAAAGCAACTCTTAGCAAATATAAAAAACAGATACTATTCTGCATCATAAAAGAATGAAATCAGAAATCAATGATAAAATAAAAAACAGAAGCTACTTCAACACCTGGAGACTAAATAATATGCAACTGAATGAACAATGGGTTGCAAAAGACATCAAAGAGAAGATTAAAAAATTCTTAGAGGTAAATGAGAACACTGATACAACATATCAAAATCTCTAGGACACTATGAAGGTAGTACTAAGAGGAAAGTTCATTGAATGGAGTTCATTTCTTAAAAGAAGAAAAAGTCAACACATAAATGACCTAATATTATATCTCAAAGTCCTAGAAACAGAAAAACAAATCAACACCAAAAGTAGTAGAAGACAGAAAATAATTAAAATCAGAGCTAAAATCAATGAAAATTTAAAAAAATTGAAAAAAATTGACAAAACAGAAAGTTAGTTTTTGAAAAAATAAACAAAATTGATAAACCCTTAGTCATGCTAATGAAGAGAAGGAGAGAGAAAACTACTAACATCCGTGATAAAAAAGGAAATATCATGACGAATAGAAATTATTTTGAAAATTTGTACTCCAATAAAATAGAAAATATTGAAGGCATTGACAAATTTCTAGAGGCATATGATTTGCCCAAACTGAAAGATGATATACACAAGTTAAACAGATCAATTTCAAGCAATGAAATAGAAGATGCCATCAGAAGCCTACCAACCAAGAAAAGCCCAGGACAAGATGGATACACAGCTGAGATCTACAAGACCTTTAAAGAAGAACTAATACAAACTCCTAAATTATTTCATGAAATAGAAAAAGAGGAAACACTTTCAAACACATTCTATGAGGCCAATATTATCCTGATTCCAAAACCAGACAAAGACACACAAAAAAAGAAAACTTCAGACCAATATCTATAATGAAAAAATTCTCAATAAAATTCTGGCAAATAAAATACAATAACATATCAAAAAGATAGTATACTATGATCAAGTGGAGTTCATTCCATGGATGCAAGGTAGATTCCACATATGGAAATCAATAAATGTAATTCATCACATCAATAGACTTAAAAATAAGAATCATATGATCATCTCAATAGATGCAGAAAAATCATTAAACAAAACACAGTACCCCTTCATGCTAAAACACTAGAAAAACTAGGGATAACAGGAACATATCTCAACACTGTAAAAGCTATCTATGCTAAGCCCAGGCCAACATCATTCTAAATGGAGAAAAATTGAAAACATTCCCTCTAAAAACTGGAACAAGACAGGAATACCCTCTTTCACCACTTCCATTTAACATACTCATGGAAATTCTAGCCAGAGCAATTAGACGAAAAAAATTAAAGAGATATGGATAGGAAAAGAAGAACTCAAATTATCACAATTGACAGACAATATGATTCTATACTTAGAAGGTCCAAAAAATTCCACCAAAGTCTTCTATAACTAACAAGTAAATTCAGAAAAGTAGCAGAATATAAAATCAACACCCATAAATCAAAGGCATGTCTGTACACCAGTGACAAATCCTCTGAAAGAGAAACTAGGAAAACTACCCCATTGAGAATAGCCTCAAAAAAAAAAAAATTAAATGCTTGGGAATCAATTTAATGAAAGAGGTGAAAGACCTCTACAATGAAAACTACAGAACACTAAAGTAAGAAATTAAAGAAGACCTTAGAAGATGGAAAGATCTTCCTTGTTCTTGGATACGCAGAATTAATATTGCCAAAATAACCATATTACAAAAAGCACTATACAGATTCAATGTAACTTCAATCAAAATCCCAATGACAGTCCTCATAGAAATAGAAAAAGCAATCATGAAAATTACCTAGAAAAATAAGAGACCCAGAATAGATAAAGCAATCCTTAGCAAGAAGAGTGAAGCAGGTGGCATCACTATACTAGACCTGAAACTATACTACAGAGCAATAGTAACAAAAACAGCATGGTATTGGCATCAAAATAGACTTGTTGACCAATGGTAACAGAATAGAGGACATAGAGACAAACACATAATTACAGTTATCTCATATTAGACAAAGGCACCAAAAACATATATTGGAGAAAGGATAACCTCCTTCAACAAATGGTGCTGGGAAAACTGGAAACCCATACACAACAAAATGAAATTAAGCCCCTATCTCTCTGCACAAAATTCAACTCAAAGTGGATAAAGACCTAGGAATTAAACCAGAGACTCAACGCCTAATAGAAGAAAAAGTAAGCCCAAATCTTCATCATGCAGATTAGGCCCCAACTTTCTTAATAAGACTCCTATAGCACAAGAAATAAAACCAAGAATCAATAAATGGGATGGATTCAAACTAAAAAGCTTCTTCTCAGCAAAAGAAACAATCAGTGAAGTGAGTAGAGAACCTACAGAATGGGAGCAAATCTTTACCACAAGCACATTAGATAGAGCACTAATCTCTAGAATGCATAAAGCACTCAAAAATCTTAACACACACACACACACACAAAAATAACCCAATCAATAAATGGGCCAAGGAACTGAACAGACACTTCTCAGAAGAAGATACATAATCAATTAACAAATACATGAAAAAATGTTCAACACCTCTAGCAATTAGAGAAATGCAAATCAAAACTACTCTAAGATTTCATCTCACTCTAGTCAGAATGGCAGCTATTAAGAATACAAACAATAAGTGTTGGATGTGGGGAGAAAAGCACACTCATACATTGCTGGTGGGACTGCAAATAGGTGTAGCCAATAGGAAAGCAATATGGAGAATCCTTGGGAAAACTGGAATGAACCACCATTTGATCCAGCTATCCCACTCCTCGGTTTGCACCCAAAGGACTTAAAAACAGCATACTACAGGGACCCATATCAATGTTTACAGCAGCACAATTCACAACAGCTAAACTGTGGAACCAACCTAGGGATAAAGAAAATGTGGTATATATACAATGGAATATTATTCAGCATTAAAAGAGAATAAAATCATGGCATTTGCAGGTAAATGGATGAAGTTGGAGAATATTATGCTAAATTAAGTAAGCCAATCCCAAAAAACAAAATGCTGAATGTTTTCTGATATGAGGATGCTGATCCATAATGGGGATAGTGGGGGGAGCATGGGAGGAATGGAGGAACTTTAGATAGGGCAAAGGGGAGGGAGCGGAAAGGAGGGGAAAAGGGGTATAGGAAAGATGGTGGAATGAGATGGACATCATTACCCTAAGTACCTGTATGAAGACACAAATGGTGTGACTCTATTTTGTATACAACCAGAGGCATGAAAAACTGTGCTCTATGTTTGTACTATGAATTGAAATGCACTATGCTGTCATATATAACAAATTAGAATAAATAAATAAATATTTAAAATATAGACATTGTGTTTCTCAGTTTTAAAAATGTTATAATAGGGTCTGGGATTATAGCTCAGTGGTACTACCTAGCTTGTATAATGCTCTAGGTTCCATCCCCAATATTAAAAAAATGTAATAATAATCACAATATAGTCACCATATTAGACTAAGGAGAAGGATAGTTTAAAATATTCTTACTCAAATCCAATCTCTAGCTTCAACATCCTCACTTCTGACACAAGATCAGTTATGTCTACCTATTAAGGTGGTCTTAAAAGTTACATAAGATATGACATGATGGTGCTTTGTGAACTGTGAGTCTATGATGATGAATATGACCTTCAATAGTAGTGTAAATCTTTCTGGTTCTATGACATGCAGTGACACTTATTCCTAAAAGAATCCATCTCTGATGCTGAAATTTTAGACACTCCCTCACTGATCCACCACCCTATGGACATGTTTCTTCAGAAGTTAGGCCCTTCCTCCTATCTGTAAAATGCCATGTGAAATGTGGCAACTAAATGAGATAATGCATTAAATTGCTAGGCATATTTAATACCTTGTCCCTTGCCCTGGAAGATAGGATATATGGTTAGCAGTGCTGCATCCACCTCTATTGTTTACTTACAAAGTTTGAAAGGAAAAGACTAACAGACATCCACCAAACTTCACATCCCTCCTTTTCAAAAGACAAAAACAAATAAATACATCCTGTTACTACAAATGTGAACAAAGCAAAGTAAGTTATAATCTATTTGCTTCATCTAAGAGGTGGGCCACTGTGCTGAAAAGTAACCCAGGCAGCATTTTTTTCATGTAAAGGTAATAAAATTTTCCTACAGGATGGTCCCCAGCTGTAGCCTTCTAAAAAAGGACCATTTCTAGTAAATTTTACTTAATAGTGTGGTGGCAGCTGTTTTTCCAGAAGGCCCTGATCAAGGCCCTGATCTGCCTGACTTCTTGTCCTCCAAACAGTTATGATGGACAAGGTGACCTGAAAAAGATAAACAATTTCCACAGCCACATGAAAAGGCTCCACCTTCCAAGGTACCACAGGACCTTCAGGCTCTTCTGGTCTCTGAATCCTTTTTCCTACCATAGAGACATCTCAGTACATATATAAACACTTTGGGATTTTCAAAAATATCAATATTCAAAGTCACAAAACATGCAGCCAGTACCATTTTTCATCTCACTTTGTTAGAAGTCAGTTTTCTTAGACAAGTTTCCATTTGAGGAAACACGGGCACTGACAGGTTGAGTACCTGTCTGAAAGCCACAAAGTCAGTCAGGTGTTTTGACAGGATCACAGCCTAGAGTTCTTTACTTTCATCTCCATAGTGAAATCATCAGGCCATCTCTTTTCTCATTATGGCATTATTTATTTTAGTGCCAAACTCAATGAATAGGCACAATAAAACACACAGTAAAAATTCATTTCTCCCCAGTGACCTAACAGGGAGTCAATAAATTGAACTTATTTCATGCTTCACAAAAAAAAAAAACAAGATAATATGAGTAGTTAAGGCAATTTATAAAGCACCTATATTTCAACCAGTTTCAGGTCACCAAACAATATACACATATAGACTTTTTAAAAAACTACTTGTAGTAAAAATGTTTTTTTTAAAACTAGGAGCTATTTTAAGTTAGACTCTTAGGGTTTTTTTGTCTGTTTATTTTGTGGTACTAGGGATTGAACCCAGGGGTGCTCTAACCCTGACTGACATCCTCACCCTTTTGTATCTTTTTTATTTTTTTATATTTTTAAATTGTAGATGAACGCAATATCTTTATTATTTGTTTGTTTGTTTTGGTGCTGAGGATCAAACCCAGTGTCTCACACATGTAAGGCAAGTGCTCAACCATTGAGCTACAAACCCCAGCCCCCTGTTTTTATTTTTTTGAGACAGGGTCTTGATAAGTTGACTAAGCTAGCCTTGAACATGCAATCCTCTACTTCAGCCTCTGAAGTCACTGGGATTACAGGTGCATGACACCATGATGCCCAGTTCAAGTTAAGACTCTTAGTAGTATATGCATAAATTTAGATATGTTATGTTTCAAAACCAAAACATAAATAAAACTTAGAATATATTTTTTTCTATCTTGAATAGACCAAAACAATAAAAATTGATTGGCATTAACCAAAAGTATTATCTTTATACCAAGTGAAAAATATTATTCTATCTGTTTATGTATGTGGTGTTGTTGTTCTCCCTTATGCACAGTAGACAAGTGTTCTATTACTGAGTTATATACCCAGCCTAGAAATGAAAACATTTAGAAAAATTATTTACTCTAAAGATTCTAGAGGACATTGAACAAAAATGAAGGTATGAGATTCTTTCTTTCTCCTTCCTCCTCTTCCCTCCTTCTCCTCCCTCCTCCTCCTCCTCCTCCTCCTCCCTCCTCCTCCTCCTCCTCCCTCCTCCTCCTCCCCCTCCCTCTCCTTCTCCTCCTCCTCCTCCTCCTTCTTCTTCTTCACCAGATATTGAACCTAGGGGCCTTTAACCCTTGAACCACATCCCCAGCCCTTTTTATTTTTTATTTGAGACAAGGTCTTGCTAAGTTGCTTAGAGCCTCACTAAAGTTGCTGAGACTGGCTTTGAGCTAGCCATACTCCTGCCTCAGCTTCCCAAGCTACTGGGATTACAGGCATGCACAATTGTATCCAGCAGGATATGTAATTCTTTTGGGTTATGAATTATTTTTCTATTACTGAAAGTATTAAAATACACTGAATCATCTTTTTGTTGAACCATAGGAGATTCCCTGAATTAGCTTGTGGCTGGACCAGGTAAATGGTAAGAACCATTCCAACTGTGAGTGCCTATAACTTGGAAGTGATGGAAAAGGTTGATCAGAGATTGCTGGGCCATTAATTTCCCTGTTTACCACCTGAGGATGGGGCTCAAGGGCCCCCACTATATTGTTTTATTCCCATCCCCTTCCCCTTCTCTCCACCTAGGGGTCAGTGACCCTTCCAACCCCACTAGAGTTGCCTTGTATTTGACAGAATCCACAGGTACTCAACTATTGTCCTGCTATGATACTCTTCAAAACCATTTATACAGAAAGTAGTTATTTAAAACTGTGATAGCACTTGCGTGTGTTATTGTTCAACTTATGGACAAAGACTTGTAGACAACTGCAACCCAGAACTCATTGTTCAGTATGAGTTTTGATACTTATAAGCAGGAATACTATATCTAAGATAGCTTAAAGTGATGGGATATTGATAAATGAAAAGGTTGGTTCTAAGATTAAGAAGTTAATAAAAAGCACAGGTCATAAGGAAAAAAAATTGTGTTGCAATAAAATTGAAGAAAAAGCTTTATACTGGGTTGAGATTCAGATTAAGCAAAAGAAGAGTAATAAGTACCTGATAATAGTGTTTGCTATGGTTTGAGTGTGCCCACAAGGGTGCATTCATGTGTTGGGATTGTGGTCCCCAATGTGGTGGTGTTGAGGGGTAGGCATCATCCTTTACTCTGGCTTCCTTTCATATTATGTGATCTCTCCTTCTTTACATGCTCCTGTCATTGTGGTGCATTCACTTTCAAATAATGCTACCAAGAGAAACTGACCAGGACTATGTTCTCTGAATTTTCAGCCTCTAAAACTTTGAACTAAATAAACCTCTTTCAATTATAAATACCTGACCACAAGTATTTTGTTATAGTAATGGAAAGCAAGCTAATACAGTATTGAATAAAAAGTGATCTCCCATGTCATAGTTACAACAATATTTCCTTCTTAAAATATTAGTTTTAAAAATTAGATCACAGCATAGAAGAATCACTTTGATGTAATACTGAGTGGAAAAGATAAAATATTCTGGTTGTGTTTTAAGTGATGGATTCAAGAAAGAATATTCCCCTACTTTTTTCTTTTTAATTTAATAAGCATGTATTTTTATAATGAACACTTTATAATAGCATGTAGAATGGTTATGATATAATTAGGCAAAAAAAGCAAGATATACAATTTTATGCACTGAATTGCATTAGAAAATTACAGTCATGTTAAAAACAGGTACACAAAAATTATAAGGAAGGAAGTGCACCAAAATACTAACAATGATTATATTAAAGTCATGAAATTGTTGGAACGGATATTTTTCTACTTATTTAAATTTTTGTATATAAATACTATGATAAAAATTTTTAAATGAAAAACTGTATCAATCTATTGTCATGATTTTTTGTTACATATGAAATACATTTCCTTCATTTCAAAGAGGAAAAATCGGTTTTCATATATTTCTCAGGGCCCTGTTTATCTGCTGCTGATGATTACTGCATTAGCATCATTTAATGTTTTTCTTCTAACTACAAATAAGCAATACTTACAGTATATTCTTTTATAACATGTCCCTCTCATTTCCCTAAATTTGCCTATTTCTACTCAGAAGGAATGGCTAGGAACCTTTACTAGATATCTCCAAAGTCCCTGCAATCTATAATTCTTTAATTACATCATCTAACATTAACAAAAATTAGAGCAGATCTAGTCCATTCTCCCACCTTTCCCAATGTAAAGATATATAGGAACAATAGCAAAATATTTCATATCACCAACTAGTAAGATACCCCTTCCTTTGATACCCCTTCCTTTCCTATTCCCTGAGAAAGGAAGGTAGATTGGTTAGATTGGTACAATCTAACACTGAATGACATGAAATCGTAGGGCTCACTGGGAACAAGAATGATATAATTCAGAGTCAGGCTGATGGAAATTCTTATTTCACAGAGATGTGGATTACATTGACCTCATTCTACGAACCAAAAGTTCAGTTCTGAAGTGCCAACCCAAACAAAAAACAAAAAAATCTCGGATACTTAACCAATTAAAAATGAATATAAACTGTGATTTTTAACTTCTTGGTTTTGAGGTATATCTTGTATGATAAATTATTTTTCATTCAAGATGGAAAAGTATAGGAGGTGATTCAGTAAAGTCATTACACTTTTTAACTAAGGAGTATCCATCACATTTTGACATCATAAGATTCTCAACATTATAAAGTTTACATTAAATCACTGATCAAATATGTACTTCTGAACATTTTTTGTGGGTTTTCTCATTTAACTAAATGAGTAAGGACTGAATACAACCTCAAATATTTAAATGTACATGTATTTAAATTTTTAATTGTCACTATTGTTAAAATGTTTAAAATTATCTTGAGCCAAATTAAATAGGATTTTTTTTTTCAGTTTTCTTGCTTCAGTATCCCTAATGTCTTCTACATGGTAAATGCACAATAACTATTTGCTGAATGAATGAAGACTACCTCACAATTTTAAATTAATCTCATTCATGCAAATTTGTAATTTCTGAGTCTATTAATCAGACCTATTATAAAAATTTTTCATCAAATGTCTCTGTAGTCCTTTGCAAGCCTGAATTTCCACATTTGCTGCTAGGTATAATACCAAGTCTTAAAAGCAGGCACTAATACCTGTGTTAAACATGTAAAGAAAACATGCAAGAAACAGAATTGCAACCAGAATATGATAAGGCATATAAGAAGCAGTATAGCAGGTTCATGAACCAGAATGTTAGGTTTTGTTCTAGATGCTAAGGATTTAATGGTATGCAAAACAGATAACCTTTTTGCCTTCAGGGAGTTTATATTTCAGAGGCCAGGGATGGAAAACAGATAAAAAAGATAATTTCTGATTGTGTTGAATACCAAAAAAAAAAAACAAAAACAAAAAAAAAAAACAACAACACAAAGGATTGGACTGCTAATCCAGACTTATCAGAATCTAGGCTACTACTCAGTATCAAAAGTTACTTATAATTTCAAGGATACATGTGCACAGGAGTACAGATGAAACATGGAGAAGTTCAGGATGCCAACACTGTCTCTAAGATTCTTTCTTGCCACATTAGGATGTGTTTTGACCCAAATTTAACTTATAAAGTCTCCAATTACTGTGAATACTTAGAGGAAGAACACCCAAATTATTAGTAAGAGCAACAACAAAGGGTATAAATAGGAATATGTTCATATATTCTAGAAACAGCAAGGAAGCCAATGGTAGTAATGACAGGCTGATCAATTAGGACCTGGGAAGCCATAGTAAGTAAAAGTACTTTGTATTTTTTTTTCTAAGTGAATTAGGAGCCTTAGAAGTAGAGTTCTAAGCAGTGGAGTGACATGTCTTACTTTACCTTTTTTAAAGGATCCCTCCTTAACTGCAATGTGAAGAGTGAACTGCAGGGGCCAGAGTGGGAGCACAGGACGCACTTTAAAGTCTACTTTAGTAGTTCATGAAGAAATGACAATGGCTTAAACTCAGATGATGGATATAGAAGTGGTCATATGAGGTCAGATTTATAATTTGAAGGCAGTAGATATCGGAAATTGCTGATATATCATACACTGGATTTTTAAAAAATAATCTAACTTTCTAATTTCTCTTTTTTTTTTTTTTTTTAGAATTTTTTTTTAATATTTATTTTTTCTTAGTTCTCGGCAGACACAACATCTTTGTTGGTATGTGGTGCTGCTGAGGATCGAACCCGGGCCGCCCGCATGCTAGGCGAGCGCGCTACCGCTTGAGCCACATCCCCAGCCCCCTCTAATTTCTCTTTTAACTATCAAATTTAGTCTAGTTGCATTTATTTTCTGCTATCTTTGGATTGACCAAATGTTCTCTAACTCTTTTATTTTCTATATCAACTTGTAAGGTATACATATAATTTGTACTCTATTGTAGTTAACCTTGATATTTAAAACATGTATCTTACATACTATAGTTGCCCAGTAAGTTACTTCTAATATTTAGTAATGCTCCCTCTTAAAAAGATTAAAAATTGGAGATGTAGCTGAAAGGTGCATGCACAACACGTATAAGGCCCTGGATTCAAACCCCAGCACTGCAAAACAAATAAACAAAACACACACACACACACACACACACACACACACACACACACACACACACACACAGATCATTTACTGATATCTCACGTAGATTTGTTATTTTTCTCCAGAGTATTAATATTGCTATTTTATGATTAATTAATCAAATATCAATGGAATTTCAGAGTTAAAGAGGCAAGTTGCGCATATACAGCTACTTCACTTTCTCTCAAACCTCACTAAAATTTCAGTAAATAAATTTATGTATTTATTTATTTACTTTCTCTTTGCAGAGTTGGGGATCAAAACTAGCATGCTAGGCAAGCACTCTGTCATTGAGCTGTATTCCCAGTCCAGTAAATAAATATTTTCTTAAACTTACTAAGGGAGAATAGAAAAGGATGCAATGAAAATAAGATTTTGGAAGCTGGAAAGCAGATGGATGAGTGACAGTGATCTACTAGAATCAGAAAAGGAAACCTCAAGCCAGCAGTGAGTAAAGAATTCTCACAAAGCATGGGTTGCTTCAAGAACCGGAGGTGACTAAGTAGGTTCTAAAATTAGGAGCACTAGCATAAAATCTGTTTGAAAAATGAACCCATAAATCCCCTCTCAGTTTCTCCCTGGGTAACCACCTCTCTCTCTGACCCAGCAGGAGTCTAGAGACAAATCCTCTGCAGAGTATAAAACAGAAGGTGCCTTAACTGGCAGCTAGGTGCTTTTGCTTCCCAGGCAGAAGACTAGAAGATTCTATTTTGAGAAATCAAGACTGCAAAAGAGAAAATTCACAGATTCTGATGTTGGTAAGTCCCAGAATACCCAAATGATGAAGTTTAACTTGACCATCTTCATGCTCAATTTGTTAATGAGCTGACAGCTCTGACACATGAAGAAAGCTACTAACAGAAAGAAAGATGAAAACAAATATGAATATCAACTTGAAGAGATTATACAAAGAGAAGAAAATTTTACATAAGCTATCACCAATATTTCAGAGATATGAAACCTCTGAAAAAGAAGCTATTGAAAAAAAGGGACTCTTATAATGTTTTGAACAACCAATAAAAAAAAAAGAAAAAAGGGACTCTTAAGAACAAAAACAAGCTACTAAAAATTAAAAATAGCAGAAATGAGAAACTCAATAAAAATATTGTAAGAGAAAGTTCAAGAAATCTACCAGAGACAGAAAGTTCAAGAAATCTAACAAAAAGAGACAGAAAAAAAGTAAATAATAAGAAATCTAGAAGAGTAGCCCAGAAGAACACAAATAAATAGTAGGAGTCCCAAAAGAGATAACAAAGAAAATGAATGGGTTAGTTAAAAATCATTAAAAAAAATCACAATAAAATTTTCTGGAACTAAACTATGTAAGTCTCCAAAAGTTTGAAAATGTCCACCAAGTATCTAACACAGATGGAAATGGATCAACCCAAGGTAAATCACTGTGAAATTTCAAACACTGGAGAAAAACAGATTGTCCAGCTAGAGGAATAGCTTCAAAACTCTTAATAAAGACCTTGAATGTGTAATTCTATCCCCACTAGCCAAGTCATTTTCAAACATACAAAGTCTGAAAATTTTACTTTCAATGCACTCTTTTTCCAAGAAGCTATCAAAGCATATGCACAAATGATACAGGAACTGGAAAGAGAAATCTGGGATATAAAGAAATCCAACTCTGAAGAGGAAAAATGAAAATTCCCTGGAATATCATAGGACTCCCAGAATGACAAGTACACAGGTACAGGGATTAACCATTCCATATTGAAGTTGTTTGAGTAAAGAGATAGCTAAATTAAGGACTATCACTACTAAAATCTCCTTGTCATGGCATCCTATTTTTACCCAACAGAATTCCAGGATAAACCTGGCCCAGTTCTTTTGGATCACTGACCTATTGTTATTATGTGCTGGTTGGTAGTTCTTGCTCAGTCTTCTATGCCTCACTCCTTGGCCCTGATGAGAACTTCTAATTCAGTTCTAAGTAACTTTTTACTTTAACCTAATTCTAAAAACTAGTAGATCATGGTGAACTTAGAAATAAAAAACACAGAGCAGCTAATTCCTTTGGGTTATTTTCTATGGAACATTCAACACCTCGTTCACATTACAGCTCTTTCTGATGATAGCTATGGCAGCCATGAAAATGTACCTCTTTAATCTCCACTTGAAGGAAATATAATCGAATGATGCCCCAGACATCATATTTGAGCCAAAGCCACACTTCCCATGGGCTGTTCCCAGACAATAATAGTGTGGCAGGGACACTAAAAAAGTCCTATGCCTGCAAAGGAAGACTCCTCTGCAGGGCAAGTCAGACTGAGGACTACCTGTTAAGCCTTGTTTTCTAGAACTGCTGCCAGATGTCTCTCTTCCTAACTAACCTTCCTTCCTTCCTTCATCTCTCCATCACAGGGATCAGACCACCCTGCATTCTGACACCTTACCCAGTTTCTACTGGCTCTGACATCCCCTTCATGGGTATTCTCTCCAATAAATTTCTTGCACATGTCATGTTTATTGTTTGCTTCTTACAGTACCCAAAGCATCGCAAGTGGTGCCAGAAGTAGTGTAAGAACACAAGCGTGAGATGGAGATCCAAGCCAGGTTTTTTCTCTGCTATGTAGCTAAAAAGGATGATGTCCTAAGTGGCAATTAGACCACTGACAGCCTCTGGCAATTGATTGCTAAAGATTTCAGCAAAGGTGACCTCTGAAAATTCCATGAAAAGGAATGTCCTTGTAGATGCCACAATTCAAGCATTTGAACTATAAGGGAAGAACAGTGCCTACAAAGCAACAGAGTTGGCTGTAGTTTACACTGATGCCCTGTTGAGGAATAATGAGAAATGGAGGGCCACTGTCAACAGACAAAGGATAGATTGAAAAGCATAAGGACTCTTCCGTAGTTTACAAAGAAACTCTTATCTCCTGCAGTGAAAGAACAGGCTCAGTTATGCAACATATAAAACAGGAGGGATAAATTTCTGTGAAAGATAATATAATTATTTTAGGCTTTATAGGCGATATAAGATCTTTGTTGCATATTTTTCTTGTTTGTTTTTAGAATACTTTAATAAATGTTAAAACTGGGCTGGGGTTGGTTATAGCTCAGTGATAGAGCACTTGCCTCGCAAGCATGAGGCACTGGGTTCGATCCTCAGCACCACATAAAAAATAAATAAATAAAAATGTTAAAACCATCCTTAGCTCAGCCTATACAAAACAGGCTGTGGGAAGGATTTGGCCTGGGTTTTGATTTGACATCCCTGAAATAGAAAACATAATAATTCAGTATATCCAAAGGTGTTTAAATGCTTAGCCAACAAAGGTATTTAAGGTCAAGGTCCTTATTGCAAAACCCTGGCAGGCTGACATGTGGGATGCAGCAATCCAGATGGAGGCCCCTGAGGATGGTGGTTGGGTAGATCTCTTGGACACTCTGGACATGCACCTTTACCCAAGTACATGGTGGCACTTCTGCTGTACTGCAGAAGACTCACCAGGACCCTTGTCTGGAGCTTCCCCACCTCCTCTCCCAGCAGACAGATTGATAAAATGTGAGTTAAATCCCAGCATAACCTGGCCTGATACTGGAAGAATGAGGCTATACACTGAAATAGCAAAAGAAATTAGCAAGAAGCTAGCTAAGTATCTCTGAGATAGGATGAAAGTGAATTACCCACAGCTGACCAAGAAGGCTGGAATACAACACAAGATAAGTAAGAATGCTTTAGGTCCTTTCTCAGGACATAGGACCTAACACATTGGCCAGGAACCAAGAGATAGGGCAAATCTGCTGCCAGGATGGCCCTTACGGACCTAAATCAAGTGATGGCCAAACAGTGAGTAAAATAAAAAGGTCAGCTAATAGGTGGGCAGGCTAGAATGGATATATCATGTATGAGTCAGAAAACCCACCTGAAGATTATGTTCCATGGGAAGAGAGTAGAATGGACAATGTACTGCTCATTAAGAACCCCATGAACATGCTGGTGAAAAAGGCAATAGCATTACTAAGTTCTGCCATGGTCTCCTCCGCAGGCCTGAGTTGACAAGATTAGGCAGTCATAAATCTGGATTTGTTAATACCTATGTAATGATTTGCCAGCCAACTCCCTGAAACCCTGGTAACAGAAACCAGATGAGAATTGCTAAACCACAGAAGCTAAGAGGTCTCATATCATGACCAGTAAGGTGGAAGAGGGAGCTAAGGGAAACTGCAGAGATGCTTAATAGAACAGTGAGTGAGAAGTGAAATAGATGGATAGCCAACAAGGATGCTTCTTAACATCTAAAACCAAGAAAGGTCAAGAATGGAAGAGCGCAGGAGGCTGAGGATGGTCACCCCAATAAAAGGCACAATGCTTGCTTAGTTCCTAAGCTTCAGTTAATAATTTTACCTACACAGGTCTTATTTGTCAAAATCTTTTAGTTCTCCTTTAAAATTAATTTAAATCCTCCATAATTCCACTTAGATTTGAACTTCAAAGAATATAAACCTCTAAATATCCTTTCTACTTGTATTAAAATGCTATTATGTCCTTCTGGTTACCACATGCTGTAGATCTGAGAAACTTAATATCAAAGGAAGGACTGTTAGGTAAACTGTATGTCAACAAGATTTCTACTGACTCCTCTCATAGCTGCCAGTTTTTAGAATATCACAAACAGGAAGAAAAGCAAGTAACTAAATATAGAATATTGCGTGGATGATGATACTGATTTTTTAAATGGTCTATAATAAGTGATTTTTTTTCAATGATCTATTTCAACATAAGATTTCATAAGATTTCAAGTTGATCTTTGAGAAGCAAAGAGTTGAAAGTGTAGAAATTAAAAAGAGAAGTGGGTTTCTACACAACATTCAAGTGGACAACAACTATGGAAGTGAACACAGATTTCAACTTTTTATAGAATAATTTTAAAGCATATACACAAATAGATTAAAATAGAACATTTAGCAATATGACATGTTTCCTTAGATGTTTATTAAAAGCTTCAATTTCCTATAGACATTTTATAAATATGTGTTTTCCCCTTGTTTATTTGGGAAAGTTCAAAAAGGATAGTGAAAGCTATTTTAAGTACATTACTAAAATTTAGCTAGAATAAACTATAGTGTTATACAAATACAGAAGAACACAGATAGGTTACTGATCCATAACTATTTTAAACATTTCGTAATTTTCAAAGGCCATGTTGATGTGCCTATGAAAAAGGTAAAGGCAAAATAAAACTTTGGACTAGAGCAGTGGCATATACTTGTAAACCTAGCAACTCAAGAGGCTGAGGAGATTTACAAGTTTAAGGCCAGTCTGAGCAACTTAGTGAGACACTTTCTCAAAATAAAAAATAAAAAGGGCTGGAGATGTAGTTTGGTGGGAAAGCACCCATGGTTTCAATCCCCAGTACCAAAAAATAAATAAATAAATACAAATGAAAACAAGAACTTGAGACCTAAGCATCCACTGTGGCTAAGTGTCCAAATCAGTGAGACAGTTTATGGTAGAGAGTTACCTGCAGAGCAAGCAAACCCAAATAAGCACCAAATGGCCACCAAGTAACAGGTGACTTCTTATAGCTATTAAATTTAATCCTCAGAAAAACATTTATTATTATTATACTTCTTTGTCAAAAGTGGAACTAGGTTTTGAAAAACCAAGCAGCTCTCTGCACATAGTTATAGGCAGAGACTATAGATTTAATCCAGATCTTCTGATACTAGCTGTAGTATTTGTTCTACTTTGGCAAACTTTTCTTGTAAAAAGCCAGATAATAAATATTTCAGGTTTTGCAAGCTGCAGAGTCTCTGTCCACACTACAACCTTGTGATAAGAAAACAGTTACAGATAACGTGTTAATAAATGGATCTAACCAATGTTCCATAAAAATTCATTTACAAATATAAGTGGTGGGAAGAAATCAATTTGGCCAGTGTTATGGCTTGCCAATCATAATATACATTAAAACATTAATATACATTAAAAATTACTAAAGATTCTCCTTTTCTGACCTTCAGAGTTATTTTTCATTTCTGCTCTGCTTATTCTACTGAACACTCAACAATTATTATGACATCATATATTCATCTTCCCATTTCTAACTCTGCCCTAGTGCACTGGGCTGCCTCTCTCTAACACCAATTCCTTTTATTTTTTATTTTTTGGATAAACACTTTAAGGTATCTTTCTTTTCTTTTCGTTTCTTCCTTTTAATGTGAATACCAATACTGGAAAAATGTTTTGCTTTGTTTTTCTCCTACTCTTAGTAAAAATACCTTTTTGGAATCTCAAAATGGAAAAAGAATGCATTCTTAAAATTTTCAATATCCTCACTGAATATTTTTAAATGTTAATGAAAACTTGATACTGCTTTCTATTTTCCAAGGTGCTAATATCTGTGCAACAGTGTCATCTTTGTAATCTTCCATGACTTAATTATATATATTTCTCCAGGACTCAAAACATGTCTTGTAAAGTAGAAATCAGATGCCTTCTTAAGAAAAGTACTGTATTTCAGAACTTGGGTAGGCAGATGACAAACAAAATAAAATTAGATAAAGTTGTATTAAACCAGACTGTAGCTTATGATTCAACTTAGAGCACTAAAAATCATGGAAAATTATTATCATTCACGTAAAACTATATTATCATGTGCTGTTCTTGATTCATTTTCATTTTCATTTTATATAATGTCAAATAAACCACCTGCCATGCTTCTTCCTCCTAGAGGGAGAAGCATGGAGGGTGGTTTATTTACCATTTAAATTATAGTTGCTTATACCCATTTAAATTATAGTAGCTAAATACTAATTCTTAGAATTCACAAAACATAAAAATGAACTGAAGTTTTATAAATATTTTATATGTTTTGAATTTACTTCAAATTAGTTTCAACATTGGTCCCTGAATTAACATACTTAAATAAAAATCATTTTTAAATTCTAAAAAAAAAAAAAAAACATGTCTTGTTAGATATCATTCTTTATATATATATATATATATGCATTTTTTTTTTAGGTGTAGAAGGACACAACACAATGCCTTTATTTTTATGTAGTGCTGAGGATTGAACTCGGGTCCTGCCGGTGCTATGCAAGCGGCTCTACTGCTGAGGCACAATCCCAGCCCCAAATATCATTCTTTTTTTAGGGGGTGGGGTGGGACGGGGGATTAAACCCAGCAGTGCTCTCCACTGCCCTTTTTATTTTTTATTTTGAGACAGTCTTGCTAAATCACTGAGGCTGGCCTCAAACTTGTGAATCTCCTGCCTCAGGCTCCCTGATGCTGGGATTACAGGACATATGCCACTCACCATTTAACTTACTCCATTTACTTTGAAGCAAATTTTGAAGTATTATTATAGAGAAACTGTCTTGTCCAGATCACAATTCCTTCTCTTAACAAAATAATAAATAAGCAAGGAATGTGCTAGGTATGCAGAAAAAGAAGGTAAATAAAATTTCACTTCTTTGCCTCTCTATCTTATCCTCTTTATTAATCCCTGGCCTCTGCCAAAACTCACAATTTAGATAAGCAATTCTGAAAAGCTTCTTCTCCTGCTGTGGCTCAGGTAGCTTTATCCCCCTAAGGTCTGTGCTTTGTCGAACTGAAAGCTGCACTTAAAATTAGATTAGGGCTGAAGGTTTGGCCCTAATAAAATAAATAAAGTACATGCCTAGCATGCACAGGGCCCCTGGTTTCAAAGGAAGAAAAAGGGTAGGAGGAAGGAAGGGAAAGGAAAAGAAAAGAAGAAAGAAGAAGAGGGAAGGATGAAGGGAGGGGAAGATAGTAGACAAAAAAAAAAAAAAAAAGCCAAACAGAAACAAAACAGGAAAGCCAAACAGGACATGAAGGTCTCTGGTCTTGTGTTGCTCATCTGTTGCTTAATTCTCCAGAGACTTAGCTATAGGAGGCTACGGTTTTGGATTAAGCTCCTGTATTGGGCTCCAAAAGACCAAGCTAAAAATCAAAATGGAGTCATACTAAAGTTCAAGATCATCAAACCAAAATTAAATTGTTATCTTCTTTTCCCAGCAATCAAGAGACAGAGAATAACCAAATATTTCAAATAGACCATTTTGGATTGGCATAATAATTAAGTTCTGAATGTTTTAATCCTCACCCCCCCCACCCCCACAACACACACACACACACACAAACACACAACCTGGTGATAATCAACCAGTTATTTTACTGTTGTTCTATCTTCCTTTGCCTGCCTTATAAGAAAGTAAAATAACTAATAGTCTTTGTTCTTTGCTTCTGCTTTCTTTGGCTTTTCTCTTTAAAATCAACTCCTCTGCTCAGTTTATATGCTTAGTCTACTTTATGGAATGAAGTGTTGCTCAGTTTAGGATCACAAAATAAAACCAATCAAGATCTTTAAATTTGTTGTGATTTTTTTTTAACATCAGTATTTCAAATAATGGTCAATATAAAGTCAGGATATATAAATATAAATATATATTTATATTTATATATAAAAAAGTCAATATAAAAAATATTATTCTGTTACTAATTGTTGTTCTAAAAGTTTTTTTAATTTCCTCTAATAATTATAAATTCCTTAAACTCAGCTTCTTTTTCTGCTTCTATTTATTTATTTACTATATGCCTTTCATTTGTCATTGGTCTTTCTGCATATGGTCAGTACATTGTATCTACTGGCCTTTCCTCACCTAATTTTAAAAAGATGATAATATTAAAGTGGATTTTATTAGATTAATTATGTTACTTGATAATAGTCATTTCTTCAATATATGATTTAAGTTTTTTAGGTCAGCTGGTTGATATACACAGCTGCCCTATTATTTTCAAAGAACACATTCAGTAGTTTAAAGAATTTTTAATTTCAAGTAAGGATTACAAAAAAAAAAAGTTAGGAGTCAGAGCCTAGGAGAGTTGATTGGGCAAGATTTCCTCAGCCCCACCTACCTCTGCAAGCAGATCATGTAGCTCTCCTTCACTAGGGCAGCATCCTAATGACCTGATAATTGTCCCAATTTCTCTGGGGGAAAAACAGAACAAAACAAAACAAAACAAAACCACTGTCAATAGTTTGAGAATAAACTCTTAAAAGGCAAGTATTATATAAATTACCCAGTTAAATAATTATCTCAATGATTCCAGATCATAGGTAGCATAGAAAACCAAATCACTCTCAAATGGGGCCTTCATTTATTGCCATCCATCCAAGCTGGCAACCTATGCTGGGTTCACAAAATCTGACTACTTCAATAACTTAAGAAAACCATAAAAAAAAGCACACAAGCACACAGAGGTACCTTTTCAAAATCCGGGGATGGCTCTGTGACCCTAGGGGTTCATAGAAAGAGAAAGAGTCACAGGAATTCTTTATCTTATATAGGGGACACACTAGGGGAGTTTCCATGAAACATTCTATCCAAAAAAGGGCAAAGGGTAGGATTACAAAGGGACAAGGAGGCAGCCTACTCCAGTTGGGCAACACCAACTCCCAGTGCTGCACCTTTCAATCTGAGCAGAGGCAAGTCCACTTGCATTGCAATAGGTGTGATACCAGTCCAGTACCTCTTTACTCAGGACTTAAAGGTGTGGGCACAGCTCCTATCCAGGGCGGCCCCCAACACTCATGGTTATAAAAGATATTTTCTGGGGAAAGGAAAAGGCAAACAAATGAACCAAAGAGAGATGAAAGAAATGTTTTCACTGACTGGCCAAAATTAAAAAGTCCTAGAAAAGGAATAAAAAGAGAAAGAGGGAGAGCAAGAATAAGAAATGCCCACCTCTTGCCAGCTGATTTTAATTGTTACTTAACTCTTGGTCCTGAGTTTTCACATCTGTAAAATTAGGATGCTGATATCTACATCCAGAAGTTTGTGGTGAAGTTTACATTAGTGATAGGAGTAAAATGGAGGAGTATTTTAAAGGAGGGTCTGTAGTGCCACACTGCCAGGGGCCAAATCCTAGTTCTACAACCTGCCAGAGCAGGTGGGTACCTGATTACATCTCCTAGTAAGTAGAACACTGCATCTTTTTCCAAACACTTAGAACTGAACTGAAGACACACTAAGAATCAAATATAATACTATACAACCATATATGTAATACATATTATATAATACATACAATATAGTATATATAATCTACCATATATGTACATATATCTACTATAACATGAAGCACAGCTCTTGGGAGAGTAGCCATGCAAAAAATTACTCCTTTTCCCCTCCCCTACATTGTTGTATACAATGTAATTCAGTTCAACAAATAATCTAAGAAAAGTATAAATTCTATTTAATGATCTCTGGTTATAAAGATCAGAATTTATATTCAAATTAAATAACTTCCACTAAAAATTATTAAAATTAAGGTCATAGTATTTGAATACTAACTTAACACAATTTCCCTTAAATAGAATATTTCTTTATCATTCTGGATAAATTTAGTGGAATTTTATTTACTCCCTATTTTACTGGGAAAACATTTTAAGTAAGAATTTTTGTATTCTTCAAGAGGTTGCAGAATGACTACAAACTTAACAGAAAAACCTAAAGTCAATAACTATGGAAGACAGGATTATTTTCATTAATATTTTCCTTCATAATAAATGAAAGTAAAACAAAACATAAAGGTCAACTGTATTTCATACCTCCTATGAGTAACTATAGTCATAGTTTTTGTGTTATTTTTTATGTCTATATCCCAAACCTAAGCAGAATCTGAACATGATAGTATTACTGGAAACTAAAAATATTTCTAAGATTACACTTTCTCTCAATACATCCCTAGAGGTGTTCTGTGAAAATTGACAACAGCAATGAAGTAAATATGCTATGTGAAACTTCAGACTGGCCACTGTATACATGATAAAACATAGATAATGAGGCAGGGACAAAAAAAAATGTGATTTTTGTAAAGATAGACTTTCCCCTTTACAACATTCTAGGCCTCTTAGCACATTGACTTACAGAACTGCTTAAAACTTCAGAGTCAGAGGGACAAGCTAAAGCTGTGTTAACTTACAACAAAAGGGAGGACAGGAAAGGTAGGTAGGAAAGAGACCTGATAGGCCTTGCAGGCAAGAATTTTGAAAGAGGTAAATGGAAGAAAAAAGTTCTAGGGGCTGGGGATATGGCTCAAGTAGTAGCACGCTCGCCTGGCATGCATGAGGCACTAGGTTCGATCCTCAGAACCACATAAAAAAATAAAATAAAGATATTGTGTCCACCTAAAGCTAAAAAATAAACATTTAAAAAAAAAAAGAAAGAAAAAAAGTTCTAGGCCTGTGCTTTCCAATATACTAGCCACTAAACTGTATCTGGCTATTTAGCATTTGAAATGTTACTAGTCCAAAGTGAGATGTACCAGAAGTAGAAAATGTGCACAGATTTCAAAGATAATATAATACCGGGTTTCTAAAAGGCACACGGGTCACTCCAGTTGAACTCCGCTGACTGGGCTGCACAAAATAACCACACAAGAGACACAAATATTTTTTTCTCTGGGGTCTCTGTGACAGCTCCTCTGACCTTAAGGGTCCGCAGGAAGAGAGAGAGAGAGCACATGAAGCTATTCAAATGAGGCAAGAGGTCAGATTTCAGGGGGGCTGAGTCTATCTTCTTGATGTCCACTGACAGAGGTTAACTGACATCTAGGTAGACCACACCTAAGGGCACAGTAAGAAAAGGGGACACACACAAAGCACTTTCATGAAACATTCTGTCCTAAACAGGGCAAGGGGTTATATTACAAAGGAACAGAGTAACTCCACCCATGGGGATGTAGGAAGGCACGCCCAGGCACAAAGACACAGACACTCAACCCTAGAAGAGCAGGGCAGTCTAGCAGCATGGGTGCCTGATGCCACATCACACAGGGGAGTTAACTCAGTCACGTGCAAGGTTGGTCTCCCACAGTATAAAAAGACAGTGTAAAATATTTTATTAATATTTAATAGTGATTACAATATTAAAATGACATTTTAGACATTCAAATCTTAAACCTATTAGGTTAAACTAGACATACTGTTAAATTAACTGTGCCTATTTCTTTTTTTACTTTTTTTTTAAATTGCTATTAGCAATTTTAAAATTCAATGTGTAATACTCCTTTTGAATAGTGCTTTTCTAGGGAATAGCTGCCATCCTGAACTAGACTTTGAGAAGAGCGATAAAGAGAAAATTATAATAACATCATACTGTGTAACAACATTCCCCCTTATGCCTCTCTGAGAAACTTCAAACAATATTTTAATTGTCCATGGAAGGAGTGGAATAAAATTTCTAAGTAGTGTAACTACAGTTGATAATAATTGATTATATATTTCCAAACAGCTACTAGAGAGGGTTCTAAATGTTCCCAACACAAAAAAGTGATATTTGAAGTTGTATATATACGAATTACCTCCATCTGATCACTACACATTGTACACGTGTGTTGAAATATCACACTGTATCCTATAAATATGTTTAATTATTATTTGTCAATTAAAATTTGTTTTTTGTGGGGCTGGGGATATAGCTCAGTCAGTAGAGTGTTTGCCTTGCATGCACAAGGCCCTAGGTTCAATCCCCAGCACAACAACAACAACAAATTTTTTTTTTTTAATTTAAGATAAAGCCTAGCTTTGTTGCATAGGCTGGTCTTGAACTCCTCAAGTGATCCTCCTGCTTCAGTCTCCTGAGTAGCTGGAAATACAAGTACATACTACTGTATCTGGCTCTATGTCAACTAAAAATTTTGATAATTTTTTTTAATTTAAATTGTTTTTAATGCTTTTTGTACACTGGACTGTGATTTCTTTATAATATATTTATTTCTAATATATTCATATAGTGAACTCAACATGGCCGTTCTATATGCAAGTTAAGTACTATATATGAGATTATAACACAAATTTCTGTATTTTAACAACTAATATTTTCTCTTTTTCTAAACATTCTTTTAGTTGTTGATGGACCTTTATTTTATTTATTTATTTATATGTGGTGCTGAGAATCAAACCCAGTGCCTCACACATGCTAGGCAAGCACTCTACCACTAAGCTACAATATTTTCTTAATATCTGATTTGTATAATATTTGGAAAGTACTTTCACATATACCATCTTACCTGATCTTCATTCACTTCTTCTCCATCCTAGGTATCTAGGAATATTATCTCAATTTACAGATAAAGAGATTAAAATTAAGTATAAATGATTTAACCATGGTTACATAGCTAGCAAGTAGCAACATTAAAGTTAAAATGCATTTTTAGTAATTCCAGATCATACTCATTCAACATAATGAATAAGAGTACCTACTATGTGCCAGAGACTAGGTTAGGTACTAGGGATACAGAAATGAATAAGATAAAAATTATCCTTTCTCTCATGGAATTTATGTTCTAATGGAGAAAACTGACAAACAGGCAATTATTATAATAATAATAAAAAAAAACTGGGCAAAGGGCAGTGGTTGGTAAAAGGTATCATGGGGATACAGAGAAGGCCCCTAACCTAGACTGGAATTGTAGATCCCAGGAGTAGCTTCCATCAGAATTGACTTTTGAACTACTTAAAAGCATACATAGGAAAAGAAATGTTTCAAGCAAAGGAGACAGCATACTTCAGGCCCTAAGTTCACGGAGATCACTTGCCATTCAAGGATCAAAAGAAGTTCAGCGTAACTGGAATATAAGGTTTAAGACAGGAAAGAACAAGAAAGTAAACCAGGGCTGGGGTTGTGGCTCACTAGTCAAGTGCTCGCCTAGCATGCATGAAGCACTGTGTTTGATCCTTAGCACCAAATAAAATTATAAATATTGTGTCCACCTAGAACCAAAAAAAAAAAAAGTAAATTAGAGTCCTGACGAGTGGCCAGATTACATGGGACCTTGAAAACCATGCTAAAGAGTTTAATTTCTAATGCTACAGAGTAACACTGAAGGATTTTTAAGTAGCATGGTGACATGATTAGACTGAAGTAATGACATAGTCATACATGTGAGAAATGATGTATGTTCAAAGTTTTTCACTACAGCATTATTTGTAATTATTTTTATAGGCTAAAACAAACCAAATGTCCAATAATAGGCTGATTAAATAAATTATGTTTTATCTATACAATGGGATAACATTCTTAAAACAAAAGATATTCTTTATATTCAGACTTGAAATGATGCCCCAGATACATTATTATGTAAACAGGGTGAAGTGCAAAAAAAATTTGTTACCATTTGTAGGGTTTTTCTCTAGGTTAGAGATGGAGCTCAGGGGCTCACACATGCTAGGCAAGTGCTTTCCCATAGAGCTACATGCCCAATCCCATTACTATTTAAAAGAAAAACAAAGGAAAGAAGAAATGTATCTCCAGTCTGGCAGTCTGCACAAGGAGTAAGTAACATTACCTGGAAAATAGGTAATGCCTTGGGGAGAGTTAGTGGCAAAACAAAGGCTGGAGGAAGCTTTACAGTATATTTACCTTTTGAACCTTCTGAATTTCAAGCAAATGAATAAATAAATCTTAAATAACTTAATAAAATAAGATGAATATCCTAGTTGCAAGACATAAAACTGCTGCCATAACCAAGAAAGACAAGTACAGTTGGTCTGACCAAAGGGCAGTAATGAAGGACAAGAAGAGTAAATTAAAAGCCCAGATAGTAGAAATCCATCAAACCTCATGAACTACTGAATATAAGAAGGGAAGAAGATCATAAAAGAGGTAAGGGTGAATTGGTAATGAGTTAGAAAAAAGGTGAGAAACAAATTTAGGAAAGAGGGAGGTGAAAAGTTCCATTCTGGATATGTTGAATTTCTAAACATGCATATATATTTTTGCTTCTATTAGTGCATTATAGTTGAACATAATAGTTGAGTTCATTTGGACATAACCATACATGCATGGGATTTAATTTACTCTATTTCAGTCCCTGGTTTCCCCACTTTCCTTCCCCTCCTTCTTCTCCCTACTCCTCTTCCTCTGTACTATTGGTCTACCTTCCATTTATTGATCTATTTATTCTTAATTAGTGCTTTACAAATATGCATAAAGGTGGAATTCACTGTCATAGAGTTATACATGCACACAGTATAATTTTGTCAAATTCATTCCTCATACCCTCCCTTTTCTTTTCCCAATCTCCTTTTTTTATCCCACTGACCTTACATCTATCTTCATGATATCCAACACCCTCCCTGCTTATTCCCCTTCCTTTGCTATAGCTCCAATATGCACATTCTTGCTGGCTTCCAAGCTCTGACCATGTTTCAGAGTTTTATTTGCTATGAGCAACCGTGAGGGATAAGATGACATCTTCCTGCCAGTATAAACAGCAGGCCTGTTTACTGCTTGCTATAAAAGCAGATGATTCCCTAAGCTCAATATTGCTTTCTGCAACGCTACCATTTTTTGTGCAAGCATCCATCTGGGTCTATCACTGCAGAACTCTGAGGGCAAGGGTAACTGACACCCATAAGATTAAGCTCATGTCCCCTGCTATGCCCACCATGATGAGGTCCTTTGTCACTGACCTGGGAGTGTCATGCCAAGGAAGATATTTTAAAACTTTAGGACCTGAGAGATGTGAGCATGTCTTAATACTAGTGAGAATAAGCCAGTGCACAGGAGGCAATTCACAGAGTGAGTGGTCTCACTGAGGAAGGGCAAGGTCTGGGCCAGGTGCTTAGTGTTGGGTGTCCACAAGGCCACCCCCATCCTAAGACCTGCAACCTGCAAGTTGCTACAGGAGAGAGATGGCAGGGTCTTCCTTATAATCTTACGAAAATTCAGTCTCCCTTCTTCTGCCTCTCTTTAAAGAACCCATCACCCAAAGGTACCAAAAACATACAGAGAAAAAAAAAAAAAAAACAACACCCTTTCCAACAAATGGTCCTGGCAAAACTGGATATCCATATATAAAAGAATGAAAGTAGATCCCTATCTCTTACTCTACATAAAAGCCAACTCAGAGTGGATCAAACACCTAGGAATTAAATAAAAAACTTTGCCACTGTTAGGGGGAAAAAAAAAAGGCCAATACTCCAACATACAAATGCAGGCAATGACTTTCTCAATAGAACCCCTCAAGTTCAGGAACTAATACCAATAATTGAGATGGGATGGCCTCAAATTAAAGATTTTGCACAGAAAAAGAAATAAGAGTATAAAGAAAGAGCCTAGAGAATGGGAGAAAATCTTTGCCAGTTACTCTTCTGACAAAGGATTAATATCTGGAATATATAAAGAATTCAAATCAACATAAAAAAATCCAAGTAATAAATGGGTAAATGAATTAAACATATTTCTCAAAAGAAGTCCAAATGGCCAGAAAATATATGAAAAAAAAAATATTTAACATGTTTAGCAATCTGGGAAATACAAATCAAAACTAGACTGAGATTCCATCTCACTCCAATTCGAATGAGAGTCATCAAGAATACAAATGGTGGTGCAAACCTGTAATCCCAGCGGCTCAGCAGGCTGAAGCAGGAGGATCACAAGTTCAAAGCCAGCCTCAGCAAAAGCAAAGCACTAAGCAACTCAGTGAGACCCTGTCTCTAAATAAAATATAACATAGAGCTGGGGATGTGGCTCAGTGGTCGTGTGCCCTTGACTTCAATCCCCAGTACCAAAAAAGAAGAATACAAATAACAATAAATGCTTGTGAGTATGTGAGGGAAAAGACATTTTTACACACTTTTGGTGGGATAGTGGTTGTAACTAGTACAACCACTATGGAAATCAGTATGGGGTTCCTTAAAAAACTAGGAATGAAACTACCATGTGACCCAGCTATACCACTTTCAATGTTTATCCAAGAGAATTAAAGTCAACATACTATGGCCAAGTTATGGAATCAGTCTAGGTGTCCATCAACTGATGAATGAATAAAGAAAATGTGATATATATAATGGAGTTTCACTCAGCCATAAAGAAAAATGCAATTATGTCATTTGCAGGAAAACGGACAGAACTGGAGAGCATTACATTAAGCCATATAAGCCAGACTGGAAAGTCAAGGGTCATATTTTTTCTCTCATATGAAAAACTAGAGGGAGGAAAGAAAAGAAGGACAGAAGGAATGAAGAGAAAAGAAATTAAAAGAAAAGGATCTTGTGAAAACAGAAGGGAAGACAACAGGGTAGAGGAAAGGAATCAGGGAGGGAGGAGGGGAAGTCAACAGGAGGTACTGTAGAATGAAATTGATCCAATTATGTATATGAACAAATATGTCACAATTAATCCAACTATTATATTGGATTATGCATCAATTTTTAAAAAACACTTTTTTAAAAAAGAATTTGTTGCTATCTTCTTCTCTTATGAGCTAATCTAGCAAGAGTGGCTATCTTTGCCTAGGTGGACCACAGAAAACACTATCTTCTTTCTCTCTAGTCTGAAAACAAAAAGGCCTGACTGATATAAGGGGGAAAAGGCAAAATCCTTTTGCTGATGAGCCCACAATAAGCTGAAGAACAATACAATTCTCTCAAGACCTTTTTCTGTCCACCAAGACACTGACCCACTAGGGTCTGCCATCTTTTTTTTTTTTTTTCCTTTCTCTATTGACCAAGGTTCCCCTTCTCCTGCAAGAAGGAAATATCTTCACGTATGCTCTAGAAGCTTCAGTGAGGTCCCCTGTGCTGTCTCTGTTTCTGGCCTAAGATCTCATCAGTACAATAGTTTTCCTTTCTCCCATTTCTCCTCAAGACATGCTGCACTGGCCTTGGCATCCCAGTGCAATACAGGAAAAGAAGAGAAGGAGGCACAAAATCTATTAATTAATATTGAACTTTTTACTGGTCTTGGCAAGTGGGGGAATAAGTTTTGATTGGGCTTATAAAAATGAAGAGACATGACTTATCTGTTGCCTTCAAATTGTTATCATACAATTCCTATCTGTATTCATTTGTGGTTTAGAAATGGAATGATTAGGAAATTCCCACAGAGACTCTTTCTTCTAAGTAGTACAAGGCAAGATCTTTGCTGAGAGTGAATGGGAAAGAAAAAAGAAGCCAAGATTTGTCATTCACTCAACACTACTTGCCTCCACAGGGCCCCACATCTCAGGACACCAAGCCCTGGCCTTTCTCTCACATTCTACAGCCTGAACTTAATTGGATGAACTGTATTTTTGCATTTTTTCTGTGTGCCCCTCTAGAATCCCTCTCCATTATTCTCTACCCCTCCAAGTTTCCCTAGGACCTACCTCTTTCTCTTTTTGTATCCAGCTGTCTTGCCTCAGGTTTCCTGCCATGCTTAGTCAACAGAGGCAGAGCACTGCAGTCTTCTATTACTGAATAACAAGCTGCCCAAAATATAATTAGCTTCATAAACAACGCTTTATTATTTTTCACAGTTGTGAGTTGGCTAGGTGGTTTCTCAACTGGTTTTGCCTGGGCTCACTCATGAACCTGTGTTTAGCAGTTAATTAATCTATACATGGTTCTCAATGTTCCACAGTCAGCCCTTCAAATTTTCCATTATCACCATCCTGAACTCTGGGCCCCTTCACTTTCCATCCTGCCTGCTCTGTTAACATATAACCCTGAACAACTCTAATTTTCACTTTCTTTGTTCCTACAAAGCACTGCTAGAAGAAAACATTTAACAGAAAAAACCATGGCCCACCACAAATTCATTCCATCCAACACCAAATGTATCCTAGATGGTGCCTAACAATTCTTCTATTCATCTCTGTTGATTCCTAGTAAACTCCCCCACAATACCTATTCTCCATCATCTCTGCCTCAAGCTCCAAAGCACTACTCTGTTCCCCTCAGCAGAAGGTCTATCATTTTCATTACTGAATAGATGTAAACTGCACCATCCCTGGTATCACTATTAACTCCATACCCTCTTTACAGTCACTGTCTTTGGACCAGGAATTGTGAGGTCCACAGGGGATATAAGGAGATAAGACCAGGTGCCCACATCACACAAGTAGGCCCCAAAGGAGAACCTTGGGGTGCAGTGTCCCATCAGGGAAGACAAGTGCTATACCCCACCTCCAGGAGCTCCATCCACAAGACCAACCTTCCCACCCAAATAACCTTCACCATCCTGAGGATGGAGATACAAGCAAACAACAGAAAACACCACCCATTGGATGAGAATGGAAGCAGGAAAGACACTAATCTCCAACAAAAACAAGACTTGAATCTTCCTTGAGATTTCCCCTCCCTCCCCCCACCCTCTCCTGCCCTCACATCCCCAACGTTTGTGAAACCAAGTATTTTTCATGAATTAGGCTACTGAGGACTGGGATGTTTGAACAGTATTTACAGTGGTGTTGTATATTCTTTCACCTCCTATTTTTACACTTTTTATTTTTCTTAATTTTTATGTTTGTTTTCTGTAGTCTACTGTCTTCCCACTTACTTGTCTCCCCCAAATCACTTTGTCTCTCTTCTCCTGCTACTAACCAACTTCTTTAAATTCCTCTTTCAACATTCCTAAGATCTACTAACTCTATATCCTCACCTCCTACCCCCTCAGTTTCTCATCCGACACCTCATCTGGGTTTTTGGTCCACCATCAGAAACTGTAGACCCTATTGCAAACCTACTGTTTATGTTGTAGATATCTTGTGACAAAAACCGTAAACATCTTAATAGCGGCTATTTGGTTTAAGACTGTATATTGTTTCTTTTTGGATCTATTAATATTGTTCTTCCCCCTAAAGGAGAGGTATTGGAACCCTGCAGGGACACTATAAGCTTATAGGGTAAAAACTAACACCTTGGATCTGCAGTGCTAGAAGGGAAAACACATGAACAACATGAAAAAATAAGGGAAGAAAGTGCCCCAAGCAAACCAAGAATCCATGGCTAGCATAACAGAAGAAATGACAGAGAAGGAGTTCAGAATGTATATAATTAAAATGTTCTGTGAATTAAAGGATGATATAAGAGAGCAAATACAGCAGCAAAAGATCATTTCGATAAAGAGCTACATAAGCAAGTACAGTAAGCAAAAGGAGATTGAATTTCAAAAAAAAAGAAACCAAACAAACAGAAATCCTTGAAATGAATGAAACAATAAACCCTCTTGGTGGGTGTTAACTTCACTGTTGGCTCAAGTGTGTTCCTGACAAACCTGCCTCTACCTCTCAGTATCTTCATTCTTTCCTAAAGGAATAAATCAGTTGTTTCCTCTTTTGCATTAAATACTGATGTCTTCCTTACCTTAAAAAAATATTTTGATGCATGCTTTACCACTCCTAATCATTCTACTTCCTTGATTCCTTTCAACAATATCAATACTAATACTTTTTCTAAATTATTTCCCTCTCTCTCTCCTTTTAAATGTGATTGAACCCAGGGCCTTGCAAATGCTAAGTCAGCCTCTATCACTCTATCCCCAGCCAGAAATGACTTCTCTTTTAACTGCCAACTCCATGTCCCACACATTTAATCCACACCTAACCTTTGCAGAATCCTGCCATCACTACTCCAAAGTTAGACCATTCTCTCTTACCTACTTCTCTCCTTCTTTATCTTTTCTCCCTCCTTCTCACCATTCCTTTCTTCCACATTTCTGTCTCCCATTCTTCCTCCCAAAGCCACTTGCAGCCCCCTGCCCCTGAACCCCTGGTTGCAAGATTACCTTGATTATTTAAAGTATTACAGAACAAGCAGTATAATAGATTTGGAAAAAAAAAGATCACTGGTGGGGCTGGGGTTGTGGCTCAATGGTAGAGCGCTCGCCTAGCACATGTGAGGCCCTGGGTTCAATTCTCAGCACCACATAAAATAAAATAAAGATATTGTATCCATCTACAACTAAAAAATAAATATTTTTTTTAAAAAAAGATCACTGGTGGCCTTAATAAAAACACTTGCAGTGAGTAAGGGAAGAAAAAACTCCAAAGAGTACTGTTGGCAAGAAAATTAGATCCCAGTGACATGACAGAATACGCAATTGAAGAACATGGCTATTTAAACAGAACGCATGCTGGGCATATTGGCACATACCTGTAATCCCAGTAACCCGGGAGGCTAAGGAAGGAGGATTATAAATTCAAGTCTCAGCAACTTAGCAAAACCCTGTCTCAAAATAAAAAATAAAAAGGGCTAGGGATGTAGCTCGTAACAGACCACCCCTATTCAATCCCCAGTATGGGGGAGGGGACTGCACACCACAACCAACTACTGTTGCACCATGTGGTAGGTGCAGTTCTAACGCAGTGCATGTACTAATTCACTGAACCACACAACAACCCTGTAAAGGAAGTCCTACAATTATCTTCATTTTACAAAGGTGGAAACTTAAGCTCAAAGACACTAAATAACTTGAATAGGATCATATATAGTCAACATATTCAACTCCTAAGAACTACGGAAATCTTGATGAAAGCTGTGAAATCTGACAGAGGAATGGGGATGAGAACAAACAAAAACTTTCATCATGTGAGAAAGGCAGATTAATTAGCTTTCTGGGTTAGGAATGGACATTTCCTCCAAGTCTAGAAAAAAAAAAAAAAATTCTCACACCTCTCTCATATCTCTTTTGCCAGGATCATGATCTGTGTGGATGTGAGAAAAAAATACCTTCTGGCTATCCGGTTAGTATTAGTGGAATACAATCATACGGCGTTTAACCATGTATATCAGCCTCTGTTTTAAAGTGCTTTAAATATTCTTATTCACTAACTCCTCACAGCAGCTCCCTGAGCAGGTAGTATTGTTTTACAGAGGAGGAAAACTGAACCACAGAGAGGTCAAGCAATTCTTCCAAGATCACTAGTAAATAGTGGAAATGGAATTCAAACACACACAGCCTACAGTCTATGAGATTCACCATGCAACTGCTATCTCTCAAACGTTCAATTTTAAAAAGCTCAATTAAGTATTTAATTAGACTTAAAAGAACCTTGCAGGGGGGAGGGGTACTAGGGATTGAACTCTCGGGTGCTCTACCAGGGAGCTACATTGCAGTCCCGACTTTTTTGTTTCGGGGACGAGGACCAGGGATTGAAGTCAGGGGCTCTTGACCACTGAGTCACATCTCCAGCACTACTTTTATTTAGAGAGAGGGTTTCACTGAGTTGCTTTAGTGCCTCATTGTTCCTAAGGCTGGCTTTGAAGTCACAATCGTCCCTCAGCCTCCAAAAATCAATAGGATTACAGGCGTGTGCCACCACACCTAGCTATCCAGCCCTTTTTATTTTGAGATAGGGTCACACTAAGTTACTGAGACTGGCCTCAAACTTGTGATCCTACTGCCTCAGCCTCCCGAGTAGCTGGGATTACACACATTAGGTATACACATCCAACTAAAGCAGAACTTCTTGATGATAATGACTATAACAAGGAAGTTCCAAAGAGACATCTGGAGATACCACACCATAGAAGCTTTGAAGATAGATCCAAGGGCCACAAGCTGATGATCTGAAGGACAAATTTGACCCTCAGATGATATTTTCTTAACATAGGGTTCGTTTATGATTTTGTTTTTGTTTCTTAGTATTGGGGATTGAACCCAGGGCCTTATGAATGGTAATCACGTGCTCTACTACTGAGCTCAATCCCAGCCTGTTTGTTTGGAGCATATACACATGTTGTAAATACTATCCTGTATTCTTTCTGATTCATACATTTCTAGACTGGCCCCCATAAGAATCTAGGTTTATTAATCCTGAAAAATACTAGTTTTGTACTATTTAAGAATTTACCTACAAGAAGCCAGGGAATGAACCAAATGACCTCTTAAGACTCTCTCCAAGTGCTCTGATTCCCACATTATTTTAAAGAAC
Organism: Ictidomys tridecemlineatus; assembly: GCF_052094955.1. Classification (NCBI taxonomy): domain Eukaryota; kingdom Metazoa; phylum Chordata; class Mammalia; order Rodentia; family Sciuridae; genus Ictidomys; species Ictidomys tridecemlineatus. Next base: position 54,613,211 of record NC_135486.1, read on the forward strand.
ATTGCTATAATTTGGATAAGTATTCCCCAAAGATCCATGTGTTGAAATCCTGGTCAACATATTAGGTAGTGGAACCTTAAGAGATGGGGCCTAGTAGGAGGAAGTTAGGTCACTGGGGGCATGTCTTAGAAGGGATATTGGGGCCCTGGTTCATTATTTTTATTTTTTTGCTTCTTAGCCACCATGATGTGAACAGGCCTCCTCCACGGTTTACTCCTGGTTGGCCTTTTGGTTTTGGGCTGTAGACTGAAACCTCTGAAACTCTTGAGTCAAAATAAACCTTTCCTATTTTTAAATTGATTAACTTGGATATTTTATTACAGTTACAGAAAGCTGAGACAAACACACATAAACATAAACCTGGCTTATAAGAAAATGGTCTTGATCTTGGAAAAACTACACTAAAACATTCCAGTGTTGCCAAGTTTTTGATTTTCAATTCTGCAGTACAGAGTAAAAATGTTGCAATTAATGGTTTTTTGTTTGTTTTTGTTTTTTAGTTATGGTTGGACATTTATTTATTTAGTTTTATGTGGTGCTGAGGTTTGAATCCAGTGACTTCCCATGTGCTAGACAAGCACTCTACTGCTGAGCCACAACACCAGCCTCACAATTAATGTTTTAATTACATATTAAATATTGAAATTAATAATTGAAACAGGATTAAAAGATATCTTTAATAAGCCAAAGTGATACGTTTGTATAACACAAAAGAACAAATTATTTTATAGTTTACATTAAGATGTTTGTTATCATTTATCACTTTGGTTTGGATTGCTGAGAATAAAATGTGAATATTTTTGGTTTTTTAGAAAAAAGATTTCTATTTCAAAAATTTCAATCTAATAAATTGTAAGAATGGCATATTGAACTGCATGCTTTCACCTAGATTCACCACTTAAACATTTTATTATCATTATTACCATCATTTTGCTGGACTGTTAGAGAATAAATTGTAGACATTGTAACAGTTTCCTGAAATATTCTAGTGTAGATCTTCCAAGACCAAGAACATTTTCTTATAAGCCATAAGGTTTATGTTTGTGGTGTTTGTCTCAGCTTTCTGTAACTGTAATAAAATATCCAAGTTAATCAATTTAAAAATAGGAAAGGTTTATTTTGACTCAGAGTTTCAGAGGTTTCAGTCTACAGCCCAAAACCAAAAGGCCAACCAGGAGCAAACTGTGGAAGAAGCCTGTTCACATCATGGTGGCTAAGAAGCAAAAAAATAAAAATAATGAGCCAGGGCCCCAATATCCCTTCTAAGACATGCCCCCAGTGATCTAAGTTCCTCCTACTAGGCCCCATCTCTAAAGTATCTAAAATACTTATAATGAAGTAAAAGTTGAGATCAAGCTGGATACTAGTCTACCATGCCTTAGAGATAAAAGTGCATAGAAAAGAAGGAGCCAGTGATAGAGGCAGTAGTGCGAACTGTTACCTGATGCTATATGATAAGAGCTGGTTTTATGTTTGACTTTTATGGAACATGGGGTTCAAGTCATTAGAAACAGAAATGCCAAGCTCTCTGAGGATGAGCAGCAGTTCCTAGCTGAACCGGTCAGACTGACCTCTAGCCTAGAAGGAAGCTCACCAGGCAAGTACCTTTAGGGGCAACCAGTTGATTACACCACTCAGTAAAAGCAGGGTAGAGGGAGACTGAGAAGAAAAAAATATAAGGGCAAATGAAGTAGGGGCAGGGAGGTAATGTTTAAACACTAACAAGTCCCTTATTCTTGAATGTCTGTTTCTTCAAATACAATAAAGTGAAATGAATTTATTTCAAGAAGCCTCCAAAGAGCTAGGGTGAAGTTCATTGGTAGAGTATCTGCTTGGTGTTTTCAAGGCTCTGGGTTCCAGCCCCATCAATGGAACTCCCAAGTTCCTGAGTCCTTGAGATGAAAGTAAAGGGCAATTATAGCAGAAGCAAAGATGACTCAGAGCTTCCCTTGTTTGTTCTCCCATGAACTGAAATATGAGGACAGAGGAAGAACGAATGATCCTCTGAGCCACTCTTACATCATAATTCTGGTGCCAAGAACATGGAAAAGCAGCCTAAGGGACCAGGTAGGCCCTGAAAAATTCCAGATGGTACTCCAAATGGTATCTGGATGATCTGGGATGCTGGCCACTGTAGAGGGAATTAGGGTTCACAGCTCAGCCTTAGGAGTAGTAAGGCTCCCAGGGGTGAGCTAAGGAAAAAAGAGAAAGGCAATAAAGAACAGCAGCCAGAAGAAGTTCAGGCCACTAGTTATGAAAAAGAGTTAGAGGTTTGCAAAGGGAGAAAACTGGAAGGGAAAATGTTGAAAGAGATAAAAATATAGTTTCAGGAGACAGGGACTAGAAATGTCAATGCTTAATAATGAAAGTAAAGAAAGAAGTTCAGGGGCTAAGGGTATGTATAGCCAGTGGCAGAAAGCCTGCCTAGTATGCACAAGACCCTGGATTCAATCTCCAGCAAAAGAAAGAAAGAGAAAAAGAAAAACGTTTATAAGAAGGGAAAAAAAAGATAGTTGACAATAACTAGAAAGCAAAGCAAAAGCCAGGTTCAGTGGCGCATGCCTGAAATCCCAGCAGCTGGGAAGGCTGAGCCAGCTTCAGTGACTTAGCAAGGCCCCTAAGCAAGTCAGTGAGACCCTGTCTCTAAAAATGAAAATACATAAAAAGGCTGGGGATGTGGCTCACTGGTTAAGGGCCACTGAGTTCAGTTCCTGGTATCAAAAAAAAAAAAGTGAAGCAAAAATAAAAAAGCAATTCATAGTCATATATAATATTGCAGTTGATTTATCTATTTTATTAAATGAGATTTTGAATCAAGTGAATTTATTGCAAATTATTTTAAAATAAGCTTTTTAAATGATTTTATTATTATTAAAGTATTTAAAAATTCCTAATGTAACTTTTAAAACAACTTCTTTAAAAAGTGAAGCCAGTGTAATAAAATAAAATTAAACTTTTTTTCAGGTTTAATAATTCCTTCTTTTTTGTCAGGCTTTTGGAAGAAAGTAGAGAGAAATGGTTTAAATAAACTCATCTGCAGACAGTAGCCTGCTGATCGACTGGCTCCTCACGAGAAAAAACAGTCCTGACTTGTGGCATTGATTTGAACAGTGTTGATTTGAACCATGTAAATATGCCCACCATACCCAGTTCCAAGCTATTGACCATCAACTTGAAAGTCACTCAAGGTGGCATCTGGGAGAAATGTGTAAGTAGCATTCCACTGTAAAGTATGTTCACCAAGCATACACTAGACATACATGACCTCAACTGCATAAATAAGAGTAAACTGTAGTAAGGTCATTGGGAAATGGTAAATTTTGAGTTTTTATAAACTTTGGGTTTTTTCATTCTTAACAAAAAACATTTATTTTACATTTTATCCAGAATAACTTGAAAAAAAATACGGGGCACTTCATGAGTTAGTGTGTAATCACTGTATAGGGGATATGCTAATCTCCATATTATTCCAATTTTAGTATAAGTGCTACCAAAGTGAGCACCCTTGTTTTTAATACATTTAATTAAGTTTTTATAACTTGAAAAATATAAACTAATTTTTAACAATGGCTTGGAGAATTCCTGAAAATTTAGCACTCGGCTCTTATGAGCTGGTCCAAGTCAGCATGATTTGCCTCCAGCACACTCCGAATACTCTCCCCCACACCCCCGCTTTTATACAAGTTAATATTCTACCATAAGACACAAAACAGAAATTAAATACAACTCTTTTTTGGGGGGAGCTTTAAAATATTATCTTCCTCCTTTTAAATCAATTTTATAGGATTTTTAATAAATTACCAACCTGTCAATTTTGATAGGGTTTATGGAGAAAATTACTGTCTCCTACAAAGATTTTTATTTTTTTCAAAGGTTTTTAAATATGCAGATGAGTACTATTTGTCTTTGGCAAAGTATGGAGATGTCATAAACTGATAAGAGGTACAAATTAACACCAAAAGCCTTTATAGTTAAGTATATGTTTATGCACTTGCACCACACAGAGAGTAGTAAACATAAAAGTTAAATTATTTCAAAACAAATGAGTCACATTAATGGCCCAGAAGTGGCATCATCACTTAATTTGGATCACCTAAAACACAGCATTTTGATCACTTAAAATGTTTGACCTAGTGAAAGCCGTTTTCTTACAGGCATTCAAGGGTGTAGTAGTATCACGTTCCTGACACAAGGTGGAGCCAGTGTCACGAAGCTAGGCTGTGAGTGTTCAGTTAAGGGCAGTCTAAGGTCAAAAACATCCGGAAGCAAAGACCTGATTCAGGATATCTGATGCAATCCTAAGAGGCAAAAGAATAGGCAAAACATTTTACTTCTATGAACTAGCTGATATATCATGCTAAGTATGAAAGAATATTTAAACAATTCAATTTCCAGGAAAAAGAAGAATTTGAAAATGAATTTCATTCATTTAACAAATATTTACTGAGCTCTACACTATGTGATGAGTAGTATTTACAGTAGAGAACAAAAAAAAAAGACCTTGCACTTATTTTCTTTGAAGCATTTTTCATAGATCAACCTTATTTTGAAACTAAATAATGAAATGAAGCTAAAATAATGGCAAAATCTATTCAGCAGAACTATTCTATTCATAAAAGGTCTTTTTTTCCAAGGAACCTCAAATCAAATGAAGATAATTAAAATATATATGTGTGTGTGTGTGTGTGTGTGTGTGTATTTCCCCAAAGTCTTTTGTTTCTAACTTACTGCAATGCTATTTCTTACATACGCCTATGTGCTCTAGTCCACAGTCCTCAAACACAAAACTCAGGAACTCCCATGCATCATTAAAAAAAAAAAAAAAAAAAAAATACTAGGCATTGCAGAGTAAAACAATAAATAATTTAATGGCATAACTACTTTTACACCTACTATGGCTCAGGCACTTCCTTCAAATTATGATTACCATGATATATTAGAAAGACAAGGTCCCAAACTGGGCTGGGATTGTGGTAGACTGCTTGCCTAGCATGTGTGAAACTCTGAGTTCAATCTCAGAACCACATATAAATAAATAAAATAAAGATATTCTGTCCATCTGTAACTAAAAATATTTAAAAAAAAAAAAAGAAAAGAAAAGAAAGAAAGAAAGACAAGGTCCCTGCTCTAACCATGGAACTTACAATCAGGTGGGAAAAAGCATGAACATAAATAAATATGAGCTAACTTTAGGCAGTAACAAATGCTATGAAGAAATCACCACCATCTCCATTATTTTCATAACTGTATTAGTTTGCTTGGACTGCCATAACAAAATCATACACATTGAATGGTTTAAAAAAAAGCAATTTGTTTTCTCACAACTCTGATGACTGGAAGTCTGAAATCAAGGTATCAGTAGCTTTGCTTTTTTTGGAAGGCCTCTGCTTAACTTGAGAGGGCACTGCTTTCTCTGTGTCCTCACATGATCATTCCTCTGCACATCACCATCCCTAGTGTCTATATATCCAAACTCCCTCTTCTTATATATAAAGAACCAGTCAGATTGGATTGGGATCTACCTTAACAGCATCATTTTAAACTTAATTGCCTCTTAAAGACTTTATCTCCAATTAAAGTTACATTCTGAGGTCCTGGGAATCAAGACTTCAAAACACTCCAGGGGCTGGGGCTGTAGTTCAGTGGCAGAGCATTTGCCTAGCATGTGTGAGGCACTGGGTTCAATCCATTTGCACCACACAAAAAACAAGCAAATAAAATAAAGGCATAGTGTCTATCTACGACTGCAAATATATATATATATTTTTTTTTATTTTAATAACCCAAGGGCAAACACTTCAAGACAGCAATATAGGCAATGAATTTTTTTAAAAAACAAGACCCCAGATGCACAGCCAACAAAAGCAGTAACAGCAAACAAATTCAAACTAAAAAGTTTCTGCACAGTGAAAGAAAAAAACCAACAGAGTGACGTGAAAACCAGCAGACTAGGAGAAAACATCTGCCAACTTTATATATCTGATTAGGGATTAACAGCTAGAAAATATGATGAACTCAACAATAAGGAAAAAATGGTTTTTAAAATGGTTAAATGATCTGACAGACATTTCTCAAAACAAGATAAACAAATGTCCTACAAGTATATGAAAAAAAATGTTCACTATCACACTACTCATTAGGAAATGCAAATCAAAACAACAATGAGATACACCAATTCACTCCAGACAGAATGACTTCTATCAAAAAAGCAAAAATAACAAATGCTGAAGACTGGGGGACAGGGGTCTTTTATATGCTAGTGATGGGAATGTAAATTAGTACAACCATTACAGAGAACAGTAGTTCCTTTAAAAACTAAAAATAGAACTACTATGTGATCCAACTATCCCACTTGTGGGAATATATTCAAAGGAAGTGAAATCAGCATATAAAAGAGATATCTGCACACCCATGATTATTGCAGCACTATTTACAATAGCCAACATGTGGAATCAACTGAGTTGTCTTCAACAGCAGATGAATGGATAAAAGTAAATGTGCACAATGAAGTGTTATTTAGTGATACAAAAGGATAAAATCCTGTCATTTGCAGCAAAACAGATGAAACTGTAGGACATTATGTTAAGTGAAATAAGCCAGGCCAGAAAGAAAGAAAGAAATGGAGACGCTTATACGGAGATTATATATATATATATATATATATATATATATATCTTAGAATAAGAGAGTTATAATAGTAATTGCTAAAGGATGGGAAGAGAAGGGAAGGGAAGGGCGATAGAAGAAAATTGGTTTTCAGGTACCAAATAAGAGAAATAAGTTCTAGTGTTTTACAACACAGTAGGGTGACTATTGTTTGTAACAACCTATTATATATTTTATGAAGATCTAGAAGAAAAGAGTTTGAAGCCTCCAAGCACAAAGAAAAGATAAATGGTTAATAAGATGGAAATGTTAATCATTCTGATTTGATCAATAATACATCTACCAAGTTATCACACTGTACCCCATAAATATGTACAATCATTAGTATTCTACAATACTGGAGATTGAACTCAGGTGCACTCTACTACTAGGCTACATCCCCAGCCTTTATTTTTATTTTTTATTTTGAGGCAGGTCTATTGCCTAGACCACTGCCAATAACACTCACAATGTTATTCTGTTTCTGCAGTAACCTCAATTCATTCTCCTCACAGCAACCAAAACAATTTTCTAAAATAAGGATCACAGCATGTAACTCCCCTACTTAAAACCCTCCAATGGCTGATCATCTCACTGATCTAAACTCCTTTCCATGATCTATAAGGCTCTACATATGGCCCTGTCAACATTTTTAATTTGGTATTATACCACTAACTACATGGCGACTACACTCCTTTCTTTGCTTTTCTCTAACATTCTAAACTGCTTCCCCTTCACGGGATCTTTATATTAACTCTCCCTCAATTCTTCACATAACTGAGCTACACCCCCAGTCATTCAAATCAATCTGCTTTTGGGTGGGAGTAGGGTTACTGGGGATCAAGCCCAAGGCCACTGAGCTACATCCCCTGGTTCCTTCTAATATTAAAGATCTTAACTCAAAAGTTACCTCCAGAGAAGCTTCCCTGATGAGAACACCTAACCTATTCCATCTGCCTAACCATCCCTTATTCTCTGATGTACCCTCCTATTTTATCTTTATAATATAAAATATTTTTATTACCTCATCCTGTTTTATTTTATAACATTTATTACTATCTGAAATTATATTTACTTAGTACTTGTTTACTTGAATAGTACCCATCTCTTTTCTCTAAAACATTAAGTTCCATGAACATAGAGGCCTTTTCTGTATCTATCACTGCAGTATTCCTACACTTAAGAAGGAGCTCACACATAATAGGAACTCAAAAAACATTTATAGGAGAGAATAGAATAGTGCTTACCACATTGGAAGGGTGTGAAAGAGTAGGGGGTGGAGAGAGGAACTGGTACAGGGATGCAGCCAGATAGAAGGAATACTTCTAATGTTCTATAGCACAGTAGGATAACTATGGTTGACAACGACAGAATAATTCAAAAAACTAGCAGAGAGGATTTTGAATGTTTATCATTTTAAATAAATGATAAATTTCAGAGGGGTTGGGTGCACCAATTAGTCAGATCTTATCATGACATGCTGTATACATGTACCGAAATGTTACACTGTACCCTATAAATATGTACAATTACTCTGTCATTTAAAAATAAAAACAGGATTCAGGAACAGTGGAGCATGCCTATAATCCCAGTGACTCAGGAGGCTGAGGCAGGAGGATCACAAGTTCAAATTCAGCCTCAGCAAAAGCAAGGTACTAAGCAACTCAGTGAGACCCTGTCTCCAAATAAAATACAAACTAGGGCTGGGGATGTGACTCAATGGTCAAGTGCCCCTAAGTTCAAGCCCTGACACAAAAATAAATAAATAAATAAAATATTTTCAATGTAAAAATAATATTTATTGGATAACAAATGACATTGTTAAATACTTTACAGATGGAATAATACCTTTCAACTGAAAAGCACTTTCATATAACTTCATTCAATTCTCACATCAATCTATATTATACTCCCTATTTTAAAACAATAAGGAAACTAGTTGTTTCCTTAGAGAAGTTGTTTGACTTACCCCACTAGTAACATAGCAAGTGTAAAGAAAATCAGTATTGGTCTCTGTCCTCTCACTCTTAAGATTCTGCCCCTCAGCGTTTTTTTTGCAATATCATCTTCTTAGATCAAATCATGGTGGTTAGTGTGAGGTTAAAGTAGCAGCACAGAAAGAGATTCAAACAGTCTAGACTACTATGCTTTTTGCATGTTTCAGAGATGCTTTGGTCAAAACAAGGGTTTAATCAATGCTTACTGAATTAATTGGCTAAACCACATATGCGGCAAAAGGCCTCAATAATCCCAACTTCAACACTGTCCAAACAAAACAAAACAATTCCACTGTTTTAAAGTTTCCTTTGAAAATAATACTTGAAACACCATTTGGCAACACAACAGTAGCAGCTGTCACAGACAAGATGGACCAATAGAAAATGAACTTGTGGGCAAACAGGATAGTTATTTGTATCTAGTCTCAAAGTTATCTCCCCCAAGAAATTTCATAAATTAAAAACTTATAGTGGAGGCCAGGCACGGTGGTACACACCTGTAATCCCAGCGACTTGAGAGGCTGAGAAGCAGGAGGATGGCTAGTTCAAAGTCAACCTCAGCAACTTAGTGAGGCCCTGAGCAACTCAATGAGACCCTGTCTTTAATAAAATATAAAAAAGGGTTGGGGATGTGGCTTGGTGGTTAAGCACCCTGGGTTCATTCAATCTCTGGTACCAAAAATTACTTAGTGGAGGAACTTCACAGACACTACCTCACCAAATGATCAAAGTTAAAATCAATATCATATATGCTCTTCACAGTACTCTTCTCTGAGAAGGGTACAAACACTCTCTTGTGGTATTCTTCCCAAAAATACATTATCTCAATCTAATAATGAGATATCAAGGGACATACTAAAAAATAACTGAGGAAGACTTTTCAAAAATATCAAGTCATGAAGGACAAAAAGAATGAGCAACTTTCAGTTTGGAGAATAAAAGAAACAACTAAATGTAACACAGAAATTTGCATTGGATCCCAGAAGAGAAGATATATTAGTTTAAAAGAGTGAAAGTCCAACAAGACCTATAGTCCAGTTCATGATATCAACCCAATGCTAACTTCTTGGTTTTGATATTGTACTCAGGGAAGGTTGGGTAAAGTATATACAAGAACTTGGGGGCTGGGGATGTGGCTCAAGCGGTAGCGCGCTCGCCTGGCATGCGTGCGGCCCGGGTTCGATCCTCAGCACCACATACCAACAAAGATGTTGTGTCCACCGAGAACTAAAAAATAAATATTAAAAATTAAAAAAAAAAGAACTCTAAGTACCATATTTTGAATTTCTGTAACTCTAAAATTATTTCAAAATAAAATGTGTTTAAAAGCACTGAAAAAAAATGAATTTTACAACAATGGCATTGGGCTGAGGTTGTGGCTCAGTGGTAGAGCACATGCCTAGCTAGCATGTGTGTGGGTTCAATCCTCAGCACCACATAAAAGCAGGTGAAGGAAACAAAGATATTGTGTCCAACTACAACTAAAGGAAAAAATATTTTAAAAAATAAATAAATGAATGAATGAATAAAATAATGGCATTTTAGGGCTGGGGATGTAGTTGAGTGGGAGTGCATTTGCTAGCATGTGTGAGGCTGAGTTCAATCCTTAGTACCAAACAAATGAACCAACACAAAGGTATACTAACTTTTTTCTCTGTGATCTAGTAATGGAGATGTCTGGATAACCTGATATTTTTAAAAGAGTTGCTACTTTTATATATTTAGGAATACAGACCACTGGCAATTTAAGATTTTTCTCAAGTTGACATTTATCTCTTGATTTTTTTTTTTTTAATGCAGTTTGGGGGACAGGGTTTGAAATTTTTTTACATGGATGATTTTAACAATGTTTTTCTTTTTGGATTTTGAAACTAATACACATGTTCCCCACTCAAATTTTATAAAAGAATTCACTCATATATTTTTTAACACTTTTAAGATGTTGTTTTACATCTAGATATCTAATGCACATAAGACTTTATCTTGGCATGCAACTTGAAGTTCAGATCCAATTTTGTATTTTTCCAAATAACTATCCAGTTAAATCTATCCTTTCCCCACTTCCTGGTGATGCCACCTATATCCTACCATAACTTTCCATTTAAATTTGAGGCTATTTCTGATTTTTTATTCTATTTCACTGATCTGTTAACGCCACACTCTTTTAACCATAGAGGATTTATATGTTTTACTATCAAATGAAGCTAAACTCATCCCCTTGCTCCTCTTTATCAGTTTTCTTGGCTATTCTTGCTTATATGCTTTTTCATATGAACATTAAAATTCAAGTTCCAGAAAAGATACATTGGTATTTTAATTGAATTTAATAGAATTCTCCTATGAAACAGTCTGGATTTAAGATTTTTGGTGAGAGAGTTCTTTGAAAATTTGCCTATTGATTTTATGGAAATTTAATGTGTCTAGATTTTCTATTTTTACTGAGATTAGTATTTTTTGCTTTTTTGTCAACTTAATTTTAAGTGCTTAATTTAGTGGGGTTTTTGCATATCCATAAGGTTACATAACAATCACCACTATCTAATTCTAGAACACATTTATCATCCCATAAAGAAGTCTCATACCTGTTAGTAAACTTCCCATTTCTCTCTCCCTTTACCACCAATCTATTTTCTGTCTCCATGGATATGCCTATTCTGGATATTTAATATAAATGTCCTCATAAAGCATGTGGTATTTTGTGATTGGCTTCTTTCACTTTACATAATGTTTTTAAGATCATCCATATTGTAGCATTTATCAGAACTTCCTTCTGTAGCTGAATAATATTCCATTATATGAATATGACATTTTATTTACCAATTAGCTGACATTTGAGTTGCTTCACTTTTTTGACTATTACAACTAATGCTACTATGAGCATTCATGTACAAGGTGTTTTTAAAATTTTTAAATTGTAGATGGAAACAATACCTTTATTTTATTTGCTTATTTTTATGCAGCGCTGAGGATCAAACCCAGTACCTCACCCATGCCAGGCAAGTGCTCTTCCACTGAACCACAACTCCAGCCCTGTACAAGAGGTTTTTAAATATATTTTTTAAATTTCTCTTGGGTATACACTTAAGAATGAAAATGCTAGATCATAATGATAACTCTTCGTTCAATTATATGAAGAACTACCAAACTTTTTTCTAAAGTGGTTGCATTATTTTATATTCTTACCAAAAGTATGAGAGGTCGAATTTCTCCACATCCTCAACAACATTTGTTTTTCACTTTTTAAATTATAATCATCATTGGAACTGGAGGGTATTACCAGTTAATATCTTCAAATAGCAGAGCATTACCTAGTATGTGTAATGGCCTGGTTTCAATCACATTGATTGAAAAAGAAAAGAAAGGAAAGAAAGGAAAGAAAGGAAGAAAGAGGGAGGAAGGAAGGAAGGAAGGAAGGAAGGAAGGAAGGAAGGAAGGAAGGAAGGAAGGAAGGAAGGAAGGAAGGAAGGAAGGAAGGAAGGAAGGAAGGAAGGAAGGAAGGAAGAGCTGGGCGCAGTGGCGCATGCCTGTAATCCTAGCAGCTCAGGAGGCTGAGGGAGAAGGATCGCGAGTTCAGAGCCAGCCTCAGTAACCTGCGAGGCACTAAGCAACTTAGTGAGACCCCGTCTCTAAATAAAATACAAAGTAGGCAGGGCTGGGGCTGTAGCTCAGTGGTAAAGTGCTTGCCTCGCATGTATGAGGCACCTGGTTAGATCCTTAGCATCACATAAAAATAAATATATACTGTGAGTTCATCTACAACTAAATAAATACTAAAAAATACGAAGTAGGGCTAAGGATGTGGCTCAGTGGTCAAGTGCCCCTGAGTTCAATCCCTAGTATCAAAAATAAAAAAAGAAAAGTAAAGAAAGAAATAATAAGGGCTGAGGTTGTGGCTCAGTGGTAGAGTCTTTGATTAGCATGTGTGAGGCACTGGGTTCAATTCTCAGCACCACATTTAAATAAATCAATAAAATAAAAGTCAATCAACAACTAAAAAATGTATTTAAAAGAAATAATAAAAATAAAAATAAATAAATAATAAGCTAGTGAATCTGTAGTAGTATCTATTGTGGTTTTGATTTGCATTTCCCTAATGACTAACGATTTTAAGTGTGTTTTCATGTGCTTTTCAGCCATTAAATATCTTCTTTAGAGGCATGTCTATTCTTTTTACCCACTTTTTAACTGGGTTATTTTTTTCATTTGTTGAGTTGGAAAAATTCTTACATACTTTGAATTCTGAAGCCTTATCAGGCACATGATTTGCAGATATTTTCTTCAACTCTGTGGCTAGTCTTTTTACTTTCTTGATAATGTCCTTTGAAACACAAAAGCTTTTAATTTTGTTGAAATCCAATTTATCTCCCCACCACCCTTGGTTTGCTTGTGTTTTCAGGTTTATATATAAGGAACCACTGCCTAATCCAAAGTTACAAAGATTTTCACATGTTTTCTTCTAAGAATCCTATAGTTTTAGCTCCCTATGTTGTTCTTTTATCTATTTTGAATTAATTTTGATACATGGAATGTGATAGGTCTCCAACTTGACTCACTTGCATGTGGATAACCAGCATTGCAGCACAATTTGTTGAAAAAAACTATTCTTTTCAATTTTATTGAATTGTCTGACCACCTTAGTGGAACATCAATTGAACATAAACATGTAGAGTCTATTTCTAGACTCCCAATTCTTTTCCATTGATCTACAAGTCTAGCTTTATACCATTATGCATTTTTACACAGCCTTGATTAATGTAACTCCGAAGTAAATTTTGAAATTGGGAATGAGTCCAACATTGCTCACTTTTTTTCAAGTTTGTTTTGGCTATTCCAAGACTCTTGCAATTCAATATGAATTTTAGAGTCAGTTTATCAGTTTCTGGATTGAAAAAAAAAAAAAAGAAGAAGGGATCCAAGGGTATAGTTCAAGAGTGGAAAATATGTCTAGCATCAACAAATTCCTGGATTCTATCTCCAGCACTAAAATAATAATAATAACAATAATCTGGGGCTGGGGATGTGGCTCAAGCGGTAGCGCGCTCGCCTGGCATGCGTGCGGCCCGGGTTCGATCCTCAGCACCACATACAAAGATGTTGTGTCCGCCGAGAACTAAAAAATAAATATTAAAAAAAAAAAATTCACTCTCTCCTCTCACTCTCTCTTTAAAAAAAAAAAAAAAAAACAATAATCTGGGTTGCTTTTGTTATTGTTTGTTTGTTTGTTTGTTTGTTTGTTTTTGATACTAGGAATTGAACCCCAGAAACACTTAACCACTAAACCACAACCCCAGCCCTTTTTATATTTATTTTGATGGAGTCTCACTAAGGCTGACTTTGAACTTGCAATCCTCCTGTCTTAGCCTCTCCAATCACTGGGATTATAGACATGTGCCACAGCACCCAGCTGGCATCTGGGATTTTCACAGGTTCTTCACTGAATCGGTTCATCTCTTTGAGGAAGTACTGCCATCTTAACAATATTAAATCTTCCATTCCATGTACACTGACTAGGAATCAGTTTTGACAAATTATATTTTACTAGAAAGTTGCCTATTTCAACTAGATTTTCCAATTTGCCTACATAGAGTTGTACAAACAACTTGCCTTACATTTTAAATTTTCCTGTTTTGATGGTTATTTCTGCAAGTCACTTGTGCTTTCTCCAAAAAACAAAACTATATAAATACATATTTGTACACACACACACACACACACACACACACACACACACATCCATATAGGGTTGGGGTATAGCTCAGGAGTAGAACATATGCTTGGCATGGGGCAAGGCCCTGAGTTCAATCTCCAGCAACAAAACAAAACCAACTTTTCATTTTATTTAGGAGTGTCTACCATTTCCCTGTTTTCCAGCCCCATTAATCCCATACTTATCTTCACTAATTTCTCTCTTCTGCTTTCTTTCAATTTATCCTTTTCCCCTAGCATTTTGAGTTGGAATAGTCTATTCATTTTTGTTTGTTTCTTTATGCTTTCATAGGTATTAAATGAATCTTGATTTGGTTGTATCTCATAGATTCTGATATCATTTCCATTTTCAAACCTTGTTTCCAATATTGTTATTTTCAAGAAGGTTTCAATTTAATTATCCCAAGATTTCAACTTTGACCTAGGAGTTGTTTGTTTAATAGACTTTTAAAAACATTTTCTGCATTGAGGCCCAGATTTGGGTATAGAAAAGAGAGATATCCCAGAAAAGGGTATAAAATTAAAAGAGAGAAAGAGGGCTGGGGATGTGGCTCAAGCGGTAGCACGCTCGCCTGGCATGCGGGCGGCGCTGGGTTCCATCCTCAGCACCACATAAAAATTGATGTTGTGTCTGCCAAAAACTAAAAAATAAATATTAAAAAATTCTCTCTCTCTCTCTCTCTCTCTCTCTCTCTCTCAAAGAGAGAGAGAGAGAAAGAGGTTTGACTTAGCAAACTTAACAGGCCAAACAGAGAAATAATTGTCCCCAAAAAGGAGGCTGAAAAGGAGGAATCAGAGGTGTTGGATGAAAACAAAAAGAAATATCACAGAAAATAAGATAAGAAACAACCTCAAAAAAAATAGCTTGGACAGGAAAATAGAGGTCAAGTCACAAGTTGCATGTTCAAAAAGGAACAGGCTGAAGGTTGTCAGTAAGAGCAAACTCCTTTTTGAGATGCTTAGTCATGATGAGAAAGATAATGAAAGGGCATTAACTGAGTTTTAGTGGGTGGGTAGAAGTTTTTTGTTATCTTGTTGTTTTATTAATATGGAAGACATTTGTGGATGGGATATTTTGAAATAATAATGGAGTCATTTCTATCCACAACTCTTTATACTCATCCCTCAACCTAAGTGGCTAGAGTAAATGTGTTCACTGTTTCAGGGAGAGGATAACTCAGAAGACTACACATACCAGGATGTGTGTCAAGGAATACTTAGTGATTAAAAGGGAAGTGTGAAGGTGTGGCTCAGGCACTTGTGCTATCCATGCCTACACCTGTGCAGACATCCATTGTCTGGTTTTAGGTTGTGGATTTGGGAAAGTCATTAGATCCCATCAGGTTGCAGAGCTATGTGTACCAGTTCTGTGCCTCCCTCACCCACTCATCCAGTACTCGAAATGAAACCCAGGACCTTTCGCATGCTACGCAAGTACTATATCACTGAGCTACAACCCTAGTCCTCTAGATTGCTCTTTTGCAAGCAGTTCTGGACTTATCTGGGCTATGGAGCAACTCTGTAAGGCCATCTTACAGACAACAGTTACCTAACTTTTCCTCCAACCTCTAAAATTAAATTCCTTTGAGTAGATTATACCTGCTATTGGCAGCCCTCATATTACTTTAGTTTGTCCCTCAAGTTCATATTCAAATCCTTTGCTCATCTTGTTATGTTGGCAACAGTAGGGCAGGGATGGGTAGTTTGTGTTAAGAGCTGCCCAGGTGAGTCTAATGTGCACCCAGAATTAGGAATCACTGCCCTCGATCACATGCCAACAAGTCTCTCATCCTACAGCCAGGTTTGTTTTTG
The DNA here is from genome assembly GCF_052094955.1 of Ictidomys tridecemlineatus. NCBI lineage: Eukaryota > Metazoa > Chordata > Mammalia > Rodentia > Sciuridae > Ictidomys > Ictidomys tridecemlineatus. The sequence continues at coordinate 54,629,371 of NC_135486.1, forward strand.
GTTTTTTCCCCATAAAAATCCAAATCATCTTATCACTTGTCTTCATTTATGGATTTGTACTGTTTATATACTAAAATCCAGGAACATTAGCACAGCAAACAATATTATTCACCAAGTGGCCTCTGGTTCACCTTTACACATCCATTTCCTAATAACTTCACAAAACTAGTTATCTATCCTAAGTTAATATTATGGGCACTGTATATAGACAAAGAACCCAAATATTAAATACAATTTATCTTCAGTAAGTTTGTAAGTCTGGAGAGACAAAAATATAAGCTTAAAAATATAAGAACTCTTGGAATGGGGTGAGCAAAGGACAGACAGCCTAAAATGAGCTCTCAGTGGAAGACTGGAAACTACTACAAAATGCACTCAGTAGTTTTTAGAAAGAACAGATTTCTCAGAAAATCAGTGCTGGGGATGTAGCTCTGTGGTAGAACACTTGACTAGCATGTACAATGCCCGGAGGTTCAATATCCAGCACCACCAAAAAAAAAAAAAACGAAACAGAAGACAGCTATGGGCTAGGAGCTGACCAGTATTGCTTCCATGCCTTTATATTAACCAAAAGCTTACTTGAATTATAGCACTTGAAGCCTGGCTTCTGGACTGGTTTCATTACTGCATTATACAGTGGCACCTCTGTACCATGTTTCTAATTCTTTCAAGGACAAAAATAAGGATTTCCCATGCTACTTGAGATACTACTACAGTACCCAATCTTCTCCCTTCACAGCCACTTGAATAGCATCCACACAAGTCCTATCTTTCTCACCTTCCCCCAGGCAAAGAACAGATTTAGAATTTCTTGCCTTGCTAAATATAGATGAAATAGATTAAGTTTCTGTCACCCTCTCTACTTAGAGCATATAGAACACTGAATTCTATTGCTACAATTGACTATAGTGAAGATGGATGCTTAGTGTACAAGGTGGTATAGATACTAATCTCTAAATTCCTTCTCGTTTCCTCTTACATAAATATGGGGGAAATTTTTTTAAACTCCTGGACTTTCTTATGCCACTTTGTACAAATGTATCTAATAGCCATAGCTTGTGATTTCTGTATAAAGCCTACAGTAAGACATTTTTCATCCAGCCATGCTTGACAGGAATAGCAAAACAGTGATGGCAACTCTCTGAAAGGGCTTTCCATTGACTAACTTCAGCCAGAGTTCACCAACATGTTCCTTGGGTGCCTGTAGAGCAAATTCAAGAATGCAACTATGTGAGGATTATGATCACTGCTATAACAAACTTCAGCCTCCAGTGGCTTAACACAAGAGTCATAGAAGTGGCTTATATTAAATCCAAAATGGGTTTTCTTGATCAGTGGGTGGCTTTCCTCCAAATAAATCATCAGAGGATGAGCTCCTTTCATCTTGTGGTTCCACTGTTTTCAGCATAAGGTTTCTAGAGTCACTCTGCTGTATGTATCAAGCTCTAAGGAGAAAAGCCTGAAGGATTGCATATGGGAGGTTTCCATGTAATAGGCCTAGAAGTGGCACACATCACACCTCTACCCACATTCCACTGGCAAAAACTCAAGTTACATGGTCTAGCTCAACCATGATCTCCAATCCCCCTCTATCTGGAAGGAAGTCTGGGAATTACAGTGTACCTATAGACCTACAGACCACCCAGTCTCTACAGCAACAAGCACCATGACATAAGTCATTAGCACTGCCAGGGAGTGGGTTATAAGAAACCAATAAGTTTTCCAAAGTTCCAACTGCTGGCTTAGAAACTGTGTTGAAATGGCATAGTATTAGGTATAGGCTACCCTAGCAGGATTTGAAAGTATGTGTAAAATAGGCACTATGGTCCCTGCCAAATCCACAGTACCTTTCTAATAGTTTTTTGATGTATAGATTGTTATGTTCTATACTGTTAGATCTGGCTCCCTAGGGTTAGGGTTAGGTGTTACTTAACCAAAATATGTCATCTCTCAACAAGAAGGACCTATGAAGCTGTCTATCACAAGAGTTCTGCTCAACAGAGGTACTCTCTACTGAAGATTAACAAATAATTACAACAGACTTTTCTTACTTCCTTCTTGGGAATTTTAAAGCAAGACACACAGAGAGGGATACAGATGGAAGGGAGATGAAGGAGGAATAACACATAGAGAAAGAAGTCAGTAAGCAGAATCATAAGGCATCAGAAGCCCTGAGGAAGCAGAAACAAAGGGCTAAGAGACACAGTGGAGTGTAAATCAGTCAGTAAGCAAAGTAGAAGAATTTGGGAGAGAGGGAAAAGAGGCAGAGTAGAGTCATCAGCATGTTAGCCAACTACAGTTGATGTGGAGTCACCAGTGACTTGAAACACTAGAACACCTATATTCCCTTCATGGCAAGTGTCATTTCAGTGTATAAGAACCTGAATATCACTACATTGAGTTTTTCACTTTTTATCATCCATATAAGAAATAATTACTCTTTGTATTGCTTATTTTCCAAGTAGATCCTTAGAATAAATATGCACTAATATAAGGATTATTTGGTCCCATGCAACCTGAAAGAGCAAGACCGATAGAATGATGAAAGAGAGCCAGGTTTCCAAACATGCCTTAGGCCATGTGAGTATGCAATGAATTTTTGCTTTATGTCCCCTCTACCTTTAAAAGCTAATGAAGATCCTACCATAATCTGTTCTCTGTTCTTCATTTGCTTTAAATCTTCCACACTTATAGTTACAAGTGAATCTAATATTATATTTCCTATGTTAAGGAGAATAGCTTGAGGCTATCGGAAGTAGGGACGTGGAAGCCACAGAGGGTACACACCCAGAGGCCACAGGAATTATATACCCAGAGGCCCAGGAAGTACACTCCCTGAGACCACCAATCCTCAGCCTCTGGCTCCCATTTTTTAGCCATACAACAAATTGTGCTTGATCTAGACAATGAGTACAACAGACAGTTACCTATAACCCAGAATTAACAAAGGCTGGCCTACAAAGATATCAAATACAGAAACGGTTTTCTTATCAAAAAATGTCAAGTAAGTATACTGAACAGGACCAACTGAGTCCAAGTGTTATTTTTCTGCCACAACACCAATCTGTTAATCAACTCCAGTCTAAAAAGCTGGGAACATAGCTTACTGGGGTGTCTAAGACTCCATGCCCTTTGTCTGTTTGTTTTGGTACCACAGGTTAAACCCAGGAGCACTCAACCACTAAGCCACATCCCCAGCCCTTTTTATATTTATTTTTTATTTTGAGACATGGTCTTACTAAGTTGCTTAGGCCCTCACTAAGTTGCTGAGGCTGGCTTTGAACTTGCAATTCTCCTGCTTCAGCCTCCCGAGCTACTGGGATTACAGGTGTGCATTACCATGCCTGGCTCCCATACCCTTTGTAATGCCCTTTAATACACTAAAACTTAGGCCACTTATGTACTTACCCTAAGTTTGAACTGTACAGCAACAACCATCCCAGACCTCTAAATGTTACCAAGAGGCTGTAAAAATAAGCTTCACCAGAGGTTATCTCCACTCTAAGTAAACAGTTGCATAAGAAAGTATGCTACCATCTGAATAACAAAAAAAGTGTGTATATATATATATATATATATATATATATACACACACACACACACACACACACACACACACACACACACACACACACACATATATATGCATTTCCTTATAAATGCATAAAACATTTTTAAAGTGATCCTTGGAAATTATTACTTTAGTTTCTGGTTCTTTGAAGAGAAACTGAGTAGCTGGTGAAGAGAGGTTAGAAGAACTTTTCTTTGTACTTAGTTCTCCTTGGATTTTTAACCATGTGAATATGTATTAAAAATATTTTTAAAAATATAATCCCCTTTCCTGATTACTCCCTTCATAGCATGTGACTGTTTTAAGTGTCATTATGCTCTTAAATCTTATTCATCTTTAATAAACCCTTCTTCCTATCTCAGTCAGAATGAGATTATTATTAAGCCCAACCATCATCTTATTTTCAGAACTTAACTGTGTGTGTGGCTGGGGCTGGGGTTCAGCAGTGGTGCACTTGCTTGGCATGTGTGAGGCACTAGTTTCAATTCTCAGCACCACATATAAACAAATAAAATAAAGGTCTACCAAGAACTAAAAAAAATTACAAAAAAAAAAAAGAACTTAACTGTGAAGATATAACCTATCTCTCAACAAGAAAAACAAATCTTCCTTTTCAAGGAAAGAAATTGGGCTTATAGAGGCTTGGGAGGCTAAGGCAGGAGGATCACAAGATTAAAGCCAGCCTCGAAAGTTAGTGAGGACCTACACAAGACCCTGTCTCAAAATAAAAAATAAAAAAGAGCTGGGTTTTGGCTCAGTGGTTAAGTACCCCTGAGTTCCATCCCCAGAACAACAACAAAAAAAAGCACCCACAAAAAAAAACATGAAATTGATTGGTTTTACAGAATATATATATTTTTAGCAGTCAGTAAAGGGATAAGAGTTTGACCACTTTTACATTAATAATTCCACATTAATAATTTTAGCTCTACCACAACTATAGCAGTGAATAGGTGGGCTGATCAGAAAGTAAGATATAGCCAGAGAGGGCAATACCCCAAGCCCCCCAAAAAGGCATCTCTAAGTTAATGGAAAGTGCAGATTGCTCCATAGAAAGGACTGTTTTGTAGACACATTCCAAACAGTACAACAATGGGGCGGGCACAGACTTAAGTGGAAGCTGCAGATAATTTCAAACTCAAAGGCTAAAAGTAAAAGGCAAGTCTCAGGTGACCAATGAACAAGTCATCTTCCAGACACCTAATTATCATAAAAGTTAGGTACCACTCCAAGAGTGTCCAACCAATAGGCTTAGCATTTTTGATACTAGTTAGCATAAACATTGGTGAATGCCTCTACCCAACAGCCATATAAGCCCCTAGATTAGTAGACTTAGGTGGCAATCCTCTCACTGGTAAGAGCTATGTTTCTTTTCTTCCCGTCTGAATAAATCTTACTTCTTTGCACTCACCCTCCCTTGTCTGTGAGCTCACTCTTGGATCTCAAGAGACAAGAAGACAAGGGGAATCACTGGTGATCTTTAGCTGCCACCAAACACTAGCAGGCACTGCCAGCAGTGGAGCTAAAAGAGCTGTAACAAACCAAAAGAGCTGTAACAAACCGGTCCGGTATACTGCAAAGTAACAGCAGAAGATCCAGTTTTAGCAGCATGACATTACAAACAACCCAAGTTTCCAAAATCAGGAGGTATGTTAATGTATGTTAAGTATAGTTGAGTCACACATTGGAAACCTCACAACCATTAAAAATGGTATCAATGTATAAAATGTCACTCCCATACAAAATATTCAGGCACAAAGCAAACATTTTAAACATGAAAGAAGTCAAGGGAAAACATCCATGAGCTCTTTCTGGGGGTAAAAATTGACAAGAGACAACAGGAATAAATCAAAGAATTTAAGAACAAAACAAAATAAACAAAAAGAACAAGAAGGGCTGGGGCTGTAGCTCAGTGGTAAAGCACTTGCCTTGCATACATGAGGCTCCACATAAAAATAAGTAAAATAAAGGTCTATCAACAACTAAAATATATACATTTAAAAAAAAAGAACAGGAAAATGGTAGATACCTGTAATTCCATTAAAATATGCAAAAATACACTAAAAGATTATGTGAAACTAAACAAAGCATGAATATTCTACCTTGTAAGTGTAAAAATAACAACATATCTAAGATAAGGGTGGGTGGAAGAAATTGTGAAAGTGCTAATTTCCTTATCCTTCAGAGCAAAGTACTGACACTTTTTTCTTTTTTTTTTTTTTTTTTGGTATGGGGGATTGAACTCAGGGGCACTTGACCACTAAGTCATGTCCCCAACCCTATTTTTGTATTTTATTTAGAGACAGGGTCTCACTGAGTTGATTAGTACCTCACTTTTGCTGAGGCTGGCTTTGAACTTGTGATCCTCCTACCTCAGCCTCCCGAGCTGCTGGGATTATAGGTATGTGCCACTGAGCCCAGCTTAACTGACACATTTTATATCTGAAATATAATTTTAAAAACACAAAGACTACAGCTTCTTAATGTTTTTCACAATATTTTTGACCTTTAACAAATAATGTCTATTACTATAAACATTGAGATTATACAATTTCTTCAATATAAATTAATTTTTTTAAATTCAAGTAAATATTTTTTACTTTTAGAAAGCATGACTATTGTGATCTTATTTTTATATGAATACTATCTTCATTCATTTAATAAATACTTACTGGGCATCTACTACATGCCAAAAACAGTTCTAGGTACTGAGATACAGCACTGAACAAAAGAGAAAATCCTGCCTTCATGGAAATTATATTCTAGACTTTTTTCTTCCATAATTTCTTTCTTTCCCCCTTCTTTCCTTCTTCTTCTTTCCTTAATTATTAATTCCCTACCCTTCCATCCATTTATTCTATTACACAGATCTGTAACAACAGCTATCTAATGACAATTATTATTTCAAGAAGTAAGATTTGTGATGATTTTTAAACCTTCTTTAGGAGGCTCTTTTCTTTAATTACAGTTCATCAAAAGGGCTTTATAATAAGCTATCCAAATTTTTACAAAACAAATGCAAAGTGAAATAGTGAAGAGACAAGAGTAATTGTGAAATATTTCCGAGAAATTACAGGAAAAAATTTGACAGGCATATATCCAATACCAAGATTTAACAGATATTAACATTTTACCACATACTTGTTCAAATATTTTCCCCTGATAAAAAAACACTACAGAAACAGTTGGAATCCCATTCCACATCCCTTTTCCTTCCATCTTCAAAGGCAACCACCATTTTGAGAAGACAATGTTTATAATTTCCACGGATGTCTTTATTTCATAAACAATATATACAATTATTTTGTGTGTTTAATTTACAGATATGGTACCGTAGTATTTGATTTCTTTTGTAACTTTTTAAAAAATATACTGTTTCTTATGTTGATTTTTTAAAACATTTTTTAGTTGTTATGGACCTTTATTTTATTTATTTGTATGTGGTGCTGAGAATCAAACCTAGGGCCTCATGTATACTAGGCAAACACTCTACTACTGAGCCACAACCCCAGCCCCTTTTGTAACTTTTTTAACTAGAGTTGTTATGAGATTTATCCAAGTTACACAATATAGTCTAATTCAGTATTCAATTCATTCATATTCATTCATATGTGTGTACTGTCACTGTATGAATAAACCTTAATCTATTGACAACTAAATTTTTTTTTAAAAAAAAGGAGGCTTACTGTATTAGCAAGAGGATACTTGGGGTTGCAAGAATGCAAAACTTTGGTCAAAAGAGTAAGAAAATATTAGGGGAAAAACCTCCTATACATAGCACAGGTATAAAGTAAACAGAAAATATTTTGGAATACTAAAAGAACAGCCACTCTGCAAAGGCACTGAAGCATAGGTATGGGACAGATGGGTATGGCTGGGAATAGGAAAAAGATGAACACTTCTTTTCCAAAATTGGACCCTGTATCATTTTAGTGCACCAAATCCTTTAGTATCAATTTGTTCTGAAATTGACTAGAATGGAATGTTAAAAACAAAATGCAAGTTTATAATAACCTTATAACACTTTCCAAAATTCATCTGTATTTTTTGATACTCTTAATACTCTTGAGGCTTAAGCAATATTGATATTATTATTTTACGGATAAAGAAAATGAAATAAAAAGAAGATACAATATAGAAAATCAATAATAGAGCTAGCTACTGACGCTGACTTCTAGTATACTTTTTAATTGTCACAAATGAAAAAGAAAGAACATAGATTGTTAGTATATAAGATTAGAGTAGCTTTCAAATTCAATTTGAAAAACTAGCTACATGGGAAAATTAGCTTCTTGACTTTAGAGGCATTATTTGTGGGGTATATATTTTTTTAACAAGCTAGTTTTATTCAGGGTAACCTAAGTTTATTCTATTAAAATTGATCTCAAAATGAACCCACCACTATCTATAGCTATAAAGCACTATTTGGGGTTTCCAGTGATTGAACTCAGGGGCACTCCACTGAGCCACATCCCAAACCCTATTTTGTATTTTATTTAGAGACAGGGTCTCACTGAGTTGCTTAGTGCCTCACAGTTGCTGAGGCTGGCTGTGAATTTGTGATCCTCCTGCCTCAGCCTCCCGAGCTGCTGGGATTACAGGCATGTGCCACCACACCCAACTATAAAGCACTAATTTTTAAAAAACTACCACTCTCAGGGCTAGGGATATAGAACTAGCATGTGGGAGCCCTAGGTTCAATCCCCAGAGAAAGAAAATAATCAAAATAAATCCCAGAATCTCAGAAGACTCAGTTTTTAAAAAACTACTCTAAAACACTTTTTAGTTTGTTTTTAAAAATTAAATTCATACTCAAAAGGTGTGTGTTCTATTTTTTAAATTTCTGCATGCCAGAAAACAAAAATAGAGTGAAAGGATAGATAATATATATCACAAATAACTTAAATACATAAAAAGGTAAATAATTTAACGGGAAAATGAGGAAAGATCATAAACTACTTGTTAAGACAAAAAAAAATTAGAGATATAAAAGAGGTTCATGCTGGGCACCATGACACATGCCTGTAATCAAGAGGCTCAGTAGACCCTGAGGCAAGAGATCATGAGTTCAAGGCCAGCCTCAGCAACTTCAAAGTGCTAAGCAACTCAGTAAGACCCTGTCTCCAAATAAAATACAAAAAATAGGGCTGGGGATGTAACTCAGTAGTCAAGTGCCCCTGAGTTCAATCCCCTATATCACCCCCCCCAAAAAAAGAGGTTCATAGTTCAAAAAATGAAAATTAACACTGTTTCTATTTTTTTAATAGTAAAATTGGCAAAAATTCCAAAGTTTAGTAATTAAACTTTGCTTAAGAGGGAGAGGAGAAAACAGGCAACCTCATATGAGAGACTATATTATCAAGATAGCAACATGTACCAAATACATATGCACTTTGACATACTTCTAAAAATTTATCCTAGAGAAAAATTCTCACTATTGTAAAATGACATGCATACCAAGTTAGTATCCAAAAAATCAAACAGAACTATCACATTAACCCACAGTTCCACTTCTGTGTATACTTTCAAAAGAACTAAAAGCAGAGGCTCAAATAGTCTCTGCAACATGTATTATTATAGAGGGCCTAAAAACAACTTAAATATCTATCCATTAATGGAAGATTACTTCAATATATTATAATTCATCATATAATGACATGAAAAAGATCCTTATATACTAAAAGAATAATCACCAAGATAAACTGATAAGAGAAAAAAGCAGGGTGCAGAATGACTTACTTTGTGCTAAAAATACATACCCATCCTACAAATCAACAATAAAAAAACCAAACAGCCTGATTTAAAAACGGGCAAAAAAAAAAGGACTGGAATGGACATTCCTCCAAAGAATATACAAATGAGCATGAAAGGATGTTCAACATTACTAATAATTAGGGAAATGCAGATCAAAGCCCCACGGAGATATAACTTTGCACCCCAAATAAGACCACCACAAAAAATAAAAAATAAAACCACAAAACAAGTATTGGCAAGGATGTAGGGAAATTAGAATCTTTGTGCATTGCTGAGGGATGTAAAATAGTGCAGCCGCTGTGGAAAAACTGTGTGGAATTACTCCAAAAAATCAAACAGAACTATCACATAACCCCACAGTTCCACTTCTGTGTATACTTTCAAAAGAATCAAAAGCAGGGGCCCAAACAGATATTTGTACACCAATATTTATAGCAGCATTATTCATTCACAATAGTCAAAAAGTAAAAATAACACAAATGCCAATCAACAGATGGACAGATAAACAAAATGTGGCAGGGGTAAGTGAAAAGAGCCACATACAGAAAGACACAAAAGACTGCTATTTCACTTACATTAGGCACCTAGAGTAGTCAAACTCATGGAGACAAAAAAGAATGATGGTTGCTAGGAGTAGGAGAGGGGAGATGAGCAGAAATGAGTAACAGTTTCAGTTTGGGAAGATGCGAAAGTACTAGAGATGGACAGCAGTGATAGGTGTACAAATAATGTAATATTAATGCCACTGACCTGTATACTTACAATGGCTAAAATAGTAATTTTATATTATAAATATTTTATTACAATAACACACACACACACGAACTATCTCTAGAAGAATTAGAGTAACTTATAACAAAGTTTGCCATTAGAAAGGAGAACTGGATAGTCAGGAACTAGAGGTGAAGAAATTCACTTGTCACGATAGATTCTTTGTACCTTTAGAATTTTCTTTCATGTAACACCTATCATCTAAGAAAACTTCAATTTTCCATTAATTTTACCAACTGATTTCTAAACACAGAGAAGAAAAATATACATAAGTAAAAGTGTATTGTGGTCTACATTTTGTATAAGGCAAAAATCAAAACAACACTTATTAGTGATAGTAAAAATCTACCCAATGTTTTTCAAGCAGCTAGGTTTAAAAAATTCTTTAATGAAGAAAATGGAAAGGAAAATGAAATGCTTTAGAACTTAATAGATCAGCACAAAATACATAAAATAAGTAAAAAATTTTATGAGGGTTAATGAAGTACAAAAGACACTGCTCACCAAGATTAAATAGGGGGAAAAAACTTTTTAATTATTTACTTAAAGATTAAAAGAGTGCAGGAGGCACAGTGGCACAGGCCCGTAATTCCAGCAACCAAAGAGGCTAAGGCAAGAGGATCAAGTTCAAGGCAACTCAGCAACACCCTGTCTCTAAAATAAAAGATAAAAAGGTCTGGGGATGAAGCTCAGTGGCAGACTGCCCTGGATCCAGTCGCCAGTATTGAAAAGAGAGAGAGAGAGAGAGAGAGAGAGAGAGAGAGAGAGAGAGAGAGAGAGAGAATATAATGTGGAATTATTATTATAATAGCTTGTAATAGCTAATATTGTTCTAAGCTTTAAATCCCATGCAAATTTGTTTCAAGCTAACATTGTTCTAAGAGCTTTAAAAAATTTCTGACAATTGCAGTCCTCACAGACTATTTGGTCTATTTGATCTCAGAACTTCTTTTATACCTTTAAAAACTATTAAGGTTTTCAAAGAGCTTTGATTTATGGGAGTTATATGGATCTCTCTTTACTATGCTAGAAATTAAACCTAAAATTTAAAAAATATGTTTTCCTTAATTGTTTAGAAATAATAAATAAGCCCATCATATGCTTATGTAAGTAACATAATTTTTATGAAAAGAAATTACTGTCCATAGGAAAAAAATTTAATTAGAAGACTGGTATTGTTTTACATGTTTGCAAATCTATTAATGCTTAGTATAAAAGAAGACAGTTGGAAACTCATATCTAGTTCTGTTCAATCTATTGTAGAATCATACCTCATGTAGACTTTGAAAAACTCCAATATACACTTGTGGAAAAAAAACAAGAATGAAAATAGCTAAGACCGTCCAAGCTTTATTATGAAAATAGTTTTGACTTCACAGTTTCCTAAAAGGGCCTTAAGGACATACGAGGGTTTCCAAATCACACTTTGAGAACCACTTACACTGCCAATCTTATGAGGCAAATGTAAAAGCAGAGGCATAAAAAATAAATAAATAAATTACTACTAGTCACAGAGCTCTGCCTGGAACCCTGGGAGTCTGATTCCAGACCTCAGGGCCACCTTTCCCAGGTCTGAGGAAAGCACACAGACCAATCTGTATGGCTTTTAGATAGTGGTGAACAACCCACTTTGTTCTATTTAATGTGATAAAATTTCAAATTAAATCTTTCAATTTTTGCACAGCAGAGATAAGGAGAAAGGAGAGAAGCTGTCCTATAGGGAAAACAGCACTATAGCTTCTCCTGAGGAATAAAGCACAAGGGAGGGACAGCCGACACATGTGAACAACTCTCAATCATCTCTCTTTTCCTAACCAACCCAAGCCATTTGTATCTTCCCAACACTCTCACTCCATTCCAAAATACTTCTTTATACAACCCGATCTTTACACAGAAATTGCCTTCAATCCTTAACTAAAAGATTTAAAAAGAATAAGAGTCTAGTTTTATCAGCTATTAAAACATTTTATAAATTGACAGCAATTAATATAGTACTAAACTAGTATTAAGATTGAAAGTAAAGCAATATATCAGAATACAGATCTAATTCAATTCAATTACACAAAATGTAACATGTTATAAAGTAGGTCTAACAATCCAAAAAGGAAATAAACTGTTTAGTAAGTGAAAAAAAGAAGTTGACTTAGACCTTAACTTTTTTTTTAATTTTTAATATTTATTATTTAGTTAGTTATCGGTGGGTACAGCATCTTTGTTTGTATGTGGTGCTGAGGATCGAACCCAGGCCGCACGCATGCCAGGCGAGCGCGCTACCGCTTGAGCCACATCCCCAGCCCTAGACCTTAACTTTTAATCATATGCTAAAATAAATTCCAGACAGATTAACTGCTTTTACAAATGCAGTCTCAATTGAGTCTGGGAAAGGCAGGAGCCAACTCAGCTCATAATCGAATTCCCAGAGCCTCCCTGGGGCTGGTGTACAGTCAACTTGGAAAATGCTACCCTGAACAAAAGAAATTAATTTGACTTCCAGCCTTGCTGCTAACCTATTGTGAGATCTTGGGCAAGTCATTTTGTTTCTGTCCTTAATTTTCAATTTAGAAAGAGAGGATGATAATGATACCAGCAGCATAAGAACATTTGTTATAAACTTTGAAGTGCCTTACAGATTATCATAAGGAAAGAAGATTAGAGAGCTACATTCATTCATGTTGCTACTCCTCAAATGTTCTTAGCATTGATACTTTAATGCTAAAAACAATGCCAATTTTTTTCCTAACCATCTTTAATAAAGTGGATCACTTAAGTTGTATGAACATACACTTTCCCTCAGGGCCTCAGTAAAGTTATTTTAATTTGGAATGGGAAAAAGATGTAGCTCATAAACATGTTTATTTTTCCTGAACCGGCTTTTTTACCAAAAAAGGCCTGGCTGGCATTACTGCTGCAAGGAAGGTTGTCTTGCTTCGTTCAGAAAGCCCAAGGGTAGGAGAGAAGCCCACAAAGTACTTGAAGGAGAGGGTTGGGACAGTGGGCATAAGCACAGCAAAAGACTTGGAAGGAAGAAAGCTCTGATTGACACCAAGGAAACTATGTACTTTCTCTCTGTCTCCAAAGACTGGAGATGACACTATTTACCACACAAATAACATTAAAATGAAGTAATGTACAGGAAGCCCCATCCTCCCAACTAGCAAGCCATTTAGTTAATGCTTTTCTTCTCTCTTTCCCCTTGCTCATAAAGCTATACTCTCCCGGACTTCTCTAACAATACCTGTGTCCCCTCAGGAGAGCCCTTCGGCTTCAACCAGAGGTCTGCAGTCAAGGCACTTTCCATTTATATAATTTAGTGGTGTGAATTGCTGGCAGGATTAATAAGCTCTGTACCCCATCCAAAACTACCACCATCACCATCCCCTCACCCACTCATTTTCCTGCTAAAACATTCAGAGTGTCATTCCCATAGAATGCAATGTGACCAGAGCCACTTGGAGCTATGCTGCAGTCCATTTACCACGTTTCCATGGCAATGACTAAGCCAAAGCTTGCGCAAGGCCTAATATAGTTAAGGTGTAGACAAGACAAATTGAACCCCATTCTCCACTCTATCCATAAACAGAGCTATGGCATAAAACAATACTTTATAAAGTGTTACTATAGGGCTGAGGATGAAGCAAGAGCACTTCATTAGCATGTGTAAAGCCCTAGATTTAATTCCTAGCACCACCAACCATCATCAACATAAAGTAAAATAATGCACTTGTTAGTCCTATTCCTTCAGGTATAAGAAACTAAGGAATACATATAGTTACAACTTATCATAAAAATATAGTTACAACTATATTACCAAATACATATAGTTACAACTTACCAAATAAAGCCTTATATTGTTCATTCAGTTTAACTCAGGTTTAAAACACTTAGTCTCCTGACTAGTATTAGAAGTGATGGCACTGGTTTATAACTATCAAAACTGTTCCTTCCAGTACCATTTTTAAATCACTTCCAACTGCTTTGCTGACCTCTATACCAGGCACTAAGTCTTGAGGTTGTGATTCCCACCAAACAATCCCCATTTTGCCTGGCTTCCTAGAACAATGGTTTCATTGCCTTTCTTTGTTATATGTGGCACAAATTCTACAATGTCTATTAAGACTTATGTAGAGTGTCCTTTACCTTTTGTCTTTCTTTGTCTCCTGTACTCTACTCCAGGTCTACCAATATTCATGTCTTTCATTTTGTATGTGTATATATGTTCTGTTTTGGTTCTTTTGGCAGTTTTACTTTGAAGTGTACCATTATTTAGGTATTCTTTTGTGTGTGTGTGTGTGTGTGTGTGTGTGTGTGTGTTTAGATATATATATTTCTTTGTGATACTGAGGATTGTGTTCAAGCATTATTATTCATTCTTTGTGATAATTCCTTTCATGGATTGATAATACATATCTATTTTTTAAAGCAAATTCTATTCAATTACTTAACTATTTATTGAATATCAACTAAGTATTAAAGCTACAGAATTCATCTCAGAGTTTATATAATCTATAGGTTGGAATAGACAATTAGAAACATATTCTATCCACTAGACTAAGGAATAAGAAACAGAATTTACCTGAAGCAATAGCTAGCAAAAACATTTTATGGGGCACAGGAAAATAAATACTTTAAACAGCATAATAAATCCAAGGTACAGTGTTAAAAGAAAAGATTCCTCTTCTGTTTTATGAATTGTATCAGTAATTTATAATTTGAACAACAATAAATTTTTCCAAACCTCACATCCACTGTATTATTCGACTCATGGTCAAACACTTCAAATGCTTCTTTGATTTTTTTGTGAAATTCTGCTAGTGCTAACTCTGCAAAAGAATAAGTAAATAAAATTATTTTACTTTAATTTTGAATTCAAAACAAAAATCTCAATAACCAGACTAGAAATCTTAATAAGGAAGAACATGAAAGATTCTTTCTTGATCTTCTTTATGTATCATTTAGCATGTTTAACTTCCTCTGGAGTTGTCAAAGAATAGAATATTTTTTCAAAATTCTGAAGAGTGATATAAAGGCTTTTTAATCTCAATCTTAAATTCACAGTCAATTAGTTTTCACATATGCATATACTCGTGGGACTACCACCCATATGAAATTAGTAGACTATATTTAGGTATCTTCCATCCCAAGTAGTTTATTCAGCCTGACAGGCTGAGTAAATCCAATGCAACAAATACCACTGTCTTATCAATAGTGTGTCTTGCCTACCCTGCTTTATTCTACACTTGAGGAGAGCTGAAGTTGTGGGATATAAGGAATTAAAAACCAACATATGATACTGCCTCATCATACAGTTTTCAAACAAGTTTGGGACTAAGGCTAACTTATATGAAATAGTGATGTACCTACTATGTCCTAGACACTACTCTAGTTGATAGAGTTACAGCCAGGAACAAAATAGGCCAAACAAACTTGCCTGTATAGAAAGATATTTTTATTAGGAAAGATATATAACCTTGCACATACTTAGTAAAATATATAGTAAGTCAAATGGGCTTAAAAATAGGGCAAAAATGGGGGCTGGGGTTATGGCTCAGCTCAGTAGTAGAGCACTCACCTCACACATGTGAGGGCCTGGGTTCAATCCTTAGCACCACAAAAAACAAATAAGTAAAAAGAAAGGCATTGTGTCCAACTACAACTAAAAAATAAATTTTTTTTAAATAGAGCAAAAATAACCAGAGGAGGGATGGGGGGGGTGAGACTGGGGTGATCTAGTGATTTGGAAAGGCCTGTCTCCATGATAAGGTGATATTTGGGCAGACACTGACAGAGGGAAGAGAGCCAGTCTTGTGAATATCTCTAGGAAGAGATTTTTGGGAAGAGAGAAAGAAAGTGCAGAATAGTAGAAAATAAAATCAGAAAGCATGGGTTTGAGGTTGGGGAATAAATTCCTTAAGAATTCTGTAGCTACTTTAAGGATTTTGGCTTTTGCTCTGAATGTAGTGATAAACTACTGAAGCAGCAAAATGACTTCATAGGCTTATATTCACTTTAGTCATTAAGTTGAGAAGACATTGAACAAAGATGGAAGCAGAACTGTTAGGAGGCTATTCCAGTATTCTAGGTAAGATACTATGGTGGTTTGGACCAGTGTGGTAGCAGTGGAGACAGTAAGGATTCTGGATATATTCTAAAGAAGAAAGTCAGTAGCATTTGCTGATAGATTTGAAATTCGGTACACAGAGAAAGAAAGAGGTGATGGCTGAACTCCAAAGTGTTCAGCTAAGTGAACCAATAACAAAAAACATGCAATCAAACCTCAAAATTTATTAAACAATAAGTACAACAGAACACCCAGGAAAGGAGAGAGGGATTAAAGATGAGTTTAAATAATTATTTTAATTGTAAACATAATACCACCAAATAGAAAATCAGTCATCCCTGCCTCCCATTTCAGATGTAGGCAACAGGACAAAATAGTTATTTAAAATTTAAAAAGGGGGGCTAGGATTGTGGCTCAGTGGTACAGTGCTCACCTAGCATGCAAGAGGCACTGGGTTCAATCCTCAGCACCACATAAATGTAAAATAAAGATATTGTGACCACCTAAAACTTAAGAATAAAAATTTAAAAAGAGATTCAAAAAATGGACAATTTTTTAAATCACTCCATTCTCTTCATTCTAACATAACCACTAATCATTTTGCTGTATTCTCCTCCAATTTTTTTTCATAAACATACTTTTATATACAGCACTTAATAACTACCATTTATTCATTCAACAAGTATTAACAAGTATTAATAAGCACTATATACCATGGTGTGTATCATCTGGTTTATATATATTTACAACCAGAGAAGTAAGTATACCATTCTTAGGGAAGAAAAGAAACTAAAGCTCAGAAAGGTTAAGCAACTTACCCAGTTATTAAGTGCCAGAGCTAAAATGAACCCAAATGAATAACCCTGCTCTTCCCCCAACCCACTCCAACACCTGTTAATATTCATAGTTTTTTATTACCCTCGTTACTTCATTCAAACGCTGTATTTTTTCAGGTTGCAATATTTTTTAAGACTGTACCACAATTTGATATAATTAATATGTCTTTATTATGAATAACCTAATGGTGGAAAACTTGCTAATTTGAAAAACTTAAAGTAAATGTTACCTCAATCTTTAAATTTACATTTCTTTGATAATAAACAAGTCTGAATAATGACCCATGTTGTTTGTTTACCACCTCTATTTTCTCTGTTATGTGTCTGCTCATGTTCTCTGCTCAACCCTACTGGTATCTTCAATTATTTCTTAACAATTTGAGCTCTTAGAAAAGTAAAGAAATTGAGTATTCATCAAACCTCAAGAAAAAGGCTGATTCTGTTCTCTCCCTCATCATCTTTGAAAAAATAACTAGCTAAATTTTAAAGGATAAGAAAAAGTCTCAACATATGCTGACTGCCCCCCCCAAAAAAGATAATGTATTTTAAATATGATTTTAGGGGTTGGAGTGTGGCTTAGTGGTAGAATCTTTGCCTAGCATGTTTGAGGGCCTGGTTGGATCCCTAGTACTGCAAAAAAGTTTAAAAATTATAAAACAGTCTTCATGCTGGGGGTATAGCTCAGTAATAGAATGCTTGCCAGCATGCATGAGGTAAAAATTACTGCAAACAATTTCCAATGTCAATTGTTTGCATTTGTTTTTCTAAAATGAAAACAGTTTCATTTCCTTTCTGATCATCAAAATCATAGATGATTACTGCAGGGGGAGAAAAAGAATATGAAAGAATTTAGATTAAGCAAAAATCTTTAAACCTCTTCCATGCAGAATTAACCACTCTTAAGGTTGATCTCTAATCTTTCATTCAAAAATAAGTTGTGAGCATCCTTCATTCTCAAAAAAAATCAATTACACTATAATTTCTATTACACTATCATTTCTTGGTATTTAAGATAACTTTATCAAAATTTATTTAAATAACACCCTAACTATAGAAGTTTAGGTTGTTTCCAGTTTTTCATTATAATCAATTATTTAGTGAACAAGCTTGCCCAATTCATCTTTGTACATTTGTCTTATGTCACCAAAATTTTGAGTGGAATATGGTAGATATTTTTGAAGGGTGTTGGGAAGATCCTTATTAATCATAGTACCTTGGAGGAAATCTCACTAGTTATAACACTGCAAAAAGCTGATGTTTGCTTTTTAAATTATTTTTTCTTTTTGGTCCTAGGGATTGAACCTAGGACCTCATGCATACTTGCAAGCATTCTATTACTAAGCTACACCCCCAGCACAAAGATTGTTTTATAATTTTTAAACTTTTTTGCAGTACTGGGGATCCAACCCAGGCCCTCAAACATGCTAGGCAAAGACTCTACCACTAAGCCACATCCCAACCTCTAAGATTACCTTTTATCACATTATCTTTTATTTTGGGGCAGTCATATATGTTGAGACTTTTTCTCATCCTTTAAAATTTAGCTAGTCTTTTTTTTAATATTTACTTTTTAGGTGTAGATGGACACAACACAATGCCTTTTTTAAATTTTTATGTAGTGCTGAGGATCGAACCCAGGTCCCGGCTGTGCTAGTCAAGCACGCTACCGCTGAGCCACAATCCCAGCCCCTAGTTATTCTTTCAAAAGACGAAGAAAGTGAGAACAGAATCAGTCTTTTTCTTGAGCTCCAGTGAATACTCAATTCCATATTCTTCTACAATTAAAAAATATATTTACTCTTGAATCCATCTGAAATTTATTTTGACATGATTCAAAAGGGAAAGATTAACTTTTCAGAATTTATTAAGCACTTATTTTCCTTCTATTTAATTATGTATTATAGTCTTTTATAATTGATTGAGATTACTTATTATTGATTGCTTATTCTATTGATTCAATTCTGATTTGCATTTTTATCACTACTGTACTATTATAATTATTACCACTATATTAGTCCCTTTTTTGGGAATGTTCACTAACATTCTCACCAGTTTATTCTTCCAAATGAAATTTAGAAATCCAAATAAAATTTTAAAATTCAAAGTAAAATACCATTGGGAGTTTTTGTTTTTGTAATCAATCTATACACTGAAAAATAAATAACATTTTAAAATAATAGTTTTCATGTCTAAGAGCAATGCTTAGTTATATGTCCCTTTTTACATATTTAAATTAAATGATACACATTATAGGTTTCCCCATACAATTACATACAATTATCCAAGATTATGCCTGAGTATTTTATGGGATTTATATATACTATGATATTTATCTTTTTTTTAATAAGAATGTCCATAGAGGCTTAATATAATGAAAAATTCAAAAACAGAATAAATACATTGTTATGATGTCATATGAAAAAATATTTACAACATAATGAGTAAATAACAAACACCACCAAGAACATGCAAACAATATTTAAAAAAGAAGACAGACTAAAATTCATACTGTATAATTCCACTAATATTAAGCGCAAAAAAGAAAATTAATCTCCATCCAGAAAGATCAGAATAGAGGTTGGATGAAGGAAAATACATGATAGAGACTTCTGAGAGGATAGGTAAACTCTATAGAGTGATCTGAGTGGTGGTTACATAGGTGTATACATATATAAAAATTAACCTCAATTTTTTTGTTTTTAAAAATTCAAATAGTTCAAAATTTTCTAGGCTTTGTTTTATTTTAATGAGTTTTACTGAGGCTAAACTTACAAATAATGGATTGACAAATGTTAACTGTATAATTTTATAAGTTTTGATAAATATGTACATGTTTATAATCATCACTATGTCATAGATCATTTCTATTACCCCCAAATTGTCCATCGTGCCCTTCTGCAGTCTAGTCCATCTCCTTCATTCATCCTGCTCCTAAATAAATGGCATCATACAAGGTAGTTTTTGGTGTCTGATATCTCTCAGCTATAGCAACACTTGACATTTATTCATCTTATTTTGTTTATCAGGAATGTATTCCTTTTTATTACTGAATAGCACTCTATGAACATTTTTATCCATTCAGTAATTGATGGCTATTTGAGGTACTTTCAGTTTGGAGTCGTTATGACTATGGCAAAGATGAACATCTGGGTACATGTAGACATGTTTTCTCATGACTTAGGAGTGGAAAGAGTGGATTATAACATAACCATCAAATATTATAAGACATTGAAATGACTTCCAAGGTGATTATATCATTTTATATTTCTGTCACTAATTATATGGGAATTCCATTTGTCCCACATTCTCACCAGTCCTTGAAAGTCAGTATTTTTAATTTCATCATTCTAGTGGGATTTTTAATTTTCATTTTCTTAATGAGCAGTGATGCTGAGCATGTTCTCATATGCTTATTTGCAATTTGTATATCTTTTTTAATGAATTGACTGCCAAATGTTTTTACCCATTTCTAATCAGTTTCATTTTTAAAAAATTTTTTTAGTTGTTGGTGGTCCTTTATTTTATTCATTTATTTATATGTGGCGCTGGGCATTGAACCTAATGCCTCATACATGTGAGGTAAGCACTCTAACACTGAGCCACAACTCCAACCCAATTTGTTTCATTATTGATTTGTAAGAATTCTTTATATATTTTAGGTATAAGTCTATTATTAGATATGCATTTTGAAAAATATATTTGTCTATGTCTTGGATATTTATCTTTTTAACCCCTGTAATTTCTGGTATTTGAAGTAAATGTTGATTGTTTTATTGTTGTTGTTGTTGTTGTTGTTGTTTTGGGGGGAGGGGTACTGGGAACTGAACTCAGGGGAACTCTACCACTGAGCCACATCCCCAGCCCTATCTTTATATTTTATTTAGAGACAGGATCTCACTGAGTTGCCTAGCACATTGCTTTTTGCTGAGGCTGGCTTTGAACTGGAGATCCTCCTGCCTCAGCCCCCACCCTGCCACCCCCCCCAAGCCCATGGCTGGGATTACAGGCATGCACCACCACACCCGTCTTATTTTTATTTTTGCTATTGATCAACTTCCTGAAACCTTTTATTAATTAGAATCCTTCTTTGGTTGATTATACTGTATTTTCTGAAAATATACTTTGTATTATCTTCTTATCCTCTTTTTCTCCTTCATGATTTATGGCATAAAGCACATGCCAAGCATATGCTCTACCTACCACTGAACTATAGAGGAAATTCTGAGGCATCAGTTGAGAATAAAAGCTTGGTACTTTGTAGAACTCTAATCTGGATTAAGGTACATATTTTATATTTTCTAAATTTTTTTTTGTATGTGTGTGGTGCTAGAGATCAAACTCAGGGCCCTCTCTACCAACTGAGCTATATCCCTAGCCCTATTTTCTGAATATTTTGTGTCATCTTATCAAGAACTATAAAAACAACATTGATCCATACAGTGATAACAATTATTTAACAGACTATAACACTAGTCTTTCACCAATAAATGGAATGCTAACCTTCACTCTGAAATAGCTAAAACTTTGAATTTAAGGCAGTATCCTTCCATTTCTATTATATTAAGAACAGACACTAACTTTTAACAACCTCTTACCAATATTTTATAAAATATGTTCTGTTTAACATTTGTTCCTTAAGGCGCTTCTCAATAAAAGGTTTCAGTGATCAAAAAATGCCTAGGAAACTTTGAAAATAATGTTTATATATAACATTTATATATATGGTTTTATAGAGAGATTCATAATGAATATTAGTTAAGTCTTTCAGATATTCTACAGTGTAAAAAAAAATCTTGTTAATTTTAACACATTATCCAAAGCTAGTTAACAACAGATTCCCTTCTTTTCAATTATCATCGATCAGAAATAATCAATGCCTTAAAATATAGGACTCACAAATCCTCACCCATGGGACACTGGTATAATGAATGGCTGCACTCCTAGCCTCAAGACTCAAGAAAGAAAATCAACATACAAAAATCAGTCACAAGGCTGGGGTTGTGGCTCAGCGGTAGAGTACTCGCCTGGTATGTGCAAGGCCTTGGGTTCGATCCTCAGCACTGCGTATAAATAAATAAATAAAGGCATTGTGTCTATTTTTAAAAAAATCAGTCACATATCTAGATATAACAACAAATAATCAGAAAAAGAAATTAAGTAAACAATTCTATTTACAATAGTATAAAAAAGGAAAATAGTAATAAATCTAATCAAAGAGGCAAAAGACTTGTAAACTAAAAACTAAAACCATTGTTGAAAGAAACTAAAGACATAAAAAATGGAAAGACATGCCATGTTCATAGATTGGCAGACTTAATATTGTTAAGATGGTTAACCTATATGTCATAGGTTAAACAGTGATGTCCCCCCAGCCCCGAATTCATATGTTGATGTCCTAATCCTCAGCACCTCAGAATGTGACCTTATTTGGAAATAGGATCATAAAAGATATAATAATTAATTAAATTAAGATGAGGTCATACTGCAGTGGGCCACTAATCCAATATTACTAGTGTCCTCATAAACATGGAAAATTTGAACAGAAAGACAGATATGCACACAAAAACACCACATAGAGATGAAGGCAGAGATCAGAGTAATGATGCAAAAGCCAAGGAAACCACTAGAAGCTAGAACGGGAAGGAACATGGAACAAATTTTCTTGATATCAGACTTCTAGTCTTCAGAACCATATAACAATAATTTCTGATGATCAAGTCACTCATTTTGTGATACTTGTTATAGAAACCCTAGCAAATGAATATATTAACAAAAGAGATCTATAGATTTAATGTAATTCTTATGAAGATCTTGATGGCATCGTTTGTAGAATAGGTAAAATCATTCTGAAATGCACATGGAATCCCCCCACAAAAAGAGAACATAGTTGAAGGATTCATACTTCCTGATTCAAAACTAACTACAAGCTACAGTAATCAAACTGATATTAGAACAGACATATAGCCTGTGGAATGAAAAAGAAATAAACCATGTATGAATGGTCAACTGACTGGGGGTGAGAGGTGCTGTGGTCTGAACCCATGGCCTCACGCATACTTCACACACACTCCACCATGGAGCTACATACCCAGCAAGGTCAACTGACTTTTGACAAGAATGCCAAGAATATTCACTAGGGAAAAACAGTCTTTTCAACAAATAGTACATGTGAGATTGGATATTCATATGCAAAAAATAAAGTTGCATCCTCCTGATACAATACATACAGAAATTAACTCCAAATGTTTGGTCTCCATTTCTCTTCCTTCCTTCTATTCATATTCTGCTGGAGTCTGGCTGGGCACAATTCATGGGCCACTTGTCAAGCAGAAACGAACTTTATTTTTAGCGCGCGCACACACACACACACACACACACACACACGCCACACCACATGAGCTCTTCAGGAATTCCCTCAGAGCCCAACTGCCACCACCGGCTTCCCACAAGCCTCTCAACCTCCCCACTCCTCCTGCTCTTGAGGTCGATTGGCTGGGTCGTGTGGGCGGAGCCAAAAAAAAGTCCCCCAATGAGCAGCTCCATGGTCTGAAAGGGCAGGGAAACAGCCCAATCAGCATCACCACAGAGGAGCCAATCAGTTGGCAGCTAGAAGTTTGCTGGGGCTGCTGTGAGCCAATCATCAGCTGGCAGCTGGAAGTTTGCTGTGGCCCCTTTGGCTGTGGCTCTCAACAATATTCATTCATTTTTTTCTCTTCTTCTCTTCTCTTCTCTTCTCTTCTCTTCTCTTCTCTTCTCTGACTTCCCAGCCTCCAGAATATTGAGGAAATAAATTCCTGTTCTTTATAAATTATTCCATCTCAGATATTTTGTTATAAGAGCACTTAAACACAGAGCTGAAACTATAAAATTTTCAAAGAAATCATGGAGAAAATCTTCATGAAATTAGATTCGGTTATGATTTCTGGGATATGACATGAAAAGCACAAATTGAAAAAAAAAAAAGGTAAGTTGGACTTTATTAAAATTAAAAGTAGTTGTGCATCAAAGAACACCATCAAGAGAGTGAAAAGATAGCCCACAGGATTGAGAAAATATATGCAAAGCATATATCTGATGAGATTAATATTCAGAATATATTTTTTAAAATTCTTATAACTCAACAAGAAAACATTCTGATTTTAAAATGAACAAAAGATTGAATAGACAATACTCGAGGGAAAGTATACAGATGACTAGTAGGTAGGTACATAAAAAGATACGCAACTTGCTAGTCATTAGAGAAATAAAAATCAAAACCACAATGAGACAGCAATTAACACCCATTAGAATGTCTATTATTATGGAAATGGAAAATAATAAGTTATTATGGGTTGAGTATTTGTCCCCTCCAAAGCTCCTGTTGAAATTTAATTGCCACTGTAACAGTATGAAGCAGTGGGACCAATAAGAAGTGATTAGGTCATATAGGCTCTCTGCTCTCATGAATGGATTAGTGCTGTTACTGTGAGAATGGATCTATTACATTAGGAGGAGTTTGATCTCCATATCTCTTCTCCTTCTCCTTCTCCTTCTCCTTCTCCTTCTCCTTCTCTTCTCCCTCTCCCTCTCCCTCTCCCTCTCCCTCTCCCTCTCCCTCTCCCCCTCCCCCTCCCCCTCCCCCTCCCCCCCTCTCTCTCTCTCTCTCTCTCTCTCTCTCTCTCTCTCTCTCTCTCTCTCTCTCCTTCTTACCTTCCACAATTGGATGACACAGCAAGAAAGCGCTCCTCAGATGCTGGTGCCTTGATCTTGAATTTCCAGCCTCCAGAATGTTGAGGAAATTATATATTACCCAATCTTTATATATTACCCAATCTCAAATATTTTGTTATAAGAGCACAAATAAACTAAGACATAAGTGTTGATGTGAATGTAGAAAAACAGAAATCCTTGTGAACTGCTGTTGGCAATGTAAAATGATACAGATGTTATAGAAAACAGTAAGAATGATGGTCCCTCAAAAAGTAAACTTCAAATTACTACTGAACCAGCAATTCTACTACTGAGTATACACCTAAAAGACTCCAATTAGGCACTGAAATTCCCAATGGTCAAAAGACAAAGACCAAATGTTTTCTCTGATATGCAGATACTAATCTCACAATTGGGGTGGGGGTGGGTATTAGGGAAGAACAGAAGTACTCTGGATTAGAAAAGAGGGAATGAAGAAAAGAAATGGGGAATGGAAATAAAATAGTAGAATGAATCAGACATTATTATTCTATGTGCATATATGATTATATGACCAATGTAATTCTACATCATGTACAACCGAAAGAATGAGAAGTTACACTCCATTATGTGTATAATATATAAAAATACATTCTACTATCATGTATGACTAATTAGAACAAATAAAATAAAATAAAAAAGATGGAAGCAACTTATATATATTCATAGATATATAAGTGGATACAATTTGATGTATATATAGCCAATAGAATATTATTCAGCCTTTAAAAGGAAGGAAGCTCTGACACACATACTACAACATGAGTGAACCTTAATGACTTTATGCTAAGTGAAATAAATCAAAAACAGGACAGATACTGTATGATTTCACTTACATAAGGTATCTACAATGCTCAAACTCATTGAGACAGAAAGTAGAATAGTGGTTGCCAAGAGTCAAGAGGAGTAGGAAGTTACTATATATTGGAGAGAGTTTTGGTTTGGGATTTTTTTAAAAAGTCTGGAAATAGTGATTTTGTACAGCATTGTGAATGTACTTAATATCATCAAACTATACACTTAAAAATAGTTAAAATGATCTTAAAATAAGGTCTAAGAATTAAATGAAAGTTTAGAAAAAGAATTTATTATGATAAAAAAATTTCTAAAATTTATAGTTAATAATAATTCTACATATCTATGAATATACTGAAAACAACTGTATTATACACAAATGGGTGAATTACATGGTATGTGAAATAGATCTCTTTTTATTTAAAGCCCTCCCATTCGTAGGGATTGAACCCAGAGCCTCAAGTGCTTGGCAAGCATTCTACGGCCAAGTTTCATCCCTAGACCTTTTAATTTTATTTTGATATAACAGGATATAACTAAGTTTATAGCCCAGGCCATTCGAAAACTCCTGTTTCAGCCTCCCAAGTAACTGGGAATTCAAGTGTGCCCCACAGAGTCTGGCTTCTGAAATATCTTAATAAAGCTGTTATTATAAAAAAAAATTGTATACGATGAATTGAAATGCATTTTGCTGTCATGTACAACTAAGCAGAACAAATTAAAAAAAGAGAGGGGGGAAGGTACATTATAATTCTTAGACTCACAGAAAGGAGTTGAGTTAAATATATATGTTGAGTCAAATATATATGTTGAGTATATATTTCTAATAAAAAGAGTGCATGTTGGGCTGAGGATATAGCTCAGTTGGTAGAGTGCTTGCCTTGCATGCACAAAACCCTGGGTTTAATCCCCAGCACCACAAAGAAAAAAAAATAAAGTTTGAAAAGAGTGCCTGTTTTAAAAATAAGTTGAAAATTTTATATTAAAAATCATAAAAAATATGCCAATTGCTTAACACAAATTTTCTTCCAGAAGAATCCCAATAATACATTAACATTTTTATGAAGGCAATCCATTTTATTAAGGCAATATATATACAGGCAAGCATTAAATCAAATGTATCCTTGAAATATAAATGTTTTATTTGGCAGCATTTTAACAGCTCAAGGGTAAACTTCCAGAAATTTATTTCCCTGTCATATGATTCCAATGTGAAAATGTTTGCTTAAATTTTTGTAATGAAATCATGTTTGTTTTAAAGTATTAATAATATCCCAAAGTTTTTCAACTGTATGATAATTTCCTTTCTCAGTGGTTATTTAACTGATTAGAAACCCATATGAATGAAGTAATCTAGGGGTAAAAATATTTTAAGCCTCCAGAGAGCTGAGACTATAGGCATGAGCTACTGTGCTCACCTCCATCTGCATCTTAAACGTATGATTTGGGGGATATGGCACAAAAATATATTCTACATGATGCACAATGTAGACATGGTCTACAATATGGTATGTAGCTATTCCTGTCAATGTTAAAAAGGGAGAATAGAATGCATGTACAGAATTTTGATGAGAACACTTCTTTCAATTTACTAATTAATTACAGGTTAGATAAGTATCTCTTGTTTAGCTGTTTTATAGCAATTTTACCTGTGATTAATATACTTTAGCTAGATGGAAAATATTAACAAATCCATCATTTGTTAGGACATGAAATAATGACAACATATTTATTGAGTGGCATTTAGAAAAAAAATTTTACTCTATCTTTCCCATCTCAAAAAATAAAACTTGTAAACTTATATATGGTAGCACATCAAAAATGCCCTTCTAAAAAATGTGAACAAGGAGTTGGGATTGCGGTTCAGTGGTAGAGTGCTGACCTAGCACAGGCAAGGCCCTAGGTTCGATCCTCAGTACCACATAAAAAATAAATAGATAAGTAAAATACAAGGTATGTGTCCAACTACAACTAAATATATAAATTTTGAACAAAAGGGAATTCTTGGACCGAGGTTGTAGCACAGTGGTAGAGCATTTGCCTAATATATGTGAGGCACTGAGTTCCATCCTCAGCACCACATAAAAATAAATAAAATAAAGGCATGCTGTCCATCTACAACTATAAAAAAAAATAGCCTATGTATAGAATATCCCGTTAAACTATATAATTCTAAGTTTTGTAGTGAAAGTACTTTGAATCAGACTTCTTAGTTTGGTTTCATTTAGTTTTATAAGATGAGTTCTCACAATGTTACCCAGGCTGGCCATGAACTCCTGGCTCAAAAGACCCTACCACTTGACCATCCTAAGTAGCTGGAACTACAAGTACATACCACCCACCACAAAGGATAGGATTCTTGCCAGGCTTCTTGTTATTGGTACCAGGTATCAATATCCTTTTGTTGCTGATGTTCTTTTTGTTTTACAAATTACTAGAGTTTCCTGTATACTTATTTATTACTATCCTGAAAAAGCTTAATGCATGAATGCTGCCAGTGAGCTACATCTCTAACCCCCTGAAAAAGAGTAAAAACTATAACAACTTAGTCATGGGGGAAAAAAAAAAAAGAAGGGAAACATTCTTAAGATTAGAATATTGGTGTGATATAGTCCAATTCTCAAACTCCATATGCTATCAGTCTGATATAATAGAGGCAGTTGGTATAGCGTATTTGTTCAGAGCACTGATTTCATGGTGCCAGAAGTCATATTTGACTAAATGGCATAGCAATATGTCAGAAAGCTACATTAAACTATTAACATTTTTATGTTAACAACCTCATAAAAGTTTTAGAAAGTGTTATTGTTGTCAGAAAAAATATTTAAACTCTTCAAATAAAATGAAAATATAATAAAGTGTCTTTGTAATAATAGATGTGAATGTTTATAAAAAACTATTTAGCTCAAATTATATTGTTATATTGTATACAAATATGTAACAATAAATTCCATCATTATGTAGAACTACAATTCACCAATAAAAATGTGCAAATCAACATTTCAAAATGATTTGAAAATATGTCTCTGATGTTAAAATAGTCCATGAAAAATAATTTATTTTGAAAAAAAAAAGTTGATTTACAACATAACAAATGAGGCGCTTAAGGAAATAATCATATTTTTAGAAATACATTTTTACAAATATAGTGGGTTTTTTGAGGGGAGGGGTACTGGGGATTGAACTTAGGGGGCAACTGACCACTGAGCAACATCCCAGCCCTATTTGATATTTTATTTAGAGACAGGGTCTCACTGAGTTGCTTAACACCTTGCTTTTTGCTGAGGTTGGCTTTTGAACTCACAATCCTCCTGTCTCAGCTACTGGAATTACAGGCATGAGCCACCGTGCCCGGCTACAAATAAAGTTTATTAGAATGAAATATAATGTGATTCAATGTGATATCACCAATTTGTAAAAATATTTGGGTAATAAACTTGCTTCCCTTGGGCTAGGAGTGTACTCAGTAGTACAGCATTTGCCTACTATACATGAGTGAGGCTCTGGGTTCCATCCTTAGCATCACAGAAAAAGAAAATAATTTGGGGTTGGGGCTGTAGCTCAGTGGTAGAATGCTTACCTCACACATGTGAGGCACTGGGTTAGGTCCTCAGCCCCACATAAAAATAAATAAATAAAGATATGTGTCCATCTACACTAAAATATATATAAATATATTAAAAATTAAAAAGAAAATTATTTTTTAAAAAAGGTGCTTCTTTCTACATATTTATGTAATGTAACATTATAAATTGGCACTGTTCATTATGCTTTTATTAGTTAACAAACTAATTTTACAGAAATTTTGAGAAATTTCCAAAAAATATTGAGCTGATGACATATTTAGGTCAGGAGGGGAAAAATTAATTAAGAGACAGAGAATCTTAAGACTTGAAAGAGGATTTAGAAGTCATTGAGCCCTATCTCTAACCTAATGGAAGAAGCCTCTCACCTAGATGGTCAGGGTTTGGTTTGCTCTTCTCTGCTACTAAGACTAATCTTGTTTCTAAGAAGCTTTGAATTGATTATGACTACTGCTAAGTAAAAATGCATTGACAAATGTCTTCTAAAAAAAATTATTTTACAGTCTGGGCAACTTTGCAAGACCCTATCTCAAAATAATTTTTTTTATTAGTTGCTCACGACAATATAATGATCTTGACATATCATACATTTGATTCAAATGGGGTATGAATTCTCATTTTTCCACATGTACAGATTGCAGGATCACATTGGTTATACAGCCACGTTTATACATGCAGCAATACTAGTGTCTGTTGTATTCTGCTGCCCTTCCTATTCCCCCTTCCCCTCCCCTCCCCTCCCATCAAAATAATTTTTCTTTTAAATTCTGGGGATGTAGTTCAGTGGTAGAGCACTTGCCTGCTTGTCTAATATGTACAAGGCTCTGGGTTCAATCCCCAGCACCACAAAAATCAATCAATTAATTAATTAACATAAAATTTAAATTAAAAAAAGATTTAGTTGTAGATGGACACAATATCTTTATTTTACTTATTTTTTTTAATGTGGTGCTGAGGATCAAACCTAGTACCTCACATGTGCTAGGCAAGTGCTCTACCACTGAGCTACAACTCCAGCCCATAAAACAAAATTTCAAAAATTTAAAAACCTATTCAAAGTTCCCCTTCTCACACTAAGTTCCCCTTCCCAAGTCACAAAGTCTTATTCAAATTTAACTCTACATTAGTCATGTCAATACAAATATAAGTAAAGCCATAATTTGTATGTTTGACCAGATATAATCAATTTTCTTGCTAATAAGTACTTTTACAAGATGGTCAGATGGTAAAAAAAATACCAAAACTACTAGCTAACTGGAACATTTTTATAACAAAACCACTGCAATATATGTTTGATTTCCGATTGCCTTGTATATTTTTAGGTATACTGCGTACTGACTGAGAGCTTATCTATTCTAATAAAATAACAATCTTAGTAGCATTTTTAAAGAGTACTAACAAGTAGGAAGTTTTCAATTATTGCATAAAAATTAGATTCTTAATTCTTGGGTAAGCTTTTTAGAACAATTAGCCTTTATATTAACTTAGACAATTTTTTTCTCTTCCCCCAAAATAATTCAAAATATTAAAAAGCAAAACTGTACTACAATACAATGTGGTTTCAGAAAAAAAAAAAACTAAAATCATGAGGAAAAGTTCAAGTTTTTGCTCCTTTACTTCCCTATAATGACATGTAGCTGGAAGAGAGAATTCAAGCAACATTCAGGAACAGTCTTTAAGTTTTTTAATAAAACACTTTAAAGGAGTTTGAATTTTTATCTCAGGGCAATAGAGATCAGCTCAAGATCAAAATTATTCTTCCTATGAAGGTTAACTCAAACGGAGGGAAGGGGGCAAGGAAGGAGGCAGAGATAGTTAGGAGATTCATACATGAATATATCCGCACTGCACTTGTGTTTCCCATAACATTGTAATTGACCATAAGATCAGTAAAGTCATATGCTTCATGTGTTCTCAGAACTGCTGAATCTACAGACCCTAGCCCTGAGCAGATACATGAAAACTACTTTTTGCTTAAATCTGTTATATGAAGATTAAATGATGAAAAAATAAATGACCAAGGTATTTTCATTTCAAACCTAAATCTAAGAAAGAACTTTGCTCACAACTTTCAATAAATATTTATTGCATGAAGATGACATTAGGGAAAACAATATAATGTAGTGGAAAGCTAAATTGTAAGGGAGAAGCAGTGAAGAAAATCAGAAATAATCTTTATTAAACTGATTAAAACCTGGCATTGACTTTTAACTGTTTCTCTCAAGATATTAGGTAAGAAAAAAGAAACCCACACAGTTGAGAGATCGATAGGACCAAGAAAAAAGATTTGAGAATGTTTGTGAGAAAAAAGAAAAAAAAATTAGTGAAAACAGCAATCTGAAGATGTAAGTAAGTTCCTAGGGCTGGGGCTGGGACTCAGCAGTAGCGCACTAGCTTGGCGTGAGTGAGTCACTGGGTTTGATTCCCAGCACCCCATATAAATAAATAAAATAAAGGTCTATCAACAACTAAAAAAAATAAAAATAAAAAGATGTAAGTTCCTTTGCCCACCATCTTGTACCCTGACTTCCTTCACATTGCTGCCAAAGTGGTGTGCCTAAAATGAGTATTTGATTACATTCCTTATCATCCACAGGATAAAAAGTCAAAGAACCTTAACAACACAGAAGAAAACCTCCCTGGCTAGTCAGCTATTCTGCCTTGCTCTCAACACCACACATAGCAATTCTCAAGGGTGAGGTAACCCAAACCAGATCAGTTATATGAGAAACACTCAAGGACTTGTTTAAAATAGGTATCTAGATGATCTGCCTTTGGAAATTCTGATTTGGAAGGTCTGGGATAGGACCAGGAATCTTTATTTTTACAAAGTTCCTCATAGGATTCTAATTAGGGGCCAACTTAGAAAACACTACATTAATATAAAATGGTATTTATAAAGAGCACCAGGATTTGTATCCAGAAAGACTCCAAAACAATCTCTGGTATACCCTTTATGAGTTAAGTGGTCGTAGGCAAATTATTTATTCATTATTATTTATTATGTAGAGATTTTCCTTTTATGTTTGTATGTGTGTTATGGGGATCAAGCCCAGAGGCCTCACAAATGCTAGGCAATACTCTGCCACTGAGCTACACCCCAGCCTAAGGTTTTTCTTTTCTAAAATGGCACTGTAGTTCAGTGGTAGAGTGCTTGTCTAGTATGCACGCAGCCCTGAGTTCAATCCCCAGCACCACAAAAAAATAATAATTTAAAAAATGAGAAAATACAGATAAAGTACTTAACATAAGTACATAAGTGCATAAATACTCAATAAAAATGTTAACTGTTAATAACTGACACCTAATACTTTAAAGCATCTCCATCTCCTCCCCATTCCCAAACTTAATTCATGCTCTTCTCTGCCTGGTACTCTCCCCTCTTACTCCCCACCCCCTTGCTGCCTTTCAAACCCTTACGTTTCTACTCCTACAGTCTCTTCCAGATTTCCACCATCACATACCCCAATCTTCCTTCTCTAGACAGAATCAAGTACCCATTCTCTAGGATTCATTAATTCAATAATATTTATTAAGTAACAATTATGGGCTAGACAATGAAGTCACAGTGGAGAATAAAACAGACATGTGCTGACATTCTAATGGAAAATCAGATATTAAACAAATTACACAAATAATTATGCATGTGATTAAATATTGCACTGCTATCAGTTATTTGTATATCTTTCCCCTACTAATATGTTCTTGTGTAGGACTTCCAATATTTTGTCTACAGTAAATATTGTTTTAAAGGAAGGATTTTTTTTTAAGAGAGAGAGAGAGAGAGAAAGAGAGAGAATTTAATATTTTTTAGTTTTCGGCAAACACAACATCTTTATTTGTATGTGGTGCAATATGATCGAACCCAGCGCAGCACGCATGCCAGGCGAGCGTGCTACCGCTTGAGCCACATCCCCAGCCCAGGACTTCCAATCTTAAGAAGGTAATCAAAATATATGGACATTTGTAATTTATATATGGGTATGGCAGAGACAATAACAACCAGCATTTAGCTGCAGTGGTCCAGGGGCAGTGGTTCCAGCAGTGGCACATGAACCAGGTTGTCCCTGTAGCATGCCAT
Source organism: Ictidomys tridecemlineatus (assembly GCF_052094955.1). Lineage (NCBI taxonomy): Eukaryota > Metazoa > Chordata > Mammalia > Rodentia > Sciuridae > Ictidomys > Ictidomys tridecemlineatus. The sequence goes on from NC_135486.1 coordinate 54,662,549, forward strand.
CAGATGTGGTACATGCTGTCAGGTCTCCTTTGGTCTTGTCCAAGGTGGTTCTACTTCCTGTTGATTTTATGAGCACCCCTTTATCTTTTAATAAATTATTTTTTCTTCTACATTAGTCAGAATCAATTTTGTTTGGTAAACTGAGATCAAGGAAACTAGGATTAGTCTTTATAAGATCTAATACAAGTATTAAATATGTAGAAGAGCAAAACATCCCTTGGAATCTAAGAGATTAGCACCCTCCTAGAACAAAGGAGTAAAGATTTCAAAATGTCTCACAGAGATTAATTGTAAAAGTAGGATGCTGTAAAGGAGTGAAAATGAAAGGCAGTGGAGTTAAAAAAAATTAAGGATCATGAAACTAGTGCATTAGATAGTGGTCTACATGATTACCGAAGTCACCCAGAAGGATGACTGAATTTGGGAAGAACAGAAAATTTATACAGAAGTGACAAAGTCTGACCAACAAGGAGTAAACTAGAGGGAGACTAAAAGACAACAAAGTGACAAAGGATAGGTGATTGAGATGGTAAAATTTCAAAGGAAGAATTTTTATGTGAAGGTAAAGAGCAATAATTTAGAATTGGAAATAGGCAGATTAAACTTACTGACTTGAAAACAAAAAGACATGGGAGAATGAAAAGCTTTTATTCAAGATCCCCCAACACACACCAAAAGTGATATTCTGTAAAGAAAAACAGGATTAAGTAAAAATAAGGAAATTAGAGGGGTATTCTATAAAAAGAATATTTGTAAAGAAGTTTATTTACATTAGAAAAAAGTCTCAGACTCCTTAAGAACTCCACAAAAAAGTGCTGAGAGGAAAGTCATCAATTAGAAGGAGGATGCAAAAACAGAGGTTAAAAAAAAATAGTCAGAGGTATATAGAGAAGGGAATATAAAAAAGGAATTGACAAGAGGTAGAGGTCAAGCAGCTGCTAACTAGAGGAAGTCAAGGAGGCTGAGGCAAGAAAATCCCAAGTTCCAGGCCAGTTCAGCAACTTAGCAAGACTCTCAACACCAAATAAAAATGTAGTTAAAAAGCAAACAAAAACCCTAAGGAAAAAAAATTTTTTTTAAACCCAGGGCCTCATGCAAGTATTGACTGATTGATTGATTGATTGATTGCAGTGCTGGGTATCAAGCTCAGGGACCCACATGTTGTGCAAGCACTATATCACTGAACTATATTCCCAACCCAATATTTGTTGTAAAAGTCGCTAAATTTTTATGGTAATTTTGTTATCACAAAACAAAAAAACTAAAAAATAACAGTAAACTAATACAGAATTTTGGTATCTGAAAGTGGGATGCTGCTATATCAAATGCCTAAAAATATGGGAGAGGTTTTTTTTTTAGATATTTTTTAATTGTTGATGGATCTTTATTTTTTAATATTTGTATATGGTGCTGAGAATCAAACCCAGTGCCTCATGTATGCTAGGCAAACGCTTTACCACTGAGCCACAACTCCAGCCCCATGGGAGAGGTTTTGATGTCAGGAAGTACAAGCCTTTGAATAAGGCAGAGCCTAAAGAAGGTGAGTAAAGCCAGGTGTGGTGGCACATACCTGTAATCCCGGCATCTGGGGAGGCTGAGGCAGGAGGATCCCGAGTTCAAAGCTAGCCTCAGCAATTTAGCAAGGCCCTAAGCAACTCAATGAGACCCTGTCATAAATAAAATATTAAAAAGGACTGGGGGTGTGGTTCATGGGTTAAGCGCCCCAGTACCCGCCCCCCCCAAAAAAGTGAGTAAAGTCACATTAGAAACATACCTTTGCTTCTGAAATCCTGATTGCTTAACAAATTTGCTCAATTCCTTTCTCTTCCCTCTCTCATCTGTCACTTTCACAATTTTATAAAGAATTTAAGGTTTGAAAATTATTTTGAAATTAAAATAAAAACTTTTACTCAGCCAGTCATGGTGGTACACACCTGTAATCTCAGTGACTCATGAGGCTGAGGCAGGAGGATCCCAAATTCAAGGCCATTCCCATCAATTTAGCAAGACCTTCAACAACTTAGTGAGACCCTGTCTCAAAAAACAAACAAGGACTGGGGATGTACTCATTGATAAAGTGCCCCTGGGTTCAATCCCCACTACCAAAAAAACAAACAAAAGCAAAACAAAGCAAAAAATTTCTTACTCACTAAACATATACTTAATTGTATTCTGGTGATATTGTCCACACACTAAAGGAAATGTGATCTAACTTAGTTTTAAAATGAGCAGGGTGGGTTCCTGTCTTATCATACTTTTCTCTTTTACTGTAAACAGTTTTTATAAATTTGAAGATTTTTCTTTCTGAAAAAAAAATCATCAAGTCTAAAAACAGTATGCAATCACAGATATGTCTATAAAAAGATGTCTGTCAACTGTGTTTTATAGTTTAAAAGAAAGCTTATTACCATTTTCAGCTCCCTGTCAGCTATTCCTATCTATGCTTTTTTAGTGTGGTTTAAAACACAGTCATAAAATGTTAAAGGCCTTCTACAAACCAACTGATTTTTCCTTGATTTAATCAATCCAGCAAGTCAATTTTAACAACTTCCTTTACATTATGCACTATGAAAACTTTTTTTTTCTAAAAGATTTAAAGTACATGAAACTAACTTGATTTATATTGAATGTCAAGAAAACAAATATAGTTCATGGATATTTTGTTTACTGATTTTAAATAAATATCAAGATCTTTACATGACTTTCCAAAAACTGATTTATTAACATAAAAGTTTAAAATAGCACATAATAGTAAAATGGTAAACAAACAAACCCTGTCTATTACTAACTATGTATTTAATCACACAGGCCCTGCCTCCTACTAGCCTATTCATCTGTAAAATAATATCTCATATGGTTATAATAAAGATTGAATGAAATAATGTATATAAAGGGATTAGCACAAAGTTGGTTCATGGTAAACAAAGTAATCAGAATAATAATCAGGAAGACTAATGCTAAAAAAGAAATTGTCTACTAAAAATTCAGACTCAACCTCTAATTTCCAAGGAGAGAAGAGGAGCTGGGAATTGAGTTAATCACAATGGCAAGTGATTTAATCTATCATGCTTAAATAGTGGAAACACCACAAAAACCCTAAAGATGAGGTTCAGAGAGATTCTGGGTTGGTAAACATCCACACACCCAGAGGGTGGTATACTCCAACTGCATGGTCACAGAAGCTCCAGTCTTTCCAGACTTCAACCTATAGATCTCTTCATTTGTTTGTTCATTTATATCCTTAATGTCTGTTATAATAAACTGGTAAATAGTGGTTTTAAGTTCTGTGACCGATTATACCAGATCATCAAAATAAAAAAGGGGTTGTGGAAAAGCCCAATTTGTAGCCAAGTCAAACAGAAGTGTCTATGTTTTTAGCATTTGGCATACTTTGGGCAGAAGGGAGTCTTATGACATTGAGCCCTTAACCTCTAGGGACTGTACTAACTCTTCAGCACTTAGTGTCAGAATTGAGTTAAAAATATAGATACTCAGGGGCTGGGGTTGTGGCTCAGCGGTAGAGTGCTTGCCTAGCAAGTATGAGGCACTGGGTTCAAGCCTCACTCAGTACCACATAAAAATAAATAAACAAAGGTATTGTGTCCATTTACAACTAAAAAAAAAATAGATTAGACAGATAAATACTCAGTGATGTCCACAGAGACATAGAGAATTGCAGAACCCACACATTTGGTGTCAGAAGGGCTGTAAGGAGAAACTCCCTAGTACTAGTAGTAACAGCAGATAGTAAAAGTGCTTTAAAACACACACACATCTGCAGAGCTATGTCAAAGAGACACAGAAGCCAAGTGAAAGAGATTCCAGTGACAAAAGTTGAATAATTCACACTACAAAATAAATAAAGAGAAGCATAACTCCTCACTCCTTAAATGTACATAGTGATGGCTTCCAAAGACTTTAGTATGGAAAATGGAAACAAAGAGCAACTTTATGGTAGAGAAATCTGACAAACACCACCTCAGTCAAGTAATCAAGTTAAGATAAACTGTGAAAAATTATATTGATAGTATATATTATGGTTTGGATATGACATATCCCCCAAAGTTTGTGTTAATATAGGAATATTCAGATGTGAAATGATTAGATTATGATAGCTATGATCTAATCAGTCCATTCTAATGTGAATAGACTGACTGGGTGGTAACTGTAGTCAGATGGGACATGAAGAAGATGGGTCCCTGAGAGTGTGCCCTGGATGGGTTCATATTCCCTGCAACCTCTTCCCCTTTCTCTGCTTCCTAGTAGACATGAGGTGAGTAGTTTTGCTTCACTATACCCTTCCTCCATGATGTTCTGCCTCAGCTTGGGCCCAGAGCAATGGAATCAGCCAACCATGGACTGAACCTCTGAAACCATGAGCCAAAATAAATTTTTCCTCCTCTAAATTTTTTTTGTGAGGTATTTTGGTCACAGTGACAGAAAACTAACACAGTATTTAGCTTTCATGTGACATGATAAAAATGACACTAATAATATATTTGGACTAATAATAACTATAATTTTCACATTAGATTAGATATATAAATCATCTTTCTTAAAAATTTTTTTTTAATTTTGTATTCCACATATTTCTCTAAAAACTATTCTTGGGATAGGGATATAGCTAAGTGGCTAAGCATACACAAGAACCCTGAGTTTGATTCTTAGCACTACAAAAAAAAAAAATCAAAAATAATTTTAGTTGTCCTTACTCTACTAGGCCATAAAATACAGCAGACTTGTTTAATAAAAAATAAATATAACTAAATTAATATAAAATCAAATGCTTTTAAATTGATGAAATACCAGGTAGGGGTAAGTTATATCATTATATAGTAATACTTTTTTTCTCTATAAATCCATACTAAAACTATTAATGCCAGCAATTTCACATTCTGTTTGTTTTCTGGCAATGGATATGCTAAGAAAGCTATGGACTTGATCCAAAGTCAAACCATAGGAAAAAAAATGTTAAATTTAATTTCAAAAGAAGAAATTAATGATAACACAGAGGGACTAGTCATAACCAAAAATAAAAGGTCATAAAGAATTTTTAAACAGTGCAGCTGGGATTTTTCTAAAGCTGAGATATCTGTATACATATTTAAACACTTAACTGCATTCAAAACCCTGCTTACTGAAATCAAGATAAAATAATAAGCCCCAGGAGAAATAATTACCATGATAACTGTTTAAAGTATTCCACAAAGAAGGTAAAGAATGCCCTCAAGGTTAATTAACTGGAAGTGTAAATAATGTCATTGTTCTGTTTGACTCCAGTAATGCCAATACCTTTTTCAGACATATGCTGTTTAAAAAGAAAAAAAAATTGTTGCCTTTTTTGATGGGAGGAGATAGTTATTATGAAGTCTTATAAACAGCTTGATCCAAAGACAATATGCAACCAAAACACCAGACTTAAAAATGAAATATTATATTCCAATCATCAACTAGATTTATGATTTGATAGCTTTTCTTTATCAAATGTGTATTGATCATTTACTTTTAGTAAATGCATTCTAATTTAAAAGTAAAACAAAGCAGGGGCTTTCTATTGCTCAGTGAGAGACTGCTTGCCTAGCAAGCACAAGGCACTAGGTACCATCCCCAGTACTGCAAACTGTGTTAACAGACCAGCTACAGTAAATTATAACATATTAGAGCTAAAACTCAGCAAGGTATTTAGATGGTACTATAGAAGCACAAGAGCAACATCCACTTTAGACTTGAAGATGGTACTTAGAGACCAGAGGAATCAGAAGTTGCACTACAGAGGTATTAATTCATCTCTTCCCATCTCCTCCAAGAAAAGACAATCACCAAGAAATCTAGAAGCTCTTGACTAAAACTTTCTCAACTATTGCCTGTTGTCACCTAATCTAAGAAACCACTGTCAACATCTGCTCTTGTCCTGCTGCAATGTTAAGTACAGACAAATGACCCCCTTTTTTTTAATTAAGAGACTAGATTTTTTTAAAATCTACACAATCAGAAATTCAAGAGTCAAGGTCATTTGCATGGATAGACCCGACTAATGACATGTTAACTCCAAATACACAAAGTAAAATTTCTTCCACACTTGGTGATTCCCGTCAAACCCCACATTTAAAGTATTGTGTGTGAAATAAATACCTTTTCTAGGAGAGAGGAGGAAAGGGGAGATGGAGAAAGGCTGAGTAATGGGCACAAGGCTACAGTTAAGGAGGCTGAGCCAGGTGGATGGCAAGAAGCTCTGCATGGTATGGTAACTATAGGTAACAATAATGTACTATACTTTGCAAAAAAGCTAGAAAGTGAAATATTTTTTTTAAAAAAAAGAAATGATAAATGAAGAACTAGATATGTGACCTTTTAGGAGATATAAACTGAGAGACTAGGGGTATAGCCTTGAGTAAAACATGTGTTTTGTATGCAGGAGGCTTGCCTTTTGCCAGCCACACTGGCCCTTACTCCAATAAGCCTTTCTCCTTTCTTGCTTTAGGCTTTTGTGATTTTGTTTGGTTGGTTGATTTTTTTTTTTTTTTTTTGGTTTTAGTAGTTTTGGTTTTTGCTTCATTATTTTGAATTTACAGTTCCCTCTGCTAAAAACTAGTTGGTTTTCAGCAGAACACAAGCCACACTCAAAGCCCCTAAAGTAAGAAAAAATTAAATCAGATGTCCCTCTTCTGGAACCCTGAACTTTTTTGAACTATTTATCCCAAATGTAATTAAATAATTATATAGGGGCTATGGATGTAGCTCAGTCCTAGAGAGCTTGCCTAACATACAAGAAGAGGACCTGAGCTCCATCCCCAGAACAGGGGAAAATAAATTATATAATTATTTGTTTTCTTCTCTATAGTAAAAAATCTCTGAGATGAAGGCCCAAACCTATTTTATTCCCCACCTAGCACATTTCTTGAAACAATAGCAATGGTTAAATGATTGTCATTTACAGAGTTTGTACTGCCAGTGAAGTTTTTGCCACATGCTTTGCCACTGAATGAGAAAGGTTTCTGCTATGCTACACTCACTTGACAGTTGAAGAAATTCCAACAATTAGGTTCTTATACTAAAGTTATCCAACTCTTTTTAAGTGGCAGAGGTAGAACATGAACCCATGAGATTTACTACAGATTTCATGTTCTTTACCACTAAACAATACTATTTACTAAATGAAACCCAGAATGAGGAAGCAATATGTGCACAGGATACTACATTCCTTATGAGACCAACAAAAAATTTGTTCCCTGTGATTAAGTATAGAATGCATGCATGTTGCTACCAAACACATGAATAGACGGGAAAACCTGGAAAGAAAGAGAAACCACACAGACAGAATAAGAAGACTTTAGAGGGGTTTAGGTAGAGAATTCATAACTAGATAGCCAGATTTTCAACATGATAAATGAAAACAACTAAACCAGTTAAAAGACTTTTGGCAATAATCATCCAGTAGAAGCAGACAAATGTGTACATGTCAAGAAATTGAAGGAGTCTATATTTTATGGCTTATATTTTCTCTGCCATATAATAAAAGAAGTTGGCAATTCATGGAGAAGTGAGAGGATTAGAGGTTTGAGGAGATCATAAACTTGTACAGATGATAACTCTTTCTGAATCAATGTTGATCAATGCCGTGACAAAGAAAGACAAAGATACTGCTCTAGATTAAATGAGAGAAAAGAGACATGACAACTAAATGCAATATGCAATTCTGGACTGAAACCTGTACTATGGGGATATGCTATAAAAGGCATTATTAACAACTGGGATAATTGACAAAATTAAAATGTAAACAGTAGAATTCAATTAAAATATATTATCTGTGCTAAAATTCATAGGGATTACATAAGAGACTAACTATATTTGTTCTTAGGAAATATACACCCAAACTTTTTTTTTGAGGGGGGGTGGGGTTTTTGTTTTATTTTTTCATTTTTTGTTTTATTTTGTTTTGGTACTGGGAATTGAACTCAGTGGCACTTTACCATTGTGCCACATCCCCAGGCCTTTCTTTACATTTTTTAAGTCAGGGTCTTGCTAAATTGCCAAGGCTAGTCTTGAACTTGCCATCCACCTGGCTCAGCCTCCCAAGCAGCTGGGATTATAGCCACATGCCACCATGCCCAGAAGTATATATAAATGTTAAGAGACAAAGTGGAATGACTATATGTAACAAACTCTCAAATAGTTCAAGGAAAAAAAATTATAGATATGTAGGTAGGAAGGTACATAGAATATAAAAGCAAATATGACAAAAATGTTAAAATTAATGAACGTGGATAATGGGAATATGGGAATTCTCTGAACAATACTCACAATTTTTCTATAAACTATAAACTATTTCACAAAGTTTATATTATTAAATGATTAATGTTGAATAAGGCTATAGTCTGAGAAAAGCATATCTGAATTTAATATTTCAGAGGTGGTACAATTCTAGATGATGGCAGTATCCAAGGTTTGACCATGGAAGTGAAAAGCCTCAAGTATAATGGATGAATGTCATTGAAATTGTAGTCAAATCCTAGACCATTTTTTTTTTTACTCATTTCATTATAAGGCACAGTTTCATATGAAATTTCATTTTACTTAATGATTTCACCTGAAGTTCTTAATATCTGAATTCCTTTTTACTTTTCTTGAGAGTTTTAATGTTTAAAATTATTTTATATTTTATTTGCCATTTCAAATCAACTAGCCAAGAGGTACATAACTCCTCTTCCTCATTACTAATGAAGATCTGAAGAGAATTTCAAAACCTCCGTTTTTCGGATATCAGTTAGATACATGGCCATTTTTCATCTTTATTACTTTGGGACCTACTCAGAATACTTCCTCTATGTGATAATACTGAATTTCAAGCAAATTTTAATAATATGCCAGCTACCACTTCAAAGATAGTAATAATCAATAATAGCACTTCCAGTCTTCTGCAAAAATGAAAAGGGAGTGGTCACCTAGTTATCCAGGGGATAACTTCTTGCCTTAGTTAACATCTTTTTAACTATGATGTTACCTATTTGGACTTTCATCCAAACCTCCTATATTTAGCCTGACCACATGCATGCGTTTAGAGCTGGCTGCTGCCTCTAAGGTGGGGCCTTGAAGAGTTTTTACAGTTCAAACTGGTTTGGTTTTTTGGCTCCTTCCACTACAGACTTTTATATATTCTCTTTAGTTCTGCTAGGTTAGTTGCCTTTCATCTATCCATTTAGCAATGTATTACCTTCTCTCTTAATGTCTATTTAGAAACTACAATTATCTTCTCTTATTCTCTTTGTCCTATGCCTTTTATACTCCTTTACTGTAATTTTAGTGGAGTTTCAGGAAAGGTAAACATAAATGTGTGCCCAACCACTATGTTGAAGTGTAAGTGCCATTCTAGTTTTTTAAATAATAAGGTTGAATTAAGTATGTGATTTCCAATCTAGTGCATGTGCAAATTTAATGGGAGTAACACGGAGCTAGTTTCAATATTTTTAGAAGATTAACAGAAAAATACATCACTCACAATAAGACAGTGCAGAGTGACATTAATTTTCTTTACTCAATGTTTTACTCCTGACTTTTTCATTGATTTAACATTTATACCGATTATCCTATACGTTTCCTAAATTTCATGGATTTGGGCAATAAATGAAACAATGGCTGTGGCCTCATGGACTTTCCACTGTAAGAGGATAGATGGACAATAAGCAAATATGTATTTTACTCTGATCATAAGTTCTGATTGGTAATCTGATTGGTAATCTTTAATAAAAAAATTAGAAAGGCATTAATATAATCAGTATAAAAGGATCATAACAAGATACTCAGAGAACTTAGATTATTCTTCATAACCAAAAGAAATAATGTTAAATGCAATCATTTTTCCAAAGTGAGCAGATAATATGGATCAAAGCTGAGTCAAAAGATATTTGTATAACATTAATTGCAGAATTATTTATAACAAAATGGGGAAACAATCTAAATATTCAACAATAAGAGAAACCTTAAATAAATTACAGTTCATAAATATAATGAATTCAGCTATCATACAAGTTCTTAAAACTTAGGACACAAAAAGATATCTATAACAGTAAATTTAAAAAGCTGGAAATAAAATTATTTTTAATATAATCTCAAGTCTATAAAATAAAAATCTGCCTAGGAAAAGCCTGAAAGGAATAGCCAAATTTACTCTAGATTCCAAATCAATGTTTTTAAACATTATCTTCATCTTGTAGTAACTTGTTAGAAATGCAAATTCTCAGATTCCTATCTGAGAATTTACCTATTCTTCAATACCTTAAATATTTCATTCCTGTCTCTCCTGGTTTGCCAAAAGTAGATTCCAGAACTACTTTTGTTCAATAACTGGTGGGGGTGCTGGGGTTGTGGCTCATTGGTAGAGTGCTTGCCTCATATGTGTGAGGCACTGGATTAAATTCTCAGCACTGCATATTAAAAAAAAAATAAAGTCCACTGACAACTGAAAAAATACGTAAAAAAAAAAAAAAACTGGTGGGGGAGCCCAGAAATCTGAACAAGCTCTCCAGGTAATTCTGATGCATACAAAAGTTTGAGAAGTACTAGATAATGAGATTGTGGGTCAATTTTCTTTTCTTCCTCTTACAAATTTTCATTTGACTTTGCAGTATGGTGTCACAGAGGATTAAGAGCATTAATTTAAATGAGAACCCATGCTTCACAAACATTTAGTAGTATGGGATCTTTGAAAAACTGCTTTACCTATTCTTCAATACCTTAAATATTTCATTCCTCTCTCTCCTGGTTTGCCAAGAAATCATCTGTAATTGTTACACTTGTTCTACAATTTATGATCTCCTCAAACCTCTAATCCTCTCGCTTCTCTATGAAGATGTTTTATACACTGGTCTCTTACAAGATTTTTTGTCTTTAGTTTGAATATAAACTTATATAGATTTTTTTTTTTTTTTTTTTTTTTTTTGGTGGGGGACAGACAGGTCTGGGGATTGAACCCAGGGGCACTTAACCACTGAGCCACATCTCCAGCCCTTTTTTTTTTTTTTTTATTTTGAGACAAGTTCTCACCAAGTTGCTAAGGCTGGCCTAGAACTTGCCATTCTCACGTCTCGGCCTTCTGAGTTGCTGGGATTACAGGCATGCCCCACTGCACCCAGCTAGATGTTTTGGTATTAATCCTGCCTGGTGTCCTGTCAGTTTTTTGGATCTTTGGTTTGATGTCTGTCATTTACTGTGGGAAAACTCTTCTTTTTTCTATTTTTTTAATTTTTTTATTTGTTTTAGTTAGTTATACATGATAATAGGATGCATTAATGCACCTTGATATACATAGATGGGATATAATTTCTCATTTTTCTGAGTGTACATGTTGTAGAATCACATTGGTCATGCAGTCATATATATACATAAAGTAATGATGTCTATTCCATTCTACTATCTTTCCTATACCCACATCTCCTCCCCTCCCCTCCCTTCACTTCCCTCTACCTAATCTAAGTTAACTCTGTTCTTCTCTAGTGCCCCACCCAATTTATTGTGAATTAGCATCTGCATAGTAGAGAAAACATTCAGCCTTTGGTTTGGGGGATTGGCTTATTTTGCTTAGCATGATAGTCTCCAACTCCATCCATTTACTGGCAAGTGCCATAATTTCATTCTTCTTTAAAACTGAGTAATATTCCATTGAATATATATATCATATTTTCTTTAAACATTCATCCACTGAAGGACATCTAGGTTGGTTCCATAGTTTATCTACGTGAATTGAGCTGCAATAAACATTGATATGGCTGCATTACTGTAGTATGCTGATTTTAAGTCCTTTGGGTATAAACCTAGAAGTGGGATAGCTGGGTCAAATGGTGGCTCCATTACAAGTTTTCTGAGGAATCTCCATACTGCTTTCCATAGTGGTTGTGCCAATTTGCAGCACTGTGGGAAAATTCTTAGACATCATTTCTTTCAAACATTTCTTCTGCTAACTTCTTCCTTTTCTTTCTGGTATTCAAAGTACATGTATTTCACATCTTTGGAAATTGCCCCCATGGTTCTTAGATACTCAGATTTTGTTTTGGTTTTAGGTTTGTTTTGTTTTGTTCTCTTTGCATTTCAGTCTGTCAATTTTTCTACTAGTACATGTTTAAGTAATTCAGTAATTCTTTCCTCAGTAACGTTGAGTTTACTGACAGGTCAACAAAACCATTCTCCATTACATTACATTTACCATTATGCTTTTTTTTTTTTTTTCTGTTTAATTTTTTTATACTTTATTCCTTGTATCAATAGGTTAAGAAAGTAAAATTTTCCCAGGTACTGATTTATAGATACTATTTATAAGTAGAATCAAAAAGCTCAGTTTCACAAACAGTAACATTCAGTGATCTCTTTAAATGCAATTTTAATCCTTATTTTAAGCTAAGGGCAATAATTTAATGCAGTAAGTTAAATTCACACAAAACCTGTATACTGTGAACTACAAAAGTGGTTCTTGTAGCTACATACAGTTTTAGTCAACTACACATTTCCACAAGTACTTACAAATATGTTAAAAAAACACTACCCCAAATGCTTATCCTACCATTAGCTCATTAAACATTGCCATTCCTGCTCCTGAAAGTAGATGATTGGGAAAATGAGTTCTAAAACTTAAAAAGTAACCTAAGTCCAAAAGATTTTAAATCAAAAAAGTCTTTCAACATGGAAGCATCAACATGAAACTTTTAAGTTTCTAAAAAAATAAAAATAAAAAAATCACTCTTTAGAAAATATTAAAACAAATTATCATTTAAGACACATAAACATTCTTACAAAAACTTGTAGTTTCAAATATCATCTCCTTAAAAGAAAACCAGTTCACTATCTTTAATAACATCTCAGACCACTGTTGTCTAAAAACTTCAGAATATGTAAGGCATATGTCTCAGCTGTCATAGTCAAAATGACACTTAGATTTCACATATTAAACAGCTATAGTATAGCTTATAATGGCACAAATATACCTAAAACATAAATACTACTTCATCCTTTAGATAGTCAAAAGTCAGAAGGAACTGCATAATTTGTAAGGTACTTTAACTTACGTGTAGTCATTAAACTCAGTAAGTAATTCAAGTATAATCATGTAAAGGCAGGCAATTAAAGGCTCAAGGATCACTCTAAAATCAAAGACATGAAAATAAAGGCTGAAAACTTTGTTTCTCCATCTTTCATTTACATGCCTAGATATTAGGACATTACTGAACAAAATACACAATTATTATATGTGATTTCCACAGAAGATAATGAAATTTCACAAAGTACAAAATTTATCAAGATCCGTAGTTTGCTTCATCAAATGCTTTTCTAGCTCGTTTCAGTTCTTCATTCATGGTGAGCAAGTCTTTAACCCTAGCAAACTTCCTTGGGTCCTTTCGAATCAAGAAGACGATATCTTCAACTTGTACTCGACCTTGTCTTCCAATTGACATTGCCTTGTGAGTCATTTCAGTGATGAACTCTATGACAAGATCTTCAAGAATATCCACTGACTCAGTGTAAGGATTCTGGTCATCCCCAAACCCATACATCATACAACGTAATTCTTTAGAAAAAAGTCTCTTTCTTTTACCCTGTCCACCTTCTGCACCTCCTCCAATTTCTTCATTTTCCTCCTCAAAGGTCGGGTCTTCTTCCTCATCTGCCATCCCACTAGCCCACCATTATGCTTTTAATTGCTAACATTTATTTTTCTTTATTAGAATCTATGTACACAGCCCCTGTATTCTTCCATGTTGTCTACGTTTTCTATTACACTCCTTAACATACCAACAATAGTTCTGTAAATTCCCTAATGATTACAAAATATGTATCACATATGAGAGTCTTCAGGTTGTTTTTCTTGCCTGTTAACATGCCTTGTAATTTTTTTATTTTAGTTGTAAAAGGATACAATACCTTTATTTATTTATTTATTTTTATGTGCTGCTGAGGATAGAACCCAGTGCCTCATACATGCTAGGCAATTGCTCTACCACTGAGCCACAACCCCAGCCCCATGCCTTGTAATTTTTTGTTGGAAGTCAGACATGATATGATGCATCAAGTAAGAAGAACTGAGATAAATAGCCATTAGTGTGAGGCTTTACATCAGTCTAAGCAGTAAGACTGTGTTTAAAGTTTTCTGTAGCTGTCAGAGCTAGATTCCTCTAGTGCCCTTTTTTTTTGTCTCTCTGTTATCTTTGAGTTTCCCTGAAACCCCTCCTTAAATAGAGTCTACACCTTGCAAGTCTCTCAGCTGTAATCCACTATTGTTGTATTATATTATTGTTGATGCGGTGGTAATCTTATGATTAAATCTCACCTCCTAGTGGAGCCATGTCCCGCACTGTTACCCTCACAAGTGTTTTTTCAGCTTCTTCCCAACCTCTTAGCTGTGACAGGAAGGATAGTGGGCACTGGAGCTGGCTAAATGTTGTTAGATAGGATAAAACTCTGGTAAAGTATTTTGAGTAGACCGTTGCTATAGAGAATTTTCTTAAGCATTTTTCAAAATTTGTGCTTTCCTTCTCCCTCTAAACAACAAGGTGTTCTTTCTTGCCTCTTCATGATGATACCCTGAAAGAATGAGGGAGATTGCCTAAGATTGAGGTGAAAGTATGAGGGAGACTGCCTAAGATACTGGAGGCCTCCAGGAGTTTCTCATTCCCAAAGAAGCCTATACTTGTGCTCTAACAGTTTGTCAAAATTACTAAATGCTGGGCTGGAGATACAGCAAAATGGTAGAGCACTTGCCTAGCATGTATAAAGCCCTGGGTTTGATTTCCAGCACCACAAAATAAATAAATAAATAAGTTTCTTCCAGTTTATGGCTCCAGCAGTAACAGGAGTGATAACTCCCAAGCTCTTACCTGTTGAAGCTGAAACTAGAAGTCTGCTTTATCTTTCTGATTCCTCTACTAACTTACACTTTATTTTCTTTGGTTATAGGATACTTGCACCTAGTCTATCCATTCTTTCTCTGTTCCCAAGTAAGAAATTCAAGAGTCATTCTTGTCTTTGACTTGACTCAATATTTATACCCAACTTATTACCCTCATTTGTAAAAAGATGATAGTAGAGGTACCTTTCAAAATGGATCTGTTAGATTAAATGACATAATAAATGGAAAACATGTAGCACCCCAGTATCTATTTTACAGTAAACACTCTATAAATGTTAACTATTGAGGGGTTTTTTGTTTGTTTTGTATGTTTGTTTGTTAGTTGTAGATGGACACAATACCTTTATTTTATTCATTTATTTTTATGTAGTGCTGATGATAGAACCCAGTGCCTCACATGTGCTAGGTGAGTGCTCTACCACTGAGCTACAACCCTAGCCCCTACTGGAGTTTCTTTTCCCCCCACCAAATTTTTTTGAGTATGAAATTCTCTTTTACCTTTGGTTTTCATTATTTCATTTTCTCATTTTCCCATGACTCTTTTCCTCAAAGCAGTTATTAATTTTACCCATATTTTTAATCTTAGTCCCTTCTCATTTCAATCAATATCTTCTCATTCTACCCATTTTCTCAGGGAATTTTCAACCACTCCCATGGTTACTGCCACTATCGTACACATTCAAACAATTCAGCACAGACCTTTTTTCTCATATTTCATACAATAGATACTTAGGTATCAAGCACACATTGCTACCTACTTTATATCTCAACCTGGATGTCCCACAGGCACCTAAACTCAACATGTGCAAGACTACAAGCATTATTTATATCACTCTACTATTCCTCTTTATTCTCTTGCGTTTGTGTTATCCAAACATTTTTGCTTCTGACTTGATTCAACATTCATATCCAACTTATTACAAAAACTATTAAGTCTCTCTAGCCTCTTTCTCCTTTTTTAATCCCTGACCTCCATTATCTGGGTTCAAAATCTTATCTTTCTGGACTAATACTGGAACTTTAATTTTGTTCCACTCTGAATCATTCTAAACACATTCTAAAAAGTCACTCAAGTGACTTTTTCCAAACAACAAATATGATTGTCTCATGAAAAATTAATGCCCCATCAATGCTGTAAGAATAAAAAATTAAGGGCTGGGGCTGTAGCTCAGTGGTAGAGCACTTGCCTCTTATGTGTGAGGCACTGGGTTCAATCTTCAGCACCACATAAAAATAAAACTAAGATGTTGTGTCCACCGAAAACTAAAAAATAAATATCAAAAAAAGAATAAATTTTAAAACACTACCACATCTCCATTATGATTGGATCAGAAATGAGCCCCAAAAGTTCATGTGTTGTAAGACTTGGTCCCCAATGCAGCAGTGGTGAGGTGGGGTCATTGGAATATGATTGGATCATGTGGGCTCAAATTTTATCAATAGATGAAGCCATTGATGGATTCATAATTTGATGGGCTACTGGGAGGTGGTAGAAACTCAGGAGGTGGTAGAAACTCAGGAGGTGGAAAAAGTAGGTTCTTGGGGATGTGCCCTTCAAGGCTATTACTTGTCCTTGGCCCCTTCTTTCTCCTTCTGTTTCCTGGCTACAGTGAAATGAACCACTCTGCCCCTCTTCGCCATGATGCTCTGCCTCACAACAGGTCTAGAAATAACAGTGCCATGGACAGAAACCTCTGAAACTCTTGAGCCAAAATAAATCTTTCCTCTTTTAAGTTGTTTTTCTCAAGTACTTTATCATAGCAAGAGAAAGCTAACACACCTCCTCCTAACTGAACTAAAATTCTAGCCATATTAAATACCCGTATAATTACTGAGACTAATCTTCATGACTTCAAGCTCATTATTTCTTCTCTTCCTGAAATTTTCTTCTCTTCTTGTTCTCTGAGCTATTAACCCTTCAAGATAAACTTAGAGTTGCCTTTTTCAGGAAGCCAACTTTTATTTAACATTCAGTAAATACTTACTGAGCTACTATGTGCCACATCCTGGGTATATTAAATATTAAGAACAAATAAAGCATGACCCCTATCCTTCTGGAACATAAAGAGTCTAGAAGGAATAGCAAACACACATACACAATTATAAGTTAAAATGAAGATAGAAGAAAATTAACTACAAAAGGGAATAAAAGAGGGCTTTAATGTAAAGGATATATGTGTGAATCAGGTGACTCTTCCAGAATGCCTAATCACTATATAAATATAGATATCATAGCATTTATTAGATCATTATATCAGTATTATCTTAACTGCACATCATCCTCATTAGACTGGAAATGCTTTGAACTGAAATTCAGAGAAATTGACACATTCAACTAAAATCTAAAAAGAAGCAGTGTCCAAATTCCACCCCAAGTCTTTAGACTCCCAAATATATGACTGCATTTAAAAAATAAATTACAGGACTGAGGATGTGGCTCCATAGTAAAGCACTTGTCTAGAATGCTCAAGGTCCTGGGTTTGATCCCCAACACCACCAAAAAATAAAAAGAAAATTACTTATTATACTCTTAGTAGCTATAAAACCCAAACTACATGTTTATAATATCAAATATAGGATTTGATAGACATTTTAATAGATGCCATCCTAATGGGTATGAGGTAGTATCTCATTCATTTTATTTTTTAAATCTTGAATATTCTTCAAAAATATTTATAAACTAATATAAATTTCAGTACATTTTTCTCTTTTTAAAATTCTGAATGAGAAGAAGTAAATTAGGTTTCAGTAAGTCAGTTTTCTTTTTTGTTTAGACTTACCTGGATGTTGCTTTTTTTTTTTAAATAATTGTAGATGGACAGAACACCTTTATTTTATTTGTTTATTATTTTTTTTATGCAGTGCTAAGGATCAAACCCAGTGCCTCACACATGCTAGACAAGCACTATGCCACTGAGCTACAGCCCCAGCCTTCACCTGGATGTTTATGTCGGTCTAAAATAGGGAGAAAATTTATTAAATGGCTCCAAAAATATGACAAATGCATCATGTATTATCAAAAACTAGTTAAACTTTAAATTTTTTCTCAACCCTATGATTTCATGACAAACATACACAAATAACCACTAACTCCCTAGAATGTACCAAGCACTTTTTTTTCCTATTTCACTCAGCATTCCTTTAATGCCAAGAATTGTAGTGGATCCTGGGTACATAAGTATGAGTAAGAAGACACTGTTTCCATAATAATAAAATAGGTATAATTAGCCCCACTTTACACTGAGGAGCCTGAGGCTTCTTAGATTTAGCACTTTCACTAAGATCAGATAGTTAAGGCTTAGGGAAGATGAAATTCAAATTCAAGTCTTAGCTCAAAGCTCATCCTTTGGACTATACCACAAACTTCAATCTGTACTATCTATGGCAACTGGTAATTTGTGCATTTCTATTTAGATTTCCAAATACTATGTTTTCAGAGGAGTGGCACAATGCAAGGAATCAAAGAACAAGTAAAACTTCCCTCATAACTGAACTGGAGGTATTTTACCATGTGATGTTATCAAAGCATGCAAAGTAATAAAGAATATTTTAGTACAAACAAAAATAGTACATCCTAGAGTAAGCTTTGAGGATCTGAAGCTTATTAAAAAAAAAAAAACTGATACACCTTCTAAAGCTCACTGGCCTACCAAAAGTTACAATTTCATACCTAAATAGTTTATTTCCTAGACATGTTTCTAATTACAAAACATGATACTAGTTACAAACAGAAGATCCTTCTAGTCCTACATAAAATTCTCTAAGAGACAGAAATAAGGTTTAAAGATCCAAAGACTCAACAATTGCATTGGTTTTTCATTTAAACAAAAGAAAGAAAAAACAAAAATGTTCTGGCTAGGGAAACTTCAGAAAAACTTCACAGAAACTTTAAAAAGAATTTGTCCTATCTCATTTCAAATATTCTTCATTTAATTTTTTTTTAATATCTCCATTTTATTTTTATGTGGTGCTGAGAATCGAACCCAGTGCCTCACACATGCTAGATGAGCACGCTACAGCTTGAGCCACATCCCTAGCCCATCAAATATTCTTTCAGTAAAGAAAAAAGAAATTAAGTGATTTAAAATTAACCTTTTTTCAACTTTAATTTTTAGCTTATTATGTAACATCTTTAATCTAGGAAAAAGTAAATTATACAGGGTTAAAGTACAAAAATGCTACACATAAGCATAACAATTTCAATGCATATACTCTTACAAAAAAACTTTTCTAAATTGAGCACAATAGCGCCCTCTAATAGATAATCCTAAGAAATTTTTTTTTTTTTTTGGTACCAGAGGTTGAACTCAGGGGCACTCTACCACTGAGCCACATCTCCAGCCCTATTTTGTATTTTATTCAGAGACAGGATCTCACTGAGTTGCTTAGTACCCCACCATTGCTGAGGATACCTTTGAACTTGCAATCCTTCTGTCTCAGTCTGCCAAACCGCTGGGATTACAGGCATGAACCACGGAGTTGGGTTTAGGATATTCTTAAAACTTGTATCAAAGCTAATCCCCAAGTGTTCAAAGGAACCAAAAATTATGTTATCCAGAAAATTTTTCCACCTTTACAACTTTAAAAAATCTCAAGATTAAAGATGGATTATTTACAACATATATATATTTCTACAAAGGGGGTTTTTTTGTAGATGTTTTTGTTTGTTTTGCGTACTGGAGATTAACCTTGGAGTGGAGATTAACCTTGGAGTGTTCTACTACTCACTAACATTTCCAGCCCTTTTTATTTTTTGAGACAGGATCTCACTAAATTGCAGAGGCTGGCCTCGAATTTGTGATCCTCCTGCCTCAGTGTTCAGAGTAGGTGGGTTACAAGTATGTACTACCATTCCTGGCATGTAGTTTTTAAAGAAGTGTGAGTGAACACCTTGGCACTGTGAAAAAGCATTTGTTGAGCCTGGTGAAATAGAAGGATACCTGTAAGGAGGAGAGGAACTAAAGCCTAAAATTGGTTTTATATATTTTTAAGTATAAAATGTTTTGGGGAAATTAATAGTAAGGCTTTGATTAAACCATAACCTGTCCTCAACAAGTATTTATTGTGCTTATTAGCAAGAGACAGATCAGAAATGGCCTTTGACTGACAGGGTAATGCAAATGTCCTTCAAAACTATTATTTTTGTGTGTGATTCCCTGTCCCTCAAGCAGTTTTGAACTATAAACAACTGATGAACCGAGCCTAATTCCATTTTAAGACTGGGAGCCATCTCATCACAAAATCATGAAAAGTTAATTTCTGTTTTACTATAAATTACTGAGATTTCTAAATTAGTTTGGAATTCCTGCCCATGCCTTGAACTCACCCATGCCTAGCTCCCCCTGATCAGATAACAACCCGCTCTGAAACCTCAGAGGCGCTTCATAAATTCTGATGTTGGGATCTGAATTTACTCCCTACCTTGAAATATCATGTCATGTAGATTATTAACCTACTATCTGCCTTTGTATTATGCTTGTCAAAATCCTGTTATTTGTAAGTTCTCAAGACACCCCCTTTGCAACTTTTTGTGCTATAAAATCTCATTCTTGCAGAGCTGGAGGGCTGGTCTCTAGCTCAAGTTAGGGGAGATAGTCACTGATCAGCTCTCTTTAAAGCTTGCTTTAATTTGATCTAAAATTGGAGTTGGTACCTTTTCTTTGCATTGGGGTTCAACCCAATCTCTCACAAAGCTTAACTCTCATAAAACAATATATTCACTGCTGTAACCAGCTTTTTGGTCAATATATCAATACATCAACTACCTCTAAAACAACCCTAATAAATCATTCTATTCTGCACATCAGTTTTTCATGAATTTAGTTAGCTTGAGTAAATCCCCAAAAATCTGATCAATTCTGATTAATTAGCTAGGTACTAGGGATTGAACCCAGGGGCACTTCACCCCTGAGCTACACATACCTCCTACATCCTCAGCTCTTTTTAGTTTTTTTGAAACAGGGTGTAAATTGCTTAGGACCTTGCTAAATCACTGAGGCTAGCCTTCAACTTGAGATCCTCCTGCCTCAGCCTCCCAAATCACTAGGATTACAGGTGTGCACCACCCACACCCAGGTAGGTGTAATTTCTGACACTTCTGAAGTAAGAATCAAATACAATAATTATATTCATATGAAGAGCTGATCACCAAAGTGAGTCTCCAGTTTATCCTCCAACAAAATACCTTTATTTCCTCATGCCCTTCATGCAATTTTAGTTAACTCATTAAACTGTTAAGAATTAATGAAATAAACCAAGTAAAGTGGCACAGGCATGTAGTCCCAGCAACTCAGGAGGCTGAATATCACAAGTTTAAGGTCTGCCTCACCATCTTAAGGAGACAATCAGAAACTTAGGGAGACCCTGTCTCAAAATTTTTAAGATTTTAAAAGGACTGAGGATGTAGCTCAGTGGTAAAAAGCCCCTGGATTCAATCCCCAGGCCCCAAAATAAATAAATAAATAAGATATACCACATAATACTGCTTCTCAAACTTTCATGAGATATACAAAAATTAAGAATGATCAAATAATCAGGGCAGGGCCTGAGATTCTTCATTTCCAGTAAGTTCCCAGAGATGTCCAGGACTGGCCCACAGACTTCAAGGGTATATAACTTGCCTGGCACAATAGCAACTGAGTACAATTAACTAGCTTCCATTTGTATGTCTTCCTTAGTGATGGCACACTTCTTGAGAGCTAATGCAATTTTTTTCCCATTTTGTATCCTCCAAAATGCTAACCAGAATGCTTTCCAATCAAAGGGCATTAAACATAGGCCAGAGGGCTGGAGCTATAGCCCAGTGGCTGGAGCATTTGCCTAGCATGCAGGAGGCACTGGGTTCTAGCCTTAACACCACATAAAAATTAAAATAATAATAATAATAAATTAATAAACATAGGCCAACTTACTAAATGGCATTAGACTTAACTTCTATGGTGATAGAATTTTTTTCCTCTGCATTACCTTATCCTAAACACAAAAATATTTTTTGAAAATTGAAAAATTTGGAATGCTTTTAATGGTTTTTTAAAGTAAAAATAAAAACTGGAAAAATCTGAAAAACAAAAAAAAAACCCAGTGCACATTTCTCATGCTAGCCTAATCAAATCTTTAAAAAAAAAAAAAAAAAAAAAAAAGACTCTCCTTTTTGTTCTTAATAAACAAGAACTTAAATAAAAAATATGTCACTCAGCTCTCTGGAGACATTTTTTAATCGAAAAAAATTAAGATTTTTTGCCATTTTTAAAACAGCACCATTAAATTATAAGGACATCTTAATAAAGGTAACACCTATAAAATAATCTTGACTTCTCAGATTAATCATATCATTTAAAAAAAAATCAGCATTTGTTATCCCTAGGTAGATCTTTGGCACAATTTCATGTTTCTCTGCTTATTTTGTAATTACTATGAGTGACTAAATCTCTCCTGTAAATATTGGTGTTAACCTGACTACTACACTTCGATGTTCCATGCTAAGAAAAAAAAGGGCCCGGGGGGGTCAGCGCTCTGGAAGGAAACAAAAGGTGGAATATTATTTTCACTTCCAGAATTATTTTACCTCTACTGTTCCATGGCTGGCGGTTGTCTTTTTTTTTTTTTGGAGTTAAGTAAGGACAGTAACTAAGGGTCGGATTTTAAACCATACCGCTGAATCAGGAACAATTTAAAGGCCTTGCAATTACACGTGGATAATCGATTTTTCGCACAAGAAACGCATCAACCCCTCTGATGCGGCCACCTCAAGCCTCACGGGCCAGTCCCGCCTCTGCCCAGGGCGACCGGGAGGTCGGGGTGGCGCACAGCGGCTCCAACGCGTCATTGCGGGGTTTTGCTTTTTCGTCTTTACTAAAATTGTCGTTTGCTTTGTTTTGTTTTCTTAAGACCCGACCCAGGTGGGTAGAGCGGGGGGGGGGGGGCAGGCATTTCGCAGGCCGGAGACACCCGGCGAGCGGCTGTGACCCGGAGGCCGCATTCTCACTACGGAGGCAAAATGGTGGCGGCGAGCGCCACCAGGCTGAGCCCGGGCGGGGTCTCAGAGCGGCGGGAGAGGATCCCTCCAGATTCCGGCGGCCAGAACCCGTCCTCGCCCAGACGACCTCCGGGTGTCCACCGCCTAGACAACTGCCGGCCTGGCGCCTGCGGCCCCGAGACCCAGGACGAGGGTGTGGACGCGGCGGTGGCGACCGCGCAACCGAGAACAAGGACGCCATTATCAGGCTCCCGGGCTGGCGCCTGGGCCGCAGCCCGCGCAGAAGCCGAAGCCCGGCCTCTGAGGGGGAGGGGAGGACGCGGAGGGCGGGGAAGAAGAGGGCGGAGGATGGGGAGGCGGGGCCGAGGCGCCAGTGTTTGTGGCTGCGAGGACACGGGGAAGGCGGCCCCTCCTCAGGCCACCCTCTCCCAGCTCGTGGGGGCTAAAGATGGGGGATGACCTGTCCCCACCCGGCACTTCCCGGGGTCGCGGCGGGCGGCGAGGGCAGCCGCTGTCTCCGCGCTACCGTCCATACCTTCCTTGTCTTTATCTTCCGCCATCTTGATGCGGAGCCGGTCGCCTGGGAGATGCCAGTCGTTAGCCTGGGTCGCCCCCCTTGGGCCCCCGCGACGCCGGGAGCCCGGGATGGGGGAGGGGCCTTCCAAACGGGGCGGGGCTGGGGGCTTAGAGACGCCTCCTCGGCTTCCCGCCGCGACCACCCTACCCCCGCCCCTCTCTCCCGGGCCGGCGCGCGCGCAGCGGAAAACCCAGCCTGTCTCCCAGGACCCGCGCCACCGGGTCTCCGGCCTTCTCTCTCCGGGGTCTGGGTTTCTCCGTGTCTAGGGGAATCATTCCATAACAAGGTTGTGAACCCCTCCTTGCCTTTGTTTGTGATTGACTTGGGGACAACATACTGTGCTCTACCTCTCACTCCCTCGTTTGTACGACGTGGCGTGCTCGATTTTTTTTTTTTTTTAACTGCGGATTTAAAACGCTGCCAGAGAGCTGGGTGAAGAGCTCGGCTCCCCAGGGCGTAATAGAATTAAACTGCAATCCACCCTCCTCCCCCTTCCCATTCACAGCTCCCTGGCGCTGGGAAGCCGCCGGGCTGCTGCAGAACCGCCTTGCTGGCTCCATCCCTGTTTTCTCCTGTCCAGTCCTCCCAGAGAAAGTGACGGTACTGCCTGTGAGAACTGGAGCTAAAACGGACATGGGCAGAGTGCAAGAGGAAACCAGAGCCATTCAACTAGTACTAGAGAGGAATCGCTGTAGAAAAACATGTGCAAAATAGGCGCAAACACTGCGTCGTCAAGGCTGCGATTTCTGATACAAAATAGAAGGTTCTCATAGCAACAAAAACGTGCCCATGTTGTGCTCAGTAGTACATACATTCATATGTTCCTAGTTGTAAAATTTTGACATAACCTCCGGTTAAAGTTATAATGGAAGTTTTAAATTCTGCTTTCCTGAAACTTTGCAGCTATAGCATGGTGTTAAATTGTAATTTATCAATAAGCTTACCTATTACGACACTTTTTTTAAAAAGCTTTGAATAAAATGCCTAATGCTGTGGCTATTTTTAAGCTAATGTTTAATGATATGTCGGTATATGTGTACTAGTTTAACGACTTAATGCACATAAGAACAATTTATAAACTAAATTTTAAGAGGCCTTCAAAAATACATGGTATTGCTATTTAATGATTTTATTAAAACAGTTTTTAATGCTCCTTTTATTAATTCTGGTTCTATAATCCCTGGAACCCTAATGCAAACTATTCCTTATTAAAATATGTATTTTCTTCTAGAGAGAGATCTATTTAGTGCTCTGATCATTCTGTTTGAAAATTATGAATGTTAAATGCTTGAATCATCACCAAATGGCTTATATTAGAAGATAGATATTTTTATAAAATTAATGCAAGTGTGAACAGTAAATTCTTAACTCCCCAAAATATAGAAATGTAATCATTACCATTCGTTTATATTTATCTTTCATAGTCACTGTGTTGTAGTTTTTAGAGGTTCCCTCTCCCCATATAGAAATGAAGGTTTGAAATAAGTGTAGGAACTCTCACTCTGGTCTCAGGCCTACTCTTCACTTACTGTGCCCTTTTCTGTGCCTTTTACATTCAACTTTTTTTGGAATGCTCCTTCCAACTGTCTCCCCCCCCCCCCCCAGAATTCACCCTCCCACAGACACACACATTTGTCCCTTCCTGGTTGTCCTGTAGGATGACCTTGAAGGTCACCTGTTCTAACCTTTACCTCTCAACCTCTGCCTCTTTTGCTCTGTATTCATAGAGGTTCTCACACTGATTTGCAATCATTTTATTTACTTGTTTTCTACCAAACTGAAAGTCCTGAAGACAAGAAACTTCATCCACATATATTCCCAGTGCTCAGAACAATTTTTCAATGTTTCTGTCTGAAATAGTGTGTTTTTATTTTATTTTTAAATTTTAATTTACTTAAGTATTTATTTTTGCAGTGATAAGGACTGAGCCTAGAACCTTCTACATTCTAGGCAAGTACTTTACTACTAAGCTACATCCCTAGTCTTTCTTTCTCTTCTTTCTTTCTTTTTTTTAAGAGGTGGGTCTCTTCGTATTGTCCAGTACAGCCTCTAACTTTTTGTCTCAAGCCATCCTCTTACCTCAGCCTCTGGATTAACCAGAACTACAGAATACAGGTATACTCTACAACATCTAATTTGAGCTAATATATGTCTTAAAAATTAAGACAGGAGTTAGTCTTCTCAGGATTTTTTTTTTTTTAAGACCCAGATTTGGGCTGGGGTTGTGGCTCAGTGGTAGAGCGCTTGCCTGGCATGTGTGGGCCCCTGGGTTCGATACTCAGCACCAAATCTAAATCAATAAAGTAAGGGTATAAAAAATAAAAGGGTCCAGGTTCATCGAACTTCTTGCAAATAAGATAGGTTTGCCTTTTTCATAATATTTTTATATCAGTAAAAGTATTGGTGGTACATGTTAATAAAATGGAATCCTTACATGAACAGTTATTTATAATAAAACACTATTTTAAGAGTTGAACAGATTTCTCTGCAACCTCCCTCCCAATATTTCTTATATATTTTACTAAATTTAACTATTTAATAAAGCTTTTTTACTTATGTTATTCCAAATCACAGTAATCTCTACTTCTCTGAACTCCTACAGACCTTTAAAACAATTCAGTTTCTGCAGGGCTCAGTGGCACCCACCTGTAATCCCAGCGGTTTAGGAGACTGAGGTAGGAAGATACCGAGCTCAAAGTCAGCCTCAGCCAAAAAGTGAGGTGCTAAGTAACTCAGTGAGATCCTGTCTCTAAATAAAATACAAAATAGGCCTGGGGATGTGGCTCAGTGGTTGAGTGCTCCTGAGTTCAATCCCCAGTATCAAAAAAAAAAAAAAAAATACTCTTTCTTATAGGTTTGGGTCAGTTAAAAAAAATGTTAAATGTATGTTAATTTGCCCCCTCTCCTTAATGTTTGAAGACAGGAGCCTCATCTTACACATCTTTTACATATCCACAGTACCACTTCTAATTGGAGCTCATATCAGGTGCTTAATTCATACTTTTCAACTGCCTAATTAGCTCATTAGCCATAAAGTGTAGATCTAGAAAACTTTCCACGAGTGAAAATGATTTTCTAAGTAGCAACAACAAAATAGACCCACATTACCAAAGAGTGATCATCTGCTTTGTGCTCCTTGGCTGTGAAGACCTGACTGCTGATTATATTATACTTTTAAAACTTTTTCTGTCTTATTAGTTTGCTCTCAATAATCGCAAACTAACTACAACCTTTTTTTTTTTTTTTTTTTTTTTTTGCCTTTTAGAATATGTTTTGTTTCTAAACTAAGCTTGGGTAACTTTGTAATATTGTATACTGTTAAAACATCTTATTTAAAAATCTCATAGTGATTTTCAGAAATTCAAAATTATAAAGTTATTTTTTTCCTACCCATGGATATTATGGAAAATTATTAGGGTTGAATCATAAGAGAAAGAGCATAGTTTTAGACAGTGCATTTATTTGACTAATTGTACTCTGCAGGGCCACTTGGGTATGTGCAGTTATGTCCTTTTGCATGCTTTAATTTATACTGAGTTAAATCTGTTCAGACAGACATCAGTAGTACCATGCCCACGAGGAATACAAAAAATGTTTCTTCTGAATACAATTGATGCAGTTATCTAAGATGTGAGTGAAGTGGAAAGGGCATGTGTTGTAAATAATGCAAAATGGTAAGTCAAAAAAATCTTGACATTATGTCTGCTTCCCTAGTATGAAGATAATTGAAATCTCCTTGGGTTAAGAATATAGTAATCCCCCTTTTTCCAAAAGGATTACGTTTCCAGACCCTCAGCAAATGCCTGAAACTGCTATGGTTTTATTTTTCCTATACATCCATAGCTGTGATCAACTTTAATTTGTAATTAGGCACAGTAAGAGATGAACAACAATATATCATAGATCTTAACAACTTTGGCATATGATTTTTCTCTTTTCTTTATTAAATTGTGAACTTTTA
The DNA here is from genome assembly GCF_052094955.1 of Ictidomys tridecemlineatus. Classification (NCBI taxonomy): domain Eukaryota; kingdom Metazoa; phylum Chordata; class Mammalia; order Rodentia; family Sciuridae; genus Ictidomys; species Ictidomys tridecemlineatus. Next base: position 54,689,952 of record NC_135486.1, read on the forward strand.
TCTTTCCACTTAAAGAAAGCACTTTACAGCCTCTCTTTGGCATGTCTGAATTGCCAGCATCACTGGCCTTATATTTTGGGGCCATTATTAGGTAAAGGAAGGGTTACTTAGACTTAAGTACTGAAATTCCATGACAGTTGATATGGTGACTAAGATACCCACTGGATAATGGGTAAGTAGCATATACAACATGGATATACCAGAAAAGGAAGATTCCCATCCTTTACTGTGAGGTTGACATAGGACTGAATGAGATTTCATCATATTACTCAGAATGGCTCCCAACTGAAGACTTATGAATTGTTTACTTCTGGAATTCTCCACTTAATATTTGCTGACTATGCTTGACCATGGGTAACTGAAACTATGTGGAGTAAAACTGTGGATAAAGAGAGAATGCTGTAATTTAAAAAACAAAAACTGGATTTTTCCTTCAACATTGTCATTTACCTCAGGAGCCTAGGCAAGTCATGTTTATTTATTCACTTATTGCATTGCTGGGGGTTGAACCCAGGGCTTTGTACATGCTAGGCAAGCTTGCTACCACTGAGCTAGATCCCTAGCCCAAGACATGTAATCTCATTAAAATTTAGTTAACTCAAAAAAAAAATAGAAATAGTATTATCCTAACTCCCAAAGAGTCTTCATGAGACTTAATAGTTTTGAAAATTTTTAAAGAACTTGCAAGGAGGTTCACTGTCTTTAAGAGAAATGAACCTTGAGTTTTCTGTAGAAAGAAACACATAGAGATCAAACCCCATCTTCTCCTGTGAGATTCAACTTCCACTTGGAGTGTTTACAAAAGAGGATGGTTTGCCTCCAGTAATAACACTCTCCATTACTATAGTCTGCTGACAGTGTGACATATGATCTAGTTTATATTTTATAGCTGATCAACTTCAGTTTGTGTTCCCTTCCTGGTTTCTACATTGCCATTTTTAAACCTTTCCAAGCAGAAGTGGCTTCAACATAACTAGAGTCCTTGAGCTGTTGGCACAGGACAATGAGAAGGAGGTAGTCATTACTATGGTCTAAGTCCCATAATTCCCTAATTCCCCAACTAAGGGTTCATCCCTTCCCTGATTGATCAACATCAAGAATGTCCAGTATTTGCTGAGTATGGTAGTTCATACCTTTAATCCCAACAGGAAGCTGAGACAGGAGGATCACAAGTTTGAAGCCAGTGTTGGCAACTTTGTGAGACCCTATCTCAAAAAGAACTGGAGATCTAACTTAGTGGTAGAGCACTCCTCTCCTGGGTTCAATCCGCAAAAGAAGAAGAGGAGGAGGAGGAGGGGGAAAGGGGGAAGGAGGGGAAGGAGGGGAGGGAGCAGGGGAGGGAGATCCAGCTCTTCAAGGAAGAAACCACCCCAATCCATAGATGAGTTGTCCAACCCTGTGATCACAAAAGGAAAAATCAGAATACAACAGGATGAGTCTGGAGGTGTAGTTCTGTGGTAGAGTGTATGTCTAGTATGCTCCAAATCCTGGATTTGAGCCCCAGCACCATAAAAAAGTTAAATGCAGCAGAGTAAGGATATGGTTTCATGACAGAATTATAATAATAAAACAGCTTTTTTTTTTTTTTGCCTTACTAGCTTCATCTGCAGTTCTTTTCTTTTTAATTTTATTTTGAGACAGAGTCTCACTAAGGTGCCCCTAGGCTGGTCTTGAATTTGAAATCTTCCTTCTCTAGCTTCCCCAAGTAGCTGGGATTACAGTACCATTAAAGCCTGGCAAAATAGCTCTTTTTGTGAAGCTACATAAAATACTTTGTGTACATTACCACTTTTAATCCTCAAAAGGTTGATATTATATAGATTGATATTGGTATTCCTGAAAAGTTAAAAAGAAAAAAAACCTACACTTTACATAAATGATTTGCTGAAGTGCTGATATCTAGTTTGGCATCTAATTCTGATTCCAGAGCTACTGTGATATATTGCTTCTTTATAAATATATCATTGTTGGTTCCTATTTATTTATTTATTTATTTAGGATCCTATTTAGTAACCTGAGTATAGAGAAGAATGTTGAGGGCAAACATTTTCCACAGAATTAGTCACCTCCCTCCTGGCTGGTTTTTTTGTTGTTGTTGTTGTTTTTTTTTTTTACTGCTTCAAAACATCATTTGGAAGAGACTCTAAAGGAAGCAGATAACACTGTGCACTTTTTCTTTGTCTGAATGAAGGTTTAAACTAAACTCCTGGGCAGATGCTGGCTCCTGGATGGCAGGAGAGGAAGCCAAACTTATTCTTTTTTTATGACCTAGAGGTCTGCTCACCTTTTACTTCTCTTTCCTTCCTGTCTTGCTACTGATTGAGGTTTCAGACCACTCTATCATGAGGAAGGATTCTGTGAAATTCTTGGCCCTGGACAAGAGCATTTGCAGTGCCAGGCAGGGCTCCTTCTAGTCTTTTCAGAGAGAGCCAGCTCAGGAAGCCGTGATGGCAGCCCTTGTGGGCAGCTTGAAAGTAGATCTTACATGAAACCACAGACCTTAGAGCATTCGGAAAAATCCCAGCCTGGCCCGCTTCTTTCAAAAGCACATGTTTCTTTCCATTTCTCTTTAAAACACACATTGACACAGCAAGTGACTGTTGAATTCATTACTTAAACACTTCCTGTCCCCAAAGCAGCACTGTTCAGGGACACTCATTGCTAAGCCTCCACTCTTTATTCATTGAAAATATAACTAGTGGATTTAAGACAGCCCCATCTCCTCTGCTCTCAGGTGGGTGAAGCCTAGAGAGGAGTGGAATTGGAGACTCCCTAATAGTACTATGTCCCATGAATTAGGAGCATATTCCACCCAGAAACACCCAGCCACCTCTCTCAGCTCTCTTGAATAAAGACACTGTGGGTCCAAGTTATTTGTTTAATAGGCTTTACTACTAATTGCCACTATTAACTGCTTCTATTATTTTTGTTTAAGTAATCATTTATTATTATTATTTCTATATAAACAATAAATTACACAAATAAATTATATTTATTAAAAAAGAGACGTGGATTTTCAAAATAATAGTAACAGGGATTATAGCTCAGTGGCAGATTGTTTGCCTATCTATCATGTGTAAGGTCAAGTATTGAAAACTTTTTTTCTTTTTAGGTGTAGATGGACACAACACAATGCTTTTATTTTTATGTGGTGCTGAGGATCGAACTCAGGTCCCACCCGTGCTAGGTGAGCGCTCTACAGCTGAGCCACAATCCCAGCCATGAAAAAAAAAATTTATTTAAAATAAGAAGAAGGTGAAGGATGGTAGCTGACCCAAAGATTCCATAATTGCTTATAATTGCTCACACAACCTTTTTCCCATTAAGTATGAAAATAGATGAAAACTGTAAAGTTACCCTGGCAATTGAGTTTGGAATGTTTTGTTCATTCTGGCTCCAAAACCAAATCTTTGAAATCAAAGTTTCATTTGTGTTAACATGTACATTAGAAGATGATGCTGTATGGAGAAGAAAATAAATAGTTCGGGTGAATCTCATTTTACTATAACTCATTAGTTATATCACGTGTGTGAGTGTGTGTGTGTGTGTGTGTGTGTGTGTGTGTGTGTGTGTGTATTTTGCTGGAGATTGAATCCAGAGGCTTCCACAAGGCAAGGCAAATGTTCTACCTCTGAGCTACACACCCAGCCCAGCTATATGTATGACTTTGCACATGAAACTTCTTTGGGGGTGTTTGTTTGGTTTGGTTTTAGTTTTTGGTTTGTTTGCTTTTGTTTTTGTTTATTGGGGGGGTGCTGGGGATTGAACCCAGATACACTTTACCACTGTGCTACATCCCCAATTCTTTCCATTTTAATTTGATGTAGGCTCTTGCTAAATTGCTGAGGTTGGCCTCATACTTTCGATCCTTCTGCCTCAGTCTCCTGAGTAGCTGGGATCACAGGCATATACTTCTGCGCTCAGAGAAACTTCTTTGTAACTTCAGTTTTCCTATCAATAAAATGATTAAAAAAAAAAGATTAAGAGATGATTTGCCATTTTGGACATGAAAGCAATATGTAGTTCTTCCGAGACTTGTGACCTGATTTAGTTTCTTTGGACTATGTCCACATGACCCTCTAATGACTCTAAGACCAATAATGCTAACATTTGCAGCACTTACTATGTTCCAAGAAATATGTTAAGCATTTTACAAGGGCTATCTTTCTTGATCATCACAGTAGTGCTATAAGAAATACATAATATTATTTCCATGTTAAAGATGAGGAAAACAAGAGTTAACATCCCCAAATTACTTCTTTGAGAGGAGAAACTTCTCTACTGGTCAGTCCCCAGAACTTCTCCTGAAGTTCTGCCTCAGCATCTTACACCAATTTTTTCCCTGTCTCAAGCCCCAGGGACTAAGCTTGCTCTCCTCCCTTTGCAGGGAGGCATTGTCCATCCAACAGGCTGGAACAAAGCAATCTTTCTAGCTTTTACCTTTCTTACTACCCTTGATTAGCCATGTAGGCATTTTTAAATTTTGAAGGATTGCTGATTTCCGGGAAAGAGCTAGAAAAATAAAATTTGCAGAGATGTTATACAAGTTCTGAAATCTTAGAAAAGATTTAACAGATGTGGTCCCCAATTCATAAAGTTTACGATTGGAAGGGTAACAGAGTATGCCTGGAACATGGCAAATGTGGCTCTAATGTCACCCTACCATTTCAATGCTGCTAATATTAGAATTAATTTTGGGGGGCTGGGGATGTGGCTCAAGCGCTAGCGTGCTCGCCTGGCATGCGTGCGGCCCGGGTTCGATCCTCAGCACCACATACCAACAAAGATGTTGTGTCCGTCGAGAACTAAAAAATAAATATTAAAAATTCTCTCTCTCTCTCTCTCTCTCTCTCTCTCTCTCTCTCTCTCTCTCTCTCTCTCTCTCTCCTTTCTCACTCTCTCTTTAAAAAAAAAAAAAAAAAGAATTAATTTTTCTTTCCAGAGTTTGCACAGACAAGTGGTAGTACATGAAGCTCCTATAGGACATAGGAAAACATCTTAGACAATGAATAAATGAATATATGTATATACCATATGTTATGTTTTAGATGTAAGGTGTCCCCCAAAAGCTCACGTGTGAGACAGTGCAAGAAGGCTCCGAGGAGAAATGATTGGGTTATAAGAGTCTTAATCCAATCAGTGAGTTAATCCCCTGATTAGGGATTAACTGAGTGGTAACTGAAATGGTAGGATATGGCTGGAGGAAGTGGAAATTAGGGTGTGGCTTTGGTGTATACATTTGTATCTGGAAAGTGGAGGTCTCTCTTTGCTTCCTGATATGAGTTGCTTCCCTCTGCCACACTCTCTCTCCATGATGTTCAGTCTCACCTTGAGCCCAGAGGAATGGAGCCGGCCTTCTAAGGATTTAGATCTCTGAAATTGTAAGCCCTCAAATAAACTTTTTCTCCTTACAGTGTTCTGGTCAGATCCTTTAGTCACAGCAGCAAAAAATTGACTAAAACATCATATAATGATGGATCACTATATGATGATGGACTCATAAGATTACAACACAACAAAGCTGAAAAATCCTTACCATCTAGGGACATCATGGCCATCTTAACATCATAGCCAGTTCATCCCTCACGATTGTGTTGATGCTGGTATAAATAAACCTACAGTGCTGCCAGTTATATAAAAATGTAGCACATACAATGGAACATGCCTGTAATTCCAGTGACTTGGGAGCTGAGACAGGAAGATTCAAATTTGAGACCAGGCTCAGCAATTTAGTAAGAGCCTGTCTCAAAAATAAATAAAATAAAAAGGACTGTGGATGTAGCTCAGTGGTAAAGTGCCCCTGGGTTCAATCTTCAGTACCAAAAAGAACAAAAACAAAACAAAACAAACAAAAAAGCATAGCACACAGATGCGGTGGCTCATGCCTGTAATCCCAGAGGCTTGGGAGGACCACTTCAAAGCCAGCCTCAGCAATTTAGTGAAGCAGTTGTGAGACCCTGTCTCTAAATAAAATATGGAAAGGGCTGGGGATGTGGCTCAGTGGTTAAGTTCCTCAGGGTTCAATTCCTGGTGCAGGAAAAAAAAAAAAAGCAAACCACATATAATTAATTATGTATAGTGCATAAGAGTTCGTAATAATTATGTATTATATATAGTAGTTAATAAATGTAATGCATAGATCTTGATAATGATAATAAACATTACTGTACTTTTACATATAAAAAGTTTATAATAAACAATCTGTCATGTTACATTGTAATGCCAGATTCGTGGGACCCCAGTAGACCTCCAGGAGCTGAATCCGATGCAATCACACAAGAGTCTTTATTGCAAGCTCCAGCCTGGACTCACAACCGTTCCCGATGCAGCGGTCCCAGGGAGTGAGTCCTGGTCCTTTGAGATTTTATAGGTTTTGGGGGATACTCTATGTGTCACAACATCACACAGCAAATCACTTCACACCGCGGGAAAGTCAAACAACAACTCTTAACATTGATTAGCACATTCACTGGCGGGAACAAGTTGGGTAGGGGTGATTGGTTAGTACAAGAGGGGGATTCCTTTGAACTGATTGGTTTAGGCCACGAGGGGTGTACGTGCTGAACTACATGGTTTCCCAACATGTTATCAACCACCATAAACTACTGGGGGGTCATCTGGCATCCCAGGTATTTTCCCTGTCTCATGCTGATTGGTGGTTGCTAGGGGGTTGCTATGGGTCCTCACCTAGCCTAACTGAGTCAGGGACATCTGGCACCACAGATCTCTCCTGTTATTTGCAGACAAACAACTCAGCAGGGTGGGTATGTGCCTAGGAGCTCTCTGTGAGTTTTTCCAAGGACAAGGGTCATGCCTGTTTCCTTGGACGGGCTTTGAGGTAGAAGCTGTTTTCAAAAATGGAGTCACATCAGTTTCTCAACATCAATAGAAGAAATATATATCTTATGTTTACCATGTCTCTCTCTTTTGTTTATAGTATTATTATTTTTTTTAGTTGTAGGAGGATACAATACCTTTATTTTATTTTTATGTGGTGCTAAGTATTGAATCCAGTGTCTCACACGTGCCAGGCAAGCGCTTTAACACTGAGCCCCAGCGCCAGCCCATCTCTCTTTTTTAATTTTTTTATTTTTCTTTCTCATATCACAAAGATCATATGTTAACATCATAAATAGGTTTGAGGGAGGCACATCTCATACAATGGCATGAAAACCAGACATTATGCTTCACCAGTCTCTTGGTCACATCACATTGGTCACATCACATCTCTTGAATCACATTCAGTGATTACCTTACACATCTAGGTTTGTGTAAATACACTCTTTGATGTTCACACAATGATGAAATCAACCAGTGTCACTTTTCTCAGAATATGACCCTATTATTAAGCAACATGTCTTCAATAGACAGGTTTTTTTTTGGGGGGGTGGGGGTTGTTTTTCTTTTGTAGTGCTAGGGATTGAACCCAGGGCCTCACACATATCAGGCAAGCACTCTACTACTGAGCTATACCACCAGGGATATATGAATTTTCAAATGCTGTATATAATTAACAAACATACTAAAAGGCAGATTTATTCAATATTTTGTATTATAGACAATCTCAATACTATTTTCATCTTTAAATTTTAGCAGAAAATGAGCCAGTGATGTGCCTTACCTTAACTGTGTAGGCCTAGTTTATGGCTTTAGACACTTAGAATTAATAATAAATTGAGGGTAAATATTCTTTTGAATTGGAAACTAACTCCTTGATAAAGCTCCAGATTACCCAGTAACTACCTTAGAATAAAAATCTGCAGCCCACTCCTCACCAGTGAACATCACTAGCAATTCAATACAAATATATAAAGAAAATTCAAAATTTTGCTGAGTTTTTTCTTTGTATTCCTCTCCCCACTTCCCTTTTCAGGTCAGCTATATTTTTCAGGAGGTTAGAGGAGGTGTGAGATTGGAAATGAATCCTGGTGACAGGAGAGAGAGGTTACAAAAGGAATTTATTTTTAGGAAGGCTTGAATGGGAAGGAAAAACCATTTACACTTGGGGAATGGGGGTAGAAAAGGTCAAGTCAAGGGGAAACTGGTTAACTGGTAAAGGGTTTACCAAATTCTCTAGTCTCTCTCTTTTCTTCTTATACCTTCAAAGTTGTTCTTTGCCAAGTAATCAAAAGAAGGCAACTTCAGAGTCCTGGACAGTGCTTACTCATTTAAGCCTTTCTCTGTATTCTTGGAGGAGGCTAATCCACTCAGCATTCACAAGTTTTTTAACTAGTTTTTTTGTTTGTTTGTTTTGGGTACCGGGGATTGAACTCAGGGACTTGAGTATGCTAAGCATACCCCAGAGCTACATCCCCAGCCCCCAGCATTCAGAAATTTTTTTGGGGGGTGGGAGGTACTGGGAATTGAATCTAGGGGCACTTAATCACTGAGCCACATCTCCAGTCCTTTTTTATATTTTATTTAGAGACAGGGTCTTGCTGAGTTGCCTAGGGCCTTGCTAAATTGCCAAGGCTTGTTTTAGACTCATGATCCTCCTGCCTCCAGCTAGAATACCAGACTTGTTCCACTGAGCCCAAGGACATTCAAAAACTTTTACAAAGCACCTACTTGGTACCAGGTGGTCTGTTAGGTACCCAGGGAGGACACCAATATGATAGCTCTTCTGTATTTGCTGAGATTTTTTAGAGTTCATAGGTTTAAGCCAGCAGTTTGTGTTTTGTTTCGGTTTTTGTTACCCCACCCCTTTTGACCCAAAGTTTACTAAATAAACGACCCTCAAAACTGAAATACTCTCCCACCAAAGTTACTTCCCCTTTGAAGGATATACAGTGCATGTCACACCCTTTCTGTGGCCACATCACACCCAACAATGGTTTCTATCTACAATATGTCAACTGGCAATTCAAATTGTCATAGAAGTAGGTCATTAGATCAGACTAAAGGGGTCTTTCCCAGGAGACAAGTGGCAAGCTACACTTATTGGTAAAGAGTAAGGAATTGTGATATTAAGCAATTTGATTAAGTTGTTTTATTTCATAGTCTTAAATGGGACTAAAGACATTTGAATTCTTATATCTTTAAGTACAATATTAAGTTTAATACTTGTTATAGCTCATGTCAGACTAAATAACTAAATGTTGTACTAGTTATTACATTCACTCTGATCATACAAGAATGTTTTACATGTTGTATGATCAGGAAAATGCAACTTTTTAAAAAAGATGCAACCAATAATTTAATCAATGCTTTTTAAAGTAATGACCACAAACACAAAAACTTTCCTGAATCTTCTTAAATAACCCTACTTATACAGAATCAAGACTCATAAATATCTTTTTCTTAATACCTTTCTCTTTAAAATGTCAGTTCTTGAGAGACTGTGACCCTGACCTTCTTTGTATTAGTTATTTTTAAAAGAATGGTCACTTTAACAATGAACATCATGATGAGACAGAGTCCCAGAATCCTGAATATTATTGCTATTTCTGCTCTGTGGCCATTTAGGAAGGGAAGACCTCTTTGTCTCCATATCTTTAAATAGCTATAGCAAACCAAGGTGGTTGACTATATGTGCTTGTTGCACCTCCCTCCACATCAAAAGACCAAAACAAGGGGGAAAAAAAACCCAGTAGCTATATCACTGGAGTATTTGAGGCAGAGCACCACAGTGCAGTGGGGATACAGCAGAGACGTTGCAGAGCACAGGGATACACAATAGCCTTATAAAGAAAGGAACTAAACACACAACATCTATGGTTCTGTCTCTTGAGATCAACCCTGAACCCAGAGGGACTTTGCTTGGCAGAGAGACAGTAAGCAGAAGGCCTACTGCACTCCCTATTTAAAACACAGATACCTGAAGCATTTGCTGCTGAAGAAGCCTGCATCCCTCACAGGCACTGAACCCAGTTTGGAGAAATGGCAGGTTACAATGCGCAGGAGACAAAAGCCCATGCCACATTGTGGCCTCCCACACCCAGCCTCCTGCTGCACAATGACACCTTGAGACCCACTCAATGAAGGTCTTGTGAAGCTTTGCACAGTTGCCCCCTGCAGTTGCATCCTTAGCCCCAGGAAGCAGCCAGGTGGCCCCTCCCAGTCTCCTGATGCCTCAGGAAGTAGTCAGACAGCCCAGTCACTCACTGTGAGCCCCCAAAGCAGTCCAGCAGCCTTTCCTGAGTGACTTGATCTACATGGTCCCTTGGAAAGCAGCTGGGCCTTGCCCATCCTCCTGTAGCCCCAAGAAGCAGTTGAGCAGCCATTCTCAGAAGCTTGGCTCACTGAGACCTCTAGAAGCATATGTTTGGCTTCACCCACTCATTATTGGCCTGGCGAATATCTGTTGCAAAGATCCCTATTCAGTTCCATCCCTGGTGTCCCCGTGAAGTCACCCATTCAGCCCTTGAACATGGACAGGTGCTTTGTCTGCCCCCACTTGGTATAGCCTGGCCCCCTACTTGGCCCTCAGAAAATGTAAGGTACCCCATCCTGCCACCAGGCATACTCCACTATACCCACCCCCGGGCATATTGGGGTGGCTCTACCCTCATATGACCTGCTCAGAACTACCAGTGAACCCACTCCACAAAAGATCTCTGTATCCCAGCTGATGGTACAATCCTGCCTGACTCCCAACCCCCAACCTAGGCCACTGAGACATGCACAGATATCACCAACATTGATGACAGCTGAAGAAGCTATGCAGACATGACATTAAAGTGCTTGCCTAGAACCAAAGACAATGCAGCATACCTAGCAAATACCCTAGGACACATCACTGGAGGAAGACTTTTACAATGAAAGGCACCCTATAAAATTAGAAGAGTCAATTGATCCACCAGATGCACAAATACCAAGGTGGAGATGCAAGGAACATGAAAAAAAAAAAAGGTACATAATGCATTACCTGTAGCACAGACCCCCCCAAAGAAAATGAAACCATCCAATTGCCTGATAAAGAACTCAAAAGAATAATTTTAAGGGAACTCATTGAGATACAAGAGAGAATTCCATGTAGCAACATGAAGAAGACAATTCATGATATGAATGAAAAATTTAACAATGAGAGATCATTTGAGAAGAACCACATATAGCATATATATATATAGAGAGAGTATATATATATATATATAGAGAGAGAGAGAGAGAGAGAGAGTATATATATATATATATATATATATATATATATATATATAGAGAGAGAGAGAGAGAGAGAGAGAGAGAGAGAGAGAGAGAGGGAGAGAGAAACTTAACGGTAGAATTATTTAGTAAGAAGAAAATTCCTGAGCTTGAAGACAGTTGTTTTGAAATAACCTACTTAGAAAAAAAACAGAAAAGGAATAAAGAAAGCCTTTGAGACTTTAAGTAAGCAAACAATTGCATTATGGGTGTTCCAGAAGGAGAAGAGAAGGAGAAAAGACATATAAAATCTATTCAACAAAATACTTGCTGAAAACTTTCTCAATCTTGGGAGAGATATAGACATCCTGGTCTAGGAAGCTCAAAGGATACTGAATAGAATTGATCAAAAATATCCTCTCCATGCTATATTACAGTCAAACAGTCAAAAACACAAAGCTAGGACAGAATTATAGAAACAGCAAAAGAAAAATATCAAGTCACTCCCCCCCCCAATACTGGGGATTAAACCCAGGGTCTCACACATGCTAGGCAAGCATTCCACCATGGAGCAGCATCACCAGCCCTTTTTATTTTATCTTGAAACAGGATCTTGCTAAATTGCCCAGGCTGCTCAAACTTTTAATCCTCTTGCTTTGGCCTCTCAAGTAACTTGGATTACAGTTGTAATCATGTGCCACCATGCCTGGGTCTTCACTTACAAGGAAATTTATATTAGACTAATAGCAGACTTCTTGAAACCTTACAGGTCAGGAGAGAATGAGGTGATATAATCAAAGTCCTGAAAGATCACACGCACACACACACACACACACACACACACACACACACACACACAGAGAGCCAAATGAGAATACTATACCTAGCAAAGCTATTCTTCAGAAATGAAAGAGAAATAAAAAGATGTTCCAAGATAAGCAACAACTGAGGGAATTTATCACCCCCAAAATGGCCCTACAAGAAATGCTTAAGAGAGTCCTACTATCCAAAAAATCAACTTCCATCATGAAAACACATGAAAGTACAAAACTCAACTGTAGAGAAGATATATTAAAGAAAACAGAAATATGTTTTTAGGCTCTTTTCAGAAACCTCCATTCCACAAATTCACAGTCTGACAAACAAATAGGAATCCCTCCATATTCTCTGCTAGGCTCCCTTAGTTAAATCACTTGAATCCTTGTTTAGAGAACTTCCAGACTAATGTCCCCTAAAAGCTTAAAAGTTGAAGGCTTTGGCCCCAGTGCAGCAGTGTCCAGAGGTGGTTCCATTCTTCGAAAGTGATTGAATCATGAGGACTCTGACCTCAACAGTGGATTAGTCCATTGATGAGTTCATAGCTAATAAAGTAATTGGGAGGTGTTGGAAATTTTAGGAGGTAGAACCTAGTTGGAGGAAGTAGGTCATTGAGGGCATGCCCGGAGAGGTTACAGTTTATTCTCTCTGTCACTTTTCCTCCATGTCTCTTTGCTTCCTGGCTGCTGTGAGGTTAACAACTCTGTCCTACCATATCTTTTTACTTTGATGCTCTATCTCACCACAGATCCACAACAATAGAGTCAGATGACAATGGATTGAAAACTCTGAAACCAGGAGCCAAAATAAATCATTCTTCCTTTAAAAACAAAAACAAACTTCTAGCCCATTCTCAGGGATGGTGAGTCAGAAGGTGATATGAAGGTGTTAGGCCAGCATTAGTACAGCAGGAATGCAACTGAGTCAACCTTGGGCACCAGGGACTGGAGGAAGCATGGAAAAATCCCAGTGCAAGCAATGGAGGTGGGAGGTGGGGTTGGTGGAGAGATCAGGGCAGCTGGGGCCATTTCCAGGAAGAGGATAAAGGGGTATGACCTTAGGGGAGAGTCGGCCATGGGAGAGGAAGCTTAGCTAGGTGGATTTTTTAAAATCACATTTAATAATTTTTACTTCTTTTAAAAGCAAAGATATAATTGACATACAGTTACTTGTATCTTTTAAATTTTTACTTATTTATTTATTCATTTATTTTGTGGTTCTGGGGTTTGAACCTATGACCTGGTATGTAGGTAAGCAATCTAATACTGAACTACATTCCCAGGCCTAACAGTAGCATTTTATTTTATTTTATTTTATTAATATTTTTTTTATATGTAGATGGACACAACACAATACCTTTATTTTTATGTGGTGCTGAGGATCGAACCCAGGTCCTGCCCATGCTAGGCGAGCACTCCACCGCTGAGCCACAATCCCAGCTCCTAACAGTAGCATTTTAAACTATACAGTTTAATCAGGCTTTTTTTTATATATAAAAAACTTTACTATTTCTTTTTTAAATATTTTTTAAAATTTTAATCCACATATTATAATTTTAAGTATGTGATGTTTCAGTATATGTTTACAATGTGTAATGATAAAATCAGAGTAATGGATAACCTCAAATATTTAACAGTTCTTTGGGCTGGTAGTATTCAAAATTCTCTCTACTGGCTATTTTGAAATATATAATTAAAGATTGTCAACCTCACCAAAAACTGGGTATATTTTTACTACTTGATAATATTTAAGCTTTGAAATCTTAGGATGATAATTATGATCTTTGAGTATCTTGAGAATCAAACAGGTTAAACGGGATCACTGTCTTAATTCACTTTTTATTGCTAAAACAGAATGCCTGAGACTGAATATTCTTTAAAGAACAGAGATAGCTGGGCACAGTGGCACATGCCTGTAATCCCAGTGGCTCCGGAGGATGAGGCAAGAAGATCTCAAGTTGAAAGCCAGCCTCAGCCATTGGAGAAGATAATGCTAAGTGAAGTTAGCCAATCCCAAAAAAACAAATGCCAAACGTTTTTTCTGATATGAGGAGGCTGACTCATAGTGGGGTAGGGAGGGGGAGCATGGGAGAAATAGATGAATTCCAGATAGGGCAGATGGGTGGGAGGGAAAGTGAGAGGGCAGGAGATTAGCAAAAATGGTGGAATGTGATAGACATCATCATCCAAAGTACATGTATGAAGACACGAATTGGTGTCCACATACTTTATATACAACCAGAGATATGAAAAATTGTGTTTTATACATGTAATAAGAATTATAATGCATTCTGCTGTCATTTATTTTTAAAAAATAAATTAAAAAAAAAAAGAAAACCAGCCTCAACAATTTAGCAAGGCCCTATATAAAAACACAAAAAAGGGCTGAGGATGTGGCTCTGTGATTAAGTACCCCTGGGTACAATCCCAAGTACCCCCCTTCCCCCCAAAATATTTATTGAGATATATTCAGCTCATTGTTCTGGAGATTGAGAAGTCCAGGACCATGGTACTGGTATCTGGTAAGGGCCTCTATGCTGCATCACAACATGGCAGAAGGGAAATCAAACATATGCAAGGTGAAGGAGAGAAAACTGGGCCAAACATCATGCTTTTAACAGAAATTTACTCCTGAGATAACAAACCCACTCATCTCATAATAGCTTAATCCATTCCCAAGGAGAGAATCCTCACTACTTTATCACTTCTTAAAGATTCCATCTTTTTTGTTTATTTGTTTGTTTTTGTTTTTAAGGTGCTGAGGAATCAGTCCAAGGTTTTTTGCATTCTAGGCAAACTCTACCACTGAGCTCAATACCCAGCCCAAGCCCCATCCCTTAACACTATAATGATGGCAATTAAATTTCAACATGAGTTTTGGAGGGATATTCAGACCATAACAATCACTATTTTCAGAATGTTAAAGTCAAATTTTATTTCTTTTCCAGGGCCAGATGCCTATATGCCATCTAAGTTTCTAGTACATGTGTCTCTGTAGAAAACCATAAATGGCCAAACTGTCTAACCTTGAGTTTTCCTAGGACTTAATGCTTAATGGTCCATTACAAAACACTACTGCTAAAATAACATGGATGGAAAATCAACTAGATATAATCCCATTTTAAATAGGATTATGCTTTAATATAATTCTTTGTTTTATTATAAAACCTTATTTAGAGTCATTCTAGCTTCATAGAAAAAATAAGCAAAAGTTAGCCAGGCATGGTGGTGCATGCCTATAATCCCAGCTACTCTGGAGGCTGAGGCAGGAGGATGGCAAGTTTAAAGCCAGCCTCAGCAAATTAGTGAGGTCCTAGGTAATTTTGTGAGACCCTGTCTCAAAATAAAAAATAATGAAAAAACTGGAAGTGTTTTTTTTTGAGACCTTATCTCAAAATAAAAATAAATAAATAAAAACTCAGTGATAAAGCACCTCTGGGTTAAATCTCCAGTATCAAAAGAAAAAGGAAAAGAAAAATTAAGCTAAAGTAAAGTTCCCTATACTCTTTCAGCCTTCTTATAATCTCCCCTATCATCAACATCTTTCATTAGAATAATCCCATTCTTTTTTTTTTAAATAATATTTAAATAATTGTAGACTGCCATTGTTTTGGCAAGTAAGTAAATAAGTATTCTAGTGATTTTAAGCAGTTGGACCTATTAGTTACTGACAGAATTACTTTGGCATCATTTTTATATCCAGACTAAAATTATTTTATTTGGAAGAAGTTCCTCTATTTAAATAGCTGTTTAGCTAGTTGGAGGCATAATATGCAACCAAATACAGTAAAGAAAGCACTAAAATTGTAACACTAAACTGTAGATTAATGTTCTACTCCCAGTTGTCCTCTGGGTTGGTGACTTACTGAAACTCTGAAAGTCTGGGTTGATTAGAAAATATAAAAGAGGGCTTTTCTGTTTAAGATTTTATTAACTGACCAACCCATTGTTTCCCAAACTGGGTGCAAGACTATTTTAGATGGCTTGTAATTTTTATTTATTTACACAGTTCTGTGTTTGTTTTGAAGTACATTTTAAAGTGTATTTAAAATCTTATACCTTATGTTGATTGCACAAATGTTATTGCTAAAAATGAGGCTAAATTTTAAAAATTTGATTATTGGTGTCAAATTAAAGGAAATACTAAGTATCTAATAGTACCAGTAACCTAGATATAAATGGATAAAGGCAACCAAAAAAAGCTCAGGAAATACTAGATTAATTTAATTTTTTTTGTAATGGGAATTGAACCCAGCAACACTTAATCACTGAGCCATATCTCCAGCCCTTTTTTGTATTATATTTAGAAACAGGGTCTCACTGAGTTGTTTAGGGTCTCACCAGATTATTGAGGCTGACTTTGAACTCACAATACTCCTGCTTTCGTCTCCCGAACTGCTGAAATTATAGGCATGTGCCACATGGCTGGCATGGATTGATCAATGTATTAATCTATTCAAGAAATAATGTCAAAGCAAGAATTGTGGTTCACTGATAGAGTGCTTGCCTAGAATGTGAGAGGCCCTGAACTTGATCCCCAGCACTAGGGGAAAGATTGTGTCAAATAGGGCTGTGCCCCAGACTTATTTTTAACCTATATTCTACACATAATTTGATTCAAATAATGAACAAGTACACTAGAATTTACAAATGAAGATAATATCACGAGGAAAGTATTTTATCAGAGAAATGCCTAGAAGTTAGGGAATACAGAATAAGAGCAATTAAATCTGATTCTAAACATCTTCAACATTTCCATATATTTATCAAAGACCACAAAGCCAATTAGTGAATTGAGAGAAGGACTGATTAAACTTGCCTTAATATTTCTTAGGTTGTAATAATTTTCTCATATTATATGGTATATTAACTCAAGATATTAACCATGAACTTACCCTAATGTTTGGGTTCATTTGTGGCTCATTCTTAAATAAAATGCTGCATGATTCTACCTGCAGGCAACTCCATTCTCCACAACCCCAGTCAACCATCCATCTGTGAGGACAGTAAAAAATTGCTTCTATTTTTATAGGAAGTTTCTTTCCTTCACCTCAAGTATCTAAGGCATGTGGCTCTTTCTTTAATCCATACTTGGAACGTATAAGGACAAAAGGAGCAATGTCTTATTCCTCTTAATAACCCTTACATCTTTGTCCAAAGCCTAAAACAAACACTGAGCCAAAATTTTAAATCATTTAATAATGACCAAGCCAATGAGCCATTTTGCTAAGGACATTCTTAAGATATCCATCATTTATAAGTTTTTTATCAGTCCATTTTTTTTTCTGGATTTTTCCATGCCCCCCCCCCATATATCTAAGAAAGCAAAGAATTTGGAGCCTATGTCTCAGTTTTTTGACATGCATTACATCTTTTATCCTTTTAAGGAGAAAAATATTGCTCTTCTAGAGAGTGGAACAAAGGCATCTCACTTAATAGTTTCTGTGTTGTGCAAACTTGCCCTTGAAGATACCTGCTATTCTGGGTAGTGTTCTGTATTCAAAGATTCATTTTCTAACCTCCTATTTAAATTTAGATAGTCTTCATTGATGAATGTTTATTGTTTCATTGCCACAAAGTTTTGTTGTTTTTTTTTAATTTTTTCTGGGCTGGGGATGTGGTTCAAGTGGTAGCGCGCTCGCCTTTGATGCGTGCCGCCTGGGTTCGATCCTCAGCATCACATACAAACAAAGATGTTGTGTGTCTGCCGATAACTAAAAAATAAATATTAAAAATTCTCTCTCTCTCTCTCTCTCTCTCTCTCTCTCTCTCTCTCTCTCTTTAAAAAAAAGTTTTTTCTTAGCTCTTGGGAAACTGAGTCTTCAATTAATAGTAATCCACTTATCTCAAGTATTCAGTAATATCTGTTACCTCTGTTAGTTTTAGAAGTGATAATAGTTAATAATTAGAATCCTATGTACAAAGTCCATAACTAATACACAGGACCTTAACACACAACCACTGTATAGAATATGTACTATGGTTGTTCCCACTCATTATTTTAGGAAATCATGGCCAACACAGGTGATATTTCTTGGCCAAAGACCCACGGTATGTATTGACCAAATGCAGATCGCTTAACTCCAAACTCTACACTATTAATTTCTCTCTTGTGTTCTCATCCCTCATTTTTCTTTTTTTTATTAGATGCTCATGACAATACAATGATCTTGAAATATCATACATTTGAATCAAATGGGGTATAATTTCTCATTTTTCCAAGTGTACAGATTTTTGCAGAATCACATTGGTTATACAGCCACTATATACATACAGCAATACTAGTGTCTGTTTTATTCTGCTGCCCTTCCTATCCCCCCCTTCCCCCCTCCTCCCCTCCTATCACCTCTCTCTACCCAATCTAATGTGACACATTTCTCTCTCTCTCTTTTTTTTCCCCTCATTTTTCTTTTTATAGTGTTTTGCAAGTATAAAACTCTTTCAAATTCTTTTTTAAGCAGAAAAGTATTGCTCCTAAACTCATGAATGAATTTTGTGGCAAGTCCCTCTTCTATAATTTTCTTTCTTTTTTATTTTTTTAACACGTAACACTTCATCAATTTGTGTGCCATCTAATCTTCTGTATTGCCATGCTAATCTTCTCTGTATTGTTCTAATTTTAGTATATGTGTTGCCTAAGAGAGCATTGGTTTTTTTAATCCTTTATATGGTACCTAAAAAATTAATGTATGCTTTTATATTTGCATTTTTATGGAAAGCTTTGTTTGAAGTAATGTGCCACTACTTTGGGTTACAATCTATAACCTAGCTGTCATTATCATCTTGATGTTCATGGAATAAGATTAAATGATTTACGGATGAGCATTTTCATGGCTTTCTCCCTAAATAATCCTGCCCAGAGCTGAAGCACCCTAGCAACTGAGAGAAAAATAATTGTGTGCTCCAAACAACATTTTTTTAAAAAGTTTTCTTTTGTAGTTGTAGATGGACAGAACCTTTATTTTATTTGTTTATTTTCATATGGTGCTGAAGATCAAACCCAGTGCCTCATGCATGCTAGGCAAGCGCTCTACCACTGAGCTACAGCCCCAGCCCCTCTAAACAGCATTTTAGAAGGAAGAAACTGAAGGGAATCCTGAGCTTCATCCCTTTCTTGAAAGCCAGTTGAGGTCCTGGGGAATGAGTCCTTGGCACAGTGATCAGAGTTCTTATCTGGCATATCAGCTCTCAGGGTTTCAAATGACAAAATGACAGCGTTAACCCAACTTTCTATGTCTGTCACTGTAAATTTACTGAACACAGAGATAATAGTTATGAATGTGGTGTCTGCCTCCCACCCCATTTCTAGTTATCTACCAATCTAGCCATTTGTTTATGTGCACTCCAAATATTTGAAACATTAAAGATCCCCTCTCCTCCCCCTAAAGATTTTAAAGAACTGCATACTATTATAGTATGTTTTATATGTGTTAGTATCAAAGCCTCAAAATTAATTGATTTGTAAATGATATTATTGAAGATAAATAGGAATATATTATCTTAGTTTTATTTATTTGCATATATATGTATGTATATGTATATATATGCTCTCTGCTGTAGAGAAGAAAAGTGAGACAGAAATGGACATGGATAATTTTATCCAAACGCATAATCAGTTTATGCATGTTCTTCTTTTTCTGTTGCAACCACTGTCATTGCTTTCCATGACTTGATATCTTAGATTGAATTTCTGCTCTTGCTATGTTTAGAATCTAATTTTAACTTGGCCAACTGACTTACTATGAAACCATGTGAGTGTTGCTATTTTTAAATAAATAATAGTTGTCCCTAGCTCCCAGTAAAAACCCTCCAGAAAATTACTGTGTGCCTGTCCCACTCCACATCATGTTTCAGGATGTAAGATAATGATTTTTTAAAAATAAATATTTATTGAACTTCTGCTGTAAGTCAGGCAATAGGCTGTGTGCTTACATAACTTTCTCAGTTAATCCTCAAAAATAATCTTGTGTTCGTAGGAACTTCTTGCTTTGCCAAGCACACTGAAACTTTATGTAAAAATTAGATAGCTGTGTGCTGAGTGCAGAGATCATGGATATTTACGTCAGTTCTGAGTTCAAATTCCATCTTTGCCACTTTTTGGCTATTACTTTGCCACTTTTGGGCAAATTACTTCTTTCTCTGAGTCTCAGCTTTTTTGTTTATAACATGAGGACAATACTTCCTTGCAAACTGTTCTGAAGAAATATTAAGTTGAGGTAGCATATTAGGTGCTTCTGCAGTGTCTAGTGCAAGAGCAGCACAGTAAAATGTAGTTAGTTATTTGTTATTATTCTGAGATTTTTTCAATGTCCTCAGGAAGAAGAAATTCAGAGTTTGAAAGATATATGTTAGTTAAAGCATCACTCACTATACAGCTCCTAGAACTCTGACCTGAACACTTTCAATTTGAGCAGCTAGAAATTGATGCAATAACCCAATGTGGCATTTGAACAACTGCCAAGTCTTTCGGTTGGAGCCATTTGCTCCCAAGAGTCTTCAAACATCTGCTGGAAACTCCGAGTGATTGTTCCTGGTGATTGTTTAACAGAATATTAGCTTTAAACAGGTGTGTCTTTGCCTGTTTGGTCTGAAAACATCTTATGAAGAAGCTGTTCTGCCTGCATTTACAGGGGGAATTCTCACACCTACATTCAACTGGGTCTGAGTTAAAACTACATGCAATGGGGCTGGGGTTGTGGCTTAGTAGTTACAGCACTTGCCTAGCATGTGTGGGCACTGGGTTTGATCCTCAACACCACACATAAATAAATAAAATAAAGGTCCATTGGCAACTAAAAAAATTTGAGAAAAAAGAAAAAACTAGGGCTTGGGTTGTGGTTCAGTGGTAGAGCACTTGCCTAGCATATGTGAGGCACTGGGTTCGATTCTCAGCAGATTTATATATAAATAAATAAAGTCCATTGACAACTAAAAAAAATATTAAGAAAAGAAAAATCTACATGCAATGATTTCAGTCTTTGCAATGTTCTTTGGGAGACCATCTGGATGCTTTGTGGACCAAACAACTCAAGGACCTTTTTAGGGTAGTCTGAGGGTTATGCCTTGTGACTTGAGTTTTCCCTCAATGCCAACAGAGATAACAGATTGGGTACACCTACTCCTGCTCAAGTGGTGCCTGTCAGTAGGGTCTTCTCTGCTGTCTGCTATAGGAGATATTGATATAGTTTCTTCCATTTGGGGCCAGGAGTTAAGAGATCTTGGTTACTGAGGTTGGTGTGGAAGAAGGCAAGAGGTCTCACATTTACTGAGCTTCTACTCTTGTGTCAGGAATTTCACAAGGGAGATAATTTGGGCTTTCATTTTTTCTTTTCCTTCCTCCCTTCTCCCTCCCTCCTCTCCTTCCTTCTTTCCTTTCTTCTTTCATGTGGTACTAGACATAGAACCCAGGAACTCACACATGGTAGGTAAGTGTTCTACCATTGAGCTACACCCCTACTCTCAGCTTTTATTTTTATGACATTTTCCAAATTACCTAATACAATTTCTGTCATAGTGTTTATTTCATAGCAGTTGCTGGAGCATTGAAAATTGCAATGATGTTTTCTAATACATCAAGACTTAAAACACTTTCTTAATAAATATTTTCATAAAATTTTACCAACTGGAGTACTCTCATTTTGTATCATAAACTAAGGGACCTAAGAAATCTTCAGGATGGTTGATATTTTTAATCTCTCTCTCTCTCTCTCTCCCCTGCATAATCCTGTTTAGAAAATTCATGTTTTATTTGCCTTAAATAGGCAGTCCAGTTTTATGTAAATTGTCTATTGTTCATATGATACAATTTTGTCAGCAAAACTCAAATATGCCATCACAGAAGTTATAAGTTGCCCAGAATATTTTGAAAAATAGATTTTGATATTTTAATATCTAAATCAAGCTTACCATCCTGTTCATTGTATTTTATAAGTTTCTGTGTTTAAAACTGAAGTTTTTGCAAAGGATTAGATATCTTTGTAGAAACGATTTAGTTTTCATTTGAATGCCCAGCAGGCAGAGTTTAGGGGTTGTTATGAAGCAGATCTATTTTAATGTGGTTCATTTAACTGGTTTTACTCGTATATATTATCAGACTTGAATGGAACTTTTTGGGGAATTTAGTTTGGTTTCTATGTATTCAGGCTTTGAGATTTCATAAAAAAGAAGCTTTCAGTGAAAAGGATAGTGCTATTTAAAGTTCTTTTTCTACAACTTAAAAAGGATTAACTTTTGTTTGAATCACTAATATATGCAAGCGGTGCAAAATTCAAAAGTTACAAAGGCTACACTAAGGAAAATGTCCTCTCCCTCCCTTCCTTGACCCCCAACCATTTAATGTCACTCTCAGATACATTTGTCAGTTTTTTGACTCTCCCTATGTTTTAAGAACCAAATGCAAATATTTAATTCTTTGGTTAGTGTCTTATTACCTTCCTTATAGAATAACCAGAAAAATGACATAGCGTATAATTCTTCCAGAACCGGATACAAAGTCCTTATTTTACATATGAAGCACAGAGAAAGTAAAATTTGCATATTTTCCGTAAGTCTTGGGAAAGTCTTCTACTGCAGAGCAATATAGTGATAATTGTAAATTCTGCTACAGATTATGTGGGAAATAACTTTACAATGACCATATAATATATTTTAACTAAGTAAAAGCTAGTTTCATTAAAGTTAAAGAATATGATAAAATATTTTAATTATTTGATAATTATTTTTGTGCATACTGTTTCTCTGAATTACAAATACCTGAATTAAAACTTTTCATGAATTTATGTAGGATTTGGGGAGGGGGATCTAATTTCCTCCAATTGGAAATCTTTCTCCCTAATGTTTTTTGGTTTTTTGTTTGTTTTTTTGTTTGTTTGTTTTTTGTACTGAATATTGAACTAAGGGGCACTTGACAACTGAGCCACATCCCCAGCCCTATTTTTTTGTATATTATTTAGAGACAAGGTCTCACTGAGTTGCCTAGCAACTCACCGTTGCCAGGCTGGCTTTGAACTTATGATCCTCTTGTCTTGGCCTCCAGAGCCATTGAGATTACAGTCGTGCACCACCACCCCAGCTCCTGATGTTTTTTCATATGCAAGTTTAAAAAGTAGTACTGGGGGCTGGGGACTGTTTAGTGAGGCTTTGCATTACTGTGACCAAAATACCCAACAAGAACAGCTTAGAGGAAGTTTATTTGGGGGCTCACAGATTCAGAAGTCTCAGTCCCTAGATGGCTGACTCCATCACTCAGGGCCCAAGGTGAGGCAGTATATCCTATATCCTAGAAGAAGGATCCAGTGGAGGAAAGCTGCTCAGCTCATCACAAGGCCAGGAAACAAGAGAGAGAGAGGGAAGGAGGAAAAATGGACCCTTCCAGGACACACACTCAGTAACCTTCCTCCTCCAGCCACATCCCACTTGCCTCCAGTTACACCTAATCAGTCCATTCAAACTAAGATGGACACTCTAAGTTACATATCTCATATCTAATCATTTCACCTCTGGATGTTTCTGCATTAACAGAAGCTTTTGGGGGACACCTTATATTACTATAAGGGTGTAGCTTGCTGTGTACAAGGCCATGGGTTCATCCCCAGTATCACTTTAAAAAAAAGTAGTATGTGCTAAATAAATATATTGTGTCTAATCTTCATAACTACGATACAAGATTGAGTTTGTTGTCCTCATTGGAGATCAGGAAACTGATACCCTACGAAATGAAGTGACTCCCAGCTATTTGAGGCTGGAGGATTGTAAATTTGAGGCCAGCCTGGACAACAAGCATAGCAAGACCCGTCTTAAAAAAGAGAATCAAAGTGACTTGCTGCAGGTTCACGGCAGTAAATGCAAAGCTGAAATGCACACCCAACTCAAATGGCTCACATCATGGCCAACAATGTTGTTTGAAACACAGAATCTTCTAGTCTGGAAAAAGGTGGGATGCTTGATTCATCAAGGTATGTGCCAGAAGCCTGAAGACATTTGTCAACAAAATGGAGTCAGGAAAACTAGGTGAAAATAGATGGTGAAGTGATAATGGATAAAACAACCATATTCTCAAAAGTGTTGATTAGCTGCCAGTGTATTTATGGTCATGTTCTAATCAACATTTTATTAATGCTTGGTATCAGAGCAGTGACTATAATACTATATACCTGTATATAACTATTGAACAAATAAATGAATGAAAGAAGACATTGTACTGGGATGATCATATTTTTGGCTGTCACAAAGTTTGAAGTCACAATAATTACACCAAACAACAAATTTGAAATTAAAAAATCATAACATGAGGGGCTGGGGTTGTGGCTCAGTGGTAGCGCACTTGCTTAGCATATGTGAGGCACTGGGTTCGATACTCAGCACCGCATGTAAGTAAATAAAAAATAAAGGACCACTGACAACTAAAAAATTGATAAAAAAAAAAATATAACATGAACTAGGGATGTAGCTCAGAGGTAAGGCATGTGCTTAGCGTGCCCAAGGCCCTGGGTTCAATTCCCAACACCAAAACCGAACAAAACAAAAATCACAACAACATACAAATGTCAAGGCTAAAACAAGAATAAATGTTAAATCAAACAATTGTACAGTGACACACTGTAGTAAACATTAAGGCTTCAAGTGTGGAAGGAAAGGAGGTAAGAAGGAAGAAGAGGGAGAGGAGAAAATAAGCCATCTTTGTACTTAAGCACATAAACACTGCAAAATGAGGCTAATAGTACAGTTACTGAATGAAATTAATAGACAATTGGGAGAAAATATAAAGGGAAGGTATTCTTTGTATTTGCTCTCCACTAGTCAGATTCCATCTGCAATATGTTTCAAATTCTGGATTCCATGTATTAACAGGAACAGTAACAATCTGTAGAGAATCCATAAGAAAGTGACTAGAGTGATGAGTGAGATTAAACATGCAATTTTAATCTAGAAAACTCATCTGGGGATGTGTGATAGCTATTTTTGGGAACTAAGATGACATATGGAAAAGAAATTTTGTTTACAGAATAGTACTGGATTCATAGCCTTTGGAGAATCCTCAGAAGTTATCTTGCTCTTGAACTTTCACATAAGAGTTGTTGGTCAAAGCCGGGCGCAGTGGCAGACACCTGTAATCCCAACAGCTCAGGAGGCTGAGACAGGAGGATTGTGGGTTCAAAGCCAGCCTCAGCAAATTAGTGAGGCCCTAAGCAACTCAGTGAGACCTTGTCTTTAAAAAAGGGTTGTGGTTCAGTGGTTGAGTGCCCCCAAATTCAATCCCCGATACCAAAAAAAAAAAAAAAAAAGGAGTTGGTCTGAAAACTAGATTAGTGATTCTCAGAGTGTGGACCTCAGACATATCAGCATTATCTGGGATCTTGTTAAAAATACACAACTCTTAGACTCCACCCCAGTGTATTCTGAAGATGGAGCCCAGCATTTTATATTATAAAAATCCTTTCAGGTGATTCTAACATGTTAAAATTTGAAAATCATTTTGACCATCAGGTATAAACGTTTAGACTAAAATATATTTTTTTCTTTTGTGATGCTGGGGATTGAACCCAGGGCCTTGTACAGGTGAGGCAAGCCCTCTACCACCTGAGCTATCTCCCAAGCCCTAGAATAAAATCTTGATGCAGTAGTATTTGAAAATTACTTTTCCTCCTTAATTCTTATTCATTTATCTTTGGACCTTGTCCAACCAATAACCCATTTCAACCTGCCCAGTGAATATAATGTGTCCAGGTTCTGGGCTACACAACATTTAAATATGTTTTCTATTAGAATTTTACCACCTATCTTTTAATCTTAAGGGGAAGCCAGTGTCCCACTATGGATGCCATAAAGATATTCCCTCTTCTAACCCACGGGGTTAGAATGTCCGGCAGAGTATGGGCATGTGCTATAGTTTGGATGTTGAATGTTCTGTAAAGGCCCATGTGTTAAGCTCCCCAGTGTCTAAACAACTAATTTTGGGGTGTGATAGCTATTTTGAGAACTAATATAGCATATTGGAAGGTGGCTGAATCTTTGAGAGGTGGGGCCTTGTGAGGCCTTTGGGGTTGTGCCCTCAAAGGGCATTTTGGGATCCCATCCCTTTCCTCTTCTTTTTTCCTGACCATCAAGTGAGCAGTCTGGCATCCAACATGGCGCAATTGGGAAGTGGTGAAACATTTAGGGAGTGAGGCTTTGGGTCATTGGGGGGCATCCTTGAGGGGGTTTGTTGAACCCCAGATTTTCTCTCTCTCCGCTCCAGTTCAAGATGTGACTATTATGCTCCTACACATGCTTCTGCTATGATGTTCCATCACCTGCCATCCTCACTAGAGGCCAAACCAATCCTCTCCATCCACCCTGATCATGGACTTCGAACTTCCAAAACTAGGAGCTAAACAAACTATTTCTTTTTTTTTTTTTTTTATAAGTTAGCTGCCTTAGATATTGCACTGGTAATGCCAAGCTGACTCCCCTTGGAGTCCTTGTCCTCCCCAGCTCCTACCTGCCCAACTGGTACATTCGAGCTGATGCTGCATGACACGTTATGGAAGGAGTCATCCCTAGAAACTCCCTCACGATCTATGAGGCAATCCCAGGACATGAACAGGTTCAGAGTGATACAGAATGGCACCATCTCACTGCCCTCTGGGGTCAGATGATGGAGGAGGGGCTCTTTGGTGTTCATGGGGGATCAGCTATTTCTCTGGGATGGTGGAATGGAATGTAAGGAAGAGTGTCATAGGGCTGTAAACTCTACACTCCCAACTTCAGATACTCTTTTTGTTTGCTTCTTTTTGGCCACAGGGCTTTTGGATATGGGGATTGAACCAGATCTTGAGGCAGCTATCAAGAATCTGCATTTCCCCAACCTACTCCTGTGCCTAGAAGCTTAGATAAGGGCATCTACCTGGGCATCCACCAAGGCTGCTCAGCTTCCATCCAACTTACTCCAACTAAAATACACACTAGTGTTCCCACCCTTGCTTTGCACTGCATTGTTCACTTTTTATTTAATTGTTACTCTATTAGAGTACTTTTCCAAGTGTCCACATTCTGACCTCCCATCCGACTGAGGAAAGAAATGCCATCGTAGCTCTTCCCCTTCTTCTGAGCACAGTGGACACTAAATTACTGTTGCCTATCAGTGGAAGCTATTCTTATCAGACTTCTGGAAATTAAGGTCTTTGCCACCATCCTTAGCTATCCCATTCCATAACTTCCAGGTCATCTAATATCCACAACATCCCTATGACCATTCCAACTAGCTTCTCAAAGGCACAAGACAACATGGTCATGATTAGAGCATGGCTCTACATAGCTGATGAAAACAACCACAACAATCTCCATAGAATGCATAGTGAGCGAGGTGGGTTTACCTGGCTGTCCACAGATTGTAAATCCCTGCCCTGTACTCCACGTCTGTGTCAGTTGGTTGACTGGCCCTCTGATGATGTCCTCCATCATGAGCTTTTTGAGAGGTACATTGTCTACATCTGCAATGACTTGGATCTTCATTTAAAATGTCTTATATTTTTTTTAAATTTTTTTTTTGAGAGAGAGAGAGAGAGAGAAAGAATTTTAATATTTATTTTTTAGTTTTTTCGGTGGACACAACATCTTTGTTGTATGTGGTGCTGAGGATCGAACCCGGGCCTCATGCATGCCAGGCGAGCGTGCCACCGCTTGAACCACATCCCCAGCACTAAAGTGTCTTTTAGACATGAACCCCCTACTCTTCATCCCCACTACTTCAGCCCAATTTCAGGCCTCTATTGTCTGGCCTGCACAAATGCCAGTCTCCTGAGGGCTAGAAGCATAGATCAGTAATACAGACCCTGTTTGGCATGCATGAGGCCCTTGTTTGATCCTCAGTATCATAAAAAAGAAGAAACAAGAGGAGGAGGAGGAAGAGGAGGAGGAGAAAGTAAAAGAAGAGTCAGCCTCCCAACTGGCCTCTCTGCTTTTAGTCTTGCTCCTCTTGAATCCACCTTCCCTACTGCTGCTATCTTTTCTAAATCACAGATGTGGCTGAGTCATTCCTCAGCTCAAAAATATTTAACATTCTCCATAAGCTGTAGATGAAGTCCAAAATCCCAAATGCTCTATATTACATTTCATAATCTGATATCAATAAAACTTCCTAGCTTCCATAGAGTGATACTCTTGCCCTGTCACAACCTTTCTTCCCCTAAAAACCTTTAGTATAAAGGAATTTCTGAATAGTTTGAAATTATGTGACTTTTCTCATAACTGACCCCTTAACATGAGAAGCCCTCTTCCTTGCCTAAAATAATAATTAAGACTTGTGCAAGGCATTGCAATTCACAAAGAGAGATTTTCTGGTGAATGCTCATTGGAGATGTTTATGTCAATGTTTAAAAGTTGTAGCCAGACTCCTGAGTTTTAATTCACCACTTATTTGCTGTGTAACCAGGGGCAATTAATTCAACCTCAACAGGTTCCTTATCTTTAAAAGGGGGATAATAATAGTATCTTATCTCCCAGGGTTGTTTTGAGGTTTAAAGCTTTTAGATCATTGCCAGACACACAATTCACATGTTATTTCATGTGACATTTATTTGTGTCAGCTATTATTTGTTCCCATGACACTTCCACTGGTAAGCAACAAACAAACCAGAGTTTCTAAAGTAGGATTTCAGTCTTCTGACTATCAGCTTATAAGTAACGGATTCTACCAAAACACATTGTTTTTCCACCTGGAAAAAAATCCTACTCATTTTTAGCTAAGCACAGTGATGTACCCCTGTAATCCCAGCTAGTATGGAGGCTGAGGCAGGAAGATGGCAAGTTCAAAACCAGCCTGGGCAATTTAGAGAGTAACTTCCTCAAATTTTAAAATAAAAATAAAAAGGACTGCGAATGTAGTTCAAGGATAAAGGGCTCCTACCAGTACCCAGTACTTCATTTTTATAAAGAGGAGGAGGAGAGAGAGCTGTCAATAATAATTGTGAGATAACATCTATTGTAAGACGTGTCCTGATTTCAGATACATTAATCTGCATTTTAGAATAGATAAAATAAGGTAATCCTTCCTTTAGCAGGGTTAAGGTGGCAGACAACATCTATTTCTAAAAAGCACACATTGATTCTATTGTAGTTGGTCGTTACCAAGCTTGCTTTCCCTACTAAATATGAGTAACTTTAGGGTAGGTAATATATCTTACTTCAGTATTCTGGTGCCTGACACCCCGGGCATAAGACACGTATTCAATATCTATTTGCTTAATGTAAAGTGAAATCCTGGTACTTAGTATCAGACACTTAGAGGGGTACACTGAGAATATGATAGACTTTGCACAATAATAACATTTCAGTGATCCAACAGCTCAACCAGACATACCTTGGCAAATTGGTCTTCCTACTTTAAGGCAAAGAGAAATGAATGATGTCATAGGTTGCTGTCCATCTTGGTACTACTTTTCCACAGGAAAGGTTGCAAATAAACATACTTCTTATATAAGATTTCAAAGGTAGGTGAACTTTTTGCCAGCAAGAATAAACTAACAATATTCCTAGTGACCTGAAGATATCTGCTTTTAAACTCAATATAATGAAGAATGTACTCATTCCTACAGTACTTTTCATTCACCTATTCTTTGCTTTCTTTCCTCCATTCCAAAAGGCTTGAATGACCTGTCTTTTAATGCTTAAAAATAGTCTCAGACAAGACTTTGAAATAGTTCAAGAAGACAGCATCACAGGAATCTCAGATTCCATAAAAATTTCAGCTGCATTTTTTATCCCTACAAATACTGTGACTTTTGTCATCATTTAGAAAGCAATCACACTGTTCTTTTAAGCTGTCTTGTTTTGTGTATTTTTCACCAATCTTTCAGTGAAAAGAAAACTTAAAATATTGCAGAAAAATTGCTCCTAGAATTCACTTTGTTGATCTTGAGCATTCATGGTGCAAACTTGGGTCTGGGAAAGACAAACCAACTCACTTGGAAAACATAAATGATGGAGTCTCCTCTCCACTGTCCAAGATATCTTTAAAAGATGTTCTTGGCTGCATTTTTTAATGGCATAGCAACAACTGTTAGGTGAATTTTAGTTCTGCTTTCCCTCTTTCTCATTAGATATATAAAACCAAAGATAGGATAGTAAATGATCCAGCTAATGCTACATGTGTGTCTTTCTCATATTCTCCCTTCTGAGATGCAGGTACTCTTTGTGTGTGTCACCTTGATTTGTATCATGTAACTCAGTAACCTTGGCCACACCTGTGAAACAACTCTACCAAAGTGAGCTACAAAGGAAGATGTTGTCTCATAAGGTGGCCGAGGATAATAACCCTACCCAGCAGGAGAAATCCTGAGTGATTGATGATGAACTGTGTTAGTCAGCTTCTAGCTATTATTTTTTTTAAAAAAATGGAGATAATCAACTTACAAAGAGAAAAGTTTAATTTTGGCTCACAGTTGGAAGCTTCAGTTCATGACCAGTTGGCCCCATTGCCTGTGGCAATGCCTCATATTATAGCAGAAGTGGTTGGTAGAGAAAAATTGCTTACTTTATAGCCAGGGAGCAAAACAGAGTCAGAAGGGAACTGGGGTCCCCAAGCTGTATGTTGTGCCTATAGTCTTAGAAACTCAGGAGGCTGATGCAGGAGCATTGCTGAAGCCCAGGAGTTAGCGACTAGTCTGGGAACCACAGTGAGAGCACATATTATAAATAGGAACATACTACCCAGTGACCTCACGACCTCTCACTAGGTTCCACTACCTCCTAATAATGTCATACTGGGGACTAAGACTCTAAAACATGGGCTTTGGGGCCCATTGAAGATCCAAACTATAGCATGAACCAACCTAACCTCAATCTTGATCTTGGGAAATTTTGAATGTGAATCAGAGAGAAGACATTGAACCTGAGAGCTAGTAGTGGGCACAACACTAAAATAGGGTACAAAAGACTCCTGCTTCAGAGGAGAGAATAAGATGACCAGGCCATTGAGTTGCCACTGCTTCCAATTAGTATTTTATAAGAAACCTGGAGGCTAGGGTTGTAGCTCAGTGGTAGAACACTTGCCTCGCATATGTGAGGCACTGGGTTCAGTCCTCAGCACCACATTAAATAAATAAATAATAAATAAATATAATAAAGGTATTGTGTCCATCTTAAAAAAGAAAGAAAGAAACCTGGGTTTTTGCTGAGATATTTTCCTTTTTTAAAAAACTTTTTTGATATTCTTATATTTTTAAAAATATCTTTCAAAATAATAGGTGCAAGCCATGCTGGTGGCCCAAGCCTTTAATCCCAGCTACTCTGAAACTGAAGAAGGATTGCAAGTTTGAGGTCAGCCTTGACTACTTAATGAGACCTTGTCTCAAAAGAAAAAGTAAACAGAGTTGAGGATGTAGCTAAGTGGTAGAGTGTCCCTTGGTTCAATCCCCAGTAACAAAATAAATAAATAAATTTGTAGATATGATACATGTGTGTTGAACCAACCAACCACAAACAATGAAGAAATTTAGGTTAATGTAAGTGAAAGTCCATTCTTTCTTTAAATACTTCAGAGATAATCATGATTAAGCTTTGATATAATGTTCTTTCATGTTTATTTTAATATAATGTTAGTCAGCTTTGTGTTGCTATGACCAAAATACACAAGAAGAACAAAATTAGAGGAGAAAAAGTTTATTTTTGCTCATGCTTTCAGAGTTTCAGCCTTGGTCAGCCAAATTCACTGCTCTGGACCTGAGATAAGGCAGAACATCATGGCAGAAGGGTGTGGAGAAGGGAAGTTGGAAGCCAGGAAGCACAGAAAAGCTCGAGGAACCAAGGACAAAATATATAATCCCAAGATTCAGGAGGCACTCACAGCTTTGTAGGTTCAAACAGCAATTCTTTATTCCCGCTCTCACACCGCCTCCACACAGGTCCAGGGGCAAACACGTTCTGCTGTCTCCCGCACAAACCACCTACTCCACGAGGCTATCTCCAAATCCCATTTTAATCTCACGAGAACTCAACGGGAACAAGCAGCAGGAACACCCTAATCCCAGCAATAATCTTCAACTTCCAACTTCCCTAAAACCCATTATCTTAAACTGGCAACGCCTTAAACTCAAGGAGCCGGTTACTTCCTCAAACCTGATTAAACCCGGATTCGCCTTGGTCCTTGAGCAAGGTCACCTCATTAAAGCATGCATGCAATGTCCCATCAAATGTCCTCTAAGCAGCATGGGGTACGCTTGGCAAGGAAATTTCGATGCATCATTCCTACTTGGTAATGGCCCTCAGCACACAGTGACCCACTTTCTCTAGCCATGCTCCACCTGCCAACAGTTACCACCCAGTAAACCATTCAAATTATTAATCCATCTAATAGATCAATCTACCGATTAGATTATAGCTCTCATGGTTTAATCATATCACCCTTGAACATTCCGGTATTAACCAGGAGCTTTTGGGGAATACCTCATATCCACATCAAAACATATAGTGTGCTCTCTAACTTGTTTTATTCATTCAGCAATAAATAATGGAGACATAAATAGTTAGAAAGATAGATAATATAGGTGGATAATTCTTTGCAGTATCTGTATAGTATTACATTGTACAGATACACCACATTGTACTTAACCAATCTGATACAGATGGATGTAGGAACTATTTCAAGTTTTCAAAACAACAACAACCAAAAATACAAAGGCCACTCTTTACATTTACGTACTTATGCAATAAATTTCTGAAAGTGGAATTTTAAGATCAAAGGGAATTCATACTTAAAATTTTCATAGATGTTGTCAAACTGCCTCCCTACTTCTTGAGAAAACCTAAGCCTCACTTTGTTTCCTGCCATCTACAGCATGTAACCAGTGTGGATTTGGTTGCACTGAAGACCAGTTAGTCCATCACCATGAACATGATTGTGCCCAAGTAAATCATACCTAATGAGATCTATTCCACATCACCTGGAGAGTGAAGGTGCTTGTGACACTGGCATTCTGTTTTATAGCACCTTGTTCAACAGATATAGATAACCCATGTATTTTGAGAAGTCTCTGTGATTGTCATTCAAGAACTGCTATATGATAGTGTCAGTCCTCATAAATGGTAACAGTCAAGAAGACCCACACACAATTTCAAATGTTTAATCTAGAGCAGCAGTATGCTCTGATATTGAGCCTAAAGAAGATGAATATTTTACACAAACCTGCACCAGGTAGATTTTATGTATGGAGGCTTAGAATTAGAACACTGCAGTTGAGAAGGTCTTGTCTGATGGAATTTGTCTATTTAAGTAAACAAAGCAAAAATTAATTTAAGGGGCTCTAGCACACTTGCCTGGCATGTGGTGAGGCACTGGGTTCGATTCTCAGCACTGCATATAATTAAATACGATAAAGGTCTATCAAATATATATATATATTTAAGAAGGCTGAGCAGGTACTTTTTAAATGTAGCTGATAAAATGTCAACAGAGAAGCAAAGTCCAGGCTAAACTGAAGGTCTTCTTCATTCAGTACCTTTCACTGAGAACCTATAAGGTAGCATGCCATGTGTGGGGATCCAGAGACAATTAAGACATAGTCCTCAACCTCAAGGAAATTATAGATCTATGAAAATGTGAAATAACTGGATACTGTTATGCACGCATGTGATCCAGTGACTCCGGAGGCTGGGGTAGAAGGATCATATGTTAGAGATCAGCCTCAGCAACTTAGAGGGATCCTCAGCAACTTAGAGAGAACCTGTCTGAATAAAATAAATGGATCTGGGGATGTGTATCAATGGTAAAGCACCAGGGGGCTCAATCCCCAGCACCAAATAAAAACAAAAACATGAAAGAAGAGAGAAGAGTTGGGGGCAATTAACCAGGCCTGAAGGGTTGAGGGACCTGGGCAGATTTATCTTGAGTGGACACTCAAAAAGTAGGTTGATATTTTCCAGGTGCAAAAAGAAGTAAGAGTGCAATCCAGGCAAAGGGACAGGAGATGCAAAAGGATCTGGCAAGTCTAGGGAATGTGAGAAATGAGATAATTCCACGTTTTTGTAAGACAGTGATAATATCAGTTTTGTCCAAAATGTCCCATCTGAGGATCACCTTTTATGAGCCATATGTCTCAAACTAGAACCTTTCTTTCTGTCTTCGTTCCCTATCTGGAATGTGTTGTCTAATATGGAAACCACTGGCCACCTGTGACTATTGTGCACTCAAAATGTGGTGAGTATAACTGAGGAACTAACTGCATGTTTAATTTGATTTTTAACTTAAATTTAAAAACAGATACTTCTATTCAGCTGTTGAGAAAATTTTTAGTATGTGTAGAATAACTTGTTGTGTGAATCTACTTTTTTTAATATTTATTTTTTAGTTGTAGTTGGATACAATACCTTTATTTATTTATTTTTATGTGGTGCTGAGGATCGAACCCAGGGCCTCACATGTGCTAGGCAAGCGCTCTACCACTGAGCCACACTGCAGCCCCATGAATCTACTTTTTTGATTATAAATTTTATGCAAGTTAAATACAGCTCCCCTATTTCTGATGAAAATTTAACATCTGAATCGAAATGTGCTATAAGTGTAAAATATGCACTAGATTTCAAAGACAGTACAAAAACAAGAATGCAAAATATCTCACTGATTACTTTTTATATTGATTACATAATGAAACGATAATATTTTAGATAGACTGGGTAAATAAAATCTATTATTAAAATTCAAGGGCTGGGGACATAGCTCAGTGGCAGAGTGCTTCCTTAGAATGCACAAAACCCTGGGTTCAGCCCCTAGCATGGCAAAAATAAAATAAAATTTGTTTCTCCTGTTTTGTTTCTTTTCTTATTTGGTGCTGGGGATGGAACCCAGGACCTCAAGCATGCTAGGCAAGGGCTCTACCACTGAGCTACACCCCCAGCTCATTTTTCCTTTTTTAAATGTGATTCCTGGAAAATTTGAAAGAACATATGTGGCTCATATTATACTTCTACTGATATAGTAGTCTGGACCTCATCATTGTATGCCTGAATCTCTGAAATAGCTCTTTACTTGTTCTTTTTGCCTTCCCTTATTTAATCTGTCCTCCTCTCAAAGCACTGATTTTATCAAACTAAAATGCAAACTTTCAAGTTATTCCTCAAATCCCAGGACATGAAGTCTCTGTTCCCTCCTGAGCCCTACTTTCATGGGGCTCTTCCATTTCAATCTACTCTCCCTTCCAATCCAGTTGAATCTTACCTTCTCCCAGTCCCAAACTGCAACTCCATCTTCTGGGTTTTACCTGAAAAGCCAAAAAAATCAGATTTCTAACTGAAATTTTTGAATTCACAAAATGTAGGAAATTCCTACAGAGACTGCCTACCCAATACTCATTCCCCACTTTTCCCCTTATACCTCTGTTTTTGATCTGCGCAGCAAGGATCCCAGATAAAAGAACATCTTTTCAAGTCATACTTGCACCTTGAGTGGAAAATTAGATATAAAGGGAAATTGTACTGGATTTCCAGGTAATCTTCAGCGGGCTAACTCAACTGGAAAAATTTCCCCCTTTGCTCTCTCCATCTTTGTTCTTCTTGAGAGACTGCAGACGGTGAGTCCTAGCAGCCACTTTATACAATAACATAGTATTGAAGTTGGAAGCCATATGTTAACAGTGGTAGAGCAGAAAGATAGGTGCCTATGTTTCTAATGACTCTGGATCCATCACCTTAAATTGCCCATCTTTGTTTTTTCTTTTATACAAGACAGAAATCCTCTATCTTATTTAAGCCACTAAGTTGGGTTTTCTATTCATATTTGGATAAACTTAATTTGGCTGCTATTTCAAAAGCACTGTATAGACACAAAGGAACAAAACAAAACAAATAGAAAACATGCCACTGCTTACCTAAAAGTATCTGGGTCTCAGTTTCCCCATTTGTTTTACTAAATGATCTCTGGGGCCATTTCCAGGTTTAAAACTTTGTGTATACCTGCATTTTTTTTTAAAGAGAGAGTGAGAGAGGAGAGAGAGAGAGAGAGAGAGAGAGAGAGAGAGAGAGAGAGAGAATTTTTAATATTTATTTTCTAGTTCTCAGTGGACACAACATCTTTGTTGGTATGTGGTGCGGAGGATCAAACCCGGGCCGAACGCATGCCAGGCGAGCGCGCTACCGCTTGAGCCACATCCCCAGCCCATATACCTGCATTTTATTCATCACGTATGTGAATATCTATCATTCGCCAGTCACTG
Source organism: Ictidomys tridecemlineatus (assembly GCF_052094955.1). NCBI lineage: Eukaryota > Metazoa > Chordata > Mammalia > Rodentia > Sciuridae > Ictidomys > Ictidomys tridecemlineatus. Next base: position 54,726,028 of record NC_135486.1, read on the forward strand.
ATTCAGGTAGTAGGATGCAGCAGTGAACAAGGTATAGATCATTTCTGATGAACTGCAACGTGAATGGTTAGTACAAATTTTTGTGCCACAGTCTGCCACCCACACACTGTACTCATGAGGCAATTCACTTGACTTCTAAGTCTGTTTAGTCTAATCATCATCCTGGGTTCATAATGCTGCAGATCAGTAACAACAGCTAACATATACATTGAGTGCTGGACTTAGACTGTTATATCTAATCCTTACAACTATCCCCTGAAGTAATCCTCAATTTCTTTGAGAAGCATGACAAAAGAAATTAGATAAGTAAGCCACTAAAAGGTAGACTTCAAAATGAACTTGATATTTTGGGTATCTTAAGAATCAAATGATAATGATGAATGTGATGATACTTGGGGAAATTAGCAACTGCATACAATTCTTTCCATAACAAAGGTCATTGGACAGCTAGAATGAAACCAAAGCTTCTAAGTAGATGATGTATATTATACATAGGCAAAGCTAATATTCATTAGTTACTTCATGTCAGGAACATTGCCAGAGGCTTTGTGTCCTTTGCCAGGAGAAATCAAATAATGGCCCATATGCCAGAGACACAGAGATAAATAAGAACAGGTATACTGTAGAAATGAGCCCAGTGTCTTTGGGGAACACAATTTAATGTTAGTGTTAAGCCTCAGCAGCAAACATCTTGCTTTCCTCATTCTTGTTTACCAACTTAATTAGCTGGCACAGTGCCCTAATCAATATCCCTTAGTGATGATTCACGAAATCATTTCACCTTTTGGTTATTTTTTTCAGTCTTGGAAGAAGATAGCTTCCACAAAAATACTATGAGAAAAAATACAATATATTGAACTCTGTGATCCTTGTTTTATATGGCAGTTTGGACATAGGTTTATCCCATCTCTCCCCAAATCCTACCGAAATGAGAAAAACTAACAGCAAACACATATAAATTTCATATGTATCAGAAGCTATTCTTAAGACTTTTGATATGTTAATTGATTTAATCCTTAAAGTACTAATCCAATTATTAGTACTTCATTTATCATTTATTTTTAAATTATTTCCTCCCCCCATTTTTGGGGGAGATGCTGGGGATTGAACCCAGGGCCTTGTGAAGGCTAAGCACACACTCTACCCCTGAGCTACACCCCTGGTCCCAATTGTCCCCATTTTTAGAGATGACTCCAAAACTTTCCAGAGATAAAACAGGTCACACAAAAAGGGTCAAGAATTGGAATGACATACTATTGCTCTATGACAACATAAAACCAGCATTAGTTTTTTTTTTCAACAGAGGAAACGGAGAGATGCCTTTAATATTCAGAGGAAATGGGATTTTCAAACTTAAATCACATCTTAAGCCTATATAAAGAAGAAAAATAAAAAACATTTTTGCTCTTGCACAGCAAAAACTTCATTTTTCACCCTTTTTTCAGCAAGTTCCTAGAAGAGATATGCCACCAAAAAGATGGAATATTCTAAGACAGGAAAACCTGACATCCAGGAAACAGGAAATCCCGCACAGAGAGAGGTCGAGAAAATTTCCAAGTTGCTGGTGATGTGAAACTTCAAGATACATGTGTGTAGTCACCTCAGAAAACAACAAGTCTTGGTTCGAATTAGAGGATGAGGACTCCAGTAGGAATGTATCTGTGTTAGTCAGTTTTCCATCACTATAATAAATACCTGAGATAATCAACTTATAATGAGAAAAAGGTTATTTTGGCTCATAGTTTTAGAGGTTCCAGTCCATGACTGGGCAGCACCATGGTTTTCTGGCCTCTGCTGGGTGTGCAGGATAATAATGGTGGAGAGCGTGTAGCAGAGCAAAAGTGCTCATCTTATGACCAGCTACCAGAGACAGAGAGAAAGAGTGAGAGAGAGAGGAGAGACTGGTGTCCCACAAGTCTCTCCAAGATCCAAACTATAGCACAGTCCAAGAAAAAAATCAATAGGATATTTAATGTCTTCAATTGGTTTATACATTTATTGGAGTCCTTTGGTTGATTAAGTACATCATTTTACAACAAATGATGTAAAAAAGTGAGACCACTATTAACCAGGAAAAAAAGCAATAAAATACATAAACTTAAAACATTAAATATCAAGAGCTAAAGAAAATTAGTAAAACCAAAACCTACACAGGAAATAAAATTTAATTAGCTATGAACTTTATTTATATTTTCACAATGACATAAATGCTGAATATCAATTCGACAAAAATTATGTTATGACTACTTTGGGAAGATGAGGGAAAGGTGTTGGGAATCACCCTCCTGAAAGTAAAAATGTTAGTTTCAAATAACCAAGAGGTTATTTAAGTTGATCACTATTTCCTTTGGGCAGTAATAATGGGGGTAGGGCAGGAGATTGCTATTTTTAATTATTTCTCAAATGACTCTAAACTAATATACAAACCTTAACTCTTTAATGTGCAAGAATTAAATTTAAAAGCTTTTATAACATATGTAAACAATCCCCTGACTTTCCAATTGCCCAATGTGTCAAGTCAAATTCTTACTTAGCTATACAGTTTCTCCACAATCCATTTTCACTCTTCCTCTATAATCTTATCTACATTCCGCCCCCCATCTTTTTTTAAAGAGGAGAGAGAGAGAGAGAGAGAGAGAGAGAGAGAGAGAGAGAGAGAATATGAATCTTCTTTGTAGATGGACACAACACAATGCCTTTATTTTTTTTTATGTGGTGCTGAGAATCGAACCCGGGACCCACCTGTGCTAGGCGAGCGCTCTACCTCTGAGCCACAATACCAGCCCCCCCCCCCCGCCAATCTTCTTATACTCTTGTTCCAGTTAACAATTTACTTGGTCTTCCTCAACTTCTAAAAAAAATATCATTCACCTGATCTGGGATGTTCTTTCTTCTATATGATCCCAAAGCCTATTAGTGGATGGAACAAAAGGAACTGAAGTTAAGGTTATCCTTTGAGAACAATATTAAAAAGCACCACAGTGGTGGGGCTAGGAGGAAGCACCATGGTATAATGGATGAGATCAGTCATCAGCAGACGGAGGGTTTGATAAACTGTATGGCATTTGTAGGTAAATGGATGGAGTTGGAGAATATCATGCTAAGCAAAGTAAGTCAATCCCCAAAACCAAAGGCCGAATGTTCTCTCTGATAAGTGGATGCTGACCCATAATGATGAGGGGGATGGAAGAACATTGAGTGGGCAAAGGTGGGGGGGAGGAGGGAAAGAAGAGGGCATGGGGGTAGGAAAGATGGTAGAATGAGATGGACATCATTACCCAAGGTACATGTATGACTGCACATATGGTGCGACTCTACATTGGGTACAACCAGAGAAATGAAAAGTTGTGCTCCATTTGGGTACAATGAATCAAAATGCATTCTGCTAACATGTATAAATAATTAGAACAAATAAAAAAATTTAAAAAGTTAATAGAAGGTGGATGGTCTATATGCTTCTATGAAAAGTAAGTTACTGAATTATTGAACATAAATTAATTAAGTGCCTACCATGTGCCAGGGGTATATTACTTTGGGAGCATATAACAAAAAGTGATAATAGTTAAACACCAAGAATCCAGAGGGTGAAGATATTACAATGAGTCTAGAGGAATATAGCTTTCTAGAAAACAGGGGTCCTTGAGCACCTACAAATGTCACATTTACTAAGCAGATATGGTCTCTGTAGAGAGGGACACTCAGTCTTAGTGCTTGAAGAGAATGGATTGTGACTTAATTTGATTTCATACATTGGAAAAATGCCCTGCTTACTCAATATAGCCTTACTTTACTAGGCAGTTATTAGTAGTAATAAAAATATATTTTATAACATACAATAATATTTGCTGTGTGCCAGGCTCCTGCTAACGACTCTTCATTACCTGAATTAGAAACTATTAACCCCATTTTTCAGATAAGAAAAACTAAGGTATAAAGATTATAAATAATTTGCCTTTGGTGAGCTCTTAAATTGTTCTATGTACTACCATATAAACATAATGTATACTGGAAATATAATTTATTCATTTAATAAATATTTAGTGAGCACCCACACCATAGTTTGGGGTTACTGGGAGATTATCAGTAAAGTAGAAAACCTAGTCTCTGTCTTGCAAATATTTACAATTTAAATGAAGAAGCAAGATATATACAATAAAATTTTAGATCATAATTGAGCTGTATATATAATTAAGTGTTAAATTGATTAATGTGACTAATAAAGGCCCTGAGATTTCAGAGAAGGGGAGCTTACTGAGAGTTGAAGCAGAGGTAAGGTAAGTGTTCAACAGAATCCAGTAGAAGAGAAAGAAAATCCTAGGGCAGGAGCAAGCCTGGTGTCTTGGGAGATGGACCCACGGGCCCCAGTGGTGGAAGTTTGTGTTGTGAAGCAGAAGGATCCATGGGCAACTTCCTTCAGAGCTTTTCCTCTGAAAATTTTAGGTCCAAAGAGCCCGTCTTGGGCTGCTGGTCCAGGGTTCTTTCCAGTTCAACAAGGACATTCCCCCTGAGGTGGCAGGAACTTCTGAGTTTAAACCCTTCATCTCCTATTCAGTTTCTTAGATTTTCAGGCTAGAAGATCATAAGTTACGGAAAGGCAAAGAAAAAGAGAGTATATTCCAACATCTCTACAGAGACTGTCTTTTACAGATGCCCGATTCGTTTTTGTAAGGGTTGGGAGTGTAGTTCAGTGGTAGAGTACTTGCCTAGATTGCACAAGGCTCTTCATATTGATATCACAATGTTCTCATCTGTAAAATGGATCTCACAAGAGTATCTTTGTGTGAGGTTATTGTTCCTAGCATTAAATGAATGAATCAACTTACAGTATTTAGAACAGGGTTGGCATCTATTAAAAGATATTTATATGGCTCTTACTAATAGTAGAGACTTTAGCTGGGGATATAACTGAATGGTTATATCCCCACGGATATAAGGGCTTTTGAGGTTGGCTTTTGAGCACTTGCCTAATATGTGCAAGATTCTGGGTTCAATCTCCAGCCCTATATACACACACCGGGTCTCCAAAGCCAGACCACATGGTTTAGAGCCTAGTTCTACCACTTATCATTGAGTCGTCTCTCTGAATCTCAGTTCTTCCATTTGTTAAATGGGTACTATAATAAGAGCACCAATCTCCCAAAGTTATTGTAAATTAAATGAGTTAACAGTGTGCAAAGCACACAGCACATGCCTGCATATACAGTAGTATTTTCCTTCTTTCTTGGTCACAGGGCCTTTCCTTTAACTCTCCTCTGCAGCTGGCAGGTGGCTAGCACACTTCTGAATTAGGCAAGACTTTATTTATGGACTCAGTGTAGTTCTACCACAATCAGTTCCTCTTCAGCTTCCTTCTAGGGCAATCTGTATTTTGAAATAAATTTTAAATAGCTTCTTTTGCAATTTTCAAACATATATAAACTCAGAGAGAAATCTAGAGAACCCCCATGGGCAGATAAGGTCACTCAACTTCAAATTATTACAACTATTTTATCTCATCATGCCGTATCTACTTTCTCTTCCTACCCTAACTAGATTATTTTGAAATACATTTCAGATATAATTTGATCTGTAAATAACATTTTGGTATAGGTATGTAAAATATGTTATAAAATATATTGTAGTGCTGGTTATTAAACCCAGGGCCTCACAAACACTAGGCAAGTGCTCTACCATTGAGCTACAACTCAACCTCATTGATAATCTTTTTTTTTTTTTTTTAATACCAGGGATTGAACCTAGGGGCATCCAACAACTAAGCCACATCCCCAGCCATTTTTTATATTTTATTTAGAGACAGGGTCTTGCTGAGTTGCTTAGGGCTTCACTAAGCTTCCGAGACTGGCTTTGAATCCTTTTGCCTCAGCCTCCCAAGCCACTAGGATTACAGGTATATGTCACAGTGTCCTGATCATTAAAAATCTTTTTTATTAACATAGCCACAATCATACCACCACATCTAAAAAGAACTTATGGTGGTTCTTTATATCATTAAAAAGCCTTATATCATCAATGTTCAAATTTCCTTGATTTTTCTAATTATTTTTAAATAAACTGGGTTTTGTTGTAGTAAAATATACAAAACATAAAATTTATCATCATAAGCATTTTTAAGTACAGCTCACTAGTATTAAATATGTTTTTAAGTTGTGAAACCATCACCATCATCCTTCTCCATTTTTTTGTTTAAGTATCAGGATCAAAGGTAGGCACAGTGGCACATGCCTATACTCCCAGCTACCTGAGAGGCTGAGGGGTAAGGATTACTTGAGTTTATGAATTTGAGATCAGCCTAGGCAAAGTAGAGACTGTGTCCAAAAAACAATTTTAAAAAATCAGGATCCAAACAAAGACCAGACAATGCAATTTTCTGTCTTTCTTGATATAAGTTTCACACTCCATTTACCACCCCCCACCACCTTGTAAATCATCACTGAAGAAAGTGAATGATTTGTACTGTAGAGTTTCTCACCTTCTTTATTTTGCTGATTGCTTCCCCATGACACCACTAATTATGTTCCTCTGAGCCCTGGATTTTGTATCAGGAACAAGGAGGTGGTCAATGATTTGGGGGGGGGGGTTATGGCAGAAGACAGGAACAGTGGCTGAGGATGTATGTAATATTTTGAGCATCAAATAAAATAAGTATATAAATAACTGCAGCATAATGTTCATGCTTCATAGTAAAGCCCCCAAAATAGATTCATTGATCACCTCTGGAGGATACTAGGGAAACAACTTTTAATTTCAAAAATAAAGAATCGAGCATCTATTCTGTGTTACATCTATTCCTGTATGTACTCTATCTTGGGTTAACCAAAAAATTGATGAGAAAAAATCCTGCTCATAAATGAAGAAGAAATGGAAAGATTAAAACATTGTCAGTGGTCTGGGGCTGTGGCTCGGTGGTAGAGCGCTTGCCTAGCTTGTGTGAGGCACTGGGTTTGATTCTCAGCACTGCATATACATAAAGAAAACAAAGGTCCATTGACAACTAAAAAATATTTAAAAAACAAACATTGCCACTTTGCAACCTGTAATGAAATCAGTATATAAGCCATGATTATCAATGATTGCCAAAAACCACAGCTGAAAAACTGATGAGGAAGTTTATAATGGACATACCAAGTTGACAGTATCTGAACCTGCTAATCCATCTCAACTTCACCGAAAAAGAGGCCACCAGTTATTATGTGCAGTTGGTGTGACACTAGGAAGTCCGAAGCCCATGAAGCAGTCAGGCCAAAAATCAATTCTGAACCTGACCAAGCCTCTACTTGTAACTACCAGCTTAAAGATACTTTGCACTATTTTCCCCCCCACAATGAGCAAATGCTAAATAAAAAGGCCATCAGAAATCTTTACATGTCTAGGTATCTCTTAATGGTGGGTGTGGCAAAACAGTCCCAGTAAGTAAATGCTCCCCCCCCTCCCAGTTATAAACCGTCAGTCTGAGGTAGGAATAGCTCTGAGTACAAGTCAAAATTGCAGAACAGATGGGGCTTTGGACTTTGGGATAGCATGGTTTATTTGTTTGTTTATTTGGTCATGATGTTACTTTAGGCATCCCCGCACCCCAGGTATGGAACCCAGAGCTTCCAGAGGACTGGGCAAGCACTCTACCACTGAGCTACTCCTCCAGCCCAAGAGGCTATCTGTTTAATCCTCACCTATAAAGTGAACCTGTTTTCACATATGAACTGGCTTTCAAATATGAGGTCCATGTGTTCAAGAAAATGATGATTCATAGCATGGAAATGGCATAAAGACCAACAGAATAGAATAGAAGACAGAGAAAAATACAGATACAGACATCCATCGGATCCTTAACAAAGTTGCCAAAAACGAGTTGGAAAAAAAGATAGTAAAAAACATATCAATGGTGCTGGGAAAACTGGATATCTATATGTAGAAGAATCAAACTAGACCCTGTCTCCCACCCTGCACAAAAATCAACTCAAAGTGGATTAAATACCCAGAAATTAGACCAGAAACACTACAACTGCTAGAAGAAAACTGAGTCAACACTCCACTGTGTTGGCCCAGATACCAGCTTCACTAATAATACTCTTAAAGTTCAAGAAATAAAGCCAAGAATCAATAAATGAGATGGCATCAAATTAAAAAGCTTCTGCACAGCAAAGGAAACAATTAAGAAGTTGAAGAGAGAGTCCACAGAATGGGAGAAAATCTTTGCCAGCTACTCTTCTAATAGGGGATTAAAGGATTAATATCCAGAATATACAAACTCAAAAAACTTAACACCCCCTCAAAAAAACCCAATCAATAAATGAACAAATAAACTAAGCAGACATTTCTCATAAAGAAAAAATATGAATGATCAACAAATATATGAAAAAATTCAACATCCTTAGCAATCAGGGAAATGCAATTTAAAACCAAACTTTCACTGAAGTTAGAATGCAATCATTAAGAACACACAAATGCCTCGTTTGGTGGTACACACCCATACTCCCAGTAGCTCAGGAGGCTGAGGCAGGAGGATTGTAAATTCAAAGCCAGCCTCAGTAAAAGCAAAGCATTAAGCAACTCAGTGAGACCCTGTCTCTAAATACAATACTAAATAAGGCTGGGGATGTGGTTCAGTGATCAAGTACCCCTGAGTTCAATACCCAGTTCCCACCTCCACAGAAAAAGAATACACATAACAATAAATGAATGCAAAGTAGTACAACTACTTTGGAAAGTGGTATGAAGATTCCTCAAAAGACTAGGAATGGAAACACTGTATGATCCCCTATACCACTATATCATTCCTTGGTAATCATCCAAAAGAACTGAAATCAGCACACTATAGTGATACATACATACCCATGTTTGTTATAGCAGTGCAATTCACAACAGCTAAGTAATGGAATCAGCCTAGGTGTCCATCAACAGACAAACAGATAAAGAAAATGTGATATATCGCCTGGCATGGTGACACATACCTGCAATCTAATGACTTGAGAGGCTGAGGCAGAATTGCAAGTTCAAGGCGAGCCTCAAAAACTTAGGATCACGTCTCAAAATAAAAATAAAAAAGGGTAAAGCATGCATTATTATTTTTATTGTTATTTTAATTAAGTAATGCATTTTCCTTACACATATAAGCAGAGGTTAAATCTCTAGTAATCCCTATCTCCCTCCCAAACACACAAATGTGGCTTATATACAAAATAAAATTTCACTCAGCAATCAAGAAGAATGATACTGTGGCCAGGTGCAGTGGCCCACGTTTGTAATCCCAGCAGATTAGGATTGCAAATTCAAAAACCAGCCTCAGAAATTTAGGGAGGCCCTAAGCAACTTGGTGAAACCCCATCTCAAGATTAAAAATAAAATAAAAAAGGGCCAGGGATGTGGCTCAGTGTTTAAGGGCCCATGGGTTCAATGCTCAGTATAAGTAAATAAATAAATAGATTAAATGTTCTCCGTCATATGCAGACGATAGATAAATAGATAAATTTAAAAGGGAGGGGAATCTCACAAAAATAGAAGACCAATAGGGTACAGGAAAGGGAGATGGAGAGAGAGGGAGGTGGAGAGGACATGGGGAAGTACTGAGGAACAAAATCTACCAAATTATATGTCTAGGTATGAATGCACCACAGTGAGTCCTGTTTACATGTATAAAGAAAATGCATTACTTAATTAAAATAACAATAAAAATAATAATAGAAGGGAGATCAGTAGAGCAGAGCAAGTAAACGAGGGGAAAGGAGGAGGGAAGGGCAAGGGAAGGAGACTTAGCAAGTGTTATGTGTATATATGAATATGGCATAATGAATCCCACTATTATGTACAATCATAATGCATCAATAAAAAAAAGCTGAACGTAAAACATATAAAAAATCTAAATTAAAATGTCAAAAAGAAAGAAAGGGAAAACAAAATGATGTTTCAGAGGCAAACAGGCGTCTGACACCAGAATCATCAGCCAAGAGCCCCTTTTGGTGGGAAAAGAGCGGAGGCGGCTCTACGGCCCCCACGCACACGTGACCCGGCGGTGGGCGCGCGCCCGCCCCAGCTGCAGGCGGGGCGTCTGCGCAGTTGTCGGGTGGGGCGGTGCCTGTCCTTGACTGCCGCCCTGGGTCCTGCTCGGCGGTCCCCGGGACACGCAGGGCGAGTCCAACACGCTGTTTTCCTCATTATTTCCTTAAGCTTGCGTATTTTTAATCGTACCTCTCAAAATCCAGGCCCATAGGCTTCCTCCTCTCCACCAGCGTCCAATTCTGCATTCCTGAATAAGGCCACACAGATTCGAATATCATTCTGACAGATAACTACATATATTTCAGAAACCACAACTCAAAGATGGCCTAACAGATGATACATTTTGGAGTCATTTATTGCACTTTCTACTTAAGAACACGAATACTTTCTCTCTTTTTTTTTTTTTTTCATTTCAGAGATCATATGAAAAGAACCATGAATTACACGGAATGAAATTACAATACATAAATGAGACCTAGATTCTTACTTTATAGTGACTATAGTAACTGTGAACCTATAGGAAGATTTCAAGGTCCACTGGATTCTTTCATTTCCTTTTCATTTTTCAATACAAAAAAAAAAAAGAATAACCAAATAGTTCTTTTTAAGTAATTTTGAAAAATTATTATTTGATCCCAAAGAATAGAATTCACACCTTTTGTTTTCTGCTCTTTTAAGTTCTTCCATAACCTGACAAATTGGTAAGAAAAGATCCAAAACATATTTCTGGCCTTTACTCTTGGTTCTCTGTGCTATTTTCATGGAAATGAGGTGAATTCCTTCTTAATAGTGGTGTTTAACCTGGGTTCTGTGAATTCAATGTTTTTACTTTTGGGGGGGGCGGGGAGGGTGTTTGAGATCTTTGATAGAATGGGATACACATGGGAACTGAGTCTGAGCCTCTTTGACTTGTGTGTTAAATTTGAAGGGATTCTTTCTTGTGTTGGGCAGAATAATTATTTGAGGCCTGACATTTAATACAACAGTGATCACAGATATTGCCACTGAAAGCTTTACCGACAAAGCAGGAACCAAAGAACCTTACACCAGTTTCTAACTTTAATTCACAAAAGTGAGGGACAGAGCTGGGAGATGAGGGTAAACTATCAAGTGTTTCTTCAACACAAGGGAAAGAACAGTAGAGCAAAGAGAACCATCCATATGTAGTAAGTATGAGCTTACAGGGCACATGGAGTGTCCAAATGCAATGGAAGAGTCTGGCTGTGAAGAATGAGATATGTTATTTTACCCAACCCTGTGGGACCTCATCTCATGGGAATAAAGTCTGTGCTGAAACCTCTGAGCAAGGAATAGACTGGGATGAAAGGAAAGGTAAAGACAAAATTCCTTTTGTATATTACCTGTGCATTTGGTTCTCCCTCTCAGTTGCCTTACCCCAACAGATCTTTTTTATAATATACTCTAATAGAATTGGGGGATATGATTTATCATGTATAGCAGTTGTCATTTCCATACACTTGTCTTTACTGCTTTTATTAGTGATGCTTATACAAAAATCTTATTAATTACTTCAGTGAATTCATTATCTTGTTTTTGAATTTGTTTTGACAACCACAAAGGGATGTTGCTAGGGCTCTGTTTCAAATCAACACAATTGTTGAAGTTTCAAATACCTATTTCCACAAGCAACTAGGGAATTTTCATTTAAAAATTCTAAATTATCATTCATTAAAGAGCATTCTTATCATGACATCAATATGCTGGATATGGTTTCCACTTTCTCCAGTACACTGAGAAGGCTGTGAGCTTCTCAAGGTCAGAGCCACCCCCTCTCCTTTTTTGTTTCCCATGTCCTAGTACACTGGTAGGCCTACAGGATGTGCTCTGAGGCTGTTTGCTAAATAGATGAAAGGCTTCTGATTCAGCTTAATTCATTTTTGTTATAAGCAGTGGGCACTGGTGATAAATCGTGGAGCACAACTAAAAAGAAAGCATTTAAAATTTCAGCTCTACTATAGAGATTGTGGGAGGAAAGGGAAGTCCTATCTGGAAAAAGAAAACTTGTCTTGAAAAAAAAAAACCATATATAAGAGAACTAAAGCCTACAGTGAAAAAATGAGATACTGGGTTTGATTTAATGTGTCATCCTTGTCCACAGTAATATTTTCTTTTATTTTTCTTTTCTGTCCTAGGGATCGAATTAGGGCCTTATGCATGCTAAGCTCTTGCTTTACCACTGAGCTACACTTCCAACCCAGGAAGTTAATTTATCATGCTGATTTTCAAAAACAAGCAAATATAATTGTTTGTTTAGGTTACCTTAAAATAATTTGCTATCAATTCTACATAAGTAGATAATTTTATGTTGAATTAATTTTATAATACATTAATTCAGGGCATTATTCTATGTGTGATAATTAGCAAATTTTTACCTTGGTTATGACAGATAGCCTGAGGTACCACATTGGGTACTAATGTAAATCTGTTGGAGTCTTTGACAAACAAAGAAGTTGTCAACTTGTAGATCTAGAAGGAATCTTGGAAATTATGCTACAACACCTTTAATTCATCAAAGAAGGAACCGAGACAGAGTGCTGAGAGGTAATGCACTAAAACGAACAGATGATTAGAGAGTTCTGCCCAAAACTCTAGCTTTTGCCAGTGTTCTGGCCCCAGTTTCTTGGGATTCCCTTCAGTGGGGCAGAGACTACATTAACCACCCCTTCATTATCTCATTTGGCTTTCTTTCTCTTCCAAAGCTTTTTAAATACAAGTTTTAGGGGCTGCGGCTGGGACTCAATGGTAGAGCGCTTGCCTAGAATGTGTGAGGCACTGGGTTTGATCCCCAGCACCACATAAAAATTAAACTAAATAAACACAAGTTTTAGGACTGGGAATGTAGCTCAGTGGTAGAATGCTTATTTAGCATGCCTAAGACCTTGGGTTCCATCCCCAGCACACTTTAGAGAATTTCTAATTAATAATAATGACAGTAAAGAACTATAGAATGCCATTCAGTTTGTAAAATAATTACATAGTATAAGCAAAATGATGGTCTTTATTGTAAAAGAAATTTCATTTTTTTCCCAGGTTCATAATTTATTGTACAAATTGACTATTACTTGATCAGTTGACATTTGCTTCTCCAGGGATGGGAACTTAACAGATGAGGTCACATAGATTAGAATCCATTTATATTGCTTTCACAGCTGGAGATTTTTAGACCTTAGCTTGAAGCACAAGACAACCAAAGCAATGCCTCCATATGTTGCCAGTATATAATTCATTCTACCAGTGAGCATGTATGAATTGAGAATTTTGATGCATTCTGCTGTCATTTATTTATTTTAAAAAATTAATTTAAAAATGAATAAATATTTTTTGTAGTTATAGGTGGACACAATACCTTTATTTCATTTATTTATTTTTATGTGGTGCTGAAGATCAAACCCAGTGCCCCATATGTGTGAGGCAAGTACTTTGCCACTGAGCCACAATCCCAGCCCCAGTTAAAAAAAAAAAAAATACCAGTGAACTAGAATTGGACATCAGTTTCTGGATCTGCCATGATTTCAGTGTTGCCAAAGCCACAATTTGACAGTTGATATCCTTCAATGTACACAGCTACCTCCTGGGTCACAAAGAAGAAGCTACCAGAAATTTCATATTTTGAGGCATATATATTAAGAAAAATGTAAAAGAGGTTTTGTCAAAAAATTTCAAATCAGTTATTTTTGAGTTTGAGTCACATGCACCAATATAAATGATCAAACTCTAAGGTAAGAGTAGGATATTCCTAAAGGTTGTAAATAAATAATTTCAAACTTGGCTTCAGGGTATAGCTCAGTGGTAAAGTGCTTGCCTAACATATGCAAGACCCAGAGTCCCATCCCCCAAATAGAAAAAAAAAAAAAAAAAACTTCAAACGTTTCTCCTTAAAAATATTCTTGAGCCCTTCAAATATATAACAGATAAATGTGGAGCTACTCTCTCCATGAAGTTGAAGAAAGTCCAGGAAGCTCAGCCTCTTTTCTTTTTCCTAGAGGTTGGATGGCAAAGTTGAGAAAAACCAGTGACTTAAAGGGATTCCTAGAAATGGCCAGAACCACATCTAGATGAAGATAGTGAGTTCTGGCCCATCTATTGCATCAACCAATTTAATCACAATAGCATGATGAATTTAGCTGTCACTCTGTGATGATAAATTCAAATATACTCATCTCTCTCTCTTTTTTTTTTTTTTTTGAAAGCTCCATGTATTTTACTTGTTTTTTTATTCTCTGTGCCAGGGTTTTACTTTAATTTTGCTTTTCATTTATTTTTTATTATTTATTTATTTTGAGACAGAGTCTCTCCATGTTGTTCAGGCTGGCCTCAAACTTTTGGGCTCAAGCAATCCTCCTTCATTAGCCTCAACCTCCATACTTGCTGGGACCCACAGGTGCACAACACCAGCAAAACATGTATCCCAGAGTAAGAACTATTCTATTGAACTTTTTTTTTTTTTTTTTTTGGTGCCTTGTGCATCCTAAACACATACTCTCCTGCTGAACTACACCCCAAACCCAACGTGGAAAAGTTTTAAACTGCAACTGAAAGGTGCTTAAGAATCATCTAGGGAATTCAGTGAAAGTACAGCTTCCCAGTCTCTATTCTGTCGCTTATTTTTCAGAAGCCAATCCATCTGTACTTCTAACAAGTGCCTTGAATGAATTGTGGACCTTTGTTTAAGAAACACTACTCTGGAGCATCTCACAAAATGCCTTACATGTGTTACTTGTGGATAAAAAATATTTTTTGGTTTTAATTTTTACCATATTATTTAAAAAGGACTTCACATTTTCAGATCCTAATGATTGTGCAAATTATGACAGTACTAATTGACAATCCAATTAATATATATTAAATTGATTTGGGTCTATAGGCTTTTGACTAAAATGAGATATGTGGGATCTTATGGAAACACCTTGATTTCAGCAGGAATTCTAACAAGTAATAAGTTGGAAAACCATTAGAAGAAAAATAGAACAAACATTTCTTGTCATAGATTTTTCTACTTGAAATCAACAACTAACATGGCACTTTGTGGTAAACCCTGTAGACCTTCATTTGAAAATCTAAAACAGAAATGTCAAGTGTTCCCCAATCACTACCATTATTCAGTGTCATTCCTATAGTTTTAGTCAATGTAAAGAGATGATGATAGGGCTAGAGTTGTGACTCAGTGGTGGAGCACTTGCTAGGCAAGCATGAGACACTGGGTTCAATCCCCAGCACCACAACAAACAAACAAAGAAACAAACAAACAAAACCCAACAAAACATAGCCCAAGAAAAAAATTGGTGCACGTCTATAATTCCAGAGGCTTGGGGGAGGCTGAAGCAGGAGGATGGAGAGTTCAAAGTCAGCCTCAGCGAAAGTGAGGTGCTAAGCAACTCAAGGAGACCCTGTCTCTAAATAAAAAACAAAATAGGGCTGAGGATGTGGTTCAGTGGTCGAGTGCCCCTGAATTCAATCCAGGGTATCCCCCTCCTGCAAAAAAGATTAAGATAATTCATAAAGCACCTGGTTATAAAAATCAATATTAAAATATAGGGTTGGAAATGTAGCTCAGTGGTAGAGCACTTGCAGAGCATGTGCAACAAACACCCTGGGTTCAATCACTAGCATGGCAAAACAAATAAATAAATTTAAAATAAATAACTAATACGAGGATGTAGGGGGAAAGGAATACTCATACATTGCTAGTGGGACTGCAAATTGGTGCAGCCAATGTGGAAAGCGGTATAAAGATTCCTTGGAGAACTGGGAATGGAATCGCCTTGGTTTATACCCAAAGGACTTAAAAACATCCTACTACAGTGATCCAGCCACATCAATGTTTATTGCAGCACAATCACATTAGCTAAATTTGGAACCAACCTAGATAACCTTCATTAGATGAATGGGTAAAGAAAGTGTGGTATATACGCAATGGAATATTACTCAGCATTAAAAGAGAATAAAATCATGGCATTTGCAGGTAAATAGATGGAGTTGGAGAATATAATGCTAAGTGAAGTAAGTCAATCCCAAAAAACCAAATGCCAAATGTTTTCTTTTATAAAAGGATGTTGATTCATAATGGGGATGGGGGGGGCAGCATGGGAGGAATGAAGGAACTTTAGATAGGGCAAAGGGGAGGGAGGGGGAAGTAGGAAGCATGGGGGAAGGAAATATGGTGGAATGAGATGGACATCATTACCCTAAGTGAATGTATAAAACCATGCATGGTGTGACTCTACTTTGTGTACATCCAAAGATATGAAAAATTGTGTTCTATTTATGTAATATGGATTGAATTGCATTCTGCTGACATAGATAACAAATTAGAATAAATAAAATTTAAAAATTTTTTAAAATAAACAATAGATTTCCTATAAACCAGTTCCAAAATGTGATTTAAAAATGTTCAAACAGTACAAAGTGAGAAATGTAAAGAAACTTTAGGAAGAAAAGTAAAAATTTCTCCCAAAGTACACTAAAGATTTGAATAAATGGAGAGGCATGCCCTGTTCCCAGGAGGAAAGATTTAATACTAAATCACTGTCAATCTCTCTCCAAATTAATTAACTCACTTAAGTCAATTTCAAAAGAAATCCAAAAGTTTTTCTTTCTTTTTCTTTATCTTTCTTTTTTTTTTTTTGTTACCAGGGATTGAACTCAGGGGGACTCAACCACTGAGTCACACCCCCAGCACTATTTTATATTTTATTTAGAGACAGGGTCTGACTGAGTTGCTAAGTTCCTCACCATTGCCAAGGATGGCTTTGAACTCCTGATCTTCCTATCTCAGACTCCCTAGCCGCTGGGATTACAGGCATGCGCCACCACACCAAGCTCCAAAAATATCTCGTTAGAAATTAGCAAAGCAACTCCCAAATTATTCTGGGAGAGTAAATACATGACAACATCCATACGGAATATCCAGAAGTGTAAAAAAAATAAATGTAAGCAAAAGGGCTGGGGATGTGGCTCAGTGGTTAACTTTTGAGTCAAGGTCTCACTAAATTGCTTAGGGCCTCACTAAGTTGCTGAGGTTGGCTTTGCATTCTAGATCCTCCTGTGTCAGCCTCTCAAGCTATTAGGACTCAGGCATGTGCCCCCACACTATGCCTCATCTCTATTTCTTTCATGATAGTGTTGCCAAAAGCTCGGTCCTTCTCCCCAGTGCCAATCCAATAATGAGAACTCAGTATTGAGTAAAAGGAAAAAGAAGGTGTATTGCTTTGCTAAAAAAGGAGAAACTTGGGGGATTCCTATTCCAAAGGCTGTGATTCTGCCCATCTGCAAGAACAGGTGGGGCTTTTATAGAGGTGATTCTGAGAAAATGAGATTAGAAGAGGAGAGATCATGAAGGAGAAGATCAGGGAAAAGATCAGGTAGAAGTTTAGGGAAAAGAATATTGGGGAAAAGACAGAAAGAAACATGTAAGGTTCAAAGCCACTAGGAATATAGTCAAAGCATCAAGCAAAGCCCTGTTCCAGTAGTTGCATATATCCTACTCGCTGTGATTTCTACATGGCTCTACTTGCAAGGTATTTTTCTGGATCTCTGCAGATCCACCACACTTCCTTCACATTCTCCATGATCCAGAATAACATAGCTTTCCCATCAGAAGTTATTCTTGTAAGAATTAAATTTAGTCACTTCAAACCTTTCACTGGTTTCAATGTTTATCATGAAATCAAACTCATTGAAAAATCCAAATTTCTCTTTCTTTGAAGAATTTGGTATTCGTCCAAAAAATGATATATTATCCTATGATAATTTTGAAAATAACATGGTATTACTAAAAGCACTAAATAGTCATGGCAAACTTGAATTAAGTGTCAGTTTGTATGAATTTTAATAATGATAATAAAAGGTAACGTTTGTTAAGTGTTCACTGTACACCAGCCAGTGTTCTTCAGGCACTGTATATGCATTTTCTCAGATAATCTCAGCAACTCTATTCCTCAGTTACATTTGTCATCCTCATATTACAGGTCCAGAAATTGAGGGACAGTGAAGCAAAAATAACTTGCCTACCATAAAAAAGCAAACAAATAAACAAGAACAACAGCAAAAATAAATCTTAAATGACTGAGCTGGCATACACTTTTCTCCTATGCAGATTATAACTGGAATAGTTGATAGCAACTATAGTGCACATTTGAGGCAGCAAATTACAGATTGCATAGTTTCTTCAGACCTGTTATTCACCCAAAGTACTTACTAACCTTGCAGTTTAAAAACCTGTTATTGAAAATTAAGATCCTATTCAATCTGAAAAATATATTTACAGATTATGTGACACAGAGGTCACCACCCAGAAGTATGCTAATTTCCCCAAATTGCCTTTCAAGTATTAGAAGAGCTTCACATGAATATAAAAGTTTGTCAGAGCCAGGTGCGGTGAAGCACACCTGTAATCCCAGTGGCTCGGGAGGCTAAGACAGGAGGATTGAGAATTCAAAGTCATCCTCAGCAAAAGTGAGGTGCTAAGTAATTTGGTGAGACCCTGTCTCTAAATAAAACATAAAATAAAGCTGGGGGTGTGGCTCAGTGGTTGAGTGTCCCTGAGTTCAAGAGCCCGAGACAGAAGGGTAGAGAGAGAAGATGTGAGGGAAGGGGAGGAGGGATAGTAGGGAATAGGAAAGGTAGCAGAATACAACAGTTACTAATAGGGCATTATGTAAAATTGTGGATGTGTAACCGACGTGATTCTGCAATCTGCATTTGGGGTAAAGTTGGGAGTTCATAACCCACTTCAATCTAATGTATGAAATATGATATGTCAAGAGCTTTGTAATGTTGTGAACAACCAATAAAAAAAAAGAAAAAAAAAAAGAAGGATCTCAAGTTCAAGGCCAGCCTAGACAACTTAGTGAGACCCTTTCTCAAAATGAAAAAAATAATAATAAAATTAATTTAAAGGGGTGGGGATGTTGCTCTGATAGAGCACCCCTAGGTTCAATTCTCTATACTGGAGGTGGGGTGGGGTAAAGCTTGTCAGACTCCTTTTCTCTCCTAGAGAATGACCTATCTTTTATATTTTTCCAAAAATTCACAGTGGATGCCTCTGTTCCCACCTCATGCAAGAGATTGCTTTTTTGTCTTCCTGCCTGGCCGTCATATTGGATTTCTGTGCAGATGCTACTGTTGTGATTCTTCAACCAAGCAATCAAACAAGGTATGTATGTATGTATGTAAGTATGTATGTATGCATGCATTTATTTATTTATTTTTCCCGGGATTGAATCCAGGGTGTTTAACCACTGTTTAACCATCCCTAGTCCCTTTTTATTTTTTGAGAGTCTCATTAGTTACCTAGAACTTCTTTAAATTGCTGAGGCTGGCCTCAAACTTGTGATCCTCCTGTCTTAGCCTCCTGAGTCGCTGGGATTACAGGCATTTACTATCAAGCCTGGCAGCATTTTCCTATTTATTAAATGTGTCTCCTATATAGTTGCAGCTCAGTATTACTTTCCTGCATGGAGGGTTGGCTAAAGGAATGAAAGGATGAATAAACAACCTCATTTTTCATTGTGTACATGTTATTTATCATCTTATTTCAAGCAGAGGGTGAATTATTAGAATGCACAAGAAAAATGGTCTCTGATTACAAAGAAACTGTCTTACTTAGGAGACCATAATAGAAAATGGAGTATTAGGTAGTGTTGGAAGTGTGAGCATATTAAGAAAAGAGAAAGCGTAAAGTTGTATAAATATCAATGTATGTGCACCTGTGAATTCTGGTATTTGATAACACCTGTTCCTTGCGTTGGTCTTGCTCTTCATCCACTCTCACCTCAGCTTGGTTATAAGAATCTTGTCCCTCTAGACTTATTATACTGATTCTGATTGATGGTGACTGCTGTAGTTTGGGTGGTGAATTTACTTCAAAGATCCATATGTCCTTATGTGAATTGGAAAGTTGTGGAACCTTTAAGAGGTGGAGCCTGGCGGGAGGTCTTTAGGGCATTGGACACATGACCTCAAAGTGAACTGTGAAACCCTGGCCCCTTCCTCTTTCTCTTTTTGCTCTCCAGTGCATATTGTGAATGATTTTGTTCTTCCACCGGCTCTCACCATGAAGTGCTGCCCCACCATAGGCCAAAAACTACAGAGCCAATCAGTCATGGACTGGAACTCCAAAACTGTGAGCTGAAATACAATTTTCCTTTTTATAAATTCCTTACCTCAGATATTTCATTACAGTGATGGAAGCTGACTAATACAACCACCTCCCCCTACTTTAGATATCCAGAAGATCATTTAGTTCATAACAGCATAAAATAATTCCAAATGGATAATCACAGTTTTTGCCCATCTGAGCAAAATGAAGATCCTGGCAGTAATTTTTCTTAATACACTTCCTGGAAAGGTTCTTTGAGTAAATGAGAAAAATGGCAACTGGAAGGCTGACCTCCTGCCCATACATTGTATATGAATGTAGTCTTCCTTAATATTTCTTGTGAATGTACTAAATGCCACTGAATGCTACTGAACTGTACCGTTAAAACTGGTTAATTTTACATCAAGTGAATTTTTTTTAATATATCAGTACATTATTTTTATTTGTCTATTTTTTTATGTGGTGCTGAGGATCTAATCCAGGGCCTCACATGTGCAAGGCAAGCACTCTGCCACTGAGCCACAATTCCAGCCTTTACATCAAGTGAATTTCACCTCAATAAAAAATAATTCACATAATTAGGCATGATGGTACATGTCTGTAATCCCAGTGACTCAAGAGGCTGAGGCAGGAGGATTGAAGTTTGAGGCCAGCTTTGGCAACTCAGTGAGACCCTATCTCAAGATTAAAATTACAAAGGGTTATGACTGTAGCTTAGTAGTAGAGTGCCACTGGGCTCAATCCTCAGTATTCCCCCCAAAGATATTCACATAACAAAATTCACAATTTTAAGTGCTTTTAAAATGCATATTCACAATGTTGGGCAAGCATCACTATTAATTCCAGAACATTCTCATCACCCATCTCTAAACTCCATATCTATTAAAAGCAGCCACTTCTCTTTCTCCCCTTCTCCTACTCTGTGTCAACTACTACTTCATTTCTGTCTTTGCAGATTTGCGTCTTTTGGATATTTCATATAAAGGAAATCACAATTTGTGGACTTTTATATCTGGCTTCTTTCACTGAGCACAATGATTCCAGGGTCTACTCCTGTTATAGCATATACTAATCCCTTATTCCTATTTATGGTTAAATAATATTCCATTTTTAGAAATACCACCCTTTTTATCTGTCCATTAGTCAGTGAACATTAGAGTTGTTTCTGCTTTTTGACTTTTATGTAAAATGCTGGTATAAATATTTGTGTACAAATTTTTGTGTATGCTTTCAATTCTCTTCAATAGACACTTAAAAACGAAGTGCTGCATTGTATGGTAAACCTAGACTCAACTTTTTTATTTTATTTTAGTTTAGTTTTAGGTGGACACAATATCTTTATTTTATTTTTATTTTTTAGTTATAGGTGAACACAATATCTTTATCTTATTTTTATGTGGTGCTGAGGATCGCACCCAGTGCCTCACGCATGCTAGGTGAGCGTGCTACCACTTGAGCCACATCCCCGGCCCCGAGGCTCAACTTTTTGAGGCTCTGCCTAGTTGTCCCCACAGCAGTTGCATCATTTTGCATTCCCATAAGCATTTCACATCTTTGCCAACACTTATTTTGCTCCCCACCTCCTTTTATTTAATTATAGTCATCCTGGTAAATGTGAAGTGGTATCTCATTGAGCTTCTGATTTATGTTTCCCTAATGACTAATAATGTTGAAATTTTTTCATGTACTTATTGGCTGGTCGGTTTCTTTCTTTTCTTTTTCTTTTTTTCTTTCTTTTGCAGTGCTGGGGTGATGGAACCCAGGGCCTCATGCATGCTATGCAAGTGCTCACTAAGCAACATCACTGACCACAGTTGGTTCTTCTTAGTCTTCAGGTTTCATCTTTTCA
Source organism: Ictidomys tridecemlineatus (assembly GCF_052094955.1). Classification (NCBI taxonomy): domain Eukaryota; kingdom Metazoa; phylum Chordata; class Mammalia; order Rodentia; family Sciuridae; genus Ictidomys; species Ictidomys tridecemlineatus. The sequence continues at coordinate 54,747,990 of NC_135486.1, forward strand.
GAAAGAACTTTCCTAATAATTATCAAAATTATCAACATACCCCAATTTCTTATGTTTTGTATTCCCTTTGTATCTTTCAGAGCACTGGCCACATTCTGCTATGATTTGGTTGTTTGTGTACTTCACTTTGCCAAGCACAGTTTCTGGCACATAGTGGGGGCTCAATAAATATTTATTCAATGTACAAATCCATCAGTGAGAACAGAGACATGGAAATCAAGCAATGTGGTTGCCAAATGGCAAGCAGTAAGAAACAGGAAGTTAATAGATGAAGCCAGAAAAGGAGCAAACACAGAAAAAATAAAGGGTGGGCCTAGAGTCGGGTAGGATAATTCTCATGAACGCTGAGTTGAGTGTGGGAAGCAAGCTGAAATATAATGGGACAAATCTGGATGAAATATGCTCTTAGTCTTAAAACATGTGCATACCTTTTCACTTAGCAGCTCTATTCCTTGGAATGTATCCTGAGAGAAGAATGAGATGTGGAAAAATGTATGTCATGAAGATCCTTATTGTGGTATTCCCCCCTCGGAAAGTTGGAAACAACATAAATGCCCTCAATAGAGAATGCTTACATAATCCACCATGGTACCTCCATGTGGTGAAATACTGTGCTGCCACTGTCAACGAGAATATTGAGTAAAATGAATCAGATTTAGCTCAAATAGCCTTGGGAAGAAAGAAAACAGAAATCGGGATGGGAAATAGAAGTATGATTGAAAAACAATTTTAAAGGGTGGGTGTTCAGAGACCGATATGAAGGAAGATCCTTGGGAAAAGTTGAAAATGAGAACAAAGAGAAAAATTAGGAATCTGGACTCAGAAACTAGATAAACACAAGCTGAGTTAATGAAGAAAGTATCTATTTTTGCCCCATGTTTAGCCAAAATCAAAACCGGAAACCCAAATAAGAATGCCCTACCACCACCAGACAGCCAGATGATTTATGAGCACCTAGTCTGTGCCAGGTACTCTTGGGTGCTGGAAACATTCTATAACAAGTACATGGAGGTGAAGGAGACAAAAATTAGGTTGTCACTAATGATTAGTTGGTAACAAGTCTACAGAGTGTTGAGGACTTGTAATTAAATATAGGAATGAGGAACTATAGTGTAACGGGAATATAACAGAATATAACAGATACACCTGAACACTGGGGGTAAGGAGGCAACACTAAAGCCGAGACCTAAAGTGGCCACAGGAATGCTATGTTCTGAATGTTTGTATCCCCTGCCCAAATTCATATGTTGAAATTCTAACCCAGAAAGGTGATAGTTTTAGGAAGTGGGTCATTTAGGAGGTGACTAAACCAAGAGGGTAGAGCCCTCATGAATAGGATTAGTGCCCTTATAAAAGAGATTCCTGAGTTCTCCAAGTCTCTTCCACAACATGAGGACATAGTGAGAAAGTACCTCTGTGAAAGAAGAATTGGACCCTCATTGACATGGATTCTGCCAGGGCCTTCACCTTGGATTCCCAGCCTTCATTCAGTACTATGAGAAAAGAAGTTTTTGTTGCTTGTAAGTTACCTAGTCAATGGCATTTTATTATAGCTGTCTGAAGAGACTAAGCTAAAAGGGATAATTATGCCAGGAAGTGTTATGGGTGGTGGGAATTATGTTTGCAAAAGCCCTGAGGAGGCAGAAGGCCAATTTGACTGAGAAATGGAGTGGAGTTGGGGAAGAGTGTTATGCAAAGAGACTGGCAAGATGGACAGGAATCAGATCATGCAGGGTTTTGGAGGCCATGATAAGGACTGAGGATTTGGGACTTTATCTTAAGAGAAAGAAGATATCACTGAAAAACAATTTTTGAGGGCTGTTCATAGCTCATGGTAGAGAGCATGCTCCACATACTCAAGGCCATGAGTTCTATCACCAGCACCATAAGAAAAACATCTGTTTTTCTTTTATTGATGAATAACATGACAAGAGTCCCTTTTTCCCAGATAACCTTTTTGGGTATTCATCTAGCTTTTAATATTTGCTTTCAAGGTTGACCACAGTTTATGGGACTAGAAGTATCGGATTCTAAATTTCTAATAGGATCTTTTTTAAAAAGTAGACTTTAAATAAAAAAATAAAAGTAGAGTTTTATTAGAATAATATTAGAGTTTAAGATGGTTATGTCAAATGTTAATTTTTTTAAGTTGATAGATGATAATTATACAAATTTGTGATTGTCTTAGTTTGGATATGAGGTGTCCCCCCAAAAGTCCTGTGTTAATAATGCAGGAATGTTTGGAAGTAAAATGACTGGATTGTGAGTACTCTAACCTGTACAAAACATTCTAGTTTGAATGGACTGACTGGATCGTAACTATAGTAGGTGGGGAGTAGCTGGAGGATGTGGGTCACTGGGGACATGCTCTGTGGCCCCTCCCCCTTTCTCCTGGCTTTCTGGCCATGAACAACAGAGCAGTGTTCCATCATGTTCTTCCACCATGATGTTCTGGCTTATCTTGGGCCCAGAACAATGGAATTGGTCTGCCATGGACCAAACCTCCAAAGCAGTGAGCCAAAATAAACTTTTCCTCCTCTAAGTTGTTCTTGTCAGGTATTTTGGTCACAGCACAAAAAGCTAACTAACAGTGGGGTATGGTGTGATGTTTTGATACATTTGTACCCTGTGTATTGATCATCTCAAACATCTATCATTTCTCGTGATGAGAACTTTCAAAATCCTCTTTTAGCTAATTTAAGTTATATAATATAATTTTGTTGACAATTATCACAATAATACCCCTCTTTTTTTTTTTTTTTTTCTTTTCTGTGGCTATGGGAATCAAACCCAGGGCTCCAGCTTTCTAGGCGAGCACTCTACCACTGAGCCACACACAGCCCCTAGTAATCACCCTTATGTAAGATAAAACATCAGAACTTATTTCTCCTATCTGGCTATAAGTAGTAGCTTTTAATTCTTAAAGAGAGCAGACATTTCCCCCTTGATGAACATTTATAGAACATCTAAATAGCACCAATCTGTTTTCAGCTCTAGAGAGGACCCGTAAAGAAACCTCAGAACATGGGTCCCGGAACTCTCCTTTCAGGCCTTGAGGGAAAACAACCTCTTCCTTTTTCTTCAGCTTTATAATCTGACTTACTAAGGTACTGTCCAGCCAAAGGGTGACACAAGTTGTTGTGCGAGATTAACAATCCACATTATTGCCAGGTACAGTGGCACATACCTGTAATCCCAGTGCCTCAGCAGGCTAAAGCAGGAAGATGGCAAGTTTGAGGCCAGCCTCAGCAACTTAGCAAGACCTTGTCTCCAAAACAAAAAATAAAAAAGGGCTGGAATGTGACTTAGTGATGGAGCACCCCTAGGTTCAATCCCCAGTACTACAAACAAAAAAAAAAAAAAAAAAAGAGAAAAGTCTATGTTCTTGGTCATCCTCTAGAGTCTTTGCAGTAACTCCTCAGCCTTTAGTATTTAGCCTTGCTTCTCCTTACCACACATTTTAGGTGATCAAATGTTTCAGAAATAAATGATGACATACAAACATTTTTGAGATTTTTCTGACAAAGTTTGGGTGTCCCGTGTGGACCAGGGGTTCTCAATGAGAATGATCTGCACCAGGGGACATTTGGTAATGTCTGAGGCATTTTTCGATTTTCACTACTTGGGAAGGATAGTCTCCCCCAGGTGGAGGCCAAGGATGGTACTAAAACATCTTATGAGACACAGGACAGCCCCCTCACAGCAAAAAAAATATTTGATCTAAAAGGTCAACAGTGCTGAGGCTGAGAAATCCTCTTGTAAAGAATGAGTCAATAATTTTTTTAAATAATTTTTTAAATTTTTTGAGTTGTAGTTGGACACAATACCTTTATTTCACTTATTTATTTTTAATGTGGTGCTGAGGATCGAACCCAGGGTTTCCCACGTGAGAAGCAAGCACTCTACCGCTGAGCCACAACCCCAGGCCCTGAGCCAGTGATTTAACAGCCATGGGAGTGGAAGAGTGAAACTCCCTTTCTCCTCTCTCTCTGTCTCTCTCTCTCTCCCTTTTACTCATAAATACAGTAAAATTTAACAATAAGAACAACAACAAGGACTTTGGGGGAGGGAGGGATGAATAGGTGAAGCACAAAGAATTTTTACAGCAGCGAAATTATTCTCCCTGATATCAAAATGGTGGATATATGCTGCTATCCACTGGTTCAAAGCCATAGAATGTAAACATCAAGTGTGAGTCCTAATGCAACCATAAACTTGGGTCATAACGACATGCCGATGCAGGTTGAGCCACTACAACACTTGTAACATTGTGGTTGGGGGATGCTGGTGAAGGGTCATGGGAACTTTCTAATATTTTCTACTTAATCCTGTTCAAACTACCCATAAAAACAAAGCTCTTTTTAAAAATAAAGCTAATTGGAAAAACAAATTAGGATTTAAGAATCGTGATGGGTTTTCCACTGGTGTGTTATTTAAGAAAAGGGGATTTAAAAATTCACAACTAACATTTATCACCGGACATGTATAATTATAACTAAATCTCTCACTATAAAATTCTGAAAGCCATGTCATTACTAAAGGCAAAGGTCAAGTGTCAATGCCTGGGGTAGAACAGGGGTCACCATTTTATGGTCCAGGAAACACTAGCTCAGCAGATGCTAATAGGCCTGACTTGAAGGAAAGTGTTTGGGAAACCTTGAGACTGTTTTTGTTTTTGTTTTCTCCTTCCATGAAGAGCTCCTCAGGGTCTCTCAGAGGCCAATGTTCATTTGAATCCCTAAGGAGGCTTATAATAGGCAGCATTTCCCAGACTTCTGTGACCATAGGTCATTTTCCTTAAGGAACTTCTCAAGGGACTATTTTTTTTTTTTTATACACTAATGTTGAAGACACAGGAGAATCATTCATGTTGGTTAATAAAGTGGTCTTCATGGCTCAGGTCTCACCTCTGTCCCCTTATTTCCTTATTTATAGGCATCCTTGCTTGCTTGCTTGCTTGCTTTGATTGCTGCTATCTTTGCTCTCAATACTGTCATCTCCAAAAGCTTGCCCCATTCACCTGGAGCTGAGTGCCATGCTTGCTGTGGAGCCTCCCAAGCCCAGGTGATGGCCTATTCCTCAACAGTTCCATCACAGTGTGGCCAAGGGAACCTTCCTCGGTGCTCATGGGTGGCTAGTCCCGAGTCTCTTGCATGCATATATGCTTCCTGTGAGTTTGCATTCTTACCTCCTGAGCCCAGAGCTGGCCTCTGAGACAAGGTGTTGAATTTCATTCTCTTCCCATTACAGAGGAAATTCAAGTCCTTTTTGATGGGCTTGGGTAAATTTTCCAAGTGAGCTTCTCCAGGCCTGTCTCCTGACATTCCCTCCTTTGCCTACAGTACAGGGGAGCTCCTGTGTTTTTGTGAGTGGGTGAGCCTGTGCTATTCTGGGTCTCTCCTTCCTGGCTGCCAACAGAGCAGGTGTTTTTCATGGAACACTAGAGCTGCCAGGATCCATGCTGCTGCCTCCCCCTTTGTGCTTAACACTTGTGTCTGGGCTGCCTGGTGCTGCCAGGACTGTAGCTTTATTTCTCTATCTATCTTTCGTCTCCCATTGCATGAAAAGAAGAAGCAATCTGTCAGACAGATCCTCAGTTTTCTCCTTTGTCTTTAAAGGGGAGGGAAAAAAATTTTGATTTTTATTTTCTTAATATTTAAAGTGGAGAGCTGGACTTAGTGGTGCATGCTTATCGTCCTTGCTTCTTGGGAGGCTAAGGCAGGAGGATTGCAAGTTAGAGGCCAGCCTGGGCAACTAGTGAGACCCTATTAATAAGTAAATAAACAAACAAACAAACAAATAAATGGAATATCTGGCCAAACCCCTTAGAACTATTTCTCCCAGAAGACTAAAATGTGAGTGTGATTGTCTGCAGCTTTGCACTTTATCAAACATTTAGGAACTACTGAATACCCGGCACCCTGCTGGTTCTGGCAATAGAAAGATAAATAAGACAGTCTACGCTCAGAGGAGCAAGAAACAAGCAGTTTCCATGGAGTGGGCAATACTGTGAGTGCTCTGTGCACAGGGGCCCCAGGATCCCAACCTACCCCCCTGGGGCTTTTGGGTAGGTCCCTCCCAGGAAGAAGATGCCCTGAGTCAAGTCTGTGGTCAGAACTCCTATTGAGACATAGTTCATTTAGCTTCCTAACTAATATTCTATTTTCAACTTCTATTGTATAACACATATAATTGGGAACATTTTATTTATTTTCACTTATTTTCCTTTTTTTTTTTTTTTTTTTTGCACTAGTGGGGATTGAACCTAGGTGTTTTTTTACCCATGGAACTATATCCCCAGCCCTTTTTATTTTTAGACAGGGTCTCACTGAGTTGCCCAGATTGGCCTTGAACTTACTTTCTTCTTTCTTTCTCTCTCTCTCTCTCTTTTTTTTTTTTTTTGGTATCAGGGATTGAACCCAAGGTTAAGTGCAAGGGCACTTAACCACCAAGCCACATCCCCAGCCGTTTCTTATTTTTTATTTTGAGACAGGATCTCACTAGGTTGTTTACAGCCTCACTAAATTTCCAAGGCTGACTTTCAATTTGCAATCCTCCTGCCTCAACTTCCAGAGCTGCTGAGGTTAGAGGCAAGAGACACCACACCTGGCTTTATTTTCACCTTGATTAAAATCTTAAGGATTACTGCTAGATGAATGGCTGCCATTGCTGAAGTTCTCATTTTGTCAAAAGCCCCAAGAGGGTGCCAGATGTGATCTCAGCTAACAATCAGGGAAGGAGCTGAGGCAGGAGGATTGCTTGGGCCCAGGACCTCAAGCCTAGCTCGCCCCCCCCAAAAGAAAAGTAGCAAGAGGAAACTCTAACCAAATATCTTAGGGATCAAAAACTACATTTATGACTTTAAAATTTATATTTTACAGGGGTTCCAGCACCACACAAAAAATAAATAAATAAATAAAAGAGACATAGTCAGCACACATGTTCATTTTTACACTCAGGCCTGTGGATGGCCTCTTGAAACTCTACTAAAATGACAGGAAAGAAAAGAGAAATTGGTCAAAGAGAACAGAAAAGGATGTAATAATAGATGAGAGGTAAGGCATACACTTTGTGACTATGAAAATCAGATGAAGCATGTGACTCATACAGAGAGGGGATTAGCCCCACCAGATCAGAGGAGGGTACAGATGTATTTTCAGAATCCCGGAAAGGCTTAGAGCTGGGAGAGACCAGGTTCTGCTGAGTGGAGATGGAAATCGAAACTGGTTTGAAGGGTTTTTAAGTTCCCCTTCCTCTTGTCTCCACAAAGCCAGGTGAAAACTACTCTCTACAGTACCCCAGCCCTTGCTTGGCCACGAGGTCCACAAGTTGATTCTGGAGCAATTAACTGTAGCAGTGCAGACCTCAGGGAGAGATGGCATTCTGGGAGACGGACAGCGAGTTATGTGAAAGTGCATGTGGATCCATCCCCACCTGCTCCCAGGGGGCCACCATCCAGGTGTGCAATAACCCCATCCTGCCTTCAGGGAGAAGAATGAGTCTTTCTGGGAGAAATCGTTCTGCTAAAATACTGACTGGTGGCCTGGGGAGGGGTCTCCCTGTCACTCTGGAGTGAAGCTCAACATGGCTACATCTCACTTGTGTTTCCTTCCAGCTTTGTAATGAGACTGTTTACTGTGAACAATCCTGCAGAGATTGCTGGACATTTGAGTGAGGCCTCCCATAGGAAAGATAGAAATTAGAGTAAGCAAGTAGCGGGAAAGAGTGAAGAAAAGAAAGACAATGCAGAAAATGGACAAAAAAATTAGCAGAAGTAAGTGAAATTGGTATCTTCAGAGAGAGGAAATAAAATGACAGACATTTTTTAATAAGTAAATCTTCTATAACAGAAAAATGGGAAGTAAGAGAGAAAAGAATTTAAAAACTAAAGGATTAATCCAGGTAGTCTATAGCCAATGCTAAGTAGGAATTTTAGAAATAGAATGGGGAGGAGAAAATTACCAAAGAAATATAAATTTCCCAGTGACCAGGCCTCTAGGTTCAAAGGGCCTGTCCAGATAAATGAATAAAAAGGAGATCTAGCTAAGTCATATCCATATAATATTTCAGGACACCAGAGACAAAGAAGAAAAATACTAAAAGTCTGGATAGAAGTGGGAAAAATATCATATGTACCGTTATCCCTTGGTATTTGTGGAGGATTGATTACAGGATCACTGAGGGTGCTAAAATTTACAGACTCAAATCTCTTATATAAAATGGTATGGTATTTGCATAGAACCTACAAACAACCTTCTGTATACTTTATTTTTTATTTTTTTAAATTTGTTCTTTTTAGATATACATGACAACAGAGTGTATTTTTGCATATTATACATACATGGAGTATAATTTCTCATTCTTGTGGTTGTACATGATGTGGAGTTACACTGGTCATGTATTCATATATGACATAGGAAAGTTATGTCTGATTCATTCTACTGTCTTTTCTATTCCCATATCCACTTTCACTTCCTTTTGTCTAATCCAGTGAAATTATATTCTTCTTCCACCCCTTATTATGTGCATCCCCATATCAGAGACAACATTCAGCATTTGGATTTTGGGGATTGGCTTATTTCACTTAGCATAATAGTCTCCAGTTCTATCCATTTACTGGCAAATGCTGTAATTTCATTCTTCTTTATGGCTGAGTAATATTCCAATGTGCTTCTGTATATTTTGAATCATCTCTAGATTACTTACAATACCTAATATAATGTACATGCAAAAAAAAGTTATTATACTATAGTTAGGGATTAATTACAAGAAAAAAATCAGCATGCATTCAGTACAATTTTTAAAAAATGTTTTCAATCTGTGGTTGGTTGAATCTGTACATGCAGAACTTATGGATATGGAGGGCCAAAGTGCAGGTTCTGGAATCAGAATGGCAATGGAATTCTCAAGGATAGCATTAGAAACTATCAGATAATGAAACAAGGTACTCAATATTGGAGGGAAAAAAATAACTTTTCAACCTAGAATTCTTTTTTGAAAAAAAATGACTTTATTTTGTTTGTTTATTTTTTTAATGTGGTGCTGAGGATCGAACCCAGTGTCTCACATGTGCTAGGCAAGTGCTCTACCACTGCACCACAACCCCAGTCCTCATCAAACTAGTAACTAAATGATAGAGTAGAATATGGACATTTTCATTTCCAGGCTATGCTTCCTCTGGAGCCACTGAGACAATGGTCCCCCAAAATGAAGGAGAAACCTAAGGAATAGAAAGATGATTGCAGAGTGAGGAAAAAGGAGATGGATCATAGGAGGGAGGGGAAAGGAGTCTCAGGACAGCAGCTGCACCTAGAGAGCAACCAGTCCTGAAAAGAAACCAGACCAGATAGCCCCAGTAGGAGGTCTGAGGAAAAAAGGAAACTGGTAGGTAGGCTTCTTGTTGTGTTTGACCAGGTAGAAAATCTTATGCAAGGGCTGGGGGATTGTGGCTCAGTGGTAGAGTGCTCACCTAGCATGCATGAGGCACTGGGTTCGATCCTCAGCACCACATAAATGTAAAATAAAGATATTGTGTCCACCTATAACTAAAAAAAATAAATATTAAAAAAAAAGAAAATCTTATGCAAGGGATTTTGCAATTCAGTTGTAGAATGTAGAAGGAAACAGTAACAATGACATGGGAAATTGAACAAATGGGAAATTAAACAGTAAAATAAGGTGAACGAGTATTGTGGTTACTATTGTTATGGGACCACTCAATCCCAAACTTGGTGGCTTTAAACAAGAACAATCGTTTGATTTATAACCTCTCAATTTCAGTGGGTCAGGATTTCAGGAAGGGTTCTGCTGGGCAGTTCTGGATAGAGGTCTCTCAGGTCGTTGCTTTTGGTTTCAGGAAATGGATCTGGAGCTTGGACAGCAAGAGGGGCTGGAGCAACTGGGTCCTGGCCAGTCACCTTTTCTTCTTTGTGTAGTCTCGGGGTTTCTTTATGTGGTTCCCCCCCCACCCCGTAGGCTAATTGGTGCTTTTACATAGCTTAGTGACCTCAAGGCAGTTGGACTGTTAGCATGGCAGCTGAGGTCCCAGGAACAAGACCATCACATGTGTCTCTGAGGGTTAATTTTATGTATCAGCAGGACTGGAGCACAGTATGCCTACATATTTGTTTCACATTATTTCTGGGTGTTTCTGGAAGAGATTAGCATTGGAATCAGTACATGGAGTAAAGCAGACTGCCCTCCTCAATGTGTTGTTGGTAGTAGTAGTACTTGTCCAGTCCACTTAGGACCCAAATACAAAAGAAAGGTGGAGGAAGGGGAGGCATTGAGCAAAGCTGCCTTCCAAAAAGGTAGAGGAAGAAGGGAGGATTTACTCTCTCTGCCTGTCTGCTTGAGGTGGGATCTTCTCTTGCCCTCAGTGCACCCGATTCTTAGGCCTTCTAATCCAGACTGGAATCTACACCAGTAACTAGCTCTTTGCCCTCAGGCCTTTAATCTATACCAGCTGCCTTCCTGGGTCTCTAGCTTGCAGATGGCAGATTGTGGGACTTCTCAGCTCCCATGATCATGTGAGCTAATACTTAAAATGCATCTCTTTAGATATATAGATAGATAATCTTTTATTGATTCTGTTTCTCTGAAGAACTCCTGAATAGCACAGCATCACGTGTGCTATACTTTAAATAACCTAAGCATTTACAAAAATACATCCAGGTTGAAGAAGAGGAAATATAGACACCACCAATTCTATGAAGTGTCACCATCTCACTCAAAGAAGAGCTTTGAGACAGGAGCTATCACTGCAGCCACCTATAGAAAGTGCAACAATCCATCACAGGCAGGGAATTGCTTTTTTTTTTTTTGCAATAAGCCTTATAGTACTGTTTGACTATTTTAACAATGTGTGTGTACTCTTCTTATGAAAATAAAAATGAAGTGGGTATAGAGAATCTTACTACCTTTTGGCAAATGAGAAAAATGCTGGCAGATATGTCAAGAGAATACCTGAGGTAGGGTTTAGGATTAAACCAGATCCATTTACCTTAACCCACAGCTCCGTTTCTTCACTGCTAATCCAATAATTAAGGGAGTCACTATCATGTATATGACAGCCTATCTACAAATGGGCTGGCTCCCCAACTTCAGCATTTTTAGCTTTACCTGCTAGCTTGAATATTAATATTATTAGTATTAACTTTGTAAATCATCAAATCTCAACTAAGCAAAGATAAAACAAAGATGCTGTTGCTGTCTAATGTGGGGCTCAGGGTACCTGAGAAGTGAATTTGGCTTTTCCTGTGGTAGACTGGAACTAGACTTGAGCTTAGGAGCATTCAGTCTTAGGATGGGACTTTTGAATAACTACTTGAAATATATACACAGTAGCCAAATTAAAACACAAAGCAAATCCAAACTCTTTCGAACAAACTCTTTCGAATGCTCCCTTTGCCCATTCTTTACACATCCTCCTGCACAAACCACCAGGAGAGGACATTGAACTTATACCTGTGATAGCCCAAGACATGAACCACCAGTCTCTAAATCTTTTCCTCTAGTCTATTGCCATTGCCTGCAAGTTGCATCACTCTGCCACTCACATCTATGGAGCAGCTACCACTACTCCCAGACCACAGCCAAGGACCAGGACATAACTCCTGGGTGGGCCAAGTATATTGTTCAAATTTGTACATGGTCAGTGGAGCATAGAATGCACCAGGCAAAAAAAACATGAGATGTAAATTGAAGCAGGAGGAAGAAGAAAAAGAGTCCCCAAACTGAATAGCTAAAATTTTGAACAGAAGTTGATCCTGCTTATTTCACTGAAAATGATTAAGGGGCTGGAGAAGTAGCTCTATGCCTAGCAAGTGCAAAGCCCTGGATATAATCCCCAGCAACTCTCCACCCTACCCCACTCTACCTCCCCCCAAAAAAAAAGAGAAAAGAAAAGATGATCTTTATGACTTTCTGATTAGAAAGATAAGGTATCTGGCAATTTTATGTTGTTCAGAGGCAGTTTCCCTCCTTTTTGTGTGTATGTGATTCTGGGGATTGAACCCAGGGCCTTATGCACATAAGACAAGCGCTCTACCAACTGAGCTATATCCCCATAGTGGGATAGGAAGAGGGAGCATGGGAGGAACAGACAAACTCTAGATAGGGCAGAGGGGTTGGAGGAGAAGGGAGGGAACTTGGGGTAATTAATTATAGTTGAATGTGATGATCATTATTATCCAAAGTACATGTATGAAAACACGAATTGGTATGAGTATACTATGTAGACAACCAGAGATATGAAAAATTGAGCTCTATATATGTAATAAGAGTTGAAATGCATTCTGCTGTTATATATTAATATAAATAAATAAATAAATAAGAAAAAAATATAAGGTATCTGGAAACCTGGATTGAAGCTCTGAGGTAAGTGAGATTTTAGTGCCATATAGCAAAGAGTCAGTTATTTCTATAATCTGCTTTTAATTTATTCCTTTATTTTTGCTGCTCTGGGAATTGAATCCCAGGTGTTCTACCACGGATCCAAATCCTTTTTATTTTATTTTGAGACGGATCTCACTAAGTTGTGCAGGCTGGCCATGAACTTGTTATCCTTCTGCCTCAGCCTCCTGAGTTGCTGGGAGTTGCTCCCAGTGTGCACCTGGCTAAGAGCTGCTTTTAAAGAAAACAAGGGCATAAGTCAGGCAAAAAGGCATGTGCCTGTAACCTCAGGTTTCATGCCAGCCTGGTGACATAGTGAGACCCTATTAAAAGAAAGAGAAAGGAAGGAAAGAAACAAAATGAAATAAGGTTTGTGAGATGGGGAGTAGGGAGGCAAGCAAGAGTGGAACCTAATAACTCAGAAATTCTGTTGTAAATATAATGGCTCAGAATGATCTTCAAAAGAGTCCAAGTCAGAAATATCACAAATAAGGGAAAGGAAAGAGAACTCCTTTGGCAGTGCTAGGGAAGCTGTGTTGGTTGTAGGATAGCGGCAACAGGTGGAGCAGTTCTAACCTCAGAACAAAGGATGAGTGTTCCCATTCGTGGCTGAAAAGATGTAATTCCTCTAGCCACTGAATTAGGGCTGCAATATAGAGCCCAGCCTTGAGATGAGAAAATGGACATATAATACCCGGAGAGAAGGATAACAGGGGCTTTGAGGTGTTTCTAGGAGGAATTTGTTGGAACTCAGAATCTCTGCAAAGCTGAGTATTGAAAGTGATATAACTTTGTTAGGGATGTATTATGTTCCTCCAAAACTCATGTTGACATCCTAAAATCAAGGTTCAGAGAATGTGACTGCTATATTTTGTGTTCCCCCATGTATTAAATCTTGTCCCCCCAACCTATGTATTAAAGACTTGTTTTCCAGCTTGATACTCTTGGGAGGTGGTGGAATCTTTAAGAGATGGGGCCTAATGGGGGTTCTTCAAGTCATTGTGGGTATGCCTTTGACAGGAATAGTGGGACCCCAGCCACTTCCTCTTTCTCTTTTTCATTTTCCAGCCATGAGTTGAGCATTTCTGCTCTGCCATGCACTTCTGCCATATGCTTCCACCATGATGTGGTACCATAGCCCCAGAACTACAGGTCAACCAATCATGACTTGAATCCTCTAAAACTATGAGCCAAAATAAACCTTTTCTCTTTAGAAGTTGATTATCTCAGGTATTTGTTATAGTAACAAAAATCTTACTAACATGGAAACATTATTTGGAGATAGGACCTTTAAAGATTAAGGCCAGGCATGGTGGTATACACCTATAATCCCTGTGATTTGGGAGGCTGTCGCAGATTAGCAAATGCCAGGCCAACCTCAGCAATTTAGTGAGGTCCTAAACCACTGAGTGAGAACTTGTCTCAGAATAAAAAAGAGCTAGAAATGTGGCTTAGTGGTAAAGCACTTCTTGGTTCAATCTCCAGTATCAAATAAATAAATAAGAGCTAATTAAGGTCAAATGCAGTCATATGGGTGGGACCTAATCCAATCTGATTGGCATTCTCCTAGGAAGAGGAAATTTGGACACACAAAGAGAGACATGAAGGTACAGAGAAGAAGACCATCTAAGGATGCAGTGAGATGACAGCCATCTACAAGCCAAGGAGAAAGACCTTGGGAAAACCTAACTCTGCCACCATATTGCTCTTAGACTTTCAGACTCTAGAACAATGAAGAAATAAAATTCTGTTGTGTAAGCGGCCCCATATGTGGTGTTGTGTTACTGTGCTCCTAGCAGACTAATAACACACTGTTTTACAGCATTACCTAGTTTGTAATCTGAAATTTCCTCGGCTACAATGAAATTTAATTGTGTGCCTGATCTGACTTTGCGGACCAAACCACAGGGGCCAGAATAGGGAAAATGGCAGCAAGGAAATATGTCCTCATACATTTGAACTGGTCATTGGAAGAGTTTGACTGTCACTCTAAAAACTTCAGAGTTTATTCAGTAAGTATGATGAAGCATCAAAAGCACAAGAGGTGGGGCTGGGGATGTAGCTCAAGCGGTAGTGCGCTTGCCTGGCATGTGTAAGGCCCAGGTTCGATCCTCAGCACCACATACCAACAAAGATGTTGTGTCCGCCGAGAACTAAAAAAAAAAATAAATATTAAAAAATTTCTCTCTCTCTCTCTCTCTCTCTCTCTCTCTCTCTTTAAAAAAAAAAAAAGCACAAGAGGTAATGATATTGGCAGTTTAGAAAGTAAACTGAAAATCACAGAGAAGAAGAGGAGGGACAGAAGGAAGTCCAGAAGTTAGAAGTAGTTGGAAACTTTTGCAATTCAAGACAGATAAATAGGACCTGAATGAGGGCAAGCACCATGAAAATTGGGAAAACATATGGATTTTTCCTGAGATACGCAAAGGTAAAAGAACTAGGTAACTTATTGAGTGTGTGGGGTAGGGAACATCAATGATAAAGTCAAGGTTTCTGGCTCAGGTAATGTGTTAGCTTTCTATTGCTGCTATAATGAATTACCATAAATCTAGAGCCTTAAATAATACAATTTGTTCTCTTACAGTTCTGGGGGTCAGAAATCTGATATGTGTCTGACTGGGCTAAAATCAGACTGCTGCAGAGCTATGTTTTTTCTCTGAAGGCTCAAATGAAGAATCTGTATTCTTAGATTTCCAGTTTTTAAAGGATGAGCATATCCTGGGACCCTGGCTTTCTTCTTCCATGTTCAAAGCCAGTAATGGCATATGAAATTTTTCTTATTTTTATTCCTTGACCTTTTTTGGGCAGGGGGTGGGGAGTGGGCAGGGATTATACATCTTTATGGTTCTCCACTTTTTTTTTTTGGCACTGAGGATTGAATCTAGGGGTGCATAACTGCTGAGTAACAGCCTCAGCCCTTTTTAAAAATATATTTTATATACAGACAGGGTCTCACTGAGTTGCTAAGTGCCTCGCTAAATTGCTGAGTCTGGCTTTGAACTTGGGATTCTCCTACCTCAGCCTCCAAGCCACTGAGATTACTTGTGTGCACTGCACCTGGCTGGTTCTCCATTTTGAAGAATTCATTTGGGCTGAGGATGTGGCTCAGTGGTGGAGTGCTTGGCTAGCGTGTGTGAGGCCCTGGCATGTGTGGGTCCTAGCACTGCAAAAACAAAACAAAGCTACAACAAGAAAACAACTTTAAGGATTTATGTGATTAGACTAGACCCACCTGGATAGTCTAGGAGAATCTTTACATCTCATAATCAGTAATGAACGATGAATCACATCTGCAAAGCCCCTTTTGCCATGTAAGGTAGCATATTCATAGGTTCTATGAAATTAGAGTATAAATATCTTAGGGGTACATTATTCTGTTTCTCATGGGTATCATAGAGTAGAGTTTTTCAAACTGGTCCATTTAGTGGGTTGTGAAATCAATTCAATAGGGCACCCCACCATTTTTTTAAAAGGGACATAGAAATTAAGAGGATACAATGCACGAAGTAAGAGTATGAATGTTTTGTGAAACCTCAATTTATTTTTATGTGTGTATGTACTGGACTTTGATATAGAAAATATTTTGTACTGAAGGTCACCGGCAAACATATCTGAAAGCTATTGACTTGAGAAGAGAATGATGAGAGTTACACAAATAGAACATGATGCTATTAACTAATGTTTACTGAATGCTTGCCATGAGCTATGCCTGTTCTAGGTGCTTCCCATGCATTAACTCATGTAATCTTCTCACCAACCCAACAAAGTCATCATTTCCATGTTGTAAATAAGGGCACAGAGAGAGACTTATCTTCTTGAATAACATCACACATCTAGAAAATTGACAGCTGGGATTCATCCCAGACAGTCCAGCTCCTAGCTCCTAAGTCTATATAGATACTTCTGCAGTTTCTAGAACCCCAGGACCCAAGGAGGAAGTTAAGTCTGTCTCTCTGGTTCATCCAGCTATCCTGAAAATTACTGCTTATGCATACTATCATATTTAAAATAGGAAATACCAATAACTGCAAAGCAGAAACCAAACTTCTTACATAACTCCAGATGCAGGTATTTTCTGGAATGATGGAGAAGACTCAATCCAGAATCTACAGTGAGCTTCCGTCTGAACTTTGTCTAAGAAACTGGAGTGTATGTGTAACAGCCACCATTAAAACTGATCTGTATGAACATAATATTGTTCCCTAAATGTCTTTAGCAATAAAAGATTTATCAATACATAAACATTCTTAAGACAAAAACATGCAATATGCCACATATCATAAAAACACATGTACAAACTATATTGTACTTCAGTGGAAGATGTTCTACTTATTATCAGTGATCAAATAACAATTACAGATTAACCACTTTGCTTTTTACCATGGAAACAGGAAAAAAAAGTGTTGACCTCTTTCCCTTGAAGAAGGTATAGAAATAAAAGATGAAATATTCATTTTTCTTTATGATCCACTTTGTCCCAAAGTCATAAAATTAACAAAGTTAGGAAATTTTCTTTTCTCTCCCTCCCTTCATCCCTCCCTCCTTCCTTTTCTTCCGGTCTTTTCCTCTCTTCTCTTCCTCACTTCTCTCTTTTTCTCTGTCTCCCTCTTTTTTCCTCCCTCCCTTCCTTTCCTTTTTGGTGCTGAGGATTGAGCTACACCCCTGGCACCAGTAAACTTTATTTCATGAAATGTAAAATGGAGGTAATGATTCCTACCTCAGAATTGTGAGAATTTTTTGAGGTAATGTACACCAAAGTTGATTTGTAAACTATAGGGTGCTAAGATATGAGCTAACTACATTTGCAGGTTTATTTGTTTGCCAAACACTGATACAATACTTAATAGGAGCTTGGCATTGTTTTGCAAGTATTGCAATATTAGCTTTGCAAGTATTAATCTATTTAATATTCAACATGTCTTATTTTTATAGGCAAGGAAACTGAGACATAGAGAGGTTAGGAAACCTGTCTGAGTTCAAAAAGCTAGTAAAGAAATCAGGATTCTTCCTTCGGCAGCCTAGTTGTAGAGCCTGCTCTTAACCTCTATGCTATGTTGCATTATTATTCTAATGAGACATCCTTCTGGATGTCTAAGGCATCAGACATATGGAGACCAAAAATATCTCCAACTTTTTACCCAACTATTGTCACTCTCCATCTCTTTTCATGTTCCCTATCCATTGAAAACCAGGGTTCAAGGTCTTTCCTCCATTGGACCAATCTCAGCTGGGCACTGTGGCACATGTCTGTAATCCCAGCAATCTGGGAGGCTGAGGTAGGAGGATTGCATGTTTGAGGTCAGCTTCAGTAACTTAGCTGAGACCTGTCTCTAATTAAAAGGTCAGCTTCAGTAACTTAGTGAGACCTGTCTCTAAATAAAATATTAAAAAGGGATGGGGATGTGGCTCAATGGTTAAGCACCCCTGGGTTCAATTTCTGATAACAACAACAACAAAAGGAATATTCTTTATTACTCTGATTAACTTTTTTAAAAATATTTTTTGGTTGTTGATGTACATTTATTTATTTGTTTATTTGTGTATTTATTTATTTATATGTGGTGCTGAGGATTGAACCCAGTGTCTCATACATGCTAGGCTCTGCCACTGAGCCACTTTTTTTTAACAATTTCTTCTTCTTTTTTTTTTTTCTTAGTGCTGGGGATAGAACTCAGGGCCTGTGCAAGCTAGGCAAGTACACTACCACTGAGCTATTTCCAGCCCAATCTCTTATTTTTTATTTAACAAATATTGAACACATATTAAATGCTAGCTGCTTGGAATATAGATAAATAAGACCTATCTATCTAGTTACAGTATATTTTACATACAAAGGGTGACTGGTTTGAATGCTGAGTATATTTTTATACTATTTTTTAAATGTATTATTTTTAATGACAAAGAATTTTTTTCAATATTTATTTTTTAATTCTCGGCAGACACAATATCTTTGTTTTTATGTGGTGCTGAGGATCGAACCTGGGCAGCACACATGCCAGGCCAGCACCCTATCGCTTGAGCCACATCCCCAGCCCTATTTTTATACTATTAGGTAAGTTCAAGAGTGCACCTTTTTGTTTTACCCATACCAGGTACTCTACAAATAGTTATTGAGTTGAAATATTAGATTTGAGTAGGTTCTGATTCAAAAGTATATCTATGTTTAATCATCACTTTCCCCGCGTTTTTTATGGTGCTGGGGATCAAACTCAGAGCCTTGAGCATGCTCACCTCTCAAATTAGCACTTTTAAAAAATTTTGTGTAAAATATGCATAATAAAATTTATCATTTAAAAAATTTAAGTGCACATTTTAGTGGCATCAAGTACATTCCTGTATTGTGCAACTGGCCACCACCATCCCTCTGCAGAACTTTATCATCCTCCCAAATGGAAACTTTGTACCCATTAAACCATAACTCCCCATTCAACAAAAATTTTTATATTCTTTCATGCAGCATGTATTTATTGGGCTGGGAGTGTGAGTCAGTGATAGAATGCTTGCCTGGCATGCGTGAGGCCCTGGGTTGAAAACCCAGCAACACACACACACACACACACACACACACACACACACACACACACACACGGTGCACGCGGGCGCACGCACACAATCAAAACAAAACAAAAAAACACTATAAGCCTTTATTGAGCACCTATGATTCAACCTGGTGTCATTGTGGGAGGTCTGGAAAGAACAAGAATGTCTGCCTGAGGGTACCGATCTAGGGAGAGAGACAAACGTGAAGTGCTAACTTCACCTCTAACTGTTCCCACGTAGCAATCATTTTGCACTGATAAGACTCCTATGAGCAGGTAGACTTTCCCAACAATTCCAGTGTAATAAGCACTAGGGAAAGGCAGGTGGGGGCTGCTGAGGAAGAGGAATACTCGGTTTGGAGGACACAACTTGGTCAGGGCAGTAAGAGTTACACTGAGATGTGAGGGATGAGTCGAGTCCGTGGATGGAGTATTTCCTGGGCTGGAGGTGCACGGTGCAGCTCAGTGGTAGACAGCTTGCCAAGCTCCAGGGAGGCGCTGGGTTTCATCCCCAGCACTGTGGGGGAGGGAGGGACAAAAGGTGGAGGAGGGAGAGAAGGGAGTCCGGGAGGGAAGAGATTTCCAGCAATAAGGACAGCTCGGCAGGAACTGGGAACAGATGGGTTCCTCAGGGCCGAGGAAGCACAGAGAAGTTAGAGATAAGACTGGAAACCTAGCAGACCCCCAACCCCCACCCAGTCAGTGCCCTGTGCCGAACACAGTGGAAAGCCACTTAGATCTGGAAGCAGGGACACCAAAAAGATCAATCACCCTGGCGCCTTCTTAATGACTGATTCATTTTTTTTCTGGGGCTCTCTATTATCATGCTGATGGCAAGTGCGGCCATCCACAATAGAAAGATCACAACTATTTATGTCGCAAAATCCTTCTGTATTTATATTTGCAGTTCCCCATTTTGGGAATTCACATGTCTCGGGCGTAAATGGTATCACCCGACTCCGAAGACCTGACAAAGAGAAAACCACTGCAAATGAGTCCCATCAAACCTTTCTCACGTCAGGAAAAAAAAAAATCATACCACGTCTCTGTTAGATCAAAAGTGCAAGCCTAAAACTGTAAGCCTCACTGGCCTCTCTCTCTCTCTCTCTCTCAACTTGTTGATTCATATCCTCCCTAGGGGCAGGGCGGCAAATTCCCTCAGTTCCTTCTGGACTGGCATAAATTACGATTCTATTTACAGAGTGCTTAATTAGCTTGCCTAGGCGATATTATCCATCATAATTTGGGAGAGAATTTGTTGTAAACTCTTCTGTTGTAGGGATAACTGGGCTGCCCCAGTGTTTATGTGATAAAGGCCAAGTTTGGAAGTTCAGTTTCTGGAGGGGAAGAGGAGGATCAGTTAAATACACCCTTGACACTCTGCAGCTCACAGCCCAGCGCCAGGGATCAGGGAGTAGTCCCAAGCAAGAGTGGGTGGCCACGCAAATTCATCCCCTTTACCATAAAGAAAATGGTCCCTGCTTGATGGGTAATCGGTGACATTATCTTCATATTTTAAAGCACTATACTCATTAAAAATTTTTTTGTTTTAATTGTAGTTGGACACAATACCTTTATTTTATTTTTATGTGGTGCTGAGGATCGAACCCAGCGCTCTGAACGTGCTAGGCGAGCGCTCCACTGCCCCCCCCAACACACTATTCTCCTTTTTTTGAGCCTTATCGCTTTTCTTTCTTTCTTTCTTTCTTTCTTTCTTTCTTTCTTTCTTTCTTTCTTTCTTTCTTTCTCTCTCTCTCTCTCTCTCTCTCTCTCTCTCTCTCTCTCTCTCTCTCAAGATTATCTATAGTAATTACAGTGCTTCTGCAAAATACTATGAATAAGGAACCCAGCTATCTTTTTTCTTTTGCAGGAATGGTGGCTTTGAACCCTGTGCACAAGATAAGCATTCCAGAGTCAAGAACTTCTCAAGATCATTTGTTTAGATACGACTGTAAAATTCCAAGAAAAAGATGAGCTGAGTGTGGTCTTACCTTCTGATGGAAATAAGGTGTAGTTTATGAAACAACAACTATGGTCAACTTATTCCTAGAGTTACCAAACTTAAGTTGTAAAGCCTTTTAATAAGTACTATGTTATCACTCAATTTCAAATTGAGATGGGTAGAAAAGAACTTTCAGCCCTTTTCCCAAATGCCCGTTTGATGAGCAGGTAATAATTAGATGAATTGCTAGGCATTTTTATAGTTTAGAATGTTCACATATCTGATTTTTACCCCTCAGGAACAGCTGTAATTCTCATTTTATAGATTAAAAAGCTGAGGTTGAAAAAGTAAAGCAAGTTTGCCTCAGATTACCTGGCAGGTAATGGGTGCAGACAGCCATTTGCTGAGACCTGTTGGATACACAGGGGCTCACCTAGGACACCAAACAAACTAGTCATCCAGCATTCCCCCTTTGAGAAAGTCAGTCAGTGAGAGAGACATAGAAATGGATAATTATTAAACCAAAAGGCAAGGATATCAGCGGAGATTTTGAAAGCTCAGAAGAGGCCCACCTAATCCAGACAGGGATCAGAGAGGGGAGTAGAGGGGGGGATAAGGAAAATCTTCCTGGAGGAAGTGGCACCTCGACTGAATCTTAAGACAGAAGAAGCCTGGCCTCACACAATCTCAGAACCATTTGAGAATGAGATTATGAGATATTATTTATATTTGCAATATATGTTATTAACAGGTGATACAGCTAGGCAGGAAACCAGGGAGATAGCTGTTAGAAAATGCAGAATCATTACTTCTTGCTAAAAACCAAAAAAGTTCTAAAATTCTCATGCGTTCTCTCCTTGTCCCCTTGCTTCTGGTCCTGGAACTGTCCTACCCCTGGACAGGTGAAACTACCCAAAGGGGAATCTGCCTTCCTTCTTTCAGGTAACACACTTCCCTTTGTGATTCCATTTCACTTCAGAACTCTCCCTGGTGTTCAGTTTGACCCTGTTTCAACAGTATAAAGATGTAGGGGAAATGGAAGCAAGTATCCAGGCAGGCATTACACACCTTGCTAAGGTTGACTTTGCTTCTGTTTTTTATTTATGTACTTTATAATCTGAATGGATTATTTTTATGGGTGAAGGGATGAAAGGAACTGGTTCAAGGTTGAATGACTTCATGTTCACTTATCCAAAGAGATAAAAAGATGGGCATTGTGTGGCCCTTTCGCTTAGTAATGACTATGCCCACTCTGACAGCATATTCTATCTTCATTCTACTGTGGAGAATTAACCCAACTGGTTTTTGGCTATATTTTCTAAGATCAGATGGTCTTGTCAAAATCCAAACAAATATCACTGAGGTGTAAGGAAATCCTAGGAATTATTATTTTTTCTTTTTTCTTTCTTTCTTTTTTTTCTTTTCTTTTCTTTTCTTTTCTTTCTTTCTTTCTTTTTTTTTTTTTTTTTGATACAGGGGATTGAACCCAGGGGTGCTTAATCATTGAGCCACATCTCTATCTCTCTTTTATATTTTATTTAGAAACCAGATCTTGCTAAGTTGCTTAAGGCCTGGATAAATTGCTGAGGCTGGCTTTGAACTCCATCCTCCTGCCTCAGCCTCCCAAGCTTCTGGGATTATAGGTGTGCTCCATTGTGCACAGAACCATTTGAGGATGAGATTATGAAATATTATTTATATTTACAATATATGTTATTAATAGGTGATACAGCTAGGCAGGAACCCAGGGAGATAGCTGGTAGAAAATACAGAATCATTACTTCTTGCTAAAACCCAAAAAAGTTTTAAGTAATCTTTCTTCACAGCCTCTTTGTCCTTCTTAAGATATAATCGATCCATTTGACCTGAGTTGCTGTGGCCTTCATCACTTCTTAACTATTTAAATATTAATTTCCTAACTGGTCTTTCAGTCTGTGTCCCCTTCAAACCCTTTACCCAGGGCTTCCAAATACATTGCCAAAGGTATGATTTTTTTGTTTGTTTGGTTTTAAGATCTAATACTGTTGGTCCTATCGAAATTTAAAGAGATGAACATAAAAATGAAATTTTTCTATTTTCCTTAAAAAAATGGGAAAAAAACCCATGAAGGGTCCTGTATTCTAATGGCCATAAGTGATTACCTCCTTTAAATAGGAGCCCATGCTCCAGTTCTCCAAAATTTCTATCACTTTCTCTGGTGTTCATGACCTGAGGCCAAGTGTCAATTGCCATGCATCATCGCGACTACAGTTTTTATTACCCTGTTCCTCTTCATTTATGTTTTCTGCCTACAATGTATAGGTGTATGAGTTTTCAACACTGTGATGCCTACACGATTTTCTAAAATTCAGACCTGATCATGCCACTTCTCAGCTTAAAATGTTTTAATGCCCCCACTCCCCACCTCTTTATCAGTAGATGAAACTCCAACTACTTAGCTTGCCCAGATTCTTCTTAATTTGCCTATTTATTTGTCCCACTATACCCATTTCTACCCCTGCTCAGGCCCCTGCAAATTTATATCATTTCACACTTCAACCACATGAATGATTCTCAGCTCTGTGTGTTTTCAGAGACTGTTCCTACTGCCTAGAATGTCCTTCTCTCTCTCAGTCCTGCCCACTCTTTGAAGCCTCAGCTCAAGTGCCTTTGCCCCCAACAAACCCTTTGTTCCATTTTCTGTTCCAAATACATACCTCTCTCATATCACATATTATTCTTGTAGTGTAATTATTGGTTTCCCTGTCTCTTACTCCTATACATAAGATCTTACTGGAACAGAGCACACCATATTTAACTTTAATGATTTAATCTTTTTGGTGCAGAAAGAAGAGTTTGTGCATGAGAGGTAGGTAGACCTGATTTGATATCTCAGCTTCACAATTTATCAATCTTGGTTAAGTTCCTTTTTTTTAATTTTTTAATATTTATTTTTTAGTTCTCGGCGGACACAACATCTTTGTTTATATGTGGTGCTGAGGATCGAACCTGGGCCACATGCATGCCAGGCAAGCGTGCTACCACTTGAGACACATCCCCAGCCCCTTGGTCAAGTTCCTTAACCCCTCTGATTCTCAATTCCCATATCTATAAATTGGCACTAATAATTCCTACCTTGCAAGATTGCTATAAGAATTAGAAGTATTTTGTATAAAATGCCTGGCATAGTGAATGGTACACACCAGGCACTTATTTACTAGCAGTTAATATCACAAATAAATAGATTGGAGCAAAACTATGCCACACTTAAAAGAATACATAAAGTATACCTGGATGAAGCAGAATGAAAGCAGGAAAAAGTTACATAGGCCCAGAATATACGAGGTATCTTGGCATTTAGGACAGTGTGGAAGAACTTCCTGCTTAATTCCTTTCCCCTATAACCTGCCAGCTTTTCAAATTAAAAAATAAAATTTAATGTGTTGAAATTTGAACTTTAGGGCCTGCAAACATGCTACCACTGAACTACATCCCCAGCCTAACTCCACTACCACTGACAGCTTTTTTTTTTAAGTATTTATTTTTTAGTTGGACACAATATCTTTATTTATTTATTTTTATATGGTGTTGAGGATCGAACCCAGGGCCTCACACTTGCTAGGCAAACGCTCTACCACTGAGCCACATCCCCAGCTCCCACTGACAGCTTTTGATGAAGGACTTATTTAATTACTAGCTGGCAGAAGGCTGCAAATGATAGGCAGCTCTGTATATAGAATAATGAATATAAGACAATCTTTGCTAATTATTGTTTACTTAGAAGTGTCATGCAACTGGCTGCTTAAGTGTGTGTGGGGGGGTTGTTTTTTTTTTTTGCATGCATGAATAGTTGTGTGTGGGCAAGCATGTGTACAAACCTATAGCATGAGAAACCTGTAGATAATGGTTCAGCAATTGATGGAGATGTCTGGCTCTGCATGTAGTTGTACTAGTGTCTCATAGCACCCTAGTTATATAGCATGTCTTTCTCTCTGAACTGCAAGCTTCTAGAGGCCAGTGACTGTGTTGTTCATATCTTTTTTCTCTATACATAGTATTGTACTTGGTACATAGCAGATAATCAATAAATGCTTGTTATATGGGTAAATGAATGAATTGGGGGTTGACTATGTAAACACACACACACACACACACACACACACACACACACACAGAGTTCCCCAGATATTTGTCTATCAATCTGTCTTTTCCCAGTCAACTTGGGAGTCAACTTTCCATTTTGTCTGTTTACTGAGTTACAGCTAGACCTCCTTTGTGTAAGTTGTACTTTCAAAACAGTCTAAAACAGTGCTGTCCCAAATAACTTTTTGTGTGATGGAAATATTCTATTCTGCAATATCCATTATGAGACCAGTGGCCATGGAAGCACTTAAAATGTGGTTAGTGTGGCTGAAGAATTGGGTTATATTTTAGTCAACTTAAATTTAAATAGCTACACATTGTTAGTGCCTACTGTATTGGTCAGCAGTGGTCCATAGTCTCTTATGTTTGCCATCTCTGTGTACTTTTCCAGATCACAGTCATCTGTCTGCTAGATCCTGCAGTTGGAAGACTTTCTTTGTAGTTTAATACCACCTCCTAAATAAAGGAAAATAATATTTATTTAGCATCTGGCACATTGCAATTGTAGGGATTGTGGAAGATTATTAAATCTCTAATTTTGTGTTGCTACTTTCTAACAAGGAAATGGATTAGGAAACATGAAACATTAAAATATATATAGAGAGATTATGTCCTTAATTATTGCTATTCTCAACATGAGTATGAAATCACTTTTTGACACAGTCCTGCTTCACTAGATGTAAGCAATTGCACAATATATTGTCAATGTAGGGAGGAGAGTACTTGAACTATAAAAAATTGGTTTAATAGCTCTATCAGGACTCCTGATAAAATTTCATGGTCTTCATTAATGGTGCCCACAATTATGATAACCATATGCAGAGCAGAGCTTTGTAAGGCAACTGTAATTTATTTATTTCTTTGCCTGGTATTATGTCAACAAGGTTCTAGCTGGGTAAGGTGGCACATGCTTGTAGTCCCAACTACTCCGAGGTTGAGGCAGGAAGATTGCATGATTCCAGAAGTTTGAGACCAGACCAGTTTGGGCAACATATGAAAAGGTTTGGTAACTAAAGCTTACTGTCAGGGATTTTATTTGATTTTGAGATTTTTTTTGTCCCCCTTTAGTTCTAGGGATTGAACCCATGCTTCACATGTACTAAAGTACACGCTCTACCACTGATCTACACTTTGGGCTCCAAGACTTCTTTCTTAAAATTAAGTATTGTTCAGCAGGCATCTTGGTTTGTGGTGCAGTTCACAGGGGTTTAAAAGCTACTTTTCATTACTGAATATCCATCTTGTTCCCCAGCACAGTGCTGAGCTCTGGGTGAAGACATTGCCCAGGTGCTGCACAAATTAAGTCTGTCTTGCTCTTGCTCCAAGGAACTCAGACCAGCTCTAAGAGAGATGATTGTGTGGGGGGACAAATGCATGGAGTACTGCATACATGGCATCTGAGTAGCAGGCCACTCCCCTTGTGCTGGGCGTGAGTGACAGGATGCTTACCCCATAAGCACAGCCCTGGGAATGAGGCCATGTGTTGCAGTCCCTGCACTTGCTCTGGCCCACTCCTCGATTGGTCGCTGCAAGGACAGTTAGCAGAAATTGCATTGGTGGCTGCCTGTAATCTGCTTAGCTACTGCCTGAGTGTATATACATGGTAACTGCGCAATAAAATCAGATCTGCTTCCTGCTTGGTCTCCGGAGGTCTTGATTAGCGACTCCACAGCCACACTCCCCTCTACCCTGTTCTGTGGATCTCCTCACTAGATGAGAGAGAGAGCCACACAATTGTGGCATAGTTAGAACGTGAAAGCTTATGAAGTCATAATCAGTTCAGTCTTGCATATTTTTCTTGACCATGTATCTCAGGATGGTCTATAGATTTTCTTTCACTATGAGATGCTGTGATACTGGCCAGGCCGGTATACCTATACTAGAGTATAGTTTATAAACTCCCTATCACTCAGTTTGCTACTTCTTCATATTGGGGATTTTTAAAAGAGATGCTATTAAATTTGGTAAATGGCACTATTCTTTTTTCCCAGTGCGGGAAAAAAGAATAGTGCCATTTACCAATGGAATCCAGGGCCTTGTGTATGCTAGGCAAGTGCTCTACCACTGAGCTACACCACTAGCTCAAATGCACTATTTTATTATTTTTTTCCCCAATACTGAGGATTGAGCTCATGGGTGTTCTACGAGTATGTTACTTCCTCAGCCCTTTTTTATTATTTATTTTGAGACAGGGTCTCACTAAAGTGCCTAGGCTGAACTTTCAATTCTCCTGCCTCAGCCTCCTGTGTAGCTGGGATTACACACATGAACTACTGTGTCTGACTCCAAAGTCACTCTTCTTACAATAAAATTGTTTTGAGGAAAAAGCCTTCCTGTGACTGTGCTGTTTTTTTTTTTTACTTTAGTTCAGCCTGGCTTATTGAGATGCACAAGTGCTGGTTCATTCATGAGCTTACATGCTTCCCCACAGCATTCTGAACATAGTAGTCATTTTTCCCTCCATGGCTGGTGGTTTATGAAACTTTTTTGCTTATTCACTTTGGGTCAAGCATCACAGCATATTTGCTAAAACAAGAGTTGGGAGGTTAGTAAGATCAAAGAAAAGGAAAAATGGTTCATTTGGCCTCAAAAAACATAAACTGAGTAGCTATGAGGAAATGGAGGCCAGGGAAGTATAAGCCTATTTTCAAGAAGTTTATCTTCTAATGGGAGAGATAGTAGCATAAACTAGACAATTTGAAAATAATGCATAAGGCTGGGGGTGTAGCTCAATAGTAGAGTGGCTGCTGAGTATGAACAAGGCCCTGGGTTTCATCTTCAGTACTGCAAAATGATGATGATGATGATGCAGCAATAGGTGCAAGGGCAGTAGTATCACCCAGTGCTTGCCACAAGGAGATCAACAGCTTGTCAGGTGTGGATAATGGTGAATGTACTAGATGTTGTACATAGAATGGTTGCTTCCTTTGCATGAGGTTCTTTTTTTTTTTTTTTTGGTGTGGGGGGGGAGGTACCAGGGATTGAACTCAGGGGCACTTAATCACTGAGCCACATCCCCAGCCCCGTTTTGTATTTTATTTAGAAATAGGGTCTTAATGAGTTGCTTAGCGCCTTCCTTTTTGCTGAGCCTGGCTTTGAACTTGGGATCCTCCTGTCTCAGCCTCCCGAGCCGCTGGGATTTCAAGCATATGTATGAGTTTTAGTGAATGTTATGTCTTCATTTGGCAATTTTTTTAAAAGACATAATCTCACTAAGTTGCTAAGGTTGGCCATGGACTTAAAATCCTCTTGCCTCAGTCTCCAAATAGCAAGGAATACTGGTGTACATCGCCATGCCTGGTTTAAAGATTATGCCTTTAATCAAATCTTATTGCATCCTCCCTTTCAAGTGGGCTTTCCCGTTTGTGTAAAAGTGTCTACTTTTAATACCTAATAATTTGAAGGTCCTTTAACTTCTTTTATTTTTTTTGCAAAATACATTGGAAAATGTATCTCAGCATATTTCATGTTTCTTTCATTAGTTTAGATTGGGCTTGATTATACTATCAAAAAAATAGTCAAATGGAATATCATCATTGAGTCCATCTAATTTACCATTCCTGTCAGTTCATATCATTCCTCTGCTAATAACCCTTTAAATGTCTTCCTTCTACGGGAGATATTTTAGTCCATTTGCACTGCTATAACAAAATATGGTGAGTCATGTAGCTTAGTAGTAGAGCACTTGCCCAGCATACACAAGGCCCTGTGTTCAATCTCCAGTGCTACCAAAAAATACACACACACACACACACACAATACATATATAAGTAATGAATTCATTAACTTGTAAACAGGGACATGTCTTTCTCACTTCTAGAATTTGAGAAGTCTAACATTAATGCATTAGCAGATTTGGTATCTCCTCAGGGCCCATATCTTATAGAAGTTAACTTTTTGCCGTGTCCTCACTTGGTAGAAGTAAACTGGTCTTTTGGACCCTTTACAAGTGTACTAATCCTAGTCACGAAAGCCCTGTTTTCACAACCCAGTTAACTCCAAAGGAAGGCCCCACCTTCTAATACTATCACATAGAGGATTAGGTTTCAGCATACAAATTTTGTGGGGACACAAACATTCAGTCCACAGCAGGAGGCAAAAGCCAAAGTCTTTGGGAAACTACCAGAAGTATGGCAACCACTCTCTCTCTCTTCCCCTTTCTCCCTATCTCTTCTATCCTCCCTCTCAGGGCCCTGCATCTGCTGATCCTCTGCCATCCCTGTTCTAGGTATTTGCTCAAATGTTTCCTACTTTCTTTTTGTCTATACCTCTGTTTTATTGACGTATAATTGGTATATAAAAAAGGGCACCTAATTAATGTATGCAATTTGGTGAGTTTGGGCATTTTCAAATGCTTATATTAATTACCACCACCATAATAGGCACAATGAAGAGCTCCAGGACTTCTAATGGTTTTCTCATGTTTATCTGTTTGTTTTTCTTTTTTGGGGGGTAAAACATTTAACTAAGGTCTACACTCTTAATAAATTTATGGTTCTGTGTGTGTGTGTGTGTGTGTGTGTGTGTGTGTGTGTGTGTGTCTAGTGCCAGAATGCAGGGCCTCTTGCATGCTAGGCAAGCACTCTACCACTGAGCTGCATCCCCAGCCCTCATGGAAAAAATTTAAGTGTATAGTATCTTATTTTTAACTGTAGACACTATGTGGTATAGCAGATCTCTCGCGTTTATATATCCTGTATAACAGTAAAATGTTACCTTATTTCTTAGGTTCACCTGGATACCCCATGTATAACTGAAAAACTTATCACCACCACCATCACCACCTGTCCCCTTGGCATGCTCTACCTCTCCTCTGCTTATTTTTTCTGGTAGTGTGTGTGTCATCATCTCTATTTTGTTTATTAAGTCTAAGAGAGTAAAGGCATAATGTCATAGTTTACTGTTACATTCCTAATAGACTACTTGTGCTGTCATGAAGAAGGTGCTCAAAAAATATTTGCTGAGTGAATTGAGTGAATTATGTGACAAAGTATACTTTGCTTCAACATCAAAATATATGTATTACATTCAGAACTTGCTTTGTAATTATCTCACAAAGCTCTATTATTCATGGACAATTTGTTAATCACTTCTTGTTATTGAGAATTAATTTGTCATGTCTCCCACTCTGTATTCACTGCAGTCTCTAGGATTTCAAAAAAAGGGGAGTTTAAAGTTCCTTGTAGGATCTCATAGATTTAGGGGAAGTAACCTGAACTTTTAGTGGTCTCTGTAGAGCAAAGCTATGATGGCAGCATTAAAAATATAAGAAACAGGAGGCTGGGGGTGTGTAGCTCAATGGTGATGTGCTTGCTTAGCACACAGGAGGCCCTGGGTTTGATCCCCAGTATTGCAATAAAACAAACAAACCAACAAACAAATAAATAAAAAGCAGGGCTGCGGGTATAGCTCAGTGGGAGAGCACATGCTTATCATTTTAGAGCCCCTGGATTTCATCCTTAGCAGCACACACACACACAAAATCAATCTTTAAAAAGTATGTGTGTGTGTATATATATATATTATATATATTGGGGGGCTGGGGTTGAGGCTCAGAGGTAGAGCGCTTGCCTAGCATGTGCAAGGCCCTGGGTTTGATTCTCAGCACCACATAAAAATAAATAAAATAAAAGTATTGTGTCCAACTACAACTATAAATAAATAAATATTTAAAAAGTATACACACACACACACACACACACACACACACATATATATGAAGCAAAAATAATTACTAAATTAGATCACTATTTGAACTTTTAGGTGGCAAGATAAAACATGGAATGGCACTTTTTTTTTTTTTTTTTTTAAGGAGGACAGACAGTGAGATGATGGTTCTTGGAGCATTTAGAAAAAACTTTTCTTTAAATATTGTTTAGAGCAACCCAATGGAACAGAAGGAGCATAGGTTGGGAGTGTGGGTCTCAGCTTCCTGGGTTGTACCATGAGAAGGCAGTAGATTATCTGATCCCATTAAGCTCTAAAAGTCTGCAAAGCTCTTGGAGATAAAGCCATGGAAACTTTCATGTGCATCAAAAACTATATTTCACGTCTCTTATTACAACTGATTTAATATTCTAAGGATGGCTGTTATAAATCTATTACACTTGGATACATAAACCTCTTTCATAGTTTAGTTTTCTTCCCAGCTACATGAAAGTTGTTTCCATATCCCTAATATTTAAAAATGTAAATAATGACTAAGGACATTTGCACATTTAAAGAACCATCACAATAATAATATTTAATAATATTTAAATCTGATTCATTAGGGGATTATCCAGTTTGTGAACATGTAAGCCCCCCATAGCTCTCTTCCTGTTTTTGAACAAAGAGCAAATAATAGATGTTCATGAGTATCAAAGATATTATAACCAAAGGGTAAAATAGGTTTTGGCACCATTTTGGGGGCAACCCTCATTAACTTAAGAATTATCAGTACTGTACACAGTTTGTTAATTTCAATTTGAATCATTTTACAAGTATTAATAGTTCATCATCTTTATACATGACTGCATGTTAAGATATGATGCTTCTTAAAAACTATCAAACAGAAACTATAAAATAAAAACTGCTGGGCACCATGGCACATGCTTGTAATCCCAGCAATTCAGGAGGCAGAGGCAGGAGGATCACAAGTTTGAGGCTAATCTGGGTAACTTCGTGAGACCCTGTCTCAAAATAAAAATAAAAAGAACTGGCAAAAGTAGCTCAATGGTAAAGTGCCCCTTTAATCCCAGTACAAAAATGATTTTGTAAGTAAAATAAAATTTATTAATCAGCTAAATCGTATTAGCCAATAGGAGAAATTTAACATTTTTACACTTCGAAATTTCAAGTAAGCAGTGGGGCACAGTATTATGGTGCCAGCTAAATCACTAAACCCTTGGTGTAACTGAACTCCTGAGACACTAGCTAGTCACTAAGTAGATTCTTTGAGGTTTAAGACATTAACTTCAATCACAAATCTAAATTCTGGCCCCCTTCCTAAAACTTCAAGAACATACCACAGCTTTTATATATTAAAGATCAAATTTAACTTCTAAAATTCAGCAAAGTCATAGATTTCTTTTTGAGAATGACACTTTCTGTTCTTTAGACTAAATCGCTTTTTTTTTTTTTTAACAAACTCTGAGTTTTAGCATGATTTGGTTAAGAGTATTTCTAAGAATAGGAAAAGAATATAAAAAGTATATAGCGTAGCTGGGTCAGACCTTTATTGTTGGCTGCTGGGACCTCCTAACCAGACTACCAGGTAAAAAGCTGGAGAGAATGTCTTATAGTAGGCGTGCGTCATTTGGTAGAGAAAACTCAAGAGATGCTATCTAAAGCTTATTTAAAGGCTATTAATAACTGAGAATAGCTGCCATGAAAAGGCTCATAATGTATGCCACGCAGTATGGAGTTAAGTGGTACAACAAATCTCTATTTCTCAGGCCTTGCACCAGGGGTTGTGGAAGAAACAAAAGAAAGGCTTTGCCCTCGCCCTTCCTGAACTTAAAATACAATTCGCAAGGCAGGACTTGAAAAATTAAGCCGAATATTAAATAAGCAAACAAAAAAAAAAACTCCCTGAGTAAAATAATTGCCAATTTGTGTTATGCACGTCAGAAGTGGACTTTTTAAGGAGATCAAACGAATAGCTGGAAAAACAGACAAAAAAGCAAATCTAAGATGGAAGGTGAAGGATTCGAGTTGAAAATGCCAAGTTGAGGACTGAAAGCTTTTGGAGAAAGCGGCCTCCTGGCAGGAAAAGCAAGGAGCAAAAGGTGTATTGCCACTAAAGAACAAGAAAGGCCAATAGTTTTTGCAGTGGATCGGTTTAACCAAAAGGCGGTTTCCTTTTCCTCCATTTGCTGGGTCCCAATTGGAAGCGCACTGAACGGCCCGCGCCGCGCTCTCGGACGGGCTCGGCCTGAGGGCGGGGAAATAGGGCTGGGAAGGGGCGGGGCCGGGCGCGGGCGCGCTCCGGCTCTCCTCCGGCGCAGAGTCTCGTCACGTAGGGGGCGGGGCGGCTATATTACGTGCGCGGCGCCGCCCCTGCGAGAGAACGTTGCGTGCTCGCTCGCGCCAGGCGAGTCTCCGCGTCTCCCTCGCGAACTCGGTGAAAGGATTTGGCGCCGTTCGACAACCAGGCGGGTCCGCTCTGCAGCACGAACCCATCTCCAGCCGCAGCTGCCGCCCGGGCCGAGGAGCAGCCGCCGCCACCAGTGGCCGAGGGAGCGGAGCCGAGGTTGAACCAGCACCTATCGGTGAATCGGGGCCCTCACCATGAGTTCCTCGCCTGTTAATGTTAAAAAGCTGAAGGTGTCGGAGCTGAAAGAGGAGCTCAAGAAGCGGCGCCTTTCCGACAAGGGCCTCAAGGCCGAGCTCATGGATCGACTCCAGGCCGCGCTGGACGACGAGGAGGCCGGCGGCCGCCCCGCCATGGAGCCCGGGAACGGCAGCCTAGACCTGGGTGGGGATTCCGCCGGGCGCTCGGGAGCAGGCCTCGAGCAGGAGGCCGCGGCCGGCGGCGACGAGGAGGAGGAAGAGGAGGAAGAAGGGATTGCCGCGCTGGACGGCGACCAGATGGAGCTAGGGGAGGAGAACGGGGCCGCGGGGGCGGCCGACTCGGGCCCGATGGAGGAGGAGGAGGCCGCCTCGGAAGACGAGAACGGCGACGATCAAGGTTTCCAGGAAGGGGAGGACGAGCTCGGAGACGAGGAGGAGGGCGCGGGCGACGAGAACGGGCACGGGGAGCAGCAGCCTCAACCGCCGGCGACGCCGCAGCAACAGCCCCCACAGCAGCGCGGGGCCACCAAGGAGGCCGCGGGGAAGAGCAGCGGCCCCACCTCGCTGTTCGCGGTGACGGTGGCGCCGCCCGGGGCGAGGCAGGGCCAGCAGCAGGCGGGAGGTAAGAAGAAGGCGGAAGGCGGCGGAGGCGGCGGTCGCCCCGGGGCTCCGGCGGCGGGTGAGTGCTGCGTTGTACGTTGCGCGCGGCGGGAGGCCCGCGTGGGGTGGGGACCGTGCCCCAGGCCAGCCGGAGCCCCGCAGGGGGGGAGGGAGCCCCGGGCGGGGGCTGCTGCGCGGTGGGGGAAGGGTATGGGGAATCCCGGATTAAGCGAGGGGCCTCGGGCTCGGTGTGACGGTGGTGGCAGTGCCTCCATTATGTGTCTCGGGAGCCCGGGGGGGGGGAGCTGCAGCTGCCGCTGGAGGGGGGGGAAGCCCCGTCGGCCCGCGGTGGCGCCGCCGCGCTGCGTGCGCTAGGTGCGGGCACATGTCTCGGGGGGAGGGGAGAGGCCCGAGGTCCCGGGGCGGGCGCGCTTTGGCGGCTCTTCGCCGCGGTATTGTGCAAGGAGCGCAGGGGCTCGGCGTGACGTCACTTCCGGCAGGAGGAGCCGGGCGCGGAGAGTGGGGCGGAAGATCAGTACAATGCGGCGGCGGGGCGCGCGGGCCCGGGTAGAGTGGGGGAGGGGAGGGCGGGCCGCGCGAGCCCCGCTTGGCCCCTCCCCCCTTCCTGAACTCTCGTCGGGATGCACGTGGGCTCCGGGCTTGGGCCGCGCTTTTTCTTTGGCTTTCTCGAATTGTCTATTAGACTGGTAAAATTAGTAACGTCTTTAGACTGCGTCACTAATCTCCAGTCCATTTCCAAGCTGATTGTTCTTTGAATTCACATTTGGTTCGTCGATTAAAAGGTCCTAAAAAAAATAACAGGGTGAAGTCGAGGACTTTTGCGCCTTGAAACAGAAAAGGTGGTGGGTTATTTTGTATTGTTTTGATTCTATTTCTAAGAAATATTTTGGCCACTTGGCATCTCAAAGAGTGTTGTGTGTTATAGGAGACGGAAAAACAGAACAGAAAGGCGGAGATAAAAAGAGAGGTGTTAAAAGACCTCGAGAAGATCATGGCCGAGGATATTTTGAGTACATTGAAGAAAACAAGTACAGCAGGTACAGGATACGAACCTAGTTTTGCTTGTACCCATTCTTCATGCTTTGCTAGGAAAAGCTGTATCAGGAGACAATTCTGTCTTTCAGAGCCAAGTCTCCTCAGCCACCTGTTGAAGAAGAAGATGAGCACTTCGATGACACAGTGGTTTGTCTTGATACTTGTAAGTGAAGCTGATACTCTTATCCCTCCTGCCCCCAGTTATTGAATACAGTGGTTTTTTTGGTTCCAAAATGTTAGAAAACTTAATGTTGAACTTAAGAAGCTTAGGTTAGTGTTTTCTAAAGGCAGGAAGATAATGGTTTTTATTTTGGATTCTGGTAGTATTTAATGTTTAGTATGACTACACTTTCATTGATAATTTAATAGGTTGTAGCAATTTGATAACTTTTTATGACTTAAACTCATTCTTAATGTCAATTCTTGACTAACAAAATTGTAAAAACTACTTTTCACTGTCCTTATAAGGCTTCTACGATAATTTCTTTTGTGTGTGGAATTATATTAAGTGAGCTATTTGGGTTTGTTAAATATTTACTAATGACTTTTCCCATTAGCACACAAGTATATTCCCTATTCTAAAAGATTGTAATATTACTTTTTCAATAACTGCTCTTTTGTTCTCAATTCCAGTTCAGTAGCTGCTGCTTTAACATAAGTTGATTTCTTCCAAAGACCTGGGGCAGCAGCAGTGGGCTATCACTGGGCCACTAGCTTTCTTCAGCAGCGAATGGTATCAATGGCAGCGCTGTAAATACTGCTACTTTACCCAGTTGGGCTGCAATTGAGTATGAGGAAGTATTGCAAACCTCTTAAGTGGGCCTTGGCTGTCAGACTTGCATTTTTTAATTATAAAAAAGAATTATATTGACTTAGTGTTTGGTCAGAATGCACAACTCTTTGAGATTAATAGAATGAAGGGTAGAAATAAATTCTTGAGGAGGAGGAGGTAAGGTAATAACCTGTTCTGGTAGCTAAGAGGAGTTGAAGCTTAGATTTTTCATGTTTCCTTGATTGTGGATTGTGTTAAGTGTGAAACTTGATTTCTTTTTGAATACCCCTTACAGGTAGTTGAGTCTTAAAACTGCAAAGTAGTTGAATTGAAAGTTTTATGTCAAATTCAGTTGCTTAAATACAAAATTGGTAGGAATTGGTAAGGTGCTGAAGCAGTGATTCAGAAGGGGTAATGTCATTGCATAGGAATAGGGTTTTTATTGCCTATTACCAGGAGTATCAGTTTATTAAGGGTGATACTGGGTGTAGACACAATTTGTTTAATTATATATCAATGATAAGAAATTTTAGGAACAAAGCTTATTTAAGGAGAATTCTAAACAGATTAAACTCTGATCAATTAAAACTAAATAAAACTGCTTTCTAAATTGAGGTTAGTTGTCTTGTCAAGGGAGAACTCTTGAGAAAATACATGTTAATGAGCTAGTGACCCAAAGATAGCTAGGTAAAAGACGATTTGGATAATCCAGGAAGTGGTTAATCTCTAATTGTTATAACTGGAAAGCTCCTGCAAGGGGGCCTAAAATGCTGTAGTAAACCTTTAGATGACCAGGTTAGTGGGTTCAGGCTGTCTGATGCACAAGTTGTAGAAAAGAATTAAGGACCTGGAACCCGGGTGTTAAGTTACAAAGTGCAGGATCAACAGCTCATACTCTTTATTTTAAAACATTGGCCGTGGCCTCCCTTCAGTTTTATTGTGGCACTGGTAAATTCTACCTGGTTCTGGCATGCTTCACTTTCTGCTATCCTCTACTGCTTGCCTCTAAATCAAGGTAAAGAGCAGAGCAGGTATGTATTGTCACATTGTCTCAATTTTGCTTAAAACACATTAAGCCTTGGTTAATTTAATAGGAAGTTTATTCTAGTACATAATTGACAAGTGACTGGTGGGAGTGGGGTTTAAATTGAAAGTTGGAACAGCATGATATATAAAATCTTATGCAGCATTAAAATACTTGTAAAAACTTAACCAAATTTTGTCTACATAGCAGAAATACATATATTAGATGTCAAAGGAATAATTGGTATTTTATATAATTACAGATAATTGTGATCTACATTTTAAAATATCAAGAGATCGCCTCAGTGCTTCTTCTCTTACTATGGAGAGTTTTGCTTTTCTTTGGGCTGGAGGAAGGGCATCTTATGGTGTGTCAAAAGGCAAAGTCTGCTTTGAGATGAAGGTAAATGCAATTTTGTGGTGTGCCCCCCACCATCTTGGCTTTTTAAATCATACATGAAAAAGCTACCAAGGATTTTTTTTAAAAAACTAGCTAAATTTTAAAGTACAAATTTTTAGAAAAACTCTTAGCTAATTGAAACCTTTTTTGCTCTGAGTTACAAAGTGCTCACTTTTAAAGTTCTTATAAATAAAGGATAGGGAGTAGGGAAAGAAGGAGATTTGGGTGTCTTCTCCCCAAGTGAGAGAAGTCAGGATTCAGGAGTTTATCTTTCTTGATTTACAGTTTGGTTTAATGATTTCACTTTTCAGGTTACAGAGAAGATTCCTGTAAGGCATTTATATACAAAAGATATTGACATTCATGAAGTTCGAATTGGCTGGTCACTGACTACAAGTGGAATGTTACTTGGTAAAGTTTCCATTTGAGTACTGAGGGCTCTGATTAGAGTCTGATTTCAGAAAAAGATTTAGAAGGCTTTCTAACTATAGTTATCCATTCTGTTAGTATTTTACAAATGGGTAATGCTAGCATGTAGCAGACAAGCTGAATTTTAGCTTTTATCAGTGATTTTTAAAAAATGTAGGACATGGTTAAATTTTATCCATTACTCAGTTTCATTTATATATTTATATTCAATTTGTATTCAATTCTACATCTGGTAGATAAGTTGAAGATTGTTAGGTTATTTGTGCTCTACCTGTTAAGTAATAAAAACAGTGGGGCTTTGGACTGTTTAAAAAACATCAGTTTCATGCAAGTTATTTTCTTAGGTGAAGAAGAATTTTCGTATGGGTATTCTCTAAAAGGAATTAAAACATGCAACTGTGAGACAGAAGATTATGGAGAGAAGTTTGATGAAAATGATGTTATTACATGTTTTGCTGTAAGTTATTGCTAAAATTCGCTATATAAGTGAAATTATCGTTTAGAAATTCTAAAAGAAATTAAGGTCTGGATCAGCTGTTAGTATGATAGATAAAAATGCATGCACTGGTTTTGGGTTAAAGACTAGAAAAAGTTGAAAACTGGAAAGGTAAGGGAAATTTTTAAGGAAGCGTTCTGACAAATTATTAAACATAAAATAGGCCTGTAAAATCTAATCCGTTATCTGAGGCAATGTTTTTGATTCTGTGTTTCATTCTAATGTTCAAAAAGCTCTTAGCATTTAACCTATAAAAATTTTCTAAGGGTAAGCTTACTCCTTATTTGAATTTTGATTTTTTTTTTTTTTTTTTGAAAGATTATAGGAAGCAGATTCAAACTGGTAAATTTTTTTTCTTCTATTTAACAGAACTTTGAAAACGATGAAGTAGAGCTCTCCTATGCCAAGAATGGACAAGATCTTGGCGTTGCCTTCAAAATTAGTAAGGAAGTTCTTGCTGGACGACCACTCTTTCCACATGTTCTCTGCCATAACTGTGCAGTTGAATTTAATTTTGGTCAGAAGGAAAAGCCATATTTTCCAATACCTGAAGACTATACTTTTATCCAGAATGTCCCCCTAGAGGATCGAGTTAGAGGACCAAAGGGGCCTGAAGAGAAGAAAGATTGTGAAGTGAGTCATTTTATTTTTTGTAAATGTGGCATTTGAAGATTGCTTTTGTTTGACAAAAGTGTTTTATTTGCTTTCATGTTATACCTATTGCTCTCAGCCAATGATTTTTCTTTTGCCTTTATAGATAATAGTAAACCTTCCATGAACAAATCTTGATGTGTTTAAAAAATTTGGATGTACTTAAAAATGAAATTTTTTTCCATTTGCAGGTTGTTATGATGATTGGCTTGCCGGGAGCTGGAAAAACTACCTGGGTTACTAAACATGCAGCTGAAAATCCTGGTAAATACAACATTCTTGGAACAAATACCATTATGGATAAAATGATGGTAAGTAAAAATGTTGGTTCTGATTTCAGCATTTAAAGGAGGCCCAAAAAGGGTAGTGGACCACAGTTAGTTCAGTGAGAGTCCTTGCCAAGAATGCGCAAGGCTTTGGTTATTGTCAATCCCTAGCACTTAAAAAAAACCAAAACCTTAATACTTATTTAAGAAGACATTGAAGGTATTCCCCCTTTTTTAAAATGTATTTTGTTAATTTCTTAGGGAGTTGGACAAAACAAAATTATTGGGTTACTTCCATTAGCTCTCAATCTGTAAGGGAAATTGCATTCTACTTGATAGGCTTAGTCATCTTTTTCATAGATTTTTTTTTTATTTTTTAGCAGTGAAAAGAATTCAGTGGTCTTACAATATGATAAAAAAAGTTCTACTTATTGATAGCAATAAGGGAAGTACAGTGTTCAAACATTTAAATTATAAAGTGTTACTTGTTGCTTCCCATATAGATCTAAGCTGGTATTAAACACATGTGGCTTATTCACAAATTCAAATAAAATTTTAAATTTTAAAAATAGGTGGCAGGTTTTAAAAAACAAATGGCAGATACTGGAAAACTGAACACACTGTTGCAGAGAGCCCCACAGTGTCTTGGAAAGTTTATTGAGATTGCTGCCCGCAAGAAACGAAATTTCATTCTGGATCAGGTGAGTTGTAGCTTAGAAGTTGAAAAAATGTTTACTGATACTTGGTTTGGTATGGAATTAATTTTTAAGGTTATAAACTTATTATTTTTTTTCTTTACAAGACAAATGTATCTGCTGCTGCCCAGAGGAGAAAAATGTGCCTGTTTGCAGGTTTCCAACGAAAAGCTGTTGTAGTTTGTCCAAAAGATGAAGACTACAAGCAGAGAACACAGAAGAAAGCAGAAGTAGAGGGAAAAGATCTACCAGAACATGCAGTCCTTAAAATGAAAGGTGTGGAATTCAATTTTATTGTTGCTGTCTTGTTTCGTTTTGTGATCTGTATCTGAAAAATTAATATTTTGCAAGTACTTTTGTTTGAGGAACAGCCATTAACTCTTGGGAATATAAATGTGTTTGGCTCATTGTAATAATTTTTAGAAAATTCATTAAACCACTAAACCATGAGTAGATATAGTAATCTGATAAAAATTTTAAGCTATTCAAGAATAGAAAGTTCTAGGATTATGGATACTTGCCATGAGTTTCTGACTTAATTTGATTTTATTTTTGGCAGGTAACTTTACTCTGCCAGAGGTGGCCGAGTGCTTTGATGAAATAACCTATGTTGAACTTCAGAAGGAAGAAGCTCAAAAACTTCTGGAACAGTATAAGGAAGAAAGCAAAAAGGCACTTCCACCAGAAAAGAAACAAAACACTGGCTCAAAGAAGAGCAATAAAAACAAGAGTGGCAAGAACCAGTTTAACAGAGGTGGTGGCCATAGAGGACGTGGAGGATTCAATATGCGTGGTGGAAACTTCAGAGGGGGAGGTAAGTTAAATTTGAATATTGTGTTTAATTCAAGATTGAAATGGGAGAATCTTGTAACTTGGGTCTGTAACTTAAACAGAAGTTTGTTTCTCATTGATCTATTCTGACATCAAAGCAACTAATTTAAAATTTTAGTGTGATTTGATTCTAAACAAAACTAGGTTGTGTAAATGCTTAAAATTATCTTTTAATGCTTTTATCTTAAAATATTTATTTATAACTAAAATAAGAAATGGGCCAGAAGAGGCCTAACTGGGTACCTACTTCCTTGCTTTTAGCTCCTGGGAATCGTGGTGGATATAATAGGCGGGGCAATATGCCACAGAGAGGTGGTGGTGGCGGTGGAAGTGGTGGAATTGGCTATCCATACCCTCGTGGCCCTGTTTTTCCTGGCCGAGGTGGCTACTCAAACAGAGGGAACTACAACAGAGGTGGAATGCCCAACAGAGGGAACTATAACCAGGTAATGATAAAGCGGCACTGATGTCTATAATTTAGTCTACAAAATTATAGGCTAATGTTGAGGAACCTCAATAAGCAACTATGGAAAATGGTGTGTTTGCATTGATGTGAGAAAAAATTTAATATAGTAATGGTAAAACAAATTCATTTATTGGCTTTTCAGGTACACTAAGTAGCAAAAACAGGTGAATTTTTACA
The DNA here is from genome assembly GCF_052094955.1 of Ictidomys tridecemlineatus. Lineage (NCBI taxonomy): Eukaryota > Metazoa > Chordata > Mammalia > Rodentia > Sciuridae > Ictidomys > Ictidomys tridecemlineatus. The sequence goes on from NC_135486.1 coordinate 54,789,122, forward strand.
AAGATTTAAAAATCTATGAGAAACTTGCAGAAGGGTACCTAGGGCTATTTCCCAAAATTAATGTCTAGCAAGTTGTCCATTTCTGCCCACTTCCCAATCAGGATCCCTGCAGGCATGATAAATTCTTGGGTTAAGACTTCTTAAAAGATTTTTTTCCTTTTTGTAGAACTTCAGAGGACGAGGAAACAATCGTGGCTATAAAAATCAATCTCAGGGCTACAACCAGTGGCAGCAGGGTGTAAGTAATTTCTTACATGATTATGTACATTAATTGTATTTTGAGTAAAAATCAGTCTCAAAAAGATCTTGTCCAGGGATTGAAGTGTTTGTAAACCTTAATAAGGCAAGGTATGAATTGTTGTAGTCCATAAATAGATTTTGAGTTTGCCATAAGTTACTATTTTTAATGAAGTAATATTTTAATATACAGTTCTTAATTAATTGTGTAAACTAACCAAGTCATGATGTGTTTCTTTTTGTAATGTGTATTGATAAATAATGGGATAATAAAACTAAATCTGGTTTGATAGAAATCAGAGGTATGACAAGTATAATTTATTTCCAGCATTTACTCTGAATTAGATTCATTGTCATTTCCTAAAAGCAATTTGAGTGGCTTATTGATGTTTTTTCTTTAAAAAAAAAATTTTCTCTTACAGCAATTCTGGGGTCAGAAGCCATGGAGTCAGCATTATCACCAAGGATATTATTGAATACCCAAATAAAACGAACTGATACATATTTCTCCAAAACCTTCACAAGAAGTCGACTGTTTTCTTTAGTAGGCTAACTTTTTAAACATTCCACAAGAGGAAGTGCCTGCGGGTTCCTTTTTTAGAAGCTTTGTGGGTTGATTTTTTTTTTCTTTTCTTTTTTGTACATTTTTAATTGCAGTTTTAAAGTGAATCGTAAGAGAACCTCAGCATTGTGCACGATAAGAGAATGTGTCAGTATTTCAGGGTTCTACATTTTATCTGTAAAATGTGACTTTTTTTTTATCACAACAAAAGTAAAATGTTGCTTTGTACCTGGTGTCTTTTATTAAGAATTTACTCCCCTATTTCTCACAGAGAATAACAGTCGGGAGTCATTGTCACAATATAATAGAAATGTTAGCAACCAGATTCATGTAAGGACTAAGTGGTCCTCATGAATTGCATTAAGACTCTGTACTGCTCAATATTACACTCCATCCTCTCTCTAGTTTGCTGGGTAGTAGTGGAGGGGATAAGCTAAATAGTAATTTCCAACAAAGACTGGGAACGCTTTTTCAGTTTAAATGACAATGGAATTGGCATAATTGGGAATGAAGCTAAAACTTGGAACCAACATGGAGAAGATGGAGTGTATGTAGAAGGGCTGTTAAAAATGTAAAACTTGGTTGCATTATTTGTGGAGGCTCAAACTTGTGAAGGTTAAATACCATAATTTTTCCATTTGTTCTGCATTTTGATTCTGAAAAGAAAGCTGGCTTTGCCCATTTCTTATTAAAAAACTTGTTGTAAATCCAGTTGTCTAATGGGATCTATATGAAGTTAGCTATGTCTGTATGCCCTTCTCCCACAAAATACTGTATAACTAGTGTGCTTGTAGTAGTTAACTCCACCATCTTTGTAAGCTAATGAAATTGTGAGTCACCCATTTATATCTTAATTTTTAATCATGTCAGTTCTTGAATGGGTATCTCCTTAGCCTGCTGATTTCTTTTTCTTTCTAAAGAAAGTGGGTGGAGAAATTAATTTAGACGTTTGTTTGCAATAAAAAGAATTCATTTTACTCTTGTTTTGGGATTCTCGCCATCAAGGTTCAAAATCCCTTTATACAACTCCCAAGAGGAGAAATTTTAAGTGTGTGCTTTCTGGACAGCTTATTCTTTACTCTGTACTTGGAACATTTAGGTTTTAAAAACTTAAATGTGTACTGATGATTGATAATATGAAGTAAAGTTTGAATTCTTCCCTTCCCCTCCCCCCCAGACGGCTTTTAACATTTAATGAGGGGAAAAGGTACTGGCTGGGAGAAGTTAACGCTCACTGTATCATCTTTATGAAATGCTAACGGCTGTCCTCAACTGATAATTTTATATACATATTTATGATACATGAAACTGCAGGAACAGATGCTTTTAGAAGCCATCATGTAAGCCAGTTGTTGATTTCACTACTACACAACACTGCTAACTTACTGTAGCTATGTGATAACATTAGATCCCCTAATTGTAATTTTATTGGGTTTGCACAGAACACTTAATCTTCTAAAGGACCCTCACTGTGAAGTGAGGAATCAGGAGTCAAACTGTAGAACTAAAATTTGACTTCAGTGTAGTTTTATTTTTTATTTTTGTGTTTTAGGCTGTTTCTGGTAAGTTCAGGTTTGCTATATTTGAGTGTTTAGGATTTTGTTTTAGCTACTGTAAAATCAGATTTTTAAACTTCATTTCATACTCCTAGGGATTTTTTTGGTACAAGTTAGTTTTTAGATGGTGATGTAGGTTCACTTGAAATTTTTGGGATAAAGGTTTGATCACAATAGAGATATTTTAACAATATGAAGTAGGTTTTTGTATGTTTAGCAATTACTGCTAGCAATCACTGGCACGAGTTAACTTTTCAATATACATTGTGAAGGAAGATTGCATATACTTAATCAATGAGGAAGATTCCAACTTTAGTGCTCAACAGTTTAGGTGTCCTACAGTTTATCTGTGCCTTTCAAAAAGTCTTGAGTATACCTTGTAGTTAAATTGCCTAAATTAATAACCGCAGCAGGAAAAAATGGTCAGATGATACTAGGCAGGCCACCATAGCTCCCAGATTAGCAAGGAGTGGGGACAGATGGGAGAAAAAAATGCTGTCTGGATATGTGTTAAACTTCTAAGAAGCAGTTTCATGATTAGGGTTGTTTATATTTTTATGAAAAATAATCTTAGTGACTAAATTTAGAAAAGGGGATGTACCAACTAGGCAAGCAAAGGGGAGGAAAATAGGTAAGTTAATTTCAAGAAATGTCAAGTTTTGGCAGATATTAGACTTTGTCCTTCACCCCTCCTAGTTCCTGCCCCCAACCCATGGCAATACAAAAAATAAAAAACCTCAAACAACACTTAGTTCTGAACAAATCCTGACTTGGGGGAAAGCTTGACCTTGCTTTTGGTTCAAGGAGTGCTTTTATGTAGCAAGTTTTGCAGCTCTTAGAATGAGCCAAAAATGCGGGGGGTGGGGAAACAGCTCAGTGGAATAGAGCACTTGTCTTACATGTGCAGGGTCCTAGGTTCCATCCCAGAACCCTTAAAAAAATGTTCATATAAATATAGACATTTATAGGGAAAGAGAAAAACCAATAATGCAAGATAGAAAATAACTGTCAGCATAGATTTCCTTGGTAGGTTATATAATTGTGTCTAGCCTTTGAAGGGCTCTGGCTCTGACCTTTACAAGGGCAGTGACCAACTTACAGCCTTAGTGGCCTTGTGTCCAGACAGCAAAATAAAATCCTATAGTGGAAGATTTCAACGGCAAATGACAAGGGAGCAGTCTTAAAAAATTTGAAAGCAATTTTTTTTTTTTTTAAAGAAACATAGCTAGTAGTATTTTGAGAATTTTTTTCTGGGTATTTTATATTCATGGACACACTTTAAAAATTTGTTCAGTTAGGTGAATTGGATAACATTGTCTATAAAGTTCTGTAAACTTAACACCTTTTTATCTCAGGACCTTGTTTAATTGGCTCCATTGCACAAAAACAAAGTATAGCACCTTTTAAGCTTATTGGCATACACTTGGATAAAGGCTTAATTGTAGAACTGAGAATTTTTTTTTTTTGTCAAAACTAGAATGAGCTTTAAACAACTTTTCTATAATTTCCTTCCCATGTATAACTAAAATCTTGTTTTCTAAAAAGAGAATGAAACTTGTACCCAAGAATAATTCAATTAGTCACTCCCTAGTCTCCTATCAGATGTTTCCTCTGGGAAGATAATGCAATATTGTTTCTGGAGTTTTTTTTTTTCCTCCAAAGTTTTTGAGATGGTTTGAGTCTAAAAAGTCCAACTGCAACTGAGATTGAGGTAGATCTTGAAAAACTTAAACCAAGTTTTAATGTTTTTAGTAATAAAAGCAAGGATATATATGTTAAGGGTTGGCAATACATTATACCTATGCACTGGAACTCACCTAAGCATAAATTATAAAGGAACCGTTAGTAATTTCTATTGGCAATAAAAACTAATTAAATAAATTATGAATTGCCTAAGTTTACCTAAAATGTTCAGTAGAACTACAGTACTCTTCATATGTGGATGACTTAGCTTGGATTGGGGAGAGGCATAGTTGTCATTCCTCCCAAGTTTTTATATTAAAAAAAATAGATTTAGCCAGGCTACTGCTTTTTTTTTTTTTAACTTTTTAATACTCAGGTTTTTTTTGCTTAATACTAACACTATTAACAGGTACCTTTGTAAGAGAAGCATAAAAACACTATGCATCAAACTAGTGCTAGAGTCACCTTTGTTTTAACCTTGGTATTAAAAATAAGCCCTTTGAGAACTTAGAAGTGAACTGTAGTACTTTCTGAAGTAATATTCATCCCTTAATATTGGGTAGACAAACATTAAAGCTAGAGGTCACCAGCTATCCTTTTGCTAAGTATATACTAGTTTATTTGGTGTTAACACATCAGTCTGAGATTGTGCAAAACAGGACCATGGGAAATAAGAACTTAGGTGGGAAATAACAGAAGTTTGGCACTTAACATTAAGAACATTTTCACATCTTTGCTCCTTGGCTAAAAATATAGGTGATTTAAGTTTGACTCATTTCTCTAGGAACTTATTTATTTAGATCTATATAGGTTGGAGATTGAAAGGATTATATTAATAAAGCTGTTAATCATAAAACCCCTTTGTATCTTATGGGGTTCCCATTGTTGATAAACTAGCACTGAAGATAAGTGATAGGTTAGGGCATCAGTAATCCTTGCTTGGTTAGGTAAGCTTTTAGCATAACTTAGTTGTTAGAGCAAGGAACTTAAGGCATTACTTTATAATAGCCCAATTTCCTTTAGAATATAAACCTAAGGTTTCTTTTTCATGCCAAGATTCAGCATACATTTGAGGTATGGGGTTTTGGCTTTTTAACATCTTAACTGTGGGTACAAGAAAATATACTGTAGTTGAAAGAGATGAGGTAATGACAGATGAGGCTAGCCTCTGGAAAGATGTCTTATAAAGGCTTGGTTCCTATGTTGCACTGTTAAAATCACCATGCTTGGTGATGGCATAATCACGAGCATGTTCTGCTTGATAATATGCAGTACTGAAAGTTACTCAGGGATTGCAGGCTAAAAAGCTAAAAGCATCTGATATGTACCGAGTTACTTTTTTTTTTTTTTGACAGTCCCATTTCATTGTACTATGGGAAATAGCATCAGTTTTGCCTAATAAAATGTATGTGGCAAGCACTTGAAGCATTGCTACAAATGGATATTAGCCAAAAAATTTAAATGAAACCACCACTAACAAAGATGGCTAGAATATACAAAAGTGTGATGTAAATAGTGTTAAAGCCTACAGAGAAGACGAAATTAATACTTAATGATCAGAAATTATTTGGCAGTTTCTAAAGGTACCTAGTTAAGAGACAGTCATGGACAAGTACAATAATAAAAGGTTCCAACGTACTTTATTTTTTATTTTGGAAAAGTATAATAAAGAAAAAAATGCTGATTTAAATTTCATCTCCTTTTCCTTAGTCTGTCCATGTGAATGTGCTGTGTGGAAGAGTAAAAGGGCCCAACTAAATGTGTTCCAGTGATTCTAATAGGTATTCCAAATTAATTGATGCTTGTATATTTAACAGTTGTTATGTTAGGATTCTGGGATCAATCTTAAATAAAACTTATTAAAAGATGGGGAAGAGTAATTGGTAACCTTGATGTACAGGTTATATAACATTTCCTAGTTTCTCCCTTGAATACCTGAAGTGAAATACTTGGTATTCTCTTTGCAGTTGATGGTCTTCTTGCATAGGTTTACAGGAATACATGCAAAGACCCAAGTCCTTTCCTTCTGTTAAACTTTTTATATGACATTCTCCCTAGTTGCAGCAGTTTATTTCCAGAGTTCAAATGTGAAATAAGTTTAGGATACTTTTTCTGTCTTTAGATTCCCCAAATCTTTGTTCTTTTTATACTAAATACACAAATATACTAGTTTTAGGAAAACAGATTTGAGGTTCTTTTTGGATAATGAAGTGATATAAATTCATATTTCAAAATGTAAAATCAGCTTAGAAAACTAAATTTAGAACTTAAGATGAAGAAATGGGGAAGACTTGGTATGAGTTTTCATTATGCCAGTCCAGAGCATATAATATACTGTTGTAAGTCTGAAGTTATTAAACTCTTGATAAGCTTAGAGGAAATTATTTTTCTCCACTATGTTCTCCAGAAAAATGTCTTTAGGTGAAATGAGAGGACTTGGATACAGGTCTGATAACAATGTCACTATCAGGATTTGCTCAATGCAAAACAGCTCTACTCTAAAAAGTTGACCTAATGGCTTCTAAAGAGCAGGCACCTCAAGGTTTCATGACCGTTTCTGTTTACATGAGGGAAAAACAAAACTATTAAAAAAAATAAACTTTTTTCAAAAATGAGCTTTGAATTTATGTGGTAAGGCACGTTTTATTTCACATGACTTCATGGTATAGTGCAAGAAACATTACTATGGAAATTCATCCTTTAAGAAATCAGTATTTGCAGAGAATGATTACTTTGAGATCCCCTAAGGGGGTGCCATATGATAGCTGGTTTATTAGAATTTAATTTCTAAAAACATGGTGGAAGAGATGCCACTTTTTAGGTTGACCTACACTTAAAGTGAACAAAAGAAATCTTTCGTCTATTAATATAATCTGATAATCTTGAGATATGACTACTCATTGTCATCCTTATTCTAGAAAAATAGAAGAATAAAGTGAATGCAATGGTTGAAAAGCACTCAATATTTGAAACACATTGTAGTGCTCACATTATAAGCTTCAAAATGGAATTCTGAAAAAATGTCCTCATAATGTAATTTTTCTTGTTCCAGCAGCTTTCCCTTACTAAAAAAGTTTTAAAGCATTTAAAAAATGGAACTTAATGTACATAATAAGCTGTGTAAAAATACCAGTATTTGGGTGGTAGTGGATATATTGACACATTGAACTGCTAATTACTGGACTAATTTTTAAGTTGCTTCCAAAAGTTATTTCCTTCTAGAGGACCATTATAAAACAGAATTGTAGCAATTGTTTTTAATTTTTCTACTTTCCTCATTAAGGTCTGCTTTACCCAAAGAATAGTGTATATTTTAACATGACTTAAAGGGGTGAGTTTACCCCTGTCACAGATTTTTATCTGGGAATAGAAGGATTCAAACCCTATTTGATCCCTAGCTCTTTGCTGAAAAGTGCATAAACAGGAATCCTGAATTTATTATATAGACCTCCTCGCATTATGTAATCGAAGCAAAGGGAAACCAGCGATGGAGTTAGAGGTACGTAGACTAAAGAGATGCTTGCAAATAACAACAATGGTTCTAGAGTAGTCAAGATTTCTTGTTGCCGAACTCAATATAAATCACAAGTTCAGAGAAAAAATAAATTTAAAAGCCCTGAGGTCCTTTTACTGAGATGGAAAAGCAAGCAGTCCAGCCAAAAGGAGGGGTGAGGGAAGGGGGAAACACATAAATCACATCTTAGAAAGTATCAAAGCAAGTATAATAGATAAGCTATGAAAAATTTTCAAAACTAATAACTGTAATTCTATTTTAATCAGCTATTTAGCTGGTACCCACTGCTATATCACCTAGTATGAAATTTTGGAATTTCGGAGCAATGGAGGTGCGCTGGACGCTCCCAAGTGGGCGTGGAAGGTAGGTTGTTTTGAGTTTAATAAAATTTGCAGTGTGTGAAAGTGGATCCACTATAAATCTTGAATCCTACCTATTAGTGAACACTTATTAGTTCATTTACTTTTTTGTGCCATATATGTTAGGAATGTAATAGGAAACACTGTAGCACATACCAGTGACACAGTGAAAGTGCCTACTGCAAGAATGAAAGCACAAAATATGTGAAAAGCTAACGGAAAAAATGACTATGATTCCCAGATGGTGTAAGCAAATGAAAGAAAATCAGAAAGTTAAGGAGGTAGATCAGAAAGGCATTGAAAGTGAAAAATTTCTGATTAGAGGCATGGATTAATTTGTAATGGTCAGTGTGACAGATTTGGCAAAACTTCAGTTAGGATTTGAAGATCATTGAAGTAGAAGTGTCAGGACCATTTTGTAACATTTTAGTAGTTCAAGAAGAACAATGATCATGTAAATGTACGTAATAGCATTTTGAAAGTAATTCAACTAAATTAAATATAACTTTGTTTTTAATCCAGGTCTCCAGTTTGTGCAGGCATTCTGCTGTGAATGAACTGACCTTATTTAATGGTGAAGTCATTGGAAATTTTACCAATGGAGGTTTCTCTTTCAGGGTAAGATGTAATTGAAGTATGATAGAACTAGGACTTGACTTAATCCAGCTGCCCAATTATACAGGTTATATATGTTAGTAAACTGAAGCTGTGAGCATAAATAGCTGCCCACCCAGTTTGTTAAATATCAGATTATTGATTAGTGTTCATCTTAAAAACATGGGGAACTCATCACTGAATTTTTAACAATTTGGTCATAGCCAGTTCAAATAATGTAGAATGTTGGTTTGTGCCAGATTTATGGAGGTAGATCAGAAAGGCATTGAAGTGGTCCGATTTTACAAGCTCCTTTCCAGTAACTTTCCTTTATTAATTATCCAAGTCCTCCTTAGAATGTGTTTGACATCACATAGCCTCTGCACCCTAACCACTGTAACCGTGATAGCCACAAGGTGGGGAGGGAGGGGGGAAATCTTTCTGAACAGAACTAGAGTAATTACACCTTTCCTTTGAAAAAGAATGTAGAACAAGATAACTAATACTTTAAAGACATCTGAGTTCACTGGTGTCTCCCCCTCCAAGCCACCCCCATGTTTCTTTTGTATTTAAAGAAACTGTCATTTAAATAGGTATTTTTCCTCCCGACAGGGTCTTGCCATGTTGAGCAGGCTGGTCTTAAATTCCTGGGCTTGTTTTTTCTGCATAAGTCTTCTGAATAGCTATGACTACAGATGTACTGTATCCATCTTAACAGATTTTTTTAAGTAATGTTGACACCAAAAATAAATAGCTTCATTCCATAAGAAAGGGAGTTTTCTCCTGGATAAGTAAATATTGGGGGGGTAGATTTTTAATGGTCACTGATTTTAACCGGATTGTCTATAAATGTATGATTCCGCTATTCTTTTTCCACACCAGCTTTTTTAACTGAAATATTTTCATATATAACATGTGCTTAAATTAAAAAATTTCACTTAGAAATTGTGATGAGCAGTTGAGAGATCAGATCGGGAGTTTCGTTTTTTTTTTTTAGGCAAGTCTGTAATCCAAGATTCTATTACTTAAATTTGTTACTTACACACTGCCAATAAATTCTGTTTTAGAGGTGATATACCCACTACACCTACTATATAAGACACATTACCTAGGAATACCATGTTGGCAGTAGGTAAGGGCCAGATTATATTGGAAGTTTTCATACAAGTAAAGAAAAAGACTGCAATTTACACATAATTTATTTGAGTTTTATTGTACATAATATGTGGCTGGTCCCAATGCTCACACTGACTTGAGGGAGATGTTTTGAATTTTTATGCTCAGAGTTGTTCAGTTGCTGCTGCTGCTGCTGCTGATTTGTTTTCTTTGAGGATCAAGGTGGGTGCTTTCATATAAAATCTGGTTTTTAATTCCTTCTCTGGCAATTCTTTCCTGGATTCTTTGCTTTGCATGATTATACCTACAGGGAAACCTTGTAAGAAAAGATAAATTTCTTTAGGAATTTAACTATATATAACACATAACACAATTTCAAAATGCTTACAGGTGACTACCCAAGACAAAATTACAAATAGTCTAATTTGGAGTGTTTGGGGGTAGTTTGGAGTCAGAATACTAGTTGTACACATACTCATACCTATGAAGAATAAGGGACAAGAAACCACTGGGAATAGTTGAGGCCTTATTAAATCTGTTCAGGCATTCAACAAACGATGATAGTTAACAGATTGCTTTTTGCAAAGGCAAAAGCAGTATTGTTTTGTAAGGCAGATTTCCCTTAAAAATAAAGAGTCTTTAATGACTTCTGGAATCTTTGATATTTCTCTGAAGAGTGTGCATTTGAATTTTAGGTAACCTGTTAAAATCATGGCATTTCAGGAATACTTAGTACATACCAGCATCCTAAAGTCACCAAGATAAATCCTCCCACTGCAACATCACATGATCTTCTAATTCTACCTGTAAAAAATAAGCATCACCACTAGAATATAATCATACATGCATGCCTTATAGACTAGTTAATCCATCTTGAAAAACTGCTCAAAGAAATGTTTTTATACAGAGAAATAAATATACTCACTAGTTAACAAAAAATGTCCAAGTCCAGCCACAACAGATCCAAATGAACCATATAATATCGAATCCCGTGCACAGGGAATGTTTTCAACATCTAAAATTCCTAGGAGCTTAAAGGGCTAGGATAAAATAGAAAAGAACCTAGATTGAACAAGAAAATGTATTAGTCCAGGGTGACCTGGCAAGATTATAATGTGAATAGTATTCTGTTATAAAGGGATTAAACTAGAATATGTGCTATTCAGCAACTTGAATCAGTTTACATTGCCTTTGATTATGTCTTTTAATTTGAAAACCTTGAAAATTTGGCCAGAAGGCCCTCAGCAATTGGCTGTTTAGGAAAATGAGTGTACATTGTATATGAGCTCTTAAAATGAGATTATTAAACTTGACTATCACTGAGTATAAAAGCAATGTAACTTGTGAAACAGCAAGACTTGCTAACTAAAAGAATATCATTTGTTAACTTTTCATGTTAATAGGAACATAGGAGTACACTGGGCCTGTACTATCACATCATCTTGGTGTGATGGGACAAATTGGGAATCTGGAGAGCTGAATTTTTGTCTGGATAATGCTTTCCTCCATTCATTGGTTTTATATTTAACTGGGATGTCTGTCACTCTTAATTTAATTCTGTCTCTTAGGGCTTTTGGGAGAGACAAGACATTTAAATTTTACTGACATTTCTTATAAACAAATCTAGAGTTTCAGAACCCAGTGCCACCCCCCCAAAAAGTCTTACAAAATGAGAAATGATAGTTTTCAGTAACATTGCTTTTTAAAGGAAGCCAGCCACTGTCCATTTCACATGGACCTTTTAAAAAACAGGTTCATATGGTTTGGGGCCATTGTGGGAAGATTCTGTAGGATGAAATAATAAAGGACAGGAGTCTCAAAGTCATGATACATGATAACTCAATTGTATTTCCATCCATGTTTGCTGCTTTGGCTCAAATCTACTGGAAAAGACAAAATGCCTTGGTTCATATTAAAGTAAAAATTGCACACTCTTGATGATTGTCCTTTTTTACCCCCCTTTGCCTCCTGTTTCCCTCTACTCTCACATGAATACATGATCTGCAGTGAATTTTCACATAAAAAGAGACTTGTTTATATTGATAAAGAACGCATGTTACCCTCAAACAAGCCTACTCCTCTAGGAATTAGATTAAGATGGGGGGGGCATTGCTGATAATGTGTGGTAACAATTATAAAGCAGCAGTTTCTAATACCCAAATACTTAAAGCACAGGTTCCTTCAAGACCCCCCCCCCCCAATTGCCACTTGTTTGGATTCCTTTTTGTGGCAAATACTTCTAGAATTTGTTCAGTTTTTTACTAAATGTGCTAAATTTTACCTGCCAAATAAGTTAGGTACCTTGAACTTTTAAGCCCTCATACTTGGATTCAGATTTGGGGTTGGACCATGGAGCATAAGGGGTGCCCCTCTTTGGTATCAGGGATTGAACTCTTAAGCCATATCCCCAACCCTTTGATCTTCTGAGACAGCGTCTCACCAAGTTGCCCAGGCTGAGCTTGAAGTTGGGATACTCCTGTCTCAGCTTCCTGAGCTGCTGGAATTACAGCCAGGTCCATAATGGAATAATCTTGGCTTGAAAACAAGTTGGAGTTAAAATGGTATTTTAAAATTAAGTGAGCCAAAGCTGATTCTGAGAAACATGATAGTTCTTGAGCTCCACCCTCAACAAAACTGGTCTAAAGTGTCAACACTGAACTTGAGCTCAAATCTAACTAATTGGTAATTTAGGGACAGGGGTCATTACTGGCAGGCCCATAATATCACAACGTGGAAACGTGGCTTCAGGTAAATGTGATGGAAGTCTGACCCCAAGGCCCGTGTCATTTCTGCTGCACAAAACTATCTTTTTAACCCTTTGATAAATGAAAGCAAAAGACTAAGAAAAGCACTTTCCAAGTCTGAAAATCTTATGCATTCTGTGGCTGGGTGTCAGGCAAGATGGCAAGTTCAAAGCCAGCTTCAGCAATTTACAGACTGTTCCAAGATACAGAGGGGTTGGGATGTGTTTCAATGGTTAAGCAACCCTGAGTTCAGTTTCCAGATATTGAGGTTAAGGTCTATAGCCAGCCACCTTCTACAACTTGTTTTGCTATTCGTGAGTCAAATAAATAGGTCCATACTTATAACTTTCTCCCTTCATTCTTCTTACCTATGTACATCAGTCAGCAAGGCATGGTGGTGCATACCTTTTAACACAAGCTACTAGGGAGATCAAAAAGTCGGAGACCCGTCTGGGTAACTTTTTGAGACTCTCAAAAATCTGCATTTGGGGTAAAATTGGGAGTTCATAACCCTCTTCAATCTAATGTATGAAATACAATATGTCAAGAGCTTTGTAATGTTGTGAACAACCAATAAAAATAAAAATGCCAGATAGGGAAACACCTCAGTCTGCTTTTGGGGAGTCTCATGAGACCGGTCGAAGGCTACAGAAAACCTAATTCAGCTTTACTACACCAAGAAGTTGGATTTTACCCTGAAAGAAATGGGCGATTAGGACTGGATTTTAAATAGGCTGAAACTGTAGTTTATACTACGGGAAGCTCTTGCAAACAACCGTGGAAATGGACTAAATAGGGGAGAGCGCCAAGATGTCGGTTAGGCAGGCTATTAGTTACACCACTACGTTGCACTCTGCCATTTGGTCCAGAGAAAGCTAATAGGAATCCCCCCGCCGCCCCCTTCATCTGACCTTTCTGCTCTGGACATAGCCGGAATATAGCCAAGTTTTCATTCCTTAACATCTACTGAATCTGTTTAATGTGTAGAATGCCTCATTTAAGGCAAGGTACCTGTCCTCGGAGCATTTTCATCTCGCAACAAGCAAAATTCAATGTAATGTCCTCGTCAGCAAAATTTTGTCAAAGGATTCAGTGTTGGCTGTTTAATAACAAACTGCAAATCATTAATATTGCTGATCGCTTTCCCCTCGTGTAGGACAGGGTTGTCCATGCCACTAAGCGCGGGAGAGGACTAGTAATAGTTACGATGGTTTCTTGCATTTGCCTGATGGAGAAACCGGGGACCCATACTCCAAGCCTAGGAAACTCAGGACACCGGGTCCTTACGCGCTTCCCGCCCCACTCTCCCGTTTGAGATCGTGCACCCCGCCATCCCCGCGTTACCTTCCCCTTCCCGGACTCGCCCTGCTCCGGCACGGCCGCCATGGGGACCAGTTGGCTCCTCCAGCCCCACCTTGCGTCCGCCCAAGGCCTCAGGAGCGGAAGCCAGGCCAGCCGCGCCCCGCCCGCTGGCTCCCGCCCGCCCCCGCGCGCCGGCCGCCATTTTAGGGAATGTTCTTAATGCTACGCAGAGGCCGTGCTGGCGCCTCGGCTGCCACCTTTTTTGTTCAATCGGACGGATTACGCTATCTTCCATGTCCAGCAACCAGCTCGAAGGGCCGGGAGCGTGGGAGGCGGCGGGCTAGCGAACCACCTCCGGCTCCCGGCTTCCAGGCAGGGTGGGGGAGGCTTGGAATCCTGGGTGAGCGACGCTGCCCTCTTCCCGCCCCCCGCCTAACCGCCATTTTTAACCGTCCCCGGGCGCGCGCGTTTTCTCAGGCACCCGGGCGCCGGGCACGCGTCGAGGGCTGTTCGCGGCGGAGGGAGCGCGCGCGCGCCGCCGCGGCTTTGTCCTACGGGGCGGACCCCTGGCAGGGGTTGGCTGAGCCTCACGCGCTCCCAGTCCGGGTCCCTGGCCCGGAAGTCGCCTTTCGCTAGTTCGTCGGCCTTCGTCCCCTACGTGTCCTTTGTTCTTCCGGGCCCAGAACAAGCCCTCAGTACCACCGGCCGCTGCTCTCTGCGCTAGCAGCCATTTAGTCCCTCGTGCCTCCCTCCAGCAATTGTGCTCCGACGCCCCCACCCCCACACCACCTCTTCTTGGTTTTATTACTTATTGTCTTTAAAAATAGCACTGCTCTGTTTGCTTAAAGGAGACTGGGGACAAAATGGAGGGAACAGCTCGCTTTCATCCTAGTCAGGACGTTGGTGTCCACCAGCCGTGGGTGGGTGGAAGCAAGGCCGGGGAGGATGAAGCACTTTCACGTCCAAGGAGAAAAATGCCTGCCGTGTGAATTTTTGATGTTCCAAGTTACCCTTCCTACGACTGCGACCTGACGTGAGACCTGGCTGCGACCTGTGTAAGGCACGGTCCGGCCAGTTGTTCGGCAGTCAGTCCGGTTCCTTTTTTGTGTTAAATTTTTCTACTTGATCTTGTGCCTCCATTATCTAAGTACCTTTGTATTTCTCGACTTGGCGTTTGAAATGGCTCGAGTTTTTCTTTTGAAAGTGTACTATTCCGGGGAATATATTCAGATTTGTCATTGTGCAGAGACACGCTGCTTCCAATTATGCTGCAGCCTGGCACATAGCGCCCAATTGTGTTAGAGATGGTGATTTAACCATCATGAACTGAGCGCTTTCGGTTTTTTTTTTTTTAAATCTCATTGAATACCTTTCGCCAATCACGTGAAACGCACAATCTCAGAAAAAGAGAAAAAACCCACACACAATATGACTTATATTTATGTGTTTATGTGTGACAGGTTTATTTTTAAAAGGATTAGGAACCTGGACAGTTAGAAATTACATACTGCTGTAATAATTATTAGGGCATGGAAAAAAGTAAACCCGTCGGTGATATTCTTGCCAGCTTTGGATTCTCTGCTAAAATTTTTTATACACTATTCTTTGAACTCTTAGTCCGGAAGGTAATATTTAAGGTAGTAATATTCCATAAATGAATGAGGAATTCTTTTGAGGTGATTTCTAATTATGTTGTAAAGGAAGGAGAACTGGAAAAGTACCAGGTAAAATACCATTAAGTCATCCTGCTTTATTTTTCATTGTGACTGAAAAAAATGCCAGTATATTTAGTGGAGATCCATTTCATTAGTCTTTGAAAATATTTTCATATGTGTTATTTTATGTTAAGATAATTTCACGGTAATTTGCATGTTTAACGTTTTATATATGTACATATATAAAGTGAAAAGTAAAAATCTCTTTTGCTATCCTTCTCAAACATAATCAACTAAGTTTGATGTATTTTTCCCAGCTCTCTTCCTTTTTTTCAATTAAAAATTATTACATGAGCCTGACATGGTGGCACAAGGCGGTAATCACAGTGGCTCAGGAGGCTGAGGCAGGAAGATTGCAAGTTGAAAGCCTGCCTTAGCAATTTAGTGAGACCCTGTCTCAAAATAAAAAAGTTAAAAAGGGTTGGGGATGTGGCTCAGTGATAAAGTGCCCTGGGTTCAATCCTCAGTACCCCTCCCCCTCAAAATTATTACATGAATGCATATATTTTGCAGTTAACTCAATACTGTAGGAGTCAAGGGTATAATTAATTCAGTGGTAGAGCACTTACCTAGCATACATGAGGCCCTGAGTTCCATCTCCAGCACTGCAAACAAAACAAAAGAAACACTGGAATATATGGGGTAAAAAGTCTGCTATGTCCCATACATCTACATATGATATGTACTGAGGTGGCACTGCACTGTCATTTGCATTCTATAATTTACCTCTTGTCATTCAATCTTGTAATGTGTTTTCGTGTAAGGGACCTACATAGATTTATTAATTTTACTGGCTGCTTAGTAATCCTTTAACCAGTTTTCTTCTGATTGATATTTTTTTTTTTTTTAAAGAGAGAGCAAGAGAGAGAGAGAATATCTTTAATATTTATTTTTTAGTTTTCGGCGGACACAACATCTTGGTTTGTATGTGGTGCTGAGGATCGAACCCGGTCAGCTCACATGCCAGGCAAACGCGCTACCAGTTGAGCCACATCGATATTTTTAATAGAAAGTTTCAATTTTTTTCACTAATCTGAAAGGCATCCTGCTTACATAAACCTTTTTGAGTCCCATAATAAAAAAATACTCTCATAGTTCTGAAAATAATTATTATATACTCTCTTTCTCATTCATAATTTTCTTTTTCTTTTTTTCCCCCTTTTCTTAAAAGACCAATTTTTGGTCTTTATTAAGCAGTCTTTTTAAAAATTTCTTATTTTTTCTACTTATCTTGTGTCTCTTTGTTTTTTAAATAGCTTTTTGAATTGGCTACAAGTTTTTGATCAGTTACAAATTTTCAGAAAACTGCCTCTGCCATGGGTGATTGACAACATTCCCTGGTGTCCATTTCCTCTGCACACTGCTACCTCCTTCTGCACCATCTAAATCCTCCCCTACCCTCAACACATGCTCTCTCTTCCATGAGTCCTCCCAAACAATTTTAGTTTAAGATTATCCCTTCTCTTCATCTCTTATGCTTCCAGCTATAAAATGAGGATAGTAATAATTCCCTTTATATAGTTATTGTGAGGATCAAATGTTATAAATTGTTCAGAAGAGGGCTGGGGTTGTAGCTCAGTGGTAGAACACTTGCCTGGTGTTCATGAGGCCCTAGATCAATAACCAGTACTGCAAGTAAATTTTAAAAATAAATGTGTTCGGTTGAGTGCTAAGCATTAGCTAAATGTTCAGATAATTATTGTCTCAACTCCTATCCTACTTACTTGAAATGCTCACTTGGAGGTTATTTTTGGTTTGAATTTATGTTACCTTGCCAAGTATTTGTTATCTCCCAGCTGTTTTGAGAGCTGGAACCATATTTTTGCCTTTTATTTTCAACACACATCTGATACAAAGTTGATTTTTTTTTTTTCCAGCACTGGGATCAGTGATGTATATTAGGGTCCTGCCTCTTTTGCATGTCAAAGGAAGGCATGAAGTCATATCCCAGTTCCATCTTTCTGGCCTCAGCTTTAGATTGACCTATTTTCCTTCTTGATTGTCCCCAGATATTGCATTAGATGTTTTCTTCTTTTTTTTTTTTGCATAGAAATATGAACCTTACCTAATGATTTTTATTTGTATATAATTTAGAGGTGAAATTCTTTTTTTTTTTTTTTTACTTTTTTTGTTTATACATGACAGTGGAATGCATTACAGTTCTTATTACACATATAGAGCACAATATTTCATATCTCTGGTTGTATACAAAGTGTATTCACACCAATTTGTGCCTTCATACATGTGCTTTGGATAATAATGATCATCACATTCCACCATCATTAATAACCCCATGCCCCCTCCCTTCCTCTCCAACCCCTCTGCCCTATCTAGAGTTCATCTATTCCTCCCATGCTCCTGTTCCCTATCCCACTATAAAGCAGCCTCCTTATATCAAAGAAAACATTTGGCATTTGTTTTTTTGAGATTAGCTAACTTCATTTAGCATTGTCTTCTCTAACTCCATTTACCTGCAAATGTCATGACTTTATTCTCTTTTGCTGATTAATTTTCCATGTGTTTATATGCCACATTTTCTTAATCCATTCATCTATTGAAGGGCATCTAGGTTGGTTCCACAGTTTAGCTATTGTGAATTGTGCTGCTATAACGTTGATGTGTCTGTGTCCCTGTAGTATGTGGTTTTTTAAGTCTTTTGGGTAGAGACCGAGCAGAGGAATAGCTGGGTCAAATGGTGGTTCCATTCCCAATTTTCCAAGAAAACTCTGTACTGCTTTCCATATTGGCTACACCAGTTTGCAGTCCCACCGGCAGTATATGAGTGTACCTTTTTCTCTATATCCTCGCCAACACCAGGTCAACACCAGGCCAACAGCATTCTAAATGGAGAAAAATTGAAGGCATTCCCTCTAAAAACTGGAACAAGATAGGGATGCCCTCCTCCACCACTTCTATTTAACATAATTCTTGAAACACTGGCCAGAGCAATTAGACGAAAGAAAAGGATACACATAGGAAAAGAAGAACTCAAATTGGCACTATTTGCTGATGATATGATTCTATACCTAGAAGACCCTAAAGATTTCACCAGAAAACTTCTAGAACTAGTAAATAAGTTCAGCAAAGTAGCAGGATATAAAATTAACACCCATAGATATTGGTTTATTGTTTCCCTTCCACAGATGCTTGGTCATAAGCTCTTTTACTGCAGGGAGTTGATTATTTTCATGCTTTGCTTTTTTTCCAGGACCTAGAATAGTGTCTGACACATATTAGGTTCTCCATAAGTATTGGTGGGATAAATGGATGAATGAATCAGTGAATGAACAAGCCTGGAAACTTTAACTACCTGCTCTGGTGAGCTGGCCACAGTTAATTTACTAATTGGCAGATCACTCTGGAACAGATCACTCTGGAACAAACTTGACATATTTTATTACCAGTTTAGAAACCAATAGGGACTGATAAGCATACTGGTCATTTAGCATTCTTAGACTTTATAAAATTACAAAGTTATTAAATAGTCAATTTTTCCATTATACAGTAGAACAAATTTTGTATTAATAATCAGGGTTTATACATTTACAGGAAAAGATTAATATTTTAGTGTTCACTATGTTTTAGGCACTGTGCATAATGATGACTTCATTTCATTCCACACCTCCCCCCCACCCACCCCCCTGCAGTTCTACCGGTTAGATGTTTTCATTTGGTAAAGAAAAAAATTGAAGCCAGGCATGGTGGTCCATGTCTGTAATCTGAGTGACTTGGGCGGCTGAGACAGGAGGATCCCAATTTAGAGACTAGCCTCAGCAATTTAGCAATATGCTGTGTCAAAATAAAAATAAAAGGGCTGGTGGCTGGTGACTTACTTCAGTGGTTAAGCACTCCTGGATTCAATCCCTGATCAAATAAATAAATAAAAGAAAATAAAAATTAAGGTGCAGAAAGATAAGAATTTGCCTGTAGTCACTAAGTCGGCCCTATAATCAACACAGTCTCACATGAAGTCAAGGTGAAGTAGTACATTCCACATTTATAGGAGGATGATTGAATGTGTCATTGAATGCTACATCTGGGAGGGAATGTATACCTCACATAATCTCATCTTCTCCCTTCTCAAGCAGGAAAACTAGAGTGACTAGGTTCTTGTCTACTGGCTTATGTAGGAGAGTTAATATGAACGTTCCTGGGGCCCCCTCCACATTGTTTTTCTTCTTATTTCAAGTATGTACAGTCTATTCTGATCATTTTCAGATTCTGTCTTGTGAATTTGCCTACTCACTAAAATGTGTTTAATACTTCCAAATCAATACTCAGCACACTTTTATGATCCTTTGCAGATATGCACAGAGTAGCAACAATTTGAGCTACCCAATTTGTACCTTCTCAGCTGAAGCTGAAAAGGCAATGCTTGGCCTTCTCATACTTAGTTCTAATACTACAAACAAGTATCCTTTTTCTGGTCCTTTTGATCTTTTTACTACTATTCCCCCCCCCCATTTTTGTGCTTTTGGTGGTGATTTTGCTGTTTAAAATGGCCCCAAGCTGAAATGGCACCTAGTGTTCCTATATGTTAGAAAGGCTATGCTGTGCCTTACAGAGAAATATGTTAAAGCATGAATTATAGCACTGTTGACTGTGAGTTTAATGTTAATGAACCAACAATGAATGTTAAATAAGGTGTTTTTATGTATTGACTGGTTGACCAGTGTTGTGACCAGAAGCTCACAAGAACTTCTGTGAGCAGTGGTTCAGTATTTTTTAAATCTGTTTGTAACAACTTTATAGAACATAACTGTGAATAATGAAACCCTATTGTATTTTTTTTTAAATTTTTTATATATGAAGTTGTAGATGGACACATACCTTTATTTATTTATTTTTATGTGGTGTTGAGGATAGAACCCAGTGCCTCCTCTGTGCCAGGCAAGCACTCTACCACTAAGCTACAACCCTAGCCCTGTCAGGATCTGTTCATGAGTTGCATGTGGGTCACCACACATGGAAGCCTAGTGGATGGAGACATGTGGTATCTGGGAATGACCAGTGGAAATTTCCTATGGTTAATTGCCCAGGGACAATGTGAATTTCTATCCCACTCTGCTGTGGCCCACACAGCACTTGAGATGGGTGTGACCTGCCAAGATATCAATCAATCTGCTGACTGCAAGACATCACAAAGTAATACTCCACCCTTGAAATCTTATTCCTTTCCTTTGATGTACCCCCTTAAATAAACCACTGGAGCCATCTTTTCTTCGTCTAGTTTCAGAATCCATGTGGACCAGATCTATCAGGGGCTTCGCCTTTTGAAAATATATTTCTGAGTATTTGTATTTTGTTATTCACTAATTATTTGACACTTTTAGGGTGGCTTAGATTCTCCTGGGCAGGAAGAACCTCCCAATGAAAATCTGGCTGTCAACCCCCATTAAAGCCCTGTTTTTTTTTTGTTTTTTTTTTTGTTTTTTTTTTTTTTTTGGTACTGGAGGTTTAACCCAAGGGCTATTTACCATTGATCTACATCCCCAGTCCTTTATATTTTTTATTTTGAGACAGGGTCACACCAAGTTGCTTAGGGCCTTGCTCAATTTCTGAGGCTGGCTTTGACCTTGTAATCCTCTTGTCTCAGTCTCCTGAGTTGTTGGGATTATTGATGTGTACTACCATGCCTGGTCCAATTGTATATTTGTAACACTGTAGTTTTTTGTTCTTCTTGTGATGCTGGGGATGGAACCCAGGCCCTCACACGTGCTAGGCAAGTGCTTTACCACTGAGCCACATCCCCAGCCCCACAGATAAATTTCTTGAACAAGTTTTTTTATTGTCTATATTCATTGGTTCTTGCCTAATCTCTATTTACTCCTTACTCCATTCAGTATGACTTCTGTATTCATAGTCTACCCAAACTGGCAAAGGTGATCTCTGTGGGGATAAATCCACAGACCACTTTGTATTATGGGAGAATAATAAAAATTTTCCATTCCGGGACATTTTGAACAAATGCATAGGAGAAAGAAGAGCAGTGAACTCTCAAGTAATCTCTGCTCACAGGTTCTCACAATCACCAGGATGGCCAATCTTGTTAGCTCCAACTGCTTCCTCTCACCACATTCCAGGATTATTTGAAAGAAATTCCAGATATCCTACCCAAATATTTCACTATATTTTTCAAAAATATAAGAACTCAAAAGTCATGTTTCAGTCTTTTAAAAAATTTAACCTTTAATTAATTAACTAATTAATTAAGTGGTGCTGAGGATTGAACCCAGGACCTCACCTGTGCTAGGAAGTGCTCTACCACTGAGCCCCAACCCTAGCCCCCCCCCCCAGATTATTTTTGAATGATCAACATTGAACAGTATGAGTCATTCCTCCCTTGAAACACTTTTCTCCTCAAACTTTGGTGGCACCATTTTTTTTTTCTTACTCTTCTTGGTTGTTCTCCAATTCTGAAATTTTCTTTGTTACCCTTTTCTCATGGATTAGCCCTCCATTTTCTTTGGGACTTTGCAGGGCTCTGGTCTCACTTCATACACTGCCCAGCTGGCCTCTCTCTTTCCAAGGCTGTGCTTCCAGCAGAAGCCTGGCACTCTATCCTTTTTTCTGGACTCTAAACGACTCTCCCTACGTCTCTTACAGGTACTTCAGCTTGAAAAAGTTGAAACTGAGTTTGTCATCTTCCCCACTGCACCTCCTCTTCTGCCGTTTTATTTCTTATTAAAAGGCACAATGCCCACACAGGTTCTCAGTCCAGAAACCTAAGAATCATTTCTATTTTTTCTCCTTATCTCTCCCCATCATTTCTTCCTACTGCTAATCACCAACAAGCTTCTACAAATTTCATTATTGAATCCATCTATTTAGATTTTTAGGTTTATTTAAGCCTAACTTATTTTCATCTTCATTAATGCCAACAGCATTACCTTTTGTTGGATTACAGCAGTTTCCTAAGTGGTCTCCTGCTTCTACCCTCAGTTCATCCCACTGTAAACCTTTGCCTTACTGCAGCCACAACATTAAAATCCTATCACAGGGGGCTGGGGTTGTGGCTCAGCAGTAGAGCGCTCACCTATCACGTGCGAGGCCCTGGGTTCAATACTCGGCACAACGTAAAATACATACATACATACATACATATATATATAAATGAATGAATGAATGAATGTATTGTGTCCAACTACAACTTAAAAAATCCTATCACAGGGGCTGGGGTTATAGCTCTATGGTAGAGCACTGTTTAGCATGCATGAGGCCCTGGGGTTCAATCCCCAGTATATCCCCACAAATTCTATCATGCAATCCACCACTGAAAACCTTTTGGTGGCTTTTCATTTTTGTGGGCCCTGGGTACCTGGTCTTACCTAATTCTTTTATCCAGGCCATTTATCCCTGACTCTCTAAGCTTTCAAAAATAAGCGATCTATTGAAAAAGTTGGTAGTTAAGTATAAAAGAAATCTTAATTGTTAAATCTCATTCTGTGGACCCATTCTTTTTCTCCTGGATAAAATGAACATGTCCCGTAGCTTTTTTAGTTTCTGTCATTTAAATAGCCTCATCTCAGAAAATGTTTAGTTTCATAGAGAATTACCTCAAAACTCCAGCTTTATTTAAATTCTATATTTGCTACCTTTCCAAGCTTGGGCCTATGTCACATTTGGAAACTAGCAGCTTCTTCTGAGCTTTTGGGGTTAGGCCCAACAAAACACAGTTATCCTTTGGCATCTGGGGTAATTGTTTCCAGAACTACCCTTTACCTGAAAGACCAAAACCTTCTGATGCTTAAGTCCTTTATATAAAAGGTGTAGTATTTACATGTAATGCATACACATTCTCATATATATTTTAAATAATTTCTAGACTATGTATAATACCTAGTACAATGTGAATACTATGCTCATTAGTCAGCTTTCTGTGCTGGACAAAATACCTGAAATAAACAAATTAAAGGGAGGAAATGTTTATTTTGATTCACAGTTTCAGTTGATTGGAACATAATGGTGGAAATGCATGGTAGAGAAAAGTGTTTACATGCTCACATAAGGGCTGCCAGAAAGGAGGGGAGGAGGGAGAGAGAGAAAAAAAAATAAAGGGAGAGAGGGAGAACTGCTAATTAGGGAGCAAACTGTCAACACATGAACTTTTGGGGGGGATATTTAAGACTCAAACCATAACACTATGTAAATGATTTTTATTTAGGGAATAGTGACAAGAAAGAAAAAGTCTGTACATGTACAGCACAAATGCAATTTTTTTTTTTTTTTTTGCGTTGGGGATTGAACCCAGGAACTTTACCACCAAGCTACATTCCCAGCCCTTTTTTAATTTTTATTTTTATTTTGAGATAGGCTCCCTTTTTAATCTTCTATTAAATTGCCAAGCCCTAGCTTTGAACTTGATCCTCCTGCCTCAGTTGATCCTTCTGCCTCCTCCTCACTAAGTTGCTTAGGGCCTTGCTGAGTTGCTGAGGCTGCCCTTGAACTTGCAATTGTCCTGTCTCAGCCTCCCAAGTTGCTTGGATTATGGGTGTATTCTACTTCACCTGGCTCCACAAATGCAATTTTAATTTTTTTTAAATTTATTTTTATTTTTATTATTTATTTTTTATTTTTTGGTACTGGGGATTGAACCTAGGGGTGCATAACCACTGAGCCACATCCAAGCCCTTTTTAGATTTTATTTTGAGACAGGCTCTCCCTACATTGCTTAGAGCCTTGTTAAATTGACAAGGCCTGGTTTTGAACTTGATCCTCCTGCCTCAGCCTCCTGAGTTTCACAGGCATGTGCCACCATGCCCAGCTCACAAATGATTTTTAAAAATCTTTTTGATATTTGAATGATTTGAATCCCTTGGATACAGAGGCATAGTAGTTAAGAGAAAAAACACTATTTCACATGGCCATCCTGATTGGAATCTGAAAATGGTGGTCTGGGATGGTGATCAACATACCATCTGATCCCCCAGCTCTCATGGGGTCCCTTTGCTAGTCTAGACAGTGCTCTTAGATGGAGTCTTAAGTGGCTCCAGGCAGTGACCTATTGTGGGGTCCACAAATGGCACC
This sequence comes from Ictidomys tridecemlineatus, assembly GCF_052094955.1. Lineage (NCBI taxonomy): Eukaryota > Metazoa > Chordata > Mammalia > Rodentia > Sciuridae > Ictidomys > Ictidomys tridecemlineatus. The sequence goes on from NC_135486.1 coordinate 54,813,531, forward strand.
AGAGATGGTATAGTCAGTAGTGTCTTGTTAGAGTCTGTAAACAAGTCAGGATGGCGCCTGGTATTTTGCCAGGGGGAATGGTTTGTGAGGTGGCGCCATCAAGCCATTAAGTGTGGAGATTTCTTATTGGTTGACTGCTGTATCTAGTTTATGTTAATTAAGATAAGCTGTGTGGAATATATAAATACCTCTGTTGTCCTACAATAAACAGCTTCTACTCCTACTGTATCAACGTACACAAGTTGTTCGTCACCCCCAGGTTATTCAATGCCGCAGTCTAGCTGGGCACAAAATAACTGAGCCACCACACAAACCTTGTAGATTCCAACAGCAACTCTTTATTCCCGAACTCTCACCGGCACTCTACACTCACGTTCTGGGAAAATACACTACCTCCACCGGGCTCTGCGTACCAAATACTCTCAGAACCCCGAGAGAACTCAAGGAGTGGGCGCCTAAGGCAGCAGGATGCACCCTATTCCCAGCAGGATCCACCCTAAACCTGGAGCCACCCTAATCCCTGAGCAGGGTCACCTTTCAAAGCAAAAGGCCATGCGTCATTCCTACTTGGCTATGGCCCTCAGCAGTGTCTCAGTGGACAGAATGAAGTAGCTTGGCACCTGTTGTTTACTATTTAATGTTTACACCCTAGCTGAAACTTTGACAATGAAAAGGCTTACATCTAATATCTGGATACAGTAATTGATAATTTACTTGCAAGTTATATAAAATTTCCAAATCCAAGTACCTTTATGAACTTATAATAATAAAATATTATCTGTTAAAACAAAATGTAACTATTCTAAATTTAGAAAAATAGTAGTTGTGGGTGTGTAGTTCAGTGGTAGAGTAAGTGCTTAGCACTCATGAGGCCCTTGGCTTAATCTCAGCACCCAAAAATAAATAAATAAAAAGAAATGAAAGTAGAAATGTAATTTAAAAAGATAGTTTGGCCTTCATTTCCATTAGCCAAAATCAATGAGATTTTCATGTGTTTTATACCAGTGCCAGACATTTAAATTCTGGATAATTTTTTTTTTGAAATTTTCAAATATTCCTCTAAATTCAGGGAACAACATAATGAACTTTCATGTCTCCTTCAGGTAGCTTCAACAATCAATACAAAATGCTTATTTTATTAACTATCTTCCTCCATTTTTATTTAGAGTATTTCAAAGCAAATCACAGACATTGTATCATTTTTGGGGAAAATACTTTGGTAGCTATCTTTGAGAGAGAGGGCATTTCAAGAAAATAACTTCAATGGCATTGTCACACCTAATAAAATTATTGATAATATCAACTAGAACCAATCCATGTTCACATTTCCCTGAAATCTCAAAAGTATATCTTTTATAATTCTTTTGTTCAAATCATGATGCAAATAATGAACTATCTTTGGTTTCAATTTCTTATATTTTTTAATTTTTATTTTTTGTTGCGCTGATTGAATCCAGGGCCTCTCAAGTGTTAGGAAAGCTCTCTACCACTTATAAGTCTATCTTAATCACTCTCCTTAACTGTCATTTTCCCCATGTTATTTATTTGTTGAAGAACTCAGGTCATTTGCATATAGAATTTCCCCTACATTGGATTTGGCTGATTGATTTCTGTTGTGTCATTTAACTTGCTCCTCCACTCTTTTTATTTCTCGGTAAGAAGCTCTAGAGGCCTGATTAGATTCAGATTTAATTTTCTTGGGGAGAATACTTCAGAGTGTGCCGCGTACTTTCTGTTTTTTCGAGGGTGATGGGTAGGTATAAGGACCTTTGCAGACTCCTGGTGTCAGCCTGATCCTCCATCACAAAGTTCCTCATTGACATTTTACCTTGATGATTCTGCTGTTGATGACTGTTGCTTAAATCCATTATTTCATTAGTTACTACCATTCCTTCTGGTTTTGCTAACTAGAATTCTGTAAAGAAGAGCTCCCCTTCCTCAAACCTGAAGTTTAGGAAGAGAGGATAAATGCTTGATTCTCTTCCTTCATTTGTCAATTTTCAGCATAATGTGTTGTCACTGTAGCAGCTTCCAGAGAAAAGCAATGAGGGTTTTTCTGGGGGTGGGGTTATATTACTATGAATTCTTGGATTTTTAATAATTTTTATAATTTTGTTGTTTCCATTGTACTCACCCCTCACTCCGGATACTGGCATGGAACTTAGGGCCACTGAGTTATATCACCTGGCCCTGTAGTAATTCTTTTTTGACACTCAAATAGTTCTAATTTTGGCCTCACCTTGGTTCCTGTATGTTTGATAAGATTCCAGAGGTCTTTGATAGTTTCCTTACTTTCTGACGCATACAATGTCCCTAACATCATAACATTCGTTTTCTGCTGTGAACTTGGACTCTACCATTTCTCCATAGTCCTAGATTTTTACTAGTGTATACAGTATTTAGAAACCAAGAACTGATCGCTAGGAAAGTTCTCCAATACCAGGGTGCTATTGATTTTAGTCTCTTTCAGGTGGGCAGAGGCAAAAAGAAAAAGTACTTTAAAATCATGAATTCATATTAATATTCAAATTAGGATATATGCAGTGCTAGTACTAGGAATATTTATTGTGCAATATCTTCTTGGTCTTTCTTTCTCTCTTTCTTTCTTTTTTATAATACTTTATTTATTTATTTATACCAGGGATTGAACCCAGGGGTGCTGAACCACTGAGCCACATCCCCAACCACCCTCGGCCTTTTAAATTTTTTTTGAAGTTGTTAAAAAATGGACAGAATGTCTTTGTTGATTTTTATATGGTGCTAAGGATTGAATCCTCACACATGCTAAGCAAGTGTACAACCCCAGCCGCTCCCCAGCCCTTTAAAAACAATTATGTTTTTTTTTTTTAGTTATACATGACAGTAGAATGTTCTTTGAGATATCATGTATACATGGAGTATAAATTACTATTCTTGTGGTTGTACATTATATGCAGTTACACTGGTCGTGTATTCATATATGAACATAGGAAAGTTATGTCTGATTCATTCTATTGTCTTTCCCATTCCCATTCTTCCTCTTTTCCCCCATTGCTCCCTGTCCAATCTGATGAACCTCTACCCCGAACCACCATTGTGAGTTGGCATGTGCATATCAGACAGAACATCCAGCTTTTGGTTTTTCAGGGGTTGGCTTATTTGACTTAGCACGATAGTGTCCAGTTCCATCATTTACTGACAAATGCCATAATTCATTCATTCTTTCTTTCTTTCTTTCTTTCTTTCTCTCTCTTTCTCTCTCTTTCTCTCTCTCTCTCTCTTTCTTTCTTTCATTTCTGTGATTGAACTCAGGAGGTGCACTCTACTAACGGAGTTTCATTCTTTATGGCTGAATAATATTCCATTGTGTATATATAGCACATTTTCTTTTCTTTTTTTTTTTAAATATTTTTTATTTTTTAATTTTCGGCGGACACAACATCTTTGTTGGTATGTGGTGCTGAGGATCGAACCCGGGCCGCACGCATGCCAAGCGAGCTCGCTACCGCTTGAGCCACATCCCCAGCCCCAGCACATTTTCTTTATCCATTCATCTGTTGAATGGAATCTAGGTTGGTTCCACATCTTAGCTATTGTGAATTGAGCTGCTGTGAACATTGATGTGGCTGTATTGCTATAGTATTCTGATTTTAAGTCCTTTGGGTATATGCTGAGGAGTGGGATAACTGGATCAAATGGTAGTTCCATTCTAAGTTTTCTGAGGAATCTCTATACTGCTTTCCAGAGTGGTTGCACCAATTTGTAGTCCCACCAGCAATGTATGAGAGTACCTTTCTCCCCCATCCTGCCAACATTTATTCTTTCTTATATTCTTTTTTTTTTTTTTTTTGGTTTCTCCTTCTTGGTCTTTTCAACAGTCTACTAAATAAAGTACAATGCATATTAGTGGGTTTCAGGATTTTTACTTTTCTGGATTTTATACTTCTGTCTCTTTTATTCTGAAAACCTTGGTTCAATTATTTGCTTTATTCATATCTATGTATCTATTTATCTCTGTGTCTATATCTGTTTATCTATCTACCTAGCTATCTATCTATCTACCTACTGTCTGCTTTTTTCCCCATAGAGTATACCTTGCTTACTAGGGGTGTGTAATCCATACTGTGTTTTAGTTTTTCTCTGACTATGCTACCAACTGAATATGCAGTTAGATTCATTTGTTTCAGCTGATCAAACATTTTGAAATTAATTTTTCTCTACCCTTTGCTATTTTAATAATAAAAACATTTCTAGGAGATGTGTTTGAATAAATACGTTGAGTAAATCATCCAGGAGAGAAGAGACTTCTTCTTTTTCACCTGTTCTCTTCTTCTGCCCCTAAAATGCAATGAGGGCATGTGTAAACTCACCTTTCCCGAGTGCTCACTTGTCCAGGCACTGTGCTGAGGCCTTTGCAGACACGCGCCCACCCCCCCAATGTGAAACCACCTCTACTGCCCTGAGAGGTGGATAACTTTATTACTATCTTGAAGACAAAACAGATTCTCAAAGAGGTTAAGTGACTCCCCAAGTCACACAATTGTCAGTTGAAAATTCAGAATCTGATCACAATTATGTCTGTCTAAAACCCATATTCTTTTTCATTCTGCCATGTTGTCAATGATAACCGTATACACATGTACGACAGTTAACTCTAGAACTTAATGTGACAATGTGGGTGAATCTTAGACATAAAAATGTAAGCGAAATAAATAAATAAATAAATAAACATAAAAGTGCATACTGGGTTGGGGGCGTGGCTCTGTGTTAAGAGTGCTTGCCTACTATGTGTGTGGCCTAGGTTTGATCCCAGGCACAAAAAGAAAAACCATCTCTACTCTGTAGGTTACCATTTTTATTAAGTTCAAAACCAGGCAGATATATGACCGAGGAGTTGAATGGGAAAGGGCAAAACAGCGCTGGGCATCAGTATGTTATTACACGGTGTTGGTGACATAGGCATATTCACTTTGTAAAAAAAAAAAAAAAAAAAAAAATGACCTATTTGCACAGTTGTGATTTGTATACTTTTCTGTATGTATACTTCATTAAAGATTTACTTTTTACTTGGGAGGCTAAGGTAGGGGGATCATAAATATGAGGCAATTAATAGTAATTGTTATTAATAAATAACTAAATTATTACATTACCATGATCTATATTTGAGACATCAGTTAGACATGGAGGGCTCTGTAAAAGGGTTAAAAAAATGGTTTCTCTCTTCTAGGAGCTTGTATTTAATTATTTCTATAATCACCATCATGGAGACATGACCATCACATTCTCTCCTTCACCCATTTGTTTATCAGCATTTATTAAGAATCTAATTTCTCTGTGATTTCCTTAACATGTGTACAGTCCTGTCTCCCATGATGCCACTTAACACATCGAAAGAAATAGTGTTACTAAAATCTAGAGAAAAGGTCAGAGCTACCTTTTAGCATTACTGGCCAGGAATGACACTGAACTTTACACACCTTTTCTCAACTAACTCTCAACAATATAAGGAAGTCAGCATTGTTATGTTCATCATCTATGTTTAATAGAAAAGAAAACAGATGCTTAGGTTAGAAAATTTGTCTGAAGTTACATGAAAGAGGCTGAATTGGGACTTTAACTCAATTCTCTAGAAGACCAGAGCCCATTTGCCTAACTACTGCATGTGCATTGGAGGTGGAGGTATCCTGACACAGGAGTGAGACTCTGGAAGTGAGTCTGTCAGAGGCAGGAAGAGGTTTAGAAGTTGAGGAAACCGTGAGGAACTTGAATCAGTGGCAGGCCCAGAACAAAATGCATTCCCAAAACACCTGGGAATATCTTTGAATGCAACAGCCTGGATTTTGGCTCTGGAGGTGTGGTATGGTGGGTACAGCAAAGGAGATTCTTTAGCTGAGACCCTCCAAAAGTGGTTCCGATTACTCCTCCTTGCTTCCTTCACAATCAGTCAGCATTCCACCTCTGCACAGCTGGAGGGAATTCCAGGGAGTCTCTCATGAATGAATATGTGAAATTCCAAAAAATAACCAGGGTGAGTAATGTTAATTTATTTTAACTAATGTACACACATGTATTCACATGAACATGGTATCACACTTAGGGCTTGCAAAATAAAATAATAAGGAAGGCTAAAGTTTAAGATTGCAGACTTGTGGAAAAATTTTAAAACTCATCTGCTATAGTTTGAATATTAAATGTCCCCCAAAGGCTTGTCCAGCCTGTGGTATTAATGGGAGGCAGGGCCTACTGGGAGGTCTTCAGGTCATGGGGGCCAGTCTCTTCCTCATCTCTTTGCTTCACAGTTGCCATGAGTTAAGTACTTTGCTCTATCACACATCCTCTATGAGGTGCTACCTCGACATAGGCCCCAAAGCAACAGGACCAACCCAACCATGGATTGGAAGCTCCGAAACTTGAGCCAAAATAAATCTTTCTTCTTTTTGATTATCCCAGGTATTTTGTCACACTGACAGAAAGCTGACTTAACACATTAAGATATATTTTTCTCAGCCTGTGAACAATTCACAATCTTCTTATTTGTTTCTAGCAAAACAAAGCATTTGAGACCCATGATTTATTAGCAGGAAGATTTGTATTGCCTATTCTTCCCATTTGAGAAAAGGTAACCTATAGGAGAGGCACCTCCCCCTCCCCCATACTGGAGATTGAACCCAGGGACTTTAACCACTGAGCTACATCCCCAGCCCCCTTTTTTATTTTGAGACATGGTCTTGCTAAATTGCAGAGGCTGGCCTTGAACTTGCAACCCTCCTGCCTCAGACTTCTGAGTTGCTGGAATTACAGGTTTGCACCACCATGCCTGTGGAAAGCCTCTTTCTCACCTAGGATACATATCTATCAAACTTAGTCTAAGTGATATAAGTACAATTCTGGGAACATCCACCCACCCCCACACCACCTGTAAGGAATGATGGTACTTACATTAACAGTCACAACTGGTCTCATTATTTAAAAAAAAAATATTTATTTTTGCTGCTATAAACATTGATGTGGCTGTGTCCCTGTAGTATGCTGTTTTGAGGTCCGTTGAGTATAGTCCAAGAAGAGGAATAGCTGGTGCCAACATATCTTATATATAAAATCAGAGATATGATAAATTATGGTATAATGGTGTATTAAGAATTGTAATGTAAAAATAAATAAAAAAATTTAAAAAACTGTTAAAACAAAAAATATTTTTTAGGTGTAGTTGGACACAATGCCTTTATTTTATTTATTTTTATGTGGTACTGAGGATTGAACGCAGGGCCTCGAATGTGCTAGGTGAGCACTCTACTGCTGAGCCATAACCCCAACCCTGTGATCTCACTATTGCTCCAAACCTGGGCTCTTCAAAGAACATCTGGTAGTCTTCCTCAAAGTCTGGCCATCCACTGTGCAGAGTGACATGTTTGAGGAGAGAATCTGAATAGCTCCACAGTAGTGGGCTATCCTGTCTTCTTATAAGACCACTTTTTACACTTTCTACTTTCCATTTTCCACACTTTAAGTCCAGAGGGTTTTTTAAAATGATGGTTTATGAAATTTTATTATCACTTATTAAATAAGTTAGAACTTATTTTTATGTATTTATTTATTTTGGTATCAGGGATGGAATCCAGGGACTCATGTATGCTCAGCACTTGCTCTACCAGTAAGCTACATTCCCAGGACCAAAACTTATTTTAAAGAAGGAGAAAGCTATAGTATTTTCAGTTACTACATTGTATTTACATGTTCCATCCAACTTTCCATACAAAATTTGCCAGTTTGCTTTGGAAGCATATATAACAAATAAAATTTGCCAGCATTGGCACTCACTTATGAAGATCTTGACAAAGGGCAATGAATAATCTTGCTTTATGTTGCTAGTAGATGGCATCACATAAGGATTGAAAATCCCCTTTTGATCAGCAGGAGCACACATGCAGTGGGCAGCAAATTGCGCTCCCTGGTGGCCAATACAAGTACTTCTTATTAGAATATTAATTGAAAAGGTAGGTGTAAAACCAGTTTTAAAAAACCCACTGTTCGTGTAGCTGTGAGAAGATTTCATAGATTTTTGCCAACTGTTTTTCTTATACTATTATTATTTCAGAGCAAAATGCACGAGTGTATTGGAAGGGATGGAAAGAGGGTAAGGGAATGCTCTAAAGAGAGAAAGTGAGTCCTCTCAGAGAGGAGAGGGACAGCATGCCTTTTCTGTCCTTCAGTATTATTGGGGGTCCCAGGGAAGTTTCCAGAGACTCCCACTCAGGTCCACCACTTGACTTTTGACTGACAGAAGAATGACATCAGACTTTCAAGTCCTTGCTACCATGACCACACTAGGTCACTTTGGCCCATGCTGATCAGTTTAATTGTAATCTTTTCTTACAGATTTTATGGTTGGGGGAATTATCCTCATCTTCCTGAGTTCCAGATTCTGGTCTGTGAAAGGGTCAGAAAAGTCCCGCCTTCAGGCTAACTTGTGTTATTCTTATGGGAATTATTTTAGGCCTGCATTTCTCCTAAAGATAATAGGTAGTTCTCTTATATGATTTTTAAACTTTTGTTTAAAACTAGCTCAAATACAGATACAGAGAATTGCACTAAACAAAATGCATAGCTTAATGAATCATAGGAAAATGCCTTTTTAATTACCATCCAGCTCATGAAAGGCAATGTTGCCAGCCACTAAGAAGACCCTCCATATGTCCCACCCAAACATATCCTCCTCCCACCCCTCAAGGAACCACTAAGATAATCACTTATTTGTATTTTTTTCATCCAAATGAACACTTGGATCTATATAGTTGTCCACTTAAAAACTCGAGGGCTGGGGTGGAATTCAATAGCAAGACATTTGCTAGAACCTGGGTTCCATCCCCAGCACCAAAAAAACTGATATGATTTTAAATCTGTGAATCAATAACATTCCCCTCAATCCTCTTTTGTCCTTATCTGTTGAAAAATCAAATCCTTTGATGTGTGAGATTTCCCATAGTCTGGATGTTGCTGACCAAATACTCTTGGTGCAGGTCAGTATGTTTCCAGATTCCTACAGTTCAGTAATTGGACCCCAAGGTTTGATAAGGCTTATGTTCAATTCCTTTGGCAAGATTATAGGTCAAAATCTGATCTTGAATCAGGAAGCACAAAACATCTGATTAACTTTTTTTTAATATTAGCAACTATGGATGCCCAATACCTAAATTTATTTATTCACTTGGTATTATGAAATGGTAATAGTCTAGTGTTATTTTTTATTTATTAGTTGCATCACTTTTTTATAAAGTGATGTCTCCTCTCATCTGCCATTTGGTTATTGAGTGGTGCAATACCCATAGGAAAGGCTGGAAAAGTGCTTTTTAAAAATGTTTTATTAGCAATCTCTCTTTTATTTGAAAACCACAAAAATTTGAAATATATAACATTTATTTAATGAGCACTTACTATACCCTAACTACTCGAAGTGCTTTTATACATTCTCTGATTTGGGATGCTTGGTTCTTTTCTATTATTTACCATTTTTCAAGATAAAGAATTGCTTCCCTGGGGCCAGGGTTGTGGCTCAGTGGTAGAGCACTTGCCTAGCATGCACAAGGCACTGGGTTCGATTCCCAGGCACCATATAAAAATAAATTAAAAAAAAAAGAATTGCTTCCCTACCATTCTCCAAATATGCTGATTTAAATTGCAAGATACATATAATTAGAATTTACACATTTAAAGATACTTACATATTTTTAATCCCTTGGAATGACAGCCCCATCTTGGGCAAATGGATGCCCCTTTCTGTGGGCTCCTGAATCCTTTTTACATAACTGCAGGGATCTTCCACCAGGAAGACAGGCTATGACAAGATGACATGACAAGGGTTAACCAGTATATTTTTCTGCCCTAAACCAGGTATGAGTGATTTCTTCAGGAAGTCTTGGTTTCTTTGAAGGTAATGGCATTTCAGGACAATAATGTGGATTCTAAAGACTTCCACGGCTCCTTGTTTTGTTTTCTGGGCCTTTTGAGGAAAATAATTTTTTTTTTTCAAACAGAAGGTTGTTCCTGGACCTATTTTGGGGAGATTATGTGTATAGTCCTCCACCCCCATTCATGAATTCTGCATCCTTGGATTCAACTTACACCAGATCAAACTATATCTGTGGAGGCTGGTGGTGTGCCTGCTGTTCTGGCTCACAGGGAGGCTGAGATGGCAGAATGGCTTGAGCCCAGGAGTTGGAGACCAGTCTCGGCACCAGAGACCCCATCTCTAAGGAAAAATGAGATGTACTTAATTAAAAGAAGTACTTAATTAAAAATGAGATCTACTTTATTAAATTCAAACTGCAGACTCTGTGAATTTGCCTGCCTGTGTTTATTGGACAATGTCACACTTATGATCCATGATCCTATGTTGGCTGTGGTGGTGAGAAATGTAGGAAGGAACAAGAAGGTTGACTTCTTTCTTTCAAATATTTATTTACTTATTTTTTAGGTGTAGATGGACACGACACAATGCCTTTATTTTTATGTGGTGCTGAGGATCGAACCTGGGTCCCGCTCATGCTAGGGGAGCGCACTACCGCTGAGCCACAATCCCAGCCCTGACTTCTTCCTTCTATTACTCTAGACTTGGGTTTCTTGACCTCAGCACTGATATTTGGGGCTGCACAGTTCTTTTTTGTGGGGGTAATGTCTATGCCTAATAGAATTTAGCCACATCCCTGGCCTCTAACCACTAAATGTTGGTTGGTGACAACCAAAAATGATTTTAGATAATGCCAAATATTCCCTGGGGACAAAATTACCCCTGGTTGAGAGCTACTGGATTGGGTACCTTGTAATTTAAAGCAGTTAATCCCTGAGTAAAAGAGACTTGTAAGGTACAAAGTACAGACTAATGCTGTCTCATCTTTGGCCAATATTAAAATTCATTGAAAAGAAATTTGTGGCTGAGAGCTAACATTTTTTATTATTATGTTTTAAAATACTTTTTTAAAGTTGTCAATGGACCTTTATTTTATTTATTTATATGCAGTGCTGAGGATCAAATCCAGTGCCTCATGCATAGTAGGTAAGCGCTCTACCACTGAGCTAAACTTTTACCGATTATCTCTGTTATAATAACAGTGAATTTTTGTAAAACATAACACTCATGCATACCTTTAACAAAACACTTTTAACTTATATTATTTAATGAACTAAATATTCTTATTTTATAGATGAGAAAGCTGAGGTCCAGAGTGGTTAAATACTTTTATAAGCTCAGAAGGGGGGTGATTAGCAGAACTACATTCTCATCTTCGTTGATTGTGTCTTGGATCATTTCCATCCTTAATGCATAAGGCCAAACAGAAACACCATGCACACAAATGTCAATGCATATGTCCTCTAGTTGTTGATTCTAACTTTGGAATGTTTTTTAAAAATTTTATGTTATTTAATTTTTTTCTGGGGATAAACCGGCAATCAGCCATAGCAGAAGGCTCATGTTATTGCATATTTTACCACCAGGTGTCGCCATAGCACACTTACGGATTTCTTCCATTGGTGAATTTCCTAATTTACTAAATGCTACAAGAATTGGTATTTTGACTAATTTTAAGAAAGTGTATTATGGAACTTGAAACAGCCCAAGAGCATGATGAGAATCTGAAAGGTGAAGAGGTCATGTTATGAGAAGACAACTGAAATAGCTACTGTAGAAAGGGGAATGTCTCCCCACCTCACCAGGAAGGCGGATGCTTGACTTTTTTTGCCATGATATTTTTTGCCAAGCAGAGTCCCCATTGTGATTTCAAATGCTAGTTATATAAAAAATTTTAAAGCCCTTGAAACGTTTCTTTTGGATTCCTGAACTATTTGAGTTTAATTAGGAAGAGTCCTGAGATAGAGTGTGGGCGTCTAGATACAGAGAGGTAGGAGACAGTTTGGACCAGTCTACTTGTGGAGATAAGAACACCCTGAGTAATTAAGGTCTGCAAGGCAGTTTAGGGTTGAGGACCAAGTGACTTCTGATTATAAGGTCTGTTGCAGCCTCTGAGATGGAATTTGACATGCAGGATGTTTAAATAGTGCCCTTGGGGTCACCAACCATGGAGGAAGGGGACAGAAGCTAGGGTGGGCAGAGGAAGAAGCCAAGCTGTGACACAGGTCCATGATGGCCTTGGCCAACCTAACAGGGAGCTCTGGAACTAGAATGACCCTTCAGAGCTGGGTCGAGATGGCGGGACCTTTATACTGCCACATAAATCAGTCAGGATCGTGGGCTGCCCCAGAAAATGGGTGAATATTGAAATAGTAATATTCAATTGAAATGCCTTGAGTATTATTGCTAGATGAAGGGTCATGGGATCATTGATCAGTCCCCAGTTTATGGATACCATAGACACAAATGACAAGGAAGTTCTATTTGTTTTTCAAAGATGAAGATCAAACCAAAACCAATTAGCAGATTTGCGCCAAATGTTAAAACAGAAGCCCAACTTGCCTGATCTCTAAACTTTTGACCTGGAAACCCCTTTTCTAGAAGTCTAGGGTGCATGTTAACTGTGTCAAGCACCATCCTTGTAAGGACAGAGCTACCTTTCCTTGGGAATTTTTCACCTTGGTTTAGGAGACTCTCAGCTGCTAAGTCCCAGAGCAGGGAGACTGGGTTGGGGCATCACAGTGTCCCCAGCTGGCTGTAAGAAATTATCACAGAAAGGAGGGAGCCATGTGGGAAGGATGAAGGGGAAGCTCACAGGTGTAGAGGTATTATAGGAGGGGAAGCATTCCAAGGGGGAGGGTCAGGTGCAGGGAGACCCTAGCAGGCATAGGCAGGAAGTGTTTGAGGAGGCTGACTGAAGAGGAGCACATGTTCTCAGTGGACCCCTCCTGTTTTGCTCATTCTGTAGACATTGAAAAAATGGATTGAGTTGGGAAGAAGAGAAGAAACTCACACAGTTTGTGTCTCTGGCTGGCTGTCCTATCCTCAATGGCTTATTTTATTACTACCTCGGATAAATCTGACTCTGTAACAAACCAGTCCCCAGAAACAAGCTGTCCAGCTGGATCTCTGGTTTCTTACTAGTTTCCTGAGGTCCCATGCCCACTGCTGACACATAACAGGTAAATGGTATTGCCTTTGCTGTGTCTTCCCCACTCAAATTGTGTTGACTCAGTACCCTCTTAGAGGTCACAGTGGTCTTAGAAGTAGCCATGGTTCCTGCTTAGTGGGTTTAGATTGCAGTCACAGATACCCCTCTTGTTGAGCATGCACTCCCTGGAGAAGGCAAAGATGAACCGTAAACAATTATAGCTTCTTTTTTATTTTTAAATTTGTTATGAAAATAATATATTCTAATGTTTAATGATAAGGATGGGGGTGTAGCTCAGTAGTACAGCAATGCCCACCAGTGTGCCCGGGGCTCTGGGTTCCACCCTAGCATCACAAAAACAAAGCAGCAAGCAACCAGACATGGTTTAACAGACCCGTGTTCTTTAGCCATTGGTCCATGCAAGACTCTTCCTCATACACACATTAGTTTATTTATGACTTAACATCTATGAAAACACCTCCCAACACCAAAGCTGGGTTTCTGACATTGCCTTGCTGCTCCCCAGCTTCCCTCTCCCTTCCCCTCAATTTAGGAAACTACTCTTCTAAATCTTATACTCACTGTTCCCTTAGTTTCTTTTCTATGTTCATGTAATCCTAAAAGTCTCCCCACCTCCCGTACTGAGGATTGAACTCAGGGCCTTGTGTGTGCTAGACAAATGCTCTACCACTGAACTACATTCCCAGCCCTGGTAATTCTTTGTTCTCATTTATTTTTATTTTTTATTTTTGAGAAGGGGTCCTCAAACTCCTGGGCTCAAGTGATCCCCCTTCCTCAGTCTCCTGAGTTAGCTGGGCAGACAGGTATGTGGCACTCCAACTTGTGCTGTATAATTTCATAAAAGGGAACCCCATGGAGACAATCTGTTAGTACTTTTTTTTTTCAAAGTTAGAGATTTATCTATATTTGGAGAAGATTGAAGAGTCACTAATTCTTTAATAATTCTCCCACTGAGAAGGGAAGGCCATATCCCCTCTCCTTGAATTTGTGGAGGCTTTGCCTGTTTTGACCAATAAAATACAGTGGAAGCTGGATGCAGTGGCGCATGCCTGTATTCCCATCGACTTCGGAGTTTGAGGCAGGAGAACTGCAAATTCAAAGTCAGTCTCAGCAACTTAGCGAGGTCCTATGTAACTTAGTGAGACTCTGTTTCAAAATAAAAATTAAAAAGGGCTGGGGATGTGTCTCAGTTGTTAAGTACCCCTGGGTTCAATCCTAGGTACGGAAAAAAAAAATATGTTGAATGTGCCGTGTCAGTTTCTGGGTCCAGGACTTAAGAAACACAACTCTCACTTCCTGTCTGTCTTTTGGAACACTCTGGGAGCCCTAGACGACCACAACAGACTCTGAGGTGACAGTGCTGAAGAAGCCACGTGTAGGCTCATTGTGGACAGCTGAGTCCAGCCTTCCCACTGTCCTTGTCACAATGCCAGGCATGTGAGAGAAGCTGCCTTGGCCTCTCAGATCAGTCCGTGTACCAGCTGAATGCCACTGAGGGAGCTCAGTCAGAACCACATGCAGCAGCATTGCCAGATGGCCCTGCCTGAATTCCAGACTCACAAAATGATGAGGTAGTATAAAATGGCTGTTAGAGGCAAAAAATATTTTGCTTTAAATGGTCATTTTGTTATATTGATTTATTAGTATATTTATTTATATATGAAGCATACTAATAAGTATATAAATAATAGATTAAATGTATTTTATTAAATATATTCATTAGTCTTATTAAATATACTCATTAATATACATATATTATTCATATATTATATATATATATATATATATATATATATATATATATATTTGCTTGTTTGTTTGTGTTTTTACAGGGCTGGGAATGGATTCCAGGGCCATTCAGATTCTCTACCACTGACCTATACCCCCAGCCCAGCAATTATGTTTTAGTACCAGTCCTTTTTATAGCTTCTTATTGATTTGTTGGAATTCTTTTTTGTTTTTGTTTTGTTTCACAGTACTGTGGGTTGAACCAGAATGCAGTTGGTAGTACATTTTTCATTATTTACCTACTTATTTTTTACTTTATTTTTTTTTCTTGGTACGGGGGATTGAACCCAGAGATACTTTACCACTGAGCCACATTCCCAGCCCTTTTTATTTATTTATTTTTATTTTGAGACAGGGTCTTGCTAAGTTGCTGAGGGTCTTGTTAAATTGCACAGGCTGGCCTCCCACTTTTGATCCTTTTGCCTCAGCCTCCTGGGTTGCTTGGGATTATCATCATTCCCTGCTTATTTTTACTTTCAGTTGTGTTAAAAGACACACAGTGTAACATTTATCATTATAGTCCTGGGTGTGTGTCTTTGTGTGTGTGTTTGTGGTATTGGGGATCGAACCCAGAGCCTTGAGTTTACTAGGCAGCATTCTACTGCTAAGTTACATCTCCAGCCCTATAACCATTTTCAAGTGTGTGGGGGGACATGGCTCAGTGATAAAGCACCCCTGGATTCAATCCCTGGTACCAAAAATAAAAAAAGAAAGAAAGAAAGAAAGACATTTCAGTATTTCTGGGAAGAGAATTTTGATTTTTAGTTACAAATTCAGAGAAAAGTGTTCTACTGCAGGTGTTCTGTATTTTCCACAAAATGAATTGATGAAGACCTGTGTCAGCACAAAAGACAAATTACTGAGTGATGCTCCAGTAAAAATCATAGTTAACAGAAGGGCGACTTTAAGTGGTAGGCTCTTTTCACACACTGGCATATAATTCAGCTAATCAAAATTCTACTCACTCATTGGTTGTGAGTAGAAGGTAGATTGTGAGGCAGAAAGGTCTGGGCTAGTTAGAAACGCTCATCAACCTCGGGTGTGGAATTGTTTTCTTAATTTCATGTTTATACTGTTCTTTGTTAGTGTATAGAAATACAATTGATTTTTGTCTAACAGTTATTTTAGTAGATTCCTGAAGACTTTCTATCTGCAAGATGATGTCATCCTCCAGTAGAGATAATTTTGCTTTTTCCTACTAATCAGATGCCATTTATTTCTTTCTTCTTGCTTGATTGTGCTTATGGCCAATTTTTAGAGCTGTTTTTATCACCTTGATTGGTCCGTGTTTTCAATTACGGACAGAGGTTTGGGCTTCTGGCTGAGCAGAACTTCTCTTTTAATAATCTATTGGCTTTTATTAAAGTGGCAGTATCAGTTTTTCTTCCAAGTTCTTCTAATTAATACTTCTGTGGAGGAGAAATTTGAATTGTCTTTCATCAAGTAGAAGGTCTCACGCTTGTAAACCCCAAAGCCTCCTGCCCCACATAGTTCCTTTTTGAGGGTCTCTCCATCTGTGATGGCCTTCAGCCATCTCTCAGTCTTCTTTTTCAACAGTCTTTGCTAATCCCTGCCATCCAACAGTTTGCACAGGACCAAGCTCCTTTTCTCTGAATACTCAAAAGACATTTGGACAGTTTTGAAACTTTTTATAGTAAGGGAATTCTTAACTTGCAGGAAAGATGTAGGATCAGAGCAATGGTGCTAGTCAGCTTTCTATCACCACAACAAGTACTTGAGATTATCAGCTTCATAAGAGAAAAGGTGGATTTGGGTCACAGTTTGGAGGGTTCAGTTCACAATCACTGGCTCCATTTCTTTGGAATCTGTAGTGGGGCAGCACATTGGGTGGTAGCCTGTGGTAAAACTGCCTTCTTTATAGCAGGGAGAGAAAAACGGAGGAAGAGGAGGAACCTGGGAGTCTTACTACCTCCTTCAAGGGCCCCCAGAGACCTCTGACTGGGCCCTACCTCTTAAAGGTTCCCCACCACTACCACCAATCAATCCAAGCTAGGGACCAAATCTTTAATACCTGAACCTTTGAAAGACTATTAAATCAAAATGCAGCACGTGAACACACGCAGGTACATAGGTACACAAAGTTGGCTGGGTTTTCTGCTGACAGGAAGCAGAAACCCTCTGTGATTGTAACGGGAAGGGCTAGGGAATGTCTCCTCTCTCATTTTGAAGCCTTCTGCACAGGACTTGCTGCTGTGATGTGTGGGCAAAGGGCCCAAGCCTGGAGGGTGGATTTCCTGGTCAATGGTCTGACAGCCTGTGTGCCTGCTTTCCTGGGCTACCCAGGAGCAGAGCAAGCAGTGGGGCTCAGAGTTGTGTTGCCCTCGGGAGGAAGACAGGGCAGAGCAGATCAGGTGGCACCTACCCCTTCACTATTTGGGAATCTTGCTCTTCAGCAGAGCAGCAAGGAATATACCAAAGGTGGTAATTTTCTGGCACTGACAATTGTTTTGGTGAGCAGTGGACTTCTCTGCATTCAGCTTGATGGACAAACAGAATTCAGATCAGTGTCACTGAATTTAACACATGGCACAAAGCAGTTAAGTTAAATATCCATCAACTGCACCACATTCTTTTTTTTTTTTTTTTACTCTGTTAGAGATTGAACCTAGGGATACACCCCAGCCCTTTCGTTTTGTTTATTTACTTGTTTACTTGAGACAGTCACAGTCTCACTAAGTTGCCCAGGCTGGCCTCAAATTTGTGATCCTCCTGCCTCAGCCTCTTGAGTAGCTGGGATTACAGGTGTGTGCCACCATGCCTGGTCCGTGCTGGGTCATCAAGCGCAGTAGTATTTAGTTATGAGGAGAGATTAGAGGGTCAGCTATGCTTTTTTTCTTATTGTCCATTGTAGGAGTTTGTTTTCCTGGCCAATCTCTGCAGCTCTACTAATCATATTGAAATCTGCACATTGACAGAGAGGTGGACTTTTTATCTGACAGATTCATAGAATAACATTACTAGCACTTGGGGAAAAAGAAAGGTCCTTCACATCCATCATCACCTCATTTATTCCTCAGGTCCTAAGAGTTTGCACAGCTAGTAACTAGGGGAGTCACCCTCTAAAACAGTTGTTTCTACCTTAAGTACCACGCTCTGTACAGCACTCTGCTCCCCTGCAATAGGGCCTTCTACAGACAGGTGGTATGTTGGCCCTCTGTTTTCCATGGACGTCCAGGATTAAAGCAATGTGTAGTTGTGCAAATTAGGCCATGCTCTTCCATCTAGTGCCATTACTTTCTGCAGTAATGGCAATGTTTTATATATGCACCATCTAATACAGTTGCCACTGACCACATGTGGCTGCTGAGAGCTTGAAATGTGGCTAGTCATACTGAGAGACTTAATTTTTAATTTAATTTGAATTAATTTAAAGAGTCATGTGTGGCCAATGGCTAAAGTGTTGGACAGCATAGCTCTATATAGAAAATAGAAACAGACTCTGAAGGCCACCCACGTCACAGATACCTCTGCTCTTGGGGAAAGTGCTGCAATAAAAGACAGTATTATCTTTAAAAGTTTAATAGATTAAATAAATTAAAGTAAGCTGAGGATGGGGGAGTAAGCTGAGGATCAGGGTGGAGTGTTGCCCAGCATGCATAACCCCTGAGTTCTATCCTCAGCATCATGGGGAGAAAAAAAAAAGCCTTTTTTGCATTTGCTTTTATAAAGAAAGAATGTCAATTACTTTAACCAATTTTAAATACCAAACAAAAGTCTCATTGCAAAGGAAGTTCAGAGTGTTTAAATGAAAAATCTGAAGTTTTAAATTGTTTTCTAAAAATAGGATTTGATTAAACAAAAATTTAACACCAAAAAAAGGGAATATAGAAATAATATTAAGAAGAATTATAGTTTCAACTGGCTTGAAATAATGTAATTATTTCTTACAATAATGTAAGAGTTTGAATTAATCTAATAGTCTCTTTCTTGCCAATGGAGCCTTTTGTCTTTGCCCTGATAAAGGAAATGGTGATACTCAGTTCCAGTTGCTTGGAAATGTCAGATTGGGCACACAAGTGGTTCTCAGCCCTGGCAGCAAATTAGAATCATCTGAGTATCTTTTTTGAGGGGGTGTTCAGTATTGAACCCAGGGCCTTGTCCATACTAAACAAATGTTTTGTCACTGAGTCACACCCCCTGCCATACCTGTGTTTTTGTTTTTTTTCTTTCAGAAACAGACTTATTTAGGAAAGGAGATACACACTGGAGAGAGAATGTGGGACATCTCTGGAGGGAGAAACAGCCCTGGGTGTCTTCTAATAAAACACTGGTACCTGGGTCCCATCCTTAAAAATTCTGATTTAATTTTAATTGGTTCAGACTGGGGCCAGTTCAAATTTCCTGGGTGATTCTAATCACAAATCTACCTAATCACCACCAGGAGATTCTAATATGTAGCCAGGGTTGAGAATCACTGACCTGTGAGGCAAAGCCAAGAATCTGGTTATCCCAATCTTCTCCTGGTATTGATTCAAGTGAGATACAGACTCTCGAACTCTTAACTAAAAATCCAGGATAGTCCAGAGTTTTATTTTACCTCCTTGTGTGTGGGGGATGGGGATGGGGGGTGGGGAAAGTAATCTTGCGAACACAAGACTCACAAGTGTTTAGAAAGTGAGATGGAAATTTTAATGGTATTATAACCAAGGAACAAATGAGTTAATCAGTATTCCAGACATTTTAAAGACTTTTTAAAACAATTGCCGAAATCCCAGGATTTTATCAGCTCCTTTGCTGGAAATAATATTTGCAAGGGTGGTTTATGATGCAGAAGAGCATTTACTTTCTCTGCTTTCACCTTGTCTTTTGCGATTTCTTTCACTAGGCATTAGAAGTGTTGAGAGCCACAGCTAAAGGGGCCCCAGCAAACTTCCAGCTGCCAGCTGATGATTGGCTCACAGAGGCCCCAGCAAACTTCTAGTTGTCAGCTGATTGGCTCCTCTGTGGTGATGCTCATTGGGCTGTTTCCCTGCCCTTTCAGACCATGGAGCTGCTCATTGGGGGACTTTTTTGGCTCCGCCCATGCGACCCAGCCAATCAGTCTCAAGAGCAGGAGGAGGGGGGGGGTTGAGAGGCTTATGGGAAGCTGGTGGTGGCAGTTGGGCTCTGAGGGAATTCCTGAAGAGCTCCTGTGGTGTGGCATGTGTGTTCTAAAAATAAAGTTCGTTTCTGTTTGATAAGTGGCTCGTGAATTGTGCCCAGCCAGACTGTGGCAAGAAGAGCCTGTAGTTTTTGAGGCTAAAGACTTGAATTCCATCAGTGAGCATTGGGGGTGGGGAGGTGAGAATAAGCCAAGAAACTGAAAACTCAAAATATGGATGTAAAAAAGTGGGGGGGGGGCAGAGACGAGTATTAAAAAATGGAATATGGAGCTTGCAATATTTTGCAGTTGCAGTGTTAGCCCTGATAGTTCACAGAGATTTGGTCAGCTGCCCTATTTCATTATGGAGTTTGCAGTACCTTTGTGGAGGTGCCATTGTAGTGGCTGTATGTCTGTCCTGGATTTACAATCCAGAAAATTCTAGGGAGTCTGTAATAAACCATGATACACCATTCTTTAAAGATCTGTATCATTGAGATGTGACAGTGTCTTTGGATAAGGCTACCTCCATGGTTACTCCTCCTAATTGGAATAATGCTCCCTAAGTTGGACTTGACCCTTCCCTATTGTTAATCAGTATTCCAGACATTTTAAAGACTTTTAAAAATAATTGCTGAAATCCCAGGATTTTATCAGCTCATTTGCTAGAAATAATGTTTGCAAGGGTGGTTTATGATGCAGAAGAGCATTTACTTTCTCCACTTTTAGCTTTTCTCATCTTGTGAGGTTTCTTTCACCAGGCATTAGGAGTCTGTGATAAATCAGGATATACCTTTCTTTAAAGAAAGATCTGAATCAGTGAGATGTGACTGTGTCTTTGGATAAGCCTGCATCCATGGTTACTCTTCCTAATTGGACAAATGCTCTATAGGTTAGACTTGACCCTTCCCTGTTGTAGTTAAATCATATTTCTCCCTGTTGTAGCATCTATGGAGATTGTGAGCAATGAGTCTGCATCCTTTCAGTTACAAACAAGCTGCTTTTTGACCATAAATAATAATATTTCCTAGCCAACACCTGTAATTCCTGTAACTTTCCTAATCCCCCAAAGACTGCTATGGGTCAGGCACTGTACAAAGTCACAGACTGCTTCATTTAATCCATCAGTAGTCTCATGAAATACACAGTATTAATAAAATGGTATTGTCATCAGTAAAATCTTGATTTAGGCACTGTGGTACATACCTGTGATCCCAGTGACTCAGGAAACTGAGGCAGGAGGATCTCAAGTTCAGAGCCAGACTCAGCAACTTAAAGAGGCACTGTCTCAAAATTAAAAATAAAAAGGGCTGGGATGGGGCTCAGTGGTGTCCCTAGGTAGAATCATCTGTGCTGGGGGAAAAATGGGTTGTGTCGGGAACCCAGGCCAAGGGGGTAAGAAGTATCAGTCCAGAAGCAAATGCCTGTGAGTGGTCAGGGGGGCCAGCATGGCTGCAGCAGAAGGGGAGAGAGCAGTGGACCAGGGAAGAGAGCTAAGGGGCAAGGTCAGGTGGAGACTGCTGGCCTGTGTCGATGTCCATGGATTTTCTCTAAATGAAATGGAAATGCACAGGAAAGGTTTTGAGCAGTGGAGTGACAAGAGTTTAACCAGATCATTCTGAGACCTGTGGTGAGAGTAGATTGAAAAGGGACAAAGACACAGCCGCAAGACCTGTTAGGCGATTGCAACGACCCAGGTGAGTGATGACAGTGGTGGCAGTGTGGGAGATAAAAAGTAATTGAGTTTCAATACGAGACAAAAACATAGGGAAACACTTTAAGACATTACTATTGCCAATAATATTTTTTTGGATAAGATCCCCAACGCACAGACAAATGGAATACATCAAACAGAGAAGCTTCTGCACAGCCAAGGAAACATTGAACAGAGTGAAGAGACAACCAGTGGAATGGGAGAAAATATTTGCAAATTATTCATCAGACAAAGAATTAATATTCAAATGTATGGGGCCAGGGCTGTGGCTCAGCGGTAGAGCGCTCGCCTAGCAGGTGTGAGGCCCTGGGTTCAATCCTCAGCACCACATAAAAATAAATAAAGATATTGTGTCCAACTATAACTAAAAAATAAATATTTAAAAAATATTCAAATGTATAAGAAAGTAAAAAAAAATTAAACTACCATGAAGAAGAAGGAGGAAGAATAAACAATCCAGCTAGCCATTGTGGCACACACTTGTAATCTCAGCGGCTTGGGAGGATGAGGCAGCAGGAAGATCACAAGTTGGAGGGTTGACAAGTTAGCAAGACCTTGTCTCAAGAAAAATAAATAAATAAACAAACAAATAAATAAAGGACTGTGAATGTAGCTCAGTTCAGTGGTACAATGCCTAATGCCCCTGGTTTAATCCCCAGTACTGGAAAAAAAAAATCCAGTTTAAAAAATGGGCAAGTGATCTGAATAGATATTTCTCAAAAGAAGAAATACAAATGGCTGACAAATATATGAAAATATGATCAACAGAGAAATGTAAATAATCAACAGAGAAATACAAATAAAAGCCACAAATGAGATTTTTGTCTCTCCCCATTTAGAATGGCTGTTATCAAAATGACAAAAATAACAAATGCTGGTGAGATTGTGGAGAAAGGGGCCTTCAGATGCACTTTTGATGAAAGGTAAATTAATACAGCCATTACAGGAAATAGTATAAGGTTTCTTAAAACAAACAAACAAACCTAAAAATAGGGACTGGGGGTGTAGCTTAGTAGTAGAGCACTCCTTAGACTCCTTAGTATGCAGGAA
The DNA here is from genome assembly GCF_052094955.1 of Ictidomys tridecemlineatus. Classification (NCBI taxonomy): domain Eukaryota; kingdom Metazoa; phylum Chordata; class Mammalia; order Rodentia; family Sciuridae; genus Ictidomys; species Ictidomys tridecemlineatus. The sequence continues at coordinate 54,836,239 of NC_135486.1, forward strand.
ATCCTAGGCTTTATCTCCAGCACCACAAAAAACAAGAACCCAAACACCTCTTTGGCCAAAAAAAAAAAAAAAGCAACTAAAAATAAGTGTACCATGTAATTCAGAGTGCACCCTCTCCTGGTTGTATATCCAAATGAAATGAAACCAGCAACAGCATAAAGATACAAACACTATTCCTCTATAAAATTGTGAGTTTTTAATATACATTTTTTTAGTTGTCAATAGACCTTTCTTTAAAAAAAATTATTTATATGCGGTGTTGAGACTCAAACCCAGGGCCTCACATATGCTAGGCAAGCACTCTACCACTGAGACACAATACCAGCCCCGTGATTTTTTTTTTTTCATTTACAGCAAAATGGATGGAACTGGAGGACATTGTGTTAGGTGAAATAAGCCAGACACAGCAGGTTCTCTCTCATATATGAGAGTGAAAAAAAAGTTGATCTAAATGTACAACAGTGATTGCTAGAGGCTGGGAAGGGAGGGGAGAAGAGGGAATAGAAGGAGGTTGGGTAATGTGTACCAAAACACAGAAGGAATAAGTTCTGGTGTTCCACAGCACTGTGAGCTGACTAGTTCACAATAACCTAGTATTATTCATTTATTTTTTGCAGTTCTGGAATTAAACCCAGGGCCTTTTGCCTACATATTATATATTTTATCAAGAACTAGGAGAGAGGATCTCAATAGCTCCAACCATGAAGAAATGATAAGGAGATGGAAATGTTCACCACCCTGATTTTATATGCTATACACACGTTGAAAGATCACACTGTATCCCATAAGAATGTACAAGTACTACATGTTGTTTTAGTTAGCTTTTTCATTGCCAGGACCCAAAGACCTGACAATTATAGAGTAGTAAAAGTTTATTTGGGGTTCACAGTTTCAGAGGTCTTAGTCTCTAGGCAGCAGGCTTCATTGTTCTGTGCCTGAGGTGTGGCAGCACATCATGACAGAAGAGAGTGGTAGGGGAGAAAAGCTGAGGCCATGGCCACCAAGAGCAGAAAGAAGGGCTTCCCTCACCACAGACAAAATATAGACCCCAGAGGCACACTCCTAATGACCCACCTCCTCCAGCCACCCCCTACCTGCCTACCGGTACCGCCCAGTTACTTTCTATCAGAGGATTAATGCAGTAAGGTTAAGGCTCTCATAACCCAATCCTTTCACTTCTAAGACTTTCTTGCATTGTCTCATACATAAGCTTTGGGGGAACACCTCATACCTAAACCATAACACATGTTAATCAAAAACATTTAAAATCACAGAAAAAAGCAAGTGGGTTTTGAACACATTTTGATGGAATAGGCAACAAGATTTACTAATGAACTGTATGTGTTGGGATGAGTGGAAAAGAATCAAGGCCAGTATCAATGTCTTTGATCTGAGAAACTAGAAGAACAGAGTTTTCTTGAACTAAAAAGAGGAAGACGACCAAAGGGCTGGTGACTAGAGAAATGAAAACTCAGGCTGGGGTTGTGGCTCAGAGGTAGAGCGCTCACCTGACATGCGTGAAGCACTGGGTTCCATCCTCAGCACCACATAAAAAATAAGGATATTGTGTCCACCTATAACTAAAAAAGAAATATTAAAAAAAAAAAGAATTGGAAGTTCAGCCAAGCCCGAGATGCCCAGGAATCAGTCAAGTAAAGGTGGGGTAGCAGTTGGGTATATGAGTGTGGAGCTCAGTGGAAAAGTTCTTGCTGAAAATAAATATTTGGGAATCATCATCAAACATGTCATCTACATATACACCTGCCATACACATAGTATTCAAAAGATGAGAATTTCCTTAGAATTGAATATAGATATGAAAGAGAAAACATCCAAATATTGAGACCTGGAGCACACTGCTGTTTAGAGATCAAGGATATTAAAAAGAACCAACAAAAGAGCTTGAGAAAGGGTGGCTAGGAAGGTAGGATGGGAGCCAGGAGAAGGGTGTCCTGGAAGTCACAAGAAGAAAGCAGTTCAAGAAGGAAAGGACACAGTTGTGTCAAGACACGTGTCGAGCAAGAAGAGGTAACCATGGCATTCTCTGGTGACCTTGAGAAGAACTCTTTAGTAGAGTGTTGCAGGCAAAATCCTGGTTGTGGTAAATTCAAGCAAGAATAAGGGAGAGAAACTGGAGGTGGCAGAGGGAGAGCATTCTTTAAAGGTGTTTGTTCTTTGGGTGGTGGGGATGCACCAGGGCTCGGTAGGCAGATGTTTTACACTGAACTCCAGCCCCAATCCCTCTGTCGGTGGAGGGGCCTCAGGAGAGAAGCTGAGCCCCGGCCAGGATGGCACTAGAAAGCATGGCCACATCATGAAGATATAACTACCTGCTTACTTTAAGTGGCTCCCAGGTCTGGACAGTATTCTCTGTTTGCTGGCTCAGCAAAAAGTTTCAGAATGGCTTCAAGTCTTGCTTGGTGTTATTGGCTCTAGTTGGCTATCTTGCACTTTGTTCATTTGTCTCCAGGAAAAACCACAGAAGGACAGATTGATTAATCTCAAAATACAAAAGGAAGACCCCAAAATGGCAAATGAAATAAACATTAGGGATTTGTGCTGTGCTACAGCAGCTTATTATAGTGTTGGCGCTGGGAGAGTTTTCTGCCTTCGATGGTTCACAGAATGGACAGGTAAATTGACAAATCATTTCATGGGTATGCTCCTAATGAAGAGGAAGGCAGCATAATAGTAACAAACTAGTATTGATTCTCTGTGTTGTAAAATCCTACAATATTTTCTAATTCTTTATGTATAGAAAATCTTTGAAATGATGGTCCTATTACTTGTTGAGTAATTATTTCTACCACTTAATCTTCTTGCTATACTGCTGTGTGTATTTGATACTTTGTAAATTCAAATCATCATTTATATAGAGGTCAAATTGCCAAGACTCATTCTGAACTCAAAGAATGAATGTACCTTCTTCCAACAATGAAATTACTGCTTCTGATAATACTTATTTTTTGCAGTGCTAGGCAAGTGCTCTACCACTGAGCTATACCTCCAGCCTAATCTTTTTTTTAAAAATTTTTAATTTGTTTTAATTAGTTACACATGACAGTACAATGACCTTGACATATCATACAGTTGAATCAGATGGGATATAATTTCTCATTTTTCTGAGTGTACAGGTTGCAGAACCACATTGGTCATGCAGTCACATATATACCCACAGCAATAATAATGTCTATTTCATTCTGCTATCCTTCCTTTCCCCCCATCCTCTCCTCTCCCCTCCCATCACTTCTCTCTACCCAATCTATGGTGACGCTATTCTCTCTTTTTTTTCCCTCACATATTCATACATGTATTTTGTATAACGATGAGGGTCTCCTTCCATCTTCCATGCAATTCCCCTTCTCCCTCCTTTTCCCTCCCACCTCTCTTCCCTATCTAGAGGTAATCTTCTTCCCATGCTCTTCCTCCCTACCCCATTTTGAGTCACCCCCCTTATATCAGAGAAGACATTCGGTATTTGCTTTTTTGGGATTGGCTAACTTCACTTAGCATAATCTGCTCTAATGACATCCATTTCCCTGCAAATGCCATGATCTTGTTATTTTTTAGTACTGAGTAATATTCCATTGTGTGTAAATGCCACATTTAAAAAAAATCTATTCATCCATTGGAGGGCATCTAGGTTGGCTCCATAGTCTAGCTATTTTGAATTGTGCTGCTATAAACATTGATGTGGCTGTGTCCCTGTAGTATGCTGTTTTTAGGTCCTTTGGGTATAGACCGAGAAGAGGGACAGATGGGTCAAATGGTGATTCCATTCCCAGCTTTCCAAGGAATCTCCATACTGCTTTCCAAATTGGCTGCACCAATTTGCAGTCCCACCAGCAATGTATGAGTGTACCTTTTTCCCCACATCCTCGCCAGTGCTTGTTGTTGTTTGACTTCATAATGGCTGCCATTCTTATTGGAATGAGATGGTATCTTAGAGTAGTTTTAATTTGCATTTCTCTGATTGCTAGAGATGGTGAGCATTTTTTTGTGTACTTGTTGATTGATTTTACATCCTCTTGTGAGAAGTGTCTGTTCAGGTCCTTGGCCCATTTGTTGATTGGGTTATTTGTTTTTTTGGTGTTTAATTTTTTTTGAGTTCTTTGTATACCCTAGCAATTAGAGCTCTATCTGATGTGTGAGGGGTAAAAATTTGTTCCCAGGATGTAGGCTCCCTATTCACCTCACTTTTTATTTCTCTTGCTGAGAAAAAAACTTTTTAGTTTGAATTCATCCCATTTGTTGATTCTTGTTTTTAATTCTTGTGCTATAGGTGTCTTATTAAGGAAATTGGGGTCTAACTCCACGTGATGGAAATTAGGGCCAACTTTTTCTTCTATTAGGCGCAGAGTCTCTGGTTTGATTCCTAGATCCTTGATCCATTTTGAGTTAACTTTTGTGCATGGTGAGAGATAAGGATTCAATTTCATTTTGTTGCATATGGATTTCCAGTTTTCCCAGCACCATTTGTTGAAGATGCTATCCTTTCTCCATTGCATGCTTTTGGCACCTTTGTCTAATATAAGGTAGTTGTAATTTTGTGGATTGGTCTCTGTGTCCTCTATTCTATACCATTGGTCCACCTGCCCGTTTTGGTGCCAGGACCATGCTGTTTTTTTGTTACTATTGCTCTGTAGTATAGTTTAAGATCTGGTATATTGATACCACCAATTTCACTCTTCCTGCTTAGAATTGCTTTAGCTATTCTGAGTCTCTTATTTTTCCAGATGAATTTCATAATTGCTTTTTCTATTTCTGTAAGGAATGTCAATGGGATTTTGATCAGAATCCCATTGAATCTGTAAAGTGCTTTTGGTAATATGGCCATTTTAATAATATTAATTCTGCCTATCCATGAGCAAGGTATATCTTTCCATCTTCTAAGGTCTTCTTCTAATTCTCTCTTTAAGGTTCTATAGTTTTCATTGTATAGTTCTTTCACCTCTTTTGTTAAGTTGATTCCCAAGAATTTTTTTTTTTTTGAGGATATTGTGAATGGGGTAGTTTTCCTCATTTCCATTTCAGAGGATTTGTCACTGATATACAGAGTCCAATACTTTTGATTTAATTTTTTTTTCAAAAAAAGAGGAAAAGAGTAGTAGTTGGAGAGGGAAGTGAAGTGGAGACTTTTTCTTTCTAAGATGGGAGCATAGTATGCTCATAAGTTGATATGACTAATTCAATAGAAAGAGTGAATGTGAAGGTGCAAGAGTCAGAAGACAGAGCTGCTGGAATCATGGGGTTTGGGGGCTGCTATCCCATAACAGGGTTGGCTTTGGCAGGGCAGGGCACTTGCCCAGCAGAGTTGGCCAGGGCCAGGGACACAGATGCTTAGAGATGCATGGAAGTGGTGGTGGGAGCATGTAGTCCCTTTATGATCATCTCTTTGTTGTTCTTGGTGAGGTAAGAGATGTGACCACTGGGAGGGAAGGTTGGGGGCTGTTTTCCAGTTTTGGGGAGAGAACAGAAACACTAGAGAGAGTGGAATTGGGTGTTTTTTGTTTTTCTCTAACTATCATGAGATACAGGACAGAACAGATGGAGAGACAGATTTAACCAGGATTGTAGTGTCACTGGGAGAGAACCTCAAAGTGAGAAAGGGACAAGGGAGTCAAGGGTATCCACCAACGAGTGCTCGTGGAGATTGGCTGTGGAGTAAAGTATACAAGAAGGGAGGAGAGGACATGAAGATGCTGGGGGACACGAGATGGTGAGGGATCTACTCTATAGGACTGTGGGTCTCAGGGGGTCATAGAGTTGTTGGAATTGGGGTCCTAGGGGAGTGAGCTAGACAGAGGATATGGTCTGAGAGTGGCTCTAGAGTGGGCATGGGGCCAGCAGCGGAGGGCTTTCCTAGCATACGCCAGGCCCAGGGTTTATTTCCCGGAACCAAAAAATAAAACACAACAAAAAACCCAAAGTGGGGTATGGAGGAGCTGCAGGTGTTGGTAATGATTTGAATTTAAGGTTAAAGGCATGACTCCAAAGGCGGCTGAGGAAGGAGGAGAGGAGGTCCCGGCTGCCCAGGCCAAGCTGGCCAGTGCTCCTGTAGATTAGACTGGACCCTTGGTCCTCACAGAGCATCTAGTAAGCATTATGTTGTCCAGGTACAGGTGCTGCAGCTTTGCTCGGGGAAGGGGCTCCATGGGGACAAAAAGAATGAGAAGGGAGAAGAACAAAGAATCTTGTTTCACATTGAACTTTGAATTTTGACTGTTTAATTCTATCTCCCACTGTACAGTCATCAGCAATATGGAATGATTGCTCTACTCAATCAGATATTTTGTGTGAGTGTGCAACCTTGAAGCCATAGCCAGTCTTGAGGCCTGCTGAAGGACACTGTGCCTGGCAAATGAATTTTCCCTTTATTTGACTTCATGGGACTTTGTTTAGCACTGGTAACTTGCAGGTGGAAGCACAGAGGTATTTATTATGTTCCCTATAGACAGACAAGGCTGGGGAAGGAAGCATGCCTGTGTGCCCTTTGAGGACAGGAATAGACAGGGATAGCCCCACCCTACTCTGTAAGAATGGCTGAGGTGAGCTTCACTTTGCAAGAGTGTTATGGTTTAGATATGAGGTGTCCCCCAGCCCAAAAGCTCATGTGTAAGAGAATACAAGAAGGTTTTAAGGTAAGTTGGGCCCCATGGTGCATGCCTGTAATTCTACTGGCTTGGGAGGCTGAGATAGGAGGATCTCAAGTTCAAAGCCAGTCTCAGTAATTTAGCGAGGGCCTAAACAACTTACTGAGACCCTGTCTCAAAATAAAAAATAAAAAATAAAAAAGGGCTGGGAACATGGATCAGGATTAAGTGCCCCTGGTTACCCAAAAACCAAAACCAAAACAGTTTAGAGGTGAAATAATCGGGTCATGAAAGCTTTCATCTAATCGGTGCATTAATCCATTGACAGGATTAACTGGACAGTAACCGGAGGCAAGTGGGGAGTGACTAGAGGAAGTAGGCCACTTTGAGGTTTATATTTGTCCCTGATGAGCAGAACTCTCTGTGCTTCCTGATTACCATGTCCTGAACCACTTTCCTCTGCCACACTTTTCTGCCATGATGTTCTGCTTCATCCCAAGCCCAAAGCAATGGAGTCGGCTGTCTATGGACTGATACCTCTGAAACTGTGAGCGCCAAATAAACCTTCCCTTCTCTAATTGTTCTTATCAGGTCTTTTGGTCACAGTGATGAAAAACTTACTAAAATAACGAGTGTCCTCCATGGCTGTCCCTCCCGGGGAACTGCAGACCTACGCAGCTCCTAGCTCTTCTTGGGAGTTGGGTGTGTTGTTTTTTGCAGTATGTGATCATCTCTTAAGTTTCTTTGCCAGGAAAAAAAAAAAAAACCTGTGCCCTCACTGTGTGTGTGTGTGTGTGTGTGTGTGTGTTTTTTCCCATCCCTTTCTCCCTCTGTCTGCCAAGCCGACTGGTGAGCATCAAGCTGTCCAGGGATTTGATTTACTTGATGGGGTACAATGGGGTGTTAGAGCTTAGATGAATGGGTCATAGTTTAACCTCTCTTGAGCCTGAGTTTCCTGGTGTGTAGAAATGAAAATTATTTATATATTTTTTGAAGTGGCTAAAATGCTTAAATGAGATATTTATGAAAGTGCTTTGTAAACTGTAAAGCTCTAAAGTATGGTACTTATTACTTTTTGTTATCCTGGTAGGTACAAATGAGTTCAAGAAAGATGAGAGAGAGTGGGGTGGGAAGGGACTGTATTTAATAGTGTAATTCTTAGAGGAGCCAGCCATTCTAGACCAGATTCCCATAAAAATCAAAATGGGAAGAAATAAAGAAAAGAAGTTAAAGTTCATTGCTGAAAAACCATGTTTTTTGTTTAACCTCTGTGGGAGGGTGGGTATTTTTTTTTAGTGCAGGAAAAGGAATATAATTCTGTTTTTCCTATCAGAGTCTTTTGATGTGTTGCCATGATTCACAGACTATGACTCACATGTTACAATTCTCTTTAATATATTACTAATAGTTTATATTCCTTAAAAAGGAAATAAGATGAAGGAGAGAGATTGCATAATTATTTTTTATTTCAGCTGATACTTTGGGTTTATTTGACACAATAATTTCAGGAAGAGAAAGTTTCTCACCTCTTGCAAAGAAAAAAAATCTCCTTGCTTTCTTCAGATGCTTGATAACCTTAGTACCTTTTTTCCCTCCTGGTGTTAGAGATGGAGCCCAGGGCCACGTGCATGCTATGTAAGTGGTAAGTTCTCTACCAGTTGAGCTATACCCACAGCACCAACTTCAGTACTTTTGTGCTTATGCTTTATAAACTCCTATGTAAGAAATTAATTTTTCTAAGGCTAGGAAAAAATCAAAATTGATATGAGCCCTCATCTCCAAAGATTTCATTATTGTCAATAGTAATTCTAAAATATATTTCTTATATATTTTAAAATTATATTTGTTATTTTGAATTATATCTATCAGGTTTTTTTCCTAGTATTGAAAAAACAAGATTTTTTTTTCCTGGCATTGATCCTAGGACCCTGCACTTGCTAGGCAAGTACTCTACCACCAAGCTGTACTCCTAACTCTATCAATTTAAAAAATCAGCCAATTCATTGAAACACAATACACTATTTTCCTCCCACTCTTTTCATGTTACCAAAAGGATCAAACAAATATAATACATTAAGCCAATCATATTAAATTACTTTAAAGTACATTTCATCTATTCCATTTTGTTGAAGACTTAAGCTTATGTACTCATACATATTCTAATCTGGTAGATTCAAAACCTGTTAGTGAACCTTGTAAGATTCTCTGTATGTCTCCTGTTGAATGTAAACTGTGAACTTCCTGAAGAATGAAGGAATTCATGCACATTTTTAGTTCAACTGTCTTGACTTCATTAGGCCAGATTTAAATTGACTTCAAACAAATGAGGAGGAGGAAGAGAATGAATGTATACTTATCCAAGGAAATACAGTCCGTTATTCACTTTGCATATAAGCATTTGAAATCCATTCTAAGATATGGCAAGTTTGAGGAAACAGCCTCAAAAAGGTTAAATGACATGCCACAGGTCACTCAGTAGATGACTGACCAGTCTGACCTCTTTCCAACTTATGACAGCTAAATAAATATTCCACCAAACAAATGGATAAGCTTAATTGGAAGGGTTTTAAGAAGACATTAAATGCAGGCCAAAATTTTAATTTGGAGCCTCAGTCATTTATATTGGCATTCTGTCTTGATTAACCTAACCAGTCGATTTCTATTTCACTGGGTACCTATGGATTTGGGTCTTGAAGAACATGCACTTGGAAGGGAAAAAAATTTTTCTTTGAACAACACAATTTCAAAAAAATATTCAAAGAGCCCTTTTGGGTTGTGGCTCTCCCCCATTGTCAGATATGAATCAGGCCCTGAATCAATTTCTCTCTACCTGGAAATTTCCAAGAACAACATTTGGAAGGAGACTGCAAATGGGCAGCAACAAAAATGGGAGAGCTCGATTGCAAGGTCCTCACATGATGTCACCTCCACTGGGTCAGCTCTTCCTAGATTTCCCAGTTGCAGCTTCTGTTGTGGTTGGCCTGGACTCCTGTCTTTTGACAGTGATGCGAGTGTCCACAGCCTGGACACTTGATATTGTCCTTCCTGTAAGGGACTCCTGGAAGCAAAAGAGGTGCCCTGAAACCAAACTGGGTTTTAATTTAATGGAACCAGTGCAGAAGCCATTTGATTTGATTCCCTATGCAGGAATTCTGAGAAGCTGAAGGGCACTTGCCAAGAAAACTTTAGTTTCTTGGAAGGAATTTATGGTAGCACTGTCTTCTAAGAGATTTCAACAGAAGTTTTTAATAAACCAAGTACTCACTCCTCTCTAAAACATATTAAATACTCCATGTAAAACATAAAATATGGTGGGTTTTCAATAAACCCAGAAAAGGGTATAATCCCAATTGTGCAGCTCAGTAAGTTTTCACAATGCAGACACACCTGTGTAACCAATGCGAAAGCAGGAACAAGACAATACCACTAACTAGAAGCCCCTTCCAGACCCTCTACTTTCCCTTCAGGGTAGTCACTTTCCTGACTTTGATACAAAAAAGATTCATGTTGCTTCCTTTTTTTAAAAAAATTTTGTTCTTATTAATTACACATGACAATAGAATTTATTTTGACATATAAGGAGTATAACTTCCTATTCTCCTGGTTGTACATGATGTGGAATTACATTGGTTGTGTATTCAACTATGCACATAGGAAAGTAATGTCTGATTAATTCTACTGTCTTTCCTATTCCCATTCCCCCTCCCTTCCCTATATTCCTCTTTGTCTAATCCAAAGTACTTCTAATCTCCCCCCACCCCCACATTTATTGTGATATAGCATCTATACATCAGAGAAAACATTTGGCCTTGGATTCTTTGGGATGGGCTTATTTCACTTAGCATGCATGATAGTCTCCATTTCCATCCATTTACTCTCAAACTCCATAATTTCATTTCTCTTTATGGTTGAGTAGTATTCCATTGTGTAAATATACCATATTTTCTTTATCTATTCATTTGTTGAAGGGCACCTAGACTGATTCTCTGTTTAGCTATTGTGAATTGAGCTGCTCTAAACATTGATGAGGTTGCATTACTGTAGTGTGCTGGTTTTAAATCTTTTGGGTATAAACTAAGGAGTGGGATAACTGGGTCAAATGGTGGTTCCATTCCAAGTTTTCTGAGTAATCTCTATATTGCTTTCCAGAGTAGTTGCACCAATTTGCAGTCCCACCAGCAATGTGTGAGTGTACCTTTCCCCCCACATCCTCAACAAGATTTATTGTTACTTGAATTCTTGATAATTGCCATTCTGACTGGAGTGAGATGGAATCTCAGTGCACTTTTAATTTGCATATCTCTAACTGCTAGAGAAGTTAAACATTTTTTCATATATTTGTTGACCAATCATATTTCTTCTTCTTTGAAGTGTCTGTTTATTTCCTTTGATTGGGTTATTTGGGGATTTTTTTTGGGGGGTGTTAAATTTTTTGAGTTCTTTATATGTCCTTGAGATTAATGCTCTGAGGTGCAGGTGGAGAAGGTTTTTCTCCCATTCTGCAGGCTCTTTTCATGTAATTGGAATACTGTGTTGCCCTTGCAATTGTTAATATTATGTGTCCACTTGATTTGGATACAGGATGCCCAGATATTTGATGAAACATTATTCTGGTGGGTCTGTAATGGTGTTTCTGGATGAGAATATTTGAATCTGTAGACTGAGTAAAGCAGATTGCCTCCCCAATGTGGGTGGGTCACTTCTAGCCGTTGAAGGCCTGTGTAGAGCAGACAGCAGACCCTCCTGGGGGCAAAAGAGAATCCTCCTGGCTAACTGTCTGAGCACTGGGATGTAGGTCCCCTGTCGCCCCACCCCCACCCCCCACTGCCTTTGGGTTTGGGCTAAAATATCAGCTCTTTCTGGGTCTTGAGCTTACTGCCTTTTGGACTAGAAAACACCATCAGCTCTTCTAGTCCCCAACTTTCCAACCACAGATCTTGGTACTTTTTAGCCTCCTTAATTGCATGAATGAATTGCTTATAATAAATCTCTTTCTATAGCTATATCTACATCTATATCCATGCCTTGTTGGTTCTGTCCCTTTGGAGAACTTTCATATATACCTCCTTGCTTTTGCAATACAGCCAGGAGTCACTTAATGATGAACATGCTAGAAGGTACTCACACAAACCTGGATGGTACAGGTCAATTGATGTGGCCTCTTTTCTTTTGGTTCTGGGGATTACACCCAGGGGTACTTTACCACTGAGCTACATACGTCCCCAGGCTTTTAAAAAAATTTCAGACAAGTTCTCACTAAGTTGCTAAGGGTTTCATTAAGTTGCTGAGTTTGGTCTTAAACCTGCGATTCTCCTGTCTCAGCTTCCCAAGTCAATGGGATTACGAGCATGTGACATCATGCATGGCTTAATGTAGCCTCTTGATATATCCAAAAGATGAGTTGATCACAAGGTTGCTGCTGGTGTAACACGGCAGGCTGTTTTATGTAAACATTTTTTAAAATAAGTAAAAGCAGTACATTCCAAAATAACAATAAAAGGTATAGTATAGGGAATACAAAAACCAATAATGTAGTTGCCTATTATCAAGTGTTATTTACTGCACACAATTTTATGTACTCTGGCAGCCCTGTGGGCTTGTTTACACATCCATCATAACACAAATGTGTGAGTAATGTTTTGTGCTATCATGAGAAAACAGCTACAATATCACTGCAAATTTTCATAATTCTATTGTAATCTCATGGAACCACCATCATATCTGGGGTCCTTTGTTGAATGACAAGTATGTGGCACATGACTGTATTTTTATTTAATGTAATGAACAAAGTCTGTGCAAATTAACAGACATTGAACAGAGCATCTTCTGCCATGCGACCAGCGCTGGCTTCGTGAAAGAAGGTTCGGTTCATAATTAATTGCTAGGGAGTTTTAAATTAAAGAGACAAGACTCTAATTACTTTTAATACCAGCTCCAGGATGGCTTCTCCTAGCTCCCACCTCCAGCCACCTAATGCAGTGGTGAGGTTTACAGAAGAGACTAGAGAGAGAGAGGGAGAGCACGCCAGAGAGTGGACTTTTATAGGGGAACAAAAAAATTCCAGGGAAAATCCCATCCATGAAGGATGAGGGGGGGCAGCATCTCAAGGTAAGGGGTGATGATTGGGTCTTCAGGTCAGTGGCCAGGCACTCCTCTGCACGAACAAGCCCTCGGACCTGGAAAAGGGTGGGGAAGGCTCTAACACAGCTGTGTCTAAGCACCTCTCACCCAGCCAGGGAGGTCACTCAAATCATGTGCGAGGATGGCCTCCCACTGCATCTATGGTATCTGGTGTACTTAGCTGGTATCTGGCATGTCTTATAAATGAAATATTTATTTTCCTAGAATTATAATATTGCTGAAAATCAAAGTCTCTATAGGACTATGCATTCCATTTTTCAATCAAGCTGAGTTGAGATGACAGAATCTACACCTTCACAAATGAGGATGATTACAAATGACTGAACCAGGGAATGCCAGATTCTACAAGCACCCTGAATATACCTGGAGCGGCACCCTGAATCCAAGCTAATAGCCAGAGGTACACCTAGGGAGTGGATGACTAACCTACTTATAATAACAAATTTGAAATGAGTTTTATCAAATAAAGACTTTGTGACTCCCTGTCATCCTGCAAGGCCCAGCTTCAGTTTAATCCTTCCTCAAATAGGAGTCGGGTGGAGGAGGCAGGAAGGAAATACATCTGGGGCTGCTAGGCTACCCCAGGCATTTCCATGATAATTCCCCACACTAATCAACCAATCAATCATTTACTGAATTACAATCCAAATGCCAGCCAAGACCTCCCTGTCCATCTGTCCCTGCATACATATAATGTCTCAAAACTTCACACTATCCTTGACACAGAATTTGGCCTCTTCACTGGTTCCCACCAGAAAACCACCTATGCCAGGTGTTTGTGAGTGTTAATAGAATTTCACTGAAGGTTTGGGTTAAGGGTGGCTCATTGTAATATGGTGCACAGTAATCTTGTCTCATCCTCATTCCCTTTTTGCTTTCTCTTTTTCTTAGAAGCCCTATAAATTATTTTCCTGGTTAGAAACAAGAATACCCTGAAAGGTCTCACTCTTATCCTTCCTCTTTTTTTTTTTTTTTTTGGTACCAGGGATTGAACCTAGGGGTGCTTCACCACTGAGCTACATCCCCAGTGCTTTTTGTATTTTATTTAGAGAAGGGTCTCTCTGAGTTGCTTAAGGCCTCCCTCACTAAATTGCTGAAGCTGGCTTTGAACTCACAATCCTCCTGCCTCAGCTTCCTGAGCCACTGGGATTATAGGCATACACCACGGTGCCTGCTTATCTTCACGCTTATAAGCTCATCCAAGTCTATCTTTTTTTCTTCCTTCCACCCTCCCTCCCCCTCTCTCTCCCTCTCTTTCTTTCTTTCCTTTCCTACTGGGGATTGAACCTCAGGGTGCTTTACCACTAAGCTATATCCCCAGCCCTTTTTATTTTTTATTTTAAGACAGGGTCTCATTAAGTTGCTTAGTGTCTCACTAAATTGCTGAAGTTGACCTTTGAATTGCAATCCTCTTGCCTCAGCCTCCCTAAGTCACTGGGATTATAGGTGTATGCCACCACAGCAGGCTTCACCCAAGTGTTTCTGCTAACACATACAACACTTGCCCAGAGAGACCTATGAGATAAAAATTCATTCATCTTGTTATATCATAACTGATGACATGATTTCTATATACTCAACATTAGACATAGGGAAAATATAAGATATGATTCCTGGGCTGGGGGTACTGGTCAGTGCTTAGTGAGGCCTTGGGTTCAATCTCCAGCACCACAAAAGAAAAACAACAACAAAAAAGTCCATGATCCATAAGGACAAGACTGCCTGTCACAATACTACATCCTTGGGGCTTAGCATGGTGTGGAAACAATCAATGTGTACAGAGCATACCCTGGGTTCAAGCCTTAGCACCTGGGGAAGGTGGTGGTGGTGGTGGGGAGAAGATTTCCTATTCTCAAGGCATTTAGAGTCTGAAGGGAGAGACAATTAATCTGCATGAAGTCCTTGGGAAATGCTTTGATGCCAAGCTGTATGTGATAATGTCCATGCCAGGGGTTGAGAGATGCGCATCTGGAGTCAGCAGCAAAGGGTGGGAGTGGAGGTTTGAGGTGAGGGAGGATTTCTTTTAGGAGGGGCTGGGTTTGATATGGCTGAGCGGTGGGAGGGGAGCAGTTTAGGGTCAGGACACGGAGTCAGCATGTACGAGTGTCTACCGGGAGGACACTTGCTGAGGTCTGTGAGGATACACTTAGCCGGAATGATGGGCTGAAATTAGGAAGGACACCAAAAGCCAGAGAGATGTGGACCTTGGGGCCAGCGATAATGGAGGTTTCCCGAGGAGGTTCTCTGAGCAGAAAAGTACAGGCAGGAAACTACATCTGGAGGCCTTGGGACAGCTGTGCATGATGCCCTGGAGGGACAGGGAGGCTGCCACAGCCCATCACCCAAGCAGATGGATTAGGAGGAACCTCTGCAGATGACAAGCCCAGTTTGGGGAAAAAGAGAAGCATTGTCACACTCGACCTTCAGTTGACTGCAGGAATGAAGAAAAGGGACGTGTTCCAAGAATGACAGTCATTACTTAACAAATATCTGAGGCAAATCAGCTAATTAGAGAGAAAAGTTCTATTTTGGCTCACAGTTTTGGAAGTTTGTTTGAAGTTTTGGAGGGGACCTGATCAATTGCTTCTTTTGCCTGGGGCATGTGGCAGCTTGTCATGGCAGGAATAGGTGACAGAACAAAGCCATTCACCTCACACCTCACATCTGGGAAGTGGAAGAAGGGGAGGGAGACGGAGCATGGGTGCCTCTACCTCAGTCACAGTCACTGTGACGGAAGATCTCCCACTAGGCCCCATTTCTGAAAGGTTCCACTACCTCCCAATAGTGCCCTGTTGGGGACAAAGCTTCTCGTTACATGGGCATTTGGGAGACACTGCAGATCCAAACTATAGCAAGCAGGGAGATTAAAAGGCAAACCTGAGAGAAAAGGAGGCATTGTCAAACTTAATGTCCAGTAGGTCGCAGGAACGAAGAAAAGGGGCACGACCTTAGTGAGGTGGGCCCTGGGTGTGTTTAATTGTTTAATGTGCTTCTTCACTGAGGTATTCACCTTTTCCTCTGAGTTCCTCTCTTGCCCTCCTATTGTTATCTTCTGGGTTCATTCTTACCATGACCTCTACACACCACCAGCCGTATGGCCCCCTGAAGCTCTGCCTAGACAAGGGCTGAAGGGCTCCTGGTAACACTGAGAATAAATAAGTGACTTGAGCCCGTGTCATACTGGGAAGGAAATCCTCTCTGTGTTATGGAGAACCTACAGTTGTTTGCTCTAAAGAAAGGATTCACCTCCCTCCCTTCTTCCTTCCCTCTTTCTTCCTTTCTGGTTTGATCTTGAACTCCTGGGCTCAAGGGATCGCCCTGACTCAGCCTTCCACGGAGCTGAGACTACAGGTGTGTGCTGCTTGTGCTGGGATTTTAAAATTTTACTGTGCTGGGGATTGAAACCCGGGCCCATGCATGCTAGGCAAGCACTCCATCCACTACTGAGCCACGTCTCCAGCCTAAGAAAGGGATTTTTAAAATAATTAATTAATTTATTTGAGTTAGGTATATATGACAGCAGAATGCATTTTGATTCATTGTACACACCTGCAGCACAACTTTTCATTTCTCTGGTTGTACACGATGTAGCATTGCACCCTGAGTGCAGTCATCCACGTACCTAGGGTAAGAAAGGGATTTTTAACCAGGAAGCAGGGATGGATTTCAGGAGGTCCACAGACTTAGGAAATATACTAACTTCTAGCATTATCAGTCTCTGTGACTTTGTCACTGGTAGACATCACAGATGTTTCTGTCGCATTATTATTTTTAATACCCTGAATTATCCTTTGCACTCATTGCTCCTTTATAATACCCATAGTTATATTAGACCTGATGACAATCTTGTTATTTAATGTGTTAATTAAATACAAAAATTTAAAACATATGTTTTTTTCCCCCTTCTAATTCTATGTATTTTACTTTTAATTCATATAGAAGCATCCTTAAAAGAGGCATATAGGCAGATGTAGTGACATGTGCTTATAGCCCCAGCTACTCAGGAAGCTGAGGCAGGAGGTTCCCTTGAGCCCAGGAGTTCAATGCCAGCCTGGGCAACATAATAGTGGTGAGAAGGTCTGTAGACTTCACCAGACTACCAAAGAAGGTTAAGAAACCCACTAAGTTCTCATCAATTTGATCTAAACTGTGTTCCTTTGCATGGAGTTTCTGCAATACACTGTAAATATGACTCACTCATCAAAGAACTGTCAAAACATGGGACTCAATGGAGTATGGTTGCCTGGAGACTGAAACCCAATGAGATTATTACTTTTTTTTTTTTTTTTTAAGGAAAAGAAAGCATCTGTGCAATGCCGATACAAGGCTAAGGTAGGCTTCTTGCTGTCACATACCTCAAAAGACCACCCTTCGGAATCTCCAGCCTAGAGAGTAGTCAGAAGGCACTCTTCTTGCCCCACATCAGGGGGATCAGCACACTTTGGAAGAGTTGTAACAACCCTCCTTGGCTTAAAGTATTTATTTATTTCCTATTTAAAGGGCATGTGCTTGGTGCAAAAAATTTCATGATGAGCCTTAGTTTCCTCATGAATTCGTACAATCTACAGCTAACAAAGTACTTTCATACTTGTAATTTAATCCTCACACCTCTGAAGTTGATAAAATAACCCCTGTTTTACAAATGAAGAAGCTGAGGCTCAGAAAAGGGAAGAAACGTGTTCATGGCTCATGGCAGAACCTGGCCTTGAAAGTGAACCCCATGTGCTGCTTCTGTGGGTTTGGGGACTTGTGTCATGCCTTGGTGTGGGGACAACCCCTCTGACCTGCTGCTGGGACCAGTTTCTCTGGTGCCCATGTTATTGCCTTACCCCGAGGTAGTGGTTGGGTACAGGTGTGGTTTGTGGCTTTGTCAGGGCCCCAACTTTCTTAGTTAAGCCACATCAGAGTAGCCCAGAGGTCACATGTGATGGAGACAACCACCTGGGAATTTGGAGAAACTCAGGAAGAACTCTGCAGAATGAATCCTCAATATGTAGTGTGAAGTTACTAATTCTGTTTGCACTTTAGGATCTGGGGAGGTAGCACGGCCTCCAGAGAGGTATGTCATAGTGGAAGAGATACATTTCTCTGAGCCTACTTCAGTCTGGGGAAAATATTTCATTTGACTCTCTGCTATAGTTTAGATCTTAAATGTCCCCAAAGGCTCATATGTTAAAAGCTTGACCCCTAGGGTGACGCTATTGAGAAGAAGAGGAACCCTTAGGAAGTTCAGCCTTGTAGAGGATCTTTAGATGATTGAGGGAATGCCCTTGAAGGGAATTGGGGAATCTCAGTCTCTTCTCTCCTTACTTTCTGGCCACGAGGAGAGTGGTTTTGCTCTGCTACCCGCTTTGCTATGATATGCTTACTATCTTGCCACAAAGCTACAGGGCCATTTGATCATGGGCTGGAACTCCAAAATTGTGAGCCAACAAAAACCTTTCCTCTTTATATGTTGATTATGTTATCTCAGTTATTTTGTTGTAGTGACAGGACACTGACTAATAATATCACCCAATTCATTTTGCCTCTCAATTAACCTTCTAATTGCTATTTTAATTTCCCTGAAACAGTGGTTGACTTCTATAGACTGATTATCTGTGTTGATGTGGCTGAAATAGAAGAGGATTAATTCAGATGTCCGAAGCTGAATTAATTCAGCTTGGGACATCTGAATTTATGGAAATTCTCAAGTGACTTGCCCAGTAGTAAGACAAATTCAATCACATTACATAGAGATACTAAGACAAATGTAGTACTTAAAGAAATCTAAGTTGCCGACTTGAACCTTGTTACAAACATGATTCTGTGGTGTTTTTAAAGTTTGGATGTTCAGGAAAACTAAATTCTATTTTTTTTTGGTTGTCTCAACAAGATCAGACCTATAAAAAGACTAAGTGTTAATGATTTAATTGCAGACCTTGAGGAATGTTCCAGTTACAAAGAGTGCTACGTATTCTACTATGAAGTAAAAAATTTAAAAATCATTTTTGTTGCCTTCCAGAAAAAAGAAAGTGCAATCCTAGAAACTGTACCAACCCTGTCACTGAAATACCAGGTGAGCAGTTCACACTTAATAGATTCTATCACGGAGGTTTTCTCTGTTCTTGCAAATGCTTTTGCAGGATTGGAAAGCTAAAAATAGAGATGAAAATAACATCCATCACTTAAAATATACAAAATTGTGAAGGTCTGCTGGGCACAGTGATTTCAAGGGCTGGAGATTTTCTGCTGAATGCAAGCTATTTTAATGATCCTCTAGATCTTTCAGGTTACAGTGCTGCTTAGCACATGACACTGTCAAGCATTTTAACTCATATCTTATCTTAGTGGTTGAGACCAAATACCGTAGTCCATCAGTATCCTCAGGGGATTGGTTCCAGGACCCCTACATGAATGCTCAAAACCCTTATGTAAAATGGCACAGTATTTGCATATAGCTTCTGTCAGTTATTTGTTTATTTCTATCAGTTATTTATATCCTTCCATATACTCTAAGTTATTTCTAGATTACTTATGATGCTTTATACAATGTACATGTGAATAGTTGTTACACTGGATTATTTAGGGAGGAATGCCAAGAAAAGAAGTCTGTACGTGTTCAGTTCAGATGTAATCAGGAAAAAATTTAAATCCACAGGAGATGGAATCCATGGATCTAAGCCATGGATATAGAGGGCCAGTTGTATATGTGGCATTCCAAGGGAGGAAGAAAAATCTCAGTCACAGAGTATAAGCTGCTTTTGATTTGACAAAGCTAAATTCCAGTTAAATTTCTAGTATATCATTATATGACCTTGAAAATTGTTTTACACACACACACACACACACACACACACACACACACACACACCCCTCCGTCTGTTCTACCCAACATGATGAATATTTTTTGCTTGAAAAGGTTTTGAGTACATTTAAGGGATGAAATTCTCTGTTATTCTATTCTAGTTACCCCCACATGTGTGAAGGTTGGCTATAATGGGGGGTCTATTGGTGAGTGCGAAAGTGTCCTCACCTTTGAATCGACATGACCCCCAGCTTCTGCATCTCCACTTGTCTATATCCTAATTCCTGGTTTCTGAGACAGAAAATTTCTCTGTTGTAGTTTGGGTTCTGTCCTCTAGTCTGGGAGAAGCAGGTTATTTAGATGAAGGCTGAGGACATGGAACAAATCTTTGAGGAGGGAGAATGGGTTGCATAAGAACCAAACTGACTCCCTCCTGCTGGGGGACTGTTGGTCTACGGAGGCCTGCAGTAATTTCAAGTCACTCACCTCCTCAGCTGAGAGAACAGGGCTTTTAGAGGCAAAAGAAGTGGTAAGAAGGTGTCCTCCAGAGTCTCTTGCCTCTCTACACCTCCACAGGTGGGAGACTCCTGAAAATCCAGCTGGCCCTAGCATTTTAGGGGCCACCATCTAAAACACAGAGACAGAAGCCTTTGTTTCTTTACAGAAACAATACGAAGTATCCACCCAAATATTTTCTTTTGAAGTTGTGTTGACTGTTGCTTATTCAATATGGAATTTGTTGACTGAAACAAATGTTTCAGGTTCTCTCAAATAAAACATTTGCCAAAATAAATGCATCCTTTGGCCAAATTTCTTTCAACAAAGCAGTTGGAATGGAGTCTCTTATCTTATTGGGATCACCTAGACATTCTGTGCAGACAGCTCAGGGGTTGCTGACAGACCCATGCAGCAAATGGCCCACTTGACTTTGGCAGCAAAGGCTTTGACCTAACTGTCCCAAAAGGCACCAATGGCCACAGGGGGGGGGGGCAGCTGGGCTGTCATGTGACTGGGCATCATTTTCCAGTTTGCTGCTTTGGAATCATGGCTATGACTGGGAGATTTGCTGCTGTCCTTGGAAGAGAGCAAATTTGTTTATTCCCATTTCGGTTGTTATGTCACTCCCCCCAATCCCCCCACAAGAGGTGGAAAATGAGACACCAAGAGAAAGTAATGTGACTTTATAATAATAATTTTTATTTTGTCATTTGCTGGGTTTCTGGAAGTAGGCTGGCTCAGCCCTCATGACCTGTGGCCCTCCTGTGGTAAAATGTGGAGGATACTATTCCTCTTCTGAAATTTTGCCTCTTGGAATTTTTTCTGGGCTGCAGATTCTGCCAAATTAGGTGGCAAATTGACTTAGGTTAATAGCCTAGGCAAATGTCTTTCTCCTGAAATGGCTCAAAGTTAAGGTAGGTAGTTTCAACCTTATGTCAAATCACTGGGATAAATGTGTCTATTTCCCCTTCACTCTGCACTAGGTGGACATAAGGATAAACTCTTTTTGCTCTCCAAACTCTCTTGTTTTTGGAAAGCCTCCAAATATGCTTAACATCACCTCAGCTTCAACCATCATTAGCATACTGTCAGGCTTGGTTCCTCTATCCATCCCTTTTCCTTTTTGCCCTGAATAGTTATAATTCTAGATATTGTGATGTTTCATGTTTAAATTCTTCAGTATGCTTCTAAAAAAAACCCCTTTCTTGGGGAAAGTTATAATGACATTATTCCCAAATTAACAATAATACTAGCCATGCTACTAGCATCCCAGCCTGTAGATGACCTCTCATGGAACTTCTCAGCTGCCATAATTCCGAAGAAACACAAGAAAGATGGTTTCCTGACCCCCCCACGTGCTCTGCCATGTGAAGTTACAATGAGAAGGCAACCATCTGGGAACCAGGAGGAGGGTCCTCACCAAGGATTCAAGCATGTTGGCACATTGATCCCAGGTTTCCCCGCCATAAGAACCATCTGGAACATGAGGACTAGAGGGCTGGAGCCCTAGGTTCACAAAGCTACTCGGGAGAGGCAGAGACATTGGAATTTCGATCACTAGCCAACAACTACTGCTTTGCTGCATCTCTGAAAAATACATCTCAGTGTTGACCACTCCAAACCAACAAACAAGAATAGTTCCTTGGTGCAATCTATACCAACTCCCTGTTCAAAAATTTCCCCTTTACAGTCCATTTATTTAAATTGGTGATCCCAACAAGACCTATTCATTATATGGGTTGTATAACCTTGAAGTCTTGAATAGGAGAACAGAGGCCATAGGGCAGAGGAGTGTGGCTACCTCTTTCTCAATGAGTTTTTCCTTTTAAAAGAAATTCTCGGGCTGGAGTTGTGGCTCAAAGGTAGTGTGTGCCTAGCATGCGCGAGGCCCTGGGTTCTATCCTCAGCACCAGATAAAAATAAGTAAATAAACAAAGGTATTATGTACAACTAAAAAATGAATATTAAAAAAGAAAGAAATTCTCTGTAGATTCTCTCTGCCATTACTTTATCTGGATACAAGTTACCTACAGTTCCCATTTAAATATTTGTGTCCATAGCTATAGAAAAGTCCTCCCTTTTTATGTCTTCCTTACTATAAATGAAGTAGCTGGCATCATTTAAAGAACATTATGGACATCAAAAGAAAAATAAAAAATAATAAGCTACAGAAAAGAACCCAGAGTGTATAACATCATGTTCACAAACCATTTATTAACCCTACAATAGCTAATATGATTAGTAAGCTAACAGAGGAGTATTCTTTGCACATCCTTGTTTAAGAGCTATTTTCTATTTCCTGGAACCTGATACAGCTAGCTACCTATCTCCATGTGGCCAGAGCCTTCCTTTTCCCAACACAAGACAACATCTAACTGTGCCTCTTGCCCTTCCCTAAGAACAATACAAGAACTTTCCTCATAAAAATCCCATATTTTTGCCTGATTCAAATCATCCTGACATCCCTCTTCCCCTCCCTGGGAATTTCTGGCTGTTCATCTGGGAGGACAAGTCAAACCCTCAACTGATTCATAAGGGAGGACTTATCTTGGCCTAGTCTGTCATCTTTGCTTAGTTGTAAAACGTTCAGTGGCAATTCATAGCTTAGTGTCCTCATCTATGAAATGGGCATCTGTTGCAGTTTATGCCATTGTTATAGTTTGGATTTCAAATGTCCCCCAAAGGCTCATGTATTTCAAATGTCCCCCAGTGCAGTGGTGTTCAGAGGTAGGGCTTTTGGGAAGTGATTGAATGATGAGGGGGCTAACCTCATCTATAGGTTAGGTTTTTTTCTTTTTCCCTCCCTCCCTCCCTCCTTCCTTCCTTCCTTCCTTCCTTTCTTTCTTTGCTGGGGATGAAATCCAGAGCTCCCATTCATTTGTTAGGCAAGTGCTCTATCACTGAATTATGCCTCTAGCCCTCATTCATGGATTAGTCTATCAATGAGTTCATAACTGAATGGATTATTAGGAGATGGCGCCTAGTCAGAGGAGGTGGACCTGTCCTTGAAGGGTATATTGTTCCTCTCTCTCTCTCTCTCTCCTTCCCAGCTGCCATGAGGTGAACAGCTTTGCTCTTCCATATCCTTCTGTCATGATGTATGTACTGCCTCATCACAGACTCATAGCAATAGGACCAAAGATCATGAACTGAAACCTCTAAAACCATGAGCCCAAACAAACTATTCTTTAAGTTGCTCTTATCATTTTGTCACAGTGATGGAAGCTAACTCAGTCACAGACTTGCTGTAAGGCTGAAATGAGATTCTCCATTTAATGCTGTCAATGAATGGTAGCAACGCTGATGGTGGTGGTGGTGGTAATGCTGATGATACTGATGATGCCCACTCAAGAATTTCTCCCCACTTATCCACCTACCATCTGACCTTACAGAGAAATAATCCTGCAAAGGTCTACTGCTATAGTTTGTGTTCTAAATTTGTGTTCCCCCAAATTTCTTGTGTTGGAAACTTAATTCCCAAAATCATATATATATATATATATATATATATATATATATATATTTAGCTATAGATGGATACATATTTTTACTTCATTTATTTATTTTTATGTGGTGCCTCAGACATGCCAGACAAGTGCAATACCACTGAGCCACACTCTCTACCCCCTCCAAAGTCATATATTAATGGTATTTGGAAAGTTAAACCTTTGGGAGGTGATTGAGTCAATTAAACAGGTTAATCCATTCAAGGATTAATAGACTATCACAGGAGCCACGTTTTTATAAAAGTGAGCTTTCTCTGCTTCACTTATTCTGCTGATCCATGCAATGCCCTCTACCATGTTATGATGCAGTACAAGGCCTTCACCAGATGCTAATCTGATGCTGGCACCATGTTCTTGAACTTCTCAGCTTCCAGAATCCTGAAATTCTTCTATTCTTTCTTTCTTGTTGTAGATGGACCCAATACCTTTATTTTATTTATTTTTGTATGGAGCTGAAGATCAAACCCAGAGCCTCATACATGCCAGGCAAGTGCTCTACCATTGAGCCACAATCCCAGCACCAATTCTTCTATTCTTTAAATCAAAGTCTCAGGAATTTTGTAATTGCAACAGAAAACATATATATTACAACAATAAAACATAAAGAATTAAAAGAGAATTTCTCTTAGGTAGAAATATTTATTGCAAAGAAAACATGAAGCATGCTTGAGATGGGCAAACTTCTGGAGTCAGTTGTCTACGAGTGTCAAGATAATCAGTGAAATGGGAAAACTCCTTTGCCATGAAGAAGGGGAGGGAATATATATTTTCCTTCTTAAAAGAAGGAGTGTGACCAGGTTCAATGGCACACTCCTGTAATCCCAGCTACTTGAGAAATGAGGCAGAGGATCATCGTTCAACATTATCCTTGGCAACTTAATGAGATCTTGTCTCAAAATAAAAATAAAAAGTTCTCAGGGCTATAGTCACTGGTAGAGTGTTTGCCTAGTGGGCACATGGTTCTGGGTTCCACCCCCAGCACTGCAAAAAAAGGAAAAAAGAAAAAAAAAAAGAGAATGTCAGCTTCCTGATACTGCAACAAAATACTGTTGATAACCAGTTTATAAGGAGGAAAGGCTATTTTGGGTCACAGTGTCAGAGGTTCCAGTCCATGGTCATTTGTTCCCATTGCTTTGGACCTATAGTAGCACAGAACTTTTTACCAGGAGTATGTGATGGAAGAGACTGCTCACCTTATGGCAGCTAGGAAGTGAAGAGAAAAAAGGGGAAGGGGCTAGGGTTCCAATACCCCTTTCAAGGGCATATCCCCAGTGACCTGACTTCTTCCCACTAGGCTCCATCTCTTAAAGGATCCACCACCTCCAAAGCCCTTTACACATGGGCCTTTATGAGATGTTTATCCAAACCATAACAAGAAGAGAATAGGAGGCAGAGGAGAGTGCCAAAGTTGAAAGGAGCCAGGGAGAGTGAGAAAGTCTGGGGTTTGATCAGGGAAGTTCGCCAAGGCTTGAGAGAGAAAGAGAGAGAGGGGGTGGGGGAGGGAGGGAGAGGACACCTCTCAAGAACTGTGATTTTTAGCTTTCTTCTGGAAGTTGTTGGTATTTTTGTATTGTGAGGGCTCTCATCCATTCTTTTCCCTCCCTTCTAGCCTCCATTAAAGTCTACTAATTTCAAAATGTTTTGTGCTTTATATAGGAGGGATTTTGAGAATGTTAGAGTGGAGTGGGGCAAAGAGAGAAGTACATATAAAAAAAGGGATTAGGAGAACAGGATTTGCATAAATCTTTAGATTTCTTTCTTTGGAAATGTGTTGGATTTCCACAGGCCATACTAGCGTATTCCAGAGGAAGTCTCTGCTGACTGAAGGTTAAACTACTGACATTTCAGTAACCTTGAAATACTGATGAAAAGTATCTACCTATGCAGTAAAAGGGAGGGATCAGGTTCCCTCAAGATCACTACAATAACAAACATTTAAGAATATAGTTACCAATGCCCTTGGAAAGAGAATTCACTTTCCTAATATAGTAACTAATAAGCCTTTTCTAGGACACATTAATTTCCTCAACATTTTATCTGAGAATTTCTGAAGAAGACAGATTCTTATAACAAAGAGCAATTATAAAATGTTCCCCTTGCAAAGTCTGTATACTAGAATGAAGGCATTATCTGTAAAGAGCAGAGGCAAAAATCTGTTCTCTTTTGTTCCAGTTCCATGCCCCTCTTCTGGCCCAGTTGTCTGAGTAATGGCAGGTATCACTGTAGGTGCTCTCCTCTCTCACCTCATGTCTCTGCTTACAAATGTGTCCCTGTTCATATAGGAATGATGTCACTGACCCCATCTTGCTGGGACCCAGCACTGACTGAATCTCCTAATCCAATGGCATGATTGTTGCTGCTGTACCTGATAGAAGGGTCAGCAGGTGCCTGAGACAGGGGCAGGGATTGCCTGCAGAGGTGGGGAAGGCCGTCTCCTGAATCAGATCCCATTGGCACTGGGCTTTCTCCCACGGAGCTCACTGATCTTTCACCATTCAGACCACAAAAAGCCGGAAGCCATCTGTTTTCTTCTGTCACTTATCTCTGCATTCCAAGTTTCCTGGGAGAGTTTCCAGGAGTTTCAGATCACAGAGCTTGTCATTAGCTCCAGGCACTGCTGGGACTCATGAGACCCTAAATGGGCTGGGGACTGTTTGGGACAGGAGATTCGAGCAGGCAAAAATGGAGAGTGTTCCATAGCCACAGTGACCACCATCTGTCCAGCATTTGCCTTGTGCCAGGCACTGTTTTAAACCCGTGTGTGCCTGGTCTTTTTTGCTCCTCACTATAATACTGTAAGTGGGAATAGCAATCCCATTCTCTGATGAAACAACTGAAGTTTACAGAGGGTCCATGACTCACTCCATCACTGGTTAATTTAGAACAGGTAGGTATGATCCCGAAACTTATGCTCTTGATTATACTATCCTGCTTCTTTTTCTGGATTTGGGGGTGCCATGTTCAAATCTGCTTAAAATTCTGAGAAGGGAGAATGGGGTTCCCATCACCATTATTTTATAGGGCAAGTTCTTTTCAACTTTCAAGACTCTAGGTCTTTGGTGCTATTTTGGGTTCTTTGGTTGGGACAAGGTGGGCTGGGAAATCTGCTTCTGCTAAGAATTAGGGGATGTGGAGAGTTCTCCGACTTCTGGACAGCTTTTAGCCCAGGTGATCTTCCAAGGAACCTGGAGGAAAACTCCCCCAAGTGCTTTCACACATTGAAGCTCCCCATAATGTTGGTAGGATCACAAATAAAAATACTTGATGTCCAGTTAAATTTGAATTTCAGGTGAGTGTGTGTGTGTATATAAATAAAATATTGCATTACATATGTAATTTGCCTCCTAGTTTATTTTGTCTCATAACCCTCTCTCAGTCCTAGATCACTCCATTCTCAAGACACCAGAAGGCACTTCCTTGGCACAGTGTTCAGGTTTCTCTAAGCCAAAACTACTCCTTCTGTGGGTACTCTCTGCGTACCTCCTGTCAGGCTTGTACATCTGCTGATGCTTGCAGCCCACTGTGTCCCCAGTCTAACAGTGAAAGTCTGGGCAATCTCAGATAGAGCTGGAGATCTGGCTTTGAGATTTGCCATTGTGGTGGTGTTGGGAGGTAGGGCCTTAAGAGGTGATTAGGTCATCAAGAGGGATTAATTCCTTTCTCCTGTGTCTAACACGAGGTTTCCTCTTGCATTATCTGTCATTTGCAAGTGCCACTTGCCCTTCTGATTTCTTCCATCACCAGAAGCTGAGTAGATGCTTATGTGATGCTCTTGGACTTCCTGGTCCTCAGAACCTTAAGCAAAAATGAACCTCTATCCTTATCAATTTCTCATTCTATTTGAGCAACAGAAAATTGACCAAGATAAATGCCTATGCAATATTTGAGATCTAGCTATACTAAAACAGTATGTATTGTTTGACATTCAGATTCAACTGTGCATCTTGTATTTTATCTGGAAATCTTGGACACAGGGTCCTCTAGGACTAGTCTGAGCAGCTGTGGACATGCTGACAGGTGTCTGAGAACTCAGGGGCATATTTTGGGACGACATTCTGAACCTCATCATTAACTGACAAGTTATACTCTCTCAGGTGAATAATTTACTCTCTTTAGGCTTCAGTTTTCCCAATTGGCCAATTGGGACTATTACTTTACTTCAGAACCACTTCACTTGTGTTGTGAGGATTGCATAATAATATATTACTATGTGCTAATA
Organism: Ictidomys tridecemlineatus; assembly: GCF_052094955.1. Taxonomy (NCBI): domain Eukaryota; kingdom Metazoa; phylum Chordata; class Mammalia; order Rodentia; family Sciuridae; genus Ictidomys; species Ictidomys tridecemlineatus. The sequence goes on from NC_135486.1 coordinate 54,863,983, forward strand.
ATATGCTATTACTTTGCACATATTATCTCATTTAATCATCACAACAACCCTCTGAAGTAGAGTATTTCAGTTTTATAGCTGAATAAACTGAGGCACTGACAGTTTAAGTAACTTGTCTAACATTAAATCTAGTAACTGTTGGAGCCAGAATTCAAGCTCAGGAAGACTTGTGCCAGGGCCTGCTCACTTGTCAGTGGGCTACAAAATTAGGGAGAAACATTAGGCAAAATGGTAAGTAGAATATTTAACACATAATAAGCATGACACATAGTAGCTATCATTATTTTAACTTTGAACCTGAGAAAATTGTCAAGTGCAAAGATGGTACATTGGCTGGGTGTACCTCAATTGGTAGAACTGGTGATTAGCATGCAGGAGGCCCTGTGTTGAAAAAAAAAAGTATATAAAGAAGAAAAAAGGTGTTTTTATTCTTCTTTGTGTGAGTGTTTTTCAAAATTTCCACAAAATCTTACACTTGTAATCAGGAAAAAATAATTTGAAAAATCACAATCCTACAAGGAAGAGATCTTAGGTGGGTGAGGCCAGATGAAGAAAATCAGGTTTGGGGATTTAGCCTGAAATTCGACTTCCTTGTTAGCGAACAAACGAAGTACAGAGTATCTGAATATATATATAAATCTCTGGGGCAGTGCAAGCCTGGGCCTGAAGTTCAAGTCTTGATGAAGATGCTATTTATTTCGCCACCTCTGCAGTCGATGCTTAGTACATTAGCAAAGGGGAGGTTAGCCCCTAGGAAGTCCAAGACCCTTCTGCCTACCTAGGCCAAGTCTGAAAGTCACTTGACAGTGTACACGGCCCACTTACGTGTGGCCTGGGGCATTATTTGGGTATCTGGATTCTGGCGACTCCTTCGGTGGCTGAGGGTGGGTCCCAGGCCTGGGCCGGGGTTGGCCTTTGCTGGGCATTGTGGGGTCACCGTTCCAGTCTCCTTGGTAACCTAAACCTGAGGGAGCGGCCACGGGGCACAACCCGTCGGGAGGCCTTGGAAGAGGACGCAAAGGGCCCTTTCGTGCCCCGAGGCCGCCGCAGAGTTGCCCAGCTCGTCAGCTCCCGAGACTTGGGCCCTGGCCGCCCGTCCAGCGCGTTCCGCGGAGAGGTCGAGGCCCAGCATGGCGGACGAGGGTCCCAGCGGCCCTCTGCGCGGCGGCCTGCAACACGAGCTGCTGCAGAAGATAGTGCGCCCCAAGCGGAGCGGCCCGCAGCGCGGGGAGGCCGAGGCGACGGGGCGGCGTGCATCCTCCAGCGACGGCGGCGCCTGCTCCGGATGCTGGTGCTGGCGGCGGCTCTTCCGGATCTCAGCGGCGCGCGGCCCGCGCAGGAAGAAGAGCAAGTACGCGCGGCCGGGCAAGGCGACCTCAGAGCGCGGCCTGTGGGGCCACCCGAGCCTGCAGAGGCTGCTCCAGAGGCTGGCGTCGTGGAGGCGGCGCTACCTGCGGCGCAGGGAGCGGCCCGAGAGGCTGGAGGAGATCCCGCTGCTGGTGCTGGATCGCGCGCAGAACCGTGACTAGGCCACGGCCGGGCCGCAGACCTAAGGGTTGGTTTTGTTTTGTAAAACAAAAGCAAGAAATGAAAATAAACCCCACACGGTATGAACGAAAGAACGTGGATCCTTGGGGACCGTGCACGAGGAACACAGGGTGTCGCGTTGTCTGGATGAGGTGAACTGGCCTCCGCCCCATTCCGCCCTTCTTCCCCTCTGAGCGCCTCCATGCAGTGGAGGCCCCGGAGGCAGTGGGCGCTACCAGGACCCTCCTGTGGCGTGTTGTAGGTCAGTTATTGCCAGAAGGGACAGAGCTCAGTGAATAGGCCCAGATTTTTTTCTAAACACTCCAGGGAAGAGGGTGGGAGCAGTAGTTTTCAGTCCCTGCAGTGCCCTCTGGTCTTTTTTTCTTTTTAATGCAGAACTAGGAGCTCCTCAACCCTTATCTCTGTGAGCTAATTCTTTTATCTTTGTTTACAGGCATATAGGAAGCCGTAAACCACTAAAAGAACATCAGAACCGAGGCTTTGGGTGGAATGGCGGTGTATATGGGAGTGGGGTGGGGGTGGGCTAAAAATAGAGATAAAAGCAAAAGGAGAGGACTCCAGGAGACATGGGTGCGTCTTTTAACGTCTTCCTTTTCCTCATCAATAAAAACCTGCTAATGATACTCCGGCTCTCCAAACACCTGTCAGGATGAAAGTAAAATCTTAGAAGTGAAAGTGTGCTAAGTACCCTGAAAGGGCTGTATGCCTTAGAAGTATTTATTAAGCTGTTAAATGATCGTTGCTGGGGCTGCTCCCAATCCACACCTACCTTCTTTCTTACTGCCCTACCTGACCTGGACTGCCCCTTGTGCTAGCAGGCTAATCAGGCTGATCAACGGGCTGAGAAATTTTCTACCTCATGTTGCTGCTACCAGTGTCCAGTGGCCTTGGAGTTCCTGAAGCCTTCCCAGCAGGGGTCGACCCCCTTGACCTAGGGAGTCAGTCTTTGGGGAATGGGAGGATCATGATGCTGGATCCTACACTGTGGAGGGGTGAGTGCAGTTGTAGGGATGTGTCAACGACAAAATTACAACATGTTTAGTTTAAAGAACTTAATTGGCTTTATTTTCTATACTGGAATCAGACAACACTTCATTCCATAAAACAGAGTAAGTGTTCCCATGAACTCAGCAAAGAAATTTGGTTTTATATATAGAAAAGAACTGAAGAAAGAAAGAGCAGAAAGAAGATTGGTCATTTCAAGGTTACTCTGGTTGTTAGAGAAGAGAGATAAAACTTTTAAAAAAATTGGTTAACATCAGGTTATTTTTTTAAATAAGAATTAAAGCAGGGGGAACTTCATTATCATGCTTGATTGAAATAGGCCTTTTTCGGAAATTTGGGCTATTATTCCTCCTGTTTTTTTCAAAAGGTCAAGTGATAGTTTTGGTTTGGTGGCACTGAATTTTAGAATAAGTGACTCTGTTTTTATTTTTGGACTGGCCTTTGGAGCCTAGTGCATGAGCTTAGTCTCAAATAATTTTTTTTGTTGTTGTTGTTGTTTAACAGGAGCTTTCTGGACAAGAAACCTAGAAAACTGAGAAATACAGAAAATAAAAAGAAAATAGAAGAGAGAGAGAAAAAAAAAGGCATAGGCTGGAAATCTGGGTCCATGAACCAAAGCCCTAAAGGGAAGAATTCTTTGTAATTCTGTGACTTGGGGTTGAGTAGTGTCTTTTGCATTTCTGTTATTTTTTGCTATTGTCCAGGTAGCCTAAATTATTCTATAAGGCAGTGATAGGGAAAGACATTTTTATCAGAAAAGCCATTAAATCCCATTCTTATAAAGAAACCAATCCTATTATCTTACCTATAGCTGATTAGGCCAGGAATATTGTGATGCCTGAATTAAAAACTGTTCTGGGGGCTGAAGATGTAGCTCAGAGTTAGCATGCTTACCTCGAATGTAGGAGGTCCTGGGTTCAATCCCCAGTACCAAAAAAACAAACAAGAAAGAAAACAAACAAAAATATTCTATAGGCAATAGCTTGATTAATTGAATCCTCTGTTAGAGATGTTGAATCTAAGAGGCCCAAAAAGAAGAGACCACTAGAAAAATACCAAATTCTAAATCCTCAAGTAACAGAAAGGAAGTGTTATTGAATAATATGTAATAAATTCCAACTATTTAATATTTTCTGGATTTATTTCTTTCTGAAAGGAAAAAGCCAAACTAAATCACAGCTAATTCTCTGACACTTGATTTGAATACACCTGTGCCTTTTAATTTTGACTATTTCAGGGACTTCATAGTACTTCCTCTTCCCTGAGTAAAGAAATTGGCCAAGACCGAGTCTCAGTCTGTGTGGATTCATCTAACACACACACACCCCATAGCATAATGCTTAACTTATTGAGAGGACCTATTATCCTATTATGGTAACTTTTTTGTTGTTGTTCTAGGGATTGAACCCAGGGATGCTACCACTGTGCTATGTCTCCAGCCCTTTTTGTTTTGAGACAGGGTCTTGATAAGTTGTCCAAGTGAGTCTCGAACTTTCTATCTTCCTGTGTCAGCCTAGTCACTGGGATTTCAGGTGTGCAGAACCATGCCTGGCCTACGATGGTAACTTGATGTATGTCCTCTGACTTCCTGGTTCCCTATTAGCTATCCACATAAAGCTTTACATTTTTGGTACTGCTGCCAGCCTTCCATCAGTTCCTCCTATTGATTATAATGGATCCCTCTCAGAAATGGTGGCTTCTACTAGCTCTGGTTTGTTACACTGTTAATTGTCTCCCACTGAAGCCCCAGTTCAGCAGAAACATGGATTTTGGGTTTAGAGGCTGCATCAGGCTGTTGGGACTGAGTACCTGCTGCTGTTCCCTTTTCCTCTCCCTACTCCCTCAATTCTAGGAATTATCAGTATTTCCATCTTCCAGGGATAGTATCAGCATGCAACTTGTTCTTTCTCCTATACCCATCTTCTTTTTAGCAGAAAGTCAATTAAAAATATTTTTTCAATGCAGTGCCTCATTATTTAGCCATTTTTGGCTGAGTGTAGATATTCCAGAAACATACCTCATGGCCAGAGGAGGTAAGTCAGGTTGAATTTTTCAGAAACTTTTGTATCTAGACTTAGATTCCCACTAAGCTTCAAGCCACTTTAAAGGCAGAAGTGCTGGTTGTAAGGAAATCCTGTACTGGAAATAGAACCAGAAGACAGGCCCTGAGGCAGCTCTGGAATGGGCTCTTCCCACTGACTATTGAGTCTTCTGGTAACCCACGTTCAGGTCTGCCCTCTTCCTTTCTCATTGTGTGTAGCCAGTTGTCACGAGCCATGTGTGGGCTGTGTGTGGACTATGTTGTGCATAGCCAGTCACTCTGTATTCTCCTGGCTAGATCTGAAGTACTTGGTCTGAGGGCCTTAGATAATTATCACCATTCCTGCTGGTGAAGCCAGGTTACTTCATGGGTAGACAGCTAGCTTGGAATTTAGATGCCTTTAGATCAGGACCATATTTTTGGTCTGAGCCACTGGTTAAAAGATGCCTAGATGCTGGTTCCATTCTTAGTTTTTTGAGGAATCTCCGTAGTGCTTTCCAAAGTGGTTGTACCAATTTGCAGTCCCACCAGCATCCATAAGAATGGAGTCCTAATTAGAATAAGATATACTCCATGCTTGTATAATGATATCTGAATGAATTCTAGTATCATGTATCACTAAAAAGAACCAATAAAAATAAAGAAAAAAAGAATAAACATGGAATCCAAAATTTAAAAAATAAATAAAAGATGCATAAAATTGCTTCTTTGAAAAAGTTGGGGAGAGATTGATCAAAGGGTGCCAAGTGACAGTGAGATAGGAGTAAGAAATTTTGGTGTACACAGTGCAATAGTGTGACTACAGGCAATGATCATGTACTATGTATTTAAAAAAAAACTAGAGAAATGATTTTACCCTAAAGAAATGATACAAGCTTGAGGATATAGTTTTAAAATTTTTTGAGGATATATATTTAAAGATTAAACAATGCATTCATGTATGGAAACATCACATGATATACTTTTTTTTAAAAGAGAGAGAGAGAGAGAGAGAGAAAATTTTTTAATATTTATTTTTTAGTTCTCTGTGGACACAACATCTTTGTTTTGTATGTGGTGCTGGAGATCGAACCCGGGCTGCACGCATGCCAGGCCAGTGCGCTCCCGCTTGAGCCACATCCCCAGCCCTGATATACCTTATAACAGGTACAATTTTTATATATCACTTAAAAATTAAAAAAAAATTAAAAGGCAGTGAGGGTGGGTTGGGGGCTGCATAGTTTTTGTTAGAATAGACTGTTGGGTCAGGCAGGGATCCTGATAGACATGTCCAGTTTGTATTAATAAAATTCATAGTTGTCATTGTGTTTAAGCCCTGAGGTGGGCACCTAGAGTGGAGGGAGGATAGCCTTATCAATTCTGCATCCTGTGCCTTTCTGTCCTGCTTTGTCACTTCTCACTTCCTATTTAACAGTATGTATATATATTGCTGGGTGGAGCCCAGGACTCAGGCATGCTAGGTAAGTGCTCTGCATCCCAAGTCCCAACAATAAATCTTTAACAGTGACAACATTACATCCATGTTCTTTTCTAACTCTCAGGTGAACATAATATTGTGAATTTAGCAGGAGAGAGAGAGTTACTGTATTTTAAAACAAGAACTACACTGCTGAGAGAGGTTGCAGGGATTTAGATGTATTTTTTATTTTAAGTCCAGTGCAATTTATAGATCAAGAATGCTGCAATGCTGGAAAGCCTTGTAACTAGAAAATGTTATGTCTGAGTTACCTGTGCATGGTAGGTGTGCCTATTGCATGAATCAAGAAATGACTGAATCCTGGGGAAAATGATAGGCCTTCTTCCCTGTGGAAAGTTCCCTTTCCTGAAGGGAGAATGTCATCAACATCAGAGCTTTTTCTCAAGTAACAGAGCTGCCACTTGCCAATTGAGAAGGAAGCTCTCTCTATTACACTTAGAGCAGGAAAGACATTGTGTCAGGGTCTACAGTTTTGGAAGCACATTGACTCCAGAGACAAAGTGAGGCAAGTTGGTATGTGAAGAATTACTTCCCTTTTCAATATGGCTTAGATTTTTCATCTTAAAGGAAAAAAATGAAAGTGCTATCTGTGCTTTACTAAATAGATGCCATGAGCCTCTGTGTATACATAAAAGAGCCCTGACTTAGCAGGATTCTAGCTCCTACCTGACCATGGGACCCACATAGTCTGGTGTGGTGGTCTTGGGGGCCCAAAGAAGGGGTTGATGAGGGAGGCCTGTCCCACTTCACCCCCTTATTGTCTCCAGAGAGAAGGACATCAGCATTTTGGGTACCCTGAAATGAGGGTGGTGACTGCCAGCAGTTGGGGCAACTCATGTGGGAGTGGGAATAATAGGGGAAGCTCCATGATGCTGAGGGTTCTTCTTGGAGAAGAGAATTCAAGAGATAACCTTTGTGAGTTCGGGCACTGTCCTCTGAAGAGAAAGGAAGGGAGGTGATCCATCCTGTGTCACCACTGATGAGGGGGAGCCTTGGCTCTTCCCTTAGGTCAACCTGGTGGCTCTGCCATGTGCGCCTGGGTATGGACATGGGACCAGGTCCCAGCAGTGAGGCAGCCTTCTGCCACCAGGGAAGAGAGGCAAAATTTAAGATATCCTCCAAATTTGATTTTACAGGTATAAGTAGACTTGACTTTATATAACACTATACTCCTGGTAACTACTCTGTAACTTGGATCATTTTTAAAAAATATATTTTTATAGAAGGAAGACCAACAGAAGATGGGAATGAAGTTGAGGGGAGGAAACAGGGGAAGGAAAGGTACTGGGCAATGAATTACCAAATTATGTGTATGTAGGAAAATATCACAATGAATTCCACTGTTTTGTACAATTATAATGCATCAATAAATATTTTTAGTTGTGGTAAAATACATGTAACATAAAATTCACCATCTTAGTCAATTTTAAGCATGCAGGGCAATGGCATTGTGTTCCTTCACACTGTTTTGGCTTTGTTTTGTGAACCCAGGGCCTTGTGTGTGCTAGGCAAGCATTCTACCACTGAGCCACTCTCCCAGCCCTTGGCACTGTCCCCACCACCCACCTCCAGAACTCTTCGACTTCCCAAACTCAAGCTTCACACCTGTAAATAGCTCTACTCCCCCTTCAGCCCCTGCACCCAACATTCTACTTCCTGTCTTCTGTGAATTTGACTCCTATAGGTGACTTGTGAGTGAGATTGTACAATATTTGACTTTTTCTGATTGGCTTATTTAATTCAGCATAATGTGCCCAATGTTCATCCATCTTATAACATGTTAGAATTTCCTTTTCAAGGTTGATACTTTTCCATTTTAAATATATTGATGGACACATGGATTGCTTCCACCTTTTGGCTCTTGTGAACAATGTTGCTATAAATATGATGAGTGTACAAAGGTCTCCTTGATTGTGCTTTTCTTTCTTGCATTGGAAATTGAATCCAGATGCTTTACAACTGAGCCACATCCCCAGATATTTATTTGATTTTATTTAATATATTTTAAATTTTTGAGATAGGGTCTGGTTGCTGGGGGGGTCTCATTAAGTTGCTAAGTCAAACTGGTTGTATTGAACCACGATTCAAAGAAAAGAACATTGACTCTAATTTTAAATCAAATTAAAGCAAGTTTGTATTGTGTACACAAGAGCTGGCCACCAGCAACTGTCTCTCCCAAAACTGGGCTAGAGATCAGCTCAGCTCTCAGGGAAGAGAAGGTTTTTATAGCACAAAAAGTTACAGTGGGGGCGTCTTAGGAACTTACAGCTAACAGGGTTATGGCAAACATAATACAAGGGCAGATAGCAGACTAATGATCTGTGTGGCATGATGTTTCAAGGTAAGGAGTAAATTTAGATCCCAACATCAGAATTTATGAGGTGCCGCTGAGGTTTCAGAGAGGGTTGTTATCTGCTCAGAGGGAGCCAGGATTTATGAGGTGCCACTGAGGTTTTTAGAGAGGGTTGTTATCTGGTCAAGGAGAGCCAGGCATGGATAAGTTCAGAGCATGGGCAGGAATTCCAAACAAGTTTAGAAATCTCAGTAATTTATAGTAAAACAGAAATTAACTTTTCATGACTTTGTGACGAGATGGCTCCCAATCAGTTGACCTGGTTCTTTCTTTCCTTAAGGTAAATCCTTCTTGTCAATAGACTTTGACTGTTTTTTCCTATAAGATGGGCCAGAGCTTGTCATAAGGACATCCATTTATGAGGAGAAAGCACAAGTCTGAGGATGGGAAATCTCTCAAATTGCAGTAAAATAAGTAGAAATGAATCCTTTGGGGCCAGTGAGCATTGTGATCTGGAGGTGGCCAGGTGGATTCAGAACTTTGGACAAGAACTGTGCTCTGCAAGGTCACATGTGAAATGGAGTAATAGAATCCCTCACTAAGTTGTCAGGAGGATTGGAGTCCTGGTGTGTGGTAGACTTTCTACCCATGGTTGTGACAGGGACAGATCCACTCCTGATTCTCAATGGAACTATCACTAAGAGTTACTTTAAATATTTTCTCCTGTGGACCTTACTTCAAAGCCTTTAATCTGCCTGGCTGTTTTTATTTATTTGCTCTTTCATATTTAAAAATATTCTACTAAGGTTTATTTTCTCCATTTTACTATCAAGGGCTTTGATGATCAATGAATACAAAGTAAACTGTGAATGAATACAAAGTAACACTTAGTTACTGCAATTTGAATGAACAAAAATAACAAATAATTATACGAAATAATTATATGAAAAAAACAAACCTGAATTGTTTTTCTTTTTTTTTCTTTTTTTTTATTGGTTGTTCAAAACATTACAAAGCTCTTGACATATCATATTTCATACATTAGATTCAAGTGGGTTATGAACTCCCATTTTTACCCCAAATATAGATTGCAGAATCACATCGGTTACACATCCACATTTTTACATAATGCCCTATTAGTAACTGTTGTATTCTGCTACCTTTCCTATCCTCTACTATCCTCCCTCCCCTCCCCTCCCATCTTCTCTCTCTACCCCATCTACTGTAATTCATTTCTCTCCTTGTTTATTTTCCCATTCCCCTCACAACCTCTTATATGTAATTTTGTATAACAATGAGGGTCTCCCTCCATTTCCATGCAATTTCCCTTTTCTCTCCCTTTCCCTCCCACCTCATGTCTCTGTTTAATGTTAATCTTTTCTTCCTGTTCTTCCTCCCTGCTCTGTTCATAGTTGCTCTCATTATATCAAAGAAGACATTTGGTATTTGTTTTTTAGGGATTGGCTAGCTTCACTAAGCATAATCTGCTCTAGTGCCATCCATTTCCCTGCAAATTCCATGATTTTGTCATTTTTTATTGCTGCGTAATACTCCATGGTGTATAAATGCCACATTTTTTTTTTATCCATTTATCTATTGAAGGGCATCTGGGTTGGTTCCACAGTCTAGCAATTGTGAATTGTGCTGCTATGAACATCGATGTGGCAGTATCCCTGTAGTACGCTCTTTTAAGGTCTTCAGGGAATAGTCCGAGAAGGGCAATAGCTGGGTCAAATGGTGGTTCCATTCCCAGCTTTCCCAGGAATCTCCATACTGCTTTCCAAATTGGCCGTACCAGTTTGCAGTCCCACCAGCAATGTACAAGAGTACCCTTTTCTCCACATCCTCACCAGTACTTGTTGTTGTTTGACTTCATAGTGGCTGCCAATTTTACTGGAGTGAGATGGTATCTTAGGGTGGTTTTGATTTGCATTTCCCTAACTGCTAGAGATGGTGAGCATTTTTTCATGTACTTGTTGATTGATTGTATGTCCTCCTCTGAGAAGTGTCTGTTCAGGTCCTTGGCCCATTTCTTGATTGGGTTATTTGTTATCTTATTGTCTAATTTTTTGAGTTCTTTGTATTCTCTGGATATTAGGGCTCTATCTGAAGTGTGAGGAGTAAAAATTTGTTCCCATGATGTAGGCTCCCTGTTTACCTCTCTTATTGTTTCTTTTGCTGAGAAAAAACTTTTTAGTTTAAGTAAGTCCCATTTGTTGATTCTTGTTATTAACTCTTGTGCTATGGGTGTCCTATTAAGGAATTTGGAGCCTGACCCCACAATATGTAGATCAGAGCCAACTTTTTCTTCTATCAGACGCAGAGTCTCTGATTTGATATCTAGCTCCTTGATCCACTTTGAGTTAACTTTTGTGCATGGTGAGAGGAGGGGATTCAGTTTTATTTTGTTGCATATGGATTTCCAGTTTTCCCAGCACCATTTGTTGAAGATGCTATCCTTCCTCCATTGCATGCTTTTAGCTCCTTTATCAAATATAAGATAGTTGTAGCTTTGTGGATTAGTCTCTGTGTCCTCTATTCTGTACCATTGGTCCACCCGCCTGTTTTGGTACTAGTACCATGCTGTTTTTGTTACTATTGCTCTGTAATATAGTTTGAAATCTGGTATACCACCTGATTCACACTTCCTGCTTAGAATTGCTTTTGCTATTCTGGGTCTTTTATTTTTCCATATGAATTTCATGATTGCTTTATCTATTTCTACAAGAAATGCCATTGGGATTTTGATTGGCATTGCATTAAACCTATAGAGAGCTTTTGATAATATCGCCATTTTGATGATGTTAGTTCTGCCTATCCATGGGTATATTTTTCCATCTTCTAAGATCTTCTTCTACTTCTCTTTTTAGGGTTCTGTAGTTTACATTGTATAAATCTTTCACCTCTTTTGTTAGGTTGATTCCCAAGTATTTTATTTTTTTTTGAGGATATTGTGAATGGAGTGTTTTTCCTCATTTTTATTTCAGAAGTTTTATCGCTGATATACAGAAATGCCTTTGATTTATGCGTGTTGATTTTATATCCTGCCACTTTGCTGAATTCATTTATTAGTTCTAGTAGTTTTTTTGTAGACCCTTTTGGGTCTTCTAGGTATAGAATCATGTTGTCCGCAAATAGTGATAATTTAAGTTCTTTTCCTATTTTTATGCCTTTAATTTCTTTCGTCTGTCTAATTGCTCTGGCCAGTGTTTCGAGAACTATATTGAATAGAAGTGGTGATAGAGGGCATCCCTGTCTTGTTCCAGATTTTAGAGGGAATGCCTTCAATTTTTCTCCATTCAGAATGATGCTGGCCTGAGGCTTAGCATAGATAGCTTTTACAATGTCAAGGTAAGTTCCTGTTATCTCTAGTTTTTCTAATGTTTTGAACATAAAGGGATGCTGTACTTTATCGAATGCTTTCTCTGCATCTATCGAGATGATCATATGGTTCTGATCTTTAAGTCTATTGATGTGGTGAGTAACATTTATTGATTTCCGTATATTGAACCAGCCTTGCATCCCAGGGATGAATCCTACTTGATCATTGAATTGTTTTTCCTACTCTCTCCTCTCCACTCCACACTCTGAGACTGCTAAGTGATTCTCTGGCAAATACAAGCTGCGAATCCTCTAATTCAACTCAATTCTGATATTGTCTACCTGGGGATAGTAGGGGTTCAGGGCTCAGTCCCACAAGACTGTCTCTCAATTCAGATGACAATTGCAAGCCCTAGGCTGCGGCTTGTGCTTGGGGCCATATATTCAGTTTCTATGACTTCCTACCTGGACTCAAGGAAACACTTATGTTCTCTGGTTTATTTTGAAATATATTACAAAGGATACACATGAACAGCTGGACGGAAGAGATGCAGAGGCAAGATATGGGAGAAGAGGTGCAGAGTTCCATGCCCTCTCTGGGGATACCACCTTCCAGGAACCAACTTGTGTTCAGCAATCCGAGACCTGTCCTTTAGGATATTCATGGAGGATTCATTACATAGGCACCAAAGACTCTATCCATGGCCATTGGTGACCAACTCAATCTTCAGCTCTCTCTTTTCCCCAGAAATTGGGGATGGGATTGAAAGTTCTAATTCTCTGATCTTGTAGGGAGTTTCTCTGGGAACCAGCCCCGTCCTGAGACATGAGGAGTCCACCAAGATTTGCTTCAGTAGAATGAAAGATGCTCCTATCCTGCTAGGAAACTCCTAGGGCTCTGGGTCAGATATTCCTATCACTCCAAAAAATCACAACAGTCTTAGGAGTACTGTGTCAGGGACCAGGAAGCAGAAGCCAAATGTACATTTTTTGTTGTCATGATATCACATAACACAATTTTCTGGATTATGATCACACAAAAGCAGCAGTGCTTCTTTAAAGAACATGGGGACCCCAGTTTGAGAAGCTTTATTCCAGACTGTACAACATTCACAACACTGGTTGGCACTAGTACCTGACACTTACTAGGCATCAGGAGGTCCTAGCACTTTTGTAACTAAGTCAATTGGATGTTCACCATGGCCCTTTGAGTGAGTTGTCATTATCATGCCCGTGTTACAGATGAAAAGCTGAGAGATGGGAAATGGCAACATGTGCGGGTTAGCCACAGTGGCTGGCGGAGTAGGTGTCCCTTCCTCCTCCCTCTTTGAGTCTTCAGGAGGGAAATGGATCTTTCTTTATACCAGAGGATGACATTGCTACTTCCTCCCAAATGATCTGCACCTGTAGATAATTTTACACAAAAATTTTGTTACTGTAGGTTCAGAATTAACTTTGAGGAAGTAGTGGCTGGGTCATGATCTATGAACCCCTCAGATACTTTATTAACTATATTTGAAGATCTAATTTTTTTCTTTTTATAATCGTAATAAAATGCCTTAAGAAAAACTACTCCTTAAATTTTTCTATTCCTCCCTTCTTACCTTTACCTCAGCTCCCTGAGCCTTCATATTTCTAAATAGTTTTGTGATGGAAGCCATCTGTGAAATGTGCGTGAACCCAATCGACATGGAAGCCACTGGGTAGGAAAGTCTGTTATCTGGGAACTCACAGCATCACTCATGCTGGTTTGAGATCACCCAGTACATATGATGTCCTACCTAACTCTGCCAAGGGTTTTGCCCAGCACCAGAGATGGGGTGACCTTCTGGAGCCACATAGCCACACAGCCTCTCAGAGATTGGTGTGGCTTGCCAAGATGCCAATCAAAACACCACGAAGCAAGACTCCACCCTCTGAAAACTTATCCCTGCCTTTGATGCACTCTCCCTTAAATAAAGGATTGGAGTCATTTTCTAGTTGGTTCTGTTCCAACTCCTCCAGGGACTGGAGAATCTATCAGGAGCTCTTCTTTCTCTTTTAAATCTAAATTCTGGCTCTGTCTAAATATTTCCTAAATATTTCAGACTTTCATTTTTTTTCAGGTGGCTTATTACTTCCTGATCAAGAAACTGCCCTGGCAGGTGCTGGCCACGCTGTGATACTTTTGTATCTAATGCAGCAGTGTGAATTAAAAAAAAAAAAACAGGTGGAGAACTTAATTAAAGTGATCCTGAATGGGTTGTTCCCACAGGCAACTGACAGAACTGCATACAAATGCTCAAGGGGAGCAGCACAGTTTCTTCTGGGCCTGAAAGAATCTCTACAGGTAAAAGGAAACATAACCTTAGCTAAGCATGGTGGTGCATGCCTGTAATCCCAGTGACTTGGGAGGTTGTGGCAGGAGGATCTCAAGTTCAAAGCCAGTCTCCACAACTCAGTGAGACCCTGTCTCAAAAAATATCAAGGATTGGGAATTTAGCTCAGTGGTAGAGTGCTCCTGAGTTCAATCCCTGACACAAATAAACAAGCATAAACTTACCTTAAAAATTAAAAAAATACAGGGTTGGGGGTGTGTGGCTTTTTGGTAGTGTATGTGTAGTGTATGGCTTTTTGGTAGAGTATGTGCTTAGTATGCGCAAGTTCCTGGGTTTGAAAAGGAAAAAAAAAAGATTATAAACTACACAAACAAATCAGGAGCTATGAAAGAGAATGAAGGAAGGGCTGACAGCAACAAGCACAGAGAGATTTTAAACACTTAAATGGTTAGATAGAGAATTAAAAAATGTTTACTATAATTAAAGAAAAAAAGTTAAAGAGGTTGAAAATATAAGCAGGATGATAAAGAATGATCAAAGCATTTCTATTTGTGGAAGGACCAAATAGAAATCCCTGAATGAAAACCTAATAACTGAAATTAAAAACTCAATGGATTAAGTGGCAGATTGGAACCAACTAAAAATAGAGATAGTAAACCCAAAGATAGACTCAAGTAAAATAACCTGAGTGAAGAACAGAGAGCTAAAGAAGTAGGAAAATATTTAAAAAGTTAAGAGATACAGAGAAGGGCTGGGGATGTGGCTCAAGTGGTAGCGCGCTCGCCTGGCATGCGTGCGGCCCAGATTCCATCCTCATCACCACATTCAAACAAAGATGTTGTGTCCACCCAAAACTAAAAAATAAATATTAAAAAATTCTCTCTCTCTCTCTCTCTCTCTCTCTTATTCTCTCTAAAAAAGTTAAGTGATACAGAGAATAGGGTTCAAACAGAAGTCTAGATAGAATTCCAAGAAGAGATAAGAAGAAATATTCAAAGGAATTATAGCTGAGGATTTTCCAGAAATGTTGAAAAACATTGCTCTTCAGATTTGGAAAGAGAATTCTCTACCTAGACACACTGTAGTGATGCTGCAGGACACCAAAGATCTGTCAGCCAGAAAGTGGCCACCGCCAATAGAATGTCAGCTCCATGCAGACAGGGGTTTTGCTTTTTCTGTTTGTGATCTTCAGCTGGAAGAGTGGCTGGCATGGAGTATATGCTCATGGATACAAAGAATGAATGAGTAAATCAATTGCCTACAGAGGAAAAGCAATTAATTACACTGATAGTTGATTTTTTCAACAGAAACCTGGCAAAGCAGAGGAGAACAAAGAAAGGGGGAAACTTTAAAAACTGGGGGAAATAAAAAAGCACAAAATAAAAGGATGAAATATAATAAATTATATGTCATCAAAAAAAATGTATTAAACTTTGCTAAAAGACAAAGATTCAGGATTAAAAACAAAACCGGACAATCGAACTTCATGAGACACTTCTATAAAGAGGAACATGGGAGAGATGAAAGTCAAAGTATTGAAAAGGATGTGCCAGGTTATCGCCAACTATCTGAGCTGGCAATCCGTGCTCGTTTCACAAAATCTGACTACTCCAATAACTTTAGAAAACGTCGAAGACTGCACGCAAGCACACAGAAGTACCTTTTCAAAATCTAGGATGGCTCTGTGACCTTAGGGATCCGTTGTAAAGAAAGAGAGCACACCTCAAACCCTGGTTTTATTGGGGGTAGCTGTTTGAAAGAACATTCCATCCATATAAGGCAGAGGGGTAATGTTATAAGGGCCAGCCCACTCCAACTGGGTAATGCCCACTCCCAAAGCTTTGCTCCCCTGCTGAGCAGAGATGTGGATTTACATGCTTCTTAGTCAGAGAAGCCACTCTCACATTTCCATTGCTCAACGCTAGGGGCGCCCAGCTCCTATGTGGCAACTCCCAACACCAGGCAAATACTACCCCAAAAGAAGCCTGGTGTGTGTGTGTGTGTGTGTGTGTGTGTGTGTGCGCGCGCGCGTATGTGTGTGTTTTGGGAGAAGAGGTTGGAGACTGAACCCAGGGTCTTGTGCATGCTAAGAAAGTGTTCTCCTACTGAGCTACATCCCCAGGCTTTTTAATTGTATTTTGAGACAGGGTCTCACTAAATTGTCCAGGGTGGTCTCAAACTCATGGTCATCCTGCCTCAGTCTCCTGAGTAGCTGGGATTACAGGTGTGTGCTACTGCATCTGCCAGTGTAGACGGTCAAGCAAAGAAACTTCATAAGAAATAAACAGAGTATTATGTAGAAACAATCCGCATATTGATAAAGGGTGTATTTCACCAGAAAGTTATAAAAATTTTAAGTATGCATGGTGCTTAATAACATTTCCAAATATATAAAGCAAAATCTGGCAGAAAAAGGTGGAGAAATTTTAAAAAACCATCAAAATAATGGGGGATCTTAAAGACATCTCTTCTAGTAATTAACTGAGTAGGTGAAAAAATTCAGTAAATTTACAGATTTGACCAGCACAATTAACAAACCCAATCTAATTGACATCCTAGAGGAAAATGTACCCAACAATTGGGAGTAAACATATGTGGAACACTTAAGAATATGTGTGTTTGTGTGTGTGTGTGTGTGTGTAGATTGTATATACACATATTTGGTGTAAGGATTGAATAGGGCACTTAACCACTAAGCCCCAGACCCTTTTCATTTTTAATTTTGTGACAGGGTCTGGCTAAATTGCTTAGGGCCTCTCTAAGTTGCTGAAGCTGGCTTCGAACTTGTAATCCTCCTATCTTGGTTTTCTGAGTCACTGGGATTACAGGAATGTCTCACTGTACCTGGCTCATAAATCTTAACAATTTTCAAGAATTGGTATGTAGTCAACATTATTAGGCTATGTTATGACTAAATGAAAAGTCAGTTAAACATTAATGACAAAGAAAATAATCTATGAGGCTGGGGTTGTGGCTTAGCGGTAGAGTGCTCACCTAGCATGTGCGAGTTGCTGGGTTTGAGCCTCAGCACCATAGATAAATAATTAAAGGTATTGTGTCTAACTAAAATATTTTAAAAAAAAGAAAGAAAGAAAATAATCTAACAATAGAGTGCAAATAAAACCAAATGCTAATTATTTGGGGAAAAAAAAAACCCTAGTAAAACCAACCAAACTCTGTCAGGAGAAAGCAACAGAGAGCATGTGTGCACACAAACACAAATACATTGTGAATATAAATAATATAAATAAATTGTGAAAATAGGATATAACTATATATCTAGCAGAAATTAAAGTGGTAACAAAAGAATATTGTTAGTTTTATTCAATATGCAGGTTGAGTATCTCTTATCTCTGAGACCAGAAGCGTTTCATATTTTGGAGGGTTTTGAATTTGGACTATTTGCATAAACTTTACTGGTTGAGCAGCCCTATGCCCCAAATTCCAAATCCACAATGCTTCCAATGCTGACATATTTTGAGCAATGTGTCAAATTTTGGGTTTCAGATTTTCAGAATAGATTCTCAGTCTGTATTTGAAAAATAAGGTAAAATGGATGTATTCCTACACAATGTAACTTATAAAAATATACTTGAGAGGGGCTGAGGTGTAGCTCAGTGGCAAAGGGCCTAGCACGTGTGAGGCACTGGGTTCTATCCTCAGCAGCACATACAAAGAAATAAAATAAAAGGTACTGAGTCCATCTACAACTAAAAAAATAAAAAATAAAAAAATGCTTAAGAAACAAATTGAATGTCTGAATAATCTCATAATTATTAATGAAATTGAGTCAGTTGGTAGAGTTCTTGCCTTGCATGCATAAGGCTCTGGGTTCAATGCCCAGCACACTACCAAAAAAAAAAACAAAAAACAAACAAAAAAAACATCAGGTTTAGTCAACTGGACAGTCTGGTTCTACAAAACTAAATTTAAGGAACACATTCCAGTGATACACATGCTTTTCTAGAAAATGCTTCTCCCCTAATTAATTTTATAAGGCTCGCACAATCTTAAATCCAAAATTAGACAAAGAAAATTACAGGCCAGTTTCACTCAGACTATAGAATATCTGTAGACACCTCCATGTGTCTTAAAGTGGTGCTATGTGAATAAAGAGATTGTGACCAAGTTGGAAATTGGATTTATGGCAGGTACGCAAGAAATGTGAGTTGAAAATAAATTATTTAGAAAATCAAATAATATGATTCACTATATAAGACATTAAAAGACACTTCTGATTCAGGACATTATGGAAAAGTTGGAAATTGGATTTATGCCAGGTACGCAAGAAATGTGAGTTGAAAATAAATTATTTAGAAAATCAAATAATATGATTCACCATATAAGACATTAAAAGAGACTTCTGATTCAGGACATTATGGAATAGTGAGTCCTAACTTCTCTCCTGTTGTAAACAACTAACACACGGGTCATAGTCTGTGAAAACCTGTTTTCAGACGTTGGAAAATTACTCAGTGCAGGACTGTGATCCCTGAGAGAGGGGAGGAAATGTGAGGTGAACCCTATATTTGTCTTGGACTCCTGCCAAGTGCATTCTGGCCCATGTGCAAGGAGAAGGGACCCAAGCAGAGATTGGTGGTATTATTGAAGTGACAGTAGAGAACCAACCTCTGGAAGGCAGAGAATTCTACAAATTGTGAGGCAGATCCCAGACAACTTGAGAAAGCCACATGAAAATAAAGGAGCAACAGTCTCATAAGGAGTCCCCCTGAGACTGCCAATACTACGGGACAAAGGAGTAGGGTGAAGCTTGGTGACTCCAGGCAGAGAATGAGCTGACAGTTTTAAGATGAATAATCCGCAGAGCTCCTTATTTATTCAAGTTCTGAACAGCCAGACTAGAAAGGCCTTGCTAATCGTCCTCCGGTGCTTTCAACAGTAACCTCTGAAGGGTCATATCTGAACAGCAGGCTAAACCAGCCCTTAGGGCAAAGGCTACTGTGAACCTGCTTCAACAAAGCTTTGAAAAGCTGCAGAAGGACTGGGGCACAATGCAGGCTTGTAATCCCAGTTATTCAGGATCCAGGTTTGAGGCCACCTCTGCAAATGAACAAAACCCTATCTCAGGTGGAAGGAAGGAAGGAAGGAAGGAAGGAAGGAAGGAAGGAGGGAGGGAGGGAGGGAGGGAGGGAGGGAGGAAGGAAGGAAGGAAGGAAGGAAGAAGGGAGGGAGGGAGGAAGGAAGGAAGGAAGGAAGGAAGGAGGGAGGGAGGGAGGGAGGAAGGAAGGAAGGAAGGAAGGAAGGAAGGAAGGAAGAAAGGAGGGAGGGAGGGAGGAAGGAAGGAAGGAAGGAAGGAAGGAAGGAAGGAAGGAAGGAAGGAAGAAAGGAGGGAGGGAGGAAGGAAGGAAGGGCGGGCTGGGGATGTAGCTCAATGGCAGAGCACCTCTGGGTTCAATTTCTAGTACCCCCCTCAAAAAAAAAAAAAAAAAGGTCTTAGGATAAAGCTGGTCTACAAAAATTTAACTGACAACCAGAAAACATCCCAACAGATCCTCTGTAATATATAGCCTTCAGCTGGGTGCTCTAGCACATACTTGTAATCCCATGGCTCAGGAGGCTGAGGCAGGAGGATTAGAAGTTCAAAGCCAGCCTCAAAATGAGGCCCTAAACAAATTAGTGAGACCCTGTCTCAATATAAAATATTTTAAAAAAGGGCTGGGAATGTGGCTCAGCGGTTAAGCACCCCTGGGTTCAATCCCTGGTACCAACACACACATATACACACACACATACCCCATCCAATCAAATATCAGTATATATGTCAATAAGCAGGAAAACATGGCCCATAATCAGAAAAGGAATCAGTTGTAAAAATAGATCCAGAAATGAAAAGTGTGATAGAATTAGCAAATAAGAATTTCAAGGGCTGGGGATGTGGCTCAAGCAGTAACGCGCTCGCCTGGCATGCATGTGCAGGGTGCTGGGTTCGATCCTCAGCACCACATAAAAATAAAATAAAGATGTTGTGTCCACCGAAAACTTGAAAAATAAATATTAAAAAAATAATTTCAAGATGATTATTGTAAATATGCTCAAAGATTCAAAACAAATCAGGAACAGAATGGGAAGAAAATGGAAGAATTTCAGAGACAAAAATCTATACTGTCTTAAATAAAAAATTCATTTATGGGATTTAAAAAAATTTTATTTGTTCTTTTTGGTTTCATTGGATGGAATTTATACAAGATGAAACATGCAGAAGAATTTATCAGTCATCATTGTGACAAGTAATAGAAAGTATCCATACTCAAAGAAAAAGAGAGATTGAGAAAAAGAAAAGAGAGCATCAGTGAGCCATGAATCTTGAGGTGGTATCAAACACTGTGATTTATTTGAAATTGGAGTTTCAGGAGAGGGAGGGGGGCGGAGTGGAACTGGGCAGAAAAAGAACTGGAATGGAGAACATTGGACACGGTAAATATGTGGGAAGGTAGGAAGGACATATTTTTTTGTTTTTTAAACAAAATTTGCTTGAAAATTTGAAAATGTCTTTAAAAGATGGTTGACTAGAGCCCAAACAAGGAAAAGCACTGTGTGGCTTCTAACCTACATAGAAGTCAAATGTATAAAAATGGCATAAAGACTGGGGGAGAGGACCTGAAGTATCCATGAAGTGTATGAGAGTGTTTGAAAGCACAGTGATAAGCTAAAGATGTACACTGAAAAACACAGGCAGCCCCTAAGACAAAGAAACTTTTAGCTAATAAAGTAGATGCAATGGAAGACTAAAATGCATTGAAGAAGTTCAGTGGAGCAGACAAAAGGGGAATGAAAGGAGGAGAGGAAGGATAGACAAAGGAAAGACCGTGGAATGAATCTGACCTAACTTTCCTATGTATATAGATGGATATATCACAGTGAATCTCACCATTGTGAAAATTAATTAAAAAAATAACTGAGTAAAAGGCAGAAAGATCAGTAGAGAGCAAGGAGAAGGGGTGGGGGAGGGAGAGGGAAGGACAGGTAGTGAGGACTGAATTAGAATAAGATACATTTTATGCTTTTGGGGGTGGGTATTGAGGATTGAACTCAGGGGCACTTGACCACTGAGCCACATCCCCAGTCCTATATTGTATTTTATTTAGAGACAGGGTCTCACTGAGTTGCTTAGTGCCTTGCTGTTGCTCAGGCTGGGTTTGAACTTGAGATCCTCCTGCTGGGATTACGGTGGTGTGCCACTGTACCCAGGTATTTTATGCTTTTATAATTATGTCAAAATGGATTCTACTGTTAAGGAACCAATAAAAAATATTGAATTAACCAAAAATAAGGCATAAAAAGAACAAAGGAAATATAGGACCATAAATATCAAGTATGATATATTTAGATTCAACTATATTGGTAACTACATTCAATGTAAATGTCTAAAGACTGCAACTAAAGGGCAGAGATGGTCAGACTGGAATAAAAATACAATATTCAAATGTGTTGTACACAAAAATATCCCGTTAACATACAGTGGCTCTCATAAAGAATGAAAAAAAAAAGCTGGTGTGGCTATATATATATATATCATATATATAATATATATGATATATATATATTATATATAATAGAATTAAGATCAAGGAATATAATCAGAGATAAACATGTAGATTTTCATAATAATGAAAGGGTCACTTTATCAAGAAGATAAAATTCTAAATGTGTAAGTACCCAACAACAGAGCTTCAAAATGTCAAAAAAAATTGACAAAAAGTTGAATGTTGACAATGTTCCCCTTTTAAGATGAAGCCAGTATTGTTTTAGAGGTCTTAACTCAAGGCATAGATTAAAATAATAATGAATATAAAAATACATAAATTTCTTAAAAAGGTATAGGGATTGAAATAGCACTGCCCTTATTTGCAGATGATAAATTTTTTTTTTTTTAAAGAGAGAGTGAGAGAGGAGAGAGAGAGAGAGAATTTTTTTAATGTTTTATTGTTTAGTTCTCGGCGGACACAACATCTTTGTTGGTATGTGGTGCTGAGGATCGAACCCGGGGCGCACGCATGTCAGGCGAGCGCGCTACCGCTTGAGCCACATCCCCAGCCCCAACAGATGATAAAATTAAATAGAAAACTCCAGAGAATCTCAGATTACTAAACTAACAGAGTTTAGCAAGATTGTTGGATGAAAACTATTTATAAAAGTCAACTGCAGCCACAGACTGAGAGAAATATTTGCAAAACACGTATCTGGTAAAGGACTTGTATCAAATGTATAAAGAACTCAAGCAGTCCAAATTAAAAAGTTGTCAAAACATCTGAACAGACAACTAATTAAAGAAGATTTACAAAAGACAAGCATATGAAAAGATGCTCAATATCATGTGTACTTAGGGAATTGTAAAATAAAACACTACACATCTAGGAATATGTCTAAAATACAAAACAACCACTAAATGCTGGTGAGGATGTGGGGTAGCAAGAACTTTCATTGATTGCTAGTAGGAATTCAAAATAGTACAGCCTTACTGGAAGTCAGTTTGGCAATTTCTAACAGAACTAAACATACCACTGTCCTTTTGTATCCATGATGGATTGCTTCCAGGACACTGAAATCCCAGGATACCAAAATCTGTGGATGCTTAGTCCCTCATAGAAAATGTTAGAGTACTTGCAATTAAGCTGTGTACATCTTCCTCTATATGTTGTTATCTCTACCTAATCCAAGCTCATGTATGAGACAATGCAAGAAGGTTTACAGGTGAAATGATTGGGTTATGAGAGTCGTAACCCAATCAATACATTAATCCTCTGACAGGGATTAACTGAGGGTGACTGTAGGCTGCTAGGGTGTGGCGGAGGAGGTGGGTCCCTGGAGTGAGCTGAGCTTAGCCTCTTTCTGCCTCCTGGTGTGATGTCCTGGGCCACTTTCTTCCACATTCTTCTGCCATGATTTTCTGCCTCACTTGAGATCCAGTGAATGGAGCCAGCCATCTATGGCCTGGGACCTCTGAAACCCTGAGCCCCAAATAAACTTTTCCTCCTCTAAATGTTCTTGTCAAGTCTTTTGGTTGCTTAAGTGAAAAATATGACTAAAACAGTTGTTATGCTCTATTGTTTAGGGAATAATGACAAGAAATACACATGTTGAGCACAAATACAATTTAAAAACTTTTTTTTCCATCAGTAGTTAGTAAAGCCCATGGATATAGAACCTGTGAGTGCGGAGGGCTGACTGTGCCTTTACCTTAGACCCACATGAACTGGCAACTGAACTCCTTGTGTTTATCCAAATAAGTTGAAGACATACATAAACATAAACTTGCAAATAAACGTTGACAGTGGCTTGATGTCCTTCCACAGGTGGCTGGAGAAAACAACCTGTGGCACATCCATACAATGGAATATCAAACAGTGATAAAGAGAAATGAGTTACCAAGGCAGAAATAAACATGGGGGAACTTTAAAATGCCTATTGCTCCAAGAAAGCCAGTATGGAAAATCTATACACTGTATGATTTCAACAATGTGATCTTGTAGGAAAAGCAAACCTGTAGAAAGAGTAAAAACATCAGTGGCTGCCAGAGATTGGGAGTAGAGGAGGGATGAATGGGTGGAGCAGAGGGCATTTTTAGGGCTGTGAAACTGTTCTGTATCTTACTGTGATGGTAAATATGCTATATATTTAGCAAAATCTATAGCACTCCATAGCACAAATAGTTTAATGTAAACTATGGATGTTAGTAAAAAATAACGTATTAATATTGGTTCATGCTAGATGTTAATGGTGGAAATTGTGTGTGGGGGAGAGGTGGCATATAAGAACTCTGTACTATCTGCTCAACTTTTCTATAGACCTAGATCTGGACTATTTTTTTTTTTAAAGAAAACAATATCGACTGCACTTTTACATATAAGGAACAGCTAGGAAAATATAATTAAGAAATCAAAAGTACTATTTACATTAGCAACAAAAAATACAAGAGACCTAGAGATAAAGCTAATAAAATACATGAAAGCTCTTTATAGAGAAACTTATAAAACTTTATTGAAAGACATTAAATATCAGTTTCCTGGGCTGGGGTGTAGCTCAGTGGTGGAGTGCTTGCCTAGCATGTGCATGGCCCTCAGTTTGAACCCCATCACCACACATGCACATGAAAATCAGTTTATGTGGAGTGATACCAATATGTATCATGTTGTTGAGTAAAGATGTGATACCATGAAGAAGTTGATTGTTTGCAAATTGATCTATACATTCAATGTAGTTCTAATAGGGTGTGTGTTTAGCTTGAGAAGCTGATTCAAAATTTGTATGTATATGTGTAATATGAATTGTAATGCATTCTGCTGTCATATATTAAATAAATAAATAAATAAACAAATAAATAAATAGTTTGTATGGGAGAATAAAAGGCCAAGAATGTCAAAGGCATCCTGAAGAAATTTAGGGGACTTGATCTACGATATGTCTAGACTTTTTTTGTTTTGAGACAGGGATTTGCTTAGTTGCCCAGGCTGGCCTTGAACTCACGATCCTAGTGCCTCAAGCTCTGGAGTAGCTGGGACTACAGGTGTGCACGATCATTTCTTGCATCATATTGACATTTATAAAGCTTTAGAAATTAATGATAGTGTGTCAGTGATCTGGAGATAGTAAATAGATCAGAAGGAGTACAGACAGCTCTGAAAACAGTCACACATACACGGAAATCTGACTAATGGAAAAGTAGAAATTTAGATTAGTGGGTAAAGTACAGACTTCAGTGCATTATGTTAGGACAAATAGTTATCCATATGGAAAAAAACAAGTAGGTTAGATACCTACCCCCTGACCCCACCAATTTTGATCAGATTTGAGACTTAAATCCAAAATAAAACATATAAATATTTAGAAGAAATTATAGGAAACTTATGACATAGAAGGAGATAGATTTCTCTCTCTCTCTCTTTTTTCTCTTTTTGGTACTGGGGATTGAACCCAGGGGCACTTTACCATGGAGCTACATCCATACCCCTTTTTAATTTTTATCTTGAGACGGGGTCTTGCTAAGTTTCCCAGGCTGGCCTTGAACTGGTGATCTTCCTGCCTCAGTTTCCCCAGAGAGAGATTTCTTAAGATACAAAAGTTATTTCTCATAGAGAAAATATTGATATTTTTGACTACTTTAAATGAAACTTCTGTTTATCAAAACACCTTAAAGACACTAAAAATACAAGCCTCAAAATTGGGAAGAAGGTATTTGTAGGTAGAGAATTGTTAAAGAGTGGTAGCCAGTGAAGAATTCCTACAAATCTGTACAAAAAAGATAAATAATCTATTAGAAGACAGGAGAGACATTTCACAGAAAACATTTAAGTGGCCCAGACTCGAAACCTTATTAATAAGCAGGAAAATGTAAATCAAAAGCACAGCTAGATGCCAACTTATGCTTACCAGATTGGCAAATATTGAAGACTCAGCCAATATCAGGTGGTGAGGTTATGGAGTAATGGGAACTAAAATTTTCTGGTGGGAGTATTACAGCTACTTTGAAAAACGATTAGATTACCTAGTGTGGATCAGATGAAACACAGGTTCTCAGATGATGTGATAAATAATACATCTTGTACAGTGTCAAGGGCTTTGATTTTTACATCATGTATGTGGAGGAAAAGTGTGCAACCCTCTTCTGATCTGTGAGAGAAGGCTTGCAAGTAGGTTTAACTTTCAGAAATAACCAGATGTCATTTACAATGTTATAACCAAGGCAGTGAATTATCACAGAAGATAAGCAGTCAAGTGGAGGTTCCTTTTGGAGGTGATATTCACAATTATTTTTTATTTATTACTTTTATATCCTAAAGTTTTAGGAGGCTAAACAGACTCTGTTGTTCAGGTAAAGTTGAAAATAATAACAAACATTCACCTGGGTGTCCACTCTACATTGAAAAACAAGACATTCAGATTTTTAAAGACTGCTCATTGTTGTTGAATGTTATCTTTCCCAGTGGCTGTGTGGGAGGTTGGCATGGTTTTCATCTCTTTGATTCTTTTAGTTAATTATGAAAACATTTTTAAGGCAAGACTGAGAAATTTCATTATATGACATTACAGGGGAATAACTAGCTTTGGAGCTCTGTTTGGTTAGCAGATAGAGAGAGGACTGAATGGGATTTTATTTAATAAAAGTGTCAAGAGAGTATATTGTTTTTCTACATTAATAAAGTTGAACATGCATATTTCCCACCCTAGCAGCTCCATTTCCTAGAAAGATCTTCACATCTGTAGCAGAAGACATACAGTATGATGTTTATAAAACTACTGCTCATTATTGGGATAAAAATGACAATAGTCCAAATGTCCATTAGAGGTAAAACATATAAATAAAAATTGTGGAGTGGGGCTGGGGATGTGGCTCAGGTGGTAGGCGCGCGGCCCAGGTTCGATCCTCAGCACCACATACAAACAAAGATGTTGTGTCTGCCAAAAACTAAAAAATAAATATTAAAATTCTCTCTCTCTCTCTCTCTCTCTCTCTCTCTCTCTCTCTCTCTCTCTCTCTCTCCCCTCATTCTCTCTTAAAAAAATTGTGGAGCATTTATACAACAGAATATGATATAACAGTGAAAATGAATTACAATTATCATACTGTTATAGTTAAAGCTTGGTCCCAGGGTTTCATAAACTGACTTCCAGACCACTCACGTATAATCGAATCAAGCCTTTATTGAAGCACACCGGTGGCGGCTGACCAGAACATAAAGCTGTTCCCCTGATCAGCCCCGAACAATTGCAAGGGCACTCCTTATAAGCCTGAAAACCGCAAAAGGGATGTTCAGGGGGTCTGGCCAATGCAAGCAAGCCAGGTTACAGAAGCGGGACAGTGCAGTCAAGTGGAGGGAAGCCTAACCAATCACAGTTAGCCCAGTCACCCCAGTTACAGAAACAGAGCCCCGTGACCCTAGTGACAGAAACAATGCCCCATTAGGTTGTTCCGTGTTCTTCAAGGTTTCTATAGCAAAAGGAAAAGAACATCTTGCCCCAGTCATGACCCTTCTACTTGGCATGGTTGTTTTACAGGATGAAGTCATAAAACAAAATGGAGTCACATTTGCTCCTACTATCACAATACTCATATGCATGAATTACAAAAATAAAGAATTTTCAAATTATGGGAGAATATATTCAATATGATTCCATTTGTATAAAGCTCAAAAATATTCATTTATTATCTAGGCATGCGTATGTGGGAATGACTAACACAAACTTCAGGATAGGGGTCATCCTTCCGGTGGAGGGAAGAGGAAGTCCCTAGAGAGGGCCTTAGGTGCACTCTACAGTCCTGCTAAGTTCTGTTAGCTCATAACATTCTGAGTAGTGCTCATTTTATCATTGTGAAATTGTACATACACATTCTATATTTTTTAAATTTATTTTTTAGTTGTAGGTGAACACAATACCTTTAATTTTCTTTTTAATGTGGTGCTGAGGATTGAACCCAGTGCCTCACACATGCTAGGCGAGCACTGTACCACTGAGTCACAACCCCAGTCACATTCTGTATTTGTGTGTGTGTGTGTGTGTGTGGGGGGTGCTAATGGTCAAGGTCCTTGGGCATGCTAGGCAAATGCTTTACCATATAACATGTTTAATGCTGATAGGAGTGATCTAGTGGAGAGAAGAAATCAGATGTTCAAAGGACAGAAGAAATAACTGTTGAAACCAAGGCCTGGAGGAGAGGGGATCCAGGGGCAGGAAGGGGCTGGCTTGACAGCAGTCGGAAGCTTCTCCCATGGAAACATGCCTAGTGACTCGAGGTACAGTCTGGTGAATTTGTAGATTGGGAGACTGAAGGTCAACTGCCCAAATTATCTCTGTATTTTTATGGAGGTATAAAGTGAGGTTCTCAACTAAAAGGTATGGGTGGAACATGGGTGAGACTTGGAGAGAGAGGTCTGAGTGACATCCAGGGGAGCGGGAAGGCAACCCTACCAGGGAGCTGGAGTAAACCATGGTGAGTGTTGAGTGCCCATTTGAGGCTTGTTCAAATTAAGCCAGTCAGCCCCGTTGTGTGATTTCCCTCTAGCAACTTTCAGCCTTAGACACAGAGCCTGCCATTATACTTTACGAAGGGGTTTTGATGTAAATGGAGGGTCCTGAGGAGGAAATGATTTGATTATTGACTGTTGTAGTTTGGACTGCAATGTTCCTCAGAAGTTCACGTATTGAAAGCTTGGTCCCTAGTGCACCAAGGTTCAGAGGTGGGGCTTTGAGTCAGTGATGGAATCACGAAGGTTCGTCCCTTGTCAGTGGATGAACCCACCGAGAGCTGAATGATATAGTGGGAGATGGGCCCAGATGGAGTGCCACAGTTTGGCTGGGCTCAAATCACGAGCCACTCAAGCAGGAACAGAATTTATTTTCGAACTCCAGTGAACACCACCAACGCAGCCCTTCCAGGAACACCGAACACCAACCGGAACTCCCTCCACGGAAACTCCACCAACCAATGAGATCTCTCCAGGAATCCCCCAAGAGCTCACACGGGAACTGCACGAGAATTCAAAAGTAGTGGTGCCCGAGGCAGCAGGAGCCGCCCTATTGCCCAACAGCAGGGGTCTAATATACAACTGAATACACAGACTGTTTCAATCCAGCATCATCCAGTCACAGCAATTATACACAGCTTAACTTAATTATCAGCATCTTAATGGCTCGCTGGCATCACCTCTCAACCATTCCTTCTGGCAAAATGCCAGGGACCATTCCGACTTGGCTGTGGCTCTCAACAATGGAGGAAGTAGAAGGAAGCCCTGGAAGGATCTTGTCCCAGCTCCTTCCTCTCTCTCCTGTCTCTCTTTTGGCTTCCCAGCTGCCATGACTGATAGCTTTCCTCCTTCACATGCTTTCATGATGGTGTCCTGCCTCACCTTGGGCTCAGAGCAGTGGAACTGGCTGACATGGACTGAGACCTCTGAAACTGTAAGCCAAAGTAGACATTTCCTCCTCCACTATGTTCTTACCAGGTATTTTAGTCAGTGACAAAAATGTGACTAACACATTGGTCATGAAATTGAGGCTGGGGGAGAAGAAAAATAATGGGGGTGGGGAGAGAGGCGATGTTAGTAAAGTGCTGGATTTAATGAATTTGGGATCTTGATAAGGTCAAACAAAGACCAGCGTAGGGTGCTGGGGCGAACTAGGAAATTAGTGGAGCAAAATGCTTGAAACTAAAATTTCGCGAGTGGTTTAGAACATGACTAGTTGAAATTTTCAGTGCGCCACTTGAGAAGATAGACTGGGACATTGACAGTGGTTCTCAACTAAGGACAGGACTGCCTCCCCCTGGGGATGTGTGAAAGGGGTACAAAGGGACATTCACTGTGGCAATGACTGTGGAGGGAGTGAAATGCTGGTAACTGAGGGACAGGGTGTAGAGAAGACAAGAAGTCCTGTCATGTGCAGGACTGCCTACTGCAAACTGTCCTGCCATCTGAGAGCCCCATTGAGAAACACCAAGCTAGAGGGTTTGGATCTGTGTGAATGCAGTCACTGAGGAATGGTGACAGAAAAAGGCTGGAGAAGAAGGCATAAGAGCAGGAAGACGGAGAGCAGCAGGTGACAATGGGAGGGGTGGGAGGAGGAGCTGGCAGAATGGGGCAGCACGGTTTCAGTGGGCCTGGAGATTTTGAGGGAGGGGGCAATGCTATGGAAGCAGCAATGGAGATGGAGGGCACAGGTGCCGAGGGAGAGCGCTGCTTGAAGGACAGCCAGGTTTCGGATACAGCAGAATGTTTTTGAAGCATTTAAAAAAGTGATGATCAGTGGGGGTATTGCCTGTTGCGGATTTAGCTTCTGGGGCAGTGGACAATGGGACAGTAAAGAATGAATAGAGTGCTGGCCAGATGAGGGCATGTACAGAATAGGTGGGCACAAGGGTCCAGGGCAGGATGGCCTGTTTGGATAGTCATTCGCACCCAGACCAAAGTTACTTTTCCTCACTTGTTCTTCATTCCTATGGAGTAGTACTCTTGCAGTGCAGAGTGAGTAAAGCAGGCCTCCCTCAGGCTTCTTCAGTGTTGACTGAGGTAAAGAGGATTGGGTACGTGAGTCTTTCACAGGAAGGAAGGTGGCTATCAATTGAAACAATAGTCCAGAAACCTTAGAGCATGGGTCAGGGACCAGTAACTATTTTTTGTAGCAACTCAAAAGGGTTCAAGTTCATGCTTTGTTTATTGGGGTTGTTACTTCTTTAAGAATTTTTTTTATGGGTTGAGTTAAACCCAGTAGAGATTTAGAGAATTCAACCACACTTCTACTGAAATTTGGAGAGGAACCAACTATCAGGTCCTTCAGACATTCTCCTGTCCAAACTGCCTGACAGTCACTTCATCCAGGAAATTCTCTCTGGGCAGAGTAGGCTTAAGCCATATAGAATCAAGTCTTATGGAACAAAGCAGCACTGCTTGGATTATGTACACACAAGTCACTCAGGGATCTTGCTAAGATGCTGATTCGAATTCACTAGGCTTGCAGTGAACCAGTCTCCATTTCGAGAGTAGTACGCTCGAATATAAAGCTTTAGAATTGCTAGATTTAGGGGCTAAGGTTGTGGCTCAGAGGTAGAGCGCTCGCCTAGCACATGCGAGGACCTGGGTTTGATTCTCAGCACCACATAAAAACAAAATAAATAAAATAAAGGTATTGTGTACAACTAAAAAATATTAAAAAAAAGAATTGCTAGGTTTAAATATGGACTCTTTCTATGCCATCTAGAGGGTCTTGCACTAATAATCTCCAACTTTGTGTAAAGCAGGGATAATGTCAGAAGCTGTTGTGCCAATTAATGATATGAAGGACCCAGCAAAGCCCCAAGCACATAGATAGCACATTACAGTACAGACAACTTTTTTTCCTCCTTTGTCCTCAAACCCAGCTGTTTCTAAACTTGAGATGATGACCTTTCTATATTTGT
Source organism: Ictidomys tridecemlineatus (assembly GCF_052094955.1). Lineage (NCBI taxonomy): Eukaryota > Metazoa > Chordata > Mammalia > Rodentia > Sciuridae > Ictidomys > Ictidomys tridecemlineatus. The sequence continues at coordinate 54,894,895 of NC_135486.1, forward strand.
GGGGACATCAGCCTTTTGTGGATTATCAACTGCCTGCCAGGGGGCAATGCCAAAGCATCTCTGTGGCACTCACTGATCTGGCAGAAGAGAAAGACTTGAATTTTCTTCTACCTTTAGAGCAAGCATGGAAGGCCTGCTTCTCTTTAAGACATTATTCTAGCTTTGCAGTCCAAAAGTTCCAAATTGTTTGGATATTCATTTGTACCTAGACCAAAATTACTTTTCCTAATTTGTTCTTCATTCCTATGGAGCAGTACTCTTCCAGTGCAGAGCGAGTAAAGCAGGCCTCACTCATGCCACTTGAGAAGTCAAGCTTTGTGACTGATAATTTTATTCCTGAGTCTACATGTATATAAGGTGCTAAGGACAGTCTAATGTATAGCTATGGCTGCTGCACCTGAAGATTTTCCAGGTAATAAATCCCACGGACTACCTGGGAGTTTGGGATGTGTTTTTGAAGCATTTAAAAAAGTGATGATCAGTGGGGGTATTGCCTGTTGCGGATTTAGCTTCTGGGGCAGTGGACAGTGATAGAAACAATATGGCAGCCAATGACTTCCCCAATAAGGGGTGCTAAGGGGGGTGGAGTGAATGTATGTAGAACCATGCAAGGGTTCCTGAAAAAGGGGGTCAGGTGTCCCGGATCTTAAAGATGGCAGCCCTACCTACTCCATCCAACAGTATAGGAGTGGGTAAATTCTTATTGAGACCTTGAAACCTTCCCAGGTCAGGACAAGGCTGCAGAGTACTGGTGGGCTCATAGGGTCTCTGGAAAATGAATTGACTCCCTGACCTGGTTGAGAGGAGGCTCCTAACATTTCTTTCATGTTCCCTTTGGCCTTGACAGGAGGGTAACTATTCAGATTGCCAGTGTAGTTTTAAGTTATGATCCTCTTTGGAAAGACTCTTTCTTTGAGGAATATATTAAAGTGGACAGACTTGAGAAGGTTTGTATTTCTCTGGATTTTGAATCTATAAAGAAATAAGTAGTTGTTTGTCACCAACTTACCTTTTGCAAAGTATAGCAAGAAGTCATTAATTTTTACTAGTACACACTTCTGCAAGGTTTGAACAAAGTTAATACCTGGGTGATAAGAACTTCAGAAACAGATAATAATGGGGGCAGGGGAAGGCTGCTGTTCCCCAGTATTTTCTTGATATCATTTCTGAAGGCAAGATACTGAAGTTGCTTTACCAGATCTGAGTTGGTAACCTTATTGCAGTCTTTTAAAAAACTACATTAGACTAGGGTGACAGGACCTCTTTAGTTCTTAGTCCTGAGGGGAGAATTGATGAATTGTAACTCATTCTTACTTAGCAAAGAGTGGATGAGCATTGACAGACCACAAAAGACTGCTATTTGTTTACTTAACAATACTTTGTTCAAAGGAAGTTTTTAAATTAGTGGAGACAGCTAGTACAAAAGTCAGTGGGGGAAAAAGGAAGAGAGTCAGGTTGGAGGGGCCAAGCACAACAGGTTCATGGGAAATAAGGAACTCAGTCACCCTCCTACTCAATTGCTACTTTAAGATGGGTGAGTGTGTAGGGCTCTTCCTCTGTAGGTCTCTCCTTGTGTTCTTGGGGAGTCCCAGCCTGCCCACTTGCCTCTACTCCTCAAGAAGTCTAAGCAGGCATCTGTGGCTTGTGAGCAGGCGTGGCTATGTGCTCTTTGAGAGTTAGGGTGCTGGCCCCTTGGGCTTGAGGGAGAGCAAGAGGAATATATGTGAATAAATATAGTAGGAAAACATGATGGAGAGGGGGTGGCCATGTTCCTGTAGATAGGTTCTTGGATTTTAGAAATAACCTCCCACTCTACCCCCAACACAAATACACAACAGTGTAGTCTCCTGTAAGTAAGAAAGCACAATAAAACATTTCTTATAAAAGTATTTTTTAATAAATTGATGTATTTCAATGTTGTAACATGATAGCCCAATGCTATATCAAGGTAGCAAAAGTGAAGATTCCTGGTATTTTATATAAACACTATGAATGACAGTACGTTTGCATTCAACTTCACAAGAAATTATCTTCAGATCTATGAAGATTCTTTGACAGCTGTAACACCTTTTGATAGTAAAGATGTATGTGTATGGACCGAGTAGACAATTAAAGTCTAACAATTGAGCTGCATTCTTAAAACATACTGAAGAAAAAGAGGATACAATGGCAGATGGCCAACTTGTTGAATAAATCTGAAATCTTTTAAACTTAGTCATTTAATGAAAATATAGCATGTATCAAAATTAAAGGGTATTTTACAGAAATGGAGTCATAAGACATACAGATTAGAACCCTGAAGCAGCGAATGTGTTTCTACCCGTTTTGTGATGGAAGAAGCCATGGAAATAGTCCTGCAGCTGTCTGTGGTGCTGAATCTCCCCATACACACAATGCTATCAATTGACTAAAACCAGAATTCCCTGCTCTGTACAAATGCTGGTGATGGGTAACTTATGCTATTGCTGTGGGTCAGAGCAATAGTTGGCTGGAGTTCAGGCATCAAGTGGAGGCGCTCTAGGATTGTACACCGCCTTCTACACTTCCACAAGTCACACTTTCCAAAGCTGATGCTCCCTTCTCAGGGTTAAAGAACCCCTAGGGTATTTAAAACAAACAGCAGAAACTTTTGACCTAATACTATTATTACCGTCTAACCCACCAGGAGAGATATGTTTCACTTGGTTACAACAAAAAGTATATTCCACTAAACTGATTGCATGTATATTAATAACTAGATTTTTGACATGAGATTTCTTCTTAGAGATCAGATTGAGAACAAGATTTGTTTCCTCTAAGGGTGAGGAAAAGTAGGTTAAATTAATTAAATTCATTCTCAATTTGAACTGTAGAGAAGGACCTTCAGAGATTTTCTGAAGTAACATATATTTCTTTCTCTCAAACTCAAGTACAATTAGATTGCAAGGAACCTCAGGTCCAGAATTTTATCTGCTGATAGTGTGGCCCAAGGCCACTAATTATTTCTACAATGACCCTTTATACTATTTTTAAACTCCAAATGCTGCAGATGCAGATGAAAGTAAACACAACAAAATAACAATAAATTCATTTGTGTGCTGTGTTGCTGAAATATGGATAAACACAGATGGGATGTTTCTGTCTGTTCACCAAGAGGTATCCAACTAATGCCTAGTCCTGTGGGTCAGTACCCAGGTTTAAAACATGTACATTTGAATAGATTAGAAAACTGTAATCCACATTGTTATAAAAATCCTAAGCCAACTGCATCAAACATTTCCTACTAACATGGGTTTTGGTACTTTCAGTGAACAACTTCCTGTTAGAGCTTTAAGTTTTTTCAAGTCAACACTTCATAAAGATCATATATTTCTTCTTTCTATCACATCTTTGAAAGAGGTGCTTAAATTACTGAGAGTAATTTGTAAAGACTTTCCTCTCTGGAAACAGAACAGTCAAAAAGTAGAGTGGCTTCATTTTCCTCAGGCCAATGCTTATAACCCAAGGTTTATTTTCCCTATTAAGAGGGTGTGCTTAAGTTGATAAAAATCAATCAAAATTAGCTTATGTAAAAGTTAAAAATGTAGTTTACTGAAAGCTATGTATCGTCACATAGAGCAATAGTAAATAATCGAATCTGAAAGTTTAAATAAATGTAAATAACTTCAAAACTAACAATATATATAAAGCTGAAGTCACTGCCTTGGATCATTTATATACTACATCCAATATTTTACCTAGGACATTCATTCTTAAGGCAGAAAAATTGAATTTGACATGTAAATGACTTGCTTCTTACATCCAAGGGTCAAACTGGGAGTAGACTCGAGCAGACAGCTCTTCCTTGCTATGAGGATTTGTCTGTGGCAACAGTTTCATTCTTAGAGTATGTTAGGTAAGAGACAGACATTTGAAAGAACATAGATAAATTTGAGACATACAAATATGGTTTTAGTAAGAGGTCAATGAGAACAGGCATTCTATTATGAGGTGAAACTACTCCCAAGACAAACTAACAAACTCTGACATACCCTTTCTGATATAGTACATAAAAAAGTATGAAATATCAAAGAATTACCTTTTTTGGGGTGTGTTTCTTTAGACTCTAGTTTTCAAGGTCTAGTATAAAAGGCAGCCTGAATAGTTAAGAGCAGTTGAATGTCAACTCAAACTGCTACTCAAAGGCTACCACTTAGGATATTCCTACCCCATCAACAAAAACCTGTGTGGGGAGGAAATTATAATGTATTAAAATGAAAGTGAAGCCCCTCCCCCAACACATGTGCAAAAACACTTGTCAGTTACAAGAAGACTATCTTCAACAAAAACATCTTAATTACAGAATCAGAGGCATCAAAGCCAGACAGACACAAGAACTCCACCCTGCCCAGGTGGATGGATATTTGGGATGAAACCAATGGTTCCACGGGCACCTTGGGAGCTGTGCTACTCAGAGTGGGAGGAGTGTAAAAAGGAACTGACCCAGGGTCCCCAGCCCTCGGGGCTGTATGTGCTCCTTCATATCAGGCCAGTTTGGTTCTCTGCATCCTGGTGCCAAAAATGTTAATAAAACAAAAACAAGTCTAAAAGACAATTCTTAAGCAGGTGATGGTAACTATAATTGTGTAAGTACCTTTTTGTGTGCCTAAAATTTATGCTGTAGCTCTGGTATTTATCAGGAAGTGTACAAAGATTACCTGCCTAATTTTTGAAGACGAAGATTTTCTTCTTTCACGGTGGCAGAAGTCCATGCAAGATTTGTAAACAGCAATACAAAATACTGTAAACATAACTTAACAGAGCTTGTATAAAACAAGAAGTAACTCCAAATTTACAAGTGGGTAAAAAAAACCGAGGGCAGCTTCATACAAAGTTCTCCCTCCTGCGCCAAGTGATTTGTTTTTGATTACAAATATAATCCTGAGCTGAAAAACTGGGATTTGGGGGAGAGCCATCTTTGCATACGAAATATCCAAAGGATGCTTACTCTGTTTACTTTTCTCTAGTGATATTCAACTGCCAGTGACAGTTCTGAAGGTGTGACTTTGGAGACATTTATAGTTTAGTGTGGCGCCCGGGTCTGGAGCCTGCTGAAGCACTTGCCATGGCAGCAGATGCTGCAGCATCTTCTGCTTCTTCCAGTTCATCCTGGAGCTCTTGGCTGACACTAGACTGCAGGGCTGCAGGAGTGAGCCACTCCTTTGGGAGGCAACTCTGTAGAAAGGGTATACAGGAGCTGAAGTAGGCAAGTCGATTGATCCAGCGCGGAATCTCTTTCCCACAAAGAATCTACCGAGGAGAAAGAGTTCTGTATTAGGTAATAGAGGTCAAGGTTATCTGGTCAACAGCCAAGGAAGCAGAGGAGAGGAAGAAGGTGAATGTACAGAAAAGCCACTGTAGACCAGCTTTCAGTGCTGTCACTCCTGGTTTTTGATGAGAAGCAGCTCCTTAACTCAGGAGCCTGGGGTCCCTTCTGTCAATTCCACTCCTTCCTTTCTGAAGAGCCTTGTCAAGCTGCTTACTTTTTACGTCTGTAAAATCTAGTTAATTCCACTGGGCTGCTTCCTTTCTTTGATTCTTGAACTTCTCTGAGACACATGTAAAAGTACTTTGAACAACACAGAAGAGACACTCATTAATACAAGATATTATTAGAGCAATTAAAGCCCCAGGCAGTTGGAAGAGTTAATCTTGGGTATTTTCCTGCCAATTTTCCTTTTTCATAGATTCTTTACTACATTCCTCCAGTCTGTATCACCCCATTTTCCCCAGAAACTTCTGTGCCTGACCCACTTGTTTGAAAGAAGCTCATACTATTCCATAAAGAAATGTCCCGAGTGAATATTATGGTCAGAACAAGCCATGGAAATTTGGCCAAACTTGTCTTAAGGCTCTAGTGCCAGGAGGAATCTCTTTCAACTGATGATCTGCTACATCTCTTTGCCCATTTATCATCTTTCTCTTGTCTTCAGTGCACCTTAGCCCTTTCCCTTCACTTCAAACAGTAAGCTAGGTTTTTTATAATGCTAAATTTACTTTTTATTATCCTCTCCCTCTTGCACACAACCCTAATTGAGTCCCTGGTTCCACTTCTACTTTGGTGCTTTTGCCTCCAGTCATGCCAAAGATTATGATCATGTGATCTGAAATTGCCATCTTAAATATCTGTGTATCTTTAGTTAATGACCTTGCAAAGGAGTTTCAAAATACCTATGTCCAAAAATGAGTTAAAACCTTAGAAAAAAGATGGGCATCAGTAATTATGCAACATTACACCACCACCCCACCAGAGATTTAGCTGTACTCCTTAATGGTCACTACAGGTATTTTGAATAGGAAAAGTGAGATAATTTCACTTGAGGGAAGGGAGTGTGTTCTGCTAATTTTTGATTATTTAACACCCATCCCAGTGCCTGAGAGTACAGAGAGGCTGACAGTATTTAAAATGTCTGAAGAATGTGTACACGGACTAGATCTGGGAGAAAAGGGGCAACAATCTTATATGATACCATTCCTGTCTCCTCTTTTTTAAAAAAAATTTTTTTAAAATTGTTGATGGAACTTTATTTTATTAATTTATTTATATGTGGTGCTAAAAATCGAACCCAGTGCCTCACACATGCTAGGCAAGGGCTTTATCAATAAGCCACAATCCTAGCCTTATCTCTTCTTTTTTTTTTATGTGGTGTTAGGAATTGAAACTAGGGCCTTGTGACATCTGTCTATTCTTAAAAGCAGTGGTAAACCTGAAAGGTATTTAGGGATATCTACATACTTTGAGATTAATCAATTTGTGACTAAAAATATTTAATGTGTTAGCCACTGCTATTTAAGTCATTTCCCTCATCATTCTTCTTTTTGAGTGTATTTTATTCTTTCATATTTTTCCATGTGTTACAGGCAAAGCTGACTTCATCCCAATCTTTGGCTTGATTAGCCTGAAATAGTTACATAATATACAGCCACCTATTTTCTAGATGAAATTTTATTGGAATAGCCATGTCTAATTCATTTAGGTACTGCTTATGATTCTTGAACTATTAAGGCAGAGGCAGAGTTGAGACCATGAACAACAGTTCATCTATAAGCCTAAAATATTTACTATCTGGCTCTTTAAAAAAAAAAAAAAGTGACAACACCTGGGTCAAGTTTTGAAAGCTTTGGGTCAAGATCTATAAGTAAGTCACTTAGCATTACAACCTGAATTTTTAAAACAAAACAAAAACTGTTGTTGATAGTGATGAAACTGATATTATATGTATAAACTGAGTCATAATATAAAATTTACTTCTTACTATGGCTAGGATTCAAAAAGTATTTGTTTTAAACAACATGACCACTTTTGCTTTTAAGTTTCAATCCAGAAATCTCTTTTCTAGGAAACCATTTCAGAGATATACTGGCAAAAATAAAGAGTTATGTATAAGATATTCATTACAGCACTCTCTGCAATAGAAAAAGACTAAAATAACCCAAGTAACATTAATGGAAATTGGTTGAATAAATTGTGGTACATCCACATAGGACTATTCAGCTGAGAAAAGAAATGAGAAATTTCTCTGTTGCAGAATGAATCTAGGCTGTTTAGGAGTCCTTCCTTATCCATAGTTTTACTTTCCAGTTTCAGTTACCTGTGGTCAACTGAGGTCTGAAAATATTAACATATGTCTTGAGACCATGTTTACCTAACTTATAGTATACTATCCCAATTGTTCTATTTTATTAGTATTGTTAATCCCTTACTATGCCTAATTTATAAACCAAACTTGATCACATGGAAAACTAGTAGAAGATTTGGTACTATTTGTGGTTCCAGGCATGCACTGGGGCTCTGGGAATGTATCTCCCTTGGAAAATGGGGTATTGCTGTATTGCTAAGTTAAAAAAAAAAAAAAAAAGGAAAAGTGGAGAAAACTGTGAATATGATGCTCCCAAAATATAATGTTGGGACAGAATAATAATAATTGACATTCTAAATCAAAAAGAGAGAAAAGGAATAGAAGAAAGGAGTCATTTGTTCCAAATAACTTTGAAGTCCAACTGTGTAACCTCCATAGGTTTCTCACTCTGCCCTTTGGGCCCCTGATCCTGTCCCTGGAGTCAAACTTTCTCTGGTCTATTTTATGTCTAGAATTTTCAGAGTCTCGAGTCTTGTTTTCATTTTGTCCTCCCTCTATACTTTCAGTCCAAGCTGCCAGTGTTCCTGTTAATATAAATGTAATAGGTCTCTTGTGTGTTGTTGTTTTTGGGTGGGGTGGGGTGGACTCGATGGGAGTACCAGGGATTGAACCCAGGGGTCTTAACCACTGAGCCACCAGTAGCCCCAGACCTATTTAATTAATTAACTAATTAATTATTTTGAGATCACTAAGTTGTTCAGGGCCTTGCTAAATTGTTGAGGCTGGCTTTGTACGTAATCCTCCTGCCTTGGCCTCCTGAGCTGCTGGAATTACAGGCATGTGCCACTGTGCCCAGCAGACCTCCTGTTTGTCATGGGATCGCCTCCATTAGACAAGAGAATCCCTTCGCAGAACTTTTCTGGATAAAATTCATTGCTATTTTTGGTTTCTGCTGAGATGGTTGAAAGGATCCATGAATCATACATTTAATCCCTGTAGCAGCTGGAAAGGCAGTTCAGTATAACCTTAGACTTCTTTCTATAGCATGCTTTCCTAACAGTAAAGTTCTAGATTTTAGCATCTTTTTGCAATCTGCATAGGATGAGGATTCCCAAATCATCAAGTAATGATTCCTTTTTTTGCTTAACAGTTTTCCAAACTTATCAATCTTTTCATGGTTTAATATAAGCATTAAGAAGAAAGTAGGGGGCTGGGATTGTGGCTCAGCGGCACAGTACTTGCCTCACATGTGTGAGGCACTGGGGTTCAATCCTCAGCACCACATAAAAATAACTAAATAAATAAGTACTGTGTCCATCTACAACTAAAAAATATTAAAAAAAAAAGAAGAAAATAGGTGGCACTTCTATACTTTGCTTGGAAATCTCAGCTAAATATCCGAGTTTACTGCTAACAAGTTCTGCTTTTCATACAACTATAAGGAAAAATTCAGTTAAGCTTTCTGCCACCATGTATCAAGGATACCCTTTTGTCCAGTTTTCAATAGCATGTTCCTCATTTCCTTCTGAGCCTTGACTAGCAGCACCTTTAATATCCATGTTTCTATTAATAGTCTATACAAGGTTAATCTAGGCTAGGCTTTTTTCTGTCAAACACTTCAAACTCCAGCCTTTATATCTCCCTTACTAATTCTAAAATTATTTGTATGTTTTTAGGTATTTGTTATTATAGCACCCTATACTTCCAGGTACTGACATTTGTACTAGCACCCTATGGCTGCTTTAACAAAATACAGAAACTTGGTAGATTAAAATGTGACAAATAAAAAAAATACCATAAATTAAAGTTCTGGAAGTCAAAGAAGGGTACAGGGGAGTGAAATGGAAGTTAGATTTCCATGAATATACTACCACAGTTTTTAGATCTGACATTGAAACCATGGAAAGAATTTATATAAAACAAAATTAAATTTTAAAACCCTATTTTTTTTAAAAAAAAAAGATAAACAGATAAATCTGCAGCTCAGTGGTTTTACACTTGCCTAGCGTGTGTAAATCTTGGGTTTGATCTGCAAAAAAACAAAGGGGTAACAGAACAAAGGAGATTAATTCATTACTGAGTTGAGTTGGTGGTAAAACTAAAGAGAGAAATGATTCTAATTTGCTGTGAAACACAAATTTGTATGTCTTTAAATAAGTTATACTCTTAAGGACTGAATAAACTCCCCAAACCTACAACTTTCTAGTAATGATATTGTTGTTGACTGCAGTGGTGATGCTATTATTCTAAAGCTGCTTTAGGTATGGAAAGATAAAACAAAATGAGTAATTATGTTCTTGTTGCTGACAACTTGGATTTTTTGACTTGAGATAGAGAACACACAGACATTATACTGATAAGGTTAAGTTAAAGCCCTATGGCCTGAATTTGTGGTAAAAACATTACCATGAATCTACAAAAAGTCCTACTTCTATCTACTAGGGGAAAAAAGAAATCTAGAACCTACTAGCAATTTAGTAGTAATGAGCAGATTAAAGTTTCTAAGTATTTCTTATCAGAAATAAGCCTGGAATATCTTGTTATACTAGGAAACAAAAAGGTAATCAAAGATTATTTAGAACAAACCAGGAGCCTTCTCAAAGAGGATCCCATTGATCAAAGATGGGTCAAGAATAAAATTGGTAACCTTTGGAGAATTCTAGGGAGGGAACTGTTCCTAAAAATTACCTTTAGTTTTGATGATATGCTAAGAGTATATGATATGCTAAGATACGTTAAGACTCAGTATGTAGTTGTATTTACAGCATGACTTATAACAGTGAAAGGATATAAAAGAACATAAAACAAAATTAGCAAGGAAAAGGAACATGGGGTAAAGCCTGGAGAAGCCTCTAGGTTTCCAATCAAGTTGAAAAATTGGTTAAGTCTTTGTTTCAGATAGAAAAACAGGTTGAATTTTTTTTTTTCAGATGGACTACTCAAAGGCAGTGATCCATCTGTTAGATTAATACCCTTCAGAGTGTGGATGACATGTATAGATGTTGTGTGGGAAGTGCAGGAGCTGAAGTCACCCTGCTGTCTTGCAGTCAGCAGCAAGGTGTGTGCACAGGGTCAGCAGTCTGTATGAATTCCAAGTCATGTAGAATTTATAAAGGCAGCATGGAAAGGTTTTCTTTAGGAAGAAGCATATTGAAAGACAAAGACTCAGTATTAAAAGACAAGTCTTCTTCCTTACAGCCTCCTCAGGTTCCAGGGTTTTGGTTTTTTGATGTTGTTACAAAAATCAGTACGTCTCATTGAACAATTATAACTTCACATCTTAAAAATGGTCTCTTTACTTTTATTGTGACCTTTTGTCTGAAAGGGACATATTAAAGAGGTAAAAGCTTTTGTAGGAAAATATTTTTATGTACTATAATCAGAAAAGATGTATCTATCATTCTGACCCATTATGGATGCGTCAGAATTAAATCCTGAATTTTCAGAAAATTTCAAAATGGGTTTATAGAATCGTCTGCTCCACTTTCTTCCTGATAAATATATTTACTGAATAGCCAATAGAAGATTATTCTGTTTCTGGGGGAGTTACATTTAGTAATCATCTTACTAAGGTATATGTACCAGGAGAAAGGTAGAGGTGAAGGAAGAAAGCTAGTTATCAGTACACAGCAATTAATCTAGAAAGTCCTTAGATTAGACTGCAGTGAAACATCCATGTGAGGAGTGGGTGCAGGGGTCACAGTTCTGGTGATGTGGGATTTCCCTATTCCTTGTAACTTTGGGCAGTAATCAAAAGTCAGAAAGGCAATTAGTCCCTGTACTAGAAATACCCAGCTAATTAACAGCTTGATTTCACCAGGGAAGGCCTTTCCTATGGACACCTGCAAATGGCCCAGATGGTTCAGCCAACATTCATGTTTTATAGGTTAGAGCCTCACAGAAGGGTGTTCTAAATCTACAGTGATTTCCAAATAGAAGTCTTGTTCCCTGAGCCTGTACCTTTCAGTTTAACTCAGCTTGTGCTGAGGCCAAAACAATATAACAATCAATGTCAGGTTTTAGTTTAAGAACCAAGTCCAGGCAATTAGGATCTGTGAATTCAGGATACCAAACAAACAAAAAAGCTGCCAAAAGATGTGAGAGGGCTACACAGCCAAGTTTCTAAGTTCAAGTGATTAAATAAGGTTTTCCTAAGCCCTTTCTAAAATCTACTAAAACACAGGCACATCATAGGTACACTGGGATGGTCAATCACCATTAGATTTTATAAGTTTATTAACAACTGAAAACTGCTTTTAAAACTTTTAATAATAATATTTACATCTGGAGAGTCTCTATTTTCATGTTCTTTCTTTCCCAGTTGCTCCAATAGGCAAACAAAACAAAATAACAACAAAAGAATCCCCGCCCCCAGCATCCAGTAAAAATCATGGGTCATGCAGGCATTTTTTGCTTTTAATACTCAAAGGATTTAACTTCCATCTACCCTACAGCAGCAAACAAGGAAGTTGTCCTACTAACACTTTTGCTTTGCAATATTCCTTGGTGAGAAAATCCCTCTAGCACTTGTAAAATTATAAGCATGAAACATTTTACCTCAATTTCTATCATATATTCATGATTCAATAAACCACAAAATACAAAACCATTAAAAACAAAACAAAACTTCCCTACCGTTTTTTTTTCCCATTGCAAATGTATTCAAACCCCTAACAGTAAATTTAGTATTTACAGGTTTAACATAGCTGCTTTGGGAAATTCTACATTAAATTGTGTGGGTGGGTGTGCATGTGGATCTCAGCAGCAGCTAGACTGATGGAACATGTTGCTAGTTCTTTTTCTGGTATTGGGGATTGAATACTCTACCCTAACTCTTTCTAAGTTGCTGAGGCAGGCCCAGAACTTTCGATCTTTCTGCCCCAGTCTCTTGAGTAGCTGGAATTATAGGTGTGCACCATCACCCCAGGTGATATGTTTGGTTTTTTGTTCCTTACTCTAGACTAGTGCCTAAGGTTTTTGTAGGGTCCTGGTCATATACTTTGCCAAGCTGGTAACAAAATTCTAGATTCCTAGATAAAAAGCAAGGATATACCATAAACCAAGTGATTTGTTTAAATAGCTTAGGTGCAGTGAAGTCACTTCCACCAGTTCTAGAAACTGAGAACCCTCCTGAAATCCAAGTTTCCAGACTGGGGGGGTCAACATTATAGGCAGGCCTTTCTAAGGACAGTAGTCTGGGATATTAACTCACTCCTGCATAGAAACTGACTTTTTTTTTTCCTTTTTAATTTATTATTTTTTATTAGTGCATTATAGTTACAGATAATATGGGGTTCATTCTGACATAATCACACATGCATGGAATAAAATTTGTTCCATTTCAGTCCCTGGTACTTCTTTCCCTCCCCTTCCCAACTTATTTTTTGAAAACTAATAAATAAAGAAAAAGAAACAAAGTCTATCCTGTTTTTTCTATGTGGAATATACCTCACTCACAGTGCAGTTGAATGAACTCTGTTTAGATTCTGATTCAAACTTAACTATTAAAAAAATCATGACAACTGAGGAAATTTGAACGTTGTATAATTGGATAGTATTAAGGAATGAACATTGTTTTTTGTTTTTTTTTTTTAGGTCCAATAACTAACATTTTGATGTTAAAAATAATCATCTTTTAGAGAGCTATGAGTGAATATTTATAACTGAAATAAAACAATATTTGGGATTTTTCTCAAAATCTGAGGTTGGTCCTGGTATTCTGGAGTGGGGAGCTCATAGATGAAACAAAGTTAGCCATAAGTAATAATTTTTGAAGCAGTAACAGGCATATAGGACTCATTATTATACTATCCTACTTTTATATATATTTAAAAGTTAAATATTTAGATTAGGCCAGTGGCATTTAGTTATGGTAATGCTAATGACTATTTTAGAATTGGCCATTCTCCCCCATTTCAGGAAATATGGCCTGTTTTTGGAAGAGGAGGTTAAACAGGGTGGTGGTGGTGGGGGAGTTTCACTGTTTCTGAGAGAGAACCAAAGGAAGAGACAGTTTTTTTCATTCTCTGGATGTTGTGCTTAATATTACTACAGCTATCTGAAAACTATAAGGGGAGCCACAGCCTGAGAGCAGAGTCAGTGGTCTAAGGATTGCAGTTTCAAGAGATGGAAAGACATTAGGGGCCTCTTGTCACATTAAAATTGAGACAGTGACCGTATTGACAGGAAGCCTGTCATATTCTGGACTTTGTGTTTTGGGAGATAAAATGTTTCCTCTATGTTTAAGCCAATCTAAATCAGATTCAAATGGATCTCAGTTATTGACTAAAGGTTGGCAAACTTTTTTGTAAAGGCCCAAACAATACATGTTCTACATTTAATGCCCTAAAGGCTTTGTTGTAACTACTCAAGTCCCATTTCAGCATGAGAGCTGTAAAGTTAACAGGGAAATGAATGAACATGGTTGTATTTCAGTTAACTTTATAGATACTGAAACTTGAACTTCACATATTCTATATGTGTCATTATGTGAATATCCCTGTTTTGATCTGTCAATAACTGAAAAATGTAAAAACCACCTTAGTTCATAGGCTGCACAAACATAAATGGCAGGCTGGTATTGGCTAGCAGGCCATAATAGTTTGCTAATCCCTGTGGACAGAAAGTACCTTTACTGCTAACATTGTATTTAAATGGTGATCATGCTTAGAATTTTTGGAACGTCTACCTAAAAGTACACATATAAACAATCAAATATAATTGTCAATGATTTTTGTCTCTCTGCAACTGGTTATATGACACACACCTCCTCAACTATGTTGTTAATAATGTAAAAGCACAACAGTTTTATTACCTGTCTTTAAAGGTCCTAATATTAAATTTGTTTGCTTCCATTTATATGGGGTTCACTAAAATAGCTTCTTATATCTCTTCCCATTTGAATTCTAATTTCAGCACGGCCAGAAACAAGTTGGGTGGCTTTGGTTAAATCACTTAACTTCTGGGTCTTAGTTTCTTTAATAATTTAGCATTCATAAAGATGAAAACTGTGGCCTAAAACGATGGCTCCCAACCTTAACATGGTTTCAGGGGCAAGTCAGGGCTGGCTGAGGTGGTAGTATAGGTGTTCAATAAAGTTACCAATTTATTTGGGGGAGAGAACAAATCAGAATCAGAGGAAGTAATAATAAAGCCTAACAAGCACTTGAATAAGAAGTCAGGATCTAATGAGTTCTTCATAACAATCTTTGATATGTCTTTTTCTAATTGGAATCCATTTCCTTGCCTATAAAAGGAGAACACTGGATTAGATGCTATTATCTCTGCCCATTTTAACATCCTATGAATCTTTGAATGCATTCCCTAAAAATGTAATATCTGAAGTAAAAAAAGCTTACAACTGTGATGTGACTACGGAGGCTGAGACAGGAGGATTTTAAGTTTGAGGCCAGCCTCAGCAGCTTAATGAAATCTTGTCTTAAATAAAGACTGAGGATGTAGTTCAGTGATAAAGTACCTGTGGGTTCAATCCCCAGTACTGGGAAGGCAAAAAAAAGTAGCTCAGATCCACCTGCCCTCCCTTTCCTGAAAATCAACTAGGTCACCTCTACGGTAGTAATACAAGTACTAGACTATTGGTAGTGCTTCTCAAATTCTTATTTTCATGTGAGTCATCTGAGGATTTTGTTAAAATAAGACCTGGATTAGTATATTCATAGTGGGGCAAGGATACCACATGTTTTAAAGTCATGGGTAATACTGCTAGCTAATGACACATACTTTGGTTGCACAATTACAGATCCCGATAGCCCTCTTCGAAAGCAATGCTATAGAAGCCATGAGAGAAGTGAAAAAGGCCAGGAGCCAAGCATTTCAGTAGAGAGGGTCACTGAAATAGCAGCTCATTTTCTCCTTTACACCTTCCATAATTTCTGTGTTACCTTGATGTTGTCGCTGTAATGATCTGAGAGATAAAGTTGGGGTGCCATCTCAAGTGCTATTTAATTCTCTAGATCTTATTTTATAATCTTCTTTATTCCTTCCCTCCACCTTCTCTTTATGGTCCTTTAATTTTATATAGTTTTGGTCTTCTGCTTGGGATTCAAGGATTGGAAAGGCAAGTGCCTATCATAGGTTTGCAGAATAAAATCAAGATAGGAGAAATGAATTCTTGTTAATAAGAGCCAGGAAAAAAATTCATGTTGGCAACTAAAATTTAGCAAAATTTTAAGCCCTATACTGAATTTCTATATTATAACCTCATTTTAAAATTTATTCTTCACTTGGCAAGTGAAATTCAGCAAAACCCTAGTAGCTAAGAAACAGAAGTCTAGGCATTTCTTTTTATTATTTATTTTTTAGTTGTAGATGGCCACAATACCTTTGTTTTATTTATTTATTTATTTACTTATTTATTATGTGGTGCTAAGGATCGAACCCAGTGCCTCACACATGCCAGGCAAGCACATTATCAATGAGCTACAACTCTAGCCCGGCATTGTTTTTTTTTTTTAAAGTATTGGGGATTGAACTCAGGGGCAATCGACCCTGGCTCACATCCCTGGGAATATGAGCCACATCTCAGATCTATTTTGTATTTCATTTAGAGACAGGGTCTCACTGAGTTGCTTGGCACCTCACTGTTGCTAAAGCTGGCTTCGAACTCGTGACTCTCCCTGTCTCAGCCTCTGGGATTATAGGGTGCCGCTGCATCTGGCCAGCATTTATTTTTTTAAAGTGAAAATTTCAGGTAAGATATGTTTGGATCTTAAATATCCAAAGGTTCATGTACTTGGTCACCAGTGTGAGGTGCTATTGGGATGTGGCAGAATCTTTTAAGATGTGGGTACTAGTAGTAGGTTATCAGGTCATTGGGGGTATGTTCTTGAAGAGGACATAGGACCTGGCCCTCTTTTTCTCTCTCTGCTTTCTGGCCACTATGAGATAAACAGCTCAATCCACTACATGTTCCCTGTCATGATGTGCTTTGCTGCCGTAGGCCTAAAACCAAAAGGGCTGACCTACCATGGACTGAAACCATGAGCCAAAATAAACCTTTCCCATTTTAAAGTTGTTTTTCTTGGATATGTGTCACTTCCAAGGAACTTTAACATGATATTG
The DNA here is from genome assembly GCF_052094955.1 of Ictidomys tridecemlineatus. Taxonomy (NCBI): domain Eukaryota; kingdom Metazoa; phylum Chordata; class Mammalia; order Rodentia; family Sciuridae; genus Ictidomys; species Ictidomys tridecemlineatus. The sequence goes on from NC_135486.1 coordinate 54,911,574, forward strand.
CAATAAAATGAGTAAGAATAAGAGACAACTACTTGTACCCTGTCCTGATGGTAAGGGAATGAAAAGAATTACCATTTAAAGATGTACTAACTCTGAAGTTGCCAACTCAGAAAAGATCATACAAGAGAAAGAAATACAAATACTATTTTTCATACAACAAAAATAATCAGAAAAAGAAATGAAACAAGACTGAATATAGTGGAACAGCAAGTATATTATTATTATTATTTATCCAAAGAACTTTTAGAATAAAATTTAATTTACCTCTGATAAAGCTGAAGAAAAGTGATTGCAGTTTTTATGCATCAAATGATATGCATTGCCTTTATATTCTTTTCCCAGTTCTTCTACAATTTTTTCTATATCATCTTCTAGGAAGTCAGTGCTCCCTAAAACAACAGCTTCTCTTAAAGAACAGAAAGAAAAGATAAAAATGAAAAAATGGAAGAAAAAGAGAACATAGCTGTGTGAGGTTCAGTTATTTATAAGCATATTTAAAAGCTTGTTTATTTCCAGGAATGTTATGATTGAAGTAATAAATCAGGATCAATAAGACTAAAGGTAAATGAAATATTTTTAAAATTTCAATTAAAATTTCAATTGTTTTAGCTCCAACTTTTCCGCAACAAGCTTGTAAGTACACTGTTTTCTATATTATACAAATATACAAGTTGTCTTCTTTATGAAACAATATATGTCATTAGAGAACGAGTTCCATGCTAAAAATATTCTTGCTTAATTATACTCATCAACAAAGGGCTGGCCATATTTTCACTTAGAAACAATCTTTTAACTTATCTGCTGCCATTATGCAGTGAGATGAACTGTCAAACCTGACTACGTTTTCAAAAGCATTATAAAAAATATGAAACAAAAATAACCAGAAAGTACTACCCTGGAAAATGCAATAGACATTATTCATTCAATAAAAGGCAGAATTTTAGACAGATACAAGGTAGGTGTCAAAGAAAGCTGAAAATAATTAGAAAGTTGTTTTATTATCAAGCAGTTTGCTTAAAGGAGACCTAAGGAATGGATTCAAGATACATTATAGCACTTCTATACCTAAATGGTTTGATTCAGTGGTAAGCTAAGAGTTAGAACTTTGCAGTAAGCCCTGTACTGAACTTCTCTATGTTATAACCTCATTTTGTTATTATTTTTCACTTGGCAAGTTAACTATCATAGGCCCACAAGTTTCTTTTCTTTTCCTTGGGTACCAGGATTGAACCACTGAGCCACATCCCTGTCCTTTTTAAAAATTTGAGTCAGGGTCTTGCTAGGTTGCTTAGGGCCTCACAAAGTTGCTGAGGCTGGTTTTGAACTCGTGATCTTCCTGCCTTAGCTGCCTGAGTCACTGGGATTACTGTAGTTGGTCCACAAGTTTCTTTAAAGGTTCTTGAAACTAAGATTCTAAATATTAGTACAAATTTTTTCTCTTTAATTAAGAAATAGAAATTTGATTATTAGTATTTAGATTTTCATTGCTGTTTATCACTTGTAAGGCTCTGGAGAACACTTATATCCACACACATTTTTTTTTTTTTTAAAGTGGGGCTTGAACCCAGGGGCGCTTAACCACTTAAGTCACATTCCCATTCCATTTTATATTTAGAAACAGAGTTTCACCAAGTTGCTTAGGGCCTTGCTAAGTTGCAGAGGCTGGCTTTGAACTTGGGATTCTTCTACCTCAGGCTCCCGAGCTGATGGGATTACAGACATCCACATGTTTGAGGTTTATCATTATATGTGACACCTGTATCTTAATTATAGTTTCCAGGCTAATCAGATGTTTAGCTATTTCAAATGTATAGTGTTACTTTCATTGGGAAGATGAAGGTATTTTAAATAATGATAAATTTAGGTCACAATAAAACTTTTCCCGTTTTAGGAGATGGGGACTGATAATTGGGTAGGAGTTTTCTGAGGTAGAACCTGGGTTATACAAAGACACAAATATTTAAAAATCAGACAGAATAACCTATATAGGTCCTGAAGAAAACCAACAGAAGTTTATTTTAGACACTTTACTTCACCTTTGCAAAACAACTTAAATAAATACATACACATATATTATGTCAGCAAATAAAACAAACATTTTAACTTTTTAGGTTTCAATTTTACAGAATGAATTCTATATGCCTAAAGAACAAGCTTTGGATCCTAAGACAGTGTAATGAAAATTATCCTCCCTACTTACTTAAATTTAAATGTTTCTCCTAGTTCAGAAGCATTTCCTGGGGAAATTTCAAATATTCCAGAAAAAGGATATGGATGGCCACCATAAGCAAATTCTGCAAAGAGAAAACTCATGATTTTTAGTATTTATCACATAAAATTTAACCAGAATGCTCAATTAGCTTTAATCAATGATGAGGATAATGATAACATCTAAATATTTTTCAGTTTATTAGATGCTTTTATGATCATCTCATTTAACTATTACTAGTAGAGAAACAGCTGTCACAAAGATCTGAAACTTGAATAATAAAAGATACTCAAAGGTAATCTTGACTATTATATTTACTTTGTGCTCACAAAAAAGGAGAGTGACTAACACTCAAAAGTGAACAGTCTCTCTGCAAAAGCATCATGCCAAACTAAGTAGATGGTCAGCTCAGTGTTTTGTCACTTTTCAAACTTACACTTGAGTGGAGAAACTGTCTAATGGCATGAGTTTTCATGGTTCCTGGGATCAAGACTGGATTTATGCTGGAGTAAAGGTGAAACATCAAACCTAAAACAGTGAATTTAATTTCCCTTGTTCCAAAAATAAGCTATCAAAATTAACATATACACCCACCCCTCATACAGTCACACTCTGCACAATAATCTTTTAGCTAGGAGGACACTGCATGTATGACCACCTCATCACATATAAATTCTCCTCTAGAACAAAAGCAGAGAATAGTTTCAAATCAGAAAGGAGGAAAAATTTCTGACCACAGTTCTATTTTCTCAGGCAGATTTTTAAGTGGTTAAGTCTTAGTAGATACAAAGAATTCCAAACAATATTTAAATTAATCTCATCACTTAAATCTTAAAAGGTCTTAGAACAAAGCATAGGAAAGAACAAGGCAGATACTAAGTATACTCTGGATTTAGATCTTTCAGAAACAAAATTACGTAGATGAGAAAGTATTTAGTATTCAATTCTGAAATATAAATTTCACATTTTAAAAAATATTTATTTTTTAATTGTAGTTGATCACAATATCTTTATTTATTTATTATTTTTATGTGGTGCTCAGGATTGAACCCACGGCCCTGCATATGCTAGGTGTGTGCTCTACTGCTGAGCCACGACCCCAGCCCCAAATTTCATACTTTTTAATGATAGAATTTTATAGAGATATTGTAGATAATCAGATTGGACATAAGAAAATCACATCTAGATTTAACTCTTTCAATTATAGTAAGGAAAGACAAAGATCCACTTATTCTTTTATTTTTTTTTATTTTTTTAAACACAATTTAAATTTCTATTTATTTATTTATTTATTTTTTAGTTTTCAGTGGACACAAATCTTTGTTTGTATGTGGTGCTGAAGATCGAACCTGGGCCGCACGCATGCCAGGCTAGCGCGCTACCGCATGAGCCACATCCCCAGCCCCCCACTTATTCTTTTATAAAAGAAGTAATCATCCACTTTCAAGAATATATTTGTCATAGTTTTGCTATGTTTACATGGATATGTTTTGAATCATGCTTCTAATTATTCCTAAATCATTTTATGAAGAGGAACAATAATTATGCAGGTAACAGAACAATGGCCCAGCATATAAGAACATTTGGGTTCAAATTTTCAAATCCTACTTGTTAGCATATGACTTTCAGTAGGTTTGAGCCTCAGTTACTTCATTTGAAAAACAGAAAATGCTACATGCCATCAACTACTGCACAGTAGTTCATGTGGTTCAAAACTTGATGGCACTTTAACTGTAGCATATGAACCAAATTTCAGTCAAGAAGGAATACAAGTACAATTTTGGTGAAAGCCACACAAATCAAGAGAACAAATGCACACACCATGATAGCACCTATAGCAATACTCTAATCATTAAAACTTTCAGCCCAAACATCTCATTGTTTCTTGGGATTATTTGGTAGGTGCAGCCTTTCAAATAAAATGGAGCTTAAATAGAAGATCTTTATAGCTCAGATTTAATATGCTAAACTGTATCTAGAGGCAGCTAATGTGGAATAAAAAAGGGGGCAGGGCTGGGGATATAGCTGTGTGCTAGAGCACCTGCTTAGCATGTACCAGGTCGAGTTCCATCCTCACCATCAAAAAAACAAAACAAAACAAAACAAAAACCAAACGGACTGGTACATTTAAGAAAATGGGTCATTATTTATTTTAGCTAAAGCTGACATGTAATCTCAGGAGTAACTCTGAGAAAGTCACAATAACATTCTTAAGAGTTTATAAAGACTGTTTCGCTGATGTAAATACGGGCATTTCTGCTGTAGATTAAGTTTATGCTTCAAACTGGTATATTATCATAACCCTCATGAAGTGGGCAATGTGATCTATCTTAAGGACAGATCATTACTAGTTACCAGTTACAACCTGATCAGGAATAGATCATCTTTTACCGAGAGTGGGAACCAGAACAAAGAAAAAAGCTGTTGAAAACATAGCTGCTTGGTTTAAATAACTCCTGTCATGTTTATCATAATGAAGCATAATAAAGGTAACAAGAATGAAAAAGGCTGGGTTTATGACAAAGGCCATCATTCTTGAGCAAAATCTAGATGTAATCTAAAGCAGGATTTGCTCAGCAAAGTCTTTAGACTTTATAGATGTGTATTTATAGGTTTACAAAACCAAATTTATTACTGAAATTCCCTCAGGAAATTGGTATTTCAAATTTGACATTGTCTAACATAACACTTTGTTCCAGACAAAATGATTGTTTTCATAATGCAAAGTTTCTTAGGGACTCTTAACAATACACATTAGAGCAAAACAAACTACCATAGTAAAATGATCTCAAAAGGGAAGTATTTTGTTAACACATAGTATTTAGAATAAAAGATGATACAATGAATGTACACCTCTGTATTTTGAGAACTTTCTCCCTAGATACATTCTATTTTGGAAAATTTTCCAAAACAGTACAAACAAATATGGGGATTTTCCCTCCACCCTCACTTCACTTTCTGCAATAACATATGGGAGTGGTTTAAAAAAAAAAATAAAAGTTATAATTATGATTTTGCATTTTTTTTAAAGGACAAAATATTCAGAAAAGTATTTGAACTGTGTGTACACGTACCTCTTCCATATACTTCAATTCCTGAATGAAAAACTCCAATTCCAATAGATGAGGTGTATTCATTCATCCAGTACTAAGAAAAAAACAGAAAAGATTCCAAATATCCATTCACTTACAACTCAACTACACATTATAAGAAGCATGTAATCTCACTTCTTAGTATTTTCCTTTACAACTCTGAAACTCCCACGATAACAACTCATTTGGACCCATGCATGTCTTTAAGGTTTGTGCCATATCTCATCTGGAAGGCCTTCCTGTGTTCAAACTACATTATCTAAAGCTTCGGACATAAGCAATAAAATATAAACCTGGTCAGGTCGGCAAAAATTTTACATAAAATCTCATCTGTCAGTGCTTTTTAAAAAAATATAACGTCTGCTTTTGTTATCTATTTTTCTTTAATTCTAAGCTTTTAGTTTCATTCTCTAGTGAGCTCTCTGAAGGCAGGGATATTTTATTCTTTTCAACAATCATTTTATGGCATGTGTCATATATCTGATCTGGCCTAAACTTTGACACTGATAAAGAACAGGAATAAATAATATGAAGCACAGAGGTTAGAACAATCTTCCTATCATTGGCATAAAGAAAAACTTCCTAGAAAAGGCACTATCCAAACTGGGTCTTTAGGAACAAATGAGATTTCTCTAGACAGGAAACTGGATGGATTGGGTAGGGGAAGAGGAAAAAGAAATGCTAGGAAGCTGGAAGGGGAAAGGAAATGTATATAGGTAATATGATTCCAAATTACCAGAGAGGATTAAAACTAGAAGGGGTAGTAGTTAACAGCTCATTAAACAAGAGGGTAACACTTCAACAATATTAAAAATCTATTTGATTTCTCCTAGTTTAGCAGATAGATAACACATCTTTAATTTTTATAAGTTTATTCAAGTCTTAATTAATCTTGGCTCTATATTCTAGCAAGTTTCTCCCAGGCCTGGAAAACTATGCATTCTCATATTGTTGGAGGAAGCATAAATGGAAAAGTTGATTTTCCCCCTTTTAAATGGGAATAAAATTACATGATTAGAAATATTTGACAAACAATAAGGGACTTTCCCAACAAGATATCAAAATATTCACTTCAACAATATGGTCTATTGCAAGAACATCCTCAACAATCCTTGTGTGTGTGTGTATATATATATAAAAACATGGTGTATAATACAGCATTTAAAATTAATGACAAAGGATAAATTATTAAAAATGTGTTGACAAAATTGATGAGCAAAAATGAACTTCATGTATCCAAAAGGTTCTAGTGTGGGGCTGGAGTTGTGGCTCAGTGGCACAGTGCTGGCCTAGCATGTGTGAGGCACTGGGTTCAATTCTTAGCACCATATATAAATAAACAAAATAAAAGTCCATTGACAACTAAAAACCATTAAAAAAAAAAGATTCTAGTGTGTCTACAAATAACCATACACTAGAATAAAAGATTAGAAAAAAATGCTAGATAAGAAAGGCCAACCTAAATAAAGCGAAAAAACCTAGAACTTATAGGGAAAAACATCAAAAGACATTTAATATAAAATGCACAACTTTTTATTGTGTAAAACTATACATATAATATCAAAACATAGAAGGGGAAAAATTTAATACATGTAACAAAGATTAATATGAGACTTCAAAGTGTTCTTCCCTATGTGAACCTACTGGATTCCTAATTTTAGACAGTCAGAATTTGAAAAGCAAGTTAGGAAAGTGAATCAAAGCAATTTTAAAGGGAGTATATCACTAATGCATATAGCAAGAAATTTGATAAAACATTTACCCAAACATATTTAATACCAGAATTTGGGCAGTAAAAGTTCAGACAGCCAAATATACCTGTAAATAAAACCTCAACTAGAAAAAATAACTCCTACAGATGTGAGCAATCTTAGAAGAAATTAGTAGTCAACCAAAACGAAGTAACAATCTTACTAGTAAACAGAAAAACATTAAAAATGTTAATGGTGTTGGTAAAGACATGAGGAAGACCTTGCACAAGTGCAAATCAGTAAGGGCTATTTAACCATTTCACTTCTTGGGATCTATTCTATAGATCAACATGCAAAGACATCTTCAAGAATATTAACTGTAGTTGCCTATAATACTAAGAAAGTAGAAATAATCTAAATGTCAGACTATCATACAATTACCAGAAGGAATAAAGTAATAATATATATGGATGTTGAAAAATAAAGATCCACAAAAAGCTGGGCACAGTGGTGTACTACTCCTGTAATCTCAGCAATCTCACCAGTAAACATGTACCACCAGTTTAGTGAGATCCTGTCTCAAAATAAAAAAATAGAAAGGGCTGGGGGTGTTGCTCAGTGGGAGAGTGCCCAGGTTTAATCCCCAGTACCAAAAAAGAAAGAAAAGAAAAAAAAGTCAGTTAATTAAATGATTAAACATAGATGTAAGGGCAGAGAATTTGGTAATCATCATTTTGCGGCCCTCAGTGAATAGATTCAGGCAAGGATCGTGGATGATAAAACTATTGGAAGAAGGGTGGTGGATAAATGATATTCACATGGATTCAAAGTATCCTTTTCCTCCCATTTTCCCTAAATTACAAGGAGAATGCATACCTTTGCAATGGAAAAATATGGTGAATATAACTTTATCCAAATGACTAAACTGGTTATAGTCAATAGTTGGACAAACTGATGCCATATGCCTCCAGATGTGATGAAAACCCAAAGGCTATAGCATTTCCTCTGTTAGTTTTCTTGTCAAATGTGCTAAATAGAATATAATCATAATGAAAAAATCAGGTAAGTCTGGACATAATGGGACATTCTATAAGAAAAATGGCCTGGTCCTTTCAGGCAGAAGAACGGTGGCTATTTTTTTTTTTTTTAATTAGAGAGAGAGAGAGAGAGAGAGAGAGAGAGAGAGAGAGAGAGAGAGAGAGAGAGAGAATTTTTTAACATTTATTTTTTAGTTTTTGGCAGACACAACATCTTTGTTTTTATGTGGTGCTGAGGATCGAACCCAGCGCCGTGCCCACGCCAGGTGAGCACGCTACCACTTGAGCCACATCCCCAGCCCCTATTCTTTTTTTACTGTTTTTTTTCCGGTGTCCAGGATTGAACCCAGTGGCGCTTAACCACTGAGTCATACTCCCAGTCCTTAAATTTTTATTTTTTATTTTTGAGATAGGGTCTTGCTAAGTTGCTTTGGGCTTCTCTAAATTGTTGAGGATGGCCTCAAACTTGCAGTCCTTCTGCCTCAGCCTCCTGAGTGAGTTGCTGGGATTACAGGCATGCACCATCAGACCTAGCCTGGTGACTATAAGACAACTAAATGCAATGAATGAACCTTAAATGGATCCTATATTTTAAAAAAAAAAAAAAAGCAAACTAAGGAGACCATTATTGGGACAACTGGGGGAAAGAAGAATATAAGCTACATAGTAGATAATATTGCAGTAATTAAAAATTTCCTGGGTGTGATAAAAGTACTGTGTTTAGGCATATATTGTCTTCTCAGAAAACACATGCTAAAGTAGTTAGAGAGTTACTGTGTTTGTGACTTACTTTCTATATGACTCCCTTCTATGTCTATGTATAAGAAAACGAATACAACAAAATGTTAAACACTAATCCATCAAAGTGAAAGGCATATAGGTTGTGCTTTTCTTTCACTTCTGTAGGTTTAAAATTTTTCAAAATAAAAAGGGGGAGACTATTGAGAATGATCTAGTCCTTTGTTTCCTTAAAATAGAAGAGATAACTTTCTAAGTTTCTCACTATCTTCTTATTTTCTCCCCCATTTCAAATTAAGAGAGCAGAAAATACCACAAAGAATTAGCCTGGTTCCCTCTTGTCAGTGGTTTCCTTGGCAGTCAGCTTCTAGGACTCAAATCCCTCCAGCCCCCACCATGGAGAAATCCCATTGTTTATACACCTTGCAACCAATACTTTGCTACTGCCTTCCTTAACAATAGCACTAACAGGATTTTTGTTCTGGGAGGAGACAGCTCTATTTTAAAGTAGCTTTTCCTCTTTTTTTCATGTGCGTCTTCAAATACAGAATATTTCCCCCTAAAAGAGATATATACATAATGGTTTGCATGCAATAATTGAAAGGTTTCAAACTCCATTTCCATTTACTGTTCAGAATCACTTAATTTTAACAATCTTTTAGTTAAGCAGTATACAGCTTCTAAAAGTGCTTTATATCATATTTCTATACAGGGAATCTAAAATGCTTTTTTAAAGATTTTCATGGGAAAAAATGGTGACTTTTGCCAAGAGTTGATTAGATGGAAATGATCTTGTCAGAATGGGGACCGTGAACTCACAAAATTTTTATTTTCTTCTTTTTTACAAATTAGTTTCCTCTATTCTCTTCTCAGGGATCCTACTCTTAGAATTCCCTAAATGTTGCCTGGGTACTGTACGACTTCAGTTGGAAATTTCCTTGCATTCAAGACCTCACATTCAGGTTGGAAGAATACAACTCAGTGGTAGAGCACTTTTGTTGTGAGTGTGGAGTTCTGGGTTCAATTCTCAGGACTGCATAAAAGAAAAAAAGAAAAAAAGAAAAAAAAAAAGGACTCTGCATTCTAAAAAAATGGTATGTGTTGACACATCTTTCTGTTAAATGGAAGAAACTTATGCACAAGAAAGAAAGTATCATCCCTAAATTTGGTCAGTACTTTCAAATTTACTATAATTAGCTCTGGCCTATATAAAGTTCCTAAAGAATTGCTGAGTCAGTACAATTTAAAAAAATGAACTGTACAATAAAGTACAGTACAATAAGAAATGAATAGCTTTGCAAGTAGTAGTATTTTCTCCATTTTCAGATAGAAAGTTGCACAATCAGGCCAACTATTTTGTCCAAGGTTATAGAAAGCCTACAAGTTGTTAAGAAAGCATTTTTAACCCAGATAATCCTTTGGGTAGAATTAAAGACCTATGATGTACACTGCCCACATCTAGATTTTTCTTTTTTGATGGCTCTTTCAATACTCTGGGCTAGGCAGAAATTAATAATGTTACTTATTCACTAGTAGCAATAATAGTTCTTTGTTTTTCACATTTTCTTTTAATTTTCTATCTCTAGGCAAGGCCTCTAAATTTTAAGAGGCAATCTTTTTTTGTACCTTTATTTTATTTATTTGTAAGTGGTGCTGAGAATTGAACCTAATGACTCACACTTGCTAGGCAAGCACTCTACCACTGAGCTACAACCTCAGCCCAAGAGGTAATTTCTTTGTGAGGTTAAAGTAACTATCTACTTAGTGGTTGGAATTAACCATCTCTATGAAGAGATGGCTCTACTAGCCTAATAAATATAAAGGATTATAAGGAATACTATAAACAATGGTATGCCAAGAAATTATATAATGAACAAAATGGGCAAATTTCCTGGAAACACACAAACTACCAAAACTAAATTGAGAAGAAACAGAAAATCTGAAAAGACTTCAAATGAGAAAAATGAGCTAGTAATTTAAAAACTATCCATAAAGAAAAGGCCAGGACCAGATGATTTCATTGGCAAATTCTATCAGATTAATGAGAATGAATACCATTTCTTCACAAACTTCTAAAATATAGAAGCGAATGCTTCACAATTCATTCTGAAGCCAACATTAATTTGATATTGAAGCAAAGATATCACAATACAAATAACTCTTATAAAAACAGATTTAAAAACATTCAGCAAAATGCTAGCAAATCAAACATGGATTTGACAAATGGGATTTATCCCTAGAATGAAGGATTTAACATTAAAAAAAAAAAATCAACCAATGTAATAGCCCACATCTTAACAGATGCACAACATCATACTTAACAGTGAAACACTGAATACTTTCCTTTTAAGATTAGGAAGGATGCCTGTTCTTGCCAAGTTTATTAGATATGTGCTGGCGATTCTAGCCAGGGCAATTAGAAAAGAAAAAGTAAAAGGCAGAAGGATGGGAAAAAAGAAGTAAAATTTTACTTATCTTTGCAGATGACATCTTATGTACAAAAAAAAAAAAAAAAAAAGAGAGATCCACTGAAAAACTAATAAAACAAGTTCAACAAGGTTGTAGCACAAGTAATAAAACAAGTTCAACAAGGTTGTAACACAAGATCAATATTAAAAAAATCAGGGCTGGGGATGTGGCTCAAGCGGTAGCGTGCTCGCCTGGCATGCATGTGGCACTGGGTTCGATCCTCAGCACCACATACAAATAAAGATGTTGTGTCCGCCGAAAACTAAAAAATAAATATTAAATTCTCTCTCTCTCTCCCTCTCTGTAAAAAAAAAAAAAAAAAAAAATCAAACTATTTCTATATATTAGCAAATAACCCAAAAATAAAATTAACAAAGTTATTCCATTTATAGTTGTATCAAAAACCAAAGTTGGATAAATTTATATAACTTGTACCCCAAAACTATAAAACATTATCGAAAGAAATTAAAGAATTAAATGGAAAAATAACCTATGTGCATGTACCAGAAGGCTTAATACTGGCAATATTCCCCCAAATGAGCTGACGATTCACTGCCATCTTTATCAAAATCCCCAGCTGTCTTTTTTTTTCCCCCAGAAATTAACAAACTAATCTTAAAATTCATGTGGAAATTCAAAGGACTGAGAATAGCCAAATAATCTTGAAAATACTGGAAACTCCCACTTTCTGATTTAAAACTTGGCACAGAATTATAGTAATCAAGACAGTATGTTATTGACATGGAGAGAGACATATAGATCAACAGAATGGAATTCACAGTTCAGAAATAAATCCTTACATTTATAGATTATCTTTATCAAGGCTACCAAGACAATTCAGTGGGTGGAAGAACAGTCTTTTCAACAAATGGAACTGGGAGAATTGGATACCTACATCAAGTGAATGAAGTTGGAGTCCTACCCTAACACATTATATAAAAATTAACTAAAAATGGATCAAAGGCCTAAATGTAAAAACTAAAACAGAAGAAACATAAGCATTCCCTCATGATACTGGATTATGCAGTGGCTTCTTAGCTCTGGTACTAAAAGCACAAGCAACAAAAGAAAAAGTAGTTAAACTGGATGCCAGCAAAATTTACTTTTTTCAATGTTGCTATCAAGAAAGTGAAAAGGCAACCTAGGCGCGTTGATAGCGCACACCCATATTCCCAGTGACTGGGGAGGTTAAGGCAGGAGGATTGTAAATTCAAGGCCAGCCTCAGCAACTTAGTTAGATCCTGTCTAAAAATAAAATAATAAAGGGTTGGGAGTGTAACTCAGTGGTAGAGTGCCCCTGGATTAAATCTCTAATACAAAACAAACAAAAAGTGAAAAGGTATGCACAAATTGAGAGAAAACATTGACAAATCATACCTCTGATAAGGGACTGCTAAAATAAAATGGGCAAAAGATCTAAATAAGCATTTCTCCAAAGAAGACACCCAAATCAAAAATACAATTAGGTATCATTTCACATGCATTCAGAAGAGTATAATTTTTTAAAAGGCAAGTAATAAAAAAATGTTAGCAAGGATGTTAAGAAATGAGAACCCTTACGCTGTACTGGTTGGAATGTAAGATGGTACAGTTGCTTTGGAAAATGGTTTGGCAGTTTGTTAAAAAACCGTACTTAGAATTACCATGTCACCTAGCAATTTTACTTCTTTGTATATATGCAAGAGAAATGAAATAGTCACATGAAAATTTGCAACCAATGTTTACAACAACATTTATTTATAACAGTCCAAAAGTGGAAATAATAAATGTGACACATCTATACAATACAGTACCATTTCTCAATAAAATGAAGTATTGATGTATACTACAATATGAATGAATCTTGAAAACATTAAGCTAGGTAAAGGAGCCAATTATCAAAGACCACATATTGTAATTCTATGTATATGAAATACCCAAAATAGATAAATCAATACAGATTTGTGGTTACTTATGACTGAAAGTTTGTGGGGCAGGAGAGGGAGATACAAGGAGTGACTGCTAATGGGTATGCATTTTTCTTCCTGGGTGATGAAAATTTTCTAAAATTCTGGTGATAATGGCTCCACAATTCTGAATATACTAAAATCCACTGGTATATGAATGCTATATGAACTAATAAAGAAGTTAATAAAAAACAACATTAGTTTATTGAAGTAAAGGATTTACTAATTTTCATTTTTGCTTTATAACTGGCAACTATATATTTCACTAAACAAAAAGTATTTTACGAAAATCCTAAGTCCCTTCAAAGATACAATTTCCTTCCTATACAATACATTCTTTATTCTTAAAAAAATAAAGTAATTTGGCATCATAATTAGGTTTTTCTACTTTCAGCAAAATGGGAACCAAGAAAGTCATGAAGAAAAAGTTTCCATTTCCTTGTTCTTATTACAAGATGCATTCCAACGTAAACTTTACTATGAGGGGGACAGTCATGCGCTGCGTAACGAAGCTTCAAAGACAGACCTCATATATAATAGTGATTCCATAAGATTTTATGAGAGCTGAAAAATTCCCATTGCCAAGTGACATCATAACCATATTAAGGTCACAGTGCAACAGATTATTGACATGCTTGTTGTGATGCTGGTATAAACAAACCTGAGTTGCTGGCTGTATTTAAGTATAGTACATATAATTATTACATTGTAAATAAATGATGATAAATGACTCTGGCTTATGTTACTGGCTTACATTTTTATTATACTATACTCTTTACTATTATATTAGGGTGTACTCCTTTTTAAATTTTTTTTAAGTTGTAGATGGACACAATACCTTATTTTATTTTTATGTGGTGCAGAGGATCGAACCCAGTGACTTCCACATGTGAGGTGAGCACCCTACCACAGAGCTATAACCCCAGTCCGGGTTTACTAGTTTTCAAAGAAAAAAGGTTTACTATAAAAAATCAGATCCTCTGTTACATGGACAGGAGTCTTATACATCTCTTGCTTAATTTGTAGCACACATAAGGCCCTAGGTTCCACCTTAACCTCCAAAAGACAGGCCAGTGACTGAGTGACTGACCTGAACCATTTAGGTTTGTGTAAGTATACTCTATGATGTTTGCACAACAAAAATGCCTGATAATACAAACAGGCAATTAATTGTGTATTCCCTTCTTAAGCAATGTATGCCTATATGCAGATTATGGACATGGAACTCTCAAGGGAAAAAAATAAAGGTGAAAAAACAAAAGTACTAGGTACCCTAAAACATTTTAAAAACACAATGAAAGATAAACCACAAGTTGTTCTTGAATTCTCTATTCCCAGTCAAAGACCTTTAGATAGTTTACTTCTTATAGACTGCATTTCCAATTCTAACTAGCTGCCTTCAACCTTTGCTTTTATTACAAGGAAAACAGGATATAATAAAAAGTAACATTTCAACAATTGCAGGAAAAAACAATTTTAAATATATATTCTGGTGTGCCACATTTTCATACATGAATAGCAGCACATTTCTGAAGAAATTTTTAGAATTTACATTGGGAAGTGAGTAAATTAGATGCTTTTATTTGATGTGACAGATTAAGAAAAAAGAGTAAGCCCTTCAGGGAGAATTGGTCACATAAAGATATGCCCTCCAAATGTTTCTGCTCCTGTTAGGTCTTCCTAGATCTATTATTAGAGAACACGCCTGGAAGGCTCAATCTTTATACACTGGGCAGGTTGCCTGCAGAAGACATGAGTTTAATTCAAGGTCAGCATGCTTCTAAGTCCTGCCAAGGCTATGTAGACAATATGGATGGTACCTATTTTAAGTAAACAAACAAAAAACATATGAAGACCAAGCTTTTATTGAATGATTCCAGTTGTAGAACTCCCCTAGGATAATGACTGTTGCTAGTTATTCACACTGAAGTAATTGCTATACCGTTAAAATTTGTGAAAATTAGTAGTAGTGCTTTCCAATGATGCTCTAACTTGTTTCCATTCTTTGTCATTTCATGAATTATTTTACTTTATCAAAACATTTCACATAGCACTTGTTGAGCAATTATTTCCCTAAAAAGCTCAAAGAGCCATCTCATATTCGCTATGTGGAAATTCATGTTTTTGTAGAACACCATGTAACACCAATCTGCTTAACTTCATTTTACAAACTACAATTTTTTCTAACAGAAAATATGAAAATATTATAAATATGCAAAATGAAATCATGGCCAAGAACATGTATCCACTAAAAACAAACAAACTGAAGTAGCTATGACTGGATGTTAGCAAGATTCTTGTTAATTTGTGTTGGATGTGTCTTTTATTTTGTTGTCTCAATAGTAACAGATGACAAAAGTTTAAAATACATACTTGGGGAAAAACAAATAATCTAGGATATTTTATCCAAATACAGTTGTTGCATTAAACACTAGTCAGTGACCAGGAAAGCTTGCAGTGAGATAAGAAGGTCTCTAAACAATGTCATAATGAAGGAAATGGATAGGGGAAGCTGGCCATTTCCCTCATCTCCAATCTTTGGGTGAGGATCTAAACAGAGTGACGTTTTTTATAAAGTAAAATATAAAACCTCTGAAGAAATCTACCTGCGCAGTGTGCACGCAACAATATCTTATATACTTTCCTGCTGTTTGGAGGTATAGTGCAGCCCTCCATTGTATCCTAGTCTGTTGCTGAGGAGCAATAAAATGTACAAAATAAAAATATAATGTTAAGTCTTCCAAGTTCTTTTTTTGGGATCAGTAATCAGTATTCTCAGGCCATTTGCAACCCTGGGGTAGAACAACAGGCCTAGAAGATAACTTCTAGGGAATGACCATTTTTATTCCTAGAGTGTGGTGGTCCAAGTTTAAGAGTACAATTAGTGTTTAACAGATTATTTTAAAGACTATTGCTCTGAAACAACTGTAGAAGATGGGATGAAGAGTTATATATAATGACAATATGGGTGAGAGTTACATGAAATATCAAGGGCCAGCCTTGCAGAAGAAATTGGTTACACAAAGGCAGCGCTGTCTGGCTGTGCTAATGTTCACAGCCCACTCATTTGGCATATATCTGGCCACAAAGAGGCACTCTGGCATAGCAGCTTTGCCAAACCATTGTACAGAGATTAACTGCCTCACAGTGGGGAGAAGTAACCCAGGACTGCAGATTATACCTTGGTTTCTCCTTTTGCATGCAGTGAAATGCAATGTTCTCTAAAGTCAAATTCTAAGTGGTTTAGAATTTGAGGTTATTTAAATAAAGAAGCAGAAAAAAAAAGGCAGTGCTGTGCAAAAACCAGAACATTAGGGGCAGATCCACTAACAGAGGTTCTATGTACATATTTACCCAGTGCTGACAACTATATAAACCCTCATATATAATAAGAGAAATCATACATCTTCATATGAAAGTTAGTTTACAGTTTGACTCTTCTCAAACCCTTCTGAACATCATACCAAAGGAAAAACAGTGAACCAGCCAGAGGCTACCACAAAATAGTCTCTCTCAACCCACTAAACAACAAAGGAGTCACCACAATATCCATGTTAACCACCTATCTCAACCATTTGAGCTGAGGTTATCATTACCGTCAGTTTAATCTAAACTGTTCCCCTGGTGCTCAAACTGGGAAGTCCACAGTGTTTTTCCATTCCTGTTTAGATCACAAGGGCATTTCTTCTACAAAGTTTGAATTAATCTCAAAGATTATTGCTTGGATTAAAAAATTATCTAATATTATAATGAATATGAATATAAGCATTGAACTTGCCGTAGTTTTTACATATGTTTGATAACTTTTTTAAGGTACTCAATCTGTCTTTTGGGTTAAACATTTAATCAGTAGAGCCTAGGACTCTAAAGAAAATGTGATAATGAAGGAAATAGAGAGGGGAAGCTGGCTACTTCCCTTATAGTGATCTTGTTTGTAAAGTAAAAGAATATACTCATAAAATATCTGAGAAAATGCATACAGCAGGCATGCAACCTACTATAAATCTCTTCAGATCACACGCCCAGTAAATGGTGAAACCACAATTTGAGCCAAGGTGTTATGGCTCCAGGATTTGGAGTAGAATAAAATTCTTTTTGAGACTTTAGTCCCAGGCCTACAAATGCCCCAGCATACTGTTTACCAGTCTCCTTCCAAAAAAAGAAATGTCTAAAATCTAATTTTTATCCATGGATAAGTAGAGTCTACCTCAGAGGACTGTTGTAGGATTAACTGAATCAACATATATAAAGTACTTAGAAAGAGTGCTTGACCCAAGGTAAACATTAGTATGTTAGATGTAGCAAACATGTATTTATTGACAATATGATCCATCTCTAATGTTTCTGCTCTACATACTGGGAAAAGTTGCATGCATGTGTACATAAACAGTTTGGTTATCTGTGAAGTTTCAGAATTTTTGAGAATCTCTGGGAGCTGATGTCATATTACCAAGAATGGTGACTCACTGAATTGAATGGCAAATAATGGTGGAGTTAATTTGACTCTACTTTAAAATTATTTTATTCTTGAGAAGTACAAATTTGAGTACAAGGACTTTTTAAGGCAGTTGTTTATAGGATGCCTGTATCTGTGAGGAACATGAGTAAAGGCTGGAGAACCTCATCTCATTTTGGTCCTACAATCTTACAGTACTGTACTGTACTTCTTGAAGTCAGTGGAGATGGTAAAGTACTTAGAAGGGGACCAAGGAAGGATCTCTCATACACACTTCATCTCCTCTAATACCAACCAGTGTCACTAAAGTCTAGAAGGTTTTAAAAAGGTATTCTACCAAACTATTAATCCAATAGGAAAAAAAGGAAACTCTTCATGGGGAAAATATGTGAGAAAGCAAGAAAAACATAAATTAGTACAATTGCTTTTGGGCTCTGTCTTGCCTCAATGGAAAAAAATGGCCTAAATATTCCTATTCTTTTTTTTTTTTTAAAGCACTATGTAAAAAAGCAAATTGATTGTGCTATATTACTATCATGTTATTCTTGGATAGAGAACTTTCACTAAATTTCATTTTAGTCAATGATTTATCAATTTATAAAAATGTTATGCTTCCAGTTTGAAAGTGATAATGATGCTATCTTCCTAGTGTGGAACTTAAAATACTAACCACTTAGGCCTCGGCCTAATTTCATATAAAAGGCAGTATTAAATAATCTGAATAAATAAAAAGTATGATTTATTTCCCCCCAAATACTAGAACCAGTGTTTATGTTATATACTAAGTAGGTTAAAGCAAGTATTTGATCTTTGAAAAGGTACTTAGGGGACAGAACACTTTCAACAGAACTTGAGGACACATGAGAAGGCATTCTCTAATAATTTTTAATTATTGAGTTTAAAAACCTCAAATAAATTTTGAATAATGGAGATTGTGAGCTAATTACTTCATTGTGTCTCATTTAAACTGTCCTTAAAGTTCACATTATTAATCTACCTTATGAGGTCTTTTTTGGTACCACTGGATTGAGTCCAAGATAATCTTACAGCAAAGGTTATTTAATAAATAGTAAATCATGTTAAAATGTTACTTAGGGTGCCTTAGAATGAGGCTAATCATAGATCAGTTAATAAAAAACTCACTAGTACCTTTTTGAGATGAAATCATAAACACACAGGGCTATATTTATGAACCTGCTTTATACCACATGCAGATCCTATTTATCATTACTACTTCTAAGAAAATGTCCAATTTTTTCATTACCAAAGAATATTATTGAAAATAAGTGCATCACTTGCTAGGTCTTAGGTGAAAATTTGTTGTTTTGTGGTACTGGGGATTGAACCTAGGACATTGCAATGTGTAGGCAAGTCACTGAGTAAGACCATCAGTTTTGGGGAAAAATCTTTATATATAACAAAAACCAGTCTCATTAATTTGTTATTTATATATCATTGATACTAAAACGCCTTAATGTTTGAAAGTAATTGCTGTACTTCTGATTATAAATTATTTGCAGTAAATTTTTAGTTGATGTTATTTTAAGTTTTGCAAATGTTCTCTGATGTTTCTTTTTTTCCTTTTGAGACTACAAATGTGTTATGTGTGTGTGTGTGTGTGTATATATATATATATATATCTCATAATCCCTTATTTGCTGGGACTAATCCCATTTACACCTGTTTTAGAATAATTATTCAGCCTGCACCCTATTTTATTCTCAAGACCCAAGTCTGATGACAAATTTGAAGTCAGTCTTCTTAAGAATTGTACCTTAACTTTGCGAGTCTTTAAATTTTTTTTTTTAATTTTTAAACTTTGACTCTTAATAGTGCCAAAGCTCTTGTCCTGAATTCATGAGGGGAAGTACACAAAATGACACATTATGTTTACATGATAGGCTAAAATTAAGGAAGTGGGCTCCTGTATATTTTGGGTAGAGTTTCCTTCTCTTTACCATTAGGCAAATTAATTTTTAAAAACTAATTATATTTGTCAAAGAATCTAATTTTTAGGACCTATAATAAACTAGACCTAGGATCATTGTAAACTGTTAAAGAACAGATTTTAAATGGTCTAATGAAGCCAGGTGCAGTTGTACGGACTGTGATCCAGTGATTCAGGAGGCAGGAGGACCACAAGTTGAGGCCAGCCCAGGCAACTTAGCAAGATCCTAAAATTAAAAACAAAAAGAAGTGGGGATATAGCTCAGTGGTAGAGAACCAATGGGTTCAAACTCCACTACTGCAAAAAATTAAAATAAAAAAAATCTAGTTAACAGCAAATCAAGTGTCCCTTGAATATTTTTAAGACTAAATCTATTTGATGGAATTCACAATTTGACTCTACTAGTAATGAGAAATAGGTGGGGCAGGATATTGTCAACCAAGTTCTTGGAAACTCTTTCTCACGTTGGTTGTGTCTATGGTTGATGTAAAATCTTTTGATAAAATCTTGAAATTTCTTTAAAGGCCTAATCCTTTGGATTAGGTGGAAAACTGCAGAAGGCTGGAGATAGCCTTATTTAAATTCTGTAACCTCCTTATTGCTTAATGCTTTGTATTATACTTAGTAGACCACTCAAATACTAATGATTTGAAATTAGCAAGAAGGACGTAATATTTTCCCCTTGTCGTCCTTTCTCTCTCTCTCTCTCTCTTTTTTTTTTTTTGTGGTGCTAGGAATCCAACATAGGGTCATGTGCCTGCTAACCATATGCTCTACCACTGGAGAGTACCCTGAGTCCCCTTGTCCTTAAATGTGACCTATGGAAAAGAAAGCTCCCTTTTTGACCCATTCAACATATATTTAATGAATATTTATTATGTACCAAGCACTAATACAAAGTGAAAATGACAAAATGTCCCTGTTCTCATGGAGCTCACCTTCTTGAGCGGTATCTTTTAAACTGCAGGTCACAACTCATCAGTGAATCCTGAAATTATTTCAGTGGGCTGCACCAGCATTATTTTAAATGAAAGAAACATAATAGAACAGAACTTGAGGACAAACAAGAAGGCATTCTCTAAACATGTGGTTTTAGTTATGAGTATGAACAATGGGTGTGTGATATAAAATGTATTTCTTAGTTGATTCAGGATAAAATTGAGAAACAACAGTTCTAGAAGAATCATCTATACTGCATCTTAGTTTAAATCTCATTTTAAAGGTCTACTTACCAGCAAAGTTATAAACAAAGCAACTTTGATTCAGCAAAATATACACATACCTCCTACATTGTATCAGAGAGAGAGTGGAGATACAAGGATCATAAAGTCAGTCTTTTTCCATTAGGATCTCATTAAGAATATAAATAATCACAATTTGGTAACAAAGTAGAAACAAGTACACATACAGTAAACTGACAACTTATTTTTGGGATGTCATTCTAAAAGGTAGTTTCACTTTTTTTTTGGCAATGTAAAATATATAAATTATGCTAGGGATATTTGGACAGCTTTCTCAAGGTCATATAATGAGTGGTCACAATACAGCTCAGGATTCTTAGCTTTTTCTTACTGATTTTCTATAATACAGCTGTACTTTCTAATAGAAATCCTTAAATGACCCTAATTTTCTTTATATGATCTAGAAATATCCGAACAACATTAGATGAAAGTTAATTCATCATCTTCCCTAAAATGCAAAATTATGGTGGCCCCTCATGTACCACAGAAATAAAAAGAAATTGCTATCACCTACTATTTGTCTAAATATCATATAACCTGCTCACTTTATCACTAATTTAATAATGTAGAAACTCTACTCCAGTAACTTAATTCCAAATTTAAAGGAGAAGGAAAATCTAGAAGATATGTTCCTTTTGGAAACTAGAACTTCAACTATACTTCAACTGCACAACTCTTTTTACTCTATTCAGTAAATTAGAATACAAAGATTATATTGAGACAGAATAAAGATGTTAAATACATTACCTGTTGTTCTTTTACTAGAAATTATATCACGGTATACATGAACCAATCTCAGGATGCTTTTTGTTTTGTTTTTTCAAGATCCACAAATATTCAAAAGAATTATAAATCCCAATTAACCCTAACTTTACATACATTATGGAGATTTCAGAGTTAATGTCCAACATAAAACAACCCTAATTTTACCACTTCATTCTGAGTAGCAGTATTCTCTGTTGTGTAACACTACTTTAAATGAGAAAATTCTAAACATCAAGTTACTAAGTGTTGCAACTGTTTAAAGCATATAAATGGAAGCTCCCTTATTTTATATAATCCTGTAAAAAACACTAGTGATAACAGGAGCTAACACTTTCTAGTGCTTATCATGTGTCAATTATCATTCCATGTATTTTACTTAAATTAACTCACATGATCCTTACAATAACCCAATGAGTTAGAAACAATTGTTATTCCTATTTAACTTTCCCAAGGTCACACAGCTATAAAGCAGAAGGTAGGATAAAAATTTATGCATCCTGATTCCAGGTTATACCACTAAGAATTGTATTATTATACCACACCTCTTGTAACAGATAACAGAGGGCAAATTTGACGAGTGAGAAGGTCATCTATAGCCTCTTGCTGTCCCTTCCTCAGTCCTAATTCCTCTTTAGTTCTCTTACTCCGAACCCATGCAGATGGTTAAGGGCTATCATCTGCTACCTGACAGGGTAAGAAGATTTATTACAACAGCAGAGGCTAGTGGTGATGGCTTGGGAGGCTGAGGTAAGAGGACTACTTGAGCCCAGGAGTTTGAGACCAGCTGGGGGATCATGGGGAGACCTAATCTCAAAAAAAAAAAAAAAAAAAAAAAAAAGTAAACATGTAAACACTATAGTAGAGAGGGGCAGGCCTCCAGCAGTGAGGAGTCAGCCAGAAAGTGGGGGAAAAAAAAGATAAGCCACCGATGATCCCCATCAGCAGATTTCTACAGCAGCCTCCCAGAAGTAGCAAGGGACTAACAGAAAGACACAGTAGGGGAAGGAATTGTTTCAGGATGACAAGTTCTAGGGAAAGTCAAGCAAGTGCAACAAACATTTTTAAAGCAATTACTATGCTTCTAGGGAGAAAAAGAACAGTAAGTATCTGCCTCAAGGTCAGAGTG
The DNA here is from genome assembly GCF_052094955.1 of Ictidomys tridecemlineatus. Lineage (NCBI taxonomy): Eukaryota > Metazoa > Chordata > Mammalia > Rodentia > Sciuridae > Ictidomys > Ictidomys tridecemlineatus. The sequence continues at coordinate 54,934,292 of NC_135486.1, forward strand.
AGAAACTTAAAAATCTGTTACTATGTTATTGTTTGGTGTCCACAGATAAAGAACAACAGGTTAGGAAAGATGGAATTGAAACAACACAGGTCTTTCTATTTTAAAAAGATTAACAAAAAAGAAAGACTAACATTTAACTTTTTTTCAACATTTTTGAAGAAGTTGATTTAAAAAGACAAACCTCCATGTAAGCATGTTACAATATGGGGATAGTAAGTAAAGGTAATGCCAAAGTATACCACTAATTCTGTTTAAAGGGACGAGGACTGGAAAATACTACAGTATATTCACTTGCCAATGGGATGATATACTAGAAAAGAAAAACTGATGAGGCAGATAAGAGTGCTAACAATGCTGAGAAATGCTTGCATAGATATGCAAGATATGGAATCTATGATACCTTCCTGGAAGGTTTCACCCACATGGAACATGGACAATTCATTCCATATCATAGGAGGAAAGGGAGATTATAATAAAACAGTGGTGGTGAAAGCATGAGAAAATTCTCATTTATCTTTTTTTTTTTTCCTTCTTCAAAGAAATAAACTTTGAGGTCATCTCTGAAAGTAAGCTAGGTATAAGGAATGAGAAGAGGGTATGGAAAATATTGTAGTTGCTTTGGAGAGTGGGAATGTCAATTGACCACAGGAATAAAGAAGCATTGCCAGATAGCATTTAGTACCCTCTTAGGATTTGTGGTCACAATTTTAAAGTGAGATCAGTTAGGATTGCCTGTATGTTTTTCTCTAGCTGCATCCAGCTGCTGAGGTGTAGAATGGACAGTTGCTTTTAACTAGAGTTGCTAGATAAGTATATGATAGAAGGACTGATTATAATGGTAGACCCAGGATGTAACCCAGATAAAGAGGGGAAAATAAGGGTGTCGCTATTTTAAGGAACTGGCTCACATGACTATGGGGACTGGCAAGTCTCCAATCTGTAGGGAAGAGTTGATACTGTAATTTATCTGACTGCAGAATTCCTTCTTGGGGGATCTCAGTCTTTTCTATTAAGACCTTCAACTGATTGAATGAGACCCATATAATGGAAGATTATTTGCTTTACTCAAAGTCTACTTACTTAAATGTTAAACAGATAACAAAAAAAAAAAAAAAAAAAAAAAAAAACACCTCCACAGCAACATCAGACATGGGTAACACATGCCCTAGACAAGTTGACACTTACATCAACTTAGCAGAAATATTCATAGAAAAGGTTTAGGATATGTAGGACTTATCTGTTTTTGCACTGTCTATCCATGAGTTCCAAAGAGTGCTGCAGAAATTATTTCAAAGGATCTGAGGGTAGGACAAATAAAGGCACTCTCCCTTTTTCTTTTTTTGAGGTGCTGGGTATTGAACCTAGGGCTTCATGCATGTCAGGTAAGTACTCCACCACTGAGCTACGTCTCTATCCCCTCATAATACTTTGAGAGATGGGATGATATGAGGAAGGAGAAATATAATATAGTGGTTAAGAGTACAGTTTTAGTGACAAGAGCAGGTTTTTCAGCTAAGCCTCAGTTTCATTGTCTTAAAAAGGAATAAAAATATTAGGGAATATCCTAGTACAATGGCTGGCAAACAGAAAACATTAAAAAAGTTAACTCTTATTACAGGACAACCCAATATGATAATTCTATCAATTCATCCCCTCAAATTATTCCTAACTGTAGTATTATTACACTTATTATTACACTTTTTCTCCCCACAAATTGCTTCTAAATTCAATTTGAAAAAGTGAATATGAGAAAAATAAAGACAATTCTGAAAGGAAGTAAGAGAAACTGACATAAGCAGATACCAAAACACTGTAGAAGATTACTGCAATTAAACATCTAATAATAGTGCAGGAAGAGGCAACTAACTTAACAAAGAATACAGAAAGTCTTGAAATAGATCTATATATCCACAGTAATTAATATAGGAGAAATGTAGTTGTGCCTCAAATTAATACAGGGAAGTGTGGATTATTCAATATACTGTTGGGATAATTGGTGTTCTACTTGGAAACAAATTATTTCTGTAATTTTATATAAGAGATAATCTTCCTACGGATGACAAGAAGCTAAAAGCTCATAAAAGGCCAAGAGTTTTGATCATATATATTTTAAAACTTCTGTAATGCAGAGGATACTTGTGGTTTGTACACCAAAAGCTCATGTGTTCGAGGCTGGACCCCAATGCAGCAATATTCAGAGGTGGGGCTTTAGGGAAGAAAGCTAATCATGAGGGCTCTGACCGCATTAGCACATTAATACACTGATAGCTGAACGGACTACTGGAGGTGGTGGAAATGGTGGAAACTGCAAGCACGCAGAGCATGGTTGAAGGAAATAGGTCACTGTAGGTGTGAATTTGGGGACAAGATATTGTCCCTGGCTCCTCCCATGTATGCTCAATGTGCTTGCTTCTTCTCCTTCTCAGTCTGTGTGTGCCTCCTGGCTGCCATGAGCTGATAGCTTTTCTTACCTGCTCCCTTCCACTATGATCTTTTTCCCTTGCAGCCAGTCAATCATGGAATGACACCTCTAAAACTGTGAATCAAAATTAATCAATCTTCCTTTAAGTTATTTTTCTCAGGTTTTTGTCACAGCAACAAAAAGCAGACTAACACAGTATAAATATAATTGTCCAATCTAACAGGGAATTTAAATTTATTATTGTTATTTCATGATTTAAATGCTTGGTCCTACTTGTCTTCATTTTATATTTTTCTCTGTCATATGAAAATGTTTTCTATGCTCTTTCTTGGTCTGATTTTTATCACAACACCACTTATATTTTAGTGAAAAAATTTACACATATACTCAAATATAATTTTCTAATACCAACAAGAATCACTTGTTGACTAACCTTTGCCTCTGCAGGGTTGCTCATTGCTTTTATTTTCCCATTCACTCAAGGTTTGGTCAATATAATCAAGAGACTTTGAGGCTGTGGTACCATGAAAAAGAAATCTAAAATTGGATTGGTTTTAATCCCTTTATAATAACTTTTTTTTTGCCATTGTGTATTTATAAACTTTTTTGTTTTATTCTAGAAATTTGAAAATTAAATCAGGTCTTAATTACTTTTCCTAACTTAAAAACAAAAAATTCTGCCTAGTGCTTAATTCTTTTCATCCTCTACTCAGAGTTCTAAGAAACTTTTAAAATCCTGTTTCTCTTTGGTTCTGAATAGCTGTTCACAGACTACCACTAGTTTTAAATTGAGCAATTTTTTTGTTCGTTTTGTTTGTGGAATCTACTAAATCTAATTTATGATTGTTTCCCTCTTTGGTACTGCTTGCCCTTTTTTCAATGATCCTCATGAATCTACTTGGGAATACAAGTCAAAAATTCCTCTAAAAACTTTTATTTCTTGTGTACATTAATACTTACAAGGCACCATGTGACCTGGCTGAGTACCTCTGAGCTCACTTTCCCCTGACAGAATGCTCTTTTCCTAGGTACCCATATGATGCACTCTTTTGTCTTTCTTTCCTGTTGGTCAGGTCCTTCTGACTCTATTTAAAACTGCAGGATAAATTACAACTATATTAGCCTTACCTACATTGTCTCTCTTTTTTTCCTGCCCAGTTTCCTCATCAGCACTTATTGCTTCTTAATATACCATGTCTTTTTCTTATTTATTAGCTTTATTTTATTAACAGGTGGCTTAGATAGGGGAGCTTGTATTAAACTTGTTTAACTCTTTGCATGTATTTTCTGGATTAAAATTTCAAAACAAAAATCCCATTTTCATCAACGGGGAGGAAAAGAAATAAGATATAAAAATGCCATGCCTCTCAAATTAATTATTGGTTTAGCCCAAGTTCAATTTTTAAAAACCTACAGACTTCTGAGCATGTATTCAAATAGATATTTGTATACCCATATTCATAGCAGAATTATTAACCATATCCAAAAGGCAGAAGGAAGTAACATCAATGGATGAATGGATAAACAAAATGTGGTACATACATATAATGAAATACTATTTGACCTTAAAAAAGAACAAAATTCTGACACATGCTATGACACTGATAGATCTGAGGACATTATGCTAAGTAAAATAAGCCAGTCACAAAAGGGCAAATACTGCATGATTCCACTTATATGAGGTACCTAGTTAAATTTATAGAGAGCCAAAGTAAAATGGTAGGTATCAGGGGCTAAGAGAAAGGGGGGAATGGGGAGTTGAAATTATTTTCATGTATTCCATTTCCTCGTTTCTTTTTATTGTTATTCTGCTTTTCTTTTAGTTTAATAAAATTATTTTGGAGGTCTTCCCTTTGCATCCCATTTACCAATTGGCTGAAGACACTTGAACAATAATGTTCCTATGAATTTAAATAATCTTTGACAGTCAGCAAATGGAAAGTATAATGTTGAGTCTTAAGAAAACCTATTAAAGAGTTAACCTAAACAAAAGGCTCTCTTTAGTATTTTCGAGGCACTGAATTTTCAAGTTTTAAAAGTTCTATTTTGTTAATTTTATTCATCATCATAAACATGACATACACTATACCTCTGATGCTTTAATTACTCATAGGCTTGGACCCTATTAACATCTGAGTAGCTGCAAATCATAAAAGTTTTTATACTTTTTCAATACTTTGCATTTTCTATTTTAAGTTACTAGTTAATATTTATCCTCTACCAAGTCAAGTAACTGCTAAAAGGGAACACTAAAATTTTTGGTTTTATAATATACCTTTTATATCTGGAATGGTAGAAAGACTGACTCCAAAGTATATCCATATCTGTGAATATGTCACATTACATGGCAAAATGACTTTGCAAATATAATTAATTTTTAAAAATAGGTAAATTAAAATGAAGTATTGGGGTGTGTCCTATTTATTACCATAAGCCCTTTAAAACAGAGTACTTTCTCTGGCTGCAGGTAGAAGAGATATGGCAGAAAAAGTCACAGATACTTGAAATGTGAGGACTCAATATGCCATTGCTGGTTTGAAGACAGAGCCACTTCATCAACTGACAGCCATCAAGGAATGGAACCCATCAAGGAACGGAACCCAAGACTTAAAACTAAAAGCAACTGACTACTATTAACGTTTTGAAGAAGCTTAGAAGCAGCAAAGGTCTAACACCTTGATTTTGGTCTGTGAAGTCTGAAACAGAAAAACCAATCTAGCCTACCTGAACTTCTTATAGAAGAAGTGTGAGCTAAACAAATTTGTGTTGTCTTAAATCTCTTAAGTTCCTGTCAATTTAACTGTAGCAGAAGAAAAAAAAGGAGACTGAAAGCCTTTTCTCATATACTAAACTACAAAAAAGAAAGAATAAAAGAAAAATGATAATGCCATGAATACGAGAGAAAGGCAGAGCAGGCAGATTTCTTATTGTCCTTTTTGCTTAGCTAGACTAATTGGTAACTGTTTCTATGGCAAGTGATGGGAAATGGCACTGGTCCAAGAAACATACTTGCTACAAGAAAATTAAAACTAGTTCCTAGGAACTAATCTATGCTAAAATTCAAGAACTAACAATACATTTTTTAGAAAGGTTACCTTTTAAGTAGGATCTAACTTCAAAATATAAACAGATTAAAAACATTTCCTTTTCCTCAGTCCACCCCTCATCCTTTGGTGGTACGGGGTACTGAAGTCAGGGGTGCTCTACCATAGAGGTCCATACCCAGACCTTTTTATTTTGAGACACGGTCTTGCTAAGTTGTCCAGGCTAGCCTCACACTTGTGATCCCCCTGCCTCAGCCTCCAGAGTTGCTGGGATTAGAGGTACGTGCCACTTCCATTGTTGTTTTTTAATCCACCAAAATGTTTTGTCAAATATTTTTCTTCCTCATTCTTTCATTTGGTCCTCCATTCCCATAATCAAAGCTAAAGTCTAGCAGTATACTAAGAAAAGATACAAGGGTTAAAAAAAAAAAATACCTAAAACCATTCAACATAATCCTTGAAACTCTAGCCAGAGCAACTAGACAACAAAAGAAATTAAAGGGATAAGAACAGGAAAAGAAGAACTCAAACTATCATTATTACCAAAGATCTAGGCATTAGACCAGAGACCCTGTGCCTGATAGAGGAAAAAGTAGGCCCAAATCTTCATCACATAGGATTAGGCCCCAACTTCCTTAACAAGACATGATTCTATACTTAGAGAATAAAAAAATTCTACTAGAAAACTTCTAGAATAAATGAATTCAGCAAAGTAGAAGGATATAAAATCAATACCCATAAATTAAATGCATTTCTATTCATCAATGATGAATCCTCTGAAAGAGAAATTAGGAAAACTACCCCATTCATATTAGCCTCAATAAATAAATAAATAAATAAATAAAACACTTGGGAATCAATTTAACAAAAGAGGTGAAAGACTTCTACAATGAAAACTACAGAACATTAAAGAAAGAAATTGAAGACCTTAGAAGTTGTAAACATCTCTCATGCTTTTGGACAGGCAAAATTAATATTGTCAAAATGGCCATAGTATCCAAAGCGCTATACAGATTCAATGTGATTCCAATTAAAATCCCAATGTCATTCCTCATAAAAATAGAAAAAGCAATCACGAAATTCACCTGGAAAAATAAGAGACCCAGAATTGCCAAAGCAATCCTTAGCAAGAAAAGTAAAGCAGGTGACATATCACAATATCAGACCTTAAACTATAATACAAAGCTAAAGTAACAAAAACAGCATGATATTGGCACCAAAATAGGCATGTAGACCAATGGTACAGAAGAGAAGAAACAGAGACAAACCCACATAAATACAGTTATCTCATACTAGACAAAGGCACCAAAAACATACACTAGAGAAAAGATAGCCTCTTCAACAAATGGTACTGGGAAAACTGGAAAGCCCAATGCAGCAAAATGAAACTAAATCCCTATAGCTCACCATACACAAAACTCAACTCAAAGTTAATCAAAGACCTAGGCATTAGACCAGAGACCCTGTGCCTAATAGAGAAAAAAGTAGGCCTAAATCTTTTATCATGTTGGTTTAGGTCCCCAACTCCCTTAACAGATACCTAAATTGTAAGAAATAAAATCAAGAATCAATAAATGTGATGGCTTCAAACTAAAAAGGTTCTCAGCAAAAGAAACATCGAAGTGAATAGAGAGCCTAAATTGTGGGAGCAAATTTTTGCCACATGCACATCAGATAGAGCACTAATCTCTAGGATATATAAAGAACTCAAAAAACTTAACACCCAAAAACAAACAACCCAATCAATAAAGGGCTAAGGAGTTGAACAGATACTTCTCAGAAGAAGATATACAATCTATCAATATATGAAAAAAATGTTCAATATCTCTAGTAATAAGAGAAATGCAAATCAAAACCACTCTAACATTTCATCTCATACCAGTCAGAATGGCAGTTATGAAGAATACAAACAACAATAAGAATTTGCAAGGATGTGGGGGAAAAGGCATATTCACATATTGCTGGTAGGACTGCAAATTGGAAAGCAGTATGGAGATTCCTCAGAAAACTTGGAATGGAACCACCATTTGACCCAGATATCCCACTCCTTGGTCTATATCCAAATGACTTAAAAATAGCATACTATAGTAATGCAGCCATATCAATTTATAGCAGCTCAATTCACAATAGCTAAACTGTGGAACCAATCTAGATGCCCTTCAATAGATGAATGGATAAATAAACTGTGATATAGGTACACAATGAAATATTACTCAACATTGAAAGAGAATAAAATTATGGCATTTACAGGTAAATGGATAGAGTTGGAAAATATTATGCTAAGCTAAGTAAGCCAATCCCCCAAAACCAAAGGCCAAATATTTTCTCTGACAAGTAGATGCTGATCCATGATGGGGGGATTGGGCAAAGGGGATTAAAGGGAAGGAAGGGGGCATGGGGGCATGGTGGAATGAGATGGACATCATTATTTGAGGTACATGTGTGACTGCACATATGATGCAACCCTTCATAGTGTACAACCAGGGAAATGAAAAGTTGTGCTACAATTGTGTACAATGAATCAAAATACATACTGCCGCATATATACCTAATTAGAATAAATTAATCAATTAAAAAAAACAAACCAAATCAAAACACCCCACAAATAAGTATTTGGCATAAAGAGGAGGATCATGTGATTTTTTTCATGCCATTTAAGTACTATCAATTCTGATAAAAAATGGCTAATTAAATTTCCATTTATTTGGCAAATATTTATAGAACATCTTCTAAGGACAAGCATTATTCCAGATACTGGTGGTGATCTTGATGTTATCAAGGAATTTATAGTATAATAGGATGCTCAGGATTATAATACATGCAGCAATTGAGATGTGCAGAAAGGACAACTAGGGCACAGAAATACACCCAAGTCTGATCAATGTAGCCATAGTCAGAAGGAGCAGGAGGTACAGCTCATCAATGCTGGACCAAGACATTTCCAGACAAGAGGACTATCAGTGTCAAGACACCAAGGTGTGAAGTGGCATAAGATATCCTTTTTGGATAAATAAAAACTTTCTTTGTGAGAGCACAGTGTGTGTGTGTGCATATATATATATATATATATATGTATATACATATATATATATGTACATATACATACACACTCACACACACACACACATACACAGGGGGAGAAGATGGGCCTTTAATTGTCAGGTAGGGGCCCAACACAAAAAGCACTAAATTTTATTTTATAGGTGAATTTTAAGCACAGGAATAGCACAATCATTTGTGTTTCAGAAAGGCTGCTTTGGTAACAGAATGGAAGATAAATTTAAAAAAAAAGCAATACCAGAGATTGAAACTAGTCAGAAGGCCATCATTATACAAACAGCAATAACAAGGGCCTGAACTTGATAAGCAACAGTGAAACTTGAATAACCAATTTAAAGAATATTCATAAAGTAAAATATGTGACAGACATCCTTACTGTCATTTCCAACAGTCTTTCTTCCTTCCTTCCTTGCAACTTACCATACAGGCCAGAAAAGCCAGATATTCACTCGCTTGAGAAGTTACATGTGACTAAACTTTGGACAATTTCTTGGAGAAGGATGATTCTGACAAAGGCTTTTCCCTTTTTGTTAAAGGAGAGAGGTACATGTAGAGAAAGGCCCCACCTTTCTATCTTCCTTTACATTGTGCTGTGGAATGAAGATACCATGTTCAGTGTTACAGTAATAATTTTACAACAATGAGGGGACAAACCAAGGACAAGGACCAATAAATATAGTTATCCATGAGTAGGAGTATGGAAAATCTTGGCTCTTAATGACATAACTGAACTACTGAAATAACCCTGGGGCAATTTATCTCTTGTGTTTAAGCATACTTCTGGTTTAAGCCACTGATTGTAAAATTTTGTTACTTTACACAAGTGATCAGAAGAATAACGCTTTGTTAAGTAGGTGATATTTTAATATCATTCAGAACTTTTCTTCTCTTAAAAAATATTGGTTTAAGTATACTCTCTAGCCTTTCCCAGTTTCCACAATTGCAATGATTTCCTGATCACAGATTACCCACGATATGCCAAGAAATCAACCAAACTAAAAGAGCCCAGGCCTGCTGACTGTGAAGGGTTGGTAATAAAGAGAAATTTAGATTTACTCCCAAGTTTCTGATTTGGGAAACTGAGTAAACCAAAGTGCTAGTTATCGAGATAAAATTACAACAAAAGTGGAAGTGTTTTGAGGGGGTGGCCTGAGGTGAGAAGCAAGAGTATGAGGTATGGAAAGGAGGGAAGAAGATTGTTCCTGACCATGTATATTTGGAGATATTGTGGAATCACTTAGGTAATGAAAATATTTACATGTATGAATCTGGAACTTGCTCCAAAGTCTGAATTTAGTTATGGATATATAAGAAATCAGACCTATCATGTCTACATAACCTCACACTCTCTTGGAGCAGCCTAATGGAGACATGCAGGCTGAAAGAATGGAGTCCAGGTAAAAATGTCCTTACCTGAAAGTCCTAGAGAGTGTTTTCTTTTCTATTCTTTTAAGATTCTGAAGATGTATAGGTACTATTTAAAAACAGGAGGAAACTTGTTAATAGAATGAATTTAAAAACATTACCAAACACCTGCGTATTTTTAAGAAATTCACTTGTTGCCAGGATAATATGAAATGCACAAAATCCTAATCTATGAGAAATGAAGACTTTAAGTTAAAGCAACTATACCTGAGATTTGTCCCAGTAATTGAAACTAATCTGAATCACTTGCTTTGCTATGTATGCTACTAAATTGGGAATAGGTGAATAACCTCATTCCCAAGACTCAGAAAATAACTCCAGGATGTATTTTATTAATGGTAGATTATTCCAAAGTACACAGAAATATAATCACTGAGAACAGAACAAGTAATAATTTAGCAGCACTATGCATGATTAAGTAATCTTTTGAGGATTATACTCTTCCACCATGAGAAGGAAGTTAATACAGGTGACCCCAACACAACCATTTACATGTGGAGGCTATAGAAGAAAGGTCTGACCCACAGACATCCTCTCTAGTGTACAGGAAAAATATAGCTGAAGCAGGTTCCAATCTGACAAAAAGGCATGAGGCTACACAGCAACAGGTCCCTATAAACTATGATTATATCTGCAAACCAATGGTTAACTTTTCATGTTAAGTTTGGAACAGATGGTTGATGCACAATGAGGAATAGGAATTATATCCAAAGATGTAAGTAATTTGCCCTTGGCATCAAACAAAACTATATCAAAACCAAAAACAGATTTGAGGAAAATGAATATAACAGTCAGAAATTTGTACCTCAACCCATTGGTCTTCATTCTAAAACAGAACTGATCCAGGAAAACCTTAAAATGGTTTTTCCTGGCTCACAGAGCTCCCTCAGCCCTTCACTCAAGTCCACCATCTAATGAAGATCTTGTGTAACTTTGAGCTTGTCTTCTTTTATGCATCCCAAACTGACTCTAGTTATACTGGATCAAATAATATTTCCCAAATTCAGCCTGTGCTTTCCTTTTCTTGCCATTTTGTTCATTCTGATTGTTCTCTGCCCCTGGAGATCCTACCAACCCTTCAGCAAGTTTCACTCCACCTATCTATCAGTATCCTCTGATTCTATAACCATCCTTTGCTCTTATCAAAATCAGGTTGGTGTGTCTTAAATTATTATTATTGTGGCACCCTTATGATATTCAAAACTCCTTAAAGAAGAATGAATAACTAATTCATCCCGTGGCTTCTTCAGGGTCAAAATTAAATAAGTAATGGTAGGTTGCTGAATTAGTGAAATAAAAAACTCAATAGACCAAAATTCCTGAGAGGAACATTCAAGGGCAGGTTTTCTTAAAATCAAATAATTCAACTATCATTCTGATTCATACTAAGTGTCTCTTCCAATTGATAGAAAAAGCAATATATAAAAAAAAATCACCAGAATTATTCAGTAGAGAAAATAATGCATCAAGATCATAGTCTGGAAATTCTAGATCCTATTTTTAGTTATCTGGCCAACTCACCCTTTTCTCTACCTGCTTCCTGTTTATCTACCTACTTTAACAAAAGTGATGGAGGAATAAAGTTTTGTAAATTAAGTTGATATTTTAATATTGTTCGGAACACTTTTCCCCTAAAAAATATTGACTTGGATATACTCTTTAGCCTTTCCCAGTTTACCACAATTAGCTATTGTTTTCCTGATTCTCAGAATACCCCAATATATGCTAAGGAAAGTATAATCAATTTTATTTAAAAAGCAATACTCCCTCTAAGTTCACAGAATTTAGGCTCTGAAACAGTGGTCTCTGACCACTGAATGAACTGTTTACAAAAAAATAAGACATATCTCAAGATATATTCTCAAGAGTAGAATATATACTAAAGGGTCAAGTTGCTGTAGTATTTATGAATAAAAAAGAAACAAATTCAGATGGGGAGCACTAAAATAAAGAAGAGTAATATAAAGTTTTAATAAAGAAAGGTATCCAGATAACACAAGATGTTTAAATCTGAAAACTTATTTCTTAAGCAACAACAGGCCTATAGACCTTACAAAGTGCCATGCTTTTAGGATCTTTTGATTATTCTTTAATTTTCTTATCACGCTTCACTTTTCTTAGTATGTTAACCCACTATTTTTCACCTCCAGGCTTAAAGGGGTAAACCTTATGCCCCGCTGACATACTTCCCAGATGTGGCATGCAGAATCCCTTTCTATATTTCATTCGAAACACAAGAACATGAGAGAATAAAATGTTTAGGTCTGTAAATAAGAATCAAGACTCGACTGCAGAGTTTCTGCTTTTCTGGATCTTTAAGTCAACAAAAATAATTACGGGAAATTTTTCATCTGCCAGTCCACTTACAAGAAATTTTATACGGTGCTGGCGGAGGTAATTCTTTACAAACAAAAACTAAGTAACCAAAGGCAAGCCAACAAACCCAAGCATGCATCCAACTGGAAAGATAATTGTCTACCGGATGCTTTTTCTGGAGGTACTTCAATAGCAATGATCAGGCGAACCAGTCCTTGCATTTAAGTCTGTACGCTCACAGTACTTCAAACTTGGACAACCTAATAAACAAGTTCTTCCCTTCCCTCTCCTGTGGTCACGTCATCCACCTGTTGCATCACCTGGAAAGTGGTCTTCAGAATCTAGGAAAGGAGCCCCACTGTGATCTCTAAATAATTCAGCCGGGCTATTTTCTTGATAAATTTTAGCCTCATTAATTTTAATAAGGTTGCCTTGGAGGCAAGGATGTGTTGGTTCACCCCTGGGGAGAAGCTACCAGGGATATCGACAGCTGCGACTTTCTGGACTTAGAGGGGCTCGGGAGTTTTTGAAGACTTGAGAGCATTTAGAATGTACGGTTCCGCAGAAGCAGAGGAGCGGGATGCGCCGGCGGATCAAGACCGCGGGACTGGGGCATCCCGCGGGCCAGGAGGTGGCACAAAGGTCGGAACCACGACGGAAGCTTTGCGGAAAGGACACTGCTCAAACGCCCAGGGGTCGGGCCCAGGGCCAGGGAAGCTGAGGGGAAGCGAGCGGTTTAAGCCTCCCGTGCCTGGGCAGAAGCCCTCGGCTGACCGGGCAGCACTAACAGGAGCGTCGACTAATGCAAGGATTAGAAAATATTACTACTCTCCCCTCCCCCCAACCTGAGAACTAAGCTGAGGCGGGGATGCCAGAGAGGAAGCACCCGGGGCCGGGGTCCGAACCCGACCCGCGAGAGGACGCCAGGCTGGGCCGGGGCCGCCAGGGGCCGCACTCACCATGTCGTACACGTTGAGCACCACTAACTGGTTAGCCCCCATCCTCCCCGCGGCCGCCGCCTCGTCCTCGAGCCGCTCAGTCTCCGCGGGGCGGAGGCCGCTCCCACCCCCGCGGGAGCTTCAGGGGGCCTGCGCCGGGCACTAAACGTACAGCCCGGCCCGCCGCAGCCAGGGCTGAAGCATCGGGCAGCCGGGCCGCTCCCGGGCGCCGCCGACTCTTGTGCGAGGACCGGGCCGGGCCGGTGGCGGCCCGCTCGGGCTCAGGCACCTCCCCTCGGCGACAGACACGTGGGGAAAGGCGGGGCTTGAGAGAGGGGCGGGCGCCAGGCGCCCCGGAGGCGGGGCCGGCCCGGCGCCGGAGCTGAGCCCGCCTGCGCTCTAGTTCTTGGTCGCTGCACCTTGGGACCTAAAATGGCGGCAAGCCTCGAAGCCTCTTCACCCTGGAGGCGCGAGGTCCCACAGAGACTACAATTCCCAGCATGCAGAGCGGGATGCCCCCTTCGCTACTGAAAGCACAGAGGCGGAGTCTTTACAGTCTCGACTACAACTCCCAGCATGCTTCTGGGTCCCGAGCCTCTGCAGATCTTCCTGGGAAACTACAGATCCCAGCACGCACTGCTTTGGATCTGCTTTCGGATCTTTTTTTGCTTTCGTCCTTGACAAGCGGTGAACTCTGCTGCCTTAAAGCTCTCAAGCGCTACCTCTGCCCCTGCTAACGTCGCATTGAGTCTGATGAAGTCAACGGAATGTGACAAAAGACTAAAGTGATGATCCTAAAATTTCCAAATTCCTCAGAACACCTCTCCCCCGCCCAGGGCAGCAGTGAAGAAATAGAGGAGGCAATTTGCTGGTGTAGGGTGGGGTGTGACACGTATCCAGTTAATTCTCAGGGTGGAATTTACGTTTTGTGAGACTACTCTGCCCAATGGGAATAGTACTGCACTCGTAGATTAGCAGAATCCTAGGAAACAGAAGGCGCTTGTACATTCATTCAGCAAATGTTTGTTGTGTGCCTGACATATGTCACACAGTGTTGTAAGGCTCTGAGGAATGCAGTGATTAAACAGAAGGGAGTGGGAGCACAAGCAAAGTATCAGTGCTTTGTAGAAAATTAAAATGATAGAGAATGATCTTAGACTGGCTGCACGGGGGGAAGGACTTTGTAGTGAGTTCTCAGATGAAATCTTAATGACAAAGTCAGCCCCGCACATATTCAGAGGAAAAAGTATATCAGTCAAGGGAAACAGAAATACAAAGACCTAAGGTATTAAAGTATTTTCTGTATTCAGGGAAACAAGAGACTTTTGTGACCCAGAGCTAATGGGCAAGAAAGCTATGATATGAAATAAATTGGATGGGTAGTCAGAAACCAGATCCTGAAAGGGTTTTTAAATTCATGATAGGGTTTGATTTAAAGTGAAGATTTAGGAGAGATTGGATAAGGGGGTGAAAGGAGTGTATTTTTAAGATTACTTGGGTTGCTGTGTTTTAGAGGCAAAGAGGAGATCAGTGTAGTAGATTGTAAAAATAACCAATGCCCCAAATTACAAGACTTTTGGTGTCTCCCCTGATTCTGGGCTGGCATATGACATGCTTTGGTCCATTAATTAATATGATGCAACAGAGACTTGAAAAGCACTTTTGAATTGGGGCTTGCCTTCTAGCTGACCACCACCTCATGATGCAGGTTACATAGTTATTACCCACCAGCTGACATCAAACCAGTGAAATATGTAAGGCTATCTGAGTCCATCCTGCTTTAGCTGAGCCCATGCAGCCATATGAAACACCCACAATGCTCCAAAGAATGTGGGAAATCTTTTAAATTGCAATGTTTGGGAAGTGGTTATGTGGGAAAAGCTAATTGGTTCAACCAATTAATAAGCTATTCCAGAAGTGCATTCAGAAGGTGGCTTAGATGTTGCTAATAGTGGAGGAGACTGAGAAAATTAGAATTCAAATGTTTTGGAGGTACCGTCTATGGAACTTGCTAATGAGTTGGCTGCTGAGTTGGGAAGAGACTTTGAGAATTTTTAGATGTTTGCCTTGAGCATCTGGGTGGATGGGAATGTATAATATGTGGAAACATGGTTGGGGGGGAGTTATGGTTTGGTCATATTAATTTAGAGATGTCTTTTAGATATCCATGTCAAAGATGCATTTGCATAAACAAAGTATTGTCATGGCCATTATAAATAGACTTTGAAGACTTAGGACTGGATATATGTAAGTAGAAAGAAATAAGATCTCCAAGGACAAAGCTCTAGGACCCTTTACCATTTAGAGGCCAAGAAAAGGTGAAAGAGGAGCCCTGGGGACAGGAGGGAAATCGAGAACATAGTAATGAAGTAGTCACAAGATTGGGACTCAGCAATATAGAGATAAATAGCCTGGTGAGCAGAATCATGGAGGACTGGGATTTAATGAAATGATTTGAGAAGCAAATTAATAGAGACAACTCTAAAACTTGGGGCAATAGCTAGATAGGGCAGTGTAGTTGAAAGAAGGTATTTTAAAGATGGAAGTACTCAGAGCACATTTATATGTAAAGAGAAAGAAATTATTATTTAGGAAGAAGGAGATTTTCAAGGGCAACAAAGGGGGAGGGATCTAGGGAGCTAGGGAGCTAATGGGAGGAGCTGGCTTTTGGTAGGAGGGATGCTTCATTCATAGTGACAACATAGAAGTCACATGCAGGTGCATAGTGATGGAATAGAAGGATGAAGAAAGGCAGGCTAGGAATATTGGATGTGGGAAATGGAGATGTTATTTTCTGGTTTATTTTGATTTTCTCAATGAATTTCGAGGCAAGATTATCGTAGAGAGAGATGAGAATAGGGGCATAAAAATTAGAAGAGGTATTGATCTACAGTAAGAGAAATCATTCATTGTTCATTGTTCAGTCACTGAACAAGTATAAAATTATGTGTCAGCCATTGTGTATCACTATTTCATCCATGATAAAACAGAAATTTTACTATCCTCAGGAAGCTTATAATCCTATGGAAATAATGCATTATGAATATATATTGTCCCTCATACATTTATAATTTAAATTGAAGGAGATGAGCAGTAATAGAGCATAATAGGAAGACTTATTTGAGATGTCAGAAGACTGATTATAAAAGGAAAATATAAAGTTATAAGTTGGATATTGGAGAGCTAAAAAGACAAAAAGGGATCACTAAGGTATCAGAGCCAGAAGGAGCTGTCACTCCTAAGCCTGAAAGAACAAAGGAAGGAGGTTAGAATTTAAACATTTTTGCATTTGGAATTCAAAGTTCTGAAGAGGAGAACTGCTGGTATTTCTCAAGAGGCATAATGATGCTGCTCCTGAAAAAACTTTAAAACATCAAGCTAGAAACTAACCACTGCAACTGATCAACTGCTATAATGAAGAAGCCTGGCTGAATTCATGCTGACAGGATAGAAAACAGGAAGTCCCTCAAAATTGTCAGCTATCTGAGGAGAAGGCAGAGCTGGAAAACTCAGGAGAGAATGATGTTCTTTGTCTTAGATGTCTTTAGTTATGGTGTGACTTTTTTTTTTTTTTTTTTGGTACCAGGGATTAAACCTAGGGGTGCTTAAACACACAGTCACATGCAATTTTGAAATGGAAAAAATTGGTAACTGATAAGGTGTCCGAGCCATGATAAAGGAAAATAAAATTTAAAGCTTTGTTTTTATTGTGTACCAAATTAACTCTAAACACAGCATTTTAAAACAAACACTAATTATTTCATGGTTGCTAGGGTCCAGGAATCCAGAACAGTTTAGTGAATATTTTTCAACTAACTTGAGTCTCTGGTGGAGTTGTATGTAGTCCATCATATTGGTGAAGCTATGATCATTTCATGACTTGACTGGGGCCTGAGGATCAGCTTCCAGGATTACCCATATCATCATAGGCAGAAAGCTTTAGTATCACTACGTGGGCCTCTTGGTAGGGCTGCTCACGCCATGGTAGCTGTTGCTTTCAGAGCAATTGATGCAAAAAAGTAGAGGCATGACCAAGAAGGAAACCACAGTGTCTTACAATCTTATCCATCACTTCTGCTTCATGCTATTGGTCATGTTAAACAACTCTGGAGCAATGTGAGAGGAGGCTACACAAGGATGTGAATACCAGGAGGCAGTGATTATTGGAGCCCATCTTGGAAGCTGGCTATTACAGATGGCTATATAAAACTCTGTTACCTCCACTAAATTAACAAAGTGAAGAATGGCTTATTTGTTTCAGAGTACTGCTGGTCTTTTGGATCCATCTTGAGGAAGGTTCCTCAGTTCCTCTCCCAGACCTCCTGGCTCATTCTCTGCTAGATCAGTTGTCATTGGTTGATTACACTGAGTACTTTGGTTGGACATGTATTACTGTCATGAGCTAGCCATGGGCTGTGTGTGTGAGCTGTGAGCATTTGAGCGCATGCTTCCCTGACTGGGCTGTGCAACATGGTTCCCCCCAACCCGACGCTAGCTCTGCCTTTGATCCCACACAGCACCTGAGATGGGTGTGGCCTTCCAAGATGTCAATCTGCTGACCTAAGACATCACAAAGCTAGACTCAATCCCCTGAAACCTAGCCCCTTGCCTTATTTGGAAAGAACATTCCATTGAACCTCCCTTTGTGAGCTCCCCTGCCCTCTATAAAAATAAAGAATCCAGGTGCAAGCTGTCTCTTTCCAATGGACCCTTAAAGTTGAGAACCATCCCTGATTCCTGCAAGCAAAAGGAATTTCTGTGTGTTGCATGCTTCTTTTGCCATTTTCTTAAGTTATTGGTGCAGCCAGCTCTTGTGAACCCAGCTCAGGTTGCCAGCTAGCCAGTGTTAAAAGGTGGCGCTGGGGGGAATTCTCCAATAGCTCTTAGTTGATTTTTCCATTTCAAAATTGCCAGCTGAGGAGATAACAGAATTGGAAAATTCAAAGGATAATGATATTCTTTGTATTAGATGTCTTTAGTTATAGGGTGATTTTTTTAAGCCATTGGTAATTATACAAGTTTGTCTAAATGCAAGTGTATATTATTAGCAAGGTCTTTGATAATAATAGTTGTGGAAGTTACCCAGGCCAATACTGTTATACCATATCTGGAGCAGGTGATGGCTTCACCCAAGGCATATAATTTTTCCTGGTTATGTGGTAAAAATTCAGCATAGCTCATTGGCCAATTTTATGCTTCTCCAGGAAAATTATTTCATATTGGTGATAAGATGGAGATAATCTTCATTGAAATTTATTTATTTTTTTTGTGGTGCAAAAGATTGAACCCAGGGCCTCACACTTGCTAGGTGAGCGCTCTACGGCTGAGCCACAATCCCAGCCCCCTGCTTTATTTTTTAAAAAAATATTTATTTTTTAGTTAGTTGGACACAGTACTTTTATTTTATTTATTTGTTTTCATGTGGTGCTGAGGATCGAATCCAGGGCTTCATACATGCTGAGCAAGCACTCTACCGCTCAGCCACAACCCCAGCCCAACTGCTTCATTCTTAATTGGTGCAACATGACCTGGGCCTACAACATCATTGCATCCCTAATGTGATGATCAGGTCAAACATGAACTTGGTTTGCTATCTTAGCATCATCTATATGAGGACGTATACTTTAGAATTCTAGCAAGTGGGCAGATAATTTAATATTGTCTGGGAATATGAACTATTTCTGATACTCTTCTCTCATTGGGATGGAAAATAACACATTTTCCAAGTTAACAGTTGCATAGCATATACCTGGAGTCTGACAAACTTGCCCTAGCAGTGTTTACCACATCTGGCATACCAGTTGCAATTGGTGCTACTACTTGATTAAATCTGTGGGAGTTGATGGTATTCTCCACGATTTACCCATTTTCTGTAGGGGTCAAGACTGGCAAGTACAAAGATATGTCAGAGACCAACAACCTTGTATCTTTTAGGTCTCTAATTGTACCATTAATTTCTGCTACCTTCCTCTCCCTAGCCCCTGGAAAATAATAATGATTTTCTCATTTTGTCAAGTTGTGTGTGTATGTGTGTGGGGGGGGCAGAATAGAGATTTCCATTTGGTCTTCTCCACTGTGATTGCTCCTACTTCATAGACCAGAGTCCCTATGGGGGCTTTACTCCAACTTCTAGGTATATCAATTCCAACTGTGCAGTTGAAGACTGAGACAATGACTCTTGTAGGAGAGAAGCCACTGTGGTTCTCATAGGCCCTAACTCTAAAGGAGAAAGTGATGACACTTAGGGCCTCTGAGTATTATCAACTCAGACCTGTGTATAATAGTCATCAAAAATGTCTGGTTATTCCCTTTCCCCAATACAGTCACCTGAATAAATGGTCATAGGTTTTTGGGAGACTTTTCAGGTGCCTCCATTTGCCATAGTGTTGCATAAGGCCCCTGCCACCTCTTCAGTCAATGAGTTTTTGGATCTGAACTTTTACTCAGGTCTGGGATACTTTGCAAGGGATCATGACTTTTTATTGGGACAACTTCCCTGGGTCTCCTCTTCCACATCTTTTTAAAAAAAATAGATGTTAATCAATAACCTTGTAGAATAACCAACAATTTTTGTTCTAACAACACCTCATTCTCTTGTCTTTACTCCCTATGAGTTGAGCAGTCTCCATGGCTGCTCATGTCTTTATGGTAATGTAGGCTTTCTGAAAGTATAGCATCACTACCAGGCATCTCTTACCTGCCCATGAATATTAATGACACAGTTCTGTGACTACCTCTTCTGCGGTTATTCCTGACCTGCAGAGGAGAGCTAACACTAAATGTTTTAGTGATGCTTTAGGATCACAGGTTTTCCATATCAGGGCTTCCAACCTTCCCATAACATGCCTTGGCTGTGTTCAAACATTTCTGAAGCCCTGTGATGCCCAGGTCTTTAGTTTATTGTTCAATTATGTCTTCCCTTCCATTACTGATGATAATCTTTATAAGCTACTACTGAGACACCTGGTTCCTCTGCCTAGCTATTTACTGCTATGTCTCTCAATAGTTTCTCAGCAATCTGCAAGTCTGGAAAAACTTGAATTTTGGTTTTCTTAGGCATATAATCTTGTTATTTAAAAAGAATTTTTATCTTTCTCTCCCCACCAGTGTTTAGACTCATTATGATAATGTCAGAACTTTCAAAACAGAAAGGAGTAGCAGGTATCCCTATCTTATTCCTATTCCTAATCTGTAGATATGTGGACAGGTCTTTGCCTTTGGAGTTTCATCTTGCCTGTGATCTATTCCTGATTGCCTAAGCTGCAGATTTCAGATAATCACATAGCCAATTATTTTTCAATAAATCTCTTTGCATACACACACACACACATACACACACACACACACACACACACACACACACACACACACACACCCCTCCTTCTGGTTATGCTTCTGTGGTTGAACCCTAACAAATACAAATACAAATACAAATACAATAATATTTGGACAAATTAAGAAGTTTATGTTAAGCATTGAATTTAAATGTTAAAACTTAGAAATAAAACTTAGAGTGCCAGCTACCTCATTTTCAATATAATACTTTTACATTTCATATATGAATCTACTATGAGGAAAACTTCTGAAACCTGCTTAAGAAAGATTTCTTAAATTCACACACTTTTATTAAATCCTTCATTACATTATATTACATTAATTACAATCATATAAAGTTTCATGCAAAATAATATTTGACATTTTTATTTTTACAAATATTTAATTTATACTTAGGATTATAATAGCCAAACTTAATTTTTTAAAATGCCTTATAAGAGTATATAGAATATCTTTCAAATTAATACACATTAAATATTTAAATTTAATAATATATATAAAAATATTTCTGTTTATGGGTAATTTAAGAACACTTTTTGGGTTTTGAGTTTGATAATATTTTGGGCTTCTATTTAGTATTTTTGGTTAAACATACACTCTCAATATAGCCATATATATGTGTGTATACACACACACACGTACATTCTTTCTTCATATACATATTCAGAGTAAACTAATTTTTCTTTTGTTTTCCTGGTGGTTTGTTAAGTGGTTTATAAATATAGTATCTATAAACCCTCATATACTGGAAGTAGCTCAGAACTAGAATCGTGAAAAACAGTAGCATCAGGACAAAGAGTATAGATGCAACCAGATAGAAGCTTGGGCTGAAATAACAACAACAACAAAAATCATTAGAAGTCATTGTTAGAAGTCATTGTTCACACTTTCGTTGTTAATTTACTCAATCAAATAGTTTCTGAATACCTAATTACTATGCCAATGACTGAGAACAAAGATCAATAAGACATAGTGTCTATCCCCAAGGTATTAAAGTGTTTGAGGCTGGGCCTGGGGTTATAGTTCAGTGGTAGCGGGCTTGCCTAGCGTGTGTGAGGCACTGGGCTCAATCCTCAGCACCACACAAAAATAAATAAATTTGAGGCTGACCAGGGCGGAAAATAATGTGATCAGTATGATAAAGCAGAGCATGCAGTTCTGTGGGAGCCATGCCTCACAGAAGGTCCTCTAGTGGAGGGCACCCTGGAACGTGTGGGTAGGGGTGGATGAAACCTGGGAGTGAAGTAAGCGTTGCAAGCAAAGGGAGAAGCATACGGAAGGCCATGAAAGTGTGAGGAAACCTTGAGACCACTCCTAGAACATTCTGGATAACTCAATTTTCTGGAACTCAGGTGCTGGGTAGAATAGTTAGAGATAGGTGGTAGGCAGGGGTCAGATGAGAAAGACAGTTTACATCAGGCTAGAAAGCATGGATTTTAGTGGAAAGGCAAAAGGGAACTTCAGGGGGTATGACATAGGATTGACATTTTTAAAAAGATGATTCTGATAGTAGCGTGAAGAATGGATAAAAGGGAAGCCTGAGTGCAGAGACAGGAAAACCAGTTCTGAGATATCTGTAATAATTCAGTTATGATATGGGTCTTAATTAGTGGCTGAAGGAATGGAGAGAAGTGGACATATGTTTGGCAGTTAAGTTGGATTGATTTCCATGATGGTTTACGATGTGGTGTTTGAGAAACATGAATAAAGGATGTTGCCCAAGTTTCAGGATAGCTTATCAAAGGGATGCATTACACTCCACAAACAGAGGATTCAAATGGAAGAGCATTTTTCTCCTCCTCCTTCTTCTCTCCACTCCCCACCCCCGTCAAAAAATTGGGTCTTGCTATGTTCCTGAGGCTGGTCTCAAACTCCTGGACCAAGGGATCCTCTTGCCTCAGCCTCCTGAGTAGCTGGGGCCATAGGTACATTTTACCATGTCCAGCTTAGAGTCTTTCTTGTGTGTGTGAATATGGCTGGTTTACTTTGGGGAATTTTGAATTTAAGGTACCTGAAAGTCAGCCAGATAGGGGTGTGTGTGTGGGTGTGTGCGTGTGAGTGAATACATAATTTATTAAATGTTACTCTTGGTGGGTGCCGCACATGTGCCTCTTCACTCAGGACTCTGCATGGGTGCCTCCCTTCAGGGTAGATTTGCTTTCTATTTGGTGTCCTAGTATCTGAGGTTATGGTTCCCTTTTAAACCATAATTATCATTATCAGTGTTACAGTTTCTGTAAGTTCCCATAGTTGCCTTAGTCTGATCATTCTCATCTGTGACTGTAAACATTATTGGGCTCTAGAGAATGTATTTTTTTTCTTTAACAAAATAATATAACAACCATCTGATACCTTTCAGGCATTGTACAAGTTGCTGGCAGGACAATGATGAGGAAAAATAGACTTGGGCCCCATGTCTTTTCTAGTGGGGACATAATCAAATGATCAAGGAGAAAATAAATCTAAAACTGCAACTGTGATAAAGAACTAAGAAGGAGAGATATATAGTGCAGTGAAATCTCATTGTAGTAGAATTTAATGTGGTAAATGGAATCCAGAGTGCCTTTTTGGGAAAAAGATAATTATCCCCCAAATCTGAAGAATAAACAGAAGTTGGTAAAGTTGAATAATAAAGAAGGAAATGAAGAGATTCCAGACACAGGGAATAACATGTGGAAAGTTCCTGCTATGGGACAGAGTTCAGAGAAGCTAGGGACTGAGAGAAGTTTGGTGGGTCTGGAGCTAAGTAAGTGCATGATCCAAGATAAGGAGAAGTAGTTAGTGGGTAGATCATGTGAGGCCTTCTAGACCATATGAAGGAATTTTACTTCTATAGAAAGAAACTTAATGTGTTCAAAGTTACTACAATTACCATTTTGAAAATATTACTCTGGCTCCAAAGACGAGAAAGAACTAGAAAAAAGTAGGAGTGAATAAGGAGAGTTTGGTTAGTAGTCCATTTCAGAAATAATGGTAGTTTGGATTGGGGTAGTGGTGATGGTTAGTAAGAAGTGGATCTATTCAAGGCCTACTTAGGAGATTAAATGAGTGGGAGCTAATGGTGGTTTGAATATGAATGTTAGGTTTATCATTTTTGTTTTTGACTTGTAAGCTTACATAGTCAGATATTTTCCTGGAAGAGGGAAAATTGGAAAACAGGGTCGCCACCTTGTTGAACTCCAGAGTGCACAATCAACACCGTAGGTTATATGAATTAACCCTCCTGGAGCTGCACAAGGACAATCCACAGGACTGTGTGTGATGACCCAGATGGATCAGTTGTAAGGTGGGACAGATAATTGGGTAGGAGAGTGTATGGTAAGATCATGAATTCACTTTTGGACATGTCCAAAATGTGATTCCTGGAATGATGCTTTGGGAAACAGAAGAGTTACCAGTAATAACAGTGTCTAGAGTGGGACTATGGGAGCAGACAGCTGAGGTGCAGTAGAGGAGGAGGTCACCAAGCATGCGGAAAGGCCATGATGTTGAGCAGGATTGGTAATGTAGACACTGATGGTGGGGTTCATTATGGAGAGGAAATCAGTGTGACAGGGCCAGTTATTGATGAATGAAGGAGAATTTAGGGAAGACATAAACAATGAGCTAGGGCTATAGCAGAGGCCCTGAACCTCAAGGATAATTATTCCCTGAGGTACAAAGAGAGTGTAAGAAAATAGCATTACAAAGAAGGGCTGGAGGTGAAGCAGTATCCTCAGGAGAAGGCTGGTTTCACCTAAGGGGATAGAGGGAGAACTCAGGATAGTTGAGACTAGTTCAGTGGTGGCAATTTCAGAGGCTAGAATGGAAAAATTGGGAAAACTGCTCACAGAAAGGGCTCTTTTACTGGAAGATGTTCACCCCCAGCTGGCCCCTATCTGTCTCTGGTATCCTGTAGGGTCCAGGTGTTAAAAGAGGCTAAACTATAGTTACTAAATTAGTGGACCACTCCATATGCCACACCGGTATGCTTTGGCTACTGGAATTCAGCTGCTTGTGGGTAAGAGCTGGGGCAAATGGGTTAACTTTATTCTTTCTCCTCTCTTCCCTTCCTCCTTTGGCTCCTTCTTATGTTAGTGGGTACTTAGGTGAACACTACCACCCTCTATTCAGCTAAATCAAACATGCCAATGTCATGAGGAAGAGAAGTCATTGAGAAGCAGTTATGTATGTTTCCCAAAGTTAAGTGAGAAATGACACTTGCTTTATCTTATCTACAGATTATTCATACCATTAACCTTCCATGACCATGAAACACTGAATCATCAGTAATACTGAAAATAGGCCATAAATAGCTTCTACCTTTTGTGTGTGTGTGTGTGTGTGTGTGTGTGTGTGTGTGTGTGTGTGCTGGGAATTGAACCCAGGGCCTTGCACATGCTAGGCAAGCGCTCTGTCGCTGAGATGTAACCCCAGAATCTGTCTTCTACTTTTAATTAACATTTTACAAAAAAAAAAACACAAACAAACAAACAAAAAAACCACAAAAGAAAACAACCCCCTACAATACCAGACCCAGGACAGAAGATCATGTAAAGGCAGAAATATTAGTGCTTTAGGAAAATAGCAAGCCTATCACTTGGGAAGATAAATTTCACAGAGAACCAAAAAAAAAAAAACAAATCTAAATATAGATTTGTAAACACTTCATTTGAGTCTTTTGTTTGTGGGTTTGGTTTTAGGATTAGGTTCAATTACATGTCATATGATACTTTGGATAATACGATTTTAAGCTGGGGACCCTGATAAGTGATTGCTCAGGCTCTGTTTTGGGGAATATTGGGGTGCCTTTCCTTTTTAGCCACTACTCATATATTTTAGAAATTCCTTCGCTAAAGCCTCTCCTTACCTGGGAATGATGCCATAGGTCTCTATTGCAAATATAGCCATTAGATTACAGAAACTGCAAATCAGAAAAATAACATTAAAGAGTAAATTAAAGTTTTAAAGTATATTTAAAACTTCCTCTACATCTCTACAGTAATAATCAAATCATATAATCTTAGTTAAGGCGTCATATTCTTTTAAATTTTTTTTAGTTATATATGACAGTAGAATTCATTTTGACATAATTATAAAAGCATGGAATATATCTTTTTTTTCCTAATTCAGACCCCATTATCTTGTCTTCCTCTTCCCTCTCCATCCCCATTCCCTTTCCTCTATTGATCTTTCTGCCATTTACTCATAGTTTTTATTTTTAAATTAATTCTTGTGGATATGCACAATGTTGAGATTCACTGTGTTAAATTCATATTTGTACATTGGAAAGTTATGTCAGATTCATTCCACTGTCTTTCTTTTTTCCATTCGTCTTCCCTTCCCTTCATTCTCTTTTGTCTAATCCTGTCTCAGCCTCCTGAACTGCTGGGATTACAGGTGTGTGCCACTGTCCTGGCAGTTTTTTGAGTTCTTTATGTATCTTGGAAATTAATGCCCTATCTGAGGGGCAGGTAGCAAAGATTTTCTCCCGTTGTGTAGGCTCTTTCTTCATGCTCTTTTTTCTTTGCTGTGAAGAAGGTTTTAATTTCATATTATGTCTCATTTATTGATTTTTTATTTTATTTCTTGTGCTTTAGGAGTCTTGCTAAGGTAGTCAGTTCCTGAGCAGATATGTTGGAGGGTTGGGCCTACATTTCCTTCTAGCAGTGCAGGATTTCTGGTTTAATTCCTAGTTCTTTGATTCACTTTGAATTTTGTACAGGGTAAGAAACAGGGGTTAAGTTTCATTCTACTACATATGGATTCCCAATTTTCCCAGCATCATTTGTTAAAGAAGCTATCTTTTCTCCAAAGTATATTTTGGCACCTTTGTCAAGTATGAGATAACTATTTACGTGGGTTTTTCTCTGTATCTTCTATTCTATCCTGTTGGTTTTCATGCTTGTTTTGGTGCCAATATCATGCTGGATTTTTTAACTGTAGCTCTATAGTATAATTTAAGGGCTGCTATTGTGATGCTTCCTGCTTCACTTTTCTTGCTAAGGATTACTTTATCTATTCTGGGCCTCTTATTTTTCCTAATGAATTACATGACTGCTTTTTCTATGTATGAGGAATGTCATTGGACTTTCGATGGGAATTGCATTGCATTTGTATAGTGCTTTTGATAGTATGGATTTCAGATATGAATAAATGCTCTAAATTTCCAGGTAATATTAATTTCCAGGTGATGAAAAATCTATCCCAGTCTACTTACATAGCTTTAGTCTCCAAACATTTAAAAACTTCTTCCTTTCCAAAGATTTGGCCTGAATCACACTCAAGAGGTACCATTGAACAGAGAGGTATGATCATTCATTTTGTTTTTATCACTAAACTTGATCTCCCACTCGCCATTTTTCAAACCTTCTAGAGGTTAGACACACACAGAAGGAGAGGATCAAAATTTTATGTGACTATTTTCTTGGCCAAAAGTACTTAGGTATTGAATGCTCAATATTAGGTTTTTCTTTTGAGGAGAGAGACAGCTAGCATTCCAACTTTTAACACTTAGACTGGGTTCTTCAGATATTTTTATTTTGTAACTGAGAAGTGTCACCTAAAGTTCTGGGAGTCAGGTGATGCCTTCTGTATTTACCAATCACCCACCAATCATGGACTCCTATGTTTTTTTCCCCACACATATTCTTTTGGGGTCACCTAACCCTTTATGTAGGCAGGGGTGGTGCCTTTCATGAGAGCTCAAGTATAGTTTCCCTTTTTTCTTTTTCTTTTCTTTTTTTTTTTTTTTTGGTGGGGGGGACCAGGGATTGAACTCAGGGGCATTCAACCACTGAGCCACATCCCCAGCCCAATTTTGTATTTTATTAGAGACAGGGTCTCACTGAGTTGCTTAGTGCCTTGCCTAGGCTGGCTTTGAACTCGTGATCCTCCTGTCTCAGCCTCCCGAGCTGCTGGATTTAGTCTTGCGCCATCGCGCCAGGCCTGATTTCCCTTTTTTTCAGACAGGGCCTCATTAAGTTGCCCAGGCTGGTTTCAAACTCCTGGGTTCAGTGATTCTCCTGCCTCAGCTTTCAGAATAGCTGGGACTTCATGTGCACACCAGCATGCCTAGCAAAGTCTAATTTCCTTTAATGGTGTGCATATTTGAATCCATTGAAAGTGAACATTCCCCCTCCCCACTTTGGCGCTATTTCTGTCCATCACATCACTCTTTAGCCTATTGTCAGTGTACCTGTAAGCAGCCTACTGTCTTCAAATTTTCTAGATCATAGTCAAAAGTAGTCCTTGTTTCCCCATTCACAAACCAAGAGACCCAGTTAGCTTCCCCATGTGGTTCTCTGAGGCCTCTTTTACTTGTGGAGAGTACCCACATGCAGGAAGGAGGCACAGCACTCAGAAAACTCTCTCCAGAGAAATTCTACTAGCTTTTCTTTCTTTTTTTTTTAAATGAAGTTGAATATTTTATTTCTTATTTTGTTGAAAGCTGTTGTTTCAGTGTATAAGAGTAACACCAGTAAATGCAGTACATTATAAAATTAAGACAGTATTGTTCTTCTGACACAATACAACACACACTTTCTTCCATGCCCAGTTTTTTTTTCCAAAGGAAGATCATTAAGTATATTGACCCAAATCCAGGGATGGGTGAAAGCAAGTTACAATATTATATTAGTCTTATAACAAGATTATCCTTGAGTTACTTACTTTTTATAAGTAGTTTTTGCCACAGATAATTTCATGAATTCTGATATCAGTCTAATTCCTACTCTAAAAATAATAAGGAATTGTAAAAAAGATGCATATTGTGTTTATCTGCAGTCATTGGGAAGTTAAGGGGTATCTTCTTCCAGTAGCAGTATTGAGAGTAGCTTTTAAGTCTTCTATCCACCACTAATTTAAGACAACTGCAGAAGTTATAAACACTAGTTTCTTTAGGGTGCCATTTCCACTCAATAGATTTTATGTATTTCTCATAAGCTTCTTTGCTTACTAGAACTAGGTCATCTAGTTCTGAAGGGTCACTCAGTGTCATCTTTATCAGCTAATCATCTTCATAGCAAGATTTGTTCACAAACCCTGGGTTTTCTGCAAGTGCCTCATTAATTTCAGTTACTTCTCCTGAGAGAAGAGAATAGAGTTCACTGGCAGCTTTCACACTTTCCAAAGCACCAAACTCATCTTGTTTTTTCAATTTTGTCCCAACTTCAGGCAGACTATGGTAAACAACATCTCCCAGAGCTTCCTGTGCAAAATTGCTGATTCCCACTATTCCAGTATCATTCCCTGTAGCTATCCATTCATGTTTCTCTGTGAATTTTCGCACGGAGAGCAGAGCGGGTCATGTGCTCAGCGCCCTCATGCGCCACCCTCACCCGCCACGGCCGCTGGCGGGCAGAGTGCAGCGGGCACAGGGGCTGCTCCAGGCTGCAGCAAGCGCGCACCGCGCCTCTTGCAGCGCCATGTCTGCAAGGGTCCAGAGGTCGCCTGCTGCACCTCTGCCACCCTACTAGCCTTTCTTATGAACTCCCAGTCTTTCAAATATATTGCAGGTTACTGGGGGAAGGAACCAGTTTGGGAACACTCTCTTGTAAAGTCCTGCCTTGGTGATTATGACTTTAGAATATAGGAAGAATTGACTTTGGGGTCTCTACCCAAACTGTAAGACAGAGAGAATTGCATCTGAATACCCAATTTACTGTGTTTTCCTATTAACTTCCAATTTTTTTCTCTACAAATTTTTCTTTTATTTGAACAGCATACTGCTCTGTCCCTTTTCTTATTACCCTCAATTCCTTAAGCATTCAAATTCTTCTCTCTTTATGATCTGTTAACTCACATGTGTTCATGGAATCACTATAGAAGATAACCATGTTTGTATTTTCAACGTTTTGTCATCAGCTCTTCCCCTCCACCAACTCCAGGCTCAAATTAGAATTTTAAACTATTTATAGGATAACTTTCCTTACGTAGTACATTGCCCTTTTGTTATGGTTTGGATATGAGGTGTCCCCCAAAACTCCTGTGTTAATGAAGAAGGTGAAATTGTTAGATCATGAGAGCTGTAACCTAATCAGTGGATTAATCCATTTGATAGATTAATAATTTAAAGGGACTAACTGGGTGGTAACTGTAGGCAGGTGGGTGGGGCTGGAGGAAATGGGTCATTCGGTTCATATCTTGTGCCTGGCTCCTCTGCCCTCTCTCTGCTTCCTGAACAGCTTTCCTCTGCCATGCCCTTCTTGCCAGGATACTTCATCTCATCTCAGGTCCAGAGTAATGGAGTCAGCCAGCTACGAACTGAGACCTCTGAAACCATGGTCGATAAAAAAACTTTTCCTCCTCTAAGTTGTTCTTGTTTGGGTATTTTGGTCACAGAGATAAAAACCTGACTATCACACTCCTCAAATTCAAAGTCAGAATACTTATTTCAGTACCTCCCCAAAAGATAAATAATACCCATTACCTTAATGTTCAAAGAATAGACCATTATTTAATAACCTGTCTAGAAAACTTGAAAACATATAGGTTCTTTATTTTTCCTTCACTTCCCACATTAGGTCAAGATAATCACTCATTTTCTAATGCATGACACCCTAATTTTTTCTTCCATACTTCCTGTCACTAGGCCTTCCTTTAACTCTTGCCTTGTTAATATCACTTTTTTTCATTTATATAATTAAAGTTTATTCTCCTTCTGCACCACTCTTTATTCTATTTCCAGGCTAAATTCTCCAGAATTTCCCCTAGTGAAGAAACTAAAGAAACTCTCTTGGACATGGGTTGAAATTTACTTAAACATTATGAATTGCCTTAAAATTGTCCCCCTTTTTGCTTTCTACCTTCCTTTCACTCAGGAAACTTTTCACATGACTTTATGACTCTATGAATTGAAGATAATGTACAGTTAGCTTCATTTCATTATTAATGTAATTTCTTTCACCTGAAGTGTCTATTTTAGTCCATTGTCAATGTAAATTCTACAGATTCAGCATCCCTATTTTCAAAAACCCAAATCCGAAGTGCTCCAAAATCTGAAACTTTTTGAGCTCTGTCATGATACCACAGTGGAAAAGTCCACACCTGATTTCATATGATGGGTCAAAGTCAAGCTAGGTTAGACTAGTTTTTTTTTTTTTTTAAATATCCTTTAGAATTGCTGCCTAAAGTCTAGATAAGCACAAACCTGATTTTGTTTCCACAGGTGGAAAATTAGAGTATTAATGGAAAGAAGGAAGATTAGTAGTTGAGAATAAGAAAACGAATAAATGGGTTATGTAACGAGAGAAATCCAGTATTATATGAACACTCTGAAAGAGATTCAGAGCAAGAGATGGCATTATCTCTTAGCTCAGTTACACCAGATGCCTGAAGGGATGAAGCTTTATGTTTGTTAAGACCACTCTTGTTTTTGGAACTCAGTAAGTTGGACTAGAAGCCTGTAAACATGAGTAGTTTTACTCTGGGAGATTTATTTATACAATATGATAGGGGTTTTAGTAATGCAGCATTGTTTTTCAAGTTGTCTGTTCTTTTGATGTAAGGAATTCCTGTTTGAAGGCTAGAGGGTAGGCTGTGATATTGTGAAATAATATCCCAATGTATTCTCCCCCCCCCCCCACCTGGCATACAACTCCTGAAATCCTTGGAATCTTCACAATTATAAGTTGTCTTTTGATATGCTAAAGGGTTGATTGATGGCTGGCAGCCCCTGGGTAGTTTCAGGATGAGTGTTCTTAACAGAAAGACCAAGGCCAAATTAGAGGGTTGGGACTTCTAATCTGTCCCCCTTCCATTCTCCAGGAAGGGAGAAGAACTGTAGGTTAATTTGATCACCAATAACTAAGAATTTAATCAATAATGCCTATGTATTGAAGCCTTTGTAAAAGCCCCCGAAAGAGTAAAGAGAGCTTTCAAACATGTGGAGGTTCCTGGAGGGTGGTACGCCCAGACAGCATGGAAACTCTACACCTGTTCCTACATGCCTTGCCCTGTGAGTTCTTCATCTGTATCCTTTGTAATATCCTTTACAACAAACCATTATTCATTAAAACAAAACTAACAACAACAACAACAACAACAAAAATCTAACACTGGCCCAATACAAGCATTGTATAAAATTATAGTTCAGCTTATGTGCAGAGATATATGTGAAATATAAGTTACTTTTCTAGTTAAACTTGGGTGTTATCACTAATATTTTCTCAAAAAAAAAGCAAACCCCCCCCAAAACCAGAAATACGAAACACTTCTGGTCCCAAGCAATTTGGATAAGGGTTACTTATCCAAAACCTGTTTCATGTTCTCCAGAAAATTTTCTTTTACTGCTCAAAATAACATTAATTTTTCCCATTTCTAAATTACTATCATGCCTGTTAACAATACAAATGATTATATTAGAAAATTTCTCATGAATTTTCTCTGATTTCACCTCATTTGGTTTGCATGGGTACACTCACACTTGCTTCCCTAAGCAGCCTAAGTACTAGCACCTTAAAGGCTAGGTTTGCATTTATCTTATGTTTGGATCTATTGTGGCAATGAGACACAGCAAAGTACTCAGAATGTAATTTTATTTTATTTCATTTTATTTCAAACATTGTTATCAGTTATTGATGGACCTTTATTTATTTATATGTGATGCTGAGAATCAAACTCAGGGTCTCACTCATCCTAGGCAAGTGTGCTAACACTGAGCCACAATCCCAGCCCCTAGAATGTAATTTTAAATGGAGTCATTTAGTTAACGTTTAACATAAAATCTCCTACCCCCCATAGGATGTTGAATGAGATTGCTACAAAATGAAAAGGCAAATATAGAACTAGCAAGAATAACAACAATTGAATCTGTAGATGGCATCAAATTAAATCAAGAAAACAAAAAATTAATTTTGAGGAACCAAAACTAAAACTATTGCAATAAAACATTTATATTCACCTGTAGTTTGGGTCCAGGATCTTCACACGAAATATATACATTCCAGAGTGGCCATTGGGCCAATATATGTGATTATTATTAGAACTGTTGATAATCTCATATGGTTGACTTAAGTCTCCTGGTTTTCCAACAGCATAAGAAAAACAGGTCCTATAGTTCTGAACAAGATACAAAGACCAAAATCCTAAGAACATTTTCTGACTTTAACGAACAAAATTATATTCTAATATATTTTTCTTGAATAATTATTTAGAGGTGTAATGGCTAGTCTCTTCTATTCTACCATTGCAATGCTCTGTAGCATTTTTAGAGGCTACATTGGGAAAAACTTGTGAAAAGGGAAACTTAGTAAGAGCAAATGCTATAATTATTTTGTATTTAAAAATACAAATAAATCAACAAAGCATACAATCCTCAAAAGATTCTAATTTGGGATAGAAACTAATTTGCAAAGACACAATAGTGGAGTTGTTACATCCTTGGGTTCTTATCCTCCTTTGGGACTTCTATTTATTCCCATTATTATTAGTGTCTCTCTCTGGGGAGTATGTGTGTCTCAAGATAGACACTAAAAACAGTTCTCCCCCCACCCCCATTCCTGGCTTCCCTTTTCAAAGCACACATGAAACATCTATAATATATATCCTTGTTTCTGCATTCTTTTTGTTTTGTTTTATTTTATGGTGCTAGGGATTATACCTAGTGCCTCATGCACCCTAGGCTATGCTCTACCTCTGAGCTACACTCCCAGCCCTTGTTTTCTTAAATTTTATTTTGCCAATTTGCCTAAGCTGGCCTCAAATTTGCCATCCTCCAGCCTAAGCCTTCTGAGTAGCTGAGATTACAGGCATCCTCCATCCACGTCTGACTGCTTCTGAATCCCTTTGGGTCCTGTGTACTTTCTACCACTCCTGCTCTCTGGAAACTTCTTGTTTGAAGGAAACAAGAAACTTTAGTTTGAATGTGTATCCCAAAATTGGAAACCTGATCCCCTAATGCAAAGGTGTTGGGAGGTAGGGATAATGGGAGGTGTTTGAGTCATGGGGGTACCTGGCTCATGAATGGATTCATGTAATTACGGTGGGATTGGTTTTGTTATCCTGGGAGTGGATTCCTTTTATAAGAATGAGTTTGGATGCCTCTTGCTCACTGTCTTTCTTGACCTTGACCTCTTCTTTGCCCCCTCACCCTGAACCTTCCACCTTTGATGCTATAAGAAAGCCCTTGCAGGATGTTAACGCTATGCCCTTGAACCTCCCAGTCTTCAGAAGTGTGAGCCAATAAATTTTTCTTTATATTAATTACTCAGTTATAACAGCACAAAATGTACTAAGAGAATGGTCTTTTTCTTTTTTTTTTCTACTCTTCTTAAAGTATTTCTCTTCAATGAATAATTTCCCCTTCAACTGATCAGTCTGCTCTTACACAGTCTCAAAAGAACTTCCCCATGGCAACTCCATGTTATGATTAGATGGTGTTAATGATAAGCTCTGGAGTGAAACTTACTGCTTTATCTCCAGGCTGGCACACAGTAGGTGGCATATTTGTTGATCCTTAATTTGAAATGCTGTTAAAGTGTTTTATTTTGTTTTTAAATATTCAAGAGCTAGGTCTGCAGTCTGTGCCTCCAACCTCTTTCTCTGGACTTAGGTTGAATGACCTCTAATAATAGGTGTCTTAGGTTGGCTCTATCCATCCACTCAGAAACTTTCTCTGAGTGCTATTTGTTCATGGCTATTTGGTATGCTAGGCAACCATGCCCTAGTTTCTCTGGAGACCTTTCTATCAACTATGCCTCCTGGAGAGTTTTCTCAGAAAAAAAAAAAAAGGAAACTGCTTTATTCAAGTGTGAGGTACAGTTCTGATTATGTCTATTCTTACTTCCCTGGATATCATGAAACTATGAGGATATGGATACTTTATCTTACTTATTGTTACCTCCATTCTGATAATCAATTATTCTTCATTTTTTTTCAAGGAAATAAAATTGTTATCAAGGGTCTGTAGCTAATTTAACAGTACAACTTTAAATGAGAATTCTAGCATCACCTCTTCCTGAGAGTAGCATTTATGGATATTTGCCCCCCCCCTTTGTCTGCCCACAGTCATTATCAATAGAACATTGATTCCTTTTGGATGTCACTAGAGTGGGAGGGTAATTCCAAGTCCTTACCTTTCATTATAGAAGCTGACAGGCACATATTCTTACCCCTAGGACTTTGCTGGAATTGGGTAGCACAGGAATTTGAATTAAAAATGAGGAGATGCAATGGGAGTAATGTTTAGAGGTCATTCATCCCAGTGGAAGTGCCCTAACCAGGTTGAAAGAATTGTTTGAAGTAATGAAATTTGAGACTAAAATGCATTTCATGCAAGAATGCAATGGGTTAAGTCACTGAGTTAAAAGTAAACGCACAGGCTATCAGGGTGATGTTGAGAAGATTGCTTACCATTTATATTCCAGTAATGACAAGTATGAATTGAGCCAAGAACAGTTTGATTAAATGGAGCAGAAGGTCCAGCTGATGCTCAGCTGTGCATATACCACTGGCTGGTTGTCTTGGCTGTAGTTTCCCTCTTCATGTTAATGATATTGTGATATGAAAGATCAGATGAAATAAACAGCAATCAGGGGCAGAGAATGCATATGTTCTACTTCCACTTTGAGAAAGGTCTGGGAAAATCTTGGAAGATATTTGCATGATAAACAAAGGATGAGATCAGAAGGGGAACAGAACCAGGTTGTGCACAAGAGATTTGTATTGAGCTATACTGTCAAGAAATTTTTGGATAAAACAGATCTGTTATATATTGTCTGGTTTTAGCTAAGAGTCACTGTAAAGAATCCAAATGTTTTGTGCCATAACCCACCCTGTCTCGTGGTAATTTTTCCTGGAAGGAAACACTAAGGAAGCAGACTCTACGAGTTGGCTTCTGCACAGGGTAGTGTGAGCTGCAGAAGCTCTGAGAACACAGCCTGAACAACCTGTGCTGAGCTGGGGTGAGGAGTTAATTGTCACTGAGTGCCTGGAATACCAATTACCAGCACTAACCACCCAGGGAGGAATTTTTGAAGGGATGCTGCAAATAAGCTAGTGAATCTTTACTTTGATGAAAGACCAGATTTGGGTGTGGGGCCCTAGAATCAGGAGCCTCAATGGGTACAAATCATGATTAATTGTTCTAAGGTTTAGATAAAGATTGAAAAGGGTGTCAATCTATGGGTTTGCCATGAAGATGGGTGAATAACAGGTAACTGCTATTACAGACTAGCTTATATGGGAAATGGTTCCAGCCTTTTATGTACTTAAGATTGCACCCAGGGCTGGGGATGTGGCTCAAGTGGTAGCATGCTTGCCTGGCATGCTTGCGGCCCGGGTTCGATCCTCAGCACCACATACAAAGATGTTGTGTCCGCTGAAAACTGAAAAATAAATATTGAAATTCTCTCTCTCTCTCAAAAAAAAAAAAAAAAAAAGATTGCACCCAAAGAAAGACTGCTGTGTTTCTACAAGAACTGAGATGATTCTCATTCAGAGAACAACCATGTGCCTCGTAAATCTTTTGGGGTCAGAAAGTTTGCACTTTTATCTATCCTGGGTCATGTTATTTTATCATATATTCTTATTATAAACTTTGAATAAGTAACACTTACTGGATTTACCTGGTGGCATTTATTTCTTATTTTGCCTACATTTTGACATTCATCCATACAATGATATTGTGGATATAATATTCTATTTTTAACTCTGCTAAGTTTTGAAGGTAGCTAGGAACATAGACTATGATTCTCTGGTATTTACAGCAATCCCTTGTATAACTCCCTCTTTTCATACACTTATGTATTTACCCTCTGGTTTGTGAATTCCTTTTTAGAGGTGGGTATTGAAATCACACTGAAAATTCCTCTGCTTCCCTTCCTAGCAGGTCACTTTCTTTTATATAGGTGGGTCATTTTATAATTATTTTAATCCTAAGTGTCACTGCTAAAATTCTTAATTTTGTTCAATTTAATGAAGTATTATTATGTCTTGATAAAATGCAAATTAAATTATTTTAAAAAATACATCTTTTACCATTTCTTACCTTTGTCTACATTTCTACCATTGCAATCTCTAGCGCATTTCTAAAATAATGTTGGGTATAGATTAATGAAAAATAAGTGAAGGTCTCATTATTTTCTGGTGTCTATTAACTGGAAAAATACAAAACAGTTTATATTTTTTGATGAAGGTTTCTTCTGTGTCAACATTAGACTATCAAACTTCTTGTTTTACCAATTTGGTCAAAATAGGAGCCCATGAACATTACTGAAAGAATATGTGACCCTTGCTAAATTAAGATCATGAACTAGACATACATAATCCTAACTAAGCATTGCTGATAAGGACTTAACTTACCTTGTATCATTACATGTATTTTTTTTTTTGCATATAGACATCTCAGAGTCTATATGGTTTCTAATTCCCTACTGTGTTATTTAATAATGGGATACTGATACCTACTACTCTTTTTTGTGTCACACCTGATATCCCATTATATTATTAGATTCTTCTTGCTCCAAGTTATTGTCATTTCCCCCTTATTTTTCATTTGAAATCTCACTTAATCAATGTCCCCTTGTCTTATGAATTGCACTCCATTCCTAGCCAATGACTTCTGAGTCTATTATTTTCAGCCATGGTCAAAACTCAAGATCCATCCTGTATTATATGTTTGTAGCCAGCAACTCTGAACATATTTTCTCCCTTTACTTCTTAATCTCCAACATTAACTTGGAAGAATCTGTGAAAATGACATTTTTGTTTATGGGTCTCAGTTTGCAAACCCGTTGCACTCTCCTCTGAGAATTCGCAATCCCTAGGGCTGCTTTTATGCAAGTGTCATCTATTCTTGCAGAAGCAGGACTGTGTAGCAGTCAGTGAAGCCTCAAAAATTGTAAGGTTCTCTATTTCATTTTAGGCATACATTTAAGGAAAAAGCACCCCTGATCGCCCTGTTGACTTAATATACAGTGATACCCTTCAGTTAGAGTAGCCTTGTTCACCAGCATGGAACTAGTCTTTGCATGTACCTGCTTTCTGTAACACACACACACACACACACACACACACACACACACACACATACACACACTGAATCCATCCTTTTTGAGGTGAACTTTATTTTTCACACAGCAGAAGTGAACATTTAGGGCCTGGACTGGGCCTTCCAAAATCTTTCTAGATTGTAAACTACTATTTCAATGTTTTCTTTAATTAGTTCCCAGAACATTAGTATCACCTGGGAACTTGTTAGAAATGCAAATAATTTGGGACCCACCTCCTACTGCTGAATCAGAAAATCTGGAGGGGGGACCAAGCAATCTACTTTAATAAGTCCTCCGGATGATTCTGATATATACTAAAGTTTGAGAGACAAGCACCATTTCATGCTGATTGAGGCAAACTCCATGACTGTTAATTACCCAGCTGGTTCATTACTTCAGTGGAGTATGCTATTTTCACAAAATCTTAAAATGTTTAGGTGCCCATTGTGAGAATTTTGAGGATAGAGAAAGTATCATTTACATCCATCAGTTTCATACCTCTGGAAACCTTTCAATCAAAAGTCAGGAGGATAAGTTTTGTTTGAATTGGTTCCATTACTAGTTAGTTGCTTATGGTGTTTGGGTAGAATGAAATCTTTGCAACGAAAAGATGATCTATAGTTAATTCATTAGATTTATAAACATGTATTGAGCACCTGTAATGGGATAGATGTTGAGATACAGCAGTGTAAACAAAATTCCTTTCCTTCTTGGGGCTAACTTTTTTGTTGGGAAGCCAGATAGTAAGATACAAAAGTAGGCTGTATAATGTTGTAGGGCAGGTCCTAGATGGCTATAGGATCCCTCGTTGAGGCTTCCTGCAGGCTGTTTTTAGTATGTAGCCAAGGTCATGAATACTCTGATTCAGCATATGTACTCAAGGCCATACACATTTGCTTGTGAGCAGGTGCTCACTTATGTACACTTCTTTGTCTGGCCTGCACATGAAAAAGGCTTTTGGAAGTGGCTGGGGATGGGATGCTGACTAGAGGCACCTCTGAATAAAGCATGTCTACCAACCCAACTGTGCCTAGACTCCTTTTTCAACTGCTGGAGCCCCAGACGTTCCTTTTCAGGTCTGAGCCTCAACCAGACAACTGGCATAGTCAGCAGGATCTTCTGCTGGTGAGAGATGCATCAACTCTCTCAGACAGAGGAACCTGTGGCTCCTGAACAGCGTGTAGCACTTGGTTGCCACAGTCCTATTAGTATGGAGTCCTGTGGAGAGTTGGGATATGGTGGATGGGTTCCCTGTGAGCGTAGAGAAGGTTTTACACGCAGTTAGCTCTTGTCTATAAACAAGCAATCAGAAGACAAGTGGATTAAGTTTTTCTGATTGCCCTGTGATGAACATGGACCCAGCAGAGTGGGCTGTGTAAGGACTGGTGGAGCCCAAGATCTGACCCCTGGCCAAGGAGAAAGGTGGCAGTGGTGGTGCAGACTGGATGGAGAAATGGCCTAAGGAGCCACACAGATGACTGCTGGGGCCATGGATGTTTCTTATAACTCTGAAAGCAAAAACTTATGCAGCTTTATGAGAGACTGCCAAAAGTAGGGAGCTATAAGATAAAGAAGAGGCCTTGAAAACTGGAGTGTGGTTCCTGGAGGAGGATCTCAGTACTTTGAAAATACCCCCCAGCTTTCCTCATACTGACTGAGTAAGAAGACTAAGAAGACGAGGAGGAGGGGGCCTAACACCTGTAAGCACAGCCCGTGGTAATGCATAAAATGAAAACAACAGCAGCCAATGGCTCCCATGGGCAGCCACTGGTAGGGCTGGCCCGGGTAACCAAGTTCACCGTATTTCTGCCTGTCAAGCAGAGTTGGTGGACTTAGGAAAATAATTTGGGCAGAGATCAGGAGAGCCCCTGGCTGCTTTGTTACTATGCCTGTGAGATTTAGGCACATTATGTGTAGTGCCTTAAAAATGGGAGGTTAGAAATTCTCCTTGCAGCAGAGGTTATAAAACAGTAAATGCCAAAGAGGCATTTAGAGGGGCCAAGAGAGCCCAGATAAGCTAGGAGCCAGCAGGAACAAAAGACTTCAAGAGGTGCTAGGGTCTGTCACTTAGGTAGAACCAGAAACCTCCATAATTTGGAGGTAAGGCACCTATCCTGTCTAGTGATCAGTACACTGATAGCTCCAGCCATGGAAAACTGTCTGTGTGGGCAATGGTGGCTGTGGAGCCAAAGACAGATACTATCTGGTTTAATACCAGTACAGGACAAAATAGCCAGTGAGCTTAGCTACATTCTGTCTGGATGATGGTAACAAATGAAGTATCCCCCATAATGATAGGTACTGACAGCTATGCTGTGTAATGGGGGCAAGTTCTATGGTGAGAGCTCTGGGATCTAGGCCACCAGGAACACACAAGGGGCTATAGAGCATGTTATTGGCTCCCTAACTATCCTGGGGAATGATGAAGCAGATGTTTTAGCTAGAGTACAGTGGTTAGAATGGGTACTTCCCATTGACCTAGTGGCTTGGTTGTACCACAACTTACAGCATGCAGATGTGATAAACATGTGGAATGTAGTCAAACAATGGGGCCTGCCTTTAATGTGGAATGCTCTGGTGGAAGCTTACCAGGCACGTGGTTTGTGCTTAGGAACATCCACACCCTTGATGCTTTGGAGCTGCAAATGGCCAGCTAATGCATGGATGCGTCTCCTTGACATGATGGCAGGCTGACTACATCAGCCATTTATTGAAGTCAGAGGAGGCCATGTTTGCCTTGACAGCAGTTGGTATAGCCATAGGCTTATTGCTTGCCTGACTTAGTAGCCAAATGAATTAGCTTACTATGATTTGTGCCCTGACAATGTTAATGACCTTGTAAGACTGGCCTATCACAATAGAGAGTGATCAAGATACCCATTTCATGGGTCAGGATATAAAGTAATGGACAACTCAGTTACAGATTTAATGGAAGCTTCTTGTCCCATATCACCCACAGACTGAAGCATGATAGAAAGACATGATTGCCTGCTTAAGCGAGGACATAGGAGTTCAGTCAACCCACCTTTTATGAAGGGGCAGGTATAGTCTCTCTTCACAATTGTGTGAGCTCTGAATGAGCATCCCTGAT
Source organism: Ictidomys tridecemlineatus (assembly GCF_052094955.1). Taxonomy (NCBI): domain Eukaryota; kingdom Metazoa; phylum Chordata; class Mammalia; order Rodentia; family Sciuridae; genus Ictidomys; species Ictidomys tridecemlineatus. Next base: position 54,974,893 of record NC_135486.1, read on the forward strand.
GAGGGGGACCAATCCTGTGGAGGCTTTGTTTACACCACACAGTGACCCTAATACAGGTCCAGGTGACAACAAAGGATGTTATACTTAAGCCTGGGTTTGGGAGGCAGGGGATGTTCTTTTACCTGCTCCCATTGGATTGAATAGGGGGTAAATTGTGAATTGGATATAGTCCTGGACAATAAAGCTCCCCCACTTTGTTGGATAGCCCTGTTAGCCCCATAGGAAAAGGGCAACAGGTTGGGTGTAATCTTGTGACACCATGGGTGATTAGTGAATGCCCCCTGCCCCGCACATATGACTTGGCCAGGTCCCACAGATGAGACATAGATTTTCAAGGGCATTTTTAAAAATTTTCCTTTGGCCAATTAAGGATTCCCCAGTGCTGGTGCACATAGAACCTGTTGAAGTTCAGGACAAAGCTGTATAAGTGTGGTAACACCTGCCCAGCAAAGCCACCTCAGGCAGCATTTGTGCTCTCCTGAAACTGAAAACTGGCATGAATTCTCCCTGAAGGACATGATTTATCTATATTAGTACCTGTAACTTTGTCCTTTTGTCCATAGGTATGTTCTTGCCAATACTATTGGGAACTGGACACATGCCTACGCCAGAATAGCACACATCTCTGCCTGCTGGGTATGCATTAAAATGCCTATGAGTTCTATTGCCAGAGTACCCTGGTGAGTCCAGATTATGTCTCTTGATGGTTGGATGTGCCTGGGAAAGACTTGCATTGTCACCTCAATATGGGATGAAACTGGTAATGGTTGTTAGTATTTCTAAGTGCAGCTCATATTTTTGTTGTGTCCTATAGGAAGCAGGGTTCTACTTTCTAAGAGATAATTGCAGAAGACATACACATATAGATTGTATGGCAAGGAATATTAAATGGCTGTATTATATGGCAGGCCCAAGATGGCCCTCACTTCTGGAAGGCTATGTTTTAGTACATAGTCAAGGACATAAACATTTGCTTGTGAGTACTTTTGTAACCTATTGGCAATGTGCCTTCTTTGTCTGGCCTGCATATTAAAAGAGGCCTATGGAAATGGCTCAGGGGAATGGGAGCTGGTAGGGGATGCTGCTGTCTCTGAATAATGCATGTCTGCTATCCCTACTGTACCTTGTATCTTCTTTCAGCTGTGGGAGTTCCAAACCTTCCCTCTTAGATCTGAGCCTCAACTTGACAAATGTGTCAGAGAGTTGTAAATGTTCATCATATTAAAGAAAATAGGGAAGGGAAACATAGGCTGTCATGGGATTGATTTCAGTAGGGTATCCAAGTAAGTCCTTGTTGACTACTTGATTTTTAAATAAAAAAATAACTGATCCCCAGCATGGCAGTGGTGGTGGGAGACAGGTAAAGGAGGTAGGTTGTCTTTTTTGGGGGTGTGGGTACCGGGGATTGAATGCAGGGGCACCAGACCACTGAGCCACATCCCCAGCCCTATTTTGTATTTTATTTAGAGACAGAGTCTCACTGAGTTGCTTAGTGCCTCGCTTTTGCTGAAGCTGGCTTTGAACTCACAATCCTCCTGCCTCAGCCTCCAAGTAGCTGGTATTATAGGCATGCAATACAGAATCGACAGAAGATAAAACAAATCAGAGTGTTTTTAAAATAAGAGAAAATAGATTCAAAGCAAATTAAAATCCAAAGTGTTTCCACAAAGATTTTGTTAAGGGCAAATTTGTGATTTCCAGATAGATGTTTTTCTTACCTCTGGTCCCCACACATCTTCTAATGGGACGTCCTTGTTAAGCTCTGTCATTGTCTTCCAAGTCTGTGCTTCATTTAAACAACCACTCTGTCAAAAGATGACATATATATGGATATTTTAAAGTTTTCATTGTCAATTTATTACTAAGTATCTAATATATTGTGATGCCACTGAAAATTTTATGTTTTTAAAAACTTTCATTATGTATTTGCTTGCTGATGTACAAAGGAACAACTAACTTTAGTATCCTTGAGTTGGAGGAATTTCTTAAACTCACTTGTTAATTCTGAGTGTTTCACATGAACCTCTGTGCTACCTGTGAATAAGACAGTTTTCTCCCTCCTTTCCAATTCTTATAAGTTTTATTTATTCTTTGCTGCTTATCCTTTACCATATTACAAAGATTTCCAGGAACAATGTTATATAAAAATGGTGGCATAGCCACCCTAGTTTCGTTCCTGATTTCAGAGGGAGGCATTTCATTTTCACCATTAATATAATGTTTGCTATATTTTTTAAAAATTTTATTTATTTTATTCATTTAGATGTTGATGGACCTTTATTTTTTATTTATATGAGGTGCTGAGAATTGAACCCAGTGCCTCACACATTTGAGGCAAGCGCTCTACCACTGAGCCACAACCCCAGCCCTGCTATAATTTTTTTTAATCTAAATTTTATTAGGTTAAGAAAGTTATTATTCATTTTATAAGCTTTGTTGTAAAAAATAATGTTATGTGTAGATAATAAATTCTTAATTGCATAACTTTTCATCAAATATTACAATGATCTTATGCTCTTTCTTCTTTATGCTTTTGAATTTGATATACCAAATCCATTTTCAAATGATATATCATCCATTCATTCATTTGTGAAATAAATAACATTTGGTCTGGATGTATTGTTCTTTGATATATTTCTGGGTTTGATTTACTAATGTTTTGCTTTGGTGTTTTGTATGCGTGTTTATGAGTCAGACTGACCCATAATTCTCTCTTATTTTAAGATTCTTAGCAACTCCTTGTGGTTTCACAAAATGAATTGGAAAATCATCTCCAGCTCCCATTCTCTGGAAAATATATTGTGATGCCACTGAAAATAAAGCTGAAGAAATTTTTCCTTAAATGTTTGATAAATTTCATCAGAAAAGACTTATAGGCTTGGAGTTTTCTATTTTTTTTTTCTTGTAACAAGATATTTTAGTAGGTTGTATTTTTAAGGCATTTGTCTATTTTATCTACTTGTTCTTGTAAGATTTGTTGACATAAATGTTTATAATAACCTCTAATACATTTTTAATGTTTATAACATTTGTAGAATTTTCATTTTACTCCTTATATTAGCTATTTATAATCTTTTCTCCATTTTTGTTGGTGAGTTAATTTTATTAGTTTGTTTAAAGAATCAATTTTTGTCTTTGTGACTACTTTATCTTATATTTGTATCGATTTTATTAATTTGAGGTTTTTCCCTTTTTTTTCTTTTGGTACTAGGAATTAAACCCAGGTGTGCTTAACCACTGAGCTACATCCGTAGCCCTTTTTATATTTTTATATGGAGACAGGGTTTCACTGAGTTGCCTACTGCATTGCTAAATTGCTTAGCCTCCTGAGCTGCTGGGATACAGGTGTGTACCAGCATGCCCAGCTTAATTTGTGTTTTTAACTTTATTATTTTTTTTCTTTTACTTTTTCTGAGCTTAACTTTCTAATGTTTTTCTAACTTCTTGATGTGACTGTTTAATTTTTCAGATTTTCCTTTCTAACACACACACATAAGCCTATCCATTTTCCCTTGCACATGACTGTAGATAAATCCAGTGAGTTTTGATATTTGCTATTTTCATTATCATTAACTCCCAGACATTTTCAATTTCCATGTATTTTTTGATGTCTGGTTTATTTCATATGTATGGAAATTTCTAATTCTTTTTTGTTATTGATTTCTAGTCAGAATATATACTATGTAATATCAATCTCATTCAATTTCTTGAGATTTACTTTAAAGAGGACATATGGTTAATTTTTATAAATGATTTGTGGGTGCTGGGAAAGAATATGTATTCTGAAATAGTTGGTACAGTGTTTTAGTCTATTAGGCCAAGTTTGTTAAGCATGTTGTTCAAACCACCTCTATTTAAAATTTTGTCTCCCATGCTGCAATAGTTACTGAGGAAGTTTGGTTAAAATTTTCTATGATGTTTGTTGGTTTGTTAATTTCTAGTTATCTCAATTTTCTATTTATATGTTTTAAATTAATACAATTATAAATGTAAATAAAAATTATACATCTCAATTAGAATTGTCATAGATTCCCAGTGAGCTGAACCTTATTTTTATTTTGAATAGCACCCTGGTAGAAGTCTGGTGCAAATCTGATGTAAGCCTAAGTGCAAGTCTGTTCATCACAAATTTTCTCAATTTTTGTCTAAAAATGTCTTTTATCACATTTTTAATCAAAATAATTAAATTTTCATTTTATTGTGGTAAAATATATATCATTTATCATTTTCACAATTTTTAAGCATTCAATTCAGTGGCATTAAGTACATTCATATTGTTATTCTAACCATCTAGCTCCAGAATTCTTTTCATCTTGCAAAACTGAAACTATACAATTTAAACAAATCTTCATTCCTTGCTCCCCATGGTGGCTGGCAACCACCATTCTATTTTCTGTCTCTATGATTTTTGACTACTGATAATACCTTGTACAAAATGTATGATATGTCAAGGTCATTGTACTGTCATGTATAACTAATTAAAACAAATTTTAAAAAAAGAAGAAAAAATTCCTTGTACAAATTGGATCATACATTATCTGTTCTATGACTGGCTTGTTTCATTTAGCATGATGTTCTCAAGGTTCATCTATATTGTAGTGTATATGAAATTTTCTCTTTTTTCAAAGGTGAGACCATATTCCATTTTGTGTGTGTGTGTGTGTTTGTGTGTGTGTGTGTATGTCACATTTTCTGTTGATGGCATTGGATTATTTCTACTATTTGGCTATTGTGAATAGTGCTGTTTATACGTTGTAATGTAAATATTTGAGTCTACTTTCAATTTGTTTGTTTATATACCTAAAATTGCTGGATCATATGGTAATTCTAGTGTATTAAGGCAATAATCTAGATATTAAGGATACTTATTATTTCTAAGGATTTTAATTGTCAGAGAGGAACAATACTTATATCTCTCTATATTAATAATATATCTTTATTTATATCCAAATCAATATCCAGTACATTATGGGTTTATGTTTTATTTAACTCAATTCAGATGTTTTTGGTACTGGGGATTGAACCCACAAGTATTTTACCACTGGGCTATATCCCCAGTCGTTTTTATTTTTTTTTGTTTTGAGACAGGGTCTCAATTAAGTTACTGAGGCTAGCCTCAAACTTGCAATCTTCCTTCCTCAGTCCCCCGCCTCCCCCCACCCCCGCTCCAGTTGCTGGGATTACAGACGTGTACCACTGTGCTTTGCTCAAAATCAGAATTTTTGTTTTACTTCTTCCATCTTACATATGTATCTCTTTGCTTTCATACTAAAACACTTGGTGAGGAATGAGAATATTGAAATATTCCCTAATTACAGGTTTGTTTTATATTACATATTTCACACTTCAAAATAACAATACAAATACTGCCTCCACCATCATGGTTATTGAAGCAATTAAATCTTCTCTAGCTCATGTTATTCAAATTCTCCTATACTATATTTTATAATTATACCATATCTATGTTATCAAAGAGTACATCCATCATACACTATACTCTTTCTCTACGTTTTTTCCCTTTTTAATTTTCCTTTCCTCATTTTGTTTTAGTTTTCAGGTAATTCTGTATTTAATACTTTTCTCTAGTTCTTAGAATATCTTTGAATCAACAGTAATTTTGGTTATCTGAAGCTTATTATTTAGTAACTTCCTCAGGAAGGGCTAATTGGAGTAATATTTCCTGAGTTTCTTACATGTTAATTATATTTAGTCTGTGACCTTTATAGTGTAGATCACTTTTGCTTGATATAAAATCCTTGGCTAAATTTACTTTCTTTTGGTGTCTTAAATATGTTACTACATTTTCTCCCAACATAAAATATTGCTAAGAATGTCTTATGGTAATCAAACTTTTTTCCAATTATTTCATTTTGTGGCAAAATACACATAACAGAACTTACTGCTTTCATTTTTAAGTGTACAGTTCAGTGGCAAAAATAAAACTCTATACTAATTAAACAATAAGTCCTCATTTCCACCTCCCTGTAGCACTTGGCAACCACCACTTTACTTTCTGTCTTTGTAACTTTTGACTACTCTAAATATAAGTGAAATCAGGTAGTATGTGTGGTATTTTTTTTTTGTGACTGTTTGTTTCAATTAGCATTATGTTTTTAAGATTCATTGAACTTGTAGCATGTGTGAGAATTTCCTTCCTTCTAAGACTGAATAGTATTTCACTGCATGTGCAGTTTACATTTTGCTTATCTTCTTTTCAGCTAATGAATATTTGGGGTAGGTTTCACTTTTTGGCTCTTGTATACAGTGCCATTATAACATGAGTGTACAGATGGATCTTTGAGACCTGTAAGTGATCAGCAGTCAGATATAGGTTAGGATAAGGCAGAAAGATGGCTATTTTAAGTTGTTATGACAATGTCTAGGAATAACTCTTGAGGAAGTGAGATATAGGCATTGGCAAGACAGGAGCAGGAGAATTAAACTATGCAGCTTAAACTGGATAGAAAAAGAAGGGAAGAAAAATGAGAAAGGAAGGCAAAAGGTACAATATAGTTATGTCTAGTTTATGTGAGGAAAAAGTAAAAGACTTAGGAGCATTGGGAATAACAATGAAAGAGCTAAAGAATTGGGGGTTGAAGTCAGAGGCTGGAGTGTTTAAATTTAGGTGCTATTTTAATAGGAGGAGCTATCTCTGTGGTGCTGCCAATAATAAACCCCAACCCTCAGAGTTTACACATTAAAAGTTTAATTTATTTTTATTATACATAGCCCAATGCAGATGTCTCTGGTTAGATGGTTGTGAATTGGGAACCCAGGCTTTTTTTTTTTTTTTTTTTAAATCTAGTGGCTCCTTGAAGTTCCTCCACTGGATTATTTTTATAACGCTCTGATCTATCCTATCCTTAATTATTGTTGTAACATACTGTTATAAGATTGGAAAAACAAAGGTTAATGGAATTCCTTCTTAATTATTTCATCTGGAAACAACACACATAATTTCTGCACATATTTAAGTCATGAGAACCTCTCTTATGTCATCATTTAAATGCAAATGGATCTGGGAAGTGTAGTCCCTGTTTAGAAAACTTTCCAGCAATACCCTTGTGTGATGGATGACAGAATTAGAAGTCAACCATAATTGTTTTCAGGGCATGAGAAAAAATAAGTTCTGAGTATATGACAACAGCAAGCAGGGGTAGGACAGATGTCAACTGGTTGGTGGGAGCCTCAAACAAACTGGAATATAATGATAAACCAATGATACCATGAGTTAGGGAGAGCATCAGCTCCACACCTCACATTTAAATATATGGGGTAAGAGAGAGCAAAGGGATATTCTCTCAGGAGATTCTACTGAAGAAGGATGGAAGAGCACTTAACCCTAAGGTATAATGAAAAGGTTTGAGAAGGAAGAGAGTAATGGGATTCTGAGCCAAGGTAATAGAAGATTACAGTAGTTTAAGGATGAGACTCTGAGGAGGAAGTAAGGTAGAAGGTAGGACATGTTGAACAGTATAGGAGGAATGTGTGGTTAAACGGATTTATTTGGTTACATACTGCAAGACAATAAGTTCTTACAGTATTCTGTAGTTCAGGAGCTCAGTTCTCTTGGCTGCCATGTAGGTAAGTTGTACCTCTTGGATATTAAAGTGTTTGATAGAGAAGAAGACCAGTTTGGAAGGAGTCATTCCTGGTTTTGTTTGAGCCTGATATCTCTGGGCAATCTTAGGAATCAATGCTGATAACTTCTGCAGGGGTTCTTTCATGATGAGAAACCTTCAAGGGCTAAAAGACCCACTCAGGGAGATAAAGTATGGTGAGTGAGAGTTGTAAGGCCTCTCTGCCATGTCCCTACAAATTGAAAGGATAAAATAAGGGAAATTCACAGAGAAGGCTGAGATTAACTGGTCATGGAGGATAGGAGATGGAAAGACATTGAAACCAAGGTCAGAAGGGGCAAATGATGCAAAGAAGTTAAGAAATTTGAAGCCTGAGATTCTCCATTTGATTTAGCACAAATGTGACAAACATCCCACAGCCGAAGTTTGATCCATTAAACATTAAATAGAGTTTGGAGAGAAAAGAAAATACTCATATATAATTGCATCACTCTTGTATAAACATTATTTTTTCCTTACTCCCTTATATGTGTTTTATATGACAATACATTTCATAAATAAAATTTTAGTTGTCGATGAGTTTAATATAGAAGTGATTTTTTTTGACCCACTGCGTTCTGGTTCTATTTCTTTAGATCTTTTACATATGGATTTAAAATAGAAAGACATGTCTAATTACATGCTAAATCCTGTTTAAATTCAAAGATATCATACCTGCTTCATAGTTTTAGTGAAACTATAGTCATGCCTGCCATGGATTTCCCACAATATGAAATTTACTTGGATATCTTCAATAAAGCCATTATCATCAAATCTAAAAGAAAGATCAAAGACAAAAACAATAATTAGTGTGAAATAGAGGAGTTAGGAGTCCTGGCTTTCAAGTCCAATGGGCACAAGTTTGAATCCTGTCTTTATCACTTATTAGCTTTGTGATCCTGGGAAAGTTATTAAACTCTTGAAGCCTCAGTTTTTCTTATCTGTCAAATACTAGTGCCTGTTAAAATAGGTCTATTTTAACAGATGAATGAAATCACAGGTATTATTCAAGATAAAAAACCCTAACAATAAATTAATATAAAATTGTAGCTACAAGTTCCTTTTGCTTTAGTAAGGACCATATGTTGACAAGGGTAGCTGAGGCCTGCTGCCTAAGACGGGAGGTGAGGAATGGAGGGGAGAGCAAGGCAAATATCCCTGAGGTCATTTCATTTAAAAAAAAATTGACAGTTGCCTATTACACATTAGAGAATGAAATCACAGAAAGACTATGAGCACTGAGATGTTGTATATTTCCCAGGAGAAACTAGCTGGACGATGTGACTGAGTCTCAAAGGCTCAGCAAGGCTACCCCCTGAGTGGGGCTAGTCTCTACCAGCAGTAGACACCAGCACAGCTCTACATGAGCAGGATACGCCTTCCCTAATTCTGGGTCTGGGTACACAAGCCCAGCTGGGCTTAGAATATTTCCCTGAGACTCTGAGTTTTCAAAGAGATGTGGTTTTCAAAGATTTTTTCCCCCCTTACTACCAAGTAAATATAGGGCCTCAAGAACAAAGCTAAGGTGAAATTATTGATAAAGCCATACCTTAGCATACTAGAACTGGTGACTGTAAAAATAGTTATATGACTTTTTTCTCCATCAGTTATTGCTCATATTTCTGAAGGAAATTGTCCCCTGACCCTTTGGATGGAATTTTCACTTAGGATGTTGGTCTCAGCACTTTCTTCTAGGCTATCAAATTTTGCAGTATTGCCTCACTTTTTGATATGATTTCTCATTTGACAGTTCTGTGCAATTCACAGAAAATAATAGGTCCTTGACAATGTCTCCTTTTTCCCCTGTCCAAATCATCTTGTAGTTGTTGTGGCTGGCTTTCAGATCTGCTATAAATGGCTATCATTCAAGCCTGGTTATAAGAAGCAGTTATTAATCTATTCTCACAAATTGGGTGAAAAAAGTTTAAGTGTCAAAAAGTGATATCTTAGAAGCTGTTTTTTTTATTTCCATATTAATTAGTTTTGAGAAATCATAAAGAGATTAATTCAGAAGGTCAGTACTCAAACAGGCATGACTAGCTAGGAACTGCGTATTGGTGCTTGACTTCTTGGTGTCAGAGGAGGGTCACAGAGAATTCTGAAACTCTAAGCTCTGGAGTGTTTCCAGAAAAAAACCTATGGACACACACACACACACACACACACACACACACACACACACACACACACACACACACACTTTTGTAGTTTCAGAGTTGGGTTAGGATTAGCAAAGTTTTAATTCTAGCAGCTTTTGAGGAGAAGGATTTTTGTTTTATCTTCTGAAAATCATGAGGTTCTTGACATTACGAACTGGTTGCAAAGCCATGTTTTACTTAAAAAAAACAAGAAGGGCTGTGGCTGTGGCTTAGTGATAAAGCTCTTGCCTAGAACATGTTAAGCACTGGGTTTGATCCTTGGCACCACATAAAAATAAATGAACAAAATAAAGGTATTGTGTCCATTAAACAAACAAACAAACAAACAAAAAACAAACAAATAAATAAATAAATAAAATAAAAACCGATTTGGACCATGTTAACTGCCAACTCTCACAAGAGCAATGAGCTATAGTGTCATCTAGTGGCAATAATGATGCATTGCATGAGCCATAATTTCTGGGTTTATAATGATCTTTGATAATGTTTTATTTATTTCATTTTTGAGAATACATGACAAAAGTACTTGCCAATGTAAGTATTGTTTCTGTTCATTAATGTTCATTAGTGTAAAATAGAATACTAATGAAACCTGAAAAATTCAGAAATGCACAGTTTGGGCTTATTTCTGACAATTGATAATATTTTCACTACAGTAGTTCCTCTTTTGGTATTGAAGAAACCTCGCTGTTGATTTACATTCATTAGACACAAACTTTGTGGATATCCCATTATATTCACTATGTCTTTTATTTTCTGTATTTGGATGCTTTAACATCTTGGACTTTGCTGACACTGGAGGGATTACCTAGGGTTAGCCTGTTCCTAGCAATAAAAAAAAACAACCTTCCAGGAACTCTCAAATGCGGGCCAAGCAATCTATACCGCATACCCCCAATCACCTCTATCCTTCAAGCTGGATGTATGATCCAACTGGGATAATTTGTGTTCCCAGTGGGGTCACATTCCCAGGACTTGTTTCGAATCTTATTAGCATTTAATGGTAAATTTCATTATCCTTTTATCTGTAAAATTCTGCCCAACCTTGTTCCTGAGCCATTCTCTCTTAGCCTGTGGACTAATAATTTCCCAGTGGTCACAGTTCCACTGATTCTCAAAGCTAATTAATTAATTAGCACCTGAATTTATGTCTGACGAATACCTGGTTGAATACTCTGTTTGCATCTGTGTTTTGCTGTAATTCAATATATCTGGACACTAAGCTTTATTCATCTGACAGTAGTTGGCCTCTAATATTTGGTTGATTATCCTAGGAGAATTGGAAGCAAAAAGCTCTATCAAGTTATTTTGAGTAGCAGAGACACGAATAAGTTGTCTTTAGAAAAAAGTGCTACTGCAACTCCAAAATAGTGCTGCTCCAATAGTCTATTCTCAACTTCAACTTCTTCCATCATCCATATGTCCTTGACCTCTTAGAGACTGCCAGTTTCCCAATCCTCCCTTCCTCGAGTGGCAGTTCCCTCCAACACTCTTGTCACCGGCTCCTTACTCAGTCAGGATCTCAGGTTATCTGACCCCCTCTCTGACCAGCTTCCTAAATTCACTCATGTCTTCTTCTTCCTCTTGTAATCAACATCTAAACCAAACCTTGGTTGTTATAATATGACTTCTTTAGAAAGTCAGTATCCGTGGGGATTGGACCCATTCAAGAGATCTTACCTCAACTGTGCCTTTGATGCTCTCCTGTAATCTTTTGACTGGTCTTTCCTCAGCCCCTTCTCATAGTATCCTTAGTAACCTTTGACATCTTCCTCAGGGCCCCTCCTCAATGCCTCCCCTTTCTCAGTTTGTAGAGGACTCTCCTTTCTACGTTATATGAGGAAGCTGAGGCTATAGGACATGATCTTTCTCAACTCCTGCATTCTTATCTCCAAACCAGTCAGTTTTTACATTCATTTTTACTATCCCCCACCGCAAGTCTTAAAGGATGAGTTCTTCCCCTTTTAACCTTGATTTTTGGCTTTTGATCCTATTTCCTCAGTTTTTTCATGGGCCTTGCTCCTATAGCACGTTTTAATTATGAAAATATTTCAAATATGCAGAAAAACAGAAAATAATGTAAAAATCATTACATCTCATTTCTACCCATGTTTTCTGCTTTACTTACATGCAGGGACCCATGAATCCTATGTAGTATTACATTTTGGATTTGAAAACATACACAAATGATATTACATTTTGTCTACTCTTCTCCATTCAATATTAGGCTTTGGGATACAGCCTTTGAAGTTTCTAGTCTCTTATTTTCTGTTTTTCTCAGCATCAGCTCCCTCTTTACCTTTTAACTTGAACTATGGCATCTGATTTTCCTCTCTCACAAGCTTCCTAGTTCATGTACTCTAACTAATTATATAATTTATCCATCTACTCTTTCATTAATGGGCTTTTAGGTTGTTTCCAAATTTTCACTAATATGAAAAAATTTTCATCTATGTACAGTGAAAATATGAAAAGTCTTATATATGTAATGTCTTTCACTTTTGCCAAAATGCTTTTCAAAGTGGCTATAGTAGCTATCTAAGAGTTTTTATAATTTACACAAATGTTTTAGAGCAGCTCTACAGAGGAATTTCCATTGTTCTACATTCCTGGCAATACACAATAGAGTAAGATTTTAGTTTTTTTTTCCATTCTGATGGATGTGAACTAGTATGTTATTTAAAATTTTTCATTTTGTTGATCACTAAAAACATCTTGCAAAGAGTTAAGTTTGCAGGCCTTAGAAAACCAGACTTGCAAGGTTAACCCTTGGGTGGCATCTAGGAATTTGGATTTTGGGAGGGTTCTCTCCATTCCTTTGTGGTTTACTATGTTATTTACACTTTAACAATTTATCTTTTTTACTTTGTTTATGGTATATTTAACTATAGATGAATTTTGCATTGTGGCAAAATATAACATAAAACTTTTCATTTTAAATGTTTTTAAGTGTATGGTTCAGTGGCATTAAGTACATTCACATTGTTGTGTTACTATCATCATCATCCATCTCCAGAACTTTTCATTTTGCAAAATGAAATAACTAAATTACTCCCTATTCCACTTATCTAAATAACTAAATATCTCCCATTAATCAACTCCCTAGTCCACTTATCTCTCAACCCTGGCAACCATCATTATATTTTCTGTGTCTGTGAATTGACTTCTCTAAATACCTCCTATGAGTGGAATTGTACAGTACTGTTCTTTTGTGACTGGCTCACTTCACTTAGCACAATGTCTTTAGGATTTTCTAGTGTTACTACACATAGTCAGAATGGCAATTATCAAGAATACAAGTTACAATAAATTGTTACAAGCTGTCTGTGGGCTGTGTGTGGACTATTTTGTGCATAGTAGCCTCCTGAGGGGATAAGTCTGGGACTGGGAACTCCCTGAGGCACCCCACAGGAATTGACTGCCTGATGCAGGTGAACTTCCCCCTCAAGGTCTGCCTAAGATCCCACACAGCACCTGAGATGGGTGTGACTTGCTGAGATGTCAATCTGCTGGCTGCAAGACGTCAGGAAGCAAGACTCCGCCCTTGAAACTTTATCCCTGCCTTTGACGTACCCCATTAAATAAATCACTAGAGCTATTTTCTCTTTGTCTAGTTAAGAACCCATGTGGACTAGTGTTTGTGTTCTATTATTTGTTAGTTATTAGAGATATTAAGATTTAGGGTGGTTTCAATTCTTCTGGGCAGACTCCCCACCCCAATGAGACGCTAATAATCTTCCATACCAAAAATAAATGTTGGCAGGATGTGGGGAAAAAGTTACACTCAGACATTGCTGGTGGGACTGCAAATTGGTACAACCACTCTGGAAAGCAGAATGCAGTTTCCTCAGAAAATTTGGAAAGGAACCAACATTTGACCCAGTTATCCCACTCCTCAATATATAACCAGAGAACTTAAAATCAGCAAAATATTGATGTAAGGCTGCCATGTCAATATTTATAGCAGCTCAATTCATAATAGCCAAGCTATGGAACCAAACTAGGTGCCCTTCAACAGATGAATGGATAAAGAAAATGTGGTATATGGAATATTACTTCATCATAAAGATAAATGAAATCATGGCAGTTGCTGATAAATGAATGGAACTGGAGACTATCATGCTAAGTGAAATAAGCCAATCCACTCAAACCAAAGGCTGAATGTTCTCTCTGATATGGGGATGCTAACACACAATGAGGTGTGGGGGAGGGAAGAGTAGAAGTTCACTGGATTAGACATGGGAAATGAAGGGAAGGGAGAGGGAATGGGAGTAGAAAGACAGTAGAATGAATCAAACATAACTTTCCTATATTCATATACGAATACACAACCTGTGTAACTCCACATTATATAAAACCACAGGAATGGGAAGTTATATTCCCTGTATGTATAGAATGTCAAAACACTCTTTATTGTTATGTAAATCTAAAAAGAACAACAACAAAAAAGATTTTGTTTCAGTATATGTCAGAGTTTTCTTCCCTTTTAATGCCAGATAATATCCTATTGTGTGTATATAGATCCTTCTCGACTTTTGATGTTATGTCCCAATAAGCCTATGGTAAGTTGAAAATACATAAATGCATTTAAGATGCCTAATCTACTTAACATAATAGCTTAGCCTAGCCTAACTTGAATGTGCGTTGAATACTTACATTAGCTTAGAGTTGGGCAAAATCACCAAAATAAATCCCATTTTATAATAAAGCATTGAATATCTCATGCAATTTATTAATTACTGTACTGAAAGTGCAAAATGGAATGGCTTTCTTTACCCTGGGAAAAGACTGAAATTCAAAATTGGAGGTACAGTCACTGAATACATATTACTTTTGTACCATTACAAAGCTAAAAATTTTAAGTCAAATTCTCATAGGTCAGAGGCTATCTGTGTATCATATTTTGCTTATCCATTCATCTATTGATGGACACTTGGGATCGCTTCCATAAAACGAACTAGAGTCAATAATGCTGCTATTTTGATGTACAAATATCTATTTGAGATCTTGTCTTTCATTACTTGGGTTAGATACCCCAAAGTGGATTTGTTGGATCATATGGTAATTCTATGTTTAACTTGATAGTTAACTTAATAATTCTTTTTTTTTCATCAGCACTTTCAAGTGCCATTCTTTTGTCACATGGCCCTATTTTAGACAAAAAGTTGGTTATCCTTCTTATCAGTGTTTTCTTGAATGATTTTCCAGCAGATTCTAATGATTTTATCTTTACCTTTCATCATTTTGTCTGATGTACCTTTGTGTGGTCTTCATATTATCCTGTGTGGGGTCTACTGAGTTTCTGGGACCTGTGGGCTAATACTTTCCACTAGATTTGGGCAAATTTCAGCCAATATTTCTTAAAAATTTATTCTTTCTTATTTTCCTCCTTCTAAAAATATTTAAGGCCAACTATTTGATATTGTCCATAGTCTGTGGAGGCACTTAATTAAACTTTTTCCCCCTGTGGTTCATTTTGCATAATTTCCATTGAGCTCCCTTTAGTTTCGTCAATATTTTTACCTGCTTTGCTCAATTTGCTTTAAAACTTTTATTCTTAAATTCTGTATTTTTAAATCCTAACATTCTAATTTGTTTTATTTATTTATTTAGCAATTTTTTGCTGACATTCCCCATCTGTTAGGCCATACTCTGTACTTTTCCTCTGAATTCTTTAATATATTTATAATTGCTGTTTTAAAGTCCTGTTCTACTAAATGTCAGTCAGTGTCTGGGTCATCTTTGGTCTGTTGCTATTGACTTTTCTAGTGATTATGGGTCATTTTTTTTTTTTGCTTCTTTGGATGATTGGTAATTTTTAATTTTGAGTAGAACATTAAAAATTATTCATGAGATGCTGGATTTTATTATTTTCTTTAAAGAGTTGAATTTCTGTTTTGGGAGCAATATAAATTAACTGGTGGATTTCTTGGATCCTAATGAAATTTACTTTAAAGCCTTGTTAGGATTTTAAAATTTTTGTTTTGTTTTGTTTTGTTTTACTCTTAGCATTTTGTCCTTGGCTTAATTATCAGGTGTGGCTCTTCTGTTGTCAATGGAAAGTCCAAGGTGTTTCCCACTCCAAGGTGTTAGGATTTGAAACTTTAGTAGTTCTTTCCCAGCATCAGACAGTTGTTATCATCTCTACCTCCAAACAGTTATTTTGTGCTTGGTTCCTACGAGCCATTCCCCATACATGCACAGTTCAAAAGTCTTGTTTCTCCCTTGAAATGGTTCTCCTTTCTAAGATTTTTCATCTAAATTTATAGCTACTTTGGCAGTCCTAAACTTCAGTTTCTATCTCTTGAGTCCACTAGGACTGTCACTTTCTGTTAAAGCCATATTCTCTCAATCCTGTCGAAAAGTGGGAAGTAACCTCAGGAAAATCTTCTTTCAAGGATAATATCCCTATCAGTTTTTGCCCTCCATCATAATTACATCACAGCATGTAATTATCACTGGGCAGAGGTTATGTTAAATAAAATCACTCTAGAACTTGAATTCTGTAAGATATTTGACTATTTTAGGCCCTTTTTTTTTTCATAAAAAATTTAGGGTCTGATTGTCAAATTCTGTAAAATATCCTGATAGAAATTTACTGGAATTGCTCACCAGCCTCTTATGCTGACACTTTATGTTCCAACAGCATCATACTTGTTGAACAATAAATGTTCTTCCCTAAAATATCACTTTTGCTTGAAAGGCTTACCTAGTGGAATTTATATTATCCTTCCCATTTCTCCTCTTTCCTCCCTTGGCTCAGCTAACTTTAAGACGCAGTGATTCAGCTGAAATGTAAATTTTCTAGAACATTTTCCAGAACCCATCTCCCACAATAGCAGGGTTAGATTCTTTTCTTTTGAGTTTCAATACCAACACCCATGCCACATTGTTGAGAGCCACAGCCAAAGGGGCCCCAGGAAAATTCCAGCTGCCAGCAAACTTCCAGCTGCCAGCTGATGATTGGCTCACAGCAGCCCCAGCAACATCTAGCTGATTGGCTCCTCTGCGGTGATGTTCATTGGGCTGTTTCCCTGCCCTTCAGACTGCCAGCTGATGATTGGCTCACAGCGGCCCCAGCAACATCTAGTTGATTGGCTCCTCCACGGAGCTGCTCATTGGGGGACTTCTTTGGCTCCGCCCATGCAACCCAGCCAATTGGCCTCAAGAGTAGGAGGATTATGGGAGGTGGAGTTGTTGGTGTGGATGAGAGGCTTGGGGGAAGCCGGTGGTGGCAGTTGGGCTCTGAGGTTTTTTTCCTGAGGAGCTGTTTTGTTTGGCGTTTGTAGTTCTAAAAATAAAGTTAGTTTCTTTTGACAAGTGGCTCCTGAATTGTGCCCAGCCAGACTGCGGTACCACATCCCTTGCTATCATTCCGCTTAGCATACCAACTCATATGTTTTGTCTACTTATCAGACTCTTGAATTCTGAGGGTAGAAATCCTGTATGCCTTTCAAGGGTGCTTGGCACAGTACTTGGTAAAAAATAGGTATGTAATTGTGATGAACTGACCCAAAGAGTGAACTGTAGTGGGAGAGGACATCCAGATTTAAAATTTTTACTCCTGAGGGATTAAGCATTATGTAAGCAAGAACAAAATCCAGGCCTCAATAGGAAAAAGAGTGTCTTAGGTGCCCAGGAAAAGCAGTGGTATGATTATATGTTTAGGAGAACGAAACAAAGGAAGATGACAGTTTAGCCTGAGAGTATAGAGAATTTTGAATGGATTATAGGACTGTGATGTGAGAGAGAAAGAGCACAGGTTAGAAACTTAGAAGAGCTATGGGTGGCAATTTGGGGGCAGGAAGATGGAAATGGGGGTGCAACATGCTAGCAGAGGCCTTCTGGATCCTAACTGGGGAGAGCTCTGATAACAAAACTAAATTGGAGCACCGGATTCATTACTTCTACACCTATCCACCCTGAGAGATTCACATTGTCTTTGGCCTAAGTGGTCCTCCAAATCTGAAAGCTGTCACTAGACTTTTGATGTTTTAGACCCAGGGACTTCACTTCTGATAGCTTATCCTAATGGCATAACTGGACTAGTGTCCAAATATCCATGTACATAAACAAATATCCAACATAATTTTGTTTATAATAACAGAACATTTAGAAACGCAGTCATTTACTTCTTACATTTTTCTGTATTTTAAACTTTGTAATAATCTGTTTAACTTTTATAGTCATAAATCAAGAATAAAAGAACCAAATCAGGGGCAGTGGCTACAGATAAGTGGTAGAGTATGTGCTTAGCATACACCATGCCTTGAGTTCAGTTCATACATGCACACACACACACACACACACACACACACACACACACACACGAGTAAAGTTAGCGATGATATTTTTGAGATCTCCTCAATATGAGTACTCAAAATTCTTTCCTTACAAACTTCTACTTATTATAAGCTTATGAGAAGAGAAGTCATGTCACCTTCATAAGGCAGTATCCAGGCAGGGGTTGCCTGGGGAGACATTTGGAGAGGATAAAGGGAGGGTTGCTGCATGCCTGAGAGGGCTCTCAGTTCTTACCCTCTTATGTCACAGTGGCTAAACTGTAACCTCTCTCAACATGCAGAAGCCGTTTGTCCAACTTCATATAATTAATACTGAAAACCAAGTCTTGCATGAACTGAGTACTCAAAAAAGTTTATTATTACGTGCAAGAGTAATTACTCTTGTTTTCAAACTTCTATTTTGAAATTATAAAATACGTTAAAAATTCTAATGATAAACTTACAATTGAATGAAAGGTTGAAACTCTTCTCTGGAATCAAGTCTCAATGGGCAACCATATTGTGACCAGTTATAGCTTATTTTCTAGAAAAGGAAGAGTACTTTAGTTATTGTATATATTTGACTCACTGACAAAAATTACAATTTTCTTACCAAGTTTTTAGGTGGTTTATCTCTCAGATATGACCTGCAAAAAAAAAAAATGACATTCTTCACTATTTATTTCTCTCTCCTTTTTTAAAACATAAAAAAGTAAGACCAACACTTTGCTTAGGTAAGAAGATGTCATGAAAGTCAAATAGGTAAACATAAGCATAAACTGTTGGGTGCTTAATTATGTTTCAGGTACTTTCTACACATATTAACATATTCTTGTAACAACAAAAGGTATGAATTATTGTTTTTCATTTGTATGTATGGCATCATTCTCAGAAGTTGTACAAAACTTGTTCAAGGCTACAAATCTTGCCTTCCTACTAAGAAGTTGCATGATTTTCAAGTCCATGTTCTTTGCTCTATTCCGTTGCAGTTCTCCTCCCCTTTCATGAACTCAAGAGTTTATTCCTTTAAAACCACATTTTCTCACATATTTTCTGTCTTGTCAGTCTCTAACTTGAGTCACTTGTCACTTCTCACTTGTTCTATGTATCTAAACCATGCTCCAGGAGAGAGACTCAAGAAATTCCTGCCGTGGTGGATATAACCTATTTCATATTCTTACTTGTCAGGTCCAGCTGCCACATAGACATTGTAAGGTGGTGCCTTCATCAACTACTACACATTTTCTCCTCATCCCTTCTACTTCACCCACTGCCTATACCAAGCATTGCAACCGAGAGCATGTAAACTCCCCCACCTCTCCATCCTGTCTTGAAGTTAAATCACTTCAGGGAAGCTTTGCCATTGAGGAGCCACATCCTTGGTCTTTTTTTATTTTTTATTTTGAGACAGGTTCTTACTAAGTTGACCATGCTGGCCTGGAACCTGTGATCTGCCTGTCTCAGGCTCCCAAGTCACTGGGATTATAAGAATGTGCCACCACACCCAACCCCAAATTTCATAACTTCTAAAAGATTCCTGTAAGTATGTTACAGGCTGTAGACTTCTATACTTTTGAAAGACCTGTATATATTTAAAGATTATTTTTACAAAGATCTTTATTTTACAAAAGTAAAATATTTTGTTTAGTTATGTCTTCAATAAATAACATTATTAAAATATGTAAAATTAAATACAAAATATAGTATAAAAGTTCAGTCACTAGACTATTTGGTGTCAGGACTTTCCTGGTAAATCCTTTACTAGAATTAGAGAAAAACGATGTTAGAAAAAAAATAATCTTCTGTATCTTCCTTAAACTAGAGGGAATGATTTTGAAACTAGAGACTAAATATGAGGCTTGCTTTGTTTATCGAAATAAATTGAAGGAGGAGATTATGACTAAATCTTTCTCTTGAATATTTCAGAGGTTAGTTATATTGTCTACATGTTTGGCTTAATACTGAAGCTGACTATAAAGTATAAAGCCAAACACATAGATATTAACAGGGATTCAATGAATAAGTACTGATTATAAATTACTATTATAACATTAATAAAAAACTCAGTGCTAATGTTCCTTACTTGTCAATCACATAAGAAAAATCATGGTGAACACATTCTTTGTTCAGAAATCTAAAAAAAGAAAAGAAAACAACAAAGTTGTAATATCATTCCTTATATATTTTCACAAGCATTTAATGATTTAACTCAGTGATTCTCAAACTGAAGAGTGTCATAAAATCATCATTTACTGAATTAGAATTTCTGGGGTTAGTGTGTGGCCCTAGTATTTCTACTAAAAAACAGCCAGTCTCACATTGTTTCTGAAACACTAGAACATGAAATCTACTGACTTACTATTTATATTTGATACATGTTTATTACAAATTTATAGAATGTGGGGGAGTGATGGAGAGAGATTGATTAAAGGATAGAAACTTTTAGTTAGGGGAAATAAGTTCAAGAGAGCTATTGTACAACATGGTGGGTATATTTAATAACTTATTATATTCTTGAAAAATGCTAAGAGAATGGATATGAAGTGTTTTCATCATAAAATGAAAACTATTTGAGGTAATGCCTATGTTAATTAAATTTAGCTATTCCACAAACGTACTTCAAAACATCATGTTGCACACACTAAATGCATACAATTTTATCTATTTAAAAATGAGGGAAAAAAATCCAAACAGAAAACAACAAGTCTTAGAGGATGTGGAGAAATTAGAACCCTCATACATTGCTGGCAGCAATGTAAAAAGGTGCAGTCATTGTGAAAAGAATTTGGTGGTTCCTCAATAAGTTAAACATACCACCCAACAATTCCACTTCTAGGTACATACCCAATCTAATTGAAAACAGATGTTCAAACAAAAACTTGTTCACAAATGTTAATAGTAGTACTATTTACAAAAGCCAAAAGGTGGAAACATTCTGAATGTCTATGAACTGACGAATGGAAAAACAATATAAGGTATACCAATACATGGGAGTGTTAGTCAACCATGAAAGCAACTGAACCTCAAAAAATTCTAAGGAAAAGAAGCCAGGCACAAAAGGTCATATTTTATATAACTTATAATATACTGCCTTTATATGAAGCATACAGATTAGGCAAATTCATACAGATTGATGGTCACCAGGGGATGGGGGAGGAGAATAAAAGTCACTGTTTACTGGGTACTGAGTTTCCTTTTGGGATGATGAAAATATTTGGAACTAGAGTGGTGTAAACCATACAACATCATGATGATAATTAATTCCACTGAATCGTACATTTTTAAATTGGTTAAAATTATCAATGTCCCATGCTGTTATGTGAATTTTATCACAATAAACAGTTACTATGCTAAAACACACATACATGGAATAATAAAAATAAATTCCTAGAAAATCTATCAAAATGATAAATTCTTTGAACTGTTTTATTTCACATATTTTTTTTCTTTTAAACAGAGATTTCTAGTTGCTACCAGAGACCCCATTGTGTAGATTAGAACTTATTTCAAGGATGCACAAAATTTCTGTTTAGGGTTCATGTGGACAGAGGGCTATAATGATTATACATCTGATCACTTTAGCTGGCTGCTTCCAATGTATCTTTGAAGGAACACTAGTCACCACCATTTTTAGATAGACACTGGAGATCTTGACCACCACTCACTCTGAACCCAAACTGGAAATACTTTCCTTCATTGACAGATCTTCTGAAGTACCTTGGACCCTAGAAAGCCCTGGTCTCCCTTGGTAATTATGAAGGTGTAGGCTGCCTACAACCTAAGATACTCAAGCTGCTTTTAGGTTCTGGAGCAGTGGATCATTGACTAAAAGATCCAGAGTAAGGTCCTGAAACCCAGATGACTTCTCCCCCATCTCCTTTTTGCAGTCTTCTCCAGACTTGTCATCAACATCTGTTTTTTAAAAATATATTTTTGTTAAAGAACTATATCGAGTAGCAGGCTTCATTGTGATATATTTGCACCTGCATATAGCAACTCTTCTTTCCCTTTCCTCTTTCCTTCCTCTAAACCCCATCCTCTCTACTGCTCTCTATTCTATTTTCACAAGATGCCCTTTCTCTCCCTTCTTTTTAGCTTCCACATATTAGAAAAAATATGTGATCCTTGACTTTCTGAATCTGATTTATTTCACTTAAGATGGTATTCTCTAGTTTCACCCATTTTCCTATAAATGACATAATTTTGTTCTTCTTTATGGCTGTGTGTGTGTGTGTGTGTGTGTGTGTGTGTGTGTTATCACCACATTTCAAAAATCCGTTCATCTGTTAACAGACACCTAAGGCTGTATCCATGACTTGGCCATCATGAATTGTGATGAACATGGGTATCCATGTATTGCTGACTTTAATTCTTTTGAATAAATACCAAGGAGTGAGATACCTGGGTCATATGGTAGTTCCATTCCTAGTCTTTTGAGGAAACTTCATTCTGATTTCCATAGTGGTACTAATTTAAAGTCCCGCCTCTTTTTATAAGGGTTCCTTTTTCCTCACATCCTTGCCAATGTTTATTATTTGCGTTCTTGATTATTGCCATTCTGATTGGAGTGAGACGAAATCACAGTGTAGTTTAGATTTGAGTTTCCCTAATTGCTAAAGATGTTGAAAATATTTTCATATATTTGTTGGTCATTTGTCTATTTTTTTTTTGAGAAATATCAGTTGACTTCATTTGTCCATTAATTAATTGGTTTATTTGGGTTTTAGATGTTAAGCTTTTTGAGTTGTTTATATATTCTCTGTCAGCAGAATAGTTGGCAAAGATTTTTTCCCATTTGGTAGGTTCGCTCTTCAGACTCTTATTTCCTTTGTTGTGCAGAAGCTTTTTAAATTGATACAATCCCATTTATTAATTCTTGGTTTTATTTCCTGAGCTTTAGGATGTTTACTAAGAAAGGTGTTGCCTGTGCCTATTTGTTGGAATGCTGACCCTATGTTGTCTTCTAGCAGTCGAAGTTTCTGGTGTTATTCCTAGGTCTTTAATTCACTTTGAATTAACTTTTGTGTAAGGTGAGAGGATAGAGATCTAGTTTCTTTCTTCTACATATGGATATCCAATTTCCCCAGAACCATTTGTTAAAAAAGACTTTCTTTTCTCCAGTGTATATTTTTGGTAACTTTGTCATCAGATAACTGTACATATGTGGGTTTGTATCTGGGTCTTCTATTCCATTGGTCTACATAAAATTGGTAGAATTTAGTGATTTTTATATCTGAATTACCTATCTACTGATGAAAGAGATGTGATGAAATCATTTAGTATTTTTGTATTGGGGTCTATCTGAGTCTTTATGTTGAGTAGTGTTTGTTTTATGTAATGAGGTGCACTGAAATTTGGGGCATAAATATTTACCATTATTATATCTTCTTCTTGGATTGTACCTTTGTCTCCTCTGATTAACTTGAGTCTTTAAGTTTGCTTTCTTGGATATTAGACTTGTCACTTACTCCTGCTTGCTTTGGAGTTCTAAATATCATTTTCTATTCTTTCACTTTCAGTCTGTGACTGTCTTTGTTTCTAAGATGAATCTCTTGCAAATAATATATAGTCTTATTTTCTTAACCTACTCTGTTAGTCGATGCCTTAATTAGAGAGGTAAGATAATTTATATTCAGTGTTATAGAGAGTTGTTTATTAATTATTGCCATTTTGATTTATTTCTAATGTTTAATTCAGTCCTGTTTCTCATTTGTAATCTCAGGAATTTGTTTTTAATTTCCTTGCTGTGTAATATTTTCAAGTGGTTTTTTATTTTATTTTGAAGTGCTTGCTTAGTAGTCATGAACTCTTTTAGTTTATGCTTATCTTGGAAGGTTTTTATTTCAATTTTGAAGGACAGCTTTACTGGATATAGCAATCTTAGTCAGTAGTTATATTCTTTCAGGCTTTGGATTGATGTGTAACAAGCCCTTCTGGATTTTTAGAGTTTGTGCTGAGAAATCAGATTCTGATTGTAGAGTTGCCACTTACTCCTGCTTGCTTTAGGGTTCTAAATGTGACCTGATGTTTTTCTCTTGATTAGTTTAAAAATTCTATCCTTGTTCTCTGTATGTTAGGCATTTTAATTATAATGTGTCCTAGAGAGGTTCTTTTTTGATCTTGTTACTTGAGCTTCTGAATGTTTTTTGTGTCTATGTGTTCACTTCATTCTCAAAGTTTGGAAATTTTTCTGTTATTATCATTTCCCTGGAAAGGTTATCCAGGTCATAAGCCTGTATCAGATTCCTTTTTGATTCCAGTAGTTCTTAAATTTGTTCTCAGAATGTTGTCCCAGAGTTCTTATATGTTCTAATAAAAGATTATTGCCAATTGAATGTTGAAGTTCATATATCTTGTCTTTAAAATATATATATATATATATATATTGTAGTTGGACACAATATCTTTATGTTATTTATTTTTATGTGGTGCTGAGGATCGAACCCAGAGCCTTGAACATGCTAAACGAGTGCTCTACTGCTGAGCCACAACCCCAGCCCCTATACCTTGTCTTTAATACCTGAAATTCTGTCTTCGACATGATCTAATCTATTGTGAGACTTTAAACTTTTTGTTTTCTTGATTTATTGAGTCTTTCATTTCTAGGATTTCTGTTTGGTTCTTTTTCAGAATTTCTATCTTTTTATTGAATTTCTCTTCCACTTTATGTATTTTCTTTTTTAGTTTATTTCTTAAATCTTCTTTTATTCAATGATAATTTTAACTATCACCTTTTTGAATTCTTTGGCATTTTATCCACATTAACATCTGTGCATTCAGTTATTGAGGGGGGAACATTATAAATTTTTGGAGGCATGTTTTCTGAGGTCCTATATTTGCACATCTGTTGAGATGTGTTCCTCTTCTTTTGTATGGGGGGGTCCCTTCGTGAATAGTTATCTCTTTATCTTAAGTCTCAGGCTTAGTGTACATTTTCACTTCAACACATCTGATCAGCATAAAGTGCTATTTTCAACCATCAATTCCACTTTTTAATTTAAGAGTAAATCATATATCAACATATGGTATAAAAATTGTTACTAATGATATCTATAACTTTATTGACGAGGGAGAAAAGTGGGAGAGAAATGATTTAGAACAGATTGAGAGGATTAAGCATTAATGATAGTATACAAAACTGAATTGGAGGAAGGTCTAAAGAAAAAGGAAAAGAAGGAAAAAAAGCGCGTATGAGAGGGAATCCAGTTAATTGACAAAATACATAAAATTAGAACTTTGATAATACATAAGATGTGGAAGTCACTGTGGAATCAGTTACTATCAAGCAGTTAATGTAATCTCTGTCATAGATAGTGATGTAGGACAGATGAGGCTGAACACGGAGGAATCAGCAGGAAGCAGGTTTATTGACTGCAGCTGGTCCAGAGGGGGGAGTTTTCGCCTAAATCAATTCATCCCTCTATACCAGAAATTTTTAGAACTTCATACCTAGAGTGTGTGTGTGTGTGTGTGTGTGTGTGTGTGTGTGTGTGTGTGTGGTGTGGTGGGGTTCAGAGGCTCGCAGTTTGCAAAAGTCTACATTATAAGATCCTTGCTTAGCATCTGGTTGGCCATCTTAAGGAAAAAGTTTCGCTTTCCCACCCAAGGGTGTTTCTGAGAAGGGTGCTCACCACTTCCTCATACCAATCCAACCCTTAGCTACCACATTAGGACCCACCTGACTCTGATTCCTGAGCCTCCCCATAAAAGTCCCAGAACTCAAGCCTGTTTTGCCTCTCTCTCCTATAGAGAGACGTTCTTTATTTGTCAGTTCTGACAAATAAACTCTCATGTGTATCTCCTCCTGGTCTCCATCTTTCATTTCTAGCTTACCCGGCTCTCTTCCTTGATTTCCCTCCCTTTATAAATAAAAGTAGTTTTTTTTTTTTTAAATGTAGTGGGTAACTAACCCAGGCCTGAATACAAAAATAAACCAAGAACACTCTGCAAAAATTAGTGCTTGGGAAAGGGAGGGTTCCCCCCACCCCATAGCTGGTTTTTAAGGAACCTAATTAGCACCATTCACTCTTACCTTTTAGATTGTAAAGGACTTTCCCTAGGATCTAACTACTTTCCTTTGAAGTGTAAATACCCTTGTGAAGGCTCCAAGCCCAAGGCTGGAGGTCTCCACAGTCTCCCTTACACATTCTGCTTTTGTAAACACAAACACACTTCCCTGTTGTAAACTTTTACAAACAATCAAATCATATGTCATGTTAGACTAGAAAATTGATGACACTAGGTAGCCTACCAATGTTGTGAAAAACTAGTAAGGGGTGCTCAGAATCTGGAGTGCTGATCTCCTCTGGGGCCACAGCCAAATTTAGTTATTGCAAGATCAAGCAACACGAAATAGGAAGCCTAGCCACATTTGAACTTTTTTGCAGAAATTCTTGCTGATAGTCTAAAAACAATTATGATGAGGGTCTCTGAAGAAGCTTATTAAGATTTTCTGTGAAGGAGGGGGTGCCACTCCAATAGATCCAGTTTTCTTCTTGTTGGAGCTTTAGATATAAAGTCCTTTGGTCCAGTATTCTGGTATATTCTGATTAGGAGACCAATCTTAACAGATCAAGTTGCAGTTTTGATTTTAGAATCTCCTAACTATGAGGAATTTTGTAAGATATAGATACCATACTGTTTTTTTTTTTTTTCTGACCTAGACTAGCCAAACTTATTATCTGTATGCTGAATTCCACCCTCTTCTTGCTGGTCAATATGATAGTGGATACTTCAAAGCAGATTTTCCCCTCAGAATGGCTTTGTTATTGTGTCTGGTGGTGGAAATGACAATCTGTCAGAGATATAAGCCAGCCCTCTCATCTGCTCCACCTATAGACCAATTTGGGTTGTGTTATGTCCCTCATTCTGAGTACTTCAGTCCATGTGCTGGGAGGAGGTGTGTGAGATGTGTCAGCTTATCCTCCAGCCCTATCTGAGCTTTGGGGAGGTGGTGTGGGGGTCACTGCTTTCCATCTGACTCGGATCAGTCTCAGTTCAGCCATGCTCTTTATTCCAGAGCTCAGACTACTATTTTCAAATGCTCTTCTCCACTCTGCAGACCTAAAAACTGGCAGCTGCTGTTGCTGCCCTGAGTTTCTCTCTAGTCTGTATCCTATGTCCAGACTTATTCATGGCTTACCATGAACAGTAGAGCCTAAATGACTGTATGATTGGGTATTCAAAAAGCAAGTGTACCATGAACATGTAAAATCAAGAAAGAGAAAAAAATTAGAGAGTGAAATATGAAAAGCAAAGGTAGATTTCAGGGATTCTAATCTGCTGCATGGGAGGTCCGAAAAAGAGACTTTTTAAGCTGTTGCAACTTCTGCTTTAACTGGCTCTGCTGGGGAGTGCCAGGGTTTTCTCCAGTGCCTATTCAGTTCACCATTTCTGAATTTGTTTTCTGCTGGGATTGAGAATGTGCTGGACAGCTGTGGTGCCTGTTTTTCTTAAACTCAGTGGAAGAATTTCTTTCATCTTGTGGAAGGGGAGTTTCCCCTCCCCCCAGTGCACCACTGCTTGCCGGATGCTGCCACTATGTGGCTTTTATTAATTCTTGTTCTGTTCTGGAAACCAATTTCTTTGCTTTTCACCCAGCACTTTGGGTTGCCTACCAGTGTTTTCCTACAGTCTTCTACCTCACTTTGCTGCTGCAGAACTGCTATTTTAATTCAATCTTGGGGAATCCTGCTACAATATTGTGGGTTCCTCTGACCCACCATCTTGCCAAATCCAACATCTGTTTTTTGAAAGAAAAAAGCTTATACCCATGAATACTTCTGAGCTCTGCCAAAGCTACTTATAGGAATGGAAGTGTCTAAGTCTGGGGGAGGAGCATGTATACAGTCATGTGCACAGCAGAGACTGTCCCTGAATGGGCACCAGAGTTTTCATGAAATAAAATCAGTGCTGGCAGTGGGTGGAAAACTACTCTCTAGGTGATTCTGATGAACAATCAAGGTTGACAATTACTATATGGATCCTCCCAGATATAGATTGGTTCAAGCTGCTTTACATTTCACTGCAGAAGGAGATCAAGGGTCTGAGAGGGAATTCTGCATGTGATGGTATAGAAATTGATTTTAGTAATACACTGCTTATAGCAGTTATTCTTGAACTATAATACTCCTCTACTATTTTTCTGGATATTTTTCTAAAATACAGGTAGTGACCCACAGTCTGAATAAAGGCTGAACTGCTGCATTTCTAAATGATTTTCAGGTGATGCCAATGCTGGTCTATGCACCATATTCTGAGTATCAAAGATACCACACCAGAACTGAGGAGGGTAAAAGGTATCTAAATCAATTAGCCTTTTTTGTATTTCCTGGGAAAGAAATTATGGTTGCAAAGGTATGGTTGCAGATTTAGGAAATACTCAATGAGATAGGAATTTCTAATTATCAATCCAGTAAGTCATTACTACAATTCAGTAAAAAATCAAGTGATTATTAGAATGATGGAAGAGTCGACATTCATTTTGGTTGAAAGCATGTAATTTCATAAAAACTCACGTAAGAGTCAATGATCCTCCACTCCTAACCAAAGGAAAGGAATCACAACAAATTGCTGCCTCCATGATATGTTTGACTTCATTCATATTTGTGCATACTGACCTTAATTTTCTCCCATGTGAAAGAAAAAGCTATGATAATGGAAGACACAAAATACAGTGTGTCTCATTGTGAGCCATAGTGAGGTCAACAAAATCCATTCCTTGAGATTCTCTATAGGAACAATACTGGTGTTTCTGTTCAATTGGCTCTAAAAAAGTTTCCTGGTGTGGGAAGCTGAGCTTCTCTGATATTGATGTAAGCAACTCCCTAAAAAAATGAAGTAATAACTGGAAATGTGCTGTGGACTGAAGAACCAAGAGAAGTAGGGGTAAAAGATAGAAACTGGCTTATTAAAAGGGAAGAAATGCTGGTAATAAAGACAAAGATTAATTCTTTTCCTTTTGAGTATGATTCAAATATAATAGTTGACTTGAAAATAAGTTCAAACCAATTGGAACTGGAGACCAATGTCAGTGTTACTTTAGATTTTATTATAGACAGTCATTAGGCTAATATTATCACTAGTAATTATCGATTCAGTACACCATTTGCTTTAAAACTTAAAAGAGTAAGACAGGTCAAATGGAAATATACTTGCCCTTTCACTGCAATGAATTTATTATTATCACAGCCAACAGCTATTTGGAACACCTAAAAATGAAGTAAGTTAGGTAGTGAGTTCAGTTGTTCTGATTTACATGATCTGAGATATCACCACCACTAAAAGCAGTTACATTTTAAATTTGGAATACAGGTTGAGTACTCCTTAGCTAGAATACTTGTCACTGGAAGTGCTTTGGTTCTCTGACTTTATGGATTTTGGAATAGTTGGATGAACATAAAATATCTGGGGGGTTGGGATCCAAGTCTAACCATGAAGTGATTTTATAAAATGCTCTTATTATGCCTGCATTTTGACTGGACCCATCATGTGAGATCTGGTGTGGATTTTTCTGTTCCTAGTTGTCATGTTAGCATTCAGAAAGTTTTGGATTTTGGAACATTTTAGATTTTAAGGTTTTAAGTTTGGGATGCTCAACCTATTAATAACCTTTTAATTGGTCTATTACATACTAGTCTGTGCTGTTTTCCTTCTTTTTCTTTGATCACTGTTTTTTTTTTTTTTCATCTTTATTGCTCAGAAAGCCCAAAAGTTGGTTCTCTACTTTCTTATGTTAGTATCTCAGGGAGCTGATCCCATCTCTTCTTTTACATGCAGTTCTACAACCAAGACTATCAACTCCACACTTTCAGCTTGCACTTTGACTCAGCTACCAGGTTTCTATAATTGAACTGCCTACTAATTTGACATTCTTTTCACTTTGGTAAACCAGAAATTTACCTCTCAGGGTATTGAGTAGCATCATGTAACTTGGTTATTCCTGATTTAAGTAGCAGTACTCTGTATCCAAAGGAGCAGAGCCAAAAGGCCAACTATTAATGAACCCCACCTAGTTCTGTGGATATTTATCTTAAACATATTCATAACTGCTTTTTTAAAGAAATGCCCATTTTCACTCTTTCATTTTTGAAACAAACTACTTGTGGATACTATAGCATAATACATTAAAAAAATTAATATAGTGCCTGCCACAGGATTGTGAGATGCTTTGTTAACATAACCTATGTTTCCTGTAAGTAAACTTTGGGATTCTGTGGAGAAAAGCAAGTGTAAAAATCCAACATTGGGGGCTGGGGATGTGGCTCAAGCGGTAGCGCACTCGCCTGGCATGCGTGCGGCCTGGGTTCGATCCTCAGCACCACATACCAACAAAGATGTTGTGTCCGCCGAGAACTGAAAAATAAATGTTAAAAAAAAAAATTCTCTCTCTCTCTCTCTCTCTCCCCTCTCACTCTTTCTTTAAAAAAAAAAAAAATCCAACATTGGCATCATGTAGACATGCTGTACCATGATGCCTTGTTTCATAGACTGAAAAATGCTCAAAGAAGGTATTTGATATGGAAAAGGTAATATTAAAACAAATAAAACCCTACTGGAGTCTGATGTGATGAGAGAGGAGGAGGGGAGTGTGTGTGAGTGTGTGTGTGTGTGTGTGTGTGTGTGTGTGTGTGTGTTGAGACAGTGCTTCACTATGTTGTCCAGGCTAGTCTCCTGAACTCAAGTGATTATCCTACAACCTCCCAAGTAGCTGGGACTACAGGTATGCACCACCCACTAGGCCCTGATGTATTGCACTTATGCCCAAATTCACCCCTACTGTTAGTACCAATAGTTAACATCTCCTTTTAACAAATTTAATCTTTTTCCAGAAAGAGCAGAGTAGAATGAATATGAAAATCAGAATTTTGTGAGGCTTTGCTGAGAGGTTGTACCCAACAGCTGGTACACATTATATTTAAAGTCGAAAGACTATTTTCTATCATTAGGTAAATGTCCTTAGAAACCATTCAAAATGCCAAATGACTTACCCAAATAGTAAATGTTTAGATTTATGTTGCTTAAAAAGTAATATACAGGTTAAGTAGTGAGACCCCATTTCAAAATAAAAAATAAAAGACTTGAGATGCAGCTCAATGATCCTGGGTTCAATACCCAGTACCAAAAAAAAAAAAAAAAAAAAAAAAAAAGCTTAAAAAGACAGCAAGATTTGAGAATAAAGTGGATGAGTGCTATATTCTTTGGATTTACTCATAAGAACCGAAGAACTGCCAACGTTTCAATCAGGGAGTCATGACTTTTATTAGTATCCTTCAACTGAGAGACGTTTATATTTAACCTCATAATAATTATGGCTCTGCCTTGTCATGTTGTTTTAATTTATTCTCAATGGTCATTTAAAAAATTTTTTTTAGTTGTAGATGGACACAATACCTTTATTTTATTCATTTATTTTTATGTGTTGCTAAGGATCGAATCCTCTCATGTGCTAGGCAAACGCTCTACCACTGAGTAACAACCCTAGCCCCTCTCGATGGTCATTTTAGTCATTTATGTATTGGTTTCTTTTGACCTTTCCCTTCCCAATCAAAATTGTTCTCTTTCCCATGGGCTATTTGATAACTGTTACACCATATTCTCTACCTCTAGGGAATGCACTCTATATTTTCATCTTTGTAACTCCTATTACCTAGCACACAGAGTGAAACACAGAATACAGGTATATAATAGATGTTTTTGAATGAAGAAATACTTGAATTTTATTGAATGATTAAATGCGAGATAAATATGGACATGACGGGCAGACTTCTTTGACAAACCATACCCAACTTTATTTATTCCCATCAATTTCAGTTATCCTTTACATAGTTTATCTACAAAACTTCAAAAACAAATAATTCTATACTTTTGTGTATGTTAATATTTCCTACATTAGATGATAAACTCATAGAAAGCAGAAATTGTGTTTTTGCTTTTAAAGTAAAATAAGGTTTAACCATAGAGTATTTACCTAACACATGTGAGGTACTGGGTTCCATCCTCAGCAACACATTACAATAATAAACAAAATAAAGGTATTGTGTCCAACTACAACTAAAAAAAAAGTGTGCCAAAATTTAAAAAATAAAATAAAATAATGCTGCCTTTATAGTGAAACATTGCAAAATGTTGCTAAGTAGAGGGGAGTGGTATCATTATGGAGGTAATATGTATGACTTATTGTATTACTTAGTTTACCACCTACACATTTTTGGAGTAAAGTTTTTGATCTTCAACCTTTGTCACTTACCTTTTGGGCTATTGGGCACGTTTTTGCATATTCACTAGGTCGAAGTTGAATAAGCACAATACCCATGTTCTCCTCTCTAAGAAAAACAATCAATCCATGCAAATTATTAAGAATCACGAATGTGGTAACATGACTCTGTCTTTCTGTATAGCAAATGCAAAGTCTATGTACATGATGTGACTGAACCTCCTTACAGCCTGGAGGGTGGTGCCAGTGGTAACTGGTGGCTGCTTCTGTGCAGGCAGCTCTGAAATGTGGTCATATCATGAAGTAGCTCCCATCTCTTGGTGTAACCCATGTTATAGTCACCAGATGGTTGGTACAATGGGAGACAAATGAGAATCCTGTCAGCACGTCAAATCCCCACCCCTTATTTCATGAATGTCACTGGACATTTGGGTTATGTGGGTGACATCTTGACCTGCCTGCTTTCGATGATATTACAAGATGGTAGCCACTGCAGCAATTCCTCCTCTAGCCCCTATATATGTTTTCCCTTGAACTGATAACACCTTTGTGACAAAAAAGTGTACTTAGCTTTCTGAATCACATTAAGTTGCCTAGTAGGATCTGACTAATACAAAGGGACGTCAGACATATGTCTTATCTGACCATCAAGTACACATGAATCTTTTGGTATTCAGGTCAAATGTGAGGGCTCATTAATGACAGAAAATGACATTTTGAAAGATTGGTTCATATCTTACCCCCTGCTAAGGGTTTACATTCCAAAATAATAATAATAATAATAATAATAATAATAATAAAACCAAAATAGAACAAAATATCCTGGGCAGTTTGATGTGCATTCTCTTGGAATCTAATTCTCGTAATTCACAGAACCAAAAACCAAAAACATTTGAAGGATAAAAATTAGAGTGCCAGTTTTTGCTTGAGGATAGTATAAAGAGATTTTGAGATGGAAATTAGGGATAAACATGCTTAGAAGTTATTGAACTAAAAAATAATCTTGCTATAGTTTGGTTAAGTATCCTGTTTCAGTTAGCTTTTTCGCTGCTGTGACTAAATGACCTGACCAGCACAATTGTAGCAGAGGAAGCATTTATTTGAGGGCTCATGGTTTCAGAGGTCTCAATTCATTGACAGCTGCCTCCATTCCTCAGGGCTCCAGGTGAGACAGAAACATCATGGTGGAAGAGTGTGGCAGAGGGAAGTGGCTTATGTGGTTCAGGAAGCAGAAAGAGCCCACTTGCCAGATATAAATATATACCCAAAGTCTCACCCCAATTCCCACCTCCTCCAGCCACACCCTACCCCTTCAATTACCACTCAGTTAATCCCTATCAATAAGGGCATTAAACCACTGATTGGGTTAAGATTCTTACAACCCAATCAATACTCCTCTGAACCTTCTTTCACTGTCTCACATGTGAGTACAGCACATCCAAACCATAACACATCTCTCAAAGGACCATGTGTTAACAGGCTTGGTTCCCAAAAAGACAATATTTGGAGGTAGTGGACCTTTAGAAAGTCAATCTTTTTTGGAGGTCCCTAGGACATGAGGGGCATATTTCAAGGGGGTACCCTGATTTCTTTGTTGCCTTGCTCATGTGTTAAAAGGCTTGTTCTACCACATGCTCCTGACATGATATACTGCAAGCTAGAGTCTCAAAAGCAATGAGGTCATTCAATCACAGACTTGAACCTCCAGTACAATGAGCTGAAATATACCTTTTCTTTTGGTGAGTTAATTGCCTCAGGTATTTTGTTACAAATAGAAAGTTGACTAATGCAAGTCTGTTTTATTCATTTCACTAGGGCAAATGAGAACCTTCCATTGAACTACAAGGAGTATTCCATATTTTCATGCCGCTAAATACTAATTATATATATATCTAGACTTTAAAAGGAAATTTGGTATTTTAAAGGATATAAGGTCATTTAAATAAAGTAATACCTATAATCCAAGTAATATGTCTAAAAGTTCTTTAAAAAGTCATACTTACTGGAGTTTGTGGTAATCATCTACTGCCTCATAATTTACACTCTGAGAAAAGGCTATTGCCTAAAAAAAGAAAATTTAAGTTTATGTAAAGCAGAATTAGGGATTAGGATTCTACTTTAGTAGCATTTTGTCTCCACATCTGTGTATGACAATATATTCTTTCAAGATATATTTAAATCTTTCTTTAAAAAAGAAAAATGATATACTTAGCATTCTTTCAAATTTCTTTTCCACTTCACAAATTCTAATTAGGTACACCTTAATCAACTTAGTTACATTTTTGTTATTTTCCCTTTAAATATTTTATTATCTTAGTTTTTTAATTTATATTTCTGCTATCCCCCCCTCATTTGAATTTTCTCTTATTTTTATTTTTCATTCATTTCTGGAGCTTAGAAGACTTTAATTTTTCATCTGTTTTTTAATAATCTTGTCTCTGAAGCATTTCTTCTTTGATTTGGTTGTTTATCCTATCTGTAGTTTGCCGTGTAATTATTTGCCTGATAATTTCCTCTGTTGTTTTTGAGTAGTTTTTACAATGTTAATCTGCCTTTTGCATATATTCTGGCTGTTTTCTTCCCTCTGGATTATGTTTCATTTCAATCTTTAGCATTCCATAAGGTTGCTGTTGGCTCAGCATTAAAAAAAAAAACATTTGCAGAATACATTATAGTAGAGGCAAAAAATAATAAGCCATACATTTCTAAAGTATATTAAGGGAAATAGTTACATCCCTATATTGCTTTTTTGTAAGTAACCTTACAAAAATGCTCTTGCTTATAATTAGGCACCCAAAATTTTATATTGTCTTTAGTGAAATGTAGCTATAGTTTCCAAGCTTCAATTATTCTTGTCATTTAAATTATGCTCAACAGGGTGCAAGGTTGGTACAACATATGGAAATCAATAAATGTAATTCACCACATCAATAGACTTAAAGGTAAGAATCACATGATTATCTCAAGGGATGCATAAAGAGCATTTCACAAAATACAGCATCCATTCATGCTCAAAACACTAGGAAAAACTAGGATCAGTAGGAACATGCCTCAACAGTGTAAAAGCTATATATGCTAAACCCAAGGCTAACATTATTCTAAATGGAGAAAAACTGAAGGCATTCCCTCTCAAAACTGGAAGAAGACATGGATACCCTCTTTCACCACTTCTATTCAACATAGTCCTGGAAACTCTACCTAGAGCAATTAAACAGAAGAAAGAAATTAAAGGGATACAAATAGGAAAAGAAGAACTCAAACTACCCTTATTTGCTAAGAACATAATTCCATATTTAGAAGACCCCCCAAAACTCTTATCAGAAAACTTCTAGAACTCATAAATAAATTCAGTAAAGTAGCAGGTTATAAAATTAACACCAATAAATCAATTGTATTCCTATAAGTCACTGATAAGTCAACTGAAGGAGAAATTAGGAAAACTATCCCATTCACAATAACCTAAAAAAAAATTTGGAAATCAATCTAACAAACCTGTACAATAAAAACTATAGAAACTAAAGAAAGAAATTGAAGAAGACCTTAGAAGATGGAAAGATCTCCTATGTTCTTGGATAGGCAGAATTAACATTGTCAAAATGGCCATATTTTCAAAAGCACTATACAGATTTAATGCAGTTCCTATTAAAATTCCAATGTAGTTCTTCATAGAAATAGAAAGCAGCCACAAAATTCACCTGGAAAAATAAGAGGCCCAGAATAGCCAAAGCAATCCTCAGTAACATAAGTGAAGTGAGAGGCATTATAACACCATTCCTTAAATTACACTACAAAAGCTACAGTAATAAAACAGCATGGTATTGCTAACAAAACAGACAAGAAGACCAATGGAACAGACTAGAAGATACAGAGACAAACTCACATAAATATAGTTATCTTGTACTAGACAAAGGCATCATAAACATACATTGGAGAAAAGATAATCCTTTCAACAAATGATGCTGAGAAAACTGGAAATCCATATGTAGCAAAATGAAATTAAACCCCTAATGAAATTAAATCACAAAACTTGACTCAAAGAGGATCCAGTATCTAGGCATTAGACCAGAGACCATGCACCTACTAGAAAAAAAAGTAGGCCCAAAGCTCCATCATATCATCTTAGGAACCAAATTCCTCAATAAGAATCCTAAAGCACAGGAAGCAAAATTAAGAACCAATAAGTGGGAAATAAGTGGGATGTTATCAAACTAAAAAGTTTCTTCATAGCAAAGGAAATAACGAAGAGCATGAGGAGAGAGCCTTCAGAATGGGAAAATATCTTTGCTGTCTGCATCTCAGACACAGCATTAATCTCCAGAATATATAAAGAACTCAAAAAACTTAACACACACACACACACACACACACACACACACACAACCCCCAAATCAACCCCACCCCCACAACAACAAAAAAACAAAGAACCCAATTGATAAATGGGCAAAGAAACTAAACAGGCTCTTCACAGAAGAAGAAGAAAAAAAAAAAGAGAAAAATTATGCTCAAATTTGGGTTGGCAATTCAACCTACATATATGCATATTATTTTACATAATAAAATATATCTACATTATGGAACTATTTAAAAATATATTCTATGAATGCAATCCTCTACTTAAAAATAATGAAGAAATGGTTTTGCAGAAATAAATGACAAAATTGAAAATATCTGGACTGAGGCTGGAGTTATGGCTTAGTGGTAGAGTGCTCGCCTAGCACGTGCAAGGCCCTGGGTTCGATCCTCAGCTCCACATAAAAATAAGTAAATAAAATCAAGATATTAAAAAAAAAAAGAAAAAGAAAATATCTCCACTGTGGAAGAAACATTAATGTCAGTGTATTTATTTTAAAACAATAAATAGATCTTTTAATAGTTAAAAATAATCAAATTGAGTATGCAACTATAATTTTAATAAAAAAATAATTTTTTAAATGTCAAATATAATTTTGGCAGCAGATTAGGCATAACCAAAATTAAGTAAAACAGCAGCAACAAAAAAAAAGCTCTAAAGTGGGAGACTGATCAGAAGAAACTATAGGAATATATTCTAGAGAGAGGAAAGGATGAACAATATAGAAAGAGAGTTAAAGGCTCGTGGGAAATTGATTGAGGAAGTTTAACATGACTAACTGATATTATAGAAGAGAAGAAGAAGGAGAAAGAGGTACAGACAGTATGTGACAAGCTATCTGATGAAAATGATGATCTACATATTAAAGTAGCCTAAGAAATTCTAAGCAGTGTAAAAGTACAGAAACTCAAATCTATACACATTACAGTAAAGCTACAGAAAGCAAAGAACAAAATTTTAAAAGCTCTCTGAGGGATGAAAGTTAAGATTACACATGATATCTCAACAGTAACAATGCAGGCCAAAAAATGATATTTTTAATGTGCTCTATAGCCATAAAAATGTTTTTCAAGAATGAATATGTCTTCAGACAAAAAAATATTGAGTATTTAATCACAAATAGCTGCTCGCTATGTACCTAAAGCAAAAGAAAAGAAATACAGGATGGGGGCACAATTTTTTTTTTTGAAGATAGGGTAAATACACACTGCTGTATAAAATCATAATAAAATTATCTACTAGTATAAAAATAAAATAGGATTAAAAATCTATGACTATGATAACATGAGTATGGGAAAGAGTAAAATATTTAAATTTGGACTTGTATAAATTAAATATTTATGTCAAAATTTCTAAGGAAACCTGATTATAAACATAGAGTATGTAACTGCTAAACTAGAAGTAGGAGGAAAATGAAATGATAAAAGGTATGTAAAAAGATTGAAAAAAAAAGAATATAAAATAAGTGGAAGGCAAATCACCAAATATGGCATTTATTGCAATGAATGTAAATAGATTAAATACTACGGATAAAAGTCAAATATTTCAGATTGGATAAAAATAGAAAAAAATTAAAAAACATAAATATGTGTTACTTATAGGGAATATATCTAAAATATAAGACAAAAGAAAGGTTAAAATTAAAGGAGATTTTTAAATTTTAACCAGGTACAGTGGTGCATGCCTATAATCCTAGTGACTTGGAAGGCTGAGGCAGGAGGACTGCAAGTTTGAGGCCAACCTCAGCAACTCAGGGAGGCCCTGTCTGAAAAAACAAATTCATGCATAAATATAAAATGCTTTTTTGTTAATTAAGTCTCTATGAAAAGACAATTGACTATGTAAAGCAGAAATAACAGTAATGCATTGTGAAGTTCATAAAATATGTAGAAGTAAAATGTATGACATCAATAAACACTGAAAATATTCATACATTATGACATCAATAGCACACAGGACTTGAAAAAATGGAAGTATACCATTACAAAGCTTTTAAACTATTCATGAAGTGATATGGTTTGGAAGGTAGACAGAAGGTAGGTGAAGATGTACCATAAATTCT
The DNA here is from genome assembly GCF_052094955.1 of Ictidomys tridecemlineatus. Taxonomy (NCBI): domain Eukaryota; kingdom Metazoa; phylum Chordata; class Mammalia; order Rodentia; family Sciuridae; genus Ictidomys; species Ictidomys tridecemlineatus. The sequence continues at coordinate 55,013,581 of NC_135486.1, forward strand.
AAAGCAACCAACCAACAAAACAAATAGCAATAGCTAAAATGTCTCACATAAAATATAATGGAACCATAAAAATATTAAATAAAAAAAAAGAATGCAGAAAAAGTGGAAAAAGAAAGAACAAAGGGGTCAGATAGAAAACAAATAGTCAAGACACCAGCCTTCGAGGGACCCAGGATTTACAGTAGGTCGGGGTCCATCCCCTCCACCAGTGGGGCACACACCTACCCGAGGCACAGGACCACCTCTTTAGACCAGCAGACTACTGGGAAGCCAGGCCAAGCCCAGATCCGCCCACACCAGCCTGTGCAGGACCCAGGCTCACATTAGGCCTGGGTCCACCCCTCCACCTGCAGGCACCTGCCTGAGTCCAGCCTGTGGCACAGAACCACCTCTTCAAACCAGTGGGAGGTCAAGCCCAGCAGCTCAGATCTGCCCATACCAACTTGCATAGGACCCAGGTCCAGGGTAGGTCCAAGTACCTTCCCCCCTCCCACCTGTGAGCCTAAGCCTAAAACACTTGCAGCTTGGGACACTGCAGTCACCACCATAGCCTTCCCCACATCGTAACCCCTAACTTTTGGACAACAGGGTCTAGAAGCAGGTGCATGTCCGAGCAGGCATCCCAAAGATAGTGTGAGGTCCACCCTTTCAGCCCCATCTCTGTAAGACATTGCTTCCATCTTCCATCTTGGGGCCCTTCAACTATTATCTCAAGTTACCTTGGCTATGGCTGCCACCACCTTTAGATTCAGTAGCATACATTGAGGGACACCAGCAGGGTCTGGAAGCCCAACATCGAGGTGAGGTATAGACAATCTGCACAGCTACTACAAGAAGAGAGCTAGGATTGTGGCTCAGCAGTAGAATGCTTGCCTAGCACAAGTGAGGCCCTGGGTTCAATCCTCAGCACCACATAAAAATAAAAAGAATATAGGGTAGAAATTGTAATATTTTAGATCCGTACTGCAAGAAAGAAAGACACATAGACAACATGAAAAAATAAGGGAGGAAAGTGCCCCAAACAAACCAGGACACTATAATAATAGAACCCATGGACAGCAAAGTTGATGAAATGTCAGAGAAGGAGTTCAGAAGGTTCATAATTAAAATGATCTGTGAATTAAAGAATGACCTAAATGAGCAAATCCAGGCAAAAGTTGATCACTCCAAAAAAGAGATAAGTGAGCAAATACAGGTAGCAAAAGATTACTTCCTGAAAGAGATAGAAGGCTGGCTTTGTTGTGAGGCAATGGGTTCAATCCTCAGCACCACATAAAAATAAAATATTGTATCATCTACTATAAAAAAATTTTTAAAAAAGACATAGGGACTTTCAAAAAAATAACAGTCAGAAATCATTGAAATGAAGGGTACAATAAACCAAATAAAAAACTCAATAGAAAGCATAACCAACAGACTAGATCACTTGGAAGAAAAAACATCAGATAATGAAGACAAAGTATACAATCTGGAAAATAAAGTTGATCACACAGTGAAGAAAGTTAGAAACCATCATAGAACAACTAGAATTATGGGACAGCATCAAAAGACCAAATCAAAGAGTTATTGGGATAGAGGAAGGCTCAGAGTTTCAAAACAAAGGAATGTACAATCTCTTCAATGAGATAATATTAGAAAATTTCCCAAGCATGAAGAACGAATTGGAAAACCAAATACAAGAGGCTTTCAGGACACCAAATGTACAAAATTACAACAGATCTATACCAAGGCACATTATAATGAAAATGCCTAGCATACAGAACAAGGATAGAATCTTAAAAGCTGCAAAAGAGAGGAATCAGATCCCATACAGGGGGAGACCAATTCATATCTCAGTAGATTTTTCAACCCAGACTTTCAAACCCAGGAGATCGTGGAACAACATATACCAAACTCTGAAGAAAATGGATTAAATGAGTATAAAATAAAATGAAAGTAGAGTGTTTCCCTGGGGAACTAAATTGATTTCTCTTGAAGAGTTTGATAAAGCAAGTCACTGAAGCAATGGCTAGATTAGGTAAGAACAAGAGCTGACGGTGGAAGAGTGGGAAAAATTATAAAAGTCTACAACTTTCACTTCTTTGTCAGTATCTTTACATGCTTTTGAAATTTTCTTTTTATCAAAGAAACTGAAATAGGAACTCAGAGATATGCATTACGAACAATGTAAGAAAAGAGACGAGGAACTTCAAAAAGACTGAGTTCAAAGAAAAGATTTTGGTCCTCTATTAAAAGATAGACTAATGTGCATTCATATATTTCAGGTAATATGAAATGTTTATGTGTGAGGTGTGTGTGTGTGTATGACATTACACACACACACACACACACACACACACACACACACACAATGATTCCCTGCTTTAACTGACTTTGGAATTAACGAAACATTTTCCATTCCATTGTATTACATAAGATGTCCACTATTGGGGCTGGAGTTGTTTCTCAGTGGTAGAGTGAGCGCTTACCTAGCAAATGTGAGGCACTGGGCTCAATTCTCAGCACCACACGAAAACCAAACTAAATAAAATAAAGGTATTGTGCCCATATACAACTAATATATATATATATATATATATATATATATATATATAAAGATGTACAAATAAATATATATATATAAAGCATAAATGTATATGCTTGAAGAAGCTGTGTCTAAAAAAAGGGAATAGGGAACAAAAACTGCCACTGTTATACAGTGCTTGAGAAGAAACTGAAGATGTCACCTGTTCATGTTATAACATTAATTGGAAAAGCAGTATATAAAATAATATATACAGTATATTGATACCTATGATGGTAGGTTATTTCCAAAGATGACTGCAATAATTCCCCCCCATTCCTGTGTACACATCTCTTTACAGTGTAATATTGTTATTACTGTATAAGAGGTAGATTCTATTTCCCCATCTTGTGAATTAGAGCTGCCTTTGTGACTTGCTTTGACCAATAGAATGTGGTCAAACCTAGACCCCAGGAATTCTTATACCTTTTGCTTGTCTTTGCACATTGCCTTGAGACTGCCACATAAAGGAGCCAGGACTGAGAAACTGTGTGGAGCAGGGGACTGAGGCCTCTTAGACTAACATGTTAGTACTAACACCAATCACATGACATGTCAATAAGGCTGTCTTTGATCATCCGGTCCTAGATGAACAATCAGATGACTAAAGCCACATGAGTGGGCCCAGATGAAACAAACAGAACTGCTCAGCTACTCAGAGCCTAATGACTGACCTACAGAATTGAACTGGTTGTTATTGCAAGTCATTAGTTTTAAGGTGGTTGTTATACTATAATACATAACAGAACTCTACAAAAAGAGCCGGGGCAGGGCAAGCTTTGGTTTAAGTGTGTCTCCTAAAAGCTTGTTTGTTAGAAATATAATCCTCCAATTCACAATAATGTAATTTGGAGGTGAGACCTTTGGGAAGTAATTAAGATTAGATGAGCTCATGAGGATGAGACCTCCATGATGAAATTAGTAACTTTACAAGAAGAGAGTTGAGCTAGCTCTGTCTTGCACATGTGTTGCCCTCCACCATGTTATGATGCAGAAGAAATCCTCACCAGATGCCAGCTCCATGCTTTGCAGCTTTGGAACCTCTAGAACTGAGAGGTACATAAATTTGTATTCTTTATGACTTACCCAGTCTCAGATATTCACCTAAAAATGGACTAAGCCAGAAATGAACCATATAAGTGACAAAAAAGAGTTTTGAAAAGGATGTTTTTAGGTGGAAAGGCCTTAAATATTGAAAGTAAAAACTGTGGTTCAGGAATTGATGATTTATCACATTATAATTTATTAAAAAACACATATATGTTTCAACATTTTCCCAGCTAAATCTAGAATAAAAATCTATGTGTAAAAATGTCAATATTATACATTTGTATTTATTACAATCAAATAAAGAAAATTAAAATATTTACTTACCAGACTTTTAGAGCAGTGTCCTAAGGCAATTTCATAATTAATGCTTTCTTTCCATTCTAATATTTTTGGGCCATATTGTTCCATTATAATATGTAGACCAAAGTTTTCTGGATAAACTATTTGAGCCCAAATGGACAGGACACTTCCCTTGTCCAGAAAGTAAAACATATGGGAAATATTATTATGAAATGCCCTGTATGGGCAGTTATCTTTTTCAAGGTGAGTTACACTTTTTACTTCCAGATCTAAGGGATATTCTTTTAATTGTATTGTGCCATCATCAAGAACATATGCAAGACATACTTGAGTAGATGTACCAATCAACAATAATGATTTTGTGGCTTTAGGTGTCCATGAATGTAGCTTTACTGCTTTTCTAATATTAATCTTGAAATAAAACATTATATTGTTTTCCATTTTTACCACAATGTTTCCATAATAATCTGAAAAAAAGAGACAAGTTTTTTTATTCTAAGCAAATATAAGACTGTTTTATTTAAATGTACTTTTAATTAAACATTTTTTTCATAATGACACTTTATATACTTTGAGAAAATTAGAGAGTGGAATCATGAATCATAACTTGACATTGCATTAGAGAACTTCTTTCCTACTTCTAGAAGCCATTTTCTCCTTATATGTACTGTACCTCCAGATATGTGATAATATGCATCATTTACACAGGGGAAAAAGATCTGGAACTACATGTATCAAGTAATAGTAAGAGCATGGCAAGAATAGTATTATTAGGAAGGATTATGTTATAGACTGATTTGGGTTTCCCTTAAATTCATATGTTGAAGCCTTAATCCCTATTATGACTATATTTGGAGGTAGGTCCTTTAAGGTGGTAATTAAGATTAAATGAAGTCTCTTACAAGGACACAGGTACCCTGGGATCTCTCTCTGTGCCCACAGAGAAGAAAATCTATGTGAGGACACAGTGAGGAAGTGGCTGTTTGCAAGCCAGAATAGAGGTCTCACAGGAATCCAGTGCTGACACTACCTTGATCTCTGACTGACAGAGATGTGAGAAAATAAATTTCTATTGTTCAAGCCACCTAGCCTACAGTATTTTGTTGGCAGTCCTAGCAGACTAATATAATTAGAGTGAAGGAATAGGAGTGAGAGTGAGTAGGAATGCTATAAAGCAAAGCCCTCCTCTACAGGTTCACTCATATCAGGTAATAACCAACTTTCCCTCCCTTAATAGAGTGTTGTGCATAGGACAGAGCAGGTCATGGAGGGTGAGTGTCTTACCCTCTTTGGTTTTTGTTGCCATATGGGTAAGTAAAAGAATAGTTGGACTGGTTTTTCTTTCAAGATGTGACATTCTCTTGTATACCCTTTAGGGGCATATCTTCTTTCAGATACGCCTCAAGAGGTGTTTTTCAGAGGACACCAGAGATGACTGGTCGACAGGAGGAAGATGGATGAATCCATAGGATCAGAGATATGTTGTGCCTATGCACCTTACATTTGGAAACTAAGTCATTAACATTTTAATACATTGCCATAAATTATGTCCTGATCAAAGTTACCTAATCAGAAATAGATGCAATGTGGGAGAATGACATGATACAATCTTTGTTGAATGAAAAAATAATTGTGGAATACATACACTGTAATGATAGCTAATATTTAAAACCTCACAAAATAAAACCATATGTGGTTTTAAGAATATATTTATTATCCAAATTGTTTACCAATATGGTCTCTCTAATTTTCAATGGTAGGGATTATACCCAGATCTTCATGTATGCTAAACATGCCTCTACCACTGAGGCACACCCCTAGCCTTGGTCCCTATTTATGCAGCAAGGTTTTTCTCTTGCCACTTTTTGCCCCATGCTTTATTACTCATATTGAATTAATTTCAGTTCAACAAATCATACATGTTCTTTCTGCCAACAGTCCTTTTTTCATGTGCTGTGTTCTCAGCTTGGAATGCTCCCTCAATCCCTCATTCAGTCAGTAACTCCATTTTTCTAGTATCTATGCTCTACCCCTTGTTTCAATTTAGAACTCAGTTCCTCCACACCTTGTTTTCTGATCCCATAAATCTTGATTAAAGGCTTTTCCTATAAGTGTTCATAGCACATTTCCTTTTGCAGATCACACTGCTGACTTAAAAATATTACTAAATAACCAAAGAAAATTAAGAATGTTTAGAAGAAAATGACAGTAAGAACACTATATGTAAATTCTGATGGGATGAAGAGTTTATAGAGAAGTCATAGCTTTCTTCTTGTTTATAGCTTTAAATGAAGACAGAAAAAGACTAAAAACAAATACCCTAGTTATTCCATTTAAGAAGCAGCCACAGATCACCAAAATTATAAAGAGAAAGCAGATATGGAGAACTGATAATGACAACAGCTTCTGAGTCCAGGGATCAGATCACTTACAGATTTTCAGACCATGGTAAGAGTTTTGGATTTATTGAGTGAAATAGGAAGCCTAGGCAAGAGGGTTTTTTTTTTTTTAATTTTCTTAATTGTCAATGGACTTTATTTATTTATATGTGGTGCTGAGAATTGAACCCAGTGCCTCACACATGCTAGGCAAGTGCTCTACCAATGAGCCACAAACCCACCCTTAGTAAGAGTTTTAAGCAGAGGAATAAAATGATTTAATATATACTTTAGAGTCTCACTCTGGTTTGGATGGACTATAATTTGGTGGAGGATGGGGATGCAAGAGACAGTATTCACCACTGTGATGAAAATACCTGACGAGAACAACTTAGAGGAGGAAAGATTTATTTTGGTTTATAATTTCAGGGGATCCAGTCTGTGGTCAGCTAGTTCCAAGGCAGAAACATCATGGCAGGATAGCATGGAGGAGGAAATCTGCTCAGCTTGTGGCAGTTGGAAAGTGGGAGAAGTAGGGTGGGTGGGTGGGGGAAGGAGCTGGGGAGAAGGTAAACCTACCCAGGGTGAGCCCACAATAGCTTACTTCCTTCAATTGGTTATACTCTCTGATATTGTATTCAGTTATTCAGGAGCTCTCATGATCCAATCATTGTCTAAAAGACCCACTTCTGAATCTTGCTGCACTGGGGTCTATGCTTACAACATGAGACTTTGGGGGACATTTCACATCAAAACTGTAACATTTTGCTGTGATCCCCCAAAGGCTCATGCCTCTCTTACAATGCAAAGTGCATTCAGTCCATCTCCAAGAATCCCTGTAAACTTAACAATTCCAGCATTCTCAAAAATGTCAGATCTGGCGGGGCGGGCAGCGGCCAAGGGAGGCAGATTTAAAAGGGCCGCTGAACAGGCTTTATTTAGATATCACTCCTGGGCGGAACTCATCAGACCCACAGAGGGAACAGGGGAAGGGTCTGAGGAGAAACCGCGTGGAAGCTCGACCGGACTGGACTTTTATGGGGCTTACAGCAGGAAGGGAAGGGCTTGGGACAGGAAAAGGTGTTCTTAGAGTCCCTTGCCCCCTTGGAGTTGGTCAGGGGAGTTGGCTGAACTCCAGGATTGGCCAAGGAGTCCTGCTGATTGACAGGTGTTAGTCAGAAGATCTGGCTGATTGACAGGCGTTTCCAACGGCATCTGATTGATGTTCTTTTCCGGCAGGGGCTGCTTTGTTCTAAGTTGCCACTAAGTCGCCACCACAGACCTAACAAAAAATCCTAATCCAAAGTCTCCTCTGAGACTCAAGGCAAACTCTTAACTGTGAGTTCCTAAAGCAAGCTACATAAATCCAACATACAATGGCACAGAGCAAACATTCCCATTCCAAAAGGGAGGGAATAGGGACATAGAAAGGAGAGATGAGACCAAATCAAGGCTGAAACCCAGCAGGACAAACAAGTCTCATATCTCTGTATCCAGCATCTGGGGCACATAGTAGTGAGATGTGGGATCCAAAGATATAAGGCAACCCCACATTTATGGCTTTGCTATTTGCAGCCCTCATGGCTTCTCTTGACCTGGCCTCTGCTCATTTCCTGCAGCTTTCTTCAGTAAATATTTCACATTCCTGGTATCTCTTAATTCCTGGTATCTCCACTGCAGCTTTGACTTTACTTTCACAGCTTCATGAATCAATCCTCTCTGGGACTTCTTATAGGGATGCCAATCCTGACACACATTGCTTGGTCTCCCAGCCCTTCTTTTGAAATCTTGGTGGAGGCCTCCATGGTCCATAATTCCAGTATTTTGCATTTTTGCAAAATCAACACTATGTGGATGATGCAAAGGTCTACCACCAGCTCAAACAGTATCCAGTACCCTTTGAACCATGGCTCCACTAGCCTCTGATGAAACAAATCCTGGGGAAATAATTTTCTATGCATCTCTGTGTTATCTCTTAAAACAAAACCTTTCAAATGAGTTTTCTGTTTTATGCCCTTGAGCCTATGATATGGGGCAGGGGTGGGAGGATTCGTGTTGATTCTTGAAATTCCCTCAAGGCATCTTTTCTACTGTCTCTTTGAAAAGTCCTTGGTGTCTCTTCAGAGGTGCTAATCTCTTCAACAATCACATCTTTCTTGGCCCCAATTTTATGTGCATTTTTTTTCTGGCCTACTGCAAATTTTTCAAATCCTTCTCTTCTGCTTTTTGCTCCTAATCCTCACAGGAAACCTGGTTAAAAGTTTTCAGAAATACCCATCCCACCACCTGAATGCTGTGATGCCTTGAAAATTTCTCAGCCAGATTAATTGTTCATCACTTTGAAAATTTGGTCTTACACAAAGTCTCAGGATATGGATAAAATGTAGATAACTTCTTTGCCAAAGTGTAACATAAATGGCCTCTAGTCCTAATAGAGTCTTCCTTTCCATATGAAACTTCATGAACACAATCTTTACTGTCCACATTCCTGTTGGCATTCTGATCTTCCAAGATTACACCAGAATAGTCCATTAAGCTCTGCTTACAACATTATAAGGCTTCTCCAGCCTCCATCTGCAAACTTTTTCAAACTCTTCCCATAAACTAGTTCCAAAATATACTACATGGTCAGGTATAGTCACAACAATGACCCTACTTCTTGATATAAATTTCTGTGTTAGTCAGCTTTTATTGCTGTGACCAAAATACTTGAGAAGAAAATTTAAAGGAAGAAAGATTTATTTTAGCTCATGGTTTTAGAGAATTCAATCCATGGTTGACGACTCCAAGATAGAAACACCATGGCAGAAGGGACCGCAGAACTTCTCAGTTCATGGTAGTCAGGAATTGGGGAGTGGGGAGGAGCTAAGGAGAGGATTAACTCCTTCAGGGCATGCCCTGGGGGACCTCCTTCTTCCAAGTAGGTTACACTTCTCAGTATTCCATTTAGCTGTCAACAAATCCACTTGGTTTGAAACTTGCTACAGGGGGGTCTATACTTGCAACATTCTAGATATTGCTTGATCTTGCTGGAGGGGGGAAGATTGGGGGGATGGGACGGGACACAGACACACATACACACACACACATTCTAGATACAAATCATAACAAATGGTAATAGAGACTTCATAAAATCTACTGCATATATGGGCTAGAAAGGATGGGGATTGGACTGGGAGCAGCAAAAAAAAAAAGGTTAGTTTTCAAATTAAATATTTAAAACAAACAAACAAACAACAACACCTTTTAGATAAATCCAACAGGATTCACCAATGGATTGGCTATGGTATGAGAAGGAGGAGAATTCAAGGATGAGGTCAAGATTTGTGGCCTATAGGACTGAAAAAATAAAACTGCCATTTGCTGGATGAGGAGGACAGTAAAAGGAGCAGGCTGAAGTTGGGATGAGGGGTCAAGAACTCATTTTTGGATATGTGAAGTTTGAGATGTCCATTTGTCATCTAAGCAAAGGTATCAGGAGGCAATTAGAAAGAGAAGTAAGGAGATCAGGTTAGGGGTCCCAGATGCAGGGCAAAAAGTGAATGTAAACATAGCTCAGACATCTGAAGACCAAACTCTAAAGATGCTTCTCCATTTAGGAATCATGATGACCAGGATAAAAAAAGAGGCCGAGGAGAAATAACCAGTGAAGTAGAAGGAAGACTCTTCCACCAACATCACACACAAAAGAACCGCAATTATTTCCTAGAAGTCAAGTGAAAAAAAAGAAAAGGCCATACTGAGCTGTTTCAAATGCTGCTGACAGGTCATGCAAGGTGACTGCAAACTTACCTCTGGAAGAGCAACATAGAGGTTTTTGAAAAACATGGGTCAATGCTTCTGTCTAGGACAATAGCCAGGACCTGGAAGACCATAACCAAGGTCCCTGCAGTCCTGGTTACACTGGAGGTGAGGTATTGGTAACCTGCAGGAACACTATAAGATTATAGCATAGAAACTATACTACCTCAGATCCACACTACTAGAGAGGAAGACACATGAACAACATGACAAAAACAAAGGAAGAAAATGCCCCAAACAAACGGGGCATTTCTACAATAATAGAATCTATTGACAGCACAGTAGATGAAATGTCAGAGAAGGAGTTCAAAATGCACATAATTAAAATGATCTGTGAAGCACAGAAAAATATAAGAGAGGCATTACAGGCCATCCAACAAAGAGATTAGAGAGCAAATACAGGCAATAATTGATCACTCCAACAAAGAGAGCAAATAAAGAGGAAAAATAACTTCAAGAAAGAGATAGAGACTCTGAAAAAATATTAAACAGAAATCCTTAAAATACAGAAAACAATAAACTAAATTTAAAAATCAATAGAAAGCATCACCAACAGATTAAATCACTTGGAAGACAGAACCTCAGACAATGAAGACAAAATATATAATCTTGAAAATAAAGTTGTCCACACAATGAAGATGGTAAGAAACCATGAACAGAATGTTTGTGTGTTTCCACCGGAAGAACAGCAGGCGATTTGGATTCCAGAGAGATTAACCAAGGTTCTGACCCAGTGATTGTCTGGAGTCGGGGGCCTGTTTGTGTGTTTCCACAGGAAGAACAGCAGCCGATTTGGATTCCAGAGAGATTAACTAAAGCGATTTCTACAGACCAAAAAGAAGATGATTTAGCTCAAATCCATAACAGCTGATATCCAAAACTCCAATTTGGCTATCCTTACATCTGCGACAGAACCAGGATGCTTTTTTCAATATCTATTTTATTATTGCCCTTTCCCATATCATGAAGTTCTATTTTGTTTTTTTGAGCTCATACAGACCTAGGTTAATGTTTTGCTGATCAGTTCTATTTTTTTTTTGACTATAGAGTTTTTAAACATTGCAATAGAGATTTTACCTGTAAAAAGTTATAAGGCCTTTACTATTATGTTATGTGTTGTATGTATTATATTATGTGTGTACACTTGTGTTTTGTGTTATACATTTGAACATACGTATGTCCATATATCATATATGATGAGCGCTCATGAAAAAAATGGATCCAAATATTTTTTTTATTCACGTGATTTAAATGGTTTAATTTAAATTGGGTAAATAACTGTTAAGAATTGTTTTAATATGTAAACAAAAAAGGAGGTTAACAGATCTGTTTGTTTACTTTCACCTTTCCTTTTCATTATATTTAATAATTCTCTTCAAGACAATGTAAATTGTTAAGAAAATTGTTTTCTTTTAGTGCCTTCTGGAATGTTACACAATTTTTTCTTTAGCCATTATTGCCAGAATTTCTATCTTCATCCCTGTGCAAGTGAAGACAAAGATAAAACTAATCTACAGTTTCTGCAATAGCCATCACTGACCGTTTACAGAACTTGCCTAAACTATGTGTCACTTGTATGTATTGTGAACTATCTGTTGGTGCAGCGACTTGTGGTAGTGTTGGGGTATTTTTGCTGATGATGTCATCGGTGGTACAATTTTCCCAAAAGGAGCCGTCAATTAGCTTGGTATATCTTCCTCCCTTCTGCTTGTCATGATCGTTCAGCTAAAATTTGGGGGCCAACAGAGGTGAGGCAAAGAACCTCACCCCCCCCCTGGTACCTCTCCACAGGTGTGGCTGTATACTGGACTGGTAGTCAATGACGGGTAAGATCCAATTACAATGGTACCAACCTAAGACAGGAGGCTGATGCCCTGAGGTCAGCTCATCCGAAGACGGGTAAGGACCATATGTAGTATTGGACAACCTAAAGCAGGCACGGTCCCTAAGCCACATGCTTGTTGTTTAAACAGAGAGGGGGAGGTGTTGAGAGCCACAGCCAAAGGGGCCCCAGCAAACTTCCATCTGCCGGCTCAAGGATTATGGGATAACATGAAAAGACCAAATCTAAAAATTAATGGGTTAGAGGAAGGCATAAAAATACAAACCAAAGGAATGCACAATCTCTTCAATGAAATAATATCAGAAAATTTCTCAAACGAGAGGCTTATAGGACACCAAATGTACAAAACTACAACAGATCCAAACCAAGGCACATAATAATGAAAATGCCTAGCATACAGAATAAGGATAGAATTTTAAAAGCCACAAGAAAAAAGTTTCAGATTACATATATTCGAATTTTAGCAGTTTTCTCAATCCACACCCTCAAAGCTAGGAGATCCTGGAACAATATATACCAAACACTGAAATAAAATGAATGCCAACCAAGAATGTTACATCCAGCAAAATTAAGCTTCAGATTTGATGATGAAATAAAAACCTTCCAGGATAAACAAAAGTTAAAACAAATAACCATGGGCTGGGGTTGTGGCTCAGTGGTATAGTGCTCTCCTAGCACGTGCAAGGCCCTGGATTCAATCCTCAGCACCACATAAAAATAAATAAATAAATAAATAAATAAAGGTATTGTGTCCAACTACAAACTAAAAATTGAATATCTAAAACAAAGAAACAAACAACAATAATAACAAAAAGCCAATTTACCACTAGCAAGCCTATACTACAGAACATTCTCAGCAAAATATTCCATAAGGAGGAAATGAAAAACAATAATGAAAATCTGCAATTAGAGGAAAATCCAATCAAAAGAGAAAGTCAAATTAAAAACCAAAAATAAATCAAAATAACTGTGAATACAAACCATATTTGAGTAATAACCCTGAATGTTAATGGCCTAAACTCGTATCAATTAAAAGACATAGACTGGCAGATTGGCTTTTAAAAAAAGATCGAACAATATGCTGCCTTCAAGAGACTCATCTCATAGGAAAATACATCCACAGACTGAAGGTGAAAGGTTGGGAAAAAACATACCACTCACATGGACTGCAGAAACAAGCAGGAGTTTCCATCCTCATATCAGATAAAGTGGAATTCAAACCAAAGATAGTCATTTCATACTGCTTAAGGGAATCGTACATCAACAAGACATAAGAATCATAAACATCTATACCCCAAACAATGGAGAATCTATGTATATCAAACAAATCCTTCTTAATTTCAAGAATCAAATGGACCACCACACAATAACACTGGGTGACTTTAACATACTTCTCTCACTACTGGACAGATCTTCCAAACAAAAACTAAACAAAGAAACCATATAACTCAATAATACAACCAATAACTTAACAGACATATAAAGAATATTTTATCCATTAACAAGTGAATATACCTTTTTCTCAGCAGCACATGGATCTTTCTCTAAAATAGACCATATGTTACACCAAAAAGCAAGTCTTAGCAAATATAAAAAAATAGAGATACTACCTTGCATTCTTTCTGACCATAATGGAATGAAATTAGAAATTAATGATAAAATAAAAAATAAAAGAAAAGAAATAAAAGAAACTACTCCAACACCTGGATACTAAACAATACATTAGTGAATAATGCATGGATAACAGAAGATATCAGGAAGGAGATAAAAAAAATTCTTAGAGGTAAATGAGAACTCTGATACAACATATCAAAATCTCTGGGACAGTATGAAGACTATGTTAAGAGGAAAGTTCACTGCATTGAGCTTGTTAATTAAAAGAATAAAAAGGCAACAAATAAGTGAACTGATATTACATCTCAAAGTTCTAGAACAAACCAATACCAAAAGTAGTAGAAGACAGGAAATAATTAAAATCAGGGCTGAAATCAATAAAATTGAAACAAAAGAAACAATTAAAAAATTGACAAAATAAAAAGCTGGTTCTTTGAAAAAAATAAATAAAATTGATAAGCCCTTAACCACCCTAATGAAAAGGAGAGAGAAAACTCAAATTACTAAAATTTGTGATGAAAAAGAAATATCATAGCAGACACTATTGAAATACAGAAGATAATTAGAAACTATTTTGAAAATTTATACTCCAATAAAATAGAAAATCTTGAAGACACAGTCAAATTTCCAGAGGCATATGATCTACCTAAACTGAATCAGGAGGACATACACAATTTAAACAGATCAATTCAAGCAAGGAAATAGAAGACACTGTCAAAAATTACCAACCAAGAAAAGTCTGGGACCAGATATATTCTCAGCTGAGTTCTATAAGACCTTTAAAGAAAAATTAATACCAATACTCCTCAAATTATTCCATGAAACAGAAAAGGAGGGAACCCTATCAAACTCATTCGATGAGGCTAGATTCACCCTGATTCCAAAACCAGACAGATATATCAAAGAAAGAAAACTTCAGATCAAATGGGATGCAAGATTGGGTCAACATATGGAAATCAATAAATGTAATTCATCACATCAATAGACTTAAAGACAAGAATCATATGATTATGTCAATAAATGCTAAGAAAGCATTTGATTAAATACAGCACCTCTTCATGTTCAAAACACTAGAAAAACTAGAGATAGTAGAAACATACCCAAACATTGTAAAAGCTATCTCTAGTTCTACTATCTCTATGATAAGCCCAAGGTCTATACTATTCTAAATGGAGGAAAAATTAAAAGCATTCTCTTTAAAAACTAGAACAAGACAGGGGTGTCCTCTTTCACCACTTCTATTCAACATAGTCCTTGAAACTCTAGCCAGAGCAAACAGACAAAAAAAATTAAAAGAATATACATAGGAAGAGGAGAATTCAAACTATCATTATTTGCTGATGACATGATTCTATATTTAGAAGATCCAAAAAAATCCACCAGAAAATTTCTAGAACTCATAAATGAACTTAACAAAGTAGCAGGATATAAAATTAATACCCATAAACCAAATGCATTTCTATATATAAGCAATGAATCCACTGCAAGAGAAATTAGAAAAAACACCCATTCACAATAGCCTAAAAAAAATAAATAAAATACTTGGGAATCAATCTAACAAAAGAGGTGGAAGACCTCTACAACGAAAACTACAGAACACTAAATAAAGAAATTAAAGAAGACCTCAGAAAATGGAAAGATCTCCCATGCTCTTGGATAGGCAGAATTAATACAGTCAAAATGGCCTTACTACCAAAACTGTTCTATGGATTTAATTCAATTCCTATAAAAATCCCAATGACATTCTTCATAGAGCTAGAAAAAGCAATCATAAAATTCATTTGGAAAAATAAGAGACCCAGAATAGTCAAGGCAGTCCTTAGCAAGAAGAGTAAAGCAGGAGGCATCACAAAACCAGACCTTAAACTATATTACAAAGCAATAGTAACAAAAATGGCATGGTATTGGTACCAAATAGACATGTAGACCAATGGTACAGAGTAAAAGACACAGAGACAAACCCACATAAATATGGTTATCTAATACTAGACAAAGGTGCCAAAAACATACATTAGAGAATATGTATCCTCTTCAATAAATGCTGCTGGAAAAACTGGAAATCCATATGTAGAATGAAATTGAACATCTATCTCTCATTCTGAATGAAAATCAATCAAAGTGGATCAAAGACTTAGACATTAGAACAGAGACCCTGCACCTAATAGAAGAAAAAGTAGGCCCAAATCTTCATCATGTTGGCTTAGGACCCGAATTCCTGAACAAGATTCTTAAAGCACAAAAAATAAAATCAAGAATCAACAAATGGGATGGATTCAAACTAAAAAGCTTCTTCTCAATAAAGGAAACAATCAATAACATTGTGAGAGAGCCTACAGAATGGGAAAAAAATCTTTACCATATGCACCTCAGATAGAGTACTAATCTCCGGGATCTGTAAAGAACTAAAAAAAAACTTAACATTTAAAAAAAAACCACAAAAAAACCAAAACCAAAACCAAAAAACCAATTAATAAATGGGCTAAGGAACTGAACAGACACTTTGCAGAACCAGAAATACAACCAATCCACAAACATGAAAAAATGTTCATCATCTCTCGTAATTTGAGAAATGCAAATCAAAACTACTCTAAGATTTCATCTCACTCCAGTCAGAATGGCAATTATCAAGAATACAAGTAATAATAAGTTTTGGTAAGGATATGGGGAAAAAGGTACACTCAAACATTGCTGGTGGGGCTGCAAATTGGTGTAACCACTTTGGAAAGCAGTATGGAGATTCCTCAAAAATGAATCCACCATTTGACCCAGCTGTCCCACTCTTAGGTTTATACCCAAAGGACTTAAAATCAGCATACTACAGTGACGCAGCCACATTAGTATTTATAGCAGCTCAATTCACAATATCTAACTATGGAAACAACCTAGATGCCCTTCAACAGAGGTATGGGTAAAGAAAATGTGGTACCTATACACAATGAAATATTAATAAGCTTTAAAGAAGAATGAAATTGTGGCCTGCACAGGTAAATGAATGGAACTAGAGAATATCATGCTATGTGAAGTGAGCCAATACCCCCAAACCAAAAGCCAAATGTTTTCTCTGATAAATGGATGCTGATCCACAGTGGGGCAAGGGAATAGGGAAGAATGGAGGAAATTTGGTTTGTGTAGAGGGGAGTCAATGGAGGGGTAGGGTTGTGGGGATGGGAAGGACAGTAGAGACAGACATGATTACCCTATTTACATGTATGATTACACTAGCGGAGTGACTCTGAACCATGTACAACCAGAGGAATGAGAAGTTGTGCTCCATTTGTGTACAATATGTCAAAATGCATTCTACTGTAAAATAAATAAATTAATTAATTTTAAAAAACTTGGGTAGAACAGTTTCTAGGAACCGTTTGATCAGAGCAGATTCAAGAGGGAATGAGAGGAAAGAGAAAAAAATGAAACTAGGCAATACTTTTTAAAGAAAAGGGAAACAGAAAATTAGCCAGTTGAAGAGTAACATGGGGTCAAGAAAGAGTACAAATTAAGGTGGTATTTTCATTTCCACCTTGGACAAGTAAAATCATGGATACTATTAATTGAAGTCTGGCAGTATTTCTCAAGGCATATTTGTACAATCCTCTATCTAAACACAAAAGTCCCATATATGATGGATTAGGAAACTGCCGCTTAGATAGGTTAAATGACTTAAATGACTTGTTCATGGATTTGAATTCAGGTCCACCTAAATCAACTATGCTTGTTTATGGGTTGAACTATGTTCTAACCTCTAGGACCACTTCAGAATGTGATCTTACTTGGAAATAGGATCATTAGAGAGATGGTAAAGATAAAGTCTCACTAAAGTAGGGCAGGCCCCTAATCCATATGAGGACAGAGACAAGTAGGGAGAGGGCTCTATGATGACAAGGCAGAGATTGGAATGACAGTTTCAAGACAAGGACCAGCAAGGACCAGAAACTAGGAAGAGGCAAAGAAAGATTCCCCTATAGGATTCAGAGGGCATGGGGCAGCTTGAGCCTTGATTTCTGACTTCCAGCCTCCAGAACTATGAAACAATACATTTCTATTGTTTTACACAACCTCCTTTGTGGTATTGTCTTAAAGGATCCCAGGCAATTAAGGCAGCACAATGGTACCTCCCACACGGACAATGCCTAATATAAATTGCTTAGTTAGTATCTTCTGATGGACCAAAATGAAACTCTGAAAGAAAGAACCTGAGTTTGCCGTTCTGCTATGTGAACACATCATCAACAACCGTTGAATTTAAAGTCTATTCATTTTTAGATGGTAAAAAGTGCACCATTTGCCATCCAAAGTACATCATACAGGAACATTTAAAATTGCCACATCTTCATAAGGAAGATGTTTGTAATAAAATCTAGAATAATTTCAGAAAGAATTGAGAATAACTTACCTAAAAAAATATCATGAATAATGCTGTCATTTGATAATGTTGATAGGTTTTTAACCCCTGCATTTGTTTCTATCATTCCGGCACTGGTGAAATTTTGATAATAATAGTATATACTATATTTATCCCATAGTATTAAATTTGGCATTGCTGAAAATAGAAAACGTGGAATTAAAAAAGTGTCAATGGGAACATCTAACATAAAGTCTTGGTACACCCACTCTTTTGAATCTTCATTATACATCACTAAGTAAATCTTCTTATTGGCAGTGCATGTTGTGCTGCAGTAATTTACAAACACGGCAATTTCCAGAGGGTGCCCTGTATATTCAAGATTGTGTATTGTCAGAGTACTGGTTGGTGGGAGATTTAAAAGAGCTTTCAGGTCTGTAGTAGTTGTCAGTTTCATATATCTATCTGGAGAATATCCAAGGTAAATTTCATTTTTTGTCCAGATCGCTATATCGCTTTTTTTCCCTTTAGTCTGTGAAAATAAAATTGAAAACGATTAGAAAAATCTTCAGTTTTAGGGATAAGTCTAACAATTCCTTTGTTCTAGTTTACTACATTTAAAAATAAAAGGTAGGGGGCTGAGGGTATAGCTCAGTCGTAGAGAGGGTACTTAGCATGCATGAAAACATGGGTTCAATCCCCAGCACCAAAACATAAATTGACAAAGTGAAAGGTAGTAATTACCAAGCTCAATTTTGTTTTAGTATATTTTGTAACAATAATTCAGGCAGAGAAGTATATTAAATTAAAATGTATCACATTTTATTTAATAAAAATATATCACATTACATATAATCATAAAAACTTGTCCATTAGATTTATTCTTCCATATGCTGTTTCTATCCAATTAATAAGCATAAATTCCTTTTTAACTAGTTTTTCTTTTAATTTTTATTTGTTCTTTTGTTATATAGGACAGTAGAATATATATTGACATATTATACATACAGGAAATATAACTTCCCATTCTTGTGGTTGTACATTATGTGGAATTTCACTGGTAATATATATGAAAAATAGGAAATATAAGTCCGATTCATTCTACTGTCTTTCCTGTTCCCATCCCCTCTCCCCTCCCATCATTTCTTCTATCCTCCCTCCATGTGTGTTAGCATCCATATATCAGAGAGAACATTTGGCCTTTTGTTTTTTGGGGATTGTCTTATTTCACTTAGCATATTCTCCAGATCCTTCAATTTACTGGCAAATGCCATAATTTCATTCTTCTTAACAGCTGAGTAATATTCCATTATATATTTTCTCTATCCATTCATCTGTTTGAAGGGCAACTAGGTTGACTCCATAGCTTGGCTATTATGATTTTAAGTCCTTTGGGTACATGCTGAGGAGTGGGATAACAAGGTCAAATGGTGGTTCCATTCCAAGTTTTCCAAGGAAACTGCATACTGCTTTCCAGAGTGGTTGCACCAATTTGCAGTCCCACCAACAATGTATGAGTATACTTTTCTTCCTCATATCTTTTCTAACATTTATTGTTAATTGGGTTCTTAATATTTGCCATTCTGACTAGAGTGAGATGAAATCTCAGTGTAGTTTTAATTTGGGTTTCTCTAATTGCTAGAGATGAAAATTTTTTTCCGCCTCTGTCCTCTGCATGCTGTTGTGAGATATGTGGCTTCTTTCCCATACAAGGATATTGTACAATGTGACTTGTGTGACCTTCAGTTTGTTGGGCAGTGCCTTTGATCTCTAAACACTCTGTAACCAAATATGCCTCATTCCTCCTAAAAATACAGGTTCCTTTAATTCCCTTATCCTTCCACTTTGCTCATGAAGGGACTGCTCTGGCCATGGCAGTGGTGTGGTGCTGGGGTTTCTTCTTTATTTTATTATATCCAATCTCCTGAGTCCCCAGTCTGCTTTGTCCAGTATTAAATTTCAGTACAGCCCCATCCCCTGCCGTTTTTTGTTCACCCACCTTGCAGAGAAGCTGCCTGTCTGCTTTCTTGGTTTCATGCCACAGAGCAACCAGAAAAGTCACCTTCTCTATTCTGCCATCTTGAAACCCTCCCAATTTCCTTTTCATTCTTTAATACACAATCTTTAGTGCATCATCTGGCTAGGAGGGCCCCTTTGACCTTGATGTTTATTTAAGTCAAAATATAAGAACACCTCAATTTTTGAATTCTAGATTCCTTGGATATCAGATAGAAGGGAGAAATTAAAACCTTAGACTATTCAGTACTGTTGGGAGTCACCCCGGCTCCAAAGACTAACTTCCCCATCCCCCAAGAAGAGCCGTCCAATGGTGAGCCCTGCTGGCTCACATGATCCTTACCCACCAGTTAGAGCCCTGCTGGCTCACATGATCCTTACCCACCAATCAGAGCCCTGCTGGCTCACCTGATCCTACCCACCAATCAGACTAGCACTGCTGGCCACCTGATCCTTACCCTCCAATCAAAAAGCACCCCATGCCAACTGTCAAACCACCTCTGGCTCTATAAATATGCAGAGCTGTTCCTCAATAAACTGGCATTTGCTCCGATGATAAGCCTTGTTCGTTCTTTCAAGTACTATCCTTTTATGGACACAGGCAGTAAGAAGGAAAGGGCATTCAGAATCTGAAATTTGTTGGACCTCATTTCACCACAGAACCAAGGTCCCTGTCTCGTCACCCCATCTACCTCTAATTCTTAGGGATTTCTATTTAAAATGTAATCTCTTTGTTTATGACAACCCAAAGGAGTCTTTTGAGCATCTCTTGTCTGCCTAATTTTAATTAAAGTACATGAAGTATATTACTTTAATGTAATAGCCTGTACTGAAACAAAATCTAGGCAGATGTCAATCTGGGGATCAAAGGAAAAGATAATTTGGGTTAAAATATCACTTTACTAAATGAACATTCCTTTTAAAGTATAGAGTATGTTTTTGGAAATGAGTGTATGAAACCCCTTAAAAGAGGAAATAGAGCCAAAATAATGAGTGTTTCATAGAAAAGAGCCATTGTCATTCTTACTCTTTTTTTTTTTTTTTCAAACTGGGGATTGAATTCAGGGGCACTCCACCACTGAACCACATCCCCAGCCTTATTTTGTATTTTACTTAGAGACAGGTTCTCACTAAGTTGCTTAGCATCTCACTGTTGCTAAGGCTGGCTTTGAACTTGCAGTCCTCCTGCCTCAGCCTCCCAAGCTGCTGGGATTACAGGCATGTGCCACCATGCCCAGGGCTATTCCCATTCTTGGTAGAGGAATGGGAACATGCTAAACACATGATAGATGAGAATGCCAAGGAGCCTCAGTCATGGAGTGAGTTTTCATTCAGACACTCTTTCCAAGGACATCAGAAAAGGTAGGGGAGCTGAGAGATCCTCCCGAGGCATTCATGACCTCACCCAAATACAGGGCAGTGACTCTCTCTGCAGGTAGGGAGCAGGCAGGCAGCAAGACATGAAAGTTGAGAGGAACCTATCTTCATCTGGATGCTCAGCTCTATGGCTGGGATTGGGATAAGCTGAGAGTAACTCTCCCTCTGAGAGGTGACTGGCCTTCACCTAGCATATATCCTTGCCAAGATTAGAGAAGGAGGGAGGGAGGAAAGAAAGAAGAATGAGAATATCTCCACAATGCATGACAAACAGAAGCAGATTAGAAAGGAACAATAATTATCCAGGAAGCAAAAAACCTACAAGTTAGCATATAAAGTACAGATAATTGTCTCAGGGCTTAGAAAGTTGGTGGTTCAGTTATAAACCATGAAGAGATATCTGGAATCTTATCAGTGCTAAGATTCCAAGCACAGCTAAAGAGAAAATAAATATGGCAAAAATGATGAAGGATCTAACAGAAAAGATGGGCAACATGAGAGAAGACTTGGAGCATTTCAGTCAAGATTTGAAAATGAGAGCAAACAATCAACCAAAAATTTAAAAAGTAAAATTTTGAAATAAAAAATATCAGGAATAAAAAATTATCATATGAATTTAAGAGAAAACTGGAAGAAGTATAGGAAAAGAGCAGTGAACTCAAAGAAAGATTAACAAATAGCCTGTGTATGAAACCAAAACTTAAAAAAATAGTAAATAATTAACAGGTTGTCTGAGATCTGTGGAATAATATGAAATGGCCCCACAAATGTGTTTTGGAAATCTTAGGAGAGGAAAAAGAGGATGAGGTGTAAAAAGACTTGAAATGCTAATGGTCAAGGACATCCCAAAATCAATGAAATTTGAAAGCTCAATAGAATGTTAAATAGGATAAATAAAAATGAAAGCATATTCGAGGATCATCATGAAGCAGCTTCACACCAAAGAAAGAGAGTAATCATAAAAACAGCTAGATGGAAAAAGAAACATCATATACTTGAGAAAAATGATACAAATAAAAACTGGTTTCTTACCAAAAATTGATAGAGGCCATAAAATAATAGAATGACATTTTTACAAGTTGCTTTAAAAACAAACAAAAAACCCCCCAAAAATCACCTATGATCCTATCATTTTATATTAAAAAATGAGAGTGAAAACCACCTTTATACAGACAAATGGAATTTGGGTAGATGGTGCACATCTGTAGTCCCAGGACTTGGGAGGCAGAGGCACAAGGAATGCTTGAACCCAGGAGTTCAAAACCAGCTTGGGTAAGACCTTGTCTCAGAAAAACAAAACAAAACAAAACAAAACAAAACAAAACCCCACAGCAACAGCAAACAAACAATGCTGAGAGAACTTTCAATTTAAGAAATTTTAAAGCTTGAAGGTAAAGGAAAACGGAACCATGAGGACCTCTGGATGTGCAGAAAACAAGAAGACACACCCAGCAGGGTATAGATAAAATGCTTTATTTTGTTATCAGTTCATATCTATATCTACCTGTCTTCATGACAATTGACTACTTAAAGTAGAATATCAATGACGTATAGTGGGACTTTAAGCATAGTTATGGATAAAATTTGGATGAAGGTATAAAAGGATTTATATACTTGTAAGGTCTTACACTGATATGAAGTAGTATATTGTTTGAAATTAGACTCTAATAATTAAGTATGCTTACTGTCCATCCAAATACAGCCATTAAAAAGTAGTTTTGATAACAAGAAGGCAAGATAGAAATACCAAAAAGTGCATGATTCATCCACAATGAGGTGAGAAAGAAGAAACAAAGGAACTCAAACCAAATGGGATTAATAGAAAACCAATGCCAAAACAGACTTAAACTCAACCATACAACAGTTACATTAAATCTAAGTAGACTAAAAGTATTTAAAGGCAGATGTTGTTACTCTGACCAAAAAAAAAAAAGCAAAATCTATATGTGATGTGTAAGGAAACATGCATTAAATATAAAGGCACATACAGGATGACAGTAAAAGAGTAGTAAACCATGTACCTTTTAATAACTATATAAAAGAAATCTAGGGCTTGGGAATGTATCTCAGTAGCAGAGGGCTTTCCAGAGTGTGCAATTCCTGGGTTTAATCCCTAGCACTGAAAAAATAAGGCAAGTAAAGTCGGCTTTGTTAAATACAATTAAGACAAAAATGAAATATCATTTATACCCGTGAAAGGAGTTTAAATAATAAAAGAAAAGACACACCAAACTTTGGTGCGGTATGGAACTACTATGAAAAAAGCTGCTATAAATATTTTATAATGCCTTAATTATTATACATTTTAAATAAACCTTGCTATGTGATGGAAAAAATACTTCCCAACCCTAAGCTCTTTATTTTCTCATATATATTTTAGAATCAGATTGCTGAGTTCCACAAAGTAACATAATTCATAAATAAATTTGAAAGAATTAAAAATTTTACAATGTTGTATGCCCTACCCATGAACATGATATAGCTATCCATTTATTTAGGTCTTCTTTATTATTTTCATAATATTTTATTTTTATCTTAGCCAAGATTTGTACATTTTTAGTGGTACCTATTTCTAAACACTTTAACTTTTTTCTATTTTGAATTCTTATATGAACTTTCAAATCATATTCCCAATTTCTATAAAAATCCCATTAGGATTTTAATGGGTGTTTTTTCTGGATTTCTCAATAATTTATCTTATCAGTGTTAAGTCTTTCTTCCCATTAACATGATATATTACTCCATTTATTTGTCTTTTTAAAAATTCAGTAATGTTTTGTACTATTTAATGTACAAGTTTGAAAATCCTTTGTTGCTTTTTTCCATAGTATTTTATATTTTAAAATCTCAACAATTTTTAAGCAGTATTTCAGCATTTTTAAGCAAGATTTCACCTATGATTGTTCATATAGAAATATAATTGATTTTTAGAGTGTGCATCTTACATCCTGTAATGTTGACATAAACTTTTATTAGTACTGATAGGTTTTTTTTTAAATTGGTTCTTTTTAGTTATACATGACAGTAGAATCCATTTTGATACAATTATACAAGCATGGAATATATAATATTCTAATTAGGACCCCATTCTTGTAGATGTCTGGTAGGTTTTTTAAAAATAGATTCCATTAAGTCTTCTACAACTAATAAAAATTTTGTAAATATAGTTTTACCTTTTCCTTTCCAATCTAGATACACCTTTGATTTTCTTAACTATTGTGTTTTCTGGAACCTCTAGTACAATATTGAATACAAGCAATACGAGCAGACATTCTTGCCTTGTTCCTTATTTTAAACAAACAAGGAAAGAAAGAAAGATACAAAGAACTAATGGAATTACTAGAAAATAAATACAAAAATGGCAAACATAGCAAAAATTACATTAAATCTACAAGAGCTAAATATACTTTGCCTTGATGTATCATATTAGCATAAGATTTTCATAAATGTCCTTTGAGGAAGGTCTCTTTATTCCTCATTTGCTTTTTTAAAAAAAATCAGTTCAGTTTGTTAAATGTTTCTATGTGCATCTATTGAGATGATCATATGGCTTTTCTTTTTTAATCTGCAAATATGGTAAATTGGGTTGATTAATTTCCATCCTAAATCATCCTTTCATTCCTAGGATAAACCCTACTTGGTCATGACATATATTCCTTTTTATACATTGCTGAATGTATTTCTTTCTTTCTTTCTTTTTTTTTTTTTTAGGTATGTGGAGACTTTATTCAACAATCATAGGCCTTATGCAGATTCTCATAACCTTAGAATTTACTAAAAATAACCAATAAATAAATAAAATGTATTTGATTTTCTAATATTTTGTTTAAAAGTTTTTAATTGTTGTTTATGAGAGAGATGAATCTGTTTTACATTTTTATAATGTATTATTTTTGGTTTGGTATCACATAGTGCTGACCTCACAGAATGAGTTGGAAATTATTTTTTTTCCTTTTTAGTATTCTGAAAGGCTGCTGAGAACTGGTAGTATTTATTTTAAAAATATATGGTAGGATTCACCTGTGAAATTTCCTTGGCTTAGAGTTTTCTTTGTGGGAATTTTTTTTTTTAATAACAAGTTCAGTTTCTTTAATTGACACAGCTTATTCATGTTATTTTTTTTCTTTTTGAGTAAGATTTAGTAATTTATGTCATTCAAGAAATTTGTTCATTTCATTTGTTTTGAATTAATTGTTTTACATTTTTATTAAAAGTTGTTCAGAATATATCATCTGTTTAATAGCAATAGAATTTGTAGTGATATCACTGCTTACAAATATGATATTGATAATTTGTGTTTTCTCTCTTTTTATCCTTATCAATCTAGCTAAAGAGTAATCATTAGTTTTATTGACTTTTTCATAGAACCAGTTTCTTATTTCATTGATTTTTTTATTACAGTTTTCCATAGCATTAATTTATCCACTGGTTTTTATTGTTTACATTACTCTTTTTATTGTCTTCAACTTGCCCTTCTTTTTCCAGTTCCTTACTGTGGAAGTGGAAATAATTGAGACATTCCTTCTAATACATTATAAATTTCCCTCTTGGTACATCTTTAATTGCATCCCATAAGTTTTGATATGTTCTGTTTCCATTTCCTTTCAGTTAATATTTTTTAATTGCTTTTGAATTTTGGTCTTTGATTCATAGATCATTTTAAAGTAGATTATTTAGTTTCCTAATATTTGGAATTCCTAATATTTGTATATTACAGACATCTTTTTGTTGTGGTTTCTAAGTTCACTGTAGTTTGTATGAAATGACTAATTTTATACTAAGATTTGTTTTATGGCACAGAACATGACCTATGTTGGGTAAATGTTCCATGTTCATTTGAAAAGAATTTTGTGCTGTTGTTGGGCAGTGTGTTCTATAAATACCAATTTGACATAGATGGTTTAGAGTGTTTAATTCATCAACAGACTTACTGATTTTCTATTTCTTCTATCAATTATTGAAGAAATATTGAGATATACAACTAAACTTATGGATTTTATCTATTTCTTGATGTTTCATTACTTTTTGCTCAATGTATTCTGTAGCTCTGATACTAGGTTCATAAATATTGATGATTTTATGCTTTTGATAAATTGACTCTATTATTAATAGGAAATGACCTGTTGAGAGCCACAGCCAAAGGGGCCCCAGCAAACTTCCAGCTGCCAGCAAACTTCCAGCTGCCGGCTGATGATTGGCTCACAGCGGCCCCAGCAACATCTAGCTGATTGGCTCCTCTGCGGTGATGTTCATTGGGCTGTTTCCCTGCCCTTCAGACTGCCAGCTGATGACTGGCTCACAGCGGCCCCAGCAACATCTAGCTGATTGGCTCCTCCACGGAGCTACTCATTGGGGGACTTCTTTGGTTCCGCCCACGCAACCCAGCCAATCGGCCTCAAGAGCAGGAGGATTGTGGGAGGTTGAGAGGCTTGTGTGGGTGAGAGGCTTGTGGAAGCGCGTGGTGGGAGTTGGGCTCTGAGGGTTTTTTCCTGAGGAGCTGTTTTGCTTGGCGTTTGTAGTTCTAAAAATAAAGTTAGTTTCTTTTGACAAGTGGCTCCTGAATTGTGCCCAGCCAGACTGCGGCACGACCTTTATCACTGGTAATATTTCATGTTTTAAAATACACTTTGATATTATTATAGCTATTATCTTTATTTTAATTAGTGTTATCTCTTCTTTTACTTCTATGCTGTAGGGACCATGAAATTGAGTCTTCCTATTTTTAGATCTTTCACATAAGTGTATTCATCTAGTATTTTTTCCTTTTGTGTCTTATTTTTCTAGAATAATATCCTCTAATTTCTTTCACATTGTTGCAAATAGAAGGATTTCCTTCATTTTAAAGGCTTAATAATATTTCTTTTTTCAGAAGATTTGAGGTTTTAATCTGAAAATTTTAAAGCTTTATTTTTGATTGACATGATAATTATACATACTTATGGGGTACAACTGTGATGCTTTAATGTAAGTATAATAAGTATAACAAGTAAAAATAAGTATAATGTGTAATGATCAAATCTAGGCTTGGACAGTTTCCCCACATATGCATAGCTATTAGCACTCTGTGTGATGCTAATTAGCATTAGCATATTCATCATCTTGAACATTTATCACTTCTTAGTGATGAAAACATTCAAAATACTCTCTTCTAGCTATTTTGAACTGTATAATACATTATTGTTAATTACAGTCACTCTGAACTTTTTCTTCTTCTCTAACTGTAACATTGTATCTATTGACCAACCTCTCCCCAGTTCCACTCTCAGCCTCTGGTAACCCAGATTCTTCTCTCAATTTCTACAAGATAAACGCTTTTACATTCCACGTATGAGTGATATCATGCAGTATTTGTCTTTCTGAGACTGATTTATTTTACTTAGCATAAAATCCTCCAGATTCATCTATATTGTTGTAAATGCTAGGATTTCATTATTTTTTTATGTCTGAAGAATACACAATTGTGTATATACACTAGGTAATTTTTATCCATTTATGTGTTGATGAACACCATTATAGTCCATTTTCCATCATATAACAAAATATTTGAGCAGATACTTAGAGAGAGTGAATTATTTAACTCAGTTCTGTAGGTTCAAAAAGCACGGCACTGGTATTGGCTTAGCTCTGGTGGAGGCCCTTTCGGATGTATCACATCATGGCAGATTGCATCACTGTGGGAGCATGTATAGGAGTGAGAGTTCACATCACCAAATGGAAAAGCAGGGAATTATTGGAGTTAGGCTTGGGTTTTTATAACAACTTGTTCTCCCAAGAGCTCAGAGGTCCTTGGAGACTACCTTATTCCTGCCAAGGGCAGCTCACCCAATGACCCAAAGATGTCTCATTAGAACTTACCTCTTAAAAATTATACCTCTTCAAATTGCCATACCCAGGACCAAACTTCCAACACATGAAACTTTGAGGGGATACACTCAAACTGTATCTAGACCATAGAAAACATGTGAATAGTACAGTGATAAACATGGGAGTGCAAATATGTTACTTATTTCATTTCTTTTGGGAAAATAGCCATTAGGGAAATTGCTATAGTAGCTCCATTTTTAATTTTTTTGAGGAAACTTCATACTGGTTTCCATAATAGCTATGCTAATTTACATTCCCCAAAACAGTGTATAGGGTTCTCTTTTCCTCTACCTTGTCATCAAAACTTATTTCTTTGGCTTTTTTGATACTATTCATTGTAACTGGAGTAAAGTGATATCTCATTGTGGTTTTGATTTGTACTTCTCTGATGACTAGTTTTAAGTTTTTTTTTAATGTACCTGTTGGGCATTTGTACATCTTTTGAAAAATGTTGGTTCAGATCTTTTGCCCATTTAAAAACTGGGTTTTTTTCCCCCTATTGAGTTGTTTGATTTCATTCAATATTTTGATATTAACCCTTTATTAGATATATAGTTTTAAAATATTATCTCCCATTCTGTAAGTTGTCTCTTCACTCTGTTGATTGTTTGCTTTGCTGTGCAGAAACTTTTTAGTTGTATGTATCCCATTTGTCTATATTTGCCATTGTATGTGTGCTTTTGAGGTCTTATTTAAAAAAATTAATGACCAGACCACTGTCATGGACTTTTCCCCATTTTATTGGGTTTTACATTTAAGTCTTTAATCCGTTTTTCACTTTTGCATGTGATGAAAGAGGTAAAATTTCATTCTTCTGAAGGTATCCAGTTTTATTAACATCCTATAAAGAGGCTATCTTTTCTCCAGTATATGTTCTTGGCTTCCTTTTACAAATAGATTAACTATGAGTGGACTTGGGGCCTTCTATTTTGTTCCATTGGTCTGTGTGTCAGTTTATCAGAGATATCTGCGTTCCCATGTTCTCCGCAGCATTATTTACAATATTCAAGATGTGGAATCAATCTAATTGAACATCATCAAATGAACAGAGAAAACGTGATATATATATATAAAATGGAGTAATATTCAGCCTTACAAATAAAGGAATTCATTATTTGGGAAAACATGGATGGAATTTGAGGATATTATACCTAGTGAAACAACTCAGGCACCGAAAAACAAATACTACCTCTTCCCAAATATATGTAGAATCTAAAACAATTGAATTCATAGAAGCAGGGAGTAGAGTAGTGATTACAGAGCCTGGCCAGTAGAGGGAATGGGAGGATGATATGCAAACAAACAAACAATCAAACAAATAAAACTCACACAGGAAAATATTGGTTTTTGTTTATTTTTGAGGCATATTGCCCACCATGGTAAATAGTTTTGTACATTTCAAATGTGGTAAGAGATGTGCTTATAACAACAATAACAACAACAACAACAAAAATTAAGTATTAAAGGTGATATGATAACAGCTTGATTTCATTATTCTACACAGTATTTATAAATCAAACATTGTGTATCCCATGAGTTTATATAATTGCTCATTTACAATAAAACTGTAAAGTTTTCTTTGGACGGGGGGATCAGGGATTGAATTCAGGGGCACTAGGCCACTGAAACACATCCCCAGCCCTAGTTTTGTATTTTATTCAGGATCAGGGTCTCTCGGAATTGTTTAGTGCCTCGATTTTGCTGAGGCTGGTTTTGAACTCTCGATCCTCCTGCCTCAGCCTCTGGAGCTGTTGGAATTACAGGTGTGGGCCACCTCGCCCAGCTGTGAGTTCAATTTTGTCAGGACATTATTTGTGGACATCTTTTTAAGCCTAACTGTCATGAGAGGTTTCTACAGACTCAGTTTGAGGCACAGTTAGATTCAACCAAATCTATTTTATTAAATGCTCATCACATTTTAGACACACATCCTAATTCTAATTCCTAACTGCTTCTACACCCGAAGGTCCCAGAAGGTCCCAGATACTCACCTGTGACGTGTCTTAAGTCCAGGTCGCTGGAACTTGATCCCGGCTGGAGGAGTCTTGTGCAAGGGGGAACAACAGCAATGGATGTCTCAGTCTATCTGTTCAGGTCCTTTTAGTTCTGCCAGCCCCCAAAAGTCTGGGTTTTTAAGTCCTAGTTCGATTTTGCTTGCAACTGTAACTGGGTGAGGCCTAGAGTGTACGCCCAGGTTGTAGATTCTTGCATCACTAACTTAAGTCTATCTAAGTTCTGCAGTTTATCTTAAATTTTGCAGTTCACATTACATCATGGGCATATTGCCTATAGTCTGCTTTTATCCAACACACATGCTAGTTAATATAAGCAACAGTTAATAATCCTGTTTATTTCTGGTACTCATATCACTGACTTTAGGATTTATCCTTCCCAAAAGGATTTGTGTTTGCTTTTGTTTGATATTTGGCTTAATCTTTCTTTCTCTTTTCTTTTTTCTTCTCCTTCTCCTTCTCCTCCTTCTCCAAATAGGCTCTATAAATTTGGGCTCCAATGTGAATGTGAGTTGGAACTCTTTGAAGATCCTTATTTTGTGGAAAATGTTATTATTAGATTTCCTACTTTGTCAGGCCAGAGGATTTTGTCTCCTGGCACCTGAGTTCTCATTATCTGGGGTCAGTCCTTAGTGCAAGCTGAGATTTTGGAGTTTGCTTGTTCCTCTGGATTAGTGCTCCCAGGACCACTGAGGATTTCTCTTACTTCCCTATAAGCCCAACAATGTATTTAAAAGAATATTTAAATTTTGGGGATAGCATTTTAAGTGTTTTGTAGTGAGAAAGCTTCAGTGTATCTTATTCACTACATTGTCATAAATAGAAGATTTGGTTCATTTTTTATAGTACACAGTCTTTGGGGAAATTTTTTTGGAGTGTCTTTTGCCCATATCAAAGTAAAAAAGCCCTCATAATACAATTGAACTACTCTGTATAACAACATACAAGATCATTTTTATTCTTTGTTGTTGGAAGCACATCTTTGTTATAAAGAGGCTGCTAAGATATAGCTACATCAGAAAGATATAGTCTTAGGAAAAATATCATTGTGTGAAATCCAGTGTAGGTACTATAGTTTCTGATATATCACTCAATAAATGGTATGGTACATATATCTAAATGTCTATGTATAATATATACATGAAATCTTTCACTAACCTTAAATATAAACTTGATCCAACACCATCTTCTTGATGTAATGCCAATAATTTCACCTTCAGGAAGTTCTTCATTTCTTCCTAGTTTTGTAAATGTTGTAAGACTTTTCAGGTAAAGAACACCATTTATCAGAAAAAATATCCCATCATGTGAAAGGTTCACCTGCTCCACGCTGTGCCTTTCATTGTTACTCAGAACCTCTGGAGGTATTCTGACTGTGTTCCAAGTGTGGAATGAATCGTTGGTTTGAAAGGTCTCCATGTCAGCTACCACCACAATAAATGAAGGAACACAAGCAAGCCAGGAATACTTTAACTGACTCCCAGCTGGTGAAGAGATTGGTAAAAAGCCAGGATCCTCAGGTATGGTCATTAAAGGAACAGTCAGCAGAAAAGGAAGATCTGCAATAAAGCAGTCTTGAAAAGTCACTTCGCTTCCTTTAATCTCCTTTATTATATCATCTGCAGCCATTGGCAAATTAATATACCACAACCTAAGAAGAGAAAAATGAAAAAATTAAGAATAAAATTATCTATCTCTCTCTCTCCTCTCATCCATCTTGCAGAGTATAATCTTTAATTTTTTTTATATTTATCAATAGAAATCTAGATAAAGCAAATAATACTGAAATTCGACCACTGCTCCATTTCTTCTCATTTTCCATTTTTGTCCCAAAGGAAAATGATCTTGAGTCTTAAAGCTCTTTCTTCTGCAATATGTTTCCATAT
This sequence comes from Ictidomys tridecemlineatus, assembly GCF_052094955.1. Lineage (NCBI taxonomy): Eukaryota > Metazoa > Chordata > Mammalia > Rodentia > Sciuridae > Ictidomys > Ictidomys tridecemlineatus. The sequence goes on from NC_135486.1 coordinate 55,045,627, forward strand.
TCCTAAATATTCTTATACTGCTCTTTATTAACATGTAATCTTTATACATTATCTATTGCCTTCTGATATGGAAGATAAAGATTTATTTCTTGTATATCATACCTACCTATATGTCTTTTCTTCTCATCTCTCAAATTATACCACAATGATTAGTTAAATCAGTGGAGTCTTTATATGGTCATTAATACTTGAGTATTAATGACCATAGTACTGATGTGTAAATTTTTATATATATGTAAATATTAATAATTATAGTATAGTCAGCTATACTATGATTATATTTTCTTTCACATAGATATTACATATATAATTTTTCCTAGAGTTAATAATTATTTATTTTAAAAATTTCAATTTTTGTTTAGGGTCTGCGGTGTAGCTCAGTGGCAGAGTACTAGACAAGTACTCTGCCTAGATGGGCTTGAGTACCACCTCTTGCTCCACACACAAAAGTTTAGTTTTTCTGTTTTCCAATAGATAATTGAAATAGTGTTCCACAATAACTTCCACGTGGTAAATGCAGATGTAATCTTGTACTTCTCTCCTGGTATTTTCCGTTATAACTCTTGGGGTCAAAGACATTATTTATTGGATAATGCTTGATTTTTCTTGTTTAGCTAAGTACATTCTTCAGTACCTTTTGTGAATCAGTGTGTAAACATACATTTTTTAAAAAATTCATACTTTTTATTGTATAAATTATACAAAATAGTTTCCTAGTGGCATATATATATATATATATATATATATATATAGATAGATAGATAGATAGATAGATAGATAGATTAAATTTACTTCTCAATACCTCTCTTTGCCCTCCCAACCTCCCTCCCTGAACATATATAATTTTTGAGACCCTGAGTATCGGAAAGTATCTTTCTTTTACACACCTGATGGATAGTAGGGTGGGGAGAAGGCATTTTTTGACCAGGCCTTTTCTATTCCAAATCACTAATGAGAAAGTCAGATGACAGACTGATTTTTTGTTATTACTTAAATCTTATCTTTCCATAGTTTTTAGGATATTTTACTTCTCCTGGGTAATCTGAAATTTGATATGGATAAATCTATCTTTTAAAGTGGACACAAAGTGATTTGTGAAAATAAACATTCTGACACAGATCGTAGAAGTAATGAGAATCTCTAGGAGAGTTTCAAAAGGGAATCCAAATAACCAATCTCAAGATGTGGAATGTTTTTAGTTAAGTACTTCTTGAGTTTCATTTCCTCAATGGATACATATTTAAGTTGGTGATGATGGCCTTCTGTCCACTCAGAATGAGGTCCTGGTAGGTTGATTGGACTCCATATTAGGGTAGTCCTAAGGTTGCTATCAAACCTCTTGTGCTCTAAACCATGTCACCATGAAACTCAGTACAATTTCTGCTTTTTGAAAGCCACATCACTCTGGCTCTAACATTGGTTCCAATTGTGATTTCTTAAATAATACTACCATGTTAGACTGTCTACTGATTATGATAATATTCTCATATACGTTATTGCATTACAACTAGTTATTGACACTCTTTTGAGTGAACAATTGATTATCCACAAGCCTAGGAAAGACTTAGTCCCCAAGACTTATCCAGAGCATAGTTTCCCTTTCACTTTTCCATACTTATGGTTTTGTTTTCAAATTTTTGACTTTTTTATTTTGACTGTACACTTTCCAACTTTCTCTTTAGTTTCCTATGTGTTAACACACTAATATTCTTTTACAAATATATCTTATCATATTTTTGTGAAGATGCTAATCACAAAAGTCAAGAGATCTTCAGAAAATTAGAAACAATGGGATATAGAGAGATACATACAAATGGACTTATTATAAAGGACTTGCTCATATGATTATAGAAGGTAAGAAGCCCCATGATGTGCCAGCTGTAAGACTACAGTAGTTCTAGTCCAAGCTCAAAGGTCATGAGAACCACATAAATCAATGGTGTAAATCCTGGTCTGATACCAGAGACTCATGAACTGGGGTGCAAATGATAAAAATTCTGGTCCAAGTCTTGAGATTTGAGAATTAGGGGAGCTCATGTGTGAGTGCAGGAGAAGATGGAAGTCCAATTCAAGCAGAGAGTAAAATCACTCTTGCTCTACCCCTTTGTTCTATTCAGGACTTCAGGGGATTGCCCAATGCTCAAATCACACTGGTGAGAGTGATGCTCTTTATGCAGTCCACCAACTAAAATGCTAATCTTTTCCAGAAACATTCTTACAGATACATCCAAAAACAATACTTTACCAGTAATCTGGGCATCCCTTAACCATCAAGTTAACACATAAAATTAACCATCGCAAGTCCATCCCTTATCAACTTGGTAGCATAAGTATCTCTGTATATCATACTTAATTTCTAAATAAAGCCAACAAGTTGATGATACTACCTAACATGATGCAAGTATCCATCAATGTTTATCAACCAAAACTGCACTATTGCCTTCCCCAGAAAAGGGAGTAAAGTCATTTAGTGATAGTTTTTTTTTCTGATATCTTTCAATTTATGGCATAAAAATATGGCATAAAACTAACAATACTTAAATTCAGACAAAGTCAATAAATAAATTTTAAATTATATGATAACATAATAAGAGGAAAGAAAACAAGGAATATATATTTGAGTTGTGGTTTAGATACGAGGTAGTGTCCCTCAAAAGCTCATGTGTGAGAAAATGCAAGTAAGTTTAGAGGTGAGATGACTGAGTTTTGAGAGCATTACCTAATTAGTGTATTAATCCTCTGATAGGGATTAACTGTAGGCAAGTAGGGTGTGGCTGGAGGAGGTAGGTCACTAAGTGTATGCCTTTGGGGTTTGTATTTTGCTGTAGTGAGGGAAATACTTCCTCTCTTTCTCTTTTTCCCCCCCACACCCTCTGTTTCCTGGTGTCATGTCCTGAGCTGCTTTTCAGTAATGGATAGAACAACTAGTAACAGATCTTACAAGGTAACAGAAGACTTGAACAACTCTATAAATCAACTAGTACTAACAGATATCTGTAGAATACTCCAATAAAAAAGAGCAGAACACAGATTCTTCGTAAGTATACAGGGAACATTGTCTCAATAAATTTAAAAGTATTTTATTTACTGTTATGGGTTGGATGTGAGGTCTCCCCCAAAAGTTCACATGTGATATAATGTAAGAAGATTTGGAAGAGAAATGACTGATTGGAGGAGAAATGATAGCTTTAACTTAATCAGTGCATTAATCCCTGATGGGATTATCTAGTGTAATGTGGCTATAGGAGGTGGTTTGTTGGGGGTGTGGCTGTGAAGTATATATTTATCTAGCAAGTGAAGACCTATTATTCTGGTTCTGATCATCATGTGAGCTGCTTCCTTCTGCCACACTCTTCTGTCATGATGTTCTGCCACACCTTGACCCTGGAGGAATAGAGGTGGTTGTCTTTGAATTGAAACCTCTGAAACCCTGAGCCCCCAAATAAACTTGTCCTCCCCATACAGTTGTGCTGGTTGGGTCTTTTAGTCACAGCAGTGAAATAGCTGACTAAACAACTATGAAGAAGTGAAATTATAAATCAATAAAAAGTAAACTTGGAAAACTCCCATGTCTGCAAAAATTAAACCATGTATACTTAAAATAACCAATGGGTCCAGGAAGGAATCACAAGGTTAATCAGAAAATACTTTAATATGAATGAAAGTGAAGACATAACATACCACAAAGTATGGGATGCAGCTAACGCAGCACACAAAGAGAAATTTAGAGTTGTAAGTGCCTATCTGGAAACTATCATGCTAAGTGAAATCAGCTGGTCCCCAAAAAACAAAGGTCAAATGTTCTCTCTGATATGTGAATTCTAACACACAACAAGGGGGGATAAGAGGGAAGAATAGAAGTTCAGTGGATTAGAGAAAGGGAAATGAAGGGAAGGGAGGGGCTAGGAATTAGAAAGACAGTAGAATTCAAAAAAAAAGAGAGAGACAAAAATTGGCAACCTAATTTTCCACCTCAAGAAACTGAATAAATAGGGCAAACTAAGCCTATAAAAAATGGAAGGAAAGGAATAACAAGGATTAGTGCTTAAATTAATGAAATAAAGAATAAATAAAATAAAGAAAATCAGTGAAAGCTAGTGTTGGTTCTTTGAAATGATGAACAAGATTGAATAATGTTTAACTTGTCTGTCAGAAAATGAAGACTTAAATTACTCAAATCAGGAATGAAAAAAAAGAATATAACTAATAAAATTATAGAAATAAAAGAGAATTGTAAGGGAATAAATCAGATGAATGGACAAATTTCTAGGAAGATCCAAAGTATTGAAAATTGATTCAAGAAGAAATCAATGATCTGAACAGACCTATAGCAAGTTAAGAAATTTAATTGTTAATAATTTTAAAAAACTATCCACGAATAAAGCCCAGGTCCAGATGGCTTCATGGATGAATCCTACTTAATGATAAAAATATTAAAAAACTAGGAATAGAAGAGAACTTTCTCAACCTAATAGTAAAGTGAATCTATGAAAAAACCCACAAATAACTGAATATTTGCCTTCTAATATTAGGAACAAGATTATTTGCCTTCCCAAGATGATTTGTATTCAATATGTGTAGTAGAGTTCTTAGCCATGGCAATTAGTAAAGAAAAAAGAGAAACAACCTTTAGCTTGGAAAGGAAGAAGTAAAACTATCTTTATTCCCACATGACATAATTTTGTATAAAGAAAATACTGAAGAGTGCACAAAACTGGTTAGAACTAATAAACAAGTTCAGCAAGTTTTCAGGATACAATATTGATGTAGAAAAATTCAATCATATTTTTGTATATTAGTAATAAACAATCCAGGAATGAACAAATCCATTCCATTTGCAACTGCATAAAAAATAAGAATTTAACAAAAGAAGCGTAAAACTTATACTCTGAAAACTACACAATGTTGTTGAAAAAAGATTTGAATAAATAGAAAGACAGCTTATATTCATGAGTGGGAAGACTTAGTATTGTTATGATAACATACACCCCAAATTGATCAGTTTTTCAATATAATTCCTTACAAATCCCAGATGACATCTTTGCATAAATTGACAAGCTGATCCTAAAACTTTTTATAAACCTCAAGAGACCCCCAAGAGTCAAAATAGTCTTGAAGAAGAACAAGGATGGAGGATTGACACTTCCTGATTTTAAAACCCACAAATAAACTGAAAAAAAAAAAAAAAAAAGTGGTGTTGGCATAAGTATTGAAGCCAGAAATAAAAGAGGTACTCAGTTTAGATAAGTAAATCGGGTCAGATGGGGGAGGCCAATTTGGATCTGGGAAGTTGGAGAGGAATTAAAATGTTAATGCCTTCAGAGCCCTTCCTCTACCCTTATCAAGAAAACCTGCCCTGGCTCCAACCTGTTGCTAAGGTAACCTGTCCCAGGGATTGTTACTCCCTACAGAGAGTTATAAAAGTTGGTAATTAATGCAACCTGGGCCCCCTTCCTGCTTAGCCCCTCCTGCCCATCTGCTTCTCATCTTTTGGCCATTCTGTCCAGCATCTCCTGGGCCTGGTCACCTATGCAGGAAGGAGAGAGATAAGGGGTAAAGAGCAGGAGAACAAAAGGATCCTAGGACGTATAAAAAAGGCAGAAAGCTCTCACTTCTTGTGATAGCAGGTTACTTCTCCCAGGAGAAGTCTTGGTTACCCCTTTTTAAATAAACCCTGCTTTATATGCTTGCCTCTGGGTGCTTCTTTAATGTTATACTTCAACATGTGAGGAAGCAGGACTTGTCACTGATAACTGGTGGTATCAGTATAAACATACAGGGCAATAGAATAAAATAGAAAAATCCTGGAATAAATGGCTTTTTTTTTGTTGTTGTTGTTGTTACTGGGAATGAGCCCAGGGCCTTGTGCAATCTAGGCAAGTGCTCTCCCACTGAGCTTCATCTGTGACTCTTTTTAATTTTTTTTTTTTTTTCAGACAGGAACTCGCTGAGTTATCCAAGTGGGCTTCAAACTTGTGATTCTTCTGCCTCATCCTCCTGAGTAGCCAGTATTACATGTATTCACCACAATGCCCAGCTTATAACTTGACTTTTCAACAAGGAGTGCCCAAACAAGACAATGGGGAAAAATAGTCTTTCAACAAATTGTGCTGGGACAACTACATCTTTAGATTTCTAATTAATTTGGATTGTTATCTCACACCACAAAAATGAACTCAAAATAAATCAAAGACCTAAACATATAAGCTAAGTCTCAGAAGAAAATACTGGTAAATCTCTAACTTTAGATTTGGCAATGGTTTCTTTTGATGTGACACCAAAGGTACCAGGAACTAAAGATAAAAATAGATAAACTGAACTTCATAAAAATTAAAAACTTTTGGGCTTCAAGGATATCACGAGAAAGCATTAAAAGACAACCTGAAATAGGGAAAATATTTGTAAATTGTGTATCTGACTTGCATTTAGAATACATAAAGAATTCTTATAATTCGATAATAAAAAGACAACCAGATTATAGCATGGGAAAGGAGTTGAAAAAAGGACATATAAATGAAAAAATAAGCATATGAAAAGATGCTCAATATCATAAGTTATGAGAGAACTACAGACCTACAATGAAATACTATTTCACACCAAGTGCAGTAGCTATAGTTTAAAAGACAGTCAAAAAACAAGAGTTGGTGAGGATGTAGAGAAACTGGAATCCTCATATACTGCTAATAGAACTGTGAAATAATACAGCAACTTTAGAAAACTGTCTGGCAGTTTCCATGAAGATGCCATTTGACCCAAAAATTTTACTCCTACGAGCAATGAAAATGTATGGTCACACAAAAGCTGGTACATAAATGTTCATAGCAGCATTCTTCATAATAGCTCCACAAATGAAGAGTGAATAAATCTATTGTGACATATCCATATAATACAATATTATTTGTCATAAAATGGAATGGAATACTGATAAAGTACTACAATATGTACAGAGCATGAAAACATGATGCTAGCTGAAATAAAAGCCAGTTACAAATACTGTATATTGTATGATTCTCTTGATATGGAAATACCCAGAATAGGCAAGTCTGCAGAAACAGAAAATAGATTAATAGTGCTACTAATCTAATGGGAATGAGGAAATGGGGTTTCTTTTTGACTTGATAAAGACATTCTACAATTAGATAGTGATGATAGATGCATAACTCTGTAAATGTACTGATACCATTGAATTGATTTGAACCATTCTTGTAGTTTATAGGACATAAATTATAGTTCAATAAAGCTTTTCAAAATAGAAAAGAAACAAATGGTATCTATAACCTTCCTGATTAATCATAAAAGGCCTCTAGTTTGATTTTATAGGGACTGTTTTTTTCTACCTCCCTACTTTCCAAGTTTTATCAAGTCAGAAGGAATTTAAGCGTCAGATGATCGTTTTAAAGATATTTTATCCCCTGGAATGTTACATCTTATGGTACCCATGAATTTCACTTTTATGTGTCTACTAGAATGCACATTTTTCTCAGGTCTCAGTTAGAAACCTGGGCATATCTCACTCCCTCCCCCTACCTGGAATGTTCTCCCAATTTGCTAACATTTCTTTTCAATAATGCAAATGTTATCCTTTTAGGAAAGCCCTCCCCAATTTCCTCTCCTCCAAGCCTGAGTTGGTATACCCTCTATGTGTCCCACTCCACCCTAGGCTCACTTCTATCATAACATCTCTGCTTGTCTCACTACTGTAAGGTCTTCAAAGGCAGTAACCTACATCCTTTAGTTATAAGAACCTTACCCTGTACCCAAGTGGCTCAATGGATTAAGAAAGGCCGTCCACATCTTGTTACTAAGTTTAACAGTAACAATAGATGCTACTTCTCGGGTAGAATTTTTAGTGTGTTTATGTGTGTGTGCACATGCAAATGTGTGTGCAGTGGTGGTAGTGGTGATTATAACATCCATATATGTTAGTCAGCTTTTCATTGCTGTGACCAAAGTACCTAATAAGAAGAACTTAAAGAATGAAGAGGTTATTTTGGGCTCACATTTTCTGAGGTTCAGTCTGTGGTTTGCAGACTCCATTGCTCTGGGCCTGAAAGTAGAACATCATGGTAGAAGGGCATGGTGGAGGAAAGCTCCCCAGCTCATGATAGCCAGGAAGCAGAGAGTGGGAGGAACTAGGGACAAAGTATATATCTCCAAAGCCATGACCCCAGTGCCCTACTTCCTCCATCCATGTGTCACCTGGTTATAGTTACCACCCAGTATCGTGGTCCTTTCAAATCATTAATCCATCAAGTGGACAAATCCATTGATGAGGTTATAGCTCTCATAATCTAATCATTTCAACTCTCAATATTCCTGCATTGCTTAACATGAGTTTTTTCGGGGACAACTTATATCCAAACCATAACACCATTCTACCATTGTGGCTCACTCTTAGAAACTAGAAGAAAACGTTTAAAAAATATTGCCAGGATTTGCCACCACCCCCAATAAGGCTTTTGGATTGAAGTTTAGGTTTTAACAAATTGTGAAACTATCACCCAAGAGTTTGGCTTGGCATTTTGTGAGTTGGTAATTAGTCCTGATTATCACACAATTTTTTTTTCTATCATAAAAGAAGTCTCTTTGGATATTACTTAGAAGATATAGTACATAAAATTCCACCAGGGTTTTTAAGTCTTTTAAAAGTTTCTGATATTTTTTTGAAAAATTAAACCTGAATTGTATATTTGGAATTAAAAAAAATAAAATACCCCTTTATCTTCGGGTTTTCATATGAAAAGTAAGCCTTTCTCTTCAAAACTGTATATATGGTGGGCCTCTGTCCCAAAGTGGCCAACTGCCTGCTTAGTATTACAGAATTCTGTAAAAACAAAATAAAATTTCTCTTTTAGTCTTTTTATAGCCAAAAATATTGTAAATTACATCACGATATATTGAATTTGTTAGTTTAGACATTCTTTACATTTATAAATTTACCATACTTTCAATATCTAGCTTTTTAAAACCATTTAGCTTACTCCCCATTATAAATTTATGAATTATAACTTGTAATACAGTTTCCAACATATCAAAAAAATCATGAATTATCAGAATCCTTTATGAACTGACACTATGGCAATCCTTAAATATATAACCCTTTGTTTTTATCACTATGAACTACATAATGAAGTTTCTAGATTCAGTCTTAGAATTTTTTCTATAGGAGCCTACTTCATAATGACATACTCTTTTAAGGCAGGTTTCAAATGATATCTGGAAACTAAGAAAAATTCTCTTAAAATTCAGATAGGTCTGACATGCTCCTTCCCTCTTTTTCTCATGAGACATAAATAGAAGTTGAATTGAACCAGAATTATTCCCAATACAGCATATTTGAAATAAAGGCAATTGTTTCGTTATGAGAATTCCTTGAATAAAATCTCAGATAATGAGAGCAAGTCTACAATTTTATAGCTTCTTTTTGCCCTAATCCTCTACTCTGCTCTTGTTTAATTTCATAGAAATATGTCAACCACCCACAAAGAGAATTTGAGATTGCCATGATGAGTGTCAATAAGGGTCACAGGATATGGGGCCATCTAATAGGAGAATCTAATTACTGGCAATAAAGAAATGGTGTGGTCCAGGAAGGCCCCTTAAATAATATACATTTAATAAATCTGATAGAGAAATGTAGGTTTTCCTAGAAAACACTTAATGAATGATAGATATTTTAATTGTTTTCTGCGAATCTTATTTATTTTTCAGGATTTTATAAAGCTACATTTTATGCAACTGTTATAGCATTCTTAATGAGGCAGAGAATAATTTGGAAATAAAATAACACAAGAAAATTACAGAATAAAAGACCAAGAAATAGTTTGTTATGTAAACAAACTTTAAAACTCATTTTTCCATTAAAAAGGTAATTCATGGTTATTAAAGATAATTTCATAAATACAGAAAAAATACTATATATATTTTTTCCCATAAATAGGATCATTGTTTTTGAAAAGATGCTTGGAAATACCATTACTAGACCAAGTTAAAAACATTTTAAAACTCTTGATACATGTTACAGAATAATTTCTAAAACAATTATCTTAATCCATTTTACTACTAGTAATCCATAACAGACCATTTCACCACACTATTGCCGATACTTGTATTATTATTTTTAAAGTATTTTTTATCAATATGTGATGATTGTACATGTTGTTAAATATAATAAACCTAGCTTGCTTCATTTTACCTGATTTTTCAGCAGCATTTGATACACTGGACTGATTTCTCCATTTGAAACACAGCATTCAGCCTTAGATCCTCCTTTCTTCTCTTATTACATCCTTTTCCTAGGAGATCTCACGCACTCACAAAGCTTCAAGTACCATATCATTTTTGAACAACTCCTCAAATTGTATAGCTCAGATCCCAAGTTTTATACCTAGCTCTATATCCAAGCATCTAATTAGATTCTTAACTTTGTTAGCTTTTCACTTCCTGTGACCAAAATGTCCAAGAAGAATAACTTAGAGAAAGAAAGATTTATTTTGGCTCATGGTTTCAGAAGAGTCAGTCCATGTCCAGCAGGCTCCATGGCTTTGCCCTTGAAGTGAAGTAGACTTTCATGGCAAAGGGCATGGCAGAGGGAAACTTTCAACTCATGGCAGCCACAAGGAGTGTGTGTGTTGGGGGGAAAGGGACCGGAGAAAAGCCCTTTCAGGGCACGCACCCTGTGACCTACATCCTCAACCTGTACCCACTTCCATGTAGTCTGTTCAGGCATCAAAGAATTCATCTATGATGAGATCAGAGCCTTCATGATCCAATCATTTCCCCAAATCCCCCACCTCTAAACACAGGAAGCTTTGGGGGACAAAATAGATTGAAATCATAATGGCAACCTTGACATTTTATTGTCTCACAAGCACTTCAAACCAATATCCAAACCTGAATTGCTGCCTTAAGGCTTTGCCTCTCAAGCCTGCATTTATAAACGTTCATTGAACGAACAAAGAAAAAAGTGTTGCCTCATTCAGAGGAAAGAACAGCTCTCTTACAGCTATGACAGCAGCATTCTAGACATAAGGAGTGTCGCAGAAGGGGATGACTAGTCAGTAGAAAGGTTAGAGAAAAGATAGGCAGGGACCACATCATGCTAAGCTCTGCACATTTGGAAAACATTTTGGCTTTCATTCTTAGTACAATGAGCAAATAATGAAGATATTTTATATAGGATTTTTAATTGATTTTTTTGAAAATACTTTGATTCACAAAAAGTTTTCCCCAACTTTCCCCAGTGACAATAATTTATATACTCCTAGTTTGTTGTCAACATAACAAAATTGATGTTGCTACAAGTCTATTAACCTAGATACCAAACTTATTTATATTTCACCAAATTTTACAGGCACCCTTTTTATTTTTTGCCTAGTTCTGTGAAATTTTAACACGTGTAGATTCCTGTGGCCATTACTACAACCAGAACACAGAACTGAATGTGTCACAAAGTAGAAACCCGTTTATGTTACCACTTAAGGGCCATAACTGCCTATAAAACGTAACCACTGGACACCAGTTATCTGTTTTCCATTTTTACAATTTTGTCACTTCCAAAATAAATGTAATTATATACTACATGTGTCTTGCTTGATCTAACTATAGCCATTTAGAATCATAATTGCTGTAATTGTCCCTGAGAGACCCTGATTGATTTCCCCTGCATGGTTTCCCAGTTTACTACAAAAAAACCAACCAACCAACCAACCAACCAACAAAAAAACAATTAGAGTAGTATGTCGAACTTTTTGACCAGAAAAAAGTAGAGCCCACAGTGCCAGAAAAGACTTAAATCCTTGATATTAGCTTGAGATAAACAATGTATTCTGACTTGGATGAAAGTCGCTCTTGTCCTGACCACAAAATAAGCCTACTTCCTCAGACCTCAGATTGTAAGGATCCCCTGGGCTTGCCACTACCCTTGACCATGCTTCTGTCATAAGTTCTCACTAAATTGTATTCTGTGCAATCCTTTGTTTATCCATCATCGATGGACATTTGGGCTGCTTCCTGCATTCGAGTATTGAGAATGATGCCTTGAGCAGAAGTGTACAAATATCTCCTCATGTTTCTGCTTTCAAAGCATTGGATGTATACCCCAAAATGGAATTGCTGGACCCAATAGTAACTACATTTTTAATTTTTTTTTTTGAGATACTAAAATACTTGTTTCCATAGTACCTGCAACCATCCTATAGTCCCACCAACAGTGCACAAATATTCCAATTTTTCTATAGCCCCTCCAACACTTTCTGGGATTATTTTGTTTGAGGGCTATTATAATAGCCACCCCAATGGGTATAAGGTAATATCTCATCATGGTTTGGATTTAAAATTTCCTAATGATTAGTTAGGAATAATATTAAGCATTATGCTTAATTAATATTAAGCATATTTTAATGCCTTAATTTGTCATTTATATAGTCGTTGGAGAAATGTGTGTTCAATTCCTTTGCTCGTTATTAAGTTTCTTTTTGTTGTGGTTGAGTTTTGACTGTTATCAACATATTCTGGATAATAATATCAGATGAATGATTTACTAATATTTTCTTTCATTGTCTTTTTACTCTGCTGATACTGTCCTTTAATGCATGAAAGATTTTAACTTGGGCTAAGGCTATTTTTTCTTTTGTTGCTTGTGCCATTTGTGTAATAGCCAAGAAATCACTGCCAAATCTAATGTCATGAAATGTTTCACTTTTTACTTCTAAGGGTTTTATAGTCCTAGTTTTTACATATAAGGACTGAACTATTGATAAACACAGCAACTTAGATGCAGAGTTAAAAAGCCACTTTCAAAATGTTAATTTTTTGGGGAAATCCTACAGGGACGTAGCATATAACACAATGTAATATTATTCAGCCTCAAAAATTAAGGAAATTCTGAAACATTGTATGCCATGGATGAATCTTCAATATATTACACTAAATGAAGTAATCAGTCACAAAAAGGCACATATTGTATTATTTTACTTATAATAATTCTCTACAGGCCAGGATGAAATCCCTCACCAAAAATTTAAGCTGTTAGAATCAGATCATGGACTTGTAGCCTCCAGAATTGTGAGAGAATAAAACTCTGTCTTTTAAAATTTTTTTTATTTGTTCTTTTAAATTATACATGACAGTATAATGCATTTTGATACATCATATATAAATGGAGTATAACTTCTCATTTTTTGGTTTTATATGAGTATAGACATTGGTCATATAATCATATATGTCCAATTCATTCAATTTTATCTTTCCTATTCCTGTTGCACCTCCTTTCCCTTCAGTTTCCTTTGTCTAATGCAAAGTACTTCTATTCTTCCATACCCCCCACCACTATTGTGAATTAGTATCTGCAGATGAGAAAAAACATTTGGCCTTTGATTTTTGGGGGGATTAGCTTATTTCACCCAGCATGATATTCTCTATCCACTTACTGACAAATGCCATAATTTCATTATTCTTTGTGGCTGAGTAATATTCCATTGTGTATATATACCACATTTTCTTTATCTGTTTATCTGTTGAAGGGCATGTAGTTTGGTTACATAGTTCAGCAATTGTGAATTGAGCTGCTATAAACATTGATGTGTCTATGTTACTGTAGTGTACTGATTTTTTTTTTTAGAGAGAGAGAGAGAGAGAGAGAGAGAGAGAGAATATTTTAATATTTATTTTTTAAATTTTTGGCGGACACAACATCTTTGTTTGTATGTGGTGCTGAGGATCAAACCTGGGCCGCACGCATGCCAGGTGAGCATACTACCGCTTGAGCCACATCCCCAGCCCTAGTGTACTGATTTTTAAGTCCTTTGGGTATAAACTGAGGAGTGGGTAACTGGGTCAAATGGTGGTTCCATTCTAAGTTTTCTGAGAAGTCTCCATACTGCTTTTCAGATTGGTTGCACCAATTTGCAGTCCTACCAATAAGATATGAGTGTACCTTTTCTCCCACATCCTTGCCAACATTTATTGTTACTTGGATTCTTGATCATTTCCATCCTGACTGAAATGAGATGAAATCTCATTGTAGTTTTAATCTGCATTTCTTTAATTGCAAGAGTTGATGAATATTTATTCATATATTTGTTGGTCGACTGTATTTCTTCTATGAAGAAGAATGGGCCAGTTCCTTGGCCCATTATTTGATGGAGTTTTTTTGTGTTAAGTTTTTTGAGTTCTTTATATATTCTGGAGATTAATGCTCTGAGGCACAGGTGGCAAAGATTTTCTCCCATTCTGAAGGCTGGTCGACTGTATTTCTTCTATGAAGAAGAATGGGCCAGTTCCTTGGCCCATTATTTGATGGAGTTTTTTTGTGTTAAGTTTTTTGAGTTCTTTATATATTCTGGAGATTAATGCTCTGAGGCACAGGTGGCAAAGATTTTCTCCCATTCTGAAGGCTCTTCACATTCTTGATTGTTTCCTTTGCTGTGAAGAAGCTTTTTAGTTTGATAACATCTCATTTATTGATTCTTGATTTTGCTTCTTGGGCTTTAGGAGTGGTTGAGGAATTTGGTTCCTAAGCCAATATAATGGAGATTTGGCCCTACTTTTTCTCCTGGTGGGTGCATACTCTCTGGTCTAATGCCTAGGTTCTTGATTTACTTTGAGTTCTGTGCAGGGTGAGAGAGAGGGCTTGATTTCATTTTGCTACATATGGATTTCCAGTTTTCTCCGCACCATTTGTTGAAGAGACTATCTTTTCTCCAATGTATGTTTATGGTACCTTTGTCTAGTATGAGATAACTGTATTTACGTGGGTTTGTCTCTGGGTCTTCTATTCTGTTCCATTGGTCTTCATGTCTGTTTTGTTGCCAATATCATACTTTTTTTTAAACTACAGCTCTGTAATATAATTTAAGGGATAGCATTGTGATACCTCTTGCTTCACTTTTCTCACTAAGGATTGCTTTGGCTATTCTGGAACTCTTATTTTTCCAAGTGAATTTCATAACTGCATTTCTATTTCTGTGAAGAATATCATTGGAATTGTAGTAGGAACTGCATTAAATCTGTATAGTGCTTTTGGTAGTATGGCCATTTTGACAATATTAATTCTGCCTATCCAAGAACATGGGAGATCTTCCCATCTTCTAAGGTCTTCTTCAATTTCTTTGCTCAGTGTTCTATGGTTTTCATTGTAGAGGTCTTTTACCTCTTTTGTTAGATTGATTCCCCATTTTTTTAAGGCTATTGTGAATGGGATAGTTTTCCTATTCTCTTTCAGTTGATTCATCACCGGTGTATAGGAATGCAACTGTTTTATGGGTGATAATTTTATATATTGCTACTTTGCTGAATTCATTTATGAGTTCTAGAAGTTTTCTGATAAAGTTTCTTGGGTCTTCTAAATATAGAATCAAGTTGTCAGCAAATAGGGAGTCTGAGTTCTTCTTTTCCTACTTGTATCCCTTTAATTTCTTTTTTCTGTTTAATTGCTCTGGCTAAAGTTTCTAGGACTACGTTGAATAGAAGTGGTGAAAGAGGGCATCCCCTATCTTGTTCTAGTTTTTAGAGGAAAAGCTTTAAAATTTTCTCCATTTAGAATGATGTTGGTCTTGGGTTTGGCATATATAGCTTTTACAAGGTTGAGGCATGTTCCTACTATCCCTAGTTTTTTCTGTGTTTTGAACATAAATGGATGCTGTGTTTTGTGAAATGCTTTTTCTGCATCTCTTGAGATAATCATGTGATTCTTGTCTTTAAGTCTATTGATGTGATGAATTACATTTATTGATTTCTGTGTGTTGAACCAACCTTGCATCTCTGGGTGAACCCCACTTGATCGTGGTGCACTATTTTTAAAATATGTTTTGGAATGCAACTTGGTAGTATTTTATTAGGAATTTTTATGTCTTTGTTCATCAGGGATATTGGTCTGAAGTTTCCTTTCCTTGATGTGTCTTTTTTTTAGTTTTGGTATCAGAGCGATGCAAGCTTCATAGAATGAGTTTGGAAGGGTTCCCTCCTTTTCTGTCTCATGGAATAATTTGAAGAGGATTGTTGTGTGTTCTTCTTTGAAGGTCTGGTAGAACTGGGCTGAGAATCCATCAGTTCTGGGTTTTCTTTGTTGGTAGGCTTTTAATGGCATCTCTATTTCATGGCTTGAAATTAATCTGTTTAAGTTTTCTAAGTCCTTCTGATTCAATTTGGGTAGGTCATATGTCTTTAGAAATTTGTTGATGTCTTCAAGATTTTCTATTTTATTAGAGTATAAATTTTCAAAATGGTTTCTAATTATCATCTCTATCTTAGTAGTGTCCTTCATGATATTTTCTTTTGCAGAAGGAATTTTAGTAATTTGAGTTTTCTCTTTCTCTTTGTATTTTTTAAATTTCATTCTTGATTTATTTTGCTATACATTTGTCATCCAATAGTGTATTCTTTAGTATCTAGGTATTAGAATAGCTTCTATTTTTATTTTATCATTGATCAGAGATATTGGTCTGAAGTTTCCTTTCCTTGATGTATCTTTTTTTAGTTTTGGTATTAAAGTGATACAAGCTTCATAGATGATACAATGCAAGGTATTATCTCTATTTTTTTCATATTGCTAAGAGTTGATTTGTGGCCTAAGATATGGTCTATTTTAGAGAAGGATTCATGAGCTACTGAGAAGAAAGTGTATTCAGTCATTGATGGATGAAATATTCTATATATGTCAGTTAACTACAAATTATTAATTGTATTTTTTTTTAGTTATATAGTTTCTTTATTTAGTTGTTGTTTGGAGGATCTATCCAGTGATGAGAAAGATATGTTAAAGTCACACAGTATTATCGTGTTGTGGTTTACTTGATTCTTGAAATTACAAGGGCTTTTTTGATGTATATAGATGCTCCATGGTTTGGGGCATGAATGTATATGATTGTTATGTCTCATCGATGTATGATTCCCTGAAGAAGTATAAAACATCCTTCTTTGTCCTTTAAGATTAACTTTGGCCTGAAGTCTACTTTATGTGATATGAGGATAGAAACACCTGTTTATTCATGAGATCCACGTGAATGATATGCTTTTTTCCCCCATCCTTTCACCTTCAGTCTGTTGATGTCTTTGCCTATCTACAGGGAATAAAAAACTATAAAAGTAAAATAGAAGATTTGTTAAACAATCAAATAAAATGTCTACAATAATTGATATAAAGAGGTCAATGAGTTGGTTTGATATCAGAGTAGAAAGAATTAGTGACCTGGAGGTTTGTCGAAAGAAATCTCTATGCGAAATGTGGCATAGAGAGTTTAAAAAAGAATATGGAAAGAAGATGGTAAAAGATATAGCAGATAAGTCAGATAGTCTAATATACATTGAAATGGAATCCCATGTAATGAAATGAAAAAATCCATCCCATGAAAATATGTAAAAAATATGTAAAAAAAAAAGACCCTAACATGTTTATTGTTTGGAATACTAGAGGAAAGGAGAAAAAAAAATTGAGACCTTGAAAATATATGGCTAAGATCAGAAGAGTCCAAACCAGATTCTCACAGTCAAATAATTCCAGGAAGAATATTTTTTTTCAAAAAAATTTACTTTTAGACACAGCATAATAAAAATAAAACTCAAAAACTCAAAAACAATTCATACCCCCAAAATAATATCCCCAAATAACCCAATCAAAAAATGGGCAAAGGAACTTTGGGCTTTGAAATCATATCACATGTGGTCTTAAGGTTGAAGTGCAGTCTAGGGCCTGTGCATATTAGTGGACAACACTTAATAGCTGTGGAGAAAGACAGAACATGAAGAGGAGGAGGATATAAAACTCTTAAGTGTATCTGGAAAGAGATTTGCCTCTCAAGGTGGTAGCAAGGTTCCACAGAAAAAAAGCAAAGCTTGCTGAAGAAGAAGAAGAAGAAGAAGAAGAAGAAGAAGAAGAAGAAGAAGAAGAAGAAGAAGAAGAAGAAGATTTCGATGATGAGGAAACTGAAGAAAAAGCTCCATTGAAGAAATCTATGAGATACTCCAGTCAAAAATGCACAGATATAAAAGCAGAGTGAAAAAGACTCAAAATCATCAACAACAAGATCCAAAGGTCAAGAATCCTTAAAAAAAAACAAAACAAAAAAAAAAACTCCTAAAACACCAAAAGGCACTAGACTAGTTCTGTAGAAGACATTAAAGCAAAAATGCAAGCAAGTATAGAGAAAGGTGGTTCTCTTTCCAAAGTGGAAGCCAAGTTCATCAATGATGTGAAAAATTGCTTCCAGATGACTAACCCGTAGGCTATTCAAGATCTCTGGAAGTGGAGGAAGTCTCATTAAGAAAATAGTTTAAACAGTTTGTAAAAAATTTCTGTCTTATTTCATTTCTGTAAACAGTTGGTATCTGGCTGTCCTTTTTGTAATGCAAAGTGAGAACTTTCCCTATCGTGTTTGATAAATGTTGTCCAGGTTCCCTTGCCAAGAATGTGTTGTGCAAAATGCCTGTTTAGTTTTTCAAGATAGAACTCCACCCTTTGCTTGGTTTTTAAGTATGTATGGAATGTTATGATAGGACATAGTAGTAATGGTGGTTGGACATGGAAATCGTGGGGAGACAAAAATATACATGTGAAATAAATTCAGTATTTTAATAAAGTAGTACTGTTTCTATTTTTTTTTTAAAGAAACACAAATAGTCAACCAACATTGGAAAAAGTCTTCTATTTAGGAAATTCAAATCAAAACTACACTGAGATTTTTACCTCACTCCAGTCAGAATGACAATTATCAACAACACAAATAATAGGGGCCGGGGCTGCAGCTTAGTAGCAGAGTGCTTGCCTAGCATGTGAGAGGCACTGGGTTTGATCCTTAGCATCACATAAAAATAAATAAATAAAACAACTTAAAAAATAAAGAATTGCTATAACAAAAACACCAGTGTGGGGAAAAATATTTTTTTCTTTTTTAAAGACTACAGATAAGTGAGGATGTGGGGGAAAAGGTATACTTATACATTGCTGGTGGAACTGCAAATTAGTACAATCACTCTGGAAAGCAGTATGGAGATTCCTCAAAAACAAAACAACAACAACAACAACAAAAAAAACAACTAGGAATGGAACCACTATATGATCCAGCTATCCCAATCTTCAGTATATATCCAAAAGATTTAAAATCAATATACTATAGGGACACATCAATATTTACAATAGTACAATTTTCAATAATCAAGCTATTGAACCAACCTAGGTGCCCTTCAACAGAAGAATGGATAAAGTAAATGTGATACACACACACACACACACACACACACACACACACACACAATGGGGTAGTACTCCATCATAAAGAATGAAATGATTGCATTTGCTGGTAAATGAATGGAACTGAAGACTATCATGCTAAGTGAAATAAGCCAATCCCCAAAAGTCAAAGATTGAATGTCTTCTCTGATATGCAGAAGATAATCCAAAATAAGGGGCAGGAGAAGAGAGAGGAAAAAGAAAAAAAATGGAGAGAGAATTTCATCAAAATAGAGGAGGATCAGTAGAATAGATGAAGGGAATTAAGGGGGAGGAGGGAGGCATGGGATGGCAGGGGATGGTGGAATGGATCTAACCAAACTTTGTAAGTGAATGCATGAATATAGGACAATGAATTCCAACATCAATTATATGCTTAAGATACTAATTTTTAAAATACTATAAATAAATTGCAGAGAGATCAGTATTATACAGGGAGGGGAACAGAGAGAATGGGGGAGGTGGAATGGCTAAGGACTGAATTAGAGCAAATGTATTTCACAATATTCTGATTATGTCAAAATGTATCCTAATGTTTTATATGACTAAAAAGAATCAATAAAATTTACATTTAGACACAGCATAATAAAACTGAAGAAAACAAAAGACAAATATTTTAAAGTAGCTGGAAGAAAATATATTGGATTATTACTTATTTACCTTTTGTAACCTGCTTCTTCTACTCCCACTTTTTAATCTAGCCATTGCTTTGGCAACAACCTTTGACCAATGGAGAATGGGGGTTTTTCTGTTACTTTGTGAAGCTAATGCCTAGGTGTATTCTGTTCGTTTTGTGAATAATTTTAAGATACATTCTGCATAACTCCTTGGAGAGACTTGGTGAGACTCTGCTCTGATGTCCTACTGTACTGACAACTTAAAAACTAGATTTCCAGGAGGCTGGAGGCTACAGCGCTCGCTAGAATGTGCAAGGTCCTGGGTTAAATCTCCTGTACCACACACATACCAAAACAAAACAAAACAAAACACCAAAAAAAAAAAGTATATTTAAAATTTTTTTTAGTTGCAGATGAACACAATATTTTTATTTAATTAATTAATTTATTTTTTTGTGGTGCTTAAGGTTGAATCCAGTGCCTCATACATAGTAGGCAAGCACTCTATCACTGAGCTACAACCCTAGAACAGTAACTATATTTCTTTCCTTCTCTGTTACACTTTTCTGGAACCTAGGCTAAAACACTTTTGAAGGAGTCACAGGATGAAAGACAATTTCCTAAGACAGTGAAATGATGAAGTGTTGAGAGATTAAAAACTGCCAGTAGGCAACAAAAGAAAGAAAATAAAATAGGGAGAACAAAATTTAAAGCAAAAAATAAGAATATATCAGTAACAATATAAATGTAACTGGACTTAATGATCTAATTATTAATACTTAATGTTGGTCATGATAAAACCATAAAAAACATTTATGGTGCTTATAGGACATATGTTGAAAATATAAGGATACAGAAAGATGAAAGTAAAAGCACAGCCAGGTGTGGTGGTGCATGCCTGTAATCCCAGTGGCTCGGGAGGCTGCAGCACAAGGATCTCAAGTTCAAAGCCAGCCTCAACAACTCAACAACTAAGTGAGGACCTAAGCAACTTAGTGAGACCCTGTCTCAAAATTTAAAAAATAAATTAATAAAAAGGACTGGGTATGTTCTTAACTCAGTAGTTAAGAACCCTGGGTTCAATCTCTATACCAAAAAAAAAAAAAAAAAAAAAAGCAGAAATAATGACAATAATCTTTCCACCTACCAGTGAGGGTTCACGTGCAATGAGTTGTACTTCCTCAGGGTCTGAATTTCCTGGATCATATACCCATATTACGACCTTCTAGAAAAGAAGATGTTTTTGTATTTATTTATATTTTGTACACAATTAGTTTTTAGTTGTGGTAAAATAATCCAAAAATATTTTCATTTATTAAAAAAATTGAATTGTTCCATTTTTTAAAAAAAATCCAAAGCAGCATTTAATCACTGAAACAAGTCAAAGACCTATGAAGGGTTAAAAATATCCCTTTACATCCTTAAGTAACTAATGTTAAAATTTTATACAAATGTTTATATATCTTTCTTTATATACCCATAGACACAGCAATTCCTAATACTAACACACTTTAAAAAAAACAAACATTCTATACATGTTAATTATAACTTATTTTGTCACTTGGCACAGTCTGGCCATTTCAATAGACATCTAATTGTTTATTTCTTATTAACTAGATACTTTATTTGCATAGTTAAAAATGAATTATATTAAAATATGTAGCAAAAGCAGTTTCTATTACCCTGTACTCCATTACTCGTTTCCCATAATTTTTGTGAATAGTAAATAATTTTTCCTCCATTTGATGCAAATGCTAGCTTACTAAATACAAATTTTTGAGCCTTATATATATTTTTTCATTTAATTATATTTTAGAGATTTTTACATGTTATCATTAATTTTTCTTTACACACTCTCATTAATTTTTCAGCTTTACATATTCTTGTTAAATTTTCATTAATTTTTATTCTAAATCATGAAGAAACCGTAGATGTTTCACTTTTATTTACCTTTCCTGTTTTTTATTAGGTTGTTAACTTTAATATTTATTTTTTAGATTTTTTTTTAGGTGGACACAATATCTTTATTGTATTTTAATGTGGTGCTGAGGATAGAACCCAGCGCCCCGTGGATGCCAGACAAGTGTGCTACCACTTGAGCCACATCCCAAGCCCTAGATTGTTAATTTAAAAAAATTTATTTGTGAGTGGTGAAATTTGATGGGCCAGAGGGAGGCAGCATTCTGTGTCACTCTGTGATCCAGATCTCACCTAGTTGGAATACTGCATCTCTGAGAGTGTTAGGGGACCCCTATACAGCTGCTCTCTGAAGAAATCACCAGCTCTGTGACCCCGTGCAGGGGTCTGGGCCTCAGCATTAGAGCAGGACCCCTGGTTCCCAACACCCAAGTCCAAAATTCTAACTAATGCAGGGCTCCCGAGCTCCTTAGCAGATCAACACATCTGCAGATCTCCAAGGCTTTGCTCTGCTCCCACGCAGGTCACTCAGCTGCTACCTACCCACAGCACAATGCCATTGCCTGGCTCCCCCCACCTCATCAGATACCCCGGCATTGAAAGCAGATCGCTTCCATCTTGGCTCAACATTCTTGCCATATTAGGTGGGGGCAGCTCCCAGATCGAATCTCCAGCAGCCAGGTACCAGGTTTTCAACCTTCCCCTCTCCCCAGTGGTGGTAACCCAACACAGTAGCTGCCCAACACAGGTGCGCATTGTGACCAGAGTGCTGCCCACAGGAGTCCCGGTGTGAGAGGTTACTCAATTGGGAATTGCTAAGGGAGAGGGAGATGGGGCTAAAGTCTGGAGCCTAACAGAGAGACCAGGAATTGGGAAATCTCCAGGCAAGATAGGGAGATAGTACAGGGTGCTCAAGTCATACAAGCAGTTCCAAAAACAGACCCATGAGGTACAGGAGGTGCAGTCTTCCTGCAGGGACTGGCAGGTACCACTCCAGCTTCCAGTCACCCTACACCAGGACCAGCCTTCCCACCCTGGTTACCTCCACCAGCCTGATGGCAGAGACACCAGCTTACAACAGACAACCCCACCTATTGGATGAGAAGAGAAGCAGGAAGGAAAGATATGGATCTCTAAAACTAGCAACAACCCTGATTTCTTCCTTCAGAGTTTTTTTTTTTTCTCTTCTACCCCTTTATTCTCCGGTCCTCACACCCCCAACATATGTGAAACCAATAAGTTTGCATGAAATAGAATTTTACGGACTAAGACATCTGAATAATATAATATAGAGGTGTTGTATATGCCCCTTTCCCCTTTTTCTTCTTTCATTTTCTTTCCCCCTCCAAATTTTACCATTTTAACATCCTGTATTTTTGTAAATACATATGTATGTTTGTTTTATGCACTCTACTGTCTTCCCATGTACCTGCCTACCCTAAATTACTTCCTGTCTATTCTCTTGCTACTAACCCTCTTTATTAAATTTCTCTTTCACACTTCCTAAGATCTATTAACTCTATATCCTCACATCCTACCTCCTCAGCATATCGTCCTATGCCTCACCCCCAGTTCATTGACAAACATCAGAAACTGTAAACCTTTTTATAAAACTACTGATTATATTTTAGATAACATTTGAATCCAACATTTTTTTACATTGAGACTAAACTGTAAACATCTTAATAACAACAAATTGTTATAGGTGGTATATTGTTGATATTGGGATGTTAACATTGTCCTTCCCCACAGAGGAGGGGTCTTGGAATCCTACAAGAGCACTGCAAGCCTATAGGGTAAAAACAATAACATCCCAAACCCACAGAGCTGGAAAGGAAGACACACAAGCAACATGAAAAGACAAGGGAAGAAAGTGCCCCAAACAAATCAAATCACCATATCATTAGAATCATTGGCAGCCACAACAGAGGAAATGACAGAGAAGGAGTTCAGGATGTACATGGTTAAAATGTCCTGTGAACTCAAGGAAGATATAAGAAAGCAAATACAAGCAGTGAAAGATCACTTTGACAAGGAGCTACATAAACAAATACAGGAAGCAAAAGATCACCTCAACAGGGAGATAGAAATTCTAAAAAAAAAAAAAAAAAAAAAAAATCCAAACAGAAATCCTTGAAATGAAAGAAACAATAAACCAAATCAAAAGCTTAAATGAAAGCATCACCAACAGAGTAAACCACTTGGAAGATAGGACATCAGACAATGATGATAAAATATATAATCTTGAAAAGAACATAGACACACAGTGATAATGATAAGAAACCACGAGCAGAACATTCAAGAAATATGGGATAGCATAAAAAGCATAAAAATTTAAGAGTTATTGGGATACAGGAAGGCATAGAGGTCCAAACCAAAGGAATGAACAATCTATTAAATGAAATATCAGAAAATTTTTTAAACATGAAAAATGAATTGGAAATCTAAATTCAAGAAATTTATAGGATTCAGAATGTACAAAATCACAACAGATCCACATCAAGGCACATTATAATTAAAATGCCCAACATAAAAAATAAGGAAAGAATTTTAAAAGCCACACGAGAAAGGAATCAAATTACATACAGGGGAAAACCAATTAGGATAATGGCAGATTTTTCAGCACAGATTTTTCAGATCCTGAAAGCTAGAGAAGATCCTGGAACAACATATATCAAGCTCTGAAAGAAAATGGGTGGCAACCAAGAATCTTGTATCCAGCAAAATTACACTTTAGATTTGAAGATGAAATAAAGACCTTCCATAATAAACAGAAGTTAAAAAAGAATTTATAGCTAGAAAACATCCTTGGCAAAATATTCCATGAAGAAGAAACAAAAAACAACAATGAAAACCAGTGGAGGGAGGTAGTACCCTAAAGGAAAAACTAATCAAAGAAGAAAATCAAGTCAAGTTAAATAACAAAAATAAAGAAATATGGCTGGACATACAAACCATGTCTCAATAATAACCCTAATATTCATGGCTTAAACTCACCAATAAAAAGGCATAGGCTAGTAGACTGGATTTTAAAAAATGATCCAATAATATGCTGCCTACAGGAGACTCATCTGATAGAAAAAGACATACACAGACTGAAGGTGAAAGGTTGGGAAAAATCATACCACTTACATGGACTGCGAAAGCAAGCAGGGATTTCCATCCTCATATCAAATAAAGTAGACTTAAAGCCAAAATTAATCAAAAGGGACAAAGATGGACATTACATACTGCTCAAGGGAATCATACACCAACAAGACATAATAATCATAAATATATATGCCTCAAAAAATGGTGCAGCTATGTTCATCAAACAAAATTCTTCTCAAGTTCAAGAGTCAAATTGACCACAACACAATAATCTTGGGTGACTATAGCACACCTTTCTCACCACTGGGTAGATCTTCCAAACAAAAGTTTAATAAAGAAACTATAGAACTCAATAATACCAGGGATGTTGAACATTTTAAAATATATTTGTGTTTATCCTTTTGAGAGATTTCTGTTAACATCATTTGCCCATTTATTGTTTGGGTTATTTATTTGTTTGGTGCTAAATTTCTTGAGTTTTTCATAGTTTTTGTATAATAATCCCCTGTGTGAAGAATAGCTGGCAAAGATTTTCCCCCAGTTTGTAAACTCTCTTTTCATGCACTTAATTGTTTCCTTTGCTGTGCAGAACTTTTAAATTTGACAGCATCCCATTTATTGATTCTTTGTTTTATTTCTTGAGTTGTAGTGGTCTTATTTAAAAAGTTGATTTGTCACAGTACCAACATGTTCAAGTGTTGAGCCTATGTTTCCTTCTAGCAGCAGTTGCAAAGTTTCTGGTCTAATTCATAGGTCTTTGATCCACTCTGAGTTGACTTTTGTACCAGGATATAGGGATCTAGTTTAAGTCTTTCACATAAGGGTGAAATGGTGTTTTCCTAACACCATTTGTTTAAAAGACTACCTTTCCTCCAACATGTTTTTGGCACCTTTGTCAAGTATCAGATGATTGTATCTATATAGGTTTCTGTCTTCTATTGCATTGGTTCTCATATCTTTTTGATGTTAATACCATCATGTTTTTGCCTCTAAAGACCATACATGGTAAGCCTTCCAGTTTTGCTCTTGTTGCTCAGTATTTCTTTGTCTATTCTGGTTCTTTTATTCTTCCTTATGAACTTTGGGGCTGATTTTTCTAGTTTTGTGAAGAATGCCATTGGTATTTTGATAGGAATTACATTGAAACTGTATATTGTTTTGGTTACTATGGCCATTTTGACAATATTGATTCTGCCTATCCAAGGACATGGGAGGTCTTTCTGTCTTCTAAGGTCATATTCTATTTCTTTAGCGTTCTGTAGTTTTCATTGTAGAGGTCATTCATCTCCATGGTTAGATTTATTCCCTAGTATTTTTTTGAGGTCATTGTGAATGGAATTATTTTTTTGATTTCTTGATCATCAGATTCATTATAGAGGTATAGAAAAACTATTGAATTCATGTATATTGAGCTATGTTCTGTCACATTGTTAAACTTGTTTATCAGCTGTACAAGTCTTCTGGCAGAGGGTTTTTTTTTCTAGATATAGAATCATGTTATAAACAGAGATAATTTGACTTCTTGTTTTCCTCTTTGTATCCCTTTAATTTCCCTCTCTTGCCTGGTTGCTCTGGCTAGAATTTCAATAACTATATTAAATAGGAGAGAATGTACAACCTGCTCTTGTCCCTGATATATGGCATCCATGACACCAAGCACCAAGCACCACAAAAACAGAAATATTTGGTTCAGAAATGAATAAAAAAACAATGCTCTCAGGATTTTTCCATTCAGTATAATGTTGGCTTTGGACTTGTTGCATGTAGCCATTATGATGTTGAGGCAGTTTCTTTTAATCCCTATTTTCCTTAGTATTTCCAACTGCGTGCTATATTTTGTTGAAGGCTTTTTTTCTGCATCTATTGAGATGAACATGTGATTCTTGTTCTTAATTCTATTTACATTTGGTGAATTATATTTATTGATTTCCATGATGAACCCAACTTGAATCCCTTGGATGAAACTAACTTGATTTTGTTATATTATCTTCTTAATGTGTTTTTGAACATGGCTTACTAATATTTTATGAAGGATTTTTGCATCTATGTTCATCACACACACATTGGTCTTCAGTTTCTTTCCTTTGGTGTGTCTTTGGTTTTGTTATTGGGTGATAGTAGCTAATAAATTTGGTAGCATTACCCCCCCCCTCAATATTTTTAGTTGTAAATAGACACAATATCTTCATTTTTAAAATGTGGTGCTGAGAGTCAAACCCAGTGACTCACACATACTAGGTAAGCTCTCTACCACTAAGCCACAACCACAGGCCCTCCCTTTTTCTTTTATGGAATAATTTGAGGAATGTTGGCATCAGTTCTTCTTTAAAGGTTTGGGAGAACTCAACTGAGAATCCATCTGGTCCTGGTATTTTCCCTTATGGGAAGGTTTTCTATATCACTTTAATCCCATTGCTTGAGATTGGTCATTTAAATTTTCTATATTCTCTTAGTTCACTTTGCATAGGTCATATGTGTCTATAAATGTGTCAATTTCTTCTAGGTTTTACAGCTTATTGGAGTATAAATTTTCAAAATAGTTCCTAATGATTCTCTGAATTTTAGAGGTATCTCTGTTGATTTTTCTTTTTTTTTTTTTCATCTCTAATTTTGTTGATTTAGTTTTTTCTCTCTTTTGGTTAGTTTGATTAATGGCTTATCAATGTTATCTTTTCAAAGAACCAACTCTTTGTTTCATTGATCCTTTGTGTTGATTTTGCTTTTCTAGGGCCTTGAGGAGTAACATTAGATTGTATACTTGGGATCTTTCTGAATATATATATATTTTTAAATGTAGGTTTTCAATGGTATAAACTTTCCTCTTAGAACTGCCTTCATACTGTCCTAAAGCTTTTGGTACATTGTATCTCTGTTCGTACTTGTTTCAAATAATGTTTTGTTTCCCCTGATTTCCTCTATGATCCAGTCCTCATTCAAAGGTGTATTACTTACTCTCTATGTGTTAAAGTGGCTTTTTGTTATTGTTATTGATTTCTAATTTCATTGCATTGTGATCTGATAGGATGCAAGGAATTATCTCTAATTTTTTTTTTGTATTTCTAAGACTTTCTTTTTGTTCTAAAATGGTTTTTTTTGGAGTCATTAATCTTTATTATAATTAGTCTTTTGAATTATTTATCCAGTATTTCATCAACTTCAATATGTATGCAGTAAGTTGCTGGTGAATTATGAATGCTACCTTGTTTTTTAATATTTCTTATATTCCTTTGTTAAAATTTGTGCCTACTGGGATAGTATTCCATTTTTATGCAAGGGCCCTCTTAGGGCACAGTTTTCTCTTGGCAAAGTTTTTTGAGACACTAGCTTATTGTGAATTGTTGAATGTATTTCCAGAGAATTTCATAGTATTGTTTCCCTGCCCCAGGGGAAACAATTTATTTAGTGATAAATGTACTTGGATACAGTTGTTACATCTTGCAGATCCCACTTTCTCTGCAGATCTCACAAAATGGGGTCCTTCTAGTAGGTCAGGCAGTTGTGCTGTATAGAGCAAGGCATATGGGGTACAGTTTCTGTGATTGATCTTCTAGAATTGATAACTCTGTATGCTCTTAGGGTTTGGGAGCAACATAATTTGAGGGCCCTCATAGGTGTGATATCCACAGTCTTTGTGTTATTTTTCTTTGCTGTTGCTGTAACAGAGAATGTCCATGACTGGGAACTGAGGCCCCTCTCTAACATTCTGACTTGGGCCTGGTCATTGGCTTGGGGTTTTTGTCTTTCTTATTTTTTGTTTTAAATATTGCTGGAGTTTGAGCAGCATTAGGTTGTGTGGAGAGTGAGGTGTTCTGTGTAGCTTAGCAGCAAAGTATGTATCCCATGAACTTTTAGTGTCATCCTAGTTTCCCAGCACCTCACAGAAAAGGGGGAATAAACTACAGCAACAACAGCAGTGAGCAATAGACAAGCATTGAAATAGATAAGCAGGGGCTTATCTAAATATGGATGCCAATACATATTTATTGGCATCCATGACACCAAGCACCACAAAACCAATAATACTGGGTTCAGAAATGAACAAAAACTAAAAAAATTGATCTAGCATTAAAGTAAATACCATGTCAACTATGACGTCTACAATACTAATTATTGCAACATGAATGGTGGGGGCTGAATTTATATAAACTAAATAGTTTTAAAATGTAGTAAAATACAGTTTACTAAGAAGAAAGGATGGGGGAAGGAACACAAAATAAAATTCAGAATATTGAAGAGTTGAAAAGAGAGAAAGCAGAAGATAGGTAACAAGTAAAGGTATAAGGAAGGAGGAAAAATAAAGAGAGAATAAGAAAGACTTAGCTATTAAGAGGAAAAAGATAGGAGTGAAAGTAACAAACAAACAAACAAAAAATCAGAAGCACAAAAAACCCACTAACACTCAAAAAGCAAAATAAAATGGACAACAAAAAGGAGCAATGATAAAAAGGAAAACTAAGTATCTTTATATGTATATACACAAACAAATAAGCAAATATAAGAACAAAAAAAATTCTTGGGCTGGGGATGTGGCTCAAACGGTAGTGCACTCGCCTGGCATGTGCAGGGCGCTGGATTCGATCCTTAGCACCACATAAAAATAATAATAATAAAAAATAAAGATGTTGTGTCCACTGAAAACTAAAAAATAAATATTAAAAAATTCTCTCTCTCTCTTAAAAAATATTTTTAATAAAATATGATTTTCTCCACTGAGGTTGTCAAAATGAGATAAGGATGAATTTCATTGCTTATGCCAGACTTCCTTTATTTTCATTTATTCTTGGGTTAAGCATCCCTCAGAACCAGGGTTAGGGTCATTAAACTCTTCCTTCTTTTGTGTTGCTTGCCAAATTTCTGGATGGAGTGGCATAGAACTGAAACTTGTTGAAAGGGTTCCCGGCTTCCCTGCTCACCTATACAATGAGAAGGACCATCTAGGAACAAACAAACTTACTACATTTCCCCCAGTTTATGACCCTTAGTTCCTACCCTTGGCCTTATCCAATTTCTGCATAATTCCTCACTTTTCATCAAACCAATGATAAAATCATTTAAATTTAATAGTTCCTTTGGGACTTCTCATTACCTTATGAAGTCTCACTTGTTATGTGAAACTTATGGTAATCTGTCTTTTTTTTTCTTTCTTTCTTTTTTTAATATGGAGAATCCAGCTGAGAACAAAAGGATAGAGGGAAAAAGAGCACCCTCTCCCATGGTAAATTTTATTTTGTACACATTTTGCTATAACTTAAAAAAATCAATTGACCATGTATGTATAGTTCTATAATTCCTTTTCTATTCCATTAATACATTTATTTAACCTTATGCCATTACCTCTATCTGATTATTGAAATGAGGTAAACTCTCCAACATTGTTCTTCCCTAAAGGTGTTTTTTTTTTTTTTTTTGGCTAGTCCAAACCCTCTGCTTTTCCATATAAATATTTTAATCCATTCATCATTTTCTACAAGAAAACTTTTGGTGGATTTTGTTTAGGATTGCATTGACTCTATAAATGAATTTGAGGAGACAACTGACATTTAATAACATTGAGTCTCTGTCCTAAGATCTGTAAACATTTATTTAAGTCTTCCATAATTTTTCCTAGTAATGTTTCATATTTTTCAGTCAACAGATCAGAAACATACATTGTTAAAATTTCTCAAAGTATTTAACGTATTTTGATGCTAACATACATGGTATTTTAAAATGTTATTTTCCATTGTTTATGGCTAGTATATAAAAATACCATTGATTTTTGTACATTTTGAACCCTGCAACGATCTGAAACTTACTTTTAAATTTTAGTAGGGTTTTTTGTTTGTTTGTTTGTTTTGTGTTTTGATAGATGTCTTAGAATTTTCTGCATATGTAGACAGATCATATACAAATAAAGACAGTTTTACTTCCTTTACCAATCTGCATAAATGTATATTTTTATTGCTTTGTTGTACTGAATAGTTTCCACTACGATGCTGAATAAATTGGTGAGAAGAAAATCCTTGCCTTTTTCCCAATCTTCGAAGACAATGTTTCAATCATCCTAGATTCATTACAGGTAATCACAGATGGCAGTTATCATGTAAGGAAATTCCTATTGGTTCCTAATTTGCTGAGATATTAAATAACAATGCTAGTAAGTATATCCATTTCCTGATTTTAATTGAATTATAAGTATTTCACAATTTATAATAATCATTGGTAACTATCTGGGAAGTAAATTTTTTATTAGGCTTTGTATAACTATTTAATTTAGTGTTTTCATTAGGAATTTATTAATTAATTTATTAATGTGATCATTTATTTTCTTATTATGTTGATGAAATGAATTGTCAGTTTTTCTGATGTGGTATCAATGTTGCATTCTTGGCAGATACTGGTGCTTTTCAAGTTATTCTTTTGTTACATTGCTGGATTCCATTTATTAATATTTTCTGTTGAATTTTTGTTCATATATATATAAGTGTATTTATCCAGTTTCTTTCTTTTTTCTCTCTCTTCCTTCCTCCCTTTTCATTGCTTACTTTTGTTATTAAAGTTGTGTTGAAGTCTGAAAATGAATTAGGGGAACTTTCATCTTTATGATTGGGTGAGACTCTATTTTTAGGTGAATAAAATATGAATTAAATTATTTACCTACTTTTGAGATTTCCTTTTTCATGAAGTAATTCCCTTATTTATACCTATTTATTGTGTGAGCGTGTATGTGTGTTGCTAAGAAATGAACCTAGAGCCTCCCACATACTTACAAAGCACTTAATCACTGAGCTATACCCATATATCTGTTTCATATTCATATTGTCATCCAGTTTTAACAGTATTAACATGTTTCCATTCTTTTCTGTTCAACTTTTGTTAATCTTCATGTAACTTTTACAAAAATAAGATACATAAAGATTTTTGTCATTTACAAGGTGTGTTTAATTCAATCACACTGATTATTGATTAGTGATTTAATTAAAATGATTTCTTAAATTTTATTTAGTGTTCCTGTTTGTTTTTTTAAATTTCCCTTCAGTTCATTTTTCTTTTTTATTGCCTTCTCTTGGATTGATGATGTTTTCTTACTTCTTCCAGAGCATTATTTTTTAGGAATTGTATAATTTTTTTCTTTTCTCCATTTCTTATTGTTCAGGGGATTTAACTTGGGGCCTTGTCCTCTACTAAGGAACTACAATTCCCAGCTCTATTTATTTTATTTTTGAGATAGGGTCTCAAAATTTACTTAGGCTAGCCTCAAACGTGATCTTCCTGCCTCACCCTCCTGAATAGCAAGGATTACAGATACGTGCCACTACGTTGGGCTTTGTGTATTTATTTCTATTACTTTAATGCACAACCTTAAATTTTTACATTGCATATTTAATATAGGCTAAAGTCAATCAATATAATTATCATGTGGGTTTATAAGTGCCTAGATAGCTTCAACCTAAAATCCCCCTCTATTTTCCATTGTTTTGTTGACTAGTGTTTTGCTTTAAAAAGATATTAAATGTTTTCTCAAGGCTTATTTAGATTAGATTTACTTGCATATTATATAGTTTATGTGCTCAATTTTATCTGTTGCATTGAGCATTTTAGTTTTTCAGTCTTAGAAATCATATTTTCAGTTGTGGAAGATTCTCCATTACTATTCTCCACTTCCTATTCTGATATACACATTAAAATGTCACTCCTTATGCAGGAGGGCTTGTATTTTGTTCTCAGCTCAGGATTCGGCCTCAGAACTTGAGCTTTGAGTACCTTAATTATTTCCAACAACCAGGAGATGCCTGTTCTTCCTTTTAAGTTCTGTACACCCATTTGCACCTGTATCAATGTAAAGGTCTGTACATGTTACTAGCCTTATCTCTCTCAGTACTGTCTTCAATTCCTTTCTTCCTTTTTTGAAATTCCTATTTTATGTATGTTGACCTGTATCAACCTATTCTCTATGCCTCAAATTTTCTTTAGGTACTTTCTATTTTTTCACCTTTTAGGTGCTGTATTCTGCATGGTTCCCATTTCAAATCACTAATTCTCTACTCTTTTCAACTGTATCCAGTGTGCTGTATTGACTTTTGATTTTTAGACACACTCTTTGTCAGCTTAAGACATTTTAATGGATTAGCTTTCAATTTCTGTATTTTGTATAGTTATGACAATGCCTTGTCTATTTATAGCCCAAAGAGAAGTATCAATTATTTGCAGTTAATCTAAGCCAATCAGTAGAGCTTATCAGGCTCCATTTTACTAGCCTTTTGTAAATCCCAACTTCTTATAAGGAAATTAGTTTCAGTTCCACTTTCTCTTATGGTCCAGAGGTTTCACTTCTTGTTCTGATATACACATTAAAATGTCATTCCTTATGCAGGAGGGCTTGTATTTTGTTCTCAGCTCAGGATTCAGTCTCAGAGCTCTAGCTTTGGGTACCTTAATTATTTCCAACAACCAGGAGATGCCTTTTCTTCCTTTTAAGTTCTGTACACCCATTTTCTCTGAGAATCTTGCATATTCTTAGAGAAATAGATTTTTCAATCACTTTTGCTTGAGCTCTATATTTTACTATTTGCAAAGTCATTTTTGCATTTATTTCTGGGTTCTGGGATTTTAAATCTCTTGGGCTATAAAACCAGGACATCCATCCTTTTAAGTTCTATACATCCATTTGCATCTGTATCAATGTAAAGGTCTGTACATGTTTACTAGCCCTTACACAAACATACATATTCTTTCTCCAGGCAATTCTATGTGTTCTCAATGACATATTGTTTGGATCTGCAACATAGATTCCTCTTTTGAAAGTTCCTCTCTGTTTTCTATCTTAAACTTCTGTATTCAACACTAGTATTCTTTCTTGCTTTTGAACATTGTTATGAGTATAGGCTTAAAAATCAGTGCAATAACATCAATGGGATATGGGGTAGGAGTACCGAGGGACACCTCTGCTTACTCAGCCATCTGTATCTGCTGTAGGGAGTTCATTACCTTTTTATTATCTCCTCTTTCCAGTAAATCATTGCTTTTAGAAAATTAAAATATTAACTTTAAATTTCTAAATATTATCACCCTATTTCAATTTCTAAAATTTTGAATGTATCTCTCCATTGTACTTATATTTTGAATCATTCTCTATTCCAGAGTTTAAAATATTTTTGATCTCATGACTCCTTCTTTCTCTATAATCTTTTTTTGTTTTTTTGTTTTGGTGCTAGGGATTGAACCCAGGCCTCACACTTGCTTGGCAAGTGGCTCTACTACTAAGCGACAGCACCCTTTGTACTCTTAAAAATAGTTGAGAATCCTGCAACACTTTTGTTTTCTGTGTGTTTGATTTATCAGCATATACCATGTTACAAATTTAAAAAGAGAATATTTAAAGACTAATTTTTAAAACTCTGATAAGCCTATTATATTGAAGCTAACATTTTTTATGAAAAAATAGTTGTATTTTCCAAAATAAAGAAACATAGCTATTTAATATTTTTGAAATCTCTTTATTATTGATACTAGTAGAAGATAACTGGATGACTATCTCAGCTTTTGCTGTTTAGTATATATTGTTTTGCTGGAAGTATATTAGAAAAAAAAATCCACCTTCACACAGATACATAGTTGGAAAAGGGTAGACCTTAGGGACTCTCTAAAACTGATCTTATGGTACCTTCTAAGAGTACTCAAAACATACATTATTTACCACTGCTATAAGCAAAGTTTATCACAAAATCACTTTGGAAAATTTCTCATCTGATAGATTTGAAAGATAAGAAGGAAACAATATATTAGCAATATATGATAGATATAAAACATTTAAAAAATCTTTTACCTGGGTTAAATTATGAAATAAATTACTGTTGGGAAAAAGAAGGAACATATGTTAGTAAGCAGCATATTTAATATTAATTTGGATGTTCTACTTCCAATACATGTTTCTAAACCTTTGAATATTCTATTTATATGCCATTGCAAATATATAAATAGGCTAAATATAACAAGCCAACAAACAAACAAACAAAAAACCCTACATATATCTATTTGTATATCAATGTATTAAGTGACCCATTTGTCATTGCATAAGACTAAGGAGCTTTAATCTGTATGTTTTCTTAACAATACTACAAGTTCATGTAATCAAAATTGCATGGTTAATCTTCATTAAAATTTTGATATTTTTATTTCACATTCATGTTGTAATTTATGTCACTCATCAGTCCTAAAGGAACAATATTCATTTGTATACTTAGTTGTATGCTGTTTAAGAAGTGTTTTTTCACTTAAAAGTTATCTGTGTCTATTTTTATCAAATAACCTCTGAAATTCAATATACCTCTTCCATTTTCTGATCATGACACAGTACCAAATATCTTATTATGAATAAAACAAAAACGAAAATATTTTAGAATCAGCAAACCAATATTCAGATAGTTTCTTTTTAATTTTTTTTAGTTGTAGACGGACACAATTTATTTATGAGGTGCTGAGGATCAAACACAGTGCCTCACGTGGTAGGCAAGTGCTATGACCCCA
The DNA here is from genome assembly GCF_052094955.1 of Ictidomys tridecemlineatus. Lineage (NCBI taxonomy): Eukaryota > Metazoa > Chordata > Mammalia > Rodentia > Sciuridae > Ictidomys > Ictidomys tridecemlineatus. Next base: position 55,080,982 of record NC_135486.1, read on the forward strand.
GCCCCTGTAGTTAGTTTCTGAGACTGTATAACGATCATAATAGTTCATATATCTAGCCAAATATGGTAGAGAATTACTGAAAATAAGTACTATAAATCTTGGCCAGTGTACTGTGCCCAGGACTCAACAAAGTTCAAGGTTGATTAAAAAGATCCCTGGCTCCAGAACTGATATGATCTGCTTTGTGCAATGCTACTTGTCAAAGGTGCAGGAAGAAAGAAGTAGGCCGCTGAATGAATTACCAGTGCATCTGGAAAGGAAAATTTGAAGGCAGAAAGAGAAATATTTAGGTAATAAAAGTAGCTTCGTAACCTTGTAGAGAGGGAGTCAGTATCAGTGGATGATTAACTGAACAATCTTATTCCTACCGTGAGAGGAAAAACAGCTGCATTCTGCTGTATCTGTATCAGTCTTATTGGTTTTCTTGAGTTGGTACACAGATCTCAAGTGTAGAGTGAGAGGAAAGCAAAGGAGAGAATCCTGGATTAACCTGACATTTAAGAACAGATGATAAAAACACACCAAATGGGGGTGGAGACTGGGAAAGAATTAACATAGAAATAAAAATAGTGGTATAGAATGAATGAAGGAATGAAAGAGTTTCAAGAAGAAATGAATGCAATATTAGATGTGGTATAGAAGTTAAACAGTAAGAGGGAAAAAAAGTCCTATTAACCTTGGCAATTGACTTCGTTGACTTTGCTAAAGCAATTTAAATAGATAGGTAGACAGTAGTGAAACAGAGTGATAAAGCTTCACAGTGAAGCTGGGAGCACTGCTTGTAATTCCAGCTGCTTAGGAGGCTGAGGCAGGAGGATCACAATTTCAGCAACTTTTCAGCCTCAGCAACTTAGTGAGACTCTAAGCCACTCATCAAGACCTGGTCTCAAAACTTAAAAAAGGGCTGGGAATGTGGCTCGGTGGTTAAGCACCCCTGGGTTCAATCCCTGGTACCAAACCAAACCAAACCAACAAAAAACAAACAAACAAAAAACAAAACCCCCCAAAACAAAAAACAAAATAAAACAAAACAACAGCAACAAAAAACAAAACAAAAATTTCAGTGAAATTATGAAAGATGACAGACAAGAATGACCCCCTGAATTATTCTCCCTTCCTATTCTGTATTCTAACCCTGAGGTGGGGGTGGGTAAAGAAAGCAAGAAAGTTAAGATACTAACATGATACTTGTTCCAGGAATTCTGGTTTGTGGGCAAACAGAGTCAGTGGGTTTAGAGAGCCCCCCCCCAAAAGACACAGTGCTCAGAAGGACCCTGTGCTCTGCATTGTTTGTCTTAGAATTTTAGTAAATTCATCTTTAAACTTGTATTTTCTAAATAAGTATGACAGAACAATGGAGCATGAGTTGGGGTTTTGGAGCTTTGGCTCATTCACAGTCCTACCTCCTGCTGCCTCTCTGCCTCTTTGGGACAGCTTCTGTGACACTCATTCCTCCATGCTTTGGCATTTTGGGTCCTGACTGGCCATCCTCTTCTCCCTTCTTGTCCCCCTCCCCAATCTTGCTTTTACTTTTGACTTTGGTAAGGGTCTAGATGTGTGAACTCTGGGCACATCTGGTGTGGGAATGATTAGTACAAGGGATATGTTCTCTGCAGCATCCTGGATTAAGACATGGAAGCAGCTGTCCCATTTCTGGCTGGTAGTACCATGTAGTGGCTGATGGAGCCCTCATCATTGCAGGAGTGAGCTTCTTGGGCACCTCCAATTCAGGTATCTAGCATATTTCAGTGCAGAGGTTGTGCTAATCTTGGGGGCTCTCATTATGTCATACCTGGCTTGATTTTTCAGATGCCACCATTGTTCTGGGTGTGATATATGGATCTATGGAGAGGAGAAACTGGTAGGAAGCTGGCAGCTGGTGGGCCATGCCCATGCTGAATCACCAGGTGAGTAAAAGGTCTGCATTGGGCCCATGAGTATTACCATGTCCAAGCAACATGACATTATATTGCAAATAAAAAAAAATCATGACAGGTAATAAAAGTGACTATTGAAGAATAAGATCTACATTTAATACTTTAAACAGTGTTTTCCCCTGTTTTTGGAAAAGATCCTATATTTTCATTTGGCATCAGGATGAAGAGATACAGAAGCGGCAGAATAGTATGGAATGGTGTTTGCTTCTGGGTCATAAAGTTTTAGGAGTTAAAGAGTTTTAGACACAAATGCATGATATCTACAATGAGAATTACAAAGCGTTGCTGAAAGAAATTGAAGAGGACACAAACACACAAGATATAAAGACATTCCATCTTTATGGATAGGAAGAATTGATAGTCCAAATGTCCATATTACCCAAAGCAATTTACATAAACAATGCAATTCCCATTAAAATACCAATGGCATTGTTCACAGAAATATAAAAACAATCCTAAAATTCATAGAAAACCCACAAAAGACCCCTAGTATTCAAAGTTATTTTGAGCAAAAAGAAAAAAGCAGACGGCATCACAATAATACCTGATAGAAAAAATATACCACCAAGGTATAATAGCTAAAACATTTTAGTAGTGGTGTAAAAAAATATGACACATAGCTAGTGGCTTGGGAGGCTGAGGCAGGAGGATTCTGAGTTCAAAGCCAGCCTCAGCAAAAGTGAGAAATACCCTTAACAACTTGCCCATAAATTTGATGAAATCCACTAATTCCCTGAAAGACACCATCTGCCAAAACTCACAGAAGAAAGTCATGTGAATAATATATCTACTAAAAATTTTGAATCAATAACTAATTACCTTAAAAAATTTAAACAAAAAAAATTCCAGGTATAAATTAGTTCTCTGGAAAACTGTATCAAACAATGGGAAAATTACACCAATTATCTATAATCTTTTTCAGAAAATAGAAGTAGAGGGAATACTTTCTAAATCATTCTATGAGGCCAATATCATCTTAATACAAAAACCAGGCATTACAAGAAAACTGAAGAGTAGGGGATTTTCATGATGGTGGAATAGAGAAGGTTGCTTTCCCGGTGGCTCCACGGCGTGCAACCAAGAAAACAGACTGGCAGCTTCTCAGAAAGCTAGGTGAATGGGAAAAAAATGGGGAAGAACTTTACTTGAATTTAATGCTGGAAGCTCAAAGCAGATCAGGGACCTAAGAGATTGGATGAGGAAGACATCCTCAGTGCCACCGCTGCTGCCATGGCTGGAGGTACCAGCCAGAGTGGTCCCTCTGTGAGTAAAGAGGAGAGAAAAGGGAATTAAAGGATTTTGCACTTTTAGGAGGCCTGAGGCATGTCTGGGTATGGAAAGTTTAGAGATCAAGAGTTGCTGCGCAATATCCTTGTCTTCTGAGGGAAAGAAGCTCCATCTCTACCAGCTCTGTGCAGAGGGAAGAGGAAAGAACAGTTTTGCCACTACAGTGCCAGACCTGGCAGGTGAGGGAGCCAATTCCTGGGAAAACCCTCGTTTGGCCTGCAGTACAGGCCTGCAAAATCCACGCTGCATGACATACCAATAGACCACAACACAATAATACTGGGTGAGTTTAACACACTGCTCTCACCACTGGTTAGATCCACCAAACAAAAACTAAATGAAGAAACTATAGAACTAAAAAAATACAATTAATAATTTAGACTTAACTAATATGTATTGAATATTTCATCCACCAATGACTGAATACACTTTCTTCTCCACAGCACACAGATCCTACTCTAAAATAGACCATATCTCAGGCCACAGAGCAACTCTAAGCAAATACAAAATAATACCTTGCATTCTATCAGATGACAATGGAATGAAATTAAAAATCAATATAAAATAAAAAATATAATCTACTTTACCACCTGAAGACTTAAGAATGACCAATGGATAGCAGAAAAATTAGGAATGAAATAAAAAATTATTTAAAGGTAAATAGTAGTACAACATATTAAAATCTCTGCGACACTTTGAAGGCAGTTCTAAGAGGAAAGTTCAATGCACTGAGCTCATTCACTAGAAAAGATAGAAAGTCAACAAATAAATAACCTAACATTATAATCTCAAAGCCCTGGGAGCGTATTAGGAGCTAGAAGTAAAATTCCCATGTACAGAAAGAGCTGCAACAATTTTTTCATTCATTTTACTAGGAAAAAAAGAACAAATCAACACCAAAAGAAGTAGGAGACAGAAAATACTTAAAATCAGCTGCTATCAATGAAATTAAAGCAAAAATAAAAACACTTAAACATGGACAAACAAAAAAGTTGATTCTTTGAAAAAATAATAAAGTTAATAAAAATTCACCAAGCCTATAAAGAGAAAAAGTGAAAACTCAAATTATTAAAATTCATGATGAAAAAGTAAATATCTGTTAAGGTCTGTAAACAAGTCAAAATAACACCTGGTATTTTGCCAGGGGAATGTTAGAGTTGGTAAACAAGTCTGGATGGTGCCTGGCAAAATGCCAGAGGGAGTGGTTTGAGAAGTAACAAAAGGGAGCCATTAAGTGTGGAGATTCCTTATTGGTTGACTGATGTATCTAGTTTATGCTAATTAAGATAAGCTGTGGAAAATGTATAAATAGCTCTGTTGTCCTACAATAAAGGGCTCCTACTCCTGCTGTATCAACGTACACAAGTTGTTCGTCACCCCCCCCCCCTTATTCTGCTGCAGCCGGGCTGCGGCAAATATCATGATGGAGACTACTGAAACACAGATGATAAACAGAAACTATTATACTCTAATACAATAGAAAATCTGAAGAAATCAACAAATTTCTAGTGACATATGACCTACCCAAATTGAATCAAGAGGACATAGAAAATTTTATCAGTTTCAAGCAATAAAATAGAAGATGCCATCAAAAGCTTACCAATAAAGGAAAGCCCAGAACCAAACAGGTTCTCCGCTTAGTTCTACCAGAAAGAAGAACTAACACTAATCCTCTTCAAATTGTCCCAGAAAATAGAAAAGGAGGGAACCACCAGGCACAGTGGTATATGCCGGTAAACCAACGGTTCAGGAGGCTGAGGCAGGAGGATTGCAAGTTTAAAGCCATCCTCAGCAAAAGCGAGGTAACAAGCAACTTAGTCAGACCCTGTCTCTAAATAAAATACAAAATAGGCCTAGGGATGTGACTCAGTGGCCATTTGCCCCTGAGAGTTCAATCCCCAGTATCACAAAACAAAACAAACAGAAAGAAAGGAAGAAAGGAAGGAAGAAAGAAAGAAAGAAAGAAAGAAAGAAAGAAAGAAAGAAAGAAAAAGAAGGAAAACCCTTCCAAACTCATTCTAGAAAGCTAGTGTCATTCTGATACCAAAACCAGAAAAAGACACATCAAGGAAAGAAAACTTCAGACCAATATCCCTGATGGACATAGAAGCAACAATTCTTAATATAGGCAAATCACATACAAAAACATATTAAAAAGATAGTGCACCATGATCAAGTGGGGTTCATCAAAGGGATGCAAGACTGCTTGTAATAGTGCCTCGACTATGTTCTGATTTATGAACACTTTTTTTAACTTAATGATTAATTTTACAATACAGTTAATTATGTATTCTTTTTTTAGAGAAAGAGAGAGAGAGAGAGAGAGAGAGAGAGAGAGAGAGAGAGAGAAAAGTTTTTAATATTTATTTTTTAGGACACAACATCTTTATTTTATTTTTAATGTGGTGCTGAGGATCCAACTCAGTGCCCCACGCATGCCAGGTGAGCGGGCGTCCACTTGAGCCACATCCCCAGCCCTAATTATGTATTCTTACATGCTTTGCTTTCTTAGTTATATTCATTCACTCACATTAAAATTAATTTGAAGGCCAAGTGTGGCATATGCCTGTAATCCCAGTAGCCTGACAGGCTGAGACAGGAGGATCGAGTATTTAAAAGCAGCCTCAGCAATAGTGAGTGCAAAACAACTCAGTAAAACTCTGGCTCCAAATAAAATACAAAATAGGGCTGGGGATGTGGCTCAGTGTTGATTGCCCCTGAGTTCAATCCCCAGTACCCCCTAAAAAATAATTTTAAGAGTTACACAAGACAAAGAGAGCCTTTTTGTTAGATATATAGTTTTGTATTTTTGTTCAAATCATTTAACTTATCTTATGTTTTCTTATCAGTTAAAGAAAATAGTGCTTGCAATAACCATTTTATGGTTATTATAAAAGTTGAGAAAGACAATGTACGTAAGTATGAACATGTAGACATAGTTGTGTTCAAATAGTGGTTACTGTTGGTATTTTCATTATTTATTGTTCAGTATTTACTTTGGCAACCAAGATGTGGGTAGATGAAAGTTTGTATGAAAACCTTAATAGAGGCAATGCAATTGTGATTAATTAAACGCTGAAGCTAATACTCTAAAAGCATTAATTCTTTGTATTTCAAATGGCATTACTTACATAACTGTATAATACCACAGAAAACAAATATTAGAAGAATCCACTGTCAAATAGCGTTTTTCTTCTTTTTCCTAAAAGAAAATGCAGAAGAAACTAGAATGTACTAAGTTAACTTTAAAATAAATACACTTATGAACATTGGCATAAAAGTCATAGAGGAACTAAATTACTTCTCTAAGAACAGATAAAGATGAATAAGTAAATTTCAGAACAGGATAAATATACATATGATTCTAGCTCAATTCTCTAGTTACTCCCTGTAATTAAGAATTTACTATCATGAATGACAAATTAAAAGACATTATTATTATTGTATTTTTCTTTCTTATTGATATATAATTCAATTAATTTCCTGGCTCAAAAGTTCTCAGGTGATTTTACTCCCCAGGGGACATTTTACAATACCTGGAAATGCTTTTGGTTGTTAAAACTCAGTGCTTTTGAGTACATTTCAAAAGTTTGATATATCTCCTTAGCTGGGTTACAGAATCAAATGACACTCAAACACATAAATGACACAGATCTTCCTACATGAATGGGTGTATGCATATTGTTACACAACATTGCACATTTATTTGGTGCTCTGAGAGGCCTCCTAGCAGTATTTAGAGATGAAATGATTAGATTATGATAGCTGTGACCTCATCTGCCCATTCTAGTTTGAATGGAACTCGAAGCAGGTGGTGCGTGGCTGGAGTGGGTGGGTATGCACTGGAAGGGTGCATCTTCCCCGGGGCCCCTTCTCTTTCTCTTTGCTTCCTTGCTGCCATGAGGAGAGCATCTTCCCTCAGTTGCACCCTTCCCCCGTGATGTTCTGACTCCGTCGGCCCAGGGCAATGGGGCTATCCTTCTACGGACTGAGATCTCTGAAACTGCAAGCCTCAAATAAACTTGACCTTTTTCTAAGTTGTTCTTGTTGGGTGTTTTGGTCACAGTGATATAAAAGCTGACTAAAACATATGGGCTTACAACATAAAAGGGAGAGGAGCCCTTTACTTCTTCATGAATTGTGTTCTTAAAACTGGTACATTTACTTAAAGACTCAAAAAGACAAATACAAATATTGTCCACTCTCTAGGGATTGAAAAATGAAAAATATTCAGCTGGCCACTCCCACAGCATTCTGTCTACTTGTATCTTGAAAAAAAGTTAATTAATTAAAGAGAAGTCTTAAATCCCAAAGTAAAAGCAGGTTTTGTCAAGTAGATTCAGATATACTTGTGTGGGCACATCAGCTGTCAGATAATGTGGCCAGTACTTTGTTACTAATCATTAAAGTGCCAATGCCTTATAATGCTTCACTTTGTAAACATTTTACCTGGTAAACTAGAGAAGAGTTGACATCATTCTCTTTCATTTGCATTTACGTATGCTTTCTTGAATTAAAGAAAATGCAGTAGAATATTAAACAAGTCTGCTAGAAATTCCTTTCAATCCTGGGTATTGCCACAAGAGTGCATGACATAAGACTCATTGATTTGAGAGTACTGTTATCTTAAGGTGCTGCCTATGGACTTTATAATTGTTATTAATAAAAAAGGCTAATGTAGGTATTGGGATTGTAGCTCAGTGGTACAGCACTTGCCTAGCAGGCCTGAGACCCTGGTTTAATTCCTATCCCCATAAACAAGGTAAAATCAGATACCATTTCATAACTTATTATTTGAAATGAGATATATCTAAAAATTAATGACATATCAACAATAATTTTTAAATTTTTCTCTTATTTAATATTATTTAAAACAGACAAATTTGGTTGAAAAACTCAAAAGAAAAATAAAACAAAACAGTTATGATTATTCAAGTGTCAATAAGTTATCATTAAAATCAACTTACTGGGCCTGTAACAATTGGTTGTATAATATAAGAACCAGGAGAAGTACAACGCAGTTCTGTCACGGGTGATCTAGTGTTTAAAAAGAATAGGAAAGAAGAAATAACAGATGCAAACAAGTTGAGTAAAAATTGCCTCACTGTTTTTTTTTAACCCTAAAATCTTCAGTTGAATGCTAAGAGAAAATTTTAAATATAGCAAAAATTTTCTCTCTCTCTCTCCTTTTTTTTTTTTTTTTTTTTTTGAGACAGAGTCTTGCTAAATTGCCAAGGCTGATCTTGAGCTGGCAATTCTCCTGCCTCAGCCTCCTGAGTTGCTGGGATTACAAGCACATGCCACAGTGTGGCTATGAATGCTTTTTAAAGTGTAAATACATATATGAATTTACATTCACAGTAAAAGTCTTACTTTTTATTTTCAATCTGACAATCTTCTGGCACATTCCACTCAGAAAAATATATTCCTTCATACTCTAACTTAATCTGTAAAGAAAATTACAGAGTTCAAATGAAAAATGAGCTTCAAAATGTTCACACCTCAGTGTTTGGTTGTAGGGTTCAATATTCTCAGACCTTGTTATTTAAAGGTAGAATAACTAAAATTCAATTGCTTTAAAATTGTACAAAGTAGTATTACAAAGGAAAAGTAACTTCCTGGGACTTTTCGGGAGTCTCCCCCAAGTCTATAAACTTTTAACTTGGGAGTGGGTATTTGGGATTGAACTCAGGACCTGGCTTATGCTAAGTAAGTACTCTATTATGGAGCTATATTCCCATCCCTAGTACACTTAATTTTATTTTACTTATTAAGCAGCTAGGAGCAGGCTGACAGATTCTGGGGATTAAAAAAGGGTAAGAAAGACACAATCCTTTACTTAAAAAACAAATCTCATTTCATTCTGAGGTCCTGTTATTTACACATCATCAGTGACCATAATAACTTCACTGGTTACCTTCTCCTTATTTCTGCAGCTATTTTTCACCTTGCTGTCAGAGGCCACCCTGTTCAGGAGCTATGTACACCCCTTTAAGTTCTAAGTAAAGAGGTACTGGATTGGTATTGCACCCTGCAATGCAACTGGACTTTACCTCTGCTCAGATAAGACACGTGTAGCTCTGGGAGTGAGCGTTACCAGATGGGGTTGAATTACACCCATCTGTTAGTTGTAATCCTACCCTTCTGACCTTTTTTTTGGATAGAATGTTCCATGGATTAGCTCCCCCCATTAGTAAAACCCCGGTTTGAGGTGCTCCCCCTCTTTCTTGCCTGCCTTGCCTCCTTGGTGGGAGCTGGGTCAGAGAGGCCATCGCAGAACCCAAAGAAAAAGGTGTTTCTCTGTCTTTGTGTCATTACTTCATTCCAGCCCAGTTCTCCTGGAGTAATCCTGACCAGTTTAGGTACCTTGCCTTTCAGTTCTTTTGTTTATAATTCTTTCTTTCACAAATTCTTTCTTTCACCTTCTGAAATATAGCGAGATACTTTCTGACATTGTTAGTCTTAGGCTCAGCATTGGTATGGTAGTGTTTAGCTAGAGCTGGAACCCTAGCTCACGCTCTTATCTTTATTACACAAAAATTATGGTCACATGCGTATGTCAATATTAATTGTTTCCTAATTTGTAATATGGGATTATAATATCAACTGTTTCATAGACTTGATGTTACAGATTTAATGGCAATGTATAAGAAAAAAGAGAAAAATCAATCAGAAGATAGAAAATAATTTTGAAATATATAAGACAAAATTTGATAGAATTACTAGGAGAAAAATTTAGTCATTAGTATAGTGGTAGGTTTTTTATATATTTTCCTCAAACTATAGATAAGCTGAAAAAAAAGATACTCACAGACTAGAAAAACATCATTAACAAGGGCCGTGATACATTTGTTTAAAATATATACATTCCTAAAATTAACCAAGATAAAATGTGCACATACTTTTCAATTTCACATAGAGCATTTACCAAATTGATCATATTTATAAAAGAAGATCTTAACTAATCTCAATGGATCATTTTTTCATATACCATGCCTTTTTATATTAATGAAAATTTCTCATAAAGTTAGCCAGAAAAAAATCCTAGGATATTTGTTATCTTAAAGGAACAACAAACCAAACCAACAACAACAACAACAACAACAAACTCCTGTATTTCTAAATGATTCATGGAAGAAGACATAACAATAATTTACAAAATATTTGTAAATAAACACATTTGATATTATCAAAACTTGTGATATGTGAGTCTAAGGAGTCTCCAGGAGGAGACGTAGAGCCTTAAACACCTTAAACGTATTCAGAAGAAATAAGATAGTTTGAAAGTGAATAAACTCAGTTTTCAGTGTAAGATGAAAATTTAAGAAACAACAAGAAAGAAAATGTCAAAAAAATGAAAGGAATGAGGAAAAAATAGGAAGTTAGAAAACCAGGGAAGCTGGGTGTGGTAGCACACAAGTATAATCCCAGTTACTTGGGAGGATGAGGCAGGAGGATCACAAGTTTGAGGCCAGTCTCAGCAACTTAGTGAGACCCTGTCTCAAAATAAAAAATAAAAAGGGACTGGAAATATAGCTCAGTAGTAGAGCACCCAGCACTACCAGAAGAAGAAGAAAGAAGAGGAGGAGGAGAAAGAGGAGAAGAAGGAAAGAAACAATGGAAAGAACATTGAGAAAGGACAGTGGTGATGTGTTTTTTCAATATACTCAAACTTCCCTATAAACATAGAAAGGACCTTCAATGATACACAAAATTATAAGAGGTTGTGAGGGGCAAGGGGGAGGGGAAAAAAGGGAGAGAATTGAACAACAGCAGAGGAGGTAGAGAGGGAAGATGGGAGGGGAAGGGAGGGGGGATAGTAGGGGATAGGAAAGGTAACAGAATACAACAGTTACTAATATGCCATTATGTAAAAATGTGAGTGTGTAACAGATGTGATTCTGCAATCTGTATTTGGGGTAAAAATGGGAGTTCAAAACCCAATTGAGTCAAATGTATGAAAGATGATATATCATGAGCTCTGTAATGTTTTGAACAATCAATACAATCAATAAAAAAATTGACCAAAAAAAAAAAAAGAGAGAAAATCACTGGACAGCATCAATAAGAGAACTCAATGACAAGGTATCTCTTGATATCCCAAAAGTTGGTTGAAATAAGTGACCAAAATTCAGCAGATTCAGGTGAAATCAGTATAAGGAAGCAAAGAGAAAGCAGACAAGCTAAAGTTGAGGGAAAAAGGCCTAAATTAGTGACCCACAAAGGCAAAGGAATATTACTCAACAATAAAAAGGAATGAAGTACTCTTATGTAACATTATGAATGAATCTGAAAGCACTAGGCTAAGTGAAAAGAAAACTGACTCAAAAAAGACTATTATACAATTTCATCTATGTTTGATGATCTAGAAAAGGGAAAACTACAGGAACAGGAAGACAGTGATTGCCAGTAGCTGGGGTGGGAGAGGTTGTGGCCTCACTGCAAAGAGCCTGAGGGAACTTCTGGGGGAGATGTAAACATTCTGTACCTTTATTACTGTTGTGATTATGCAATTGTAGGCATTTCAAAACTCATCAAACTCTAAGCTTAACATAAATAAATGTTATTCTGTATAAAATTTCAATAAATTTGCCTGTTTACAAAAGGACCTAAGGATATATACAAACTATGCATGGTGTATATCCTTTATCTGGATCCAGATATACATAAGCAAGCAAAAATGAAATTTGCAAAACAATTGGAAATTTGAATACCAAGAGCTATTTGGTGATACTGGGTTGAGGTTACTGCCCAACCCCTAACTCCCAGCCCTAGGTAATCACCAAGTGACTGTCTATAGATTTTCCTATTCTAGACATTTCATACAAACGAAGTCATGCAATGTGTAGTAGTTCTTTGTAACTGACTTATTTCTCTTAGTAAAAAGTTTTTAAGATTCATCTATGATGGAGCACGTGTCAGCACTTTATTTTTATTAATCAATAATATTCCATTACATAGCTCTTCCACATTTTATCTATCCATCAGTTTCTGCCTGCAAAAAGAGTGCTTGCTGCTGTCCACATTGATCCTTGACTGCTACATACTCCCCCTTGAAGGCAGGGAAAACAATTCCAAGTATTTAATAAATTGTACAGCACAGGCACTGACAATTCCAAGTAGGTACTAAACAGTATGCTACACTTTGCATACTAACTGAATTCTGCTTTGCCTCGCCAGTATTCGGAAATATGGAGGAGTGTGTTAGGTTACACAATGAATGGGGGTTTTCCTGTCATTTTGTGTTTGGGAACAAGGGAAGCAAGTTATCCTGCAAAAGATGGGATAGACTCACACAACAAAAAATTTTCCACAATTTCAATGGCATCACTGCTATGGAGTAATCTCTGGTAAATACTGATAAAAGAATCTTCAATAAAATGCTAACAATGGAATCTGGAAGCATATTAAAATAATAATACACTGGTACCAAGGGAATTTTTTTTTCTGAAATGCAATAATACTATAATGGATGATGCAATATAAGTGAATATATTACTGTGATTTATTATGTTAATTAACCTAAGGAGAAAAATTCATATGGTTATTTCTGTAGATCATGAAGATATTTAAAAGTTCACTATAATACACATGTTACTATTTATAGTAACTATTTTTTTGCTACAAATATTTCATAAATTAGGAGTTAGTAGATACCTTGTTAATTTAATTATATATATATATATATATATATATATATATATATATATATATATATATACTCAAAAGTGAGCATTATGTTTAACTGGGAAAAATTAGAAAAATTTACTAAAGTTAGGAATAAGACGAACAGGACAACTCTGGAGGGCATCATTCTCCATCAGTTGGAAGATTCTATATTATAATGATGCCGATTCCCATTATAACCAATTATCAATTCTTCCCAAAAGCAAACCCAATGAAAATCTAAACAGATTTGTGTGTGTGTTACTCTAAAATGCAAAGAGACAGAAATATTCAAATCAGTCTCATGGAAGAACAAATCAAATCATTCACATTAACAGGTATGAAGATTCAGTAACAAGCTATAGAGTAAGAGGGTATAGAATTGGCACTGAGTCAGATGAGAGTTTTTAAACCAAGCTATCTTTATATAGAACAAAGAGAACACCAGAAACAGTAAGTTGTTTAATAAATTCTGGTTCACTATATGGAGAAAGTGTTTATGTGAATGCCTATTATACTACATAGAAGGTGGATTCTAGATGGATTTATGACATGTATTTTAAAGGTAAAAATGTAAGGCATATAAAAGAAAATGTATGAGAAAAATATTTGCAACTCAAGGTGAGCAAGGGTTTTTCTTAGATAAAGACAACCCCCAAAGTTTATATCACCAAAGCAAAATGGGAGAAAGAGACTTGGATTATCAAAAATCACCCCCCTCTCCCAATAAAGTATTTATGAACAAAGTTAATGGTTAGATAGAGGTAACTGAAGTGTTTGAAACCAACATTAAAATATAGAGTAGGATGCAGACAGCACTCTGTAAATCAACAAGAAAAAGGCAGAAAATTGAATGGAAGGTGGGCAAAGGATATAAACATAATTCATAGAAGGAGAGCCCTACATAAATATGTGACGATGTGTTCTAAATCACAAGTCATCAGAGAATTGAAATACCATCAATAAGCTACTATTGTGTAGTAATGGGAGGAGTAAAAAATAGAAAATTTAATCATACTAATTTTTTGGTGAAGTACATTGAGTGACAGCATAAGTTCCATTCTGTAAATAATCCTGTAGAACTTAGTTAAATTAGGAATCTGTATTCCCTGTGGCCTAGCAACTCCTCTCTTGGCTACATATAGTAGAAAAATTTTTGTGTAGATATGTAAAAGGACTCTTATAATTTATAAAGCATTTATCACTGTGTTGTTTATGGTGGTAGAAAGCTATTTGGCCGTCATTAAGGAAATATATAAATAAAATATAATTGATATATACTAGTAATTAGGCAGCATTAAAAAGAAATGAACTAGACAAAGTGTAGAATTGAAAGAAAAAAGTAATATAGAGAATGAGGTCTAAAGCCGGGGTCACCCCCACATCTATATTAGTCTAGATAGTTCTAGTTTACACTTGTTGTAAGCTTATGCCTATTGAATAATTATTAATAGCATTCTCTTTTATTCTCAATAGTTTGGACAATATACTGTCTGTATCATAACATCATTTTGTGAATATTAAATCACAAAAAACACACAAAACATTGTCTATTTTGCTACATATGTATTTAAGGGCACACATATTTAAGGACATATATTGGAGAAGAGACTTATTTTAGGGTGATAAATAGGATGAAAGAAATTAAATAAAAATAAAAGTGATGGTTAGCTAGAAAACAGTTTGATTAACTCTACTCTCTATTTGAAGGTTCAAAAATATTTAATACTCAACTGTAGTTTTATTTATTTATTTATTTATATTATTTCTTACATCACAATAGAGGAATGCATTACATTCATAATTAACTGTAGTTTCAAAGAGTCAATACTTACAGCACTTCTGGTATTAAAAATGAAGTAGTGTGGGCTGTTACTGTAATACCTGTGGAGGAAAAGGCCAAATATAAACATTAACACTATTTTCTCCTCCAAATAGGAGGGGTTCTCTACATGGTCAGAGTATGGACTGCCACAAACTTTACCTTTCTGCCCAAACTCCTTCCTGCAAATTGAACTCAGAGCTAAAGTGGAGGTAATCAATGAGCTCTACTAACCTTTCTACATTGCTCAGTACCTAAAGACATTAAAATGAAATGGTAAGTAAATACTCTTTACATATTTTTTGTAGCATAAAAACTGTTGAGGGCTGGGATTGTGGCTCAGCGGTAGAGCGCTCGCTCTACCACACGGGCGGGACCTGGGTTCGATCCTCAGCACCACATAAAAGAATAAAGGCATTGTGTTGTATCCATCTACACCAAAAAAAAAAAAATTAAAAAACTGTTGAAAATTATTAACTCTAACTCCTTTACTTTATAAGTTAAAATGAAACAATAAAGATTGAAATGTTGGAAAAGCAGTTTTTCTCATTTAGAACATTGAACAGCAAATTTCTGTGACTATTGTTCATTATTGAGTTTAGGCTACTTCATTTTTTTTCATCTTTCTAATGCATCTAAAACAGCATTGTCCAATAGGAATATAATGCAAGCTATTTATGCACATGTAATTAAAAAATTTCTAGTAGCTACAATAAAAGCACAAGAAGAAACAGATGAAATTAATTTTAATAATACATTTATTCAGGACTGGGACCATAGTTCCATGGCAGAATGTTTGCCTAGCATGTGTAAGGCACTGGGTTTGATCCTTAGCACCACATAAAAATAAACAAATAAAATAAAGGCATGCTGTCCATCTACAACTACAATTTTTTTTAAATAAAAAAAATTTATTTTTTCAACATGTAATCAGTACCAAATAACGATTGAGTGAGTTATTTTACATTCCTTTTTGTACTAAATCTTTGAAATCTTGTGTATTATACTTACAACACATTTCAATTTTGACTAAATTTTAGGTACTCAAAAGTCATATGTGGTCAGTGATTATCATAAAGCATCACCTTAAAATTCCTTCACTTTCCATTCACTTCAATAATCTACTTAATGTCTACACTGTATACTTAATTAGCATTGTAATTTCTCCATCCCTAAAATTTTAAGTCAGAGACATTTTGTGTGTGTGTGTGTGTGTGCGTGTGTGCAGCAGGAAAGTTGCTGAGATATTATTATGTAACTCCTTTACCAGAATTAAACAAACCTTACTAGTGCTTCAAATTATTATTTTCAATAAATGTTAGTCATCAGTATAATCAAACATAGTGTGTATATGTATGTATGTATGTACGTATAGATAGATAGATGGATGTTAGTTTGGATCTGGAATGTTACCCGAATGCTTCTATGTTGAAGGTTTGGTTCCCAGTGCAGCAAAGTTCAGATGTAGAACCTTTGGGGAGAGGTGATTGGTGCATTAATCCATTGATGGATTAATTAATTTGAGGAGACTATTTGGAGGTGGTAAAAACTATATGAGGTGGGGGCCTAGTTGGAGAAAGTAGGTCATCAAGGGCATGCCCTTGGAAGGGTATATCTTGTCCCTTGCCCCTTCTTTTCTCTCTCTCTCTACTTCCTGGCTGCCATGAGGTGAGTAGCTATCCTCTGCCAGGCCCTTCCCACATGATGTTCTGCCTCGCCTCAGGCCCAAAGCTATGGAGCCAGCTGATTATGCACTGAAACCTCTGAAACTATGAGCCAAAATAAACCTTTTCTCTCCTAAGTTAAATTTTCTTAGGTGTTTTGTTACAGCAGCAAAAACTGACTAACAAATATACAGATCAAATAAGAAGATATGTTCATATATTGTTACTTATCCCTATAAATTAAAATAAAATATAACCAGCAAGGTTTTTTTCCTAGTAAGTAGGAACAACCTCCCACTTCTTAAGAACTTATTATAATATCCTTTTCATTACATAATGAGACAGAAACCTCAGGAGGGAGAAAAATACGAGTGGCAGATTTTGGATTTTAGTTTTCAAGGTTAAAGTATACAATTTAATTTGTGAATGAAACCTGGTGGGTAAAATGATAAAACTTACCTTTACTGGGCAGGCTCTTTTCCCTGCTTTTTCATCAGTTTCCAATTTATACTGGGGCTGGGAATACAAGGGAGGAAACTGCATCTAAAGAGGCATATTTCAGCAGGGTATGGGACCCACACCTATAATCCCAGCTACTGAGGAGGCTGAGACAGAGGATTGCAAACTCAAGGCCAGCTGGGCTACATATTGAAACCCTGTCCAAAAAAATAAAATAAAATAAAATAAAGGGGATGGACTAGGATTAAGCTCAATGGTAGTATACTTGCCTAGCATGTGCAAGGTGCTTGATTCAATCCCTAGTACTAACAACAAAGAAAAGAAATGCCACATTTATTTTATTTAGACCAAGACAGCTATGATGTCTCTCATCCTTGCTTTCTTAATTATGTCAAATATTAAATGTATTATTGTTGGAAATAGATTTGAGAGGCACATAGATATGGAGTACGCAGATGGACCATGTGCTATCTTTTTAAATGAAAAAGGCACTGCCATTTCACTCTTGGATCACAAGAATATATCTTTCCTGTTCTCTCTAGTGTATTCCCGTTCTTTCAGCTCCTCGAAATCAAAAAGAAGGAGCTGGGGTTATCACTCAATGGTAGAGCACTTGCCTAGCATGCACAAAGCCCTGGGCTTAATCCCCAGACACACACACACACACACACACACACACACACAAAACATCAAAGAGCATTCTTCCTTTAATAGTTAAGTCCCTTCCTAACTTCACTTTTTTCTCTATCCAGCCTATAGAATATGGCATTTGGGAAAACTATATTCTCTTGAATCCCTTAATTCTACTATACTTATCCAGAATGGTCTTGGGTAGGTCATGCTCTTAGACATCTGATAGAAATCTGCTAAACCCTTCATGTAGGACAATTACAAGAAGCACAGGATTCCCACAGAAAGTCCCAGTCCAACCCCACTAAATATACTGTGAAATATGTTAATATAAGACCAAAGACTTTGAGACAAGGTCCAAAATCATTATAATCATTATAGACCTACTGTACCACTAGAAAAAGTATATTCTTTTCAAGCACATTTAGAATATTTATAAAAATTGATCAGTTATTTGGTCCAAAGCACCAAAAAATTTATCAGAACAGGTTTCAGCTAAACCATATTCTCTGATTATATAACATAATCAACACAGAGAAATTATTAACAAAAGGTAAGTCAAACTTCTTGCATATTTGGAATTTAAAAAGATTAAGTAATTCGAGGGTTATCGAAGAGATGATAATGAAAGTTAAAGCTCCCTAGAAATGAATAATAAAAAAATAGATATTGGTTCTTATGGAATACAGCAAAGCAGTGCTCTAAGATAATTTAATATCTTTAAATATCCTATTAGAAAAGAGTAAAGACTAAAAACTATTACATTATCTAACTTCAGATGTTAGAGATAAGAGTATGAGAGTATGCCCAAAGGGGCTGGGGATGTGGCTCAAGCGGTAGCGCGCTAGCCTGGCATGCGTGCGGCCCGGGTTCGAACCTCAGCACCACATACCAACAAAGATGTTGTGTCTGCCGAGAACTAAAAAATAAATATTAAAAATTCTCTCTCTCCCTCCTCTCTCACTCTCTCTTTAAAAAAAAAAGAGAGAGAGTATGCCCAAAGAAAATAGACAAGATAAAAATATGAAAAGAAATCAAACTGTAATGTCAAAAACAAGCAAAAATACAAATATGAGGAAGACAGACAAGTTTATAACAAGGGCAAAAAATGGGTAAAATTGAATAATTTTAATGAAAAGGGACTACAATTACAGACACATATTAAGCAAATATTAAAACTAAAACACACTGCATGAGAGCTTTGAAAAATTATGTGGAATGAGAATTTTGATATCTTTATTTTTATTTTTTCCAGAAGAAAATGTTAAAATTGATGGGGTTGTGTAAAGGTCTAAAAATGATCAGAACACTTCTGGGAGTGGAGACTTACCCTATGTGAGATATCATGATTTATAATGAAGCTATAATAATTAAGACAGGTGTTACTGGTGCAGCTACAGGCAAACTGACCAAATGGAAGAGAACACAATAACAAATTTACCTGGGTCTGGATTTATATGAAAAAAAAAAGAAGAAATTGCATCACCATCTTTTATCATTTAGAAAACCAACTCCATTGGGACTAAGAATTTGTCAAAAAACAAAATTGCAATCCTTTATTCCATAAAGTTGTATGAGTGTTCCAACAGAGCAGACAAAATTGATTTTACAGAGAGAAAAGAGTTGAAGAAAGCAGGAATAACAAAAAAAAAAAAAAAAAAGGATTGGTAATTTTAAATTTACTTGTAAAATGGGAACTGGGGAACAGAACAATAGAAAAATAACAGGTTAACATCAAGTTACTTCTTGTTACTTTTTTTTTTTTTTATACCAGGGATTGAACCCAGGGCTGCTTAACCACTATGCCACATCCCCAGCGTTTTTAATATTTTATTTTGAGACAGAGTCTCATTAAATTGCTTAGGGCCTCGCTGAGGCTGGCTTTGAACTTTCCATCCTCTTGCTTCAGCCTCCTGATTGCTGGAATACCAGGTGTGTGCCTTCTCACTCAGCCTTGTTACTTTTTTATAAGGATTAAAACAGAGGGAGTGGCATGCTGACTGGAACTGGTAATTTGACTATTCTCTCCTGATTTCTCAGGTCAATAACAATTTAGGTGACATGAAAATTCAGCATGAATGAATGAATCTATTTTGGTTAGTTCTGTTGAGCCTAATGCAGGAGCTGAGTCCCATGAATTTTATCTAACAAACTGTAATGTCAAAAACAAAATGTTAATTCTCTTAGTGTAAAGAAAGCTCTGTCTTTGTCTCCGATGGCAATCCAATAAGGAAGACAAGGTCTTGAGGAAAAGGAAAATGTCCTATTGCTTTGCTACCAAAGGAGAAACATAGGGGACTCCTGTCCCAGAGTCTGGGATTCTGCCATCATTGGGAATAGAGGGTTTTAAAGAGGTGATTCAGAGAAAATGAGATTAGAGAGATCAGGAAGGAGAAGATCAGGAAGGAGAAGGTTAGGAAAAAGAAAATGAGGGAAGAGAAGTTCAGGGAAAAAAAGATCAGGGAGAAGGTTAGGGAAAAGAAGATTGGGGGGCTGGGGATGTGGCTCAAGCAGTAATGCACTCACCTGGCATGCACGGGGTGCTGGGTTTGATCCTCAGCACCACATTAAAAAAAAATAAAGATGTTGTGTCCACTGAAAAAACTGAAAAATAAATACTTAAAAAAAAATTCTCTCTCTTCTCTCCCCCCCCTTTTTTTTTTTTTAAAAAAAAAGAAGATTGGGAAAAAGAAAAAAAACATGTAAGTTTCAAAGCGACAAAGGATATAGTCAAAGCATCAAGTGAGCTCCTGTTACATTAGCAAAGAGAATTACTTTATTTATCTAAGTGCTAATGTAATCTAAGTGCTATTGAAGTTCCATCTAATACCTTCTATTTATTCTGTCTAAGTGCTAATTCCTTCATTTATCTATGTGCTGGCGGTTGAACCCAGGGCCTAGTGCATGTTAGGCAAGTTGACTACTACGAAGCGACATCCCTAGACCCCAAATTTTATCCTTTAAAAGAAGACCTTATTAAGAGATAAAATTCAGGACTTCCATGATAAAAGAATAACATTTTTGTTTTCACTAAAATCTACTTTAACTTTAGTGTTCCCTTCAATCAAGAATTTAGATTAAGAGTTGGCAAACTATACCTTGGGAGCCAAATTCCACATTTTTGTAAAGACTTTTTTTTACTGACAAGCAGCCACCCATGTGTTTACTATAAGTGTGTCTCGTCCCCTATTACGGCAGAGCTCTGAGCAGTTGTAACACAGATGGTATTGCTGGAAAACACGTAAAATATCTACTATCTGGTGCTTTACAGAAATGTTTGGTGACTTTTTGGGCTGGGGTTGTGGCTTAGTGGTAGTGTGCTTGCTTAGCATGCATGAGGCACTGAGTTCGATTCTCAGCACCACATACAAATAAGTAAATAAAGATCCATCAACAATGAAAAAATTTAAAAAAAATTAAAAAAACTCCCTCAGTTCATAGGCCATGTTTAATAATTTCAACTTTCATTATTTATTGAGCCACTGTTTGTAATGGGCTGAGCTATAAATGTATCACTGCATTCAAACCTCACTACAAAAAAGGGGGGATTATAAGATCCTTGCTTAGCATCTGGATGGCCATCTTAAGTGACTGCTGACATTTTAAGTGACTTTTCTGCCCAAGGGTGTTTCTGAGAAAGGCTCACCACTCCCTCATAGCAACCCAAACTCTAACTGCCCACCTTAGGACCTGCCCAGCTCTGATTCTTGAGCCTGCCCTTATCATAAAAGTCCCGGAAGCCAAGACTGTTTTGCCTCTCTCTGTATAGAGAGATGGCCTTTATTTTTCAGCTCTGACACTCTCGTGTGTATCTCTGCCTGGTCTCCATCTTTCATTTCTTATTTACCTGTCTCTCATTCCTCACTTTTCCTTCATGTTGGTGCCAAAACCTAGGATCAGTTTCCCTAGTGTGCCCACTCCCCTCTTTGGGGCCACTGAGAGTCCCTAGGCCCCAGTCTGAATTCTATCATGGGACCAAGCCCTCCATTCTGCTGAATGCCCTCTCTGCACCCATCACCAGACATTGCAGGTAAGATCCGTCTCTGGTAGACCTAAATGACCTACAGGTCCCTGGAAATGACTGTTGAATGACTAGCATTCCCAGGGTTACTGTGTGGTTGAGGGCACCCCCAGCCACAGCTACCCCAGCTTTCACAGCTATGGCTGATCCCTACTGTGGACCAAGTTTATAGGTGGTCTTTTATTTGAGTCCTGGGTTTTGAGAAAAAAACCACTGAGGGTGATTGGGTGTTGTTCCTGGTGAGACAACCTCTTAGCCTTGGGTTAATCTCTATGGCTTCTGCCCCGACGCCTACCCAGCAGTGGTGAGAGCCCCTTGAGTGTAACTGTCCTCTTGACTAGGTGATACTAGAGACTGGGGGACGTCTCACCTCTAAACTCACCTCCTTCATCTCACCATGGGCAGCTCCTCATCCATTCCTTCCCATAGCCCCCTAGATTGCCTCCTGGCTAACCTAGAGTCTCTCATTCTCACCCTGGATCTGAACCCCACCAAACTTATCTGCTTGTGAAATCAGATCTGGCCTCAATATCCTTTGGATAAGGATTCTAAATGGCCACTTAATGGCTCTCTAGATCCCAATATTATCAGGGATCTTTTCAACTATTGTGAGCATTTGGGAAAATAGAAAGAGATATCATATATTCAGGCCTTCTCCTATGTTCTAAGCCCTCTCTCTGTAACTCTTGCTCTCCCACACAAGTCCTCTTAGCTCTCACCTGCCCTACACCTGCTTCCAAAGGGACAGAAGATCCTACCCAGGACTCCTCCTCCTTCAACCCAGCAGATGAGCCCCCACCATACCACAATTCTCTTTCAGATGAAGCTGCCACATCAACTGTCCCCTTGGCCCCTCTGCCCTTTTCTCCTCCTGCCACACACTCATGGGCTGCCACTGCCCAACCCGCATTTCTGTGTCCTCTACACGAGGTGGCTGGGGTAGATGGTGTAATTTGGGTTCTTGTGCCTTTCTCTTTGTCAGATCTTTCACAGATACAAAAGTGGCTTGGGTCCTATACTTCAAGTCCCACCACATATATCAAAGAGTTTTAATATCTGACTCAATCATAGGATTTAACCTTCCACGATGTCCATATGATCTTGTCTACCACCCTCCTGCCTGAGGAGTGCTGGCAAGTTTGGGAGCAAGCTAGAAATTATGCTGATAAGGTAATCAGACCTAACCTGCCCATCTGATTACTACTGGAGGAGCACAGGCAGATTTGGGAGCAAGCTAGAAATTATGCTGATGAGGTAATCAGACCTCCCTTGCCCACCTGATTGGCACTGAAGTAGTCCCTAATCAGGACCCCAACTGGGATTATAATTTGTCTGGAGGAGTGACTAGTAGAAAGGCAGCCCAAAAGGCTATCAATTATGAATAGCTCCAGGAAATCATCCAAGAAAAGAAAGAAAACCCTTCAGTATTTTTAGACCTCCTGACCAAGGCTTTATGACAATATACTAATCTGGACCCTGAGACTCCAGATGGGAGACAACTTCTAATGACCTACCTTTTCTCCCAGAGTTTCCCCAATATTAAGGCCAAACTAAGACATCTCAAGAGGAGGCCCCTAACTTCTAAGCTGAGGTTCTGGGAGTGGCCTTTAAGGTGTATAATAGGAGAGACAAGAAGGCCTGGAAGCAGAGATATCAGTTGCTCGCTCAGGCTGTCCGTTTAGCCTCAGCATCTGTCTCTGGTTCCACTGGCCTGTGGAAGGGTCCCTCAGGTCTACCCTGGGTCACTGGGCTCGTACATATCCCAAGCCTCACAAGTCTCTGGGCTCTGGTGTTAAATTCCATCAGGAGGGACACTGGGCCATTGACTATCCCCAAGCCCATAGGGGCCAACAGCCATCTGGCCCTTCTGGTTCCCCTTTCCAACTCTTAGGACTGGCTGCAGAGGACTGACAAGGCCCAGGTTCCTATCACCTAACCACTACCATAACTCCACGGGAACCCAGGGTAACTCTGTGTATTTCAAGTAGGCCTGTCTCCTTCCTCTTAGATGGTTGGGATATATATTCAGTCCTCAAGAAATCCTGGGGACCTACTACTCATTCTATGACCTCTACTGTAAGAGTAGATGGTAAACCTTACCAACCCTCAGAGACACACACCTAGCCTTGTTTGTGCTTTTGGCTCTCTAATTTTTACCCACTCCTTTTTGGTCATTCCACAGTGCCCTGTTCTCCTTGTGGGAAGGGAAATACAAAGTTGGGGGCTACGCTTTCCTTCTCCCCTCATATGCGCTTCCATCCATACTCGCCTACTGCTCCCCTGATCCTCACCCTTCCCCTATTCTGCCTGCCAGTGCCTTCCCATTACCCATTTCCAAGGTGGACCCTACTGTCTGGGATGTTTCAAGTCCTTCTGTTGCCTCGCACTACGAGCCCATTCACATCCATCTCAAAAACCCCCTCCATTTTCTGGCCCAATCACAATACCAGCTTTCCTGACAAAAACTCCTAGGCTTACAGCCTATCATTCAAGACCTCTTGTGAAAGGGATTCCTTAGACCTACTCATTCTCCTTGTAACACTTCCATCTTGGCAGTAAAAAAGCACAATGGTTCCTACTGCGTGGTCTAAGATCTCCGTTCCATCAGCTCTGTGGTCATCCCAATCCATCCTGTGGTAACCAATCCTTATACCCTTCTCACCATTCCTTCTGGGACCTCTTACTTCTCAGTGCTATACCTGAAAGATGCCTCCTCTCCATTCTGACTCTCAAGACATTTTTGCCTTTATATGGATAGACCCTGAGTCACATAACTCCACTCAGCTAACATGGCCAGTTCTCCCCCAAGGGTTCTGAGACAGCTCTCATATCTTCAGACAGGCCTTGGCTAAGGACCTAGCATTCCATAAATTTCACTTAGTCTACGTTGATGATCTCCTTCTTTGCAGTCCCTTCTTTGAGGTCAGTCTTCAGGACACCTGTAAACTTAACTCCCTTTCTGTCCATGGCTATAGAGTTTCTTGGTCCAAGGTACAGCTTTCCTTGGCAATGGTAACACACCTAGGCTTCCTCCTGACCCCTATACACAAAGCCATTACGAATCATAGAAAGGGCCTTATTGCTAATATACCAATGCCCTCTACTAAGGAAGAAATACTCTCCTTTCTAGGTATGGCAGGATTCCTCAGAGCTTGGATTCCTAACTATTCTGTATGATGCTGCCTAGGGCCCACTCTGAACCCCTATTGCACTCTGTGATTATAAAACCCTTCACTAGGCTCCAGCAGGTCTTCCTCCAGATCCCTGCTCTCCATCGCCCTGATCTCGCATGCCCATTTCACATTTATGTGGCTGAAAAGAAAGGATTTGCTCTAGGGGTCCTCGGACCCTATTGAAGGGTCTTGACCCTACTGTTCAGGGATGGGCCCCTTGCCTATGAATGTTGATTGCAGCTTCTCTACTTATTAATGAGTCAAAGAAATTCACCTTTGGGGCCCCACTCACCATCCTGGCTCCCCATCACCTAAACGAACTCCTCACCTAAAGGACAAGATAAAAGAGCTCCAACAGGACCTTGAATGTCAGAAACAACACCTCTCCTCTGCTAAGTACTGCTAAGTACTCAGCTACGTAACCCCCTTCTCCAGTGGGCACTTCCTTTCCTGACCCCTCTCCTTGTCATAGGCCTTCTGTTAATGCTTGCCTCCTGCATCATTAGATTTGTTTAAGACCAAATCCAAAAAATCTAACCAGACTATAAACTAGCTTTTGTTACTGGAATACCAATCCCTCACCAAAATTGGTTCACTGGGGCCAGCATTCCACCACTACTCAACCTCCTTCATCAATCCAATGACATCCTGTGCCCCTAATGAGGAACTCAAAACATCACCCCTTCCCAGCAGGAAGCAGTTATAGAAGATAAACTTTTGTCCCTGTTCCCTAAGGGAGCCAATAAAAAACAAAAAGGGGGGGGGAATATAAGGTCCTTGCTTAGCATCTGAATGGCCATCTTAAGTGACTGCTGACATTTTAAGGAAAAAGTTTCACTTTCCCACCCAAGGGCATTTCTGAGAAAGGCTCATTACTCCCTTCTACCAATCCAAACCCTAACTGCCCACATTAGGACCTGCCCATCTCTGATTCCTGAGCCTGCCCCATAAAAGTCCCTGAAGCCAAGCCTATTTTGCCTCTCTCTGCTATAGAGAGATGGACTTTATTTTTCAGCTCTGACAAACTCTGGTGTGTATTTCTGCCTCATCTCCATCTTTCATTTCTTGCTTACCTGTCTCTCGTTCTCCACTCTCCCTTCACTTACAAGATGTTTTATTATTTTGTAGGGAAGAAAAGGCTTACAAAGTTCTGTCAGAATACATTTTTGCTCTATTTCATTAACCCCTTCCAATGGCTATGCAACTAAAAGCTCAGTGCTAGTCCTCCACACCAATGCAATAAACGAAGACAAGGTCTTGAGGCAAAGAAAAAGAAGGTTTATTGCTTTGCTAGCAAAGGAGAAACACAGGCTACTCCTTTCCCAAAGGCAGTAATTCTGCCTATCCACAGGAACATGGAGGCTTTTAGAGGTGATTCAGAGAAAATGAGATTAAAGAGGAGAGGTTTAGGGAAAAGAAGACCAGGGAGAAGTTTAGGGAAAAGATTGGGAAAAAGAAAAAAAAAATGCCACAAGGTTATAGTCAAAGCCACAAGGGTTATAGTCAAAGCATCAAGTGAACCCCTGTTAAAGCTACTCTTAACTTTTAATTTGACCCCTACATCTGTCCAATGAGTCTGTTCCCCTTGGAGGGAAGGGGAACCCTGGTCCTCATTGTAAGAAAATATCTACAATGTTTTGATTTCTTATTGATATTCGTAGTTAATACCAGAGGGTAAATGATTATTTTTAGAGCAAAAATGGGATATTTAAGAAATGTGATTTTCTGGTTAATCATCCCAATTTTAACCTATGTTGAAATTTATCTAAAATATTTCGATACCTTTTCAACACAGCAATTAGCAAATACTGAACAAAAATTAAACTTGCATTAAGGATTTCTCAGAACATTATAACATTTTCATTCTTCAGATCAACTCACTTTACCCAGGAATTACACTTCCTGACACTTGTACAATGTTTATATTTTATAAAACTGTCACAAATCACTCCACTTCAACAACCTAATAGGAGCCATCAACTACCTACTTATCCTAGTACAACGCCTCCTTCCCATCTAGTCTCTGCTGGTGACTTTGGTTCTCCTTCTCTCCTTTCTGGCAGAAGAAAGGTGCAATAGGGAAATAATTCATGTGTGTGTGTGTGTGTGTGTGTGTGTGTGTGTGTGTGTGTGTGTGTGGTGGGGGTCATTGGAGTTCAATCCTTGGCACGGAAATGCAAATACATTAAAAAAAAAATTTGAAGGGACTCAGCTGTCCAGAGCACAGCAACATAAAAGTGTCATCATCGAACTGCGGGAACTGGAAGAGAGTAGTCAAGTGCTGAGGGCGTCCCCTTATTCACCGAAAACGCTCAGGTGGGCGCGGCTGGACGCTGGTATGGGTGTTGCACGAGCTGGGGAACCAAGCGGTGGAGAACCAGGGCCAGTGGCCCCGGGACGCCGGGCCCCCGCCCGCTGGGCCCCCAAGGAGACCCCGACCGGGTCAGCCCGCCGAAACTGGCATCTCTCTACCTCCACAGGGCTGAGACACAGCAGCTCAGCCACGACAGCAGCACTGCCACTCCCCGTGCCGACATGGCGCCAGCTCCACCTCAACCCAACCGCCTCCGCCGAGCCAGCCTAGCCACGCGCGCTCCCCCGGGGCCATCGGCCACGCGGCTGGTTGCAGGCACGGTTGCCGCCTGGCGTAGCTGGACAGAAGAGCTGTGTGGAGCCGCGAGGGCCAGTGCGCGTGCAAAGCGCGCAGTCACCTGGGCTTCCCGGAGCCGCCCTGAAAGTTAGCTGATGTTCGGAAAAGAGAACTAGATTTCAGGAAAGCGGATAGCAAAACCACTTCGAAAAATCAAGAGTTGAGTGAATGAAGATGAAACTTAAGTTAGCGTATCTTTTAGCCCAAATATTCGCGTGACTGTATGTAACCAATTGCCATAGCAAATATATACCTAACCATACTTTCCAAGTAGACATAGCATAAATGTTTTAAAAATTGAATAGAAATGAATAGTCACCTGTGCTTATTGAGTACCTACTATATGCTCAACACTACCTAGGGCACTTAAGAACAAAGGAATATGACTACATTTTTGTTTATGAAGGGTTTGTAATTTTGTGATAAAGCTGAGATAAACACTTGTTATCTTACAAGATTATAATTTACTTATCGGCAGACCAAATATTCTGAATCCTTAAGAGCTGCAACTGCATCTTTATTCGTCCTAGGAATTAGTACCCAGGAGTCTTAGTTTGTTGTAGGCGTTCAATGTTTATTGGCAATGCTTTGA
This sequence comes from Ictidomys tridecemlineatus, assembly GCF_052094955.1. Lineage (NCBI taxonomy): Eukaryota > Metazoa > Chordata > Mammalia > Rodentia > Sciuridae > Ictidomys > Ictidomys tridecemlineatus. Next base: position 55,108,883 of record NC_135486.1, read on the forward strand.
AAGTACATAGTAAAATACTAACATGGGTTCTAAGGACCATTAGAGAACAGACAAAACATGCGATTTGGCAGATACTACACTCTAGTCCCACATTTATTCCGAAGCAATTTTTAATCAAAATTAGATGTTATCGTTAATTTGTGTAGTTGGAAAAGCATTAGATCAAAAGTAGTCATACTTGAATCTAGCCACAACGGAAACATTAAGAGTGTGGAATACACAGTAAAGACTTGAGTCCAGACTCAGCTGTCCAGGTACCAATTCAAGCCTCACTGGATCAAGTTACTTAACTGGTTTTTAAACCTTATAAGATGAGCCAGGGGTGTAGTTGCTTAGCATGTATTAGACCCAGGGTTTGATCTTGCAACACTGCAAGAAAAAAAGGAAAAAAAAAAACAGTAAGCCCTATAAAATAAGATAGTATTATCTCCCTTATATAATTGGCATTAAAAAACCCAAATGCTTTACAGTATCTGCACATACTCTATGATGTAGGTAATTCACTCCTCCTCTCTAAGCCTCTATTATAATGTGTAAAATGAGAAGGGTTAGGACTCTATTTGTTCCTTGAATTTCCCGGTCTAATGTCCTCCACCTCTGTTGCTTTTACTTTTTGAGTTTGCCCTTTTTGATCCCTCTCCATCTCTGCTCTTCTAAAACTTTAATTTTCAATTCTAAACGTAAACAGCCCAATTCCATACAGTTTGTATCTCGAAATTCCCCTCTTTGTAATTTTTACACCCTCACTCAACAAAAACATCTTAAAAAAAAAAATCAACAGAAAACAGCTTTCAGATACTGAAACCTGCAGACCTCAGACAACACGGCACCAGACAACCTAGCTGGAGTGCAGAGTGTTGCATGCCGGGAGTCGTAGTCCGACGCTGAGCAGACCCCCCTCGCGCCTCTGCAGTTTGAAAGAGAGAGGAAGGGCGGGTAGGCGGAAAGCGCACTGGAAGCTCCGCCCCTTTCCCTTGCGCCTGCCCCTTTCGCCTTGAAGCGCCGTTCCGGGACGCGGAAGAGGCGTGGCCTGGGTCCCGGGTGCCTGCGGTTGCTGCCTCCAGGACCAGTTCCTGCGGGCGGTGCTGCAGAGCCTGGCCTGCGCGGGGCAGTCATGGTCCCCCTGTGAACAGGCGGTGGCAGAGAGCGGGGCGGGGCCTGGCTGGAGGGTGGTGGCCCGGCGGGGGCGGGGGCGGAGGCGGGGCCGGCCTCTGGCTTCTTCTTCCTCCGCATGTGGCTGGCGGCAGCCGAGCAGTTCATTTCGCGCACTCTTCGCCCGCCGTTTCTCTTTCGGGCTCGCTTCGCCTCACCCGAGCCATGTCGTTCGTCGAGAACAACCCAGCGGCTTCCTCTTTGCCCAACGGTGACTGCGGCCGTCCCAGGGCGCGGCCCGGAGGGAACCGAGTGACCGTAGTGCTCGGCGCGCAGTGGGGCGACGAGGGCAAAGGAAAGGTGGTGGATCTGCTGGCGCAGGACGCCGACATCGTGTGCCGCTGCCAGGTGAGGCGAGGAGGCTCTAAAGGAAGTCGGGCCGGGGAGCTCGGGCCCAGAACCCGGATCCGCTGGCCCAAATGAGGTGTCACCTTGAGGTTCTTTCCTTTTGCTGTGTGCTGCGGCGATGTGGAGAAATGGCGGGAGGTCAGGGACCCCTGACCTGGACACATTGGGTGGCTTTGGAGGAAACTATGCGTCGATGGGGAGTCTGAGAGATGCGCGATGCCTGGGGAGTTGCTGTTTTCAGTTTGGGGACCGGTGCTGAGCCTCAGGACTAGGTCGGGGGAGAGGTGGGATACGGTCGGAATTTGAGAAGGCACCGCCGAGGCCTGTTCCGGACTCCGTGTGGGGACCGGGTGAGAACCTGGCGCGGCCGCAGAACCTACCCATCACCCACCCACCCTGGGCAGCCAAGTGGGAGTGATTATTCCGAAATGCCCTGAAATCCAGAATCAATACTGCCCCACCTGCAGGCCCTAGGCGTGAAGAGGTTTGCCTCCTCCGGTGTACTTTGTTGACATCAGAACCCACCTGGGGTCATTGGGACTGTTAAAGTATCCTGGCTTTGTTTAAACAATTTTTTACTCCGTACCCCATTAATTAATATTAAGGGGAGATTATTTTTGCTCACTGGTTCTAAAGGAAGAAATCCCCGCTCTTGTAAAAAGACTGAAGCCTTAAGTATATGCATGGATGTCAAATCGGATATTTAGAAATATCTAAGTTGTTACGGTTACATAGAAAGTTCACTTTTGGGAAATGTAGTGGTTGTGTACTTCCTACCAGGAGACACGTGGTTTTCAGGGTGAGCTTTCTTCCTATTTGCTGTTTGCTTTGAAGCAGCCTAGAGGCAAGGCCTTTGTAAAGGCTCTTAGGTAACCTTCAGGTTCAAAATTCCAAATAGATGAGCAATCTCCACCTTCAAAACCAAATGTATTTGAAGTTAACTGCAGTTTGTGGAGGTTGCAAGAATAGCTCTTGAAGGTAAATACACAATGCGATGATGCCATGGTGTAGATTTTCTAATAAGTTAGTATTGGGCCTGCTTGACTGGAAGTTTTCTGCCTAAAATTGAATACCACTTGTGCATTCAGAAACAAATTAAAGGAATGTAAAAAAGCTAAATGTAAGTATTCTCTGACTTTGCAGTTTTTGTTTTTGCATGCAGAATCTACCCTGCCCATTTCTTGGCTAGTATATGAGTTTTGTCAACTGTACCACTTTACCACCAACTCTACCTCCCTTCCAGCCTTCTCTCCCTCTGCATTTCTGACAGCATACAAACTTAATGCTGTTACTAAAGGTGTTGGCATTGAATTGATGCCTCTGTGACTTTAGGGGCTACTCCAAAAAGCCTGACCTTTATATTTTTTTTTTCCTTAAAATTATATCTGGCCATGCAGGGGGTAGGGGTGGAGGGGACTTATACCTAACTCTTGTTGGGTAGGAGAGGCCTGTTGTCTTCTACTCAGACATCCCCTTTATTTGAAAATAATACATTCAGGTTGAGCTACGTTACTTATTCTAAGATTTGAGAAATTTAATAATGATAACATTGTTCTAAAATATTCTCAATTTTAATATTCCTTTGAAAGTTATTAGAATTAGTTTGTAGACTAGAGGTGTTACTGTGTAACTGAGAAAGTAGTCTTAAAGGGAGGCCATAGGTCAATATGATCTAATGCCCTTGGAAAGTCTAGAAAAGTGATTGAGCAGGAGCCATGTTTGCCTTCAAAATATTAGTTGAAGATAGTGGAGAAAGAAATAAATTTGCTAGGAGGACTTCCCTCACTTGTTATCTTTTTGTTGACTACTTTCCTGTGTAATCTTTATATTCTTGTTCCATTTAAGAGCTCATCAGTAGGATTCTTATTAAGTGTCTGGCTAGCCACTAGTAAGGAATAGACTTAAGCATATCTCTTTTGTGATTCACCTTGGTAACTTTACATTATTTGGTCAGCCCTAGTAACCTGGCATCTACTTAATGAAGTTCTCCTAGGTTATAAAATTGAAGAATATGGAATCTTGAACTTCTTAATAAGCATTATGGAGAACTTGGAAAAGTCTATGTTAGTTTAGATTGATTGCTTTGTTTGTGTCAATTTTGTGTTATTGAAAATGTTGTTAGAATTTAAATTTTTTCTCGTCATTTATGCCACCAACTCAAATTTATACAGCATTGTTCCTCCAGAGGACACATAAAAGTGTGTCCATATTTTCTTTCTTTTTTAACCAGGGATTGAACCCAGAAGCATTTAACCACTAAGCCACATCCCTAGTCTTTTTAAATACTTTATTTAGAGACAGGGTCTTGCTGAGTTGCTAAGTACCTTGCTAAGTTGCTGAGGCTAGCTTTGAACTCTCCATCCTCCTGCCTCAGCCTCCCAGCCACTGAGATTACAAGTGTGCATGGTTGTCCATATTTTCAACATAAAATCATAAAATAAGGAATTTTACCCAGTTTTAAAAAGAAAAAAATGACATTTTCTTAAACTATACACTTGAATATATAAAATGCCCTTTTGGAAAGATAGATGCAATGTTAATGGTATTTTCATTGTTATAGCTGTTAAGGTTTGTGTCTTCAGATTCAGGATTTATGGGAAGTTACTTATAACTTTATAGGTACTCTAGGTCCATAAATAAGGACTTGGAACAAAGGATGATCACTACTGATGCCCTTTGTCAGTTAAAATGTCTTTTAAGAAAAAGAGAGGGATTAAGTATAGGACCAACTCCATACTATGATCATTCATCCAACAAATGCATCTTGAGTATCTACAAGAGACCACTTATCCCTGGAGTGAAAAGCTGAAAAAGGCCAAGATTGTGCCCAGAAGGAGCTCACAGTTTAGTGGATCACTGCTATGTAAACAAGTATTGCTAGGGTAGGGATGGAAAACAAACTGGTATAGGTTTTTCAAGGGGTTAAAATATGGAAACTGAAAGGCTTCTTTTTGGCAGTACAAAAGTAGTTTTGTTAGGAAGTCTGTTATCCACCACTCTCCCGATTCTCTGGAATTAAATATATTATACTTTGTTTATTGAGTAGAAACTACAGAGATTTTTTTAAACTGTAACATTTTTACCAGGCCTTAAGCAAGTGCTTATTTATTGTTCTTAGAGAAAAAAAGCTTGGTGTTCTTGGTTACAGTTAGGCATGCAGTTGCTTGTGATCAGGGAAAGTGAAAACAGTCATCTTTTTCTTTATATTCCCCACCCCCAGTGTTTTAAAGTAATATAAAGTATTAACTATGTTAGTTTTAAGGGAATGTATCCTGTCACTTGCTACATATGAAAGCTTACTATAAAAATAAACAAGATAAGAAAATGTTTCTAATTTGTAGCTAGATACTGGTGCTTGTAAAAGGCTCTGAAACCAGTTATTAGTAATAAAGAAGTATAAAAGACATACACAGATTTTCTTCTTGAAATAATCGGAAAAGATAAATTTAAAAGGAAGTAACTTCAGTATTATATAATGTCTTGAACATTTGTACAGCTAAAGTTATCTTGCATAATTTCAAAGAATTAATAATTCTCTCAAAATTTGGTCATTCAATGAGAATGTTGTTCCCTATTTAAATCTATTGCATTAGTATATAAGATATACCATCATCTAGGTGTGAATTTTTAAATTATATGAGGCCATGTCAGTATCTGATTTAAAGTATAGTTTCTTTCATTTTGATGGAAATGAGTGGGTTGGTTGGATAAAGTATCTTTAGGAAAAGCTGTTGCCTAGAACAAACTTAAAGTGAACCCGTAAGTTGATAGGTACCTAACAGCTTGCTTACTAGAACTGGGTACCGAATTTAGCTATATTATCTTTTGGGAAAAATGTCAGATTTTGACATCAAAGATTAATGAGGATTAGCTACTTATTGGTAAGTTAAGACTGATGGTTATTAAAATGCTTTTATCAATAGAAAAAGAGACATTATTAAGTATTGCCTAGTGAGAAAGGAACAGTGAATGAAGGGGAATTCCTATGGCTAGATGACTCCAGGATGGAGTGGCTAATTATATTTATTTCAATGTAATAAAATTATTTAAAAATATAAGAGGCCCCATGAAATTTCTAAAAATGAGATTTTTATTTATGTCAGGCTTTTAAAATCCTTTTAAAGGAAGTGTTGAGGTTTTTTTTTTTTTTTGGTAATCTTTTGACTTAGAAAAGTACTTCAATTTCAAGTGTTTTTAAGAAAATGCCTTCATGAATATAATGATTGAAATAGTTTTATCAAGTATTTACAAAAAACTGTATAACATTATAGATTTATGTATTTTTTTCTTTTTTACTATATATGTCCATTCTTTCATCCATGATCATGATTTAGTGAGTACATAGAATTTGGTACCTATAGTCTAAAGTTTCTTTATTAGGAACCTAAGACCTTTCAAGGCAATGCCCTTTTCCATTTTCATTGTGAGAAGTTGTTTCATAATTGGCAGATTAACTTATAAAGCACCTTGGAGAGTGTCATCATTTGTGTGACATTTGTGTGTGTATGAAACTGGAAGGTAACCATAGTAATATAAAGAGGATATCTTTAAGCCTTTCAAGGATAATTACACAGTGCACTTGGGTGTCTGTCTTTCTGAAAAGAAATCCAGATACCTGTATATGTTTTCGCTTCCTGTCCAGTGTGTCTGGTTACTGCTCAATAGTTTAATTTGATCAACTTACTGGTAGTAACTTAACCTGATCTACTTTGCAATCATAACCTAATTGCAGTTATATGAATGCTTTCATAAAAAAGCAGAGTCATTCTTGCTTTTAGGTCCTTTATTGTTGTGAGTTGACAGTTACTTTGGTTTTGGTGAATAGTGAAATGTTTCATCTGGAAAGGGGGAGGTCCAGATCTTAAACTTTACCAAGAAAACATCATAGATGATAAGTATTGGCTCAAAAAATGTTAGGTTATTAAGAAACTCGAAGATTCTAGACAAGAAATAGCACCCTTTTTTAGCTTCTGATATAGGTCAGGGGTAAGAAGCATTTCTGCTCTCTGCTGTAACCCATAATGGTAACTTTTTGACTTCTTTTTTTTTAAAGAGAGAGTGAGAGAGGAGAGAGAGAGAATTTTCAATATTTATTTTTTAGTTCTTGGCGGACACAACATCTTTGTTGGTATGTGGTGCTGAGGATCGAACCCGGGCCGCACGCATGTGAGGCGATTGACTTCTTGATTGAGGTTTATTTTGAGCTCTATGATTACAGTATGCTATTCATGTATTCAGAGAAAAAAGGACAAAGGGAAGATATACAGAGGATTTTAGAGGCCTATGGCCTGAGAAATGCCTGTGGACCTTGTGCATGAAATTGTTAGCTCTTGACACTTGGGCCTGTACTGTTGCTGTAAAAGATGCCATTGTTTTCAGTTTATAACACTGAAAAGTTGTTCATTGCCTTCGTCTCCTCTTTCACAGCCTGAACACTCTTGGTATGAAGAGGGGAGAGATTTGGGGGAGGCTAAAGGCCTAGTAGCAAATGAAATTAAAAATCAAAAGAGTCATCTTTACATGCTAATTTCATTTCCTTCCTAGATCTATGAAACTTTGTAATTAGAAACTTATATACATATCAGCATTTCCTGGTTGGAACTCTTGGTCTAAGATTGAGCTTGTTGGCCTCCTTGTGGTTCTGAGGAGCCACAAAGAAATTCTAAAATATTTGTCTTCTGACTTACTTAAATGTTAAATCAAATTAGGAAGAAAGGGGCATGCATTGAAAAACTGACAACAGTTTACACAATAACTAGGTACAGTTATCCCTGAATCCTACAGTACCGTGTTTTAAAATATTGTCCTTCACAGCATAAAATGTTAACAAAAGTTAATTAGCACTTAATCATTTATTTCCAGTCATCACTAGTACAAAATGTGAGCTCAAGAGAACCAAGTGTACACATACTATGTTGTAATGAGTTTATTTTTGTGAATCGTGGGTTTTTTGTTTGCAAACAGTAGAAAGAGTTTATCTTAAGCAAGATGGAGATTTGTTTAATGAAGTGCTAGCAGCAAAGCCACGACTTAGGGTGACTAGAGACCAAGGCTATTCCTGGGATCTTAGGAGGCCAGAACTGGTAGCCTTTCTTTTTGGGATGTTTCTATTAGGTGACTGGCATTTTACCTCACTTGCTTTGCTAATAAGAATCAAATTCCCCAGGGAGAGGATCTCTTTGGCTCAGGTTGGATCAGATTTCTCTGTCTGCATCAATCACTGAGGGAAGGGGGATGATTAAATGTTTGCAAATTAAGGGGGGAAGAGGAGGGGAAAACTTTGTTCAACAGTTTTAGCTGACCTGGTGTTAATTTCATCAAGAAAGATAGATAGGAGGAAGTATTTGTTCTGGGTTGTTATTAGATTTGGAAATTATTTTTCAGTAGTATAATACACCCATAGACCCTTAATGCTTTTCTGGGGGAAAGAATATTTGGAGTTAAAAGTTTTTTTTTTTTATGATTTTCACTCTAATTAAAATAATGAAAATTAGCTGTGTATTAATTTTGAAAGCTAAAAGTTTTATCAGAAACTGCTTTTCAGCTTTGAGAACATAGACTTTTAGTTCTGCCTTTTGCTTTTATTTTTCTCATAATTTCCAGTTTATTTCACATGGCTGTACCCTGGGATACATTTTTTTTCTTGGTCATTGAGAAGCTTAAAAATATTTAATCTTTACGTGGTTGTCTTTTTTTAAAAAAATTATTTTTTGTGCTGGGGATTAAAACTAGGTTCTTGAACATTTAATCTTAATGCATGAATAGTAATACAAGAGAATTGGTAAAATAAATATCCATATTAGGGTATGTTTTGCGATTGTGATGAGTTAATTAAAATTGTTTTTTTAGTATAGAACATGTAACTATAATAAAATATTTGTTAAATGCTCTGTGAGTGTCTGGGATTGTAAGAGTTATAGGAATTTAGCAAAGCAGCAAGAGATAATTACATATAATTGTTTTACATATAATTGTTAATATATTATTAGTGCTTTTGTTGGTATAACTTACCAAGTTTGGTTTAGGGAAAATTTGGAATGAGAGGGGAGGAATACAACTCTTAAATAAGCAGGACAGCAGCAAACTATCTCTGTCTTTTTATGAAGTACAATCTGGCCTCCCCAGTGTTACAAGAATCCTTAAACATGATTAAACAAGCATGTCCTTGTTGTTGCTCATCCTGACACACATTTCATAGAGTTGCCCAGGTGAGAAGCAGCTCCTTCTGCCATCGTAATTTGTGGTTGGGAGCTTAAGGTGGTTGTCAGCAATGGTGTTCATGTTTGGAACCTCTTTGTTTTGTTATCTGCTAATGGATGTGACCTCTCCTTGGACCCACATAGCCAATCTTTGAGGTCAATTGGCCTGAGCACCCAAGGTCAATTTTGCAATTATGATAATGTACTGAAATTTATTACTACATAGATTACCTCATCAAGAAACTCCTTATAAGTTGCTCCTACTACTTCATCTCAATACCCTTTCTATACATAGTATGTATTTCAAGATTAATTTTTCATGCCCCAACTTCCCCACAGGGCACTAGTACCAGTTGTAAATAAGCACTTATATTTTCTCCCAAGTCGTTAATAGAATGATCTAGGGTTATTCTGAACATACTTAATCATATTACCATATTCAGTTAAATATTTTAAGTGATATTTAAACCATAAAATGATCCTTAATGTGGTATTGGTTATTGAAAAATGTTGGTTAATATTTGAGTGAGCAAGCCTTATACCAGAGTGTAATTTTTAGTCTTTTATAGCTGAACTTTTCCAACCTGAAATTAACTATGTATTAACTTGTACAAACTTAAAGGAATTAAGCTAAAGTTATTTATAAAAATAACTTTAGCTTAGTTATTTATAAAAATAACTTTAGCTTAGTTATTTATAAAAATTATTTATAAAAAAAGAGCAAGCTGTTCAGGTGTATATAGTTTACTACCTTTTGTATATATGGATATGTGTATGTATGTGTGTGTGTGTGTATATATATATATATATATATACATATATATCAATCAAAGTATCTCAGAAGGGACACCAAAAACTTGTGTTAACTGGTTGTCTTGTAACAGGTGTATGAGAAGACTTCCTATTTTGTTATTCATGCTTCTGCATCTTTTGGAATCTATCATATGTGGTCATTTCTGTTAAAAAAAAAAAGCAAAAAACATTCATGTGTATCCTTGTTGATATCATGTGAAAGAAATGTTGCTTAAAAATACCTCCTCTGGGCTGGGGCTTTGGCTCAGTGGTAGCTCACTTGCCTGGCATGCGTGAGGCACTGGGTTTGATTTGAGAACCACATATAAGTAAATAAAATAAAAGATCTATCAACAACTAAAAAAACCCAAAAAACCTGCTCTGTCTTCTTTGTTTTGCTCTCCACCTGCCTTCTTGTAGACTCCACAGCCACAAACCGTCAAGTGTGTTGTTGGATTTTTTTTTTTTTTTGATGTAAATATATGAGGTACATTAGTCTTCAAGCAAGTTCTTTAAACAATGAAAAACAATGTAAATAAGCATTTGCTTTCTGAAGATTGTTTGAATTGGACCTGTTTTTCTGGTGTATTTGTGAATTCACTTTCTATGATGATTTCATAAAAAGTAAACACTCATGTTTTTGAAAGTAGCCTTGTAATCAAGTTAGTCATTCTTTTTGACTTTTCTTTTTATGTGTCACAACAGCAGTGTTGTTAAGGTTGTTTTTCATGGTCCTAGTTTGCTATTTACTTTTAAAACTTTCTAAGTATTTTTTCATGCTTTATAACAGAAAAATTATCTGATCACTCATATTTTCAGTCTTCCTTGGACCTAATTTTGTAATTTGACATTTTGTTTTTTATTGATTATGTAGGCAAAAGCTTCATAAAGTGGAAATTTCATCATGGCTTTGTACTGTGGTTCTGAACATAAAAGATTCCTTGACTCCATTTATTATCTAAAGTTCTAGGGATCTGTCTGTCACTAAACTAGATGCAGAAGGCTGATTTACTCATTAGAATCTTTGGTTAACAATATTTGGGGGAGTTACTTGGGAAACATCCAACATCCTAGTTGTTAAGTCCATATAAGAATACAAATTTCAGATCACAAATTTGCTTGCTTAACATATTTTAAGGACAGTGGGAGTTATATAAATATTTACATCAAGTTAGGGTAACTTGTTTTCCCCCTGGTACTGGGGATCAAACCAGGGGCACTCTACCACTGAGGTATATCTCCACCCCTTTTTATTTTTTATGTTGAGATGGAGTTTCTATAAATTGCTGAGGCTAGCCTCAAACTTATGATGTGCCTACCTTAGTCACTGGGATTATAGGCATGCACCACCAGGTCTGGCTAGACTATTCCTTTTTATCTTAGAGATATTTTTTGTATAAATAAAATATCATGGATAATTAGTTAGATTGCCACACACCCTGCATAATGCCAAAGAGACTAATGAACAAATTGTTTTGTGTACTTTTTCACTTGTCTCCCCTGCCCCTTTTTACAAAGACTTCCCTGTCTTCCAGAAACCTGTATTCTCCAATTTCTAGATCCTTTTAGGGTAATCACTCACATGTACTATAGTGGGGAAGAAAAAAAGCAAACTATTTTAAAGTCTTTAATGAAGGCAGTATAGTTAACAAATATTTGAGCTTCTTTAATTAAGTGATATTGACATTCAAGCAGGAATTCATTAATTCACTTTGAAAGGAAATATATTATCTGTTATATTTATTACCAGGCTCAATTTTCTTTTATATTTCAGGGAGGAAATAATGCTGGCCATACAGTTGTTGTAGATTCTGTGGAATATGATTTTCATCTTTTACCCAGTGGGATAATTAATCCAAATGTCACAGCATTCATTGGTAAGTATTTAAACTGAAATGTATGGGAATTGATAATGCTACTCTTTTTTGTGTGTGTGTGGTGCTGGGGATTGAACCAAGCCTTGTGCATGCGAGGCAAGCACTCTACCAACTTAGCTATATTCCTGGCCTTCGCTATTCATATTTAATTACCAAAATTGATTTTATTTCTCACCATATGGTTTACTGACCATGGTACCCTCTGGAATATACTGGCTTTGGCTCTTTGTAACTCTTTCAGATCTTTTAGCAGGAATACTTTCTGAAGTAGTTATATTGCATGCATCTGTGATCCTTGGCAGTTTCTTAATTCTATAGAATTCGATCACCAAGTCTCTTTTCTAAACACTTTAAACTGTGACTCACCATAAGTAGAATTTAATTCTGAACTCTGTGACAAGTGATACAATGTATTTTCTTTTCTACTTTAAAAAAATTTTTAAAGGCTGTTCAATATTAAATTGATTTTATGACCATTTAAGTAGAGCGTGATTTTCCAATTTGAAAGACATTGGTCTAGAGTCTACCATGACCAAAACTACATAACTAGTTTTATTCAAAATAACACATTTCACTTTGTTTAATTTTTATTTGTTTTTATGTGGTAATGCTGCTAAGGATTGAACCTAGTGCCTCACACATGCTAGTAGGCAAGTGCTCTGCCACTGAGCTACAACCCCAGACCCTTCACTTTGTTTTAAAGAAATTTTTAACTTACATTGATTGTAATTATAGTGCTTTTATATTCGAATTATATGTTTTTATATTCTAATTGTGTGTGTTATATTATACATGTGTTTACATTATATGACTGTATAAAATGAATTCATATTTCTGTGGTAACTCCTTGATAAGTTAGAATGCCTTATTAATTAAAGTATCTTAATTCTTCTATTATTGTAGATAAATGGTTATTATAGCTGTCTATATTTTAATATTTTATATACTATAATTACAGATGTTTAAGGTCCAGGATTATTTGTTTTCCTCTAGGGAATGGTGTGGTAATTCATCTACCTGGATTGTTTGAAGAAGCAGAGAAAAATGTTCAAAAAGGAAAAGGTAGGAAAGAATGAGTATGACTGATAACCTGTTATTTTTTGTACAGGTTTATTAGGATCTCATGCCAGACAAACTTAACATTTCTGTCGTAAAATTATAGTAACAATTTTTTTTGATGTCAGTTACTAAATTCTATTCAATATAATTAGTATTTTAAACAAACAAAAGGACCAAACATAATGCCCTTGTGTAGGTCCTGATTTGTTGACACATTGCTCACCTGCAAACTTTATGTTAAGATATCTAGAATCACTGTATGTTCATGGCACAGTTCTAGTAAGTTCATGAGTTACTTACTGTCATTCTTGTTTCCTAGTTATGGAGCTCTCCCTGGTTGCTGCAACCCCAAGATGAAAGGGGGTTGTTTCCCTTAAAACGAAGGGAATGCTTCTTTTGTGCACTATACCCATTCCCATTGCCTTTAAAGAAATACCCTTGAATTTTTACCCTTTACTGATCAACTTAGCAAACTCCTTGAGGTATGAAGGGAATTTAATAATAATGCATGATTAAGGAAAATCATTAGTAGAGTTTCCCTTTAGATGACCTCAAACTTAAAATACTTTGATTATTGTTGTTGAAGTTTATTATTCAGGTTTAAAAGCAGCAATCCTTCTCAAGTGTTCTTAAAAACTGGATTGAACCTTACAGAACCCTGTCTTGTTTCCTCCATCTTTTGTTTTTTCCTGCCTTTTCATAAAAACTGTCCTAGTCTGGGCTTTCTAAATTGGTCAACTTGGGGTTCCGATGCTGGTCTCTGCCCTTCTTTTTGTCCTTTTAAAATTTTTTCCTACTCTCTTTTTTCCTTCTGGCCTATTTCACCATGCTGAATCCTTTCCTGGGCTTCTTTGTAACATTTTTCTTAAGACATTCCCTAAACTAGCTTTAGAATGCATATTTACATGTCAAAAACAACTGTAAAGGAGGTTTACCTTTTAGCACATTACTTACTGAGAAGAAGGTTCTTTTTTTTGGGTGGTGGTTGTTGTAAATGGATCTTTTATTTAATTAATTTATTCATTTATATGCGGTGCTGAACATTGAATCCAGGACTTCACACATGCCAGGCAAGTGCTCTACCACTGAGCCACAATTCCAGCCCGGAGAAGGTGGTTCTTATCCTTTATCTACACAGAATAAACTTTCAAAACAAATCTTGGATATTATCAAAGGAAGCAACTAATTTTTATTATTTTTTAAATTTAATTTTTTATGGTGTTGGGGATTGAACCCAGGGCCTTTCATATACTAGACAAATGTTCTATGACTGAACTATACCCTTAACCCATACAACTTATTCGTAGTATCAAATAATAATTTTGAAAATGTTTGGAACTTGGTGGTTTATCTTTAGGATACATATATAGCCTACCAATATACTGCCTTTAAAGAAAATCATCTGTTTGGATTTGTTTATCCAGTCATCCAACAGTGTTGTCCCCCCCCCCTTTTTAAATATAAACATTGGATGAAGAGCCCTTTGCCATGAAATCTCACAACTCCTGCTCTCAAATATCCATAGTTAAGTGGGGAATATGCATATATTTAGTTATAATTCAGTTCAATAATTGACAGTACTTTAGAACAATTAGAAAGTTCCATTATTTTGTTTAGTCACACTTTTATTAAATGTTTTTGGGTAAGGGTGCTATTCTTAAAATTAATTCCCTTCTCTATTTCTTCCCTTGCTAAGTACCTATCTCCCCCCCACCCATGTCCATCAAAATATTTTCTTATCATTTGCTTTTGGGGTTCCTGGAAGTATTTTATGTGAATATAACTGAATTGGAACTAGAGTTTTGTAGAGCAAAACATTTGAAGAGATAAGAGAGTAAATTAGTTTATATATTGAATGAGTGAGGTGAGAAAACTTGTTACACATGATTTTCGTATGCAGAATAAAATACCCAAAAGAAAACAGTTTTAGACATTCTGTTTATAAAGAAATTAAGATTAAAAAAACAAAACAAAACTGTTACCCAAAATGCTTGATAAAATGTATCTTTTCTCCCCTTTTAGGTCTAGAAGGCTGGGAAAAGAGGCTTATCATATCTGACAGAGCTCATATTGGTAAGGAGGACATAACATTTATTTATAACTATTTTTCCCCTGGATTTATAAAATGAAAGCATTTAGTACCTAATTTTGTCTCTAATGTTTTATTTAACCTAAGAAAGATGGATTGTAATTGATCCAAATATACCAGATCTTACTGATTTTTTTTTTCTTTTTTTCTTTTGACAAGGGCTAGTCTAAAATAAACATGCAGACAGGTTTAGCCAAGCAAATGAATACATAAGCAGTATTTCATGGGACATCTTTAATTTTATTAAAAACTAAGCCTGGCCTGCGGTTGTGGCTCAGTGGTAGAGTGCTTGCCTAGCATGCATGAAGACTGGGTTCAATCTTCAGCACCTCATAAAAATAAAGATATTATGTAAAAAACAACAACAACAAAAAACTAAGGAATACTTAGTTATTTGTACATATTAATACTTGAGTAAAAATACATCTTCCCCTTGGCAAATCTTTAGAGTGACTCTGTGCCTACAATATAATAATTACTACTTTTCATTCAGACTAGTCTTCCTCCATTAATTACAGCAAACTCAAGTCTAAAATTAATTTTAAGCACCACTAATAAATTTGGGGTTTTCTTCCCTGTTATTTCTAAATTAATAGAATTGTTAATTAGCAGTGACATAGTTAAGAGACAATAATCAACACAGAGAAACTTCTATGATAGATCTGATCTCAAACTGTATTTAAATATGTATGTATCCTGAGGCAGTAGCTGCTAAAATTTTACCATTGACCTCTACTTAAAAGGCAGCTTTCATTGAGGTTCTCACAGTATTTCTCAGCCAAGTGCAAAAGTCAAATAATGATATCTTCGTATAACAGCCACAGACTTGAATCCTGTCCATAATCCAATAAAATAGCTTGTTTGAAGTATACTGTGCTGAATTAACATACTGTTTTATGTTAAAATGTTCTATTTTGCATTACAGTGTTTGCCATAGGCTTCTTAATATAAAACTCTGAAAAGAACAATTTTGTGTTAGAATAGCAAAACATTTTTACATTAATATAATTATCCTGTATGTTATCTATGAGTAGAATGGTTATTCTTGTTCTGTACTCAAGATTTTGAGAGCTGTTAGTGTAACTAGATGAACTGTAGGAAAACTGATATTTTCTAAAAATGAAAGTATGCTTGTGAGTAGTAGTTATCTCAACTGACAATGTTTAAACTATGAAAATATTAATCATCAGTAATACTTGGATTTAAAGGAAACCTTTAGTATTTCCAGAGTAATTGATAACTTAGGTGTATAACCAAGATAACAAAGAACAAGCTTTATAGACCATAATAGCATGTAATTTGGATAAAGACAAAGGTATTATTTTGCTTGCTTCTCAGAGGAAGGAGGTTGTAAATCTGTCATTTGTGGTGTCCATTTTCAGAATCTGATTTTTACCAATATATTTTATTTATTGGCTTATGTTAGAATTTTTGTTTTAAACTTTTATGTATTCTGATATACAAAGAAATAAATTTTTTTCTTTCTCAGATACATAAGGAAAAAAATTTTTTATGAAGTACTTTTGTGATATTTTTGTCTTTTTATACTCAACTACTCATTAAACTTATTTGATTATGTTACACAAGTCATCTTTAACTTCCGCCTTCATGATTTTTATATGTAGCCATTTTGTTATCCATTGCCCCTACATTATTTATAAAGTAAGGCATTATGTTAGATGATGAAAATGACTACTTACCTTCAAAACTTTCCAGTGGGTCTCTATGATCTGCTATGAAAATTTTTTTATCTTAATCAGTATACCATAATTTAGGATTTTAAAATAGGTAATAACTAATAACTGCCCTTTGAGTAACATTTAATCTCAGTGTACATATGATATAGTTTGTATGTAAATATGAATGCTCTGATACTATTAGTCTGTTGGAAAGAGCAAAGTGTTAAGAGATAAAACTGTGTTTCTGCCCAGTTTCTCCATTTTCCTTCTTCATGTAAATGCTTTGGGTCCATCACTGATAGTTTGCTTAGGTATAGCACAGTGGCTAATCAAGTCACTTAACTGCTTTAGACTACCCAAAAGAAAAGACAGTAGATATGCAAAAAGGTCAAAATGCTCAGAGTGACAAGAATAGACCACTACCAATGTGAATCACTATTTTTAATTTCTGATCATAATTTTATTATGTTTCCTTAATAATGATTTTTTCTTTTCCATTTATTTTTGTTCTTAAATGGAATAATTTCTAATGGAGAAGTGGTCCTAGAGAAGATGAGCTAACTAAAATTTAGTTGTTGGTAGTAATATGGATAATAGTACATAGAATGCATTAAAATGCATATTATTAAACAGGCTGTATGAAATAAGCATGTTAATACAATTATTTATATAGTTCTGTATAATAAAATCTACATTTGTTAATATGATCTATAATGGTGAAGAGGAATAAATACTATCATTTAAAAAAAGTCAAATAGTTAACTGGAAAATTGGCTGAGAATCATTGCTATGAAACCACGTTAATCTTTGCTTCAGTGATTCTTCCCTCTCATGTGACTGAAAGGACAGTTCCCTAAACTCTAAATGATTTCCAAGACTTTTTAAAAAAAAGTTTCCATAATGTCATGAGATTAAGCTTGTATAAAATGTGTTAGATAATATGAAGCACAGTATAAGAGAGGGAACTATGAACTTAGTAATTTTGGGGATTTGGATCCAAATATTAATTGTATGTCCCCTGGCAAGTCATTTATCTTCTGGGCATTATTCCCTGGTTGTGACCATGCGGGAAAGAATTTTTATGTTTTATTCATATTGATGCTCAGCAACTAACTCAGATACCTTATCCCACTTTGTCAAAATGTACTTTTTTCTTTTCTTTCTTTCCATTTGTCTGGAGTTTTCTTTTAGTGCCTTCCTTTTTTTTTTTCCCAAAAGTTAGCCTTTGAACTTTTGTAGACTCTTAGTAATATGCCTCTTTCTGGTATTAGTCATTTGTATTTTCTCCATCTTTATCTTGTTAGTCTAACTAGAGCTTTTTCTATTTTATCACTTTTGATTTTTTAAAAATAAACATTTGGTTTTGTTGATTTTTCTGTTTTCTATTTCATTAGTTTTAATTCTTTCCATTTTTTCTTTGATTTTAATTTGCTCTTTTCCTAGTCTCTTTAGAAGCTTAGATCATTGATTTTAGATGTTTCTTTTCTAATACAAGCTTTTAAAATTGTATATGGCCCTCTAACATTACTTTAGCTATGTTCCACAAATTTGGACATTCTGCATATTCATTTTTATTCATTTCATTTTTTGACCCATAAGTTATTGACCATATTTATGTTACTAAATATTGAAGATTTTCCTGATTTCTGTTATTTATTTCTAATATACTTGTTGTGGACAAAAGATATACTCTGTATGATTCCAGTCTTTTAAAATTTGCTGAGAAATGTTTATGTTCTAGTATATTAGCTGTTTTGGTTAATGTTCTCATAGATTGGTTTTATCTGAACTTTATATAAAATTCAATAGTATGCAATCCCTTGGCTTCCACAAACATTTTGTGAGTTTTTATCTTTATTGTTACACGAAGAAGTTTTTCGTTGCTGTATAGTATCCCATTATATGGCTATACCACAATTAATCCACAGTACCATGATGAAAATTTGTTTCCAATATTGGGCAAATGGTGCTCTGAATATATTTATAGATGTCTTCTGGTACATAGTATACTAGTGTGATTTTAAGGATGTTGTTATTACTTCTGTGGCACTGAGAGTAATCTTGATTTACTGGATAATTTAAAATCACACAATATAAATTTAGCATCTTTAATGTAACTTAACTACTGTACGAAATGTCAGAACTCCCCCACCAAAGAAACCTGTTATGAGGTTAAAAGGGTGGTTATAAATCTTGTCAAGTAGGGAAGAATACTGCCTTGACAGTTACCTTAAACGGAAGAAATTAGGGATGATTAATTTACATGGTTTGTCAGAAGGTGGTTTTAGGCTAGGTTTTATCAAGCTTTTTGAGTTTCACTATTTCTAATTACAATGTTAGTCTTCTAAAACTTTTAAATAGTTTTTTGTTGTTATTTTTTCAAATGCCACTAATTTTAAGAAACTTCCATCAGTCATTCTGTTAAAAACCTACACTCATTTCTACTTATTTGGAAATGATAGTATCATTGGTGAAAAGAAACCATAGTTATTTATACTAAAATTCATTGAATTGTATGCTTAAAAATGGGTGAGTTTTGTGGTCTATAGATTACATTCCCATATTTAAAAATAAAACATAACCCAAGAAACTTTGGTTAGAAGTTTATAGACAAATTCTGGACCTGCCTCATCTATAAACCAGCTATTCATTCAGTCAGTAAATATTTGAGAACTTTTTGGGACAGGAAATTAACCAGCAAGCTAAACTAACATTGTCCAAATACTGAAGACGATTGGTAGGGGAAACAAATTAGTGTAGATGTAGGAAGAGGTGAATTCTTTGCAGGAGAAGCATATACCTTTTAGTCTAAGACTGCAAAGTATGCTATTGTGACCAGAGGGCAAAGAAAGTGGCAGAGCGTCAAAGCCATTGAGTTTTTTTAAGGGCAAGGGAGTGTTGATGTTATTTTTATGTCTTGGAAAAATGGTTTTGGTAGATTAAAGAATTGGGTTAGAGATATCCAAGAGTGAGAATAGATACACACATTAGTCTACTTTTAGTGAAAGGTGATGGAAGCTTGGCACTAGTGAGGAAGAAGGAGGTATTGAATGATTCCTAGATTTCTGGAGTCTAGAACTTGAAGAATAAAGGATATCTTTGTAAACTGAGTTTATAGAATTATAGGGTAGGGTGTTCCAAAATTACCTTCTTAATGACTCATTTTTGAAATCATGTAGACTGCAATCAATCAGAGGCATATTTTCATATTAATGTGCCAGTTGGCATTATAATCTTTACCTCTACCATTATTACTTTTTACAATTTATATAGGCATTATGAAATGAGACCTATTATAACTTCCGTAATTTGAAATGCAGTATGTTTTATTTTTGTATATTATTTTTGTTTCAATAACAGCCATGGTTTTGTTTTATTTCTCTTCAGTATTTGATTTTCATCAAGCAGCTGATGGTATCCAGGAACAACAGAGACAAGAACAAGCAGGAAAAAAGTATGATTTTTTTTTTTTTTTTTTTTTTTTTTTTTTTTTTACTATTCAAGCACCTTTATGTTTAAATTCTAGGACAGAACTTTCAAAAAATATTGGAATGCCCTTTCAATAGAATTATAAAAATAAACTCACAGGAAATAACATAAATAAATACTCATATGTAACTTCATTCCTTGTGATGATTTGGCCATAAGACCTATGTATCTTTCTTATCTAACTCAAAGCTTGTTTTAATTTGTTTTTAAGTTTGGGTACCACAAAAAAGGGCATTGGCCCAGTTTATTCTTCCAAAGCTGCTCGGAGTGGACTTCGGATGTGTGATCTTGTTTCTGACTTTGAAGGCTTCTCTGAGAGGTAACTAACTTGTGTTTTACAAGTGGATGTTTAGAATTTTCAAAACCTTGGTTACAAAATGGTATAATCGGTGTTCTAGTTAAATAAAGATGGTTGGCTTTATTATGACTATTATATGAAGTACCGGCATTATTTGTTTTGCATGCTAATTGGTCATTAATTTCAGATTTATTTCATGAAAAACAACATGCTAATGATATCAGTAGTATCTCAAGAAGACAACATAAGAATTCTATTTAAGGATTGGATAATGGGATGGTTTGCTGAGAAACAATGTTTTTAGTGGGCGTAGCAGTACTTTGATGTATATCACCATGATCTACAGTCTTGATCTTTGGATTTTCATATCAAAAATTCCATGTGTCCTCCCACCCAGAAATAATTAGCTTCTCAGGTCCTGGTAAATTATTATGTACCAAGCGCACCTTGAAAAATAGAAATGCCACATTGACATATACTCTGTATAGAAAAATCTTCATGGGAAACCTGATAATCATCAAACAGCTATATAGTAACTCAGTGATAGGTTGTGTTTAATATGTGGCATCAAGGCTATAATAATGTGCTACATCCTTTTTCTATTAAGTTTATATTTGTTTGTACAGGGAAGATATCTAAGAAGGCTCTTAAGAGACAAATTGCTAATGACTGCCTCTTTTACAAACATCATGTAAACCATTTCCTTCTGTTTTTTATTCAGTATAATACAGATTTAAGTCTTTTGTGTTTACAGATTTCAGTCCCACTATTCTTTTTCCCTCCTTATACACATATCAGTGTTAGGATTAATGTGCTGATAAGACCACTTATAATCTACAGAAATCATTTAAATTGAATGATATTATTTGAAATATTTTTATAAGAGCTAAAAGATTGATTTAACCTGTATTTCTCAGGTTCAAGGTTCTAGCTAACCAGTACAAATCTATATATCCTACTTTGGAAATAGACATTGAAGGTGAATTAC
The DNA here is from genome assembly GCF_052094955.1 of Ictidomys tridecemlineatus. Classification (NCBI taxonomy): domain Eukaryota; kingdom Metazoa; phylum Chordata; class Mammalia; order Rodentia; family Sciuridae; genus Ictidomys; species Ictidomys tridecemlineatus. The sequence continues at coordinate 55,129,853 of NC_135486.1, forward strand.
AAAAACTCAAGGTAATATTTTCTGACCTCTTTAATGTCCTTTTAATGCTTGTTTGCCAAATTAGGTCTTGCATTCATTACAGTTTTGTGTAAGAACTGATAAAGGATATTTACCAGTTTGTCTTGGGGACAGCCTGTTTGGCTTACACAAAATATTGGGAGGGGAACAAAAGTAATGTAGGAAGGTAAACTTAAGTTAGGGACCAGATAGATCATAGATCTAGATCTTATATGCATGGTAAGAAATTTAACTTTGATCCTGGAGATAATGGAAAGCTCTCTGATAACTTTGAGCAGAAGGAAGCCTAGATTTGCATTATATAAAAACAACTCAGCAATTGGAGTATAGTTCAGCAAAGTGACAAGTGTGGGATGATAATTTTCAAAGTTAATCAACCCATTTTAGGCTTGATAGCTCATAGGATCAATTTCTTTAGCACTCTGTATTCCTAAGAGACTAATAAGGTAATTGGCCAAAGATGTGGCCCACATTGGATAAATGTTAGGTGTCAGTGATGCCTAAGTTGATCATCAGTATAGGATTCTACCTTTCCGTCTTTCTGTTCCTCCATATTCATTGATAAATTTCACATGTTTCCTGTGTTTCTGATTTTTACTTCTCTAAAGTATCAACCTCACTTCTAGAACTGAATAGGAATCTACAAATAGTATGCTATTCCAGAATAGTCATAGACATTGATCTGTCCACTCATTGGTTTCCAAGAAAAAAACCCCCAAATTTTAAAAGACCTTTATTTTCTTTAACAGCTTGGAAATATTTATGCACTATAGTATGGGTATGACCTTTCATTTCCATTTTACAAATGTTCTGTGTGAATGTAAAGTAGATGAAGAATAATAAATAAAATTGGGTAAGAAAATTTTTATAGGCAAAGTTATATTAAACCAGGTCTATAAGGAACAAGGGGCGTGAAGAATAGAATGGTCATTTTAGCTATACAAAAAGAACTGAATACAGAAATAAATAAGGAATTAGACTAGAGCCAAGGAGAGGCCATACATTTATCAGTGGGTTTAACATACTCACATGTTTCCATAGTTGAAACTAGGTTTTAGTGCATTTATAATATAGAACTTAGGGGAAGTTCTTGTTTATATTACATTTTTACTTGAATTCTGAATTTAAATAGTATTTCTAAAATTTTAAATGTTTTGAAGATTCTTTGTAATGCTTATAAATAAAATAATATTTGATATTAATATTGTGTAGATATTTTACGGTAATAGAATACAATGAAAAAGAATAATAGCAATCAGCTATTGATATTTGCATGCTTGGCAATATAACTTGTGGTCCTCACCACATTTTGGTAATTACTCTGAAGCATATTTCAAAATTCCTGGTTACATGGATTATAAATGCAGCTCTTAAAGTATCTTATAAAATTTAAAAGATCAGTTCAAAATTTTTCCTGAAAGCTGGTTTATGAAGCACGAGTTCTTTGTTACTTGGAAGATTTTCATTATTTACAATGAGGTTAATGTAGAATGTTGGTTTTTTTTTTTGGTGGTGGTGCTAGGGATAGAACCTGTGCTAAGCAAACAGCAAGCACTCTGCCACTGAAACATATGCCAGTCCTATATAATTGTTCTTGATCTAATGTCTCTTTTCTGGTCCTAGTGAATCAACATGAGAGAGCAAAGTTAATCCAAATTTTGCAATAAGATGAGCACTGTCACCAGCCTCTTTCTCTTTTCATTTTTCAGTTTTCATTATCATACAGTCAAGTAATTTATACTTATATTGGTTAATTGTAAGTGTATTAGTATACATGGAAATTGGTTTTTGTCTTTGTACATAGGGTTATATGGAAAGGATTAAACCAATGGTGAGAGATGGAGTTTATTTCCTATATGAGGCCCTACATGGACCACCAAAGAAAATCTTGGTAGAAGGTGCAAATGCAGCATTGTTAGATATTGATTTTGGTAAGTGAGATATAATTCATAGGCAGCTTGACTAAGCCTAACGTGCTTAAGATATAAATAATTAATATTAGCATTAAGGAGTTTCAAAGTGATACTGTTAGCTTGTGGTATTCAGGAATTACGAAAGTTTGTCAACGTATGCCAAAATTTTTTAAAAGAAATATTATTGAAAACACAACACATAATGTTAAGTTTTATACTGATTTAGAAAAAAAGGAAATCATTTGGATTCAATAGATTTGGGTTCCATAAGTTATGAATTTCAGCCTTTTTAAAAATAAGTATACATTTGTGCATTCTAAGATCTGTGAAAGCCTGCTTACACTGACTCACTTCCTGTGCATGAGACTTTGTAGATGGATTCAGAGTATTTCCTCCATCCTCAAAAGTTAATATTTACTATGTTCAACCTACTGCTCCATTAGTTTGTTGGTAGTTGCACCTAAACATAATCTCTCATGATTATTATTATTGTTTTCAGCTTTAACTGATATTTCATTGACTTTAAGAAAACCAAAGAAAGTATTTTGATATAGTAGGTACATGATTTTGATACTATCATATGGCCAGTCAATCAAGAAAGAAACTGGTGTCTAATTGGCAAAGAGTTAAGTTTGAAGGAAGAGAAAAGTTCACCATTCTTAAATTTTATCTTGTAGTTCAGGGATTATTCATTGAATAAAGATTAAAAGCTTGGGAAATGTTGAATACCACACAATTCTTAGTATGTTGCTACCACTCCAGGTTGCTGCTGCATCTTAAATATTCATGTCAGGGAATCATTTGTTTTAAAATAACAGGAGACTCTTCAAATATGTAGATGGGTTTTTGCATTAAATTCTTTTGCAATACATTAAGTGAATACCTATCATACAGAGTTGATTCAGCAACTGCATGCACTCACTCATGAATCCTCTCCAGTATAAGTACTTTAGTTAAAGCTCTAACCACCTACAATTTTATATCGTTACAAAGAGTCAAAAATGAAACATTAAGGTTTGAGAGAGGTCAGCATCAGTTATGATCAAGTCTGTTGGTTAAATAGAATATACGAAAATGAAGAATTTTAATAATAATTTTGTTTTAAATTGTATATATACATTTGTGTATCTTGATGTTTGTTTCTTTTTTTAGGGACTTACCCTTTTGTAACTTCTTCAAACTGTACTGTTGGAGGTGTTTGCACAGGTTTGGGTATGCCACCTCAAAATGTTGGTGAAGTGTATGGAGTTGTGAAAGCTTATACCACAAGAGTTGGTATTGGTGCCTTTCCTACAGAGCAAGACAATGTAAGCCTATTTCCCAGTAAATTCAGTTCAAAAAATATGGGAAGAAAAAGTCATGCTTTGGTTTTTGTTATTGTTTTTCTTAATAAGTTCTTATCTCCTGTGCCTTGCAGTTCATTTACAAGGATTATTAGATATGTTTGCGTTACAGTTTTCATGAAAACATCAAATTCAGTGGTTCTTGGAATGTTCTGCTGGATTTGTGTATTTTAATAAAAACTAATAACTCATTTTTAATAGCATTTAGTTTTCTTTTTTGAAAATCTTACCAATTTTCATTTTTATCTATATAACATCATAAGAAATATTGGCTTAAAAAAATACTAAAAACCAAAAAGTGAATCTATTCCAACTAGAGCCTATCTCAGGTAAAACCTACTATTTTTCTGTAATTCTACCTTTAGCTTAAGTATTTTCTGTAAGGTGTTTATCACAAAGAGACTTTATCTTGTTATATAAACTCTAATACAATTCATTTATAATATTAATATCCTAATTCATAGGTTTTAATTTCCATTTTCTAGGAAATTGGAGAATTATTACAAACAAGGGGTAGGGAGTTTGGTGTGACTACAGGAAGGAAAAGAAGATGTGGCTGGTTGGACCTTGTTTTACTCAAATATGCTCATATGATCAATGGATTTACTGCGTGAGTTGTCTTCAGAAACATTTGTTTCAGGAAATAATAGGACAGTTCATGACCACAGGTTTAATTTTGTGGAGCATAAATTTGGGGTAGTATCTTAATAGAAAAATTTCACTCTTTATTCTCCAAACTGAAATGATAGTTCCAGGTAGAAGTGGACCAAGAAATAGTGGAAGGATATATAAAGACAGGGACCCCAAGCTAACTTGGTAGATATCTAAAGTTGATAGAAAAGAATCATGATGGTCTCACATCTTTGTATAGAGAGGAAGACATAAGTAGGTGGAAGGATGGATAGGTACGTAGAATAAGCACAGTGTGCCTATACAAATATCTCACTTCCTGGATTCAAATCTCAGATCCAGGTATCATGCTTGTGTGACTTGGTGAGTTAATCTTTCTGTACTATAGTTGTTTATCATCTTTAAAATGGAAGTATACTATTACCTGCGTCATGGGGTGTTTTGAAAATGAGGTAAGAAATGTAGTGAGAATGTGTAGTGCACTGGCTCATTGAAAATGCTTAGTAAAAGTTATTAACATATATATATAAATATGTAAATAGATGGGTTCATATCCACATTAATTAGGCTGAATTTCTAGCAAAAGAAAAGAAACAAAAACAGAATAAGATTAAAAAAAAAAAAGCTTGTGGATAAGAATCCCAAATGCAGTGTTCTATCTAATTTCCACAGATTTTCCTTTAAAAACCTGTTTTCCAGTCAGTTTACTGGGAATTTTTGATGTATCATGAAGAAGTCCTTGCTGTGGTTTCCTCACTCTGACATTTTCTGACCAGAAGGGTGGAGGTGATGGTAACCAGAGTGAAAAAGTGAGGGATAATGGCATGTGTGTAAAAGTACTTATATTTTATGATATCCATGTGTTCCATGGCCACGGAATGCAAGAATGCATTGAAGTTAAGAATAACTTCAGGCAGCCCTCCCACAAATGTGTTGTTGATTGGTCATAAGAAAGCTGAGTAAGGGTGTGTGGAGTCACAGTAAAAATCTATTGTAATTTCTAGAAAGTAACTTAGTTGCCTATATAAAAAAATATGCATCAGTATGTCATTTTCTAGTTGTTTTATTATGTGTGGCACGCTTTAAAATATAATCCTAACAAGTTTTCAGAAATGCTTTGGAACTTTGAGCTTTGCATGAATTTTCCTTTACTCCTGCATCAACCAAATTAGACTTTAGGGACTTTAAGAGTTTGCTATTTTAATATTGTGTTTTCTTCTGAAATTAGATTGGCCCTTACGAAGTTGGATATTTTGGACATGTTCATGGAAATCAAAGTTGGAGTTGCTTACAAACTAGATGGTGAAATCATACCTCATTTCCCAGGTACTCTTTTTTTAGGCTGTCTAAAGAACATCATAAGGTGAATGTAATAGAGCAGTTTTTTAAAGCTGTTCTGTGTAATTCATGGTGTATAGCCATAGGCTTGATATGACCTTTATGAATAGTGCCAATATATTTACTATTGGCATGTGATTTATAACTGCTCTTCATTTGGGTGCTAGTCACAATAAGCATGTGCTCAAAATAAAGAGAGAAAGAGGACATTTCTGGACCATGCTGCTCCTAAGTCTCTTCCTTCCTGTTTTGAAAGTAACTTCCACAATATAAACTGAGCATGGTGGTACATGCCCATAGTTCCAGTTGCTTGAAGCCCAGGAGTTGAGACCAGCCTGGCAACATAGTAAGATCCTATTTCTTAAAAAAAAAAAAGAAAGTAAGTAAGTAAATATGTAAATTTCCATGGAGGCATTCCTCTCTTCCTTAGGAATAGTGGGGTAAGAGAAAAGTTCCCTGCTTGTTGTGGTAAGCTGGCTTTCACTGCATTAACTCTTCCTGAACCCTATGAGTGATATTCTGTTCTGTGTTTAAAGTGAATGGTTACAGGGTGACTTCCTACTTGAGGCAGTGTATTTTTTGAGGTATATCTTTAGTCACGGGATTTATACAGTTGAAAATGTTTTAGAGCTTCCAGAAATAGAATAGTTTAATCATGCCTAATGAAGGAATATTGACTGGCTATATGAGACTTGGTAGGTTGGAAGGTTTTATGACTTGGTTCTTTGGGAAGTCAGGAGAGCTATAAAAGAAAATAAATTTGTATTATTTTTTCAGTTTGCTTATGGGAAAAACAGTATCTGTTCACATTGTAGAATACAGTTCATTTGGAAAACTAGTTGTTCCAATAAATGTTAGGTCCTGGTTGTTATTTCTACTTACACAGTTATTTCAAGGGTTATTAAACTTGAGCACCATGGAGAATACAGATGTAATGATGTGGTAAGATCTAACAGAGCAGCAGACTCTTCTAATTAAAATATTAAAAACTGACAAAACAGATGAAGCTTGTCAATTTTACAAGTTCTTTTTAAAACTGAGTTAGCTGAGTTGGGTCAGATTCCTCCAGAACACTCAAGTTCTTGGTCAAATTTGCATTCAAGAAGTGTATTGGAGAATATTTCAGCAGTATCATCTGTGAAGGGGACAAAAAGAGTAATTAAATGTAGTGTGGCTGATCTTAAGAGGAGCTGTAGAGCTAGGGGGGCCCTTCAAGTTGCACTTGAAAGAACTTTGTACCTCTTAGCAGCCAGCCATTGAGGGCTGTTCAATGGGTGAAATAGCTCTCTTTGTCTAAGGGCAGTCCCTGGGTGAGGGACTGGGCTATAAATCATTGGCATATAGTACTCCCTTCTAGCAGCAGGGCATTATCTGTCTGAAAGGCAATATTCTGTATACCACATCACAATACAGTTCACTCTTGTGCTGATTGGATTTACTTAACACTGCAAGGTAAGTTCACCACCATTTGGGAAGAGTTTCTGTAGGTTTTTGTTGGGTGTCTTTCCTAAGGAAATGTACAAGAGAAAGATTAGTAGTATAAATTATCCCCTACTGGGCCATCACAGTAGGAAAGTAAAAAGTCAGTATCAATAAGCTTTAATCTTTATCTGACTGGATTTCATATTCCAAAAATCAAGTAATGAAAGGAGTCACTAGAAGGAGTAATTAATTATCAAGAGGAGATAGGGCTGTTGTTACACAATGTGTTAAGAATGTTTGGCACCTGAATGGTACTTGGCATCTCTTAGTGTTCCCTAGGACTTCACTCATAGTAAATGGACAAATAAATCAGTTAAGGCTTGAGAAAATGTATGGTGAGCAGTTGCTATTGAATATTTTCCTCCTCTGCTATTAATTCTAGATTTATAGTCATCACTGACAGCTAATACATCTATTGTTTCTATGTGGCTTACGTGGTGTAGTGCATTTTTTGAAGACTTTGTTTTTTTTTTCCATTATAATAGACCAAGAAATCAATATGGGGTACTGGCACCTACCAAATGTTTGTTCCAATTTTATATTTGGTGACTGGAGAAATGATCAGTGGGTGAATCTGTGGACCCAGTGAACTTGTGATGAGCTGGACTTGGGCCAAGATTCCATTTATTTATTTATTTATTTATTTATTTATTTATATTTACTATTTATATTTATTTATTTTTTTTTTTCCTTTTTTTTTTTTTTTTCCAAGATTCCATTTATAATCCCACCCCATGAAGGCATATAATAGGGGTCAGTGTCAACTTGAACCTTGTGTTTAATAGTCCTCAAAATGATTGAGTGTTCCCCTTTCCTCAGTGAATGGTGGGTTATCATTACTAGGTATACTTACCTGTTTTTCAGAGTCAGGCAGGCCTTCTGGAAACTTAGCCTTTCAGACATTGATAGCCAGATGTGAAAACTGGTTCATGTTAAGTTTAGTCAAGCTTTTATTATTTTTTTGTTTATTAGAGTGCTGCCTTCAGTTCCTCAATAATCCATTCTTCATTTTGAAATTAAAGTGTCATTTATAGACTATGACCCTTTTTGACTACCAGTCTGTCTTCTAACTCCTTATCTCTGAATGCTATTCATAAAGATAATTAAGCCCACTTTTTTCCTGAAGGGTGGGTACTACTAACTGACTTTTAATTTTGGGGGATCCTGTCATGCTATTGCTGTCAGATGTCTCAGTCATATAATGGTCTCCCCTTCCATCAGCCCTAGGGATTAGAGGACAGTCATACCTGAGCTTTGTAATAATATTGTCGTTCTTTTCACCAGAGCAGTTCTTTCACTGTAAAAAAAGATTCCTTCTAGACACTTTCGTATTATTTTGTCCTCTGGTGGGGTTTCTGGTCTCAAGTCCCTTTTGGGACTTGAGGTATGTGTATGTTAGAAGTAACATCCCCAAACCCTTGGGATTCATTGTTCTTTTTTTTTTTTTTTTTTTTTTTTTAAAGAGAGAGTGAGAGAGAGGAGAGAGAGAGAGAGAGAGAGAGAGAGAGAGAGAGAGAGAGAGAGAGAAGAGAATTTTTAATATTTATTTTCTAGTTCTCGGCGGACACAACATCTTTGTTGGTATGTGGTGCTGAGGATCGAACCCGGGCCGCACGCATGCCAGGCAAGCGCGCTACCGCTTGAGCCACATCCCCAGCCCGGATTCATTGTTCTTATTTCTCTTTGTTCTTCAGATTAGATAGCTTATACTGATCTGTCTTCAAGTTCACTTTTTCTTCTTCCCTTCTATAATATGCTTTTAAACCCATCCAATGAGTTTTCATTTTTATAATTTCTGTTTGGTGTTCTATACATTCTCTTCTTTACTTTTCTCATCTGTTCATATATAATAACTGAATTGTTATAATTTATATTGGCTACTTTTTTTTCCCTGTTGGTCTAACATCTGGACTGTTTTGAATTTGTTTTCCCTTGACTGTTCTTTTCCTTAATTGTAGATCAGAGATTTAGATTGTCACATTCCTTTAAATAGTATAGATTCTTGTTTTAGGGGACAATTGAATTGATGACTGATCATCTTGAACTTGTATAGCCTGGTTTTATGCTTTATTAGTCCAGGATGAGAAATCCAGGATGTTCCCCAAACCTCTCTCACCTGGCATGAGTCATTCTTCAAATTCTGTCTCCACTGTGGATCTTGGCAGAGTTTGGTTGGTTTTAGGCTTAAGTGTGGGGGTGTTTATAGTGGGTTTTACTCAAGGGTATGGTTTTTATTCTTAAGAACAGCCTTTCTGGTGTCTCAGCCAGATGTCAGGAAATTCATAAGATATAATAATGAATTTTTGTCAAAATCCAGCAGTACTGGAGCTCCATTGTACCCTGTTCCTTCCTCTCTACTAGTATTACTTGATCTATAGAATCTTTGACTTGCCCTAAACTTTTTAGTTGTTACTGTCAACAGAGGTCACACTGTTAAGGGATTCTTTGAGGGGGTCTCTTCCTCTGTAGCTCCCTCTTTGATGCCTCACCCTGCTCATTCCAGTTGCTTCTGCTTTCCTGAAATCTGATATCTACCTCCTCAGGTCAGTGGAGCTTCCATTTTCTGGTGACTCGAATATTCTAAACAGTGGTTAGGAAATTGTCCCAAGGCAAAGAATTGAGTGATTTCGGGACTTGCTTGTGAGTTTCCTTTATCTCAGGCACTATTGTTTCTGTTTATTTTTCCACTAGGAGTTGTCGTATATTTTGAGAGCTAGTCTGGAACTGTATATTTCAATCATAGCTAGAAATTGAAGCCTCGCAGAATCTCTTATTCATTCTTCTACCATCTACTACAACAATTCTGACATATCTACTTGGTCTAGTTCATCACTTTATCTAAACTTTCCAGGATATTCCCAGTAGTATGTTTTCATCATTTTCGTGTCATGCATCATGTAAGAGTACTCCATACCAATGTAATCTCTTAATTCAACTTTATGTTCTACTTGCTTCTTCCCTTGATCTGGCACACTCATCCTTAGAATGTAGTTCCATAAAATACTCTCTTAGTTCCTATTGGTAAATGTTGGCTTAAAACTGCAGAACTTTTAGAGTATAGTCCCCTTTCCTCCCAAGTATTTTCTTGGCCCAGTTCTGTGGGGAGTTGGCCCTGTCTATTATGGACTGACGAGAAGGCAAAGTAAAGATAGAACAGAGGCATGCATATACTTCTTTGCAAGGCATAGGCCTCTGCATCATCTTCGAACAAGAGGAGGCCTTAGCCTTTTAGTAGGAAATAGTTGGACATTCTGTAGTCCCTGAGGATTTCAACTCCATCAACCCTTATATCCCATTCAAAATCTTTGAATCTCACTTTTACCAAATAGGTCTCAGTCTTTTCCATAGCAAACTTGCTAGATTTGTGAATACAACATTCCCTGGAGTTTTATTTGTGTGAGTTGGGAGCCTGACCCTCTCTTTTTCTGCTCTGTGCTATAGGAGATAAGATTTTCTCAATGATACCAGGAATGCCTTCTTGACTTTCAGTTTGTTTTAAACAATTCCAGTTCCTGAAAGGCATTCATCAGGAGCCATCCATTTCCATTGTGCTTATTTATTAATGCCTCAGTTATTGTCATTGCTTTACTTTCTACTTGGATGGCATTAGTTCATTTCCCATGAAAGCTTTATTTTAGCAAATGTACTACTACAACATGACGGAAGGTGCCTACCATACTCTACCTGCCATCACTAATGGTTGTCTCTGCCAGACAGCTGGCCATGATCCAGCTCTAAGTTCCCATTTTAGAGCCTTTTTCTTAGACTACTAGCACCAGCTGTGTTAGATTGAGTTCCAATTGTCTTAGATTGAGTTTCCTAGGAAACAGACTCTGCTTTAAAGATTTGCACACTGGTTCGAAAGTGCTCTGAGAACATCTGTGAGAGAAGCAGGATTAGACAGAGGGAGGAGTTGAATTGCAGTTTAGTTGCATAAAAAGTCATCAGCTGAGATATATTTGGAGGGCAAGCAAAATGACTGAATAGAGGTACCAAGCATTCATGTGCTCCTTCCTCACAAAGAAGAACCAAAGTAGCAGGCGTATAACTGCATATGGAGGTGAGTAACTATGGAAGACACTATTAGAAAAATGGAAACCTTTTAAAATTCAGAGACCGAACACAGCAGGATATCAAGAGAAACAAAACATCCCATCACCTACTGCCCAGGCTCCACAGCTAGGGAATGTGTGAATCTCCCCTCTGTAGGGGTAAAGGTCAAAGAGAGTCCCAGCATACTCAGTGCAGAAACTAGCAGTTATGGCTATTGGAAAGTTTCTTGGCCTCTGCAGGGTTACAGCCCAAATAGATAGGAAATCTGAAATCTGCATGGTAGTCTGGCTTTGAAGGGAACTATTGCCTGAGTTTGGACTGCTCTGAGATTTCAAAAACCCTTCATATCCCCATCTCTAGAACCCCACAGACATTGTACGGCACTGGTTCAGCAGGTGGTCGCCTCACAAACTAGACCTGACCTGGTGGAGTGACTTCCACATAAACCTGCTGAAAGTGCTACACAGTGGGCAATGGGTGTTGTGACATGGAGCAGATCAGAGAGAAGGAATGAAAAGAATATTCAAAAGAACTGAGAAAGTCAAAATGACCAGCAAAAGTTCATACCTTTCATTAATAAACTCTGAATATAAATGGTCTTAATGTTCTAGTTAAAAGATACATATGGTTGAATGGGTTGAATGGATTAAAAATCAAGACTCAACCAACATGTTGCCTACAAGAAACTCAAATTGCCAGTAAGGACACAGTGAAAGAATGTAAAACTGATATTCCAAACAAATAGAATCCAAAAACAAGCAGGAATAGCTGTACTGTACTGGCAAAATAGACCTAAGACAGTAATACTAAGAAGAGACAGAGAAAGTCACTATATAATGATCAGGTTTCAATTCAAGAAGATAAAATGATTATAAATTTGAATGCACTCATTTCATAAAACAAGTACTATTAGACCTAAAGTGGGAGAGAGGCTAGCTCCAGTATCATAATAGTTGGGGATTTCAGTACTCTACTCTCACTAATGGATAGATCATCCAGGGTTAAAAAAAAAATCAATAAACATCAGAGTTAGACTACCCTATAGGTTAAATGGACATAAAAGACTTATACTTATAGAACATTCCATTCAATAGCTGTAAGATACTCATATTTTTTTCATTAACACATGAACTTCCCCTAGAATAGACCATATATTAGGGCATAAAAAGTCATCAGCTGAGATATATTTGGAGGGCAAACAAAATGACTGAATAGAGGTACCAACAAATCTCAACAAATTCAAAAACATTTAAGTCATATTCTGTATCTTATCACAGTGGAATGAAACTAGAAATTAACAAGGAGAGACTGAACTACAGTCTTTTGAATGAATAGTTGCTCTATGAGGAAGTCAGAAAAATTTAAAAATTCCTTGAAACAAACAAAAATGGAAATACAACATACCAAGACTTGGGGGATACAGCAAAAGCAATACTAAGATCAGAGCAGAAATAACAAATTATAGTATTTAACAACAAAGTGAATTTCTTTGAAAAGATAGATAAAATTGACAAGCCTTTAGGTAGACAGATGGAGAGAGAGGAAGAATGGGAAAGACGTGGAGAAAAGATCCAAATAATTTGCTGAGAAAGAAATAAATGAAAATAATCCTATGCACAATAGCCATACAAATAAATACATAAATAAAATACCTAGGAATAGACTTAATTAAGGAAGTGAAAAACAAAATATTGGGGAAAGAAATTAAAGAAACTGAAAGGTGAAAATGCTTGTTCATGGTCTGGAAGACTCAATATTATTTAAAATGTCCATACTACAGATTCATTGCAGTCTCTATCAGAATACCTATGATATTTTTCACAGAACTAGAAAAAAATTCTGAAATTCATATAGAAGCCTTGAAGACAAGAGAACAAAGCTGGGGATGATTTTAATACATACTACAGAGTAATAGTAATAAAAACAACCATTAAAACAGACGCAAACCAGTGAAACAGAAAAAAGAACCTAGAAATAAATACATCTAGTGTTTTAGTTACCTTTTTCACTGCTATGAGTCATGCTCCCAGTGACCTGCCTGCTCCAGCCATACCCATAACTGCCCACAGTTACCAGCCAGGTAGGCCATTTAAGTGGATTAATGACTTAAATAGGTTAAGGCTGTCTCATAACCAAATCATTTCACCTCTAAACTTTATTGCATCGTCTAACATAAACTTTGGGGGAATACCTCATATCTTAAATCATAACATGCTGTCAATTGATTCTCATCAGAGATACCCAAAATATACACATTAACGAAAATATGCACATTGTGCTGGCAAGACTGTATGTCCACATGTAGAATATTGAAACTGGAGCCTGTCTCAGTCTGTACAAAAGTCAAGATAAATTAAAAAAACCTTAACATAATACCTGAAACTCTGAAACTACTAGAGGAAAACAGGGGAAATGCCCTAAAATGTTGATGCAGGCAATGATTTTTCTGGGTAGGACTCCAAAAGTAAAAAATTACAAAATGACAGATGGGATTACAGCAAATTGAAAAGCTTCTGCATAACAGACAACAAAGTGAAGAGACAGCTTGCAGAATGGGAGAAAATCTTTGTCAGCTCTTAATTTGACACAGGGTTAAAGTGTGTGTGTGTGTGTGTGTTTATATTCATACATACACAATGGAGTGTTATTCACCTATAAAGGAAAATGAAATCCTGTCATTCGCAAGAAAATGGATGGAACTAGAGATTATCATGTTAAGCAATGCAGGTTCTCTCTCGTGGAAATTTCGTTAGTCATGCTCATTGACAAAAGAGGAGAATGCTTCCTGCTATTTAAGTTGCTATTTTTCCCTTTTCTCTTCATTCATTTTCTCTTTTTTCTTCTTTTTCTTCCTTCCTCTTCTACTCTTTGTCTTCATATATTCTCTTTCTCCTTGTACTTCTCCTTTCTTGCTCTTTGTCTCTTTCTCTCCTGCCATAGAATAATTCATCTCCATAGAATGAATAATTCAGATAACATACCTGGGCATATGATTCTCTACTGTGGTATCATCACTGATTTTCTTATCCATCTGTTCCACTAGGCTATCAATTTCTTGAAAGAGCCATCTTTAATTCAAATTGATTCCTCACTCTTGTTTGTTTTAAGGATTTTGATTTGGGGGAAGTGATATTGACATTGTGGTGGTTATTAAAAGGACTTCTTATATTTTGGTGAACATTATCTATTAAAGATGATTCTGATTGAAAATATCATGGAAGTCAGAGAAGGGGGTGCTGGCATGTGGGTATGGCAGCTGGATGTGGGTGGCTGGTATGTATTTTTTAAAAGCATTCTGTATTATTTTTGTGTATATGTCAAGCATTCTCTGTAATAGACATTTTTTAACATTTGGAATTTTCACTACCTAGTCACTGATACATAGTTAGCACTTCACTGTTTTGTGACTCAGTAAATCCAAGAGAAGTACAGGGAATAGTCTCTGATTTTATGTTGGTGAAGTTATGAAAAGTTGATGTGTAAAGCTTGGAGGAAACACAGAAGTTCTCTGATTGAGGCCAGTCTGTACATTTTTTCTGATCTATGGTTTGTATACTTTCAGTCACAATTACCACTTGGTTAAAAAAAAAAGTGTAAAAATTTTTAGACAAATAAGTAACAACAACAACAACAACAACAAAAAAGTCCTCAGCTAATCTCTTGGGGAACTCTGAAGCTAAAATTACCCTTCAAAATTGGACCAAATTTAAGAAAGGACAAGGTTCTTTGTATTCCCACATCAATGACAAGTCACTGTATATGACCTTTCCCAGGGGAACAGCTCCCTTCAGCGGAGTGGGGAAACTCTGAGCTGTGGGTGGTCATCAGGCCTATAGGGTTCAGTCCTCCAGAAGGAAATCTGGATGGTGTGCCATGGCACCCACTAGCCAGTTTTTAGTCGAAGAAACTGCTGTCATTACTCATGTTGCATGTTGTTTCTAGTATGGGATATAGAGAAAATGGTTACATGGAATAATGAAGAAAATTTCAATCAGAGCAACAGGATTTCTCAGAAGATTTCAGATATGCAAGCCTTTTTCTTTAAGGTTGCTGTTATTATATTGATTCATAATTTACAATTGAGAGAATAGAATTTCAAAATGCTCTAAATGGAAGTTTGGTACCAAAACTCATTTGAAGCAAAACCTGATTTGAACTCTGTCCACATATAGTGAGTATTCATATGTTGCTGCAGAAATGTTTGATTATAGAATACTACCCCTGATGGTCTGTGTACTGTTATATTACCTTTCTAAAACATCAAAAATTTTAAATTCTGAAACACATCTGAGACTTCAAGGATTTTGATAAATGTCTGTGGAATGTCTTGTCAAAAAGTTGTTTGACAATAGGTACTGTGTATCATGGACAAATATACTCCTTTATTTTTAGCAAACCAAGAAGTCTTAAATAAAGTTGAAGTTCAATATAAGACTCTCCCAGGATGGAATACAGACATATCAAATGCACGGACTTTTAAAGAACTACCTGTTAATGCACAAAATTATGTTCGATTTATTGAAGATGAGCTTCAAATTCCAGGTAAAGAAACACTTTATGAACAACTATCTTTTCTTTCTCTACTTTTATCTTAACCTCCCTTCCTTTGAAATAAAATAAAAGATTATATTACTTTGAAGAGTGCTCATTATTTGCATAAATGCTCAGGAAGATATATATATTTTTAAGAATAAATATAATATTCATCTTTAAGTGGAAGATAATAGATTACCTTACCCTTTCTGGATGACAGATCCAGATTGTCATTTAATCTCATTCTGTTATTTTACCCTCTGACATTCATTCTTGTCATTTCTCTCTATTAATAAAGTTTATTCCATATTTTCACTATCACCAACAATGATTTATAGTTTTTTTAATTTATAGTTTTTCTAATTTTTAAACTACCCTTGAGAGTTGGGTATATCTTGAATAGACATTAGGAAATAATAGATACAAGAAAAGAGGAAATCTCATTTAGAAAGAAGTGAAAAACAAGAATAAAGAATGGAGTAAACTTCTTTATTAGAAATAAATGTAAGATGGCCAGGTAGTTAGGCATAATGAAGTTATGTGAAGTCTTTTAACAGATTGCTTTTTCGTTTCATTTGTTAATTTACATTGATGTGAGAAAGTAAAGTAGTGGGTATCTTCCATATACAATCTATGATACACTTGTTGTTTTTTTTTTTTTTTTTTTTAAAGAGAGAGTGAGAGAGAGAGAGAGAGAGAGAGAGAGAATTTTCAATATTTATTTTTTAGTTCTCGGCGGACACGACATCTTTGTTGGTATGTGGTGCTGAGGATCGAACCCGGGCCGCACGCATGCCAGGCGAGCGCGCTACCGCTTGAGCCACATCCCCAGCCCGATATACTTGTTTTGAATTTGGTATTGTGGTTCATTTGTACTTATGGTTCATTTTAAATATGACTTTTGTTTTCCAAATTGCTAGTAGCTCTTTCTAGCTTGATGTCAAGTTTAGTAAGCATATTCAGCAGTTTTTGAAATATGATTAGCAATAAGTTTAACAATGACCTCTTAAAAATACCATAAAGTTTTATCCTAAAAGTACATTATGGGAGACAGGGAAGAGGGAAGAATGAAAGAACTTTGGATTGTGCAGAGGGAAGTGAGGAGAGGGTTGGGGCTGTGAGGATGGAAAGGATGGTAGAATGAGACAAACATTGTTACCCTATTTACTATACATGTATGATTGTACTACTGATGTGATTCTGCACCACATACAGCCAGAGGAATAAGAAGTTGTGCTCCATTTGTGTACAGTGTGTCAAAATGCATTCTACTGTCATGTATAACTAATTAGAACAAATTAAAAAAAAAAATTTTAAAGTACATTATGGAAACCAATAATTCTGCAAATAACCTAAATTCATGTAGTATACATCATGAGAGATTCCCTAGACTGGTGCTGTAGGCAGTGCCTAAGGCTGTGCAGATTCGAATTATGTTCGCCTAGATATTTCTACCTTTTCTGATACGTAAAATTTATAGTGGTGCTTCAGGTATCCACTTAGTACATTTATGGAAGGTCTTATCTTTTGTAGTTATCAGGGACTTGATTAAAAGTTTTTTTATGTTTTTGCTGCTTTGGGCCAATATTTCACTATCCCAGTCATTGGAAATTAAGAAATTATAAATATGCAGTTAAAATGGAATGGTAAGACAAACTGCTCTGTGTTGGATCTTGACTGTGCATCCTGTTTAGAAATGGACACAGTCGGGCTGGGGATGTGGCTCAAGCGGTAGCGCGCTCGCCTGGCAAGCGTGCGGCCCGGGTTCGATCCTCAGCACTACTTAAAAAGATGTTGTGTCCGCCAAAAACTAAAAAATAAATATTAAAAATTCTCTCTCTCTCTCTCTCTCTCTCTCTCTCTCTCTCTCTCTCTCTCTCTCTCTCTCCTCTCTCACTCTCTCTTTAAAAAAATAAAATAAAAAATAAATGGACACAGTCTTCAACAGTGAAAGGCACATAGGGAAATATTAAATGGTGTGTCTGAGAAAAGGCGAGGAGGCTACCTATCTCCTAATCACAAAGACTTAATATTACAAATAAATTGATGATATTCTTTTATTGTGTTTCTTTTCCCCCCCCCCCTAGTTAAATGGATTGGTGTAGGTAAATCCAGAGAATCCATGATTCAACTGTTTTAAGGATTCCAGAAACACTCCTTGAGAGAGAGGGGGAAAACTTTCTTAAATATTTCTTTATGACCTGCAAATTCAAGAATAAAGACATTGATGTGAGTTTTAAGCCCTACCATTGTTTCCAGTCTTTTAGGAAGAATGGCTATTGTGGAGATTGACTTTGGCATATTCCAGTGTCGGCTCTCCTGAGCTGGCATAATTGCCGAATCATTTGTTGCTCCTGCTGCTCATGGTGCCACGTTTTCTTTCAGTGTTTAGTAATAGTAAATCCATGTTGTTTGAAATCTAAAGAAGTTACTTTAAATGTAGTTTTTCTTCATTATTGTCATTGTATGTTCTTAGGTTTTACCATGGTAAGAACAATTAATGCAGTTTTGCACAAATATTTTTACATTCTGATCGTTCAATTCTGTCATTGTAATCTTTGCAGTTAGAAAAAAGGATGAAGAGATAGGATTCTGTAAACTTTTGCAATGCTATAAATGCTATAAATTCAGTTTAAATTGTGAACTGTTCATTTTCTGCTGAAACCATTGCAAAGTTGAGCTATTGGCAGGGGGAGGGAGCTTATTCATGGGTCCTTTAATTTGTACAGAATATACAACTTATTTCTCTCTGTAAATTATTTAATACATTGAACATTTAATTAAATATTCAAAGAGAAAACATGTTCCCCCAAAACAACAATCTTAATGTTAAAAAAAAAAGTGGTCATTAAAAGATATGTTGTGATATTTGGTGGGTATTTTTCTTGAGTTTTAGACATTAACTGAAATGTATCTTTCCTTTTTTTTTTTTTTTTACATATCATTATTTTTAAGTCTAGTTGGATTGACTTTTCAACATCGTGCCTACAAATATACGTACAAATGCATCTACAAGTGTCTAAATGAACCCAGATTGTTGGCCATAATTTTGATCATGCCTTCATTTCTCCTTTCTTGAATAAAAAAAGTGTTATTTTGGCAATTAGGCTTAGCATACTGTGTTGTAGATTATCCTTCAATGAACTATAAATGTTTAAATTAGGTGCCACTTTATTTTATTATACCATCAATAGCTGATTAAAAAGAATCAAATATTTCTAGTATGCTTTGTGTATTGTGTTTTTGTTCTCATAATATTTGTATATAGGAAGGAGTTTTATCCCTGTAGAGTGTGGGGAAAAGGAAGGAAGAGATCAAAAACAGAAATTTTGGAAGAATCTAAATGGTTATCTTCGCTATATGTATTTTTATTAATATTTGGTTTGAAAAAAATTTCAAAAGTAGCTCTTGGATGATAAAGAATAATGCAAATGATTATACAGATCAATAATAACATGTAAAAATAATAATGTATAATAAATTGCTTATTCTAGTGGAAATTGAAAGGGCTTTTAAAGTCCACATTATTACAAGCATTGCATCATTGAAACATTTTTAATAAAAGTGCAGAAGCAAATATAAAGAACCCATTTTTCTTCCCAAGTCAGAAGTAGGCTTATTTTATTTTTGACCAAAAAATTCCTATTGATCTTTTTTACTGATTTTTTTTTTTCAGCCAATTTGGGTAATTGTTTTTTTTTTCTAAAGTAAGCTATCTGTTAATTGTTTAAGGCACTAATAACAATTTATTATTGAATACTGTGTGTTTATGCATATGTGCACCTTTGTACCAGATTCTGCTAGGTGTTAGATATGCTATGCAGCAGGGATCATAAAGTATGCCTTCCTGAAATTAATTATAGTGAGAACAACATGTTAAATAAACGTGTATCAATGAATGATATTATATGCCACAGTGGAAAAATATAGGATGCAGTGAATGAACACCTTTAAATGTGGAAAGGGTCAGAGAAAGCGTTAGTGAGTATTTAAACAGATCAGCTAGATTAATAGTCAAAGGGACATAATGTGCAAAGGCCAAGAGGCTGGAAAGAACTTGAACAGTTTGAGCAACTAAACAAAATGAGCAATGTGCTAGTAAAGTAGGTAGCAAATTCAAGGAACACAAGGCTGGATAACCAAAACATGTTTCATATGAAAGAAGAGTACTATAGGTCCAAATGCACAGGAAAAAATGCTGTAACATATACTCCAAATTTTAAAATTCAGTAGAGAAGAACTATATGATAGAATAAGATATTTCAATACTTGACAGGCTATTTAGTATAAATGATATTAATTGATATCAATTAATTAATTATTAATTGATGAATATATTTGAATAGAAATGCAAGAATTTCTAAGATGTATATGAAAAGGTAACATGAGAGAGGAAGTTTTTCCTTCACCAGTTGGTAAATCATCATAAAGCTGATATAATTGAAATATGTAGCATTGTCATGAGAAAGAACAAATACATAGGGGTAAAATGTTTTAAAAGCCTGAGATACAAAAAACTTAGAAGTCTTTCAATATATGCCTTTAATATTCAGTGTCACAAATAAGAAAATGATAAGAAGTAGAAAAATGAGTAAAACGATATAAGATAATCCAGAGGTGGGGTGGTGGTGGAGAATAAGTGGATCAAAACATGAAAAAGGGTCCATTTTTTCCTCTATCAATAGAAAGAAATGAAGACCTCCAGTAAAGGTAACTATTAAGAGCTAGTATTAATGTGTTTTTGTTTATAATTCCACTTTTTCTTTATATAATTTAAAAAGACAAATACATTAAAATTAAAATTTGTTACAGGGTATATGGTATAAAAATATAATTTTTGACAATGACAACAAAAGGCCAGGTTCAGAACTGAATAGGAGAGGAGCAGAGTTGTATGTCATTGAATCTAAGTTGGTATTAAGACCATGATTTCATAAAATTTAGAGTATTTATATGTAATCCCCCAGTAAGAATATAACAAGAAAACATATACCAAAGGAAATGAGTGAATTAAAACAGAATACCACCAAAAAAAAATCAATACAAAAGAAGGCGAAAACGGAAGAGATAAGAAATGAAAAAAGGTATAAGACATACAGGATAACGGGAGGAATTTTTCATTATTTGCAGTTACTGTAAATATAAATGGATTAAATATAATCAAAAGGCAAAGAGTGTTGGAAGGAATTAAAAAACAAAAACAAAAATGTGAACCAACTTACACGCTTCCTACAAACAGTACACTTCATATCCAAAGTTACAAATAGGTTGAGTAAAAGGGATTCCAGGGGCTGGGGTTGTGGCTTAATGGTAGAGCACTTGCCTAGTATGTTCGAGGCCCTGGGTTCGATCCTCGGCACCACATAAAAATAAAGGTATTGTGTCCAACTACAACTAAAACAAAAATTTTTTTTTTAAAGGAGGATTCCCGGTCCCCTTAGGTAAGGACCCTAGTACACCAACAAAAATATACTATTAGTCTTTCTCCTAACCTTTCCCAAAGGGTTCTTGTGGGCTCTTACTATAATGTAATTGTGCCTTGGGGGAAAGAGAAATAATTTATCTTTTGGGAGACTACTAGTTCTGAACTGACATTGAACCCAAGAGATCCAAAACATCACTGTGATTCTCCAGTTACAGTAGGAGCTTATATGGATCAGGGGATCAGCAGTGTTTTCTCTCAAGTGTGGTTCAGAGTGCATTCCTAAACCAATGATGTGGTTGTTCCCCCCTGTGCCCACTAGAACAGCTAATTGAAATAATACTTGGCAGCTTGAAAAACTATATTGGTACCCTGACATGTGGATTGAAGACTATTATGGCGGAAACCAGTAGAACTGCTTCTGCCTGGGAAAATTATAAATCAAAAGCATATTGCATTCTTGGAGAAAGGATTAGTGCCACAGTTGGACTTGAAAGACACCTGAGTAGTGATTCCCACCACAACCACGTTTCCTGATTGGCCTGTGCAGAAGACAGATAGACCTCTGATAATGACAGTGAATTGTCACAAGCTTGATCAGGTGGTTACTCATTTTCAGCTGCTGTACCCAATATCATTTCATTACTTAAATAAATTAACATATCCCTCATTAGATAATATGCAGCCATTGAACCGGGGTGTGGAGGCTTTTTTCCCCATCCCTATTAAGGACCATCAGTTTGCTTTCAGTAGGCAAGACCAACAGTATGCTGTCCTACCTAAGGGGCATATCAACTTTACCCTATGTCATAGTTTAGTTTGCAGGGATTTTAATCACCTTTTCCTTCTGCTAGATATCACACTGATCCAGGACTGGGGATATAGCTTAGTGGTAGAGCACCTGCCTGAGGCCCTGATCAACTCTTGAGCGCTGCAAAACAAAAAGAATCACGCTGGTCTGTTATGTCGATAACATAATGCTGTTCTTCTAATCTGATTAGCCAGAAGTACCAAACCTAAGCTGATTAGCAAGGATTGCCAAACACTCTAGATTTAAATGGTAAGACATTTACATATCAAAGTGAAAAATGAATCTAACAAAAATTTAGAGGCCTTCTACCTCAGTGAAATTTCTAGGCATCTAGTGGTGTGGGGCCTTCACCTTTCAAATTGTTGAATCTGACACCTTCTGCAACCAATGAAGAGGCACAATGCCCAATGGACCTCTTTGGATTTGGGAGGCAACATATTCCTCATTTAGATGTGTTATTCCAGGCCATTTGCCTGAAAAACTGATAGTTTTGAATAGGTCCCAGGATAAGAGAAGGCTCTACAATGGACCAGGCTGCTGTGCAAACTGCTACATGATCCAGCAAATGTGACACTGGTAGGTGATGATCTACCTAGAGCTTTTGGCAGGTCCATATAGGTGAATCACAACACAGGTCTTTAGAATTTTGGAGCCAGGCTTTGCCTTCATCTTCAGATAACTATTGTCCTTTTGTGAGACAGATATTGGCTGCTACTGAACCTCAGTAGAGACTGAACATGACCTTGGGCCACCAGTTACAATGCAACCCAAGCTCTCTATCAAGAACTGTTACCTGATCCTCTAAGCAATAACATGGGGCATGTACAACAATACATTAATGGAAATAGTACATACAGAATTGGGGCCTGTTAGGAATTGTGCCTGTGAAGAGCACAAATAAGTTAAAGTAGTGGCCCAAATGTCTATTGTACCCCTTCTGCTCCGCTACCCTGCCTTCTCTTTCAGCCTGTATCTATGGCCTCATGGGGAATTGCCTAGGATCAGTTGACAGGGAAACACTTGGGCCTAGTTTACAGAAGGTTCTCCATGACATGTGATCACCACCTGAATGTAGACAGCTGTAGTACTACAGCCCTTCTCGGACAACCCTGAAGGACAGTGGTGAAGGGAAACCTCAGTGATTAGAACTTTAGACATCTGGTTATGTTCTTTGCTTAGAAAGAGAAATGGCCAGGCATGCAATTATATACAGATTTATGAGCTGTAGCCAGCGGTTTGGCTAGTTATTGAGGGAGTTGGAAGGAAGACAATTGGAAAATTAATGACAAAAACTTTTGGAAGAGGAGATATGTATACTGATAAATCTTCCTATATGAGCAAAAAATGTGGAGACATTTGTGTTGCATGTGAATGCTCATCAAAAGATGACCTCCTTAGAGGAATGCTTTAATAATAAGTGAATTGGGTGGTCCATTCTTCAGAAACCACTTAGCTTCTTTCCCTTGCAAACTTTTGTCATTGCCCAGAGGGTGTATGAACAAAGCAGCCATTGCGGCAGGGATGGAGGTTATGCATTTTACACATACACTCAGCAACATGGACTTCCACTCACCAAGATCACCCTGACTGGCCACTGCTGGGTGCCCAATCTGCCAGCAGCAAAACCCAACTCTGAACCCCCAATATGGCATAGTTCTTTGGGGTGATCATCAAGCTCCCTGGCAGGTTGATTACAATTGATATATTTCTATAATGGAAGAGGCAGTGTTTTTTCCTGGATCCAGATTTGCCTTTCTAGCATGTAACACTTCTGCCAAATTTACCATCTGTGTACTTACTGAATACCTTATCCATCATCACAGTATTCCACTCAGCATTACTTCTGATCAAGGAACTCAGCATCACAGCAAAAGAAGCATAGCTTTGGGCTTACACTCTTGGAATTCACTGGCATTACCATGTTCTCCCTCATCCTCAAACAACTGTTGTGTTAACACAGTGAAATGACCTTTTGAAAAAATTGATTGAAGTACTAGTTGGGTGGCAAACCTTGTAGGTTTGGGACAAAGTTCTCCAGAAGGCTGCAGATACTCAATCCATGCCTAAAATATGGTTCTAATTCTCTAGTAGCTAGGATTTACAGATTCAGGAGTCAAGGGTTGAAAGTGGGAGTGGGATCACTCATTGTTACACCTAGAGATCCATTACAAAATGTTTGCTTCCTGTTCCCAGGATTTATATTCTGCTGGCCTAGAGGTCTGTATTCTAAAGGGAGGAATACTTCCACCAGGAGACACAATAATTCCATTGAAATGGAAGTTAAGACTGCCACCTGGCCACTTTGGGCTCCTTGTGCCTCTGAGTCAATATGCTATGAAGAGATGGTGTTGGTTGGGGTTGATTGATCTGGATTATCACAGGGGAATTGGATACTGCTCAACAATGGAGGGAAGGAAGAGCGTTAGGAACAATTCTTAGTTTACCCTGCAAGGTCAATGGAAAACTACAGCCACCCATCCAGCACCTAGGTAGTACTACTAATGACCCAGACCCTTCAGGAATGAATATTTGGACTATCCAGCTGAGCAAAGAAACATGACTGAGTTGCTTGCTGAAGGGAAAGGGAATACAGAATGTGTTGTAGAAGGCAGTTATAAATAGCAGTACAACCACATGACCAAATGAGGACTGTAATTGTCATGAGCATATAATTTTTTAATAAATATGATTGTATCTATACTTATGTTAAGCAAAATATCGGTTTTCTTATTCCCTTATGTAGCATAATACAAATACTATGAATATTGGTTAATTTCTCATGATAATTTTAAGTTTCCAGATATCAGAAGAGTAAACTTCATTCAAGGACTTTTTCTCCTCTTCCGTGTGATAAACATTGGGAGTAGTGCATTTTTTTGGTTGTAATACAGGATATAGTAGTCCCACCTTATTCTCAGGAGATGTATTTCAAAACCCCTACTGGATGTCTGAAATCACACATAGAACTAAACCCTATACACAGCATCACAATACTGTGATGGTCAAACTAATAAGCTAGCTGCCACGTGACTGTATACACACATACAGGTATACATAACTTGGATATATTGGATAAAGGAATGATACTCATCCAAGCAGGACCGAGCATGATGGCATGATTTCTCATCAAGCTGCTCAGAATGACATGCAATTTGAAATTTATGAGTTATTTCTAGATTTTCCCATTAATATTTTCTGGCTGAGGTTTACCTTAAGTAACCGAAACCTCGGAAAGCAAAGGTGTTTAAAGGCGGGATTATGTTAGTTTATTATGTTAGTTTATTATGCTACTGGTCTTCATTTGGAGGTTATGGTTTAAGAAGATGTGTATGAGTGCCAAGTTGACAAGGGGTGGGTGGACATGTGATAGTTAATTTTAGTGTGTTGACTGGGCTAGGGAATTCTCAGTCCATTATTTCTGTGTTTTATCTGTGAGAGTATTTCTGGAAGAGATTAGTATTTGAATTAGTAGACTGCGCAAGGAAGATTGCCCTCACCAACATGGGAAGACATCATTGGGTCTGTTGAAGCCTGAATAGAACAAAAAGGGGAATAGAAGGATGAATTTACTCTCTGCTTGAAAGAGGTTCTTTCCTGACCTTTGATAAGAGTGCTTCTAGTTCTTAGCTTCAAAGTTGGACCAGGACTTACATCATTGGGCTTGGATTGGAACCATTCCATCAAATTTTTTTTTTAAATTTTTGTATTTGTAGATGGATAGCATGCCTTTATTTTATTTATTTTTATGTGGTGCTAAGGATCGAACCCAGTGCCTCACAGGTACAAGGCAAGCACTCTGTCACTGAGCTACAGCCCCAGCCCCTCCACCTTCCAGATGAGCTTTATGAGCCTCCAACTTGCGGATGATAGATTGATCATGGGACTTACGTACTTCCATCATCTCATGAGCCATAAATGAATAAATAAAATATTCAGTTTCTCTGGAGAACCCTAACTTAAGCTGTTTTGTTATTTATTTTATGTTCTTTTGTGTCTCCTGAATTCTCTTTCATCTGATGTCATTTCTTTTTAATTGAGTCTTTGTTTTTCTTTTTTTTTAAATTTTTTAGTTGTAGTTGGACACAATACTCTTATTTTATTCATTTATTTTTTATGTGGTGCTGAGGATCGAACCCAGGGTCTCGAACGTGCGAGGCGAGCCCTCTACCGCAGCGAGCACTCTACCGCTGAGCCACAACCCAAGCTCCCTGGGTGTTTGTCTTTCATGTTGCATTATTTTTTCAGATTGCTTAATGATGGCTTGGCTGACAGTGTCAAAGACTAGGCAGTGGAAAGCTATATGGAACTGTTCTTGGAAGAAGTTTATTAACCCTAGGCTTTACTCCAGGATGATTGAGTAGGAAGCCAATTAGTATGCTGGAGAATTCCCTAGTGGTCAGAATGTAAGATTCTTTTCTCTGAGATCATTTCTTTAAAGAAGACCCTCTGGCTTTTTGCCTGTGGAATTGATGCATACTTACACCAAGCTTTCTTCTTGCTGCCATAGGGATGTTAAAACTTGTATACACAGACAGTCTTCTTTTCAAACCCTCCCTGCCTCTTACTGCAGACCTGTGCTTTTCCTGGATTTCTTCATCTAGAGCCCCTTCAGTTGTTTTCCTACTTGGCTATATACTCCAGGTTCTCCCCCCACCCTCAACAATGATATTGAGCAGATGCAATTACTATATGTTCTCATCTAGTCCCACATATTACCATTATAAGATGGTTTGTCTGCATCATCAATGACTGGTATTAGTCATATGACAAGTTGTCTTCTTTTTTTTTCTCTTTCTCTTTCTCTTCTCCCTCCCCTGCTTTCTCCCTCTCCCTCCTCCCTCCCTTTTTTCCTTTTTCTGTGTTGCTAGGGATCAAACCCAGAGCTTACTCAAGCTAGCCAAGTGCTTTGAGCTATGTACCCTTAACCCATGACACATTTTCTTAAGGCTGGATCTTGATTCCCAGTTGTAGGCTGATCAACTTAATCTGAAAAGAATTTGTAACATGTAAATGTTTTAGGCTTAGAGCTGTTGTATACACACTTAAATTAAAAATAGTTCTACCATCAGTTTATTTCAAGAGTCTTCTAAGAATGTTGGAAGTTATTTTGTTCCAAGGCCAGGGTTATTTTAGTTTAAAAGTATCTTTCGAAGTCACTGTTGTCTTCATAACAGTAGAACTCTGGCACTGAATTCAGTGGTCTAGGATTCAGTGAAATGGTGGCTAATTTCTGGTCCCAACCTGGAATTTAAAACAAATTAATGATTTATTATAAGATTATTTCTTAATTTTAACACACTGTTATTTTAGCAATTGTGCATAATAACATAATAATTTATGGCATGTAAGGCAAAGGGCTGTATTTAAAATATGGAAAAAGGGACTTAGTTAGCCAGAAGATATTTCTTTGGCTCAGTCTCCAGTTAAGAAGCCTACTTTTATACCAAAATGTAAATAAAATGAATAAATCACACAAATTTGCATTTTGACAGCCTAATTCTAGACCCCCCCCCCCAAGCCTTTTAGTACTACATTATCTGGGAACCACTTTGTATCGAACCGCTGCTGTTAGCCCAATGCTAAATTCTTTATACATATATCTCAGTTCTAGTAGGTAGATATTATTTTTATCCTTTTTGCAGGTGAGAAAATTGAGGGTCAAAGAACCTAAGGGTCACGCAGCTACTAAAAGCATTTATTTTTAGTTTGGAAGAATGATCTTTAATTATTTGGTACCAGGGTTAGTAATTCAGGGACAACTTTCTTCTGAGGGATGACTCCTCCTCCCAAGCTGTAAGTTCTGAGAACAGCCTGCTCTATATCCTCCAATGTGGCCTGCACATAGTCAGTGCTTAATAAGTGTTTCCTAAGTAAATAAATGATGTGTGTTGAGAAAGAATTTTAATGGAGGAAGATTTTTTAAAGCAATAAACATGACCTATCATACATAGTCTATGTTTATTCTGTTCCTAAACAATTTGCCAAATTAGAAACCTCAGAGAAAGGAACATGAAATGCAAGAGATTACTAATCTACACATGATTTCAGCCCTGAAAAATCTAATCACAGGGCTGGGGGTGTGGCTCAATGGTAGAAGACTTGTCTAGAATGTGCAAGACATGCAGATTGAACCCCATGACTGCAAAAATAAATAAATACAAATAAATAAATAAATAAATGTAAAAAGAATCTAATCACAAAGGCTGGCCTATTGGTGAAGTTCAACAACCCGAGGATTAGATAAACAACTTAATCTTGCTTTCTCTTATTCTGTGAAAAGCCCTTCCCCAAAACTCCTGAAAGAGTTTGTGTCTTGATCTGAATATGTTTGATTCAGTCTCTGCTCTTTTCTCTACCAGTGCTCTGACTGTAATGTTCTTCTCTTAGGCCTCTTATGTACCAACCTTTTGCCTGCCTGTTGTTTATAAAACAGTTTCCATCTAAGTATCTCTCAAATCCATCTCAGTCTTTGTACCGATACAACCCATCACCAGTTGCCTGAATCATTGATTCCCAAACTTGGCTATACAATGGAATTATCTGGAGAGTTTTAAAAGCTATTAATGCTTAGGTCACCCCAACCACCCCCTACTGGGAGATTCTGATTTCAGTAATAGTGGGTATAGTCTGGGCATCTGGATATTTTGAAAACTCTTCAAGTGATATAGCCAAGATTAAGAACCTCAACCAAATCACAACAATTGGTTCTCCATAACCAATCTTTGGCCTACTCCATTCCCTTCCCTACCTCTCCTTTTCTTCTTCATGGTTAGGGTAATCTTTTCAAAATGAAAATTTCATCATTATCTCTATTCTTTTAAAAACTTTTCAACTGTGTCCCATTCTGAGGCTAAAGGCCCCAAACCTGAATATGGCCAGTATTTCTTATTCTGCTGAGGATTGAACCTGTGGCCTTGGATGTGCTAAGCACACACTCATCACTGAGCTATGTCCCCAGATCTCTTTATTTTTTTTAATTCTTCAAACATGTCATGTTGCATCCCAACACAGGGCCTTTGCACAAACTACTCTCTGTGAGTGTGTTTCCCTTCTTGCCTAGTTAGCTTATCCTTCAGCTCTTGGCTCATTTCCCCAGGGAAACCTCCTGTCTACTGTATGCCATTATAGTATCCCATAAACTGCTTCCCAGCATTTATGGAGGGTAGAACCTATGGCTACTTCCATGCTAGTTCTACTAAATCTCCCTGAGTGTAGAAAACTTGTGTCTGTTTTCAGCTCACATTATATTGTGAAAATAGCACACCAACTGACATTCACATAGGCTCTCAAATATTTACTGAAGGAATAAGTATGAATAAATAAAAATGTGCCTAACATCAAATCTGTTACCAGTCCAATCTAATGTCACCTCCACATCTCTGTAGAGTCCATTTATTCCTTTTCATCTTCTCTGCTGCTATGAGCCATCATCATATCTGGTCTAAACCACTAAATAGCTTCCTCAGTGGTCTGCATACCCTCCCTCTTGTCTCTTTCCATTGTCTTAACAGCACCCAGAGTTATCTCTCCAGAATAGAAGGGGTGAGGGAAGAATGCATGCCTAGCACACACAAGGCTTCATCCCCAGGATCATCCTCCCCCAAATTTAAATAATATATCACTCTTCAAAGTCCTTTGATGACTTTCCATCGCTCTTGAAATAAAATTCAATCACCTTATTATTCTAACCCCTAATTCACTACCCACCAAACTACAATGGCCTTCTTTCTGTTCCACAAATCTGCAAGACTTTTCCAGCTTTCAGGATCTGGCTTTTCCTGCTTCCTTTGCCTGAAGTGTTCTTTATATGACTCATTCTTATTTTTCAGGGCTCAGCTAAAATTATGTCGCGTTTTCCCTGACAGCTCTATTTAAAGGAACTTCCTTCAACTGTGCTCATCACCCTGCTAATTTCCCTTATAGCTCTACCAAAATCTATAACTTTAAAAAAAGTGTATCTGGCTATGTCCTGTGTCCTCCAACAGAATGCCAGCTCTCTGGAAGCAGGTGTTCTGTCTATTGTGGTCACTGTATCCCCAGGATAGCACAGCGTCTCGTTTATAATTGGTGCACAATAGTCACACTGTGTTTGCCAGCTTCTGAGGATATCTGTGCCTCTCCCACCCGACCTTAGCGGTGGCTGTATGTGACTAATAGGATAAATCAGAGGTGACAGGGTATGACTTTTGAGCCTAGGTTATAAAAGCCATTGCATTTTGCCACCTGAGTCTTGAATCACTCATTCTAAAGGAAGCTGACTTCCATGCCATCAGCACACTCAAGCAACCCCATGGAGAGGCCCACATGGAAAAGTACTGAGGCCTCCAGCCAACACCCAGCTTGACAATGCTGTCACTAAACCACCTTGGGTTGGATCCTCCAGCCATCAAGCCTTCAGCTGAGACTGCAGCCACACTGACTTCTCACTGAAATCTCGAGAGCCTCAGCCACCATTGCCCACCTGAGCAGTTTTGGAATTCCCAACCCATGGAAACCCCTAAGACATTTTTTAAAAAAATCATCATTCATGTTTTAATCCACAAAGTCTTGGAATGATTTGTTCCTCAGCAATAGACAACTAATATGCATTCAATCACTGACTCAATGAACAGAGCAGTGAATATTTCAATATAAATGACACTGGAGTAAGTCAGGCTTCAAACCTCACTAAGTAGGGGGTATCCAAAGCTGTTCTTCATCTTCTGTTGCCTAGCCTGCACTTTCTAGCACCATATTTTCAATTGTCTACAGACCCCAACTTGATCATATCTGCCTCAAACCACTATTTCTATCAGAGGTACCAATAATCTTGCAGAAACAAGAGGCTGTGGAGTGATCTTTAGTTCCTCTCTTGCACATTCTTTATTGGCACCATCTTTCCTCACTTCCAGTGCTCTGTCATATAAATCCTCACTCCATTTCTACTCAAACCTTCCCAGCTCATTTACAAGCACTGTCTTTGGAGTGTGACATATCTAGGTTTGACCTGAACTGACAACAGTTACTTGCTCTAGTAGGTTGTTTTTTTCTTCTTGGTCCTGGGGATGGAACTCAGGGGCACTCGACCACAAAGCCACATCCCCAGCCCTATTTTGTATTTTATTTGAAGACAGGGTCTCACTGAGTTGTTTTGCATCTTGCCAAGTTGCTGAGACTGGTTTTGAACTCACGATCCTCCTGCCTCAGCCTCCTGAGTTGCTGGGATTACAGGCGTGCACCACCATGCCCAACTTTTAGTAGGTGATTAAGATCTCTAATATACCTACTTCATGGAGACATTTACAGGTAGTGTTAATGATGAGCATACATGAATGTCACTTAGCACAGTTCCAGGCATGAGATATTTTAA
The DNA here is from genome assembly GCF_052094955.1 of Ictidomys tridecemlineatus. NCBI lineage: Eukaryota > Metazoa > Chordata > Mammalia > Rodentia > Sciuridae > Ictidomys > Ictidomys tridecemlineatus. The sequence continues at coordinate 55,160,745 of NC_135486.1, forward strand.
ATCCTAACAACTATCTTAAAGGTAGACTTCGAGTCTCCATTTTACTGAAGAGCAAAAAGGGTCAGAGAAGTTGAATATCTAGCCCAACACCACACAGCTAGAAGGTGCCAGGCCTGCGGCACTATGATGCCTGAATCTTGTCCCCCACTTCACACCATCACACGTGGCACCAGTGCAACAGCTTCTTGGCTGCTCTTCTTGTCTGTAGCACCTGCCTTCTCTACCCTGTCCTGAGCAGAGCTGGGTCACTCGGCTGACTATGACTCTGATTGTCCAAATTTGATTTCCCCTAGGCTTCCAGGGAAAAGTCTTCTCCCTTGCCCTAGTCAGGCCAACATCCTCCCCCAGTCCAACAAATCTCACCACAGCATCCACTGTCCCTGGTGGCCCATCCCAACAGACCCATCACACAGCCCAACTCGGGCCCCATTCATGCATGCTGCATTCCTAGCTGAAACTGGCTGTAGTGAGGCTCCAGTAAACTCATCTTTGGACTTCTACTTCTTTAGTTGGTATTTGGTCATTCTCTAAAAGATTGAGGTCCTCTTCCCTATTGGACTGTAAGGTCCCTGTGGCTGAGATCATTGCCTGGATTTTCTATGTATCTAGCAGAGGACAAGGTACCTAGCAGATGGTAAACATTTAATTGTTCTGCTGAACATTCATTTGGTTTTGTAGATTTGGAAAAAATTAGAAACTGTCTTCTGAAATAAGTGAGGGAGAATACCTTTTGTATCTATCTAATGAGGTTTCCTCCTAGCAGAAGAATTATAACAAGGGTCTAGTTTTTGTTTTTTGTTCTTGGTACCAGGCATTGAACCCAGGGGCACTTGACCACTGAGCCACATCCCCAGCCCCCTTCTCTTTTTTTTTTTTTGTATTTTTATTTAGAGACAGGTTCTCAGTGAGTTGCTTAGTGTCTTGCCTTTGCTGAGGCTGGCTTTGAACTTGTGATCCTCCTGCCTCAGCCTCTGGAGCAGCTGGGATTATAAGTGTGCACCACCATGCCTGGCAAGGGTCCAGTTTTCTCTTGTTTTGGAAATCCACTGGATTCCCTCATGCAGCAGATTTTGCACTTTTACAGTCAGTCTGTAGGGCAGGAGTCCTACGGGCACATCCTGACAACCTCTCCTCTCCACCCCTCCTCACCTCCCAGGCTTCACACTTTGTTCAGCCCTAAGCTATACCCCTAGCCCCCCTACTTTCCTTTACCACAACCTCCTCAAGGGGGCTCTGCCACCCCCACCCCAACCACTCTTCACTCCCTCCCTGCCCCTCCTTCTCTAAATGACCTTCATCTCAGCCCCTATCTTTCTTCTTGGCTCTCACTTCCCTCCCTTCTCAGACTCCAACCTTCTCCTGCTTCCAGAACCCAGCTTTGCCCTGCTTGTAACCTCTTGTCAATCGCTGGCCCTATCCCAGCTTCATCTATTGCCACCTAGTCCCTGTCTCAATTCTCCCAAGACTGGCCTGTCTCTGCCTGGTTCCCACTCCTCCTGATGTTACTGTTGGCTATTCCTTGGGGACCTGGGACCCAGCTGGGGCCATCTCTCTGCCCTTCCAGCTTATTCCAGCTCACTCTTGGAGGAGTGAGGGAAGGCTAAATCCTTTTTATCCCACCATTTCTCATGTGACTCGCTTTAAAGAAAATTGTTAAATAGTAACTCATGCAGGTGACACTTAGCTGTGACAGAAGCACTATAGCTTCACAGTTGGCCACATTTGGGAGTGAAATGCTCTGGGTCCTGAATCCTGCTGATCTCACCTCCTGTCTATGTGGTTTGGGGCTAGTTAATGAATGGTCCCTGCAACTTACTGTAAAATGGGAAGGTAACACCTCAGAGAACTTGCCGTAGGACTAAGTATGTCCTTGACACCATGTAAGAGCCCCCAAAATGTTGGGGTTTGTTCATTTACAAAGTCTTCCAAATGAGATAATTCATTTAACAAACAAAAACCCAAAGCACTAATGACTATGTCAATAATGTTAAGCTGGCATCATTGTACACTCTCAGGATCCCTCTGCCCACCTGCTGAAACAGAGAAATACAGTGAGGGGAGTTGGGAATTTTTGAACCATGCCTCCATATATGTCAAGTAATTGTCATAACATCATGTAAAATAGAGAAAGAAAAAGAAGTTCCCTCAACAATGTGTTTAGGCCCACTCACAATTTGTGGTGGGACAGGGACTCAGGGCTCAGACTGGAGTCTACTTCCTAAGAAGGACACTTGCAGATTTTCATCCCTGAAGTCCCAGATGCAGGGAGCCAGGAAAGGAGGAACCCACGGCACCCTTCTAACTTCTTTTTGCATCCAGACCCTCACATGCATATCCCTGGCCCCAGCCGGGTCCTAAAGGGCTCTCTGAGTCAGCAAGCCCAGGGAATGTGCTGATCTGTGGCCCAGGCAGGGTTAACTCTGTGGTCAAGATCACTTGACCTGACTCACCAATGTCATAAAATGGCAGAGAATAGCTTCTCTGGTAAGTGGTTTCCTTATACCACGAGTCGACAGGCTTCGAACGACTTTTAAAACAAATATATCGAATGAGCGTTTGTTGGTCTAATTGAGGCTGATACGGAGTTTTTCTCTCGGTTGGAATTGCCAAGTCTATGAGTGGTCTAAATGTAAAGAGAAATAGTTGATGAGTACCCACTGGAAGAAAAGAGGTCCATTTTCTCATCAGCCACATCCCACTCCCTGGAAGTGATGTTGGGCCTGCCAAAATTGCAACAGATAGTGCAGGGCTTTCAGTTTCCCTTTAAGCATCCTTCCTTCTCCCCCTCCCCAGTGCAGGTCACAGAAGGGAACCTGCATCAAAACCTCCACTGACTCCGCCCACCCACAGCTGTGTCCTGTGGGCCAGATAGACCCCCCACTCTGCCTTTGCCCATTGTAATTTTTCTATGCATGTTTGGGTCCTTCAAGAAACCAATGAATTCTTTTAGATGGATCAGCACAGTGGTGCATCTTGGTGTTTAATAGGCCTCAAATTAATCACAACCTTCTTGTACCTCTATTATAAACACTCTCCAAAGTCAAAAGTAAACAATAATCAAAATGTAATGGCAAAATACCTTCGAGTACCCTCATGGGAACCTTCATTATCAGTATAGTATTTCAGATATGAATATAAGTATACATTCACCTACAACTTTGGTGATATGTATTAAGACCTTGAAAATAAACTTATATTTTGTCTCAACAATTCTAGCAATTAGGAATGTTAACAAAGACTTAGTTCTAAGAATGCTTACAAAGTGTTTTTATAATGATAGAGAAGAACTTTCAGGTGGAAAAAAAAGGAATCAGCTGAAGGGATAGAGGTGCCAATCACCCTGATCTGACCATCACACATTGTAGACATGTATTGAAATATCACACGGTTCCCATAAACATGTACGACTACTGTCAATTACAAATGAGGATATATTTTTAAAAAGAAAAATAGGGAATTATTTAGTCACTAAGATAGACATATAGAGAGAATGCCATACCACCATGAAAACTAATGCAGTAGAATTATAATTTTGAGATGGAAAACGTCCACAATATATTATTAAATTTAAACAAAGGTTTTGATTTGAGTCATGCATTTTAAATGGATGAGTTGTATGGCATATAAATTACTCCAATAAAGCTATTATCAAAGAAAAAAGGTTCCACAATACCATTCCCAACCCTATCTCGTCCTATTTTGGTGCGGATCTGCATGATTAGCTCTGGGTGATACCATTATTGGTAATTTTCAATTTTTTATTATCAATGTCTTCCTCTTCCTCCTCCTTCTTTTTTATTTTTGAGTATTGAATCCAGAGGTGCTTTACCACTGAGCTACATAGCCAATCTGTTTTATTTTTTATTTTGAGTCAGGATCTTGCTAAATTGCTGAGGCTGGCCTTGAACTTGGAATCCTCCTGTCTCAGCTTCCTGAGACACTGAAATTACAAGTGTGTACCACACAGACAGCTTGCCATCAGTATCTTTTAAATATTCTATTAAATATTTTTTGTGTATGTGTATATGTGTGTGAGTGTGTGTGTGTGTGTGTGTGTGTGTGTGTGTGTGTGTGTGTGTATGATTCTAGGGATTGAACCCTGGTGACTCACTCATGTAGACAAATGCCCTACCATTAAAGTACATGTCTAGCTCTTTTTAAATTTTACTTCGAGACAAGGTCTTGCTAAGTTGCCCAGGCTGGTCTTGAACTTGCAATGCTCCTACCTCAGCCTCTTAAGTAACTGCAATTGTTAGGTGTGCATCATCACTGTGCCAGGCACGCACACACACACACACACACATACACACACACCATATATATAATTTATATGATATATTATAGTATGTATTTATATATGCTAAAAATAAGTGAGGTGTGCTGCTCTAGATGTAAAGTATTAAATGTTGACTGTTATTTTGGAACATCTAAATTCAATCAGGATTGAGTAGGATAGTCTTATATCATTTACTGTGACCACATCATATAAAGAGGTGATCAAAACTACTCAATAAAAATGTTGGGGTTCAGAAGGTGTAGGACAGTGGTAAAACACTTGCCTAGTGTGCATGAGGCCCTGGCTTCCATCCTCAGCATAAAAACAAAAAAATTCATAATCTTTTCCTGGTTGTGTAAAAACTTGATTGCAAGGTGGAAATGGAGTGACGCTGTCTGAAGTTTAAAAAAAGGCAAGAGTAAGAATCTCACCGTGCAGTGGGAAACGTGTTGAATGGGTGAGAGTGATCTGTTGTGGATGGGCCTGGAGAAGCATCAGGAACACCCACCCACCTCTGCTTGTTCTTCTTTCATGCTTAATAGGTATTTGGCCTTGTGAAGTGGGTGCTTTAAGTGGTGGATGGTAGTACTCCTTTTCCTATGGAATGAGTCTCCTGCTGTCCCTGCTGTCAATGAGAACATTAGCTGTCTGGTGTCTGTATCAGTTTCCTGTGGGCTTGGGTTCTGGGTGACCATTGCTGTCAGTCTGGTCACTTCTGTGCCACTGGGGGTTCTGATCCTGGGGACCACCCCCTAGATCTACTCCTGATGAACTTCCAGCTTGCCTCCACCTTTGCCTGGAGTCTTTCTCAAGAACTAGAACATTCTACCTTTTCAAATAACACAACAGCACCCTTCTGACTTTCACTCAAAAGACTGTAATCTAAAAGGCCACGTTGGTGGAGGAAGATATTTGGGGAAGGTAAGCCATTATACAACTATCAGGTGACACCACAATCACAATAACTAGATTTAGATACTTGCTTCAGGCAGCACATTTGCAACAATGGAAGTAAAGCATGGCTCCTGTGCAAAGACTGACCTGCCAATTCATGTAACAGTCCATTCTATTTTATGTTCTATTTTTAGGATTTTTTTTCACCTTGGAACAAAATTGGACATGGATAATAACTTTCTTGTTTTAAAAATCCCCCTCCCCCAAATGCTCCCTCCAAAATGCACCTAAGAATGGTCTTAAGAACCACAGTATTTCCTGTTTTGGTAGCATTTTGTTTAGATTTTTACTTTTTATTCTTATTCTTCACTAGACACTTAATAAACTTATAGATTTACATTTGCATCTTAATTCTGAACTTTGGCAGGCACAAGTCTTGTAAGAGCCAAGTAAAATCAGGTTCTTTTAATAGAGCCATGCCCTGGTAGGACTGATGTTTGGGCATTAGTCAGACGGGATTTGATGGTGGTGGTGTGGTGGTGAGCAGAGTAAGGACATTGTCAGATTGCACAAAGAATAAACTCAGAGGGTGCCCCTGTGCCTTGCACAGCTCTGGCTCTGGGTCCTGTTTCCCTTCTTGTCAGTACCCTAGTAGAGGATGTCGCTGTAATGAGTGGCATGTAATGAGTAGCATTCCCAAGCTACTTGGGGAGCAAAAGCAGAAGGATCTCTTGAGCCCAGCAGTTCAAGGCCATTCTCAGCAACAGAGTGAGTCCCTGTCTCAAAAACAAAACAAAACAATAACAGAAAACAAAAGTACAGTTGACTATAATTATATGAGTTAGAACTAAGAGCCTTGAACTGGGAATGGGAAAATAGGGGTAAATTCAAGTATAACATTTATACTGTGTGACCTCAGGCAAGATGTCACTTCTCTTGCTATTTTTCATTCATCTGATTGGACCAGGATGACCTCAAAGTTACTTCCAGTTTGATCATATAAATATAGACTATATGCTGCTCCAAAGTATGGGTGCCATGGCTCTTTTCTCTCTGCATGGAAAATAATTGGAGTTTGGCTACAGCAAAGTCAACTGGGAGAGGAGAAATCTGTAACATATACTAGATGATGAACTTGGGGTAATAGTAATCATATGTTGAGTGCTTAATGTGTTATGGAATTTTATATCCATTATTTTGTTTAGCAGATTAAGGCAGTTAATACTGAGAAGGAATGAAGATTGCCTAAGATCAAACAGTTCATAAGTTACTCAAATTGCTGCCTTTATAGTTTCCTGCTTCCCTAAGCTGAGAGAGAGAGAGAGAGAGAGAGAGAGAGAGAGAGAGAGAGAGAGAGAGAGAGAGAGATCAAAGTACCTCTGATTTTAGTTTTTTCTTTTTATGAAAACCAGACCTAGAAGGGCAGAAAACATTTAGGTCAAATTTGTAACTTTACTGAGAAAGAAACTGAATCTCAGTAAGTTTCAGTTATTTGGCCAATTGGAAATCCTAAAGACATGGGATTTTAAATAATGATTTAATAAAATTCTTTGTTTATTGTTGATTGTAAAAACAACGTGTGCTCATTAGAAAAAACATTGAAAGCTGGATGTGGTGGCACATGCCTGTTTTCCCAGAGACTTAGGAGGCTGAGGCAGGAGGATCATGAGTTCAAAGCCAGCCTTAGCAATTTTGAGACCCTGTCTCAAAGTGAAAAATAAAAAGCGCTGGAGTGCAGTGCACTGATAAAGTGCCACAAGTAACCTCCTCACTACACACACAAAAATAAAAAAAATAAAAATAAAAGAAATAAAAAAATTTGGAAAATAAAAAGATTAAAAAGTGAAATACAAAATACTATTAATCTTACCACTGATTTTAAAAGACATTATTGGGTCTAGAGAGTGTAGCTCAGTAATAGAGCTCATATTAGCATGAGTGAGGCCTTGGGTTTGATGATCCCCAGTGTACAAAAAAAAAAAAAAGAAAGAAAAGACCTCCCCACCCACTCCCAACAACAACAAAACCCAACTTTCAAAAAAAATTTATTTATTTTAAAGTTGTAGGTGGACACAATATCTTTATTTTACATTTATGTGGTGCTGAGGATTGAACCCAGTGCCTCGAGCATGCTAGGCGAGCGCTCTACCACTGAGTCACAATCCCAGCCCCAAAACCCAACTTTTTTGATAGTTGGTGTATTTCCTTCTAAATCTTTCCTACCATGAAGTAATACTTGTTATTATTGTTACCATTATTAAGATTGGGTCACCCATAAAAATCATTTTAGCTTTGGTGACATTCTTGGAAATTAATGCTTAGGAGGTGTCTCACCTGGGTGTTTTCTTCACACTATCATCATAATGAACTCTTGCCAGTTGCCCATGGTAGTAGCCTTGGACATCCTTTCCTCTGTGAACAATGAAGTGACTATGGAGAAGGAAAAGAGTTGATTTTAAAAAAGCAGTTGTTACAATGAGTTCTTTAAAGGAAGAACATTGGCAGTTATATGATAGAAATACATTTGGATTGGGTCCCCTGTTCCTGGCAACTAAAACCTGCAAAATTTCCTGACAGTGTCTGACATAAGGAACTCCTTCCACCATACCTGAGTTCATGGCACCTGCAGGCCTCCCTTCCCCTCGCCACAACCTCCAGGATCAGTTAAAAAAAAAAGTGCAATTTATTTTCAGGATTCATAAGGAAATACTTCAGATGTCAGGTATTAGGTTCAAAATATTAGGAAAAAGAAAAGGATATATAAAATATGTAGGACAAATGTTGATGATTATAGAAATAAGGAAATAAATGGACTCATTATACTATTTTTTCTACTTTTGATAAATTTGTATATTTTCCTAAGTTAAAAAAAAACAATAAAGGAGCTATAAATAGAGCAGCACTGTGACATCAAAGCATGAGGTGCTCATAAGCCTGGATGAGGGACTCTACCCCACCTGGGGGCACTGGTTGTGAGGAAGTTTTGAAGCATAAACATGAGCTAATGGGGTGAGGGCTGGTGGGGAGTGTGAACATGAGATGATTTTGCCAACCAGAATATAGTGATGCTGCGGTTTGGATGTTAAATGTTCCCCAAAGGTCCATGGATTAAAGGCTTGGGCTCCAGGAGGTGGGGTCCCTAGGTTATGGGAAGTGTAACCTCAAAAGGAAACGTGGAACTCCATCTCTTTCCTTTCACCTCTCTTTTGCTTCCTAGCCATGAGGTAAGCAGTGTGCTGCACTACACACTCCTTTGCCATTACCATCTGGTACACCTACCAGAGGCCCAAAGCAACAGGTCTGCCCCATATTAGACTGGACCCTCCAAAAAAATGAGCTAAAATAATTTTTTTCTTTATAAATTAGTTATCTCAATTGTTTTGTTATAGTAACAGAAAGCTGACTAATACAAGTGGTGTCAGGGAAGACTAGGCTAGAGGGGTCATGGTGCTCAGGTTTATATTCTGTAATGTATCTTATTTTATAATAAATTACATTTCCTTTTATAGTTACAATACTATCTTGATATTTTAAAATTATGTATAGGTACATTATATTATTAATGGATTTTATTTCAAAAATATATCAAGACATTGCAAAATATTTGTTATAAAAAGACAGTGTTGTCCCAATTATTTTTCTAATTGAAATTTCTTCAACCAGTGTGAAGAAAACTTCTTCACCAACTCTTTATTATGCAGAGTTGAATTATAGAAGCAACATTCAAGACAGCATTTTCTTTTTAAATTAAATAATTAATTTATTTTACAATAGAATTCATTTTGACATATTGTACACAAGTGGAGCACAATTTCTCATTCCTCTGGTTGTACATGGTGCAGAGTCACTTCAGTAGTGTAAATATACATGTATATTGGATAATAATGCCTATCTCAATTCTATTGTCCTTCTCATCCCCACGATCCCACCCCTCCCCTTACTCCCCTCTACACAAATCAAAGTTCCTTCATTCTTCCCTATCCCCACCCCCCACCCCTCTAAGAATCAGCATCCACTTATCAGAAAAAACATTCAGCTTTTGGTTTGGGGGGATTGGCTTATTTCACTTAGCATAGTATTCTCTAGTTCCATTCATTTACCTACACATGCCATAATTTCATTCTTCTTTGAGGCTGAGTAATATTCCATTGTGTGTATGTACCACATTTTCTTTATTCATTAATCTTTTGAAGGGCATCTAGGTTGATTCCATAGTTTAACTATTGTAAATTAAGCTACTGTAAACATTGATGTGGCTGTGCCACTGTAGTATGCTGATTTTAAGTCCTTTTGATATAAACCAAGGAATGGGATAGTTGGGTCAAATGGTGGATCCATTCCAAGTTTTCTGAGTGGATACACCAATTTGCAGTCCCATCAGCAATGTATGAATATGCCTTTTCCCCCACATCCTCGCCAACACTTACTGTTGCTTGTATTCTTGATAAATGCCATTATGACTCAAGTTAGATGAAATCTTAGAGTAGTTTTGATCTGCATTTCTCTAATTTCTAGAGATGATGAACATTTTTTTCATGTTTGTTGATCGATTGTATTTCTTCTTCTGTGAAGTGTCTGTTCAGTTCCTTAGTCCATTTGTTGATTGGGTTATTTGTTTAAGTTTTTTGAGTTCTTTATATATCCTGGAGATTAGTGCTCAAGACAGCATTTTCAATACTGAATAAACTTGTTTTCAAAGAAAGTAAGTATTGTGTCTGAAAGTTTGAGAATCACCTGATGTCAAGAGTCTTTGTAATATTTTTTAAAAAGATTAATGATATGGTACAGAAAGATTTTCTCTGATGGCAGTGGTGCTAACAAATTGAGAATGCTTGGCAGTGAAGGCAATCTGGCTGTGACACCTGTCACCCCACTGATTGCCAGGGTTGATCCACCTGATCTGGCTAGCTAAGTGGGTGTTTCCTTCCTCCCTCACTTCTCCATGTGTGTCCCTCTTGAAGCAGTGTACTCAAAGAGGAAGACCTTCCCAGAAGAGGACCCTTCTTCAGTCAAAGGCATTTGAGTAGCTGCATTCCCCTGCTAGAACTTCCAGACAAGCTCTCAAATTTGAGAACACTCTGAATAGAAGTAGAAAGACTATTAGGATATGATGGAATTCTGAACAATGTGGTGGAAATGTATATGGAGATGATGGATTAATAAATGTCAAGAGAGTGACCTTATGTGCTACCACACAAAAATGGTAACGGAGGAAGTGCATTTTTTTAATTACCTAAATTTAGCTATTCCACAATGTATGTGTACTTCACAACATAGTGTGGTACAAGATAACAACACACAGTGTTTTCTGTCAATTAAAAAAAGAGAATAAAGATAAAAAAAAAAGAAATGTGGAAGGAGGGGGAGAGAGAGGACTGGTTGGGGATATTTTAGAGGGTGGGATTAAGGATAAAAGAGAAGTATCTGAGACAAGGAATTGAGAAGAACATTGCCATTTCCCCTGGAGGAGGAATGTAGGAAAGTGTCCATCATTGGGAAAATGTCATTATAGAGTTTGGGATGCCTGGATATGTGGGGTCTTTTTGAACCCTCCACAAATTCTGAGCACTCTGTAGATGCCATGAGAATTCATACAAAAGGAGAGTCAGTTGAAAGTAGCACATGGCTTGCATAAATTAAGCTCACTAAACATATATTGGATGATGCATGCAAGCTATGCCTTAGGTTTAGTCAACATTTACTGAATGAAGATAAGGTACCCTGAGCTCTGCTAGGGTCTGCAAATACAAAGCTAAGAAGCAGTCCTGGTTCTCAAAAATCTTCTTTACATGCTGAAATAGTGACCCAAATGAAAGGCCAATGGGGCATCAAGGAAAAAGAGGTGTCTAGGGTTTGGACAGGAAAATAGGACTGGGAAGATACTCCAGGTGAGGGGAATTATAGAGGCCAAGAGACAGAGTTTGGTATAGAGTAGAGTGTGCAGGAGGGTGTGTTAGTCAGCTTTTCAATACTGTAACAAATACCTGAGATAAATTAACTTAAAAAGAAGAATGGTTTATTTTGGCTCATAGTTTTGGAGGTTTCAGTCCATGATCAGGTGGTTCCATGGCTTTGGGATCTGAGGCAACGTAGCAGATCATGATGGAAACGTAGTGGGAGCAAAGCTGCTCACTTTGTGGTGGGTGGAAGGAAGGAGAGGAAAGAGGAGGGACCAGGGTACAAATATCTCCTTCAAGGTCATTCCCTCAGTGACCTAACCTCCTCCCACTAGACCCCACCTCCTAAATGTTCCAACACCTCTCAGTATGTGTCACAGACTGAGGAACAAGTCATTAACTCTTGGGCCTTTGGGGAACACTGAAGATCCAAGCTATAACAGGGGACCAGAGTGGGCCTGTCAAGTTTGAAGGGCAAGTGCTGAGCAGGGCAGCTGTGTCTGTGTCTTTGTCTATGCAAACAGGACCTCAGGGAGTTCTGATTTTCAGAAAAACCACAGGCTGTCTGGGCCTGCCCAGTGGCTGGGATAATATGACTGAACCCTGAATAGTAAATAACGGCAAGGGATTAAGTCATAGGAGGAAAGAGAAGTTGGCACACAAATAGGGAACAAATGGCATTTCTGAATGCATGGGAGTCGAGACAAAGCTTTCTTAAGTGCTCATCCAAGCAACACCTTGGAGTTTGTGAAGAATCTGCTGAGGTTCCAAAGGGGCACTGTGGTCTCTCACATTCTGCTTTTGCAGTAGGTTGTGTTTTGCCTGTGGGTTCTTTGCTGGCATGCATCAGCAAATGCCAGCGAAATACAGGCTAACGAACTAAGTGCTGCTCCCTAGGAGCAGTGTGTAAAGCTGTTGTGAGAACTGAGAAGCCTCCCCCAGCACCAAGTAACATTCCTACGGTCCCTTGGGTGTGTCTCTTGGTAGGTCTCAGTTGGAGTGGAGAGAGTGGGAAAGTGCGTGTTATGAGGTGGCTACTGGAGGGAGGGCAGGCAGGGTGGAGAGGTGGAGAGATTTGAGAAAGGATGGTACACTTTGCCTCCATCTCTTTGGGTCAGTTTTCCAAGCTGCTCCATATGACTTTCATCTCAAACACAACAGCTACCAATTGATAAATGTAAATACCAGTATTTTGAAGGAAAACTTTTACCTCCTAAGGAGAAATGCTTAGCGGGGGGCAGTACCCAGCCTGTCCTCTAGAGGTTAGATCTGAGGCAAAAATCGATGGATCTAAGTGAGTGCATGAACCAACTTTCCAGACTTGGCTTGGAGCCTTGCCCAGACCAACTCCTATTGACTTGGCTTTCAAGATTTTTGAATTAGCTGTAGAAAGCACTTTCCTTTGCCTAGGGTGGGTGCAGACAGTCCAGCTGAGTCCAATGCCATCGTGTATTATTCATAAGTCCCGACAGCTTGGCTCTTTGAGATGATGTGTTCAGTCCACAGAAGAGCAAACCTATTCCCTGGGAGGGTGACTGTAACTGGAGCAGGATCTGGGTTTAGTCTCAGACAAAATTCAATATGCACAGGCAAGGACAGAGGTGCTCATCCCTCCAGAGGCTGGACCACAGCGTGAGGTTGCCTGAGTCACTGTGACTCTGTAAAGAGAAGTCTTTGCACCTGGGCTGTGCCTCATGCTTTATAAAGCACTTTTACAGAGATGATCTCATGTTAATTCTCACAGTGACCTTGCAAGGTAAATATTATTAACTTTCTGTGTTTTAAGAGTAAAAAGAGGCTCAGGGAGGTTAAGTGAACTTTCTAAATATCACCCTAGTAAATGCCAAAGCCATGAATCAAACTCAGTTCCCTAAACCCCATGTCACACCCAGAGAGTCATCTGTGTGTGTGCACAATGAAAGGATGTTCATCCTTTCATCCAAAAGAGTTTGTCACTATTTCTGTATGAACTTGGTGATTCTCCTACTTACAGATAGACAGCAAGTACTATGATGTAGCAAAAAGAAAGGAAAACCAATAAAGACATAGCAATGTCAGATGGGCTGTTATTCCAATTTAATAAAAAGTACTTATGCAAACTCTAATGTGACTCCAGTATGCTGGGTACTAGGGACACAGTGATGGTAGGTAGACATGTTCTGTTCACCCAATGTTCCCCATCTGGTAATGAAAACCGCATTCAGGCAGCTAACTAATCATAAGAGTATGTTGAGTACTATAACAAGTTGGGAAACTAAGGTTTAGAGGGAATAAGTAATTCAGCTAAGGCCAACCTAATACAGAAAATGGGATTAAAGGCAGGGATTGGGAGACCAGTAGTCTATCCTATTGCCTCCCAGGCTCTACTGGTTTCATACTATCTCTTCAAGGAATGAAGGAGCCTCAGATTTCTCATTATTAAAATAAGCACAATAACTATCATTTCCATTAAAGGTTACATGAGAGTAAATGAGATATTCATACTTGGCGAGTAAAATATTCCATGTTAGGTATTGCTATCTTCCCATGCAGGATGAGCTGATCCAACAGCTGCCTCTGGATATTTTAGAGACTGAGAGACTGCTCCAGTTGAAAAAAATTTTTTTTTTTTGCTAGGTATTGAACCCAGGGCCTCAGCCCATACTCTAATGACTGAGCTACACCCACAACCCAATAAATATTTTAAAAATCCATTTATATATGACACAATGTTGCTATCTTTTATCTTCTGCACCACACTAAATGTAATGCACTTGAAATGATCTTTTCAGGAACATCCTGAACTCCAAAAACCAATGCCACAAACAGCCCTGCCCCTGAATGACAGCTCTCCAGCCCGTGGCTTGGATTGGTCCCAGTTAACAGTTGCATTTAATACTATTCTTTTAATGAGAATCATTTGTGGTCCGAATTACTTGTGAGCCATTTAATATTTATTTTTATTAGGTGACTCTACTGGTTTGCAGTTCGGTTTCTCCTGGTATGGTATAGTCCTCGAGGTTAGGCATTTAAAGATGAGTTGGATGAATGCTATGCAGAAGAGCAGAAGGCCAGGCCCAGGTCCTGCCAGTCACAGGAGACCAAACCACAAATAAAGGACAGAATAGTTTTCTCATTCATTCTTTTTAGTTTATTCAAGAACTGTACACAGAGGGCCTACCATATGTGGCTATCTGCTAAGCAGAGGTAATGATAGTGGATTTCAGACAAAGGTAAGCAAACCCCACATCAGCAGGGCTAATCTGGAGAAGTAGCAAATTGCAGTAAAGTCAAGAAACAATGGTGGAGCCAAACCAGTGGGTATAAGGCCCATCACTGCCAAGTACTATGGGACCTTGGGACAATCACTTACTCACATGATGTTTCAATTTCCTCATCTGGAATTCACAGTTGTTGCAAAAATTATATGAGATAATATGTACTCAGAATAATGTCTGGCACACAATAGGAGCTGTATGAGTATTATCCTTCCAGTAGTGAGAAAGGAAGGAAGTAAAGTAATCGGAAGTTGTGATATCGGCAATAAAGAAAAAGGGTGTGAGGTAGGGGATAACAGAAGTGGAGAGGTAGGCAGAGGAAGAAGGTCTCTTCTAGCCAGAGGGGCCAAGCAATGGCTGTCTGACCAGTTGGCAACACCACTGAGACATGCTGGGTGAAAGGGTCGGGGAAGGGAACAGTCTAGGCAGAAGGAAGATGCTATCTGAAGCCCCCAGGTATGAAAGAAGCATGGCCTCCTGGAGAAGATTGAAGAAGAGATAGGCAGGGGTATTTTCTTGTAGGCCACAGCAATAAGTTTAGATTATATGATAAATGCAGTGGGTTGAGCCATTTTATTCAAGGTAGGGCTGTGATCCAATTAACATTTTATGAAGCTCATTCTGGGGAACAGATTGTTGGAGGGGAAGAGTGGGAGTTGTCATAGATAAGCGGAGAGGCAGTGGTGTTCTGGCCCATGTCAAGGCAGTGAGCTGGAGTCAAACTGCTGAAATTTGGATCTGGAGTGTCTCCCAAAGGCCCATGTGTTCGAAGTTTTGGTATCCAGCTGTGTTTGTCAGCTTTGTTGCTGTGACAAATACCTGGAAAAAACCAACTTAGAGGAGAAAAGATTTATTTTGGCTCATTGTTTTCAGTTTCAGTCCATGGTCGACCGACTCAAAGCAGAAACATCATGATGGAAGGGCATGGCAGAGCAAAGCTTTTCGCCTCATGGCAGCCATGAAGCAGGGAGAGGGTGGGAAGAAGTCAGGGAAGAGAAAAACCCTTTAGGGCATGTCCCAGTGACCTACTTTCTCCAACTGAAATCCCACTCCTAAAGGTTCCACCACCTCTCACTGTCAATGAATCATGAATCCATCAATGGTTAATCCCGAGGATGAGGTCAAAGTCTGATAATCCACTCACTTCCTTAAAATCCCTACCTCTGAACATGGCTATGTTCAATACAGAAGCCTTCAGGAGACATTTCATATCCAAACCATAAAACCAGCTCATAGTGCTATTGGAAGATGGTAGAACTTTTAGGAGGTGGGGCCTCAGTGGAGCAAGTTAGTTCATAGGGATTGTGCCTTTGAAGGGCCCTCTGTCTTCTTCCTGGCCACCATGAGGTGAGTAGCTTTCTCTGCCATATGCTCCAGCCATGATGTATGGTGCTGCCGCAGGCCCAAAGCACAGGGCCAACCAACCTGGACTGAAACCTCTAAGACTGTGAGCTCAAATAAATCTTTCCTCTTTATAAGTTGTATATCTCAGGTGTTCTGTCACAGGGATACAAGGCATTCTGATGAGAGATCTGTCCTCCTGGACATAGAATTGATGTATCTTGCTGAGGGATTGGACCTATAGTTTTTGACAAGGCATAAGGTAGGCATGGACGTGGCCCCCAGTAAGCACTGCAGGAGAAAGGTGGGGCACCAGCTATACCAGGTGCAAGAAGAGATGGAGCTATTGAATCAGCCTCCCCTCTTATGGCTCTGATAATAAGCACAAGTGAGCTGGACACAGTCCAGTGGGCCCCAGGGCTAGCTGCGCTCTGTTCCCCCAAACCTCCAGGCTCCTTCAGACCCAGTGACTGATTTGGCTCCATGAGACACCAAGCATTAGAAACCAACAAAGATTTGTTTCCATTTTCTCCAGGAGACAAGACCACAGCTAAATGGGCCCAACAGGAGACAAAACAGTCTTACCTACCCACAAAAAGACCAAGGACTTGTGGGGAGGGAGGAATCAGGAAATACTAGAACCAGTCCCTGTTCCTCTCTACCCTGTTTCCTCCTCAGGTAGATTTCAGGGACCTGTGCTTTTTCTGAAAAGAGGATTCTTAAGAGAATCCCATTCACCCCTCCTTTGGTAATTTATGAGTTCAAAGGACTTCTCTATTGACCAAACATTCTTAAAATAATTAAACACTAAAGTAAACATAAAGGTTGCTCAAATCCACGACGCCAATGAAGCTGACCTGAAAGTCTCACTGTGTTGCTCCCCCAGAGTCCTGAATTACAAATCTCGGTAGAAGGTGAAAGACAGTGGGGTTAGGATTTACAGATTGTTATCCAATACCTCTCAGCAAGATGAATTCGGCACAATAAAACATGTATAGGGCTTTTTATTCCTGTGCTAGAGATGATCTTGGAGAAGGAGTGAAATTCCTCCTTGGTTTCCATCTGTGCAGTCAGCTCCCATATTGCAGAAGCACAGGGGTGGTTCAATTTACCTCAAGCAGAATAAAAGGCCCCCATCCAAAATTTGGCTCATTCTAACTTTTTAAAAGCCCTTCCCCAGAGAAAAACCAAAATCCTCTTGATCTCTTGGAAATTTGGAGCTACCTATTTACTTGGATTCTGCAGATTGTATGGGATTTTTTTTGAGAGAGAGGATTTTTAATATTTATTTTTCAGTTCTCAGCGGACACAACATCTTTGTTGGTATGTGGTGCTGAAGATCGAACCCCGGTTGCAGGCATACCAGGCGAGCGCACTACCGCTTGAGCCACATCCCCAGCCCCCATTGTATGGGATTTCTTTTTTTTTTTCTTTTCTTTTCTTTTCTTTTTTTTTTTTTTAACCACTTTCCCTAAATCCAAAGAAGATTCCTCTGGCAGCAGTTGTTTTTCAATAAGGGAGCAGCAGGGTGACAGATCCTAATAGCTTTTTATTTTTTGTGGTACTGGGGATTGAACCCAGGACCTCACACATGTTAGGCAAAAGCACTAGGTGCCTGCTGGCCTTGCCTCAGCTCTGGAAGGCTGTGCATCTGTAAGATCATTACCTGGGTGGAATCCCTGGGCGACGGTCAACAAATTCACGTAGTCGTATGGCAGTCATGATGGATAGGAATCTGAAAAAAAAATATATAGAATGAAATTTAATATTGTCAGTTTTACACATTTCCAGGTATAAGCTATTACTAGTGTTTGGATCTGGAATGTTCCCCAAAGACCAATATGTTGAAGGTTTGCCAGCCTTTGGTGCTATTGGGAGGTAATAGAACCTTTAGGACGTAGGTCCTAATGGCAAGAAGTTAGGTCATTGGGTGCCTGCCCTTGTAGGTGTTATTGGAAACATGGCCCCTTCCTCTTTCTCTCTCTGTTTCCTGGCTGCAGTGAGCTAGACAGGCCTCCACTATGCACTCCTGCCATGATGAACTATGCCACTACAGGCCCAAAGCAACAGAGTCAAGTGGCCATGGACTGAAGCCTCTCAAACTATGAGCCAAAATAAACCTTATCCCTTATTAATTGATTATCTCAGGTATTTTGTTATAGTGTTGGAAAGCTGACTAACACAGCTATCTAACACCATAAAGTGCATCTGGAAAGAAAAATTGTAATAACATTGACATAGTAGAAGGTCTATCCATATCCTCTTTTAGGGAAGAAAACAAAAGAAGACTAGTAAAGAAGCAAAAAAGAAGTGGAAAGTATAAGTGAATAAGTACAGGTATGCTTTTCTTTAAAAACAAAAAAACCTGTTCTCGAATGTTAATTGGGCACAGTCTCCTTTCTCACTTCTTAGTGGGCCTTCCTGCTGCACAAGCTTACAAATAAGCACTACCTTTCTGAGAGTCTCTACAACTAAAATTCTGAATGTGAATTTTTGTCCTTCAATCAGATGTGTTTGCGTGGACTTGGGAAAAGAAAATGAGGCAGAGAAAATATCTTGCTGCTTTGACCCATTGGCAAGAAAGGCAATAGTGGTTGGCATTGTAGCTCAGTGGTAAAGTGCTTTCCTAAGCACATGTGAGGCACTGGTTTTGATCCTCAGCACCACATAAAAATAAATAAAATAAAGGTATTTTGTCCATCTACAACTAAAAATAAGTTAAAAAATAAAGGCTATAAAGATATGATGGTTTTCTGCAGCAGAAATCCAGTGTCTAATCTCTAGCTTTGGGGATGTCCAGATACAGTTGCTACAAAGACAGTGACTGAACCGCATTCCACTGTTCAAACACCAGATTCATGGGTGTGCAGAGGGAGCTGTAGTGGTATGGTAGTGGCATTGGGAGTGGATTCTTGAACTTGATTGTTCTATAAGCAGCTTCCTGATTTTTGTGGAATTGTTCTAGAAGATTCTTGGAGGCCCTACCCATCCTTTCCAATGATTTTGCAAACTCTTCATTCTCTATTTTAAGCTCCATTCTATTTCCCATACTGATCTCAGACTTAAACATGTATTGTTTCTTGTCTAACATTTCATATTATGTCTGATTATTTACCAGAGAATAGCTTACCACGAGCACACAATTATAATTAAATATTCACACACACACACACACACACACACACACACACACACAAATCCATAATAGGAAGGGAAACTGGGGAGGAGGACAAAGATATGAGAAAGCCATGCTCTTTATAGAGTATCTTCTGTGCCTTATTTTGCGCTCTATGTATATGTTACATTTTCTATATATGAAGACAGCTGGGCTCTGATTTACATAAATATGGCAACCAGCACAGCAGAAGAACATTGGACTGAGACTCTTGTGGCAGGTCATTTCCTGGCTATGCATATTGATTACAGAACCTCTCCAAGGATTAAATGAGGCAATAATGTGTGTGAGTGTTCTGTAATCTTAAAAGCACCTTTAAGAAAGGAAAATATGAGTTTCTATTTAGAGTGTACATTATGTGTTGAATAGCATGCATTAGCTCCCATTAGCCTCCCAGCAACCTTGCAAAGCAGTGAAACTATTTTACTCACGAGAAAACAGGTACTAAGAAGTAAAGTAGCCTGTACCAATTTACAGGGAAACCAGGATTAGAATCTTTTGGCTCCAGAAACATTAATCTTAACAACTGTGTTATATTTAAACAATCCAGAGCACTGAGACCATCAGCCAAAATAAAAGTAGGACTGTTCAAAAGAAGCTAAGAGAAAAGAAACCAGGAGGAAGGACTAGGGAAAAAAAAAGTGTGTGATGTCTCCCTCTCCTGCTTTTTATAGTCAAAACTTAACTCACTGCCTACCAGCCAGCTAGCTGATTTATTTCACCTCTGAGGATCATTTTCAAGGCAACTTGGAAATTTACAATGACATTACATTCTAACAGAATAGTTGGCTATCCATAGAAGCCTCTTCATTGTATAATGTATTTTTAACCTTTAGCACTGCTGTGATTAGTTTTTTTTAAAAAAAAAAAAAGAAGGAAGAGAGAACAAAAGAAAGTTTGGTTATGCACAATTGAGTTCTTGTGTAATTTGGTACAAATAGAATGCTTTGTGAGGTTTTACTTCATTAGAAGTGATATGCTAGAGAAAATCTAAGATATCTAGGACATCTGTGCTCCAAAGACAGCACTGACATTGCCCTTGATGATACAGGGATTGCTCAGGGCCTAGAAATTCTGAATCAGCACTGTAGGTTGCCATGCTTTGGCCATGCCATGCAGTCAGTTTTGGAGGAACCCATTGACAATTGTTTCTGAGTCTCAGATGAAATTCTCAGAATAATCAGAGACCCTTGTCTGATTGTAGTTATAGATCTGACATTGTTGAGAGACACAGCCGAAGCGCCCAAGCAAACTTCCAGCTGATTGCTCACAGTGGCCCTAGCAAACTTCCAGCTGATTGGCTCACCGCAGCCCCAGCAACCAGCTGATTGGCTCCTCTACGGTGATGCTCATAGGGCTGTTTCCCGGCCCTTTCAGATCTCAGAGCTGCTCATTGGGGGACTCTTTTGGCTCCACCTATGTGACCCAGCCAATCGGCCTCAAGAGCAGGAAGAGATTGGAGGAGGTACTCGCAGGGAGTGCCTGAGTTGGCAGTTGGGCTCTGAGGGAATTCCTGAAGAACTCATGTGGTGGGCGTGTGTGTTCTAAAAATAAAGTTCGTTCCTGCTTGATAAGTGGCTCCTGAATTGTGCCCAGCCAGACTGTGGCATGACATTCTGCATCTCTTAAACACATAAGAAAATGTAGATGGTAATAAGAGGTATCAATACATTTTGTTTTAGTCAATCTTAAAAAAATATAGCCACCAAATCTGAATGTGATTTCTCAAGCATGAACTTGTAGTTAATTTATCAGTGCCATATCCACAGCCTGTTCCACAGCTGTACTCAGAACCGAGAAAAATGTAACTCTCCTGTCCTTTGTTACTGGCAGCAAAGCCAGAGACTGTGCCTGGATCCTGGTTGGCCAGATGCAGCTGCCAGCCCACAAATGAAATAATTAATAATGTAAAAAGAAAATATGTATTTAATGCAGTTTAAGCAAACTGGGGAGAAGTAGCTATTGTCTCTCTGCCAATCTTGTAGAAGCCATTGCAATTTTGAGTAATAAAAGCCAGGAGATGTGCATGTGTGGATTTACTCAGGCTGTGCTTAGCCAGAGCACATGTCAGTTTTGACCTCCTTGGCACCTTTTAGGGCCAGGATTTAGTTTTTAAACTTTCTAGCCTCATCATGAGGAAGTTTGGGAACTCTCTGTTTCACCTGCAAATCTTTACAGCTTTTACTTAGTCACCTTCAAAGATTTTGTGGGGCTGGGAATGTAGCTCAGTAGTAGAGCTGTTGCCTAGCATGTGCAGGGTCCTGTGTTTGATCTCCAGTGCTGCCAAGAAAACTGTTTTGTTTTTTTTCTTAGATGTGCCTCATGTAAAATTCTTCCAGAGCACATGCAAGTTCAAGCTTAACCTTCCATCCCTTACCTTTTATTTGATTTCAAATTAACCCTAAGAAACTGCTGTGGTTTGGATGTAGAATGTTCCCTGAGACCCATGTGTTAGAGACTTGGTCCACAGCTTGGTGGTCCTGGGAGAGGGTAGAGCCTTCAGAGGTGGGGCTTATGGGAGGACTTCAAGTTATTGGGAGCATGTCCCTGAAGGGGATATTTGGGCCCTGAACCCTTCTTCTTCTCTCTTGTTCTTTCTCAGCCAAAGAGTCAAACAATTTTGCTCTGCCATGTGTTCCCACCACAGGCCCAAAGCAGAGCCAGTCATGTACTGGAACCTCCACAAATGTGAGCCAAACTAGATCTTCTCTGTTTATAAGTTGATTATCTCAGGTATTTTTTTATAGTAGTGGAAAGCTGACTAATAGAAACCTTAAAACATTTTTCTTTTTTAAGACATAATAAATTACAAAACATAATATGTCCTGAGAACATAATGTTACTAAAGAACAGTAAAACAATCCATAATTCTACCCAATAATGGCTACTCTCATGCTTTTTATATTCTGTATGTGCATATATATATATACATATCTATATAGTTGAAACCACAGCAGATTTTCTACTTTATATTGTTTTTAATTTAACAATATATAATGAAAAATTTTCCCACATTGCTACAGCATGTTCTTAATTCTAAAATTTAATGTTCTTTTATGCTGTTTGGTGAGTTCATATATCACCTTATTACTTATTATTTATTTGGTGCTAGTTATGGAACCCAGGGCCTCATACATGCTAAGTACCTGCTCAACCACTGACCTATACCCCACCCTCATGATCTTATTTAAAATGAGACCTATCTCTACCCTTACCCCTGGGATTCCTTATTCCTGCTATATGCTTTATTTTTCTCCAAAGCACTTGGGATTTTCTGCCATACTGAATATTTACTTATGTATGTTGTTTTTATTGTCCTGCTACCTTGTTAGAAAGTGAAGTGCAAGGGGGCAAGAAGATGTCATTCCCAGTGCACAGAAATTAAAATTTAATTTTAGAACCTTTTATTTATGCTAGTGTTCAGAAGATGAACTAGGGTCAATAAATTTAAAAATGTACAATGCAACACACTTTCTTAAAGTTTAATGTTTCACATGGTCACTGTGGGAACCAACATATAAGATGTATTTTGTCAACTTTCTCAGCAACTTTTTGGTATTGTATGACATATTATTGATTAAGTAAGATTTCTACAATATAAATAACAGTAAAAAATACTAAAAATCTGCCCATTCACAGCAAAATCTGAGAACAAACTATGAGGAAACTTTCTTAACTTAATAAAGAACATTATAGAAACCTACAGTTAACCTCATACTTAATGGTGAAAGACTGGAATAGTTTCTTTCAAAAAGTGGGAAAAAATAAGAATGTTTACTCTCATCACTCCTATTTAACAAAATGCTGGAATTTCTAGCCATTTAAATAAGGAAAGAAAAGAAAAGAATATAGATGGAAAAGGAAGAAAACTATTTATATTTGCAAATAATGTTGTTGTCTATGCAGAAAATCTCAAGAAACCTAGAGTTAACTCCTGTAATATAGTAAAAATCATTTTTATACTGCACTATGAATAAAAAAAATTACACCCCAAATTTAAAACATAATAGTTTATAATCACTAAAATTGGAATATTGTGTAAAAATGTACAAGGCATGTACAGGATCTGTATGCTGAAAACCACAAAAAGTTAGTGAATTAAATCAAAGAAGACTTGGGGCTGGGGCTATGGCTCAGTGGTATCGCACTTTCCTGGCGTGCGTGAGTCACTGGGTTTGATTCTCAGCACCACATATAAACAAACAAATAAATAAGTTAATGTCAATCAACGACTTATTTTAAAAAAATCAAAGAAGACCTGAGTGATATACTATGTTCATGAATTGGAAGACCAAACAGGGCAAAGAAAACAATTCTCTCAAATTATCAGGTTTATTTTATCAATGTACCAGCAGGATTTAATTTTGCAGACACAGACAAGCTTATCTTATTTATTTGGAAATGCAGGAGAAATAATATAACTAATGCAATTTTGAGAAAGAACAACCACCTTCTAGTAGAAAGGGAGGGGAAAGCACCACCTAACAGACTTTTCACATATGTGATTTCACTCAGTCTTTGCAAAAGTCCTGCAAGTTATTATTCTTAATTTGTGAGAAATGTTAAATTACATGCTTAAAGTCACAACCAGTCCTGTCTGACTATAAAACCTAAGTTGCTTCCACTGCTGTACAACTGACTCATTGATTCAACAAATATTTATTAATAATTTACCTTTTCCTGATAGTGCTACACATTGGCGAGGGTGAGGGGGATTTTTAGCAAGACAAACATGGTTCTGCTGTTATATTGCTTACAGTCTAGTGGAGATGAAGTCACACATTCATCATAGAGTCACATTGGTAAACAAAAAATTAAAGCATATTGTTCTGGCAACTACTCTCTTTGTTCTCCTTATCCTTCTCCTATCTCATTGTCTTGCAAAGTGTTCTCCATCTGAGTAGTGCTTGACACATACTTTGGAATGAATGAATAAATGAAAGAACCAATTAATAAGTCAACTCAGTTACCTGGTCATCTGTTGGTTTTTAAAACTTTTCTTGCATCATAGAGAGCAAGATACTCCATTTCTTTAAAAATAAATCAATACGTCAAGCTTAAACTGTTAAAATGACTCTAAGTTGAGAGGGATAAATATTCATTTTCTAAAATAATTTCTAGGCTTTATATAAAAGTTTGCCATAAAGTTTTTTTTTTTTTTAAGTTGTGAGTGCCTGTCTCTAGAACCTTCAAAATGCTATCAGCTATTTAGTAAGGCAACCACCATGTCAGACGAGAGAGAGGCATAGACAGTAGCAACCATGTCATTGTTACCTGCTTGGGCTGCAGTGGGTAGGGACCTCCTTGTTTTTAATAGCAGTCTTCTGGGGGTAGCAGTTATTTCAGTGCCTCCTCGTATTGGAAAGACTGCAAAGGCATACTGCAGAGTTGTAGGACTTGATCCCTTTACATCATTCAAAGAGTATTGTGATGCACTGTGGGTTAGAAAGTTTTGCTAGGCAATGCCTTTCAGAGCTCACTCAGGCTTATAAAAAGTAGAGATTTTTGGTCTCTATGGGGAGCCTAGCTGCACATTGAAAGAAAGGGCAAACATTATGTAAAGGGAGAAGTCATACAGGCAAATAACCCTAGACTCTTTAATCTCTAAAGCTTTCTATTCTATAAAGATTGTTCCAAGGACCTCACAAGGTCAAGGATCTGGGCAGTGCTGTACTGGTGATTCTGCCTTCCACAAGCGAGAATTGAGGGAGTAGGATTGGCACAAGGACAAAGGAGTCCAGCTCTGCCTGGTCTAAGGCTAGATTAGGCTCCATACTGCTGCTATTAAAGGCATAAAAGGAAGCTTTAATCGTTTAAAAATATAATTTTAACCAATCCATGAAGCATTACAATAGCATTACTATGTAGATCAGCAAATCACAACCTGAGAACAGAAGGGCAAAAGTATTCATTTAGACCAACCTGTATCAAAAACAAAAGCCAAGCAAAAAACCCCTGGAATTCTCTATAATAGGCTGACCTGGAGATATGGGCACCTTTCAATTGAATACAGTTGGCAAGTAAGAAGTTAAATATTTCCATCAGATCCAGATGGCACTTAGGACAGACCAGATCGAGGCTGGGCTCCCACTGGAAGCTTAACCTAGATGAACAGACCCAGAATAATTTAATACCAGAGTCCCAGTGACACGGCATTTTGTTGAGACAGATAAGCTAGGGAACATTTAAATCTAAGAACAGAAGCAACATACTGGTCCACACAAACAGAAATGATAAATTGGTTCTCTTTTTTGAGTAAGCACCCTCAGTGTGCCAGGCACTGTTTCTGCTGTTTGACTCCTACAGTCTCAGGCCCTATGATGACCTTGGGAGGTAAGTATCTCCATTTGGAATAAAGGTCAAGAGAAGCTAAGGACCTTGCCTAACATCATACAACCAGACAGTAATGAACCTAGGCTTTTAATCCAGTTCTGTTTAACACTGAAGCCCAGGATGAATAACATCTCATTAAAATGTTAATTTTTCATTTTAAGAATAATAATTCACATTTTTTAAATAAAGGAAACAAACAAACAAATCCCCCTCTGCTTTGTGAGAAAACACCTGGCAATACAAAAGAAAAATAGATAGAAGAAAAGTTTTAAAATGAACACAAATTTCACTAGTCAGAAATTATCATCGTCAAGAATTAGTGAACCTCAATTCAGGGTCCTGCTAGAAATATAAAAAAATTGACTTTAAGAGTGAGATAGCAAGCTGGTGTGGCTTGTCTGCAATCCCATGACTCGGGAGGCTGTGGCAGGAGGATCACAAGTTCAAACCCAATCCCAGCAACTTAATGAGGCCCTAAGCAACTCAGTGAGACCCTGTCTTTAATAAAATATAAAAAAGGGATAGGTATGTAGCTCAGTGGTAGAGCATGTGCCTCAAGTAAACAGGGTCCTGTTCAATTCTCAGTATCTCAAAAAAACAAAACAATAACAACAAAAGAGTGAGATGATTTTAAAGACAGAAGTGATTTTAGAAAACTGAGATCATACTATACATGTTATATACCCACATGTGTATATAACATAAGGAGATGTTAAATGATTTAAAGTGTTAAATAAAAATCATGACTTACCTACAGAGTATAAAAGATTGTGTGAAATGGTCATCAGAAGTTCCTTGGAACAAGGGGGAGGGGGTGCTGCTTTTGCATGAAGATACTAATTGAGACAAATTTCTTCAAACTTGTGACAAGCTCAATGACAACCATCTCTAATACATAGTTCTCCATTCTCTTGAGCTTTAAAATATCCTCCAAACCTCTTCCTGGATGTTGTAAATGGCAAGCTAATGCTTCTTTAGAAGAATGTTAATGGAATAGTCCTGTAAAATGTGATCATGAGGCTCTCAGACTATCTTTCTACCATATCATCTGTCATTTCACACTCTCAAAAGGCAAAATATGGCCAGGTCATCCTGACCAGCATCCAGGAAAGTAGCCAGGGCTTTTTTTCCTATTCAGAATTTTCAAGTTTGGAAGCATGATCCTTAAGGTACTCTTCCCCAGGATCCACTGACAATCTCTGTTTAGGGATCAGTTTCTCTCCACTGAAATGTCATAGTTCTTCCCTGGTGACATCAGAGAGCTCAGAGACATTCCTTATCTGCACATTCCTTATCTAAATATTTTTTGAAAAATAATGCATGTTCTCATGATTCAGATAATAAAGAAAACATAACTAGGAACATTAAAGTTAATATGAAAATTTTCAATCTGAAAACACTTATAAATATAGTCTGATAGCCTGATGATAACGTTTCAAAACAGATGAGCCCTCTAGCCATAAAGTGCAGGGATCCCTGTAGTGGAGAAGGTGGTGCTCTGCCATGATCCTACTCTTTTTTAAAATCTTTTAAATTTTTATGGTAGTGCTAGTTTTATTGACTAGATGGGAAAGAGGATACAGCCAAAACAAAATACTAAAAAGAGTATCAGGGCTTAACTGGATGAAAGAATATAGGGTATACAGCCAGCAGATGAAACCCATGGCCAGATGATATACTGAAATTTATGAGCCATTAAAGAGTAAAGCCCATAACCGAAATAGAGGAAATATTTTAAAAAATTATTTCTATAAATCATGTTATTTCATTTAATTTATCCCAAATGCACCTTAAGTCTAAATAAGGACTAATGTGTCTATAGGGAATATTTTAAAAATGTGGGGTTTTGTTTTTGTTTTTTTAATTGCAACCTATTTTTTTTTTTTAAATTGCAACCCTAGGGAAAGGAAAACCACCTGGTAGAAACTACTCTGAGGGGCTGGGGATGTGGCTCAAGCGGTAGCGCGCTCCTCTGGCGTGCGAGCGGCCCGGGTTCGATCCTCAGCACCACATACAAAGGAAGATGTTGTGTCCGTGTAGAACTAAGAAAAAATAAATAAATTTTAAAATTCTCTCTCTCTCTCTGTCCCACTCTCTCTTAAAAAAAAAAAAAAAGAAACTACTCTGAATTGTTGGAAAATTTTTCCCAAAATAATCGGTAGCTTCTAGATTCAATCTCATCTCGGTGACAGGAACAACAACAACAAAAAGAAACTACAACCTCCTTTGAAGCATTCTTCGATAGCAAATGAAACTTATTAGCAACTGAAACTGTGCTTGGAAAGAAATATTTACTAAGCCAAAAGCATTTCAGTATTAATTTTTAAAAACCGAAATATATATTTCTGGGCCATGATCCTACTCTTCAGGTCTGAGCTATTTCCACATCTGCTTAGTATATGTTGCTTTTAATAACTCACTGTTTCTCTTGGCCAAAGAACACTGGGTCCACGGTTTATGCTCCCACCTGTAGGTAGTCCACATCCAATGACTTGTCAATATGAAGACACCCAGATCCAGTCCCCTTGCCTGGGTTCAGATCAACTGTGAAAGGTAATCTTAGCTTCAAAGCTCCCTGTGTAATCACCTGACTGAGGAAGACCTTCACTGCATCTCAGTTCAATTTCTCCCTCTACTCAATTTTACTCATTTCCTTTCATTATGGAGATAGTTCCTAAAAACCACCTCTGTTTCTCAGTGAAACTGATTTGAATGACTTTAAAATGAGTTTTAAAATTCCATTCCTCAACGGCAGGCTACCAGGAAGGTCTTCAACACTAGTGAGAGGTAGAATAAGAGCAATTGTGGTTTTATTTTTGTTCATTTGCTTTGCGGTGCTAGGGATCAAACTCAGGACCACACATGCATGCTAGGCAAGTGCTCTACCAGTGGGCTACACTCCCAGTCCTGGAGCAACTGGAAAAGCCTTCTTCTATGTTACAAAAGGACAGAACAGCAGTAGAAGAGAACTGGCAGGAATAGTTGTTCAGGTATTTGAGAGGTTGGAGAAGTAATGAGAGCAATGAACTTGGATGGCTCTCAATAAATCCAAATGAACCTTTGCAGTGAGATAGAGAACATAATCATTAATTCAGGCAAAGTGTGAAAGAAGAGGACCTCCTTTGCAGCATATAGAGAGACTTGTGTTGCCTGGAGGGCAGAAAAAGATGAGGATCATACTTAAATTAATGGTAGTGGAGCCCTGGCAAAGGACTCTGCAGATCTGCCAAGTCAATGTCAAGGCCATGGTTGGGAAAAAAAAAAAAAGCAGTAACCTAAGATTTGGAATGAGGAAAGAGGAGTCAATGCCCCTGAGAGTCTGAAAGCTCAGATTCCCCCCTATTCTCTAGGCCTGCAGATTTGGTCCACTTCCTCTGTGTTTAGGGTTGTTACTCCTTCCTTGTTCAATGGCTTGACAGGGATATCTAGTCCCCTTTGAAACTGGGTTTTCTGCTGTTAAATCGAAATCGTTGTGAGCAGGTTCCATTCATGTTAGAGAACTTTCAGCTCCACGGCAGGCCACACCTTCTACTGTTACTGATGAGTAGCAGCTCTGCCAGGGATTCCTTTCTAGATTCTTGTCTCATGAACTGGAAAGATGAATTCCGTGGACAATGGAGAGTGAGTGGGAAAGAGAATGATTTATTCAGGCTAGAAGAAATGAAACAGGGCTCTTACCATGTGAGGGGGTCCTGATCGTGGGAAGTGCATTAGTCTAGGGGGTCTTGTGGCTGCTGGGTAGGGGCATTGCTCAATAATTATGCTAATCAGCTTTTGGGAAACCGTGAAGGCTGTTGGTTAGGTCTCTGACATTCTGATTGGTTGTGCCCTTTTGGTCCTTGAGTTTGAAATTTTCTGTAACCTTCATTCAGGTCCATCTGGCTTTCCCTTTCCTCCCTTTCTAGGACAAAGGAGTAGACTGGATGTTTAGAATGTTTCTAAAGGGCAATCTATTTCTATGGAGCAGACTGTGCTTTCCACATTACTTAGAGAAGCCTTTTATTCGTGGGGGATCCATTGCCTTAACTGACTGACTTAGATCTATTATTCCACCGATTCGCCTTCATCTGAGCCCCATCTTCTCTCTGGTGATGGAGCAATAATTAGATCACAGAACAACATAAGCTGCAGGAGAAGGGCTGTTAAGAAAGGAAAGAAATTTTGAGTCAAAGTATTATAACCTGAATTCCATCATAAGAAAAGATTAGTAGGTATGAAAAAAATGTTCAACATCTCTAGCAATTAGAGAAATGCAAATTAAAACTACACTGAGATTCCATCTCACTCCAATCAGAATGGCAACAATCAAGAATACAAATAAATATAAATGTTGGCAAGGATGTGGGGGGAAAGGTTCTCTCATACATTGCTGGTGGAACTGCAAATTGGTACAACTCTGGAAAGCAGTATGGAGATTCCTCAGAAAATGTGGAATGGAACCACCATTTAACCCAGTTATCCCACTCCTCAGTATACACCCACAGGACTTAAAACCAGCATATATAGGCTGGAGTTATGGCTCAGTAGTAGAGCACTTGCCTAGCGTGTAGGAGGCGCTAGGTTTCATCTTCAGCACCACGTAAAAAAATAAATAAAAAATAAAGGTATATTAAAAACCCAAGCATATACAGAGGCAGCCACATCAATGTTTATAATAGCTTAATTCACAATATCTTTCTATGGAACAAATTTAGGTGCCCTTCAACAGATGAATAGATAAAGAAAATGTGGGATGGTAGTCACGTTACCCCAATTGGAGTAGGGGCAGAGCAGAGCCGTCGTCCGCACCCAGAACAGGCCCAGTGACCCACCGGCGTGGTAGTCACATCACCCCAATTGGAGTAGGGGCAGAGCAGAGCGGCCGCCCACGCCAGAACAGGCCCAGAGATTCGCCGGTGTGGTAGTCACATCACCCCAATTGGAGTAGGGGCAGAGCAGAGCCAACTCCCGCATCAGGAACAGGCCCAGCGATCCGCTGGCATGGTAGACACGTCACCCCAGTTGGAGTAAGGGCAGAGCAGAGCTGTGGCCCACGCCTGCAAGGTAGGCAGACCTGCGACTGACCGGCAGAACAGACCCAGCGGCCCGTCAGCGTGGTAGACAGATCACCCCAATTGGAGGAGGAGCACAGCCGCTGCCCGCCCTTGCAAGGAAGACTTTTCAACTATACAAGAGCAATATAAATATATAGGGGGAAAATTCAATAACACAACAGTTTCACCAAGCAGAAAGAAACGCGAGCAGTATGAAAAGACAAGGAAAGAAAGGACCACAAGCAATGCAGGTCAACTCAACTTTAGAAGAGGTAATAGCTGCAGCAGATGGAATGTCAGATAAAGAATTCAGGATATACATGCTTCAGATGATCTGGAGTCTCAAGGAAGACATTAGACAGCAAAATCAGACAATGAAAGATCACTTCGACAATGAATTACATAAACAAATCCAAGAAGCAAAAGATCAACTATACAGAGAGATAGAGGTTAAAACAAACAAACAAACAGAAATCCTAGAAATGCAGGAAGCAATAAACCAACTTAAAAACTCAATTGAGAATACTACTAGCAGAGTAGAACACTTAGAAGATAGAACATCAGATAATGAAGACAAAGTATTTCAACTTGAAAAAACATAGACATCTCAGCAAGACTGTTAAGAAACCATGAGCAGAACATCCAAGAAATATGGGATAACATAAAGAGACCAAACTTAAGAGTCATTGGTATACAGGAAGGTATAGAGATCCAAACCAAAGGAATGAGCAATCTATTCAATGAAATAATATGAGAAAACTTCCCAGACTTGAAGAATGAGACAGAATCCCAAATCCTAGAAGCCTACAGGACACCGAATGTGCAAAATCATAAGAGATCCACACCTAGACACATTATAATGAAGATGCCCAATATACAGAATAAGGAGAGAATTTTAAAAGCTACAAGAGAAAGGAAGCAGATTACATTTAGGGGTAAACCAATCAGGATAACAGTTGATCTCTCAACACAGACTCTGAAAGCTAGAAGATCCTGGAATAACATATTTCAAACACTGAAATAAAATGGGTTCCAACCAAGAATTGTGTATCCAGTGAAATTAAGCTTCAGGATGGACGATGAAATTAAAACCTTACACAATAAACAAAAGTTAAAAGAATTTGCAGCTAGAAAACCATCTCTTCAAAACATCCTTGGCAAAATATTACAGGAAGAGGAAATGGAAAATATCAATGAAAACCAACAGCGGGAGGTGGGACAGTAAAGGGGGGAAAGTAATCAAAGAGGAAAACAAATCAGGTTTAGTAACATAAATAAACAAATATGCCTGGAAGAACAAACCATATCTCAATAATAACCCTAAATGTTAATGGCTTAAACTCACCAATTAAGAGACACAGGCTAGTAGAATGGATCACAAAACAAGATCCAGCAATATGCTGCCTTCAGGAGATGCATTTGATAGGAAAAAACATACATAGACTGAAGGTGAAAGGTTGGGAAAAATCATGTCACTCATATGGACTTCAGAAACAAGCAGGAGTGTCCATACTCATATCAAATAAAATAGATTTCAAGCCAAAGTTAATCAAAAGGGATAAAGAGGGACACTACATACTGCTCAAGGGAACCATACACCAACAAGACATAACAATCATAAATATATATGCCCCAAACAATAGTGCAGCTATGTTCATCAAACAAACTCTTCTCAAGTTCAAGAGTCTAATAGACCACCATACAATAATTATGGGAGACTTCAACACACCTCTCTCACCACTGCACAGATCTTCCAAACAAAAGTTGAATAAGGAAACTATAGAACTCAATAACAAAATTAATAACCTAGACTTAATTGATATATATAGAATATACCACCCAACATCAAGCAGTTACACTTTTTTCTCAGCAGCACATGGATCCTTCTCAAAAATAGATCATATATTATGTCACAGGGCAACTCTTAAACAATATAAGAGTAGAGATAATACCATGCATCTTATCTGATCATAATGGAATGAAACTGAAAATCAACGATAAAAGAAGTAAGGAAAAATTATGCATCACTTGGAGAATGAACAATAGGTTACTTAATGATCAATGGGTTATAGAAGACATCAAGGAGGAAATTAAAAAATTCTTAGAGATAAATGAAAACACAGACACAACATATCGGAATCTATGGGACACATTGAAAGCAGTTCTAAGAGGAAAATTCATTGCTTGGAGTTCATTCCTTAAAAAAAGAAAAACCAACAAATAAATGATCTCATACTTCATCTCAAAATCCTAGAAAAAGAAGAGCAAAATAACAGCAAAAGAAGTAGAAGGCAAGAAATAATTAAAGTCAGAGCTGAAATTAATGAAATCGAAACAAAAGAAACAACTGAAAAAATTGACAAAACTAAAAGTTGGTTTTTTGAAAAAATAAATAAAATTGACAGACCCTTACCCATACTAACAAAGAGAAGAAGAGAGAGAACTCAGATTACTAGCATACGGGATGAAAAAGGCAATATCAAAACAGACACTTCAGAAATATAGAAGATAATCAGAAATTATTTTGAATCCCTATTCTCCAATAAAATAGAAGATAGTGAAGGCATCGATAAATTTCTTAAGTCATATGATCCGCCCAGATTGAGTCAGGAGAATATAGACAACCTAAACAGACCAATATCAATGGAGGAAATAGAAGAAACCATCAAAAGACTACCAACTAAGAAAAGCCCAGGACCGGATGGGTATACAGCAGAGTTTTACAAAACCTTTAAAGAGGAACTAATACCAATACTTTTCAAGCTATTTCAGAAAATAGAAAAAGAGGGAGAACTTCCAAATTCATTCTACGAGACCAACATCACCCTGATTCCTAAACCAGTCAAAGACACTTCAAAGAAAGAAAATTACAGACCAATATCTCTAATGAACCTAGATGCAAAAATCCTCAATAAAATTCTGGCAAATTGGTTACAAAAACATATCAAAAAAATTGTGCACCATAATCAAGTAGGATTCATCCCTGGGATGCAAGGCTGGTTCAATATATGGAAATCAATAAACGTTATTCACCACATCAATAGACTTAAAAATAAGACCATATGATCATCTCGATAGATGCCGAAAAAGCATTCAACAAAGTACAGCATCCCTTTATGTTCAAAACTCTAGAAAAACTAGGCATAACAGGAACAAACCTCAATATTGTAAAAGCAATCTATGCTAAGCCTAAGGCTAGCATCATTCTGAATGGAGAAAAATTGAAGGCATTCCCTCTAAAATCTGGAACAAGACAGGGATGCCCTCTCTCACCACTTCTGTTCAACATAGTTCTCGAAACACTGGCCAGAGCAATTAGACAGATGAAAGAAATTAAAGGCATAAAAATAGGAAAAGAAGAACTCAAATTATCACTATTTACAGATGACATGATTCTATACCTAGCAGACCCAAAAGGGTCTACAAAGAAACTATTAGAGCTAATAAATGAATTCAGCCAAGTGGCAGGATATAAAATCAACATGCATAAATCAAAGGCATTCCTGTATATCAGCGACAAATCCTCTGAAATGGAAATGAGGACAACCACTCCATTCACAATATCCTCAAAAAAATAAATAAAATACCTGGGAATCAACCTAACAAAAGAGGTGAAAGACTTATACAATGAAAACTACAGAACCCTAAAGAGAGAAATAGAAGAAGATCTTAGAAGATGGAAAAATATACCCTGTTCATGGATAGGCAGAACTAACATTATCAAAATGGCGATATTACCAAAAGTTCTCTATAGGTTTAATGCAATACCAATCAAAATCCCAACGGCATTTCTTGTAGAAATAGAGAAAGCAATCATGAAATTCATATGGAAAAATAAAAGACCCAGAATAGCAAAAGCAATTCTAAGCAGGAAGTGTGAATCAGGCAGCGATACCAGATTTCAAACTATATTACAGAGCAATAGTAACAAAAACAGCATGGTACTGGTACCAAAACAGGCAGGTGGACCAATGGTAAAGAATAGAGGACACAGAAACCAATCCACAAAACTACAACTATCTTATATTTGATAAAGGGGCTAAAAGCATGCAATGGAGGAAGGATAGCATCTTCAACAAATGGTGCCGGGAAAACTGGAAATCCATATGCAACAAAATGAAACTGAATCCCTTTCTCTCACCATGCACAAAAGTTAACTCAAAATGGATCAAGGAGCTTGATATCAAATCAGAGACACAGCGTCTGATAGAAGAAAAAGTTGGCTACGATCTACATACTGTGGGGTCGGGCTCCAAATTCCTCAATAGGACACCCATAGCACAAGAGTTAATAACTAGAATCAACAAATGGGACTTACTTAAACTAAAAAGTTTTTTCTCAGCAAAAGAAACAATAAGAGAGGTAAATAGGGAGCCTACCTCCTGGGAACAAATCTTTACTCCTCACACTTCAGATAGAGCCCTAATATCCAAAGTATACAAAGAACTCAAAAAATTAGACAATAAGATAACAAATAACCCAATCAACAAATGGGCCAAGGACCTGAACAGACACTTCTCAGAGGAGGACATACAATCAATCAACAAGTACATGAAAAAATGCTCACCATCTCTAGCAGTCAGAGAAATGCAAATCAAAACCACCCTAAGATACCATCTCACTCCAGTAAGATTGGCAGTCAAACAACAACAAGTGCTGGCGAGGATGTGGGGAAAAGGGTACACTTGCACATTGCTGGTGGGACTACAAATTGGGGTGGCCAATTTGGAAAGCAGTATGGAGATTTCTTGGAAAGCTGGGAATGGAACCACCATTTGACCCAGCTATTCCCCTTCTCGGTCTATTCCCTAAAGACCTAAAAAGAGCATACTACAGGGACACTGCTACATCGATGTTCATAGCAGCACAATTCACAATAGCAAGACTGTGGAACCAACCTAGATGCCCTTCAATAGACGAATGGATAAAAATAATGTGGCATTTATACACAATGGAGTATTACTCTGCATTAAAAAATGACAAAATCATAGAATTTGCAGGGAAATGGATGGCATTAGAGTAGATTATGCTAAGTGAAGCTTGCCAATCCCTAAAAAACAAATGCCAAATGTCTTCTTTGATATAAGGAGAGTAACTAAAAACAGAGTAGGGACAAAGAGCATGAGAAGAAGATTAACATTCAACAGGGATGAGAGGTGGGAGGGAAAGGGAGAGAGAAGGAAAATTGCATGGAAATGGAAGGAGACCCTCAGGGGTATACAAAATTACATACAAGAGGAAGAGAGGGGAAAGGGAAAAACAACAAGGGGGAGAAATGAATTACAGTAGAGGGGGTCGCGAGAGAAGATGGGAGGGGAGGGGAGGGGATGGGGGATAGTAGAGGATAGGAAAGGCAGCAGAATACAGCAGACACTAGTATGGCAATATGTAAATCAATGGATGTGTAACCCATGTGATTCTGCCATCTGTATATGGGGTAAAAATGGGAGTTCATAACCCACTTGAATCAAAGTGTGAAATATGATATATCAAGAACTATGTAATGTTTTGAACAACCAACAACAAAAATTTAAAAATAAATAAATAAATATAGAAAAAAATGTAAAAAAAGAAAATGTGATATATGTACACAATGGAATATTACTTATCCTTAAAGAAGAATGAAATTATGACATTTGCCAGAAAATCGATGGGTTTAGAGACTATTTTTTTTTGTAGTGGGGATTGAACCCAGGGGTGTTTAACAAATGAGCCACATCCCCAGCCCTTTTTGTTTAATTTGGGGACAGGGTCTCAATAAGTTGCTTAGGGCTTCACTTAGTTGCTAAGACTGGCTTTAAACTTGTGATCCTTCTGCCTCAGCTTCCCAAGTCGCTGGGATGACAGGAGTGTGCCACCATATCTGGCTGGAGACTATTAGGCTAAGCAAAATAAGCCAATCTCAGAAAACCAAAGGTTGGATGTTCTCTCTGATATGTGGATGCTAACAAGCAACAAGGGTAGGAAGGAGGGGAAGAATGGAA
Source organism: Ictidomys tridecemlineatus (assembly GCF_052094955.1). Classification (NCBI taxonomy): domain Eukaryota; kingdom Metazoa; phylum Chordata; class Mammalia; order Rodentia; family Sciuridae; genus Ictidomys; species Ictidomys tridecemlineatus. The sequence goes on from NC_135486.1 coordinate 55,196,935, forward strand.
CTTCCGTACATTAGACAAAGGGGAATGAAGGGAATGGAGGAGGGGACAGGAATAGGAAAGACAGTGGAATGATTCTGACATAATTTTCCTACATATATATGTAAATAAACCATAGTGAATCTCCACATCATGTACAACCACAAGACTGGGATCCTACTTAGAATAAGATGAACCCCATGGTTGCATAAATATGTGAAAGTATATTCTACTATTAAGTATAACTAAAAAGAACATATAAACAAGAAAATATTAGAAAAATTCAAATATTTTACAACATAACTGGCCTGAACTTTAAAAATAGTAAAATTAAGAAAGATAAGACAAAGCAAAGAAGATAAGGGAATTCTGAGAAACTCTCCTAGATTAAAAGAGACTGAAGAATTATGAGAAAAGAGAGCAATAGGTGAACTTGGATGGGGTCTTGACCCAGAATGAAAATGCATTCTTCAGCAGCAGAATATAGAAGTGACGGATCTTCTCTCAGTTGAGTGTATCACCTATTCTCAGATCATGGTTCAGTTGCTCCCCAAGAATTTGCATCATGTAAGATTATATACCATTGCTGGGCTGCCCACAACCAATAACAGATTAGTATGGGGATCCAAAAGTGCATCCTTGGTACCGGAGGGGTAGCTCAGTGTTAGAGCACGTGCTTATCATGCACAAGACCCAGGGCTCCACCCCCAACGCCATGAAAGAAATATTAAAAATTAAAAATAAAAAGTGCAGCCTTCTTTCCCAAATTTGGGATTTCTCTGGAGTTCCATTCTTGCTTTGGAGCCCTCATGGGATTGGCTGAACCATTCCTTGCAAATGACTCACAATTCTACTTATACCTTCACCCAATCCTGTTTCCTTCCCTTTCTCACATGTGTTGCTACATGGCCAAATCCCAGTAGACCACCTCCAATTTCCATCTCAGTGTGTTTTTCAGGGAGTATAATCCAAGAGACCAACCCTAAGGCCAAGAACTCTCTCTTCACAAGAACCACAATCCTTGCATTCGCTGTCTCCAGTCAAATGTTGTAATGTTGCTGTTGTTAGACACACTTCCATCAAATAACCTTTACAATGGTGATTTGTAAATCCAGCTCTGAAAATGTTTATGATCTTTCCCCTTCCCTGCTTTGCTAAATATACAAGCTCAGCTCATTATAAAAGTGAGGCAGAAATGTATAAATTAATCTATTCTAAATCCTTGAAATACGACCGACTCTCCCTCATCCCATATTGAAAGTTAAAATGAAAAAGATGGCTATTTGGGGCTGGGAATGTAGCTCAGTGGTAAAGCACATGCTCAGCATGCAGAAAGCTGTGGGTTCCATTCCCAGCAACACCTGCACATGCATGCACGTGTACACACACACACACACACACACACACACACACACACACTAGAACTCTTTCCCAGTTATGACCAAATTATTTCTCTAATTCCAACCCTTACATACCTTCCTAGGAGGGCATTCCTATTCCTTCAACCTCATGTTCAATGAAGGCAGCTGCCACCTCTTTCTGCATGACCCTAGAGTGCTAGGACTTGGTTTACAGAATGGATCTCAGGGTGAAACTGTTACTATCTCTTCCTTCCTCATTTCCTCTTGCCACCTAAGCCAGGCAGCCCCAATGCAGCTTGACTCCCAAATGTTGCAATGTTTACACTAGAGCATGTCACATTGTGTATGTCTAGAGTGGGGGAGGGGATGAGAGAGATGGTGACTAAGGAGAAGGCTTTTGGTGGGAGGGTGGAGGGACCAAGAACAAATTTCTTCCTAGTGATTTAAACATTATTTTCAAGTTTCTGGTGTCCTGAAATCTTCACTAAAAATCTAAATTTATCAGAACTATCTAATATAATACTTTTAATGACATTTAAATTTTTTTCTTTTTATCTGGCAAATAATACATAGTGTTTCAGGAGGACCTGCCAGGTTCTCATGACTATACTGGCCAGAAGGGAAAATACAGGAAAGACTAAGGTAACCACAGAACAAGACTAGGAGGCAAACACAGGCCGAAGCTGGGAGTGTAGCTTAGTAGCGGAGGGCTTTGAGCACAAGGCTGTGGGTTTATTCCCCAGAATAAAAACAACAACTAAAACAAAAACAAACAAACAAACAAAACCCATAGGCCAAAATTGCAGTTTTGTACCTTGGTTACAAAACAGGGCAATAAAACCTACCACAAAAGGGCTCATTCACATTAGGATTCTGAGGGATAACGCCTGTGACTGCACTTTGGTTGGTTTGCAAATGTTCATTATAATTATCGAGGACAGAGATGAACCTCAAAACCTATTCAGACTAGGATGCCTCACTCTGACTCATGGACATGGATGCCTCACTCTGACTCATGGACATGAATCTGACCTTCAGGACAGCTGTATCTTACATACTCTCCCCAAACATTTTATATAAAAGATTTCAGGGCTGGGGTTTTGGCTCAGTGGTAGAGCACTTGCCTAGCATGTATGAGGCACTGGGTTCAAACCTAAGCACCACATACAAATAAATAAACAAAATAAAAGCATTGTGTCCATGTGCAACAAAAAAAAAAATTTTAAGAAAAAAAAAAAAAAAAAAAAGATTTCAAACTTACAGAAAGTTTGAAAGAACAGGACAGTGAACATCTGTGTACCTTTCATCTAGCTTCACCAGTCTTTTTCATGTCATGTAAGTTTGTGTGTGTGCCGGGGATCAAACCCAACGTCTCCTGCATGCACTGTAACACTGAGCTACATTCCTAGCCCCTCATATTATTTAATTTTTTTCCTGAACCTTTTGAAACTAGACATCATGGCAGTTAATCCTAAGTATTTTAGCATGTGTTTCCTAAGGATTCAGGCATTTTCTATTAAGCCCAGTATGTCAACCTAGAGTACATCTCATATACAGTTCAAATTTGAATTTTCCCAATTGATCCAAATCTTATCTTCTTTTTCCTTCCTTCCCTTCCCTTCCCTCCCTCCCTCACTTTCTTCCCCCACTTCCTTCCTCTCTTTCTCCCTTTCTGGTCTATTCAAGTCCCCTCATTCTTTTGTTTGCTTTTCATGATGATGACTTCTTTTGGAAGTCCACATGAGTCATTTTGGAGAAAGTCTCACAGTGATGTTGTTTTTCTCATTTCCTATACTAAGTAACCATTTTTGGCTTGGTTACTTGCCAAAATGGGATGTTGTGGTATATGGTGTACTTTTTTAAGACCTACCCCAAGACCTTGGATAAAGTTCTCTTGGCTCTAAGTTTTCAAAATAAATTGTTATTAACTTGATGAAATATTAATTTCTCAGAGGACTACTTCTTCGAGTAGACAATAGCATTGAAGAAAGGATGAAAATTACTGAGCCTTAGTAGGGCAGGTACTGAGCAGGTCTTGGGGCCCTGAAAGCAGGGGTTCATGGTTCCCTGAATACACATTAATGTTACTGGGCTTCTAGGACAGCCTGTGCAGCAAGGTCAGGTTCACAGAGTCTGGACAAAGCCACTGAGAAAATAATATCAGGCAGCCACCCCAGCTGCTTTCTATTTAAGCGATGAAGACAATTTACTATTTTAGGAGGCTTATACACAGAGGTGTTAGCTTGCTTTATTTGTTTGATACTGCCAAAGTCAAGAGGCAGGAAAGTCTCTGAAGAACCCCAAAACAATAGAACGCCTCCTAAGTCACAAAATCACTTTATGCATCTCATTAGCGTCTCTCTGCCTGCTGATTACTTAAATCACAGACATCCCAAGCCATAAATTTTGAGAATCCCCTGAGGATCTTCCTCCTTCAATCCTTGCCTCTAGTAGCTAAATAAGGAATTTTAATTTCACCTCTTAATAGTCTCACTGGGCTGTTCCCAATTCACTCTCTCCTTTATTGCCTCTTGCTTTCATGGGTGCAAAAGACTGTGGGCTGAGATTGTTGGTTACTCCACCCCCATGTCCCCAACACATGCATTTCCCATTTCTTCTCTGTGAACACAACCCCAATTTCGTTTAGGTTGCAATGGGCCCCAGGCCTGCTGGATGACTGCAGCTGATCTCAGCCACGCATGGCCATGCCCTTCCTTGTCCCTGTAGGCTCACTTCTCTGCCTTTCCTTGCATCTCACTCAGAGCCGCCTTGTGACTTGACGAAGGGATATAAGGGAAATCTGCTAGGGAGTTGCTGAGGAATATTTTCCTTGCTGACATAGGAGACATTTTTTCCACCCACTGCTTCTTTTCTTCCTGATTGACAACACAATGTCTGGAGCCTAGCAACCGCTGGGCAAGGAAGGTCGTGCCATTACTTGTGCTGTTTCCTTGGTCTGGAACTCTCCCCACCCTCATCCGCCTGACTCATGTTTGTTCATTCTTTTGTCTATGGAGCCTCCCCTCCTGCTAGATTTTGGATCTTGAAAGTCCTCCAAAGGCTCATGTGAGGGCTGTGATGTTATGGGGAGGTAGTGCCCAATAGGAAGAAATTTGGTCACTGGGGATGTGCCCTCAAAAGGCATATTGTGACTCCAGCTCCCTTTTCTCTCTCTCTTTCTCTGCTTCTTGACTGTCATTGTTATGGTCTTGGAGATCAGGATCAGATCTTGCCCCGCTCCTGACTCCCCTAGAAGAATAAATGCCTGAGAAATACCAAGGCAAGCAGAGAAAGCAAGTTTTGTTTAAGAGAGGGACAGAGATAAGAAGCAGCAGACTTCTCCAGAGAGAAGGGTGTCCAGAGCTGGGTGTCCATGGAAGTGGGAGTATCTTGCTCTTTTACAGACCCCAGAAGCCCCCTTTGAATCCCTGCTTTCTTCTCCATGTAGGGGATAATTGCTTGTGTCCAGGAAGCGCAATCCCTTGGAGGTTAGCTGTTAGCAACCCATTTCCTTTCTTTGATAACCAGCCCTCTTTTCTCAACCCCTATCATTCAGTACCTACACCGACTGCCAGGCCTTAGCTCCCTGCCTCAGTTCGTTGAGGAAGGTGGTTTCTTGTTCCCTTAGGCCAGGCAGGGCTGCAAGCAGGTTGCTTTTGAGCAAAGAAAGCATGTGGGGAGTCAGTATACTGGGCTCATTTTATAGAATTATTCTCTTAACTTTGTGTTCCCACCATCCTCATCTATTTGTCCCCTTATACCATGAGGTGAGTAACTGCCTTTACTACATATTCTCTACCATGATTACTACCTCACTACAGGCCCCAAAGTGACAGGGCCAACAAACCATGCACTGAAACCTTTGAAAATGTGAGTCAAAATAGACCTTTCTTCCTTTTTATTATCTCAGGTATCTGCCTGACTCTGTGCTTCTTTCTCCTGCAGTAGTGGTCACTATGCGCTGTCTACCTGTGCGTCTGCCCAGTTACACCTGATGTTTTTAAGGCCAGAAAGTATATCTTCTCTTCTTTGTGAGAAGCAGCATAAGTTAGTTAAGAGCAAGAACTCAGAGTTAAGGACCACAAAGCCCTAGGTTCAAAGTCCTGCTGTGCAACTGTACTGATTCCATTGGTCATTCCTCACTCTGTTAACGATTTGGATATAAGATGTCCCCCAAAGCTCCTGTTAATGCAGGAATATTCAAGGTAAAATGATTAGTTACGAGAGGTTTAACCTAATCAGGGCATCATAGTTTGAGTAACTGCAGGCAGGAGGGCGTGGCTGGAGGAGGTGGGTTCCAGTGGGCTCACTCTGAAAGGGTTGTTCTTCTGTGACTCCTTCCTTCCCCTTTCTCTCTGCTTCCTGACCCTGTCATGGGCTGAGCATCTTTTCTCTGCCATGCCCTTCCCCCATGGTGTGCTGCCTCACCTTGGGCCCAGAGCAATGGAGTTGGTGGCTGTCTGTGGACTGAGGCTTCTGAAATCAAAAGTATTTAGGTCATACCAAAGCAAAAGCTGACAAAAACAGTCTCAAAGCCCCAACTTTCTCATTTGAAAAATGATTGTTATCTATATCAGAGAATTATTATAGGAAATGCAGAATCAATGGCTTAGCAGAATGCCTGGTACAGGGTGACATCTCATTAGGCATGAATTACTATTATTATTTATCCCTGGCACCTGCACAAAATCAATCACTTACTGGTTGGTTGAGTTCTGATTCCTAATTCAGCTCAGAACTCCTGACTCCAAGTCCAAGTGCTCTTTACTGGACTGAAGTTTAGGAGTTAAAGAAGCATATGTTGTCCTGCCAGCCAAGGGCCACCTGTGCTGCTTTGCTAGCTGGATAGTGACATTTGCATATGGCCTATGGCACTTGACCCATTTGTCACTTCCTTATGTGGCTCCTTAGGATCTGAATAAAATTGTCTCAAACTCACAATGCCAATAAACAATAAATCCAAAGCCTTCCCCAAATTTAAACAAATTGGGGGTTGGGGAGGCAGCAGGAGTGTGATTATATTTTTATGTCATTTTTTACTTTATATTCCACTTTCAAAACCAATTATGGGTGTTATTGAGACTGCAGTTTGTCCTCAAATATCCATTCTGTCTTTATAGAACTCTTGATTTTTAACTGAGCACAGGATTGACTCAAATAAAGCCTTTTCATTTGTTCAAGAAAAAAGAATATAAAGAGAGTACAGATAATGCACTATGATTTACCTTCAGTCTCTTGGGAAGGTAAAATTGTGGGAAAGTTTTACTTTTGAGCAAGGAACCTGATTTAGCACAGATTCTAGGCTCTGAGGAATTAGGTTCACAGGAGGCAAAATGCAATAGGTTCTTAGAAATTAAGAATATTTTTTTGCCTTTTTAGAATAATCAGTGTTTGTGTATTGCTGGGTTGCCGACGAAGCCCCAGGCTGGCTGGAAGCTGAGCGGTTGGAAGCTGAGCAGTCGGAAGCTGGGATGATGGCTCCCAGCAGCTTCTGTCTGCTCAAGTGAGCATCATAGTACTCAATGAAGACTGCACGAGCATAAGTAGGCTGGGTAACTAGGTTTTCATATTTGTCACATCTAAGTGTTCCTATTGAGAAACTGATGTGACTCCATTTTTGAGAAATCAGCTTCTACCTAAGGCCTGTCCTAAGGAAGGGGGCATGATCCTTGTCCTGGAAAAACCCACAGAGCACTCCTCAACACATATCCACCCTGCTGAGTTGTTTGTCTGTAAATAACAGGAGAGATCTGTGGTGCCAGGTGTCCCTGACTCAGGCTAGGTGAAGACCCATAGCAACCCCCTAGCAACCACCAATCAGCATGAGACAGGGAAATACCTGGGATGTCAGATGACCCCCCAGGAGTTTATGGTGGTTGATAACATGTTGGGAAACCATGTAGTTCAGCATGTACACTCCTCATGGCCTAAACCATGTAGTTCAGCATGTACACTCCTCATGGCCTAAACCAATCAGTTCAAAGGAATCCCCCTCTTGTACTAACCAATCACCCCTACCCAACTTGTTCCTGCCAGTGAATGTGCTAATCAATGTTAAGAGCTGTTGTTTGATTTTCCCGTGGTATGGAATGATTTGCAGTGTGATGTTGTGACGCATAGAGTATCCCCCCAAAACCTATAAAATCTCACTGGACAAAGGACCGGGACTCACTCCCTGGGATCCCTGCATCGGGAACGGTTGTGAGTCCAGGCTCGAGCTTGCAATAAAGACTCTTGTGTGATTGCATCGGATTCGGCTCCTGGAGGTCTATTGGGGTCCCACGAATCTGGCATTACACTATGTATTTAAGTATGACCAAGAACATGCAACTGGGTGCTTTACGCTGTCTCCAGGAGGCATGGTCTTCTCCTTTGTGTTGGGTGGACATAGTATGGCCATATCCACCCAACACAAGAGATGGAAGCCATATGTGTAGGACAGTAAAATAGTAAGTTTGAAGAAGGTTGGATCCCTGATGATTGTGGAACCACCAAACCAAGTCTTGACTGTTTAGATGAAAGAGCAGTAAGCCTCTCTTGTGTTTAAGCCTATTTTTGCAGAGCCAAACTCATGTATGTTTTGAGCAGGAAAAGATCCACGGATCTTAAAGGCAGTCCCGTTTTTAGGCAGGATTTTTCTACCTACCCACTCCCCCACCACCTCACACATTTGTTCATTGAAAGAAATGTGGGGTTTGTTTGTTTGTTTGTTTTTTAAGAGAGAGAGAGAGAGAATGAGAATTTTTTAATATTTAATTTTTAGTTTTCAGCAGACACAACATCTTTGTTTGTATGTGGTGCTGAGGTTCGAACCCGGGCCGCATGCATGCCAGGCGAGCGCGCTACCACTGGAGCCACATCCCCAGCCCTGAAAGAAATGTTAATTATTTTACACAAGTAGTTCCTTCACTTTGTGCTTATGAAAGAATAAGATAAATAGTTTAAAAAAAAAAAAAGAGTGGCACTAAGGAAAGGGGAGATGTCGTTGTCACTGACATCTTTTCTTTTAGTTCCCAAGTCTCATGTGCCCTTTTGGAAGCAGAATGGACTAAATAGCATGATTCCACAACACACCAGTGTTTAGTCGTGATTTAGTGCTGATCATAACCTTGATAGGATATGAGTACATATACCATTGTAGTGTGGAAAAGTTTGTTTTTCTTCTCTCTCTCTCTCTCTCTTTTTTTTTTTTTTGTCCCCAGAACCCTATAGGATAGTAGGCACATGCTAATATTTCTCACCTCCTGGAGGAATGGGAAACTAGATCCAGTTTTTCGTATGATGTTTTCTTGGATCCTGGACTCCTTGATATGGTGTCATTGGAATGTATAAGGTCCTAGATACATGCCTGAAGCCGGGACCTGGAATGTGGACTGCCGTAATCCACATAAATTTAAGCTTATAGGAACTAGAGCAATGTAAAAATATTATTTAAGTCAGTTCTAGAACAAAATTCATACTTGCTATATAACTTCCATCTATTGAGATTTGCCACAAGCCTAATGTGTTGTTTAAATACGTTGTAGGGTTATTTTTCTGAGTTGTCACAATGTTAGGAGGAAGGTAATGCAGAATCCAGTTTGTAACAGAAGCAACTGAGGCCTGGAATTATTCGATATCTGACCCATAGGTACACAATCAGTCAAGGTCAAGGTAAGCTCTTGTCATAATTTGGATAAGTGTCCCCCAAAGACCCATGTGGTAAAGGCTAGGTCCTCAGCTTGGCACTACTGGGAGGCAGTAGAAACTTTAAGAAGGGAGGCCTGGGGAGAGGTCTTAGGTCATTTGGGCGTGCCCGTGAAGGGAACAGAGGGACTGTGGTCTCTTCCTCTGTCTTTTACATCCTGGACAGAAGACGAGAGCTTTCCTTCAATACATGCTCCTCTCATGATGTGCTGCCTCACCACAGGTCTAAAACCAATGGGGCTAACTGACCGTGGACAGAAACTTCCAAAACAGCAAGCCAAAATAAACCTTTCCAGGCTGGGGATGTGGCTCAAGCGGTAACACGCTCACCTGGCATGGGGGGTCTGGGTTCATCCTCAGCACCACATAAAAATAAAATAAAGATGTTGTGTCCACCGAAAAAACTGAAAAATAAATATTAAAAAATTCTCTCTCTCTTTAAAATAAAATAAAATAAACCTTTCCTCTTTGTTAGTTGCTTATCTCAGTTATTTTGTTACAATAAGAGAAAGGTGATTCACATAGCTCTGAATTCACTTCCTGGTGACTCCAGAGCCTCTGGAGTCTTTGACACTAGTGGGACTATACGGTGGGTCAGGAGACCTGGATTGAAGTCCTGACTTTTCAGGACGTAGCTCCCTGACTTTGAATGTGTTCAATTTCTCAGTGCTTCTGTTTCCTCCTTTGACATCATCCTGTCCTCCTATGCCCATTAGCAGGAGGAAATCATCCCCCACAACTCAAGCATCCTGCTCCTGTGGTTTCCTGTCGCGTAGGTTCATGCGATGACTGATGACTGTGGGAGAAAACTCCTGGGAGGATTTCATCCGGCAGTGGAAGAGTCAATGCTGAGAGAAGAGACTGCAGGTAAATCATCAACACCCCACCCCTGGCCGAGGGGAGGGGGGGGGTGTTCCCCTCCCATTCTGTCTCTGCTGGCCTGCAGCCCTTTGTCCCAGAAGTGGGTGACTCAGCACTTGCAGGGGAGAGTTTAACAGAGACTGAAGTTGCCAGAGGAAACCAAACAATTCTTATTTACCAAACTGTCAAAATCCTATCATTGCAATTAAGGAGATAGGCAATTAACTGTGTCTTAATTACAGCAGCTGCCACTTCTTCTGAATGCTGTAATTTACAGAGAGAATGGGAGGAGACTTTAAATTAATGTGTGTCTTTAAACAACAGAAAACATTGATGGGGCCTGAAGAAAATCGTCAGTGGTGGTCGCAGGGGCCCCTCCTGAGAGGAGGCATTGTTGTGAGCTGGGCGTACAGAACAGCTATGATTTTCCATTGCTTTTGTTGCCTAATGACTGCATTTGTAATAAGTGTCAGAGTGACATTATTATATCCTATTTTGTAGACAATGCAATTTACTGATTTCAATAGCAACATCATCTGTGAAACCCTCTGCAAGTGTCATCTCAGTTTTGTTTTGTTGTTCTTTTTTTTTTTTTTTTTTTTAACTCAGCTTTAAAACAAAGAGTTTTCAACAGTGAGTCCAGGCTCATGGACCAAGAAACAAGCTTGTAATCTGAGGATTTTTAAAGGGGTGATTAGATTTGCTTCTGTACCACCACCCAGTGAGGTAGGTTTTATCATCTCACTTTACACTAGAGGAAACCAAGGCTCAGAAAAACTTTTTCAGACTTGCAGAAGAAGCTAAGTTAATTTGGGCCAAGTTAATTTTTGGTGTGACCCAGAGTTTACTTTTTCTCTAAATGCTGGATAAAAATGTGCCTGGGGTTGTAGCTCAGTGGTGGAGCACTTCCTTTGCATGTGTGGGGCCTTGGGTTCCATCCTCAGCACCACATAAAAATAAATATATAAAAATAAAGGTATTGTGTCTGTCTACAACTAAAAAAAAAATATTTTAAAGATGTGAAATGTAAATGAAGGACCCTTAACAGGGGAGAGGACACAGTCATGGCAAATCCAGGATGTGCAGCATTCAGAAGTCACTGAGCAGGAGCTGGGGTGTGGAGCTTAGTGTGTACAAGGCCCTGAGTGTGATTCCCAACATTCCCTAAAACAGTCACTGAGTGGCAGAGAAGGTGATTGGCAGGTAAAGGCCCAGATTCAGTTGTGATTCGGAGCTGTGCTTCAGGCCTTGGGAGGCTCCAAGGTGATAACAAAGCTCTCAAGACTAAGACTAAGTAGGCTTCAAACCTTCCTCCTCCCCTTCTGCTTCCCAGCCAGGTGAACTTGAGAAATGTCCTTGACGTTTCTGAGCTTCAGTAGCACCAATGTCCTCCATCTTCATCATTATATTGGGAGACTGTATCAACCTTGTACAACTACTATAAAGATATAAAGGGATGACACACAGCCCATGGCCTGGAATAACAACTGGTGCATTAAAGGCACTTGGCAAATATTAGAGCATACCCTTCTCTTCCCTGGAAAGTAATTGGGCAGAGCCTCAGATCTAGGAGGCGTGGGAGGCACTGGGGCGGCGGGGTGGGGGTGGAGGTGGGGGGCGATTACCATAAAAAAAGAAAGTCCAGGAGTTTTTGAAAAGAACTAAAGCACATGTTAAGAGAGGGACACTTAAGAACAAGATGATGCCTCGTAATCATCACCAGGGACCACACTAGTGCTGGACAACCAGGACCAAAGACTTCATGGGGAGACCCTGAAAGTGGAGTTGGAGACTGTCAGAGGCCTCCTGGACAGCATGAATATTAAAAACTGTTCATGAGACTAAATGACTCATCTATGGGGCGAGGAGGGATGCTGAGCTGTAGGGCAGGGTGGCTCCAGGATCCAGGACACTGGCAATGTGGCTCCAGGGTTGACTTTGTCTTGGCAAGCTCTTGGCAAGTCCTTGGACTCACTGTCTTGGCAGCCTGCAGAGATATTGCAATGGTTTTGATGAGAGCAGTAAATGAGAGGTGCAGCTCTGTGCTTGCAAGTCCCTACTTGGTCTAGTTCGTTTGAAACTTTGATCTTTCTTTTGAAAAGATATTAATCTTCAATATGATACATTAATGCAGAGATAAAGTTACATGAAACTAAAATTTATGCCTGTAAATATCTTCACATAAGAGTTTGATCCAACTGAGAGTTATTTGGTGACCTGTGTTATAAAGACAGATTTGGGCCCTGCTTTGGACCCTGTCTTAGTCTGTTTTATGCTAGTATAATAGAATACTTGAGACAGGGTAATTTATATTATAAAAAACAAAACCAGAAATTTATCTCACATAGTTCTGGAGGTTAGGAATTCCAAGATCAAGGTGATGGTATCAAGGTGATGGAAGATTACTGTGTCCTCACATGGCAAAAGATGGAAGGGCAAAAAAGGGACAAACTCCCTCTGTTTAGTCATTTTATATGGCCCATTCATAAGGGTGGAGTGTCATGATTCAGCTGCCTTCCAACGTGGCCACATCTCCCAACACTGTTGTATTGAGATTAAATTTACTCATGAATCTCAGCAGGAACAATAGCAGGCACTAATGTGTATGCCTTCCCTTGTCCTCTTGTTCACTCCTCCATTGACCAACATCAGTGGGAAGGAAGGAAGAAACAGATGTCAGGCACCTGGCTTTAATGTGATCTCAGCTTTGAGTGATCTTTGGGGGAGCAAACATTTAGTGTCTTCATTTATGACCAACTTAATTGTGGGGGCTCCACCTGTCTAATGACTGGCAGCCGAGTGCCCGTCAGGAAATGTGATGCAGGGCACTCTCTCAGAGAGTTGCTAGTAGTTTCCCCAAAGAGGAAACAGAAGACCAAACAGCACAAGGGGGTGATGGTACAGAGGATGGAAGACAGAAACAGGAAAATAGGGTGATTATACAAGTGCTCCCCAGTATCTTAAAATAATTGTCTCTTATTCATCATTTGCAGAAAGAAAACCATAAATTCAGGGAAGGCAGACCCTACATCTTGTACACTCCTTATACCAAGATAAAGCACAGAAACAGCAAATGTTTCTACAGGCTGCAGTTACTTGTACTTAACATTGGACAGTCAGGGTATCTGTCCATTATTCTTCCATTGAGTTGTATTAAGAAAAGCCCCCTTGCCCATAGAATCACAGAAAGTAGAGGTGGATATAATGAGGACACCATGTGGTTAAATGAGAAAATTGTGTTAGTCAGTTTTTCCATCACTGTAACAAAATACCTGAGCCAATCATCTTGTAAAGAGAGGCTTATTTTGGCTCAGAGTTTCAGATGTTTTAGTCACAGTTGATTGGCCCCATGGCTTTTGGGTCTGTGGTAAGGCAACCCATTGTAGCAGGGAATGGATGGCAAAATCATTCACCTCATGATTGAGATGCCATGTACACATGTCATGTACACATGACATGTACACATGTCAGATCATAGACGGAAAGTTTTTACAGAGCCAAAAGACCTTTGGTCTTCTACTTTTTCATATTGTATATGAAAGTCAGTGATAGCTGTCAAGGCTCTGTCTGAGATGTTTTATAAAATAAATTGATAAGTTTCTTGGGACAGGAAAACCATTTTTACCTACTGTGAGCAAAAGAGCTAGAAAGAGACAGAGAGGAAAGAGAAGATAGTTGGAAAAAAATTAAGGAATCATTTTTTATTATAATAATTGATGTATTACTTGTACAAATTAATGGGGTTCACTGTGATATTTTTCATACATGCATATACTGTGAATTGATCATGTCTACCCACCCTTCTACTTTTTCTTCTCTACCCCTCTATCCTGATTTAAGGAATCTTTGAAATGGGGTCAGAAAACTCACTTGAGGAACCAGGCAGATGTGCATAACTGAGTGGAAGTTGTCAGTGACTAGAACAAGGATATGCTTCAGGGATTGGAGTTCATTTAACCCCACAAAAGGGGTCAGCTGCTCCACTCTAAACTATTGGTACTTTGTTAGTCAGCTTTTAATTGATACAACCAAAATACTGACATCAACAACTTAGGGGACTAAAGATTTCTTTTAACTTAGGGTTTCAGAGGATTCAGTCCATGGTTGGCTGGTTCCAAGGCAGAAACATCATGGTGGACAGAGGTGGCAGAGGAAATCTGCTACTCATGGCAGGTGAGAAGCAGAGAGAGGGAAAGAAAAGGAGAGGAAGGGACCAGGGACAGATAGGGTTCCCCAGGGCACGCCTCCTGATACCCACTTCCTCCATCCACATCCCACCTGCCTAAAGTTACCACCCAGTAGTAAAGTATTAATCCATCAAAATGATTAATCCATCAAAATGATTAATCCACCAGCGAGGTTCTAGACCTCACAGTCCAACCATTTCACCTCTTAACTCTACCACATGAGCTTTGATAGGGGGTGGGGAGCTGGTGGATTATGGGGACACATTCCAGATCCAAACCCTAAAAAATGCTTTTGTGGAAAAATGAGGCCAGTGTCACCAGGACTTTCTATTTTTCAAGAAAAAACATATTTGTGAAGGGAACTTTTTTGACCTCTAGTACAATGAGTAAGCTGATCAGAGCGTACAGTTAAATTTATACAATCAGCCATCAGTGTTCAACCCTGTAACTTAAAAAATTTAAAAACTATTCAAATGCATCAAAGAGAAACAAATTGCTCCCTCCTCCTCTTCTTTAATCACATTCTGTTTTTCTAATGTTTTACTTGCTGTAAAATCAGTTCCCAGGTCAATTACTGAGTGATAAAATTAAAAATTTTGATTTAGAAGTAAAACTCTATAAGTAGAATTCCTTCCAGGTGGTATGTTAAGTAGGCCCCCAACATCTGAAGACATGAGGCTTCAATATCAAGGAAAGCCCACCTGGCTGAGACTTGTGTACATGTGGGCAACCCTGTCCATTCCTGCTATTTTCTTCTAGGACTCCTACACTGTCTCTTTGGCAATGACAGAATACCCAGGATAATCCTGCCCTTTCCACAGATGAGGACCCTCAGCCGGTTCATAACCATCTCTCTACCTCTGCATGCAGCACTCCCAGCTGATTACCAGGACTTCCAGGACTGGTTTGTGGTGGAAGTTGTCTTGGTACCCTGGGAGAGGTAACTGTAGAGAACAGGTGTGGTCCTCATCAGTCAAGCAGAGAAATGGGACTGTCCTGGGACTTCAAGCATTTAAATAGACACAGAGAGATAACTGACTCTTTATTTGTGAAGCTAAAAATGCCTTATCTTAAAAATACATTTTAGCTGCAGTTGTCAAAATTAGGAAAATGCACTGTGGAAATTACTTGCTCATGGTCTCTCCCCTAAGCGATAGATACTTGGAGACAGCTGATCCTGTTAACTGACTTGAAACTTTCCTTTTAACCTCTTTTTGTGCATCTTTTGCTGTCTGTAGGACCAAACATGTATGGTCTTCAATCAGCTGGCTACTGTATCATCTACTCCATCTTCCCATAGTCACCATATTACACACACACCAGACTATTTGCAGTTCTCTGAACACAGTGTACAGTTTAAGTGCCTTTATTTCATCAACTTAAGGTGCCCTTTCTTTCACTTTTCAGTTGTTAAGTTTTCTTCATTCACTTATGCAAATAATTATTAAGTATTGGGAATAGAATTATGAATAAAACATGGACCTTGGCTTCAAGGAATTTAGAATCTAAAAAGGTAGGTAGGCAGCAATAAAAGAGAATAAAATCATGGCATTTGCAGGTAAATGGATGGCACTGGAGAAGATAATGCAAAGTGAAGTTAGCCAATCCCCCCCAAAACAAGTGCTGAATGTTTTTTCTGATATAAGGAGGCTGACTCATAGTGGGATAGGGAGGGGGAGCATGGGAGGAATAGATGAATTCTAGATAGGGCAGAGGGGTGGGAGGGAAAGGCAGGGGGCAAGGGTTAGCAAGGATGGTGGAATGTGATAGACATCATCATCCAAAGTACATGTATGAAGACACAAATTGGTGTCAACATACTTTGTATATAATCAGAGATATGAAAAATTGTGCTGTATATGTGTAGTAAGAATTGTAATGCATTCCACTGTCATTTATTTTTTTAAATCAATAAAAAAAATAAAAAGGGAGATAGGCACATGAGTAAGTTCTCTCTGCCTGGTTTACCCATAGTATTTCTGTCCTCTCGAAAGCTTTCAGTGACCGGTAAAGGTTGGATCACATGTCATAATTGTCATGGTAGATACCTGATTTTCTAGTCTTTCTTTCCCCATTAGTCAGTATGTGTTTTGAAAATGTAAACTTTCTTATTCACTATAGGAAAGCACAGGGAACTAGCATGGCAAATAGAAAGTTGAGTTACTTGAGGCCTGAAAGTCAGGAAGTGTGTCCCAGAGAATGCCTGGTAGTTAGGATCTGGAAAATCCACCATGTGTTAAAGGCTTAACCCCAACTTATATTTTGATGTGGTAGAACATTTAAGAGATGGGAAATATTCAGGTCATTGGGGGTTGGATAACTTCCCAGCTATCATGAGGTGAACAACTTGTTCCATCATGTGCTCCCCACCATAAAGTGCTGCTTTGCCACAGGCCCAAAAGCACTGGGCAAACCAGCCCTGGATTGAAACCTCTAAAACTCTCAGTCAAAATGACCCTTTTCTCTCTATAAGTTGATTTTCTCAGGCAATACAGTAATGGAAAGTTAATATCCCTGGGATCCGAAAAATGACCATAAGTAAGAATAGTCAACTCTGCATTTAAATGCAATAACTAACACTCCATTAAGTGATTCTCCATGCAGAAAACAATGGCAAAACCTGGGCATAAAAACAACAAAACTAAACAAAAATTCTCCAACTACCAGAAAGTACTGAAGA
Source organism: Ictidomys tridecemlineatus (assembly GCF_052094955.1). Taxonomy (NCBI): domain Eukaryota; kingdom Metazoa; phylum Chordata; class Mammalia; order Rodentia; family Sciuridae; genus Ictidomys; species Ictidomys tridecemlineatus. The sequence goes on from NC_135486.1 coordinate 55,213,686, forward strand.
GAGAGAGTAACAGAAGCAGTCAGACTCTGGTGAATAGGGTAGACAAGTTAACTGAGAGCAGGCTAGGAGCAGAGTTTAGGAAATCAAAAGAATTGAAAGAACAGCTACCAGAAAATATTATCTGCTAAATAGAGTGGGATAGGAGTGGAGAATCCTGGAAAGGCTCTCTGGAAAAGCCATAGAGAGGTTCTGCTAAATCAGTCTATTTATATCTCTGACTGACTGCTGAAGCAGGAATGAATGGAACAATCTCAAAATAGCTCAGTTAGAGCCAAAGATATAAAGGGAGACCAGAGCTGCTACCCAAAGACTAAGTTTGCAATTGAAGGCAGCCAAGAATAGAATAAATAAGACAAAGGAAATAATACTCATCAGAGGAAAATAAGAAGTAAAATCCAGAATCTCTACAACTTAACATTCATAATGCCCAAGATACAATCAATCAAGTCATGCCCTGATATAAAAAAAATTTGGGCAGTTCAGGAGGCTGAGTCAGGAGTATCTCAAGTATAAAGCCAGCCTTAGCTAGACCCTGTCTCAAAATAACAACAACAAAAAGGTGGTGGTTGCGGGGAGGAGGGTAGGCTGGGGATGTAGCTTAGTGGCTAAGTGTCCCTGGGTTAAATCCCTAATACAAAAAAAAAAAAAAAGTCAAATGAAATAGACAAGGATTTTGAAATTCCATTATAACTATCACATAAATGAAACAAGCAACATGTTTTAATGAACAAAAATTTTTAGTAGAAAAAACAGAAATCTCAGCAAAAATATAGAAACAATGAAGAACAAGATGGAAAATCTAAACTGAAATATAAAATTTCTGATTTAAAAATTCACTGAATAAATTTATTATCAAAATGGACAAGACAAAGGAAAGAGTAAATGAACATGAAGATAGAAAATAGAAATAATCCAAAATATAAAACAGGAAGATTTAAAAATAAATAAGCAAACAGACAGATCCTTGGGGATCCATTAAATGATCCAAAATAGATGTAATGGGAATATCAGAAAGAAAGGAAAAAAATAGGGAAAAATTTTTAAAGAAATAACAGCTGAGATTCCCCAAATTTTGTGAAAGATACAAATTTGCAACTACAAGATTCAAAACAAATATAACTTCCCCCCACCCCCACAAAACTAATAGACACAAAGAAGCCCAAACCAAGCCACAGCCTAAACTGTTGAAAGCCAAAGATAAGAGCAAATTTTCAAAGACACAAAAGAAAAATGATATTTGATGCAGAGAAATGATTTGATTAATATCAGATTTCTCATAAAAAAAACTCTGAGGGCTAAAATAAAGTGGACCTATGCCATTAAAATGCTGAAATAAAAAATTTGGACCCAGAATGTATCCAGCAAAAATATTCTTCAAAAACCAAAGTGAAATAGAGGTTTAAAATAATAATAACAGAGATTTCATCACCAATAGACATTTTCTACAAGAAATTCTTTAACTTAATGGGAAATAATACCAGAGAAAAATGTGGATCCTTAGGAATGAAAGAGGAACCTTGGAAAGGTAAATACTTGGAAAATGCAAAAAGCAAATAAATGAAAATCCTATTTTTCTTTTTGCCTTTTCCTCTAAATTTGCTTATAAATTATATGCCTGATAACAGCAAGAAACATATTGTCTTGTGGGATTTAAAATCTATATACAGCTCTCAGTTGCAATCTCAGTTGCAACATGCTATGCAGACTGAGGAAGGCCTGGAAACTTTGTAACCAGGTGAGCCAGGGCCAGGACTCTGTCAGCAAACCTGGGAAGCCTACCAGAGGCTGGGGTAATGCTGATGGTGTGCATCACCACAGAATCAGTTTTGACAAATACCACCTAATGAGGCATTACCATTTAAGGAGGAACCGGAGTTTGCTTAACTGTCAATCTTGAGAAATTACAGACATTGGTCAATGAATATGAAACAGAGAGCTCCTGAGTTGCTTCATGCTGAGAAGAAAAAAACCCAAAAAAACATCCCTGACCTGAGCTGTACTCTGGCTAGTGCATCCTAGCTAAATCTACATACATCTACCACCTGGCTTTTGTTTCTTTAAATTATGACGACTTCTGTAGGACCCACAGAGAAACAATCTAGCTGCTTCTTCCCAGTTTGATCAAACTGCATAAAATTCATTTTTCCTTTTCACATGGTTTGCTTATTTCTTACATGGGTGGGTGGCCAATCCAGCTAGATGGGATCCAGGCTTGGCTTCCAGTAACAAGGAAGACATGGATAAAGGCTGGGGCGCTCCTATCACTGATGTGGTACAGTTGGGCTACTACATAGTTCTGAGGGAGGGAAAGTTCCCAAAGCAGGCTGTCATTGTGAAGGTCAAATTCTTTTGCAGAAAAGCTGAGACAATTAAGGGTGTTAGGAGTGGGGAGGAGAGAGGTGCCTAGGCCTGGTGGCTTGAAGCCACACAATTTCATTAAATGGTAACAAATGTTTTTTCTTGTGGTCTGGGTGTAGGTTCTTGGCAGCTTCTCTGCCACCAATCTGTACATTGAGAATTCACCTAAAAAGTCCTAGGAATTGTAAGGTCCTATATAATTGTAAGAGATCTGTATTTTACATAAAACAGTACATACTAACTGTAAAAGAACACACACACACACACACACAAATGCTAACCACACACACACACAAAAGGCATAATACATCTAAAATTGCATTCAGACAATTAAAATATAATCAGAATTTCATGAGATTTAGTAATCCCCCCCCCTTTTTTTTTTTTTTACTTTCCACAGTTTTAGTTACTCATGGTAAATCAGGGTTTAAAAACATTAAATGAAATGTTCAGAAATAAACAATTCACACGTTTCAAATTGTATGCCATTCTGAGTAGTGTGAAGAACACTTACTCCATCCTCCTCAGTTACGCTTGGGATGTGAATCACGCCTTTGTCCAGCATATCCATTCTGTATATTCTGCCCATCCATTAATCACTGTGTAGCCTTCTCAGCTTTCAGATCAACTGCCTTAGTTATTGCAGTACTTGTTTTTAAGTAATCCCTATTTTAACATAAAATATTAAAATTTCTATCTGGTATTATATCCAGAATTTAAATGCAACAAACATATTCAATGTGAAATAAAGATTAAGGAAAAAATCCCAAAACAAAGCTTTCATCAACAGCATTATATCCATTAGAATAATGGCCTCAAACCACAAAAAAATCGAGACTGGCAATTTAGTAGTCACCTCTGGTCATCAAAATGTGTGTGTGTGTGTGTGTGTGTGTGTGTGTGTGTATTTATTCCCACTGGCAACCAATTCTCTGGTAAATCCTTCAGTGGACATTAGCTGGGTATCCTGTCATTCAAATCTGAGGCTACTTACTTGTAGTATCATGAGATCCTGAAGGTTGAGGACTCAGTCCCATCAGATTGCCCCCCACATCAGACACCATTCATGAGTAGAAAGTTGTCACTGTGAAAATGACAGGAAAATTACACTGAAAACAATCTTGAAAGAGCTTTTCAAAACAGTCTGGAGGCTATTAAAGGGGCAGGATTTATGCATGATTCCAGTTGCTGCCTAGGAATGTCAACTTGGGTCACCTCTGCCCTTTGATTACAGGCAACTGGAATCCACAAGATTGACATTTCCAGAGGCTCAAGATGAATATCATGAAGTCATCAGTCTTTTGTTTTATGGACATTTCCATTGTGTTTATACATTCTCTTCTTTATCTTCTATTTAAGTACCCCCTGTCTTCAACATTCAATTGTCCATATAACTTTCCATTTTTCCTGCTTTCTTAAGAATACTGATTAAGAGTTATGTGAACCTGTGTGTCTTTTTTATTTTTTAAAATACTTATTTTTAGTTTTTGGCAGACACAACATCTTTATTTGTATGTGGTGCTGAGGATGGAATCCAGGCCGCACGCATGCCAGGTGAGCCACATCCCCAGCCCGAACCTGTGTGTCTTGAATTGCAATTCCTAAGGACTCAATTTAAGTCCTTTTAAGTTTTACCGTTTCTGAGTTTGGATTGAGCAACATCTGATCAGTCAACTATAAATTAAAATTCCTACACTCCCAACTCCTGTCTGATTAATTTTCTAGGACAGCTCACCAACTTAGCTAAACCACTTACATACATTTACTGTTTTAATATAAAGGATATAACAAAGAATAAATATAATATCCAGATGGAAGATATGCATAAGGCCAGATAAGTAGAATGGGCACAGAGCTCCATGGCCTATCCATGTACTCCACCCTCCAGGAACTTCTATAAGTTTAGCTAAAAGAGAGGTCTCCAAATCCAATACTTATGAATTTTTATAGAAATTGTATTGGGCATGATTGATTACATCATTGACCATGGGAGTTCAGCTCATCCTTTAGCCCTTCTCTCCTCCTGAGAGACTGGAGTGGTAGATGTGGCTGTGGAGTGAGGGTTCTAATCACGTGGTTGAGTCCCCTGGCAACTAGCCTCCATCCTCAGGTTCTACAGGATCCTCTAGCCATCGGTCAATTCCACTAGCATAAAAAAGACACATCACTTTGGAAATCCCAAGAATTGTAGGAATTGTGTGCAAAGAAATAGAGACAAAGACCAAGTGTCTATTTTCCAAAATCTCAGAGAGAAAATAGATTCAACTATATGCTACTTAGAGAGAACTTCCTTTAACTATAAATAGACAAATAGAAAAGCAGAAGCACATACAAAGATATACCATGCCAACAGTTAGTATGAGAAGACTGAAATAGCTATATTTATATCAGTTAAGTTAGTTAAAAAAAAAAACCATAATGTATTACCAGGGATAGAGAGGGACCTTTATATTGATAAAAGAGTTAATTAATTGATGCAAGTCTGTAGGCTCTAAGTAAGAGAGTTTTACACATAGAAAGCAAAAATCAACAGAATTAAAAAAGATAAGTAAAATTTTTTGAAGTCATTGTTAGAGATTTTAATGCCTTTTGCTTTGCAGTTAATAGAATCAGACCAAAAAAAAAAAAAAAAAAAAAAACAATGAGATAGATGATCCAAACAATACTCTAAACTACCTTAATTGATATTGATAGAACACTAAACCAAATAGTGACAGAATATAAATTCAAGTGCAAATGTTATGTTAGTAAGTGTTATGGTTTGAATCTTAAAAGTCCCCCTCACAACTCCTGTTTTGAAGGTATGGTCTCCAATGCAGTAGTGTTCAGAGGTGGTGCTTTTGGTAGGTAATTACATCATGAGGGATCTGATTTCATGAGCGGATCCATACATTTGTGGATTCATAGCTTAATGGGATATTGAGAGGTGGAGTCTATTTGGAGAAAGTAAGTTTTAGGTGGTGTCCCCTTGAAAGGTATATTTTGTTCCTGGCTGCTTCCTCTCTCTGTGTGTGTCTGCAAAAGGTGAGAAGTTTTGCTCTATTACATTCTCCCTGCTAGGATATTCTGCTATGTACAAGTTCAAACACAGTGGAGTCAGCCAATTGTGGACTGAAATCTTTGAAATTGTGAACCAAAACAAATGTTTCCTCATTTTATTTCTCTCAGATATTTTGTCACAGCAATGTAAAGCTGACTGCCACAGCAAGATAGTTCATATTCTAGAGGACAAATAACCAGAATAATATTCAAAATATTGAAATTGAACTAAATATGCTATCTGCTCACCAGTAAAATTTAATTATAAACCAATGAAATGGAATGCTTGAAAATTCAACAATATACTCATAAATAATCATTAGATCAAAGAAGAAATTATAGGATAAATTGTAAAATATTCTGAACTGAAAGAAAATGAATATATTACACATCAAAATATGCAAGAGGAAGCTAAGGTAGTACTTCATGGGAAATATAGCGCTTGAAATGTCTATAATAGAAAAGGAGAAAGGCTTCAAATCAATGCTCTGAATTATGAGCCCAGAAATTAGAAAAAGAAAAACAAATTTAACCCAAAGTAAGCAGAAAGAAGGAAATTTTAAAAACCAAAGCTTAAATTAATAGAGGGGAAAATAGAGAAATTTGACAAAGCCTTTAAAAAGATTCATAAAAGTGATAACCCCCTGGCCAGACAGGTGAAGAAAAAAATAAATAAATCCCCAATGTCAGAAATGAAACATGAGAAATCATTACGGGTCCTACTGAGATAAAAATAAATAAATAAGAGAATATTATTAAAAAAATTTATGCTGAAAAATTTGATAACCTAGATGAAATGAACAAGGTCTTTAAAAAACACAAATTACCAAAGCTGTCCAAAGAAAAAATAGAAAACTTGAACAGCAAATTTTCAACTGAAAAATTGAATTTGTAATTTAAAATCTTTCTACAATGAAAATTCTAGGTCTCAATTGCTTCACTGGTGAATTCTTTCTTTTTTCTTTTTATTAAAATACTTAAGATAGTAATGCTATCAATCTTGCACAAACTCAGAAAATAGATGAAGAAATACTTTCCAAGTTATTTTATGAAGCAAGGGTTATCCCAATTTCAAAACCAGACCAAGAGATAACAAGATAACATCAGAACAATCTTTCTTATGAACCCAGTCACAAAAATCCTCAAAATATATTACTAGATTGAATGCAGCAATATATAAAAATGCATAAGACATCATGACCAAGTGGTATTTATCCTGGATAATACAGAATTGATGAATACCTAAAAATAAATGTATGTACGTCACTATCAATTGAATAAAGGAGAAAAATCATATAATCATTTGGGTTATCTTCAAAGGCAGAGAAAACATGTGACTTTTCAAAATGAAAACTCTTAGGAAACTAGGAAACAGAAGGGGATTTCTAGCTACCCCAGGAGGAGGCAAGAGGGTTGCTTACGTCCAGGAATTTAAGGCCAGACTTAAATTTAACATAGCGAGATCCTGCCTTAAAAAAATTAAATGAATAAATAAATAAAGTTTGAAGTTTAAAAACAGAAAGGAAAATAGGGATCTTCTCCATCTTAAGAGTATGTTATTTTAAAAACAATCTACAGCTGCCAATCTGTGTGTGTGTGTGTGTGTGTGTGTGTGTGTGTGTGTGTAATACCTATAGGGGCAAAAGAAAAGTCTTCTCTTCACCCTCCAAAGCTTCTCTAAAATAAATTCACAAAAGGTGGATTAATCAGAGAACAAGACACCTACATTTATTAACACACATAAAGAAAGATCCCAGTAGGAGACTCATACAGGAAGTATGATCTCTCCAAGAGCCAGATGGAAGAGGCTGAAATAACTTCCAGATTGACAGAAAGGAAGAAGGGTGTGGATAGGGAGAGGACGGGGTATCTTGGGATAAGTTCTGAGAAGGTTGAGGGGAGAAACACAGGGGTGAATAAAAATTGTTTTATTATGTAGATAAGGCCTCTTAGTTAATTTTCCCCTCACAGTCCTCAGTAAGATAGACTGCTTCGTGGGGGTGGGGGTGCTGGGCTTGGAGACTTTAAGTCTTTCTCATGTGGCAATCTTTCCTGGTTATTTAATAAAATTTCTAGGGAGGAGGATAGGCCAGTTGCCTTTCTTTTAGAAGAAGCTATCTTTCTAAGTCAGATAAGGGAATTTCAGAGGTAGAGACAGAGAGAGGGAGGGAGGGAGGGAGGGAGGGAGAGGGGGAGAGAGAGAGAGAGAGAGAGAGAGAGAGAGAGAGAGAGAGAGAGAGAGAGAGAGAGAGAGAGAGAGGCAGAAAGAGACCCTCCCTGAGCTTAGTGGGGAGAAACCAGATAAGGATAGAGTGAGCTTGACTCTGATGTAGATTTTAAGGCTACTGAGTATGTCAAAATGCTGTTCTTTGGGGCATCCTTTTCTGAGTCCCAACATATCTTAAAATTTTTAAAAATATATATATATATTTAAGTAATTGGGCAAAAACTTAATCACACAAGCCTGCTTTGACTTATCACTTAAGTCAGTGGGAATTTTATTTTACCTTTGATGTTATAATGATGAATAAATGGGAAAATTAATATACCTGCCACCCAATAATATCTCAATGCACATAAGCCATGTTGATAAAAGGAGGCTGGCAGGAGAGGTAGAATGCACATTGCAGAGAGAGCAAGCAGCCTGTGCAGAGGCAAACAGGTATTCAGTCTGGTGGAAACATGGAAGAGGGAAAAGAATAAAACAGAGTCAGGAGCTAGATCGTGGAAGACCTCTGTCACATTAAAGAGTTTAGATTTTATTTTGAAGTCCCTGAGGAATGACTAAAGGGGTAACACAATGTAGTACTTCATTGGGTTTTTGGAGCCAAGATGGATTTGAATCCTGGCTTTGTAACCAAATGCAATGGGTTTGCTCCCTTGGCAAATGAAAGCCAGTGAGTACAACCAAGAGATAAAAGTGCAGAGAGGTTTGTTACTTATGACAAGTAAGGTGCGCAGTGGAGAGGATTCCCAAAGTGGGGCCTCCCCAAAAAGAAAGCAAGGGACTATAATTGGGGAAACTTATATATTCATGTAGGAAACACTCATGATCACATGCAGAAGCAGACACATTCTGAGCATGCTCTGTTCAAGGTTATACATCATATGTTTTTTTTAAAAAAATGGCAGATGGGAACATTTCTGGGTGGAGAATTTAGTATTATAATGAACAAATGTAGTATTATAATGAACAATTTTGTAAGGTTCTCTGGAGGGTCTTATTTGAAACAGACAAAAGACCCCAACTAAGAAGGGGTCTTAGACATTTAAAGGGTAGCAGCTCCCTTTCGAGCCTACCAGTATGGGAGATTGTCCCTTATAGTACCTGTGTAACTGCTAACAGTTTTATCACTTAACTGTGAAACTTGGGAAAGTTCCAGAAGTACTCAGGAGTTCATTCATTTATCAAGAGGAAATAGTTTCACTTGACTGTTGTGAGGATTAAGAAAGTGATGTGTTTTCCACGTTCTCTAGCACATAATAGTGTGATTAAACTTGTCCTTTGGGGTGTGGATGTAACAGTGGTCTGCTTTATGCTCTGAATATAACCCTTGCTGCTCTGCCACTGCAATTTATTCTTAAAATGGACATTTTTCTTTCTTTTCCTCCCTCCCTGCTCCTCCATCATCTCTCCCCCTCCCTAATCTCAGGGGAAAAAAAGGTTGCCTTTCTCTCCCTTCCTAGGAAGAGTAATCTGTCCCCGAGGACACACTCGCCCTAGGAACGAAGTGATCCAGATTTTAGGGATGGCACGAGGAGACCTCAGAAATGACTGCCTCCCCAACTAACAAGTGAATTACCACTCCAGACAGAGAACACGTGGAATGCAGGCTTGGAGTCACCTCTATAAAAGTTCCCTGTTCCTGTTGATGGGCAAGAAACAGGATAGAAGTCCCCTGTGTTTCTCCTTTGCTAGCAAAGAAATAAAAGGTTTTCCTTTTTCTCAACACCGTGTCTTTGTTATGGTACTGGACAAGGAACAAGCTTTTGATAACGTGGAGAATGGTTTGTAGACAACTGGCCAGAGGGAGACCCATAGAGAACAATAGGAAGTAGGTCCATTCTTTCTATGTTTAAGTCGACTTATTTGGTTTTGGTGCTGGGGATTGAACCTAGGGCCTTGCTCATGCTAAGTATATGTCACACCCTCTGTCCCAAATGAGTTAATTCTCATCTAAGATATCTGAGCAGGAAAATTTGCATTTTAAATTTGGATTGATTTTTCTTCTCTATGGAAGAGATTTTTCCAGTTAAAGGTTCTAGCACTGGTAGAAATATAGCGGTGGGAAAATTTAAGCCAAGTACCATGTATTTGTTGGCTAGGGCTACAGTAACAAAATTCCACAGGTAGAGTAACTTAAACAATGGATATTTATTGTTTCACTGTTCTGGAGACTGGAGTTTGATATCAAGGTATCAGCAAGGCTGGACCCTCCTGAGCGCTGTGAGGGACAAGCTGTCCCATGATTCTCTCTTAGCTTCTGGTGGCTGCTGGCCATCTTTAGCCTTCCTTAGTTTGTATAAGGGTCACCCTGATCTCTGCCTTCCTCTTCCTTTATCTCTTCCCATGGTTTTCTCTTTGTGGGTATCGTTGGGTCCAAATTTCCCATTTTTTATAAATATACCAGTCATATTGCTTTAGAGGTCCACCCTACTGATCTCATTTTAATTGATTCCTTCTGAAACAACCCCATTTCCATATCAGTTCACATTTTAAAATATTGGAGGTTGCAATTTCAAAGTATGAGTGACAAGGGAGAGAATTAGATTACAGCAGATGGGATAGAGAGAGAAGATGGGAGGGGAGGAGAGAGGGGATAGAAGGGGATAGGAAAGGTAGCAGAATACAACAGTTATTAATATGGCATTATGTAAAAATGTGGATGTGTAACCGATGTGATTCTGCAATCTGTATACGGGGTAAAAATGGGAGTTCATAACCTACTTGAATCTAAAGTATGAAATATGATATGTCAAGAGCTGTGTAATGTTTTGAACAACCAATAAAAAAACCAAAAAATTTAAATTAAAAAAAAAAGTATGAGTGACAGAGGGCACAATTTAGCTCTTAACACTATATGTGGGGTATATAATGTGGCTGATATGTTGGGGTCAAAGTGAGACCAGAAAGAGAGACTTTGGCAAGCTTTTTAAAATACTAATACTACTGATAATAATACTACTAATACTACTGATAATAATAATAATTATAATTATGGCAAAGATTGTTGGGAAATTGTGTCATTCCAGATACTATCCTCTTGCCTCATGTATATTAAAATAGTTAATTCTCATCTTTTCATTCTTTTTTGGTGCTGGGAATTGAACCCAAAGCCCTGCACACTTAAGCTTGCCCTCTACCACTGAGCTACATTCACACGCCCCTATTTTCAATTCTTCTCATTTTTTATAGTTGTGGAAACTGAGGCACAAGGAGCCTAATTTGCTTAGCTTTGAGACTTTCTTAAAATGTCTCCAAAAGAAATTTTCTTTTTCTTAGAGGAAAACATTAAAGTCACATTTTCCATGGTGCAGGGAAGCTGGCTCAATAGGACTCCTCATTAACCAGCCTGAATTGTTTTCTTTTTTCTTTTTCTTTTTTTTTCCTGTCCTGAAAGAAGACTGGTTAGGGAGCTTTGAGTCAAGATTGAGTCATAGCTGCGGTATGTTCTCCAGCCAGAAAACAAACTTTGTTTTTTAAGCCACCAAGGAAATGTATCAATAAAATAAATGACCTCTAGTCATCTCTGATGCATAATTTTTTTGAAGTGTTCACTTTCAAATATTATTCTGTTTGCCAGAGTTTGAACAACTGAATATTCTCCACACTTGGAGGTACCTTTGTACTGTTTCCAGTCTGTTCTGCGGCACCACTCTTTGAATGCATTCTCAAAAGTTAATAAAGATTTACTAAAATTCCCAAAACTGGGCAAACCAGTTCAGTGGGCCTCAGTGTGAGAGGAAGAAGGGAGAGACTCATGTGGGAGATTATTCATCTCTGATTATTGATATGAAAGCTATGGTTTTGTAAACATTGCCTCGGGTCTTTCTGAGTTGCTCTTAAAATCCAAAAAGTCCAAACAGGCCTGAGGACAGAGAAAATCCAGAGAAGGAAGAGGAAGTTCAAAATCCTCTCTGTTAATATATTTTTTTTAGTTTTTCCAGACCCAGGAACATTAATTAATAGACATGCTAATGATAATGACACTATTTTATTAATATGTTTTTGTTTTGTATTTTTGCAATTCTGTGATCCATCTCAGGGCCTCATGGATGCTAGGGAAGTGTTTTACTAGTGAGCTATAACCCTATCCTTGACACTTTTAAATTAAAAAGATTGATATTCCTTCCTGGAATGTAGACTGGGCCATCAAACAGGGCAATCTCAGTGATCATGGAATCGTAGATGGTCCATCAACCCCTCCCTGGTGTTAAAAGAGACAGGAGCTAAGCAAACAGCAATGATCTATGAAGGTCACAGAGTTTCTTCCTGTGAATCAGACCTTATAATTTTCTCTGTATTGAATGTCTATGATTAAATCTCACAGTAAGGTAAAGATTTGCAAACAATAAAAGGTGAGGAGTAGGAAACTCTTTTTTAAAAAATAGTTCTATGTAGTTTTTTTTTTTTTCCATTAGAATATTGTCAGATCACATCTAGAGTTGGGGCACAAATGAACCTTTCCAGGAATTTAGAAATCAGGTAAACCCTTGATACATTTGAATTTACTTGGCTTATATACTGGCCTAGAAAGGCAAGTATAAATTTTCTGAGGACATGTAGGCTGAACTTCACTATATCTACTTATTTATTTTTAAAAATTATTTATTTATTTTAATTAGGTATATATGACAGCAGAATGCATTTTGATTCATTGTATACAATTGTAGCACAACTTTTCATTTCTCTGGTTGTACATGATATAGTGTCGCACCACATGTGCAGTCATACATGTACCTAGGGCAATGATGTCCATCTGATTTCATTATCTTTCCTGCCCTCATTCCTCCTCCTTTCCTTTGCCCAGTTGAAGTTCCTCCCATGCCCCTCCCCATAATTATGAATCAGCATCCACTTACCAGAGAGAATATTTGATATGAAATATTGGCTTACTTTGCTTAACATGATATTCTCCAACTGCATCCATTTACCTGAAAATGCCATGATTTTATTCTTTTTTAATGTTGAGTAATATTCCATTGTGTATATATGCCACAGTTTCTTTATCCATTCATCTATTGAAGGGCATCTAGGTTGGTTCCACAGTTTAGCTCCCACAGTTCATTCCCCCCACCACCTGGGAACCTAAGCCTAACCCACTTCCATCTTGAGTCACTCAGTCATCACAGTAACCCCTAACTTTTTGACAACAGACAGGTCCTTAGAAGCAGCTGCATCTCAGAGCAGGCATCCCAAAGAGAGTGTGAGGCCCAACTTTTTAGCCCCATCTCTATAAGACATTGCTTCCATCTTGGAGCACCTTAACTATTAGGTCGAGTTACCTGGGCTATTGCCCCCCCACACACACACACCTTTAGATGCAGTAGCATACATTGAGGGACACCAGCAGGGTCTAAAAGCCCAACATTTAGAAGGTGATGTACAGATAGTCCACATGGGTACTACAAGAATATAGGGTAGAAACTGTAATATCTCAGATCCACACTGCCAGAAAGGAAGACATATAGACAACATGAAAGAAAAAAAAAAGGGAGGAAAGTGCCCCAAACAAACCAGGACACTATAATAACAGAACCCATGGACAGCGAAGTTGATGAAATGTCAGAGAAGGAGTTTAGAAGGCTCATAATTAAAATAATCTATGAATTAAAGAATGACCTAAATGAGCAAATACAGAGAAAAATTGAACACTCCAACAACGAGATAAGAGAAGAAATACAGGTAGCAAAAGATTACTGAGAGAGAGAGAGAGAGAGAGAGAGAGAGAGAGAGAGAGAGAGAGAGAGAGACTGTAAAAAACAAAAACAAAAAATCGGTCAGAAATCCTTAAAATGAAGGATACAATAAACCAATTTAAAAAATCAGTAGAAAGCATAACCAACAGACCAGATGACTTGGAAAAAAGAACATCAGATAATGAAGACAAAGTATACAATCTGGAAAATCAACTGATCACACAGTGAAGATAGTAAGAAACCATGAACAGAACATCCAAGAATTATGGGACAGCCTCAAAAGACCAAATCTAAGAGTTATTGGACAGAAGAAGGCACAGAGTTTCAAACCAAAGGAAAACACAATCTCTTCAATGAGATAATATCAGAAAATTTCCTAATCATGAAGAACGAATTGTAAAACCAAATACAGGACACCAAATGTACAAAATTACCACAGATCTACACCAAGGCACATTAGAATGAAAATGCCTAGCACACAGAATAAGGATAGAAATCTTAAGAGTCACAAGAGGGAGTAATAAGATCACATATAGGGGGAGTTCAATTGGTATCTCATCATATTTTTTAACACAGACCCTCAAAGCCAGGAAATCGTGGAACAACATATATCAAGCTTGAAAGAAAATGGATGCCAACCAAGAATCTTATACCCAGCAAAACTAAGCTTTAGATTTGATGGTGAAATAAAAACCTTTCATGATAAACAAAAGCTAAAAGAATTTACAACTTGAAAGCCTGCACTACAGAACATCCTCAGCAAAATATTCCACAAAGAGGAAATAAAAAACAATGATGAAAATCAGCAGAGGGAGGTATTACACTAAAGGAAAATATAATCAAAGGATCTTCTAGTATAAAAAGAATCATATCGTCAGCAAATAGAGCTAATTTAAGTTCTTCTTTTCCTAAACATATCCCTTTAATTTCTTTCATCTGTCTAATTGCTCTGGACAGTGTTTCAAGAATTATGTTGAATAGAAGTGGTAAGAGAGGGCATCCTTGTCTTGTTCCAGTTTTTAAAGGGAATGCCTTCAATTTTTCTCCATTTAGAATGATGTTGGCCTGAGACTTAGTGTGGATAGCCTTTATGATGTTGAGATATGTTCCTTTATGATGTTGAGATATCCCTAGTTTTTCTAGTGTTTTCAACATGAAGCGGTGCTGTATTTTTGTCAAATCTTTTTCTGCATCTATTGAGATAATCATATGATTCTTATCTTTGAGTCTATTGATGTGGTGAATTACATTTATTGATTTCCGTATGTTGAACCAACTTTGCATCCCTGGGATGAATCCCACTTAATCATGGTGCACAATCTTTTTGATATGTTTTTGTATTCTATTGCCAGAATTTTATTGAGAATTTTTGCATCTATGTTCATTAGAAATATTGGTCTGAAGTTTTGTTTCTTTGATGTGTCTTTGACTGGTTTGGGGATCAGGGTGATATTGGCCTCATAGAATGAGTTTGGAAGTGCTGCCTCTTTTTCTATTTCCTGAAATAAATTGAAGAGTATTGGTATTAGTTCTTCTTTAAAGGTCTTGTGGAACTTGGCTGTGTATCCATTTGATCCTGGGCTTTTCTTGGTTGGTAGACTTCTGATGGTATCTTCTATTTCATCACTTGATGTTGGTTTGTTTAAATTGTGTATATCTTCCTGATTCAATGTGAGCAGATTGTATGACTTAAGAAATTTGTTGATGCCTTCAATGTCTTCCATTTTATTGGAATATAAGTTTTCAAAATAATTTCTAATTATCCTCTATATTTCTATATTGTATGTTGATATTACTTACCTTTTTCATCATGTATGCTGGTAATTTGAGTTTTCTCTCTCCTCTTCATTAGCATGGCTAAGGGTCTGTCAATTTTATTTATTTTTTCAAAGAACCAACTTTTGTTTTTTTCAATTGTTTCTTTTGTTTCGATTTTATTGATTTCAACTCTGATTTTAATTATTTCTTGCCTTCTACTTCTTAAGTAGCAGGATATAAAATCAACACCCATAAATCAAAGGCATTTCTGTATATTAGTGACAAATCCTTTGAAAAAAAAATGAGGAAAACTACCCCATTTACAATAATCTCAAAAAAAAAGATACTTGAGAATCAACTTAATGAAAGAGGTGAAAGATCTATATGATGAAAACTACAGAACCCCAAAGAAAGAAATCAAAGAAGACCTTAGAAGATGGATATATCTACCTTGCTCTTGGATAGGCAGAATTAATATTATCAAAATGACCATACTACCAAAAACACTATACAGATTTAATGCAATTTCGATCAAAATCCCAATGGCATTCCTCATAGAAATAGAAAAAGCAATCATGAAATTCATCTGGAAAAATAAGAGACCCAGAATAGCTAAAGAAATCCTTAGCAGGAAGAGTGAAGCAGGTGGCATCACTTTTTGAATTCTTTCTATACCCTAGAGATTAGTGCTCTATCTGATGTGTGAGGGGTAAAAATTTGCTTCTAGGGTATAGGCTCTCTGTTCACCTCACAGACTGTTTCTTTTGTCTGAGAAGAAAAGTTTTAGTTTGATTTCTTCACATTTATTGGTTCTTGATTTTAATTTTTGTATTAAGGAAGTTGGGGCCTAATCCTACATGATGGAGATTAGGGCCTACTTTTTCTTTTATTAGGCACAGGGTCTCTGGTCTAATTCCTAGGTCCTTCATCCATTTTGAGTTGATTTTGGACATGGTGAGAGATAGGGGTTTAGTTTCATTTTACTGCATATGGATTTCCAGTTTTCCCAGCACCATTTGTTAAAGAGGCTATCTTTTCCCCAATGTATGTTTTGGGAGCCTTTGTCTAGTATTAGGTAACTGTTTTTATGTGGGTTTGTCTCTGTGTCTTTTATTCTGTACCTTTGGTCTACGGGTCTGTTTTGGTGCCTATACCATGCTATTCTTGTTACTATAGCTTTGTAGTATAGTTTAAGGCCTGGTATTGTGAAGTCTTCCACTGCAATCTTCTTGCTAAGGATTGCTTTGGTTATTCTGGGTCTCTTATTTTTCCAGATGAATTTAATGATTGCTTTTTCTATTTCTATAAGGAATAACATTGGGATATTGATTGGAATTGCATTGAATCTATATAGTGCTTTGGATAGCATGGCCATTTTGACAATATTAATTTTGCCTATCCAAGAGCATGGGAGATCTTTCCATCTTCTAAGGTCTTCTTCAATTTCTTTCTTTAGTGTTCTGTAGTTTTCATTATAGAAAATTACAGAGTCTTACCTCTTTTGTTAAGTTGATTCCCAATAATTTTATTTTATTTTATTTTTTAGAGGCTATTGTGAATGGGGTAGTTTTCCTAATTTCTATTACAGAGGATTCATGACTGATATATAAAAATGCATTTGATTTATGGGTATTGATTTTTAAATCCTGCTACTTTGCTGAATTCATTTAATAATTCTACAAGTTTTATGGGAGTTTTTTTTTTTTTTTTTGGACCTTCCAAGTATAGAATCATGTCGTCAACAAATAATGGTAGTTACTTATATATTTAGAGATGGAGTCTCTGTGTTGCCCAGGTTGGCCTCCAACTCCTAGGCTCAGTGGAGCCTCCTACCTCGGGTGCCTGGAACGACAGGCCTGCACCATCCTGCCCAGCTCTTAATGTTTCTTTTGTAGTGCTTTTATCTACCCACCTCACTGAATTAGGACCCTGCTGAAGAAGCATCAGTCCTAAAGCCAGAAAGTACTAAGCCAGAAAGAAAGACTGGAGGACTACAGAGCTCCTGAGAGTTACTATCGGGACCCACATGTCACTTTGAAGTTCACTTTTGTGAGAAGGATAGCTGCTTGGTTTAGATGACCAAGTGAATAGACAGCTACGTTAATTCTCAAAAAGAAGGTGGTTTAACTAATTATTTTCTTCAGTGAGCTAAATGTCCCACTATTATTTATAACACGATATGCTTTTATTTTATTATATGATTATATCACAGAAAGTGAGAGAGACTCTTAGTACTATTAAATCTGTTAATCCTAAAAACTTTCTTTTTTTTTAAATTCGTTTTGTTTTATTTTGCAGATTAGGGATGGAATCCAGGGCTTCACTCCTGTTAGGTAAGCGCTCTACTCCTGAGCTGTGTCCCCAGTCTCTCATCCTGAAGTTGTTGTACACTGTTTTATTATTGTACTTTTGATACCGGTCTTGGAGATCAGGATCAGGTCCTCATTGCTCTGGTGTTGAAGATTAAACTCTGAAGAAACACTGAGACAAAAGTAGAAAGCAAGTTTTATTTAAGAAAGAGACAGAGGTAGCAGACTTATCTGTAGAGAAGGGGGCCCAAATCTAGGTGCCTGTGGGTATGGGTGTGTCTTACTCTTTTATAGTCCTAAGAATGGACCCCCCTTCTGTTTCTTGTCCACATACATGCCTAAGGGCAGGACGGAGCAGCACAGGGGGTAATTGCTTATGTTGGGAAGTGTGTTCCCTGGAAGTGTTAGCTGTTACCAGCCTATTGTTTTTTCTTTGATAACCAGCCCTCATCCTCTGGATCCCCTTCATTCATTACCTACACTACTGCCAGGCCTTCGCCCCCTGCCTCAGTTTGCTGAGGAATGTGATGTATCCTGTCTCCTTGGGCCAGACAGGAGTGCAGGCAGGTTGTTTTTTTGGCAAAGAAAGCATGTGGGGAGTCAGTACGATGGGCTTATTTTATAGAATTATTCTCTTAACCTTGTGTTCCCACCATCCTCATCTATTTATCCCTTTACACTTTTATAGGACAAGTTCTCCTTATACCATGTTGAGACATTATTTGTTGCCCTGAGAGACCATGAGCACTCGTATCTTAGAATGGTCTAGTGGGTACATCAGGACCTACAAAGCATCGTGGAAGTGTGTCTTATTTTTGCTTTTTTTTGACCATGGCCAATGGATCCTTCTGCCAGATCTCATCAAAGAGAGTAAATTAGTCACAGTGGAGGCTTATTCATCCTTTTAAAATTCTAAAACCACAGGTTCATATTAACATTATCCATTTCTCATTAGAAATCAACATGGTGACTCTATCATGGCTCACTCCTACTCCTTTGGGATACAAATGAGGACTTGCTCGTTGTAAGCGGTCATTTGCACTTTGTCTTAGTTGACTGCCAAGATAATTCTATTGGTCTATTTTGGCATGTAAACTCCATTTGAAATTTATTTTTATTTAATTGGGCAGTCCAATTTTGTGTGGCTAACTCAGTTTTAGCTTCCTCTTTGTTACTTTTCCTTCTATGGGTCTTTGGGCTCAATGAGCGCCCCCCCCCCACTTTTTTGGTACCAGGGATTGAACTCAGGGGCACTCAACCACCGAGCCATAACCCCAGCCCTATTTTGTATTTTATTTAGAGACAGGGTCTCATTGAGTTGCTTAGTGCCTCGCTTTTGCTGAGGCTGGCTTTGAACTCCTGCCTCAGCCTCCCGAGCCCTGCTGCTGGGATTACAGGCACGCACCACTGGCCCCATTCTCTGAGCCTTTTTGATATGGTTATTGACAGCCACATTGCTGGTCCTCCTCACCTTGCAAGTCACTTTGCGTAACAAGTGTTCACTTGAAAATACAATTCAGTTGCCAGATAAATACAGAATGGCATAATATTTGGGATATACCTATGCTAATAATTATTTGTTGCTTATTTGACATTCAAATTTAATCTTCAGCACCTTTATTTTTATTTGCTAAACCAAACCACCCAAAATAAAATGGCAGGGGCCTGTGTTGGACTCACCATCTGATCTTCCTTTCTACCTTTAAGAACATTGGTAGAGAACTAAGGTTGTAGCTCAGTGGTAGAGCACTTGCCTAGCATGTATGAAGCCCTGGGTTTAATTTACAGCATCACAGAAAAGAAAAAAAAAATTGGGGAAGGGAGAAATAGCAAGATAAACCTGAAGAGATTATTACACTGGGAGTATTTACAATAAAATTTAATTAAGTCTATCAATAATCAATATCAAGTCTATAAAATACATAAGAGCCTTATTTTGGGGGGGCAGTCTTAGGAATTGTAGTTTAAGAGGTGGTGATTTGGGTAAAACCCAAAGAGTGTTCTGAAGAGGGAATAAGAGGCTAGGTTTTAAGACAGCAACACCCTACATTGACTGGAGCATTGACTGTTAAAATGCATGAGTCCATATCTGATTGGTCAACCTGTAGTTACAGGTGCAAAGTGAAAAATTAGCATTCCATCTGGCCTGGCTCCAAACTAGTCTAAGTGCAACCTGTCAGATGATTTCTAGGCTCCATTTTACTGTGAACAAAGTAATTTTATCCATGATTTCACAATTGAAAAATTGATTTATTTTTCTTCTGACTTAAAAGCAATATTACAAACATAACAAACAAAACCCTCACACCTCTTCTTTGGGATTTTCTACCCCCAGGCTAATGTTAACTGCTACTGAATACACTTGAGTCAGCCTAACTATGTGCCTGGATTCCTGTGGGTCGTGAATGAACCATACACACATCACTTCAGTCTTGATGAAAATCTGACTAATGCATTTGGTATTTAAGGTCCTAAAGGTAAATATAGGTCATGAATGATGCGATATAATTGAAAATTAAATAATTACATAGCTCATGGGTTTAGCTTGAACCTGGGACAGGTCCTTTTTATTCACAAAGAGGTGGCCGGCCCAGCTTTAGAAAGCAAGCAACATTGACACTCATGTGAAACCATAGGCCAGATTCCTTTGTGGCAAAGACTTCCTGTGAAGAAAATCTTCAAAGCCTAGTAAATGATCCTTCTGTATTGCATAATGCTTTCTAATAAATACCCTCTGTGGGAAGGAATGATCCCTGCACACAAAACTGTGTGTGTGTGTGTGTGTGTGCGTGTGTGTGTGTGTGTGTGTGTGTGTGCGTGTGTGTTGCTGGGGATTGAATTCTTATGCATGTTAAGCATACACTCTACAACTGAGCTACACTCCCAGCCCCCAACAAAACTCTTTTAAGAGTTTTAAGAAATGAATCAGAATGACTGAAGTGTGAGGTTCAGTCACTTTTCACCTACTTTCAGAACCATGTGTAGCAACTAACTTATCAAGAGATAAGCCTATGTATGTACAAAGGTGAAATGCTAAAGTTAAGGTAGTGTCCTATGATTCTTCCGGAATCCTGATGGGTAGGGTTGTTTGACAGTCTCTCTTAAGTATTTCTAATCAAAATTATTAATCTTCTGTATCTGGAAATTCCAGATCCTGTTCTTAAATAAGTCTGAGAAATTTATCACTTAGATTAGTGCATCTGTCTCTAGAAAAATGATCCAGAAGGAAAGGATGCTTCCATTTTCTTTCTTAGTCTTCTGGACCCAAAACAAATCTCTGTGATAGCTGGGATCTAAACTGTCTTCCCTAAAGGTCATGCATGGAAGACTTGGTCCCTAGTGCAGCAATGTTTAGAGGTAGGACTTTTGGAAATGACTGGATCATGAAGGCTCTAACCTCACTAGTGGTTTAATCCATTTTGATGGATTAATAACTTGAATGGTCTACTGGAAGGTGGTGTAGGCAGGTAGGATATGGTTGGAGAAAGTAGGTCACTGGGGGTTGTGCCCTTGGGAACTATATCTTGTTCCTGGGCCCTTTCTTTCTTTTTCTGCTTCTCAGCTGCCAAGAGCTGAACAGCTTTCCTCCATCATGCCCTTCTGCCATGATGTCCTGCCTTACTTAGACCCAGAGCAATGGACTCAGCCAACCATAGACCAAACCCTCTGAAATAATGAGCCAAAATAAGTTTTCTTCCTCTAAGTTGCTTCTCTCAAGTATTTGTCACAATGATGAAAATCTGACTAATGCATTTGGTATTTAATCTTCTTCTTGAGGTAGCCTGAATCCAATGAGTGTTCATTGCAGGGGCAGGAAGGCATTATGACAATTCTGTAGAACCATCCCATAAACAGTGTCCCATGGAATCAGCTGAAGCCTTTGGTGGAACCGTAACACCATTCAACTTCTGATCATTTCCTGCCCTTTCTTCAGGCATATTAATAATAAACTTCCTGCATGCTAATCTCCACCTCAGAATCATTCCTCAGGGAATCAACCTGTAACTTTGACATGAGGAATAGTTCAAGAAGGCAGATGCTAAGATGGGATTCTGCAATTGAGTCACTTGCTACTGGTAAATGGGGTACAGGTTAGCCTTGGTCAAGGTAGCAGAGCAATTGTTAAAACTTGTGCCAATAATGAATTTGTATTGTATTTAAATGGAAGAAATACATTCTCTATGTATATGGCTTTGGAAAAATATTGGCATAATAGGAATTAGAAGGACAATGGAATTGGATTGGATGACTGTTGCAATGAGCAATAGATACTTTGAAAAACGAAAACTTGACAAGTGATTGCACAAACTACAAGCTAGGTATGGAAGTCAGAGGTATTTTGGAAGCATTAAAAAAAAGAATGCCTATCTCTAGTAGCCAAAAGGCAGAAAAAGTTGGGGGATTAGGCTCAATATTTAATAGCAAAAGTAGCAGAATTCTAGAAAGGGTTTAACTCTAAACCAAGAAATGTTGGCTGTGTCCCAGTCAGGGCTCCAATTAGTAAAGGCTGTGTGTTAGTCAGCTTTGTGTTGCTGTTACCAAAATACCTGACAAGAACAATTTAGAAGAGGAAAAATTTATTTTCACTCATGGTTTCAGAAGTCTAGTCCATGGTTGGTCTACTCTATTGCTCTGAGCCTGAGGTGAGGCAGAACATCATGGCAAAAGGTATCAAGCTCAGACCCAGCACTACAGCTGTGAAGTAGGGGGAGGGAAAGGGACAAGATAAAGTTCCCAAGGACATGCCCCTGCAGTGGCATACTTTCTGTAGCCATATCCTACCTGCCTACAATTACTACCAGTAGTCCATTCAAATTATCAATCCATCAAATGGATTAATCCTCTGATTAGGTTACAGCTCTCATAATCTAATCAATTTACCTTTGAACATTCTACATTGCCTCACACATGAACGTTTAGAGGATATCTCATTTGCAGACCACAACAGGATGGAATCTGGGGATATGAAATTGGAACATTTGGGTTGACACATTTCAAAATGCTGACTCCTCAGAATCCCCCGAGCCTCAAGAATTGGCTTCTTTCTCCACATTAGAAACTAGCACTCACCCAACGTTTTTTAAGATAGTGCAGTAGCCCTATCCCTGTAAGACACCAGGACCCTCATCAGGGTCTGCCTTTGCCCACCCTCTTGACCATTAGACCAATAACTGTATTCTCTAACTCATGGAGGATGTGCCCTTCCTGAAGGAGCTATGGGATCAAGCCAACATCAACTGGCAGGAGCTAGCAGAGTACCTACAGAGTTCTACAAGTGCTCAATCATGGAGAGAAGTGCACAAGGTTGGGATTATACTGATTTTTCTTTCTTTTTTTCCTTCCTTCCTTCCCTCCCTTCCGTCCTTCCTTTTTATTTTTTTTTTCTGTGCTGAGAATGGAACCCAGGGCCTTATGTATGCTAGGCAATGGCTCTACCACTTAGCTATACCTCTAGCCCGTTTTCTGTATTCTTGATGCTCTGGCATTTGGAGCTTTGATTCTGAAAAGACTCCACAGTGAGCTAACTCCTAGAGAAAGCAAACTCCTGGGAGAACTCTTTGATGTACACATCAAGCAATCCAGAACCCATGCCTTGAATCATCTCCTTTATCAAATTCTAACACACCAAGCAAGACAACATGCACTTTATCCTAAATCACACTAGGACCAGGTCCTGGATAACTAGGAATCACAATTTTAGCCCAGAGCCTGATGAAATTATTCAATTATCCAATCCTAAGCTTACTTTGTGTACCTCCTCTTCCCTATTCCTTCCTGAGGAAAACTCATCTTAGGGTTATGTTTCCTTCTCCCTCTGCCTCCTGACCATCCCTGATGCTTCCTCAGCTGACCCTTCATTGTGTGTCATGCCTCCTGTTTCTTGAGATCTGTGAGTCTGAACTTCTTTCTTCCTGGCAATCATTTCCATTTCTATCCTCTTATCATGCCTGATTAAAAGACATCCTGTGTACATTTTTAACACAGGGATGGAATGTAATTTGGGCAAAGGAAATTTTACAGATATGGGAACACTCTCCTAGAATATGAGATTTAACACTCTGGCAAGGATCCCAGGAGAAGGAGCAGATATATTGCTAGTAAAGCTCCTGGGAAGTTGGTGAAAGCAATGACTGATGCTAAATCAAGTACAGATGCCAGAACTATTGTGACAGGAAGTGGAAGAAAAGATCAAAAGGGTCAGAGGATTGGGCACAAGGCTATAAAATCCACCTGATATTCTTTAAGAGAGACTGAAAGACATTTGATTTACTAAGGTGATGAGGAATGAACTGGGGAGAGGGACACCAGCTTCCTTGAACAGTTCAGTGTTGGCCATATGCAATAGACAAGCACTGATGATAGGAGATGCTGTGATGGTTAATCTCGGTTGTCAACCTTACTGGATAGAGAGATGTCTAGAAAATGAGTAAAGCTTACTTCTGGGTATGTATGTGAGGGTGTTTCTAGAGAAGACTGATATGTGGGTAAGTGAGCTGAATGAAGAAGACCCACCCTGCACATGGATGGCATCACCCAATAGACTGGGGTCCACAAGGAACAAAAAGGCAGAAAAGGAAGAAGCTCTCCAGCTTTAATGGAAAAAAGTGTAGTTTTTTTGCTGCTGCCATTGTCCATGGATATCAACTCCAGATTCTTCAGCCTTTGAACACAGACCTGCACCAGTGACTCTCCAGGGAGATGCCAGGCCCTCAGTCTTGGACTGGTTCTGCATCATTGGTCTTTCTTATGCAGAGGCTTCCAGCTTCTTGGACTGAGCAGATACTGGTTTACCCAGCACTACAGCCTGAAGACCCAGCACTGTAGCCTGAGACAACCATTGTGGGACTACCCAGCTTCTGATCCTATAAGCCAGTCTAATAAATCCACTCTTAAAATTGTATATGCTCTATTGGTTCTGTTCTTCTAGAGAACCCTGATTAATACAGATGCCATTATAGATTGGGAATTCTTGATGTCAATATGGATGATAGGATTCTAAAATAACAGAGTCCAGGTGGCTACACCTACATTCCAAAAGTAGGGTGGCACAATGATTATGATGTGAGTGAGCCTACGCAGTGTTGTGCCTATGCAGAAACTATGGAGCTGTTGAAAAGAATCTGGTGTTCCTAGGGTCCTGTAGATGGGCATCAAACATAGGCATAGATAATTTTTTCCATGTTGTTTTAATTGGTGCATTATAATTGTACAGAATGGTGGGATTTGTTTTTACATGCACACAATATAATTTGGCTAATATCATTCCCCATGACTTCCCCTTTCCTTCCCCTCCTCTCTGCCCCTGGAGGGATAGCTTACTTTTTATAACCTGAAATTAAAGGATGCAGGAAGGAAGCTGCCATAATAAAAGGTTGTTATCCTTTCTCCAAGTTTTGGACCAAAGATTTTTTTTTTTTTTTTTAGACACAGAATCCACTGATTAAAGAAGAGGTTTATCAAGGTGTGATGGTGCACACCTGTAATCTCAGTGGCTCAGGAGACTGAGATAGGAGGATTGTGAGTTCAAAGCCAGCCTTAGCAATGTTGAGGTGCTGAGCAACTCAGTGAGACCTATCTCTAAATAAAATACAAAATAGGGCTGGGGATGTGGCTCAGTGGTTGGATGCCCCTGAGTTCAAGGCCCAGTACCAAAAATAAAATAAAATAAAATAAAATAAAAGGAGGCTGGGTCCTCATGAGGAAAAATTATACACTTGTATATTGTAATGATTGTTCCAATCTTTCACCATCTTTGTGATTATTTTCTTGAATAATAATATTGATCATCCTCAAATTCATGAAGCATCCTAGTTAGAATGGGGGCATTTGAAATCCAGGTAGTGAATGGAGTTCTGGCCCTAGTCTGCCTCACATTGATTCCACTGAGCCTAGTGACCCATCTGATAGTTGTTTTCCCACAACTTGAGTATATAGTTGCAAGGGACATACTTGATTTTAGTTTCATTCTTACATTGGTTCTTGGCCTTTGAGGGAAGTTCTAGTGTCATTAAGAAGAAAGAAAGAAAGTCTTTGACATTTCTCCTTTGGCCTTCTCATCAGCTAAGGTAGTAAAGCAAAATCAATGTCCAGAGTAAAATGGCAGGGGTTAGTGATATCCTGTGGCTTTGGGGACCAGAGGAGGGTTGGCATATAGGGAGAATCAGAGAGTGGAAGAAGAGGTTTAATGGGCTTCACATTCTTCTCTAGCTAAGATCGTCCAAGTGTTTCTGGGATGTATAGAATGAATCCTAACAATTGAGAAACAGTTGTTTTTTCAAAAATCTATGAATAATCTCTGTATTGTCAAGTTTTTCTAGGACTATCATAAGCAGGGAAGGGAGCCTGGGAGAGACACATTCCAAAATGACCTGCCCTGAAGGGAGGTGATATTCTAAACAAAGATTAGAACCTCTCTTGTGTTCTTCAAAGGTGATGGAAATGGAGTTCCCCTCAGTGGAATGGGCTAGCTTCGAAAAACAACTAAGAAAAATAGAGCGATTAAAAAAAATCACAGGACATAGAAAATATTTTCAGAAATCAGGGACGGGAGGGGCTAGCCGATTATAGGGATTGAGCTTCTATACTAAAAAGGCAAAATGGAGCCTGCAATTGCTTTACTTATATCAGAGAACATCAAAGGCCTTCCATAGACTATTCTTCACCAAAAAAGGTAGAAGGTGAGCTGTTCAGTTCCCATCAGGTTATGCCCATCTCTGGAGCTACTGTGAGGGATCTTCCTAGTAGAGAGGAGATAAAAGTCATGTGCCTTGGGCAATATATTGGGAGAGCCACCGATAGTTCCCAAGGTCATTGCTAAAATTTCCCTGGCTGCCTTACTGAGAGAAGACCTTCCAGTAGTTCATGGGTGGCTTCCCGCAGAAGTCGACAGGAAATCAAGTCTTTGGCCTGGTGAGGATTACTATGTAGGCTTCTCACCCATGGCTCAGGGCCCAACAGCCAGCCAAACCCAGGCCCAGCTACTGTGACCTCCTTAACCAGATGCTCCTGCTCGTGACTTAGGTGTCACTGGTATGGTTTGCTCAACAAAATTTGGTTACATATTGAAGACCATCGATCTCAAAACACAAAGGATTGGGTGATGTAAGATATAAACAATATTTCAGAGAGAATTATGGATCTGGAGCACATAAAGTCTCTAAAGGCAGGGTGAGGATTGTGAGGGCAGCATAAAATATCCTGGGGAGACACTGTGGGAGCCCGACTGGCAGCTTCAGAGACAGCCAAGGAAGAAAAGGCCTTCTGTGTCATCAGCTCTGAACTCCTAACACCCTTGGGACTACTCTTTATAGTCGCTGTCAAAAGCAAGCATCCTATGAGAGGAAGAAGACAAAGCAAAGAGAAGAAATGAGGGCAAGCTAATACAGGGACCATGGGAGCTGGAGAGATGAAAGGTAAAAGTCAAACATGAACAATCAAGCACAGAGTGAACTTTAGAAAATAAAATAAATAACCAACTAAGTCTGAAAGGTAATAAAAAACGTGAAATAAAACTGGAGGTGTATCTCAGTGGTAGAGCACTTACACAGCATGCATGAGGCCCCGGGTTCAATTCTGAATGTGTATGTGTATGCACACACACACACACACACACACACACACACACACACACACACACCAAATAAATAAATAAATAAATAAATTTGACCTTCGAAAGAAAAAAAATTGAAAGAATGCCACCATATGGTGATGGGTGTTCCTAAGAATGATGCCGGATGCTGATTTCCCCCAGAGCCAATAGCCCTGGCCCGTGAGTGCAGCTCTTGGGCTCTGGGTACCACACAAATCCCTGTAGTCTAACATCTATGTTTGTCTCAAACAAAATCTCTCACGGTTATGACTGAATTCTCAATATATTTAAAGGTTCTGAAGAACACTGAACAAAGAGCAAAGAAAGACAAGGCATTAAGATAAGAGGAGTGGCAGTTCTCACCCTCCTTTTGACTCTGTAGGAGAAGGTTACCCCAAATCTGCTATGACCCCTGGAGAAGATAAGGAACAGTGGCCATATCCACAGAAGCCCCCAAACATCTGAAGTCTTGTCTTATTCTCTCCTACTTCTTCCATTAAAATCTTCAAATAATTTTGAAAGCAGTTTGAAAATAATTAAATTCTTTCTTTTGAAATGATTTCAAATGTATAGAGAAGTTGCAAGAACCATACACAAAGAGCTCTTGAATCCTCCATTAGGATTTTCTGAACCATTTGAGAATAGGCTGCAATCATAATGCCTATCACCTCTAAACACGCCAGTATGTGTTTTGGGGATATACCCCTGTAGTGGGTTGATTAGTGTCCCCCTAAAATTCATGTTTACCTGGAACTTCAGTATGTGGCCTTATTTCAAAATAGTTTCTTTGTAGGTGTAATTAAGGACCTTTGGTTAAGATCAACCTGGGTTAAGATCAACTACTGTCTTTAAAAGAAGAGGAGAGGACCAAGAGCACAGAGATAGAGATTGGAGTTCTGTGCCACAAATCAAGCCTGCCAGGGATTTCTAACCATCAGAAGCAAGAAGAGAGACATGGGATATTCCTCCATCAGGGTTTCCGGGACTTAGCCCTACAGCCTGACATCTTGATTTTGGACTTCCAGCCTCCAGAACTGTGAAAGAATACATTGCTGTTGTTTTTCAGCCATGCAGTTTGTGGTAATGTGTTGTGGTTATGCTAAAACTAACACGAGTTCTCCAAGGAGGAAATCAACATCAACAAAGCACAACCCCCTGATTCACAGACCCTATTTCAAATTTTGCTAGCTCAGTAACTCTGTGTCTCTTTCCTTTCTGGTCCAGGATCCAATCCTGAGGCACATTTTCAAACTCCTGCACTATAGGTTAATTTCTCAGTCTTGCCCTGTCTTTCACATTCTTCAATTTTAAAGACTGAAAGCCTTTTCTTCTGTAGGATGTCTCTAGACCTGGTTCCATTTGATAACTCCTTTTAATCAGATCTTGCCATGCATTCTTGACAAGAACACTACGAACAAGATGCTGGCTTTGCACGTTATGGTACACCATGTCTTCCTCCCACCTCTGGTGATGTTAACTTTGATTGCTTGGTCATGTTGGCATCTTCCAGATTTTTCCCCAATGAGTCACCATTTTTCTCTTTGTAATAAATACACATTTGGTGGGAAGATTTTCTGAAACAATGCCCAAATCTTGTTCCTTATCATCTTCTGCCCATTAGTTGTAACATTCACCGATGATCCCTATCTGAAAAAAAAATCATCACCACAGGGGTGTCATATGGTTGTTTTCTTTTTTCATTATTATTGCTATTTGACTGTAAGAAAGATACTTTCACTCCTTCCTCAATTTATTTACTTATTCATTCATGGATATAGCAATATAGGTTTTGATTTTACTTAGTAGGTTGAAATCTGATGCTACCATGTTTATTTTGACGTTTAGACTGTGCCAGATTCAGCCAGTGGGACAACCGAAATCCTTCAAGGTGACCTCTGTATTCTTTGGACATATCACCATTATTCTTTAAGCATCTTCTTGTTTTCTAGTGCAAGAAGATTTTCCAGGCTCACCTTGCTCTTGTTCCACTCCTGGAACTAGCCATTTTCTGGTTTCTTTCATCAGGGAATGGCATTTAAAAACCAAGATTAGATGTTCTCTGTGCTCGGGGCTGCTGGCAGGTTATTGCTTCCAGTCTTACTCATTTGATGGAGCTGGAATTTATTTGCATGTCTTGTTAAAGAATAAAATTACCACAACTTAGTTTAAGATCTTAATTGGCTTCCTTTTGTGGTTCTACAGCCAGGTAACACCTCATTCCATAAAACAGAAAAAGTTCTCTGATAGGCTGAACAGAAGAATTTGGTTTTATAAACAGAGAAGGGCTGAAAAAAGTAAAAACAAAGAATGAAAACTGGGTGGGTCATTTCAAAGTTACTTTTCTTATAAGGCAGGGGCAAGGAGACAGGAAAAATAGGAAAAAATAACTAACTGGTTAACATTAGGTTAATCTTTTAAAAGAATCATCACGCCGGTTGAAAACTCCTATTTAGGCCACTTGGCAGTTATCTCCCTCCCTTGGTTTCTCACAGCAAATAACAACTTACTTTCGGTTTGGTGGCACTGAACTTTAGCATGAGTAACTCTATTATGAATTTTAGTGGTTCTGTTAAAGCTCAGTGCAGTAACCTAGTCCAAAACAGTGGCCTCCTATGTATCTATAGGAGTATATATTTCATATACCTCCACATCTATGTGTCTCTGTCTGTCCATGTACATATTTTAAAATAAGTTCATAGTATATTTCCAAATATGATTCAGTAACTCAAGATTCTTTCCATTTTCCCTTTTAGTCACTTCTCCAACCTGACTCCTATTGTCCTCTTCCCCCCCCCCACCCTGCCCATTTTGGGGGATGGGTAAATAGGTACCAGGGATTGAACTCAGGGACACTGAACTGCTGAGTCACATCCCCAGCCCCCCCCTTTTTTTGGGGTCCCACTGAGTTGCTTAGAGCCTCATCATTGCTGAGGCTGGCTTTGAACTCACCATCCTCCTGCCTCAGCCTCCCAAGCTGCTGGGATTACAGGCATGCGCCACCGTGCCAGGCTCCTGTTATCCTCTTTATGTTGACTTACTTGCTTGACTTACCTATTAGACCCTCATAACCAATCTCCAAGCTCATCACTGTCTCCATGGGGACACCTCTAGCACCAGTTCCACATAGCTCTGCCCCTAGGTGCGCTGACACCCCTGAGAAGGCAATGGAAGAGAAGAGAAAGCTCAAAAGCAGCTTAAAAGAAAAAAAACATGGAAAAGAGAGTGTGAAGTGACCCAAGTCTGCAGGAAGCTGATTGCAGGATGTGACTTGGATTTTATTAGCATATACTTTGCCCTTAGTGGAAAGATAAAATAAAAGGCACTATAAGATATTCAGTCAGAAGAAAAAGGCACGAATACTCCCCCTTCCCTAGTTCCATTAGGATATCCACAATCAAGTAAAAACAAATAGAAGTCGGCTGCTATGGGAAGAAAACAATTAGAAAGAAAGACAGATGTTGTGGAGGTCAAAGGTCACGGTAGCAGAGATAAGGCCTGGAGACTGGCTTTTCCACAAGTGCGGTTCTTTCCCAGTGTCTCCTCCTAATCATTTAATCTTAGAATGACCTCTTCTCCCACTTTAAATGGACTTTGGGGCTGGTGATGCGGTTCAGTGGTAGAGCATGTGCTTAACATGTGTGAGGTCCTGGGTTAACCCCCCTCCCCCAACACTACCAAAGAATCTGACTTCTTTTTGGCTTATTTTCTCACAATTCTGGAGGTTAAAAGTCTGAGTTCTTTGGTGGCCTCTTTCCCTGGCTTGTAGAGGGCTGTCTGCTTCTGGTATCTCCACGTGGTCTTTTCTGTATTCAATCTGACTTTCAAGTGGCCAAGTCTCTTTCAGGGCCCAGATATTCATTTTCCTACTTCAATCTCCTGCCTCATCCACAACCTCGTACTTCCCTGCAGGCCCAGGACCCAACTCAGTTTTCTTTTATCCTCTGAGGCTCTCCCTGCCTTCTCTGACCCTTGGAATTTCTTCTCCCTGGACTTTAATGGAGCAAATCTACTAGATGCTGTAGGGAGCAAGGTGAATCTGGAATCAGGCAACAGTAGAATTTTAAATTCTAGTTTTTCTGCTTTCCAGTTTGTGTTCTTAGCAAACTGTTCTTCAAACATCTATTTTATTACCTTTAATTGCACCTAATAATGTAAACCTCTTGGCAAAAATCCAGTGCAGATTTGCCAGACTTAGAAATGACCTTACTCGCCTACACTTAAAAACTTCCTTAAGAAAAGGTTGGTTTTTGGAAAAGAGGTAGAGTTAATGGCAAGAGAAAATTTAGCTACAATGGGGACCTAGAGAAAGTTGAAAAGGAAAACTGTTTACTTCATGTTTGGAAGAAGAGAGAAACAAATGACACCATATTGTAAGAATGATGTACTTAAAGTATGTCACTAAGTGGATGCTGGCAGAAAGAATCTGGAATTCAGAGATTTAGTTCTAATCCTAAATTTCAAATCTGCTTCATTTCAGATTCTCTTTGTGCTTTCTATTTCTTAATTCCTTGGTAGTGCTGTAAACCACGGGTCATTAGGCGGGGAAACTGCTGTCACAACCTGCACAGGTGAACAGGGCAGGCTTTGACTATCATCCTCACCTGTGACAACCTCGCTATGGTCTACAAGCAGGGCATTTTTCCTTTCTGGAGTAACTTGCTACCAGAAGCAAGAACTAGTCCTCTTCCTTCCTATGAGAAATGACAAGCATGAAATTTTGCAAAGGTGCTGATTTGCAAATCCATTGTAGGACAAATTTCAATGGTTGGGCTGGAGGAGAGGATGTTTTCCTAGCCCAACTTGGGAGGTTTTATTACTGAAGCGATTCAAGAACTTCCTTATAAATCAGCATCTCCTGAGAAGGGTTTGGAGACACAGGCCACTCCAAGTTGAAAAGGAAAAGCATAACCACCTCCCTGAGGGTTGTCCCTTTTTTTTGGCTTGCTCCAAATAACAAGCCACTTTTTGGTAGCATTAAGTCATCACTCGATGCCTTTCTGTTCTGCAGAATTGGTTTCAGAGGAGTCATCAGATCTCCAGGAACTGTTTCTGTAATTGAGACTGACTGCCTGCAGGTGGCACCAGTGTACCATTTTCCCCAAGCAGAAACTGCTCTGGGATAGAATCAACAAATTTCCCTCCCAACCCACCCTATTTGTGAAACTATTGCCTACCTTTGAAGGTTTCGTGATGTCTGCTGGATAAAGCCAAACTATTCAAGGTCTCTGCTTGAAGTCAAACTGAGATCCAGTCTTTCTGAGTTAACAGAATGGTGGGAAGAGAGGCCTGGGGTCTTTTGATTGGCAGAGAGAGAGGAGGTTATTTGAGTTCTGGGGAAAAGAACTGAACAAAAGCAATGAGGATAAGGAGAAACTGCTGGTGTCTGTCACTGGCACATCTGTGCACTAGCACCATGGACTTGTGTTTTTATAGAGGCACTGCATCTGAGAACAGCAGGCCTGCTTTTTATACAAAACCTGAGTACTCAGTCCACAGGGAATAAACTGCAGCTAGAAGGAGGCAGGGAGAGGCACTTTCTTCTCTACCTCTACATGAAACACAGCTTGACTCCAGGCTGCCACACAGCTGTGATGGTGGCACATAGCAACCTCAAATGGCTTCCTAGACAAGATAATAAAGGGGATCGGGGACAAAGAATGTGAGAAGGCTCTTTATGAATATATAAAAGTCCCACTGACCCCACAAACATTTGGAGAGGATTTTGCAAAGTCAGTCTCCCATCAAAGGCTTCAAGGGAAGAGCCAAAGAAATGGGATGGGATGGTGGCTGGGATCCCACCTACGTTCTAGGTGGGAGAGACAGTAGCCATACACGTTTTTTGTAAACTGCTTTTGTAATTGGGATCTTCTTGTTACTGAAATAACTCAAGAACCTCCATATTATAAATCAGCTTTCCCTGGATACTTGCAATCTTATCATTAGAAAGTAACTTTAATATTATTATTTGAACCAGTTATTATTTTTTAAAGAGATAGGGTTCTACGATGCCTAGGCTAATCTCAAACTCAAGCTGAATTCAAGCAATCCTCCAGCCTCAGCATCCTGAGTAGCTGGGACTACAGGTGTGGGTCATCCTGCTGAGTCCTATTCTTTTTTTTTTTAACCAATGCCATCAAATATATTTTGTTAGATATTCTTTATTTACTCCAGGACAATCTCTTGGGCAGGGTCTATACCTTCTCCAATCATCAAAAGCCCAAGTCTTCAGGTATTGGAATTTACTCACTTTGGAATCCAAAGACAGAACTTTAGTTTTTCAGCTGATTCAAAGCAGCTCTTATAGTCTTATTGGCCATCCGTTTC
The DNA here is from genome assembly GCF_052094955.1 of Ictidomys tridecemlineatus. NCBI lineage: Eukaryota > Metazoa > Chordata > Mammalia > Rodentia > Sciuridae > Ictidomys > Ictidomys tridecemlineatus. The sequence continues at coordinate 55,246,983 of NC_135486.1, forward strand.
TGCAAGTGATGCTCCAATATTTTGGCTAAGGTGGATTGTTTGCCTTCTCCCCCAGCTCCAAAGCTTCCTTGTTTCCTTTGGGAAACTCAATGGTAAAATGTGAAGACAAAGTACATTAGCGATCAGGGGCATTCACTCCTAGCTCCATGTCTTACCAGCTGTGTGACTGTAGGTAAGCCATGTGTCTTCATGATCTTGACTTCTGTGCCTATAGAGGAGTGTTATGGTTTAAGATGCTTGTCCTCCCTCAAAGCTCATATTGAGATTTGGTCTCCAGTGTAACAGTGTTGAGGTGGTGGGACCTTTATAAAGTGATTAGGTCAATAAGAGGTGCAGTTCTCATGGGACTGGGCTAGTTATTGTGAGGAGCTTTTTATAAAGCAAGCCTGCCTCTTGTGTATCCTTTCCTCTGCATGTACCCACTTGCCCCTCTGATTTTCTGCCACCATGTTATGACACAACATGAGACCAGAACCTCTTATTTTCTGGGGCTGGAAATGTAGCTCCATCATGGTATAGCACTTGTCTAGCATGCATGAGGCCCTGGGATTTATCCCTAGTACCTCCAACCAAACCAAACCAAATAAAACCAAACCAAATTATTTTCTTTATAAATTACTCAGTCTCAATTATTTCCCTATAGAATCAGGAAATGGACTCAAGGGGGAATAATGCCCTCTGTTCTTCAGGGTTGTAAGATTAAATGGCACAAAATGCATGACCGTGGGACAAACTTTATGTGGCTGTTCTGATGGTGAGGTTTTTTTTTTTTTTCCTGTCAATTTGTCTCTCTCTCATTAATAAGTAGAAGAAATGAAACCATGAAAGGAACCATGGGGGCGGTAAGAAAGATGGGACAAGTATCTGTATGTCTTTCTCTGACTTCCCCAGGATTCCTCACGTCCCCACGGACAGACAGCATGGGAAGGTGTACTTTCTCTGTGTTGGAAGCATCTCAGGAAGCTTGGGCCAAGCGGTATTCAGTGACTCACCTTAATACCTGTGACAGTGCCCAGCACAGAGGAGGAGCTCAGTACATATTTGCTGAGTGATGTCGCTTGTTATATATTACTAAATGTATCGATGATGCTATTTGCAGCCTCATCTCCTACCCACTTGTCTCCATCTGAGGTCCGTGACTGTGAGCTTCATTCAAATTGCATATTTGTTGAACCCTGATTCTGTGCTGGACTCCAACAGGGAAAGCTCAGAGAAGGCAGATACAAAGATTAATAAGAAAACCCTTGACCTTTAAAAGTTTAAAAGGAGAGAAAGGATGTAAATGCAAATAAGCAAAACCCGTCTCTGGACTTCCTCTAGGCAAAAAAATTTACAAGTGTCTTAGTGCCTAGGAAACACAAACCCTTATGCATTTACTGACCAAATTATGGACAAAAATGTCCATTGAAAATATTTAAGCCCTCTTCTTGAAAGCACTCAACTTTGCCTTCTAATTTCTCCTCCTAAACTATCTGATAAAGCCTGGCCTGCCATGTGTTTCTGGTTTCCTGACAGAAGTTATTCCTAACAATGACATCAGATGCAAGCTTTTTATATTCTTAGCCTGGATGTTAAGTAGTAGTCAAGATTGCTCACAGGGCTGTGGGGTCACTCAGTGGTAGAGCCCTGGCCTTGCATGTGCAAGGACCTAGGTTTTTCATCCCCAGTGCTGGAAAAAAAGAAAAAAAAAATCCCTCCCAGTTTAAACAGCCATCTAACTCAAAAAGAGAATTATGAACAGCCAATTACACTGACTTCCCTAAGGGGTTCCGCCTCCTGTGATGAATAGCTTCTTCTCTCTGACTGTAAAGATGGAATGGATGGAACCTTTGAGCTGAAGACAGAACTGATTCTGTGTGTTAAATGGAAATGCGGGCATTTGTACATGCAAATCCGTAATGAATAAGAAATTGACTGGAAGGAAACAGGACAACTGAGAGCAACAAGCCGGCTTGTGGAATAGGTGGGGGATGTGAAGCATGAACAGCAGCCAGAGAAATGGCTCCAAGTCAGTGTGGAAGTGCTGAGGAGGTAACAGTGGGTTCAGAAAGGAAATATCGAAGATGAGTGAAGCAACTGGGGTAGTTTGGAGGAAGAATGATTCCAGAGAGTCATGGGGCTCAGGGAAGTTTGAGAGCATTGGTTTGGGGTAGCAGGCAAACGACTGTCTAAGGAGTTTTGGATTCAAGCAAGAGATTGAGCACTGGGAAAGGCTGAAGATCCCAACTCTGCTAAGTGACATTGAGAATCTTTGCAACTTGCCAGACCCTGGTGGCCTCAGCTGGCTCACAGAGGGTTAGACCAGACCAGTGGTTCTCAGCCATTGCTACTGATTACAGTCACTCAGGTAGCTTTTAAAACCCACTGATGTCTGAGATCCATGCCCCAGACATTCTGATTTAATTGGAATGGAGTGGGGGCAGAGGCAGGGATAAATTTTAACAACTTTACTGAGCTATACTTTACATGGCATCAAAAACATCCTTTGAAAACACACAATTCAATAGGTTTTAGGCTCTTTATAGAATGTTGCCACCATCACCTCTATATAATTTTAGAACATTTCATTACCTGAAAAAGAAAACAATGTACCCATTAGCAGTCACTCCCTCCACCCAGCTCTAGGCAAGCACCATTCTATTTTCAATCTCTCCAGATTTGCCTACTTCCAACATTTTATATAAATGAAATTAGACAACACTCAATTCTCTGAGACTGGCTTCTTAGCACAATGGTGTTAGGGTTCATCCACTGTGTAGCATGTGTTAGTACTTTGTTCCTCTTTACAGCCAAATAATATTCCCTTCTGTGGATACACCATATTTAAAGCCTGGATAATTTAAAAGAATTCTAGGGCCAGGGGGCATAGTTCAGTGGAGTGGTGCAGTATTGGCTAAACATGCATAAGGCTGTGGGTTTGATCCTTAGCACTGCCCATAATAAATAAATAAATAAGAGAATTCTAGGAAGTTCTAACATGTCACCATGGCTAAGAACCATTAGATAATCATTAAGGATGGATTCACAAGGGTGGACATTATGCAGCCAACAAGAGCCTCTGTCTAGTGAAGTCATTCCTTGACAATATTATATACATGTCCTGATTTATGGCACGTCTAGTTTGCAGCTCTGGATTGTGGAGACATTGGCTGTTGCACTCAGAGGAGCTGGTGGGGTGCAAGACTGTGATGATGCATGACAGAAGGAGGTCAGAGAGAGCAGAGGCCCCAGCTGGCCACAGCCCTAGGCTGAAGAGATACCTGATTGGTCTCCTTGGTGAAAGGTCCCTTAGGTCAGTAAGACTTGGGAATTTTTGTGGTTTATGTTTTTGATTTTGGCCAGAGCACAAAAAAGGCGAAGAAGGTGTTTCCAAGCCCTGAATGTGATTCCATGGAGCTCAAAGAGCAGCCTTTGTTATACAGAAGACAGATTTGATTGTGAGGCATTAGCAAGGATTGGCAGGCCGAGTGCACTTGCTGCTGGGCCGAGGTCCCCTCCTACTGCCTCTGTTTGGCCCTTTGGCCTGTTGTCCATTCAGCAGAAGACCCCAACCAGGTCCTTGCCAATTAGACAGGCCAGTGCCAACTCACTGAAATTGCTATCTGCTAGGTAAGAAAAGATGGTCACACCTGTTCCCATCCTGTTCAGAATCTTTATTGCACCCCAGGGTGGTTCAGCAGCTGTTCAGACCATTACCAGGGAGCAGGCTAATACTTCTGTCCCTGTTTTGTTTTGTTTTGTTTTTTTCAAACTTGTGAAAAAACAGAGTGATTTTAAACATCACAAAGCAAAATAAAGACAGAAGAAGACCCAGCACTTACAAATACAGTCACATAGAGATCTCTCATCATGGTGGGGTGAGAAGAAGGGAGCCTGCTGTCACTATGGCCTCCACCCATACCTGTCCCTTCAGCAGCCTCCTGCCAATCTCGGTAAAACATAAATAAGATATGCTTCTCCCTCCATCAGCCTAACATTCTTCAATGGCTTTCCTACACTTGGCACGGGATCCAGAGACCTGCAGGATCTGGCCTGGCCTTCCATGGCCTCCTATCTCTTTCTTCCTCTGTTCTTACCCAGGCTGTTCGGACCACACTGATTGCCCCTCACTTAATAAAGCACATCTGGTTTTTTCTTACTTCAGAGTCTTTGCCATTGGTTTTCTGTTTCCCCAAACGATGTGTTCATAACCTCCTGCTTCGGGTTTTAACATCTTTTCCTCAGAAACACGTTCTCTTTCCCCTTCACCCACTGTCTCAAGCGGGCCACTTCTTACCTTTTCTCATGGTGTCCTGTGATGGCCTCATTTGGCATACTACTGTTTGTAGCCCTGCTTACTATGTTGGTTTAACATCCATCCCTCCCCTAGACTGGAATTCTCTATGTTGGATTTATTGCTGCTTTACTCCTCAGCATAGAGCCTGGCTATGATCATGGACTTGAAAACGCTCTTTGGAGGCTGTTGATGTGGCTCAGGGGGTAGAGCACTTGCCTCATACGTGTGAGGCCTTGGGTTCAATCTCCAGCATCACACATACCCACACAAATGCTTGATGGAGAACGTGCTTGGGTGTATGGCCCTGTCAGGGGCAATGACCACCTGGATGAGTGATGGGAAGATTGTAAGGAAAGGGGAAGAGTGAGGCCCAGGGATGTGTTAGTCATATAGGAATATATGGAAATGCAGGCCAAATCGAGTGGGTGTTTAGGCCCAGGAAGACAGGGTTCAACACCAAACAAGTCATAAGAGAAAAGACTCAAGATACAGGTGAGGGCCTTATAACCATGGTACCTCTGCTAGACAGGGATAGGAGAAGGTGATGGTTGGAGGAGTTGAAGGCAGCTTCTCCAGAGCTGTGGAACACAGTTTTCTAATATAGGAAGCTCAACGAGAGGTCAGAGGGAGCCTCGTGGGTAGGATTGCCATTGAGTTATGGGAGACACTGTTAGTCAGCTTTTCATCACTGTGACCAAAATACTTGGCAAGAATGACTTGGAGGAGGAAAAGTTTACTTGAGCTCATGGTTTCAGAAGTTTCAGTGCATGGTTGACCAGATGGTCAACCATTGCTCTAGGCCCACAGTGAGGCAGCATAGGACCATGGCTGAAGAGCATGGCTGGGGGAAGCAGCTCAGGACAAAGCAGCCAGGAAGCAGAGAGACAGAGTGGGGGAAGAAGCACCCTTCCAGGGCACACCCCCAGGGACTCACCTTCTCTAGTCATGCCCCGCCAGCCTACAGTTATCAACCAGTCCATTCAAACTAGGATGTACTGATGAGGTTATGAGAAACTGATGTGACTCCATTTTTGAAAATAAATAAACAACAGCAGCTTCTACCTTAAGGCCTGTCCTAAGGAAGGGAGCATGACTCTTGTCCTGGGAAAAACCCACAGAGCACTCCTAGGCACATACCCACCCTGCTGAGTTGTTTGTCTGTAAATAACAGGAGAGATCTGTGGCACCAGGTGTCCCTGACTCAGTTAGGCTAAGTGAAGACCCATAGCAACCCCCTAGCAACCTCCAATCAGCATGAGACAGGAAGAATACCTGGGATGCCATATGATCACCCAGTAGTTTCTGGTGGTTGATAACATATTGGGAAACCATGTAGTTCAGCAAGTACACCCCTCGTGGCCTAAACCAATCAGCTCAAAGGAATCCCCCTCTTGTACTAACCAATCACCCTACCCAACTTGTTCCCGCCCGTGAATGTGCTAATCAATGTTAAGAGTTGTTGTTTGATTTTCCTGAGGTATGGAATGATTTGCTGTGTGATGTTGTGATGCATAGAGTATCCTCCCAAAACCTATAAAATCTCACTGAACAAAGGACCGGGACTCACTCCTCAGACTGCTGTGTCAGGAACGGTTGTGAGTCCAGGCTCGAGCTTGCAATAAAGACTCTTGTGTGATTGCATCTGATTCGGCTCCTGGAGGTCTATTGGGGTCCCACGAATCTGGCATTACAGTTATAGCTCTCATAATCCAATCATTTCATCTCTGAATATCCCTAAAGTAACACAGGAGCTTTTAGAGGGCTCCTCATATCCAAACTGTAACAGAGAACTCCCCGCTTACATTGAATGTCAAAATGTGAACTTGGTGTTCCAGGGAGCTCTCTTCTACATAGATAGAGAATTTGGTGTACCCAGATGATCAGAAGCTGTGGGAGCCCAAGAGCCACAGACAACAGGGAGGGACTGGAGAGCTAAGGGGAGAGCTAGTCTTGTCATTACGACTTTATTTTCATGGGAGTTGAATATTTTCATTTTATTACTCTTTTTTTGGGGGGGAGGTGGGGTTTCTGCTCTTAAAGTCTTCTCAGAGGTCAACAGTATGAGCAAAATCCTGGTCTGGCTTCTCCATATCTGAACCCTGGAGGTTGCATGATATGTTGGAAGACATCGTAGGACAGAAGAATGGTCCTTCCCTGGCAGTGGACAGAGATTTGTTGGAAGCGGGGGCAGACGGATGCAATGCTGTAGGCTTTGAAGATGGAAGAAGGGGAACTAGGAGCCAACAGATATGGGTGGCCTCTAAAAGCTGAAAAAGGCAAAGAAATGGATCCTTCCTTATCCCAAAGTATGATGTCTATATGGGTATGTATAATCGGTCCATAGCTCCTCCCAGTCAAAATGTCATTTACCAGTGAAGGACAATTTTGCCATAAGCAATATTGCCTGAGTTAAAATTTACCACTTAGTCTGGTTTCCAGGATGTGGTGAGCAGAATAATGAATGGCCTCCTCATGTTGCCTGTGTCCTAATCCCCAGAACCTATGAACACGTTACCTCACATCCCAAAGAAGAATTAAGGTGGCAGATGTGATTAAGGTGTTAATCACTAACCTTGAAATAGGGAGTTTATCCCGGATGATCTGGGTAGATTCAATGTAGTCACAAGGTCCTTGACAGAGGAAGAGGGGACAGAAGAGTCAATGTCAGAGTGATGCCACCGGAGGAAAAAAACCTAAGTGGTCCTAGCTGGCTTGAAGAAGAAGAAGGTCCCCGAGCCAAGGAAACACAGATGGCCTGTAGGTAGCTGGGATAGGCCAGAAAACAGACTCTTTCTGAGCCTTCAGAAATAAACATCTGTGCTTGAATTTAGCTCAGTGAGACCTGTGAAGAACTTCCAATCTACGGAACTGTAAGAAAACTTTATGTTGTTTCAAGTTGCAAAACTTGTGATAATTTGTTCCAGGAGTATTAGAAATGAATACAAAGGCTCACTGGATTTAACTCAGACAGGCTGGGGAAATACAGATAAACAAAAACACCTGAGGAGGGATTCTTTTCCTTTCTTCTGACTTTTTTTTTTTTTCTTTTGAGAAAAGGCAGAGTGGGTCTCTGGAATGTCCCACAGAGAGGCTTGAGAAGGCTGAGTGTTCAAGGCCCACAAGCAAGGGCTGTGGGTTCCTGTCCTTCTGCCTTTTGGTAGGGTGAGCCAGGAAGGCAGCCCCATCAGTGGAAGATGGCTTGGATCCACTGGGACCTTCTGCATATTCATGTGTTCAACGTTTATCAAGTGCCTGCTGAATACCAGCAGTGTGCTGGGGTACTAAGATGAACAGCATCCTTGGGACTTGTCATTTAATGGGGAGAGAGGCCAGCACACTACACTTAAGGTATCTGCAGGGTGAGGAGTCTCCAGGGTACCTGGGAGAGTCAGGCAGAGACCCCTGAGGAGCTGGGCTGGGTGGATTCCTGAAGATTAGGAGAACTTAGCTTGAAGACTGAGATTGCAAAAGCAGAGCTGTACTGAAGGGGGCTGGAAGTTTGTGTCACATGGACAGAGTCAGCTGGGGACTCACCCCACCCCTTCTCCCATCAGTGGATGCTGCATCCCCAGCTCAACTTTCCAGGGGAGTGAGGTTTCCTCAATCTCTTTATTCCCCACCTCCTGCAGGGGGTCTGCAGTTTTCCCCAGACAACCTTTGTCAACAGCATGCACCCAGCTGATCTGGGCAGTCCTCCACTGATGGGCTGCTTTCTCAGACTTCCCCTAGAAAAGGCAGAAGAGTAGGGGCTGACCGCCCTCCCCTGTGGGCTCTCTAGTACCAAGGCCTCCTTCCAGGCTCCTTCTCTTTTCCTCCTCCCCCTTCTTCTTCTTCTTCTCCCCCTTTCTTTTCAGTATTGGGAATCAAATCTAGGGCCTTGCAAATTCTAGGCAAGTGCTCTACTGCTGAGCTGCACCCCCAGCCCTAGGCCTACTTCTTCCTGTATCCTAGGACACCGGGGTATTTCCCCTGAGTCCCGGTGCATGGAGACCCAGGAGGGACCACCCTTGCACACCAGGACCAAGGAGAGCAAAAGTATTCCAGACAGAGAAAAGTGTATGTGTAAAGGTACAAATGAGAGGGAGATCCACTCTTGGGAGACAAGGGAGTTGAGCTTGGTAGATGAGCCCTCTGGGAGGCAGCAGTTAATTTCAGATGATTTTTGTCCACTGTGCTACGGGCTTTCCATATTTATCCTGTAGGCCTTTACTTATCCAGTCTGCAAATATTTATGGAGGACTGTATTAGTTTCCTGGGGCTGCCTTAACAAATCATCACACGCACTTGTGGTTTACAACAGGAATTTATTCTCTAACTTTCTGGAGGCAAGAGTTTGAAATTGAGGTGTCGGCAGGGTAGTGTTGTTCCTTCTGAGAACTAGGAGGAGAATCCCTCCCTGTGTCTCAGCTTCTGGTGGCGTCAGACATTCCTTGGCAAGTGGCAGCATAGCTCCAACCTCTGCCTTCACATAACCTTCTCTGTTTGTCTTTGCGTGTCCTTTTTCTGTCTCTTATAAAGGCCCACACTAATCTGGTATGATTTCATCTGGATTCTTACCATAATTACATCTGCGACAATTTATATCCTATCTCCAAATAAGGTCACATTCTAAGTTCTGGGTGAAAATGAATTTTGGAGGGTAAAAGGGACACTATTCAACCCACTCTGAGGATTTCCGTGTTTCCGATGCACTGCTGGTACTGGAGGGAGAAGGTTCCTTCAACAAGGAACTCAATGAGCCAGGAGGCTACCTGTGGTCGTCCTAAGTGCTAAAACGGCCACAAGCTGGGGCATCTGTCACAATTCGTGTTCTAGAGAGGAGGCTGTAGAGAGGGTGGTGGGGAAAGACTACTCTGCAGAATGGACAGCTGAGCTGAGACCCAAAGCATAAGGAGGACCAGTCATGCCAGGATTGGAGGGAGAGCCGGCCATGATGGGAGGAGCAGGAGCTAAAGGACTTGGCGATTTCCATGAAGAGGAACTTGGTCAGAGCCAGAGGAAGGGAGTGACGTGAAAGGAGCTTGCTTAGAGCAGTCAGTCAGTACTTTCCAGTAGTGAACTGGAGGGCAGGCTGGAGAGGGTTACTGCCCAGCAAGCAGGAAGAAAAGGGCGAACAGAACATGACTGCAGCCTTCCTGGAGAAACCATGCTGAGGCGTGATGCCTGGCAGGCGTCCCAGGGATGGGGCCAGGTGAGGCTGTGAGAGACTCACAGGTGGTAGAAGCAACAGGATCTGGCTGGCGATTAGACTCAGGGTGAGGGAGGTTGCTGTGGTTTGAATGAATCCTTCAAAAGTTCATGTGTTGGAGGCTTGGTCCCCACAATGGAGTATTGAGAACCCTTTAGAGGAGGGGTCTAGTGGAACATCCTTAGGTCATTGGGGCTTCGTAAGCAATGAGACCCACACGGTTCTTGGGCTTTGTTTCAAAGATGTGATTTCTTCTTCCCACAAACATCCCTGACATTAAGTCCATTTCAGAGACCAAACCAATAGGGCTGCTTGATCTTGAACTTGGAACCTCTACAAGAGTGAACTAACCAAACATTTTTTCTTGATAAAGGTAGCCTGCCTCAGTAACAGCAACAACAATAACGACCAGAGGTGAAAGAACCTAGGAGGCCTTAGGAATTGGGTTTTGATGGGTGAGTGAAAAGCCAGTGCCATTCACTGCAAGGGAAATACAGGGAAGAAGACTCCTAGTCATTTGGAATGCCTTAGAAACTGCTGGACTTCTACGTGAAACTAAATGGGCCACCTTCTCTGCAACTTCTCCAGGAGCTACCTGCCTACACCATTGGGTCCTGCTTACAGGGTGGAGGTATGCTAAGCCATGCACCATGATGGCTTCCCAGTGTGGATGGGCCATTTTCCCGCCCACTACCCTTGCCTGATGTAAGGAGCTAAGGGAGAGCTGCCCAGGTGCTATGGGCAGTCCTCACTTGCCAACAGTCCCTGGGACATGTGATCATTTATTTGGGGGATGTTTAGAATTATGAACAAAGAAGTTCTCTTCAGGGAAGGAGGATGGAGGATCTGTGTGGCCATGTTTTTTTTTTTTTTTTTTCAGGCCAAATCATTAATTTCTCCAAACTGCCTGTTAGTCAACTTTCCATTACTATAACAAAATACCTGAGGTAAATAACTTACAAAGAGAAGAGTTTTGTTTTGGTTCATAGTTTTAGAGGTTCTAGTCCTCTAATGATGGGGCAGACCTACTGCTTTTAGGTCTCTGGGTGTCAGATGGCAGTGGTAGGGAGTGTGTGGTGCAGCAAATGTCTCACTTCATGGTCAAGAAGCAAAAAAGAAAGACAAAGGGATTGGGTCCCACAATACCCTTTGAGGGCACATTTCCAGTGACCTCAACACTTCTCACTTCTTAAAGGTTCCACACCCCCCAACAGTGCCACCCCGGGAATCAAGCCTTTAACATGGGCCTCCGGGTTACTTTCAACATCCACACGATAGCACTGCCCTTTCCAAATGTTCACTAGTGTGAGCCACATTTTGAGAGCCAAGGAAACATGTAAAGAGGCTAAGTATCTTGCTCACAATCACACAAACAGCAAGTAGCATATCCAGGACCCAAGCTCATGTTTTCTGATCTGAGTGACTCTATTCTTTTTCCGCATTCCTGTTACCAAAGAAGGGCATTGTGGAAACAGGTGTAAAAAAAAAATCCAGTGGGGGGCACATGGGTAGTTCAGATAGGAGTCAGAGTAAACATCAACATGGACCTGTTTTCATTAGGTAAATTGGATGCAAAAATCTGTCTCAGAGTCCCCATTCCTCCATGGTGACTGGTCTGAAGAGGATTAAATATAAACATGCTCATTCTAGAGTGTTCATATAAACTTTTTCTGAAGATCTTCATGTACATCCCCTCCACAATAGTTTGCTTCCAGACACAGAATCAAATTAACCATAATGATTAACTCATAGCATGCTATTATCCTTATACCTACATCGTGTGTGTACACGCGTGCATGTGCATGTGTGCATGCATGCTGGGGATTGAACCCAGGGCCTTGTGCATGCTAGGCAAGCACTCTATTGCTAAGCACATTCCCACCCCTATTGAAAAATAATGATTATTTTCTGTCTTGGTCCTCCAGCTCCAACACCATTGCCCTCCTCCCCTTCCTTGCCCTCAGCTTACCCGATTTACATATTTAATACAACTTCTTCCAATTTACCTTACACCACGCAGATATATATGTGTATTTCTTCCATAATATGCCATATTTTTTATAATTGTTTAAAAATTCTTGCAAATGTTACTGTGCTATAAATATTCTGTTTCTTACCTTTTGGTCTTAACATTATGATTTTGAGATTTATGTGTGTTTTAGGTAGTCTAGATAATCTCTTCTGTTTATTTAAAAAGCATTTTGCTGACTACCTATAACTTATTTTGCTTGTCCATGTTCTTCGTAAGGGCCTCTAAATTGCTCTCAGATCAGATCTATGATGCATGCATCTCTGCATAAGCCTCTTTGAATGTCTCCTTATGAACTTGTATGATAAGTTCTTTAGGTTATATACTTGTATTTCTTTGAGTCTTAAGTCTTTCTTTCCTTAAAGAGCAATTTATAAGTACATAATAAAAGTGCATGTCTCATAGAGTTGATGTGAGGGTGAGCTAAGGGTATGACTCATAGTGAGTGCTCAAAAAAATAAGTTGTGTTAATAATAGCTATTATTATCATCATCATCACTGTGAATATAAAGTGATTAGCGCAGTGTTGGACATATGTCATTCTACTGGAGAAAAGGGATTTTTGTGTCTTTCTTGCTCATACTGTATCCCTAGCATCTAGAAAACTTTTGACCCATAATAGGTATTCAAGAAGAATTTGTTGAATTAGTACATAAGAGCTATGAGCTGTTTCAAAGGTGGTGATGATGCCTATACAGCAAGTAGCTCAGTGGAGGGTATAATGTTAGCTAATAAATGCTAACTTTTTATCATTAACTCATGTCACAGAGATCCCTCCATCTCTGTCTCTTGCTGATGCTTAACTTGCAGAAAAAAGTTAGGGTACTGGTACTCAAAGTTGTTGGTACTTTGGAACTGTTGATTGGTCAGTCTTCCAGTTTACCCTACCTCTTGCCTCTCAACACAAAATACTAGTTAATTTGAAAAGGAAAAGAAGCAATTACACAGTGGAGAAGCCAGGAAGACACCATCTTAAAAAGTAATCAAGATGAATATTATTTAATAATGTTGTAACTCAAAGTTGTGAGCCATCCAGCTAGAGGCAATGAAAATACAGTGTCACTTATGTGATATTCTTACTAATGATGAATAAACTAAATCTGCCTATAAGGACAAGTTGGACAACCCCAAATTGAAGAACATTCTTCAAAATAATTTTCAAATGTATCAAGGTCATGGAAGTCCAGGGAAGACTGAAGAACTGCTCCAGTCTGAAAGAGACCAAAAACACATGACCAATAATTGCAACTCTTGATTCTGAACTGGACCTTTTTGCTAGAAAGGATGTTATTAGGAAAGTTGGTAAAAGTTGGAGGTCTGAGGGTTAGTAGAGATGTAACAACATTACTTTCCTAATTTTGATGTTTGCATTGAGGTTACATAAGACAATATACTCATTTACAGAAAATAGACACTAGAATGGGTGAGGAAGATGATGTGATAGCTTGAGAAATTACTCTCAATTGGCTTATGAAAAAAGCTTTTTGAATTGCATTTCCAAATTTTCTGCAAACTTATGATTGTGTGAAAATGTAAAATATCTTTTTTCAAAACTTCTTATGTTTGGGTTTCAATTATATGTTAGTCAGTTTGACCTGCTATAACAAAAATGCTTTAGACTGGGTGGCTTAAACAACAGAAATTTATTCTCAAGGTTCTAGAGACTGGAAACACAATATCAGGTGCCAATATGGCTGACTTCTGGTGAAGGCTTTCTGGTTTACAGATGATTGCCTTCTTAGGAAAGAATACATGGTAGAAAGCAAAGAGAGCAAACAAGCTCTCAGGTGTCTCTTCTTATAAGGACAGTAATGTCATCATGTGGACTCCACCCTCATGACCTAATTACCTCCCAGAGGCCCCACCTCTGGGATAATACTATCCGACTAAGGGTTATGGTTTCCAAATCTATAAATTTGGTGGTGGTGGTGGGGTGGTAAAAAATGCTGCCCCTAAGGGCCTGGTCTTTTGGATTTAAGAAATCTTCCCAGTTGTCTATTATGCAGCTAAGTTTGAAAAACACCGAGTTAGATCATTTTTGCAAGATAATCAATTAGTGTTTTATAACCACTTGTTTCCCATCACCTGGAAACTCTGTACTGGGCAGTGTCTTCAGAGGGGAGCTGGCCATCACAGTCCCTCTCTTTACCTTGGAGAAAGACCAGTCTCATAAGCTGAGTGCGTTTGAGCTTCCCTGTGGGGCATCTTTGTGCCCAGCAATAGCTAGAGGCTTCTCATACTGCCTCCTCATACTCCTCAATGCCAGCTACAGGTGAGCCCCTAAATCACAAAGAAGATATTAGACAATCGGTAGCAAACTTACCTGTCAGGTAGGACTGGGTCTCAAGTCCTACCTTTGCTGATTACTAGCTGTGGGATTTGAGCTATTTGCTTCATCCTTAAGCTTCGAATTCATCCTGTGCACTTCCTCATAGGATTATTGTGAGGATTAAATGAGGTCATTAGTGCATGAAAATCACCTAGCATAGTGCCCAGAATGGAATAAGCGCTCAATTTATGCTGCCTGTAATATTATGTAAGAAGAGTTTTGTGATTTTCTGAAAATATTGATATTATCAATGTTTTTTGATGGTATGTGTGTGTGTGTGTGTGTGTGTGTGTGTGTGTGTGTTCTGGGAGAAGGGGAATGTGCCGACAGCTCCATCATTCAGAGAGCTAAGACCCCAAGTGATTGGGAATAACCTTGCCATCTGTCCTTCCCTCCCTGCTGGTCAGCCTGGCAAACTCTCAAGAGGTGAGTGTAAAGGCCTGTGGCTAAAACCCCTTGTGCTATAATCTCTTGGTGACCCTCAGCAGAAGAGAAAATTCCTGCTCTCTGTAAGTTTAAGTATCTAGAAGAAGGGAGAGAAATTAGGAGGGGAAAGAGGGTAGCAGTAGTAGAGAGAACCCCTAAGGACAGGTCCAATCTGCCTTTTCATCTGCAGGTTTTGAAGGGTAGAGAGTCCACTTCTGACATTGTGTCTATGGGTTGGATATTGCTAGTAGAGAGCCGCAGAGAACAGTTGTTTGAAGGGGAAAGGAGGTTAATTGTTTTAACTTGAGCAGAGTAAACTTGGAAAGTGAGAAATCCTCCCTATTCCAATAGGTCTCTGGTCCAAAACCACACCTGGCCTCGCATCCTTCTAATGATAATCCCCACAGAGTTCCAGGTGTTCAGCCCAGTGACTGATTACAAGCCCTGCCGAGTTCAGAGGGACAAGATGGAGGCTATATATAAACCCGACAAAGTTTCAAAAGGTAAAAAGACGCATGACCGATTATGAAAGCTTACATTGCTCCAGGAGAGGGCTGAAGGTTTTATTTCTGCCCTGGCGGATACCTGGCCTTTGTTCCTTCTTGGAAGGCAGGGAGGTGCTGTGGCCACAGTTCCCCATCTGTGAAATGGGGTGAGATTATCAACCCAGTGGGAATTTGTGTGAGGCACCTTTAGAAGGCCCCAGGGTCCAACAGCTCAATGCAGTCTGCAGAGCTGCTGTCAGTATTCCCAATGGCAAAGGTACCAGGGCCAGCTGACACTTCAGGTGGTGTCTGAGAGGCCGGTGGGGGGAGAGCTGGTGGTGGGCAACACCTGTGAGTCGCTTGGTCTGAGGGCCTGCCAGCAAGGCCTGCAGCATGGCGGCAGCTGTGGGGAGAGGTCAGCAGGCAGCCCCAGCGTCAGGCAAAGACAGTGCCTCTTGGAAGGTGCTGGCTGGCATCCGGCTCTGCTCCCAGGCTCTGCTGTAGTCATTGAACCACACATATCGACAGAAGGAGGCTAGCACTGGATAATGCCAGAAGGAAGTAAAGTCAGAAAAGTCATGCAAGGTGAATGCAGACTTACTCCACAAAGTGTCCTCTCCAGAATGAGGTGACAACCGGGTAAGGCTAATGGTCTGGGGTAAACTTTGTACATGGAAGAGGGGTGAGAGATTACCTTCCTTTTTTTTTTTTTTTTTTTTTAATGGAGGTGGGATCTCAGGCTTAGAAAATGTTGGTGGCTTGCCCAACATCTCACAGCTAAATAGCAACAGAGTGACTAGTGGTTCCTTCGTCAAGTGCTCTTTTCAGTATAATTGAGCCTCCCTAAATGGCTAAGCATATGTCAAACTTTTGGAATTCACTTTCTCTCAAAGAAAATTGGCTTAAAGAGGCAATGTAGCGTGGGGATAGAACAAAGGAATGGAACTTTGGTCCTCTGGGTCCTTGCCCATATTCTGCTCCTATACCAGTAGCATCTTCTCAGAAATGGCATTTAGTGAAACAATTAAAAGCTTGGTTTTGTCTTTCCCAGTCTCTTGCAGGTGGGAGGTGGGAAGCTAGGGACAGATAACTGGCCCTGAATTTGAAGACGTGTGTCAGTCCTGGAACCCAGTCAGTCAGGTGTGGTGAGGGCTGCAATGCATACAGAAGGGCGGGGTGACTTTCAGTGCCACCTCTGGGGCATACTTCACAAGCAAAACAGTGCAACCTTTAGGGGCTGTAATCATTCTTCCTCCAACCTCGAGTCCCCCATTGGCAGCCTCTGCAGTACTGGGGACATTGTCAGAATCTGTGGAGACCAGCCTAGTGGCAGTAGTGCCTGAGTCCACCTCCTGTACAGGTTCCCAAACCATATTGGGGAGCCACAGCTTTGCATTTAGTCTGAGTCCTCTGTCTCAACTGTACCTCTGAATGTCTGGGTGACCTTCAGCTCAGTTTTCTAAAACCGCAGGATGTGTAATAAGTCATAGAGTCATTAGGGTTGGTGTAATAATTAAATGAGGTAACATTGTAAAAATAACTAGAACAGCCCTGGAGTCTCAAAGTTGCTTAAGCAATGTCAATCTCCTTTCATTTCCCCCTTACGGTTAAATATTATTAAAATTGTTATGCATGCCCAATTATCTTTCATTTTGACAAATAAGCACTACACACATACACGCATGCACACACACATTGTTTTTTTACATATATTCTACAAAGACTCACAGTTATATGAGTATTCAAAGGCATATTGAAAAGCCCCTTGTCCTGAGCTCTCTACACAGGGGAGGCACTTGTGGCCTGGAGAAATAAAGTGGCTTGCCAGTGTCATGCAGACCTAAGTGACATAACTTGTACTCAATTCTAAATCAAGTCATGGGTCCAAAATTAGTTATGGGTTACTTTGGAAGTGTGATCCTGTTCTTTGGTGGTTCATATCCAGATTAGCCATATCTTTGTAACTTCGAAGTCTGGAATGGGGTACTGGGTTGAATGCATTACCTGACTGACTCAGAATATCTGATATAATTACCTCCTTGAATATTTTTGGAATCATATATGTTAAGTCTAACCCCTTTAACTCTGAACCCAGCATCGGAGAGATTTGAAAACCATTGCATTACAATCTGCTGTGTACCATGATCAAGGTTTCCTCAGTTTTGTGGGGGCCGCACAGGGAAGGGTCAGGGGTCAAGGTCACCTAGACTACTTGTCCTTATTTATTTCAGGTAATTCATGCAAGACATGGGAAGGGGCCACTGCCTAACTCTGACTTCTCTCTCTCTCCCCCTCCCTCCCTCCCTCCCTCTCTCTCTCTCTCTCTCTCTCTCTCTCTCTCTCTCTCTCTCTCTCTCTCCAGGACCACGTTTACTTCCAACTTTCACCTCCTTGAATTGGTAAAGAAAACAAGGGTGAGGCATAGTGGTGCAGGCCTTTAATCCCAAAGGCTCCGGAGGATGAGGCAGGAGGGTCGAAAGTTCAAAACCAGCCTTAGGAACTTAGTGAGGCCCTAAGCAACTTAGTGAGAACCTGTCTCAAAATTAAAAAAAAAAAAAAAGGGCTGGGGTGGGGATGTGGCTCAGTAGTTAAGCACCCCTGGATTCAATCCTTGGTACAAAAGAAACAAGCAAAAAACCCAAACAAACAACAACAAGAACAAAAATCTGAGGGATACACAAAAGCAAAATAGGAAGAACTTACTGAACAATTCAAAGCCCACTTCAGAATTGAGCTGAAACACATTTTTTTCACCGTTTCCTGTTTTTCTTTCTTTTATTTTTTTCCCAGATAAGACTGAAGATCCCCTAAACATGGCAAATGAATCTCTGCTAAACAAATGTTGTTTCTATCTAAACAGGTACAACCAAGTCACCACTGACCTGAGGACAATGTCCCTCTCTCTCATGGCTCCTGCTGCTCTGTCTTGTCATCCCATGAACGCAAGCAAACTATACCAAACTTTGAAAGGGATGTTTGTTTTCCCTGATTTTAAAAAGGAGAATTGCTTGTTATGGAGAATTTGGAGATCAACGAGGAAGTAAAATACTCAGACCAAAAAAAAAAAAAAAAAAAGCCACTTCTCATCCCACAACCTCTGGAGCAGTCTGCGTTAAAGTTTTAATCTTTTCTTCTTTAAACTGACTTAAGATGAAAATAGGATTAACACCAACTTAACAATTAATACACAATAATAACATCATGACCAATACATTTAGGATTATTTTCTTGACCTTATAACAAGGACTTTTATTCTTTTATCTTAATATCATTAAATATTCTTTTAAAATAGTTTATTGATTTATTGATATAAAAAAATTATACATATTTATGGAGTACCATGTGGTTTATTTTTTTGCAATGCTGGGGATGAAACCCAGGGGCACTCTACCACTGAGCTACATGCCCAGGCCTTTAAGAAAATTTTTTTTTGAGGCAATGGCTAACTAATTTGCCTAAGAGGGCCTCCTCAGGTTTGGTATATGCCACCATTCCCAGCTCCATGTGACATTTTGATATATGTATACATTGTGAAATGTTCAAATCAGGATAAATCTATCTTTCTCCTCAACATTTATTGTTTCTTTGAGGTGAAGATAATCAAGCCCCTTTTTTAAAAAAATGTTTTTTGAAATATACAGTATACATGCTGGAGATGGATCCTGGGGCCCTTTGCACACACAGAGAGCGCTCCATCACTGAGGTACACCCCCAGCCTTGAAAACATAATTTTTTAAAAAAATTTTTTTTTAAAGAGAGAGTGAGAGAGAGAGAATTTTTAATATTTATTTTTTAGTTCTCGGCAGACACAACATCTTTGTTGGTATGTGGTGCTGAGGATCGAACCCGGGCCGCACGCATGCCAGGCGAGCGCGCTACCGCTTGAGCCACATCCCCAGCCCTTGAAAACATAATTTTAATGGCTACATGTTATTTCCTCATTTAGCTTTCCCCTAATTTATTTAACCAAATCCCTATTGTTGTACACTGAGTTTTCCAAATTTCCTATGTTGTTTGTAATTCTATGATAAACATCCTTGCATACCAATTCCAATTCCAGACATCAATTAAGATTGTCCAAGTGGAATTTTTCTCAAGACCCCAGTTCTGGAACCTGTGGAAACCAAGGATGTTCTAAAGGTTTCCGTTAGTTGATGGGCCTGGGTCTCCAGACCTCCTCTGCCCAGCAGTCTAGCTTTCTCTTGGGCTACCTCAGGATGAACATGTTTATCCTGACATGAAGCGGTTATCCATCTTTGGATTTCACAGTAGAAAATCATGCACACAAAGCAATGATGTGTTTGGAAGACATTGCTGAAGATTTTTTTTTGGTGGGAGGGACATCCTGGGATGGCATCATTTGGTGGTCCTCTGCCTCTGTTTTAGCCAGCTCTCTTTGCTGCTATGACTAAAAGGACCCAACTAGAACAATTGTAGGGGAGGAAAAGTTTATTTGAGGGCTCGAGGTTGCAGAGGTCTTAGTCCACAGAAGGTTAGCTCTATTCTTTGTGGCTTGAGGTGAGGCAGAACATCATGATGGAAGAATATGGCAGAGGGAAGCAGCTCACATGATGATCAGAAAGCAGAGAGAGAGGTCTCCACTTGCCAGATCCAAATATATACCCCAAAGCCATGCCCCAATTCCCACCTCTTCCAGCCACACCCTACCACTTCAACTACCACTCAGTTAATCAGCGAATGAATCCCCTGATTAGGTTAAGGCCCTCACAACCCAATCATTTCTCCTCTGAACTTTCTTGGATTGTCTCACATGCGCTTTTGGGGGACACTTCACATGCAAACCATAACACCCTCCCTTCCATTTCTGCTCTTGCTGTCCAATCTTCCCTCTGGATCCTGCCATTTGGTTATGCAGAACTGTGACCTTGTCCTTGGGAGTTATGAGGCTACTTCACACCCTTAAGACTAGGTTTCATCTTCTACTCAATCATTAACCAAGGCAGTTTTTTTTTCCTTATCAAAAAATCCTGGGGCTAGCAGTTGTTGATTTTCAGGATCAGAAGAGAGTGTGGCATAATAGGAGAATTACCAGGCCTAACAATATGAACACTAGGCACTGGAAGGTGTTTAAAGCCAATAATTAGATGTGGGGATAAAAATAGAAATAACAGCATAACTATTTTTGTTAATATCACCAGACTCTAGAATCCCCATTTTAATGTACACAGTCAACTTAGCTCTAGATTCTAGAGCTGAGAGTTACATTGCCTATCAGCCTAAGAATTATTCATCAGAAAATGGTTTATACATGATTTAGAAAACTAAAGTTGCAAGAGTCCAGTCTTTACTGAAATCATACTCCCACCCACCCCCCAACCCTGCTACCCCTGTTCCTTACACTTGTGAGATCTGACAAAGAGGACAGGTATTATAACTATGGACTTATATGAATAAGTTTATGCTAAATAACTATACAAGATTATCCTAAAAATAAGTTTATTTATCCAATTAAATGAATATTTTGGCTTGTATTTAAAGTTGGCAGGACCCCTCCTCCACTGCTGTCAAATTTCCCAATCTTATTTGACAACATTTGCAACTGTGGTCGACCAGGTAGAAGGAAAGGCAGCCAGTTGCATGGCACCTTCTGAGACCCCTGGCCTGCTGCAGTCTCTTGGCTTCATGGCTGGCACACAAACCCAGACGTCTGACTCTCCCGAGGCCTCTCTTTTAACACATACCTACAAAACTCTTCCTCAGCAGTCTTCCTGTGCCCATAATCACCTTTGCTCTTGTCTAACTATTTGCGTCATTCAGAAAATTGGATGGCCTACTTTTAATTCCCACTCTCGTTTGGCTCACTTAAGTAGTTTATACCATCTATGGGAAAGCTGTGAAGAAAAACTTTACCCTTGTGCACCTTCAGGAGGGAAGACCAGGAACTAAAAACCTCCCAGGAACAGAAAGATCAGTAGATGTAACTCAGTGATAGAGCACTTGCTTAGCATGCATGAAGCTCTGAATTTCATCCCTTGCACCAAAACCAAAAGCAAACAAAAATAAAAAAGGGAAAAACTTCGTAGAGATGGCCTGAGAAAGAGAAAGCTCCATGACTTCATTTACTGGTTGTTTTTTTTTCTGGAATATTCTGGCTCAGTTCAACAAGAGTTAAGGGGGGAATGCATCCTGATTTCTCTGATTTGGAGTCTCACGTTGCTTCCAGGAGGTCAAGGGAGACACTGAGCTTTCTGTAGGGCATAGGGCGTGGTCTTTCACCTCCATTCCTGAGACCAGCTATAGGACCTTGCTGGAGACATAGTCTATTTATTTCCTTTGTATTTCTCACAGCTGGAATACACAGGGCCAGTAAGGACTCAGCCTGGATCCTACAGGCAGCTGCCCGAGGAAGGGCCTTGGTGAAACACACTTGGAAGCCGAAGGTGAGCATGGAGGTACCAGAGCCCAGCCTGGTACCTCCATGCTCCCAGGAGGGAAGGTAGATTGGAAATCTGAGTCATATGTCCTCACTGTTCACCCAAGGATTTCATGTCCCTTTGGCTGGCATTGCTAGTTTCTCTTTGCAAAACGATTGATCCTGCTGCCAAATGTGCCCTAAGCCTTCCTCATGCATCAGGGAGATGAATGATAAGTAACTAGAGGGCACAAAAAAAGGCCAGCCTGTGAATGGGGAAGTCACTTTGAGCTCGGACTAGTGCCTTGGACATTCTGTCAATAGACTTAGCACTGGCCTGCTGACCCAAGCAGAACTGAAAGTAAGAAATAAGGACTATAAAATTGAGGTTTGCTCACCAAGTCCCAAGCTTGGCACCAGAAATTCTTGGCTTCCTCCAAACAGCTGCATAGAAGCAGTGGACAAACCTATCTTGTGTCTGATGAGTCATTTTGCGTCAGCGGTGTGTGGCAGGGGCATCCTATAAGGGCTTTTCTAGATGCTTTATCTGGCTCGTGCTGTTAAAAAAAAAAAATTGATAGGGGCTGGGGGTGTAGCTCAGTGGTGGAACACATGCTTAGCACACAAAAGGAAAAGACCAGGTAGCCAAATTCCAAAATTCCAAAATGAATGGGCACTTTGAGATGCCGTGGAAGCAAACATTTTTTAACGTCCCCAAACTCATATATGTTCCTCATCATTCATTTGCTGGTCTTAATAAGAAAGGCTGAATAAACTGACTTTCCTTAAATCAGAATGATGAAGGCTGAGAGAATTTGGCAGCATGATATTTAGGAAAGTGCATGACAGCACAAAGTTGTTCTCTTTCCTTATTCTGAGTCCAGGGCTTTATACCATATCAGGATTAGGCATCAAAACAGGTTTTGAGTTTCTGAAGAAGTTTAATCAAATATGAGTAGAGAATCTATTCCTCTAATATTTTAAATATGTTTATGTCTATATGCCTACAAAGTTTTAAAAGTACATTTTGAGTGTGTGTGTGTGTGTGTGTGTGTGTGTGTGCGCGCACACGCGCGCACACTGGGGATTGAACCCACACTACATATACATTCCAACACTGAGATAAATAGCCACTTTTAATTTATTTTTATCTTAAATAAACTTCAAGACTCTAATTATCACATGTTATTGTCACCTTCATTTTATAGATGAGAAAACAGGTTCATGAAAATAAGGTGATTTGCTCAAGCAGGATGCCACAAATGGTTGTTTGGTCCTTGGATATAGAACCAATATTCTGTCTCCAAATACCATCTATGTTTTCTCCAAACCAACACAACAAAATTCCTGAGATGTCTTACATAAAATACTTGTCTAAAATTTTTGAAGAAACTTTCAAATATATTACTTAGATAGTCAGGTTTTACAATGCTCAGAAATGGAAAATTTGATCTAGACCTGCATGTCCCCAACATGACCACAAGATGGCACAGTAACCCCGATAATTGAGAAATTGGCTTCATTCTGTGCACCAGTAGAGGGCTGCAGTTCCTTTTTTCCAAAAGGGAGAAATGGGGTGATGTTGTTGGTGGTGGGGGTAACAAATCCACAACAAAACACAAAATAACAACAACAAAAACCCTTCAGTGTCTACATCGATTAAATAGGATGGTGGGAGGTTGTTTTTTTCTTTTTCAGTTTAAGCAATGAGAGTTCAAACAAACAAGTCTCCATTTTCACCTCTGTGTTTGCTTTTGGAGGCACGAGGTCAGGACTTGGGCCAGCCGCCTAGCCTACATTATTCATCTGTCCAGCTCCAGTCCTGGAACAAACGTGAAGAAATGAAGTAGCTTCAGTCAAGGGAAAACAGTGTTGTTATTGTTGCCGGTGACAGTTCTATTTGCCAACAAACATAAAAACATACTTTGGAACCCGAACGGGCTTGTCAGAGGGAACTTTTGTTCCATGTTTGGGCTGGGACGCTTCCAGAGAGAAATCAGACTGGCATTTGAACTTCAGGAGGCAGGGAGAGCACTGTGCACAGCAGCCACTGACCCGAAAGGCCAGGCCATCAGCTGTAGTTTTCATCTGGGTGTTGTTTGACTGCAGTCCATGAGGCTCCTGGTTGCCAACTGGGGTCACTGCCCTGAATGGGTATTATGGGGGAGGAGTGTGGGGCATGCAATCCAGGATGATGGACTCGCCACAAAAAAGGGATAAACAGGCTTTGGATTCTGAGCTTTTGGAAGGTGGTCCTTACTTTGGGGCTTTGGGACAGTGAAAGCGGTCCTGATTCTGCAGGATTTATTTGCTGTCAGGTCTCAATTATCCTAAGATTGTTGGCTGGACCTTCAGGATCCCTTGCTATGTGGATTAATTACTCTAGGGATAAAGCCATCCTCGCTGTATCTGCTGGTCAGAGTTCAGGGTATAGAAACTCATGTTAATACCAGTCTAAGAAAGCATAATTCAGAAAGCCAATCTGCCTATTCCTGCTACCATTACATAATTCAAGTTGGAGGTCCTGTCCACAGCTGTCTGGGGGCTGCCTCCTCCCTCTGCAGATGGGAGAAGTGCACTGGATGGATGGACTTACAGTAATCTATCTATTTGGAAAGAGAGGTGGTGATAAATTACTACCATGGTGAATATCATTAAAATGCAGTAGAACCAAAAGCACTTTGAATCTTAATTCCTGGCTCCTCACATCATCATTCTGCAAGGGTATGCAGGATATCACTGAACATTTTAATTTTACATTGAGCTCTAAAGTTGGAAAGGCATCTTAGAGATTATCGGGTCCAAAATGTCTGTGTCTAAGATGGCAAATTCCCCCTAGGAGGAGTCGGAGATGCTCAATGAATGGATCAGCCCCTTGTTTTGTAAATAAAGTTAACAGATCTGGGAAATGAAGTGATTGCCCCAATTATATACCTAATTGGTGGCAGATCAGGGACAAGACACAGCCATCTAAATCTCCCGATTCGTGCTGCTTCTATTCCATTTTGCTGTCTTGAATCTTAAAAACCCTCAGCTTAATTTATTTATTTGCTTTATTTGTTTATTTACTTTTTGTAGTACTGAGGATTGGGCCCAGAGCCTTGTGCATGCTAGGCAGGCTCTCTAACATTAATCTATGTCCCTGGCCCCATTTATCTTCTTTAAAAAAGCAAATTTTAATGCAGTTTGATTCAAGACTACACAGTCGTAAGACAGAGGCAGTTCAAAAAGAGGCCTCTCGTTTTTCCAACCTTCGGATTCATTTGGGTCTCAATTCCAACTACTGGGCCTTATAAACCTTAACTGACCTTAGAGCTAAAAATGTTCCTTTCTAGCATCCAGCCTCAGATTTGTGGGCATTTATGAGAGAGGCATAGGAGAGAGCAAAGATTGGCAGACTTTTTCTAGGGAAGGGCTAGATAGTATTTGGGGCTTTGAGGGTCATAGAGTCTCTGTCATGAGTACTCCGCTTCAAGGTTCTAACACAAAAACAGTCGTAGAGAACACATAGACAAAGGAGCATGGCTGTGCTTTTTCTAAGGAAATAACTTTTCTTAGGAAAACAGGCAGGAAGGGGAATGGATTTGGCCCTCAGGCCAAAGTTTGCTGACTTCTGAAATAAAGGACTTGGACTTTGACTTACTGTTCTTCCGCATATGCCTGGTCTAAGCAAAGGGATCTTATTCATCTTTTAGACTGCACTGTACTGACATTCCCAGTCAGTGGTATCCACCCACCTTACTAAGTGGAATTCTTAAATCTTTTTTTTTTTTTCAGTCAGAGACTTGACAATCCTAATAAGGAGATTTATTTGTGTGGTGCTCTTGTGTTTACATATTATACAATTTGAGCTTGTGAGATAGTGTCGTAGTCAGCTTGGACTGCTATAACAGAACACCACAGACGGGTGGCTTAAATGACAGAGCTTTCTTTCTCACCATTCTCTGGAGTCTGGGAAGCCCAAGATCGAGGTGTGGCAGATCCAGGGACTGGAGAGAGCATTCTTCCTGGTTTGTAAGTGGCTGCTTCCTTCTTGTATTCTCACAGGGGAAAGAGAAGGGGCAGGGGGGCGCTTGGCGGGATGTGGGGGGAGAAAAGTAAACCCTTCTGTGTCTCTTCTTATAATTAATGTCATTCATAAAGGCTTCCCTTTCATGACTTACTGTAATCCTACATAACTCTCGAAGGCCGCATCTGCAAATACCCTCACCCAGGGGATCAGGGCTTCCACATATGAATCTGGGGTGGGGGACAGAGACACATTTTGTTCATACAGCATGGGTAGTTAAAGCCAACATAGGAGGGAATTTCAATGTTAGGAATCTGAAGAGGGATGGGTAAAGACCAGAATCTCAGACCTTTCCTGTCTAAGGAACGTCTGACATCACGTTATGCCAGCTCACATCATCTCATTTAATCCTCACAAGATTCGGGAGAGATTTCCATTGTCATGCCAACTTTATAGGTAAATACTGAGAGAAATTAAATTCTGTGCTCGAGTCTTCTAGTGGGCAGCAAAGCTGTGTCTAGAACTCCAGTGCTTTCTGACTCACATCCAGCGCCCCCAACCCCATACACAAAATGGCTTTACTTTTTAAAACAAGGATGGCATATTAATAATCTCTCTACTCATTAGGTGTCCAGAAAATGTTTGTTGTAGGCTAAATAAGCATTTGAAGGAATGAGAAGATCATTTATTTACACATTTTAATCTAATGCCTCTTTAAAAATAACTGTCCAGGGGACTGGGGCTGTAGCTTAATGGTCGAATGCTTGCCTAAAGGGCACTAGGCCCTGGTTCTATCCCCAGCACTTGGGGGAAAAAAGAAAAACCAATTATCAAACAAATGTCCACCCTCATCTCAAATCAGTTTGAGGATGAGATTTGAGTTATTAGAATTTCCCCCTTTATTTTGCATGAGGTCAGGAGACTCCGAGGTGGCAACATGGGAACTTTCCCCTACCCGGGGCAGGGAGGCTCAGATGCCCACATGGGTGGGGCTGATATGTTGGCAGGGCCCAAGGGTGAGGGGGGCCTTTAAGCCAATGGTGGGGCCTGAAGGAAGCTCCTCCATCCTCATAGTGTCTCCACTCTGAGTGGGCAGAATTGTCACCGATGGAAACACAAAGACACCACTTAGAACTGTGGGGACATAACTCTTTTGGCAGATTCCTGTGCAAGTAGCCATTCTCTGATAAACATGGGGATCTTCAGGCCCATGTCCTGCTATGGGCCATGGCTGGGAATGGAGGCCCAAGCATCCTAGTGACTTTGGAGAAGTCGCTTCTCTTTGTTTCAGTTTCCCCTTGAGACTGGCAAAGGCAATCCCTGATGCCCCTTCCAGTTAGAGGAAGAGAGAGCAGCCAGTGACCTGCTGTGGGTTCTCCCTGTGAGGCCTGAGGGGTCATGAAATCATCTTAGATAAAAATGTGACAAGGACTGGGCTTCCCCTTGCGGATCCACAGGCCACCCTGTGTGTGGAAACCCTGCAGACGTCTTTGTACCTGGACTTCTCCTTTTGGTAGAGTCGAGGTGGGGTGCAGACCACAGTTTGTCTTCAAAGAGGAATCTGAAAGCGCAGGAAACGGATTTCAAATGGGATAGGTTAGAGCAACCATTACGAAACACAGTATGGAGGCACCTCAAAAAAATAGAAATAAAGCTACCATATGATCAGTAGTCCTCCTAGTGAGGGTCTATGTCCATAGGAAATGAAATCAGTCTGCCCAAGAGACATGCACACCCATATTCAATGTGGCACTATTCATAATAGTTAAGAAATAGAAATAACCTAAGTGTCTGTGATGAATCGATAAGGAAAATGTGGAATGAATGCAAAATAGAATACACTTAGCCATAATCAAAATGAAATCTTGTCATTTGTGACAACATAGAAATGGAGATCATTATGCTAAGTGAGGCAAGCCAGGCACAGAAAATAAAATAAAATACTCAGGTAGGATCTAAGAAGTTGATCTCACAGAATGATGGTTGCCAGGGGTGGGGAGAGTAGGGGTGAGAGAGGGAGAAGAAAAGGCTGATCGGTGGGTACTAAGTTATAGTTAGGCAGGAGCAAGAAGTTCTGGTGTGAACAGCACGGGATTATGGATAACAGAAACATACTGTATGATCAAAATTTTTGTCATAAAAAATTAGAATATTTGAGAAGATGCATAAATTTAACTCAATTTGAACATTAATTAATGTGTCTATGTATGGAAACATTGTGTGACACCCTATTAGTATAAACAATTTTTATGGCTTTAATTGTGGGTTAAAAAAAGAAAACAAAACAAAAATAGGATAGGAATTTGTTTTTTGCTAAGATCCAGGGAAAACATATGATATTAGGATTTAGTCAGAGGAATAATGGGGGTAACCCCCTTTTCCACCAACAAATTTTTACATTGGTCAGGTGACTTGTCATCTTTGTGTTTACTTTTTAGTCTGTAAAATAAGAATAAGGGATGATAATTTTGAATGTATACTCCACTTCAAGAGTCTGGAGTGAAGGATCGGGTTTGCTTTTTTGGGGTGGGAGGGGGCAATTTTATTTAAAAGATTTTAATTCTTTATAATACAAAGAATTTGATCCTTAGTCATATTTGTTGTTGTTATACATTCTTGTTTAGCTTTTAATTTTGTCTATTTTTGGACATACAGAGCATTTAATGTGTAGTTAATTCCAGAAATATCTTCTTTTATGATTTATTTTATTATTTTTTATTGATTTTTTTTAAAAAAATGACAGCAGAATGCATTACAATTCTTATTACACATATATAGCACAATTTTTTCATATCTCTGGTTGTATATAAAGTATGTTATTGATGTTGTTTTTATGCTTACATTTTTTTCAGGTATCCATGTACTTTTTTTTGTGGTTTTCTTCTTTACAGTTAACTTTAAAATATTTTTGCTTTAAAACTTTGAAATTAATCTGTAACATTTAAAAATTCAACTCTCTCTCTCTCTCTCTCTCTTTTAAAAAAAATAAATAAAAATTCAAGTAGCATATATGTGTATATGTGTGTGTGATTTATCATGAAAAAATTTTAAAATGCCACATTTATATCTAATTCCATTACCTTCTCTAGAGACAACTACTGTTACCAATGGATGTATGAATCCTTCAGACTTTCTCCAAACTTGTAGCATATATGTGTATGTGCATGTGCCTGAATATGGCACTTAATTTTACATAAGCAAAACACGTATACATACAATATATAGCATTCCAAAGCTTGCTTGTTTTCATATTACACTTACTCCTGGACATCTCTCCAAGCTAATGCCCATAACTTTACCTTATTTTGTTTAATTGCATAATATTACATAATATACAAGTGCCTCTTACTATAGGGTTATGTTCTGATAAACCCATCATAATCTGAAAAAAAAATCATTAAGTCAAAATTCATTTAGTACACCTAACCTATGGGCTGTCAGAGCTTAGCTACACAGGACACTGTAAAATCTCAGTGGTTCACCCTAATGACTGTCAGTTGACGGGGACCTGTAGCTTGATGCCACTCCCTGGCATACTGCATATCACTAGCCCAGGAAAAGATCCAAATTCAAAATTTGAAGTCTAGTTCTCACTGAATGCCTATCACTTTTGCATCATCATAAAGTCTAAAACTTACAAGTTGAACCATTGTTAAGTCAAAGATCATCTCTGTTGTGACTTAGGCTTGACTTTGAAATTCTTCTAAAATTTGTGTCAGTGAGTGAAGTGAGATAAGGATCCAAATGGATTTTCCCTCGCTCAAACAGCCAAATTTCCCAACAGCAACCTTTTCCCATGCGTTGGGGTGGAGGAGGATGTTTATTTTAAAGTCAGCACAGTGAACAATACACTTTAGAAATAAGAATTGCCAAACTTGTACACCACTCTACAATTTAGAAAGTGCTTTCCTATATATAATCTCATCATTTGAGTCTCACCATGACTCTATGTCATAGAAAGTTTTATTTTTTCCTATTTTACACTGGGGCAGGAGAGGTGGGAGGTGAGAGGTCAAGTTCACCAGGTTACACAATTAAGTGTAGTGCTGAGGATCAAATATATGTCTCCCGACTTTAAGTCCAGACTTTGCCTGTACCGTGGCCAAGAACTTCAGGAGTTTCAGCAACAAAGAAGAGTTTGCCATAAAAATAGTCTCACAGCCTTCAGGAGGTCATTATTCTCAGCCTGAGTCTCCTCATCTGTATAATGATCTCTGAGATACACTTAAGCTTTCAATTTAGGACTAGGGAGGTGGTTCAGTGGTAGAGTGCTTGCCCAGAATGTGCAAAGCTCTGAGTTCAATCCACAATACTACAAAGAAAATAAGAAAAAAAGAGCTTTCAAAATCCAGAAAAAAAAGTCCATTCATTTAGCCAGAAAGTTAAGTTCACCAAATCACTAACTTCCTTGGGCATTTCTTTTAAAATCACGGTCATACTGTATTATTTTGGGAACTTCATGAGATCCTAGCCCTAGAAAAAAAATCTGTTCCATCTGCCTCTTCCCTTAGAGAGATCATTGATAAATTTGAGGGAGAGACATTAGTCTTTATTTTCCTTTATTGTTCTTTTTGTAGGTTCAAACATCAAAACCATCTTTCAGTCTCTATTGGTCAGGAATTCTGGCATGGCTGAGTTGGGTCTCTCTGGCTCAAGATGTATTTGCTAGGCTACAATCAAGGGGTTGGGCTGAGTTTGGAGTCATCTCCAGGGTGGCTGGGTGGGGATCCACACCCAGGCTCACTCACAGTCTGTGGGGAGGATCCATCATGGGGGTTCAGTTCCTCTCTGGCTATTGTCAGGAGACATCAGTTCCTCACTATGTGGGGCTCTCAAGACAGGAACTGAGTCCCCTCACAGCAGCGAGCAAGAGAAGTTGTGTCAAGATGGAAGCCACAGCCCTTTGGCACCTCATCCTGGAAGTGGGGTCCCATCATTACTCTGCTATACTTTCCTGCAGTTAGAATGCGAGAGGGCAGATTCCCTGAATCGAGAGAACAAGGGGTTGTAGGTTATACTGCAAAAAGTCAGGGCAGGGCCTTCTCCCTGGAGTACTGTTAGAACAACAAGCTAGAATCTACGTCATCATCATAGGCTAGCTGGTGCCTTTCCTTTGTCTTAAAGTTTAAAGCACGTGCAAATCATAGCAATATGCAAAAAAAAAAAAAAAGTTGCAGAAGGATACAGAGAAAAGCATATCTCCTACACATCATTTCCCTTGGCACTCTCCTTCGTCAGCAGCAGCCTCCAGGACTAGTTTCTTGCATGTCCTTCCAGAGAGATTCTACGCGTGCACAAGCTTGTGAGGAACAGTCTTTTTTTGGTTTTTGTAAATACATACATGGCAGCAAAAAGCAATCCATGGAGTGGGAAAAGATAAGAACTCAGCCAGTATTTATCCAAAGCAAACAAAAATCCTATAAAACCAAGAAAAAAAAAAGAAATAGGGGATGACCCAACCAGAAAATGGACCAAAGAAGAAACCCAAGTGGTGATGGATCTATCAAGAGTTTGTCAAAACTGACTACTCAACAGGGGAATATAAAACAACAATGAGATACCACCTGAGTACACGGGGTGACGACAACTCATACACCATCCATGTATGACCAAGCCAGTTTCCCGAGCCTTGCCGACACACAGGGTTGTCACCACTTTAGTTTAGCCACTCTCACAGGTATGCAGCATTCTTCCACTCAACCTCCAGCATGCTTTTCTCTAACAGGTAATAAAGCCTAATGTCACTTCATGTGCTTACATGTCAGATTCTCTTCTATGACACGTCTGTTGCTGTCTGTTATTTGATTTGATCATTGGTCCTTTTACCACTGAGTTTTGAGAGTTCTTTATGTATTCTTGATTCAAAATGCCATTGATGCCATGTTTAAATATTATCCCTGGTCTGTTTGTCAGCCTCTATTCGGTTCCTTTTCTGTTTGTCTACCCTTTTTAGTACAATAGGTTAATAATTATTTTAAACATTTGGTTGGCACTTCTTTGTTCTTTGTCTTCAAAACTGACATTCGCTGTTCATGGCTTTTTGTTTTTTGACCCGTGTATCCGTTTTGTATAAACTCCACAATTTGTATAAATTGTGGAGAATTGGCATCTACAATATTTAGGCTTTTCATCCATGAATGTGGTCTAATTCTATAAAATTAGAATGTGGTCTAATTTTATACCTTTTGATAGCATTCTATAACTTTCTTTGAAGGGTCTTGCTGTGGTTTGGATCTTCACTTGCTACTGTTGGGAGGTGGTGGAGACTTTGGAAGGTGGGGCCAAGGGGGATATCTTCAAGAGATATGCCCCTTGAAGGTTATTACAGGACCTTGGCCTCTTCCTCTTTTTCACTTCTTGGTCATGAGGTGAGTGATTTTGCTCTGCCACATGCCACTGTCATGATGTGCTGCCTCACCGCAGGCCTCAAAGCAACAGACTTAACTGTTCATGACCTGGAACCTCCAAATCTGAGAGCCAAAATAAACCTTTTCTCTTCATAAGTTGGTTATCTTCAAGTATTTGTTATAGCAACAGAAAGCTGACTAACACAGATCTTGAACATTGTTAGGGGGAACCTTGTTCTTCCATCTTGATTTTATCAGGAAGGATTTTCCCCAAACACACTTCCACTCCTCTACCTGCTTCACCCTCAGAGAGATGTAATGACTCATCCAATGTTAAATATGCATATTACCTCAGTTTAGCTTGATCCTTTTATCTTTTGGGAGTAAGATACCTGTGTTGAACAGGTATTTTGCTTGTAGGGTAAGCTTGTTTTCTCCTGGAAGTTCTGTTGAATATAAATTGTTATAGTAGCATCATTATCTCATTCCTAACTTTAGAGAAAATCGTTTGTCATTAATTATAATGTTTCCTATAGATTTTCGGTAGGTATTCTTTATCAGTTTAAATAGTGTCTTATTTCTAGGTTCCCAAGAGTTTTTGTCATGAATAGATGTTGAATTTTATCAAATTCTTTTCTGCACTGATTAAAATGATCGTATGATTTTTCTCCTCTATTTTGTTTACAAGTGAATTATGCTTATTTTTTAAAAATTTAATTTAAAATAGTTAAACTTATTTTAAAACTTTGGTTTTGATAGAATTTAAAACTTGTGTAAAAATGAAAGATTTATGCAAGGAATTACTCAGGTTTACCAGTTGTTTAAATTTTGATTCATTTATTTTATCACACGTTCTCTATATACACATAAATGTGCATGTCACTTACTTTTTTGAACCGTTTTAGAATAAATTGAAGGTATTATGCATTTTTACTCCTAAATACCTCAGAGGGTATTTCCTAAGAGCAAGGAAATTCTCTTGTATGACGGTGATTCAAAAAAGTCAGGAAATTAAACATTGATATCTTACTATTAATACTTGAAAATGTTCACCAATCTTGTATTCTTAGAATAAACTCCATACTGACATTTCACTTTTATTATATTTTACTGGATTTGAATTTGATTGATCTGTCTTTCTTTCCTTTTCTTGCTTACTTTCTTCCTCTTTTTCTCTCTTCTTTCTTTCTTTCATATACTGACTTAAAAAAAGAGTCTTTTTTTTAGTTGGCTCTTGTTATATACTTCTTTTCTTTTGGTTTTGTTCTCTCCAGGTATTTTTGATCTGTTAAAATAAATTATTATTTTGTTTTTATGTCTTTGTACTTTATAAACATCCACTTAAAAAAGAAAAAAGCCTTTTCCATATTGTTCCATAACACTGAGTTAATCAGAAATCAATTAACATTCAGATTCTTGATTTCATTCTCACTGGATTTCCTTATGTTTTAGAATTTTGGTTTGTGTATTTATTTGGTTTAAATACTTATTGATTTTATTTATGGTTTCTTTCTTTTCTTCACCTTTCCCATATTTTCTTCTTTATCAGTTATTTTACACTTGTTCAGAGTGGTTGTCATCCAAGTCTCCCATTCGGAACTATATTTAGAGTTCTCAAGAGAAAAAAAAAACAAGTACATATATGATTTACATAAATTTACTATGGGAATTAGCTCTTGTGATTTTAGAGGCTAAGAAGTTTCACAATCTTCAATTTGCAAGCTGGAAAAACAGAAAAGCTTGTGGGTATAATTCAGTTTGAATCCAAAGGCCAAGAATACCCATGTCCAAGGGAAGAAGATGGGTGTTCAACTCAGAACTGAGAGTGAGCGAAGCATCCTTTCTTTCCTTTCCTTTTTGTCTTGTTTGGGCTCTTGATGGACTGGATGATGCCTGCCCACATAGATGAGAGCCATAACCTTTACTTTCTTCTTTCAAATGCTAATCTCTTCTAGAAACTTCCTCCCAGATACACCCAAGAAATAAGGTTTTACCAGGTATCTGGGCTTCGCTTAGCCCAGTCCAGTTGACACATAAAATTAATTGTCACACTTCCTGTGGTAATACAGGGATATCATACTCATAGTCACTTAATTTGATTTAGGTTCTTTGTCACAAAGGTTATGCCTTGTTAGCTGGTCTCCTTAGGCTATAAAGCAGAATCCCTAGACATAATCTTGGCAGCAGCTTAATTTTTAAGATTTCTTTCATGGAGACTCATTCCGATCCCTGCCTTTACCAATGAAAAGGTCTCTAGCTCCCCTGTAGTAGCCTTAATAATCTTGTCACTTGGCAGGAGTCAAATTCTAGACCATCACTGCGTGCAGGCCTGTGGCTCCAGTTGCTGCTCATCATTTTTAATTTCTATACAGAGGCAATGACTTTGAGTCCAAGTGTTTTGCTTTTGTTTGTTTCCTACCTATCATTACTATGTCTTTGCAGCAAGAAGGTGTGAGACAAAATGTGAAGTGACTGCAGTGGCTTGACAGAGATTCTATGTTCTTCTTAAAGAACTCACACGCTTCATCCTCCAGTAAATGTGCACCCTTATATTTCAGGTATTTCTGACTACAGAAATGCTGGGTCTTGAGGAAAATACAGGGTCCCCGCTTCCACTCTCAGCTCCTAGTGGGATATTCTTAGTCATATCTCAGGGACCTTGGCCTAGGAAAGGAAGAGGAGAGTTAGGGAGATACAAGCTTCAAAGACCATAAGCCCTCACAGTAAGGCTGCTAAAGGAGATTGGATAGAGGACTGGGGGGCTTCTTTTCCACCCTCTCTACCCCCCACCAAACTTCCTAGAGGAAAACAAAGTCTTACTAACCAGAAACATTGATCTGGAAATGTTAAACCGATTCCCTCAGTTGTGTCACTTTTACATTTTTCCCATGACATTTGAAACAATCATAAAAACAATTCCAATTGGATAGAAGATTGAAATGAAGAAAAATGGCCAACATTTTAATTGTAATTGACCATAATAGGGAGTAGAATTAGAATTCAAAATTTCCATGGTGGTTATTTTATATTATTTGTTCTTAATAAAAGTTCCTTAAGGAATATTTGGAAATAATTAGCATATTTAAATGAAATAAACTTGAATATTCATTAGTTCCTGATATTTGTTAAATAAAAGATTTCCACTGAGTCTTCATTGTAACTAAATCTGAATTGGAACAAGTTGAGAAGATGAATTTTTTTTTTTCCAGGATACAGCTGAACATCACAGCTCATTCAGTGTGAATTTTCTCTTTACAGCCTGTTAAACAACAAAAACCACAGAGGCAAATACAGTTTTGTGTGCATGTGTATGTGACTTTAAGGGGTTAAAACCCCAGGTTCTCTTAATTCTGTGAGCATGTGGTGGCCAGCCCAGAGCCAGATTGAGCCATGTTAATTTCCCAGAAGATTTCAAAGAATTATCTTTTGAAAAGGAGAAGTTTGGGCTAATAAAAACCAGGATAACCTCCGGCGGTCACATGGAAAAGAATAGAAACAAATTACTCCTGGCTTGTTCGACATTGTTGCTGGGGGCTTTCTCTAGCCAAGCCAGACTGCTTTGTTTTTCCTTATTCCAGAGAGAGAAGTTATTTCAGTAATGTCCTGGGAAAGGTAAAGCAAAGTTGTGCCAAGTGCTCATCCGCCTTCTCTTTCTTAGGTTCAGCTCTTTGAGAGAGGTGTTGTAAAAGGATCCTGAGGACTTTGGCATCATCAGACCCTGAGTTTGGATTCCTGGTTTGCCACTTGTATTCAGGGAGGCCTTGGGAAATTTGCATTTCCATTCTGAGTTTCAATTTCTACAACTATTAAAGCAGATAGTTAATGCTCACCTTATGTCCATGATGGTGAAGGTTTGGATGATGACAAAGTCTATAATGTACCTAGTGCATAGAAAGAAAGCTCTGAAAATAATGCATAGGAATAAATGAATTCTCCTGCTCAGATCATCTCCTCCCTTTACTCACAGTTGTTGAAATTCTACTTTTTTCTTTGTTTTTTTTTTTTTTTTTTTTGGTGGTGCTAGTATTTGAACTCAGGTCTCATACATGCTAAGCATCTGCTTTACAACTGAGCTAAAGGTATATTTATTCCTGGTTCCTAAACCTCATCACTTCTATTAGTAGCTTCTTAAAGATTGTGGCCAGAAGATTAATACCGGTTATGTGTAAAAAATTAAGCAGTTTTAAAACAATATCAGTTATATACTAGCTGTGTAAAAAAATTACTTCCCAAAACAGCAGCTTAAAACAATTTTGTTATGTTCCACCAGATTCTGTAACTGAGGAATTAAAAAGAGCACAGCTTCATGATGTTTATGGATTTAGTTAGGAGAACTCAAAGGGTAGGGGTGACTCACCAACTTGGGTAAAAAAATTATCTACAGCTCTGTTTATTCACATTTCTAACTGTCAGATCTCACATTAGGAGCATTCCCACACATTGTCCCCATGTGGCTTAGGCTTCCTCCCAATATGGCAGCCTTCTACTTCATGTATGGCAACCAAGGATCTGAAGGCAAGTTTCCCAAGAGAACTAGGCAATATCACTTTTTAGGTCCTAATCTTGGAAAAGTCATATCGCATCACTTCTGCTGCATCTTGAGCCAAGTTAAAGGGGAAGGAGCATAGAAGCCACATTTTGCGAGAAGGAACGTCATTGTAAGAACATGTGGAATGGGAGATATTGGTATGATATCTTGGGAAATGATGATCTACCACAGGGGTGAGTCAACAGTCCTCAAAATATTTGATTGGGATCTGGCAGGAGTGGGAAAAAGAAATTGAAGAATAGCTAGAAGGCCATTGTCATAGCTTCAGGTGGAAATAGTGAGGGACTGAAAAAGGCAGAGACAGAATGGAAAGCAGATAGATGTCAGAGTTGGCATCAGATGGAATCAATCTCATGAAGGCAAAAAGGAAGAATAGGAAAAGGCGAAAGAGAGTCAAAAGGGCTCTGAGGTTTTGAACCTGAGTAAACAGAAGGGCGGAGCTGCCATTAAGTGAAATAGGGAAGTCACAGAGAAAAGCAGGAACCTCCTCTTTCCTCTTCCTTCACCACAAACTGGCCCCTTTTCCTGCAACTCACATTGGAACAGTCGAAATCTATTTTGCATGTGAACCCTTTGCTTTTTTACAGATCTGCAAAGTAGCTCAGATCCCAAGGCCTCAGTAAGTCCCTAAAGGGCTGGGATAATGACTCTCTAGGAGATGACATCAAGGGCTATGAGTGGAAATGGGGCCACTTATGAATCTGATTTGGAGTCAAAAGCCTGTGTTAACTTTAAGCTTTGTTTGTCTAACTAAAAATGCAGGAAGTTGGATAGGTGGAGCTTCTGCAGAATGTTTTGATATAATACCATCATAAAAAGGTGTCATGCGACCATTGTTTGTTAAAGCACCTCAAGTTTCTTGTTTATGCCATTACCTGTGCTTGGAGGTCAGGCCCTTAGGACTCCACAATTGATCATGTTTTCTTGACTTCACTAACAGTATCCCCTTCTGCTATGGGGTGCTGTCCAGGGCACAGAGATGGCTTAAGTACCTGGCTTTATTTTGTCCCTCCAGAGAATTTGGGGTTCATAAGAGAGGTTGCAATTAAATCACAAGATCTTTCATAAATGTTCCAAATGAATACTACCCTTGTCCTAGTGGTGCCTAGAGTGAGACAGAGCAAGTAGCTCAACAAAACTGCCATTGCTCGAGCATTTTTTTTTTTTTTTTTAGAAATTAGCCTTCAGGAGTTGCTTTTAGAGTCTTTCTGTGAATGACCTTCATTTTTTTTTAATCCCAAATTGCCTTACCCACTATATAAATTAGGTCTCTTTTATTTATAAGTGATAATGATTAACTCAAGGTAAATATATTGGCTCACATAACAGGTTGGCATCTGGTGTGACTATATCCAGGAGTTAAAATAGTATCATTGTCTCTGCTCCTTTCATCTTTCTCTGTAGGTTCTTCTCATTCTCTATCACTGCTGATGGGCTTCCTGTATGTGCCAAGGAGTCCCAGACTACACCATCCCAGTTTGGTAACCTCAGGGGAAAAGAGAGCCTGCTCCCACCTGTTGCCAATCCAGATCTCATTTCTAGGTAGGACTCTGATTATCCCAACCTGAGCGTGTGCCCATTTCTCTGGGTAGGAGAGGAAACTTTATTACTGGGATGGGGGATGAAGGTAAAGATGTTGTGGACAAACAAAAATAGTAGTGGCCACTGGCTACCTCATCTCCTTAATGCTGATTAACCTGTAATTATTTCTAAAACCTATCCTGGTAGTTTGTTAAAAATGCTGATTCTTATGTTGCATCCCAACCCCTCTGAGTTAAAGGCCCAGAGTTTAACAAAATCCCCAGGTGATTCTTATGCACATTGACATTTGGGGAGAACTGAGCTCAAGTGGAAAGAAAGAATGGCCAATGGCTGTGACACAGCTTTCCAAAGAGGAGTCTAAGGAGCTTCTGCACATGGAAGCAGGTTATAGCAGGAAACCAGCTTGCCCAGGTCAACACCACGAGGAAGGCAACAGGCTAGTGCACTAGATGCCTGTCCCCGGCAGGAACTCAAAGACCAGAACTGGGGCACAAAGCCATAGCTAGGCTAGGCTGAGGTGATGATGCTGGTTCTGCTCGACTACTAAATAAGAAGCTCTTTGAGTTCCCTGATGGGATGCTGGAGTCTGAGTGGGCTGAGTCTATAGGAGATGTTGTCAATGCTTCCACACCATGGAGATGAAAGCCTGGAGATCAGGAAGAGTCTGTCTTCAGAGTTATTATAACTCAAGCATATCTCCACCCCCCTCTCTTTTTAAATGAAACTTCACTACAGCCAGTGGTTAGAGTAATTCTGAAATTTGGATCCTATCTAGTTGCAAACAGAGCTACTTCATGCATAAGAGTTTATGCAAAACACAATCTTACCTAGACAGACTTTGCCCTTTCCCAAGTGCATTAGTCATAGGAGTTAGATGTGGAAATGAGATAAATTCTCAGTTGGCTCAATCAGTTCCCTTCTCTTTTATCTATTTATTTAAATAGAGTATTCCTGTAAGAAGGGCTGCAGAAATAAAGCCACTGGAAGTTTAATTAGATAGAAAGGTTTTGAGGACTAGAGATCTGGACCAAAAATTTAAATGGCTTTCTGCTCCTTGGCTCAAGGCTCTGGGACCTTTGCAAACACCACACTGGTGCACTACAAGGGGAGCAGATTTCCCCTGGGCCTTGCAGCTGCCCTGTCCTTTCACAGCCGCATGCATGGTGTTCTTTATGTACATGTGTCTTTTCAGGATTGTCCTACAGTCCTGTGAGCTGGAGAGGTGCTTTTGCTTCCAGTAAACTCCCAAATTCTAGAGGGGGTAATGGCCACTGGATTTGAATCCTCTCTTTGCCACTTATTACATATATGATATTGGACAAATTACCTATCTTTGGTTTTCTCAAATATGGTCTAAGGTTAGTGATGGGGTCATTATGAGGACTATATGAGAAAAATGTGTGTGAAGCACGGAGGAAGAAATTGTGTGATTTTTTTCTTAATCTTATTCTGAGCACTTGGCACAACATTTAACAGACATTTAAAGTACTCATTCCATGCTCAGAATGTGGTAAGCACCTAATCAAGAGTATTTGTTACTATTCCCTGACCTTTGTTTAGTTTTGCAGGATGCTTTTTCTGAAGTTGCTGCACATCCATTGTATTCATATGTGATGAATATGAATTAACATTTATTAGTCCAGAAATTGATGATGTCCCTTCCTTGAGATGATTGGATGCATCCTGAGGTTTTAGAGAAATATGGAGTCCTGAAAGAATTCAGTGTCCACAATATGCATTTTTGGGTGTTGAGAATATTAATAAGAAGGGACTGTCACTCCTTGCTCACTTTTTTCATTTTTGCAAATGAGCTCAACCAGGCAGGGCTCAGGGGGATTTGAATTAGAGATTCTTCAAGAAAGATCACCTTATTTCCTTTTGTTGGTTTTAGAACTAAGCCTGTGCTCACACAAACAAGTATTTGGGTTCTTAGTTTGGGCTCATTTTTCACTTCATTGGGCACAGTTGTTGAAACCTCATCTGCAGAAGCCGGGCACCTGAACTCAAGAGGAGATTAAAATTATGGTTTTACATAATTATTGTTTCCTTTCTCCTTGTTTGTTTCTTAGTGGGTAATTTTTCCTGAGCATGCCCTGGGCCTTTCTTCTTTACTGACTTCTTCAAGCAGATCTCTTCCCCTTGAACATTCCACTCCTCTTGTTTCTTGACTCTCTTCTAATGTGACCGATCTTAGATGATTTTGTTCAGTGTGTGTCTGAAAAATATTTTTAGCACTGCCCTGCCTGGACCATGAGAATCTCTTCTTATTTAACTCCCCAGAATGTGTGTTGTCTGAATCCTTCAAGGTTTGGGGCTCTCCTTGTTCTTGTGGGGATTTCCTATGCCTGTTCAGTGCCCCCTACAGATGGCAAACTCCAAGAGGGTGGGGGACATTCGTAACCTTCCATCTCCAGGGAGCTGCTAGCAAAGGTTTCATTAGGTGGGTAACTTTGGGCAAATTACTCATCTTCTCTTCATCATGAAAAGGGGATCTTGTTACCCAACTCATAGGATGATCAGCCTAACAACCCAGCTTAGCATTCAATGTATTTTTACCTTCCTCCTTTACTCTTTGTACTTCCCAGATGTTCAGTAAATATTTCCTGAACAGATTATTTAACTAATAAATATACACATGGAATAATTTCTATATCGAGGTGCCTCTGGCCCTGTTGATGTTTAACTTTATTCATGCTGATGACATAATTATTATATAAATGACAATAGGAACTATAGACTATTTCTCCTCTGGGCTATTGGTAAAGGGTTGAGGTAGAATAAGGGTAATTCAACCTACGTCAACACTGGCTGTTATTCTGTAGAACTTTTGCAAGCCCGATATGCTAACCCAAAAGGCTATATTCCATTGTTGTTTCAATGTATTTGTCTGATTGCCAACAATGTGAAGCATTTGTGAAAAACTAATGGAAATGTGCTTGTTAAACCACTTGAAGGCGACCTAGTGCATCTGTGAGACACAAGGCAGGATTGAGATGGCCAAATATGCTGGCAAGTGCAACCAAATTCCCAAGACTTACCAGGCTAGGCAGACATACAGACGGTGGGAGACCATGAACATGTCTCTCCTGCCCAGAGTTACAATCAAACTCCACAATCCAGGGAATGAGTGGCTTCTTACCTTTGATGTAAAGGCCCATCTCCTTGATGCTTACTTCCTGTATTAGGACCACACTAAGAGTAAATACGTTTTCATTGAAGGGGAATCACTTCATAAGGAATAAACTGCTACCTATAGAGAATGGCCCTTGCTTTGGGTTTCTCTGGAACAGCCTTGAGAACTCAGTGAAGTGGACTGTTAAGTTTTGTGACTGCTGCTCTGGAACTTTTGTGGAAAGATTAGGATAGAATTTGGCTATGCTTGTTTGGTCTTTTAGGGAGTCTGGCCTCCCTAAAAGTGGCAATTGGCTTCCAACATCCTCTCAGTCTTTTTCCCACTCTACTATGAACCAGCCCTTGGAAAATAAATGAAAATAATATATCAACCAAGAACTGAAAATAATTTTCAGAAACTATTGAATCTAAAACCATCTTCAGAAAAGTAATAAGGGAGCGTGCTCACCATGAACAACTTTTTACATAATTATGCAAATCAATTTGACTCAGTGAGCTTGAATATTCCCATTCTGAAATTGGATCTCTGCTGTCTCCTTGCCTAACCAAAAAGTCCACTGAAGTGGTTGTTCCTAATATGAGGGGGTGGAGGAATTCAGTGTTCTATATTTCTAGATAAACTAGTTCACAATAAAAGATTCTGGCTTTCCCCTGTCTTCTAACCATCAAAACTATACAATACTGATAGAGGAGGACAGAGGAGAAAGAAGCTGGGTTTCAGCTAGATGCCATTGGTGGATATACAAATGGGCACCAAATTTCTTTGCTGTCATTTCTAGTAGTGATTCAATTAGGCAGGAAGAAACCAAGGTCTACATCAGAACTGGATTCTGAATACCTTCAAGTAGGATTATCACCTAATGATTGAGGACTGTCCTTGCTTATGCTTGAATAATGGGGATAAGAATTCCAGGCAAGGGGGTAGGATGGAAAATAGAATGAATAGGACATTGTTACCCTCTGTACACATATGACCACATGACCAGTGTGATTCTATATCATGTACAACCAGAAGAATGAGAATTATATTCCAATTAGGTATGATGTGTCAAAATGCATTCTATTGTCTTGTATTTTTAGGACAAATTTAAAAAATAAAAAAATAAATTCCAGGCAAAAGTTAAGGCTTTAAGGTTGGCTGTTAGTCTGGTGCTGTTCTTGACTCTTTCCTCCTGGGACTTTCCATATAATAAATCAATCTATCAACACTTAGTGAGTGCCTGTGAAGAAGTAGGCACTGATTGGCCTGCAGGTAACATACAAAAAAGAAGGAACAACTGAAACTTCCCTTTACTGCATGTAGAAAGAGAACTGCTAGAATGTAATCGATATCATGTAGGATAGGAAAGCACGACCAAGACCTTTGGAGGAGAGACACTGTGACTTCAGATCCCCAATTGGATGAGGCAGTTTAGCATAGAAGTAACTGCCTGGTAGAAATTCTTTCTGTACCACTTGCTAGTTGAGTGACCCTGGGCACGTTAGCTGCATTTTGCTCTGGTTCTCAGTTTCTACTTCCAGGGATAATGATAGCTGTGTTAGCTATTGCATAGGGCTGTTGTGAGGTCTAAGTGATGTAATTCATGAAAAGTGTTTAGAATGGTGCCTGGCACATGGAAAAAGCTTCTTGGATGCCAGTTACAGTTATTATTACCCTTTCTCTGGCTGTGAATGTCAGGGTTCCTGGCAACACAGGCTCAGAGCTAATATGAAGAAGGGTAGTTAAGGATTGCTACAACTGGCAGAAGAGAGCAGGAGACCACTGAATTTCCAAGCAAGAAAACTCCTGTCTTGGAGTTCTTGTTCTTTCATTGTGAAAAATGTTCAAACACATAAAGCTACAGAGAGAAAGGTGGAATACATACTTACCAACTCATTTCTTGAACATACCAGTTCTTGACATTTTTATCATACTTTATTTAATGCAAAGATTTTATTAACATATTTTAAAGTAAATTACAAATATCATTATGTTTCATTTCTTGCATCACTGTGCAGCTCTATAACATAAGAACCTTTTCTTCCACAACCACAATATCATTAATCCTCTTAACCTGTCAATAGCTCCCTAATCAAACACCCCAGTATTTTGGAATATTTTTGAATGATATTTTGATTTCAAGACAGGTTATATTGGGGAGGAGACCATTTTGAAGACAAGATACAATGACCGTACACGGGAAAGAATGTTCCAGGTATTAGGATGAAGAGGGGAATGTATGGATTGGTCAAGGTCTCCCTTATGGTAGTATATCCTCCACCTACCCATGGAGGAATATAGTCTGGCCTGAGATCCTTTGTGTGGATAAGCTTATTACAATTTGCTTCTTTTGAAAGGAGGAAAACATGTTTTTGAAGACTGCTTGACAGACAAGGAGGATATTAATAAATGACATGCAAATTTCTTAATTTTACTTTGGCTGGATATGTGATCGCTACTTCTGCAATACAGGCTGGTGATGGAGATTCTTTTTTTTTTTTAATAGATTTTATGAACTCTGAGTTTATGTTGGATTGTCCAGCTGAACTTGGCTTGTGGCTAGCAGGAAGGATCATTCTGACTTGAGAAGGGTAAGATGAGGACACACCTAAATGAAAATTGGCCTTACATGAAAAGTTGAGAGTTCAATTTGGAGACTGTTTCTTGGGTGCATATACTGCAGAGGTTTGACTGAAAAGCTGCTTCAAGTTCTTTTTATAGCTTTGTTGTTCACACATGAGAAAGTGATTTCATTGATTGGCCTTTTTACACTTAACTATTGTGTTGTGGTTGTTTTTCTGTTTCTCTCTTCAATTCCACATGTGAATGGGTGAGTTCCACTCCCCACCATCCGAGCGTGGGTGCTCTGGGGCTTCTCAGTTCAACTGTCCTCCCTCCTTCTCCCATGAACAAATGTGAGAAGCTGCTTAAAGAATTATCCAGCTCCTTTCTTGCCACTCGGTGAGATACCCAGGAATCTCCTTTGGTCTCAGTGCTGGTCTGTCATGTTGCACAGTGAGAATTCCATGGTTTTGGGTAGTGGTAAAGGACATAGGTTCTAGAACAAGATTACCTGGACTGAAAACCTGCTCCCACCACTGAATGCTGGTTTCTCTTTGCTTTTTTTCTTTGCTTTTTTCTCTTAGCCACTTGTGCTTTTTCCTTTAATATGACAAAATACTTGAGATAATCAACTTAAAAGGAGAAAAGGCTTATTTGGCTCACAATTTCAGAGGCTTCAGTCCATGGTCACTTGGCTCTGTTGATTTCAGAATTGTAGAAAGACAGCACATCATGGTGGGAACACATGGCAGGAGAAGCTGGTCACCTCATGGTGTCCAGGAAGCAAAAAGAGAGACTCAAGAATTAGGATTCTAACATCCCTTTCAAGGGCATGGCCCCAGTGACCTAGCTTCCTCCAGTAGCCTCACCTCCGAGACATTCCACCACCTCCTAATAATGTCAAGCTGGGGACCAAGCCTTTAATACAGAGCTTTCGAGGGACATTAAATATTCAAGTGATAGCACCATTCTCTCATATTTACTCTTTTGAAAAGATATTTTCACTTGTCATGGAAAAGATTGTCCCTCCTCATTATGAATGAATCCCTTCCTTATATAATAAGGAAAAATAGCAACTACAAATTGAGGGTGAATGTTAATATTTAAGATGACCATTTGTATCCCGCTAGTTGTTCCTAGCTACCTGGTTAACTTGGACTTGGCAGCAGGAACTCGACCTTCATCTCCCTCTCTTTTTATAGACATGTTTTCTCTTGCCTGTGGATTTTGTGTATTGAGAATAAAAAAAACCACTGTATCCCCATTTCAAGATAGAAAAACGACTGCTTATATAGAGGAGCATTTTGATAAGATCTGGAGGTCATAACGAGATACAAGCCAAACACAATTTGATTTTGAAAAGCTCTTACTTAAAAAGTAGCCCATCACTTATAAATCCTACTGCAGGAGTTTATGTCATACTGTGCAGTCATCCATAAATTTAAAATAATACCACCAACTACAAGCAAGTCATGGGCTTTGAATTACTTGTGAAATAGT
Organism: Ictidomys tridecemlineatus; assembly: GCF_052094955.1. Taxonomy (NCBI): domain Eukaryota; kingdom Metazoa; phylum Chordata; class Mammalia; order Rodentia; family Sciuridae; genus Ictidomys; species Ictidomys tridecemlineatus. The sequence goes on from NC_135486.1 coordinate 55,291,710, forward strand.
GTTTGTAGATGCCAGCACTGACTTTAAAATAGGTGAATTTTGAGCCTTAAACCCTAGCCTATTAACATTTTTCAGAACTCTACTGAGAAGAAAGCTCAGGGTGTACTGGGCAGAAAGTTCCCCAAAGAGGAGAAAGACAAGCAATGCCAGTGCACAATTCTGGATAATTCTTTAAGCAGCTCCATGGAGTATGAATTTTTTTTTTTAATTTGTGGCTTAGCAGAGAAAAGGGCTTTCTTTCTCTGCTAAGCCACAAATAAAAAAAAAATGAACCACCTTCTTGGTGATGCATGCTAATCATTTCATCAAGCATCATTGGACTGGAATATGAAGATATAGCTGTCACGTCATTCCCATCCTTGTTCAAGGCCACAGGCATCCCAGACCTTGGGACTCAAGTGCTCTTGTTCCGATGCTGTGCTACAGAAGCAACACGTTGGCTGCATACCCTCTGGAAAACCATTCAAATTGTATGTGGTAGAATGAATCCTGACTTTATACAGGTATCCAAATTCCTGGCTATATCCGAGATACTGTGGTAGATTCTGCTAATTTTGTTCACCTGACCCTCTCCGTCTTCCTCAGGTTTCCTCTCCTCAGGGCCTCAATTTTACAGAGGTAACAATATAACTGAATGGCCATATTCCCTTTCTCTGTGTTTGGACAGCTCATGGAATCCATTTACCATAGTTCTGATCATGAGATCTGGGAAGAAGTCCTTCCAGAACGTGTACCTCTTAAGCAAATGGCAAAGCTCCACAAAGAGAAAGCTCTCCTTTTTATCCTTTGCTCTTCTGCCTTATTATGGTTTGCATCAGAAATGTCTTGCCAAGTCCTGTGTGTTAAAGGTTTGGTTCCCGACCCATGCAGGTGTAGGGAGGTGGTAGAACTTTTAAGAGGTGGGGCCTAGTAGGAAACGTTGGGTCACTGGAGATATGCTCTCAAAGGGGGTTATCTCTTCCTTCCTTTCTTTCCATTCTCAGCCACGTGCTCCTGCCATGATGTGTCCCCACAGACCCAAAGCAATAAGACCAATTGGTCATGGACTGAAAGCTCTAAAACTGTGGATCAAAATAACCTTTTTCTCTTTATACATATATTAATCTCAGGTATGCGTTACAGTGGCCAAAAGATGACTAACACACCCCTGGAATGCAGATATCAAGACTCTGGTGACATTCAGGAAACGCATGTGAGATCCCAATCATGATAAGAATGGAGTGAGGGATAGAAAAATGGAAAGAACCCAGGTCCCCAGAGCATCAGTGAATAACTGCATTGCCCTGATTGCAACCTCCACAACTCCTGTTGTGGGAGACAAATAAAGCTCACTTTCTCTCAGTCACTATAGCAATGTTTTCTGTGACTTGTAGCCAAATGCATTTTTAACTGATACTGATCCAAGGAAGTTTCTTTCAGGAAACCTAAGCCAAACTCACTTAGCAATTCATTAGCTTCTAGAAAATAGCACATTTCAGCCGGAAAATCCAGTTTAAATAAGTTGTTGTTTCTCTTATATTTCTGTTTGGACCAGGTGATTCTAGACATCAATAATATTTCAATTGTGTTCAGTTCTGTGCTTTTTGGTGACGTGTTACTTCCATTCTTCTATTATCACCATCTTAATAAAAGAAGCAAATGGATGGCCATATTTTTGCTTAGTGTCTCTGCTCTGATCCTTGCTGCTAAAGCTCTTCTGTATTATTTTTTTTTTTCTTGAGTCAGGGTCTCACCATGTTGCCCAGGTTGGTCATGAACTCCTGGACTCCAATGATCCTCCTGCCTCAGCCAACTGAGTAGCTGGGACTACAGGCACACACGACACCACTTCTGGCTTAGCTCTCTGTATTGACTGCTAAACAGTTCAACACCCCAAAGGGGGGTCATATTACTTTAGTTTACATAGCATGACCTTGACCATGTGTCAGGAGGAAAGCATAAGGAACAGTATCAGATGTCCCTTGCATGTTTTATTTATTTATTTTAAACATTTGTTTACTTAACAAATACAAACTGACCATGTGTGTTTTAACAGTCTTCTCAGAAGCTAAACCAACTCCAAAGAAAGTTTGCTTTTGTCCTGAGGCATCTGATAACCTCATAAGCTCCACTCCAATGGAATGATTATTTATGTCAAAGTCCATCATAACTTGCCTGAGCCATTCCTCGGTATAAATCGGCCAAAGTCAGTCTTCTTCAACCCAAACAACTAAATCAAGTCAGATATAAGGAGAGAACTAGAAAGTAGACCAGAATACTTTTATGGGTAGCCAATAAATTTTCCATCGGTATTAACTATAAAATATGCCCAAAGTGGGGTGAATGTCACTTGAAAATACAGTTCACTCTCCTTGAAGTCATACACCATATAGTGTGGTACTATATGCTCTGACCATAGTTTGATGAAGGCTGAGGTTAGTGCTCTGTCTTTGCCATTGTGAGTGGTGGCGGCTGTCAATCAGCAGGTGGCTCATCTCGGTCCAAGGACTTTCAAAATGACCACGTGACTGGTCAAATAGGCATTGCAGGCCCCCAAAAGCCAGGAAACAGAAGAAAAGCCAAGAAGCATAAATCCTCAGTCCAAGGGGCCAAAGGCATGTCCAAGATCTCCATACAGGACTTCAGCAAGGACCAGAGTGGAATATTAATAAGATCAAATTTTCTAGAGGCCGCAATTTGTTTTAGCAGTAATTTGAGTTGAAGGTTTCTGGTGCATTTAAAATAATTCCATTTCAAGTTGACCTGGCTAGCATTTCCAGATTTAAAGAGGCCCTCATCCTTTGCCAGAGAACCTTCTACAGTCAAAAGAGGAGACTAGAAGAGAATCTAAAAGTCTGTGGAGCCCTGAGTTGGACCCACTGTCACCTCCTTGTTGCTTGGAAAGAACCTAGTCCTAGGAATTCTGACAGTCTACACTGGAGATGTGGAAAGTCACTGCATCAACTGGAATATTTTCCTGAAGCATTAATTTTGTTTGATGATAAATAACCAAGAATACTTTTACGCTTAAATAATATATTTTGTCATATAATAACAAACTTGCATGATTTTAGAAATGAACACACATCTTCAAAACAAAATCTGCCTTTTCAGTTTCACAGTTCTCTGTGCTGGTAGGAATAGTCATTCCAGGTCGGTGGAAAGTTTTGAAAGTGATAAAGATATGGCTAGTGCTCTAGAGGTGCAGAGTTCTATATAGATGTTAGCCTTAGATAGCGTCTCCTCCAGATAGGGCCATGTGTTTATTTTCCTCTCTTTAGTTCTTTCACAAACAATATAGAAAAGAACAAGGAAAAAAGAAAATATTACTCAAGATCTCATATTCTGAATAAAACCACCAATAACATTTTGGTGAGTATCTTTCAGGATACCTCTTGATGCACATCACCCATGATGATGTGTGGATTCCCCCCACCTCCTTCTTTTTTTTTTTGTTCCTGGAATCAAACCCAGGAGTACTTAACCACTGAGTCACATCCACAGCCCCCCGCCTTTTTTTTTTTTTTGTATTTTATTTAGAGATAGAGTCTCACTGAGTTGCTTAGCACCTCGCTCTTACTGTGATTGGCTTTGTACTCTGGATCCTCCTGCCTCAGCCTCCCAAGCCACTAGGATTATAGGTGTGTGCCACTGCGCCCAGCTTGTGGATTCTCTCTTACGTAAAGGGGATCATATTTGTCCATTTGCTTCTGTAATGCATGGGAAACTTGAAATTTTCAGATCAGCTGGAGAGTTGACTCAAACAAGATTTCTAGATATCTTCTCATAGGAAACAAGGTCAGACACCAATGTGAATGGACAAAGCTTTTTACATTTATAAAGATATAATAAATATACCCTCCTCTTATTTTTAACAACAATAAATAGGACTTACAGGTGCTCAATAATTGCTGGGTGTGTTTCCAAGGCTGCAAATTAAGATGTCCCTCCTTTAGGTCAGGAGGAGATCATGTAGATGAAAAGGACCGTTAAGTTCTTTTGTTTATTTGCTTGTTTTCTTGGCTCTGAAGCCTGGACCCGCCAGAGCATCATTTCCCAGCATCTTGGTGGTTTTACCATTACCAACATCTCCCCCGAGCTCCAGCGGTGACATGTAACCCCTGCTGATGGACCTAGAGAGCTGAGCCCATCTGCTGATACTGACAATGCTGGATGTGACATAAGCCTGCTGGGGTGGACACGAGCCAACAGTGGCCAACAGCAGGTGGCCCCATGCATGGTGCAGTGAGCCCGATTGAGTGACATGGGGCAGGGAGGCAGAAGACACCCTGCATGGACACCCTGGGTACAGCTGCCGCCCTCTGGCCCTGGGCAGCTGTGCTGGGAAACCCAGCCCAGGCACACCTGCCTAGCCTGTTTTGAGCAAAGCCTTTGTTCTAAGAGTGACTTTATAATGTGATTCCAGAAACACTAGCAGGACTTTAGATGGGGACAAAACCCCACACCCGCTTCCTCTGTGTGCCCAGCTAGATAGAGGGGGTGTGCCTGAGCTGGAAGTGCTGTCTGAATTTTCAGTGCATGCTGGAGTTTCTCTCTCTCTCTCTCTCTCTCTCTCTCTCTCTTACACACACACACACACACACACACACACACACACACACACACGGAGCTTATACTACTCTGAAAATACTCTGTGTGCCTGGAAATTACAAAGTACACATCAGATTAAGACACTAGCTTTTGAGTGAACCTGTACAGAGCCTGAACTTATAGCTGTGAGACTTCAGCCACCTAAACTCAACTCCTCTGTAAAATGGAGACACTGCCTCACAGGGTGGTCCTCACCCTTAGATAGGCTAAAGTACAGCAAGTGCCTAGCAGAGTGCCAGAGTAACTGCTCAATAGGTGGCAACTGCTAGAAAAATCTACATGAGGACTCACCTTACCAAATCCATAACTTCTGGATTCTGGTAACTCAGTTACTGTCAAATGTCCAAATAGACTTTCTGCTCTAATGAAAGAAAGTCTCCTTCTCTTTCTTAGCTGGCCTATGTTGAGTGTAAACAGTCTCTCTCTCTCTCTCTCTCTCTCTCTCTCTCTCCCTCTCCCTCTCCCTCTCCCTCTCCCTCTCCCTCTCCCTCTCCCTCTCCCTCTCCCTCTCCCTCTCCCTCTCTCTTAACTATGCATACTGCTCAAAGTAGCCCTTTGAAACTCCAGGCTCATGTTCCATCTGTTCCCCAAGCTTCTGGGTTCTGATCATTCCTGCATCTAGTACCTTCATTCTCCTCCTTTTGTTCTCTTTGTTGGACTTGGCTTCCCACTAGTCTTGTGTTTTATTTTATTGTTTTTTAAGAGAAGGGATCTTGCTATGTTGCTCAGGCTGGTCGCAAACTCCTGGGCTCAAGTGATCTTCCTGCTTCACCCTCCTGAGTAGCTGGGACTATAGGTGCCCATCACTATCCCCAGCTCCAACCAGCCTTTAAACTTTCAAGGAACTAGAATTTATACTTGTATATTCCTGTGGGAATCTAGCACTGTGCATTGTTTAGTGGACAATACTATATTAGGGGCAGGGCTATATTAGGTAGTTGAGTGACTAAGAACATAAGATTTAAATCCAGACAGAACTGGGTTTCAATTGCAGCTTGGCTACTAACCACAATGAAAATGGATGCAAGTTTTCTTTTATCCTTCTTGAGTTTCAGTTTCCTGAACAATAAAACGGGGCTAATAAGAGCATCCAAGGGTTCTCACAGGAATTACATTAGGAACATTTGTAAACATTTGTAAAGAATGTGGGAGACAACTAATAAAATTAGTCATTGATAGTTTCACTAATAGTTTTATTATTAATACATTTTAAAAATTGTTGCTAAAAATAAAATACGACTGATAGTTTTGAACTTACATAGTGAGAACTATAACTCGTTGACCTTTGCACAAGCCCAGGTTGCCCTTCAGGTTCATTCTTATCATACAGGTGAGTACAGAGAAGAGGAAGAAGAATGTCCTCAACTCCACCAAAGGAGGGTCAAGTCCCCTGCATACTCATAGGGACACACAGCTTTGCTCAGAATTCTTATTGTCACCTTGCGGCAAGTTCTGCTTTCCAAGACCATTGGCTGAATATTGTTAATGATGCTTTTTTGGGGAAAAGCATTAGATTCATACAAGGTAAGTAGAATTACTACTATGCAAAGAAGGAAACCCATGGCGGTTTCAAAATGCTAACATTCATTTTTCCTCTTTTAAGATTGCCTCTTAATTTTTATTTATTTGGTACCTCTTTTTCAACTTGTTTCTGGACCCCGCTCCCCTGGAAAAGCAAACAAACAAACAAACAAAAAGCATTCACCATGGTAGATCATGTAGCTCTGTGTAAAAGCCTTGTAAGGTTGCCCATTCCCTCAGGATGCATACAGCAAGCAGGACCTGGCTTCTCCTCCCCTGCTGGACTTCCTTTCCTCCTGCTCTTTTGCTTGCTCTCTGCCAGCCACACAGACTTGCTTGTCACCCCTGGAACTCACAGAATGAACTTTCCCATAGGGCTTTGCACATACTGTTCCCTTGCCTGGAGTGCCTTTCCCTCAGTGGTCCTGATGGCTTAGTCCTTCACTTCTCTCAAGCAGGCCTCTGCTCAGATGCCATCTTATCAGAGAGAGCTTTCCTGTTAACCCCAAGTAATATTACATTAGGCCCCCCTTCACCCTTTCATTTGCCCTATTTTTTCTTTCTACATAACAGTATTACCTCCCCAAACATTTATTACCTCTCAAAATATGTGTGTTTGATGGTTCAACTTCTCCCACTAGAATACAAGCTCTCTGAGGGCAGAAATTGTAATTTATTCACTGCTACAGGACTGGCCCCCTAGCACTGTCCTGATACCCAGTGGACACTTAGGATATGGGAATGAAGGAAGATGGAGTGAATGACAACTGTGTGACCCCTGATATTGTGCATGTGAGCATGTAGGAGCAACTACAAGAGGTTTCAAATGCACACTCACTCCATGGACCAGAAGACCCTGGATGGGTGGCTGGCCCCCTTCCTCCACCATGACCTTGGCCTCCATGAGTATTGTGGGCAGTGACCCTGAAAGAAAACAGTCAGCAGATGAGGGGATGATTTTCTTATAAAAGTTTTATACATTTCACATCCTCAGTACGCATTTTAATGACAAGGATTAAAGAAATAGGAGAAGACATGACTTTGTTAAAGAAAAAATCCCTTCTGAGATAAAGTGCTAGTTTTCTTTGTAAGAGGGTTGAGAATGAGGATTTGTCAGAGTTGAGAGGACTATATTCTTTATTAATCATATCCCACCTCCAAAGATCAGTAAGATATTAAATTTTCAAGAAGAAAAATGATGAAATGTTACTGCTCACAGAGATGATGAACACATACACATATATATTTATTTATTTAATGTAAGAGCTTTTTGTGAGAAAAGTAAATAACACAGGAGAGAATAATAATGAACAAAGGAATCACTTGGGATTTGAAGAAACCACAGGTAAATTTCAGAATACCTCCTGGTACATATAATGCAACATTGATGTGTGGATTCTCTTTCACTCAAAAGGGATTGTACTGTACATTTTATGTAAACAACTTTCTTTATGTCTGAATACATATATCTTTGATACATTTTTCTCTCCTATTTTTCCTTGAACATATTTTTAAAAAATAGAATGATTCTTGGATAGAGTCATGGTATTCCATTGGTGTTTAACCTAGCCAGTTACCTGTTGATCAATACTGAGATTATTTCCACCTTCAGGCTATTAGATGAGGTGGCACAGAAGGGCTACTCCAAGGGTGTGTTCCAGGCAGCTTTGATCCGCCTGAATCTTCCCACCATCTATGGTGTCATCACTCAGGAAATCCCAAACCACTATGACCAGGGGTCTGCCCTCTGTATGCCCAGCCAGAAAACACTCAGGGATTTCCAGTTCTCATATCAACTCCATTCATTTCATCTGCTACATAGGGAAAAGGGCATGATCACTTATGTATGTTTTTTTTTCTAGAAAAATTCTGCAGTGTTTTTATTGTGTCCTTAGCATCAACTGTTTGGGTCTTTCTAGAAACCCTCCCCTCATTTTCTGATGACAGCAATTCATGGGGAATTACCTTTTTCCTGCAGGATATAGTCCTGGTGGATCTTGGAATAGTTATTAAAACCAGGATGTAATCCCAAGTTTTTACAATAATGCATAGAGTCCCCGGGGGACCTGGCCTCTCCAACCCTTGCTGATCTCCTTTCCTCCTACTCTTTCTGGTTGCCCTGTTCCAGCAAATTGCTTATTGTTCCTGAGACAGTTGTTAAAATTCGATGTGCAGTTTCCTGAAGTAGCCAGTCTGTGTTTCCATTCCCTCCCTTTCCCCTGCCCTCCTGCCCCCACGGCCTCCAATTTACAGGCTGGGAAGACTGGGGTCACGTGAAAGCCACTCATAAGGTTGAACCGTCTTCAGCAGAGTGATACAATTCCAGGGAACTCTGAGGATCTCCAGAAGTTCTGTGTTATCTTGGTGGTCTTAAATTTCTTCTTTCCTTTATTTTAGGGCATAGCAGGAATATAAGATTAAAATAATAAATTTCAATGATATTCAGGTTTTTATTTTCAATTTCTTCTCATTTAATCTTGTTATGGAACTTGTCAGGGTGGCTTCTCTCTTTGCCAAACCCTGCTGCTGGGTCAAAGTGTGCTTCACTATTATTAACCTATTTAACAGCTGAGGACATTGAAGCACCCAGAAGCTACATGACCCGCCCAGGATCATGTGGCAGTGGCCAAGACTCGGGATACACTTCTGATGGCAGTTACTGCCCTTGGCTCAGGCAGAGCTGCCCACAGGGCATGCAGCAGCTCAGGTTACAGGATGAGATCTCCTGCTGGAGGCTGCTTTTCTTTCTCTGGATTCAATGTTAAAACAGCATTAGAAGGAGGTAGAGAGGAACCCTGGTGGTTTTACACCAGAAGGTCTCTAGCTGAAGCATCGGAAGATTGAAGGTAAAATTTTCATTAGGTCTCACACCATCATGGATGGATTAGGAGGTCCCAGAGTAGGTAACTGAATAGTTCACTGTGGCCCTCCGCTGATACGCTATGTTCCAAAGGGTATATACCCAGCTGTTCAGCCTAAGTTGTAGAGAGAGGGAGGGCAAGAGCAGGCAGGAAGGAAGCGAACCCTATTGAGAGTCTACAGTGAGCCAGGCATCCTGCTGGGAGACTATCCATAGATCCGTCATTTATTCCTCCTATCAGCTCTGAGAACTCAATCAATAACTTCAACTTCTCTCCTCCACCTCCTCCCTTGGGTTGAGGAATTAAGATGACCAGAGCTGCTAAGTGGAAAGCAGCTATGAGGTGATGGAGATGGGATGGGACCAGGTTTGCATCTTTATTCCGAAGTTACTACATTATCCATCACTGGCTGCCCCCAAAAGACTGAATTTTGTACTAAGCCTCCTTGGACTGAGAAGTTTTTCTGTGAAGGGGTTCTGCTAAATCTCCTACAGATGCATCAGCCCTCATTTGCTTCTTTTTCCATTTGATACATCATCTAAGAAGAACAATGTCAAAAGTTGGTGTTTGTTTCTGAGTCCCTTGGTGAGCTTCTCTCCAGGCTGATATTGGCTCTGGGGCACCATTTTGGCTGCAATCCTGCAGAGTTTCATTTTCACTTTTTTATTGAAAAATCGAAATCTGGGGAATTAGAGCCTTTCCATATTGATTTTCCAGGGGCAAGTGAAAATTACAGTCTGTAGGGACCATGAAATTGCCACCTTGAGTGGTGACAGGTCTGACGTTGGAGATGACGTGCAGCCAGGGGACTGATGGGACCAAGAGATGTAAACTGTGTCATTTTTCTTAATTTTTCTTTCAAAATATTTTTTTAGTTGTAGTTGGAAACAATGCCTTTATTTTATTTATTTTTATGTGGTTCTGAGGATCAAACCCAGCGCCTCGCACATGCTAGACGAGCACTCTACCCCTGAGCCACAACCCCAGCCCCCTCTGTGTCATTTTTTCAAAGTGACAAAATCAAGAAGTAATTTTTGATCTATGTAAAATAATTTTTGGAATTAAAATTTAGTTTAGTTTTGTTTTCAGTTAAAAGGAAAGTTGAAGAGAAAGAAGTGAATTTGAGGAAATGCAAAGCTGAAGTTTCTCCATTAAGCACGTCAGTGTGGAGCCTCAAGTCTGCACATGGTCCCCTCTGTCACCCATGCCTGGCATTTTTCTTCCCTTCCTTCCCTCCTCCTTTCATCCCTTCCTTTCTTCCTCCCTTTCTCCTTTCCTCTCTTTCTTTCTTTCTTTCTTTCTTTGCTTTTTGAATCAGAGTCTCCCTATGTTGCCCAGGTTGGCCCCAAACTTCTGGGTTCAAGCAATCCTCTCACCTCAGCCTCCAGAGTGACTGTGATTTCCATATTGATTTCCATATTGATTGACTGCAGGTGTATGTCATCATACCCAGTTCCAAGCCTGGTACTTTAGGTTAGCATGTAAAACTTGAGTTTTGGCTCATTCATTCACTATGAGGTCCAGATTTTCCTTCTAGACTCAGATCTTTCCCTGCCGATTTACTACCTGGATGACCTTTTGCCAATGACTTAATTTCCTAAACCTTAGTTTTCTCATCTGTAAATTGGAGATACTAATAAAAATTACTGCATAAGGTAGTTGAAGAAATATTAGTTAACTGACTGCTTTGGTTTGGATATGAAGTGTCCCACAAAAGCTCCTGTTAATATAAGAATGTTCAGAATTAAATGACTAGTTCATGAGACCTGTAACCTAATCAGTGAATTAATCCATTTGATGGATTAGTAATTTGAATGGACCAACTGGTTGTTAATTGCAGGCAGGTAGGGTATTGCTGGAGGAAGTTAGGCCACTTCAGGTGTGCCTTTGGGGTTTACATTTTATACCTGGTTCCTTGGGCTCTTTTTCTCTGCTTTCTGGCTGAAAACCATGAGCTGAAAAACTTCCCTCCATAATGCCCTTCTGCCATCATGTTCTGCCTTGCCTTGGGCCCAGAGGGATGGAGTTGGCCAACTGTGGGCTGAACCTCTGAAACCAAGAGCTCAAAATAAACCTTTCCTCTTCAAGTTGTTCTTGTCAGATGTTTTGGTCGGAGATGCAAAGTTGACTAACAGAAATTGGGTACCAGAAGTGGGGTGTGACTTCACTGTGACTAACCTGCTCATATGGTTCAGAAGGCTTTGGAAGTGATTTGCAGGAGGAGTTTGAAAAGTTTTGGAGATTCAGAGCCTAGAATATTGTAGGCAGAGCCTAATGGGCAATTCTGGTGGGAGCTTAGAAGACCAGATTGCTAATAAGAATGCAGACAGTAAAGACTGTGCTCTTGAAATTTCGGAGGGGAACAAGGACTCTATTGGAAATTGGACTGGAGAATTCTGGCAAAAAATATTATTTACATTTTGCCCATGTCCTGAGACTTTTTGTGAGGCTGAATATAAAAGTAATGGACTAATTAATCTGGTAGAGGAAACTTCAAGGGAGCACAGCATTCAGACAGTAGCGTGGATATCAGTGATGGATTTTAGCCAGGTTTACTGTGATACAAGATTTGAAAAACTTTCAGTTTGGCCAAAGAAGAAACACATGTAAAATTGAAACCAATGGAGGAATGGTTGCTGAAGAAATTATCTCCACCTAAAAGAAGATAAGTATTTTTCATAGAGATAATAGAAAAGATGCCTTAAGGGCATCTCAGGAATTGGCGGAGACCACATCCATGGCAGGCTCCAGGGTATAAAAGTGAAAACTCACAGAGACTGTGGTAGTGCTCTGCTCACACAGGGGAGCCTAGGAACTTATTCTTCAGGACCTGATTCACTATGCTCAAGCCACCCAGGCACTCAGAGGTTGTTCCAAAGAAGCCCAGCTACTTCTCAAGCTGGAGGTAGACATTGACATTGTCCCATAGTGCTAGTTCTGCAGAAATGCAGGATGCTGGAGTTAGGGGATCATAGAGGCTTCCACCAAGATTTCAAAGGAATGCCTGGGAGGATAGGCAAAGTGTGCCAGGGTCAGAATCCCTGCATGCAACCCCTGAGAGGGTGATACATGAAACTCTGAGATGAAACCAAAGCTAGAATGGAGACCCCCAGATTAATAGATGCCAGTAATGTGGAATGTCTGGTGAGGAAAGCTTCTGGATGTGGACAGAGTCAGGCCAAAAGAAAGGCCACTAAGGCTGCAAGAAGCAAGGCCAAAGGGGCAGGCTGCCCAATTCCTTTGGAGATCTGGTCTTGGGGCCATGTACCCCAGATGCCAGACATGGAGCTACAGGACTTGTTTGTCCAGCTGAATTTCAGTCTTGCTTTGGTCCTACCCCTTCTTTCTGTGTCTCCATTTCTCCCTTTGTAGATAGGAATGTTTACTCTGTACAATCATATATTGGATATATGTAATTTTTTAATTTTTATTTTTATAGGCTCTCATAGTCAGAAGTTTGCCTTGAGTCTCAGATGAGACTTCAGACTTAGATAATGGGCACTGAAAACTATGGACTAAATACATTTGCATTATGAGATGCACAAGAACCTTTGGGGCCCGTGTTAGAATGTTATGGTTTGAAGTGATGGGAGGGGAGTGGAGGGGAAGAAGGGATACAAAGGGCAGCAGAATAAAATAGACACTAGTATTGCTGTATGTATATATGTGACTGCATGACCAATGTGATTCTGCAACCAGTACACTCAGAAAAATGAGAAATTATACCCCATTTGATTCAAATGTATGATATGTCAAGATCATTGTACTGTCATGTGTAACTAATAAAAAAGTAAATTAAAAAAAGAATGTTATGGTTTGAAAATGAGGTGTCCCCTGCAAACTGTGACAATAGAAATATTCAAGTGTTTCTATTTTTTTCCATGAGCCCTTGCATTCTGAACCTCTGAAACTGTGAACCCAAAATAAACTTTTCTTCCTCTAAATTGTTCTGTCAGGTGTTTTGCTCACAGTGACCCAAAGCTGACTAACACACTGACCAAATGAATAAATAAAGCAAACCATCTGAATCATTTGGGTTTGATAAGGTCGGTGTCTCTCCTGTGCAATGATACTCTCTCATCTTTAGAGGGGCGAAAACCTCCAAGAAGTTTGAAGTATCACAGAGCTCAAGTGCATTTAGGGGTGTGCTCTGCCATTTTGGATTTTTCTTTTCTTTTTCTGTTCCATTAAGTTCAATTCCTCATAGTTGGTTGCTGGGGAGAAACCTGTGATCTCCCTGCAAAGCTTCCTTCTGGAGAATTACATTTTGTGAGTTAATATCCAGAAATAATTGTTTCTTTTCTTCTTGTTTCCTACTCCTTCCCACCCTCTTTAGCACCTGTACAATGTCCTCTCTTTTCCCTTTTCCATATGCAAGCTAATTGTTAACATCAACCAAAGCTCTGAAAGTGATTCCGGCAGAAAAAGAACATGTCTGTGAAGCAGGTGAAGAGCCTGGGACTTTGAATAGAATGGGGCGGGGGATGGGGGTGGATGAGAAGACCCCATCAGGCAGGAGGTGCTCAGCCAAACTGCAGGATACCCCTAGGTGTCCTCCAGGCAACCCCACTTTGAGGATAACCTGCCAATTCGGAATTTACAAATGTTTCAGCCAGATGTGCAGCTCTTGGAGCAAGTAGTTGAACAACTGCTTTGAAGATGAAAAGCCCTCGGAGCACGCTAAGTAGCTTTATTATTGCCTTGTAGTGTGTGTCGCTATGCAGAGCCATCAACTCCCAGCACTGTTACTGCTCGGGAGTTAGTGAAAGGCAAACTCAGCCGGAAATGCTGAGTGCCAAAGAAGAGGAGCGAATAAAATGCTGGGGGTGGGAGGAAGGGGAGGGGTGGGTGCCTGTGCTTTGAAATTCTGCCATAGAAAGTTCTCTTCAATGGATCCTCTTCCAACCTGCCGGAGTACAACAACTGGACGTGGCATGTGACAGGCGCTGCAGACAGATCACGTTTCACACATGCAGCTGTAATATCTGGCACACAGGTGTTTGGTTCTGTGTTTGCCAGCTGCTCTGCAGCTTCCTGCTTCGATGGATGGGGCAGGCAGGAGGGGGGGAACCCTCACACTTGTTGCTGCCAAAAGGGAGGAGGGGGCTGGAAATTCCTGCTCCACTCCAAGTGCTCAGCATTTGAGTCAGTGCATGGAGCTCCACCAGTGCCTAGTACCCACCTCTGGGGGTCCTGGGACCTTGGCTTATGGGTTCACCCAGGACAGAGCTGTGGCTCGGTGGGGTGGGGTGGGTGAGGTAGAAAGGTGAGTGGGAAACCACAGAGCAAAGCAAGCTGACCAGGGCTTGGAAGCCTGGAAGGGAAGCCATGTGTCCATGGGTATGTGGCCTCTGGGATCTTGAGTCAGATCCTAACTTCACCTCCCAGCAATTGTGGATCTTTTGCCAGGTTTCTTACCAGATCTGGGCCTCAGTTTCCTCATCTATAAAGTGGAGTATGTAAATCCTGACGTGAAGGCCCTTTGTATGGATTCTATGAAGCAGTATGTTTATTTTTAGGAAAGACATTCATTAATCTTCTTGTTACCGCTTGGGAAGGTGAAGCAAGGCAGGCACTCACCATGCTCCTGGGCCAGCGCCCTGAACACTTGTCATTCAAATCTGGCTCACCTGGGCTGAGAAGGTAGCTCAGAGCAAGGCCTGGGCTCTATCCCCTACAGCAGGGAAAAAGGAAAAAAAAAAAAAGCCTGTCCCTACAGTTCTGGGTCTCAGGCTCAGATATCACCAGCATCCAGACAGGGATGATTGGTTTCCTGTTCTTTCCTTTCTCAGGGAGGAAGAGGGCTGGCAACTCAGGACACTAAATTCATGGGAAGAAAAGTGGGGAGGGATGAGGGTTATAGGTTTGGACTCTCCAGACCCTCGATCATGCCCTTTTGGAGGTTTCCTCTCCTTTGCCTTCGCAGCTCTTATCAGTTTGAGATTCTGCATGGCTGTGACAGTCATACAGAGGTCTTCCTGCCCCTCTGGACACTTTGGAGGCTGGGAACTATTTGTTTTGCTCATCATTCTGTCCTCAGCACCTTGTCTACATGCAGGGGAGCCTTGCCAAAGTCTGCTTTGCTTTTTATGAGCAAAGGAGTGAGGGAGTGAGTGGACAGGAGGGAGTCTTTACTAACTCAGTCTCTTTCAGTTCTATTTTAAGACAGGGACTGTGCATGTTCAAAGGATAGACATGGGGTCATGCATCCAGATCAAAGCCCCCTACCCTCAGACCTGTCTCTTTCACCTTCTCCCTACACCTTTCCCCAGATTTCCTGCTGCCTGACCACTTGGCTCCCTGCTGTGTGCCCCAGTCTTGCTGCTTCTCCTACCTCCTGCTCTGTCCCTCCTCTGCCCCCTATGCCTGGTGTCTCCTGAGACTGGGAGATGGGACTGCCCAGGTCAGAGTGAGGAGCAGGAAGAGAGCCATGGGAATACCCGGAGAAAGATGCCATGCCAGGCTGTTTCTGCTTTGGACATAGAGACTGTATTGTATTTCTGGGTTTGCTTCTGGGTGGTTGCTAACCTTGTTGAATAGGCAACCTCAGGTCTCTATCTCTCTTGTTCGTATTTTTAAAGAAATCACCACAGTCCCACTTCTTCCAAGGAGTTTGTTTTCCCTCTAGCAAGGCTGGGCAGGTGGGGATACTCTTGTCTCAATCCCTTCCCCTGCTGGGCCTCATTCATGCTTAACTCACACATGCTAAGCTAGTTGTCTCCAGAGAAGGCCTCCTCTAGGTAAACCCCTCTCACTTACTCTCTAGATTATTGCCAACATTCTATTTACTTTCCCTCTGGAGTTTTCTGAGAAAGCAATGTTCATTTAGCACCTGTTTATGTGGCAGAGAGTGTGCTAAGCACCTCGTATTCAATTCAGTAGGTCCTTGAAGTGGATGCTATTACTCTCCCCACTTTACAGATAAGACAACTGAGGAACAAAGATTTGAAGACTGAGATTTTCATCTCCTTTTATAAAATTCCTGAGTAACACTAGGATGGCAATATGTAAAGCAATGGAAGTGAAACTGATGTGATTCTGCAAGCTGTATAAGGGGCAATATGGGAGTGCATAACCCACTTGAATCAAAATGTGAAATATGATATATCAAGAACTATGTAATGGAGGGGTAAGACAAGATAATACAAATGGAAGAAATGATTTACAGTAGAAGGGGTAGAGAGAGAAAAGGGGAGGGGAGGGGAGGGGAGGGGGGATAATAGAGAATAGGACTGACAGCAGAATACATCAGACACTAGAAAGGCAATATGTCAATCAATGGAAGGGTAACTGATGTGATACAGCAATCTGTATACGGGGTAAAGTTGGGAGTTCATAACCCGCTTGAATCAAACTGTGAAATATGATGTATTAAGAACTGTGTAAGGTTTTGAACGACCAACAATAAAAAAATAAATAAATTAAAAAAAAAATTCCTGAGTAAAAACTCTTTCCATACCACTCAGCACTGGTAAAGAAATAGCCTCGGGCTATAGACCTGTATCCTTTCTTTCCAGGTAACAGAGTCCTTTTGGGGGGCAGGGGGAATGCCATTTTTAGTTTATTTATCCAACAAATAGACATGGGGCACCTACTGTGTATCAGGCTCTGTTCTGGTAGTTGGAGATAAACTGGATTAACAGTTGTCTCCACCCTACCCTCCCCACACCCAAGAAGCTTCTAATGAGGTAGAGAGACAAACCTTAAATGGCCATGCACACAATTTAATTAATTGGTTAATTATAACTGTATTAACTGTGATGAAAGAGAAGAATACTGTATTGGGAAAAGTTTGTCTGGGCAATCAAAGAGGGCTTCTCTGAGGAAGAGGCAACACTTCCAGCTTTGTCGTCAACCGGGTAATTGTCTTGAAGTATAGTAACTCAGGCAAAGACAATGTCCAGCACATGGTGGGTGGGGAGGGGGGAGTGCCCCGATTGTTTCATTTCAGCCGGACATTGATGGGTCCGTCAGGTGTGATCCAATTCCTTATGCTCATTTTTGTTTAACAATACTCACTGGAGGAAAACATCAACCAGAACAGAATGAGCACTTTCTTGGCCCAAGCCAGCCAGCGATTAGGGCAGACCCTGCTTCTGTTTGGGTCTGTATTTTTCCCAGTGACTGAGGGACAGTCTCAGTGACCCTCACAGGCCACTCTGCTAGGAATGGAAAATCACTTGTTGAAAACATAAACAGAGAATATAATCATGGGTAAAACCTAGGCAGCGAATCACCCTCCTTCCTCTGATCCTGTTTATGATCCTGTGTTTTCTATCATATGTTTACCTTTATCTTCAAAACAGAACAGCTCCTGCGAGCTCTTGTGTTGGTCCAGGTAAGTCTCCCTGCGGGCCCAGGTAGGCCTCCGCGGAGAGTCCCGGAGCCCCTCTGTGATGAGATGGACCACAGAGAAGAGAGAAGCAGAGGGTGAGCCCAGCCATCTCTACCCTCTTCGTCCTTCCCTGAAAACTGTGGCTTCTTGTGAGTCAGAGGGAAGAACCCTCACCCACATCCCTCTTCATCATCACCCTGAAAAATCTACCATGATTCCTTTACTGCTCCATTCGGAACCTTCCCCCACCATTGTTTTAGACAAAATGGACATCAGATTCCTTTTCAAGTTGGTTCTTTCCAAGATACATGCCAGCCGGAGGGGCATAGGGAGATGCCAAGCTCACCTTTCTGACTAATGAGGTATTTGGTGTAGTCTGGGCTACATAAAAGGAAACCGTGAGATATCTCCCACACAGTACAGCAAGGAGCAGTGACTTCCAGTCATGTCCTCACTCTGTGGGACATGCAGTCCACCTTGGTGCACACAGGGAAATAATTTATCTCTTCAAAACGCTCTAGTAGGATTGCAGGAACTTGGGAAAGCAAAAGCTACTCCTTTCCACAAAGAATCTGGGATTCTTGTTTGTTTATAGAAGCAGCTGGATTATCATTTGGACCCTGGGGAGGATTGGGGGAAACTCAAGTTGAGAGATAAGTTCCCAGTAGCTAGACACCCTCGTGGTCATCTTAAAAGACATAGATTTCCCCCACATAATGCTTCTTTTCTCTGGTTAAAAAAAAAATTAAACTAACTCACAAGTTGGTTATGTCCACATGATGCAAAACAACTATTGAGTTATTTTTGCTTTCTAATGCTTCCAGGAGGTTTTTGGTCTTCAGCCTTGGTCAGAGCACTTGTCTTTTCTTTTTGGTTTGGGTACGTGTTCACTTTTCAGCATTTAGCAATCTTTCTACCTGATAATCCTCAATATCCACAACTACAAATCAGACTTTCCTCTTGTCTTAGTCTGCTATATCAGAATATCACAGATTGGGCAATTTATAAAGAAAATTTATTTTTTATATTTCTAGAGCCTGGGAATTCTGATGTCAATAGCATCTGACAAAGGCCTTCTTGCCACATCATTCCATGGTGGAAAGCAGAAGGGCAAGGGAACAATAACACAGGGGCTAAATCTACTTTTATAACAAATTCACTATCATTATGATAACAAAGCCCCTTCCTACAATAATGGCATTAATCCATTCATAAGGACAGAACCCTCATGACCTAATCAGCTGTCAAAGATCCTGCCTCTTAACACTTTTGCACAGGGAATTAGGATTCCAACACCACAGGACCTTGGGAGATGAATGAGTTTCCAGACATGCTGTACTTCTAAATTGAAAGGCATAAAGACCACCTGGTCATTTGTCATAGCAGTTATATTGTTGCTGACCTCAGTTTTCCTTGAACCACTTCTCTATCACTCTAGGGACTTTCTTGTCTCTTGGTGACTCTGCAGATGGGGATGTTGGAGTAGGATGGGGTTGTCTCATGAAATCTTAAGATTGGACGAGTTGATGGGAGATTGTCAATCCACGTCCCCTGCATGTTCTCAAGCCATTCCAAGTTGTCAGCAGCTGTCTAATGTGACAACGTAGCTTTCATGATAATCAGGAAGTTTTCAAGGAAAATGGCTTTTTGGGGAAGGGGGACTTAAATATCCCATTTTCCTCTGCTGTCTACATCTGGTTGATACAATCTGTGGTTTATGGTAGCCAGGAAGAGCTCCAGAACTCTATTTACAGTTCCTTCTTTTAATAAGTGTGTGTGTGTGTGTGTGTGTGTGTGTGTGTGTGTGTGTGACAAATACATATGTATTTGACTAGGTTGGTAAGTATGGCAGTTGATTATTTTCATCAAAAAATTTTGTGACACCCTTGAACTGACCCATTCAGCCCCCAATATCTGGGAACTTTTCTACTCCCAATGAGAACATCTCTGCAAGGATCAGATTTTTCATTTTACCATGTCCCTTTTAATATGATAATTTAGAATTTGTAAAATGGCCCATCCTTTTTCTAAGAAGAATGAAGTGGACCACTTTACTAGCTCCAAATCAAGAAAAGATATTGGGCACATTCAGTACTAAAATAGACTTTTCTTAAAGGGGGTTTGTGCATCTTGTTTCCTGTTCTAACATTTGCCATATTATGCATTTGAGATCACTGGAGAGATCTATCCTCTTTTTTGTTTGGGGAAGTGAAGAGGAGTTACATTCCACTAAAATATAGCTAGAATTGGTTCATAGTAAAATTTCAGTGATAGATCTGCACTATTATTATTATCAACTCTTTGAGAGTTGTCATACAAGAACTTTCCTCCAGCTCATGAAAGTTAAGCCTAAGCCTATCATTTTAATAGGCTTTATTATTTAGAAGAGTTTTAGGTTCACAGCAAAATTAAGTGAAAGGTGCAGAGATTTCCCGTATTCTCTCTGCCTTCACTGACACCCCTCCCCGTCAGAGGGTACATTTGTTACAGTTTATGAATCAATATCCATATATCAGTATCATCCAAAGTCCATAATATCATTTTGAACATTGGTTCAAGGCCCACTCTTCAGAGCTGCAAGGAATTAGCCACCCCCCCATTTCCCATGCTCACCCTGAATATTGGAGATTGTCACTGTGTTTTCAAAATCCATGAACTCTTCTCCAAAAGGATACTATCCATTATATCAAAACCACTTAGAAAGGGCTCCTTCCAGTTTTTAATCCTGACCAAAAACTCTTACTGCTGTCAAGAAAGTCATTTGGCCCTAGGTTCCTGTGACCTCAGTCCTGCTGAGCCGACTTCCTGCAGTCCTCTGGAACCAACTCTAATGCTTCCTCTCCTTGTTGCAAATAATTGAGAATTGATTATGCCACCTTAGCAACAGGTCTATTTGGAGGCCTGGTGTTCTCAGTTCTATCTCTGCATGTCTGTGAAAAAGTTCAATTAGGGGGAAAGTAATAAGCAAAAATGTGAATGCAGGAAAACAGAAGTAGACAAGACCTCTTTTGGGTCAGAATGCTATGCCTAATAGGGGAAAAAAAAATTAAAAAGGAATAGTAGGGCAACCTTGGTCCATAGAGTTTGTATATAGTCAGGAGAATAGAACAGTTAATGGTTTTATTGAGCAATGTGGTAAAATTCCTACTGACACCAAAACCTCACAAATTGAGACCCTTGATCAAGGAGATTATTGAGCTCAAAGCAGTTTCTGCATTAGCATGAGACCTAGGACTGGCCTAATTGCCTTTCAAAGCAAACTTCTTGGTATCCTAATATCTCTTTAATAACAAGCCATCATGGTTATTAAAAGCTATAGTTTTCTTGTTGAAACTGTTTCTATTTTTGACTTATACAACCTCTGGTGAAAAAGAGTTACATATATTTAGTAAGCAGATTTCATTCTACTGCTAGTTTTTATTGACTGGTAGTAGATAGCATTTTCTGTGTCCCTGGTAAGACTTCTAATAAAATAAAATTAGATAATAGCATGATTAAAAAAAAAAAGAAGAGGATATGGGCACTGAATCATGGAACTCACCGTTGGTGGAAGCTCTGTTCTTGTTGCAGGTAGCAGTAGCTGCCCAGCCTCATGGGGACTGGTGGAAGAGATCCAGTAGAGCATGCTTCTTCTCTTCTTCCCACTGCCAGCACTTAAATTGCATCTTCACGCGAGACTCTGATACTCCTTCCAGATCTGCCTGTTTCTGTTCTTTCGGATCCTTCCTTCTTAGGAGTCAAATGAACTTTTCTTAAAAAAAAAGGCTTTGTGCCTGTTACTCCCTGCCTCAATTGACCATCAGTGTATAGCAGCCTTCTTTATGCTCTGTAGGGATTAATAGGTGTTCCATTAAAAAAAAAAGGATTTTGTAGACTAAACAAAATTAAAGAGTTCCTTTACTGCAGGACTTTTTGGAGCCTTAAGATGCTAATAAGCATTGCAAATTTTCAAGCATGTCCCCCAAGTTTACTTGACTGGGATCCTGGCAGGAAACAGATGGCTCATTCAAAGGAGTAATTGCAGGGACTATTAACAAAAGTGAACAGATTAAGGAAACCAACAAGGGGATGATGAAGCACCCAGGCACTGGCAACAGAGGAAAGCTGCTTCTACCTGAGGTTTGCTATAAAGGAAGAGAACAAAGCCTGGGACAGGTATGGACTTGAGAGAGGTACTACCTGAGAAGAGCTGAAACCCCTCCACCCACCCACCCAGGGACATGTCTTAGACACAGCAAGCCAGGGAGGAGCCCAGGGAACAATACCCTGATCTCTTCCTCCTATCACATTTTAGTTACACTGATTGAATCCAATGCAAAGACAAAAACTCAGGGTCCAAATGGTACAGTTCATAGAGGTCAGCCTCCCAGGAAACAGAAAAGAAAGATGGAGGGTAAGATCCAGCCCACCTTGAACATCTGTTCACATCTGGTGGAACATTATGTTTTTCAAAACACCATGAAGGCAACGCTGGCATGAAACATTAAGTCCACAGCCTTAGGCTGGGTGTGTGAGTCCCCACAGCACTGGTTCACATGGAGAACCTCAATTTCTCTGTCTCCTTCTCCTCTTTCACACCCCTCTGCTTCTTTTCAGCCCTGGGGACACATTCCCTGGCTTTCAAGTCTCAGCTTTAGTTGGCTCACATCATTGTCTATTGAGACTCCATCATCTGGAACTGCTCAGCTGTCAAGGCTGGTCCCTCTTTTCTCCTCCCTTAGGGGGCTTTTCTGGCCACCCCAGATAGAAGTTCACTCTCACTGCCCTCAGTGATAGATACCACAGGTTCCAAATGAGAATAGACACAGTCTGAAAACTGATTTCCTGTGGCTTTCAGAAGTGAGAGGAATCAGAGATGGTGCTCACGTGCCCCTAAGTAGAAGAAGACCTGGAACATTTCAGTGACTTGTGAGGACAGAATTTTGAGATCAAAGTTGTCCTGGGAGATTCAGATGCTTAGTCTATGGAACTTTTGGCACATTGGATTCAGGCAACTGATTTTGCACTTACACTGAGGTTCCACTTAAGGTTACCAGTGTCCTGTCTTGTCTCTCTGTGAGAAGACCTATGATCCAGATCCACAGACACTTGTTATTTTTCTCTTGCTCTGAGCTGTCACAGTGGCATGAGTATGGAGCAGGTGCCCTGGCCAGATGGGGGTGGTATGTAAAGAAGGAACAAGCAGAGAGCTGTTGCTGACTAAGGAGAGGCCATTTCTGATTGGGGAGCTCATTTTTCTGGAGACCAGGATGAAGTATGCCTAGGATCAATCCCCCCAGCCAAGGGCAGGCAGACTGTGGGTGCCTGGTGGACAGATCACACAGGGAGCAAGAGGAGGGCAGGGAGGTCAATACTCCAAATGCAACAGGAAGGGTGAAATCAAGCCTTGACAGGCCTTTCTGTTTCTCTCACTTTCCTCTTGCTTGGTTTAGAAGGTGGAAAAACAGTTCTCTTTCACAGCCAGATTTTCCACACTATTCTGTTCCCTAGTCTGAATTTCAATTCAACTTCATGACAGGTGACAGAACCTCTAGTCACCCTCTCCCTATTCAACAAGAGGGTATTTGGGGGTGCCATTTTGTCAGAATTGAGGATTTGGGAATGTTAATCCCTTTCTCTATGCCTATGTAGACACACTGGCTTTAGTATTCCAAGCATTTTCATATTATTTGAGCTTTTCCAAATAATCTGGTTGGTGGGTGCAGAAGGTATTGCCCATCTAGTGCAGAATAGATGGAAAGACATCTCTCAAGTAAAGACTCCTTCCTTTTTTTTTTTTTTTTTTTTTGGTTACTGAAGTTGAACTCAGAGGCACTCAACCACTGAGCCACATCCCCAGCCCTACTTTGTATTTTTTAAATTTAGAGACTAGAGTCTCACTGAGTTGCTTACCTTTTGCTGAGGCTGGCTCTGAACTCGCAATTCTCCTGCCTCAGTCTCCCAGAGCCACTGGGATTTGGGGCTTGCGCCACCACGCCCAGCTGCTCCTTCCCTTTTGAAGTAAAGCTCATCCACAAGTTTTAGTTTTAAGAACTCAATGAAGAGAATTGCATCTCTAACTGCATAAAGTTGTAATGAGACTTGACACTCTCAGTTCTTCCTGGGTGCTTAGGGAGCTCTTGTCTAAAGTCAGCCTTGGCTTCTTTCCCTTTGAACTTTGCATTTTTCACATTGCAGCATTAGTACTTTAATCCAGGGGAGGAGGGGTGGAACTTAATAGTCTTTCACCCTGAGGACTACTTAAAAGACTCCAGAATCCCTTTGTTCACTATTTTTCAGTATCCTATTTATTTTTCACTTAGTCACACCGTAGTATTGTGCAAGACAGGCAGGAGAGCAGCAGGAGGTTATGTCTGTAATACATTCTAATTCCTTTTCAATTCAACTTGTTTTGAGTGTCGACCATTAACAAGGCTCTGAGCTCAGAACTTCAGGGAACCTCAAAATGCTTAAGGCACTGTGTTTGTTCTAAAGGACTTTGCCATTTACAGGGACTGATTAAACAAACATACCTCTCTGGCAAGGCAGACCAGGGTAAGTGGTCACAGAAAGGGTCAGCCCCAGCCCCAGGATGACAGCCAAAGCCAGCCTGGGAAGGGGCCTTGGTGAGCTGGTGATAAGTTCAAGGAGAGACCCAAGCCTCCCTCTCCTAAAAGAGTTTATCGACTAGACCTGGCAATTTCAAACTTGAGTGGTCCTTAATTCTGCAATTCCCCAGTCCCCCCAAACCCCTTGTTGTTGTTATTATAATCTAATCCAAGACAACTGGATAGGGGCACCATTCATCCAGAGTACCCAAGGGGAAAGTTCTAGATCTGCACCCTTACAGCTGGATTTTGGGGGAATATATCACTCTATATGTTAAGTGAAAAAATGGTTCCTTCCGAATTTCTGTTTTCCTGGGAAACTCCACTGGCAAGGCAGAAACTTTTGCTAATGGGAGATGAACAAGTTAAGAAACAAGAGCTCCTCTCTGTCCGCCCCCTCTTTCTTTCTTTCTTTGATTTTTTTTCTCTTTTGGTTGGTATCTTCTCTCTCTGCCCAACAAGTACAACCATGCAGGTGAGATAGCATTTCATCTTTTTCTATGGAGAGGCTGTTTCTCACATCCTCCCTCTGGCCTCTCTCTTTAATTTCACACAGAATCTCAACCAGGCAAATTAGCTGATATGGGGCAAGCTGAGAGACAGCATTTATGATAACACATTCTCCAGCCACCCAGTCCCCGAGGGTGGAGAGATTTCGCCTCCCAACTCCTCCCTGTCCCTACCACATCCAGCCTCCAGATCACAAAGGCATGCACTGTAGTCTCCTGACAGATCACCGTGGACTGATAGGCACCTCTCACAGTGAGCATTTTGTGGTTCTCTCTCTCCAGACAATTGGCAGGTGGAGTCAATAGCCACACGGTCTCCTGGGATCAGTCCCTTGGTTCATTCCAGCCACACTGGAGCCTCCCCACCCCATGCTGCCAAGGGTGTCTCCTTCAAGGACAGGGTCAATACCACCCCTGGGTAGGGAGGGCCAAGAAGAAAGTTCTGAAGTCATAGTGTTGATAAAAAGAAGTAGGAAGAGATGGGTCCCTGGCCCCAGACTTTATGATTGTAAAGCAAAGAAAACAAAAATCTATGGACATGCGAACAGGTTTTGCTTTATTTCATTTTTATTATTGAACTATGAAAAGCAAAGCAAAAAAAAAAAAGAGAGAGAGAGAGAGAAAGAAATCTATAAACATGAAAACAGGATTTTTACTTTATTTTATTTTTATTATTGAGTTAAGAACTATTGACTAGAGAGAGATTAACATCCTCTGTGAAATACCCACTTGCTTATTGTAAAGGAGGGCAAGTGTGAAGTCCCTGACGTCTCCGTGTGCCCAGGTGCCACCCTTTTCAGTGTTCCTGGCACTGTGACATTCTCTGCTGCTTTCCAAACTTCTCTCCCACCTGCACCTGCCCACGTGCTCCAGAAAAGTGCTGCTGGTATATATTTTTACATTATGTAAGAACATGTATTATTGGATATTCTCGCTACGTCCAGCCCACATTGAAACTCGAGGTCTCAAAGTAAAATAAGATGGATTTTGAAAACTTTTTGAGAATTTTCATACCCATCCCATAGTAATTAGATCATTCTGCCACAGCCCCGGAAGCTAGGGCACTGAGGCTCCCCAGCCTGGTGCACCACCATTCTCAGCCTGACTGTTACAGGCCTGAGATGTGAGGCTTCCTTGCATTTTAATGTTGCTCTTGCATGGTGGCAAAAAAATAGAAGCCAACTTCCCAGAGTCCTTGTGATGTGTAAATCCCTGAAGGAGGTACATATGTGCAGTGCTGCATTGATTTCCAAACTCCTGCATGCACAATTGCACTGTATCCTTACAAAAGGGATGGGAGGTCTTTGTTTTCAAACGTGCAAGCTGAAGATCACTGGAACTTCGAAGGGGTCTGAAGTCTCTTTCTGAGTTAGAGCAGAGTTGTCATGAGGATATGGATCTGCATTCTCTCATCTAGTCCTTTTTCCCTGGGCATCATACTTTCAAGGCCTGCTCTCTAGGTATTTAATCAAGGCCGGAACAGACAAAAGTGAAGGACACAAATGGAGAAGGCATTAAGGAGAACTATACAGACAGACAGCATGTCATAAATTGAGTTGTGGGACAAGATTGCTAGTGACATAGTTGGGACAGAGTCATATGCTAGGAAAAAAATCACTCCTTCTTTCAACTGTTTGGACTTGAGATGCTTCCCTCCTCAGGGCCTGGGAACATGACTCCCCTGGTTAGTGATAAGAAGGCCTAGAAAGCAGGCTCCTGCCCTGTTGACATTCCTCAACTTACGACCGTCCAAGACTGCATAGTGCACCTCCTCTCTCAGAGTCTACACCCTGCCTGACTCTTTCCTTTTTCCTCTGACTGGGAGGACATAGGCGTGACATTAATGTTGATCTATGCAGCATCTTAGCTACCTATACCCAATGGATTCTCCCTTTAAAAAGTTTTGGCAGCAGTGATAGCCTCTAGTTTCTGTTTTTAGACCAGCGAAGACGACATGTAAGGATCAGTCTTCTCTGATAAGGGGCCCATGTGGTAGACATCCACTTCTCTACCACAGGTCACCAAAGGTGATGAACAGGGGTGCTCTTGTACTCAGGTCGGCTTGGGCACTTGGGGTCACTCTCCTTCCTCTCTCTGCACTCTACCTTCTGATAATACTGTTTGGGCTTCCTGAACCCTTGAGCTCTACAAATATAGAGAATATATATAAATATATATACTTATACACACATATGTATATACTTATACACACATATGTATGTACTATATATAAGCATATATATGTATATATATGAATATGGATATACTAAATTATGTGTGTATATATTTGCATATTGCATAGGTATATGTATGATATATATGTGCATATATATATATGACTGTATATAGTTTATACAGATACATACATAAATATGTATATTCCTACCTTCTGTTAGTGTTTCTTCTGCACCTTTGCTATGGACTGTGCTAAGCACTTTACTTATTTGATTCTCATGCCAACTCTATGAATTAGGGATGGGCCATTCAACAGATGAAGAAACTGAGGCTAAGGATTACATAGCCAATAAGAAGCAGAGCTAGAATTAAATTCAGTGTCTCCTCACTCCAAGGACTGTGCTCTATTCTGTGCCATGTTTTAGCCTTTCCCTGTGCAATGTGCCCTAGGATGAAACCCTCAGCCCTCCAGGCCACCAGGCAAGTGCTGGCTTAGATTCCCTTTTGGGGTAAACCAATGTGGTCACATTCTTGCTTTTTTTCTCAGACCCGAACTTTTTTTTTTTTCCCTTCTTATTCTCTAAAGTTATCAAAACAAACAGAGCGCGTGGTTAATGGGGCATGGGGCTTAATTTGACTTAATATATAGACCGAGTATCTTCCTCAGGAATCCATTAGGTTTAATCGAGCGCAGGCCGTGGACCACGTCTGAGGAAGGGCCTGGGTTCACCCACAGTTCACGTGGCAGAAATGAGTGAGTCACTCATCAATGGCACAGCCAGGGCTGGATTACCCTGCGGCTTCCTTCCTTAAATGGACAGAGATTCCAACTGCTGCGTGAATAACAAAGACCTTAATGTCCCACTGGCCAATGGAGACCAGGCCAGCAAGCAAAGGAACCACAGCAGCTGTTTTTTTCCAGAGTGCTGAAGGCTGCAATCTTAGCCCTACTCAGCTGTCACAGTGAAACCTTGTGGGGTCCAGCAGAGAGAGCACAGATGGCCCAAGGCCATGGGTCCCACCCCTGGAAAACCACAATTGGAATCTGTGTCCTGAGGACAGGGTCCCCCAGTGTGCTCTCTGGTCAGCTCTCTGCCCAGGGAAGCATTGCTCTTCTCCTCCAAGGGTAACAGTACTATTTGGTAATACTTTGGGTATGAGAACAACAATATGATCAAATTATGTTGGGTGCCTGCATAGAGATACCACAATGAAACCACTATTCCGTATAATGAGTATACATCAGTAGGAAATATTTTTAATTACCCCAAAATAAATAAATAAATAAATAATGCATGGAATGACAAATTTTCTCTTCTCCTTCAATCCTTTCATGTCTTATCGACTCCTCACTTTCTCTTTCCTGCTTTTTCATTCTTGATTCTAATCATGTCTGTCTTTTGGAACACTGGCTAAGTATTAGATAAATATTAAATGTTAGTCATCCTGCAATGTGCTTCCTTGTTAATTAAGCTTATTCAGAGAGAGGTACAAACGTCTGCATCTATGTGAAAGTCACTCCCATCTCAACTTCTGGTTCTTTCTCGAATGATGAGCAAGTCCACGAAAAGCTAAGATTTTACATTCCTTATAATTACCAGTAAAAACTTATCATTCTTCTGAGGAATGGTGAGAAAGAATCAACAGCACAATAAAAGAACTCTAAAGAGGGGATTGGGGGGTAGATCACTCACCTAGCACATGAAAGGCACTGGGTTCCAGCCTCAGCACCACATAAAAATAAATAAATAAAGATTTTTAAAAATTTTTTTAAATTTGTTTTAATTAGTTATACATGACAGTAGAATCACTTTGATATATCATACATTTGAATCAGATGGGATATAATTTCTCATTTTTCTGAGTGTACAGATTGCAGAATCATATTGGTCATGCAGTCACATATATACACACAGTAATAAGAAAGTCTGTTTCATTCTACTATCTTTCCTATCTCCCCATCCCCCCCCTCCCCTCCCATTACTTCTCTCTACCTAATCTAAGGTGACGCTTTTTTTAAAAAATAATTTTTAAAAAGGGGGATTAGGACCAGAATAGTTTAGAGGTTAAGAACCTGAGGCCATGGGCCTCCAATGCCAAGTCTGATGTTTGCTTAAGGGATCCCAGGCAAGTCCCTTCAGCAATCTGAACCTCAGCTTTCTCTTCTGTGAAATAGGGACAATAAAATTGAGCCTCCTGGGGGCTTTTGTGAAGATTAAGAGAGGCAATGTGGAGTACACCACCGTTAGCAAAAGCTTAGGAAATGTGAACTCCATTTCTTTCCTCTTTTACTCCCCTAACCAGAGTGCAAACTTCACTTGGATAGGGTTTGGCAGATCATTCGAGGCAAGTTGGCTGCCCAGAGGAATTTGCTCAGATTCTAAGACCTCTCCATATTAATAGGACTGATTGTGTCAAAGCTGATGGGCCTTTGGTTCCCAGCCAGGATGCAGAGGGATGAGGGCCCCTTTCATGCTTATGAATGACTGGGCTTGGTGAGCTTCTTTGATGAGCTTCTTTGTCCATATTCAAGGGAATGGGGTCAGTGTCCCTTCCCTAGAAACACTGTGCCCACATCTTTGCCCCTTAAAAGAGGCTGCTTTGTTGTTGTTGCCGTTGTTTTATCTAAACTTTCTTTAAATTGACCTCCTTTCTCCACACTATATGCTACCATAATTGGCCCCCGATCAAATGTTTCTGAAAGGAGCCCTAATGGCCTTTGGTTAAATGCCAAATAAACAACTGACTCTCCCCCCTGGGAGAGGGCCCTCTTCTGACAGACCTGAAAGCCTTGTTAGGCATGGGGTACTGACCACCATGTACTCTGCAAGTGGAAGAATCCTGGGTGCCTCCCCCAGAGAAGACCAGCACGGTGCCTGCCCTTCCATGTCTGAAATCCATCTCCCCACTCTTTGTCTGCCCTGCAAGGCGCCCCCATCCTCTGGCTTGGCTACTGGTCCAGGATCAACAAACATGTTGACTTACACTAAGTCCTCTTGGCTCTCTTGTTCCCTGCTCCCGCCCAATGCCCAAAGCTATGACATGGAATTAAAATGTGGCCAACCACCCAATGAAAACTATTGTGGTTTGAACCCAGTGAATATGACCTGATATTCCACAAGGCTGGTTAGGTTTCATGGGCTAAAACTGTCGAGTTTGCTCAGTTATTTTTTGATACAAATTTCACCATACAAAATGGCCTAACGAATGAGGTTCATAAGAATTAGAATCCCATTTTGAGGATGAACTTGAGAGGAAAAAAAAAAAAAGAATGATCTGCAAGAATATAAACCAAAATGTTAGAAAAAGTTAAATTTCCACTGGGGCATTTATAGTTCATTTTATTTTGTTTAATTTTGTATTTTATTTTAATGCTCAATTTTATTTTGTAAATTTTCCCTAGTGGTCATATTTCATTCTTGTATTTTATAAAGGTAAAAATTTGTGTTTTAAAGATTGCTAAAACAGTTACCCATAAATACATCATTCTTTCCTCTTTGATGAGTCAAATGCCGTCCGCTTTCTTTATTTCAGGTATAAATCATTATTTGCTCTGTATGAGTTGGTGAGTGCTATTTACAAGGCTATTTTAAACTAACAAGCTTATTTTGGAAGGTTATGATAGACTTAGAGGGAATTACAGGATTTGAGTTGGGTAATGTCTTGGATACAGTGCATGTTTTGATGGACAAGAGGAGAAATGACTAAGTGCCTCTTTGGCTGAAAGGAAGCAGAGAAATCCACTTTATGTTTACAATGGGTTCAAATAATTGCCTTTTTTATGTCAGTTAAAAATTCAGTACCCCCTAAAGAGGCTAAGCATGGATCTTACCTCTCTTTACACTTCTCTCCCAAGACTATTGATTCAGGAAGGAGTTTGACTTAATTATGACCCTTAGTGATTGCAAGCATGTGTGCTGAGGTGTTCTTTGGCAAGGGATTAATCCATGTTTCAGAGCAACAAGGCTACATTTGTAGTATAAAAGAGACATGCAAGATGACTCTGTGGCATGGATGCCCAGAGGGGCTTCAGGACCTGCACTGACGCCCTCAGAAGGTAGAGGGCGCTGTGGTTGGACTTCCCACTCGTTCCCTACGTCAGCTGTCAGGACCTTACCTATTCTTTCAGCTCCATTGCTTCCTCTCTGTGCATGAGTAATGGGACTTGCTGATCCAATGTTTCATCGAGTGTTTTCTTTCTTTCTCCTTGTGCCCCAGAGAGATGCAGAGTGCCAGTGCCGAGGGCCTGTGTGCAGAGACTGGCTGTTGGAGGGAGGCTGCTGACTGGCTGGCACTGCCGGCTGGCCCAGAGGCTGCAGTATCCAAGCCATGGCATGCCAAGCCTCAACAGAGCAGAGAAGGCTTGAAGGACTCTGGTTCTCAGTGGGCAGGGTGAACCCTCAATTTTGGAAAGACTTAAGAGATGTTGGGAGAATTTGACAAGGTTCATTTTCTGCCCATGCAGAGAATCTGTGCTTCTTCACCCACTTGGATTTGTTGGAGATTTCATAGAATTAGGAAGTTGGTGCAGGGATTATGACTAAAGAGACATGGAATATCCTGGGGCTAACCTCCAGGAGACCTTCAGAAGAAGACTTCTCAGGGTGTCTAGGAAGGGAGCTGTTGATATTGTACAAGAAACAATAGTTTCCTCTGTGCAAAGTCACTGGGATGATTGTGTTACTGTTACATGTGTAAATGATTTGTGTGCAGAGCCAATGGGGGGCCTTGGGATCTAGTATTGGAAAGAACCAAAAACTCTGATATTAAAGAGAACATCAAATACCAGGCACTGGAAAGTCAGATCAGTAGTAAAGTTAGTTCTAGTATCCACCTGATGTGGCACAGGGTTGGGACTTTGCTGTATGTAATATAAGTTTCCATCATATGTGTTTTGTGGTACTGTGAACTAAGCTAGTTAGTAATCCAAATCCTGCTTTCTTATTGGCTTCATGGACTGCCCAAAGTACAAAACTAAATCTTAATTTAGGCCATTATGTGTTCAGAATTTGTGATAACTCAAATGTGAGTCTGTGAAAGTTTATCTTTGTTTACCTGGCTGTTTTTTTTTTTTTCTGAGAATACAAATTGATAGGACAAGAAAATTTATGAACAACATTTAAAATGATTGATGAAAGAAACTCTAAGTAACCACAAATATTTTAAAAGAGTTAATTACAGAAAATCTGAGAGAAAGGACTGACTCACATCTTTGTATTTTTTAGTCTGCAATAAATATCGTAGCATGAATTACTGATACCAATGGGGCACTGGTGAGATTGGAAAAGAGGGAAGACATTTTAGCTGTTGATGGCACTTGTATGGCCAGTTGGATGTGGAATCTGAGGAGGTAGGAGGGTGTGGGGGAACTCTGAGCCAGTCAAGTCACGGTGGCTGGCAATGGTGAAACCATTATTTGAGAGAAGGCACATAGGGAAAAAGGAGCAGTGGAGCCAATATGTTTGGTTTTGGATGCAGGGAGATTGAGGCACAGTGGAATTTGAATGTGGAAATGTTTAGGAGGCAGATGGAAGCCCAAAACTGTGCTGATCTACTGTGAATTATTCCATAAAACTGAAAGCATTATAACTGGAAATTTTGAAAAATTGCATTACTCTTTGAATAATGGCTTCTCAGGGTTTAGAAAGGCCCTTCAAAACACCTAGTGCAATTGTTTATTGAATGCCTGAATCCTCCATGCAACTTTCCTGCTGACCTTCCTGCACTTTGGTCTCAGTTGGCAAGCTTTCTTTGTATTTACAGTATTTTCCCTTTTTGATTCACCTTCAAAGACTTCAAAGTTTCTTTTACTTCCAGTTTTAAATCTCTCTGGCCTTTTTTATCATAACAGATTTTTATCAGTCATCTGTTTAGAGAAATAATTCATTGAACATTCATAGACTGGCTTCTTGAGCATCCGTGATTTTACTATTAGATGATCTGAAAATATTGTTCTAGACTCTGGAAGAGAAACTTCAGGTTAAATGAGGGACAAAAGGTAAAAGCTGGCTCAGCTCAGAGCAACTGGCTCTTCATAGCTCCAAGTTTCCACTCCTGAATGTGCTAACTCTTACAAAACCTGGAAGTGCAATGCCTTGGTGTGGATCTTGGCCACTCTACCTACCAACTAAAAGACACTGGGCTGGTTATGTAGCCATTTGGAACTTTGATTCCTTCCAGGGTGGTTGGGACAATTAAATGTGAGATGCTAAAACAGTTTCTGCCTTGGAGTTAAATCTTCATAAATATTAGCTCTTATTGTTACCACACCCATCCACACAAACAGTCTCCACAAGGGAAAATGGTGGAATGAGGAAAGATGGCAGAAGCAGTTCTTGCTTCATCTAATAGCAAAGAAAGGAAATGACTAGAGTCACTGAGGTCTAAATGTAATGCAGAGGAAGCTTCAGCAAAGAGCCAAGAGCCACTCCACTCAACAGTTTTCCTTGGGAGAGAATTGCGGGAAGACGCAGCTTCCGGCATTTAGAAGTGAGAATGTTTTCATCATCATTGTGAGACCTATTTTAAATAGTTTGGCTAATTAGGTGATGATTAAATTGCA
Source organism: Ictidomys tridecemlineatus (assembly GCF_052094955.1). Lineage (NCBI taxonomy): Eukaryota > Metazoa > Chordata > Mammalia > Rodentia > Sciuridae > Ictidomys > Ictidomys tridecemlineatus. The sequence goes on from NC_135486.1 coordinate 55,324,850, forward strand.
CTACTCCCATATGCTTGTGCTTTCTTTTATGCAGAATATATCTGCCTGAGATGCTGTGGGTAAGATGTGTGTCCTGAAAATTTGTTAGGTAGACTAAATGTTAGTGAAGGAATTATTTGATGATTTGTACATAGCAAGCACTTAAGAGTATTGGATGTAAATTATTTTATAAAGCTAATAATAATAATAAACAACAGCTAATATTGAGCAATTAGTATATGCTTCATATAATTATCTCATTTAAATCCTATGAGGTTGGTACTATTGCCATTTCTGATTAACCCTTGAAGAGATCCTTGGTGTTGTCAAGACCTCTCTGTCATTTCTTATTGGCATGTTTGGATTTTTGTTGTTTGGTATTCTTAGAACAGAGTGCACCTGCAGGAGAAATGATAGAAATGACTTTCAATGGATCTCTAAATAGGCATCGCTGCTAAAAAATCAGAAGGGACCAGCATATGGCTAAGCTGAAGATAGGAACGGTGGAGATGATGTAGTGATTCTCAGAGTATGTTGGGCAAAGAGGGGTGAGGAGGAGGAAGAATGAGGAAGACTGAACTGAGGACATCTGTGAAAGCAGACGGGAAAAGAGCCCTTGGGCACAAAAATTTCAGATAAGGCTGAATGATTTTGGTTTTCTTCTTACCTAAGACAACACTGGTCCCATTATAAATGGACTCCTGTTGACCTGTCCGGCCTCATCTCTTATTATCCCCTCCTCTCAAGGCAACTTTCATGACCTAGCAAACTTACTTTCTGTTCAAAGCATACTATTTATTTTCACCTTTTTGGTTTTTTTTTTTTTTTTGCATAGGAAATGCCCTTCTTCACAGCCTCAGCTAGTATATTTAATAAAAGCACCACTTATTTTGTGTTCATTTCTCTGCAAAACATTTAACATAGATTATCCCTAATTCTTAAAACAATTATTTAAGGTAGGCATTATTATTTCCATTTCGAAGATGGAGGAAGAGAGGCTCCCCAAGGCTAAACAATGAATGTGAGGTGACACAATTTGATTTAGGGCTGTACTGTAGGTCTGACTGACTTGAAAGGCTGTTACTTTCACCTTCCCCCATTCTTTTGAGACTTCCCATGACCATTTAAGATGCAGTCTGAATGTCATTTCCTCAGGGAAGCGTTTATGGAATCCCTCATAGAATTGCACATTCCTTTATAGTATGGTAATACTCTGTATGCACCTAGAAAATAATCATTAATATTGTATTCTAATTAGACGTCTACAAGGCTCTCCCAGTATGAGTTTCATAAATATGGGGGGGCTGTATCTTTACACTTCTTTATAATAATAGCTTCCCTCTCCTCCATCTTCCAACCAAGCATTCTGAATTGCTCATCATAGAATATGCCCTTAATAAATTACTGTTGAATTAATGAATAAATTAATTAATGCCAAGGAGCTCATTTGTAAAACTGTGAACTTCCTCCTCTTTGCCAGATTATTGATTCTGTCTCTAAGTATGTTCTCTGTCTCCATCCCACACTAAAATGATGAGCATTAACCAGATGGCTAGCCATGGAGATGTCCATCCTTGGAACCCAAGGCTTGCTTCCAAATCCAGTGTGTTAGAAATGATTGGAGACTGTACCAGACCCTTGGTAGCCTTCTCTGTGGTCCCCAAAACAACACAGTTGCAGCAGCAGCAGTAGCAGCAGCAGCAGGAGCAGCAACAACAACAACAATAACAACAACAGCAGCACCCTACTCGAGGACTGTGCAAGATTCTGATTAACCTTTGAGATCTAACCTGGCAGCAGAACTCCTTGGCTTCCACAGTCCAAAACCATTTTATATGCTATGTCCCTTCACATCAACATTATTCTGCACAGAAATGCACTAAGTGCTCCTTCAGTAGCTGCTCTGACTGATGCTTTCCCCAAATGTTTGCTGTAGCCAAACGTCTAAGTCCCAGCACTAATCTGCTGTTTATGTTTTTATATAAGCAGAATCACTTAACCTCGGAGAGGTTCACCCACATTCCTTGTCAATCATTCCCTGACCTCTGTCAGTTTTTGACCTATCTTCTTTTAGATTCCAGCTGTCTCTACTCCTTCAAAATACAATGTGACTTATTTCCAGAATAATTCTCTAGAATCTGAGATGATTGCATAATGGATTGAACTAACCTCTCTCATTGAAAGGGTTGAAACATGTTCCACAGCGACCGACCAAAGTTGAGTTTCCATTCAACAAAGAGTGATATTTCCTTTTTTATTTTTTATTTATTAATTTTTTTGGCACGAGGCATTGAACTGAGGGGCACTTAGCCACTGAACCACATCTCCAGCCCTTTTTATTTTTTGAGACAGGGTCTCATTAAATTGCTTATGGTTTTGCTAAATTGCTGAGGTTGGCTTTGAACTTGCAATCCTCCCGCCTCACCTCCTGAGCCACTGGAATTATAGGCATGAGCCACAGTGCCATATTTCTATCCAATCCAAACACTGAAACAACAGCACTCCAAGTACTAAAGAGGCATTTTCTCTAATGTCTTGGTCATAATGTGTGATGGCAATAAGTTGTTTAACTTTGATCCTCAGAATTATTCTTCAAGAAATATAGATTTCATACCATGCACACTCCTTTTTGCTAGAGTGACCATTCACCTTTGTTTATACCAATCGTCCAGTGTCATGTTATCAAGTTCTGCATTTATTGCAGGCAGATAAAGATTTCACGATTTTTTGCTATCTCCTCATTCCATGTAGCCTAACTCTAGCAAGGAGTGTATTGTGTATCTAGGAGTAGAAAGAAACCAAGTCAAAAAAAGGCTGTCAACTAGAGAATTATGTCTAGTCAACAGATCCACGCACTTGCAGATAGGCTGCTATTGGGCCAATACATACACCTAAAGATAGCCCCTGTTACTGGATGTGGCAGGCTCATTCCAGAGGCACATTCCAAGAGCCTTGAGGAGACTGAATTTTTTTTTTTGGCTAAAGACATTATGTAAATGTGTAGAAAAGAGCCAATAATTGATTAACAGATGAGTATAAATTAGCTTGTATGATTAAGTGATTAATACCTATTGTGAACTAGCAGAGCCCAAAGAGAATAGAGTCTGATGAAAGGAGACTAAATATTTTGCCTATCCATTACAAAGTTTTTAAGTAGAAGTGAAGCATCTCATTTTGATGTGATTTCTTCTATTATTTCATTACAGGCAAAGAAGAAAGGATGAAGGGTAAGGGAAACCAATCTTTAGTAAGCAGACATTTCATGCCATCACATTGGTCCTCCCAGCAGTCCCATAAGGAAACATAGATTATCCTCATTTTCTGATGAGGTGATGGGTTTTGGAGCAGTAAGCAAAACCTCCAAGATTCAGAAGCAGAGTTGACATCCAGGACCAACCCCAAACCTAATCAGCCTTCTGCAGGGACAGGTTTCCAAATAGTTATGAAAAATTTAAAGAAAAGACATGACTTGTTCTTGGGTGAGTTTTAAGAATTAAAAGATAATTGTGAAAATAATTATAAAAGGAAAATGTGAAATTGGTGTGGTAATGACTACTTTTTAAAAAATGTTCATTAGTGCATGATAAGTATGCATAATAGCAGGATTTATTGTGACACTCTTATATATGCATAACATAATCAGATCAATTCATTCCCTTTTGATAATGACTATTTCAAACACTGAGTGCCAGAAACCCTGCAGGACTTTTCACATTTATTTTATTTAATCTCTATAATAAGTGGGTGTTATGAGTTTCTTTTTGCAAATGAGGAAACCGAGGCTCAGAGACAAAAACTGAGTGCTTATACCAGAATTTGAGCCCAGTTCTTTTTGATGATGAAGCCTTCTCCCTCACCCTTAGTCAGCTGGAGGGCAGCTCAGGAAGGAATAAAAACACAGGTGTAAGTCCGTTTTCCACTACTATAACAAAATATTTGAGGTGATCAACTTATAAGGAGGAAAGGTCTCTTTTGGCTCAGGAAGTTTCAGTCCATGATCACTAAGCCCTGTTGATTTGGACCTGTGGTATCATAGTGGGGAGCATGGGGAGCATGTGATAGATCAAACTTCTCACTTCATGGAAGCCAGGAAGAAAAGGGAGAGGAAGTGGAAGAACCAGGGCCCCAATATCCCCTTCCAGGGCATACCTCCATTGACCAACTTACTTCCACTAGGCCCACCTCCTGAAGGATCCACCATCTTCCAAGTGTGCCAAGTGAGGACCAAGCCTTCAAAACAGGGGCTTTTGGGGGACATTAGAGTCAAACTCTAGCAATACTCAACTACAGTTTGATGCCAAGAAGTCTTAAAGCTCTAAACTTTGCTGAGGGTAGAATTTTACTTGCTCCCTATCATTTACTTTGGCCTAGAAAAATTCTGAGTAATTAATACCAATAAAAAGTCTAGCATTAAATTGTGTCTAAAATAATTAAATAGTAGCTAGAAAAATATAAAAATTTTATTCTCTGCATTGTTTTTCCCCGCTCTGTATTCTTTTTTTGGTGCAAATTGGCAGCCACAGTTAGTTAATTTAATTGATTACTTCTGAAATGTGTGTGTGTGGAGGGGACCTCAACCCTTTCTTATAGCAAGAAATTGTAATATCCAGTGAACAATATAAGACCTTTCAATGCCTAAAGACAGAGATCCATGAAAAGAAACTTGGGGTGAAGCTGGAGTACAGAAATATAATTTGATTCTTTCCAAAATTGCCCAAACCAAATCCAGGGTTATTTCATTTAAGAAAAACAAATCAAGGGGCTAAGGTTGTGGCTCAGTGGTAAAGCACTTGCCTAGCGTATATGAGGTGCTGGGTTTGATCCTCAGCACCACATAAAAAATAAATAAATAAAATAAAGGTATTGTGTTTAATTACAACTAAAAAAATATTTAAAAACAAACAAATCAAGTGCATAAATACAAATTTAAGTCATTGGTATTAGCAAAATTAGGAAATAGAGAAGCATCTCCTTTTAGTCTTCCCTATTTTGGTTTTTTGAATTCCCTCTCCCAAGCTTCGGGATACTAGGACTGGCTTTGGACATCCCCAAAACCTTAGTGTAGGAAGATTTGGCCTTTTCTTGAGGTTTCTTTCCTCCCTCATCAGAATCAGAATCTTAGTCTGGGAGACAGTTTAAAGTTAACTCATCAGATAAACAAGTCCATGCAGATGCATAGCAGGTTATTAAACTTCTAAGTAGGACCTGCTTCAATCATTGGTTGTGCTGCTAATGTTGAACATTTCAGGAATTAGGGCAAGAAAGGAAGGAACTATTAGGAGGGGAGACCTTTCCTAATGGGCTGCTCTGTGTAGGCCAAGGTAAGTCCTCAGGGAGTGCTATCCAATCTAACCTGAGCAGGGGCAAGTGCACTGTCAACGGGCAAAATGGCCACAGGCCACTTGCAGGTGCAATGGAGTTGAGCACAGCACAGATCTCCAGGGAGAGGCTATTTGCCACCAGTATTCCTACCTGCAAACAGCCTCCGACCTCAGCCAAGTCACTTGCTGACTCCACGTATCTTTTCCCCCAAGTCATTTATGTCAGAACCCATTTGGATAGAGAAATTCCTTTTATAGGTCTCAAATCCCTGAGCTGTTTTTTTGTTTGTTTGTTTTGTTTTGTTTTGTACCAAGGATTGAACCCAGGGGTGCTTAACCACTGAGCCACATCCCCAATATGTTTTATATTTTATTTTGAAATAAGATCTCATTAAGTTGCTTAGGGCCTTGCTAAATTTCGGAGGCTGACTTTGAACTTGCAATCTTCCTGCTTCAGCCTTCCGAGGAGTCACTGGGATTACAGGTGTAGACCACCATGCCTGGTTCCCTGAGCTTCTTGAAATCAGGAGCACATCTTACCCCATGTTAAGACAGCACCTCACTCACGTAAGGTGTTGATTAATGTTACCAATACCAGTAAGAAGGAAAATGTTCAGAAATTATCCATTGCCAACAGGTTTAGGCGTCCTAATTTTTTTGTGGCCCAACTCTATTCTCTGAGTCACCCTATCATCTATACATCTGATGCCAGAGTTTCTTCCCTTTCTCAATGTATTGTCTTTGGTTTTGCACATATTTGTACATATTTTTGCATTTTATCATTATATTATTGTTTTTCCATTTATTATTATAATTTCTTTAGTCTTGTAGTCATTTATTCTTTACATATATTCTTGTAATCACTTTTGAAACAAATCAATGTGCAAACAGGCCAATAAATGGAATATTCAGATTCTTAGGAACATCACAAGCTATTACCCAGCTATTACTTTAAACCAAACTTTAAGAAATATAGCATTATGTCAGATTATTTGCTGCCCAGGATCTCTGAATGATTTTTATCTGCACCTCCTCTTTGTAACATTATATCAGACTAAAAGGTATCTGCTTGGTATGTACACTTTCCCTACCATTCTCTATATCTAGTACTTATTTTTTACACTTAATGCCTTTGGAAATTTCTACTGAAGTCTTTTGACAAATGTTCATTTGTCACAAATACATTTGAGCTTTGAATTTTTCAGTATTTGTAAATAAGGTTGAAAGATTGCTTACCCCAAGGGATAGGGGCATCAATTTCATGGAAAACTGGGTCACAGCCACATTAGGAGACCTGGTCCCAGAATCCCTGGAGCAGGAAAGCAGGTAAATCAGAGCCCAGTTTGTGCCCAGTGTTGGCCACGCTGCCCTGTCACTGGGGTTGGGAGGCAGCTGAAGCCAGGTGGGCGAGGAGCAGAGCGGCTGTGATCTCTCTAAGGTGGCCAGATGGCAGGGAGCAGCCTGCTGGGCATGGTAATGGCCAACCGAGGCATGGGCACTTTTTGCTGGAATTTGCTCTCTGTTATCAGGGCGCCAGGTGACATGGGTCATCTTCCGCTTCAAGCCAAGTTACAGGACAACAGGAGAAATCCACCACCTGGCTGAGACACCTCGGTGAACAGCTCTCACATGGGCTGAGCTGCAAGTTGATCCTCCGAAAACAAAACTCTTTCTTATCTGGTCTTAAAGGGCTCCTTCAGTCCAGGCCTATACAGGAGCTTGAGTACCTTCAGGCCTTTAAGGACAGAAGTTCACTTACTTGCTGAGCCTTCCCATGTGACCCTGAGGGCTCTCACAGTTGTTCTGCAGACCATATTCCTTTTATACCCCTCATCCAGCTACCTCTCTGCCCTCTTCCCACCCATCTGTTTTCTTGTATGCTGCTTACTTAAGGAGTGTTATTAGCAACCAGTTTAGCAGGGGTTGAACAAAATGACTTCACCAAGGAAAACAATTTTATAAAAGAAACAGCCTGGAATGAGATGGTCAGGTCTTAGGTTGGAGTGAACGATGCTGCTTAATACACAAGCATTCACCTGAGGCTGTGCACTGCTCTTATCAAAAATCAGAGCCCAGTTTGTACCCAGTGTTGAGCTCTGTGGTTTGAAGCAGGAAAGGAAGGTTTTAAGTATGATCATACAGCTAAGCTGCCTTTCAAGATTAAAGCCTTTTATTCCTTTTTACTATTCCTCACCAGCCTTGACTTCATGGTAACCAGCAGTTGCTATCCATAGCATCAGAATCATAGAATGTAAGAGGAATCCTCAGTTACTTAGGCCCATCTTCCTCCCATTAGGGATCTAAGGCCCAATGTGAGTGGTAGATGTTTATGATGGGATTTCCCCTCCACAAATTTTATTAACATTCAATAATGTTTGCATATGGTTAGTGGGAGAGGAGCTTCATTTCCATGCCTGCCAAAAATTTGAGAAAGCCCCTGTGGTATACAAAGCATGGCAGAATAAAAGAATGGGCAAGTTCTTATAAAGGGAATTTTCAATTTCATCTAAACTGAACTCTGAGTTATAGGTAACATACCTTCAAGAGTGAGATTGGAAATTTTCATTTAGGATAAGAATATTGATTCTTAATCCCGTGATAGTTTTCTTTTCTTTTCTTGCTAACACATCATAAGGCATCTAGAAAAGAAATGCTCACTTGGGGTCTAAAGTGAAGAATCCTTATAGGATGTTAACCAATCCAGAAATGACATTATCCCTGGGACAATCTGAGGTTCCCCTTGGATGTCACCCTGCTGGGGCTGAGGAGAGTTATAAGAGGCAGGAGAGAGAGGACCTTATAAGCAAGAGCACAGCAGGAGCAGGAGTCGTCTTCCAAGGAGAACCAGGGTGCCCACATGAATCCCATGGCAAGAGCAGGGCACAAGCCCTGTGTGTACACATCTGAGTGGTCTCATATTATTTGCTACTGGGAAGGGAAACCAGGCTCTGACCACAGGGAGGTAACCAGGCACACGGAAGAGAATGGTCAGAACAATTTTGCACCTGAACTAAAGAAGGATGAACACACAGTGAGGTGAGTTGAAGATGAAGAAGGAACGAGCCATGTGATGGCCTTGGAGAATGTTCTCTGATGGGTAGCTCCAATGGAGTCCAGATTCCTTTCCTGGGTCATATTGGCTGTGACCTAAAGGATTCTGGCAGTGTACAAGTACCAGAAACTTTCGGTGCAGTGAGAGAAGAGGAGAACATCCTCAAGGAGGTCCTAGGAGAGAGAAAGAGATGAAGGTGCTAAACGATATGGAGATTTGTGTTCCCCTAGCCTTTCTGCTCCTTCTCTTCACTGTTGTCTGTCGCCAACTCATTCTCCCCACAAACAGAAGGTGAAGGTGCTGTGGTGATTTGTTTTCCCCACCAATTTGCCACGGATGCTCATGTTGAATTGGTTTCCCTTTTGAAATTTCAAGGCTGAGTTGAAATCCAGAATGAGGCAGCTCTTGATACTTGGAAGTAGAATTCCATGCATCTCATCCCACCTGGCCTGCCTTGGCTTTGGAGGGCAAGAAGAGGATGTGCAGAAAATAAGAAGGCAGAAATAACAGGCCAAAGGTGGTTTGACCTGCCCAGAGGTAGAGGGCAAGCACTGAGAAACAGGAATGCCTTTCTATTCTATATCTTGTATTTTCTCTTCTCCCCTAACCACTGTCATTCAATCCTGAGGTTGATGACATAAGAAGAAAATTGGGTTTTCAAAGGTTGTGTGGGAGTGACGATTCCCCCATGGTTCAGTGTTGAATTACCTGGCGGCCAAAGACGGGCTGAGTCCTAACCTCTCCAACTTTAATGTCTACTTCCATCATTTACTGAGCCCATAAAAGTTGGTAGGGCTGGGGTGGGCACACATTTATCATTTTCAGCCAGTGCCAGGCAATGCCAGGCTGCTGGTTGGAAGGTCTCATCTTGAGCAATGAAGAACTCAACAACCTCTCTGGGTGTTTCCTAGCCTGAACTGGATGGTCTCATCTGGTGACTTTCTACGGGAAGAGAGGCCCCCACAGCATTTCTGGTATGTTGAAGCTCCAGGAAGTTTTCCCATAAAATAGAAAATTCCAGGCCTAGTTCAGTACCAGATGCTTCCCAGGAGGATATGACAACTTTCCTGGAACCCCAGTGCTTTAGGGATATGGGCTCAGGGATAGGACTGTCCAAGGCATACTTTGATGCAAATGTTTACCTTAGGATCCCCCAGTTCATCCTGTCTTTGCTCAGCCTTCCCAGTTTTCCAATATCCTGACCTCTTTCTTTCCTTCTGTCTACTAAAATATCTTCTCCTATAAATAATTCTGTAAGTTCCGCTATCCTGGGGTAAAACTGATTGGCAAATCTGACACAGTCTACAGAGATTCATAATTTAAGAAGGGCAAAACCTTGACCCAAAGACAGGAAATTGTGATAGGGTCAAACAAAAATTCTGAACACCTGTGTGAATAGTTTAATACATTTAATCCTTATAAGTATTATATGCATTGGACTAGATTGGAGGGGTGTGATTTGTAACCCTATCTGGAGGCAATGGTCTGACACTTTTGAGATGAGGTTGTGTTGGGTAAGGTTGTGGAAGACACACTGAATTGACAGTAGAGTGCCTTCTTCTCTAAATTTCCAGTTTTAGCCTGTAAGGTGAGTGGTTTGGCCCAGGTAGAAGACATTTATGAACTTTCTAGTTGTTGAAATCAACTGTTTCCTCCTGAGATGGGAACCTACCATCATGAACCAGAAGAGCCTGGATGCTAGTTCTGGTGCCATCTAGACAGTTATCACCATCAGAATGGACCACAGAGGGACTAAGCGTTTCAAGGTAATGACAACAGGATACTCACATCTGGAGGTCTATTATCAAATCAAGAGGAACAAGCTGCTGAAAGTAAGTACGGGGGGGGCGGGCAGTCATCCTCTGTGTGGTTCCAGCATCGACTCCAGGCCAAGACCAGACCATAGAAGTTGGTGTCAATTGATGTACAGCTTGCAACTCAATCCTTTCCCAGGGAACAGGATGGGGGTGCGGTTCCTGAGAAAGAAGACTGAACAGAAATCAGCCTTCACCAGCTGCTCTTGTAATTACATTTAAATTCAGTTTAACTAATTTCTTACAGTTGATAAAAAGCAGTTTCCAAATTATTTCCAGGCTCTTTTATTCCAAATACAATATAAAAATATTACAGCAAGGTGAGAAAGGTCTTTCTTTCCGGGTCTCTGCGTTGCCCTCTGCTCTTCTTGGCTTTTGCTGGCACAATTTGCAGTTTGTTGCTGAGCGCACAGAAAGCAGAACTGCCCTATTAGCATAAGATTCTGTGACTCATTGACTCACAGATTGTAAATCAGACTTACATTGGATTTTAATTAATTATATTAATTTTAGGGGAAACAACAAAACTGAAAAGTCTGCAGTGCTTCATTTACTGAGAAACTCTGAAATGTCTTTTATTTTTAGCAAGAGCCACAAAAACATCTCATACTGAAATAATGTAAAAATCAAGGAAGGGTTGTATTACTCAGCGTGATCACGCCCTTTAAAAGGCTTTGACATTTTCTTTATTTTTGTAAGTTTTTTTAGAAAGAAAAAAAAATATATGTATTTGATATATTGCATACACATCTATACATGCACACACTATACCAGACCCTCCCTGTAACACTATTCCCTACTAGCTATAATTCAGTATAAGTTTTTTTTTTCTTAGATCCTCTCAAAGGGAGATGAATTACTGAATTGTTATTTTAAAAAACTTGCAAGTAGTTAGCTTCATTTAAAAGACTGTTCTATGGTAAGAAAACCTCAAATACTTGTTACATACACACACACACACACACAATTTATTTTTATTTCTTATTCATTTGCATTTACTCATTTACTTCAGCTAACATATGTTAGTGCCTACAACACGCCTGGTACCTGTGCAAGTGCTGAAAACATAAAGGTGAAACCATAAAGATGGTAGATCACAAATTACAAAGGGAAGTAAATGGAGTTTGACATGGTGACATGGCATGATGGAATTAAGGATAGAGGGCTGTGGAGTAAGGAGTGAGGATCTAGGAGAAGTCAGAAAGACTATCCAGGGATGGTAACAGAAGCAAAGGCTATCGTGAAAACCCAGAGCTTTTTATTGGGGGACAGTTATTGGTGTTATTGGCCTTGTTAGTGCCAGATGCTGGCTAAGTGGTGGGGAATCCAGCTATGAACAAGCTAGCCATTGTCACTGTGCTTTTGGAGTTCACAATCTAATATGGAGATTATGATTAATCAAATGATAACACAGAAATTAAATTGTGTTAAGAGCTCTTAAGGGAAGGTAAGGGTGCATAAATAGCATACTTCCCGTGGAGTGAAATAATAAGCTGAAAGTAAGTTTAAGCTTCCTGAGAAAGTGAGAAGAACCCGGATAGATACATGAGAGTAGTCATCCAGGAGGGTAGAAAGAGAATTCTAGGCAGAAGAAACAGATATGCAAAGCACTAATAGGAGAGAAAGCTTGGAGCTTTCTAGAAAATGAAAAGAAGCCAGGCTGAAGCATAGTAAGGCAGGTAAGAGTGTCCTAAGAAGAGGGTTGGGCTGAGATCCCTCTAGTTGGCCAGTCTATGCAATCTGGAGACCTTCATCTTGGTCCCCAGAAGTGTATTCTGTTCTTTTGGTTCTAATTTTGATTCCTAACCTGTTTCTCAACTTGTTCCCTGCCTCCTTGAAAACTTGGGGTTTCTTTTCTATTATGATGAGCCATCTTGATGATGGAATAGCTCATTCACTCAACAAATGTGTATCGAATTGCACTTTTGTGCGGAGACCCATTCCTCACTGAGCTTACAGTACTGCAAAGCTATAAGGTATATGCATAAAATTATAATAGTGAACATGAGAGTGGAGATCCTAGAAAGTTGACTAAGGTGGGGGCGGTGGGGGGAAGGTAGATTGTGTTCCCAAGAAATCTAATATAATTTATGGGTAAAATTTTAGAATTAATAAGGGAAATGACCAAGATAGTCAGATACTATGCTAACCAGCTTTTTAAATTTTTTATAGTTATGGATAGACATATGGCTTTATTTATTTTTATGTGGTGCTAAGGGTGGAACCCAGTGCCTCACGCATGCTGAGCTACAGCCTCAGCCTGCTAATCAGCTTTTTGTAGTTATAACAAATACCTGAGATAATTGATACCTTATAGTTTTGGAGTCTCCAGTCCACAGTTGATTTGGTCTGTCGTTTTTGTACTTGTAGTGAGACAGCACATCATGTCAGGGAACACATAGCATTGCAAATAACTGTTTTCTTCATGGCCAGGAAGCAAAAGAGAGGAAGGGAAAGGGGATGGGGTCCCATTACTCCCTTCAAGAACACATCCCAATGACCAGAAGACTTCCACTAGATTCTACCCCTTAGAGTTTTCACCACCTCCTAATAAACTAAGCTAGGGTCAAGCCTTTAACACGTGAACCTTTGGGAGACATTCCAGATTCAAACTATAGACAACACAATAGCAGTATACAAAATACAGCTATATCCCCATAAATCAGTAAACAAATAAAGAAATAAATGGAAGCAACTAATAAATATTTTTTTAAGAATAAGCAAGACTTCTATGGACAAATTTTTAAAACTTTATTGAGATATCTGATATGTAGAAAGAAAAACCAACTTATGCTCAGTATCTCCTCCTATAGATCACAATACAGATTACTTCTGTCACCCTAAAAGGTTAGGGAATTCCTCCTCATCAGCAAGTAAACAATTCTGTAGCAGATGCTGGCTGTGTGTCTTCTAATCTAATTCAGTTATGCCACTATCTACTTAAAATAGTGTCAGATTCCATAGATTGGGAGCTCAGTCCCAAAGACTACTGCTTCAGATGCAAGCCTTGGGTTGTTTTTACCTGTGCTAGACTGGCTATAAATCAGGTTTCCCATAAGTTCCTCCCCTGGTTTAATTAATTGGTTCGAGTGGCTCACAGAACTCAGGGAAAAATGTTCACTATAAAAGTTATTACAGACGCTACAGATGAAGAGATATGCACCGAATAAGGCATGCTGGAAAGGGAGTCAGGCTTCCATGCCCTCTCCAGACATATACCACCATTCAGGAACATCCACATGTTCAGATATCCAGGAATTCTCAGAACCCTGTACTTCTAGGTTTTTATGGAGACTTCATGGCATAGGCATGATTGCTAACAGACTGGGTGGGAATCCCCAGCAGGCATGTCTGTCCAGATTCCTCTTGGCATCTCTATGCAGCCATCCTCCCCAGAGAGCATGGAACAAGACTCCATAGGAATAAGGAGAATCCCAGCACCTACTGTTGGACAAGGTTAGGGCAGAGAATTTCTTTATAGCCAGGACAGAAAGATGAGGGAAAATTAGAGTTTCTATGCTTTGCCTTGGGAAAAATAAATTCTACCTTCTATTGCCCACCTTGGGGAAAGTATTATAAGTCAAGAATTGTGTATGAAAACCAAATACTCTCTCTCTCTCTCTCTCTCTCTCTCTCTCTCTCTCTCTCTCTCTCACACACACACACACACACACACACACACACACACACGCATATGTATATATAATGAGAATATCATAAGAAATACTAGAGAAAACCTAAATATGTTGAAAAATATACCATATTCATGGATTGAGAGACCTGATATTGGAAAGAAATTTATTTTCTCAAATTTATTTGTAAGTCCCATGTATCCTAATCCTAATAAAAATCTCAGCAAGATTTGTCTAGAGACTAACAAATTAATTATAGCATTTGTGCAGAGACCCATTCCTCACTGAGCTTTCAGTACTGCAAAGCTATAAGATATATGCATAAAAATTATAATAGTGAACACCAGAGTAGAGACCCTAGAAAGGGGTAAAAAAAGGTAGATTGTGTTCCCAGGAAATCCAATATAATTTATAGGTAAAATTTTAGAATTAATAAGGAATATGACCAAGATAGTTGAATGCTATGCTAATTAGCTTTTTAATTTTTTTGTAGTTGTAGATAGACAGAATTTATTTATTTTTATGTGGTGCTAAGGATGGAACCCAGTGCCTCATGCATGCTGAGCTAGCCTCAGCCTGCTAATCAGCTTTTTGTAGCTATAACAAATACCTGAGATAATTGATACCTCATAGTTTTTATACTTGTGGTGAGACAGTACACATTGTATGTGAATGCAAAGACTGTCTCAGGCCATCTTGAAGAAAAGCAAGTAGGAGAACTTGTTGAATCAGACAGCAAGATTTGTTTTAAGGTATGTGTGGTATTAGCTCAGAGATAGACAAATAGATCAATGGGGTAGAACACAGAGAACAGAAAAGGATACTTGATGTATAATAGAATACAATTGCAGGTCAGTGGGGAAATAAATACCTTTTCAATGATGAAGCTCAGGTACATTAAAAGCTAAACTTTAAGCTTTTAGGTAGTAGTATAGAATATATTCATATAAATAAGAAATATATGCAATTTACTCTTAGGATTCAAACATGAAAGATGCATGAATTTGACCACATTATAATTACAACTTGTGTTCATCAAAAGATGCAATAAAAATAATAAAAGGTCAAACCACAAGCTCTAAGTGTTAAATGTCACAAATACTACAAGTTATGAATATATAAAGAACTACTCCAAATTAACAACAACAACAACAAAAAAAACTAATAGAAAAAAATGTGCAAATCCAGGCAAATTACCTAAGAAGAATTTTAAAAGGCCAATAAATATGTATTAAAGCACTTTATTAGTAATGAAGAAAATGCAAATTAAAACCACAAGAGATAACATTAGAGATAACACCAAAAGTACCACAAAGATACCACAAAGAGATTACACCTATCAGATTGGCAAGAATTTAAGTTTTACAATACTATTTGCCAAAGTCTGTTGGCAAAGATATGTAATAATGGGAAGTCTTATACACTGTTGATTGGGGAAGGTGTAAATTGGCATAACTGTTTTGGAAAATAATTTGGCATTATCTACTATTGTTTAAGCTGTACATAGCTTATAACTCAGTGCTTCTATTATTTATGTCTTTGAGAAACTCATGTATGTGTACATGAAATGTTATATATGAGGCAGAGTTGTTTGTAATAATTCAAAACTGGAACCAAGACAAATGTCCTTCTACAAAGAATGAATAAATAAATTGGGTATTCTTATCCTGTTTTTTCATATTTATTTGTTTTAATTGACATATAGTAATTTTATATATTTATGGGGTACAATGTGACATTGTAATACATGTGCACAATGTATAATGATCAAATCAGTGTAACTGGCATATCTATCACATCAGACATTTATCATTTCTTTGCATTGGGAACATTTGAAATCCTATTAGCTATTTTGAAATATTCAACTATTATTGTCAATCATAATTATCCTACATTAAAAATTAGTTCTTCTATTATATTGTACCCTCCTGTAACCATTCACCATGTTTTCTCTATCCTTCCTGTTAGGATTTGGTTATTAGGTGTCCCTCAAAAGCTCATCTGTACGACAATGCAAGAGGGTTTAAAGGTGAAATGATTGGGTTATAAAAGTCTTAAGCTAATCAATGCATTAATTCCCTGATAGGGATTAATTGGTTGTTAACTGTGGGCAAGAAAGGTGGGTCCCTGGGGTACATATTGCGTCTGTATTAAGCAGAACTCTTTGGATGCTTCCTGGCCATGTCCTGAGCCTCTTTCCTTTGCCATACTCTCCCTGTGACGTTCTGCTTCATCTTAAGCCCCAGAAGAATGGAGTTGGCCACCTATGGACTGAGACCTCTGAAAACATGAGCCCCTAAATAATCTTTTCCTCCTTTAAAATTGTTCTTGTTGGGTCTTTTAGTCACAGCAGAGAAAAAGCTGACTAAAATACCTCCCCTTCCTGAAATCCTTCCTGGGCTCTGGTAACCACTATTTTATTCCTTATTCATATGAGATCAAATTTTTAGCCTCTACACATAAGTGAGAATGTGTGACATTCATCTTTCTGTGTCTTACTTGTTTCATTTAACATAATATCTCCTAGTTCCATCCACATTTCTACAAAAAATAGAATTTCATTTTTTTTAATGTATGAACAGTATTCTATTGTGTATCTCTCTCTCTCTCTCTCTCTCTCTCTCTCTCTCTCTCTATATATATATATATATATATATATATATATATATATATATCTTTATGTAAATTGACCATTCTTTAAAAGGAAGACAATTTAAAAATAGATGCGGCTATTTGCAACATAAATAACTCTTGGTGTTGAGCAAAAGAAATAAGACAGAAGAATACATACAATATGATTTCCATTTCAAATGTATGATATGTCAAGGTCATTGTACTGTCATATGTAACTAATTAAAACAAATAAAAATTTAAAAAATTTAAAGACAGGTAAAACCAAACCATATTTATTATGAATACATGATAAAGTAGCAAAAACTATAAAATAAAACAAAAAAGGATTATTACAAAATTCAGAACCAATGTTTCTTCTAGGATAGAGTGAGGATGTGATTAGGAAAGGTGAGCCGGGGAGATTCCACTGCCGGAAGCTTTCTTATTCT
This sequence comes from Ictidomys tridecemlineatus, assembly GCF_052094955.1. Lineage (NCBI taxonomy): Eukaryota > Metazoa > Chordata > Mammalia > Rodentia > Sciuridae > Ictidomys > Ictidomys tridecemlineatus. The sequence continues at coordinate 55,341,710 of NC_135486.1, forward strand.
TAGCAAGTAAAACAGGTTCACTCTATTACTATTTGTTAAACTGTACATTATACCTAAGTATTTTTTAACTTTTCTGAGTGAATGTTATATTTTATAACAAAAGTTTTAAAAACACTTTGGATGTTTGATTTGAATGCTCCCAAAGACTTTCTGTTTTTTGGAATTGCTTTTTCTTTTAACATTCTCATAAGAAGAATGAATTTTGCTGAGCGTGCTGGTGCATGTGTGTAATTCCAGTGACTCAGGAAGCTGAGGAGGAGGAATGCCAGTTCAAAGCCAGCCTTAGCAAAAACGAGGTGCTAAGCAACTCAGTGAGACCCTGTCTTTAAAAAAAAAATACAAAATAGAGCTGGGGATATGGTTCAGTGTTTGAGTACCTCTGAGTTCAATTCCCCAGTACCCTCCCCTTGAAAAACAGAAATAGATTTTACTAAGAAGAAAGAATCTCCATCATATGTGACTGTGGGGGAATGTAGTCCCCCATCAGCATGCATGCTCTTTGGTGTCCTAATTATTTTTTTCTCACCCAAACAACTGCAGGTTGTATCTGTGTCGTTTGACTACTGCCATTCTTTGCTATAATACTGTTGCAACCAGTTGGCCACAGAACTGAAGATAGAGTGTTGTCCATTACCTGACTCCACCCAGAGACTCAGTCACCAAAACTTTGTAATCATGTAACACATCAGTGATCTATTTTTAAACATGCATAGATATATAAATATTTATTTGTTTATAATTTTTTTTACTCATGTACTACCATTGTTAGCTAATTCTCCAAATGGATGTAAATTCATATTTCAAACCCACCATGTTGGGACACCAAAACGATGTGATTAGTTACCATTTTTTTTTTTCTTAAAACAGATTTGATGAAAAGTCATTTTCTTGGGGTTCCATTTGTTTGTATTATCAGCATTTTCTTCAGTTATCATTTTCTTTGTGGAAATCTTTTGAAGCCACTTGTTCATGTTTTGCAAGGGTACATTTAGTTAAAACTATAGATATAACACAAGAACTGATTCAACTGCTCAGATATAAATTATAATACACTTCAATAGGCCAGAAATAGTAACACTACATTAGTTACTTAATGCAGGGTAATGAATTACCCTCAAGAACTTAAAGCCACATTTATTATCTCACAGTTCCTGGGTGTCAGGAATCCAGGTACGGACTACCTGGATGACTCTGAAGCATGGTCTCTCATGAGGTTAACAGTGTCATGCAGGACTGCAGAATCACAGGAAGGCTTATTGGGATTAGAATAGGGTTAGGGGAAAGGGTGTTATCTCTTTTCACACTCCCTTATACAGTAGCAAGCCTCCCTCCCTTGCCACATTGTCTTTTCATGGGGTTTCCTTATGACATTATAGTGAGCAATTAAAGAGAGAATAAGAGAGAATACCCTAAATAGAAGTCACAATTTAACCACAGGAGTGAGCCTCAAGTCATGACCATCTTCATGGGCACGTGACCTGTGCAGTCACACAGGTTAAAGGCCCTCCACACTTGGTTTAATGATCTTTTGTATCATCCTTAAATTTTTAATAATTTTTGAAGAAGAGACTCCACATTTTTATTTTCCACTGAACTCTACAAATTATGTCACAAGTCTTCCTTCAGTTTTTGCTACAGGAAATCTTATCTCAGGTTAGAGATAGATTTTACTAAGTGAGGATACCTGTGCCTCCCTCCCCCAGTGCTGGGGATTGAACTCAGAGTCACACATGTGCTTAGCCGAGTGCTCTACCACTGGGCTATACCCCCAGCTCAGGACACCTAGTTTGAGAGCAATCAGATTCTCTGAGAGAGAATTTCATATAGAATAGGAGACTAGAAATAGGAGTCAAGCCACAAAAGATGGTGAAACTCTGAAGAGAAGGTCTAGAAAATGTTGCTTTTGAGGTCACCAAGGTGTTATTGGCACTTCCCAAGTCCTGGTCATTCAGCTTTTCTTTGGATTTCATATCCCAGACTTTTACCAATAAGTTTCTCTTTTTGTTTAACCTAACTGTGTTTGGATTTTGTTCCCTGTTATCAGAGTCTTTGTTTTTTTTAAAGAGAGAGAGAGAGAGAATTTTTTTTTAATATTTATTTTTTAGTTTTCAGCGGACACAACATCTTTGTTTGTATGTGGTGTTGAGGATCGAACCCGGGCCACATGCATACCAGGTGAGCACGCTACCGCTTGAGCCACATCCCCAGCCCCTGTAATCAGAGTCTTAAATAATTTAATCAACTCTTGATGGTGTTGTGCCTAGGACTATACAGTAGATTTTGATCTAATTGGTGGTGTCTTGGAGGTGGTTTGCACACACTTTGAAAAGCCATTTCGGTGTATCTTTTCCTAACTATGTATGTTGTCATATACATAGCTTAAAAATCCACTGAGGTGGAAGTATTCACACCACAGAAATCAGCAAATGCTATAAACCAGGAATCTCACCCCCATCTGTTGTTAAACATTTACCAGATCACTACAGGACCTCAACCTGCTTTAGATAAAATAAAAGGCTTACATTAGATTCAGCTCTGCTGGAATGAGGTGGGGGGGATGGAGGAAGAGTCCATAAAACATGGACTATTTAAACCCACAGTTTCCTGACTGCCTATGGTCATCTGTCCAGCCCACAATGATCCCCCTCTGAGAATTGCTTCACCACATGGTTGCCTTGACAGACACGAACTCCTCCCATCTCCATTATTGATTCAGGGGTGACACATCATCTGTGTTGGACCAATTAGATTTCTATCTTGGAATTTGAAATTAGAATTCAGTAATTTTCTTTTCAGGATGGCAGAATGATCCAAGTCTTTTTCTCTCCCCCACTCCCATAAAATGTAAGGAATAAATCCATAAATATGAAGATAACCAGGAGCAGGCAAGATTTTTCAACAAATCTCTAGAATATGAAGTCTGAAAGCCTATTGACACACAAAATGGAGTGGGAAAGGATCAGTCCAGACAATCCAGAAGGCTACAGCAACAGAGTCCAGCTCATCCAACAGAGGCCTGGAAAGCCTCCAAGCTCAGCTGGTAGGGACTATATTCTACAACCCAATGACTGCTCCACGTATCCCTCCCTCACCTCTCTATGATCCCTAGAGAGGAAGCCAGTTCTTTATTCATAGACAAAAAGACTAGGGGTGAGGGGGTTGGCATAAAGAGAATAAGGGCTCCTAAGGTGACTATTAGTATACCAGAGTTAAAACCACCTTATTCTTGCATTTGCCCTACCCCCAAATCAGGTACCCAACCTGGCCAATCCCCTCTTTGCTTACTCTGAAGTGAAGCTTGCCATTCATTAGCCCTGATCACAATACAAATCTCCCAAACATTTGATTTATGAAAGAGCAAGAAAACAGACATTTACATACAACAGTAGGGGGAAGATCTTCCTAACTACAAAAAAAAAAAAAATCAAGCCATTTTTTCACGCTTAATTAAAAAGAGACAAGCAAAGTTAACCAGACCTCAGAGTATGAGTCATATGAAAACAAGATGAACAGAATGAAATACAATAAATAGACCCTGGGAGAAAAAAAAAGATAATTAAGGGAACACAAGAGAAAATTAAAAATCAAATAAATAAACAACACAAGCATCTAATTAGTATCCTAAGGGAGAGATGAAAAGTCTCACATTCATAGAACAAGAACAGGATGTTTTGAGAAAGGAACAATGCAAAGAGACAACCAGAGCAAATGAGGCCACAAGAAAGAGCTCAGATATGTTAAACATATTTTTGATTGCCAAAGTAAAATCTTAATTCAAGGGTGGCCATCTTCTGCTTGTAGGATGGAATTAAGGGACATTTTAAAACTCAGAAGCTGGGGTTTACCATCTTCTCCCATGTAAAAGCAGAAACAGAGAAAGTCAGACTTCACAGAAGAGCTGAGTAAATAGGAAACACAAAGAAAAACAAACAGTGCAAGATTGTGGCCTGGATTCTTGATAGCTTTCCAGTTCTTATTTTGTACTCCTAGAGAGGCCCCATTGCTTTTGGATCCTGTGAGATGACCCAGTAACTTTTTAATAAATCCCCCTCTTGGTTCAAACTAGGTCAAGTTGGTTTTTGTTAGATAGAAGACAAAAGAGTCTTAAATAAGACAAAAGTGTTGGGAAACTGGAGACAATCAAGTCTCAAGTGTCTTAGGATCAAATGTAAATAAATGGAGGGTCAGTAGAAAAATCAACTCCAGTGAGAATCTTGTGCCCTTGTTTTTGTGGTTAACTTTTCCTAAATATTACACTGACATTCAAATTATAAAGTTGGACAGCAGATGCCCCACATGCAGTGTTTCCTGCATTTGCATTTATTTTCTTAACATCTTGAAAGAAAGATGGGGCTTAGCCTGCCAAATCTCTAAGCACCTTATAATAACCTATTCAGACATCATATGGAAGGATTAATTTAGCCATTTCACACATTAATACAGTTGCAAACAAACTAACCTACCTTTTCAGGTATCCAAGACAGCCTGGGAATCTTAACAACAGCCTTGAATTTACTTGAAAATAATTTATATTTTTTATCCTGAAAGCCAGACTTGAGGGAAAACAAACAAATGAACAGCAACAAAAACATACTACTCTAGAGAGACAGCCTTAAATTAGTTAAGTTGAATGAGAGACCATCATAGCCCCTAGTTCCTATTCCTTCCTCCTCAAGATGTTTTGCCAAAATGTTCTTCCTTCACATTGGCCTCTGAATAACACTGGTAACACAAAAGATTTAAATGATAAGGGAAACTTGACGTGCTCTGATACAGAAGAATATACAAGGCTCTGGTGTGATTCCACCAAAGAAGAAAAATACAGCTTTGGTGGAGAGGGAAAGATACAGAAAAAAGTTATCAAGCAAATGAATATCTCCCAACATGAAAGATAAGATGCAGGTATTGGCGGAAATGAATGGGCTTCTTCAAACTAAAACCCACTTGGTCTTTGTCAAACTCATAGGAATTTTCTTTTTCTTTGTTGGTTTTGGTCTGCTTGCTTGTTTGTTTGTATTCCAGGCTAGAGACGAGTTGCCTTCTCAACTCAGCCACAGTCCAGGAATTGGTTGTTTAACCCAAATCCAATTGAGGATTGCAGCAAAGAGGAAACACCCCGCACCCAAGTGGCCCACACCATAAACAAAGGGGAGCCTTGCGGTGCCAGCTCTTGGCTTTGGCTGAGCCCAGCGGGAAGCCCATGTCCCTGTGCCAGGGTGAGGGCAGCCACTGAAGCAGATGCTGGGCAACTGAGAAGAACGATTGGTTTCAGAAGCTCCAATTCCCCAGGGTGGCCGCCCTCCACCTCCTCCTCTTGGCGGGAGGGCGGAGGTAGCTGGGAGCTGTGTCCTCCACCGCTGGCTGCCAATGCAGCTCGAATTGGGAGAGTTGTCACCAGTCTCTGGCTCCAAGCAGGAGGTTTGTTAGGAATCAGTGCTGTCTACTTATGAAGATTTATGGAGAAGCCGACAGACATTAGGCTTTGAAGCAGAACTCAGGTGAGCTCTCTCCCCTAGGTGGAGGATTCAGGAATGATCAAGAATGATTTCCTCTCCTCTCGGGTTCCCGTTGGTATTCCAGCTCTGGGTCTGGCCCTGGAGAGAAAGCAAGGGTGAGGCCTGGCTTTCCGACGATATTCATTCTTCTTCAGAGAGAAAGAGAGAGACTGGCACTTTTTGTGGCATCTCACACGGAGGGGGAAAGGCCAAGATAAATGGATAGTTTCAAGGTCATTAGCATCCTGAGCTCACAGTTTGCTTTTCTCTGCCAGAGGACTGCTTGGAGAGGTTATAAATGTTTTGTGGCAGGACCAGGAGAGCCCACTGTTGGATCTGGGGCCCTGGGTCCTGATGCCAGTGGCAAATCTGGGATTTGGGGCTATGGAGTGGGCCTTCTCTCCCTTCACACAGTTGCTCTGAAAGAACTCAGGCCACAAGATGTGGAGTTGGATGTCTTGGAAAGCTCTGACGTACCTGTCATAGGCAATGTCAATGCTCCATTGGCATTCAGTCTTTCTCATTTAAGAGGGGGAAAAAAAGAGAAATACGAACCTTTTTTTAAAAACAGTGAGGTTGAATTGGAGGCTTGGCGATGGGTAGAGTGGAGGAAAGCAGGGCAGGTGGAAGGAGATGGGTGAGAATAGGGATCCTCATTCTCACTCTATTCTGATGGGAATTTTAGTTTTGTTTCTTTTAAGTCACTTTCTAGACCCTCCAAAGTTCCCTTTGCCTGTACCACATCCTCACTTCTCTTTTTTAAATTCAAACTTTTTATTGTGGCCTTAAATATTTGACAGGAAGAAAAAAAGTGAAGTTAAAATTTCATTTTTATAATTCCAAATTTATCCCAGAGTCTGGAAATTGCACTTGTATGCATTTGACATCAGTGTGTGTGTGTGTGTGTGTACTGTGTTGTGTTTCCATTTATCCACATAATGTGATATATATACATATTTTCCTACATTAGCATAGACCCCATGCTTTTTTTTTTTTTTTTTTTTTTGGCAATGCTGAGGATTGCACCCAGGGCCTTGCATATACAAGGCAAGCTCTCTGCCGCTGAGCTTCACTCTGCCATTCTTATCTCTTTAAGACGCTGTAGATTAGATCACTCCAGTGACATATAAATAGGCTTGGTCATTCCACAAGTCTAGGATATTGGGGTTGAATATCTATACCTATACATCTATATCTATAATCTCATCCCAAGATGTCTACATCCCATACTAGAGTGGTTCCTTTATTACAGCCAATGAACCTACCCTGATACATCATGATCATCTAGAATCCATAGTTTGCATTAGGGTTCACTCTTGGTGTTGTGCATTTTGTGGGTTTGGATAAATGTATAATGACATGCACCAACCATTATAGTTTTATAAAGAGCATTTTCACTGCCCTAAAAGTGCTCTGTGTGTTTAGGATGAATATTTATATTTATATATTTATCCCAAGATGAAAATTCTTAAAATACCTCTATTAAAAAAATATCATCTTTGAATAGAGTCTGTTCTTGTTTCTCTTTTGCCTTGTTTCTCTTGAGTTGTATTCCTTATTTATTTTTATTTTAACAGTTCTGTGGATTGAACTCAGGGCTTTGCACATACTGGACAAGTGCTCTACCACTGAGCAATACCCCTAGTCCCTCTAAATTATATTTTTGGAGATTCAATTACTGGGTCAAAAAAATATAAATTTCTCCAAGGCCTTGCTATAGACGACCAAGAAACAGAAACCAAAACCTGACTTGTAGAGCTGGTGGCATGTACCAGTGAAGGTGTTTCCTCCATCATAGCCAGAAGTCTAGGATATTTGGGTTGAATATCTATACCTATACATGACGTTTATAGTTTTGTATTTACTTTTGCCAGGGTTGGCCCTTCTACTCCTTTTTTGTGTTACTCGCCTATTTTCCCTGACACTTGTTTTTCCATCTGCCTCACGTACGTTCTGTTTCCTCTCCTCACAACTTGTGGTCTAGAGAAGCATCTAGCACACTGTGCTGTTGGCAGACGACTGGTCCCCACACACCTGCCGCCCAGTAGCATGGCCTAGCGGGTGCTTGACCTCATACACAGCATTTCCGGGCAGGAAGGCCTCCTTGCTTCTGCGGTCTGCTGAAACTGGGTGCCTTCCAAACGCACCTTCAGGGTTCTGATAGTGGATTGTGGTGGTATAAAGGGAGGGTCCAGCTACGGGCCGTTCTATCTACCTGCTTTTACCTTTGGAGCCTGGGAAGGCAGGGGAGCAAGAATGGGATTTGCAAAGGGATTTGGCTCAGAAAAAGATTTAGGGACAGATAACCCCTGCAGATGGCTATCTTTCCCCCATTGAGAACAAGAGAAACAGGGTCCCCACACACCTATAAGTGCACCAAGGTAAATGGTTTTATTCTTGGAGAAGAAAGAGGTTGAGACCCTGTCACCAGAGCACTCAAACCAGAGAATTTTTTTTGCACCTAATGGGTTTATTATAAAGGACATGAACAAGTGATACCGATGGAGAGATGCTAAGGCAAGGTGTGGAGGAAGAAGGTGCTGAGCTTCTGTGCCCTCTCCAGGAACTCCATCTTCCAGGTACCTCCATGTCCAAACCAGAGATCTCTTACTATGGTGACTCCTCAGGGACCATTCACTTCCAGAGTTGATAAATTTGGATCTCACCAATGAACAGACGATGGTAAAGTAAAAAAGCAAAAGCAAACAAATGGAAAAAAAAATAATCCCTGAAAATAGAGTTTCCACAGTTCTGGGTATCCATGGGTACCTATATGCTGCTTGGGTCTGCCCATAATTGTGGATTTACAGGGTACTCTCTGAGAAATTTAATTGTGGGTGCTTTACAAAAAAGTAGCTGAGAATTCTGAAGTAGATGACATGAGTAGTCCTGGAACAGACCCTGTCACCAATCTTGGTGAACATTTCATTGAATCCACCCACCACACTCCACGTTCCATGCAGAGTGAATGGCAGAGGAGCCTGCAATAAACAGGTGTTGAGCAAACGAATGAGCAGCCATGTGCTTATTGCCCCACGTTAGTGATGAGGAGAACTGAGCAAGAAAAAGTCCAGTGGCTTACACTGAGGACCCAGGTATTTCTTGGAAACTAGACTAGAATGTGACCTGCTACCCTCTGGCCTCTTTCCTCTTTCCTAATTACAAGGTGGTGATAACTAATTTCTGTTCATGCTTTCATAGGCCTGTACTAGTTTGTTTTCTGTTGTTATAACTATACCATAGACAGGGTAATTTATAAAGAATAAAGTTTTACTCAGCTTATTATTCTGGAGGCTGGGAAGTCCAAGGCTGAATGACTGCCTTTAGTGTAGGCCTTCTTGCTCATGGGGACTCTGATCACATGGGGAGACACAGGAAGCTTGCTACCTTGGGCCTTCCTTCCTCCTCTTATAAAGCCACTAATGCTACCATCATGGAGACCCATCTTCATGATCTCATCTAATCCTAACTAACTCCTAAAAGACCCTACCTCCAAATACCATTAACATTTGGCCTTGGAGATTACGTTTCAACATGAGTTTTGCAGAGAACAAACCCCTAGACCACAGCAAGGACAAAATTTGAGATATTATGTTAAAACATCATAAAGAACTTATTCACCGTCCAGGTAGCAGAATGTTAGCCTGAAGCAGGGACTGGAATCTCTCTCCCAGGAGAGATTTTCTAAAAAGAAAGAAGAGATCAATCATTTGCTCTAGACTGTATTACCCAATCACTTAGCATTTGTAAAGCTTTGTGTTTTTCACAAAGCATTTAAATTTATGTGATCTCACCAGATTCCTCTGATAACTTTGAAGCTATGGGTATTGCTGTTGTGTTTCCCCATAAGAAAACTGAGATGCAGAGCTGCTGTGTTCTCTTCATAAACACAGTCAGTGAGAGGCAGAGCAGAGATGAAGATATCCAGCATTTTCCCAAAGCAGGCAACACCAAGGATTAAGGACAGGTCTCTACAACTGCAGTCTCCTGGGGAATCTTTATAATTGTCGTATTGCCAGTGTATCGTTTGTGAATTCATCTGATTCTCAGTAACCCCACCCAGAGGGCACTAACTTCATGTCTGTTTTTCAGATAAGAATACAGGTACAGAGAAAACAATAACTTGCTCAAAGTCACCCAGCTTGTAAGTTGCAGAGGCAAGATTTGAACCAGAGGTCAGATCTGAAATCTTTGCTACGAACCACAGATCTCCAAGAAGAGGTCATCATGTGGCATCTGGAGGGTGGGAGAGCATGCCTCTGTTGCCTCAAAAAGCAGGGGTGGGGAGGTCGCCTCACTCACAGGGGAATAGTCTCAAGCAGCAGAAACCTTTGTGATTTTAAACCCTAAGCTCCCTGCAAGAGACAGGAGCAGAAGCATTTAAGGTAGAGTCAAAATAAGTGAGAATGAACCAGGGAAGTGTGTCCCCTGCTCAGCCCCAGCAGATAGTCAGGGTTTCTCAAGAGGCAAGAATCTGCAACAAGCTGCCCCACCAGAAATAAATATACTTACGGTTAGGCATTAGGGGATTTTCCCAGGCTGCCAAAGGCAGGTCCTGGGGCTGGGTGTGGGCCTGTGTGATGCACCTAGGAGAGAAGAGGCAATCCTGGAAGACTACCGAAACACAAAACTAATTGCTGCATCAAGAGTCAACAAATAGCACTGATGCAGTGGGGGTCTCCCTAAGCCAACAGAAAAGGAATCACTTTTGCAATTTTCCTTGAAACTACTTGCTGTGGATTGGGAGCTGCCATATCCCGAATGTCAGAGAGGGACAAGGGACTGGAGAGCTGTTGGATGAAGTGACTTGGCCCTTGTAGCAGAAGGTAAATTGGCAGGGCTCCGCGAGGCCTGGGCTGCTGAGGTAACACGCATGACTGCTCCCGGCAGCAGCATGGGCTCTGACACCAAGCCCGGGGAGGCCTGGCGGCTCAGAGATTGGGGATTGGCGCCGAGAGCCCCGGACTTGGACAATTGGACTGCTCACAGTTGGGCTGCCTCTAGTTCCGGCTTTTGCTGGATGCTGTTTTCCTTTTTGAGAATCCTTTCTGCTCACAGTGCCCTTATCTTCCCTTCTGTTTCCATCCTTGCCCTATACAATGGAGGAGGCTGAAACTTCCAGAGCTCCCTCTTCTCAAGATCCAGTCAATTAAGCCATTCATTTATTAACTCATCATTAATCAGTCCTGATGAATCATTGCATCGTTTACTGGCCCCCGAATCTGTGTCCAGCCCTGGGCCAGGCACTGTACCCACAGCACAAGTGTGAATAAGACATGGTACCTCCCCGCTTGAGGAGTTTCTAGACTTCATCTGGGAGGTCAAAAGCAAAAATCAGTTTCAGCCAGAAAATAATTAAGCAAGGATTTGTGAATTGTGATAATTATTAGAGCAGAACAGAGGGCTAATTCTAGTCACTTAATGGTTCCTAGGAAAATTGTCCCTGGTTGCGTCTGTTTAGAAGTGTCTTCCAAAGGATCACATGTTAAAGGCTCTTCACCAGCCTAGGATGCTATTGAAATGTGATAGACCCTTTAAGAGGTAGGCTAGTTAGGTCACTGGGGGCGGGCGCTTGAAGAAGATATTGGGACCCAGTCCCTTCCTTTCTCTCTTTGCTTCTGGCTGCCATGGGGTGAAAAGTCTTCCTCTGCCTCATGCTCCTACCATGATGGACTGTGCCCCTATAGGCCCAAAGCCACAGGACCAGGCGATCATAGATTGAAACCTCTAAAACTGTGGGCCAAAATAAAATTTCCTCCTTGTAAGTTGTTTATGTCTGTTTTTTTATTTTTGTTTTTGTTTTTGTTTTTTTTGTCACAGTGATAGAAAGCAAACTAACACACTGTGACCATCCTCATACTTTTCCTGTGTCTTCAGAGAGGTGACAGGGGTTGACATTGGAGCAGATCAGAGTCTGGTTCCCTGGACATCCTTAATACTTCTACTTGAGTTTTTCTAGCCTTCCCAGTTCACTTAAGGAACTCAGAGAGAAATAAGATGTAGAAAGACAGCCACAATCTGGTATCACCAGTAAGGAAAACTGTAGGCAGGAAGTGGTAACAATTGAAAACAAACAAACAAAAAGACTGTGAGAATACTTTTATGAGTGTCTGCCATATCACAGGGATTTTATATCCATTGTCTATAATCTTGGAACAAGATTATTATTTCTATCCTGCACATGCAGCAACTTGAGGCCCAGAGAGGTTAAATAATCCATGCCTGGTCTCACAGCTGGCTAGCCACCTAGCAAGTATTTGAACTCATGTACTAGAGATTCTCCAAAAATAGACAGGAAGCTCTGGCCAGCTGTTGCACTGGCAATCCTGCCACTGGACCACCAAGACTTAGGGGGAAAAGATTCAACAAAGATTTTTCATGGAGGAATTCTTGATGAAAGATGATGTCAATTTTTTTGTTGCTGGGCTTCTGATTTCCATTTATTCATGGGGAACCGGAGCTTTGCTCTGCATTCCTGAGTGGGGGAAATACTTGAGGTTGTGCCCAGCCTGCACAGCTGTAGCAGAGTGGCTCTCACAGGAGTTAGTTTGTCATATTTGCCTGGTTAGACACAGGGAAAGTACCTGAAGAAAGGACATGTTAATAATCGTGAGGACCAAGGAAGGGCCTGCCTGAGAGTGCACACTTCAATGGAAGGGCTTACTGAGGGGAGGGGAGGGATATTCTTAAGTAAGGTTGAGTAGCATCATCTTTGGCTCAGAGCTGCCTCAAGGGAAGGAAAAGTCAGGGTCTGTTCTACTCATAGATGACTGTGTTTTTGTCCTTGAGAGAAACTTCAAGGGCAGATAGGCCACCTCTCTTGTTTTGCAGATGAAGAATCAGGAAGGAACAGGAGAAAGAGAAGGAGAAGGTGGAGGTAGGGGTGGAGGAGGAACTGAAGGAAGAGGAGTAGCCAAAGTCACAGAAGTAATTAGAGACAGGTGGGTCCTGGCTGCTGATTTTTCCATTCCTATCATAAGCTATTTCTATGCTATGGTGCATAGCACCTCTAGACTAGAGGTCCACAAATTCTTTCTGGAAAGGACCAAACATTAAATATTTTAGACTCTGTGGGCCATACAGCCTCTGTGGCCACTACTCAGCTCTGCTGTCATAGCCCCATTGTGGTCACTGACTGTATATTATGCAAATGTATATGAATGTGCTCCAACAAAATTTTATTAAAAAAAAAGTGGTGGTGGCCCAATTTGGTCCAAGAGTCACAGTTGGCTGATTCCTGCTTAGATCCTTCTCTTCTTCAAACATACCTATAGTTAATGGCCAGTGATTGTGATTTGGAAGACAGAACTTCGTCTTCCAAAGTTCAGAGCGTCAGAGCAGCCAAAGCTCTGTGCTGAATCCTTAAAAGAGCAAAACAAAGTAGATGCCAACTTTGTGAACTTGAACAAAAAGAGATCACTTGAGGAAAGAAAGAGGAGGACGTGAGAAATAATCCTGACAGGTAGGACTTTCCAGCTCAGAAAGAATCACTCATGAGGGCCGCTGTCCAAAAACAAGGCAGAGTAGTGCATGTCACATCATAATGACCTCTAGAAAGGGTCTTCGTAATTTTAGGAAGGATTTGGGTAATAGTTGATTGAAAAACTAAAATGAACAGATAATTGCTCTCCAGAATCATTCCCTCATTCCTTCTAGGGCAAAACAAATGCAAAATACCTCAGTGGACAGCTCAAACATGTCTGGCCACATTACAGATCAGACCAAAGATGTGGGGAAGGAGGAACAGTCAAGGGCACAGAGGAAGGGAGGATTAGTGAGAAGCACTTCACCCAACACCATTGTATATTAAGTAAAAGAAAAAGAACTGCTCAGGATCCCACACTGATGGATATTTACATCAGTTTTCAAGTTTACAATCTCAGTAAATAATTTTCTTTAACATCCTCTTTTTCTCTTCAGAATTCATATCCTCTTAGAAGATGACATACCTTCTTCATAAGAGGACTAACCTCCAAAACTTTTAAGACTTGGATTTCCTAATGAAAATTCTTCAAAGGGCCCCATACTCTCACGATGTTGGGCTCACGTGGACATATCTAGAACGTGAAGGTAATAGAAATAAATTTTATCACTCCCTTCCAGTCCTGAAACTAAAACCTATAATTTCAGCCACTCCCAACTTCCTGTTTCCCCACCATGGAGGTTACCAAGAATTCTTGGGGCCTGGAAGATAACACAACACCCCTTGCCTCTTCCAGCTCTTGTCATTACATCCAGGAACAGACAGATGAGTGGTGGCAGTAACTGTCACACTGCATATTTGGAGTATTCTGTTTTCTTAGATGTGCTGTGTAATGGGACCCAAGTATAATTTTATAGGTGAGTTCAAAACGGCATAATTTTGCATGACTTTTCCAAGAGCTTAGGGGAGAAGGAACGGATGGTAACTGTTATTACAAGCAGCTCTCTGAGAAGCATCATGCTGGTGGTATTGGCTATGACTTTAAGTTTTTAAATCAACTCATGCCCAGAGGCAGCGATCTCTCATGCTTTAAGCCTGCAAGTCTATGCTGCTCATGGGAGATCTCTGGCACTCGCTTTATCTGTTCCCCATCTTCTCCCTTTTGGAATGTTTTTTTTGACTACTCTGAGAGGCAATTAAAAATGGCTGCTCATCCCCATTGGGTTATCTCAGCTTAATTTTGGATTCTGTGAAGTAAATTTTGATTGCTAGGAAGCTGATTCCTTTTTATCCAAGTAGAAAGCATGTGGAAACATTTCTGCCTTGCCCTTCACATTTGATTGATACTTTTCACTTTGAAAGCTAATTATATCTGATGTGAAGGAAAAAATGGAATCCAGAAATATGGGTGTTCTTTTCATGAATTTTCACTCTGAAAATTTGGGTCATCTGTTCAGTTTTATCATGCCTCAGTTTCCTTATCTACCAGCTAACATGCTATTCCTGATCCTCTAAAAAGTGTACATTATAAAACAGATTCATTGTAACCCATTGATCTTACAGAATTTCGGGGCAGGAAAAGTTGATCCAATCTGACTCTCCATTTGTTGCAGGAATGTTTTCCACAGCATCCCTGACAGGTGGAGTTCAGCCTTGGAGTAAACTCATCCAGGATCTGGAGCCTTACATATTCAAGTCACCCATTTCATTTCTAAGTAGGTCTCACTATTAAAGCATTCTTCTTTATGCTAGAACATCTTTCTATGATATCTGCCTACTTGGTTTTAGTTCTGCCTTTTGAAGCAAAGCAAAATGGATTTCAGAATCTTTCTGACATTTCAACCCTTTGGGCTTGACATCTCTTTTCTAGATATTTGTGTAAAGTTGTTTGAGGTACACTGGAGAAGAGCATTTTGAGAAAAATATATGTATTATTACTCTTGCTGCAATTGCCCTATTATTAGTGAGCTTCCAATTAAACAAAGCTGTGTTCCAGTGAAGTAGGAAACCTATCAGATATGCTTGTTCAATACATTAGGCTTCTGAGACACAGGTAACCCAATTTCTGTATCACACATCACTAAACCCTGCCTGCATGATGATTTTTCTCTCATCTGCAGTATTTACACAGCTAATGAGATGGCTGCATTTTAAGAGTCTGGCTAGGAAGTAAAGGACCTAAGAGTTTGTATAAGACTTTCAGATGAGATCCTTTGGCTATGAATGGTTAACATACAACATTAAGAATCTACGATACCAGATAGGAGAGATTTTTATTTAAGCCTTTACCTCAGGGGCTGGAGGAAGTATTATTCATTTATTTGTTCAACAAATATTTGCTGAGTATCTATTATGTGTCATGAAATTTTCTAGATATTTGTGTTACATCAGAGAACAAACAGACAAAAATCCCTGTTCTTGTAAAGCTGACATTCTGATTGAGGGGATTTTTAAAATGTGCATTACAACACTATAATAAATAAGTAAAGCACATTGTAGGTTAAAAGGGGCCAGGACTGAGGGTGTAACTCAATAGTAGAATACTTCCCTAGCATGGGCATGGCCCTGGGTTAGATTCTCTGTATCATGAAAAAATAAATAAATAAAAGGTGTCATCCTCTTCAAAGAAGACAAACAAAACAGGATGGTTAGGGGTAGGAATACTGAAGGTGGAGGGAAGATGAAGACTGAAATTATAAAATATCAGAGTGGGCCTCCCTAACAATATGCCAGTTGGACAAAGAGACATACTAGGTGTAAACTGGGAGATAGGAAGAAAATCAAGAGAAAGTGAAATACAAAACTGTCACATTGATTATTTTTGAACTCACAGTCAAAATCAAGGAGAGGTACTTTTAAAATTCTGAGTATGATTTGGTCATTGAGAACCATGACTTTGGGATAGATGATCTTATCTCGGTGTAAATTGTGGTGAATGAGATTTCTGCTGGGCTGAGTGTGGGTGGTACCCAGACAGCAGAGTGATGCAAAACCAAAAGATGGCTTGTTGAATTCTGAAAAATGTGAGGGGGGGAAACCTACAGGGTCAGTATCACAATCCAAATGAATTGTTTGGGGCAAGAAAGATGAGGCTGATCCAAGATGGCAGCTACACAGCACAGGAGCAAGAAAGGACCCCACTGGTTGAACCAAAGACAAGAAAAAAGCAGAAGAAAAAAGTCCTAGTGCTGCCTATTTTAACTAAGAAGGCAGTTAAAGTGTTTGTCAGAGGTTACATCTCTCTGCACTTCTCTGAAAGCAGAATAAATCAGAGTGATAAATCAGGGAAACAGCCCCCACACTCATTCACATGTCCTCCCCAAATTGAAGGAGGTGTTTGCACATTCTCTCAGTTTCTACCACATTTAGAAATGCTGGAAAAGATGTACATAGGGCTTAAATCCTAAGGAAACTTACTACTGAGTCAACGGATAGGACACAGATTGGAAAGCTTGACTTGGGTCTAGAAAGATGAACAATGGAGCATTTGCCAGAAGAAACCATCATTTCAAGGGTTCAAGGTTTTTTTTTTTTTTTTTGCAAAGGGGATCAAAAATCAGGAGCACGCACAAGGGATTTCCTTGTTCTTTGATTTCTTGGAGCCTCCTTGTGACAAATCTCAGCTATGTACTGTGTACCACCCTGATGTTCCCTGTACCACAGGGCAGCTTCCTTGGTGAAGGAATTACAGAGAAACCAGAGAGCTGATGGAACTTAGTTGATGGAGGTACAGGGTTTAATGAATAGAATTCCCACCTACTACACATGATGCTTTTACTCTTGAGGACCTGCAACAGCTGGTTCCAGCCAGTAGACACGGGGTATTAGGAACTTATGAAATATATGAGAATTGAAAACTTTATTGGCCCCCAAAGAAAACTACAAAATTGAAATTAATAAATATTTTATTTGCAGAAACATCATCATAGCGACTTACTTAATTGCTGAATTTATTACAATCATTCTTTAGTATCCATCAGGGATTGCTTCCAGGATCCCCACCCCTCTTCCATACCAAAATTGGCAGATGCTCAAGTCTCTTTTATAAAATGGTGTAATATTTGCATTTAACCTATGTACCACCTCCCATATACTTTAAATCATCTCTAAATTATTTATAATATCTAATTCAGTATAAGAGCTGTGTAAATAGTTGTTACACTATATTACCCAGGGAATAACAGCAAGCAAGAGAAAGTTTTGTACATGTTCAATACAGACACAAATTTTTTCCAAATATTTTCTGCCCAGGATTGGTTGAATTAACAAAGCAGAACCTGTGGAAACAGAGAGCCAACTGTATTAATAACAAGACACTGCATTTGAAAACAATAAAATATATAGATTTTCTCTTTTATAAAAATTTCTATAGTTGGCACTTGAACTGCCAGGAAACCACTGCCAATCATAATTTAAATTACTTGTAGCAAACAAAAAAAATCAAAAGCAAATTTATAATTTCAAAATATATTTTTATAGCAAAAAAAATGGACTCATGTTTATTGTGGTATGTGGGTACATTTTAATATGTGTGATATGGAATGGGATTGGGGTCTCCAAAAATAAGGTGTAAATCTCTGGCTGAGAAAGTGTGACTGTAATCCTGACTTGAGGTCACATGTTAGATGTCAGAGGGACAAGTACTCATTTAATCTGTATAGTTAGGGAGACAAAGGTGCATGCACAAAGTAGCAATTCCCTTTAAGGCTTCAGACAAAAGGTCTGGGATAGGAAAGCTACTCTGCTCCAGCTTCCCATGAGCTACCTCTGTCTATCCCCCTCTTCTTTCCATAGCATGGCCTCATTCATTTTCCTCAGTAGCTCTTTTCTGGAACAAATTCTCACATAGTGATCCTTTCCAGAATGCTACAGTAAGAGAGTTCTCAAAGGCTTTGATTGATGGGGTTTGAAACACTCTTTCTTTTTGGAAATATTTATATTTGATCCCTTTTGGACAGACTGCACATAACTAGAGCTTATCACATTGCTGGAAATTATGGGACGACCCAGAGAGACAGGAACCCTGAGTCTGCCGAGCCCGGGAAGAGCAAAGATTAATATCCATGTGTGCTTTGCCGTCCTCAACTTCTGATAACTGTAAATAATGTCTGGAAAAGATCGGGTGCATCATGATCTATTATACGGTGGCGGTGATTCCGGTCCTTCTGTCTTCAATGGTGATTTATCATTCTCTGCAGTGACACAAATCATGATCCTTGCCTGACACTTTGGAATGTATGACTGCAACAGTGATGAATTTGTGTTTATATCATAACATTTTTAACCTGAGCTAGACCTTACCTCTTACTCCAATTTGGAAATGTCCTGAAAATATAATTTTTTGTAAACCTGGTTGGTTTTGCTGGTGTTATGATAAGAAAACTCCCACTTCTTGGAAGGACCAACGTGAAGTGGTACAAAAAATGAGAAGGTCAAATTGTTGATTATAAAAAAAAAAATCCTCATTTTTTTCTTACCTGTTATTCTTTTAGTATAAATAATACACTAAGAGATCAGAACAGACTAGTCTCATCCCAGCAATCCTCAGAGACGCTAAGAGAAAAAAAGGAAAAAACAAATTATTCTCAAGATCTGAAAACAAAGGATTCTGTGAAAATTTTTCTGGGTCTTTATTTGAATACTCTGTGTGTGTGTGTGTGTGTGTGTGTGTGTGTGTGTGTGTGTGTGTTCCTGTGCCTTGGATCAAAACTAGGACTTTGCGCATGCTAAGCAAGTGCTCTACTACTGAGCCACATCTTCAGCCCATGGGCATGCGCACGTGCACGCGAGCACACAAGCAAGTGTGTGTGTGTGTGTGTGTGTGTGTGTGTGTGTGTGTGTATTTTTGTGGATAAGTGTTTTTGTCTGTGTGCATACACACTTGTCCCAAAGCAGGGCAGGGGATCAAACCCAGACCTTTCCAACTTGCCCTTTCATGTAATCAGTTTCTCTAAACCAGGGTCCAGGGACCTACAAAGATCTTTGGGAGGTCCTACATGAAAACACTATGTGTTTTTGGAGCCTATTCCTTTCTGTGAAGTGTTGGGAGCTATATGAAGAACAAAACATTTTTAAAACATTTTAAAATTGAGAATCTATCATTCCTCTTTGGAATGATCTTTGTGTTCTATTCAAATTCATTGCCTTTTTTCATTCATGGGAGGAACCTAAGGATCCCGGGTTAAGAAATAATATTCAAGTTGCAATTATTCACATTTAAATGGGTAACTTAAGCAGCCACTGTGTTTTAGACCAAACTTTTTTTTTTTTTTAGATTTTTGTCCTAGATTCTCAGTTTTGAGACAGAAAATGCAATAATGTTCCAGCCTGGCAAAGCAGTGAGGAGGCTGAATTTTTTTCCCCAGGGTCCACCTTGATCAGAACAGTGTCCCCTCACCCCCTTACTGCCATTTTGGGCTCCAGGCTCATCTTACCTGATGCCCTCGCAGTCTCCTTGCTCACTCACAGATTGTCCCCTATTTTCAAATGCCTGTCAACGAGCTAAGATGACAAATTTGCCTGTGATAATGTGCTGAAGCAATATGCATTTTAGCTAAGCCTCCTGGAATCAACTCTTGTTGTGCTGCCGAAGCCTGCGGAGATTTCGAGGGCGGACTTTCAGGTGAGTGTAAATCCAGGGAAAAGTGAAAGCACGTTGGTCTCTGTATGCCCCCCATCTCACCCCAACAAAGAAGGTACAACCTCTTATCCAGTCTTATTTTTCTAATTTTTAGATGTAGAATTCTGAGTCACTCTCAAAACAATAGAAATCTCACCAGTATTATCAAAAGTGACATTCATTTGCTAATTTCAAACCCAGATGAGGAGACACGACAATGAATTTTCAATACCCAAAGTACTTTGCACAGTACTTTGTCATATATAGTGGGTTATTAATACTACCCTGGAGCCTTGGCAAACACCACCCTTCATCACATTCCATATTCTACTTTTTCATAAACATCTTATCTCATCCAACCTAACATAACTCCTAATACTTTATATAACCATGAAATTCAACATTCCACCTTCATTGGATAGTTCTTCTTTTTCAAAGCCCAATCTTTCTTATACTCACTTTATATGACAACAACATTAATTGCTATTTTATGCACATACACAGACAGACTTCTTCACAACTTTACTTCTTGGTAACTTACAAGTGCACTGGTTGACAGCATCCTCAATTAGCAGAGTCATTTCCATATCCTGGACATATACATTGATCAGAAAAGATGACAATTTATTTTTAGACAGACGCAGACTGCATAATTTAAATATATTTCCCATTTGGCAAAAATGGTGTTGTAGCTAATGTATGTACAATATTTCCAAAAACATTGGTACTTTCCCATAAATATCTTCCATATTTTTTTTCAGTGAGTAATAAAAAAGGTTGAGGTGGGATGTGTTTTATCCCACCACATTATATCATTCCTATTTTTCCTCTTTGTTGGATGGCAATCAGGGGCCCTGATGCCAAGCTTTGGAAGCAACAGCATCTGGCTCCTTGGCAGCTCCTGTAGGCAGACTTGCTGCCAGCCTCTAAGCTGTGTCTGGGTCTGTTGCATGGTTTGGCTGCAGATGGACTCTCTGGGTTGCCTCGTGCTTCTGGAAGCCAGTCCTGGCTTTCCTTTGATTCTGAGGACTTTACTCATTTTTATTCATTTGTGAAGAAGGGCCCATCCAAATGTTTTATGAAACCAACACAGGAGAACATTAATGGATCAAATTTTGCCTTTGAAGAGGCAGAGGTCAGTGTGTATTTGGGTAGGAGACAGGGTCGTCTGAAGATGGGTCTACACATGTGCATGCTTCTTCCCATGAACTTCTACTGTTCTAAGGAGCTTGGGTGGAGGCCAATTACATGCTGCCATCTCTCCCTTCCCCGGGATGAGGCTGGGTGGTTACCTGGAAAGAGAGAAACACAGGAGAGCTCAGACTTCCTCAGATCAGAAAACCTCCAATTTCTTTTGTCTTTTCAATGGAATCAGACCCTGAGAGAATGGAGATGAATGAGGGAGGACCTCCCACCTTCTCTCCTGTACCATATTATAGTCCAAATGAGCCATGGCAAGAAAGAAGGGTGAACACTAAGTCTTAATTTAATCTGAACTAAGCACACACATCAAAGCCAGATCACTTCTATTAGTGTTCCCTGGTCTCTAGGGAAAAGCTTTCCAATTTTCTTAGAATTATGAAATCCTACCACCATAGAAATTATTTAGCCCTCCGCTTCACTAAAAAACTCCAAGCTCTGCCTATCCATTCATACCTGTACTTAATTAAAATACATTTTATTTTTTCCTGAGGACTATTATCAGAATTTTGTATTTCTTGAGTTCATTCACTCTCATTGACCCATTTGTTGGCAGCCAGTTATTGAATAACCATTATTTACTACACACAAAATCCTGCTCTCCAAGAGTTTACTTTCTACTAGGGGAAGGTAGGAAATGAATCGATTATCAAATCAATTAACAAAATAATTTTGGAGAGTGATGGTGCCATTAGGAGAATAAAAGGATAATTTTGTGTAGAGAATTTGTGGGGTAGGAGAAGAGCTATTTAACATTGATTGGTCTCACTTCTGGGTAAATAAATATCCAAAGGAAATAAAATCACCATCTAAAACAATAGCTGCATTCCCATGTTCATTATAGCCTATTCACAGATATGAAAACAGCTTAGGTGTTCATCAGCAGATGAATGAATAAAGAAAGTGATACACACACAGACACACAAACACATACACACATATACACATACACAAACATATACATACATATATGAGGGAATATTATTCAACTTTAAAAAAAAAAGAGATTCTGCCATTTGGGGGCAACATAGGTAAATCTGGAAGACATTAGGCTAAGGGAAATAAGCCAGACACAGGAAAACAAATATGGCATGATCTCACTTATATGTAGAAACTAAAAATGTTGGACTCATAGAAACAGGAAGAAAAAGGGTAGTTACCAGGAGCTATGGGTAGAAGAAATATGAAGAGATATAAATTTGCAGTATAGGATGAATAAGTTCTGGGTCTGGGGATAGAGCTCAGTTGGTAGAGTGCACAAGGCTCTGGGTTCAATCTCCAGCACCACACACACACACACACAAAAAAAAAAAAAAAAAGTAGAATAAGTTCTAGAGATCTAATATACAACATGGAGATTATAATTAACAATAATGTATGCATACTTTAAACTTATTAAAAGAATAGCTCTTAAAAGTTTTGCACACATGGATATACACACAAGGTAACCATGTAAGGTGATGGATATGTTGATTAGCTTGATTATAGCAATCATTTCACAATGTATATCAAAACATTGCATTGTACCACTTGAATAGATACAATTTTTAATTTGTTGATTGTACTTCAGTAAAATGAGGGGGATAGTTTGGGGAGAATTATTTAACAAAGTGACATTAGATCTAAGGGATAAAAAGGAGCCAGCTATGACCTGGAGGACAGTGTTCCTGGGAGAGGAACTAACAAGGCAAATGTATCTTTGGGGGATGGATCTTGGCACACTGGAGACACAGAGAGAAGAGTAAGGGTCCTGTTAGAGTGGGTAGGGGATTATTTACACAGTGTCATGTCCTTGTGTGTCATGGTAAAAGGCTTGGAGTTATTCCCAGGGCAATGGGAAAACATTGGTGATTTTAAGCAGGGGAACAACATGATGAATTTATGTGTTAAAAATGTCACTTTGGGCTGGGCGTGGTGGCACATGTTTGTAATCCCGGCAGCTTGGGAGGCTGAAGCAGGAGAACTGCAAGTTCAAAGCAAGCCTTAGCAAAAGTGAGGTTCTAAGCAACTCAATGAGACCCTGTCTCTAAATAAAATACAAAATAGGGCTGGGGATGTGACTCAGTGGTCGAGCGCCTCTAAATTCAATCCCCAGTAACACCTCCCCACCAAGAAAAAAGTCACTTTGGCCACTCTGTAGAAGAATAAGAACAGAACAAGTGAATCAGTTAAAAGGTTATTACAATAGTGCAAGAGATGCTATCAGGTATTAATTTTATTGATTTTTTTGCATGTATTGAACACTTACTGAGTGTTAGAGACTGAGCATACTTTATCTTGGGTCAAACACACACACACAGAGCTCTGAATTAGGAGTGATCTCCCCATTTAACAAGGTTCTAACCTATGTATGTCTAATCCAGATAGGCATGCTGCCTCCTTAGGCTACGAAACCAAAGCTGAGAAGAAAACCATTATTTTTTTCTGTACACCTCTGGATAAGAAAGAGATGCAGTTTAAAGTGATACATTCAGATGTCAAAGTCATACATGTCAATAAAACGAACCAAGTGCTTTCACAAAGTTCTATTTGGGATTTAAAAAAAAAAAAACTAGCATGGCAGATTGCTCTCAGAAAACAGAAGGAACTCATATAACAATCTCAGGTCATTGAGGCTTAAAATACCTTTTTGTGCAATTTAAGGATAGTAAATGCAGTTCTGTTTCTTTTTTTTTTTAAAGAGAGAATGAGAGAGGGGGGAGAGAGAGAGAGAGAGAGAGAGAGAGAGACAGAGAGACAGAGAGACAGAGAGAAAGAGAGAGAATTTTTTTTAATATTTATTTATTTTTAGTTCTCGGCGGACACAACATCTTTGTTGGTATGTGGTGCTGAGGATCGAACTCGGGCCGCACGCATGCCAGGAGAGCGCGCTACCGCTTGAGCCACATCCCCAGCCCGCAGTTCTGTTTCTAATCCAGAAAAGCTGAGTTTTCTTAGAAGAGCTCACACAGGCTTCTCCTTCACCCCAGAATTCCAATGGCTCTTGAAATCCTTATATTTGAAGTAGATTCATGGGGCATAGAAAAGGGAGTTTCTTCCTCTGAATTTATCAGGTGATTTATTTCACATTTCGTTAGGTCCCCAAAGTCATCCAGTTATAGGAGCTATTGAGGTATTGAGAAAATTCAGTTTCAATACACCCCAAAGTAGGAAAGGGTCGGTAAATATGGATAGTTACTCTGGTTTATTTTTACTCATATGTTTAAAAAACATAAAAGGGCTGTAATACAGAATCACTGGCTAGTGACTGACCTCGGGGAAAGAGGCAAGGCATTGTTGGTGCTGTTAGTTGAGCTCATAGATTTGGCAGCCTTGTGCCCAAGAGCACAGCTCTCAGATCATCCCCTACATAGTTACTGTTGCCAGGTTTTCTTTTTTTAAAATTGCTATGAACATCAAGTGTCCACTGATTTTATATTGGTTCCCTGTTCTGGTATCCAATCACTTTCCATGAGAGCAGAAGTTTGTTCTAGTAAACTGATACTAAGCAAAATCAAATTCATCTAAACAGGTCTAATCTAATAAACGTAAACTAGTGCGTTCAATTCCTATTGAGCAAGCAAATGCCTCCACCAAGACAACATGTGCATTTGGACTCAGATGACCAAATCCTTTCAGTCAAATAATGAGACTTTTTCTCGCTCTCACATCAAATGTTTGACTGAATTGACAGGACGTTTACTGAATGCATCCATCAGTTTAATTAGGAAAACAGAACCAATGGTGAACATGTAGTCAATCACGGTATTGAAATCACTTTCACTTGAACCCATTTTTTTTTTTTTACTAATATCATAGGGGAAAATATTTTCCTTTTTAGACTAAAACTTCTGTGTATATACTTCCTCAAAATCCTGCCACTTGGTTTCTGTCAGTAGAAAACGTGATGTCAGTTTAAGATGTTGTGGAATCGTCATCACAACTTATTATTGGAATGTAGCTAGTTTCACATCCTTATTATCTCAGACATTAGGATCCAGGCCCAGTGATCTCAAGGTTCCTCATTTAGACATGAGAAGTTCACATTATACCATTTTGTAGTCAGTCTAGTGGCATAGTTCACACAGTTTACATTCCATCTCCTGATAGTCCATCTCTTTGGTGTGTCAAGGGGATGGATGTTGCTGATCTCTAGTTCCAAGACTCATGGAACACAAATAAGATGGAGTCTATGGAATGCCATGAAGGTTTGCATCCCCCAACAAACAACCCTAAGGAGACTGGAACAAAAGGTCGGAGTATGTCCCAGGTCCCCGCCCCCTCCCCCCCCACCCACCCACAACAGTTTTAAGAGACTTGTTTAACCACTTCTTTGGCCCCATCAACTTCGGCTCTCACGTAGTACTCAGTGTGTTCCAAGGACCCTGCTTCCCCAATAGCTCTCTCTGTTTTCAGTCCACATCTGACACACCACACAACCTAGAGGTGTGATGGGTGTCCTGGTTCCCTTTGCCAATTTTTCCTTCCTTCTTCAAAAACCCTCCTTTGGAGCAATTATGATCAAACTGCTTCACTACACATTGCGTCTCCTCTTTTCTTGAACCTACTGACCCCGATTTTCCTCAGTCACTCAGGGATGACTTTGGCACTTCACTTCATCCTCCACATCTGGGATCCAGCTCACTTCCTGGCCTCTTAGTTCCTTGATCTTTTCACTCAAAAGATCTTTTTTTTTTTTTTTTTTTTTTTTTTTTTTTTTTTTTGGTGGAGATCATTTACACCCTCCCATAGCCAAACCCAAGATGTTCATTCACAAGGGTACTACTGACTGGGATCTCATTCCGTCTCACTCTGGCCACCATCTATCTTTGCTGTTAATTTTCTATTATCCCCCTTCCAATAGTTCTGTGACTCTAACATGGCTCACTATCCATTGACACCCCCATTTCTTCACAATTCATTATTGTCACCACCCTTGCTACCCTATTCCTCCCACCTACATATTCTGTCTTCCTTTCTTAGTTTAGGTTCCTGGTTCAGCATTATAGACTTCATTGGCAAATGTCCTCAATCGCCATGCTTTTGTTTTTCCATCACACACGCTTTTAAAAACCCCAATACCTGTTCAAACTACCTATCCATTTATTTCTTGTTGGGACTGGAGACCTGAAGGTCACTGCACTGAAATCCCTTTGAATAGAAGCATACCTACTGCTTTCCTAGGCCAGCTGCTCCACGTATGATCAGAAAGCTCATTCCCTGTGCTCTTCTCAACCACTTTACTCCTACAATTATCTCCTCTCTTCTTTCTCGCTCTTCCCTGATTTCTCTCTATATTCATTTCCATCAGCCAATAAGCATGCATCAATAACACCCATGTCAAAGTCTCTTTTTTTTAAAGAGAGAGAGAGAGAGAGAGAGAGAGAGAGAGAGAGAGAGAGAATTTTATAATATTTATTTTTTAGTTTTCGGTGGACACAGCATCTTTATTTTATTTTTATGTGGTGCTGAGGATCGAACTCAGCGCCCCACGCATGCCAGGGGAGCACGCTACCG
This sequence comes from Ictidomys tridecemlineatus, assembly GCF_052094955.1. Lineage (NCBI taxonomy): Eukaryota > Metazoa > Chordata > Mammalia > Rodentia > Sciuridae > Ictidomys > Ictidomys tridecemlineatus. The sequence continues at coordinate 55,367,943 of NC_135486.1, forward strand.
CTTGAGCCACATCTCCAGCCCAGAGTCTCTTGATTTATCTTCTCCATCCAAATCCAGCTCCTTTGTGTTCCTCCCTTCATTAAAAAAAAAAAAAAAAAAAACTTTGAGATGATGGTTACTACTCATTCCACTTCACCACCTTTTAGCTTCTCCTAAAACAGGTCCAATCAAACCTTTGTTCCCTTCATTGCACCAAAATGGCTTTGATCCTATTACCAATGCCAAAGCCAAGTGCCAATCCTCCTCCCTTCTCCTATGAGAACCCTCAGCAGCACTAGGTGGGGTTACTGCCCCTTATTCTAGAAATCCTTCAGCCCTAGACTTCTATGACTCCCTATCTCTGAGTTACACTCTTCTGATTGCTTTTACTCTTCTCTCTAACCCTACAACTTCTATATTTTCCCAAGATGATCTCACTCAGTTCATAAATCTAAAAACATTTTTATGTTATTGAACATCACATTCATTTATCCATCCCTGACATTCCTTTGAGCACTAGATTCAGATACTTAACTGCCTACTCACCATCCTCATCCAAATGACTAACAGGCTCCTCACAATCAACAGTGTCAACACTGAACATTTGATTTTTTTTCCCTTCCTAACACAACTGAGCTTTCTTTCCCCCTGGTGTATGACATCACCATCCACCCAATTACTCAGACTAAAAACCTTGGAGTCATTATTGCTTCTTCTCCTTCCCTTGAACTCTCCAACCAATCCACAAGTAAGTCTGGTTGACATTTTCAAAACATATTCCCAAACTGAACATCCCACCATGTTAAGTCCCCAACCCCATCATCTCTCCTATGATCTGTTGCTTGTATTTGTTTCCCCCTCCTCCCCCATGCCTCCTATTGTCCATCTTACAGGGAGCAGATGGAGAAATTTTCCTAAAGCATAAATCAGATTAGGTCACTCCCCAGTCTAAAGCTCTCTGTTGTCTTTTAATTATACTTAAAATTCAAAATGGCCACATCATCTGGATCCTGCTTTCCCCCTCTAACCTCCCCCAGGACCATCTTCCTATCGCTCTCCATTCTCTATTCTCACTGTCCTTTCAGCCACATGCTCATCTTTAGACCACTGCATCTGTCTCACAGACAGTTCAGAGCACTCCTCCCTTGTGGCTGTGGGTGCCTCTTCTCTCTCCTTCAGGCCTCAGCTCACACAGTACCTCCTCAGAGACACCCTCCTCTCTTTCTCACTCAAGAGCACCACCCTGCCCCCACCCCACCCCACAGCTTCTCTCTCCTATTTCCTCTTCTAGGGTACTTAGAAGAACCTGAATCCATCACATCTGTCTGTCTGGTTTTTTTTTTTTTTAACATTAGTTTCTTAACTCTCTTTGTTAAAATGTAAGATTATACTATTTTATGGACTCAAAGCTAGGATTATGTTTCATCAGCCACAGAAAAATACTTAGGAACATGGTTTAATAAAATGAATGTACCTCTTTAATGGAATCATTATCATCAGCACTCATGGAGATGTGAAAAAAACACCAGCAGCACTTCTCAGGGTAAACTATTAAGAAACACATCTATATATGCGGAATGGATGTCTTTTGTGTTTCATTAATTTTTCAGAACAGGTGTCTGTAGAGTAGAGACAAGCTCTTTGAGAGGCTTTAGTAGGGTCACAAGTTTCACTGAGCATCAATCAGGTGAGAACACATAACGTACGGGATAAAGTGGGTATAAACTTGGCTTACTTTCCAAAGGGCAGTTTTTGTTTGGAGAGACACTAGATGTTATGGATTGTCCTCCCTGGTTTTTGGGTTGCTCCCGCCTGCCTGCCTGGGATGTGGGAGTAAGGACTGAGGAGGATGTGCTCTAACGTGAGGCTCCCTGAAGCACATGACAACCCGGACAACTTTGACCAGTGCCCTGGGTCACCTCATGTAAAGTGCTGGGCCACTAATCCCCAAGGACCACTCCAGGGGAGAGGCCATTCTAGGTGATGGCAGAAGCTATAAAGATGATGTCCTACCTTCAACAAGGCCTAAGAATATTCAGAGAATCAAACTGAAGAAAAGGCAGTAACGACAAAGGCATTCAAAGAATCCCATGCACTAGGAGTATACAGGGGAGGAAATCCTATCTAGGAGGGGAAGTGAGTCAGAGCTTGCTTACAACACTGGAGAAGGAGGACAATCAGATTTTAGAAGAGATTTAGCAATCTATACACTTGGCCTTTAAAAAATTCTCAGATTTTTTTTCATGCTCCATTATTAAATCCTACAAAAATTGTCTTAGGAAAGGTCTTCAGGGAACCCATCTGTGGGAGAGAAACAGGTCTGAGGGCCATACTCGGAAAAATCGGAGAATCTAGACAGTAAGAGGAGGGCCTCCGCGAGGCATTTCCGATGTATCCAGAGCCCAGAGCCCAGAGTTGGCAGCCATTCAAGAACAGTGCCTTATCCCATCTTGTTAGAATATAAAACCAACGCTGGATATGTTGCATGGAGGCAGGTGGTCTGTAGTTTACATGCTACTTAAAATTCTTGAAGCCACCTACAGTAAATGCTTGAAATAAAGTGTGGGAAATCACTTGAATAATCTTGCAAACATCCATGTAATGCTTAAGCAAAGGCCATCAAAAGATTGGTGAAAGGCTGCCAGGCACCAGCGTGTCTTTACCTGGAAGTGTGAAGAAGATTCCCAGGAAATCACCTTCCTGGGCTTGAGGAGAGCTCCATTCATTCTGATCCCTCTTATCAGAATCTTTCAGCAAACGGAACCTCAAGCTTACTGTCAGACAACTGCAAAAGAACACCTTTTCATTTTTCCCAAAGTAAAACTTATTAAAAGACCTCTCCAAATGATGGGGGGGAGGGTGGGTAAACCCCAAATATTCCCTTGCCTGTGTGTGTGTGGGTGTGTGGGGGGGGGCTCCTTGTGACTCATTCTGCTGTTTGGTACAAAATTCTCAAGGGAATCATCAGTGACCTTGGAGGAGGGAAAGATTCTTAGGCCACTGCTCATCTCCTTATGAGAGACAGGGCAAACTAACTATAAAAGCAAGCAAACAAACCGACCGTGCTCTGGCAAACAGTGGTCTGACAAGCCATCGTTGATTAGAAGCAGCAACATGCCCCCTGCCTCACCTCACAGCTGTCTAGCAGTTCCATCTGGTTAGAACTTCAGTCGATCCTCATATAATTCCAAGGACTGGGTACAGGCTCTTGATATGCACTATCACCTTGAAAGATTATTTAAAGCGTGACTTAGCAGTACTTATGTGGTACTTGTTGAACAACAACTGGCCCATACTCAGCTTTGTGGAATATCTAGGGGCCCAGAGAAAGAAAGAAATCCCTGCTCTCAAGGAGCCTGTGGTCAATGGGAAACAGATTCATAGCTCAACAGTAACAATCCTGTAGGCCATGTGGCAGCAAGCTATGTAGAACATGTGGGGATGGGGCAGGAAAGGAGAGCATCTAATTGAGCCTCTCCAAGGAAATGCTATGGGGAAGTGTGGGTGTGCGCACCTAGAGGAAGTGACGGGAGGCAGACACCCAGCAATGGAGATTCTTCTAGGCTATGCTAAGAATGCTGTCATTTACTCTCTAGGCCACAGGGTACCTGGCATGATTAGGCTTATATTACAGAAAACTTATTCTGGCCATATAGAGGACAGAATGGAGAAGAGCAAGCCCAGAGGTTTAGGTTGGGGGTAAAGGTGTGGGATTAAAAGATACTTCATTAATAGATCGAGCAGAATCATGATCCACTCTATGTAAAGAGACTGAAGAAAAAGGAGTGGGGTGTGCTACCCCGGATTTCTGAGTTACATATGCCCTCCTTTGCTTTTAAATGCAACATGGCAGGGGTATGTTTCAAACGCAACAAAACTTTCTAAGTTTCCAGAAGAAACATTTTGAAGATTTTAAGGTAAATTCTGATTGTCTTATTAATTGAACTAGTTTTCTCCAGGTTTCACTTTGACTTTGAACTAAAGCTTTGAGTCAGAGTTTTTAAGCACCCAAGAGGAATCTGGATTGCAGAGCTGAGTTATGATGGCTTGATGTTCTCAGGGTATATTACAATTCCCACTTAAATGGGGTGTGACCTTGAATACACAAAGGATGAGGATCCCAAGAATAGAGATTCTGCTTCCATGCAAGCAAGATATATAAATATGAATGTCAAGCCACTCCAACGCATGAAAGGCTTTTAAAATGCCTGAGAGTTCCAAAGTGCACTGGGCCTCACATAAGCACAATGAAATGATAATGAAGACAACCAGTAGCAGAGACCACCCACCAGCGGTTTTATTGCTGTAACTAGGAATGAAGGGTCTCCCTGGAACTATTGACACTGGATGGCATTGTCATTTTTAGCACATGCTAAAGCTGTGATTGTGAAAGGAATTGTCTCTGTTAAATCGGAGCCAGACTATTTATGGACATCCCTGCTCCCACCACATTCTTGTGCCATGGCCATAGGTAAGAAAAAATGGAAAATGGCTGCTTGGTTTCCACACATTGCCTCATAAATTCCCTGTCCATGCTTAATTAACCGAGGAAGAAATATGCTTCAGAGGCCTCTTTTTGAAGGGCCTCAAGCTTAAGTTCAGCACAAGCCTCTCTACCTTCTTTCTTATTTATTCCCCCTTCTTCTGGCAAACCTTGGGTCACAATCCCCACTCAGGCCACCCACAAAGCTGTAGGTCAAAGACCTGCACTTAACCCCAGAGTGAGTTGCTTTCTCAACTCTTAAGGAAAGTCAAAATCCCTTGCTTTCCTATGTGGAATGCAAATATCAGACAATAATAACTTCATTGTCCTCGAGTTGGAAATGCATACACACGTGCACATAAGGGCACACACATGCACACATGCACAACCTACTTCCACAACCTATGCTCCAGCACGTGAGCATCAAGACTGGTTTGTGCCCATCTTTCCATAACTGTACAGTTAAGAACACTCAGTGATTGAAGAGCTTGGTGAGGCTTTCATGGGTATTAGGTCCTTCTACTAGCTTTTCAACTCTACAGCCCAAGTAGATGTGCTGCAGAGAAACTGAGTGGTGAGAGGAAAGCAGTCTGTTTTGGCCTCTCTCAAAAGTCAGCACAGTGTCAGGGGCAAGCCAAGAAAAAGAACTTTGGGGTCAAGTTTACACATTTGTTTATACTACATGTTGTTGGATAATGGTACTCACCCAGTGTTAGACAGAAGCGATAAGTTCTACAGCACAGTAGGGTGACTCTAGGTTACAATAACCTACTATATATTTTATGAATCACTAGGGAGAGGAGCTCAAAGATTCTGAACAGTCATGTTAAAGAGCTGAAAATGTTGATTACCTTGATTTGATCAGTACATATTGTATATAAGTATTGAAATATCCTACTCTACTGTACATAAGCACTATTATGGATTAATTAAACAATATTTTTAAAGTTTGAGTCTAGGGGTAGAACATGTGCTTAGCATGTGCAGGGCCCTGTGTGCAATCCCTAGCACCACAGAAACAAAGTTTGAAGAGAGCAATCAATGTTAATTACCCTGACTTGATTGTTATACTATACATATATTGAATTATGACACTATTCTGCACAAATTTGTACAATTAAAATAAATAAATAGAAAAAAATATGGTTTCTCTCATCCCAAGTGAGTTCTGCTAGACATCTTTTTTGGGAGGGCGGTGGGTTTTTTGTTTTGGTTTGGTTTGGTTTTGCCTGATGCCTTTTAGGCAGCTTCTAGAATGAAGAATTCATTTGTTCAAGAAATGTAATGTGCTAGGTATGGAGTGAGCAAGGGCAGACACAGGGAGTACTTCTTCACGGTTCTGGAGGAGGATCCTCACACAGCAACATAGCAGGCATTATGTCAGGGCTGACACAGCCGCAGGAAGTCCTCAGGACCAAGAAAACTCACAAAGACAGAGCCCACCCGACAGGAACTGAGGCCAGTCATGTGTTGGTGTAAAACCAACTAACAAGAGTCTACCTTAGAAGGTTGATTATTTTATGAGGACTTGGGGGACACCTACATGAGGGGGTCAGGCAGCAGGGAAAGGCACAGGATTGCATCTGATGAACACCCCACAGTATCTAGGACACTGTGGTTTTTAAGCTGTAATATTTAGACAATGACCCAACCACGGTAAAGCACCTCAGCTGGAAGAGTCAGACAAATCTAGCTTGGATTTCACCTTTGCCCTTCATGAGCTGGGTCAGATATGCCAATCTTGTCAAGCTTCAGTTGCCTCATCAGCGAAACCGGGTATGAAAAGAATATAACTTCCCCATGGAATTATTGTGGTGTGATGTAAAATAGTGCCTGGAACACCCCAGCATTCAAAGGTGTGATCTATTAGCATATAACTATATGACACAGGGTAGAGCCAACCCCACAATTGGACAAAGGTAAGAAACAGGTGCCTTCTTACCCTGAGTTTTGACTGGAGTTGTGACATCCAAAAACATGCAGATTTAGAATAAGACGTTTATTCTGGATATCTCTGGCCTTGTTCATCTTTAAGCCCTTTCTATCTGGCTTTCAGCTAATGCCACAGCCTAAGGATTCATAGCATCACGCCAGGCCATTGGTACCACCAGGGACAGAGATGTGTACCATTCTTTCTCAGCTTCCTAGACTGACAGGTAAAGCCTATACCTAGCCCACCACCATATATCACCACACTCAGCAACCATGTACCTTATGCATAGCAAACATTTTGCTGCATATAATACAGCCTTGTATTCAAAGACCTGAGAAATTATAGGAAAATCTGCTAGGAAATTTCTCCATTTTCTTCCTAAGGGAAATCTGTCCTCGACCAGAGCCCAGGAAATAGTGCCCCAGAAGACAATTCTGACTTTGAATGCACCTCAGATGTGTCTACATCTCTTGGTCAAGGGGTAAGTAAGAGAATCTGGCAGGGCTTCCCATTTGCTAGGGGTGCAGATTTGAAGAAGGGAGGGGGACCAGGAGAGATGGAAGGAGAGGGAGAGGAGAGACAAAGAAGGTAGGTAGTGGACAACATTACCTATAAATTTCTTGCCAATAGAAACTGATGTGGCTTTAGAGAAGAAAATCCCTAAACTGAGAAAAGTAATTCAAACAGATTGGAGACATGATGGGGCTTGAAGACAATCTGATGACTCTAACTGGAAAAGGGATCACTTCGATTGGTAAATGTGATTATCTTTGACACCTGTAATTTAAAAGATGAATATAGTTTTATTTCTGATGCACTATTAGATCTATCACAGAATGCAAAATTGAGGGTACAGCACGGCAAATTGTAATTCATGCAAAAATATTAGAGATTTGTATGAAAACAAAGGTTCCCTCCTATCTGCTGATATGTAAAACACTCTGGGTCTCTGTCTAGTGTCTGGATATTACTTGTTACCATATTAGGTCCATCTAGAAGGCATGAGATTGTGAGGTTATGATAATTCTTGATATAAATTCTCTGATATTCTCTATTTTTAACTAGATTTTGAAATTTAAGGCAATACATACTTGAGTTAATAGGTACTTGTATATACTCAATGATTCTGAATACTTTAAGTTAAAAGTTTCTCAGGAAATCCTCAGTGTCCTAATCAGATATTCTTATTCTCAGTTACATATAAACTGTTTATTTATCCTCAAAAATCAGCCAGATATGGCAACATTATTCACAATAGCCAAAAGATGGCTGTCTTGTTCATCCACAGTTGAATGGGTTAACAAAATGTGGTACATAACCATAAAAAGGAAGAAAATTCTGTCATATGCTATAACATGGATGCACTTTGAAAACATTATGCTAAGAGAAATAAGCCAAGCACAGAAGGACAAATATTGTATAACTACTTATATGAGACATCTAGAATAGGCAAATTCAAAGAGAAAGAACAGAGATTATCAAGGTCTGTGAGCAGGAGGTAATTGTTTAATGATTACAGAATTTCTATTTAGGGCTGGAGATGTAAACTCGGTGGAAGTGTACTCACCTAGCATGAGAGAGGCACTGGATTCCACCCCAGCACCATAATACCAAAAAGTAAAACACAAAAACACAATTTCTGTTTATAATAATTTAAAAGTTCTGGATTTTGAAAGTATGGCTGTACAACATTATGGATGTACTTAATGCCATTCAATTTTTCACTTAAATATGACTAAAACATTACGTATAGCTTACTACAGTGTTTAAAATGCAAGTAAGAAAGCAACCAGAGCACAAGTGTGTTTTGTGTCTCTGAATTCTAACAATAGACCATCAAATTCCTGCTTGCAAAATGATATCTAGGCCTCCTGAGAGTGACCTTGGCACCAGCATAGAAAGCTCCAGAAACTTTCAGAATGTTTCATGGTATAATATACACAGTATAGCTTAGAGGCCTAGGGAGGAAGAGGGAGGGTAAAATAAAGGCAGCATTAAGGACTAAAAACTCAGTTTTAAAAGAGAAAAAGAACAGAAATGAGAATGACAGAAATAAAAAATGAATAAAGAAACTCATGGAATAATATTAGAAAGTTTATATGTAGCATTAAATGCCTCTTGCCCAGACAGTTTTTTTTACCCAGTCCTTTACAGAGAAGTTGAAAACCTTTTTTTTTTTCCTTTCAAATATCTAGAGCTGGCATTATTTAAAAACAAAACAAAAAAAATTTTGTTTTGTTTTTTAAATACCACTAAGCAACTTGTGTATTAGTATATCCTAAACTTTCACTCTTGGTGATCTCATTGGGTACATAAAGAAGCTGACTCAATTTTCTCTGAAAGTTCACTCTGGATGACCCTCCTAAACTTGGGAGTCACTGCCCTGGAGCTGCTTAAGGTCATCAGCTTCGTCAAACAAGATTAAAATAATATAGAGAAAAATATTCTTCAATCTGAAAAGTACGTCCCAAACTATAGTTGTTGTCAGCACCCTGAGAGATGGCATCAAGGAAGAACACAGATTGAAGGAGTGAGAGAAGTTGTCCCACTGGCTTTAGAATTCATAGTGAGCCCCGCAACAACATCAATCAGTTCAGCGTGGAGAATGCGGTGCTGAGGATCAATCTACATAATATGGCAATGATCAAGATGCAGGGTGGGTACCCACTTCTAACTAATAAAGTTCTAAGTTCTGAGTGATGGAGCAGGTGTGTGCCTTATTCCTACAAAATTCCACCACTCACTATAAAACAGAAGGAGCAGTAAGCATGGATCTACCTAGCATGACCTTCCTGGAGATTGGCTTGGGGGAAAGATCCAAGAATGAAGAAGAATGAAATTAAGCAGTTACCCAACTGGAGCACTCTGGGAGATGTTAGCAGGCTCTTTACTTAGATTGACAACTGCAGAGCTGGAGTCTTATCAGTGGGCAGCAACAGTAAAACATGATGGTGCAGATTTGGAAAGCATTGTAAGGGAGTCAGGCAGAAGAAGCACACAGCAAAATTCGTTACAGATACGATGGATCAATGGGAATTTAGAACTGTCCCATACTCTGACTGAGCTAAGAAAATGCTTTTGTGACCAGAAGCCCCCAGTCCAAACGATTCACATGTAAAAATACCTTTTGGCTGGCGGCTGCAGCTGCTGTGACGAGCTTTGTGCAACTCTGCCTGCTGGCCGGCTCTGCACAATGGGGAGTCATTCCACCCCTCCCAGCTAAGGCCCGACTCAGGCGGTCCGATTGTTGCCACTGCCGCTGCCGCTGCTGCTGCTGTTTCTCAGCTGTCCGCAGCAAGGCCTTGTGTTTGAAGTTGGGCACAGTGTGCCTTTGAGGTGGCTCTTTGGCCCATTCAATGCAGCTGTCCCACTTGTGCTGGCACAGAGCAGCTGCCAGGGCCCCCTGCACACATCCTGCCCACAAAGCCCGGCCCAGGCCATGTGCCCTTCAGTTCTAACAGGTTGCTTCTGCCACTCCCTCCTGTCTACAGTAAACTGCATAGTATGTCCCACATGGGCGGCTGTTTAACATCACCTGGGCCAAAGTCATGAGTCCAACGTGCACGTGGGCTGGTTAGTTGCACATACTTGTTCTGTGACTCCAGAAGGCTTGGCTAACCAGAAACCTCATAAATGTGAGGTTTCTTATAAATGTGATCAACTGTAGGGGAGAATGGACAGGAAGCAGGGTTGAACCCATAGAAAGGAATCACTTTTGTTAAAAAAAAAAAAAAATTCAGAATTTATTCCCTGTGATCATGGGTTGGTAGAAACGCCAATATTTCTTAAAAAGCACAGTGGTCTCACCACCTCCTTACTGATTTCCAGTGGCCTAGTGAGGATTGACTCTGGTCTTTCTTCTTCTTAGTGATAGGGATAGAAACCAGGACATCACTTATGCTAAGCAAGTACTCTACCCCTGAGCTATATACTCTGCCCCCAGCTCCGGTTTTTAAATAAATCTTGCCTCAATTAAAGGTTCTGACTCTTGACTTACACAACAAAATGTATTAATAGTGTAGAATCTTATATGATTTGTATAAATATCATAAGCTCTGGGGGGTATATCATTGAAGAGGGCTAGAAAATAAACTAGTTTTTGTTGTTGTTGTTGTTTTCTGTTTGCTTGGGCTTTTTAAAATTTTCTCCATCTAGCCAACAAGGCTGAAATTACAAAGTAGATAAAAATAATTTCAGTATGGTCTTTATGTTTTATAGACTTTAGGACTTGCACTGTTCCTACAGGACAGTCTCAAGGACCAAGAATTGTATTGACAGTATATTGAATTGAAAATATTTCCCATAAGTTCTGAGACAATTTTTTAAAAAACAAGCTAACTTCTAGGCCACTTGTGTCTTATAGCTTACTTGAATACAGTAAGAAAAATGATATTGACTTGATATTCAATCCTTCTCTGTATAAATGCAGAATGAAATAGAAGGTCAAACGTTAATGAAAGAGGTTAAACAGCTGATGGAAAAGCCATGTTAATCAAAAATTATCATTTTGGTGAGACTTGACTTTTGACCTCCCCCCACAGGTACTCACAGCATAAAGGAAAAGATTGATAAATCACTGATAATTGCAATTCTCAGTATGCAATTTTATGGTTCTTGCAGGGAATCCAAGGCCTTAAAAATAAACACTTGATTTACCAAAATTAGAAATTTACAAAATCAAAAACCTAATTTTTCCTTAAGATTTTAGTTTCAACTTACAAATCTTGTTATTCTATTTATATAACCTCATAATTTTTTAACAACCTTTTTCTTCTTAATTAAATTTCTTTAAATATTTTAAACTGCATTTATAAAAATAATATACTCAATTTATGCTTCAATTGACTGAGAAATAAACAAAACTTTCCCAATACCTATATTACTCTCTTAAATCTAATTTAAAAAGGGAGTAGGGATGGAAAAAGGGGAGGAACTACAACAGAAATTGACCAAATTATGCTGTGTGTATGTATGAATATAACACAATGAATTCCACTTTATGGAAATCTATAATGTACCAACTTAAAAAATAAATAAATAGAAGGAAGACCAATAGAGTAGAGGAAGGAGGACAGAGAAAGGGAGGAGGGAGGAAAGTAGAAGTACTGGGTATTGAAATGGAACTAATTATATTACTTGCCTGTATGAATATGTCAGAATGAACTCCACCATTATGTATATTGCATTAATATAAACATTAAAAAAGAAACTTCTATATATGATAAATTTTAAGCTCTTTAAAGTCTTGCTTATAACCTTAGTAATATTCGCTTTCAACTTACAAGTCAAATTAATGAACTCAACTTCACATTATTTTAATTAAATTGTGAAATTGGAATGATATTGTGTTACATATTGCAATGTGCCCATTCCTCCTGAATATTCTAAATATTCAATATAGAAGGTGTATACACGTTCTTCCCAAATTTAACTTACAATTTAGTATATTGGCTTGATTTGTATTAATATTTAAATATTTAATGCTCTATCTCCCAGGTCTAAGAGTTCAAGAAAATTTTAAAACTTTCCCACTAATGAAACAATTTTATCATCCCAACTCAAGCAAGTATATTGAGGTTTTCTTAAGGACCTAGAGATACCCCTAGGACCTAGTTCTTGCTGTCACCTTATATAATGAGATACAATGAGATCTATTTATTTTCAGTATAACAGGTACACTAGAATTAAAAAAAAATTAGTTGCCAATGAAACTTTATTTTATTTTGTTTATTTATATGTGGTGCTGAGAATTGAAAACAGGCCAGGTAAGCACTGTACCACTGAGCCACAACCTCAGCCCATGAATTTGATAAAGGACTTGGTCTCTTGTCCATGTCCAAGGCTTAAATCCTGTTACTTCTTAATTTTCTACTTTCTGAAATCTGCAATCTCCACCAGGATGTAACTAATTTCCTCCACTGCCTCAATTGAATTTGTATTTCTCTGACTCTCGAGATATGTGAATAATATAATTTGATTGGATTCTAAATATTTCTCAAGTCTTTTCTGACTTGATTCTGTGCATACAACCAGAGCAATGCTAACGGTGCCAACTGCCACATTAAAGACAAATGTGGAGAGGCTGTGGATGAGAGGACCTACCTCAGTCTGATGAATAGGAACTAGCACAGGAAGAATAGAAACTTCTTGATTAAATCCTGACAGCACTGGGGACAATTTATTTGTGGCTGCAAAATTCTGCTAAGAGAAGATTCGAGTAGTGAAAAGTTACATACAAATGAAGGGGTTCAATAATGATAGATTGAAAGGTATAGAAGAAAAAAGCCAATGTCTTAAGCAAGATACCGAAACAATTGAATTTTGTCTGAGTTTTTTAACCAGTATCTGTAGGTAGATAATCCACATTGTTTCCTGAAGTAAGAAAAGCAATTTCTGAGTGACAGCTGTATTAGGGCTGGGTAGGAGGACAAAGCTGTCATCTTGTTATGAACATTCAAGAACCAGACGTGTGTTCACACTCCTCTTGAAGGTCATCTCCTTTTGCTTAAAAGTCAGTTCTTTAGGAGGAGCTTGCCTATTCTCTCACTCTGACAACTCTGTAGATTTATTCCTTGCATCATGCACCTAAAGATGTAATTCAGTAATTATTTGTGTAATTACTTGGCAATATCTGTCTCTCTAATTCTATGAGAGCTAAGATCATGTCTGTCTTCTTCACTGATACATCCCCAGTATCTAGCATGGTCCAGCATCTTAAGATGTTCAATAACTAGTTCTTGAATGAATGAGAAGATGAAGACATGAAATACTATAGGAAAATTGGTTGCATTTACTAATTAATTAAAGTAATAGTACATGTCCCTGCTATTAGAGACAAATCCAGTATCATCTTTATATACTGGATTTATTTCAAGCATGTGTATATTGCTATGTGAGCATGGTTAACTCCTCAAGGATTTAGTTTTCTCATTTGTAAAATGGGAGTAATTATGGTTTTGTTTGTGTCTGTGCGTGTGTGTTTATGTGTATGTTTGGTTTTATTTCAATAGGATGGAATTGTCATGAAATAATTTTAAGCATTAGATGTCTCAAAACCAGCTCCTCAGTATTCTTGATCTTACTTTGCCTTATATGTAAAGAAACTTCTAGAACATAGGCAAAAAACACCAATCTACAAATAGAAAAAAGTATATCAGAGAATTGCAACCTTTAGACTAAGATCCTAGATGACTCTTAGAACATTATATGCAGCTCTCAAAAGAAAACAAAGAAAAAGAATTCCCTTCATAAATTATGTTTACCAAATAATTAAAAGTAATACTAAGATTGAAACATTTAAAATGGTAGTGTAATGTAGCATTTTTGAGTAATTTAACTCTAATGTTTCATTTAAACCTTTATCACATATATTCAGCATAATAGGTACATTAGGTATTATATTTAAAAATACAAATTATAGAAAAAGCAATTTATCTATAATCATAATTACATTAAAATAATTTTTTCAATGGAGAATTCTGACTTTAAGCCTTATATGAAAGCTGGCTTCTCAAGTTTATGATACTTGATTTATTAGTAATGTTTTAAAAATACAAATTGTGACATGTTTATATCACTCAGAACTACTAAATCCTGTCTTAGAGTGAATGTCGTCTCTCAGATTTACTCTTTTTATAACTACAAAAACTTACTATAAGGCATTCTGTTTTTATCACAATCATTTTGAATGCTTATTTATTGTCATGTTAATATAGCACATTAGTTTTTTTTTGTGCTTCTGACAATTTTATGGCCCACGAGACAAAAATGCATTGAGCATCTGCTCTACCAATAATCCCTGGCCTTCTAAAAGTAACCAATCCCATCAGAGTTTATTAAATTGGTACTATTACTTCACATGAGGCAATAATAAGGGCTTTTTAAAAAATTAAGTAGATCTAAGTCAATGACTTAATTCTTAAAAACATATCCAGGCATTAATACAAAGATTAAGTTCGAATTAGTATCTGAAATCAATGGTTGCATGAGGTTTTGAGGCTCCCGGTGTTTTAGAGCTTCCTTTGCATAACAGGAAGTAGGATAGTCACCAAATGGAGCCAGGATGCATGAGGGGTACCTGGACCCCTTTTTATCCTATATATATATATATTTATTGGTGCTTGAAACTGTCCAAGTGGAAGCCATTTTTGAAAGATGAAGAGAGCCTGACCACTGGGAAGTACCTACCCAATGCGAAAGTTTCCAAAAGTTCTGCATGTACGTAGAAGAAATACTGACTTAATCCCAGATGTGAACTAAAACCCAAGGCCATCCCACTTGCCTTGTGGAAAAGCAAACAAAACTCAGAATTTGTGATGTTCCCTGGCTCTCGCATTCTCAGTTAAAGGAGAAAGAAGCCCTATTTGCCATTTTCTCAGAAGTGTGGGCTTTCCAAAGATATGGCACTCAGTTCATTTTCACATATATATATCTTGGTTTAGTCATACTGAAGAGGAGTTGGGTTTTGAAATGTCAAAGCACTGGCCTCAAGCAAGTGGGCACAGTTCCCATTTGTACAGCAAAGAATTTCAGAAGCAGGCCTATTTATGAGATGAGTGTGATAAGCTAGAATCCCTACCTGCTGGCTCTCCCAAGGAAATCAAAGGTTCCGTAGATACTTTGAAAGGTAAGCAAAGCACAGAACACCCACAAGGTCTATTATGTCTATAAGGGATGAGTGAGTGACACTGATCTTAAAGTTGGTTAGCTTTTGGAGTCTGTCTCTTTCTCATGAGAGCGCCCCCCTGTGAGCCCTGGAGGTAAACGCATACTGGAAGCGCTCTCCACACTGTGGCCTCAGCATGAGAAGCCAGAAGCATATAAAGTATATTCACACTCAATCAAAAGAGACAGCTAGCCATCCATTTGCCACAGCATGTGCAGTAAATTGACAGTCTAAGCCATAATCTAAAAATACCACGACTGTGGATGTTAATCCCTGCTGTGCTGTGTATGACCCTAGGGGAGTCCCTTAACATTCATTCTCCTTTGGTGTCCACATCTGTAAAAGGGGAGGCCTGGTCACACAGCTGGTAAATATTAATGGCTTGTTGCTGTTCAGCTGATGGATGGGAGCCCCTCAGAGCTCTGTCACCTTCTCCTTAGAGAATGGGGAAGGTTTCCAAGACACAAAACCATCAAGTGTTTTTGTTATATCCTCCACATCCCATTTCTAGCTAAAACCTCATCCTACACCTCCATTCTTGGGCAGCTCTGACGGACAGTGTCCTTGCTACAGTTGTCACTGCATGCCAGGGATGAGCTGAAATCACAAGTGGGGAAGAAAATGAGAAGCTTGGCAACAGAAGAGAGACAGCAAATAAAGCCGTGCCCAGGCTACAGGGGCTCAATGTCCTAGGGACACTTTGGAACTTAGGAGTCAAATAGACCTGAGCTCAAATACCCTATGTAGCCAGGTGGCCATGACATGACTGCTCTAGATGACTACAGGACCAACATCAGAGCATTGCTGTGACAGGGAAGCCCAGAAATTCATATAGAGCCCTGGGCACAGTGTTGACATCAGAGAGAGCTATTATGATTAGTACCGTATTCACCCCGATGCTACTATTAAAATGTAGGGGGGATTTATTTCTTATTTACCATCCTATCTTTTTCTGTGTATGTCTCTTGGCCTGAAACAATATCTATCTGGGAAAGGGAGACCTGGATTTATCATATATTCTTTATGGTACCTTGGGAAGTCATCCTGTGTTTCAGAGTAGCCCCACTCATAATAAGGCCTTGACTCCCACTCTACCAGTGGAGCTGATTTCCTCTGTAGCAGAAGCACCGAGTGTAGCCAAAGTGGCCTCCAGGAGCAGCTGGGTATGAGTTTAGAGGTATGATGGAGGGAGGGACATGCCTGGTGGGGCCTACGGGGAGGTAGCCCATTACATGGCCTGTAGGCACTTGTCATTTCCCTGGCTAAGTTATCATCAACTCCTCAAAAGCAGGGATCCTACTTCCCAGGCATTTCAAAGAGGCAATGTATATAGTTCTCACAAAATGGTACCTACTCAATTCAAATTCTGCTGCTAATTACAATGTTTATGCTGCTGCTGCTGCTGCTGCTGCTGATATATTCTTAGTGTTTGGCTTTTGGGAGACACTCAGTAAATATTTGCTGAACTTGAAGTCATCTGCAGTGACCACTAAGAAAGTCTATCCCCATACTGTTAAAGTAATTTGACATTCTTGAACCTAGGAAGTAAAGAATGACGGAAAAAGTCGTCTGCTTCATCTGAGACTCCAGGAAACACTGTGGCTAAACCTAGAGTGATGGCTTCCCATTGTTCAAGGCTGAAGGGCAAACACACAGGGAAGTTCTCACAACTTCCCCATCACCCTGTGTCTGAAACGTCCAGAAGCTCTCTCAGCAAAGTGGAAACTTAGAAGTTGTTTTAGTTTCCAATGAGCGTTGTTCTTCTTCACCCATTTATATTACACTGAACCACTTCAATCTTCCACTTCTTTGTAGGTCAAAGAAGGCCAAATATTGACATCATAATAACAGAGGGGACTTTCACAAAATGTATTGCTCTGAAATAAAAATAGAAAATGATAATCCACAAAGTTGTGATCAAAATGAACTAATCCCCCCCCTTTTTAATCCCTAGTTTATGGGGTTTTTTTCTCCTCCAGATTTATTCTGGGTATTACATTATCATTGAACAAAAGTTTCGTTTTTTATTTTTAACTTAACAAAGACCAAGATGGAGTTCATTAAGTGTCAGACACTTTTCTAGGCCTTTATAACACATTCATTCATTTTGTCCTCTTAACAATTCTAATAAGATAGGTACAATTATTATCCATGTTTTATAAACAAGGGAAGTGAGGGCTGAAGAAGCCTGCCTAAACCCACACAGCTATGTCAAAGATGAGCTCTAGAATAATAGTTAAAAATGGAATAGCTTTTCTCCACAGACTTTCTTAACCTGACTTTCCCTCTGTTCTTGGCTATTATTGTAGATTTTCCCTTCCATCTTGTGATAATGGCTGGGGCATTGTTATACCTATGTTTTTATTACAAGCTGCTGAAACTACTCACCCTCTTTAAGATGCTCATGATATATAAATAATTAAAAAGCAATCTCAACTCCTCATATGGATGAGCCTAAGAGACATGGTTCAGGTCAGGTCTTTGTATTTATTCATTCACTCTCTTCTTTGCAAAGTTTGGTTCTGAGGATCTGTATAGCACCAATGTTTCACTCTGCCTTGACTTTGCTGACTGGACACATTTACATTCAGTGGTTTCTGTTTTTCAATAGTGCTATGGAGTATTTAAATGAATTCTTTTAGACATGCTTTATTTTTCTTTAACATAGACAGAAATCATTGTAGAGAAGACTGCATTTTTATCCTAAGGTGAGTTATAGACTCCTAATAAATAGTAGCAATAGCGTGAAACAAAAATTTCCAAATTTATGTACAGGTAGAAAATCTGAAATCATAAATTAAGAGACAAGACCCAACCAAAGATAGGCATCAAAACTCTTTACTTGCCTTCAAGAAAAACTTTACCCTGTATCAGAAAAAAAAAAGAGTATATCTAATCAAGTCAAAAAGCTTTCTAGAGAACTAGTCCCTACATTTAACAAAACACCAATTTCTGAACAGCTTAATTGAATTAACGAGAAAATTATTCACTTGGCAGGGTGTTATGTGTGTGTGTGTGGTGGGGGGTGGTAGTTGTTGATCACAGAGCAGACAGATTCAGGCACAATTGGCCACTGCTGTCAATTTAATTAGTAGTATAGATCCTGTCTCAAATAGTTCTTCATTCCAGTATTTGGTGTTAAAAGAAGTATCAATCATCTTAGGTCTCTTTGGTTGCAAGCATAAGTAACTTCTCTGCTTTCCAAAGATACCATGCCTTTCCTCCTCCCATCCACTTATTCCCTCACTCAGCACCTGTTATATGAAGGAACTGGGGATCCATGATGTACAGAATCTCAAAAGGTATTTGAGACCGCTTAGACGGACCTGAAGGAGACCTCCTTTCTACACCTCCAAAGAGAGTTCCTTTATGGATAATTTCAGGTTTTATTTTGAAAATGTGTGACTAACAACTGATTAAAATGTTAATGTCAGAATCCTGGGATTTAAAAAGCAATCATTTCAACCTCTGGTTTATGGCATTTAAAATTATGCTTTCTAAAATGCTGTGACTTGTTTTTTTCTGGATTGCCTTTTCATGAAGTAGATAGTAGAATTTGGAACTTCTCACTGGGGCCTAACCACAATGCAGGCTGGCCCCAGGGGACACTGAGCTTTTGGGAATCATGTTGGCTGATTGTAAAAAGGTTCTGGACCCACTAATTTAGTCCCCCAATTCCCAACTCTTACCTGACTTTTCTTCACTATAGCATCTTAATTCTGGGTCTTAGAGATTGAGGTGACATCAGGAAACCTCTTATAAATAAGGAATCTATAGACAGAGCTGGGGATGAAGCTCAGTGGTCAAGCACTTGCCCAGCATGAGCAAGGCTTTGGGTTCAATTCCCAGCAACCCTTCAAGTGTGGGGGGTGGGGAGGGGTCTGTAGGACAATACAGGGGTTCTTGGGGTAGGGGTGGGGAGAAGGAAATTGGAAAGGGGAGGATCCAGATGATCCAGAAGGGGCACCTAAGCCGGTCTGTTCAGTACCCACCACTGATCCTTCAGTATGGGATCCTTCCGTCCAGAGATGATTAGAGAGGAGTACAGAAGGTTTTCTCCCTTCTTTTTTTTTTTTCCCCACTAGGGCAGGGATTCCCTTCCTGATTCTGGTGAGGCTCTGAGGATTGCTAGCACCCCTTGAATGAAGACTCTCTGAAGACCTGCTACTTATGTAATAATCCTCACACCGATGAGCATCAACTCCAGGAATGCGCTGTCTTCTTGGGTAAAGAGCTGAGCTAGTTTGTCACCAGGGCCAGCATATGGACTGCTAGCAGATTGTCTCACAGTGGAACCAGACTGATGAGTGGGACTCAAAGACACGGGCTCTGTTCTTTGTGATAGTAAATACATAGTTATTAGCTATAGAGTTAGAGCTCACCAGTCTCTCAGCAGACCCAACCATAACATTTTCATCCTTAGATGCTCTCTCAAGGACACTACCATATTTTCTTATGTACCTAAAACATAATTCCATGAATGCCCTCTAGGAAGGAGCCCAATCAGAGTTTGCTTTATAATTCTAGTCTTTAGCCTCTATATTCTCAAATTAAATGGTTTTCAGATAAAATGTGCTTCTTTATTTGTACATAGTAATTGATGAGCGTGACCTATAGGACAATCTATGTGTTTAAAACACACTAGAAATGTCATAATTAATGTCATAATGCCATATGGGAGACCTACTATATTTGAGACTATGTAGCCTTATCTGTATACATACAATTCTTATAAATGTTTAAAGTTTGAGTATTTCTGCATGAAAGTGATTTTTATAGTAATACCAGTTCCTTTTTCAGAGTACTAGAGTTTGGATCTGGAATGTCCCTCAAAGACTTATGTGTTACAGGCTTGGTCCTCAAGTTGGTGCTATTGGAAGGTAATAGAACCTTTAAGAGATGGGGTTTAAGTGGGAGATAAGTAATTGGGAGTATGGCCTCAATGGGGAGTGTGGAGCCTCTTTCTCTCTCTTTGCTTCCTGGCCACCATGAAGGGAACAGTTTTGCTCTATCCATGCTACCTACCATAATGTGATATATTGCTACAGGCCCCAAAGCAGTGGGCCAACCAATCATGGACTGGAAACTCTGAAACTGTGAATCAAAATAAAACCTTTATCTTTTTAAGGTTATTGTCTCTGGTATGTTACAGTAACAAAAAGCTGACTAACAAACAGAGGGTGCTTTGGTTCTCTATTGCTGCATAACAAACCCACATATTTATGATATAAAACACCAACATTTATCATTATTCTTATTGTTTGTCATGGATTTGGAATATTGATGGATCTTAAGTAGCCTGCTCTCACTCAGGGTCTATAGTCAGAGTAGAATAGCTAAAGCTGGAGTTATCTTAAAGGCTTCCCCACTAACATGCCTGGCAGTTGATGCTGATTCTAGCTGGTGTATTATTCATCTTTTATTCTAATGTTTTGACAACTGGGCCTTCCTGATACTAGAGTGACTGCCTCTCCGACTAGCTAATTCCTCCACATAGTAAATTACTTCCATGCCCAAACCGACCAATCTAGGATCCTTACTCCAACCACCTCCTTTATTATGTTCTCCCAGTGCTCTAAAGACTAGACCACTGCCTATGTGCTTTAATCAGCACAGGGTTAGGAACCAGACAACTAGAACATTCCATATATCCTAGAGCCCACTGAAATTAAACAAGCCACTCTTAGACCTGCTTTCTCTGCCTCCCCTTTTCCTTCTAGAGGAAACCATCATCAAATTCTTCTCTCTCTGCTTCCTGACCAACTCTGATGCTTCGGTCCTGTGGCCTCTGTGGCATAGAGTGCCTTCTGTTTTCCGAGATCTTTAAATAGAAAAACATCTTCCTTTGCAAATCTTTTCTGTGTCTGTGTGTCTTATTGTACCTCATTAAAGCACATCCCAAGTTCTTTTAAAAGCATCTGGGACCTTAGCTGTTGGCAGCTTCACTGACATGTGGCATCTCCATGGTACTTGGGCTTCCTTACAGTATGGCTGCTGGGTTCCTAGGGAGAAGAGAGAGAGCTCACACACTAGGTAGAAGTGTATTGCCCTTTTAACTGAGCCTCAGAAGTCAGTCACATTCTCTTTGGTAGAAGCTAGTCAGTAATATGGCTGGCCTATATTCAAGGGAAAGGGAATTAGACTCCACTTCTCAATGGAAAGAATGCCAAAGAATTTGTAGCCATGTTTTAAAATCACCACAGGTTAATTTTATTCATGATCTATTCTTGGGTCTTTAAATAACTAAATAGCTAGTTTAAGAAAAAACATTTTGCTCAATTCAAGTATTTCCAAATGTAGAGGTCAGATTCAATTTTCCAAGTGCTATTATTGTCATTTACCTTTAATTATTTCATGGTGACAATGTACATATTCAAAAAACTGTACCTTCCTTGATATTTTACAACTCCTGACATTGTGATCTTTAATGCCTTAAATCATGATAAAGTATTTAAAATATTTTGAAATTATTTTAAGTTCAAATTTGGAGTGAAATTTGAAATTTTTATTTTTGTCTTTCTGTCAATAATTTTCTTAATAAATACAAATTTAGAGAACAGTATTCACTCAAATAACTGAACTATGGGACAAAAATAAAAATAAAAAAATTTAAAAATCAATAAATTAAAATATAAAAATTAGCCTGTGTGGAATGTGGACAATTGTCATTGGGATTTAGCTGTAGTATTATCTTCACTGACAAGAATTTATGTTTTCCTGTGCTCGATTCAGCAGCACATATACTAAAATTGGAACCATACAGAGAAGACTAGCATGGCCCCTGCGCAAGGATGACACGCAAATTCGTGAAGCGTTCCATATTTTCCCAAATGTTTTCTTTGATATAAGGAGGCTCATTCATAGTGGGATAGGGAGCGGGAGCATGGGAGGAATAGACAAACTCTAGATAGGGCAGAGGGGTGGAAGGGGAAGGGAGGGGGCATGGGGTTATAAATGATGGTGGAACATGATGATCATTATTATCCAAAGTACATGTATGAAGACACAAATTGGTGGGAATATACTTTGTATACCAGCAGAGATATGAAAAATTGTGCTCTATATGTTAATAAGAATTTTAATGCATTCTGCTGTCATATATAAATATAAAAAAGAATTTATGTTTTCCTAATCTAATTTTTGCTTTCATTTTCATTAATTGATTTTAAGAGATAGAATAAAAAATGTTTAGGTAAATCAATAAAACCAAAGCAAGAAGAACGATGTAATTTAGTAAAGTTCCAAGGGGAGCAGAAAATGCTCTTCAAGGAAACATGCACGAGAAGAGTCCAAAAAACCCTTTTCCCACTTTTAGATGGGCCTCATGCTTTAGACAACAAAAAGGTAAGGCCTTTGGTAACAATTTGGACTCAATAAAACAGAATGATTTTTAAATGTGCAGGGTCTGATGGTTTTGCCCCTTAAGGAATTTTTTTGAATCATTGTGGAGATAATGGCTCTCCATTTTGCATGTTAATGAAATGAAAAATTGCGGAAGAAATAAACACCATGTTTGATAACAGGAAAGAAAATGAAAGAAGGAAGTCTCCAAAAAGCTCAGCTCCCTATCTCCCTCCCTCTCTTTCTCTCTCTCCCTTTGGTGCCAGGGATTGAAACCAGGGGTGCCTAACCACTGAGGCACATCCACAGTGAGTCAAAGTCTTGTTAAGTTGCTTAGAGCCTTACCAGGCTGCTGAGGCTGGCTTTGAACTTGCAATCCTCCTACCTCAGCATCCTGAGCAGCTGGGATTATAGCATGTGCCACCATGCTTGCCCACCTCCTTAAAGGCTAAAGGAGCTCATCAAGCAGTATCAGGGGCAACCTCATCCATGTTTCCATGATGGCCTGCCAGAAGAACACATCCATCTTTTCTTCATTTGGTGAAATATGTGTTACTTTTAACCTTTCTCTATCAGAAACTCTTCATTTTCATTTGTGAAATGAAATCTTTCTGTTTCTTCTGATTTCCCTTAAGTCATGGATACCAACCTTAATCTAGATAGTAATGATTTCCTCACAGTTTACACTTGCTGAATTCTCTTTGTCCGGGCATAAAAGCATTACACTCTTTAAACTGTAGGGCTTCTTGCTGGTTATTTTTTTTTTTTTTTTTAAAGGAGAGAGAGAGAGAGAGAGAGAGAGAGAGAGAGAGAGAGAGGAGAGAACTTATTTATTTATTTAGTTTTCGGCAGACACAACATCTTTGTTGGTATGTGGTGCTGAGGATCGAACCCGGGCCGCACGCATGCCAGGCGAGCGCGCTACCGCTTGAGCCACATCCCCAGCCCCTCTTGCTGGTTATTATCTTTAACCCATGGACACTATGACCCCCAAATCTTGCTCTGTTCTAATTCAAAATAACAATAACTACTTCTACATCTTTTCTTGTATTTATACATGGAGCTTTTGTCCCGATTTTTAAAATACAATAAATTACAGTGTAAGTTAGAATAAACAACACATTCTACTTTTCATTAGAGATTTTAGTGTCTCATCTTTCTTATTAATTAAAGCTTCTAATGGGCAAGGACTATTTATAACTTATTATTATGTGTTTTATAGTGTTCAATTACAAGCCTTACACAAACCTTTATAAACAGTACATAATATTGTATCTATTTGTCTATTATGTAGCCATTATACCTTAGTGTAAGATTTATGTATATGCTCTGATCTCTTGAGCCAGATTGTGTGACTTTGCAAACTCAATAACTGGTATTTAGAATGTATACAAAAAATGTTTTTGAATGAGATGTTGGTTGAATAATGTTTTGGTGGATGGATGGATAGAGGGATGGGTAGGTGGTTGGACTGATGGGTGGGTATGTGGGTGGATGAATGGATAGATAAATGCATGGATGAGTGGATGAATGAATGGATGAGTGGATGAATGGGTGGATGGAACATAAAGTCATAATACTAACCAAAATTTCTTCAGAATAAGTTTGAATTTATGCAGGTCTGCTTTTCCTATTTCCCTTTTAGGCACTCTTGAATCTGTTTAAATAGCTATCCTAAATTAACTTTTAAGTTATGAACATTTTCAGAAGTGTTTTCATTTTCAGATAACAAAGGAGGGTGGATAGAGAGGATATGGTGAAGTGACTAAGGACCCAGGCACACCCAATGTGACTGAGCTCCACAAGACACATGGCCACAGTGCTGGTGCTCATGTTAGATGCTGCAAGTCTGTGAGCACCAAAATATCCACAGAAATACATTGCTTCTGTGTTCTTTGTTTTCCAAATAACAGCAGCAGAATGCTTTCAGAAGAGGTCGTGAGCCACTTGGAGGAGGAAATAGATCTGAAATGCCTGAGGAGGTGGATGAGAAAAGCAAGAGAGAGCTGATATACCTCAGGAGGAGAGGGCTGGAGAGGTCAGAGGTGAGAGCCCAGCATCCTGCCACCTCCTTGGCCACACTGTGGTACTTTGCTAAGCCTCAGTTTCCTCATTAGAAACATGAGGTGTTGAACTGCTTTGTTTTTGAAGTTCCTCCCAGCTCCAAAACGTCTTGCTTCTATGTGAGCCAAAATAAACAGAAATGGTATCACTTTCTGCATAAGCTCTTGTAAGTACCCTAGTGAGAAAGCAGGAAGCCTGTGTTCCCAACTTATTGCCTTAGAGATACCAGTTCACAAGCCATTTGTTAATCTCAGGGACATTGTTTGAATTCCTTATGAAAGTGTGGCTTAGTTGAGTATAGGCCACGGTGTGTTTCTGTTGGAGGGGAGGGAGATAGGTAGGTCTTTAACATTTGGACTATAACTCCTGACTACATGATTGTATCACTCTTAACACTATTCCACTCACAAACTGAGTCACTTGGTAATTTTCCAATTTCTGCAAGATTTTAAATGCAAACATTTCCAAAACATGGACTCTCCTATTTTTTTGTTGAAAAGAAAATAAAAAATGGGAGCTGGGGGTTTAACTCCATGGAAGAGAGTGCACTAAGCATGCTCCCGGCCCTGGGTTCAACATCCAACATGAAAGGAAGGAAGGAAGGAAGGAAGGAAGGAAGGAAGGAAGGAAGGAAGGAAGGAAGGAAGGAAGGAAGGAAGGAAGGAAGGAAGGATCTTCATATTCCTCTGTTCTCCTCACCTATTCTTCCTTAATCCCAGTGCAGCAATATGCATGCACTTCATGCAGTTGTCTTCCTTGTTTTTGAACTGTCTTAAAACACCAGTAAAAGAAAAGTGATCAACAGATTCAGAGGGAGATGTGGTTAACACCAAAGTTGCTTTTTCAGGGGAGCACTTACAAGTCTAAAATAGGAATTGTAAGTGCCATTTGCCTGGAAAAGAGACTAGCAGGGAGACAGATGTTTCTCTCATTATTTTTGTTCAGAGAAACCAGTGCTGCTCTGATATGTCACCATCCAAGAGGGCCACCAGCGCAGAGCAAGACAGCTGTGTGTTGCCTATCCTTGTGACTTTTACCATAGTTCAGGGAAGGAAAACATAGCTTGCATGGCCCCTCCTCGTTTAAGGCTTTTAGAATAAAGATATCGAACCATCATTTGTTTCTAATGTCATGAGACAGCGCTCATTGTCCTGTATTCCAGTTAGCATCTTACCCTATGGTTCTTGGTTAATAGCAACTTTTTTTAGGAAACTCAAAACTAAGCAGGGTAAAAGGGCATAGTCAAGATCAGGTGTGCTTATCTTCTCTTTTAATTTATCTTGAGACAAATGTGTCACTTTTTTTTGTATCCCAAAGGTCCAAAAACAAGGTCATACTGGGGTTTTGCAGCACATTAACACCTTCAGACCTAGGTAATGACTTTCAAGTTTTCTTATTTACTTGGGAATCTTTCTCCAAGTTTAGTCAAGCCCACCCTCAACAAGAGACCTAAGCTACCAGCAGTCCGGGAAATGCTGCATTCTTGTGTGTCTTGGGCAGGATTTCCTGCAACGGGTCAAAAAAACATACTTTCCCATTGTCTTTGTTTAAACTGCCAAAAGTCCTTGTGTCCAACTGGAGACCCTGTTAGTCACTGCCATGGCAACTGAGGAAGACCGGCAGCTCATTCCTCAGCACTGTATGCAAAGTCTTGATGGTCACCTTTACAACAAAAGCAAATGAGAAGACAAGGTGTTTCCGAACCTGCTTAGGGACTACCATGCTCCACACCTCTCCCATCACCTAGTTGATGAAACAGGAAAGTGCCCCTGGAACCAAACAAAAGCAACACAATAATGAGTTGATGCACAGACGTGCGGTTTGGCTTACTAATGCTCTTACTGAATAGCATTCTTATAATCCGTCTCCTCATGAATTATAGGAAAGAGCATCAATATATAGGAAAAGCAGAAGAGAAGGTCAGAAGTAACCCCATGGATCTTGAAGTCAGAGTCTCAATGTCTTTCTTTTAAGAGACAAAACTCCAAAGGGATGAGCAGTGGAGAGCCAGCAGATGGAATAATGATCTAGAATGTGGGACACCAGTCACAGGTCTAGTTCAGGGTCTAGTGTTGAGTTGGCAAAAATTAAAATAGCAATAGAAGCAGCAAGAAGAAAATCTTGGATGTGACTCTCAGGCTCAACAGATCTGAAGCTCTGCCCACCACAACCTGGAACTTCTTGCTTCCTGTACTGCAAGCATCTGTCATCTGGGTCTCCCTTCTTATTCTGCCACTGTCTTCCTACTCCCTCAATGCCCTTTAAGCAGCTTGCACTGCTGTGACTTAGCAGGATTTGTTTGTGGCTATTTGGTGATGGACATCCACAGTGAGTACCCAGGGCCATGGCTAGGTCAGTGTTTCCCAGAATGGCTCCATTAGGAAGTATCATTTTAAGGTCTTCTTTCCTTATGTCTCAGAATAACCCATTTGCTATGGTCCTGAGTGCACAGTAGAGGTCAATGCCTTCCAGAGGACTGGGGATTGAGAAAGCTTATAACAAGGCTGAAAATGAAAGTAAGTGATATAGAAAAAAATTCTCAGTAGAGTGACATGTCACTTGCTTGGCTTTTAGCAAGAGTTAATGGTGGTAATCTGTCAAACAAACAAACAAAAAAAGAAAATGGAATAGGTCGTAGGTAACAAGAATCTTTCAATAGTGCTATGGCAGCTGAGTATTTCTTATGTTGGAGAGGAAGATAAACCACCTGCCACATGATCACTAATGGGATCCTGTGACACTCTTCTCTTGCCAATCAATAAAGTCACCAGAAGGAAGCTATGAGGCTAAGAATAATTTTCAGATAGACCCAAGAGGTCAGCAGTAAGTTAATTCCAGTCTGGAGAACCTCCATTAATATTATTAGGATGGGGAAAAAAACATTTTATTCTCATGCACAGAAATGCTGATTCAATCAGGCAGTGACAAGTTGACCTAGAAAAAGTTTACACACAGAGTGGTATCTAGAAGTGATGACTAGAATAGAAACTAGATCCCCATTTTCAGACAGGTTCCTGGTAAAGTCTCAAGTCTACATCTCCATAGACTTAGATGAATTGAGTAAGCACCCAGTTTAATGAATTTTATCTAAGACACTCTTAGAAATTCTGCCTTTTTCTATTAGGAAGGAACTTATATACTTATCACTAAAAACACAGAATTTATAAAACAGCAAACCAGGCGGTACATTATAAATACCTTTAGAGATAAGAATAATATGATTCCATTTATATAAAGTATGACATAATTAAAACCCATTTATGTTTTTGGAAGTCAGGATAGAAACCACCCTTATTTGGGGGAGAGGGTTGGCAATTCTAAGAGACCTCTGGGGTGCTAGTAGCATTCTGCCTTTTCTGATCTGGGTGCTGGTTACACATGTATTTTTAGTCATTGTAACATGAATTTGAAGCATACTTTTTTGTATGTGTATTATAATTCAACAATATTTTGTTTTAGGAGATCCAGAACTTAGTACAGAAGTTTGGAAGAGTCCCACTCCAGGATGTGGACTATTTATGAAGAGAATGAGATTGAAGCTGGGCTTAGATTCATGGAGAGGATTTAAATCGATGGTGCCCACTCATTCCTGGAGCTCAGAACAATTCTTTGCACATAGCAGGCTCTCCATAAACAGTTGTCAAATGAGTGAATAAATTAATGAGTTAAATATGCACATTTTCCAAATAGAGTATCCAATAACACAGATCAGACAACCGGATGATAATGTTTTCAACGTGTCATGTTCTAAATCTACCTTTCAGTAACCACATTATAGTAAGTCGACTTAGTGCTGGGATGCAATTTATATTTATAGAATTTAGGAAGTCCCATGCTGTGCTATTGCACATGTGTGCATGTCTATCCCATCACCTCTCACTTTGGATCTACTTTTAGTTGATGAGTTCCATGCAGGATCTGAACTAGGTAGACACCCAACAAGTTCTTCAAGCTGTTGTAAACTTCAGTGTAATCAAGAACTTCCTAGAGTGTGTATTACTACTCAAGGGCAGGGATCCTGTTTTCTCCATATTTAATTACTAGATCCCAACTCAGAGGTTGGCACACAACTGATGGTTAGTGGATTTGATTTCTGCTGAATGAATGAGTGAATCCAAGATGGTCATCCTGGATGATTTATCATGGAGATCTTGCTCTACTGACTTTGTGGACTTGATATATATAGGAAAATTCTAACCTTTTTTTTAAACTTTGAAGGTAGAAAATGAAGGACAGATATCAAATGAGTCTGAGCATCAGAAGATATCTGCCCTTAATGTAGTCATCACAAATCCAGACCTGGTCTTTAGTTTTGTAGATAAAAAAGATTATTTTATATTAGTTCATGCAGGATTGACAGCCTCTAGTAAGTAATTTATAATAATCAAGCAAACAGACATGTAAGTACCTTACAAATAATTTTTAGCAAGAATTACGTAGGTATATATAATGAGATTTAAAATGAGAACATTTCATTATTTCCTCAGTATTTTTCATTCCTAGTCAAAAGTTTTCTGGAGGAATTAAATGAACATGAGAGGGTTGATTGATGAATGTAGTCAGAGTAAAGGGAGCTGGATGGTCTTGAATATGTTCTTAGATTTTATTGAATACCCACTATATAATCAGACACATATTGGAGTCTAGATACTTCCCAATGTCATGTCACTGAACTTTGCTTAATCTTCAAGGTAATTTTATAAAATTCATATTAATGTTCTTCTGTTACAGATGAGTTAATCAAAATTCAGAGACACTCATTGATATTCCTAGCATCATAAAGGTAAAAGCATCCAGTGGTTCCAGAATAAATGGGTAAACTAATATATTGAAACCTATTTCCCAGCAAGTAAGTAGCAAAGGTAGAATCTGAACCCAGGTCCTCTGATTCCAAGTTCATCACCCTTGAGTTCTGATGGCCTGAGGGGCTTATGGATAACATAATATTTTACTTGCTGACCAGATAGGAATATTCCTATCAAAGGACTCTTCTGCAGCAAGTGGTAGAGATATATAAACAAAGTTATTTTTCTCATGCTTGCATTCATTTATTTCTTTAATGAAATTTTAATAAGCGCACATTATGAGGCTGGCACTGTCTGCTAATTGCACTGAGATTTAGATAGGAAGTAGGTAAGGTTTAGTGAGTAATTTCTAACTCACAAGGCTGTTATAAGAAATCACTAATCTGGTAGACAGAGAGATTAAAGTCCACAGGAGTTCAGTCTAGTGGACAAGAGACAAGAAATCAAATGAAGACAGCAAGATCTTTTAATGAATTAACAAATGAGTCTTGGGAGAGTATTATTTGTCTTTGATTCACCTCTCTGTTATTTTGATAACCATTTTCATTTTTAAATAGTGTTAGTATCAACCATGTTTTATAGTATCACTTTGATTCAAAGAAGTATAGGGTGGCAGTACTACTCTACAGAGTCAGGTAAAGCAAACACAATCATCATCGTGATATGGCACTGAGACTGATTTCCCACAGATGATAACAAAAGGAAATAAACCTGGCAACTCTGCCTTTTTACGTCGGCCAATGTTCAATTGGAGGAAATATCATGGGGAAAAATTATACATTCCCTGTGCCATTGTTTCTACTCTCACTATTGAGCATCATGGGATACAAAAGCCACAGTGTTCTTGTATGCCCAGATCCTCCCAATAAAAGCATAAAGCCAACAAAACAGTCCACCTTCTCAACAAATCAAGCAAGGTAGACATTTTTCATTGGAACCTTATAAAAATGCAATCTTGCTTCTACACAAAAACTTTGTTCTTATACATCTCTCAAAGCTGATTATAATATTCCTAAGGGAAAGAATCCACACACAATTCACATTTAATTGTGAAACTGTATCCTGGGAAATAGTCAAAACACTTGTAATTTGGACCAGAGAAGAAATACTAAAATAGTATCTATCAAATAAATTCATCCACTCCACACTCACAATTTTTTTTCAATCATTTGATGAAGGTCATGGAAGAATTGGCTAATGAGCTATTTCCTTTAAAGATTGCCTTTAGTTCTTGGTTTTATCTATTAGATTCATGCTGGTACTATTAGAGAATTCCCATTTTGTTAGTGTCTTTCAGAAATCTCAAAGTCCATTGACATCTCCAAAATTGTAAAAGCATTTCTTTGTCAATCAAAAGTCTGACTTGAAAACAAAATTTTAATACTTGTTGAATTATGAAGCACATACCATGCTTTGCTTCAAAGTACTAGGTTTTGTTTCTTTGGTAAACAAAAAGCACAACATACCATCATGTCTCATTGGTTTTGACATTGGAATGTGCTCATCTTGAAGACTTAACCAATGATTTTGAAATCATGTCAACTTCTGTTTAACATTGGTCATTTTCACTAACATCAGAACCTTGAATTATCCATTTGCTATCTAAGAGACTTTTTTTTCAAGGTCATTAAAGAATACGATGTTCTTTCTTCATCCACATAAGTTCAGTGACTTTCCCAATGACAAGTCTTAAGTATCTCCTTGAACCTCAGGAAGAAGGTATTTTATTGTCACTTGCTTATTTGATTTGAGAAAAAAGAAATACTCTCTTTCAGAGCATTGAATGTCAGTCAGCTTTTGCTGCTATACCAATATACCCAAGAGAATCAAATTAAAAGAAGAAAACTTTGGCTCACAGTTTCAGAGGTTTGGGACCTGTTGCTTTCAGTCGGTGTCAGCACATTATAGTAGGGTTGGAGCACATAGCAGAGGAGGTTTCTCACCTATATGCATCTGGGAAACTAAAGAGAAAAAGACAGGAAGAGATCAGGGTCCCACAGGGGCACACCCCTAATGACCTAACTTTCTCCTACTAGGTCTCACTAGTTAAAGGCTCTACCACAGTATAATAATGCCCAATAATGCCAAAGACTGGAAACCAAGCACTTAACACCATAGCCTTTGGGGGACATTCCAAACTATAGCAAAGAGATTAATTAAAGGCTTGACTTAGTTAGCAGATAATTTTTTTCATAGTAATGATAATGATATCAGTCTTTCCATTTCCCTGCCGTCATGATCATGGGTGCTGCCACTCCAGAAGAAAGGGAGGGCAAACATTTATGTAAACAGTCCATTTCTGAAAGAAGTTTTTCTGTAGATTGAAGTCAAAAGGGCCAAACCTTAACAATGTCTTTGAAGGAAAACAATCCCTTGTGTAGTAGTCAGCCTCCAAAATGGCCCTTCAGGGCCCGAATATTCATGCCCTTGTAGAGTTTCCAGGTAGTGGTGAACACTGTGACCCACAGGATAAAATAATGTCGTGCAGCTCTGAGGATAGGTCATGAAAGACATCCAGCTTTCATATTTATTTATACTGAGTCTTATTAGCTTCCATTTCTAAGTGTACTATTTTGTAAGGTTGGACCCCCATTTAGGAGGTGCATCTCTTCTGAAGCTGACAGCTTCTAATATTGTACTTGGAATGGACTAGAAGGATAATCTGCAAAAGGCTGGGGGAGAAATAGGAGGAAGCTGCAGGTTCTGCTTAGGGACTCTACTCTGTCTAGTGACCCAGCAACATGGGAATTTCCTGTGTTTGCTTCAGGGTTGCCCAATTCTGCCTGACCCTCAGTTAGGGATAGAATCTGTTTTTTTAAAATCATAAAGATTAAGACTTAGGGTCAGGATTTTGTAAGTCAGCTTTTTTTGTGTGTAAAACAGAAACGAGTTTTAATCTTTCTCCTAGACTAAAAGGTACTTGGATATATTCAAGCTTCACGTTTTACTTTCCTTTATTAATTAACAGGGACATCTGCATTAACACAGAATCATTAATTTATGATCTTGTGGGTCTTTTTCACCTCTAACTTCTCTGATGAAAGAGAATGAAACAAAAAGGTACCGTTTGATCAAGACTTCTCCCACAGATTTAAAAGCTGGTCCTTGAATAACATGAAAGGTATTGATTTTGCTGTTGTCTAGTTTGTTGTGAGGTAAACACTTTAACCAAAAATGGAGACATTAAGATTCAGATTTTTCTATTACTCTTTGCAAAAATCATTAACATGAAGGAATATTGTCATTAACTTTAGGTTCTTACAAAAAAACAAATGCCATTAATGACCCACCAAGGTATAACATTTATTGAAACTAAAATCACAGCTTCCTCTAAGGGGCTCTCAGAAAATATAATTGAGATGTGTTACACTTACTCAGGCCACATCCTCATCCTTCCACATCCATTTTCTTCTCTGGCATGGTTTGAGTCTTGGTGAATTTCCTTGATAATAACATGTTCTGGAGGTAGAGCCATTAATTCCAAACAGAATCTTCAGAAATAAAAAGTAACATATCACAAGTTTCCTCTTGCTGCTTGAACAAACTACCACAAACGTAGTGGTGACATTATTATCTTACTTTGCTGAAGAGCTAAAGTCTGCTGCAGCTTGGGCTGAAATCATGGTGTCCTCAGGGCTCTGTCCCTTTGTGGAGGCTTTAGTGAAAAGTCCATTTCCTGACTTTTTCCAGTTTCTGGAAACTTCCTATATTTCTTGGCTCATGACCTCCTTTCTCCATTTGTCTTTGGATAGGCCATTATTCTGCCTATCATGATAACCATTAGTGTGTCTAATAATAATGTTTTTAGAGCTGGGGGTGTGGCTCAGTGATAGAACAGTTAGCATGAGTGAAGCCCTGGGTTTGATCCCCTGCACCACAAATAATAATAATAATAACAATAATAAAATTATTTTGGATGCAGTATATTCTTTCTTCTGAAAAATAATATTTATCAATTATCAGAAGCAAATGAATTCCCCCAAACAGTACCCACTAAAATATAGACATGGCCATAAGCAGCAGGGTATCTGCTTCCTTTACAGTGAACTTCCTGATGATCTGACCATAAAAATAAGAACAGAGAATGCATAGCCAGTTAAACAGCTGTATCTGAGAAAGACCATGCATTTCCCAATTGTTATTGCTATTTTTAAGATTCCATGGAGGTATCAAGCATTAGTCCTAGAGGAGTTGGTTATGTTTAGAAATTTTTATTTTTAAGTATAGTTTAACCATAGGGAAGAAATATATGTCTTAAATTTGTTACACATGAAAGAAATAGGGAGGACAGCCAAGATTTCTTTCCATTTGACATTATTCTAGTCTCTCTTCCCAAGAGGCAGGCACATCATGAATCCACATTCTGGATTATGTTAACCATTTTCTTCCCAATAGTCATTATTTACGGACTTGAGTCAGCAATGCATTACCTTAATCATGCCCTTTTCCTTCTAATACTTAAAATGTGTTCTCTTATTCAAATTCATGTTTTCTTAATTGCATGATATATAATTGGTATTTGATGAAATTAAGATGGTTGCAAACTCTGATTGTACAGTATGTGCTCTTAATTCCTGGGTAGTAACTTAATACCTGTATGAAATTCACCCCATTTTGATTAGTTTAGGAAAACCAGATGAAAATTAAATAGCCACAATGACAAAGGGCACATGCTTAGCTAACCAAAAGTTTCTGTCAAATACACATTCCAAATGTGAATTTAGTATACCTGAAAACGCTACCTGGAATTTCAAACATGAAATAAGATGAAACAGTGTCCATTTAGGTTTCTTAGATAGGAACCAGGCCTGGGGTGAGTAAAGGAAGATTTATTTCTTTTCTGGGCAAATGGCACAGATTTCCTTTTGATGGTCAACACAGAAGGAGCCCCGGTGTCCACAAACGCCACCCTTGATCATAAACATACTTAAAGTTATAATAAGAATAAATGTAAGACATGTGCGGCCCACATTTTTTTTTTTATTATTAAGGCCTCTTGGACAAATGAGAAGGAAAGACAGAATATTTTTCAAATCCTACAGGTGGTTTCAGTTACTTGATATGTTTGTCTAAATGCTCAAATGTTACCTACCCAGTATAGAGAGTAAATAATCTTTTATAAAGTTTTTTTTAATCAGCTTCTGAATGTTGACTGCACCTTCTTTAGCATAAATCCCCTTTTCTGCATGCAAAATCTGAAATATGCAGTGTTCCTGTCTCACCCTTTGCCATCCAGTCTCAAGAAGCTGGATCTGACAAGCAGAACATTAAAAAAAAAAAAAAAAGAAAGAAAGAAAAAGGGCAGGGCCCACCACCAGCTGTTGCTAATAAAACAACCACAGCCCCCACATTGGTAGCTTCTTTCTCTAACTTCATATCCCTGTGGTGTTGGCAGTAATTGGGAGGGGGTTAAAGGGGCATCTCTCTCTCTCTCCAGGGAGACAATAAGAATATTAATATTAATGCAATATTTGCTCCTTCAGATGGGAATGGATAAGATGAAATGATTTAAAGAAGCCTTGATCAATCATTGAGTTTTTTGGCAAGAAAATGATGCCTTTGCATCTGAGGAAGAACATCTGGGTAGAATCACAGTGGTTAAAAGAAATGGGGTGGTTGGCAACCCAAAACTCACTTCCTCGATAGAGTTAGAATTTTCCTCCTCTGGGGCTTCTGGCCCTGCTGCAGGCAAAAGCAAGACTTTGAAATGCTTTACTCAAAAATATGCGCGTACATTTCAGCACTCCCCTGACCTTGCTGCTCTCTGATTTATTAGCAGAGTCCAGGCAGGCATCTGGGGTAGCTGGTCAACTTGTCTGATTCTGAGGACAGGGTGGCTGCTGAGAACCTTTTTGACTCTGTGACCCCACGTCTGGCCCACAAAGCTCTTTCTGCTCCCAGGAAGGCTTGAGAAGTGTCTGCGACCAAGAGCTCTTTGGAATGATCTGGATAGTGAGCCAAACCTTTCAAAGTCTGGGAGAGTCAAGAGGTTGCTGTGTGCTTATGACCAGGGCACCAGTGAGTCTGCACAAAAGGACCTTGGACGTGGGCAGATAGGCATGGGTTTCTTAAGGCATTAAAGGCTTCAAGGTTTTGCTCCTGAAAGCACAAGCAAAGCCTTGTGTAGGAGACAAAGATGTGTGGCCTCAGGGAGGGGGTGGGGACACTCTGATCCTTTGACTGTTCTTGCTCTGAATAGTGATGGACCCAGCATGGAGACATTTGTGACCTGCATCCCTCTTGCCAGATGCCAGAAGGCCATTAGTAAACCAGAGAAGCGACCTTTTCAGTGACATTCCCGCCACCCGTTCACTCCCCCAAGGAGGCTTTGGGAGTTAGAGCTGGGGATACAGGGCGTGGGGGCGGGGCTCATCAAGGCAAAGTCAGAGCATGAAACAAATTTGGAGGATTACAGGAAGGCAGAGGCACCCAAATCCAAGGCAAAATAAGAAGGAGGTAGTCCTTCCAACAGCATCTTCCAAACTAATAAGCGATCATAGTAAAATCCTACGAGACTTATCTCACTTTTCTGAAGAGCATTCACTTACACAGAACTTATTCTCCCAGTCTTCATATTCATGGGTAATACCTTAATTGTCCAACCCCGCTGAGACCTTCCTTTATTACCTTTAATATCATGAGGTTCATTCTAGATCTACTCCATCAGAGTCCCAGTTACCATTATTCTTAGTCTTCTTTCCCCTGTGCCTTTCAGTATGGTATTCTTTCATGTTTTATTCTTGTAAACTATTTAAAACATCACTAACATCCTCAATAAGAACTTACAAGTGCATATTTGCACATGATGTGATGTCCCTTGTTGTTTAAGGATAATTTTGTGTTTCCCATCAGAATGTAAGCTCCCTAATGTCATCGAGTCCCCAGTACCTAGAAATATACCTAGCATATAACAGGTGCTTAATAAATATTTCATGACTCAATGAACACACATAAATCTATTTTCCACCCATCTAAGAGCCTAAGAAGGTACTATATAGATGACCGAAAGCAGAAGGCTGGCAGTGTCTAATTAGACGGTAAAACACTAGCCAAATTTCGTTTCAGAAGTTGATGATTGATTCAATTACTATTGTTGTTCCATTTCTGGATCATGAGCAGGTGAGATGCTTCAAAGCCTTCGCGGGAACATGCATCCATACACGTGGTTTCTAAAGAAACACTATTCTACTCTTCAGTACATTATGTTATTGCTATGGAAACAGCGATATTTTAAAGAAGAACACTGGAACTTTCCAAATACAGTATTTATTCTTCTTGTGCTAGCAAAATAATGTGTTTCGCCTAAGAACTTGTTAGGTGGCCTGCAGCTAAATATAAAGAGACAGATTCTCATCATGTGTAAGTCTATGGGAAAATTTGGACCACCAGCTTTTCAAGATATGTTTTAAAATAAACTCAGCACAAAGCTCTAGACATAATTGGGGACTTCAATGAAACACTTAATATGGGTGGTTTGTTTTTTGAGTTAGAAAAACTATATTTGAACCCCAGAAACACCCTTTGTGGGTTACAAACTAGCATTGCCTTTGGATTCTCAAAGGATTAATATTCTTTTTACTTTTGTCTTGACTTCATCTATGTTATAGCTCAAGTGGCCCTAGTTTTCATAGACTGATGTCTTGTTTTATTTTTATTTTATTTTTGTACCAGGAATTGAACCCAGAGGCACTTTACCACTGAGCCATTTCCCAGCCTTAAATTTTTTATTTTTTATTTTTATGGTTTTTTTTTATTTATTTTTATTTATTTTTTTTTAAAGAGAGAGTGAGAGAGAGAGGGGGACAGAGAGAGAGAGAGAGAGAGAGAGAGAGAGAGAGAGAGAGAGAATTTTAATATTTATTTATTTTTTCTTAGTTCTCGGCGGACACGACATCTTTGTTGGTATGTGGTGCTGAGGATCGAACCCGGGCCACACGCACGCCAGGTGAGTGCGCTACCGCTTAAGCCACATCCCCAGCCCTATTTTTATGTTTTTTAGATATTGTCTCACTTAGTTGCTCAGGACATCACTAAGTTGCTGAGGCTGGCTTTGAACTTGTAATCCTCCTGCCTCAGCCTCCTGAGCTGCTAGGATTACAGATGTGCACCACTGTACCTGGCCAATGTCTCATTTTAATGAACAAGTTAAGATCCCATATTTAGGCTCTGATAGCATAAGAGAAGAGAAACAAAATAGGATATGGTAAGTGTTGTCAATGAGGCCATGTAACTCTCGTTCCCATACACCAGAATTTCAGTATCAGTTGATAATATCCACTGGTATCCTTACTGATTTAGTTGCAAAGCAAACCTAAATAGAGACATGCTATAGTTTGGATCTAAATGTCCCCCAAAAGCCCTTCTGTTAAAGGCTTAGTTCCCCACTTGAGGTTATTAGGAGGGGATGAAAACTTCAAGAGGTAGGGCAGTGGAGGCATACCCTCAAAAGGGATGGAGAGACCCCAATCTCTTTCTCTTCCCCCCTCCCCTCTCTTATTCCCAGTCATGAGGTCAACAGTTTGCTTTGCCACATGCTCTAACCATAATGTGCTGCACTGCTCTCCTATCAGAGATCTACCTGCAATTGGTCCATATAACCATGGACTGGAACCTCCAAAACTGTGAACCAAAATAAAACTTCTCTCTTTCTAAGATTTATCACAGGTATTTGTTACAGTAATGGAAAGTGGACTAACAAAACATTTAAAACCTCCTTGAGGATAAAATATTAGGAGTAATTTATTAAGATGTACAATCCCAGCATTACAGTGATCATAATTCCTTCCTTGTGTTGCTTGCAAAAATTGATAGGATTTTGTTGTGGTTTAATGTGGTGTCCCCCAAAAGCTCACATGAGAGACAATGCAAGAAGATTTGGAGGATAAATGATCGGGGGTATATCCTTAATCTAATCAGTGAATAGATTCCCTGATGGGATTAAAAGAGTGATAACTGGAGGTAGGTGAGGTGTGGGGGGATAAAGTGGTTCTTTAGGGGCATGGATATGGAGTATATATTTTGTATCTAGAGAGTGGAATCTCCCTCTGTCTTTCTCTCTCTGTCCTTCTCTCTCTCTCTGCTCCCTGATCATCATATGGGTGGCTTCCTTCTGACACATTCTTTCACCATGATGTTCTGACACATCTTGAGCCCCAAGGATTGGAGCGGACTGTCTG
The DNA here is from genome assembly GCF_052094955.1 of Ictidomys tridecemlineatus. Classification (NCBI taxonomy): domain Eukaryota; kingdom Metazoa; phylum Chordata; class Mammalia; order Rodentia; family Sciuridae; genus Ictidomys; species Ictidomys tridecemlineatus. The sequence goes on from NC_135486.1 coordinate 55,406,389, forward strand.
TAGACTGAGACCTCTGAAACTGTGATAATAATTTTTTCCTCCTCTATGATTGTTCTGGTCACATTCTTTAATCACAGAGGTGAAAAAGCTGACTAAAACACATTTTAGCCTGGCACAGAGGCACACAGCTGTAATCCCAGCAGCTTGGGAGGCTGAGGCAGGAGGATCTGGAGTTCAAAACCAACCTCAGCAATGGAGAGGCTCTAAGCAACTCCATGAGACCTTGTCTTTAAATAAATTACAAAATAGGGCTGGTGATTTGGCTCAGTGGTTGAATGCCCTGAGTTCAATCCCCAGAACACCCTACACCCCCCAAACACACACACACACACACACACACACACACACACACACACACGTTTTAACATTAGTTTTCAATTTAACTATGTCACTCATCCATGTACCTCTAGAAGCTGGAAAGACCTTGGTTTGCTTTCCACCTTTGTCACTTGAGGGCTATTTGCCTTTGAGTGTGTTACCACTTTTATCAGCCTCACTCAGTTTCCCACCTTACAGGATTGTCTTAAGGACTAAATGAGAATACATATAAAGAACTTAAAACAAACCTCAATAAACAAAAATTTTTTTTAAAAAAGTCACATTTTTCTTTATTTTTGTCAGCCTATAAAAGTACAAAGTATTCAGAAGTTGGAAAAATTTTATAATCATGTTTTGATGAACATAACTCACTTTACCCAAACTTCTCTCCTGCTAATAATTTAGTTCAGATAAAAGATAAGCACTCAATTAACAAACATGTTTGCTTACATAATTATAATTAACAACGATCTGTCAGCTTCTCTGAAAGAACTCCAAGGGCTTTACAAATAAAAAAATGCTTGCAATATATAAGGATATATTTAAATGGTATATTTCAATAAAAAGTAAACTACAGGTTAAATATCCCTTATCCAAAATGGTTAGGACCAGAGATGTTTGGGATTTTGGAATTTAAAAAAAAAATTTGGAATATTTACCTATTATTAACAGGTATAACATAATGGGATAGCTTGAGGTCCAACCATGAAATTAATATGTTTCAGCGATACATTCTACACATTGCCTGAAGGTAATTTTATACAATATTTAAAATAATTTTGTGCATGAAACAATGTTTTGGACTCACCTGAAACATTTTCGGATTTTTTTATTTAGGATTTCAGATTCGGGATGCTCAACCTGTGATAATTATAGATTAAGTGATTTGCACAAGATTTTACACTACTTTGGTAACATACCTGAGGAAATCAAAAACTTCTACATTCTTTCTGAATTCTTCATGAATGGTAAGTGGTATATATACCCACTCTCCTTTTCTGTGACTTTACCAGTCAGCTCCAGTTGATCACAGCGCTGTTTCACATTGATCCCCAGAATTTTCAACACAGCCATCCAAGCAACCACCATCAAGCAGAAGGAGCTGGTTTGCTAGTTTAAATCTATTTGCCTTCCTTGTGTTAAACTATTTTACAACTTTTGACTGCTTTGGAGATACATTTATATAATGGAGCACTAAAATTTGTTTACATACTTTGTTTCTATTTTACAAATCCTTAAAATTTTACTTGTTTGTCATCTTCAATTGGACCAGACATAATTAAACTCCCAATACATTAATCCTTAAAGAGAGATTTGCTAAAAAAATTCCCCTTCTTCAGAGAAAATTATTTCCATCTGATTTGCCAAAACCTTGCTCAGCCCCAAAATTGGGCCCAATCCTTTTTACTCACTGAATTTTCTCATGATCCCTTGTTCTTCTGCCCTTCATCAAGCTTCCTCTCTCTGCCTGCTACCTTTAGTGTCTCTATCCCCTGGATCTTTGCACACTCTGATTTTTGAAGAAAACCACTGTCCTGTCTGGCTTCGTTGCAAATGTATGATTCCTGATTTCAGTTAGGTCCTCAGGGCTGCTCAGCAATTCCTCTCCTTAACCATAGTTGGCCCTTATCCCCATCTATTTCATCAGAACTTCTAAATCTTCATCAGTCTTCTCAGTCTCCACCCCCTGGCTTCTTTGAAATAACAGATGCCAACCTGTCATAGAGAACAGAGATGCCATTAGGTAAGGACAGCCCCAGCTGCCCTGAGTTATGCCTGCACCTCTGCACACGCTTGTCCTTGGCTTGGCCTCATCTTCCCCCTTTATAATGCCCATCCTTCCCTTTGGCTCCATGCCCTTCATCTGGCCCAGGATCCTATGCCATTGTTTTCTTACCCCTCCCCAAATACACCTTTAAAATCTTTTCCTAGATGAATTCCCTTGTATCTAGAAATGAGTGCAAGAGTATATCTTGCAAAAAACAAAACAAACAAACAAACAAGCTAGCAAGAATCTAATTACAAAACAGTAAGAAACAGAAACAACAGAACTTGGGCCTTCCAAAGTGCCTGGAGTTTCACCTCAATTCTTGTACTTTATCCCACCTCTGTGTGCTTTCCTACTTGCTCCATCTGCCTGGGGTAAAATTCTGCCTTACTTCTGCATATCCAAATCCTGCCTGCTCTTTAAGACCCAAATCAAATGTATTTTCCTTCTGATATTCCCAAATACAAATACACCTGCTTTCTTGGACTTTCATATCTACTGGTGCCTCTCCTACTGACCTTATATCTTTCTTCCTCTTCCCTACGTCATAATTATGTGTACATCTGAAGTTAAATAGGGTCAAAGTCCTTGTTGAATTTATTTTGATATCATCAAACATGCCCAACACATGATTGTATCTAGAAGGTATTTACTTAGTCATGGCTATGTTAGAGAAGTGATGAATCTGAGGCGCGAATGTCCTAAGTCACAAGGCTGTAAGTGACAACTTTGCCACTAATTTTAGTGTTGTCTCAACTCCTTATACACAGCACGATGTTTTAAGCTTTTTGCTTTGATAAGACCACAGTTATACCATTCTTGTGGTCTGTAAGAAGTTTCTGTGAATGTCTGTTTATGAAGGCATTTCAAACATGCTTATTTCACATTGCACATAGTAGGAGTTAAATCGATGTTAAATGAATGAATAAGTGAACAGAGTGTGAATGCTTATATCCATAAAGATTAAATTTGCTAAGGGTAAATCACAAGTGCTTTGGTTAAAGGGAATACATTTATTTTTCAGTGCTGGAGATGAAACACAGGACCTTGCATATGCTAAGCAAGTGCTCTACCACTGAGCAACACCCCCAGCCCACCAGAGGTTAAGTCTGATCCCCGCCAGCACTAGGCTCACTGAGGCCAAAGGCGTTCTTTGCTGCAGACCATGAACAGGGAGAAAAGAGTAGAGTTGCCCCTCAGCCTGCAGGGCTTCATTCTTTTTGTTGTACTACATTTCTTTGTTTAGAATTTTGACAATTTAATATATTTTAAAATATTAGTATTTTAAAATGTAATATTTTTAAACATGTAATATAACGTAAACATCATTTGTTTTTTTAAATCTAGCTATCCAATTTTGATTTTAAAGTCAAAAATAAAAATATTAACAGTGGAGCTGGGGATATAGTTCAGTGGTAGAATACTAGCATAGCATGCATAGGGCCCTATGTTTGATACCCAGTAACACACACACACACATACATACATACTATTAGATGATTCCCCTCTGCTCCCAAATTTCATATTAGGGAAGCACCTACAAATGTTGAGCTAAGATACCAATTCTAGATGATTAAGGAAAACCTGAACTTTTTTTTAATCTACTCTGTGTAAGTTCAGGTGGAATATAAATTTCAATACATATACAGCTGGGGACAACTCTACTAAAGAGAACTTGGGTGGCTTTGTAGCTTTTCTTATTACCTATGACAATCAATGTTCACCTGGATCTCAGTTTTATTATATTCGACAATGATGCGATTATGTAAAAATCTCACAGCACCACAGGTATTTTCAGAAGATCAAAGTACCACCCCTGGATAATAAGCAGGTTGCAAATGCTGAGGAATGTACATTTGTTATGGGATGGGATACTTTGTGATTCTGAATAGGGCTGGTGAAAACATTTGCTTGAATCCAGAATCTATTATCCAAGAATGTAAGAACTCCAATGCACCTTTAGAAAGAGAGAGAGAAAAGTCTTAGTACTAGTAGATAACCACACTCAGACAAGAAATGAAGAGCGTTAGCACTCAACAGAATTTTCCAGTAATTGCCTCATTGAAAGAACTCTAAATAGAGTAATCACACAAAAGTAAACTTAATGATATAAAGTAATGATTGAGCACATCTAGGTGAGACTGGATGTATTTGTTTTTTTATTCCTCACTAAGAATCAGGAGCTATATTTCATATCTATGGGAAGAAGCCACAGGATGGAATACAGAGATTAAAATGGGTCATTAGTGCTTTAGTCAAACGAACAGACTTTCCATATATGTCAGGGACCTGGAAGCACCATTTAGGAAGGATTTTATATGGAAATAAAGCAGCAGTTACAACTCCATTCCAAACTACCTTACACAACTTGTCTCCCAAAACTGGATATTTTAATCTCTAATTTATTAAAAGATGAAATGTTGGAATGTTGGATAGATTGAAATCATTTGTCAGATCACGAAGTCCTCATAACATTTCTCAGCCTTAATAACACATCTGCTCTTAGAATGTGGTCTCTTGATAATAGCTGTCTGAAAGTGTCTGAATTTAGGGATTATTTGAGACAACAGATTTCCTTCTATTTGGAATTGAATGAGGCATCTGCTCCCTCCCTGTTAGCTTTGTGCGATAGTCTCAAGGCATTCATAAAAGGGCAGATCATTGTGAACATTATGAAAAGGAGAAAAAACACCTCTGTTGACAATATGAGATTCAGAAAGAGGAATTAAGAACCTTTAAGGTAGTAATTTATGTTTAGAAATATTACCTCATAGTTTATTTTCTAATCTGGAGGGAACATGATGACTAGAACTAAAGAAGTAACACAATACTCCAAAACCAACAATTTAGGGACAACTTTGGTAGAACATGCAGTAGACAGTCACAAAATTTTATCTGATTTGATTTAGTACAACCAACAGAACTCAGTGGAAATGGACAATCATCATCACTCCAAAGACCATATGCCAAATTAAGTGTCCAACTGCAAGACTAGACTAAACAGAATGAAAAATAATACATACAAATCACCTTCTCTGTTTCACTTCCAAGAGTGAATATTCCAGAATATGAAATCACAACCAAACCTCTGTGCAAGTTCAGAGATATACTATATATAAAATGTGAAAAAATGCAAGGAAGGAGCTCACATATCTTTGAAGGTACTTGACTGGTACCAGCTTGTTAACTACAGTTCATCCTAAAACTTACCACTTATAGCTGGGAAAATTGATTTTGAAATGATGATATTGCCCTTTTGTTTCCACGTACACCCACAAAAACATTCTTTACATTTAGAAAGAAGTACAAGGAAAATTTGCATATTGTCATGTTGCAGATAGCTTCACAGATGGCATTAATGAATATAGAGCAACAGCAAGATAACACTTTATTTTAAAATTACACTCTTCCTATAAATCAGTCCATAATACATGCACATGTACAAACATATACACAAATAATACATATATTAAGTGTGTGGCATTTTTAATAGGGCTAGATCCTCAAGTTGTTCAACCGTGTAAACATGAGTATAATAATAATGAAGCATAAAAATTGGGCCCTGCCTGAAAAAAATATAGCTGTCCAATCAATGACCATATAGGACAACACTTAATTTGGAATTACCAAAGGTATAATGAGAAACTCCCTTCCAATTGTCTTCTGTTTTTTCATGTGTCCCTATTCGTTGACACCTCTGATTATCTCACTTTGGGAACTTTTTGCCTTTGGATTTTCTACTACACTATTATATCTTGGACAACTTTTTCCCAGAATCCAGATTCTTTTCCTTCCCAGAGGAATTCTCAGTGGGCTTGGGCTGGAGGACCAGAAACCACATTCTGAGTTTGAACATATGTGAGGCTTTTCCAGTTATCCCAATGTTATGGTTTAGATATGAGATGTCGAAAAACTCACGTGGCAATGCAGCAATGCTCAGAGGTGAAATTATTAGATTATGAAAGCTATAACCTAATTAGTGATTAATCCATTCAATGGATTAATGATTTGAATGGATTACTGGGTGATAACTGTAGGCAGGAGGGATGTGGCTGGAGGAAGTAGGTCACTGGGGTGTGCCCTTGGGGATTATATTTTATCCCTGGTTTCTTTCTCCTCATTCTCCCTGCTTGTTGGCTGCCCTGAATTTAAGCAACTTTCCTTCTGCCATTCCCATCCGCCATGATGTTCTGCCTCACCTCAGACCCAGAGCAATGGAGTCAGCCAACCATGGATTGAAACTCTAAAACCATGAGCCAAAATAAACTTTTCCTCCTCTAAGTTTTCTTGTCAGGTATGTTGACTAGTATACCCAATGATTGGAGAGTACTACCGGCATTTGATGGAGGAAAAAGAGGGGGGAGAGGAACTGGAGCAAAACCATAAACTAACTATGGGATACACAGAACAATTCTATATGAAGTATACTTGTTATACAAAAATGTAAATAGCACTAACATTTGAGAAACACTGAGTGCATAAAGCAAATTCTTGTCCTTTCAATCATTATTTCAGAAGCTCTACTCTTAAATCCTTTACTTCTACTGTGATTTAAACCCCCATAATAAATAAGACCCATGCTCTCCTACTCATCTGGTCCTTTCGTGCTATCTGGGTCCTTCATACCAGTTACCTGCAAAGATGTCATGGGCAGTTAAAACTGATATCCACCCAGAAGATTGGCAGATACTTTTTTCTTCTTATTATTTCTCCTTTACCCTCATATCCAAATATTTGAGTTCTGCCATTTCTCTTTATCTGCAATATATTTTGGGGATACTTCTCTTCTAGGGCTACAACTGCTCCTTAGCAAACATCTCCAATACCCTATATGTATCCTAAATGGCTTTGCTAAAGGAAGTCTTCCCTTAATGATTCATTCCCCACACTGCTGCTACTATTACATTTATGAAACACTCTCCACCATTTTTTAAATTATCTACTATGACACATCTTGCCTAATTGTTCTCATTGTGACCTTTCAGCCTTCCTCTATTTTTCCTCTATTTTTCCTCCATTTCACTTTTCATCTTTTAATATTCCCCTCACCTAGATCTTCTGTCCAGGACTACCTGATTTGTCTAACAATACAGTATGAACTTTTCATTTCTTTATCAGTACTTTTCTAACTGTCATGGGCACTGACTCCATGTCCTCTCCCACCCACTTACAGGATATATGTGGAAACCAAGGAAAAATCAGTAACACCAATTCTGTCTTTCTTTAACATTGTGACATTTTGATCATTACTAATTTTTTTTGTATCAGTGATGATTTTATCTAAAAAGTGCATTTAAATATTCTTTATCCCAACTCAGAGTTTCTAGGCATCCCCTGAAGTTTTGCACCAGAGGCAAGTGCCTCACTCTATCCCAGCTCCTTGGGTTTCTTCTCCTCTCACCCTGCTCCTCCAGAGAGTCTCAGATGGAGATTCAGGGCTAAGAATCCCTGTGATCTTTTAGCATTGACCTCATTCTTGTCTACTACAAGAATGCTGTGTGTGTCTGTTGCTATGGGAGAGTTATCATCATCTGAAGGTTTGTGACATTTGGTCCCTCTCTAGGACTAAGGTTCCCATGTTATGCTCTTCACAGGGATATGCTCTGCCCTCCATTCAGTGGATGCTCAGTGGATCTGGACAGTGATTAAAACTTAAGTTGAAATATCCAGAAGCAGTTTCAGAACGTCAACATCAGAGAACGCAGGAGAAAGCGATCAACGACAACAAAATCTTCACATTGTTCCATTCTCACTCTTTCTTTCAAGATTATCTGCAAATAGATTAGATTTGGCTCATCAAGAATCTGGGAATATATAAATTAAAAAGTAAAATGGGCATTGACACCCTTACTCGGTTATGGTACCTCAGAGGTGAGTCTGAGCACCCCCCGGTTGTGCTGAGTTACCACCATGGGTTACTTGTAACTGCCATTTCCAACTGTTGGGGACCCTCTCAGTTCACACAATTCATCTCTTTGACAGTGAAAAAGAGTTGGGACAGCTCCTCCTCCCTCAGCATGTGAACACATGGCTATCGGATAACAAGGTTAAGTATTTCTAAAGCATGTGGCAGAATAAATTAGCTTCATCTCACTAGAGAAAGAAGACATCCATGCTGGAAGATCAGCACATGTGAATCCAAAGGTGGGGACTTAGGAGCTGACCTGGTGGACACCCTTTGGAAAATGAGTAGAATCAAACATTTGGACACTTGGACTTCAGGCTTCTGGAAGTTCTATTCTCTGCTCCCCCTCTGACGTCATTTAATTGAATTCTGATAGAGAGTGGGCAGCTGGAAATCTAGGTCAAACCTGCCTCCTCTCTCCTCTGTGTCTCCTTCTCTATCCTTCTTCCTCTCTCTTCCTCACTTCCCTTCCAACCACTTCCCTTTCCTTTCCCACTCATATCCCCTTCCTCATACCCAGGTATGGATAACACCCCTTGAAGGATGGCAGCAAAAGTAAATTAGATGGCAGTAAATTATTCTTCTGTATGTGTACTTTCCTAAATAATTTCCATGTGTGATATTTTTAATGAAGAACAAATGCATAAAGTATTTATGCTCTTCCAGGCAGATTCTTTTAATATGCAATAATTTCTCTAAGATTTTATTATTTTAAACATTAAATGGGTCAATAAGAAATACCTTTTTGCTATAGTTTGGATCTTAAATGTCCCCTGAAAGCATGTGTTTTAAAGGCTTGGTGGTTGACTTGTGGCACTACTGGGGAGCAGTAAGACTTTTAAGAAGTGGAGCCTAGTGGGAGGAAGTTAGGTCATGGGGGAAATGTACCCTGAAGTGGATATCAGGACTCCAACCCCTTCCCCTCTCTCTCTTAGCTTACCAGCTGCCTCTTCCATTGTGTCTTTCTGCCACAGACAGGGTCCAAATGACCAGGAGCTAAAATAAACCTTTCCTCCTTTTAGGTTGATTTTGCCAGGTATTTCTGTCATAGTGACAGAAAGCTGACTAACATACTTTCCAACAGGAAAAAGGTTAGAAGTAATCATGACATCTTTGTTGCCATTACATTGAGACTCACCCATCTGCCCTGTTCTCACAGGGTTATTCAAAAGAGGCATTAAATTATCCCTCTTGCATAAACGGTAGCAGATTTGGATGTATTCCTTCATAGGATGTTGGAGGGCAGGACTGAGTGCAAAGGAGGGTCTCCCTGGGTCTCTGTTTGGCCCCTCTCCCTTCTCTCTAAGACCTCTGTCCCACTCAATTGGCTCATGTCTAATGGCATGAGTAGAGTTTCTAATACAATCTAATTTTCTGAACAAAGATCTCCTATTTTAAAAAATCTCAGGTAAGCATTCTTGGATCACTGATACTTGAAAAGCTCACAAAAAAGACATTTGAAACTCATTATCTATCTGTCCACAGTGTTTTACATTTTCTGACCCCTGAATGACAATATTTAAAGAAGCTAGAGTGAAGCAAGTATACCAGTTTGGCAAGCTCAGATGTTACAAGAAAACATATGGGATGTGTTTTATAGAAACATAAATAACATTTATATAGGAAAAAAAAGGAAGGAGGAGCATACAACCTAAGGAGATTAAAAAAGAATTTGAGGAACATTTGAGAAATATGTAAGAGAATGTATTAGTTTTCTGTGGCTGCTGTAACAAATTACTACCAACTTGGTAACTTTCTTTTAAATATGTATTTTTTAAACTTTATTTTATTTATTTATTTTTTATGTGGTGCTGAGGATCAAACCCAGTGCCTCATGCATGCTAGGCAAGCACTCTACCACTGAGCCACAACCCAGTCCCACCAACTTGGTAACTTAAAGCAACATAAATTTAATTTCTCACATTTCTGAAGGCCAAAAATAAAAAATAAAAATCTGTATCACTGGGCTGAAATCAAGGTATTAGCAGCTATTAACTCCCTTCACAGGATCTAGAGAATTTATCCCTTGCCTCTTACCATTTTAGCTGACCCCCACCCTCCATTGTCCTGAGGCACGTCACGTCAATCTATCTCTTGGATCACACTGTCTCCTTCTCTGCTAGCTGTATGGAATCTGTCTCTGCCTCCCTCTTAAAGGACCCTTGTGATTACATTTAGGGTCCACCTGGATAACCTCCCCATCCCAAGATCTTAAGTGAGTCCTATTTGAAATTACCGTTTTCGTTTAAAGTAATATTTACAGATTCCAGGAATTAAGACCAGGGCCATAATTCAGTCTACTACAGGAAGCTAAGACACAGGATGACTTTTTGAAAAACACAGAGGATGACAGTTAAGTCTTATTGGACCACATTTATAGAGAAAAATAATGACAAAAGAAGGGTTAGGATTATTTCTTAGGGATGAAAAAAAAAATGAAGCTACTTCTATTTTGATTCTAGTATCTCCAGGAGGGAGAATGTCCTTTGTGTTTGAAATGGTGAAACACATGCCATCAACAGACAATTAAAGATCAAGTTGAGTGAGGAACTCTTAAGTGTATGTTCAGCATGTGTTTGTGCACGTGTATGTATGAATCTGAAGCGAAATGTCAGGCTTGGGAAGAAGTGACAGATTTGATCTTCATGCAGTTCTTCATTTTTCAAGTCCTGGCATTAATGCCACTTGTTCAAAGAGTAATTCCTGATCCCCCTAAGGAATTGTCTGTCCCCTCACTGGCCTGTGAACACTACACATCCAGGATTATTCTCCTTTTAGTCAACAATGAGTATACAGAAACTGTCATAGTCCCTGGTACATGGGAAATGCTTAACCAAACCCTGTCAAATGAATGATGACAACTAATTTTTTGAGCACTTTCTATGTGACAAGTCTTCTTGTGAGTGTTTTGTATTTATTAACTCAATTAGAAGGAAGGAAAAGAGGGAGGGAAGAAGAGAGAAATGAGCATAAGAGGCATGAAAAGATGGACAAATGTCTCCATTTTCAAAAGGGGGGATGACAAGACATGGAGACGAAACATTGGTAGCCCTGATGAGCATTCGTATAAAAACTTGAATGAATTATTAAACAGTAATTGGATGCGAATAATGTGAGAGCACGTCAAATTTGGCACACATCTTGAATTTAGGTTCCTCCAAACCTGTCAGAAGAACATAGGATGAATGGAATTAGAATTATTACACCAAATAAAAATGGAATCCTAAAGCCCTGCACTACCACAAGCTTAATATGAGTCAGCAGTATGCTCCAGCCAGAGGGAAATATTGTCCCACTAATGCTCCAATCACAGAAGCAGAGTGTCTCAATTATGGGAATAATAGAAATTGAGGCAACATGGCTAAATGGAAAGAATATGCATCAAATTGATATTGAAGACATAAGCAAATTATTTAGAATTTTAAGGTTTTCTTTTCTGACCTACAGAATGCATGTCTCAAAGAGTTATATGAATCTTAAATGAAGGGAAGAAGAAAGCGAGCTGGCACATGCTAAGTTTTAAATACTGTGAGTTCTCTCCTTCCTTTCTCTCATATTCATTTATATTGTACTTTGACCTATGGTAAATAATGGGTGGATAGTGAATTTAATACTGGCTACTATAATGACATACTATAGGTACAGCCAGAGAAAGGGTATGATTGTTGAATTAGCTAGAAACTGTCTTGTTGTAATAACAAAATACTTCAATAATATCTGACAATTTTTAGAGGGTATGATTCCTCAAAACAATACTATCAGGTAAGAATGCAAGTGCTAACATGCCATTTTGTCTATAAATCTATAAATGACAAGCATGATTAAGTGGCCTGCCAAGGTCACATTTCTTCTAAATAGCAAAGGTAGGGCCCAAATGCAAGCTTGAAAGAATTGTCCTGTAATGAATGAATGAAAATTGCAGTCAGAGAAACTTTGGCTCAACCTTGAGGGGAGCTTTGGAACCCTCAGAGGTAAGTTGCAATTGACTAAGGTTGACTAGTGAGATATTCAAGAATGACAAGGATGTCTGCATTGGGGTATCAGTTAAACTAGATCGATTCATTTATTCCATGACTTAATACACAACGCTTGAGCAAAGCACTGTGCTGTGCATTGTGGAAGATAGAACTGATCAAGAGGTTGTCTCCGACTACGTGAATCACCTTAAATGACCCGCGCAACTTTAGAAATCATACGAGTGTTTGACATTTTGATTTAAACAGATTTTTAAGACATTTGGGAAAACACAATTGGCAGCAACCGTGGAGGCTTTTAACAACTGACAGAGTGATGCTTATACCCACCTAAATGTTTCTTTATTTTTCAATCTTGAATGGACATATGAAAAAGTGTATGTGGCCCTATGTGCCTTGTGTTCATCTTCCTTAACCAGAAAAATGTGACAGGATGATGGGTATTTTCTCGTCCTCCATCCTCCTTCTGAGATAAATCATTCCATTTATTCTTGTACAATCTAGAATGTAAGCTATTGTTTTGAGAGAGGTCAGGTCAGTTTAATTCTCCATGCCCTTGACATTTTGTAAAGTGTAACCAGGTGCTAGTCTAAAACTTTTCAATATTTGCATTTCTAATTTCTATAAATTATAAGCATTTATTTTATGAAACTTGGAAAGATCACTATTTGTCTCGAATTACACCAGAACACAGAATTGTGGAACATATGAGATAGAAACCTGACACTCAGTTCTCTGCGATGTGTTAAACAGAGAAAGAAAATTGTACTGCTGTATAAAAAGCTGGATAATCAGCCTCAAACCTCAAATTGGGAGATGAAATCAGTAAAGAAAACAATGGAAAAGTTATACCCAAAGCAGAACCTCTGAAGAGAGTCCGGGAGCATAAGGAAGGGCAGAGCAATGAAATAAAAGCAAACACTCGTAAACTGCTATTGAACGTATTTTTAAATTTTTTTTTTTTGCAATACTGGGGAATGCAACCCAGTGCATGCAGGGCAAGTACTCTACTATGGAGCTACATCCTCAGACCACTACTGAGTATTAATAATCTAGATTAAAAACATATTTTACTCAAATTCATAGCTCATGCTTAATTCTCTTAAAAGAATATGTTAATGCATGTTTTGGGCATTAGGAAATTATTGTTATAATTTTTAAAAAGCCCTATTGAACTTCATGGCACATAAAAATAATATTTTCTATGATTGAAAATAAAGGAAAAAAAGACAATGATCACCTTTTTAAAAAATTTAGTTGTAGTTGGACACAATACCCTTAATTTATTTATTCACTTTTATGTAGTGTTGAGGATCAAACTACATGTGTGAGGCAAGTGTTCTACCACTGACCCACAACTCCAGCCCCAATGATCACCTTTTTAAAAGCAAAACTTACTTGTCCACAAGCAATTTCCAGACCACAAGATTTTCCCAGGTCTTTCCATGTTTATTAGTGTCAAAATAATAATGCATCTTATAACAGCAAGCCATCAGAGCTTTAAGAAATCATTAAAAAGGAAAGAAAAACTGTTCCATAGATTAGAGTTTCAAATTTCATCCAAATTCTTACTTCCTCCAGACCTTTCTGTAAAGACCCAATATTTATATATAAACCCTATATTTAGACTGATTTATCACTGATATGATCTCCCCAAACCTCCATCTTTCACCAAAGAATCCAGACCCAAGACAAATCACTAATTAGATTTTGAATCCTGGTTCAATTGCTGCATACATAGAGATTTCTTCTTTGATTAATAGTTAAACTACTTTAAGATCCAAAAATTAAAAACCCTCGTAGTTTCAAAAAGCTATGTTATTTCTTTAGCATTCAGAACAGAAATGAGCTACAAATTTAAAAGCCCACGAATGACTTAAAAATTTACCTCCCCTCTAGATATAATGAAAAGGGTATTTTTTCAAGATAGAATCTTGTACCTCCAAATAGGAAAGAGACTGGTCCAATTGTATCTAACAAATATTAAATCCAGGTAAAAATCCTCTCACTTGATTCATGCCCTTCCCTTAGTGGTGACTCATTTCTCATCTTAACTGTAATCTTTAGGCTAAGAATCATGGATTCTCATCCAATTTTTGACTCTCAGGCTTTTCTTTCTGGGTTCTGCAAACATTTGGCTACCATGATCTCAAATGAAACATTGCTAAATTAATGATAATACCAGGGGACTACATAGAATTGTAGGACAGTGGTGGCACATGTCTGTAATCCCAGCACCTTGGGGGGGCTGAGGCAGGAGGATCACAAGTTCGAAAGCCAGCCTTAGCAACTTAGGGAGGCCCTAAACAACTTGGTGAGACCCTGTCTCTAAATAAAAAGTAAAAAGGGTGGGCTGGAGTTGTGGCTCAGTGGTAGAGTGCTTGCCTTGCATGTGTGAGGCACTGGGTTCAATTCTCAGCACTACGTATAAATAAATTCATAAATAAAGTAAAAGTCCATCAACAATTTTAAACAAAGGTCCTGGACCTTTCCTGTGAATCTTCCCACTTCTGTTCCAAGGAAAATTGATCCTATGTTTTAAAGGGCTGTTGTGAATCAGGTTTGGTCATTTTCCTTAAAGACATATTCCCAGGTCTCACAACTCTCTATATAGGGAAATATTTTATATAGTTAACAAATATTCCCTTCTTGGAACACTCGTGAATAACATTTTACCTTCCTCTGCATGATTCCACTGTGCCCAGGAAAAACAGAATCAAATAGCCCTGTAGCCCTCTCTTCCTCATATGATTAAACCTTCTCCTGCTGCCCAAACAAATGCTCCTATTGTAGGCTACTTGAATGAAAGTCTATTTTCCATGACTGACTATGTTAAGAATCTGAACTCAGTACCATTATGTTTAGCATGGTGAGAAGAGTACTGTTTTGGATGTCAGATCCTGGTCCCTTTTCTGACTGTGATTTTATTAGCTATATAATCAGGGGCAAGTTGCTTACTAAAGTAATAATACCTTTCACAGAAGCTTTGGAGAAGATTCAGTGAGATAATGTAAAGAAAATGCTTAATTTATTACCTAGTATACAGTTAGCTCTCCATAAGCATAATTAATATTCTCAGTAATTTATCTGCTTGATTCTGAAATCCATAGATTCATTTAGATATTGGAATGTTATAAATTTAGGGAATTATCATGGATAGGACAAAAAGTTGGCCTCCTTCATTTATCTTTAAAATAAGTATGATATATAGGGTGAGATTTGTTCACATCAAGTCTGATTCTTTTTGGTACCAGAATCGCTTCCTAATAACATCATGATCACCAACTTTACCCCAGTATCTGGGAAAGGTTTGTGCAGACGGAGGTTAAAATGATCCAAGAGATACTTTATTCATAATAAAGTTTACTTGCAGATGGGAATTTGGCTTTTCCAGGTTAAGTCCATTTCTTTGCAAATAAATTTGAACATGTTTTTTAACTCGTCTGGGAAAGGGTAAGATGAGAGAATGTCATTGACGAGATCAAGTGGTGAAAAAGGAAAAGGGAGAACTTTAAGAGACTACATAGGACAGTAAAACATGTCTATTCAAAGAAAAGATTGATGTGGCAGCAGTGTGGTTGCAATGAGAGGGCATCTAGAAAGAAAGTAAAATTAATTGATGCAAGCAGCCTGGCTTGAGTTGAGTCCTGATTTGAGGGACTCTCAGAAATGTGGGTTGATTAATGGATGCAACAAGGGAGACTCAGGAACTCAGTGACAGGAGTCCTCTGTGTTGGGGAAGGCTTGAAGTACACCCAACATCTCAGAGAGGGCTTTGCTTTGTGCTCGCGTGTGCTAAGCTGGAGATGGGGAAAACAGTGGCCTAAATTACACTTCTACTTTCCAAAGCACCAACAATTAAAAAATGAAATTTTTTATAGATTCTCTAGATTACATAATCTAATTAGGACACAATACTCTTAGTGAGCTAGGAAAGCACCTTAATTTCCCGTATTGTTGAAGTTCCTGCATTACCTAACTTTGGTGGTGGGACTGGGGACTGTCCTTGATGCAGAGACCATGAATCTTATTCATTTGTGCACAGATCTAGTTAAAAGCAGCCAACGATGCCTAATCATTCTTGCTTACTCCACTCCCCACCAACCCCGCTATCTTCTCTCCTTTCCGTATGTAAAGTATCGTGCAGTTTTGCTCATTCTTTTGTTCTAGATCCTCTGTGGTTTTAAGTGCATCCCCATGTTGAAAATCTTATGAACACAAAACACTTAATATGGAATACATATTGAAACAAGATGGAAAGGTTTCTTGACTTTATTTTTAAAATAATATAAAATACATGTGTATAAATCTGTGCATGCATAAGTAGAAAGAATGATTGGTTAACCTAACTATAGTTATAAAATCAGAAAGAAAATTTTTCTTTTTAAAAGTGATTTCTCTAATTTAAGCCTTATACTTTGTAGCATGCACCAATCAAGTAGACAAAATTATGAGGTTGACTCTTTTTCTTCAAACATTGAGGGAGGGGACAGTGGTTTCAAATTTTCAAAAAGAATCAATTTCTTAAGGGAAAGTGTACTTTATAAGTGATTATTAGATATTCTTTCTAGAGAAACTTGGGCACAGGGGCAAAATTGTCATGATTCACAGGAAAAATATAGCAGAAGAGAACAACTTGAATCACCTACTCACCACCATCAAATCCTAGTTTTAACAAAAGTCTTTTTTCCAAGTCTCAGGATTCCATTTCATAGAATCGGAAGGTATTGGAACTGGAAGGACCTTGATGTTCACATGTCCCATCCTCTAGTTTCACACTGGGAACCTGAGACCCCTAGAGAAGTAGGCAACTCATAGGAGATCCCCAATTACCAATTAGCAGATCCAGGACTAGAAGGGAGGTCTCTTGAGTCCCAGTTCGATGCTTTTTCCACTACGACATCGCCTCTTCTCTTACAGAAAAGGAACCTGCCTCAAAAGTCTCCTGAGAGATGCCATGTGGGTTTTTTTTTTTTAAACTGTGATGCATTTTTTATTCCACTTTGAGGAAAATGCTGCCAAACTGTTCTCTAGGGAGCAAAGCCTCTATAAGGAAAAGAGGGCTCTTTCATGCTTGGAGATCACAATGAATAATCATTCCTTTAACACCTAGACTGCATCCCAAAGGCCAGAACCACCCTGGGGAAGATGATCAGATGGAGAGCACGTGAGCTGGGTTAAGGAGAAAGACACTGAGAAAGTTAAGGAACAGATCAGTCAGAGGATGTTGGGGTAGAATCGAAAAGCAAGCAAGACTAGGTAGGAGGAAAGAAGCTCAGATCACTCGTACCTCATATAAATATGATCTTCATACCTATAAAATATCTCTTCTTTATAGCTATTGAGAGCCCAATAAAGAGCCAGATAGATGCCTTTTGGCTGTGGTAGGGGGCTGAGCATCCAGCATCTTTGTGTGTGTGTGTGTGTGTGTGTGTGTGTGTGTGTGTGTGTATGCACACGAGTGCATGTGTGCAACGCTTTTTAAATTCACTAAACCCTTGGGGACTCGGGGACAGTGTGAGAGAATAAAGGAGTCTAGATGGGGTCAGACAAAAAGAAAAGCATCCAGAGATGAATAGAATTGAACACAATGGCCGGGTGGGACAAGTGCAAAGGGTTTTGTGCCCAGCTCAGTGGTGAAACAGTGGAGAGTTTCCTTAACATAGATATGTTCTGAGGCTTTGTCCCTTTGCTTTATCTTGTTTTTGAAAAAAAAAAGTGTAAATAGTGAGCTATTTCATATTTATTTATTTATTTATTGACACAAGGTCTCTCTACATTGGCCATATCAGCTTCCAACTCCTGAACACAAACCATTCTCCTGCCTTAGCCTCCCATGTAACTGGGACTATTGGTGCATATTAGTGCCTCTGGCTCTTCCTTTGTTTTAGAATAATCTTGATTTTCTTTCTTTCTTTTTTTTTAGCCAAAAAAAAATAACCAGCTTTAAATTAATCTAAGCCTACAGGATAAATCTAGATATTCTTGGTACACCAAAGTTCCTGATAAGACTTTTAAAGATTATTTTATTTTCCATATGGCATTAGATATTACAGAATCTAGTTTATTTCTTCACCTAGAGTGGTACTGAATAGATGTTGGCTTGGATGCCATCCCAATGTTTGTTAAAGGACTTAATATAGTACACGTGTAATACCAAGTGACTGGTATGTGCATATTCAGGAAGCATCTTTCCAGTGTTTTTCTTCTCTAAACACAGTCTCAGCATACAGGATATCTGATGAAATCTCACATCTAATTGATTTCACTTTTCTTCCCTTTTTTTCACCCATGCTGAAAGGATCTTTTCAGCTTTTCCTAGAATAATGCGGTTTGACACTTTTTAAATTTTTCCCCCGTACCACCTGAGCACAAAACAATACAATGACAGAAAAGAACACATTCTTTCTTTGAACCAAGTGAACATATTTATTCCGACAGCAAGACTTTGGGGATCTGCATAGACCTTAATGATGAATCCAAAGACAGTGTGATAGGAAATAAAAGACAGGTCTTTTTCAAGGGTAATTCTTACATCCTTATCTTTAATGCAGACTGTCGGGGTCCCCCCGCAGACAACTGCCAGCTCCCTGCTGCAGAGAGGACAGCTCCACAACCACCACAAGTGACTGCATGTGCCTGGGACTTCCAGAGTGTTCCAGAGAAGGGACTTGGAGTTTAATTTTGCCCTGGAAGAACAGTCCCAAGTTCTAACAAAAATTTTCAGTTAGAACTTCTTCATAGGAGAACATCTGAAACAAAACAAAACCATTTCTACTCATGTGAAAATATATGCAGCAGGAAAAGTAATTAAATCTCTGCCCAGCTTAGTATTTCATTTCCATTATACCTTCCATAAAATGCAAGTGGCTCATGGGGAAAGGATCCCACTTCCCAGACTGACACAAGCAAGCTCCTGAGATTTAGAGAATGACCACACCCTCTCAAAGATGAGGGATTTTCTAGGAAAAGTGAGGGCAGTGGGGACATCATAGTTCATCCACAAGGAATACAATTCTAGGAAAAAAAATTTCTTTGTATTTCTAAAATTCACCTGCGCTGATTTTTACTTTATTTCTAAGATGTAATTTTGAACAGGAAATTTATTATTTGCAAATATAGCCTTTTAAGCAGTCCTGACAGTTCTTGTCACATAATAATATTAATGATGGTGATGATAATAATAACTATTATAATAATTATTAACTAATAACTAATATAATAATAATTATTATTGTCATCATCATTATTATTATTTTCAAACCCAAGACACTATGTTTGTTCGCATGTTGTTTATTCAAAGTAGTTAAATCTGGACTATCTTTGAAAACACTGCTATGTTTTTGATCCTGTTGAATTAAAGTGCTTAGAATTCAGTATTAACAAGCAGCAAATGACCTTTTTAAATACACCTAATTTACTGAGTCCATTAGGTTTATGATAATAAATAAAACCTCTGCAATGCTTCATAATAACAATAATGCCTTTCAAATGATTCTGCACTTAATGGCCAATTTCAGAGCATTAAATGTTGTTAACAATCAATTTACTGGATATTATTGTGCTTCCATTTATAAATATCAAATTATATAGGTCATAGTGTTACCTTTGCAGGCCAGTTGCAGAATTTATATGGATGTTCTGTAGAATAACTGCCAGACATTTCATCACGATAATTCAAAAAAAAAAAAGAAAGAAAATATCTGATTCTCTGCAGGTTCCTAGGCTTTTGCACAGATACTTTCTCTAACTTTTCCCCCCTCAGGATCAGGTAATTAAAAGGGTATTGATGCAAAGGGAAGCCGAGCACCACATGGCTTGGCAAAGTGTTTCCATAAAGTTCTGTCCTGTAGCTGTGGATACAAACTCAAGCTGGTCATGTGCAGAATTCCAGCATGTTGAGCCCACTACCCCTCGGCACAGCCAAATGTTTCAGCAGCTGCCCTTTTGTCCTGTTTCTTAAATAAACAAAGAACAGATACAAATTAATGACCTAAATTTATGGCAAAACACACTGCCTTCCCAGAGCAAATAGCCTTAAAAGAACAGATGCTAAACTAACACTTCTTACTCACAGACCCCCAGAGAAGATACTTCTGTGAGCACATTAGTTTATATTCTATAGAAACTAATAATTTGTAGAAATGTAATCGTGTTGTGCAATGTCACGCTTACACGCTGATTTTGTGAGCTTCCAGGCGTGGGCAGAGGGCACTTGTGGTTTGTTCTGTGATCTGCTGCCCTGCTCCGCTCCAAAGATCTTAATAGCTTTATTTCACTTTTGTATTTTAGTTAGGTTTTTCCTGCTAAGAAAGATCAAAAGTTTTTGTGGTTTCTTTTTTTTTTAATTTTAAATAATACCTAATGATTGGATTTGGTTACCATTGTTGCTACTCTAATTTTTAAAGAATGTCAGGAATGTCAGGAAATCTTTAATTTCACTCTGAACCACAAGACGGAATTCTGTGTCAAACTCGGTTCAGCATTTGCTTTCTTGGTTTCTTTTTCTTGGTTTCTGTTTTAGCCAATGCTACACATAACAAAACCTGGTAGAAACAATGGAAACCTCCCAGCCGACTTCACATCCAGGGACTTAGCAGTAGCTTCGTAATTTATGGCAAATGGGGATGAAGCTAGGTCACCTCCAAGCAGGCATTAGAATGAAAAGGTACAGTATGTTCATTGGCCACACGGTGCGCATTCTCTTTATCCCACACTGTACAATATTTCCAATCTTATTCAATAATTTAATATACATTTTCTTGTCAAGCATTTTGGCAGCAGGCTATGCAGCTTGCAAGATGGACTGAGAATGCCACAGGTGGGCTGATTAGCGGGTGGCATTTCTGAATTCTAACAAGCTGTTAGCATTATGTCTGTTTGCTTTAGGTACAGATGTGAAATGATTTGACAGTAGATTTCAAAAGTGTGTGAGTACATTTTTGTATGTCAAACTATGGAAATATGTTTTTTTTTAAATTTCACACATTGATAGTATGTATTGTATTTATTAATTTCAGAAAGTATATGCCACTGACATGGCATAAAAATTAAAAAGCAGTATCCATAATGTATAAAATGAACAGATTGAATAAACATCCCACCCCCAGTTAATCAGAAAGTCTTATCTTGTGCTTCAGAAAAAGTCAGAGGTTGGAAAATCGCAGCCAGGAAATCAGAGCCTTTGAAAAGTTTGTTTTAATTGGTTTTATAGTGTGATGGTGATTTTTTTTTAAAAGGAGGAGGGTAAAAAAGAAGAAGGAGAAGAAGAAGCTAAAGGGAAAACAACGACCACACGCAGCAAATGGTGTGTGGAACATTTGCCAGTCACATCAAGTGACATCTGCCCTTGTCTAAAATTTCAAAGGTGATTTCAGTATTTATAAAGGAAAGTCTGCTTTGACACACACAAAGGAATTTTAAAATAAATCTCAGAAATTTAAATTTTGATAATAGGCTAAGGCTACAAAACAGACATGAAAACTGAAGGATGTCCCAAATTTGGAGAGCTGACAGGTGACGTGTGAAGGTAATGAATGCCAGGTCACTGGGCAAAGAGTGCTTTCTTTCTGAGGATGGGTCAGTCCATGGCACTGGAGGAGTTCAAATCGAATATTCCTGCTCAAGTGTATGGGGACAATTCTGCTCTGAGACAATGGAGAAGGATTGGGATGACTCCATCATCCTCCAATGCCTTCTCTTCCCTGTCTCTGGAAAATCCATTGTCATGAAATCCATCCTCACTTCTACCTCTGAAAAGATCTAAGATAGCTATAGCTGGAAAGACCCCATGCAGTCCTTCTCAGGATAGAATCTGAGAAGTCCCTCAATCACATGCCAGTGAACCAGAAGGAAGACAGATAACATTCATCTCATGCATACCCAGGAAGCTGAGTGGAC
The DNA here is from genome assembly GCF_052094955.1 of Ictidomys tridecemlineatus. NCBI lineage: Eukaryota > Metazoa > Chordata > Mammalia > Rodentia > Sciuridae > Ictidomys > Ictidomys tridecemlineatus. The sequence continues at coordinate 55,428,254 of NC_135486.1, forward strand.
ACCAGGGATTGTGAGAAACAGGGACACACCCCACCCCACTCCAGTGATGCAGAAGTCAAAATTCTGCTGCCTGCAGGCATAAGCAGCAAAGACTTCAGGATGGATGAGCCACTTAGCACATCTACCATCATCTCAGTAAGTACCAGGCAACATGAAAGAGGCTTCGATTTTGTCTCCATCATTACCATGCACGTAAAGAGCCCTAAATGATCTTAAATAATAGCTAATATGACACTCTGATTTTACAGATGAAAAAACTGTGGCTTAGAAAGGGAATGTGTCACATCATTTTACAAGCAGAGCTCCGTTTGTTCATCCCAGCGGTGCTATGAGGTGAGCTGAGAGAGCATGCTTCCCAGATGAGAAAATAAACTTGGAGCAAGCCATTTGCTCATGGTCACATAGGCGGGCTTTTAAACTCTGAGTCCACTGAAGCAAATTGGTTTAAAATATATTTTTAATAATCATATTCATCAACAAGTATTTATTGGGCACTCAGTACCAGGTACTGTTCTAGATGCCAAAAATAAGCAAAAAATGAAATAGCTGGATACAATGGTGCAAGCCTGTGATCCCAGCCACTTGGGAGGCTGAGGTAGGAGGATCACAAGTTGGAGGTCAGCCTTGGAAAATTAGAGAGACCCTATGGCAAAATAAAAAAATAAGAAGCACTGGGGATGTAGCTCAGTGGTAAAGCATCCTTGGTTCAATTCCCAGTAGCAGAAAAAAAAAGGAATAAAATAAACACCTATCCCTGCCCATGAGTGCCTATCTTCCAGTGTGAGAGACCAACAATAAACAAAATAAGTCGGTATCTTGTGTGCTACTTAGAAAGGGAAGCAGCTACAGACGAAAGAGAATAGCCAAAGTGTGGAGGAGTGGGGTGACTGTTGAAGCAAGGTCTACCTGGAGAAGGAGAGGCAGCTAGCCACAGAAATTGACCAATATTCCAGAAAGTAGGACCAAGTTCAAAGTCCTGAGGTGGGAGGTTGACTAGCAAGGTCAATGCTCTGTGAGTCCGTGTGGCTGGAACAGCATGAGCTAGGAGAGAGCAGTCAAGAGGCTGCCTACGGGAAGTGATGGGTGGGCTGCAGGGAATCTCCCATGAAACCCTGGAGTCCTGCTCTTGTGAATATTCCTTCCAGTTTTATGAGGCAGAGCATTCCAAATTCCACATGACAGACTTCCAAACCAAATTTGGGAGCCCAATTTTTTTTTGAAAAATGGAAAACTGCTCTCAAATATTAAACAGGCCAGAAACAACACTGTCCTACCTTAGGTTTAAGCCATTTGCATACAAAACAGAAACACTATCTTGTACAAAATGACCCTTTTCACTTTTGCTATGGTTTTTCCCAGTGGACTGTGTCTCCTCCTTTTACCATGTCAGGGTGAGTGTCCGTCGTTTCCATTCATTGCAATAATCAACAATTAAAAAATAATAATGACCCACGTTCATAAGCCTTAGATTATACTATATTTTCCTATCTTTATTTCAAGTTAGTTTTTCTTATAATAAAACAATTTCTCCCAAGCTTGTATATTCTACTACCTGAACTATAGTAGCAATAAGAAAAAGGGTGTGTAATGTGAATCCTGTGTGGAAAATCCTTGCTGACCCAACATGAGGCTCTGTGTTGTCACCCCTCATCCTCAGTGCCTGGCATCTTATAGAAGCCTAATTCAAATGTGTTGACTGTTAAAAAGGCATTTTCATCAGAAAAAGAAAGCAACTAGCCAAGGAAACATTATTCTTAATTTTGTCATCTCTCTACAATTGGAATGTGGGTTATTCCCTCCTCCATCATACAACCTACTTCTGAAAATAGCACATGCCAGTGGAAGGTGACTCCATCCTAAGAAGAGGGTTGGGAGCTAACAGAAGACCTGTCTCTCCCGGGTCAGCATCTTGGGAGGGTTTTATACCCAGAAAATCTACTGGGTGTTATTCCTGGGTGCAAAGCTTTGATGTATCCTGCCATCCAGGGACCCTTAAAAGAAGTCAGTGTCTACAAACACTGTCTGACCTCTTGCGTTTGTCCAGCTGCTTCGCGTTGTCTCAGCCTCCCCACGGTAGCCCAGCTGCTTCAGGCTGCCATTGTGTGCCTGACATCCCTCACTCTCGTGATCAGTCCCTATGACCCAGCAAGTTTTCCTAAGGACTTGATTTTACTCCCCCTACCCTCCATCTCATCAAACACATTACTTTTAAAAACCCCCAAGTCAGGAAGTAGAAACGAATCTACATTTATTTTCAGTGCAAGAAAAAATGAAAAGCCTCCTTTAAAAACCAATACCGATGTTTTTAAAAGAACATTTCTTTATGCAATATGCCCATCGCTGCATAGAAAGAGAACACTGCTGGTTTGTCACGCAGAGGACCGGTGCCTGAGTGATGCGTTTGGAGAGATGATGGATTTGTGCTGATCCATCCCTACTCCCAGTTTGCCTGGTCCCCCCTGTGACCAATGGCAGGCATTTGCAAGACAGCTGGCAGGGTGAGGGGTGCAGGCTGAGGCTGTGCTTCGAGCTCACTGGCCTCTGCACGGATCAAAGACTCATTAGCATTTCGCTCTCACCAAATCAACTTATTGGCTCAGACAATCTGTATTGCTTTAAACCTTTAGACAGCTATAAAATTTGTCAACTAGGCAGGGTTAGGACTTGATTTTTTGACAGTCCCCTTCCAAAGACAAAGAAGTACACATTCCCCAAACTACATGCATTGCATATGTTGTAATTCTAGAGTTTTTTTTCTCCTGTTTTGTTATTTTTCTTTTTTTGCAAATACAAATTAAAAATTATTTCCCAAAGTACCAAAAGAATAACTTTGGTTTATAAAATGTGACAAATAGGCTTCTAGGAAATACAGAAAATATCTCACCTGGCAGATCTGGTGGAAAACCACCCAGAATATGACTTTATGGTTTATGTTGTCTCAAGAATCTTTGAAAGATTTATAAGATTGTAGAATTTGCAGTGTGTCAGTACATGTTTCTTGGTCTATTGAATATTCTTATTCCTTAGGCTCAATGGACAAAACGAAAGTTGAGAACTCAAAAGAGTTTGGCTTTCATTTTCCAATTTGTTTACTTATTGTTTACTTATTTATTGAGATGGTATCTATCTGTGTTGTGCAGGGCAGTCTCTAACTCCTAGGGTTCAACGATCCTCCCATCTCGACTCCTGAATAGCTAGCTAGCACTACAGGCCTGCACCAGCACACCAGGCATTTGACTTCCAACTTAGATTGTGTGCTTTACAGCAAGTAACTACTCCTCTTGTCTCTGAAATTTACCAGGCAGAAAATGAGAGTTAAAATAGTCATTGATATGTTTTACCTGTGGGTATACTATGAAAAAAAAAAAGTATTGCTTTCATTTATAAGAGGAAAGTTACCAGAGAGGTGGAAAACTTTACATTTTGGCTCTGTTTGTTGGCCCGCTCTGAAGATTCTCTGTGTAGGCTGTCCAGTCAGCTGGAAATAGCAAAAGCATGAACCTCTTTGCTGTTCATTTTCCTTTTCAGAATCCTCCAGTTCCCATTACACTAGTGCCTGGAAGGAAAGGAAGGCAGCAGCCTGTTTCCAGTTGGAGCCTGATGCAGTCTGCATGGTTCCGGGTGCTGGGAGCAAAAGACGCAGGATTCGTGACTCCCACCTTCCAGAGATGCTCCAGTCGCGATGTTGGCCATGAACCTGGTACCACAGTAAAGGCTGATAGTGCTGTGCCCTGGCTCCCCCAGTGACTAGGCTCTATCTGTCCAATTCACTGGTACGTTAACCCTGGGACAGACAGATGCTTGGTATGGTGATGCCGAATATAGTAATGGGGGCAGAAGGAAGAACAACCATTTAGCTAGATCTCAAAAGGAAATCAGAAAAATTATATAAACATTAAGAGAGAGAGAGAGAGAGAGAGAGAGAGAGAGAGAGAGAGAGACTTTAAAAAGCCTCATGTTGTGTGGAGAGCAAGCAAGAAACAGCTGTTGAGTGGAGGGGATAATGGATGGCGGGTCTGGTGAGCAGCTCAGAGGAGATGGCTCTGTGGTCCTGGGCAGGGGTGAGGATGCTCCTGCCAGGGAGAAGGGAGTACATCAGGGCAATAAATCAAGTCAGGAATGCCAACCATTGGGTTTGCAGTGAGGATTTGCTTCTCAGTGGGTTGCGTTCTCTCACTCATAATTCTCTTCAGTGGAAAAGAAAGAAAGGGAAACTTCAGGACCATTTATATTGGGGAGGGACACATCAATAAAACACTTCTCATTTAAAAGCTGACCTTCAATAAAGGAGCTTTCTGTTTTTCCTTTTTTAAATTAAATTATTTGTTTGTTCTAATTTGTTATACGTGATGGCAAAATGGAATTCATTTCATATTACACACATAGAGCACAATTTCTCAAGTCACTAATCGTACACAAGTACTTTCACAACATTCGTGTCTTCATACATGTACTTACAGTAATGATGTCTAACTCATTCCACCATCATTCCTATCTCCTTGCCCCTTCTGTTCCTCTCCCTCCCGTTTGCCCTATCTAAAGTTCCTCCATTCCACCCATGCTCCCCGCAAACGCCATTATGAGTCAGCATCCTCATTTCAAAGAAAACATTTGGCCTTTGGTTTTGGGGGATTGGTATGCTTCACTTAGCATTATATCTCCATCTTCATCCATTTACCTGCAAATGCCATGATTTTATTCTCTTTTAATGCTGAGTCCATTGTGTATATTTACCAAAGTTTCCCTATCCATTCATCTACTGAAGGGCATCTGGGTTGGTTCCATAATTTAGCTATTGTGAATTGTGCTGCTATAAACACTGATATGGCAGTGTCCCTGTAGTATGCTGTTTTTAAGTTATATAGGTATAAACCGATGAATGGGATCATTGGGTCGAATGATGGTTCCATTCCAAGTTTTCCAAGGAATCTCCATACTGCTTTCCAGATTAGCTGCACCAATTTGCAGTCCCACCAGCAGTGTATGAGTGTGCCATTTTCCCCTACATCCTCACCAACACTTACTGCTGTTTGTCTTCATATTAGCTGCCATTCTGACTGGAGTGAGATGAAATCTTAGAGTAGTTTTGATTTGCATTTCTCTAATTGCTAGAGATGTTGAACATTTTTCCATATGTTTGTTGATTGATTGTATATCCTCTTCTGAGAAGTGTCTGGTCAGTTCCTTGGCCCATTTATTGATTGGGTTATTTGGTTTTTTTAGTGTTGAGGTTTTGAGTGCTTTATATGTCCTAGAGATTAGTGCTCTATCTGGTGTTCTTGTGGTTAAGATTTTCTCCCTTTCTGTAGTTTCTCTGTTCACCTCACTGATTATTTCTTTTGCCAAGAAGAAGCTTTTTAGTTTGAATCCATCCCATTTATTGATTCTTGGTTTTAATTCTTGCGCTATAGGAGCCTTATTAAGAAAATTGGGGCCTAATCCCACACGATGGAGCCTTGGGCCTACTTTTTCTTCCATTAGGTGAAGGGTCTCTGGTTTAATTCCTAGGTCCTTGATCCACTTTGAGTTGAGTTTTGTGCATGATGAGAGATAGGCACTTGACATCTTACGGACATCACCACACAGACTAGATAATAGGTGTATATCATTTAGTAACTGAAAATCGACTTTGAAATTGGAGATGCTGAAAAGCTGGGTATGGTGGCATGTGCCTGTTGTCCCAGCTACTTTAGAGGCTGAGGCAGGAGGGTCAAAAGTTGAGGCCCACCTGGGTGTTGTGCTTTGGATATGAGGTGCTCCTGATAATGCAGGAATATTCAGAGGTAAAATTATTAGATTATGACAGCTGCAACCTGATCAGTCCATCCTAGTTTGAATGGGCTGACTGGGTGGTACCCATGGGCAGATGGAGTGTGGCTGGAAGAGGTAGGTCACTGGGAGCTGCCCTGGCAATTCATTCTTCCTGAAGCCCCTTCCCCTTTCCTCTCTCTTTGCTTTCTTACCCTGCCATTAGTTAAGCAGCTTTCCTCCATTGATTCCTTCCCCCAGAATGTGCTGCCTTACCTTGGGTTCAAAGCAATAGAATCAGCCATGTATAGTCTGAGCCCTCTGAAACCATGAGCCCCAAGTAAACTTTTACCCTTTAAGTTGTTCTTGCCGTGTATTTTGATTACAGCAATGCAAAAGCTGACTAAAACACTGGGCAATATAGTGACTCCCTATCTCTTATAAGAAAAATAGGGGAGCTAGAGGTGTAGCTCAGTGGTAGAGTTCACAATAGGGGGTCTGGGTTCAATCCCCAGTACTGCTTCAGATTCCACATCCTGTCATCTCTGTCTTTTTATATAGTGATTCCCTGTATAGTATTTAATGGAAATTAAATAGTGTGTCTACAGGCATTTTAGTATTTTTAATACTTTAAAATGTCTCACTCGAGTATCTATAAAGAGGTCTTGCCACTTATTAATACTTACGGTTAAATCTCTTAAATGATATAAATCTCTTAAATGTGTATAATGTTTTGTATTTAACAACATACTTTCACATCCAGATTGAGCATATCGTTAGTGTTTTGTTGTTGTTGTTGTTGTGTTGTTGTTGTTGTTGTTGTTGTTGTTAATCCTATGCATTTTACTAAAATAGTTTACCAAAAGAAAAGTCTGCTTTAATTTAATTGTGCTTTAAAACAAATCATCTGCCAGGAATTAGTTACAGTAACATTACATTAGAATTCAAAACTATAGCCAGCAAAAGAAAATCCCAAATAAATGAAATTTCATTTGGGGCTAAAGATGTAGCTTGGTGGTAGAATATGATGTAGGAAGGAAGAAATTTCACCATCCAGATGCAGAAATGCATCCATTTCCCAGTCTTTTCCCTTCATGTCCAGTACTGGGAATTTCACAATTGGTGAAATGAAAAGAGAACCTGTGTTCTATTGGGTGGGGCAATGCGCTTTGCTGGAGTCTCAGGATGACAGCATCTTCTTGATGTTGATACAGAGAGAAGGGCCATAGCCATGCCAGGGCAGTGACAGCAGGGGCAGCTGCCACCCTCACTGGCACATGCATCTTGACTCATTGCCTAAAGATAACAAAACAGCCATAGGAAAGCAGAAGAATTCCGTTTGCAGGAACACCCATCCTTTAGAAAGGTGAGCAATGAACACAGACCTCCAGCTCCAGAAAACTCATGGATTTCATGCTTTTCAACCACCCTACAAGGTTTTTCTATGACTCTCAGCAATTTTTGAGGTATGCTTCTCTGTTACCTTCCCTACTGCCATGCTGAAGCGGCAACTGGGAAGATGCTTTTCCTCTTTCCTAGAAGAGCTATTTTCCTCAGTGGGAAGCACAGTGTTAAACATTTAGAATAGAAAAGGAGAGAAAGTGGGGCAGAAACCAAGGTAAATAAAGACAGCAGGAATGCAGAAAGAAAAATCGGAAACATTTAAGTTAAGCTAATGCAGAGCAAAAGACCAGACAATAGTCAATAAGATTAGGAATTGCCTTCTTCTGAAAGTATTCCTAGCTTACTCTGAAAAAAAAAAAAAAAAAAGAAAAAGCCCATGAGAAAGAGAAATCAAAAAGTACGAAGAAATATGTCCTCTAAGCAAAGACACAACACAATGTAGTCGATGACTATGGGACTAAGATAAAAATTCGAGGAACACCAAAGTCAGTAAAATTGAAGAACAGGGAAACTCCATAGGAAAGGTGAAATCTAGATATTTAATATACAATTGAAATTCAAGGGATGAGATAAAAATCCATCAAAAGGAATGTAAATGTTAATTAATCTAAATTATTTGACAACAACATCTCCAGGTTAACCGAACTCCTGAGTAAGTCATTCTAACTGCCCAGATGACTGAATGTAGTGACACTCTTTTCTGAAAGACTAAGGCATTCTCTCTGACATCAAGTTGCCATGAACTTCGGTATTTATTTGTTGCTAGAAACCCACTTTTTCCAGTGACTGCTGTGTTGAAGAGTGTGGCCTCTAAAATCACATGACCTTGGTTTCCAATGCTAGCTCTACTTCTTATTTAGTTGTAGGACTTGGGCAGTTTCCTTAAAAATTACCTGTACAGGGGGATAGTGACTTATAGGAATATTGTGACAATGAAATGAGACGATGCATGTAAATTGCTTAGCACAGTGTTCTGACACATAACACTTGATCTTAGTTGTTTTATTATTGTAATTTCCATTCTATATAAGAGATTTATCCACGAGTCTGAATATATTTGCCATATCACTTACTGCTATGATAATCTTGTTTTTATTTTTTTTATTTTTAATTTTTTTTTTTTTCGGGGAAGGGTTCCCTTCTCTGACTTGAAAAGGAAATATATTGGGAGATGGGTTAGCCAAGCCAGGAGGGGAGGAGACCCAAAGGATTCCAGAAAGATAGGCTAAAGTTTATTCAGTTTCATTAATATTTCCAGTATAATGAATTATAATAGATGAGGGCTCAAAGTCATATTCTTAATTTTTCTGCCGTTGTCCTAATCATGAAATGGAAATCCACCACCACCTCTGTCTCCTGCCTTCACACTGGGTTCTAATTTTTAAAATAACTCCACATGTAGCCAATTACTTCAGCTGGTGCATGAAAATCCTCGGATTATTTTTAAAACATTGTTTAGTCTTAAATTGCTTTCTAAAAATATTTTAAAAATTAAACAAACAAGAAAGAAAAACTACAAAGAAGGGGTTGGGTGGTGGTTCGGTGGCAGAGCACCTGCTTAGCATGCGTGAGGCCCTGAGTTCCATTCTTTCCATTAAGAAATAAAATAAAATAAAAGCACTGACTTTCATGGACCAACCTCTCAAGAAAGCTCTGGACCAGTCACCTTCGCAAGGACCCAGGATTTCCCTCTCCCCTCTGGGATGCAGCTATCTAAGAATAGAGCATGTGTGATCTCCACAAAGGCCAAGACATCATGGGGCAGACCTCATATAGGAGATGTTCTGATGGACTCCAAGACTTGTATAAACTCAATGTAAATACATCTGAAATATAAAACTGACTTCCAGGTTCAAATAAGATCTCAGGAAAATCTGCTGGGTGCATCTTAGAAGCTATAGGTGTTTGCAGCCTTTGTTTTCTGTTCTTTTGGAAAACAGTATTTAACAGCCCAGAGACTTTTCACATGATACAGGGAGATACTCCATCCAAGCTCCCCAGGTACATCTTTCTTCACTCCAGGACTGACCCTACTTAGCATTGAGGAGTTGACAAAAATCACAGCCCAAGATGGTATGACAACAGCTTGATTAATAGTGATTATCACAGCAGATGGAAAACTGTAGACAAAACTTTCCATAGAATGAGTCTATCACAAAATTTCTTGATGAGACAGAAGGATGGTTAGTGATCACAGAATTATTCCTTCCTTAACAGAATAAAATTGCTGAATTTCTACTCACCCCTTTTGATAATTTTCTCAGGTCTCCAGTGACTTACTGAGATTCAGACCCTTCAAGCATGTGTGAAATGTACTACTTACTACGAGGACGTGTGACACTTCTCAGGGCAGCAAATTGCACGTTCCACTCTAAATGTATGCACATGCATGTGTCCCTGAGAAAAGTGACTACATAGGTATTCTGCTCAGCAGTTTATCTTTCCAATGGAAATACACATTGGACTTCTGCTACTGAGAGAAAGTGAGTTTTACACCCACCACCAGAATGTTTTTTGATCATTTGGGTTGTTTTGCTTCATCTCTGCTTTTTGTTGTTTAATTTCGTTTACAGTGCAAATAGCCTCAGCAGACGCTAACCATTAAATCTGGAAAACAGAGCCAGCATCTCACTTTATTCCCCCTCAATCTCCCCCCCCCCCACACACACACAGCCCAACTCAGCATACAGTAGAAAGGATCTTGCCCTCCTCCTTTGGCTGCAGCTGGAAAGAGAAAGAACCCTCCATCTCCTCACGTCTGCTGTAAAACAGAGGGCCCATGAGGACCTCAGCACACTGGCTGTGAGACAGAGGGAGGTGACCACAGCCAAGGCAACAAGAAGCAAAGAAAGGCTCCTTTTTCGGATCCAAAGAGCCTTCAGTGCTTGGTAAGGATGCCAGTCGGTGCCTGAATCTTCAAATGCTACTCTGCTCTCTCTTCCCCATACCAAGGGAGACCCCTCAAGCAACTTTGCTTAATTAACCTGTTCTGAAAAGCTAGAAAATCCCCTCAGCTGAATAGTCCACAAATTGAACCCAAACTGCCAGAAGATTCCTGTCATGTATACTATTCCGAGTATTAATTATAGTGCTGAACACTCTGTGTTCCTGCCCCACTATTAAGGAACCGGAATCCAAAGGAGAATGTGTTTGCTAAGCAAACCTGAACACACAGACTGTATCAGAGGCTCTAGGTGAAAGAGAGCCAATGTGTTTCTGGATTCTCAAGTTTTAAACCTCATAAGCTCCCCCTTGTCAGCAAGAGGTACATTCCAAGACCCCAGGTGGATGCCTGTACATACAGTAGAAAGGATATACTGGGTTTTCCTATATATGAAACCTATGATGGAGTTTATTTCATACGTAGTCACAGTAAGAGACCACTAATCATAGAATAGGAAAATTGTAACAATGCACTGTGATAAAAGTTAAATGAATATAATCTCTTCTTTCTTTCTCAATATCTCGTTGTACCTTACTCACTCTTCTCCTTCTTGTGATATGAGATGATACAACGCCTACATGAAGAGATGTAGTGAGGCATAGTGTGACATAGCAGTAAGCTACTGTATCAGTGTTACTTAAACACAACACTGTGTCTGTTGACTTGATAACCAAGATGGCTACTAAGTGACTAATGTGTGGGTAGTATATACATTGTAGATACGCTGGACAAAGACAAGATTCATACCCCTGGATGGACCATTGGCAGATTGTATTCAAGCTTCTCAGAATAATATGCAATTTAAAATTTGTAAGTTATTTATTTCTGGAACTTCCCACTTAATGTTTTTGTATTGTGGTTAACTATAGGTAATTGAAACGTCAGAAAGCAAAACTGTGGATAAAGTGGGACTAATGGACTCACCACCAAATGGTCGTGGGTAAAGACTGAGCCAAAAGAACACTGAGTTAGAGGCTTAAGAGTCTGGTTTTCAGTTGTAGCCTTTACTTATCACCTGCCCACCTGCCCTTGAGCTGGTTACTCAACCTTCCTATCTGTGTCCCATCTATAAAATTTCAGTAAGAAATTTCTGGGGCCATTGTAGGAATGTATAAAATAACAATGTGAAAGCACCTTGTAAACTATAAGTGATTGTCCAAACATAAGGTTCCTGGCTGTGTCTAAATTGCATGACTTTGTTTTCTTCATTATGACTCAATAGGATAGAGGAGTAGATTAGGGATAGAAGTACCAATTCAGGTTTAAGCCATCCCCTCTGTGACCCTTGTGATCTGTGACTGCTTACTTGGCTCTGTCAAGAGTGAGACTACCAAGTTTAGCTCCCTGATGAAATTCAGCAATGTGTATTTCATATGAAATAGGGAAATATGGACTGGTTAAAATTAAATGTGGGATTTTGGAGTCAGAGAGACAGGATTCAAAGCCTTCCTCTGTTCCTTGCAAGTTGACACTAGGCAACTTACTTAACCTCACTAAGCCTCCTTTTCCTCAACTATGAAATGGGGAAGATAATGACATCACCCTGCAAAGGACTATTGTGATGATTAAGTGAGAGAAAGCATGTTAAGCATTTGTCCCAGTCCTTGGCATTCAATAAATGTCACACAACCTTTGTACTCTGGAGGCCCTAGCATACATCCAGGCTACCCTATGTGTAAACACAAAAGGCATCATATGAGTTGGTAGTGTTCCGCCACTCATTGAAGTTACTTTTCCAAGCCACCAAAAATAACCACTACCATCTTCAAAAAACTATTCTTGATCCAACCCCAAAACCTGCTTTCCAGGTTGTACAAATCTAAGTTTTGGGGCCAGGTACAGCTTTAGAGCAGAGGAACTATGCAGTAGTAAAAGGCCTACACTTGCAGAAGACCCACACTTGGTTTCATACTCTACTGTGGTTTGAAAAAGAGACCCTAAATTTGCACTTTGTCCTGGGCCCTGAAAATTACATAGCTGGTCCATATTCCAATATTTTGTTTTTGCCTCAATTTTTGTTTTATAAATCTTATAACTTGTTGTCAATGTGCCTTTTAGAACACATGGCTTGGTCCTCATCATTCATGAACTCCATCATTGTGAATATGCCAAGTCTGAATTTAGAAAACCCCAAGTCTATACTTACTGTGCTTTCGTGGTCATCCACAGACATGTGCAGAGCAATAAAAAAAATTTTTTTTGAATTAGCCGATGTACACATTCCCAGCTGAGGTGGAACAAGGCGACACTCTTCTTGATTGCTTCAGCTCTCAGGCTGTAAACAAGTGTCCTCTTTGTGGCCTATTTTAGTGTCACATTTTTCACATCTTGTGCTTTTTGTTGGTGATATTTGCTGTTTAAAATGGTCCCTGAGGGTGCCACAATACCATCTTGTGTTGCTAAATGCAAGAAGGTTGCAACATGCCTGTAAGCCCAGTTGTTGAGACAGGAGGATCGCAAGTTCAAAGCCAGCCTCAGCAATGGTGAGTCTGGGTTTCAGCAACTTAGTGAGACCCTGTCTCTAAATAAAGATACAGAATAGGGTTAGGGCTGGGGATGTGGCTCAGTGGTTGAGTGCCCCGGAGTTCCTGAGTTCAATCCCCAGTACCAAAAAAAAAAAAAAAAAAAGGTTGCAATTTGCCTTACAGAGAAAATATTTTTGTTAGACAAGCTTCATTTAGACATGAATTATAATGCTATCGGGCCATGAGCTCAATGTTAATGAATCAACAATATATATTAAATAAGGTGGCTAAAGATAAACACACACTAAAACCAGGGTATATATCAGTTGACAAAAATGTGACCTGAGGTTATCTAGATTGAATAGCTTGGTGAGAAGTGGCACCCACTACTTCGGATAGGAATTATGGATTTCTAGAATAAGAAACTTTACTTATGTGGTAAAGCAGATGGGCAACTGAGTGCCAAACTGGGAGCATCCTAGAGTCTGCAAAATGTAGACAGGGAAGAAAATATTTTTCTTGTTTATCAATAGGATAATGGTAAGGCCCATTGTGTCATAGATGAGCTATAGCTGAACATGTTCTTCTAAATATAAATACATCCATTCTCTGTTGTCTAAGTCCAAAACCTTCTAACATGATCCTCTTTGAGAGGAAAATAATTTGATTTAGTTCACTGTATTCAAGGCATTTGAGGAATAGCAGTTGTATCTAAAGGGGTCAAAAGGAAAAGGAGTGAACACCTGGCACCTGGAAGCAGTGGTTTCTCCCGTTCCAACCCCATCATCTACTTCCTCTCTCTTGGCCCTGGCTGCTGGCTCTGCCCCTCCTTCCATGGAAACATGTCCATAGCTAGACAGGATTTGTCCAAAGGGTTCTTCTTCAAAAGAACTCAGCATGGGCCATTAGGCAAATAAGTAAGGCTGATATGAATCAAATCCTGAGAAAGGCAAAGTTTAGATTTGATGTACAACCCACTGCTGAAACAGACAAAAGCACAGTAAGTAATGAAGGAACTACTGATGTGCTGGGACAGCGGATGAGAATAATGCTTTAGACAATGTGTCTTTTGAGAAGAGATGTAAAAGGATCCTCCCGATCCTTGATGATTTGTCTCTGGGTTTGCCTAGTAAACAGCTATAACCTGATGGGAATTGATAGACAGGTGAGAAAGGAGGTTCCAGGTAGAGTAGGAGGAGGGAAGAACAGGTAATATGTGTAGAACTATAAATCACACACACAGGTTAGAGAACTAAATGTGAAGTTGAGTTCAGGAGGGGAAGAGGGGATAGAATCTAAATCATTTCATGGAGTCATGTGATAAAAGCCCCACAAATTCAAAGTAAAGGAGTGTGTATTGCAGCAGGCAATGGGGATCCACTGATGATCTTCTAGCAGGAGAATGATAGACATAAAACTGCAAACAGAAAAAGTGAAAGCAACAGAGTCTCCTAGATGATTAGAGAAAGATGAGAATAGGCCGAGAGGGCAGAGAGGAGGCTTGAGCACAGTAGATAACAGGGAAGAATGAGGAACTTGGGTCCAGTGGGCACGATAAGGAAAAGACTGAGTCTCTGGTCTTGGAAACTAGTAGCTGTGGGTAGGGGTAACTCGGGGAGAAGGAGGATTCAAAGATAGGATTTTGACTAGGAAGCAGAGGTGTTTGGTGAGTGAAGTGGATGGAAGGTTTTGGCATGTGGTGTTTAAGATGCTGGAAGCAATTGAAAATTGGCAGAGTCTAGATATGACTTCATCTGAATTGCATTTCAGATATTAACTCACCAACTGTTCCAACTTTGTTTCTTTGTTACCTACCAATGTTTCCCTAAAAAGTATTTCCAGGCCTGATTTCTCAGACCTGGGTCATCTAAGCAGAGAGTTTAGCCTGGTTCTGATGTACTGGTATGTATTAGAGAAGACATTTTCTCCAAAAGATGGATTGAGGATTATAATATCAATGGATTTCAGAGTACTTATGGAATTAGTAAGATCTCATCTTATTCTTTTTGCCAGCTTCTCCTTCCTCCAATCTCACCCTTTCAATTAAACACACACACACACACACACACACACACACACGAGTTTCTATTATTCCAAGTCCAGTGCTAACAACTGTGAAAAATAAATAGAGATGAACAAGCATGGTACTATCTATCTTCAAAACACTCTGGTAAGGATTCCAATGGTTGCTACATTTATGACTATTGAGCATCTAGTATGTGCAGGACACTGAGTCAAGTGGTACTAAGTGGCCAAATAGTCTAATGGTTAGGTGTGCATGTTAGTGGCTAATGTATAGGCTCTAGGACCAAACTAAATTTGATCAAATTTCTCAAAATGAATAAAATTCATTTTGAGAAATTTGATCAAATTATTAAAGGTCCTAGTGCCTCGGTTTTCTTATCTATAAAATGGGAATAATAATAATTACTCCATAGGGTTTGATAAAAAATTAATTAAGTTTATATACATAGTCGACCACATGATGTGCTAGGAACATGCACATGGCTCTAGCACATGGTAATTCTTAATAAATCTTAGCTATTATTATTTGGCAGTACATTCATAAATACTATATCATTTAATCCTTATAACAGTTTTGAAAAACAGTATTTATTTTGTCCAGTCATGAATGATGACCTCGAGACCCAGAGAGAATAGCTGATCTGCCCCAACTTGCCATGAAATAAAGGAACTATTGTGTGAATCCAGGTAAACCCAGTGCTCAATGAATAATAGGGCAGTACATCTTTTCTAGGGGTGATAAATGAGGATATAGATTCTTATTATTTAATTTAATCTATATCAATCTGATCTATAACCTCAAAGTTGGAGACAATTTAAAGATTGTTGGTCATTAAATAATAAGTAATGATTAGAATTGCTAATATAATTCCCTACTTTAAGCTTACCCCACAAATAGCCATTTAGCATTATTTCATTGTGATAATAAATTAGATTGGCCAGGTATTTTCCTCTTTGATTTTGTGAATTATCCCTAGAGACAGAGCTTATTGAAAAATTAGCATCTAATTTCCTATGGCTGAAACTAGTTTGCTATAATTAATAAATAAACGGATGGATTTTTACAACATCAAGTTTTAGCAAAAAGCTCTGTATGAATGGTAATAAGAGTGCATATACCCAGAGATGCATGAGGTCAGATACAAGGCCACAAGGATGAGCTCTGTGCAAAAGTGGATCCCATCATAGGGATTGGCTGCTTCCCCTCCACCACCAATGTGAAGGAGCCTAGACAGGATTGCCTTCCTGTGCTCTGTACTTTTCCATTCTACCTTGGAAGATTCTTTTCAGTCTTTACCTTCGATTTACCTTCAATTTCAACCTCTCAGGCTGAATCTTGGGTCAGACTCTTACTCAAGCTGAGTCAAGTAAGACATTTGCCTCAAGTGACCCCCAAATCACATAACCCAAAAGACTATCAACTTTGGACAAAACTGAAAGCCAGAGATCAGTACAGGAAGAGTTGTATCAGGCACTAAGAAGGAGGACAAAAGTGAAATTACAAATGAAGAATGGGAGAAATATCTGAAGTCAAAAAGATTTGGAATGGTCCAAGGGAGAGAATGCTGAGTGTATGACAGGAAATGTTTCTTACAGGAGAATTCCAGGCCCACTCTTACTGAGTATAGCCTGGACATGGACAGGAGGATAGCTATTTATATGTGTGTGTCTCTACAACAAACTGAAGGCTTTTAAAAGACTTGATGTGGATCTTGTCATTTTCGTGTTCCCCATAGAGTCTGACATATGGCAGACACTTAGCAAATATCTGTTAAATGAACGAAAGAGTGATGAATAGAGCTGATAATGCCGCTGCCAGTCCTATTATTACCTCACACACTAACAACCACCTTTCACTTACTGGACATTTACAATGTGCCCAAAATTGTGCTAAGTACTTGATATATGTATTTTCTTATTTAATCTTGACATGCACAAAAAATATATTATCAGGCAGATGCTATTCCTAACCCATTTTATAAATAAGTAAACTAAGGCTCAGGAAGGTTTGCTTTTCCAAAACTGTGTCACTAACAAGTGCCAGAAACAACAAATCTGTCAGATCCCTCAGTCCATGAACTTCAACACCTGACTATGGTTTTGGAAGCGCAATTTTGTTTTGAACCTGAATTGGATTCCAGAGGTTGTACAAGAGATGTCTCCATCCTCCCACTCCAACCCTCACCACTCAGACTGAGTTCACTGCCCCTCTTGTGTACTCTTTGGGCACGTCTCCATCAGCACACTCAATACGCTGTCAAATAATTAATTACCTGGTTAGCTGAGCAACTTGACAGCAGGTACTCTTGTTCTCTTACGTTCTCCCATTGTGAATAGCATAATGCCTGGAATACTGTAAGTGCTAAATAAATGTTTGTGGAGTTGATTAATTATTGAACTCTGGATAAACAATGGTCATTTAGAAGGCCATGGTGACTAGAGACTGTTTTGATTTTGATCCAGGGATTCCTTCTCGGAAAGCCTGAATGGTCCAAGTGATAAGATAATAGAGCAGTTTTCAGCACCTCTCAGCAGCTACCTTTGGGGCTGGATTTATTGCCCTCTTGAGTGAAATTCTGGCCCTCAACTTTGCTGATCTGTCAAGAGCAGTGATTTTAGGTGTGGGACTGTTGATTGCCACACAAGCTAACTGTTTAAGTCAAAAGCACCGCCTGGTGCTGGAATGGGAGATTGATGATGAAGTGTTAACAGGACTTCTGGGTCTCCAAGGAGGTACGAGCAGGAGAGGCCAAGACAAATAGGGAACACTCTGCTCTAATTTTAAAATTAAAATAATAAAAATCAAGACATTTTAAACTATTAAAAAAATGTTAAAGCTTTTAGTAAAACACAAAAACAGCATCTAGAGTAGTGTTTAACAGCACAGGCTTTGGTATAAAATATTTGTTTCAAATTCTGATTCTCATCCTCTTACTCTCCTCGTCACACAGGGCAAGTTTCCACTCGTGAGCTCTTGTCTGGAAAATGGTACAGATAATGTCTGTCTCGTATGATGTATTTGTCAGTCTTCAATTATTGTAACAAATACCTGAGATAAATAACCTTATAAATGGAAAAGTTTGATTTTGGCTCATAGTTTTGGAGGTTTCAGTCCATAGTTGGTGGGCCCATTGCTTTGGTACTATAGCATGGTAGCAAATCATGGCAGGAATGTGTGGCAAAGCAAAACCACTCACTTCATGGCTGGGATGTGAAAAAGAGAAGAAAAGGCTGAGGTCCCATTATTCGCTTCCAGAGCATACCCCCAAGGCCCTGAAACCTTCCGCTTCTTAAAGTTTCTACCACCTCCCAATTGCACCAAGCTGGGGACCAAGCCTTTATTATATGGCCTTTGGAAAACATTCTACATTGAAACTATAACATTAGGTAAGCATCCAATAGTGCATTTAAGTATCATCAATTTAAATATTTAAAATATCATCAATTATACAGCAAAGTAAAAACGAGTTGTTACTCAAACAGTTAAAGTCTATTCATTAATAAGTACTTATTCAGCATCTATTTGTATACCAGGCTCTATGTTTTACCTTTCAACATAGAATGGTCAACAAATACACACAGATTCTGCACCCTTGTGGAGCTTCATGGTAACTTGTACAAGTAACCATAGACTCTTCCCCTCTGTGTCCACACCCTTATGTGCCACATCCCTTTCAGTGCCTTTCCACTTGGACCCCGAACTCATCCATGTGACTGGTTTTGACCTGTGGGATGTTAGCCAACATAATGTAAATAGAGACTTGAAAAATGCTTATGCTTTGTCCTCTCTGACTGCTTATAGAGTCTCTGCTACTACCATCATGTGAGGAAGCTCAAGCTAGCTTGCAGGACAGTAAGAGACATGTGGTACAATTGCCACTGTCTCATGACCAACAACTGCCAAACTCTACCATGTGAGTGAGATCATTCTAAGGTCATTGACTCCAGTTGACCTACCTGTTGATCCAAGTTAGAGAGCCCAGTGAAAATCAGTTGATCAGGCCCAACCAGAAAACTATCTAGCCAGCTTATAGAATTGTGAGATAACTTAATGGTGACTCTTTTAAAAAAAACAACTAAATTTGATGGTAGTTTCTTACACAGCTGAAGTTGATACAAGCTTACAGCCCAGTATAGAGACCAATACGCTTTTTCTGTAAGAAAGACCAGATAGCAAAAATTTCAGCTTTGTAAGACATAAGGTCTTTATGAAACTACTCAGCTCTGCTGCTGTAGCCCAAAAGGAGCCACAAACAATATAGAAATGATAACTGTGGCTGAATTAGGCCAGAAAGCTATAATTTGCTGATCCCTACTTTAACACAAGAAAGAGCCGCTACCGAAATATTAACACAAGAAAAATGTGTATAGATAAATTGCAATATCCTTTGAGCTGCCAAGTCTCATCATGGTATTAGAAAGAATAGCCAAAGAATCTGCCCCAGGCTGGCAATTCAGATAAGGTTAGATTTCCCCAGAAGCAGACCCTGAACTAGGGATTTTAGTGCAAGTAGATTCTTTAGGATGCAATCTCTGTTGGGGTGTGTGGTCACAGAGTGGAGAAGTAAGACAGAAAAGAAAACCAATATGGAACTATTCAGTGAGCAAGTTACCATGGGCATATATTTTATGTTCCCATTCTTCTTAAACAGTGATTCTATTTGTCATTCCCAGAATAATCTACCTGGTAATATCCATCAACCAATTTGCTACCAGAGATAGCTGATACTTCACATTTTTCTGGTATTTTCCTTTCTTTAGTAACCCTTCAGGAATGTAGATTAATAAATGTCTTTTGCATCTACCAAAGCCCCTGCCTAAAAAGACTTTACTGTGAGGAGGAAGCATAGGTCAAGGCTTTGGTAGATACATGCATTATCCTGTTAATCTTCACAACATCCCCACAAGGAAAGCAAGACAGGATCATTATCTTCACTTCACACAAGAGGAAACTAAAACTCCAAGGAGTCAAGCATTTTAGATAAGATTAGGTGGATCTAAACCCACATCCTTGGCTATCTTGTCAGACTTGTCTACTGCAGAAAAGCTGTCTCCCTCAGTGTGAGATTAAGGATAGTTTAGAAGTCATATCAGAATAGGAATATTCTGATTTACAAAAGAAAAACAGAGGCCAACAGGTCATTTTGTTTCAAGATTTGCAGAGTGATAAGGAATGTTTATGGCCTTGCTGTCTTAGGAATAATAAAGTAGGTCTTGTCATGAGAACTAAATTTCCATCCCCTAGGAAGGCCACACAACCAAAGAATGTAGATTAAACAATACAAGAACTATTTCTCCCATCATGCAAAAGCATTTTCTACCCAGCAAACATTTACTGAGCTTCTTCTACGTGTGTCAGGAATTGTTCCCAGGACTCAGGGATCAAAATGATTCAGGCATTCTGTTGTCAAGAACTTCAGTACGACTATAGTTAATATCTGGCATGAGAGACCCATGCGTTTTAACTTACTTACTGTTGGTTACTGTTGCTTACTGTTGGAAGGAGGTGGAATGTTTAAGAGGTGGGGCACATTGGAAGGTTTTCAGGTCACTAGTGGCATGCCTCAGAGGGGATTGTGGGATGCTGGTCTCTTCCTCCTCCTCTGGTTCTTCTCTTCCTGAACATCCACACTTCCTTTGCCACATGATCCTACCATGATGTACGTCCTTACCACAGGCCTAAGAGCACTGGGGTCAATTGAACACAGGCTGAAACTTATAACACTGAAGTCAAAATAAACTTTCCCTTCTTTAAAAAATTAGATATCATTAGTATTTTGTTACAGTAACAGAAAACTGACTAGCACACCCAGAATCTGAGGAATAGGCAGATAACAGTCGGCATAGGATATCCTGGACATGTGGAATAATGGAGCCTAGGAATACACATATGTATTTGGGGAATAATGATACTTCAGGGAAAGTAGTGGGACATAGAGTCTGTGAGGGGGAAGGGGAGGAAGAAGAGGGGGCCCCAAGCAGAAAGAAAGAAAAATAAGGCCAAGGTGGCAAAAATAATAACAATAGTAAAGAATATGTATGTGGCATTTATGGTTTACAAAGCACTTTTACATAATTTGTTTCCTTTAATCTTTACAACAGCCCTTTGAGAAGTAAACAGTAAAGCACTTCCCCCATACGGGTAGCTCTGGGAAATGAGCTTTCCCTAAGCAGCAGTATATTCAAAATGAATAAAGTAAGAAATCATCCCATATTATATTACATATTCATTAGACTTGTCTTCCTGGATTGTATTTGACAGCTTTCGCCTAGTTTGGGGGTGCTGTAATTCTTTGTGTTTAGCCTGAGCAATTGCTCCACCCTAGCCTTGTCTTAAAGGCTCCTAATATCACCAACTAATCCCCGAAGGCTGGCTTAAGTCTCCAGCCCTGACTTCCCCACATTCTGCTTCCTTAGCCAAATGGCTGTTATCTGCCGTCACACAGCTGCAGTCCTTCCTGTTCTTTTGATAACTGATCATCACCAATGTGGGCACCAAGAATTGACAGCTTCAAGTGGAAAGCTCGTATTTAGGTGGAGTTCTATACAAGTTTCCTAATGAGGGACTTCCTTCTCAATCTAGTGATTCATACATTATAGTTTATCCTTCCCTTCATTCAATAAAGTTACTGAATGCCTACCATATGCAAGATGCACAGAGACCTTGTAAAGGACCCAAAAGTAACAAAACATGCTCAAGATATTTGGAGTCCATCAGGAAAGAGGAGCATGTAAATAACTAACATGTAGTCAGAGCGATCAGTGAGCAAAGGGAAGGTAGGTTCACGTATTTCTTTCCTTCTTCAGCAACCATTTACTAAGCACCAAGTATGGGACTGGTTCTACCCCACATGCTGCCTCACTTCAGACTCTCACAACAGGACAGTAGATGTTCTTTGATCCACTTTACAGATGGGGAAGTCAATGTTTTCCTTCCTTCCTTCAGTGCAAGGGACTTCATAGAAGAAGCTATTTGTTTGTGTTGAGGTTTCTTTGTTTTATTGTGTGTGTTGTTGTTCATCAAGTTTGAAGTTTGAATAGGATTTTAACACTTGGAATTAAAGAACACTAAACACAAAGCTAATGAAACTTGACCTTCAGGGCTCTTAGCTTATATGGGTCCTTTTCAAAGTCCTAAGAGGAACCATAGAAACGTGTTCCTATCTTCTTGTATTTTTGTAAAGCACTTCAGATTCCATAAACCCTATATATGCCTCTGCATTGAAAAATGGAATGAAAGTCGTGTAAAAAAGAGGAAAGTGCTAAGCAAGCAGTGAAATGGAGGATACATGGGAAGGTGTATTAGCCAGATTTTTGTCCCTGTGACAATATACCTGAGAAAAATAAACTTATAAGAAGAAAAGATTGATTACGGCTCTCCAGAATCAGCTCTTTCTTGTTCTCCCCCCTTCACAGCCACAGCTCTGGATAGATATCATCACTGCTTCCTTCCTCCAGTTTCAGCTTGGATGGCTTCTCATCCACTGTGACCTGGCTCCTCTCTGTCTCCACAGTGACTCCTTCCACTCGGCCCTCATCATGGTGGTTGGCAACCTCTCCGCTTGGGATAATCATTAAGCACTACTCCATCCTCCAAACCGGAGCTCTCTAACACTCCCACCCTTATCCAGACCTGTCCCATCCCAGAAAATGGTACTCCCCACACAGCTGCCCAAGCCAGAAAACCTGAACCATGAGTTTGTCGTCTTGTTCTCTCATCCTTGTCATCAAATAATTGCCAAGACCTGCCCACTCAACATCTCAAGTATCTCTTACATCTGTCTGCTTTCTACTCTGTGGCTTCGGATGCCATATCACCTCCTGCCTAGACTCCTAAAGTACTTCCTAACTCATTTTCCTGCTTCTCTTTCTCCAACTACTTCCTCAAACCATAGACAGAGTGGATCTTTCTAAAAACGCATGTCTGTCCCTATTACTCTCCTGCTTGGAGCCTTCAATAGCTTCCCACTGCTACAAGATGAAGGCTGAGCTCCCTGACATTTCCTCAAGCCTTTTGTAGTCTGGACCCTCTTCTTCTGGTCACCATTTCTCCCTTCACAGATGAGGGTCATGTTGAGGGTCCTCTTATCTCTGACCCTTTCACTGTCCTGTACCCTCTCCACTTCCCTGTCCACCTCATGCCCACCCACATTTACCTGGCTCCCTCCATCCCTTCCTCAAGTGACTTCAGGAGACCTTAGACAAGTTACTTTTTCCAGGAGTCCTCCTCTGACCTCATGGTGGCCCCAGCTATGTACATCCAGAGCACCCTGGCTGTGAACTCCACCGTAAGCGAAGATCCTAGAGAGAAGGCACCATCATGGTGTCCACAAAGGGGATCCCAAGGCCTGGCACATGGAAAAATTCATGACACACTTGTGTCGGATAAGTAATGAATAACGATCAGATGGACTAGATCACCATGTGCATTGCATGCCAGGCTGAGGAGGTTGTGCTGTGTTCTGTAAGTAAAGTGGAATGAGAACACGTGAGTGAGATGATCGCGGCTATGCTTGGGACAGTTTTCTCTGGTTTCCAGGAAACTGAGTTAGGTGACTTTTGGGATGGTCCACACAGTAGGTAGCCAAGCCCCACACAGGCAGGGAAGAAGGCAGAGAAGGGAGAAATACAATAATCACATTGATGGATCACATGGACCAATTAGAGTTGGGGAAATGGAAACATGAGCAAAGCAGAGAACACAGTTTTAGAAACTTCCAGAATTTAAATTTGGGGGATTTGGGGGCCTTTGTTTTAGGGTGTTCTGATTTTTGTTTTTGTTTTAGTGCTAAGGATTAAACCCACAGTCTCATGCATGCTAAGCCTACTCTGCCACTGAACTACACTCTTAGCCCCTGGAATTTAAATTTGGAATGACTAGGTGATAATCACCCCCTTACTACCAACAACAGAAGAACCCTTTCCCCTTTGTATAATTGATACTCAGATACTTTCCCTGAGATTTACTGTCATTATACTCTGAAGTTTTAAGATCTGAGACCTCAGGCTTTTGCCCCAAACCCTTTTGTGTAAAGCAGATATTTGCAGAGCATTGGGTCATTCCTGTTGTTTTTGTGGTTATTTTTTCAAATAGAACATGAATTATAAAATTCACAATGGCCTCTAGTAGTATCACAGTCCCAAACCCACAAGGACTTTAAAGAAGATCTATGGCAAAGGATGGTGGGTTTTACTCTGTTTCTCGGTTTTTCCAGCTCCTTCTCACCCCACCTCATTGGAGCTATCATCCTGCTCACCTTTCCTAGGCAGCTGCAGGACCATTACAGAGTGGATCATCTTGCCACAGTAGGCCAGAAGGCAGCAGCCACTCTGCTGGCCAGAGACTGGGCCACAGTCAGGAGACCTGGCAGGCTCTCCACAGAGTTAAATTGGCAGGGAGCTCACGTCTTCTCCACTGCTGCCCACCAAAGGCAAACTTGAGGGCACGAGGTTAATTTGAACATGATTTGTCATCATCTAGCATAGCCTCACTGGGGTTCTCGTGTTCAGCACTTTCCCCACGCTCAATATTTTAGAAACACTTATCCCTGTTGGACAAGCAATTACTGATGAAAGCTGGAGGATAAGTTGGGAATGTTTTCTCAGAGCTAAATTGGACCATGATGCACACACAGGCCTATCAGGGTAACAGCACAGAGTGTGGGCCTGAAGGTCAGACACTTGCAATCAAAAGCCTAGATTTGTCACTTACTAGCTGGGATTTTGGACACAATCATTTAACTTCTCTCTTCCTAAGTTTTCTCATCTGTTAAATGGGCATCATAAAAGTACCAAACCCATGGTTATCGTGCACATTGTAACCCTTTGTGTAATTATTCAACCTAAAAGAACTTTTTGATACAGCAAATAATTCTTATGGCCATTTGATTCTCACACCAGACTTAGAGAGTCCCCTCTCCCCTTGGGCATCTTCTTATTCTTGTCTTTCATTCAGAAAATTTTATACTTCCTTGAAAAGAGCTGCCAAAATGTAACTGCCCCATACATCATTAGTACTAGCTTTTTTCTTTTCTTTCCTTCTTAAAAAAATATATATTTTTACTGCAATCCCAGTGACTCAGGAGGCTGAGGGAGGAGGATTGCAAATTTGAAACAAGCCTTGGCAAATCAGCCAGGCCCTAAAAGCAACTTAGCAAGACTCTCTCTCAAAATAAAAAAAAATAAAATAAAACTGGGGATGTGGCTTAGTGGTAAAGCACCCCTGGATTCAGTCCTCAGTGTTTACATATATATCTATGTGTATCTATCTATCTATCTATCTATCTATCTAATGGCAAAATAGAAATAATAATAAATTTACCACAAGTGACATGTAGTACACTCACAATGTGGTGTGACCATCATAACGGTCTAGTTCCAGAATATTTTATCACCCCCAAAGAAAACCCTACACCCCATTTCCAGTCATTCTCCATTCACTACCTTTTAGCCCATGCCTTGACAGACAAAAATCTGCTTTCTGTCTCTATGGACTTGCCTATGGTGGATATTTCATATAAATGGAATACTTCCTGTGAACTTGCAAGCAGTAAACTCAGTGGTCAATAAATAAACTCGGTCCCTACACTTTGGGACTCAGCCCACCTGGTCTAAGCCCCAGCCCTGCAACTATTCCATGTACTACAGTAGGCAAATAATTTAACATTTTGACCACTTGGTTTTCTCCTCCAGAAAACAAGGACAATTATCATAGAATCCTCCCCTAGGGTTGTACAAAAAAAAAAAAAAAATTATATGAGACACCTCCAGTGTGCTGTTAGCAGCTATGGATCTTATTGTCAATTATATGAGTAATGTAGGCTCATTGGAAAAGATTTGGAAAGCACAAAAATGTATAACTAAGAAAGCAAGGGGATGTGGCTCAAGTGGTAGCACGCTCGCCTGGCATGCGTGCGGCCCGGGTTCAATCCTCAACACCACATACAAACAAGGATGTTGTGTCCGCCAAGTACTGAAAAATAAATATTAAAAAATTCTCAAAAAAAAAAGCATGAAAGAATTAAAAAAAAAAAAAGAAAGCAAATCACCCATATCCCCCACAGAATTGTCTGATGAAGGTCGATGACCATGGCTTACTATGGAGCCAGCCAGTGGCAGATGTGCCTATAGCAAATGGTCACAGCACAGGTTTTAGAGTTGGACAACCTAAGCCTGCCTCTGACTTGTCACTCCATGATGACTTTAGACAAGTCCTTTAACCCTAGAGCCTAGTTCCTCATTCATCACAGTACATGGGACTTCCTAAGGTTGATGTGAGAATTTAAAAGACAGGTTCCATGCCAAGTGCATGAGCAGGCCTGGGAGAAGGAAGCCACTCAAGTTACAGTCAATAAATGCAGTGGTTGTGCAGAAATGATTCTGCAGAGGAAGGAAGGAAGGGCTCTGAAGGACAGTCAGGATTTCCAGAATCAGAGAAGCGAGGAGGACTTTGCAGGCAGGGAGAAGATGCTGAGCATGGCAGGGCTGTGGGCTGTTCAGTCTCTGTCACTAACCTTCACACTTGGTTGCTCCTATCTCCCTGTCTCACTCCCTCTTCTCCAGGTCCTGGTGTTCATAGGGAAATCAGCCTTTGGGTGGTGCAGAAAACATAGAAGTTGTGAGAATAATAGCAATAGCAAGAGTAATAGCTGGCATTTTTATGGAGACTCACTGAGTGCCAGCTACCATGCCAAGGCCCTTCTTACCTCCTCCTCAACTCCAAGAGAAAGGGGAGGAAGGGATTTCTGCTAAAATAGCCAGCTGCAAGCTCCCTGAGGATGGTGGGCTGCAGTGGGGCTGCTGGCTGCTGACATGGAGGCACACCTGTCTCCACTTGGACGTCCCTAGACACAAGTCTTCCCAGACACACCTCCTTGGAATCTGAGGAACTACACACTTCTGAGAAGGCAAAAACAAAGAAGGTGGAAGAGACATAGACCTTTATGCTCAATTCAGAAATACTCCAGAGGGCAATTTAGGCCAGTTCCTCTCAGGTATCAGAATCTACTCCATGCATCTAAATTCATAAACCAAAGCTGCATGCTTTTTTTTTCAGAAAGTAAAAGCAAGACCACCTCGGCTCAGAATATGCCAAACTTCAATTAAATGCCAACTGATTCCATCATGCACAGAGGAAGTGAAATGGGGTTGAGGTTGGGTTTAGTCCACATGCAACATGAATCCTGATAAAGGACACATATAGATTGGCTGTGAGTACCCCAGAGCATGTAAGCAATTGGAAATAATTACACTGTAGTTTGCTCCTTCAAATAAGAATGGACTATGATTATTCCTAGTACCTCCATGAGCCACACAGATGATTATGGTAGAGCCATATCCTTTACCACACTGTAGCACCAGATGGCAGAAAGAGTGTGGGGCAAAACCAAGTCTCATCTCACTACCACTAACCAGCTGTGTGACCCCAGGCCAATTACTTAATTCTCTGAGTCTCGATTTCCATACCTATAAAATGAGAGATTTGGCTGAGAGAATGTAAATCTGCTTCTGGCTCTATAGTACCTCTTCAGGCCTTCACATATGAACTTTTGGGTCAGCTAATGAAGACAAAAGAAGCTACAGCTTCATGCTTTTCTAGATTGGAACCAAACACCTCAGCAAGCAAAGTCTTATGGAGTGCACTGTGGTCTTCCTGAAATTGTAAAGTTGATTCAGCTGAATTGTATTATAAAATTTCTAGAATCATTTAAAAATTTTAAAGTAAATAATTAAATTCTTTGAAAAAAGAAAGACTACTTTTGTAATACCTACAATACCCACTCATCTTCTTCTTAACTTGAATTTTCACAGACATATTTAATAGGTTTCAGTCTGCAAATCTAAGTTAGAATTCTGGTTGCAGGGAAAGTTATTCTCTGAACTTCAGTTTTTCATCTGTAAAATGGGTGTTAATACCAACTTAAAACAGTTGGAGTAATTAGCAGGAATTTGTGTAGAGTAACACAGGATGCATCAAATATGAGGCCACCACTAAACATCAGCTGTTTCATATTCTCGATGCAAAACAATGCTCATGTGCAGTTGCCTTTTTCTCTCTAGTTTCTTGTAGGTCCTCCAGAATAGGGACAATTACTTTTTCTTGGCAAACCCTACAGTGACTTGCACAATACTTCATAAAATAAATGAATTCATTCATTAGTGAAATGACTCTTGGTTTTTGGTTTTGTTTTTACTCCAAGGTTCTACATTGCAGAGTTCATACCACATCACATTTCATTATTTTTCCCTTCCACAATAAACATCTCTTTAAAGTGGTAGATTTAAATAGGTCTCTCATAACCTTCACTGCAAGTCTTAGAGATTATCCCTTTCTGAAGAGGATTCTTGCATCTGCATCTCATATGAGAATGCTTACATTTGCATAAATGTCTTCACTGAGGACCCAGATGCTCTGTGCATCCTGGAGGTGGGAGGCAGACCTCCCACTACAAAAGAGCAAGTCACATCTCCCCCCATAGGGCACAAAATGGTAGACCCTTTACACTCTGCACATCCCAGTCACAGGAAATCACATGCTTATGCTCCTAAAACATCCTTATACATAAAACAAATTTTAGTCCTGCCCACTCAGCTTCCGAGGCTAAGAACAATTGTATGAGTAGGAGGGAGGTTGCAAGAAATGGGATGGAGAAGAATATGCAAATGAGGAAGGAGGGTGTCTAAGAGGCAGGTCAGGAAGGATCCACTTCCTTAGGGAAGCTCAGGCTTCTATCCCACCTCCTGGGATGCTGTGTTTCCTAATGTCCTCTTATTCCATGAAGAATTAAACTCATGCTCTTCCTAGTTCTTTCTCATTTCACATCTGGAGATTTTAAAGCCAGAGTAAGCCCATTAAATCAGTGTATCTGGAAAGTCCATTAGCAGAGATAATGTTGGTTTCCTGATAGACTTAGTAAATTATATGAGGTAGAAGCCACAGTTGCATTCAGCTTGGTGTTCCCCATGCTAGACAACACCTAGCCCATTCTGTCTGTTGAATGAGTGGATGCATGCATGCAGGAATAAGCGAGTGAAGGAACAAATTGCAGCAGGGACTAAACTAAGTAAGCAATTCACTTCAAGGCGCTATGACCACCCATTTCAGAGCCTGATGTTTTTACAGCCTGTGCTACTTAGGAATCACAAGTGAGAGAATATTTTTTTTCCAGGACAAAAGAGAGAGCAATTTGTGGGTAGGTTCCAGGAGAGAAAGGCTACTGGTAGGGTAGAGTCAGCTGCCCCGGAAGCAGATGGGAGAGACGTAGGAGGTAGGCACAGCTGAATAATGGAAAATGCCGGCAGGAAAGGAATTTGGCCAAGCAAGAGGAAGGAGAGGGAGCTAACACATGTGAGGTGCCAACATGGTGCCAGACCCTGGGCCCAGTCCCCCACATATGTCATTTAATTCTTTTTAGAGTCCAATAAAGTTGATATTATTATCTTCATTTTTTTAGAGGAGAAAACTGAGGCTCAGAGAAAACAGAAAACATAATCAAGTTCAAGAAGCTGGAAAGTGGACACATTAGAATTCGAACCTGGGCTCCACCAATTCCAAAACCAACATTCTTCCCATCTTCCACTGCTGCCTCCTGGGAAAAAAACTAATGTGGGGGATACAGATCAGAGTGATACACATCATCCTTCATGATCCTTCTGCCTCCACCCTGCTGCCAGCCAGCCCATAGCCCATCAATTCCCAAGTCCTGGTGACTTGTTTTCCAAGTACATCTAAGATCCAGACGCTTCTTTCTATTTCTCATTCAGCCACTACCTTAGCCCAGTCTCCATCATCTCACATGAACACCACAGCAATGATGACTGACAGACGAGTCACCCTGCTTCCATCTTAATGTCCACTTCTGTGAAATTACTGGTCTTCTTTTTCAGAACATACATTGAAATGTCCCTGTCCTGCTCTAAAATGAGCAGCTGTCCTAGGACCTGGCCCAGCCAATCAGCCCAGTGTACTCTCACTAATCTCCCCTCTCTAGTGGATTGGATGGTGGTTCCCCAAAAGATATACCCACATCCTAACACTCAGACCCTGTGAGCATGACCTTAGTTGGAAAAAGGGTCTTTGCTGATGTAATTAAAGATGTTGAAAAGATCATTCTGGATTATCCAGGTGGGCCCTAAGTCCAAGGAGAAGCATCTTCATAAGAGGCAAAGAAGGAGAAGACAGACATGGAGTAGAAGTCACCATAAGATCAAGACAGAGAAGTGATATGGCCACAAGAAACTCTTAGATCAGAAATTTGAACTTAAGAGACAAGGGACAGTTCCCCCACAGAGACTCTGCAAAGAGTATGTCATTGCCAATACCTTAAGTTTGGACTTAACTGTGAAACTGTTAATTTAAATCATGGTGTTTATGGTTATTGTTTGGGAAGCCCTGGGAAAATAATACATCTTCCTATGGGGATCTAGCCAGGCTGACTGGACCAAGAAGGAACTAACCATCTCCTCAAAACTGCATGCTCTCCTTCAGGTTCTTCATACACACTGGTCTCTCTACCCAAAAATACCCTTCCACCCTATTATTGCAAGGCTAAGTGCTACCCTCCTGTCACTTCCTCTGACAAGCCTCTGGTATATCAGACAGATTGACAGATTGGACTCCTCTCTATGTACCTGCTTTCTTTGTTGTTGTTGTTGTTGTTTGGGGGTGCCTTTTATAACTCTTGTGACACTTTATGATATTTTTTTAATTGTTTCATTAACCAGAAAATAAGTTCCATGAGGGCAGGAACTGCTGTATCTTCAGAGTCAAGTATGCAGTAAATCACTTAGCAAATATTTGCTTTCTATTACATCACTTTTTCCTACCCACCCATACTCAACTCGGATTTGCCTTCCCTAGACAGGAACTCACAAATGACACTATGGCTACCCTTGACTTCCTGGTAAAAAATCTCCTGTTTCAGCCCCTCATAACCTCATAGTTCTATTTTCACCTGTGGAAAGCTTAAATGAAAGCTTTCGAATGGTCCTCCAAGCTTGCTCAAGCATGAAACCATGTTTCCCAGGTCATGGTTGTTGGATTGTGGATAAGCACGTTATCTGAACCAGATGAGAGGTTCAGAGGATGCCATCCTTTTTTTCCTTCTGGGGTCACTTCTTTTGCCTGTCACACAAGAAAAGTCTATTTTTTTTAGCTGGCAACATGAAATTAAACTCAAGAAAATAGGGTGGGAGGGGAACGAGAGAATGATAGAACTGAACTTCATCTGAGTCCCTGTATCCAGTTACCCCCCAGGCTATCATCACCCCTGGACTTTTCAGTTATGTGAGTTAATTAATAAATTCCTTCTGTTTTTCAAGATAGTCTGAGTCCATTTTTTGTTACTAGTGACTGCAAAGTTCCTAGCAGTCTGCTTTAGTTAGCTTTTATGTCGCTGTAATCAAAATACCCAAAAAAGAACAACTTCGAGGAGAAAAAGTTTATCGGAGGCTCTCAATTTCAGAGGTTTCTGTCCATAGATGGCCAACTCCACTGCTCTGGGCTCAAAGTGAGACAGCGCATAATGGGGAAAGGGCCCAGTGGAGGAAAGCTGCTCAGCTCACGGTGGAGGCAGGAAGCAGGGGGCAGATGGAGGGGAGAGAGGCGGGCAAAAGGGAAAAGAAGCTCCCTTGCAGAGCCTACCCCCAGTGACCCACCTCCTCCAGTCACACCCACCTTCCTATAGTCACTACCCAGTTAGTCCATTCCAACTAGGATGAATTGATGAGGTTACAGCTCTCACCAGCCTTTCACCTCTGAATATTCCTGCATTGACACAGGAGCTTTTGGGGGGGGGCGGGGAGGGGATACCTCATACCCAAACCATAATACAAACAGTTGTCCACATTGTCTTGAAGTTGAGTGAAAGGTATAAACTCACCATTCCTCACTGTCCTTCAAAGAGGGAGTTGCCAACATCTGTATTTTAATGAGGAAGCAGGGCTGAAGGGAGACTCAGGTGCCCAAGCTCCCACAGCCATGAAATGGTGAGGCCAGGAGGTAAATTAAATCCAGTCCACAGGGCAGGCAGAGGGAAAGATTAACAAAGACTGGAAAAGAGGCAACAACCTTTGTTAATCCTTTAAGTTCTGAACATAAATTGCAATGATTTGGGCAACAGTGAAATCCGTGGTGTCTGAAATATCCATCTTTGTTACTCCAGAGTTTGTGACACTCTGAATCATCTTGACCTTGGGAATCTTAACTCTAATCAGGAGCTCCTTTCCATCTCTTACACATCTTTATTCTGATTATTTTTGCATCTTTAGCAATGGGACCATGAGTACCTAAGGAGTGATGAGCCACACATCCAAACAGCCTGTGTCTGCCATTTAAGACAATCTGTGTAGTTCTCGAGAGAGCCAGGTCTCCCTGGGGCTCGGTCTCTCCTTCCAAGAGACAGGCGCATTTCCAGAGTGTGGCACTGGAAGCACATGAGAGAGTTCGTTAATATGCAACGCAGATTTGTTAGGAGCTAATACCCCGACTGAAGATCAGGATCCAAGGGTCTCATTCTCTTACACCAGCACCAGTGCTCCTGGTCCCTCCACACTCTCGTCCTGTGGATACTGTGTCCCCCAGGAAGAGAACATATATTTCAAACCTTCTATGAATGCAAAGTTCCTCATTGATACAGTCTGTTTCCTAGGTCCTAAACAAGGAGAAAGGGAAAAAAAAACCTATCTTCTTTCCTCACACGTTCCCTTGTTCAATCACCCACTATCCCACCCACAGGGCACCTACATCAGTATTAAGTAGCTGAGACATAAATTCAGCAGTGGACTTCCAAAAACTTTGACAGGATGATCCAGGTGAGTATTTCAGAAAAATGTATATGAACATGCTTCAAGATTATAAAATTTTAGGGAAGGTATTTAGATAAACTAACTGAAATGAAAATTCACTAACACTTTACAGTACTTAAAAAAATACATTATTTCACCTAATCTTTTTGGTCATGGGTTTAACTACTGTTAAACCACAAGGGAGAATATATTATTCTCACTTTCAAACAAATATTATCTGTTTAAGAGTTTCCCTTTAAATTCAGTCAAGAAACATTATGAGCCCCTATTGTGTATGAACTCAGCCCAGATTCATTTCAGGAAACTGTCTCCCTGTCTCCTGGGTATTGCTCCCCTCCTGGCCCCATCCCCTGAATACATAGCCTCAGCATGCACACGGCACCACAGGGAACTGCCTATTGATACAATGGGTCTTGCCCTTGGCACAGACCATTGGTCCAGAGGTGGGCACCTGATCCAAACAAGCCAATCAGAACCCTCCCCCAGGATTTGAGAACTGCAACTGACAAAAAGAAGTCACTCTTTCTCTCTGGGTGTCTGAAAATGAAGACATGTAAATGCAGAAGCAGTTGGCAGCCCTGTTCCACCATGTGGACTGAGGAATAGAAAATGCCAATCAGCAGAAAGAAAATCAGAGGCAAGAGAAGGGGAGCAAATCCAGACAGCCTTTGAGCTCCTCATTCTAGCTGCTCCCAAGGCCTATCCATATTCCTCTTTTGGATTCCATTGGATCCAAGTAGCCTTATGATAAAAAAAAAAAAAAAATTGGCTTAAATTAGCTCAAGTTGGATTTCTCTTCCTTGCAACCAAAAGTTTTAACTAATATGAGAGCATAGTCCTATTTCAGTCTCAATTACATGCTACTCTTGAATTCCTCATCATTTTACTTGGTGACTTCGGAATGAAAAAAAAAAAAAGTGAAAATATTTGAGTTAGACTCCTGCATGAATTCTTCTGCAGTCAATCTCCTGGACTGTTCATGCCCAAAAGATTCCAATAAAGTTTTCCTCCATCCTGGAATGGATTAAAAACATCTTGGACATATAGAAAATGACTGGGTCAGGAGTGTGGCTGCCACTGGTGTATCTTGGTATTTTTATGATTGTTACTAAGAATTTGGCTTTCTTTAATTTTGAAGTCCACTTGCAAGTGTGATGTGTTGTCTTTTGATGATCTATATAACTCAGATGACCTCGGATGTTTAGGCCTATCAGCAATCCCTTTGGACACTCCAGATCCTACCTACCACACTCACAAGCAATGGTCTTCGGTGTGCTCTTTCCTTATTGAAGCTGTCTATCTACCAGATTTAGCCTTTCCATATGTGAGGAACTATCAGAAGGTGGCTGGGAGCTGTCCAAACAAAACTGTGAAGAAGCTGAGATAGACAGCAAACCCCTTTGTCAAACTGATAGGAATGACTTCTCAGCTAGGAGTCCTCTCTACTTGTTCATTGCTAGTTAAAATAATCAACAAATAAAGAACATCATAGGAGATATTGTTCACATCATCCATTTTCTTAAAACAAAACAAAACAAAAGGCCGGGGGGAAAGTATGGAACTAGATAAACTCTTGCCTTGCATTTACTTAGGATCGCTCAAGTTTCTCCTACTAAAAAACAAAAATTATTGAACTTGACCACAGACAAGGAAGCATATGTTTAGCACATGCTGCCATTTGTAACGTAAATGTAAGTTAGGTATTAAAATCTCACAGGCTAGAGGAAATGCTCCCCAATGCTCCCCATGTCCTCCCTTATCAGAGCTGGTGTGCCACTGATCACAAGTGCCTCCAAAACCTAACTAGAAATGTATTAGTTACTATTTCTACTCTAATTGGAAAATATGTCCTTGTTCAAGTTCAATCAGTATCTCAGTTGAACAGGTTAAAAAAAATGCCTAAGAATTAGAACTGCAAAGAAACTTAAAGTCATTTGGTTTAAAAAGGTTTATTTTGAAAATGAAGAGATAAAGTCATTTGTTCAAGACTGTCTAGCTAGTTAACCAAGGACTCAGGGTAGAATGCATGTCATCTTCCTCACTCCTAGTTCTAGACACTTAGAAACAAGCCCTTTTACTGGGGATGTAGTTCAGCAGTAGAACACTTTTCTAGCATGTGCAAGGCCCTGGGTTCCATCCCCAGCACTAGGGGTAGGGGGGTGGAGAGAGAGAGAGAAAGTGAGAGAGAGAGAGAGAGGCAGGGAGAAAGGAAGGGAGGGAGAGAGGGAGGGAGGGAGGAAGGAAAGAAGGGAGGAAGAAAGGAAGGAAGGAAGGGAAGGAGGGAGGGGGAGGAAGAAAATAAAAAAAGAGAAGAGAAAAGAAATAAGCTTCCGGGCACAGTGAAGCAGGCCTGTACTCCCAGTAGCTCAGGAGGCTGAGGCAGAAGTATCAAGAGTTCAAAGTCAGCCTCAGAAACTTAGTGAGGGCCTGAAGTAACTCAGTGAGACCCTGTCTCTAATAAAATATAAAAAAGGCTGGTAATGTGACTCAGTGCTTAAGCACTCCTAGGTTCAATCCCCAATATATATAAAAAAAAAAAAAAGAAGAAGAAGAAGAAGAAGAAGCAAGCCTTTTACAGAAAAACTCCTAGGCCCTCGCCCAGAACCTCTCTGCCCCTAGACAGTCCTGCACATGTTGAGATTGTGGATGTTCAAGAAATCAGAGGTACTAGCTCTTGTATGTTCTCCAAGGAGAAGGTTTCAAGGAGCTGGGAAGCTGGTGTGGCAGGGCATTCAAAGGCCTGCAGTGGGAGCCCTGCTTGCAGGGATGTGGTCCAGATGTCCTCATGTCCCCTCTGTCTATGCAAGATTCACACTGCTACAGTCCCCCCACGCAGCAGCTCGGGCTTCCCTCAGCCCCAGGGAATGCATTCAAAACACACCTTAGAAAGCTGCTGCTGAGAACTCCCACCAGAAAGGGAAGGCAGCCCACTGTAGGGCAGAGAGGTGGATTCAGGGACCTGCTCTCCTGTCAGGTGTCAGGGAATTTCCTCCCCTGGACATTTGTTGTGGCAAGGCAGTAGGAAACCATGAAATTGCAGGGCACACAGAAGTCAAAGTAACACTTAACCACACTTGGAAGAGAGGGCCCAATTGCTAGGCAGCTTGAGTGGGAATGTGAGAAAATCATGGGGATTTCACAGAGCAGGTGGAGTTCAGCGCAAACAACCCAGAGTGTCTTGCTAATCATTAGAGATGGCGCCTTTGTTCGATTTCAAGAAATGAGTGTCGGGAGCATTCTTTCCCCACCCCACCCCACCCCACCCCCATTGAAAAAGACATCATAAAGATAATATAAATTTGTTTAAACTTAAGATGTGCAGCAAACTGACATCACCTTTCCAGGTGAGGGGCATGGTGTAATTTAGTATCACGTGTAGCCACCATTCATCTGAGTGGCATTCTGACTGACAGTGAATCCCCCTTGAACCTCGATATGAGTCTGATTCCTCTGGATTCATTCTCTCTTTCTCTCTCTCCCTCTCTCTCTCTCTCTCTCTCTCTCCCACACACAGAAATGGTTATCCTTCTCTTTGCCCCTGATCTCCTTTTGAACAATAGGCATGCCCAGGATATATAGGTTTTGGAGCTTCTATCTGGAAGAATGTGTGGAGGATTTCTCAATCCCTATTATTTCACTCTCTGTGTTCGGATTCTCTATCAGTTGCTACCTGAACAGAGGTGGCATTCCATATAGGCTGGCTAAGAGGAGAAAACTGTTCTCACTCGGGTTCTATAAATTACCCATATTCTCACTTTAATATCAAGTATGATATGTATTAGAGTGCATGGTTTTGGCTAGAATCAATTTGGAAGGCTGTCAAATAAAACACAAAATAGGAAAATAAATCCAAAGTGAAATTTATGACATGATATTACTCCCATTACATTCCACTTAACAAATGCATATGTTTTACAATATCTTTAATAATAATTATTAAACATAGTAAAATACTTCCAAACTTGGCTCATTGCATAATTGTACTTCGAGTGAAAAAAAAATTATCTGAGGCCTTGTCAATATGCCACTTCCTCCTCCCCCAGCTTTTAACAGAAGCAGCCTCCAGTGGAATAATCCAAGCTGTGTTCAAGAAGTTGGCAAGTAGGTCCAATTAAATGTGGTTTTACTGTATTCTGGCGTTTGCATATCTAGTTTGCCAAGAAGTAATCTTTCACAAAAAAAAAAAAAATAAGGATAGGAAAGAAAGAAAGAAAAAGAAAAAAAAAAACTGTACTGGCCCAGACACAGCCTGGATGGTGCAATGCATCACATAACTTTACCCCATGACTAAGATAATCTTTTTTTCTTAAATAGCTGCAGAGAACGTATCATACATCCATCATATTCCTATATGAATCACAAAACACCATCCTTTATGGAGCTTCTTACATTTATACATGACAAACTGAAATTCATCTTAATATCTCTGTTTATTTTAATTATGAAACTCAAAAGGGGTTAGCTTTTAGCCACCTGAGCTTGATGTATTTATTCAGGTGTACTCCAGCCGGATTATCAGAACGAGGTTATAAATGATCCTATTGACTATTAAATACCCACTTGTCAAAGCAGCAGTCATACACATTCACAAAACTGGGTACCTGGAACTCAGAAAGGGGAATATTTCTCTGAGCTTTGCAAATGAAATCCTGGGCAGTTCTTTGCTGATGTTTTACATAGTCCTGGTCCCTTAAGGAGAAGCTGACTGGAGTAGCCCCTTCCAGCTAACCAACGCTCTACGTGAACGATCAGCCGTATCCAAAGTCCAGATGGAAAGCTGTCAACAAAGAGACTCCTTCCGCTCTGCCTACTGCATGATTCATTCCTGGCATGAAGACAGGCCCAGAGATGGCCCCACCACCTTGACTCCATAGGTGAGCCAGGCAAGGAGCACAGGTGCCCACTCCACAGATCAGCAGGGAAGGATCAGGTCGGAAAAGGCTGCAAAATACACAACCTGGCCTTTGTTATAAACCATCATGAGCTCATTAAAAACACATGCAGAAATGGTTAAACAAAATCCTCTAAACCTTTTACAAAATTGCCAGTCTATTAGAAGGACTGAGCTCACAGCAAACTCTCCCTTCCAATGTGTGCAATGGAGCAGCTAATGTCCTTTGGACTCTTGTCTATGGCTTCAAGCAGAGAGAAGTTTTTTTTTTTTTTTTTTTTTGCAGGGGGTGGTGTGCTTGTTTGTTTTTGTTTTTTTTGTTTTTTGTTTTTTTTAACTTTTTAAAAACCAAACTATTAAATATATCAACCAAAAGAACTATTTTACCAAACATAATTGTCATTGCCCTTTTTTAAAAAATGATGAAAATTAGAAAATAAACAGGAAGATTTGTGTCATTGTGGCAAAGAGAGGAAAAAAAAGGAAAAGAAAATAGATGACTGTGGCTAGAGTGCTTTTGTGAAGTGGCATTGCATCAAAGAGCCAAGTGGACACACTGAATGGGGATTCTGAAGCCATCCAATACTTGGCCCTGTTACGTGAAAAAGTTGGATCATAACTGAGCCGTACAATATTTACTCAAAGTCTACCGATAAGCAGCATTGCACAGCAGCATCACATTCCATTGCTCTGTGGACCTGGTACATCTTCCTCCACATGGGCTTATTTGTTATGATTCGATGTGACCCCAGACTTGCATAGTACCACAGTGTGGCTCTAACAACAGACAAAATACTACACAGATGACATGAGACCTGACATTGAGAAGCTTAAGCTTCGATCTGGCATGTGCCACCTTCTCCTGGTGAGATCGGAGTAAATCATTTAAATCTCTGGGCAAATCATTTTAATATGTGTGCTTCCCCCAGGGAGTTGTATCTGTTTGTTATCTCTATTTATATACATTCATCATACTATTTTTGGTGAACATGAACCAAAGCTTTCAGTCTTGGTTTCTTCAGCCGTAAGAGAAAAGAAAAATCTAAATACAACTTAGACTTCTAAATCAGATTAATCAGAAAGGGCTTAGAGGGATTTGGTCCCAAAAGGAACCAAAAGTATGATACAAGTTGCATGAGGTTTGCACACCTAAAAATGTACATACCTACAAAGAAAGATTGAGAATGTACAATCTTTTTCATTACTGTGACTCTTTTTCATTACTGTGACACTTTTTCATGTTGCATGTAGAAATTGCTTTCCTCGGGGCCTGCTTAAAGCTGAAATAAAGTTGAAACTATTAGCGCTCAATAAATTTTAACCACACACACACAAAAAAAAACACATTAAAAAAAATAAACCCACATTGGTAAGAAGGGTTTATGATAAGAAAAAATTTTTCTGTAAAAAATAAAATCTTGGTGTAAAAAATAAAAATTATTGTAATAGTGTTGTCACTTCAAATTGACATAACATCTTTTCTCTGAGACGTTATATGTGTTTGCATATTCATCTTTGCGTTATTCCAAGGAAGAAGTGATACAGGTACTATTAACCTGATCTTACAAATGTAGAAATGAAGGTGCCAGGGTGGGATTCCTTCAGTGTTGCATTGATAGATCTTCCCCAACTTTCTCTTGAGCCTGCTTTCCAATAGATGATGGTGAGAAGGGTGAGAAACATTCCAAGAAATCAAGGCCAATTTTCAGATTAAGTGGAAACCTGTTCAGTTCTCTCATTTCAGCAGCAAATAAGTTTCGAGGTTCCTGCTTGACTGCCACACTCAGCTGTATGTCCGTGTTTCTTCTCCCTCCTGCATGTCCAGCAGCAGCTCCGAGAGCCCTGCAGTTCCCAGCCTGCAAAGAGCAGTGCCTTGTTGTGGTTGAACAAATAATATGTTTTGGAAACCCAGACAACCCTTTCATAGCTGGGAGCATTGGGGGAGAGCCTGTCAGTCAGTAGACTCCTGCCAGGGTTTCAGCTCTTGATAAGCCGGAAAGAGAGAGGGGGTAAAACATATCCCTCTCTTGACACCAGCAGAGAACATCCTGCTGTATGTATTTTTTGTTTGTTTGTTTTTAAATAGTTGTTAGGGTCAAAGACAGGAAAAGAAGTGTGCCATTCCAGTCTTAAATTCAAATTGTAAATACACACAGCAGACCATGCATGGTCAAGGCAGGGTTGCATAATGCAAATTTTATCACTGAGGCATAACTAGAATGTTGATGTCAGATTTAGACTTGATCAAAGATATAACCAAAGCAAGAAATTTAACCTTTGTGTGCCTCTAAAAAGAGAAGAACCACGCCTCTAAAATGATAGCTACCAAAGGTTTGAAGAATGTATAAAGTGCTTACGAAAAGCTTGAATCCCCTTCTCCTGCCCATGCCTTGCCCTGTGCCTGCCCTTTCTCTAGTAGGACGCATGACCTGGAAGTCACTTTTTCCCCTTCCAACTCTGGTTTTGAGATTGTGGATTAGCCTTCGGGTGCAAGAACAGAAAACAGAGTGACCTGTAATGTCAGAATATAAGACACATACCACAGGTCTTCAAATAATGAAGAATACATGGGTCATTCTGTCCTTAGATTTTTATGATCTGATAACAAAACTAATTCATTATTTCAAAGACAACAATTCCAGAATGTAAAAAAAAGGAAAGAAAGAAAGTGGAAAAAAATCAGAATACAGGATGTAAACTTGGACTTGTTTTTACTTATAAAAGGCTTAAATGCTATTTTAGAAGATATTAAAATTATATATGTGCTACTAAATAAAAATAACAACAAGAGGACTGATGGCCTTACTCTCTGAGGGCGTTATTTGACTGACTTTTAAACAGAAACACTTCAATCACTTAAAATCCTTCCATGCCGGTCAAACCTACAAACCTCCTGTCGTATTTGACTAAAGTATTATTTTTACTGCAAGATAAACACCTTTACAAAGCAAGCTGGATAAATGATGGCATACCCTCCCTCCCTCCTCCCCGCTTTTGCACAGAAGTGATTCTAGTACTGCTTTGAGGCATCCCTCAAGTAAAATAACATATAAATAGAATGTGAGAAATCACCACATTTCCTAGACTTCTCACTTACTATGAAAAGCGAAACTTCTTTGTGCCCCAACATAGCCTCTCTCTTTTTATTTTCTTTCAACCTAAGGTTTTTAGGCACTTTGAAGTATTTTATTGTAATGAGCCCCCCAAGATGCCTCAGTTCCTCCGTCTGTATGCTCAAGCCTCCTTCAATGGATATATGTAGCTTGCTTGTGCAGGGTGGTAAACAGGGCCAATCTCAAATGTAGTTTTCATTTCAAATTTGTTTCCATTTTTTTTTCAAAGTGGTGGAAAGTCAGATATCACATCAACTTGGCTGGAAAATTCAGTTGTGCAACAGCATCAAAATCACTCGATGCATAAAATTTACCCTCTTATAGTAAAGAGAAGGACACTGAGGAAAAATAGAGAGCAGACTACAAAGTATGAATTTCAGTCTCAACAAAAAAAATCAGAAACTAAAGGAACATTCCATCTGTCAGACTTTGGTTTCCTTCAGTTTATTCAATTGCAAAATCTTGGGGATTTTGAAGAGGAATTTTACACTAAGGGCCAATGTAAAATGATTATGCTTTGAATATAACCCTGTGAGTTTCTTCCCTCCTGTCACCTGTGTAAGCACAAGAAGCTCTTTCTCAGAACCAGGTAGTTATAGAAATAACTTTTTACATTAGGTTTTCTTGAGGTCGAGTCTATGCTAAAATTTCTTCTATCTGATGAGGATTTTTAAGTGACATAGAATCTATTACAAATTAGAAAAATAGGTTTTTGAATACTAAATATAAATAAATGGCACTAATTCTATGGTAGGTATGGCTCAGAAGCTTCGAATACTTTTATTCAATGTTTTAACTATTTTTGTACTATGGTGCTTTTCCAAAAAGTATCCAAATAGACATTGTTACAAAGCATTGCTATCTGTCTAGTAAACATGCAATTGGCATTTCAATATTACCGACAAGTTCATGTATGTAATACAGTTCCAAAGAAAAGGTCCACAGAAAAGGTTTATGTATATTCTGAATCTGTTTTAAGACTCAGATGAAAAGTCTAAATATTCTTACTTTGGTCAAAAATTATTTCAAAACATTAGACTTCCAAAAATATTATGTTATTTAATAATTTTCTAAAGGTAAGATGAAATGCATTAAGTATGATTTTTTAAACGAAATGAATGTCCTTTTTGAATAAATACTTTTTAGTTATATTTATAAATCATACATGATTAGGATATATTCTTCTAAGTTTTGTCACATATCAAAAGTTAGCTCTAGTTTGGCATAGTGCACATAAATAAGATGCTAGTCTTTCAAGTTCCGTACTATTATATATGAATTATATATTAGAATAACAGATTTAATCTATCCTGTATGTTTACCAATATTCAAATACATCTTCTTCATGCAATGCTTCATATTAACTACAGATATACATTTTATAAACTTGAATATTGGGGGCAAATGACTTTTAAAAAATTCCTATATAGTCATATTAAACATGCATATTGACATTTAATAACAGCCACTTGATTTAATGATTAACTGTAGAGATCATAACAAACTGTAAGTCAGTCATTTCCGTGAATGGACTCTCTATGGGTGTCACACGGCCTCTCAAAGCCACTCTAAATATCCTCACTGAAACTGTTACTGACTAATGTGCTACATTTTAAAGCCAAATTGGGTTTTCACTCCTCTCCTGCCAAGCTAACAAGAGAGAATGTTTCCTATTGCAAACTGCAGGCTTAACTACAAACCCATTCCTAAAGATTAGAAAAGGAGGCACCTTACTTGGGGACACAAATTCAAGAAAATTTCCAGATTTGAAAGATTTTTTTTTATTCTAAACTACCCTTCATCCAAAGAAAATATCACTCTCACATAAAGCAAGGCTTCACGATGAACACCAAATTGCTAAATATTAGAATAGAGCTAGGAAAGGTAACTGGATAATTCATCTCCCCGCAGCTGTTCCCCCCCCCCCAAAAAAAAGCTTATTTCTTTCAAGGGCTTGAATATTTTAGGAAAAAGCTATTCTATGTACCTGAATTATTTTGATAATTAGTTCAACAATTTATTTGATGTAACCAGATAAATTATAAGGTATTCAGACTTAAACAAACAAAAAACTGTTCTTCAAGCCAATGACTCACTTCTATGTCCTCACCCTTCCTTGTTATAACGTTTTAGAATTCGGCCTCTTTCAAGAAATACAGAGTTAATTAGTGAAGATTTTTCTTTTCAAAATTTGTTTGCAAAAATGCTGTTTAATTTCTAGTGTCTCTGAAAATAAAGATTTTTAAAAATTTCTAGTAGCCATCATTAAAATTTGACTACTTTTCTATTCTTTCATATTAAGAAAGTCTGAACAGGGGTGAGGAAGGTGAGAAACATATAATATATCCTTTTATAGAACTAAATTGACTTGGAATCAAAATGTAAGTAGTTCTAGATCTTAGACCAAAGCATCACATACGAAGATATTTTGCCATTCTTCTAGACAAAAGGTAGAAAAAGCTTTAACATAAAGGACAAAATCCTATCAGTAATATGCTTGGATTCTAGCCAAAATAAAATTCCTAAAAGCTATTTCCTTAAAAAAAATAAAACTACTCCTTTATTTTTATTGATATTATCTCTAACATTTCAGTGGTGAAGAACTTCAAGAAAAAAGATGGAGCTTTTCTGTCCCATACTTCAAAATTCACACTTGCTTGATTCACTGTACCTTAACAGAAGTTTCAAACATTCTAACAAATGGTAATAAAAGTTTAGATTTGTATCTACAAATTAAAATTTTCAATTACCTGAGTTTTCTATCCAGAAGCATGCATAAGTTTCCCCTGTTACGTGAGAAATCGAAGAATATTTTAAGCTGTAAGGATAAAAAATATCATGCAATGCAGGAGATTTTTAAGATCTTTAACAAAATTCTTATCTAATACAATGAGATTTCCAGTCAAGTTTTTATATAGTTTGTGTGTTATCTATAAAACTTGAAAGTTCAACAATTATTTCTTGGCTGAAAAAAAAATCCTGTTTTCTTTGATAGTAGTTCAAACAAAAGATTTACTTGCAAAAATAAGTATTTCAGCCAATTTAGTGTGAGCTATTATATAATTAGAGTGTCCATCTAATTCTTATCTTCTATATACTTGCTTGTAGATATTCAT
Organism: Ictidomys tridecemlineatus; assembly: GCF_052094955.1. Lineage (NCBI taxonomy): Eukaryota > Metazoa > Chordata > Mammalia > Rodentia > Sciuridae > Ictidomys > Ictidomys tridecemlineatus. Next base: position 55,471,765 of record NC_135486.1, read on the forward strand.
GACAAGTTTGTTAAAGAAAAACTCCACCTGATTCCCTATTGATCTGGTAGCATAATTAACTAGAAATTTAAAACTAGTATCTTTTAACATTTTATACTTCTTAGATATTCCCTAGGGTACGCCTAGCACATAATGCTGGGCCCACAGCAATCCAGGGCATAATTGATTATCCAAAAGAAACAGATGTTTCCAAAAGTAAGTGAAACCACATTTTAAAAATGTGCTTATGGATCAGCCAGATGTCAAAGGAGGGATCAATTTTAATGGTTTCCAACATGATTATCTGACAAATTGATTATCTTTCTTATAAGCAGCATATAAACAAATGATTTTGCATCTCACTTATCAAATATGGCAATTGGTATAATTAACATTCTGTACTAGTTCTGCAAATTGTTTTAAAGTTACTACCAAATTGCATGTCAAAATATTGTTTTTATGAGCATATCCATTAAGCTTAAGGTACTGCTCATTAAAAATTCGATGGTCAGATGATAAGGAGAACTCTCAACATCTTCAGGAAGCTTTAAGATATTTTTAACTACTTACTACAGGAGACTAAAAAGTGGCTCCCCATCATCTTTTTTTAAGCTTGTAGCTGCTCAAGAAATTATTACATGGAGGCCTAATGTACATTTCCTTTCACGTGAAATGTTGGCTGGTTAAAATAAAATGTGAGCTGCATGAATTAGATATTGTTTCTTCAATTAAAAAATATAGGATTCTTAATTATATTTTTGCTTTATGATAAAATCTGTGGATTCCCATCCAAAGTCAAAATTTATACATGATGCATTTTAAATCTATTCCATTTCTATAGACTTTTAACCTTTTTATAGGCCAAAATAAAAATGCATTTAATTTTGACAATAGTAATGTAAAATTACTATTTTCATGTTTATCTTTAGGATTGAAAGTTATGGACAATTCAATAGAGAGTTCACGATTTACAAAACCTGTCAGGTCAGTGCCTGGGCTTGCATGCAATTTAGGGCTCTCTATTGACAATTCCAAGGTAGTGCTATCTGCACCTGTGTTCTCAATTCCCCAGGTCAACCAACATTGTTTCTCACCCTGACAAATACCCACGAAGTAGAAAACCCAACATCCCAAGATGTAGAACCAGTTCTTTTAAGGGTACATGATTTAAATACATTTTTTTTAAAAAAATAAAACTTTGAGAATTAAAACCTGAGACCTTTCAAATTCTCCCAGAAACAAACAAAAAAAGATGTATATAGCTAACCTTGAACAATTGAATGCCTGCTAATTCAATTGCCAAGAATTCCACTCATTAGCCAAGCAGTCTTCCAAATTAAGACATCCGGTCTCCTTCAATTTTCCACTTAAATCAGAACAGATTTGATCAATCAACTTAAGATAAAATTACACATGAAAAGTGACTTACATTGTGCGTGGATTAGTAGTTGTAATGGTGTATCATGAAAAGTGTATGCTGCCACTTGAAGTTTCATGGATTTCTAGTTTCTAGGGAATAACCTCAACATTCTTGATCTGGATTATAGAAAATGGGTCGTATTTTTTTTGTAATATGCATTCATATTTAATGGCTAGAACACTTCCACACATCCATTTGGCCACCTAAGGCATTCTAATAATTTCATAAACTCTGAACTGATATCAAAGATGCCATGTACTATACATACTTAGAACCTACATGATCGTAATACAAAACCACACACAGGAAATTCTCAGTTCATATAATTTATTGCAGTTAGCACACAGTTTAAAAATTCACCAACACACCAATAGTACAAAACTAAACAGCATTATAAGTTATTCCCCCCTCAGGAAAATAAAACATACTATGATTGTCAAAGCTAGATGTCAGTCTAAGTTTTAGAACAAAGGAAGAATGTGAAACTAAGAAAAGGAAAAAGCAATCACTCACGATGACCACAAAAAGAAAATCCAAAAGAAAGTCCGTTTTCTCACAGACATTGATTGTCTTCTCTAAATTAATAAAAATTATTTTAACATAAACTGTACTTAAAAAAACTAGAAACTCTTCAAGTAACTAAAGATAATGCTCCAAGGCCATTTTCACAGCTTTTTTTTGTTTGTTTGTTTGCTTTAAATGCCATTACAGCCAAATTAACACACATTTGACCAAATATTTCCAAAACAGTCCAGCAACACACAATGGAGTTTTCCATTCAGTATCTTAAGCACAAAAATAGGCTATGTTTACAGTAGTTAAGGCGATCAAATTTTAAACAAAAGCAATAAAAAAAAAAAAAAAGGGAAAAACAGCAAACGTTTTCCATGCTACTCCCATAGACCTTATTTGTAAGTGCAAGACAGGAAAACAAACACTGTGCAAAATGCTTTTGCCCTGTGTGCTGGTCATTAAAACCACACGTTGGGCTGCAGCCTCTGCTGCCGATACACATAGTCTACTAACCCCCTTCCCCATGTCAATCAAGGCAGTCCAGTCCTTTCAGCCTGGGGCTTTTTCAGTCCATAGAATCTTTTCATGAGTTTGGGGGGGGGGGGTGAGAAGGGAGGGAGGGTAAGGAAGAAGGGGAGAAAAAGAAAAGAGGAGCAAAAAAACAGAGAAAATGACCTATTGTCAATTTGTGCAGTAGTTATTCTAAAAATGCTCAACTGGGTAAATGTGTACACCTAAACTTTGAGCTGGTATGGGTTTTGTGCAATTAGAAGTTTGTTATAAATGCACACTGCACATGCAAATCTTTAAGCCGTTTGTAAACATTTATATGTTCCTTGTTATGTAGCAAAGTTATCAATTTGCAGCTTAAGTTTTTATTCAGCTTAACAGTTCAACTTAAAGACAGTGGGAAAGTCAATTTAAATTATATAAAATAAAAAAAAACAGTGCATTTACGTTCTTCATAACACCAGTTTTTTTTCCAAATGGTGCTATTTTTCTAAGGAAATTAAATAATTTTAAACTCACTCGTTAAAGTTATACAATGCAAACAAAGACAAAAAATATATTGAACTCATGCATTTCTGTAGCGTTAATATTTACTTTTCAAGACTCAACTAAGAGCATCAACACAACCTGTCAAGTTCTTTGACATCCCCCCCCAGCCCATGTAATCAATTACAGTATACAAGAACAGTAATTCACATTTTTAAACACACAGTTCAACACTGCTGAAGCTGCAATATCCTTTTTCATCCCAAGCAAACCTTCACAAAGACAGTATCCCAGTGATCCCAGTGTACTTGCAGAATTTCTCTCATTGGGAACCGTCAGAAAACCAGAAGTTGCCACAGAAAGTTTTAAGTCAACTGCTTGTTTAAAAATAGATAATCCAGCATTTCAGAAATTTTCCATTTGGGTCTAAAAGCATTCAGGTTTCCAACAGCCAGAAAAGATTCATGCAATTTGAGACATAGAGGCTAATAAAACTGGAGGGAATTTCTTTTTACTTTAAAAAACAAAAACAAAACAAAACAAAACAAATGTGGGGCACAAAAAGAGCTCAAAAGACAACACTGTATTGACAAAATTAAGCTGTATGAAAGCATTTTTGTGATAGGACGATTTGTTTAGAAGTTTCTTATTGGCTTACTTTGCCTACCCCTCAAAGGAAAGACACCTCTCTATTCTCAGACTTGCTCTAAAAAGTTTCTTTTATCAGAATGCTAAATTAGTGAGATTCTCATGCTATTATTCTAAAGTGCAAAAACAAGTTAAGATCCCAACTTTTTAGTTCCAGGAAACAAGACTGCTTTTAGACCGTACCACAACTATATAGAGATCTATGTATATATATGTATATATATATATTATTTATATATATATATATATAAAATTATTTCCAAAGTTCTTGAGAGCTATCTTCTAAGGTCCAGTCTCTGACAGTAGGCAAGCTCAGTGCTTCGCTTTTGACCGACAAGGAGTTCACCAACTCACAGTGGAACTTGCGAATGTGTCTGTACAGGTCTCCAGACTGCGTGAACCTGCGCTCACACCACTTGCAGGCATGCGGCTTCTCGCGGGTGTGCACCACAGCATGGCGGCTCAGGTTGTGCGAGTACTGGAAGCTCTTGCCGCACTGGGTGCACGTGTAGGGCTTCTCCCCCGAGTGAGTCCTCTCGTGGCGCTTGAGGGTGTACATGCACGAGAAAGTCTTCCCACACAGAGAGCACGTGGGCACATTGACATCGGCAGCGGGCTTGCTGCGGATGCCGTCCTGCTCACGAAAGTGAGTGCTCAGGTGGATCTGCAGAATGTGGGGGCTGGGGAAGACTTTGTTGCACAGGGGGCACATGAAGATCTGGCCCGCAGGGCTCAGGATGTTGGAGACATAAGGGAGCAGACTGCTCTCCATGCCCCCTTCCACCTGGACACGCTCACTCTCCGGGGTCATCATTTCATCATCGCTGGCTTTGTCCTCCCGATCCAGTTCCCTCAAGACCGAGTCCTCCCTCAGAGGAGCCAGATGGGCCGGCTCATACTGTACCCTGTTATTAGTGCTCACACTTTCTTTCACAGTGCTATGTTCCATGTCATAGTCATTAGTGCCAACATCACTCTCATCACAGGAAGCCTCTTTCTCCACCTTCACCTGCACCAGGTTGCTTCTCAGCACGTCCTGTGAAGAGAAATAAGAGCTGTTCAGATTTTCAACTCCTGAAAGGCTGGACTTGACAGACAGGTCCAGCACACAGTCAACATCTGCCGAATCCCTCACGGAGGTGACAGACCTCTGGGACAAAGACTCTGTTGAGCTGCAGGGGCTGGCTACTGTTTTTCCAGCTGCTGTGGCGTGTGGCTCTGCCTCTCCGCCAGCCTGAGGGATGCCTGCTGAGTCTGAGGGCAATCGCATCCACATGTTCCCAGGCTCAGCCGCCAAGTCCCTTTTGCTGGGCAGGATGTTCAATTTTTCATCTTCTCCTTCATCTTCATCACTGGGCAAGTCGCCTGCCATGTGGCTGCTGCCATCAGAGAGGCTCTCAACTTTGTCTGAACAACTTGAAGCATCTTCTTCCTTTTTGGTGCTGTCTGCCTCAGTGGTAGCTTTCTCTTTCAGCTTCTTTTTACAGACTTTGACAATGTCATACATGTGGAGATAACTGGCAGCTGCTAGCACGTCTTCAATGGGCAAGTCTTTGAACTGGAGTTTCCCTTCATACATGAATTCAAGCAGGAGAGCGAAAGCCGGGGCTGTAACAATGTCGCTGTTCAGATGAACAATGTCTCTTTTGTCCAGCTGGTCCTTGTAAAAGAGGTGGAAATACATGCTGCATGAAGCCAGTACAGCTCGGTGCGCTCGGAACTGGGCATCTCCCACCAGAACAGTGCAGTCACAAAGAAAACCCTGGTGTCTCTGCTCGCTCAGACACTGCAGCAAATGTCTACTATGGTCTGGAAACTCCATACTGTCTTCATAACCTGGGAAAAGAGGAATTTCTCATTAGAGCATGGTCAGGAACAACTTTTCAGCACTCTTAGTCCCCACCAAAAAAAAAAAATTCTGCCTTGGCCGCCGAAGTACATGTCCCTGAATTTTAATCAGGCTTATGACCCAGAGACTACCAGATCACACACACAAGACCAAAATGCCAGGAAAAAAGCGTACACTTTCCGAACTTCCTTACCCTAGCCAAACGGCCTCTGATGCATCTCCACCTTCCCTGAACTTTGGTCAAGTTTTAAAAGCCTTCATTTAACCACAGCCTCTTAACTGGAAACAAGAATTTAGATCTCTTTCAAAAGAAACTTGACTAACTCTCTCATCAAAGTATGTCCCACAAAATCTACATGGTAACTTTAATTTCAAAGGGGAATAACTCACATAATAAACAAAGGAAAGTCCCAGATATATTCAGGAAGATTTAAGAAAACTTGTTCAACCATTCTTTTTACTGTATACTTTCGATACCTGACTGTACTTAGAAGCAGTTTGAATACACACATTTGGCTGAATCAAGGAAAAAAAAATGAAATTGCATAATTAGTCCAGAAATTAGCAAACAACTTACTTTTAAAGTCAGAGTGTTACAACAACAAAAGCACTGTGTATAAAAACAGATGTTAATGCCTTAAGATTTGCAGGTATAGCACACATGTACGAGATCAGAAGGAACTACACCAACAGATGGAAAAGATCATCTTTACTATGAACAAATCCAAAGATTTTTTTTTAAAACAAATTGAGGGGGGGGGGAGTTCTGTTTCTTTGTAGAACCTGTGCTTCAATGCTATTAGGAATCATAGGGGTTTTATTTAAATGTGAAAATTCTCATCTAAACTTTGGTCTGCTGCAAGACAAAACAAATTCCATATTAAAAATTAATTCAAACTAAAAAATAAAGGCATATCACTCAAATGAAACCCCAAAGCTTTACAGGTTTAAACATTTTTTAAATTAGTTGACAAAAAAAATTTTTTTGGTAGCTCTGCCTCACCTTTGCTAACAGAAAATACTTTGTTTCAATATAATTTGATATATTTTGTTTTCCCACTAGCTTCTTTCACCTATGCATCTTTGCCTTTTTTTCTGGTGAGGGAGGGTGAGAGAGATAAGACAGATGGAAAATGTACAAAGGGTCAAAATTCAACTGTGATGGATAAACTCCTTAAAAATAAAGAAAAATCTGACTTCCCCTTTCCTGTGACCAGTCGAAGGCTCCATACCATCCATCTAAGCAAGTGCATTTTGGGAATGGATGTGGATTAATTTAATATTCACAAATTACTTTCCTCCTCCTCCTATAGTTTGCTCAAGATAGATTAAAACTTTCATCCTAACCCCAGATACATTCTGCAAGATGCCACCGCTAGAATAAACCAAGATTTACAATACAATCACTTTAAGTGCCCCACAGCTAACATCAATCCTAATCCTTGAGAGGGCTAAAAATAAAGATTGGAGGGCAGCTCACAAGGTAGCCGTGATCAAATTAGGAGGCTGAGAGGACAGAGAGGGACGAAGAAGGAAGCTTATAAACATCTGATCCAGCTGACTGTGGCCATATGGCAGCTGCTGCCCAGATAAAGAGATTAAGAATAGAGGAGTGCGATTACAGCTGTCTGGCCAATTCAGGCAGCTCAAATCTACAAGTTCTAAATTAGTCGCTAACACAAAAACTCCTGCAAATAATTATTGTTATGCTGAAATAAAAGATCTCTTAAATATATATTTGAAAGAGAAATGAGGAAACCAAACTATTCTCCTGAGGACAAAAGTTTTTTTTTTCCCCCTTCTTCTTAAAAAACCTCCGGTTTCAAAAGCACTACAGCTGTATGTTTCAGTAGTGCTGCTGAATGTTTTGAAGAATAAAGTTTCACAGTGGAATTAATTACACAACAATCTAGCTTCTTAACTAGAATAATCTTCTCATATAAGTTTGAATGCTGAATTCCAGACAGTTTACTATTTCTGCCCCCCCCAAGCAAAAGGAATCTAAAAGAGCAGTGAACAAAAAAGCATTTTAATCCAAAGTGATCTCAAAAGCAATATTTCAAAGCCTTTCTTAACATTTCAAAACTTGAAATATTTCAGTGTATTAAAGTTATTTACTTGCTCAAGTAAAAGGGATAAAAATTAACACTAAGCAAGCATAAGACTTTCAACTCCAGTAAGATCGTTACTTAATACTCAATTTCATATATTATTCCTAAATGGGTTAGAAAAGTAATGTGATCTTTTTACAATTAAATAAACAAAACACCAAAACAGAAATATGCTCAATCTAATCTCTTGCTACTCCTACCTTTAGGACACATAAACCTGATTAAGTCCTTTCCTCTGAGTCTTGCTGGCTCCAGGTCTGTTACATCGGTGGAAAAAAAGCAGACTAAGAGAGACAGATGCAAAGTGGAGATGATGTTAGAGAGGAATGAGATACCTTCTCCACCACAGATCCGCACACACTAACTCCCTGTCTGTGTGTTAGAATAAAAGGCTGAGGGATGGCAGGCTGTCAGCTGCTCTGACATCATGTTCAGATGGAAATGCTACCTCCAGCTGTGCTCCTTTTAATGCCATATGCTACTCCTCTACACTCCTGCCACCAGCTTTTTCTTAGGAGAACTTTTCTCTTCTGTTAGTATAAACAAAATACTTCAAAGTCTTCCTTTTTTTCTAAACTTTCTAACAGAAGAAATTGAAAAACTCAGCATATGGAGTTCTACTGTATTTATGGAATAGCAACACTTCTGTCTTAAGTTGGTGGACTGGCTTACATACTGACAGCACACTCAAGCCACGGTGCTATTCAGGAAATCCAGATTCACTTTTATTCAACTCCAACGTTTAGTTTCAAAGACAGCTTAGGGATATTTTTAAACCAACCCATTTGACATCTCCAGTCCCATTTCAACATTATTACAGCATTTTTTTTTCCTGCAGAGATAATGGTATATATCTCCGAAATGTTGGCAGACTTATTAAGAACTATTACTTCAGCCTGGCTCACCTTATTATTTCATTCTTACTCAACAACTTATCTACAACTACCTTCTTCGGAAAATTTCTCACACTGCCACAGTTAATGCAAATTTCAATTCTCGGTATCAACAAAGCTGAAACTGCACTTTCTGAAATCCTGGAAAGTATTTCAGTTCAATGAGAAAAATTAATAAACTAATGCAACCTGCTATAGTTACTTAAAATGAATGCTGCACCTGTATATCTGATCTGTCTGCTCAGGAAAAGCAGAACCTTGTCTTCCCCTTGATCTCTGTCCCATAACAATCTTTTTATTTAGTTATTTTGGATCACTCTGTAATGTTCATGATCACAAGAAAACCTTTCAGGGGAGGGGGGCGGAGAGGAACCTAAGTCTCTTAAGTTGGGGAACTTTTTAGTTAGAGTTTGTGGGTCTTTTCTAGTGGCTGATGAAACTGTAATGTAACCCGGGATGGGCTCAGCAAAGCTGGGCTGACCAGTGCCGTGCAAGGTGCTGCGACAATTATGAATGTCAAACACATCACAGACTCTTGGGAGGGTGAGGACTAGAAAAGGAACTGGGGCCTGAGGGGCAAGTGTCCCAGCCGCCCACCCCCACAGAGATAACCACATGGTTCTTCTTAGAAAACCGTGGCAAAGAGTAGCAAAACCCAACACTCTCTCTTGTCCTCCCTTTCCCAAAGTCACAAACCTAACTTTCCCTAACTTCGTGGTGAATGACATAATTATGAACGCTAAGTTCAGGAACTACTCTTTGGAGATAAATTCCTTCCCAGCTACACAACCTACTCTCCACAAATGCCCTTGCCCCATTCCAATATATCAGGCATTAATCACCCCATTTACCCAGTGGGGTGGGGGGTGAGTGACAGTTTAATGAGCCCCAAGCACCGCAATGGGCCAGCGACTCCCACTCCACAAATCAACTCCTTCACATCTCTCTACCGGAGGATCCATAGAGGTTTTGAGAGATTGGTGTTTTGTTTTTCAAAGAGGTGGAGGCGGGGGTGCCGAGTAGGTAGTGGGGAAGAAATGCAAATCTTTACGTAGTTCTCTGTGCAAGGCACACGGGGAAAGAGGAAGGTTAAAACCACAGGGAAGGAGGTGGAAGGCGTAGAGCCGGTGCAGCAGGAAAACACCTTAAACAACAGCGGAGAAAACAGACCCGGGTCAAGGCAACAACAAAAGAAAAGTCGTAAGAAGAAGCCGAGGGGAGGAGGGTGGTTGCTACCGCTTCCCCGACGCCACCGCGCGCGAGCTCCCGGGGCCTCCCGGCAACTGCACCAGCCCGGGAGGGGCCCCCTCCCCCGCCGGACCCCTCCCCCCGGGCGCCACTGCAGCTGCACCGGTCTCCGGAGCCGCGGCCGTCCCGGGCGCCACTGCAGCTGCGGCGGCTCCCAAGCCCCCTCCCCCAGCCCGCCGCCCTCCGCACCCGAGAGGCGCCACCGCAGCTGCACCGGCCCGGAGCCCGCCCCGCGCCGCAGCTGCACCGGCCCGGGGGCGCGGCGCGGAGACGGCAAGCCCGCACCCCGCCCGACCCCGCAGCTGCAGCGGCCCCGTCCCCGAGCCCGGGCCTCCCGCAGCTGCGCCGCCCCCCGCCGCCCCAACAGCTCCAACCACACAAACTAACTCCACTCACGGGGGCACCCCCGGCCCGGCCCGCCCTCCGCCCGCACTGCCCCGCCGGCCGGGGCCGCACAGCTGCGCCCCCACCCGCCAGGGGCCAGGGGGCGGAGGGGGCGCTGGGTCAGGGGCCAGGGGCCGGCACCGGGACTCACACGGAGCGGCCCTAAGTCACCGCGTCCCCGCTGCCGCCGCGTCCTCCGCCTCCTCCTCCTCCTCCTCCTCCTCCTCCCGGCCGCCGCCGCCGCCGGACTTGGTGGGCTTCCTCCTCCTCTTGCCCCCCTCCCTCCCGGCCCCCCCACCCCCCAATCCCGGCTCCGTTGCCCGCTCCCCCCGCCCCTCCCTCCCGCCCACCCCGCTGGCAGCCGGAGGAGCGCGACGGAGCGAAGAGGGCCCCACTCTCAACGGCTCCCCATGGCAGCAGCCCAGCGGCGGCCGCAGCCTGCCAGACACAGCGAGGGAGCGAGCGAGGGAGCGAACGCGAGCCGCCGGCCGGGGGGGGGGCACGGGGGGGGCGGGGGAGGGGAGGGGGCGGGAGGACGCACCACGCACGCACGCGGCGGCGCCGGCCAGATGTTCCCCTAGCCCGCCCCTCTCCTCCCCCGCCTCCCTCCCTCCTGCGATGGGCGTCTGCGATTGACCGAAAGCCGCAGGACTGGCGCTCCCCGCCCGCCCCCAGCCCGCAGACTCTCCCAATAGGAGGACGGCTTTTCAGGAGGGCGGAGGGGGCGGTGGGCAAGAGTTGGACTGACAGGGTATTCTAGCCAATGGGAGAGGCGAGCCAGAGCTGCCGCCCGCTCGTGCCAATCACAGGCAAAGAGTATTGTGGTGGGCGGGGCTCTGGCGGGCGGGGGCCGGTAGCAAATCGGCACGGGGCGGAGTCCTCGGGCGCAGTGGCGGTGGCGGCAGCGGCGCCCCTCTGGGTGACTTGGCCGTGAGAAAGTGAAAGGAGCCCGCAGGCGGCAGCGACAGCTGCGCTGGGAGGGGCTTGTTTCCAGGCTCCGAGGCCCTGCGCGCTCTGGGGGATAGGCGCAAGCTTTTCGTGTGCACCGTGACGACCATAAATGTACTTTAAAACGTACTAGTGCTTAGCTGCTCTACTTAGTTATGCAGGTATCTTCGGGAGACCGGGGACCCAGAAGACTGGAGCCAGTCCTCTGCCTCCTCCTGCTTGGTCCTCGCCTGGAGAGTAGTGCTAAGGAACGTTCTTGCTCTTTCCCGGGTGTCCCGCGTCCAGGTGCATCTGGTGCGCTGGGGACGCGAGCCGCTCTCAGAGGCACAGTTTCTGGGCGTCCTGCTCTTGACGTCGTTAAGTTACAGGCAGAGCACAGCGCCTGCCCGCATTTGTCCAAGAACCTTCGTGTCCCATCTGTACTTACAATGCTACAAGTTAAGTTATTCCCAAGTGACCAAATTTTAGAGCATTACAGTAAAATTGGTACTTGTAGATGCTTCAGCCTGGTTCGTTAATTGGTATGTAACAAGCCACAACTTTTGAACTACCTAAGGAAGATATAAGATTATTGTGTCGCTTTTTGCCTCCCTTTAAATAAACTTTTTCTTGTACCTGTTCTTTGCAGTTAAACTGTGTTAATCGCTGCCACAATCACGAAGAAATGTAGACATTTCTGCTCTCAAGAAATTGGAAATCTTGTTCAGATTATGAGAAAAAAAAACTTACAAGTGGAGAAAATGGTTCAAGAAAATAAAAGAGAACACGCATAGTGAGGAAGTCAATACACTAGATATTGTCTTAATGAAATGTGTTTGTTCTTTGCTAGCTGAACCAGGACTGGCAAGCCTGTTGCTAACCAACTTGCCAGGAGACCTTTCAACTGGGCAAAATGTGCTTTCACTTTGTTCCAGGTCAAATGGGTAAAGTAAGTTGAAAGTATTGTGTTGGCAAATCAGACATGTTGAATTGCTAATGAAGTGAAAAGGGGAGCGCATTAAATTCCTGAAACTGAAATAACATTGGAATATCCTATTAGAAACACTAGTGGTGTTCTCTACTTTTTCCTTAACCTTCTGTGTCCTGATGAATGATCATGAGATCAAGGCTAGCCTATGATAACTAGAGATTTTTAATTCCATGAAGTTCTATTGTTGTATCCATGCTTTTGATGAATTCTAGGGCTTTCCAGTCTTTTGTTAGAAGGCCTAATTTCAGTTTGACATGTTTCAAATTAGAGAAATATATAAATGCTCTCTCTAAAAAAAAAAAAAAAAAAAACTGGGGCTGTTGGGGGGAGACAGATGTAAGGAGAAATACGTGTTTCACTACCACATTGAAGGAGTGGGGGAGAGGAAAAAGAAATGATTGCATTCTCAAAACTATTTCTGAACGATTAAAAGTTAAAAATAAGGAAAGGGACACATCCTTGAATAAATAGACACAAAGTAATTGATAGTGTTAGAATAATAAACAACAAATTCATTAGAAAATTAGAACATTCAGATTATCCACAAAAATCTTAAGACACTTGGCTCTTTGGCATCCAGAGCAACATCACAGCTCTAACAAAAGGTTTTATAGAATGAACCTACAAGTTGAATAATAGCCCCAGAGATATGCAGGCAGAGACACTGATATATCAAAAGTGGTGACCATTGTTTTTCCTTTTTCTCTTAACAGTCATTACTAGAATCCATTTTGTAAGCTAAATAGTGTGGCCAGGAAATATAGATCAAATGGATATTTAAGGAAGCCAGTATGATGCCCCTCAACTGCTACAACAATCTTATTCAGTCTCCAGTCTTCTCTGTCCTCTTTTACTCCCTGACGTAATTTAAACTATTTTATAAACTTATTGTGCAAGTGATACTTTTAATTCTGTTTGGAAAATCATCAGCATGCAGATTATAAACAAAATACAACTAGTATCAGAGGTGTCATAATACAGAATGATTACAATATATTCAGAATGATTACTACTTTTATTCAGCATCCATTGGAACCTTGGAAAGTAAAAGGTCTGAATCTAAATATCCCCCTTAAGTAAGCTCCTCGAAGTAGGGCCTGTTGACCTCTATACTATTGGTTTAGCAAATTAACCATAATCCAAAGCTACTTGAATTGGTTGATGTTTGTTTTTAGAGTTAATAATCTACCTTTTTTTCACCCTTCACACAATGGGGCAAAAAAGTATAAAAGTACTGACAGTAAGTTACTGGAAAAATGTACCATTGCTTTCGTTCTGTGGGAATCTCATTCCTATGTAATTCCAATTAATTCATACTTTTTTGGGAGTCCTAAAATTTAAAATGATACAAGAGAATCTAACCATTCAATGCTTAGATTTCTTGCCAGGGAGCAAGTTTTATGATTTAACTACATTCATTTTGACCAATAACAATTTAACAGTATAAAATTTTGAGAGACCAAATAAAATTTAATTTGATGAACAACTCCATAAAATAAATGCCTGACTTTTAAATGTAAACCACAAATCAAGCCTTTGAAACATATCTGTGTTTCCATTACACTTTACATATCAGATCATGTTGGAAAAGTAGTTATTTATGAAATTAATTTTTGAATATTGACTTTTCAGAAACTTCACATATAATTGAAAATTTTTCCTAAAAAATTAGAGAGGTAGAAAACAATGTAAGACCAGATACTCCAAAGTATAATGTTTATAACAAGTATAAATGTAACAAAATGTGAGTAGATGAGGTTGCCCTGTTGCCTAGGCTAGCCTTGAACCTTGTCTCAGCCTCCCAAATAGCTGGAAGTAGTTGGGAATAACCACCATGCCTAGCTCTGCTTTTTAATCTGTATGGGAAAAAAAATACACTAAAATAAAAAGTTTGTTCAAACTTCTTTTAAGCCTACTCGCTTTCCATACCACAGCATAGCATAACCTGAAATTCTGTCAACTTATTTAGATATCTTTCTCTCTCCTGGTCTAAAGGAAGAAAGAGGCACAGAAACACAGCTGTGACACTGAAAGAGTAAATGAACAAACAAGAACACAGACACTAAATGAAATGAACAAGAGCCTATTTCCTACACAAAGGTATATACATAATATTGAAAAGCACATTATATTCCATGGGTTATAAATTCTGTGGTACTCAAAGCTATTGATTAAATTCCTGAACTATGATAAGCCTTATGTTGGAGATAATTCTGCTTGATTTTTAGCCCTGAAAATAGAAATAATATCACAAATTCTTGAGGAAAGGTCCTCAAATTTTACACAGATATTAGGATCTACCCCTGTACTGAAAACAGAATGAGCCTACAACAGTAATTCGAACCTGTTGAGGGTTAAGGGCGAAGAGGAGCAAAAGATAGTCTTCCCAGAACTGTTTTTCCTGTGTAGCCAGTTTTCGGTTGCTTACTGTAAATCAGTGCTTTTATAGACAGTGTAATGGCTAAAGGAGGCCAATAGTTCAGGCTTGGTTGAAGACTGACCACGTCAGAGAATTTAGAAAAATGCAAAGATGTATATCAGTAGCTGTTCAATCCACACTTTTTTTTTTCTTAGAGCCGCCAGAGCCGCCCCCACCTCTGAGCCCCATAAAATACATTATACTTTTGGCATATGGAAGTTAAGAAATGCATACAATGGTGCTTTTTATAGTTAGATATATACTATCAGTATATTCATCATTCACACTCGCAGGCAACTTCTTTTTTTAAAACTATTTTATTTTTTCCACCCTGGAGATTGAACCCAGGGCCTCATCATGCTAAGCAAGTATTCTACCGCTGACCTACATCCCCTGTCCACCCCAGACAATTTTCCAGCCCCAAGCTGGTTCTCTTTTTTTGGCCACAGAAAATGCCTTCCTGCCATAGGTTCATGGAAATGCAGTTAGTTAAAATGTATTTAAATGTTGGTCTACAGAAAGTAAATTTGTATAGGCAAGTCTACCATCTTTGAAAATCACACACTACCTCCAAAAAAACAGATGTTGAAATTTACCTGTTATGTGGAAGGTCACATTAATTTGGATAATTAAAAGATTTATTAATTTCACCTGGGGTTTTTCCTGTTTCGATTTAAATTTTTGAACATTCAACTTTTCCAGATGAGTAGTTTCTATTAGAAAAAGATTTGTTAAAAAATGATTTAATATTAACCTATGATATTCATATTCCTCCCTTTGTATGTATCATTTTCTTTAAGGGATATTCATTATTCTAAAATTCTCTAAAATATATATTAAATAATAGTAATTTGTTTCATTCAAAATAAAACTTCCAAATATTTAAATGCTAATATTTTTAACTATATCAAGTTGCTTCAGTTGGGTCTTATGGAAATTTGGGGTGCAAATGAACTTTAAAAAGGTGAAGTGAAGGGTTAGGGATATAACTCAATGGTAGAGCCTTTGCCTAGTATCAAGTGGGAGGACTTTGGATGGATCAATCCCCAGCACTGAAGGAGGAGAAGAAGGGAAGGAGGAGTCGTATAAAGAGAATAGAGATTACACATAGATTTTGACCTGCACACTTACTACTTGGGAGGTGCTGTGTTTCTGAGCAAACCATAGAAACATTGTCTGTCTGCATTCCAAGATGTCTGTCCCTTCCTTTTATGCTTGCTTCACTCCTGAAGGCAGCAACTTCATGGTCTTGAGCTGGCAGAAAGCAAAATGATATGTCCAGAAATTATTTACTGAAAACTTGCAATACATTAGAGAAATATGGAATTGCATTATCATGGTTCTTGTAAAATTTCTTCCATGTGCTAGGTGACAACAATACATGAATAATATCATACCCTCTTACGTTTGTGACTTCATTATATATAAATATCATTGTGTAGCCATTGGACAAAATTAACGTTTTTTCCTTCAGTGGTTAATATATTGTTAGTGCCCACTAAATGTATAGCAATCCAATTGTATTAATACAAAAATATCTTACTTAAAATTCTTAGTTATAAAATTTTCTATACACTTAACACAAAAATCTTAATACATACCAAATTCAAACTACTCACAGTAATAAGAGCAGACAGAAGGTTAAATCTCACTCCAGAAATTTACTTTGCCCTTAGAGATCACATGCAACTCAGGAAGTTACTTCCCTTACAAAGAACTAGCATTTATGCTTAAGACTAAAATGATTATTTTTAAAGTACCCATTTTACAATGCAAATGTGTATCTAAATTAAACTCGGTAAAAATAAGCATTTTAAATTGAATCTGCAGTAATGACTTTATGGGAGACAATAGGAAAAGTGGTTCTTGAATATGAACTCAGAGAAAAAAGATTTCAAATTCCTTCTTAGGGACTTGAAGCTTTCTTTGTTCCTTCAGTGTATGTTAAAAGTGTTGGCACAGGCTTAACTGAGAACCCATTTCTCTGAAGTTGTTTTGTAAAACAGAGGCTGTTCAGCAAGGTTATAGCAAAAAAAAGAAAGGTTAGATCAGGAGCAAGGAAAAAAACTGACAGTTGGTCTACAAAGCCAAGCCATGGCTTAGCACTTGGAATATGGGACAGATGCAGGGAGGAAGCTCTCACAGCAACAAGAGACTGTGTAACAAAAAACACATGCACAATAGGGTATTTTAGAGACAAATGATAGGCGGAGAGGAGTAATAGGGGAAAGGGAGAGCTTTAAAGAGATGGGAGAAAATGAAGACAATATAGGATGATAGAGGAGAGGTAAAGAGAAGGAAATAACCCCATTGGGTTTGTGGAAGCACCTGTGGTAGTGGAGATGACACATCGAAATGGTAACAGTTGTAAGGTAAATAAAGAAGAGATGCTAATACACTTTCCTACGTACTGCCCATCTCTGCCACTGTTTGTCAAACCATGTCTTGCTCATTGCTTTTAAATAATGCTTTATGAAATTGCTAGCCCCAAAATAAAGAGGACTGGAAAATACTTGTGTAACTGCGGCTGCTCCTTTGGGAGTTGTCCTTGGCAGAGTTACTTTTTCTTCCCCTCCCTTTGCCCAGCATTCTAAATTCTAAAGAAAGGCCTCACCTCAATGATTAAGATGTTAACTGTGAAATAACCTTTCTTTAATTTATAAAACCTAGAACATCTGGTGACCTTCAGATAACATCAGAATGTATGATGCCTGCCTTATTCTTTAATCCTGTGTATCCACTAACACAAGGCACATAAATTGCTGAGGTTTAACTTGCAGAAAAGTAATATGTCTAAAGAAAATATGGGAACTAGCCCCAGGAGGTCAAGGTCCATGGTGATGTTATAGCCAGTAGAGAAAAGGAGACAGGTGCCCTGGATGAAGGAGACCCATTCAGTAACTCAGCACCTTGCCTTTATGCCCATTGTCCAATTGCATCTTTTCTCTTCTTATGTGCTAAGTGAGAGATCTGCCACTTGAGCTAATTCCCCAACCCATCTTTTCCTTTCTTACAAAAGGCCTTTCATTTACTAGAGTCTCCCAAAATGGTGCTGTGAAAACAGCATCCCCCTCCATCTTCTTAGGGTTGGCCCTTATATGAAGCAGATTTCCTTCCCACCGGCTCTCATCTCCTGAGTTTAGCTGTCAAGCAGAGAGCAGACAGACTTGGATCAGGCCATACTTAGTATTTAACTCTCCCCAGACATAAAGTACCACAATTAAGGGAACTGCAGATGTGTGTGCATGAACATGTGCCTGAGTTATCAGGCCTTTGGATAGGACCTTCTTGATACAAAGTAGATTTTCTTAATATAAAGTCAGAGTAACATAGCATACTTATTAAGTAACTTTAGATTGGTCCATAGGGAAAACATGGGGGCTGTGTTAACATTCATTTCATTGAGGAATGTGAACTATTTGTTAAACTAACTAATCACATTTTAGAAATGGATGTATTTCTGAACCTCTCTCATAAATAGGGCCTGATATGTACTAGGTACATCAGCTTCCATGCAAAACATCTAGCCTGGCCCTTACCAGATACATAAATTAGCATTGGAAAGAAACTATATTGAACTACTTTGATAAAATGAACCAGGAAAATTGTAATGATCTAAGATATTTTTCTAATATTTTTGTTTTTGTTTTTGTTGTTTTTTTTTTGAGGTGCTGGAGATTGCATGTGCCAAGTATGTACTTTACCATTGAACTTCACACCCCAGTCCCTAGACTATTTTTTGTTTCCTGTTTTCCTTAGTAAGATATAAGCTCCCTCAGGATGGAGGCTTTTCCTATGATATGAACAGCAATATCTTTAGCACCTAGAGTGTTGCTTGGCACATGATACACACTCAAAAAAATATTCATAGGGAGGGCGGAAACAAGAGAGAAGGAAAAGGAAAGGAAAAAAGAAGAGAAAGAGGGAAGAAAGGAGAGAGAGAAATAACTTATACCATTGCTTTTTCCAGAGGCTAGAGAGAACAGCAGTGCTTTACATGTTCGACCATTCCCTTCAAACTTGGGACAAAGTAGGAAAGACAGCTTACTATGTAG
Organism: Ictidomys tridecemlineatus; assembly: GCF_052094955.1. NCBI lineage: Eukaryota > Metazoa > Chordata > Mammalia > Rodentia > Sciuridae > Ictidomys > Ictidomys tridecemlineatus. The sequence continues at coordinate 55,490,198 of NC_135486.1, forward strand.
CTTACTACAGAAAAGTGTCCTTTTACTTTCTTGGAGATACTCTGACCCCACAGAAATATCTTTTGTGGACATGGTAGAGATTTTACTCTTGGTAGTATCATAGCAATTCTCTATCATCTGTAAAGAGTATCTTATCTAGTTGGGCACTGTGACACATGCCTGTAGTCTCAGCTACCCAGGAGGCTAAGGCAAGAGGATCCCTTGTGCCCTTTAGTTAGGGACCATCCTGGGCAACAGAGTGAGACCTCATCTCTTAAAAAAAAAAAAAAAAAAAAAAGAAAGAAAAGAAAAAAGAAAAAGAAGAAGAGTAAAAGAAAAAAGAAAAGAAAGAAGAAGAAAAAGAATATTTCATCTTTTAGAGAGAAGTCAGTCCTCAAAACTTAGACATGTGTTGTTGTTTTTTTCATTATTTGGAAGAAAATGTTAAGTGGGAATGGTAAGTGGTTCATCCAAAGGTCCCAAATTAAGATTCTAGTTCATCAACAATTCACTAAGTCACTGTTCTTCAAACATTTAGGCCATTCTGAAACTAAAACAAAACAAAACAAAAACCTGCCAGGTATGGTGGTGCGCTTGTAGTTCAGCTACTGGGGTGGGGGTGGGGTGCGGAGGAAGGCGGGCAGGGGCTGAAGCCAGAGAGTCAACTGAGTGCAGGAATTTGGAACCAGCCTGGGTAACAGAGCAAGACCTGGACTCTTTAAGGAAAAAGAAAACTCCATTGTTTTTAAACAATTAGAGTTTGCTGCTTTGAAAAAAACATGCAGTTGATTGAATACCCTTAAGCAAAAAGTCCATGATCTCAACTGAACCACAGAGACGAGCTAAAAATATAATGAAAGGAATTATTCCTGACTTTTCAAGTGTAGCTTCAACTAAAGACATATGCCATCGTGGATATAAATGAAGATACCTCCAAGCAAGAGATGTTTTCCCTTTCTGTAGATCCTTTTAAGACAGTAGTGTCTTAATAGTAGTAAATCTGATGCTGAGGAATCAATAAAACTATATATGGGTGCATCCTGTGACTATGAGAGATAAAAGATTATATTTTCATTTGCATGGTTTGCTGGGTTTTATTTGGCAGATATAATAACACAAGCTACGCAGAGCCCATAAAACAAAGTGAGAACAGCAGCTCATTTGGTGGCAGAATGTAATGGTTATGGCTAAAGGGCTTACATAATTCATCTCAAACCCTTATGCCTATATTTATTGTTGTTTAAATGAAAATTAAACTCATACAGCCAGAAGGAGGGATCTGGTCAGAAATTTGATTGAGATCCTTTCTTCTTACACAGATTCTAAGATGATCAGTCTGTGGTACTTAGAAACAACTATAGAAATATTCAAGAAGGAGCATACTTCGCCCAAGCACATTAATGCTTCGTTCTTCCAATCTGGCTTTTTTAAACAACTCTGAAACTTGCAGAATCAGAGTGAGTAGAGAGAACTCTCTTCATTATTCTGCCTTGGAATTTCTAGCTAGACTCAGAGCAGTTATAAGCTATGGCTTACAGATAATGTTTAGCATTCAAATGATGTTTAGCCCAAGATAATACTTGGGGGGGGCGGGAAGCGGTGTCTTGAGGGACAATACAAAAGAAAGGCTGAGGAATGTGATGCTGGCCCAAACATTTCACATAAGTATAGTGTCTTTTAATATTTCTATTACATCATATTGCTAAAAGACATGATTTTTAATGACTTTTGTCTTGTAAGACTGAAAATTTGACTTTCAATTGTGAATGTTTAAGACAATGGATTTGCCATTGGGGAAAGAATTGGGGATTTGGGGGGGGTTGTTGTTAATTTTTTTTTTGTTTTTGAAGGTGCAGAACTGAAAATGAGTTTGCTAGAGAAATCTGTACTCTTTTTTTTTTTTTTTGCAGTGGTGGGGATAGAACCCAGGGCCTTGCACATGCTAGTCAAGCACTCTAACACTGAGTTACACTCCTGGCCATTGTACCATATTATTAAATACATATGTGGATGAGGTTAAAAAGATCAATGATTAAAATATCAATTTTGTGAAAATGAAAACTATCTGGCTTAAAACAGGAGTGTAAAATAATATGTTTTTTAAAAATAATGTTATTTTACTTTTTATACATTTATTTTATTTATTTTTAGATGGTGCTGAGAATTGAACCCAATGCCCCACACATGCTAGGCAAGCACTCTTCCATTGAGCTACAACCACAGCCCTAAAATAATATATTTTTAATATTTGAAAATCTCATATAATATTACTATGTAAATATTTTATAATGTCAATTAAAATTGCAAATCATTCAATGAGATAGAAAATTTTAATGTTTCTGGGTCATTATAATTTTACAACAAAATAGTCTTAAAAATAAAAATAACAGATCATTTTTTAATCATTTTTGAATGACCAACATACCCTCTCCACACAAATTAAAGAGTTAAATTAACTATTAGCCCAGTATATTTATTATGAAAATAAATAAAAAACCTATGGCCCAAATTTTACTCAACATAAGCAAATATACAAGTGGCTATTTTTGAAACCAGGTTATCAGTTTTGATTTTAGAATCTTATGTGGATACTAAAGCGATTATCTTGAACTTTACAAATTTGAAAATTTTAAGTCATTTAAGTCATTACTATCCACATACATGAACCAATTTGGAGGAAAAGATAAATACAAAAAGGAAGTTATTTTGAGCCACTATTAAGTGCAAGTAAATAACTCATTTTCTAAATAATGAGATAATTGACAGAATTCATCTTGCTTTGGTAGTAAGCCCAAGCAGTGTGTGTGTGTGTGTGTGTGTGTGTGTGTGAGCATAGCTTTATTTAGATATTCTTCTAGTTTAATAAAAATCAACTAAAAGCTAAAAATCAAGGAACATTAAAAAACAAATAGAATATTATACATTTTCATTTGAGACAAAAAAGTTACTGTCATAAATATATTATAGCCTTATGTATTTACTCTTCTCAGGAAGATGTTTCTTTGCTTATGCATATTCATGTTTTAGTAAGCTGATTTTGATGGCCTTCCAGTGGCTGGGAAGACCTGACAAGTGGAAAGAAAAAAAAAAGAATGGTAAGCTAACCCTGATCAAGAGAATTCCAGAAGGAAAGAGCAAAAGAAGAGGAAAAAGAAAAAGGAGAATGGAGAGAACCAAATAAAATTAGGCAAAATTTTAGAAACAGAGCAAGTTTTCAGTTAGTTCATTTTCCCCCCAGTATGTAATTTTTTCTTCCTGTTCTGGGAATCAACCTAGGGCCATGTGTATGCAGGGCAAACTCTCTTACCACTGAGCTACACCTCTAGCCCCCATATTTGTTTTAAATTAGAAACAATGTATTCCAGTATTTTAACTTTTTAAAAAATCTTCCTTTAGCAAACTGAAAATAAGGAATCTGATACCTGGTAAACATGGATGTTCACAATCCAAAATCTTGTTTATAAGCTAAAGGATACTATGCTACTGTTTGAGTCTGCCATTCCACTATGAGACGTGTACACTTCTGAAGCAAGAAAGAACTCAGTAAGAAAACAAAGATTTTTTTTTTCTTATTCTTTTGAAGACATTCAAGCACAAAGAAACATCATTTTCAGAACTGCTTGTTATCTTATCAATTCGAATAGCTGTTAGTTTAGTCCGAGTGAATACCCAGAGTCTATTTTTCCAAATGAGTAAAGAGAATGACATATTTTTTTCCCTACCTCCATGCCATGTGCCTCCAAGCCTCACCTCCATTCCAAATGTTTTTCTTTATGCTTTTTACATTTGAGTTCTTAAAGCATGTTATTATTATTTTTAGGGTTGCAATCTCCAATAGTCCTTATTTTCACTCAAAATTACAATACAGGGAACTATGGCCAATGCTATGCAGATGGCCAAATAGATAATAAAGACTCAGTTCATGAATAATATCCACTCAGAAAGAGGACAAAAGCAACAGGAAAAAAGAGCCCAAATTGGACAAAATGTGCATGCTATATTTAAAAAAACACACACGCGATCATTGTCAGAGATCATTAAGGGTGCCCTGTAGTTTTAATTATATGCCAGTGGCACCAATTTGATGTGACTGTTTGCTCTTATAGTCAATAAAAAAAGTCATAACTGCCATCAAATTTAAATTTAATTTATTTTCTACACAGCCCTTTCTGTTTTCCTTGTTTTTTTTTTCTTTTATAACATTAACACTTTTTTTGTTAAAAAATGTGTGAAAGATTAATTTGTAGAATGAGGGGAGCTGTGGGTGCACAGCGCAGGACAGATGGAGTGGGTGGGACATGACAGTTTTCGTCTGTGGCATCATTTTGTTGTTGCTATTGCAAGGCAGCGAAATAAAGCTACTGCTCCCACGATCATTTTTTGGGGGGCTCCTCAGAGAAGGTGTGTTACTTTTCCCCCTCATGCTGTCCACTGTTGCTTGGGGATGCAGCCCCATTTTATATAGCCAGCCTGTCAGTCAGCCAGAGAGCACTTTAATTTCAATATTGCATTAGCATAGAATTCCACCCGACTTTGCTATAAAACAGAATGAAACGTAATTTATCTTGGAATGCTGACTATGCTGAAATGAATTAATGATTTGTCTTCTCTGACATCCCATATCATAAACCCAAACGCATGAAGGTCTAGATGCAAAAAAAAAAAGAATTGTTATTAATTTTTTTAAAAAGGTGGGGCACAAGCTGAAAATTCTACTCACATTGAAGAGGATTTTTAAAAAATTGTCAAAAATGAGGATGTGCAAGTTTCAATTTTTGCCTTGGAACAACCCTAATTTACACATAAGTATTGTAGGAGTTCGCTATTGTAAAGGTTCGTATTGAAGAATAAAGCAATTATCGCAGAAAATCACTGTCATATGGCACACACAGACATTCTGAGAAAAAGTAGAACTTTGAGAAGGAGGAAAAGGGGAATTCAGGACAGCATGTGGGAGGGAAGATGGGAGTTCTTTTTATGCACAAAGAGATCCATTAACAATATCTTTATCAGTTTCCTTCTTCCTCGTTAGTTAACTGAACCAACTTGCAGCACCCAAAATATGCGAACGTGATTGCAAATAAATGACTTGGGGTGGTGAGCAGGAAATGAGTGAGTGCATATGAAAATGGTTGGTGGTTAATTCATGGCAAGACAAGATTTGCATGAAGAAAAATCTCCCCAACACCTTTGCCTCAAGAGAGTCCGTCTGTCATTGTTGAGGCAAGGCAATTTCACAGAAGAATGTTAGCAGCCCAGGAGCTGAACACCCGGGTTCTTAATCCTTCTGCAGTCCCAGGACTGCTTCAGCCTGTGTTCCTGTGGATAAGGGGTTTGGTATTTAAGTTATTGTATATTATTTTGTTATTTTTCTAACTAGACAGCAGGCTTTCTCAGGAAGGGATTATCTCTGAGCAAAACACACAGTGTAAGACTGCAGTCTACAAATGTACCTGGTTACATCCCAGCACTATAGGGATTCTGTATATGGTAAGGGACCACATGAAGGCAACATGCCCTAATGGTTAAAAGCATGCACTTTGGGGACAGACCAACTGCTTTTGACATCAGGTTGCCCCTAGCTACCTAACAGTAATCAAATTACCAACATACCCAAGCCTTAGTTTCAACTTCTATAAAAACAGGCATGACAGTTATAGCATGCACCTTCATTATAGGGTTAGTAGTTATAAAGCATTTAGATAGTGCCTGGCAGGCAGTTAATTAGCCCTCATTTTATAGAAGGTAATTTTGTGATATTCCTAACACCTGATCTCCAAGGGCACTCTACTCCTCAAATCTTTAGTATGAAATATATCTTCTGTTTGATTAGGGGTAGAGTGGGCAAATATAGTGTTGGAATGTAAATGGGTGGGTGGTGAATGAGGGAGAAGGATAGATAAAACTTAAAAAGCAAATAAGACAGTATTACATGGGGATGTCACTAATGTGGAAAATAGGGGGGAATCTGAATATATGTAAATATATATATTATGCATGTATAGAATAGAGTACATAGAGAGGAACCTTGATAGTATATATTTAATTCAGAGTGTTATGTATTTTATATTTATTCTAACAGAATTTCTCCATAATTCTGTATATTAGTAGGCATTACAGAAATGGAAAATATAATACATTCTTGCACTTCACACCAATACACACAGACATATACAGACTCAAAATAGAGAATAACTATCTACAAATCAATATAAGGAACACAGTACCAGCCCTGCTTATATGGAAACAATTGCAAAATCTGTTATTTACACTCATATGTGCATGTAATTATTACTAGGCATGTTGATGAACAAAATGTAAAGTGTCCTTATTCTTCTTTTGCTCTCTGAGGCTGTTACATCTATCCTAAAACACTGGAGAACAGTTAATTCACTGGCCACAAAGGAGTTATGATGGGCTAAGACTAGGGTGAAAATGGTAAGCTATGTGCTTTACATCTTCATTTTTTGACAGCACTGGGAATGGAACCCAGAGCTTCACATATGCTAGGTAAGTGCTCTTCCACTGAGCTCTCTACTCCCAGCCCACATCTTTTTAATATAAATAAGAAAATATATGTGTGTATACAGGTGAATGTCTAAAATTGCATTTGGCATAAGCTGATTTTTCCTTTACATTAAGAAGTTTGCACTTATTAAACTAGAGTAAATTTTTCTAGTCATCTAGTCCAATGGCAGTTTCTTTCTTCAATAAAGCTGAACTTACACCAAGTACACGACTGCCTCAAAATTAAGACTACATTTCCCAGCTTCCTTTGTAGCTAGATACATCCAGTGACAAATTCTGGAAGTGGATGTGTTTTACATAGTTTGTAGGAAGCCTCACTGAAGGACAGTTAATATGCCTTTTGGCCACTTTCTTGTTGCTCTATACTGTCTACAATGTGGATGTGATGGCCGGAGCCTGAACAGACATAATGAATCATAAGGATAAGAGCCACACTCTAGGGAGGCTGATGAGGTGAACTGGATGAAGTTTCTGAATTTAATGACTTCCTAAAGTAATCTTACCAGCCCAGGACTGCCTACTTCCCAGCTTTGTTTCTATAAGAAATAAATCATGTTGGTAGAAATGTAAATTGGTGTAGTCCTTATGTAAAACAGTATGGGGGTTCCTCAGAAGGTTAAAAACAGAACCACCATATGATTGAGCAATCTCACTTCTGGATATAGATCCAAAGAAAATTAAATCAGTATGTCCAAGAGATATCTGCACTGCCATGTTCACTGCAACATTATTCCCAATAGTCAAGCCATAGAAACAACCTAAGTGTCTATCAAGAGATGGGTAAAGAAAATATGGTATACATAAATGCATACTGGAATTATTAATCAGTCTTTAAAAAGAAGGAAATCCTGTCATTTGTAATAAGAATGAAACTGGAAGACAATATACTAAATGAAATAAGCCAAATAGAGAATATTACCACATGATCTCTCTTTCATGTAAACTATTAAAAAAAAGTCAAATTCATGCAGAAAGAAAGAAAGAAAGAAAGGAAGGAAAGTTAGTTCATGAAAGCCAAAAGTAGAATAGGGGTTACCAGAGGTGGGGCCCATGGGAAGATCTTGGTCAAAGGCACAAAAATGTAACTGTGTAGGATAAATAAGTTCTGGAGATTCAATGTACATCATGGAGACTATGATTAATAATACAGTGCTGTTTTACATACTTGACATTTGCTAAGAGAGTAAATCTTAAGTGTTCTCACCATATATACACACAAATGATAACTATGAGAAGAGATAGATATGTTCATTAGCTAAAGTAATCAGCTGACTTCTATATACATCATTTTGTGCCTTTTAAATATATATTACTTTCATTTAAAAATTAAAAATAAATAAATAGTGAAAAATTAAAAATCAATAAGCTATCATGTTAACTTATTAGTTCTAGGTGATGGGAATATGGGTGATTTTTGGTTTTCTTTCTACTTTTCTGCATTTGAAAAATAAAAACAGATATTAGTTGTTGATTTAAGAAAAAAATAAATCATGTCTATATTGTTTAAGGTCTGATTGTTAGATAGTTCTTCACATATAGCTGAATGTAATTCTAACAAGGGTTTACATATACCTTCTAAAACACAAAGGGAGGTACTATATTGATCATTGCCAAAGTTCATACCTTTAAATAGAATAAAATATCATGTAGGTATAATAACATAACAAAGACTATATTTAAATAGCAGATTCTAAGATATTTACAAAAATACATATTTACTACATGTAAAAAGTATTAGTTAGTCAGCTTTCCATCACTGAAACAAAATACCTGAGATAATTGACTTAATAGGAGCAAAGATTTATTTTTGGTTTGTTATTTCAGAGGTTTAAGTCTACGGCCACTAGGCCCAATACTTTGGGGCCTATGCAAGATAGTATATCATGGCAAAATCAAGTGTGGGTAGAAGAGACTGCTCACTTCATGGCAGCTGGGAATCAAACGAGAGGGAGGTCCCAATATCCCCATCAAGGGTAGACCCTTAGTAACTTAACTTCCTTTGATCAGGCCTCAATAGCAACATAGGCTAGACATCAAGGCAATTAACCTCTGACATAACAGTAAGTAATGCTAGCTGTTGGAGAAATAAACCTCCAACCTCAGTGCATTTTTCTGATGCAATGGCCTATGTGGGAGTCTCTACTCCACACAGTTATTCAGGGATCAAGGGTTTTTCTGTCTTGGCCATAAGAAACTGAGATCATTTTCCATCTATTTCCCCCTCAAGATCTCACAGCATAGAGTGAAGATTGTAAATGGGAGATTTTTAAATTGTCCAGTGATTTAAATTGTCCTCCAGTGATTTTTGATGCTTCTACTAAAATTCTATTGGCCAGAACTCAGTCATAGGGCCCCAAACTAATTGTAAGAGAACCTGGGAAATTTTGTTTAGCTGTGTTTCCAAAAAGATGAAATAGCATTAGCTTTCTCCTATCCAATAAATAAACAGAAAAATATAGTTTTTAATATCTGTGTTTTTATCTTATTTTCTAAAGGCCCACTTAACCAGGGCCACATGCTTAAAGTCATCATATTCATTGTGTGGCTAAATATTCTTCCTAGGTCATTTTGATATCAAAACAGCTAGGATTCAAACATTTTTTATTTTTATCTTTTTTAATTTTTATTTTATTTATTTATTTATTTATTTTCATGTGGTGCTCAGAATCGAACCCAGCACCTCGAAAATGCTAGGTGAGCACTCTACTGCTAAGCCACAACCCAGTCCCCAAACATTTTTATTTTTTAATCTTTAAAAAGAAATTATTTTTTCTCAAACATTTCTGATATCAGCAAACGAACTCCTCAAAATGGTGTGACTTTGGTCACAAGCTCTGGCCAACTGCTATTTTTTGGATTCCTGCTATTTCTCTTTCTCCCTGTTCATGTGCTTTTCCCATGATGAGGGGTAATTTTTTAACATCTACAGAGGATGTTAGTAAAGATTCCATTGGCTTTTTGATTGTTCAAAATGCATTTAAGTAGAAGTTTGTGAGTAATAAACAATCATTGAGGCAAATAGAAAATTTTCATTTTCTCTTATACCAGTGTTGTATATTTTATAGGTTATAATAACTTGAGATATCTGATGCTCATACAAAATATGATCATTTAGGATATTTTAACAAGGTTAGACATTCCAAAAACAGACAGATGATAGATAAATGAATGGATCAATCAATTGATTGATTTAGTGTCCTCCATTTTCCTCCAAAAATCAGTCATGATGGTTTTATTGAACCAATGTTTTCCTCAAATGCTGGAAAATTATCAAGACAGTTGCTTTGAGGAAGCATGATTAGGATAAAAAATAATAGATTCAAGGTGCTATTGCAGCTTAATAATGAGTCTGTGGCCTGCATCATAAAACAAGTTACATTTATCATGAGACTCCTGAATTTTCATAAAATTTTTACAACCTCTATTTTCAGAACTATCTAGAAGATGTTATTGTTAACTGGTATTTGCTTTGATGGTTTGGTTTGTTTTGAAGTGCGGCTCTTTTCCAGAAGTTTAAGGCTCATGATAGGTAGATCAATGATTAGGGATTTGTCTATTTCTTAAATGAAGTATAAAGCAAGTTTTACCAGTTTGGCTTTCTCACTAGAAATAAATCTAAAATTTTTGTATTAACTAGAAAAATCTGAAGTACTGACATTTATATAGAGTAAAAAAAAGTTTGTACAAAAACTGCTTATGTAAAATGAAGAATTTTAGGCCAAGAAAATAAAAGACTTTCAGTTGATTTCTGTATGTTTTAAGGAAGCCACCCCTAACCCCCAGGGTCTTTTTTTTTAAATTGGTTTTGGGTTTAGGATTACTAGGACTACTTGTCTAAAAAGTCTTCACACAACAGCCACACAAATAATTCTTCAATGCTGAGTGTGGATGACCCAGGACCCCAGGGGACTGGAAGAAGAGGAGGGCAAACAGGTTGGCTCCAGAGACTGGGGCAGTTTTCATATTACATGAGGAGTGGGAGGCTGCCTGCAGGAAGCCCACCTAGACAAAGGAAACCCAGCATCTCTAAGTAGATACAGAGTATAAGTTTTCTAACAGGGAACGGTGTGATTATTCTATTCTCATGTACCTCAAGGAAATCATGGCTCTGAGCTGTGGAAAAACCCTCAGAAACTCTTCAGCTTTCACGTATGTGAGATTTGGAAGGGTCCAGATATAGAACCTAAGGATATGGCCCATTAAAAACCTCTCTGTTGAATCTATTACTCACTGAAGATCAAGAAACCCTGGCCCCTGGTTTACCTGTGCAGTTGAACAAATGCAATATTATTTGGGGCTTTGAATGTGGTTGTCAATCTTTAGTCATCAGCTTGATATGTACTATGGTTTAGACTTTTTTTTTTTTTATTGTACCAGAAATTGAACCCAAGGGCACTTAACCACTGAGCTACATCTCTAGCCCTTTTTATTTACTATTTTGAGACAGTCTCGCTAAGTTGCTGAGGCTGGCTTTGAACTTGCAATCCTCTTGTCTCAACCTCCTGAGCTGCTGTGATTATAGGTGTGCACCCCTGTGCCCAGCCTGGCTTAGATCTTAATGTCCCCTAATGGCCCGTGTGTTGACGTCTTGGTTGCCAGCCTGTGGCACTGTTGGGAGCTAGTGGAGCATTTGGTGGGGAGTGCCTAGTGGAAGGGAGTTAGGTCATTAGGTAGTATCCTTGAAGGGGATATTTGAAAAACAAGTCCCTTTACTCACCCCCTTTTTGATCCTAGCCACCATGAAGTGAGTCACTGCTCTACCACACACTCCCTGCCATGATATATTGAGCTACCACGGGCCCAAAACAATAAGGCCAAGGGACCATAGACTTAATTCTATGAAACTGTGAGCCAGGATAAATCTTTTCTACTTAAAAGGCTATCATCTTGGGTATTTTGTTATCGTGATGGAAAGATAGCTGATACAAATGGAAGCACTCAAACCATATCCTCACTGACCAGTGCTTAAGTTATCACAAGGAAAAGGATTAACCTTGCTGAAGTCTGTCCCCACCTCTCAGAGACAGAGAATAGTCTGAGTATCTTTATAATATGCATATTAAACAACTTATCCAACTCCTGAGCATTTGGACTGAGTTCCTGTGAACATATGAACACTGAAAAAGAGAAAGATTGGATAAGTGCAGGTGGACTATTAACAATTAAAAGACTGTAACCAACAGTCTGGTTACTCATTTAATACCATTAAAAGAATTACTGTATTTCTTGGTAAACAAGTGGCTAGAGTATGATGAAATGTGATTAATCTTTTTGTTGTTGTTGTTTTGTTTTTCATTTCGAAAACCCAGAAAGTAGATCATATCCAGTTAAGAACAATCTGGTCTATAACTGAAGATGTTATCAAGCCAAGAGGCCAAAGTCAAAATATTAGATTGCCGTTTTGAGACTATCAATAATTCAAACATGGGATCATCATTTTTCAGTTTCCTTTATCCTTGCAAGTACTCTAATAAACTGCAGACAGAAAGGGAAAAATGACTACTTGGGATTAATGTTGTATAGTATTTTTTATTTAGCCTGCTGTATTTTTGAAATACCAATTTCAATCTATTCAGTCTTTTGGTATAAATCAGTTAAACTTGAACAAACAAGAGTCTTTTTATCTAGTTTGCCTTATCCTAGTAACAAGAATGTAGTGTGCTTTTTTCCCCCTTCAGTAGTTTATAAATAGTCCATATAAAACTGCCCATTACCTTTGGATACATACTAAGCTCATTATTGAAAAATTATACCCCCTTATACTTCCAGGCTTTCTGCATTAAAATGAAACTCTTTGCATTTAAATGTATATGGCAGGAAAAATCAGCAAATACTAATGTTCAAACCCCAAGGGGGCAGCCTGCACACAGATGAAAATATGACCATGCACAAAGTTTTTGTTGCATGACACCAGGCGTAAAGGAGAAAACCAAAACCTGCATAAAACATTTCACTCAGAGAAGAGAAAGAACCCCATTATCACAAATATTCAAATTAATATGTAACCTCTAGAGTCAGTAGAAATCCTGACATTGTTTCAAACCACAGCATAAGATTAACAGTGCATAAACCACAACACATTTTTGTTAAATTCACATTTACTTAATAATACATATCACCAACTTTGCCGTCAGATGTCAAGACAGCAGGCAAAACAAGTTATTTTTAGGAGTCTAGCCAAGGACCATTAGCTCATTTATGAGAGTGTGTTCTAAGAAGTCCAAAGCCAAAATATCAAGACAGGCCTTAATCTGAGCAGTGGTGACAGGGCCAAACCACCTCACAAGAGGAGTGCCATTGACCAGCCAGGGAACTAGATGAGAGAAGGAATGTGGTTAACACAGGCCCATTACTATTAGGAACAAATAACGAAGAGCCATACATGCCGATGGTAGTCAGAGCATTTTTCTGTTCAAAGGATGACTTATTGATTGATTGACTAAAGATCTGACCAATGAGTCTATCAAGCAAAATTTATCTGGAGACTTAATTTGCTTCTTAGGAAAGAGATTCAGGTAAGGGAAAAACAATAGCAGCAATTACATCTAAGACAGAAATTCACCTTGTTTTACTTCCTATTGTTTCCTAAATGCTACAAGAACTGCAAGACCATAGTTTCCAGTTCTCATTAAGATGAATTACAGCTGAGTCAGAAGTAGTTTCAGTGGTTTAAAATATACAACACTGGTATAAGAGTGATGTGATAAGCTGGGAAAGAATAGCAATAAGAAATGCCTCATGAAGTTGAGGATGCAGAATGTCTTATTTGTTCATCTCATTGTTCAACAAGGCTCTGTTGACCTTCTTCCACATGTTCTATACTGTGTCAGGTATGAGCCATACCAGGACACATACGACACTGTCCTAGGAACTACATTTGTCCTGTTGTTTATAAATACTGTAAACATGAATAAGGTATATGATAATAATGCAAACAAATAGTCTACTCAGGATACAATTCCCCAAGTTCACCCTCAGAGAAAGGGACTGAGACCTATGCATTTTTGGATAAATGGTTCTCACTTTGTGACTCATCACACTTTACCTTAGAAGGAGCCAGGGGACTAATAGTGTTTGACGGGCTGTGGACCTGTGAGTCTCACAGGTAGAAATGTAGAAGAGGCAGGGCCCAACACTCCAGTTGTCTCATCCATTACTAAGGTAGTCAAGGAGGCAGAGCTGCAAGATCCCCCTTGATTATGGAGTTATAACATGGAAGACAAAAGCCTGGGAGGGTGACCCTGTCCCCAGTGTACTTGGTGAGAAAGATGTAGGATTTTTTTTTTTCTGGTGGTATTGGGGATTGAACCCAGGTCCTCACACATTCTAGGCAAACACTCCTCCAATGAATCACATCTCTAGACTACTTTTATTTTGAATGGAGAGCTCACTGAATTGCCCAGGCTAGCCTCAAACTTTTGATCCTCTTGCCTAAGCCTCTGGAGTAGCTGAGATTACAGGTTTGTGCCACCAAACCCTTCCTCCATCCCCTCCTCCTCCTCCTCCTCCTCCTCCTCCTCCTCCTCCACTGTGTTAATACATGACCTATGCCATCTAATACCATTAACAAATGTCTGTTTTGCAGGACTTTTAGAAGATACAAGAATTCATAGACTCTGTAGAGATGAAAGAAGTTTTAGAGATTAATAATAGATTCACTCAGTAAAGATAATTCTCCCAATGGAAAGAGATCGACTTCTCTCCCCTGTGTTTTCCCTTTCACTCAGTGTAGTTATCACATGGACTTCTCCCAAGATGCTCAACCATGATAGATACTACCCTTCTCATGACTGGCTTCTTGGAACATCTAAATACCTTCAGGAATTCAGGTGTTTTCATCAATGGAGACAATATCAGGATTTTCCAAATGAAACTTTATTACTGAAAATGAAGATAAAAGTACAAATGTATAGAAACAGAAAAATTTGCTGAATAAAGATTTCTAATCATAATATTAGCAAAATTTTTTCCTCCTTTGGGGGATGGAACCCAGGACCTTGTACATGCTAGGTAAGCACCCACCACTGAGGTACACCCCCAGCAAGACATTTTTTGATCTCTGCATCCTAAATCTGTTCAGTTAAGCCATACCTGAAGTTAAAATAGGGGACTCAAAATAACTCATGACTTGGCCAGATGCTGGCTTTTTTTATCCACCCAAAATTATGACAACATACAAAAAACCCAGTCTTTTCTATGGAACAATCACATTCTCTATGAACAATACAACTCTTCAAGAGCAATATTCTCATTAACAATTAATTTGTGATTTTAGAGCACTTTGTGTGTTCAAAGTAAGAGCTATCATATTGTGAACAATAATAGTCATCACCATATTTTAAGCCTATTCATGCAGAGAGAGTAAGGAAGTTCTTTATAATGTAAATTATTTCTAAAGTCTAGAAATTCAGTTTATCCTTATAAACATTACTTAATTTCAAATTCTCCCATTAAAAAATATAACTGTTGGGGCAACAATCTTCCTATTTAACTGTCAATTCTTTAAAAATAAAACTATATTGAATCTCACTTTGGGTTCGAGAAAAGTGACCACAAATGGGGAATGAATGCTTTCAGAGCATGTTTTAATTCTCTAGAAGAATATATTATATTTATTTATTGTTTTAAAAGATGAAAGTGCTGGGCACAGTGGAACATGCTTGTAATCCCAGCAGCTCAGGAGGCTGAGACAGGAGGATTGTGAGTTCAGAGCCAGCCTCAGCAAAATTGAGGGGCTAAGCAACTCAGTGAGACCCTGTCTCTAAATAAAATACAAACTAGGGCTGAGGATGTGGTTCAGTGGTCAAGTCTCCCTGAGTTCAATCCCCAGTACCCCCTTCCCCCCAAATAAAAAAAGATTAAAGTGCCTTCTTTCTTGTGTGTAGTGGATTTTAATCCCCTATAAATACAATGTTTAATGGGGAAGTGTGCTAGAGTGGTTTAGAGCATAAGCTCCAAAGTTGGACTCATGAGTTTTAATTTTTTTTTGCTGTTATTAAACTAGCTGGGTGTCCTTGAGCAAGCACCTTAACTTAACCCTTCTGGGCCTTATCTTGCCTCTAAAAGAAAGATTATATTGTCCCTGTTTTAAACCAGTACCTGACACACCCAATTGCAGTGTTTGTTGAATAAAAATGAAATTTCATAGGCTGGGGTTGTGGCTCAGTGGTAGAGCACTTACCTAGTATTTGTGAGACTCTGGGTTCAATTCTCAGCACTGCATATAAACAAATAAATAAAATAAAGATCCATAAGCAACTAAAAATATTTTTTAAAAAATGAATTTATAAGCTAAGTATGAAGTAGGACACAAGAAGTCTCCGTAATACTCCAAAATAGAGAAGTTTCCCAGGCTGTCCCCATAAGATACACCGAAAAACGACCACAAAAAAAGGAGGAGGAGGAGGAGGAGGAGGAGGAGGAGGAGGAGGAGGAGGAGAAGGAGGGAGGAAGGAAGGAAGGAAGAAATGGATACAGAGACTTGTTGTTGGAGGAAGTCAAATTCGGAGAATTTTCAGAGAGTCTGGTTAACTACATAATAGAAAATTACTCCCTCAAATGTGCCAAGTGGGACTACAGATTTTTCAGTGCAAACAGGTTCCCTAGGAGTAGTGCTAGTGGCAGTAAACCCTGCCTCCCAGTAATCCCAGCATGGGTGGGTACTGACTGAGTCCTTCCCTGGGTAGTACAGATTGAAATCCAAAGGCTCTGACAACAAAGAGATTTTATTTATGCTTTTGTTTTTGAAAACTGAAGAGCTTCCTATTTCACACTTTCTGGGCCCATTTCAGGAGTTCAAGTAGGCAATGGTAGTTTGTGGCTGCCTGTTCTTCCCCCATTCCCACCTCCCTTCCTGGTGACTCTGAATTCTCCTTGATTATTCAAGTGCCTCTCCAGTTTCTGCCCCTCTACCTATTTCCGCTCAGCTAACTTCTTGTTTTTCTGTGTGTGTGTATGCTGGGGATTGAACTCAGGGCCCCATGCATGCTGGACATGTTCTCTACACTAAGCTACAAATCTGGGCCCCATCTTTTATTTTAAAAGAGTGACTTTCTTTCGAAGTAAGCTGGGCATTCATTGGCAATTTCTTTTCTCCTCTGACAGTGAAAAGTATTATTATCATCATGACCTGACAGAGAGAAAAACCTGAGCCCACAAGTTGAAGACTTATCACAGACACAATAAAACCATACCAAGTGCAAGGAGCACGCGGCTCCTCCAAGGATGACTTTTTGCTCCAGAAAGCTAAAATCACGGGGCCTGGATTTCTCCTCTGGGTCCATGATTAGCTTCAGTCAGCCTCCAAACTCCCAGTCTCCATTGGGCTTTTGCTCTTTTCTCTCCCTACACTTTCTCTGATGATGGAATTTTACCCCCCAAAATTCAGTCCCACAAAAGCCAGCTCTTTCTATACTCTTCTCCAAATAAGTGTCTTAAACAGAACTTCTCTCCCCTCCAGCTCCATCCTCCTTGCTGTACGCACACACCAGCTCTTTGCAAGACACTTGTCTCTGTCAACCCAGAATCTGGGACCCCTTCAGTCCCGCCTACGGCTCTCAGACTCCATCTGACAGTCTCCAGCATCTGCTGACTACAATCGAGAAAGTGTAATTTTGAGACTTATAGATGATGAATTGAATGTTTTAAGATAATTTTACTTGGTTTGTAAACACTATTAGAATGTTCTCTAGAATTTGAGAGTCACGCTATTTATAACTCCAAATTTACCAGCTTTAGAAAACTTTTAAAACCATTGGAAGGTTTCTCTTGTTAAGGTAATTCACTGAAAAATCAGAGCAGACATTTGGATTGTTTAGAAAAAAAAATTAAGTGTATTGATTTAGCACTGAAGTTTGAATGTTGTAAGGAAACTAATATGTCAGGTAAATGGTGTTCATAGTTTAAGGGAAAATTTAGTCCTTTCAACTGGAGACAATCAAAAACTAATCAATTACACACTGTATACATATATTAAGGCATACACACTAATATGTACAATTTTAATGCTTTTTTTTGTATCAGTTCAAAATAAATTTAATTTTTAAAAAAGAAAAACTAATCAAAGGTGTTTCTACTTATTTTACATAAAATAAGTAGATTTATAACTATGCACAGTTGTACATCCCTGAAATCCCAGTGGCTTTGGAGGCTGAGGCAGGAGGATCTCAAGCTCAAAGCCAGCCTCAGCAAAAGTGAGGCACTAAGCAACTCAGTGAGACTCTGTCTCTGAATAAAATACAAAATAGGGCTGGGGATGTGGCTCAGTGTTTGAGTGCCCCTGAGTCCAATTCCCAACATCCCAACACTGCCCCACCACAAAAAAAAGAAAAAAAAGAAAAAAAAAATTACCAGATTTATAAATAGAATAGCTAGACTTTTAACATTAACTTAAAATTTTAGGAAGTGAGTATATCTCATTGGTAGAACACCTGCTTAGCATGTGTGAGGTCCTGAGTTCAATTCCCAGTATAAAAAAAGAAGAAGAAAGAAAAACTGGGGATATGCCTCAACAGTAAAATTCTTGTTGCCTGGAATGTATAAGGTCCTGGGTTTAATTCCCCAGCACCCAAATAGAAAAGGGAAAAACAACAACAACAACAACAAAAGAAGCCTTAGAAAACTGGGTGTTTACATTTGTCATTTCAATAAACTGAAATTAAAGCTCTCAAGTCTATTGCATCCCTTCAAGGGGAGGCATGTTATGGTTTAGCTATGAGGTAAGCCCCAAAAGCTCACGTTTGAGACAATGCAAGAAAGCTGAGAGGTGGAATCCCTGGGTCATGAGAGTCTTGACCTAATCAGTTCATTAATCCCCTGATAGTGATTAACGGGGCGGTAACCATTAACCATAGGCAGGTAGGGTGTGGCCAGAGGAGATGGGTCACTGGTGGGCGTGTCTTTGGGATATGCATTTTGTTCTGGTTGAGCCAAGTTCTCTCTGCTTCCTGGTGCCATGTTTCCGGGGGCTTTCCTCCACCACATTCTTCTGCCATGATGTTCTGACTCATCTCAGGCTCTGAGGAATGGAGCCAGCCTTCTGTGAACAGAGACCTCTGAAACCATGAGCTCTAAAATAAACTTTTTCTTCTCAAATTGTTCTTCTCAGATCCTTTGGTTGCAGCTTCAAAACAAAACAAAACTGACTAAAACAAGGGGGCGTGGCTTTTCAAACACTTCAGGACTCCATGATGGTCCCGTTGGGCCTCCATGCAGTTGAGTTGGTCAGAGAAGACCATGGCTCAGCATGGCACAGGAAGGCAAGCAGGGGAAGTGGGGGATGGAGCAGAGGACAGAGGATGGTCAGCAACCCATTTTTGGCATTCTCAATAGCTTTAAAAGTGCCCTTTCTGCACCAGCTTAGGCTTGGCACTGTCCTCAGAGCTCTGGGTGGGGACCTCCTCATCTGCTCTCAAGGGCACTCATTATCCCCCATGGTTCTGCCACAACAAATGATGCTCCAGGAGGGTCAGTGACACCCTCAAATCCCAGGTGCACAGGCAGAAGAATCTGAACCAAGCTTCATGTCTCCTGCCTACTGGTTTTCAGGTTGTGACCACCACACTCCAGAGTCTCAAATCAAACACCAACTTCCCTGGAGGAGCAGAGGGATCCTAGCTAGCAAGTCAAGTAAATCGGTGTGGCATATATGAGGTGACTGTGTGAGGTAAGGCCTGGCTCCTGTGCTTCAGTGAATGTGACTATTGTCTCTCTCAGTGGACTCCATTTTAATGACATGGCACTGTCCCCGGCAGGAGAGTGCAAGTAGGGCCAGGAGTGTTTAAATCACATTCAACATCTTAGATGCTCAAAGGTGGAAGGAGAGTCCCTCATTAAAGTTTTGTTGGATGGCTGTCTTAACTGTTATTAATTTGATCAAAGCGGGGCTCCCTTTTAGTGATCTAGAGCCACCTTTTTCAAAGATTAAAAAGCTGCATTTGAGAAAAATGCAGGGGGTGGGGTGGGGAGTACAGCACATGGTAAAGGATATTTCACAATGCTCAATGAAGTAAGAGGCAGAAATAGGAAATAAAGCAGAAATAACGCAGTTAACCCATTCATATTTTTGTTTGTTTCAAACCAATTATAATTAGGAGAGAGAATGCAAGATTAATGCATCAGTCCCATTATCAGTTGTCATTTTAGTCATCAAGCCATATGCCCATTGTGTCCCTTTGATAATAGGCGAACCCAAGAACTGGGACAAGAATGAAGAATGGTTTTTCCTTCCCTGTAGAGCTAACCTTTGTCACTTATCTGAATGATGAAAACCATAATGCTATGTGTCAAGTTTTCATTTAGCAAATAAAGATGCAAATAAAATACTCAGTTAAATTTGAATTTCCCATAAACAACATTTTTTTTTGTTGTTGTTCTAAATACTGCATAAGACATGATGTAACATTGTATTTGTGTTTGTTTTTGCAGTGCTAGGGATCAAACCCAGGGCAAGCATTCTACCACTGAGCACCTACTTACATGAAAATCTATGATTAAAAAAAAAAAAAAAACTTGTCTAGGTAAAATTCAAATTTAGTTGGGTGCCCTGTATTTTATTTGGCAGCCATAGTTACATGGTCTTTGGGTTTGTGTATGCTAATGTCTTTTTAAAAGTAGCATTCATTTAAAAAAAAATGTAGCTCCCATACAGTCCTCTTTAGTTACTGTTTCATTCTTGAGTAGAGAGGTCTTTCCTTCCTTACAATTTCCCTCTTATAGAAATGGAGTATATAATGAATTTGACCAGGTCACCCAGCTAACATGCAGTAAAGCAGAATCTAGCCTTAGGTCTGCAGAGGTCCAAAGCCATTTCTTTATCCTGAACCTGCATCTTTATCCTGAACCAGACCCCCAGTTAATAAGGCAGGCAGGCATTGCTTTCTTGTTGTAAAATACACATAACATTAAATTTACCATGTAAATCACTTTTTCAGTGTAAGTCATTAAGTACCCTCACACTGTTGTGCAACCTGTCTCCACAGCTCTCTTGATCTTGCAAAACAAACTCTGTATCCATTAAAAAATAAAAACAAACAAACCAAAAACCCTCCCCATTCCTCTTCCCTGGCAATCATCATTCTTTCTGTCTATAAATTTGACTACTCTAGGTGTCTCATATAAATGGAATCATACAGTATGTGTGTGTGTGTGTGTGTGTGTGTGTGTGTACACATATGTGTGTGAGACTGAGCTTTTTTCACTTAGCATGATGTTTTCAAGGTTCATCCCTGTGTAGCATGTATCAATTTCCTTCCCTTCCTTTTTGGTCCATCTGTCTGTTGTTTTGTTTTTATTTGTTGGGCAGTGTTAGGAATTAGATCCAGGACCTCATGCATCTTAAGCAAGCACTCTATCCCTGAGCCCCCAGAGTTTCCTTCCTTTTTAAAGGCTGAATAATATTCTATTGTGTAGATATACCATATTTTTGTTTTTCAGGTTACCCATCTATGAACACTTAGGTTGCTTCCAACTTTTGGCTATTGTATTATAGTAGAACATGAGTGTACAAATATCTTTAAGATCTGCCTTCAAAACTTTGGGGTTTATGTCCAGAAGTAGAATTGGTAGATCATATAATTTTATATTTAATTTTTAAGATGTTTTTAATTATTGCATTATAGTTATACATAATAGCAGAGTTCATTTTGACATAATTATACAAGCATGGAATATAATTTGCTCCATGTCGGTCCCCAGGACTTCCTCTTTCCCTCACCTCCTCTTACCCTTCCTCTATACTTGTTCCTCTACTGTTCTAGTCTTTCTTCTATTTATTTACTATTTCTTTAATTGGTTCTTTATAGACAAACACAAAGGTAGAATTTACTGTGGTGTATTCATTCATGTACATAGCATATTTTTAACAATTTTATTCCATAGTTCCTCCTTTTTTCCATTCCTCCTACCTCCCCCTCAATCCCTTCTCTACTCCACTGATGTCTCTTCTATTTTCATAGGATTACCCCACACAAACACTCCTCCCCACCCCCCATTATTTTGCTCTAGCTTCCACATTTGAGAGAAAACGTTTGACCCTTGACTTTGTGAGTCTGGCTTATTTCACTTAGAACAATGTTCTCCAGTTCCATCCATATACCAGCAAATGCCATAATTTCATTCTTCTTTATGGCTAAGTTAAACCCCATTGTGTGTATATACATACCACATTTTCTTTATCCATGCATCAGGTGATGGATATCACGGCTGGGTCCATAACTTGGCTATTGTAAATTGCACAGTTATAAACATAGATATGCCTCTGTCACTATAGTATGCCACTTTTAGTTCTTTTGGATAGATACCAAGAAGTGGGATAGATGGGTCACATGGTGGTTCCATTCCTAGTCTTTTGAGGAATCTCCATACTGCTTTCCAAAGTGATAATATTAATTTATAGTCCCACCAACAATGTATGAGTGAACTTTTTCCCCATACGCTTGCCAATTTTTATTATTATTTGTATTCTTGATGATTGTCATTCTAACTGGCATGAGATGAAATCTCAATGTAGTTTTTATTTGCATGTCCCTAATTGCTGGGGAGGTTGAACATTTTTTCAAATATTTGTGGGCCATTTGTATTTCTTCTTTTGAGAAATGTCTGTTTAACATGTATTTTGCTCATTGGGTTATTCTGTGGGGTTTTGTTTTTGTTTTTGTTTCTGTGTTTTTGGTGTTGAAGTTTTGTTTTGCTGTTGTTGTTGTTATTTTGGTACCAGGGATTGAACCCAGGGGGAGCTTAACCACTGAGCCACATGCCCAATCCTTTTTGTGTTTTGTTTTGAGACAGGGTCTTGCTAAGTTGCTTAGGCTGGCTTTGCACTTGCAATCCTCCTACCTCAGCCTCCCAAATTGCTGAGATTACAGGCATGCACCGCCACACTCAGTAGGTGTTAAGTTTTTTGAGCTCTTCATCTATTCTGGATATTAATTCCTTGTCAGAGGAGTTGTTGGCAAACAAGTGTGAAGAGAGAGCCCCATTCCATAGGCTCTCTCTTCACACTTGTTTCCTTTGCTGTGCAGAAGCTTTTATATTTAATGCCATCCCACTTACTGATTAATGATTTTATTTCTTAAGCTTTGAGGGTTTTGCTAAGGAAGTTGGTGCCTATGCCAGTATGTTGGAATGTTGACACTTTGTTTTCTTCCAGCAGTTGCAAAGTTTCTGGTCTAATTTCTAGGTCTTTTTAGAGGAAATGGACTGCCATACTGTTATTCACAGCTGCCGCACCATTTTATATTCCCACAAACAGTGCATCTCAGTTCCAATATTACACATCCTTGCCAACACTTGCTACTTTCTGTGTGTGTGCTTTCTTGTTGTTGTTGTTGTTGTTGTTGTTGTTTGTTTGTTTTTGAGTACCAGCAATTTAACTCAGGAACACTCGACTAAGCCACATCCCAAGCCCTATTTTGTACTGTATTTAGAGACAGAGTCTCACTGAGTTGCTTAGCATTTCACTGTGGCTAAGGCTGGCTTTGAACTTGAGATCCTCCTGCCTCAGCCTCCTGAGCTGCTAGGATTACAGATGTACACCACTGTGCCCTGCTTCTGTTTGTTTTTGATAGTAACCTTTCTAATGGATGTGAGAAACTAATTTTTTTGTCTACATGACAAAATGAAATATACCATGATAGTTTGATTTTTAAATGGATTTGACTATTTGTTTTGTTGGAATCAGAAGATTTTATGAAGTTACTTGCTCTATGTATTATAATTAATAAATATAATGATGAACAATGTGCACTGAACAGCTATCAGAGCCAGGCATTATGCTGAGAGCTGGGAAACCATTCTCTTATTCAGTCCTCACAACAGCCTTAGGAAGTGGGTATTTCCCAATATTGTTCCCATGTGATAGATAAGGAAAAGGTTTTGTTTTTGTTTTGTTTTGGTACCAGGGATTGAACCCAGGGCACTTAAACACTGAGCCACATTTCCAGCCCTTCTTTATATTTTATTTAGAGACAAGGTCTCTCTAAGTTGCTTTAGGGCCTTGCTAAGTTGCAGAGGCTGGCTTTGAACTTGTGATCCACCTGCCTCAACTGACCGAGCTGCTGGGATTACAGGCAGGCACCACTGCATCCTGTGAGAAAAAGGATAGTTAGAAAGAGGTTAAGGCACTTGTCCAATGGTTCAAACCTTGTAAACCTTGGATTTAAACCCAAATATCTCTGTTTCCTACACATGGCCCTATGTTTCAATAAGAAAAAGACTCTCTGAATTAAATTGACCCATTTGTGGGGAATTAAAAATTGGTTGTATCATAAGACCTTTTGGATATGATTCCTTTCAGAGACCTTTAAGGTTTCATTGTACAAATAGCTTTATTGAGATAAAGTTCACTGACCATAAAATTCACCCATTTAAAGTGTACAGTTCCCAGGGGGTTGTGGCTCAGCAGTTGAGCTCTTGCCTTGCATGTATGAGGCCCTGGGTTCAACCTTCAGGAACACATGAAAATAAATAAACAAAAGAAAGGTATTTGTTCATCTACAACTAAAAAAAAATTTTAAAAGTGTACAGTTCTCTACCACTGCAAAATAAAATGAAGTATACACTTCAATGGCTTTTAGTGTGTTCCCAGTCATGTGCAAACACTATCACAATCGATTTTAGAACATTTTCATTATCTTGAAAAGAAACACTTGTGCTCTTTAGCTGTCACCCCTAATATCCCTGTTCCTCCCTAGTCATAAGCAACAATTAATCTACCATCCATCCATCTCTATTGGTTTCCCTGTTCTGGACTTCCATATGAATGAAATCAGTTCGTATATGGGGTTAGGTGACTGACTTCTTGCCCTTAGCTTAATGTTTGCAAGTTTCATCCACTTTGTACCATGTATCAATGTGGTTATTTTTCAGTATCTCTAGACAATTAGTATCAGGACCCTCCCAAAGAGGCTGAAATTTGCAGAAGCCCAAGTCCCTTATATAAAATGTTATAGTAGTTGCTTCTTAGCTACACATATCCTTTCATATACCTTAAGTTATCTCTAAATTATTTATCATACAATGTAAATACTATGAAAATAATTGTTACATTGTTTAGGGAATGATGACAAGAAAAAAGCTTGTATATGTTCAGTATAGATGAATTTTTTTAAGTATTCTCTTTATTTTAAACAGAGTTAGCCTTATTTTATTGTATTTTCAGCAGTAGAAGAAAGAGATCCAAAAACATGAGTGGATGTTCCAAGTCATAAACAGGCTTTCCTGAATATTTATCTCATCCTGGTCAAGAATCACAATCCACAGAGTCATAGAATTTAGAAATCAGGGTATCTCCTCTAAGTTCCAACCCTATGTAAACACTTCTCTACAGTATTCTTAAGAGACATTCATGATAGTTTTTCCTAAAACCTTTATCAATGAGGAATTTATTACATTCTGAAATAGTCATTACAATTAGGCTGCCTGTGATTTTAGTGAGAAAAAGAGGGACAGGAGAGAGAAAAGTTCTTCATGCTGAACCAAAATTAGTCTCTGTAATATTTCAGATGAATTTTTTAAAAAGAATATTTTCCATAGAGGTGGAACCTCAGAGAGCCAACCACATGCCATTTTTTATGGTTAAATAAATTATGCCATTGTCAGGATATACCATATTAACTATTAATTATTGATAGCTATCTCGGTTGTTTTCACCTTTTAGCTAACATGAATAATACTGCTCTAAATGTTCATGTACCAATTTTTATGTAGATATGTGTTTTTATTTCTCTCAGATATACCCTTAGTTGTTTGGGTTGTTATGACAAAATGTCATATATTGAGTGACTTATAAACAGCAGAAATTTATTTCTTATATTCTTAGAGGCTGGAAAGTCAAAGAGCAAGGTGCCAGCAGGTTTGATGTTGGGTGCAGGTCCACTTTTGGTTCGTAGGTTGTCTTCTCACTGTAAACTCACATGATAGAAGGGAAGGCAGCTCTGTGAGGCCCTTTTTGAAGGACACTAATCTCATCCATGATGGCAGAGTCTTCATGACCTAATCACCTCCCCTAGCCTCCCCTCTAAATATCATATTGAGCATTTAAATAGTGAATTTTAACATATAAATATTTAGTCTAAAGCATATAGGAATGGAATAAATGGGTCATATTGTAACTCTGTGTTGAAGCAGTCAAGGAACTTCTGGACTGTTTTCCAAAGCAGCTGAACCATTTTACAGAAATACATATGGGTCAGCTTTCCCAAATCTTTTTTTTTTTTTTTTTTTTTTTGCTTTGTCTCTCTCTCTCTCTCTATATATATATATATATATTTGTTGTTGTTGTTTTGTTTTTTTTAATTAGTTACACATGACAGTACAATGACCTTGACATATCATACATTTGGATCAAATGGGATATAATATCTCATTTTTCCCCAAATCTTTTCCAATCCTTGTTGTTATCTAATTTTTAAAATTCTAGTGATCCTACCGATTATCCTAGTGCTTATGATTTGCATTTCCCTCATGATTAATGAGGTCCCAAAACCGTAGTATTATACTACTTCTCTGTGAAAGTCTGCAGACTCTTCCTGCTTCCTGATGCAGTGAGTAAGACCCAGGTTCCAGTCCAAACTTGGCACTTTCAAGTGTGGCCTTGGGCAAGTGACTCCGTCTCTCTGTGTTGAGGGTCTGTCTTCTATAAAATGAGAAAAGGTAAGTAAATCTCACAAA
This sequence comes from Ictidomys tridecemlineatus, assembly GCF_052094955.1. Taxonomy (NCBI): domain Eukaryota; kingdom Metazoa; phylum Chordata; class Mammalia; order Rodentia; family Sciuridae; genus Ictidomys; species Ictidomys tridecemlineatus. The sequence continues at coordinate 55,516,373 of NC_135486.1, forward strand.
CATGTATCTGGCCAATAGTAAATACCCAATACATAGTGAGTATCATACATTGCGAGCGTTTTGTGCTTACCACCCTTCCCATGACTTCTGATTGCCTACAGAATCCCATTTGTATTTACTGCTCAAGTTGTATATTTCAGTCATCCACCCTGAGAACTCAGCTTTAATACCATTACACTGCTTGCCATTTTTCCAAACATCCTGTCTTTTCATATCTCCATGACTTCATTCACAGTATTCCTTCCATCTGAAAGCTCTCTCCAGTTTTCTTGGCCCAAATAACATAATACTCTATGACTCAAAGAGTTTGGGTTAGGGGCCTGTCCTGTCTACTTTTATTGCTTCTACTGATCAATATTGAAATTATTGGTTTAGGTGTCTGTCTCCACCAATAATCAGATATCACCTGCTATGTGCCAGATGCTGTGTTATGCTTCATTGACATAAGAAAGAATGCCATTTATGTTTCCTGCTTCCACTAAGCAAAGTCTGAAGGCAGGAACAGATCAAATGTCTTTTGTTTTTTGTGTGGTGTTGTATATTTGGTTTTTTGGTACTGGGATTAAAACCTAGGGGCACTTAGCCACTGAGCTACATTCTCATCTTTTTAATTTTTTTTTTTTTTTTTTAAATCTTGAGACAGGCTCTCACTAAGTTACTTAGGGCCTCACTAAGTTGCTGAGGCTGGCCTTGAACTAATGTTCCTCCTGCCTCAGCCTCCTGAGTTGCTGAGATTACAGACACGCACCACTTTGCCCAAATTTCTTGACTCTTATTTTATTCTCAAAGCATCGGGCATGCTTGGCACTTAAAAATGTTGTCAAACCAACCAAATCTGATCAGTAGAGAAAGGAGATCCTAGCCCACTACTGAATTTCTTCCTAACACATGTGTTTAGTTGAATGTTTTGGAGAAAGAATTGGAACTAATGGGCAGGGGATATACCAGGTAAAATTATGTAGTGTTACACACATCTACTTTTTAAGTTGTCTCCAGGACTTTTGGGAGCCACCAATCCTCAGTTACCCAGCATTGTCTTAGCTACCTGTGGGCTCCCATCACCACCTTTCCTCCCCTTTATTGCAAATCAATGAATAGAAATAGTTTTATTAAATTAATTCCTTTAGATTATACAAAACCTACTTTAATACTATAATAGTCTAAATTTTTCTTATGGTTCTTTCTCTGTCCAGTCAGCTTTCCTGAATCCAGAAGTCCATATGTGAAATTCTGCCATATATAGAGCAAGGTGTCTCCTATGGTTTGGATCTGGAGTGTTCCACAAAGGCCCAGGTGCTAAAGTCTTAGTGTCCTGTCCAATATTGGGAGGTGGTGAAACCTTTAAGAGAAGGAACCTAGTGGGAGGGAATTAGGTCCTTGGAGGGGATAGTGGGACCTCAGCCAATTTCTGTATCTCTCTTTGCTTCCTGGCTGCCATGAGATGAACAGGCCTCCTCTACTATCAGGATGTGCTATGCTGCCACTGGGCCAAGAGACCCTAGAATGAAACTTCCAAAACTGGGAGCTAAAAACAACCTCCCTTCTGCCTCCTCTTCCTCTTCCCCTCTTCCTCCTCTTCTACTTCCTCCTCCTCTTTCTCCTCCTTTTTTTTTTTTTTTTTTTTTTTTTTGGTACCAGGTTGATCCAGGGGTGCTTATCCACTGAGCCCCAGCCCCAGCCCTTTTTAATATTTTATTTAGAGACAGGAACTGGCTGAGTTGGTTAGGGCCTCGCTGAGTTTCTGAGGCTGGTTTTGAACTCGAAATCCTCCTGCCTCAGCCTTCTGAGTAGCTAGGGCTACAGATGTACACCACCAGGTTAGGCTTTATTTTTTATTTTGAAAGAGGGCCTCACTAAGTTTTTGAGGCTGGCTTTGAACTTGTGATTCTTGTACCCCAGCCTTTGAGCCACTGGGAAAACCTTTCTTTTTTAAATTGCTTACATCAGGCATTTCATCACAGTGATGAAAAACTGATTAACAGAGTGCTTGCTGTCTTGGACACATAGATGATTACAAGTAGAAAACTAACCACTTGGCAGCAATGTAAAAGCAACATCTCAACTGGCAAATTTCTACTAGAAGTGCCTGAGAGTACTGAAGATTTAAAGTTTATCTGGTTAATATGAAGTTAAACTGGTTAAAGAGATAAGCTCCTCTAAAATGATTCATTTAAGAGAGAATTTTATAGTACTAGCAGGGCTATATGGAAAGAGAGTCTGGGGTCAGAGGAATTTTTCAGCCTCCTTAATTACAGCTAATTTGTACTTTTTTCGCATGACACTAATGGGTCAGTTTTTATATAAAATACTCTTATTGGATCGTATATTCTTACTAGTAAAATTCAGGAGTTTAGTCCAACGAATAGATAAGGTTACTCATAATGACTATAGCCACATGACACCCTAATTCTGGGTTTTCCTCAATAAATAGCCTAAGATAATGAGGAACAAGTATGTGTCTTATTGGATAAGAACATGTGCCTGTTCCCTATCAAAGTATAAATGCCACAAAGGTAGGACCTCTGGCTCACTAGTGTTTGGTGTTTGGTTCTCTAGTGCCCCAAATGGTGTTTGGCCCAGAGAAGAACCCAGAAATTCTTGTTGGATAAAAGAAGGAAGAAGGCCAGGAAAAAAGGAAAGGGATGAAGTCACCTCAGGCCCTATAGGGCCATAGATGGCTACTATCCAGGGACTTAAAAGAAAGTTAGAGTCGGACACAATGGTGCACCTCTGTAATCCCAGCCACTTGGGAGGCTGAGGCGAGACGATCTTGAGTTGAAAGCTAGCTTCAGCAATGGTGAGGTGCTAGGCAACTCAGAGAGACCCTGTCTTTCAGTAAAATACAAAATAGGGCTGGGGAGGTGGTAAGTGGTCGAGTGCCCCTCCGTTCAATCTGCAGTACCCACACACAAAAAAAGTTACTGTAAGTGGTATTGTCCATGTCAACAAACCCCAAATGGAACTAACTCTCTTTGGCCAAAAAGGCACCTCAGCTAAATTAAATGCTTTACCAAGAGTTCTGTTGTTTCATTTAAATATCTTCCAGCGTTGCAGACTTTTAATCAACTACAGGAGCAATTAAAACTGCTATTATGTTCGAAAAGTTGTCATAATCACCCTCTTCCAGTTGTTCATAACTTTCTAAAATTTAAAGGTGACTCTTGGAAGTTTGAGAAATCACTCTCACATTATGTTTAATTTGGTAAAAATGAAATCTTATTATTTCTCCCTTACAATAAAACATGAAAGAGAAATAAAATATAGAATCAAATATCTTCTAAGGGTAAATCAACAGGAATTGAAATACTAATTATTCTATTTTTTTTCAAACCTTCAAAAATAGTGTTTTTATTACAAATATTCTTCACCTTTTTCACAGGCATAATACATTTTACCTTTAATAACCAAGCCCGCTGTTAAGTTATGTTTTCCTTCTAGGAGGATATAATTTCATATCCAACCAGCACAGCATTTTCAGGCTTACCAATTAAGTCAGTGGAAGGAATTATTATCACCTTTCTAGTAACAATCTCTCCTACCTAGCAAAAAAACCACAGAACGAAATGGAAAGACCCACATAAAGGTTTGGGAAGCCATCCAGTAAAGTGAATGAACCTGGATCCTGAATTTTGAGAGCACCATTAATATTCACTGTGTTTTGCATTAATAATTAGTATCCCCACACAGAAAGGAGATATTTCCAAGTATCTTGGACTTGGGTTTGTGCATTGATTACATTTGGAGTTCCGTTTTGCCTCTTAATCTTTGTTGGCGCTCACACTGAGCTTGGCCTTTCATGGCTGGCTCTATCAAACAATAAAAGTAACCATTTGAAAAGTCCAACAGGAGTGGTTTTTAGAAAACCAGCAGCCAAACAGATTCACCGCATTGGCCTCCTTCCCACGGATGGAATAATGCTAGCTAGTTGTAGCAGTAGTTATCCTGGGTGAGAGCAGAATGGTTACTCTCAGGGCTCCCAACTGCATGGTTGGCCAGGGGAGTGAAAGAATGTCTAGGACAAGAGCAATAATGGAGGTGACTCCTAGGCTGGAGCAAGCCCTGAATTAAGTTGGTACAATCAAAGTTGCCATAGAAACCCTGTTGGAATGTCCTCACTTTGGAATTTGTTTTATGTTTAAATGTTAATATGCCTTCTTGCATTTAATGATATTTGAAATAGAAAAAAAAAAGATGAACATAGGAGAGAGAAAAAATAGTCTAATGTCTGAGCTACTTAAGGCGTTGAATAATTTTCCAATACAAAGTCACCCTTTTTAATTGATGGACCAAAGAAGAGGTAGCGTGGGTTGCCACGACTGGGAGCTGTTTAGGAGGGTCTGTATGCCTTTACGTCAAATGCTGCACTCTGAAAGGCACTGCTGTAATTCAACGGACCCAGTTTGTGCTTGAAGCCAAATGAAATGCAAAGTTGCCTTTCAATAGCAAACCTCACTGAAGGAAACGCCAGTTAGCAATTGTGAGAAGTTTCAGCTACTGTATTTTTCACAGATTGAATTTTACCAGTAAATATCTGAGAGAAAACATTTGCAGCCTCTTTAAAAATGGTTACATTATCAATTAATCTATAGTATGTTTTAAATAAATATTTCTAGTAAATGTAACAAAAACCAGCATTTGTATGGCTTGCACCTAAATTATCATCATCATTGTAAAGCAGATGCGGAATGCAAGAGGAGGAGAACAATCGGCACTGTAATTTGCCCAGTAACATTGTTTTAGATCTAATTAGTGCTTATGCAGATCCTTTACAAAAATGTGAAAACTGCACCAGGATGTAATTGTTTAATGAATTTAGTGCAAAGCACATCTGCATAAATTCCATTTTAGCTGAAAAAACTAAGTTCAACTGCTATTTGCTCCAGAGCCAAAACATTGTGAATTGTGCCCACTGTGCTTTAGCCTTGCTCTGCTGGCTTGGATATTTCAAATAAATACTACAAAGTTAAAGCCTCCAGCTGCAGACCAACCCATCTGTAGATGTTTGTTATATTTGGCAGTATTGCAGAATGATTGTGCCTTCCTGCTTGGAGAAAAAAAAAAAAAAAGTGGTGAGGGGAAACCAAAGTTTTGTCAGCAGAAAAGAAAAAAAAAGGAAAAGTTTGAAATATTCATCACCCAACAAAGTTTTGAACCTGAATCTTGTTTACCTAGTGATGAATTTTAAACACTTTTTCCAATTATACCTACTATGTAAACCAGAATATATCCTGTTCTCTCCAACATTCAATTTCAGTTAAAAAAAAAAAAAAACACAGAAAGTTGAATTGGACACAAGTTTACTGAAATTGGGATTTGAGTCTTTTAACTTTTTAAAGATTTGACTTGTGTTTTTTTTTTAATGATTAGTGTTTACATGCAAAAAATCAGTAATTTTTTTTAAAGAAGTGAGATAGTTATAGATGTTCACATGGTTAGCTGGAAAGGTAACACTAGTGTTGTGAGGGTGTTTGGGGTTTATTTTTTGTTTTTCCTGTTTTGGCTTCTGCTTTTTGGTACAGTGCAAATGAACTGCTAAACCAAAAACATTTGCTGTTCTAATCCACTGCGGTACAGATGGGGGTGGGTGGGGCAGCAGGGCTTGCAACAGAATAGACAGTATGGAGGACCTGAGTTAGCAGAACTTTGTAAAATATTAAGCTGCAAACAGTCTTCCTCATTCATTCGAATGTTCCAATTTAGGCTTAAACAACCCAAAAAGCCTGTTGTCCGTGTTTGATTAAACCAGTTATTGTTCTGTTTCTGTTGGTTATCAGTTGTAGATCCAGTATAAGGCTGTCTTAGGTCAGGGATCCCTGGGTAACAGACCCCAAGGCAAAGATGTGTCTGCAGCCCATTTATGGGGAGGTGCTGGATGATCCTTACCTGGGCAGGAAGTGAGGACGCAACACTGGACTGAAGGGGAAATTGACATTCGGTGCATTTGCAGCATAGGCCTCAACCAACTGTACAGGTGCTCTGGAGCTGGGGTGTCCTCTCAGTGGGACTGAATTGAGACAAAGGAGTTGGCCCTTTTCACTCCACATCAACCAGGCATTGGCTGTGACTTGCTCTTGGAGAGGGTTGTAGGCTTGACTGGGGCACTTCTTTTTGGCTGGGGGACATGGATGAGCTAACTGCAGCTGACACTCTTGGAGGCTGGAGAAATGGTGGCTGGGTCCTGAGCAAGAATCTGGAATCATCACACTCACTTCAGTCCAGTCCTTATGTAACAGTGTCCACTTTATGCTTTGAATATAGCCCTTGCTGCTTTGCCACAGCAATTTAAATTTATTTTAAAACAGACATGTTTCTTTCTCTTCTCTCTCTCCTCCTCTCTAATCTCTCACCATCCCTGATCTCAGGGGAAGCAGGATTACCTTTCTTCCCCATCCTAGGCAGAGTTATCTGTCCTTGAGCACACACCCACCAGAGGAATGAAGTAATTCAGTCTTGGGGCTGGCACCAGAAGATCAAAGAAATGACTATCTCCCAAATTAACAAGTGGTTATAACTCTGGACAGAGAACATGTGGAACATAGCCTTTGTTTCACCTCTTTAAAAAAAATTAAAAAAAACAAAAACAAAAACACAACAACCCTGTTTCCCCTGATGGGCAGAATCACAGCCTCTGGGACAGGAGTCTCCTGTGTTTCTCCTTTGCTAGCAAAGCAATAACCCTTCTTTTTCCCTTTTCTCAAAATTATGTCCTTGTTATTGGATTGGCATCAGGGACAAGGACCAAGCTTTTAGTAACACATACTTGGGTCCATTTCACCCCATCTGTGACTAATGCCTACAGGATTCTCATCTTCTCTTTCCCTGGAGAAACTGTAAGAGTAAGGTGGGGGGGGGGCACAGAGGGAATGAAGTGTAGTATCTGGTCTAGGTATTACACCTACTACTCATTCCTCTGTCCTACCCCTGCATTCTCTAGTACCCTCCCACTCAGATAGCACCTCTGCTCATGCAAACAACTTACCTGGTAAGAGTAAATCTGAGTTTCATCCCTTAGCTCCTGGTCTGCACTTCTCAGGTTATGCATGTTGCCCTTGTCTATCATCAAAATTTGCCAGGGAGCATCAATAGACACCAACATAGATCACTTGAATGGCATACCTGTTGTCCCCTGCCCCACTGTGTAATAGCAGCCCTAACTTCTGATGATCAGAATCAATTACTTCTTTCCTTGCCTGATAGTCTCCGGGTACAAGCATCCTGAAGGAACAGGTGGCAGCTATGAGACTCTTGTTCTGCCCCCTGGTGGAAGCATTCCCCTTCTTGGAACCAAACCCTCTATCCATGATGGAGCCTGGCTAGATGAGATGGGAAGTACAAATACCCAGTGATGCTGGTAAGACTATGCCTCCTTTTACTCTTTGCTTGTCAGATCCGCATATTCTACCTACGGGGGACACAGTACAGTGAAATGATCCTTGACCCAGGGTCCTAGAGGATGATGCTCCATACTTACAGCATACCATCCACAAGATGGTGTTCAAATTGCTTCTTTATGAGCCTATCTGATCTTTCTGTCAGGCCAGCTGCTTCTAGGCAGTGCAATATGTGACTGGGCTAGTAAAGTCCATGGTCAGTGCTTCCTTCTGTATCTCCTTTGTTGTAAAGTGGATTGCTTAGTACAAAGCAATGTATAGGGCAACAAACACTCTGAGAATTCAGACAGTAGTTTAGGCCCTGTAGGCAGGAAACTAAACCCAGATCTGAAATATGTATTTGTTCTAAGCAAGAGAAATCACTTCCTCTTCTCAGGGTAGAAACAGTGTAATGTAATCAACTTCTTTTTAAGTGGCTGTTTGGTCTCTGAGGAATGGTGCTCCATCTGGGACTCAGCATTTGTCTCTGTGGCTTTCAGGTCAGACTTTCAGCAGTGATAAGACTAAGTCAGCCTTTGTGAGTGGGAACCCATGCAGTTGAGCCCATACGGAGCTATCAACCCTAAGGTAGTAGCTACCATGATTATGCACCAATTGTACCAGCATGTAGATAGATGGCTAATGATAAAGGCTGGCTCACCAACTGGCGAATCATTTTGTCTGTTTGGATGTACAGTGCCTCTTCTGAAGTAGATGCTCTCCACTGCATTAGAGAAGGCATTAAAAAGTGACAGTAGGGCTGAGGGTATAGCACAGTGGTAGAGCCCTTGCTGCATATGCATGAGACCTACGTTATGTCTCCAGCACCATAAAGAAATAAACAAACAAGTAAAAGTGTTGGTAAAGAGCTCTCCTTTGCATGCATACTCCCATAGTTCTATCCACATGCATTTACCTAGAGTCTTTGTCCTTGAGATTTCTGGGTTTGCTCCTTTCAGACCCCTAGCCTGAACTTTGTGGGCCACCTCTTTTTTCAAAAGTGGATAATCAATTGCCTAGTTCAAAGCTCCTCCTATTGAGAGGAAGATTTTTCCTTTACCGATCTTTAAAGGTCACTCCTAGGAGAAACTCTAATGCAATCACTATTTGGCCTGCACACATAAATTCATCTGACTCTTCCATAAATTAAGGTCAGTCTTTTTCATTCTCTATTAGTTGATCAATAAGAGAGGATGCAACCCTCATTATCACATAGATGATTATCATAGATATAAGCTGAGGGGAAGGAGTTGGTGTGTCAATGCTAGGTGACATGAGTGTCTGAGCCACCGAGTCTTGTATCTTTCATGTGCCTACTTGCCCTGCTGAGGCCTTATCCTGGATATACCACTTCTATCTTATGATGAATTGCTCCTAGGCCCACCTGACCTTATGACTTGATAGGTTGGACAGTACTCAGACCATCATGGGAAATTCTGGACACATGGTCACTTGATGTCCCATGATTAGGCACTCCATCTCAACCAGGGCCCATTGTATGCCAGGAGCTGTTCTTTCAAATGGTATATAATTCGCTGCTGCAGATGGCATGGCCTTGGTCCAGAACCCTAGGGGTCTTCATTGTGATTCTCCTATTGGCTTGCCATAAACTCCACATGGCATCTTCTCCCACCACAGATACCTTGAATAACAGAGAGGCTGCTAGTCAGACAGTCCAAGCAGCAGGGCTGCTTAAGTCATCACCTAGACCTGACACAAAGTCCTTTCCTATTCTGGACCCCATTCAATGGTGACAGCCTTCCATGTCACTTAGTAAATGCATCAGAATAGCATTTCCAAGTAGGGAAATAAATGCTGCCTCCAGAATTCAAAGAGGCTTAGCAGGCAACGTACTTTCTTCTAAGGGGAGATATGAAATGAAATAGCGTGCCCTTTATTAAATAATCATAGATATGATGGACGTTTGAATCCTTGTGGGATTGATCTTTTACCCTCTGGAGAACATGAGTTAGCAAGGTCTCTAATTTCTTACCACATCTTACTCATATGAACCTATTAATTTGATATTATTAATTAGTGGACTAATGTTGATTTTATTCAAATGTCCAGACAGTCGGAGATCCCTTTGGACTAAATTATACAGACAGCAGAAGAGTTAACAAAGGCCTGGGTCAAGAAGTAAATGTATACTATTGTCCATTCTGTGTCAATGAAACTTCTGGCACTCTCTTCTGGCAGGAATGGAAAAGAACACATACCTCATACCCAACATCTTATTCCTGTGCTCTGACAAAAATGACCATTACAAACCATGCATGTAATAACAGCAGGAGTTGGGACTAACGCTTGCTAGAGTTTGAGTCGAAGTACTTAATTTCTTCCAGAATCTGTCTGGTATTGTAACCTGATTGGTGAATTAAATGAGAGCTATGATTAGCATCACTATTCCTGGATACTTAAGGTTCTTATGAGTGGCATTAATCTGTACTATTTTCCTTAGGATGCAATATTGTTTTCATTGTCATTTATTCTTTTGGCAAGGTAGGGTTCCCACTTCATCCCAACCAGGGCCATGATTTAGGCATAGTAAAATTGCTGCTATTGAGAATTCCATCTTCTCTGGAGCTCCTATTTGATTTTCTCTATTTTGGTTTTTGGTTCAACAAATTCACAAACCAGAGAACTACTGTGGGGTTCTGCCAAAGATCAAGTGTATCTATTCCAATGATACATTCTAAGACTAAGAAAATGACGACTTGCTGAGTTCATGGACCCAATGGGTCCACTGCGAATCAGTCCCCATTCAGATCTCTGCTTATTACCTGGTCCCCAATGTTCCCCATTCCAACTGAAGGAACATAAAGATATTTCAGATCCTCAGGTATTAATGTGAATTCATAGTCCATGTCCCATAATCCTGGAACTGTCTAGGTATGCCCTATTTCCTACTCTATGATTACCTGAGTAAGGGGCTATAGCTTCCTTTTGGGAAAAAAACTAGAGGGATCATTATCATATACAGTTGCTGAGATAATGCAGGATCTTTCTTCCCAAGGCCCCAGGTTCTTTTTCAGTTAGTGGATTGTAAGTCTGAAAATTGGCCCAGGTATAGAAACTGGATAAGGGATTATAGTATTTTATTAGGATGACTCCCCTTGGGCCACTGATCATCCATTTGTGATTTCTTTTGATGTATAGATTAAGCAATATCCTTTTCAAGTGCCTGAAAATAACCTATTCCACTCCTAGGAGTGCCAAGAACAATTATACATTTATAGTATAATTGGCTAATGCCATCATCTGATCACTCTTATTTTGGGATCTTATCCTTCTCAGTGCTATCAGAGAGCACAGATATGTGCTCTATCTGCCAAGACCCATAGCCAACACTGAGTTTCTTGTTAACACTGGAGGCCCTTTCATCAGTTGTTTTGGAGGGGGTGTCCTGGCATGCCTCAGAGTACTGGATTCCTACATATTCACTGATATGGACTTGAATTCTCATGGAATTTATCTCTCACCTTTTGGAATGCTCTCCAAGGCCTCCCATGTAACATAGCCAGCTGTTAATAGATATCCAATCTAGCATGTCCACTTACCTGAGCCTTTTGATCCTCTTCTCCATCACTTTTTATAGAAGTTCTAGTCGTTCTATTTCACTTAATATAGCTTATTGTTCTTCCCATACTCTGGGAAGAAGTGTATTCTGATAGTGTATTCCCAAGATATAATCTAACAGGGTCTTTGCCTGGGTATATAATTTCTGTAGCATAAGAGAGGGCACCATATCAACTAGCTCTCCCTTATCCAATTTTAACATTCAGTCCTCCTTGATCCAATACTCTCAGGATCCAGCCCCATATATACTTTCCCAACTTTTGCTGGAGCATGTTTTCTAGTTCCACAGCTTCTTCAGTACATAGCTCCCTTTCTCACTAAGTCCAACACCTCTTCAATCAAGTGATCTTCTGACTTGATTCTATTTATTGATCTAATAGGTATTAGACCTGGGGTAGATCCTGAGTTGGGATGGGTGTGGTCACATGTTGCCTTGCAAAGCAACAAGCTTTTCATCAACCTCATGGAAGTGAGGAGTGCTAACTTCTAACAATAAGGAATGGGCCACCACTGTAGGCTCCCGGGATTCAGAGGAATTTAGGTTTTCAGGGCTTTTAAGTGGTCAGTCAATACAGATGTCCTCATTCCAAGTCTCTGGTTCCCACTTCCTCCCAACCAGGCAATGATTTGACCATAGTGAACTTGCTGAGATTGAGAATTCCATCTTCTTTGGAGCTATACTCACCATAATTAAATCTCTAGTTTGATTCTCAACTTTAGGTTTTTGGGTTTTTTTGTTTTATTTTTTTTAGATTTTCTATTTCTTTACCTCTGACTTCAGGAGATAAGAAGTCTTTATATGCTGCCAAAGAGGCTCTGCAGTTTTCATGCTTTGCCTTAAACTGTTGTTATTCACCTATAGATATTTATTGTTTTTCTCCATTGCGTTGGTAACATTCAGCAAAAGCCATCCAATGTCACTTTGTTTTTAATTACTACTCTACCTCACATCCTAAATTCCTGAAAACACCTGGGAACATCTCAATTCACCATTGGCAAAATCTTTAATAACTTCTCACAACATCATGCCAGGGAATTACACATGAAATAATTCCCAAAGTCCATTTTAAAGTAGTTACATTAGGACCAACATCCCCACACTATCTCAAGTCAGGTAATAAAGTCTGAGATACATTTATATCTGAGAAGCTTATCAGGGTGTGTGTGATAAGCTAATATCTGGGAGGGATGGAAAGGGAAGCAGGATTCTTGTAGTCTCATCTGCTCCTTGGAAATCAGGTACCTTTGAATTCACAGCATTTCCTATCTTTTTAAGTTGTCCTAACATCTTCACCTGGCTTTTGAAGTGACTTCTAGATGATCAGATTATTTTGGCTCAAAACATTTTCTTTTAAAATCAGATCAGTACAGATGTCCCATTGTGTGTGTGTGTGTGTGTGTGTGTGTGTGTGTGTGTATGTATCTCCCTTATTCGGCTCACACAAACACACACAGAGGCACACACATATGCATGCAGGCACACACAGAAATACACACCCTCTATCAGAACAAGACCCTTCAGCTATCATAAAACTCAATACTTTCATCATTGCTCCTCTGGAGATTTGAACATGAAAAAAGAGGCAAAGCCAGCTCAGAAATGATCATTAATTATTAGTTTATTTGCTTTTCATTTTATTGATAGCTTATTGTCTACATTGATAGATAAAGAGGAGAAGTAAGAGGTGGTGAGAAACAGAGGGGAAAAAACTAATTTTATCGCAGTGGTTCCCCTAAGTCCAAATTCAGTTTATACTCTTTGCCAGGAAATAATATGATTTTCAATGTCTTCTCCTATTTGGCATAGGTTTTCCCAGTTCTTGAATAAAAATTCCTCTGAATAGAATTCTCTTTCTCAGGAATGTAACCTGGCTTCAATACCTAGTAGATCCCTGTTAATGATGGGACTTAACCACTCTCTGACAAGTACAATTGCATGATCTGATCTTCAACTCACTCTTATTTCTTATTTTTTCTTGATTTTAGGAGAGAAGACAAACATGGTTCCTGTCATTGTTCCTACTTGAGTAGACAAAAGGTTTACTCATTTTATCTTTAAAGATTTTCTCCCCCCTTGCCTCTGAAAAAATACCATGGGACTCAGATTATCAGTTGCAATTATTTACAAATAACTATTCCATTACCTATTAGAAACCACATTACTATAAGCAGAAATTCTAGCATCTTAATAATATTTACCACCATTTGGGGAAACTGAAATCGACAAGATGCAGTAGTGTAATAGGATTGAAGCATTGGAAAAATGTTTAGAGAAATTGGAGGAGGATCTGTTATATGCGCATGTCATCTACATTCTCCTGATGAAAAGCAGGGGGAAAATGTTTTTGCCTTATCAGAGCTCCATACAAGCACTGAAAAGGGAGTATCGATATGAAAGCATTGCAAATAAGTGCTTCCAAACTAACCCAAAGCAGGGAACTGAGCCAAGCAGCTTTCCCTCTTCATTCTGAGAAAGGAACAGAGTTATTGTGAGTGGTAAAGCCATTAAGCAGCCACTGAAAAGAAAAGAGAAAAATAATACACCCGCATCTTAATATAGAACCTTTAAGGAGCCCCCTTCAAAACAACTTGCACAAGTTGGGAAAATGCACATACAAAGAGGATGTAGTTTGATAAATGCCAGAATTGTGCATTCAACCTTGGAGAAGCAGGCATAAGCATGTCCCAAGTTAAGGAGGTCATTACCTTTGCTTCCACTTGTAAAGCAGCTTGGCCAGTTGCTGGGTTTCTTCTTAGGTAATGGAACAGCCCACTTGACTTAGAAGCTCTCACAATGAGACTCAGGGGAAGCCCTGGTTCCTGTGAGCTCTCATGGTCATTGCATTTTCTTGTCAATGGTAGGCTCAGGAGCAGAGATGTCACTAATTCTGGCCAGTGATCTGTAGGGGAGGCCTCCTGGAGCTTAGTTCCTATCCTTCTGTCAGATGCTCTTATGTCTGCCTACATCACAGGCACTAAGCAGTCTTCTTACATCCATGACACAAGCAAGCTGAGGTCAGTCCATGTCAGAGGAGCAGAGAAGACAGATGGAAAGAACCCAAGCCACTCATACCACTGATTTGTTAAATCAACTAACTCTGGACCTGTCTTTTCTGCCCTCTCTTTTATGGGAGTTGAGACTTTTTAAAATGTTCTTTCTTCTTTTTTTTTTTTTTTAAGGACAGTTTTAGCTGTACAGAAAAAATTGAGAAGACACAATAGAGAATTTCTATAGATCCCTTACCTAGTTTCCATTATTATTAATATCTTACATGAGTATGGTATGTTTGTTTCAACTAATGAGCCAATATTGATACATTATTACTAATTTCATAAAATTCATGGTTAATTCAGATATCCTTAGTTTTACCTAAAGCTTTTTGCTCTTCTGGAGTTCCATTCAAGAAACCGTATTACACTTAGTCCTCTTGGCTCCATAGGCTCCACTGGGCTGTTAGTTTCTCAGACTTATTTTGTTTTGGATTACTTTGACAATCTTGAAGAGCACTGGAAAGTATCTTGTAAAATACCCCTCAACCAGAATTTGTCTGATGTTCTTCTTATGATTATACTTAGGGTATTAAGGTTTGGGGGTGGAAGACCACAGGTTAAGTACCGTTTTCATCATATCAATGGCTAACTGGCTTTCTGTAAGTGTAACAAATACCTGAGATACATTGATGTAAAAAGTGAAAAGGTTTATTTTTGGCTCTCAGTTTTGGAGGTTTCAGTCCATGATCAGGTGGCTCTGCTGCTCTTGGGTCAGTGGAAAGGCAGCAAATCCTGGTGAGGGTGAAAGGTGGAACAAAAGGATCCACCTCATGGTCAGGAATCAAAAGAAAGAAGAGACCAGGGCCCCACAAATCCCCTTTGTGGACATGCCCCAGTACCTAAGGACCTTTTATGAGGCCCCACCTCTTAGAGGTTCCACCACCTCCCAGTGGCATCAATGCCTCTAACACATAGGCCTTCAGGGATTCTCAAGATCCAAACCATAGAACATACTCTCACCACAGTTCATCAGTGTTGATATTGACCTCTTTGTCAGGTTTTCCCACTGTAGTTTACTCTACCCTTTTCTACTGTACTCTTTGGAAAGAAGTTACTATGTGCAGCCCATTCTTAAGGAGTGGGATGTCACCTTCCACTTTCTTAAGGGTAGAATATTTATATAAATTGTTTGGAAATTCTTCTGTTAAGGACATTTTCCTTTATTTATTCAATCATTCATTTACAGCAATGTGGACTTACAGATAATTATTTTATACTCTGTGCTATAATCCAATACTATTTCATTTATTTTGCTGTTAAAATGATTCCAACATTCACCATTGAGGGAGATAACACATTTTTTAAAGCTATATTCAGTTGGTTTCCTGTTTCTTGGATGCCTCAACATTCTAGTTGATATTACTTCTGAAAAGAAGATCTTATTAGATCAAAAGTTAGCAATGAGTTAGCAATGTGTTGCTATTAAAAATATTTAGCAAGGTATGTATCAACAGGCACATAATATGAATACCTCATATTTCCTTTCTTTCTGTATTGTTTGGTCCGTTTAATTAGGACAAAACCCACATCTCTATTCAGGGATAGATTTTTTTACTATCTGAGTGATGTTATAAATATAGTGGTCAAATTAATAATATCATAGTCAACCAATCTTTAACTTTTCAATCACATTTGTAGCTATCATTGGAAATGAATCACTTGTTAAAATGAGGAAAATCACAGAAAAAGGAGATACATGGAGTTCACTGAAAATATGTACCTACCAATGTCATATTTTAATGTTTGACACTGGAATTTCTTTGGAGAAAATGTTGTGTGATCTCTAGCACCGTCAAGCAAGTCTCTGAGACTTTCTGACAGGAGTTCTAATATGTTAAAAGGAGATGACAGCATCTGACTATTGGAGCCACAGGGTTTATTTGTAAAAATAAAAATGAGGCCAGGCGCAGTGGCACATGCCTATACTCCCAGCGGCTTGGGAGACTGAGACAGGAGAATCGCAAGTTCAAAGCCAGCCTCAGCAACAGTGAGATGCTAAGCAACTCAGTGAGACCCCTGTCTGTAAATAAAATACAAAATAGTGTTGGGGATGTGGCTCAGTGGTTGAGTGCCCATGAGTTTAATCCCTGGTACTGAAAAAAAAAATAAAAAATAAAAAAATAAAAATGAGGTGTTAGCTGAAAAAAGACTTTCAAATATGTAAGTATGTGTATACACCTCTGTTCAATAAATTATTGCCATGAAATAAAATTAAATGAAATACATAAGCACTATATAAACCCAAGATATAATTATTACAATACAGTTAACTCCTGATCGTCCAAACCATAAACTGATTAGGGTATTAATATAAATAAGTGTTAAGTCTTTTCTTTCCTTTTTTCTTTTCTTTTCTCTCCTCCTTCCTCTCCGCTGCCCCCCACCCCTCCACCTATCTACACTCTGGGGATTTTGCTGTTCACCGAAAACACTTCCACCCTAAAACATTTTATTAACACTTCATTGTTTATACAGTTAGAGTTTGATTTAGCTACAGAAGTTTGATGGCCTCCAGAAGGTAGCTGGAGATCAGAAAAGGTCCCAGGTCACTCTGGACAGACTTCTCCAGGATGTTGGGAGCTGAGACACTGCAAGGCAAGAGCAGGATTCAGAGTGGAGAGTATGGTACCTCTTAGGAGCCTCAGAGATGGCAGCAGTCTTCAAAAGGGCCCTTGGAGTGAGCAGACAGGTCGGGAATGTAGGCTTAAACCAGGCAAGGTTCAAGGATAACATTTCCTGAAGTGAATCTAATCCCAGCCTTCTTTGGGGTTTCCAGAACAAAGGCTGTGTGTGAGGAATAGCACTGCGGAAGAGGACAGGTGATGGTTGTATAGTCTGACTTCTTTAATTCTGTTTGCAGCATTGGAAGTCCCAGATGCCTCATATTTTTTTGTACAGGTAGAGTGAAGTAAAAATGAACATTGAGAGCAGGTGAGAAGAAAATGAGCCAGAAAATGACAGCTGTGCATGTGCATGTGTTTGTGTGGCTGTGTATATCTGCATGGGAGTCTGGATGTGGGTGTGGATGTACGAACGGATGTGGATGTGTGTGTCTGTTTTTGCATGTGGGTCTGTAGACATGTGCACATGTGTGTAACAAGGCACGACTCTATGTCCAGTCTCTCCTGGTGGAGGTAATGGACAGAGGCAGAGGGGAGAGTGAAAAGTGATAAGGAGAAGTGAACTGGGATTCAGCTGCTCCTTTCTTTTCCACCATCAACAGGCAAAACCACCTCTTTTCTGATCTCCAGCTACCTTCTGGAGGCCAGTGGCAAAGGATAGGGCAAAGGGAAATTTGCCCCAAAGCACTCTTTCCTAAGGGGTGCCCTGGTTCAAAGCCTGAAATGACCATTATGGGAGGAGCAGGGCTTCCTCACACCAGATGTTTACCATGTTATTAATGGAACTTGAAAAACGCAGTCCAAGTACTAAGGAAATAGGGGAAGGGATAGAAGCAATGGAATGATCCAATTTTAATAAAAGTAAATTTGGTTAAAGCAAATACAAGAATTTCTGGTAGCTATGGGATATTTACAGGCTTTGGGGGAGGGATGGTCTTAAGAATTGTAAATAATTGACCACTTTTAAAACTGAAGTAATGGATTAATGCCTATGTTTCTACTTATCTTGCAAGTGTGCAATCTAGCAATTCTGGTTGTGAAATCTTGTAGCTGAATGGAGGCAACTTTATCCTAAATCAAGGGGTCTTCAGCTTCCCAGAATTCCCATACATCCCTCTGTTTCCCTCTTCTTGTATCCTACTTGCTCATCTATTTAAAAATACCTATCTGACCTCAGTTAGCATTTTGAATTGACAACACTAAATCTATGGAAGAGAGGAAAGAGACCAATAAGGAAAGATGAGAGAAAGGTACCAAAAGAGTTGACCTAGGGAACTGAACTTACAGTTGAAAGGCTAAAGGGAAAATAGAATCTTTTAAAAGATAAAATCTATTAGATGAATAATGCAAACAAGATACTGGGAAAATTTTTTGAAAAAACAAATTGGGGGAAAAGCCAAAGCTATATGCCTGATGTGTTTAAACATAGTTACCATAAGGAATGAACTAGATGTGCTTTATAATGAAGGATTTTGTAAATCACACACTGACAAAATTTAGTTAGGGCTCAGGATTCTAAGAAACTCTGGAACAACAATTCCCTCAATTACTAAAAGTATTTTAAAATTACCCTGAGACCATTTGTCAATGCACACAGTTCAGAATCGGATTCCAATCAACTGGGTACATTTCAATTTCTGAAAAAGGAAAAGATTCACATGGTATTTATTTCACCATCAGAAAAAAAAAAGTGGTTACATTGCAAGTCCTCAGTATTAGAATTACAAAAGAAAAAAAACTGTAAAGGGGAAGATGCGCTTATATGGAGGTATTTAAGTAAAACAATCCAATTTGATTTAAAATATTCCACATATGTCCCAAAAGCTTTTAAAATTTAAGAATAAAATTACTGGAAATGAACTGGAGCCACATGTGGCCAGAGAGGCTGACAGTGAAATCAGCAAGAAACTGCTTATTCAGCCTCTTCAAACAAAAATGGATTGTTTTGATGAATGAGAATTCTTTAATGAATTACCATATGACATGCCAGTAATTTTTTCAATGTCAAGCAGAGAAAGTTTTCATTTGTCCTTTGTTCAGCTAAAGCTACTTAAAAATAATGGAAGGTCAAGGCCACCAAGACAACACTGTCTATTATGACTCTGGAGAGGCAGGATGTGCCTACACTGAACTAGAGAGAGGATGGTGGGGGCCACTGGGTTCTTCCTGAAGCTCCAAGTTTTTGGTCTTGCTCTTTTTCTCTCCCTAGAGATGTTCAGTATCATTGTATGAATAGAATTTGGATACTCGCAGCATCATAAATTCTTCACTGTCAGCACAAGTTTTTTGGGGGGAGGTCACATTTGAAACTGGAGGCACATGGGTCAGTGGTAGTATGGGAACCCCTTGGGGGATGTTAGGTGAGAGGAGACAACTATAGAAGCCAGAGTTAGAAAGGGGAGCAGGAGGGCATTTGAGAGCCATAGCAGAAAGAAAACTACTTTGTTTCCTACTCTCACACATTCCACTTCTGATACTAATGCCTATGTGTGTGTGTGTGTGGGGGTTCTCATACCATCCCATTCTCCAATTCTTCGAGAGCATCAACTGGATGTCCTATAATTTAACTCATTCTGATACTAATTTCCTGGAGTTGGCATGGGCACCCCATGGGAAGAGCCCAGTCCCGCATGGCTGGCCCTATTGCAGACGTCTATTGCTAGTCTTATCTAGGTCTTCCAAACTTGTGACTGGCAGTCTGTAAATCAAGGTGCTCTATCTTCTCCTGGGGTTAGATAACTTGTCAGAACAGCTCATCAGACTCAGGGAAACATGTACTTATATGTACTGGTTTATTAAAAAGGCATGGTGGATGCGAGAGCTGCACAGCGCAAGATGCAGGAGAAAGGAGGTGGAGCTTCTATTCCAGCTGCGGTTACACACCTCCATGTGTTCCCCAACCCAGAAACTCTCCAAACCCCATCGTTTGGGGATTTTATGGAGGTTCCATTGCCTATGTTACTCAGGCACAATTGATGAAGTCATTGGCCACTGCCCATTAAGTCGATCTCTGATCTCTAGTCTCTTTCCCCTGGGCAGTGGGGGTGGTGTTAAAGCTCTGACTCTTTAATCACATGGTTGGTTTCTCTAGCAAACAGTCTCACCCTTAGAAACTTTCTGGATGTGACTTCATTAACATAAACTCAGGTGTGGTTAAGAGTCTTAATAGGAAGAAAGATGCTCCTCTCACTCTACCACTCAGGAAATTCCAAGGGTGTTAGGAATTGCGCTAGCAAATGGGCATGGGAACACCAAATATATGTTTCTTACTATATCATAATATCCCACATGGCGAGGGAACAAAGCCCTTAGTCTGAGGCTGAGAGGGCAATGTGCAGCTGAAATGTGTCTATCCATCTAAACTTAGAAACTGCAAAAGTAAAAAGGACTTTATTTGAGGTGGTAGGAATTACAGTTGAACTGGGAGACAGTTCAACTCTGAATTTCTGTGGCTTTAAAAGTGGGTTTTTTTTAACTCTCTTTTTTCTTTCTTTTTATTTATTTATTTTTTGAGATAGGGCTCTTGCTATGTTGTGGAGGCTAGCCCCTAACTCCCCTGCTCAAGTAATCCTCCCATCTCAGTCTCCCTAGTACCTAGGACTATAGGTGCACACCACTTCACATGGCTACAATTTTTCTTTTATTTTCAGATGCCCAAACAGGAACATTGCAAGGGTTTATATGCACAAGACTCAGTGAAATACATGGGCACCCATAGCATCCAGCAGATTTAAGGTAAGCATTCTTAAACTTTGAAGGGCTCTAACCTCAGCCTGTGTTTAGTGCTGGAGTGGACAGACAGTGCCGTCTGTCTTGCCCTGTATGTACCCTTTTGCCACTCTCAGTCCACCTGAGTTTTGTGGAACTCGCCCCATCCCTGACTTACAAGGGTGGACGTGAGACCCCAGCTACACTGGCAGAGAACCAGGTGCCACAGCCACAATGACATCAGGGTGGCCATGCTATCTAGGGAAGACTAATTAGAACAATCATAACCAACTCAAAGACGTTTGTTGAAACTGTTGGGAAAGGGAATTCTTTCTGTTGGGTGGCCTGAGAAGGTAAGACTGGGTGAGGCCATAACTACTGACAGTCACTACACAGTGAGCAGAGAACTCAGCTGACCCACAGGATAGGTGAGAGGGATCCTTCAGTGATCACCTGAGCTCTGTGCCTTCTCAGACCTGACATGAACCCTCCCCTAAATGATCCCCGAGTCCCCGTCTTTGAGTTCATACTTACTTCCCAGTTATCTGAGTTGGGATTTCATTCATTTTCAATTGAGAGTCCTGCCTAAGACTTAGCCTAAAGCTGTGGAGTCTTAGATGTGATTCAGGAACATCACCAGACAGAAGAGGGAGATTGTAGTAAGCTTGAGAGAAAGATGAAAATACACGTGTCTTGGGTCCATGATGAGATCTTGGGGAGTCTGCCCTTGTGTAGGGAGGTATCTTTACCCCTCTACAAAACACTTGCTCTACATTTCATTAAGCTGATCAAATCGCTTTAAACCCATCAGCCTTAACAACAGATGTGCACGTTATGAAGGTTAATAAGAAATGGACCACATGGAACAAGATATAACCATCACTTAGCCATTAATTATTTTCTCTTTGTTTGAAACAAGGTAACTGTTTAACCAGGCTGGTGTTCTGACTAATAAATATAACCTTAAACTGGACTTGTGTGTGCAATTCAGAATTTTTTACAATGACCAAAATAATATAAAAAAGAAGTTCAAGTTATAATTATAATGAAAGTTTACACAAATTCCAATTGACCCATCCTTTTTCTGGCCTTTCTTCAGGATGTGCTTTCAAGATATGTAGAAGTCAGCAATGATTTCCAATGAATGATCTATGGATCTTAGATTGGCTTTTTTAAAAATTGGGCTATCTAGCCCCCAACTCTGGGGGGGGGTTTATTTGGAACCCTTTGGAAGGAACCCCTGTCAGTTTCCCATCACTATCACAAAATACCTGAGATAATCAACTTATAAAGATAGAAGGTTTATTTTGACTCATTAGTTCTGAAAGTTCCAGTTCATTAGCAGAATGGCTTTAACATTTGTCATTTTATCCAGATAATTCTGATGTGCAGCTCCTGGATGATGTGCACTCATCCCAGGTTTTGGCCGCCTCCCTGCTCTCAGTTCCCTGTGGTAGAGGTCATCACGTCATATCTGCCTCTGTCCTCCTCTACTTTAGGATCTGTTTACATCTTTACTTCCTAATGCTTCTCAGGTGTGGGGCCACAAACCCCTTCAAACCTGAGGCCCTCCTCTCACCACCAGCTTTGGCCTGCAGGACCTCTCACCAGAGCAGCTTGCTCTCGTGTCCAGCACCAGCTGTCTGCCAGGAAGAGGACTCGGACTGGAAGAGGGATGTGATAAAGAAAGCCCAGGTTTGGCTACTCTGCAATGCTAAGGGAAAACCAGGTTGTCCTGTTTTGTAAATCCCAGAGAGGCCAATGCTAGATTGCTTGTGAAATGAAAACCTGCAGGGGATTTCCCTCTGTGGCCCAGCAGAGAATGCAGGCATGGCAGGTGGTGGTTGCTCCCCACCAGCCAGCTCCTCCTCTCATGTAGAAGCTCCAGGAGCGTGGGTCCCTCTGCAACCTCATAGGAAATGATCTGTCATTGGTGAAGAGTTGAACCCTGGAGAGTACTGGGTCACTTCCTTGAGCTGCTCCAGAGTACTTCCTGGACTTGTCCTAACAAAGATCCCAGGGACCACTCCTAAGTCACTGGTTTCCTAAGAATCACCTGGAGGGCTTATTGTAACAGAGATTCCTGGGCCCCAGCCCCGAGTTTCATATTCAGTAGCTGCCACAGACTGAATGTTTGTGTTGCCACCACCAAATTCATGTCCAGTTCATATGGTTGAAATCCTAACCGCCCCCAGGGGTGTTAATAATATTAGGAGGTAAGGACTCCTTGGTAAGTGATTGGTTCAGGAGGGTAGAGCCCTCAAGAATGGATCAGTGCCCTTATCGAAGAGGCCTGAGAGAGACCTTAACTCCTTCTACCAGATGAGCAAGAAGGCACCATCTATGAACCAGGAAACAAGCCCTCAGCACCTTGAATTTAGATTTCCCAGACTCCAGAACTATGAAATAAATTTCTGTTGTCTATAAGCCGCCCAATCTCTGGCATTTTGTTATGGCAGTCAAAAATGGACTAAAACAGAAATTCTTTGGTAGAACCCAAGAATTTACATATCTAAAAAAGTTCCAGGTGGTATTATCCAAGCTGCCAATTTGGGAAACACATATGAGGACCGCTGCTCCAAGTGTCTGCTGCTCTTGGGGTTTAGCAGGAGTAATTCTTTCCCGGTTAAAACAAACAAACCAAAAGCACTGAGAACAGGAGACAACACTTGCTCACAGATGATGGTATCCAGCAGAACTCTTAAGTCTGGTTTTGTCCTTACTAGCAGTGTGACCAATTCCTCTAACCCTCTGTTTCTTTTTCTTTAAAACTGGGGAGAGAATACCTAGTTAATGGGTTGTTATGATAACTAAGTGACTAATCTCTACGTCAGCAGCTGACTCAAGTGTACAGGACCAGGCCAGTAAATGGTATTTCAAGTCTGTTTTCCCCAAATGTTCCCCACATAGTTTCATAACATTGTTCAAAAAAACATCTCTGGGGTCACTAGATCCACATATGTACTGACTTTTATTATCCATTAATCCTAAAGCAGGGAAAAGTCTTGACTTGCTTAGTTTACACTGTTAACATCCTGTTGGGGGAGGGAGTGGAGAAACCATTTTCTACTTTACTTAAATAATTTTGTGGAGTCAAGCCACCCATCAGACACAGGGAATGAACTTCATTTTCTCTGAGAGTCTACATAAAGGCAATCGGAGAGCTGTTTTCCAGAAAGATGTACTTTTATAACTTTTCTGATATATCAGCAGCTTATGTGCCTGGTTGGAGGTTTTAATAGTCCTTCCCAGTGAAAAAGTGAGAAGTGACCAAAGTCTATAAAACATGGCCTCAGGGCTGGGGCTGGGGCTCAGCGGTGGGTGGCGCACTTGCCTGGCATGTATGAAGCACTGGGTTCAATTCTCAGCACCATATATAAATTAATAAAATAAAGGTCTATCAACAACTAAAAAATATATATTAAAAAAAAAAAACATGGTCTCAACAGCCCCCTCCCCCTTCTCCTCTAAACCAGGGGAGAGGGCTGGGGAAGTAGCTTAGCATAGAGCACTTGCCCAGCATGTGTGAGACCCTGGGTTTGACCCTCAGAACCACAAATAAAAACAAAATAGAAAAGCAAGAGCCTCACCTACCTCCCTCTATTGGGATCTGAGCTTCTGTATGTATAGACTCCTGAAAATCAACCATGCTTCCCTCTTCTCACAAGATGACTATATAGTTTGTGGGTTACCAATATCTTTTACTTCACTCTTCTTTTCTTGGGAGCCATTTATTTTTTACCTCTTCAAGGTAGTACTACTGTGTTTTGTACAGTGTGTGCTTAATAAATATCACTGCCTGCCTTTTCGACATTTTTCTGTTCATAAGCTCCAGAGGAGTCAGGAAAAAAAAAAAAAAAAAACTAAAGGAAAGGACACTCTGAACAAGCAAGGCTTGTTAGTCAACTCTGATAAATGTGAGGGAGGGACTTGGGGAGAAGGGTTTATGTGAGCCAGAAAGGCTCATTTAGTAACCATACTGAGGAATTTTCAGGACTAAACCATCCAGGTTCTTCCCTGTCCATGGTTGCAGGAGCAGGACTTGGTATTTCCATGTTCCTCCTAGTTATTTTGCCCAATGTGCTATCCATACTGGTCACCACCTAGTTTAGAAAATTTTCTTTCTCTAGAGCAGGGCACTGAGCAGTGAGTCAGTGCTCCGTGCGGGTAACCAAAGTGACCCATTCGGGACACAGGGAGGAGTGCAACAGGAGGGCAGAAATAACCAGAGGAAATGGCTTGGCTGTAACTACCACTCTTCATCACCTACCTTTCTCAAGGTTCTGTCTCAGGGTAAATGGCGCCATTATCCTTCCAGTTGTTCAGGCCAGTAATCTAGGAGCCATTTCTGGCATCTCTTCCTCAACCCTCCCCTCCCCCATATTCAATCCCACATCATGTCCTATCAATTCAGTTTTACCACTTAAATCTCTCTCACATCTGCCCATTTCTGATTACTTTGGCATCATCTCTGTCCAAGCCATCCCCTTTCGTCGGAAACTGCCTGCTGCCTTACCTGTGTCCCCTCCAATTTCAACCCAGAAGTGGGCTTTTCCATATGCCCTCTCATCTTAAAAACCATTCAGTGATTTCCATTCACTTTTAAAGTAAAGATAAAACTTTAAGTAGAGCTGGATGATCTGTGTGTAGTTAGCTTTCTTTTACTCATCGTGGCTAGGAAACATTGAGGGAAGAAAAGAAGGGACAGGTGTCTCACTATCCCTTCCAATATCCTAATTTTCTCCCACGAGGACCTAACTTCCCAAAAGTTATGCCACCTCCCAACAGTGTCATGGGTTGGGGACCAAGCCTTAACACATGGGTCTTTGGGAGACATTCAAGATCAAAACCATAGTGTTCTGTCCTCTGCTCACCTCTCTAATCTCACCATCAGGACCATGCCTGGTACAAAGGAGACCCTCAATACTTGGCAAATAACAAATATGCCCACATTTAGCTGTCGATTGTGAATAAACGAATGAGTGAATACATGAATGAGTATGCCTTAGGACTTCCCCCTTAGGATTTGGTAAAATCATCTCTCCAGATGTCACTGGAATCTTGAAAGTGACTTCATGCCATAAC
Source organism: Ictidomys tridecemlineatus (assembly GCF_052094955.1). Lineage (NCBI taxonomy): Eukaryota > Metazoa > Chordata > Mammalia > Rodentia > Sciuridae > Ictidomys > Ictidomys tridecemlineatus. The sequence goes on from NC_135486.1 coordinate 55,541,787, forward strand.
AAAAGACACAAGGTTCTAATTAAAGTCAAACTCTACAGTGGCCCCGTGTCCTGGATCTAAGTACCTCATTTTTACCCGTCTCATACCTAACTCTTGACTGTCTTTTCATAACCCACATTGGCAAGATTCTCTAACCTCATGCATGTATCTTTTTTAAAAAAAATTCTTGCTGAATGTATTTAATAATAATTGATTTTTAAATTTTACTTTAATATTAATTAATTACATTTATCTTGATACATAATCTTATTTCTCAGGACTTAGGATCTCAGCTATCTTCTGAATATTTTCATCATCTTTTTTGTTTTCCTGTGATGCTGGGGATTGAACTCAGGGTCTTATGCACGCGAGGCAAGCACTCTACCAACTGAGCTGTATCCCCACCCCTTTTTGTCATCTTTTATGGATCCTGTGCCCCTCCAATGTTTCCCATCTCTTCATCTCTTCGGGCCCTCCTTTCCCTCTTCCCACATGGGCAGCCCCCACCTGATTTTCCCTAGGCTCACAGGAGAGACCAACACATAGCTAAAATCCTGAACTTTCCCCGACCCTAGAAACATTAGTTTGACCTTTCTTGTAATGATTTCAGAATCTGTGTTTTAACTAGTTCTTCTATTGTGCTGCATTTAAGCCACAGCACCTACCTGAGTGTTTACTTGGACTTGTGCTGCTCCTCTGCTGCTCTCAGCTCCCTATGTCTGCAGGCTAGGATGACAACTTTTTTTACACCATAGTCTGAAAGGGATAGCCTCAAGAAATAGCCACCTTTACAATACAGTACTGCTAGAACAATAAAAGTACTATTGAACTACACTTGCATGAATCACAGGCCCCAGAGTTGTAATAGAAGAAAAAGACAATAGAACTCTTTCTTGACTATAGGTTCATTATCATGAAACACATGATTAGTTTATACTATACAATTTTCAGTACCCCTCACATAAAAGAATGTTTTATGAAAACCTTACCATAGATTGTGGCAAAGAATAAATTTTTTGGATAAAGAAATTATTCAAATTTACTCTCCCTCAGCCAAAATTACCTTCTCTACTAGTTATATGAATAGGTTGTATTTAAAGAAAGGGCTGGCAATTTTCAGACAGATATCCTAATTAGCTCTTTTCCTTTTTATATATTTGAAAATTGAGAGTCAAACACCAACCAGCTGAATCCTATCTGAAAGTAGAGTTACCAATTGGGCTCAGTGTTTGAGGTTCTACTGAGAAATATTAGTCATATCATTGATTGAATTTTGAAACAGTCTCATTTTGAATTTAAAAGCTATTAAAGTATATTTAAAATCCTGTGGGCTTACATTTTACTATGAATGCCCTACCAATCAAATGTTGTACTTGCCTTGGTTTAAAGTCAAATTAATATTTCTTTTATATTTTGAAAGACAAATTAAAAATAGCAAAATGACATGGGACACCAATGCCCTCTCCTAATTCTAACCTGGTTGGAGAGTGGCAGAAGAAACAGGAAGCTAAGGTTGGAAAACCACAGAGCTGAGCTCAGCACCTAGCAGGGTGGAATGTGGTCCAGAGTGGAAAATGGCCACACTGGATTTTTTCCTTCCTTATGTTTCCCTTTCCCTCCTGGGAAAGATCATTTCATGATCTTGCTTGGGGAGATCATTTCATGCAGGAACACAATGCCTAGAAAAGTTGGGGTTGAGAAGGAAACAGGAGAACAACATTAGCACCCACTGGAAAGGAAGCATGGCAGAGGAGGACAGGCTGGCAGGAGTCTGAGCATCTTTTCCTTTTATCATCCTCTAACCACTTTACTAGGATGGAAGTCCTAGGAGGTTCCATAGAGGATGAATAATGCCAAAAATAAGGAAAATTGGAATGGTTAAGCAAGATTGGAATTCAAGAGTCTGCTTCTCTAGGAGGTAGCCCCACACCTCAAACCTGTACAAGCAAGGCTTTCTCTCTTCCTCCCTCTGTAGCAAACATCGGGATCCAATGCGGTAGAAAGTCCCAGTGGAACAAAGATGGACTCACAGGACAAAACAACAAAAACAACTGTTCCAGAGGAAGGAAAAGTAATGGAGGTTGGGGACAGTGGTGCATGCCTGTAACTCTAGCAGCTCAGGAGGCTGAGCAGGAGGATCAAGAGCGTGAAACCAACCTCAGCAACTTAGTGAGACCCTGTCTCAAAATAAAAAAGGGCTGGGGATGTAGCTCAATGCTAAAATGACCCTGGGTTCAATTTCCAGTATCCAAAAAAAAAAAAAAAAATCAAGAAAAAAGTTTTACCTGTTAGATTAAATATTAGAATGAATACAGATGAAGAAATATTTAGGGAGCTGGAAGATCAAGTCAAAAAGTTCTTGAAGAAAGCATGAGAAAGGAAGAGATGAGAAAAAAGTTAAATGGTGTAAAAAACAGAAATAAAACTATCACTATCTATATAATAGTTGTCCCCAAGTGAGAGACAAAAATAAATAGAAACATATTTGAAGAAATTGTTTTCCAGAATTAGAGAAAGAGAATGCTTCAGATTGACAGGTCATAAACAAAGTCAAAAAGGATGAAAAAAATAAAAAAACAACTAGGAATGTGATAAAGAAATGTAAGACCATCAAAATACAGAGAAAATTCTAAAAACTTTCAAAGAAGCAGGTCACTTTAGTAAGAATAAGAATCATGGGCTACCTGTGTTGCTTAGTGGTAGATAGCTTGTCCACATGTATGAAGCTCTGAGTTTGATATCCAGCACCCAAATATTTAAAAGGAACAAGAATCAGATTGATATTAAGTGTTCTTGATAGCAGTGGAGAAATAATCTTCAAAGTAGTGAAGATGAGGAACTTTGAATTTTGAGTCTAAACACGTATGTTCAGTCAATCTTTTAAGTGTAAGTGTGAAAGGAAGACATTATTAAACATAATGGATCTATGGAAAATTTATGCCACAGTTTCATTATTCTTTGAAGGAATTCTTGAAAGGATTTTTCAAGAAAGGAAAATTAATTCAGAAAGAAGCAACAGATGTCAGGAAATAAAAAGTACTGATACACAATACATATGAACCTTGAAAACACTCCGCTAAGTGAAAGAAGGTAGACATGGAAGGCCACATATTATGTGATTCCATTCATATGAAATGTCCTAAATAGGAAAACCCACAGAGACAGAAAAAAGATTAGTGATTGTCAGAGAATGAGGCAGTGACTCTTAATGGGTATGAGTGATAACGATATTCTGGAATTAGATACGGTGATGGTTGTACAACCCGGTAAATATACTAAAAATTACTAATTGTACACTATAAAATTAATTTTTAAATAGGTAATCCTCACCCCCATGCTACCACACAAAATTCCTATCAATAGGCCAGGGGTGTAGCTCAGTGGTAGAGCACCTGGTTAGCAAGCACAAGGCCTGGGTTCAATCCCCAGCACCAAATGAAACCAAACAAACAAATCCACTGAGTGGGTGGGTGGGATCCTTGGAGACTGATCAGCCTGCAGAGGGAAAGGGACTCAGATAAAGCACAGCCCCAGGGAACTCAGAAGCAGTACTTTATCTATATTACCAGTTCTGTAGAGGGCCTCAGTTTCCCTAGGATAATCATGACTCCCTCCTGGGTTTGCTATAAGAATGAATGAGAAATACATTTAAAGTGCCTGGCATGTTGTCAGTAACAGATAAACAACTAATAAATGGGTTAAGAATTGATGTGCCTAGTCCAGGGTCTGATTCGGTTTCCTTCAATTGAAAGGCAGTGGAAGATACAAACAGAAGGTCCCGGTTTGAAGGAGGAGGGGCAAGAACAGGAAAGAATTACTGAGGGTTTTCTATAATATCTATGAAACTAAAGTTTATTTAAAAAAAATCAGGGCAGATGTCTTTGATAAAGTATTTCCTCACTTGATAAAACATTCATCACAGAAATGCTTTCAAAACTAAATCTTTTTCAAAATATTACCTCACATATCACAAATTTATTTACCCTCCACTTTCCTGAGCAAATCTATTCCTTGGAGTGAGTCATATTCATATTAATATTTTAAATATTTTAATAACATGAAAACAGCGAATGAATGTTTACTACTTCTCTGGGGAAAATGAGAAGAACATAGCTTTATTACAATATGAAGAGCTTATTGCAGATATGAGGACAAGCATATTGATATTAAGGGCTGTCACAAATACAAAGAAACTCCGGATTAAATTTATTATGTGAATACTTTCACACAAATCATTAAAGATGCCACAGTAATCCTCTGACTTTAGTAGGTTATTTTGGATTCAGGGGAGTCCAGTAATAAATAGCTCTGGATGTTCACCTTTTCTACATTTACAAATGGACCTCCAATCTGTTTATTGCACATTTTTAGGGATCTGAATGGTCTTTTCATTGAATCTTATTTTTTCAAGTGAAATCTGAGACCCCAGGAAATTGAGCTGATTTTCAAAGTTAATACCATCAGTTAAATATGCACTTAGGACCAGTACCATCTCAGTGTTCTTTCCAACGCTTGTGTGATTACCACCCTCTTACTCTTCTTCACTGCTGTTTTTTGTTTGTTTGTTTGTTAACCTCTATTCACTCAGCTATGTCCTCCATATTAAATCCGATTGAACCCACAACACCTTTCCTTTGACCTTTGTTGCCCAGCATCAGTGATCTACTCTGGCTCAATACATTTTTCATTTCACTTTGTTGAAAGCATACTGTTGAGTAAGGGTCTTATCTCCTCCATTTGATGGGAAATATATTTAACAAGTTTAACAACAATGTTCACAACATTCGATTCTAGTGATGAGGTGGGATAGGTGTAATTTATGACTTTTACCTTTGAAACCATTATTTTTAGAAATGGAAAGAAGTAGTGTGGGAAAATACTCTCACCACTGATGAAAAATCACGTTTTCACAGGGTTTGCAAACAGGGAAATATTTGTGGTTTTGTCTCATATGTTTTGCTTTTTTTGGCAAAAGCAAAAGGCAGTTTTCTTTGCAACGAAAACGGCCTTTCGTTTTCGCCAATGCTTCACATCCATTTTTGCCAAGCAAAAAGCTGTTTTCCCAGGAGAAAACAGCTCAAGCTGAAATAAAAGTGAAGCACTATTTGTAAAATTTCCCTTTTTGAAAACAAAAAATCACTCTACTCAATGTGAATGCCACCTAAGGGGCTCTGTGTGGAGAAAGATAATGGGAGAGTCATGGTTAAACACACATGGAAACAAGTTTATCTGGGTGATAGAAAAAGAAGCCCAAGGTCACATGGGTGACAGTTTTAAAATCATGCCTAGAATTAAAACTAAGAGCCCAGGCTTCTCCTCTGTGATCCAAATGTGTCTCAAGAACAACTCTGTGGTGGAATGAGATGGACATCATTACCCTAGGTACATGTATGACTCCACATATGGTGCAATGCTGCATTACATACAATCAAAGAAATGTAAAGTTGTGCTGCAATTGTGTACAATGAATCAAAATGCATCCTGCTGCCATATATACCTAATTAAAATAAATTTTAAAAATGAAAGTAATATTAAATAATTCTAAAAAAATTCAGTGAAAGATTACTATATATATATATATATATATATATATATATATATATATATATATCTTAAGTTTGGTGTGATATGGCACGTCTGTAGTCCCAGCTACTCTCAGCTATTTGAGAGGCTGAGGGAGCAAAATGGCTTGAGCCAGAAGTTCAAGACCAGCCCAGGCAACATAGAGAGATCCCACATCCAACTCCCCCAAATTAATAACTCTTAACTTTTCTAAATGGCTTCTGTATTAATAATAATATTTTTCATCTTCTTATTATGCCATGGTTCATTTTGATACTCAACAAAATCCTGCAAGTTTGAAAGAGCAGGCTCTGTCTCCATTTTCTATAAGTTCACCCAACATTTAATGGAGAGGACAGTGTAGCTCATGTGACTGGTTTAGATAAGGAGACTATAGTGTAATAGGGTCACTTTGCCAAGGAGATTAAGTGCCATACTCAGGATTAGAACCCAGGAGATCTGATTCCTTGTTCCTGTGCTTGGCCCTGCCACTCTCAATAATACAATGATTAGAATGTGGTCTTGAAATTTGTTTATATTTTTGTTCCATTTTGTCTTGCTTTGCATTTTCCTTACCATGATATATACATACCTTTCGAGAAGGTCAAATTTGTGGTTAGAAAGATAACCTTTATAGAAAATTTCAGTTTTGCACAAAAAGAGACGATTTCAGTAACTATTCCAATTGCAAATAGATGATAGCGTAACTGTCACCTTTGAGACAGTCAGAAAACATTGTGGTAGAACAAAAGGCTGGGACCATAAAATAAACCCTTGGGTGCAAAAAGCTATTACCTCTTCTAAGCATGGCATGTTATTTACTACTCCAGTGCTCTTTTAACAAGAACTGTGATGAGACCTGATAAAAAGAAGCAAAATGTTTGTACAAGATGAAATTATTAGCAGAGGAAACCCTAAATAAACCTTCTAACTTCATTTATTCTTAGTCAACTAAAGATCACTAATTTTAGAGGTCATACAGGTGGGCAATACAATACTAGTTTCCCACTAACTTTTTTGTAGGTAATACCTACAACATGTGGGTTACGATGATAATAGTTGCCAACATTACTTTTCAGGCACTTGAGGCCTATTTACTAAAAACACCGGCTCTTCACTTGATCCTGCAAATGTCTGATAGGTGACTGGAAGTAGAGGAAAGGCTTTCTTCATATTATGTCTGTGCACTTTGCAGCCTTACCTTTTGGGGCTGACACTACTCCATTTAGAATGCAGATATTTTGATTGCCCATTGGAGTTGGTATATGTTTTCTTCTACCTCATCCTTGGGCTTTTTGAGCAGCTATAGAAGTGCAAGCACTCAATGTCCTGAAGCCCTATCATAAGGCTCAGATTGAGCCACAAGGCCAGGATGTTTGCATAAGATTATGGTGCCAGCTGCAAGAGTAATTCAGCAGTTCCTGGGACAAATTGACCATGACCTTCCAGGGGTCTGAGTCTTGTGCAAGAATACACATCTTTAGGAGTCATGCCACTGTCCAGTGGAAAATTACCAGACTTTAGCCCACCCCAGCAAATCAGCAAAAGCTTACATCTCTTTTTGTTCATGGAGTAGCCGGGTTCTGTGATCAATGCTGTCTCCTCTCAGCTGAAGTCCCAATTAAACCCTTGCCTGTATGCTCCCAAAACCTGGCTCAGTTTTGTTTTTGCCATCACTGAATCAGAAGTTGCCATCTCTGTTAATGTTTTCATAGAATGGATCATTTATTAAATTGAAAAGTAAAAAGTTTGAAACCCATTTTGATTAACAGCAATATTTAATCAACTATTCTTTGTGACAATCAGTGGGGATTTTTTTTTATTCCCTGTCTTAAAATAAATGCTGTAACCAGATTGCAAAATGACCCTCAAGTTCTTGATCTGTTTAAGATTTTTTATTCTAAATTTCCACATTTATCAGAATTGTTGGCTTATAATTCATTATTTCACATTCAAGTAAACACAAAAGAAAAAAGTATTCAACCTCGATGTGGATAGTCAGGGAAATCCTGTTGATGTCCAATGATGTACTTTAACTTGACACTTTCACCTATCCCATTTGTAGCCATTATCTTGACTAAGAACTCAGGTCACACTTCTTGGAGAGCATGAGATTGATTTCTCTGATCTTCCATCTTTTCCAATTTATTCCTCTATTCTGTGGCATGAATTGTACAAAATGTAGAAGTTATGTTACAGAATTGTACCCTCAAAATGGTAAGGTTTTATGGTAAATGTTATAGGTATGTTTGCTATAACAACAACAAGATTAGAAGAAAAATCATGGGTTTATATTAACCAAGACTATGTTTAAGTCTAAAGAACTTAAAAGTAAAGGATTTGTTTATTTTTCCCTTAAAAATATCACTAAACCTTATATTGTTTGGATTGCTTTACATGTATACATTGTTTCCTTAACTAGTTTGATAATAAATTTCCTGAAAGCTTGAACCATATCTAAACTTCTTCTAAGTCTCTCTCAAGACTTATAACAGTATTGTAACACAAAAGGTCATCAACCAATACTTTTCAATTGATTAAGAAGGATTTCCATGTTGAACGCACCTCAATTTGATGCTTCCCTTAAAATTTTAAATAAATATGGGGAAGACATCTTCATGGAATGTCACAAAATTTCACTGCATTTTGTTTCAAAATTCTCCATTAGCTGGGCATAGTGGTACACACATGTAATCCTAGTGGCTCAGGAGGCGGAGACAGGAGGATCATAAGTTCAAAGCCAGCCTCGGCAATGGAGAGGCACTAAGCAACTCAGTGAGACCCTGTCTCTAAATAAAATACAAAATAGGGCTGGGTATGTGACTCAGTGGTCAAGTACCCCTGAGTTCAAGTGGTCAAGTGCCCCTGGTGTCTCTCCCCCCAAAGAACTTCTCCATTAGTACTGCTTAATCACTTTATTTTTAAATAAATTTTGGGGGTACCAGGGATTGAACTCTGGAGCCCTCAACCACTGAGTCAAATCCCTAGCCCTATTTTGTATTTAATTTAGAGACAGGTTTTCATTAAGTTGCTTAGTGCCTTGCTTTTGCTGAGGCTGGCTTTGAACTCACGATCCTCCTGCTTCAGCCTCCCAAGCCACCAGGATTACAGGCATGCATCACCATGCCCAGATTAATAACTTTATTTTTTATCCATCATTATCCTTTCTCTGTAAGGAGATTACACATAATAAAAAAATGGAGTAGTGCTGGGGTTGAGGTTCAGCGGTAGAGCACTTGCCTCATGTGAGGCACTGGGTTCAAACATCAGCACCACATAAAATAAATAAATAAACAAAATAAAGGTATTCATCCATCTACAGCTAATATATATATATATATATATAAACAATTTTATTTTTTCCTAAATGGAGTACACTCACTGGTAGTAAACAGCAATTTTCAGTAACTCACTCTGATACCTTGGACAGCGCCTCGGCTTGTTGTGTGGTTCAACACTCTTTAAATTGACTGAGTGGGATATTTGATTAAGTGAGCCCTCAGAAAGCAAGCATCCAAGAAAAGAGGAGTGGGCAGGGATGGAAGCAGCATGATAGACAGGAGAACAGTGATACTCAATTAGTCCATTAGTGCACTTCCGAAACCCCTGGGGCATCACTTGGAAGCCTTAGGCTTCCTGTCTCCTTGTATATCATGGGAGACTGGGGGCTCCTTAGAGTCTACATCAGCCAGATGATGGCAGGACATCTGGAGCATGTCTGCAGGTGGTGAGTTGTCCCTAACTGACAAGGGGAGAGGAAGTCAGGGCCAGCTCCAGCCCACATGGCTCTGAGGTAGATAAGCTGCTCTCCCTCCAGCATGCTCTGTGGAAGGCCCTTCAGTTCAGCGAGGGCAGGATCAATGTCTGTCACCCTTCCCTCTCCAAAGCGAATGTTAAGAAGCTGACATTTATCAAAATGAACAAACACCTGCTGCCACTGAATCGTGCCCTGAATAAGGACACACAGGAGGACATCTAGAGAGTTTGTGATGAGAACCAGAGGCTATCCATACTGAGGGCCTCCAAAGGCAAGCTTTCATTCACACCATGCACAGAATTTATCACAATCAGTTTGACCCCTGCAGGGAGGGAATCCTTGTCTCCTTGCTCTTACTTTGGAGAGATGGAGATTAGAAAAAGGGCTCAGATTTCTTCTTGAGGTATGCCCCAGAGTCTCAGCCTCTTGTTTCTGATTTCTCATATACAGCAATTCATTTATATTCCACTGGGCTTGTGAACATAAAATTCATCTCTGTGTGGGTGGAAGTAGCCCCAACTTACTTCCGTGCTGTTCACAGAGTTATTTTCATTATTGGTACATTATGTGCTATCTGTGTAACTCACTGTACTTTGAGAAACAAATGTTGGACTCCAGAGGGGTAAAATCCAGTTTAATTGCCTTAACTCTCTTCTTGCCATCAGAGTAGGCATTGTTCTCCATCATCGTTTATCAAATGCCTGCATCCCTAGACCTGGATCTTCTGTACCTTTAATAATAATTCTGATGTGAAAATAATAATACTGACATGGATTTCAGAATTGTGCTCTGTGCTCTTCATTACTGTCACACAAATACAAATTGATAAATTCGCATGTGCCATGTCCCCTGCTGAAAAACTTGGACACCATGCAAGATCTTTTTTATTTTTCCCCTATTGGTAATGGGGATTGAACTCCGTGCCTCACACATGCTAAGAGCTCTACTACTGAGCTATACCCCCAGTTCCTTATTATTATTATTATTAAGGGATGGGGACCCTTAATAATAACTATGTTGCTCAGGCTGACTTCAAACTCTTGGGCTCAAACAATCCTTCTGCCTCAGGCTCCTGAATAACCAGGACTACAGATATACCACCACGCCCAGCCACCAGGCAAGATCTTGAACACAATTTCAGTTGTTTACCGGTAGGGATTTAGTCTGGTTGGCTGGAGAGAAAGCTAACACGTATTGAATGTTTTCCCTGAGGTAGACATTTTCACATGTCTTATTTCATTAACAATGCCCACAATAGCCCTGGAAGGTAAGTCTTCCTAACCTTATCTCATGGGTGAAAAAAAAAGAGACACTGAGAAGTGAAATCATTTGTCAACAGTCATGAAGCTAACTGGCAGAGCCAGGTTTCACATGCAGGACTGTCAATTCCCAGGTCCATGTCCTTTCTGCTCTGCTGTGCCACATCTCCTAGTATGTGCAGGACCCATGAGACTAGTGCTGAGAAGCATCACTTGGAGGGTAGCAAAAGAAGACATCAAGTGGACCCTACTCAGAACATCATAAATGCATGTTGTTGTGTCCTACATGGAACATTGCAGCACCTGCAGAAAGAAGCTCCTTTCATCAAACCCTGCTGGAGGCAGCTGAGGCATATCTGGATCATTACTTCTCTTTCTTTTTTTCCCCCTCCAGTGCTAGGAATTAAAACCCAAGACCTTGTGCATGATTTACCACTGAGCTAAACCTCCAGTTCCTACACATTCTATCATGATTCTCAAGCACTTTAAGGCCCTTAAATTACTCTGTAACCTTTGACTAGTTTTCCTACTTTCAGAAATAACAGGATATACCTGAGAAGGCTGCAAAAGCCTCTCTTCTTAAAGCCAAGGTCTCAGGGACTGGGCATATCACTCAGGGACAGAGCACTTGCCTAGCATTCATAAGGCCTCAGATTCGATCCACAGTGTCAAAAATAAAAGACAAATAACAATGTCAGAGATGAGCGATATCAGCCTCTACTAGCTCTAGAGCCACATGTTGAGGTTCAAATGTAGGCTACTTCCTGATTAATCTTGAGGAAATTGCTCCTCCTTTCTGTGTCTTCGTCTCCCTATCTGCAAAACTGGAGAATATAACAGTACATACTTCAGAGGGTTGTGATGGGGATTTCAGGAGTTAACGTTTGTACAGCATTTAAATGACACTTGGCCTTTTTAGTCACTGCTGCTTTAGAGTCAGGTTTTCTCCTTGTCCCTGTGGCAATGATCCTGGGCAAGATTTGTTCACTTTCTCTATAATCATAGCATGGCTGACCAGGAGTCCTTATGAGCATTTAGACTTACTGGGCTAGGGGGGCGCAGTTTTTGTTTTCTTTATGCACTTGAAACAGGCCTGGGTTCTTTCATTTGTATCCATGGGTTAATTTCTCCTTTTAGACTTCAGTGATTGGGGAAGGCAAAGGCACAGTTTCTAGAGCCTTGTGCTGGTTATGCTCTTTGAGAATAGAATCTATGACACATCTTGCCCATTGGCATTTCTCTGGCATCTGTACTTCATTCCATTTCACTCTGTTTACCAGTTTCTGTAGTGTAGTCACTATCATGTTTACCTAACACCCCATCTCACTGGCTATGAATGTGTTCTAGGCCCTACAATTGTTTCAGAGGATCCCTAAGAATCACTGAAACAAAGGCTCTTGGCCTCAAGGACCTTCAAGCTCATATTGTTTTGTTAGTTCTCCAATTCCTTTGCAGCTACAAGAACCAATCTAAGGATTTTTTGCCTTTTTCATGGTAGTACCCTGGCATCCATGTATATAGTCAGATGAGTTTACTAAAGTAGGCAATGTTTATTACGTCATGATACCTCAGTGTATCTGCAGTTAATAAATACCTCTTGAGCTGGAGATATAGCTCAGTAATAGAGCCCATGCTTAGCATGCAAGAGGCCCCAGGTTCAATTCGCAGCATCAAAACCAGAACCAAACCAAAAAAAAAACCCAAAAATACACATGTTGAGTATATCCTAAGACCATTTTTGTTTTGTTTTTGAGTTTTTTTAAAAAATTTTTAGATGTTGATGGACCTTTATTTTATTGATTTATTCTTTTTTAAATTTTTTTATTAGTTACACATGACAGTACAATGATCTTGACAATTCATACATTTGTGATTTATTCTTATGTGGTACTGAGATTCAAACCCAGTGCCTCACACATGCTAGGCAAGTGCTGTACCACTGAGCCACAACCCCAGTCCCAAGACCATTGTTTTTAATGTCTCTTTCCCTTTCCCTTTCCACAAATAGAAATAGTTTTGAAAATGTGTGATGCGATATTTCTTTAAAATCTTGCCCACTGTTTAAGGAACATTGGCCCAACTTTAGGAGAAAAGCATTATTCTCAGCACTGGAGAAAATGCCAAGAACGAAGCCGATGAGTCCTCTGCTCTTATAAAATGTGCATTTGCAGGGGAGGGAACAGTCAATAAACAGGTGATATTTGTGCTGAGGGGTATAGAGAAAATGGAGGAGGATCAGACAGGAGAGAGCAACAGTAGGGTGGTACGCTAGAGAATAATATTGGGAAGGTGGCAGCCTGGGACTATTTGAAACTGAACACATGGGAACATGCTTTTTGAAACAGTGATTTTGACACCTCAATTGGGGAAAACCAGCACTTGAGTTAGGAGAAGGCTATAGAACCAACCGTATGTGCGAAGTCCGTTGGGCAGAAAAGGAGCATAATATTCAAGCCAGAGGAAAGCACTCCCGGGTGAGTGGACTCAGGAGGACAGTGGTACTGCACACAACTGGGGATGTGGACAGCTGTCAGAACAGGCAATGTCTTGGGGGCTGTTGTAAGGAGTTTTCATTTGGTTATGAAAACATGTCTAGCACATTAGTACCTTCAAATGCCGGCTAGACTCTGCACAAGATGACTTCTTAACTTTCCTATGGCAGATACCTCCTCCAACTTTAACCATTTGTTACTCCAGAATTTTCCAACCATTTTAAAGTAAAGCAGCAAAAGTAGAGGAAGGAAGCAAGTTTTAAAGAAACTGCCAAAGCTAAATGGAAAGGGAAAAAAATAAATCTTTAGTTCCGGTGCTCCTATTTTTAAAAGTGTGGTGGCTCTCATCTGGTCTGTTACAGAGACAAAGATTTGTCAGTGAACAGCAAATTAAGTTCCTCTGAGTAGTGATTTTAATTGTTTTAACATGAATTATTGGTATCAGAAAAAAGTTTATATGTTGGGGATGCATTCAAACTCAGACAAAACTTATCAATTCTTTCATATAAATAGCATAGCTTTTCCTTGTCCAATGATCTGAACTTATGTGGAAATAAAGCTAGGGAAACTAATTTTTCTGTTATGTGCTAAAAAATCAGAGCCCAGTATTAAGCAAAGCCTGGGGAAAGGGGTAGCATAAATTCCTTAAATGAACTAGATGTTAAATGAGACTTCAGATAACTGTTCTGTATAATCTGTTAGCTTAGACATTAAATGTTATTGCCTCATTTTAAGAGAGTATCAATTTCTTCTAAAATGTGGTCCAAACTGTTATTTTAAATAGCTGATGGAAGAGTATTTGGAAAATTAATGCCATTTAGTTTAAGGTCTTCCCTTTTATTGTTTGTTTTAATTTATCTAAAGACTCCGCTGTGGTTTTTATAGCAGTCAAAAAGAAAAGAATACAAAAAAAACCTTCTATAGGAAGATCTCACGAGAATAATGACCTTCCCCACCCAGTGAAGAGGAAGAAGAGAACCCCTTTGATATAGTAATAAGAACTTTCTTTCACGCAAATTTAATTAAATGTCAAAATGTTAATAAACCATTTGTCGGTGCACTTTTTAATTACTTTGAGAGTAATACACTCCCCCAAGTTCATTTTCCAGATGAGAAAGTTGAGAATCATGATTTACAAAATAATCTCTAGAACAATGCTCTTTACAGTCTCTAGCTAGCAAGAAATCATCTTGCCATTTCCTCTTATAAAACTAATGTTAATCCTTCCAAGTCTTTGAAGCCAGGAAGTACCAATCTCCCCAAAATTCCAGAATAAAATCATTTTCTAACAGTTCCTCTCAGAATGGGCTCCAAATTGCAAAACTTAAAAAAAAATACAGCATACATTGCTTCTCTGTATTTATATCTTCTGTATTTACATCAGAAGTGAATTTTAATTTAAGAAGCACAGCAACTTGTATTTTAAGAACAAATTAGCCTCATTAGCTAGTACAAAATGCTGCTCCTCCAGCTATGGTTCTGAGATTTTTTTTTTTAAATTACATTTAACTTTCCTTTGCTACCAGAAGTCAACTGTCAGATTAAATGACAGCCACCAGCCACCCACAGAGATACTATGGCAGATCAATTGTTGCATTTGGTCACTGCCTTTGCAGATATCAGAGGCACCAAAAAGGAAGGAAAGCCCAAGATACCCGAAACAAGCATTTGTATAGGAAATATGCTAAAACCAAATATTAAAAAATATGGCCACTTCTGAGAGGAACTTTGTAGAGAAAAAGGCATCCAGGAAGATTTCTGAAGTTTTGATAGATGGCAGTTCCATTTAATTTTTCAGTGTTGAAGGGTCACGGTCAGTGCAAACCTAATAGCTTTGGAATGAAAAGTATGGTAACAATGTAAACTCATATTTTTCAGCCATGACCTTCCTTTTTCCTTTCACTCCCCTCAAGAGATACTTTAATCATCTCCTGGTTTTGTTCTCAAGAAGTTTTCTTTCTTATAAATTTTGGTCCTCCAATTTAAACTCCAGTACATGCTTTTATTGTAAATTATACTTTAAGAATTCTTGGGTAGTATAATAGGCAAAAAAAAAAAAAATCACGACAATACTCTTAAATTTAAGTGCTCCCGTTCTTGTTACTCTTTTTTTTTTTTTTTGCCAAATCACACAGTCCATTTTTCTCATAAATCAGCCCATATACACTAATCAGTTTTGTTGCTTTATGCTGATTTCCCTCTAGCTCCTCTATATCTGTCTGCTCCCAAGATACACAGACCTGAACACAATATTCCAGGTGTGTTTTTGCCAAATTCACTAAATTACTCTACCCCTCTCCCATGATGTGATGTCTCCACACTTACAGCCCCAAATCACATTAGCTTCCATGGCATATTGCAAACACATCTAATTTGTTGTCCCCTCTCCCCCTGGTTTTTCTGGCATTACTATTTTCTGAATTTTCCCTTCTTGCTGCTAACTTTTGCAGCTCCCTCCCCACCCCTCCCCAGAGCACTGGAGTTATACCTGTCTGATTTAATTCTCATATCATTTGATTCTTTCCATATTTTTAACCTCAGAAAACCTGTACAGCACTTCTCTTTATTCACTGGTGTGTTTCCAGAGCTTCCTGATTTAATTTCATCTGAAAATCTAATTAACATGCTGTTTACTACATTTTTTTCCAGGTTACAAATGGACATGCTCAGGGAAAAATATAACACTAACAGGGATTCCCGGGGCCCTTCTCAGCGCCTGTCCTACTAGGATAGCCTCAGAAAGTGCAATTAACTTTCTCCAGCTCAGGGGATGGCTGTTTCAGCCACTTTACACCATTTTGATGGACAGCTGTGTCTCTCCCCTAATCAGCCAATTTGGAGATAGAACAATTACAAAAGACAGCAATTATTGAATGCAGTCTGTCATTGTAAAGATGGAGATTGAGAAGAGGAAGAGGAAAGAAGAAATGGCTCAAATTTAGAGTCAGATGATAAAAAGGAAATCAACTTTATTGAGGGAGTGGACCCAAAGAGAACGGGTAATAAAAAGCAAAGAGAGTTCTAGATTCAAGGAGGTTAAAATGCAAGCTAGCTTCTCAATGTTCAATTCATCAAAGATTGTTTTTGTAAATTTTGTTATTCTTAGATTCCCGAGTTTCTTCAAATCACACTCTGATAGCTAAACATTTAAGATTTTTTTCCTTATAGCTCTGATTTTGTTGTTGTCATCATAATTAAAATACAAT
The DNA here is from genome assembly GCF_052094955.1 of Ictidomys tridecemlineatus. Taxonomy (NCBI): domain Eukaryota; kingdom Metazoa; phylum Chordata; class Mammalia; order Rodentia; family Sciuridae; genus Ictidomys; species Ictidomys tridecemlineatus. The sequence goes on from NC_135486.1 coordinate 55,558,042, forward strand.
TCACTTTGGTTTTTGTTTTGTTCTGCTTTGTTTTTCCCAGGACCTCAGGCATGATAGGAGAGCTCTACCACTGAGCCACACCTCCAGCTCCACTTTGTTTTTTAAAGTGAATGAAATGACTGGAAAACCTTTTTTAATAATGATTATGAACCATAGAACTTTGAAGAGTTTTTTTGTTTGTTTGTTTGTTTTCTAATCTGTTTATTTTGAGAGGGCTTAGTAATTCCAAGTTTTTAATTTTCCCCCATATCCACTTTCGCAATTGTTTCAAAAGCACTTTATACTTTCTCCATATCCAGAAAAAAGGCCCCCAAATCAGATACTAATCAATGAGAAAATATTATTTCCCAGTTTTAACAGTCATGGTTTTTACAAGATTAGGAAAATCTCTTAAGAGAAACAATGCATGTCTCTACTTACATATATTTAACCACAATGATTTCTAATTAAATGTATTTTTTTATATATTTCAGGAGAACATGAAAGACAGTATCAGGTTTTGTTTTTTTTTTTTTAATCAAATCTGTCAGAAGTCATGTTAAAAATTTGTGGAGCTTAATGTAGAAATCCTTTCCAACATAGGTTGTACAAACATTAGGAAGGAAAAAAAAACTACAATAAAAATATGGCTTCCAGGGAAAACTTTCATATTTTGGTGGGAGAGAATCACATTAGAGAATCTTATGAATAGTTTACAAAATTGGTATACCTTGCCTCTCTCCAACTGTTTTTCTGTTCTCATAAATGAAACACAGAAAAGGAGAAGACGACATAAAATTCCAGCTTTCCTGTCAGTAAAATAAGGGGGTGGGGGAGCGTTTAAAGATGGAGATATCTTAGATAAGAATAATAAAGGCCAACAAATGTCCTCTTTCAGATAAATGGGAAATAGACTGTGGAAATCTTCTGACACCAAAGCTTCCTTTAACCCTGAAGCAGGTGGTATATTCTCAAACTGGAATCTTCCACAGTGCCTTGGACAGGCCCAGCTTCAGAGCATCTGTAGGAAAAAGTAAAGGTAAATGTTTTCTCTAGAACAAAATGAAGAAAGTCCAAATTGGATTGAGCATTGACCCTGATAACTGGATTTGTTTTTTATTGGTTATATGACCTTGCATAAGGTATTTGATTTCTCCCTCTCTGATCTCTCATCTGTTCAAATGTCTTTTCCCATCAGGTTATAATAATGATCAAATGAAATGATAAAATGAAACCTCAATCTTTGTAAAAAAATAAGACATTTTTCCTAATTAAGATTTTTTTTAAATTTGAAATGTTTTATTGTTACTGAGATTGTCTATAGTTATTATCAATCATCACTGGAAAACATTCAATTTTGTGTTCCTTAATCCTAGTCCAGTGATATTACACCTTCATTTTCAAAGAAACACTAAGAATTTCAAATATTAAAATATTTTAAATAGCTATTAAACAATTGCATAAACTTTTCATTTTATTTATTCAGCCATTATCTATTTCAAATAATCATTTTAGTATATATTTTTCATAGGATTTCAAACTTGAATGTTTATTTTGGAGTTATTCTATCATTTAACCACTCCTAAATATTTTGCTATATTTTCATGTATTCTGTTTTTTTTATTTGTTCTAATTAGTTATACATGATAGTAGAATACACTTATGCACTTTGATATACCATACATAAATGGAGTATAATTTCTCATTTTTCTGATAGTAATTGTTGCAGAATCACATTGGTCATGTAGTCATATGTACATATGGTAATAATGTCTGTTTCATTCTACTATCCTTCCTATCTCCACACCCTCTCCTCCCTTCACTCCCCTCTATCTAATCTAAAGTAACTCTATTCCCTCGTTACTGTGCATTAGCATCTGCATGTCATGTATTCTATTTCTTTACCAAGGATTTGAAGTAAAAATCAAGTCAATGGAACAACTATCATATTGAAATGATTATATCAATGAATAGTTGAACTAATTTTTTTTGCAAATATAGCTGAAATTAACCAGACTACAAATATTCACTCTGAGTCCTGCAATTGCTAACTGATCTTCAGTACTCTAATCTATTATTCATCAGTTAACCTGCAAATGGCCTGTGCATTTGGACACACAAAGCATGTTATTATTTAGACTTAGTCTCCAAGGATATATAGATAAGAACAGTGTATGTAAAACACATTATAAGAAACTCCAGGGGTGGGTGTGTGTGTCCTGAAAGTTAATTTTTCCATTGGCTGTTTGCTAATAAAGTGAATATCAAAGAATATTTGTTTATAATGAAAACAAATTAGTTAAATTCATTTAGCCAAGAGGATACCTAAAACAGTAATCTATGTATATCTCAGTAAAAAGATATTGAGATAAAATTAGCAATATCCATATATGGAAAGAAGCTTGAGAATAGATGAATATAGTTTTTAAGATCAAGAATATTTTCCATTTGAACTCACTGAAAATTTTCAATGTCAATAAAAATGGAGTAATCAAATAGTTTGTGTCCCATAAAGTGATTCAATAGGAAGTATACAGCACCAACTACACAGTGTTCTTATCTAAAAACTGGACCTGAAACTAATCAAGTCTAGAGATCTAGATAAGAATTTACAGGAGATTCAGTGGACAGAGGACCAAGCTATAAATATCTTTATAAGCAAACTGTTGGCCAATAGAATGTAAGATAGTGTTGGACAAATGACCTGGAATATCTAATCAATAAAATGAAAAAAGTCAATTAATAAAACTAAGAAGCATAATCAGAACTTTGTTTGGGTTCTGATTTGAACAAACCAACTATAAAAACCACCTCTGAGATAAGCAGGAGACCCCAGAGATGGATTAGGAATGAGTTCATGTTGAAGGAACACTCGACTGCTATTTTGGGTTATTGTAGTTTTGAAAAGTTGCCCTTGTTGGTTAAGAATGATATATGCATTGTAGTATTTCAGGGTGAAATGACATTTTGAATCTGCTTTAAATACTCTAGAAAAGGAGGAGAAAGTTGGGGAAAAGATGAAACAAAATTAGCAAAATGTAAGTAATTGTTAAACGAGGTAATGAGTACCTGAGTCAACACCTTATCTACTTCTTTTATGTTTTATATTTTTTTCAAACTGAAACATTTTTAAAAGAGTAGATGTATTTCACACTGTATTTGTATCAGCACAATAGTTTTGGAGAATAGATAGTAGCTAAAATCTTGATTTGATTGCAAGTTCTAAATCATAGATCACCAATAATAAACTTAAGTATAAATTACAATGAAACAAGAGCAAAATAACCTCCTTATAGGACTACTCTGATTCCATTAAGTGAATATATATATGTACCCATCAAGTGTTTACCTGTATCTCCTTCCCTTCTTTGCAATGAGAGTGGCTCACTTTATTGCTGAGTCATTGCATCTTTTGTGTGTTTCTGTGGGTGTGGTGCTGGGGATTAGACCCAGGGCGCCATGCGTGTTGGGCAAGTGCTCTACTACTGGGCTATACCCCCAGCCCCTGTCATTGCATCTCGATCATTGTCACACAGTCTCCCATGGTGAAGCAAGGAATGGAAAACATTGCCTTCACACAAAGGAGCTCATTGATAACACACCTTGGTGCTACACCCATTGCATGAGCTAATGTGCATGACTCCAAAGAAGAGCTAGGGCTGGGATTTTAGGGACTGTGGCTAATACATCAGGAGAATGTGGGAAAGATAGAAGGAGATAATGTCTGAATATCCAATTTTCTCAAGTTCTGAAATTAATGTATAAATTTCCCTTGGATTTTTGTTTTGCATTTGTAAATGGTTTTATTTCAGATGGTTATACTTTATTTTTGTTCGCTACCTCTCCAACATAACAGATATACATAACATATTTTTTTTGAGCCCAGGAAAAATATGTATCCCAAGTTACCATGTGGAGATGAGAAGCTGCTCCACATGAAAGAACCCCGCTCATACCCTACCCCCATAAATCCCAGCTCACATAGCTCTTCAAAGCCCTCCAGGGACAGCGGAGAGGCATAATGTGGAGCAACTGTTTGAAGGGTGGAATAAAAGCACATCCTGATGTCTTGGAGCTAAGAGAAGGAAAAGGATATTTACATAAGATGAGATGCCAATAAATTGGAAAGTTCAATGTGCTTAGAAATAGACAGTGGCTGGGACAATGATAGAGGAATCAAATTGCTGCAGCAGATTGCATCTTTCATGTTTAATTTTCATTTAATTCCTAAAGAAGGCAGAGGCTCAAAGGAATGATTCACCCTCATCCTTACCCTTCAGAAAAACTTTTGCCGACCTCTCAAATGCCAAAACCTGGAAATACCCTTCTTTGTTAGACCCCCGAATTGATCATTTTTCATAAAGTACTTATTGATTAGAAGCAATGTTCATCTGAGTCTCAGCCATGAAATGGTGTTTCAACCAAGTGAAGATGGACATTTCCAGCCTGTTCCTGTGAACTGACCCATCTGTCATCATCTTTGTGCCCAGAGGGAACAGTAAGCCTTCTTGCCTCCTCCTCCATCTCTTACTTGCTCTATGTTGCAAAAATACAGTTAACACATTAATGTATTTTATCTGTTTTAAGCAGAAACATTTTTGTGAGCTCAGTTAAAAAAAATAAAAGTTAAGTGATAGAACTAAAGTTCTGAATAACAAGAATAGTTTAGTCGGGTTCAACATGAGGTTACAACAAAATAGAAGTGACAGAGAAATTGAAATCAGATATGTTTAAATGACTTTAAACTGTTGTTTTTATTAAATATAGGTAAGAATGTGCAGGAAACAAAGACATTTGGAAACAAAGACAGCAGGTTTTCAATGATCATGGACTTGACATCTCATAAGAAATCCTTAACCCTTATTGTAGGGGTTTCCCAAAAGTCTCAGCATACATATAAAACATTCACTGTTTTGCCTTGATTATGAATGGAAGCTGATTTATTATGCTCATTTTAGTTCATAATAAACTGGAAAACCTAGAGAATTTAGAATTTTGAATTTTCTTGGGAACATAAAATTGATAACATCCAACCAGTATTTCCTTACCTATGATGTCCCTTGGGGGAAGGAAGACAGTTAAAATGTGTGTGTAAATTATTATTATTTTTTATATGTGTAAAATTTGAGGCCTTAAGGAAGACTGAAGCCTGTTTTGTTTTGCTTCCTCCCAATAGAATATTATACATTAATACCAAGGGTGATGATTGATTTTTTAAAATTCTAAATATTAATATTTTTTAGAGTGTAGGTTAATTTATTCAACAAGATTATGGAGCACCCACTATGTTCAAGAGAATGTGCTTAAAAATTAAGAACCTAGGCCAGGCACAGTGGTACAGTTCTATAATCCCAATGGCATGGGAGGTGGAAGCAGGAGGATCACAAGTTCAAAGCCAGCCTCAGCAACTTAGTGAGACCCTATCTCAAAATAAAAAGTAAAAAGGGGTGGTGAGGTGACTTAGTGATAAAGAACCCTGGGTTTAAAAAAAAAAGTATCAAGAAAGAAAAAATTCAAAAGACTTCAAAAATTAAGATCCTATTACTTAATCCCTTGTTTTTTTAATTTTACAATTAAATAATAGTTTTTGGTTTCTCCATGATAAAAACATACGTTAGTTACAATCAAAACATAATAAGAAAATAATAATTTCTAGCCACTACCTAACAAGTTAACTTGCTTTGTTTCAACTTTTCATCTGGTATTAACTGTCATTACCTAGAAGATTATATTATATTGTATTTTTAATTCACTCCCCAAATTAAAGCATTTTTAGATGAAATTGGAGCCAAGTCCCATTGGTATTTGAAAGTGGCAATATCATGATTTCTCCATATTTTATATTCCAGTATTTTTTCTCTTTTCCCAACCTGTTCTGTAGACAGGTTTCTAATTCTGTGCCATATCTTTGAGTGTGATTCTACAGAAATTTCATATAAATGAGAAATATTCATTATACATCAGAAACAAACAACCCTCTAATTTGATAACAAATAAATTTTGTTTAAATGCAAAGTGTACTTTCACTTCCAAAAATCTGACCTTTATTCCCCACAAAACTCCTATGGAGAAATCCCATTCATGAATTTTATCTATACCAGAGCAAAAATATCTAATCGCCTCTTCTATGAAATCTGTATTTATCAATTATGACTTTCTCGGGGAAATTCTAATTTGCAAAAATGCTCTACATTCCAAGCTTTAACAGTTGGAGGTGGATGTCCTTAAGGATGGAGGGGAAAAAAGTTCTTTTTTAAATGGCACATTTACTAATTATAAAATGCTCTTATCTCTCTGCAGCCAAAGCCAAAATGAACATGTGCCTTGTACTAAGAAATCCCAGGATTGTCACAACTTGTGCCAGCTGTTGAGGTTATGACACCTGTGCCAGCATCGCCAGCTCTGCCCACTGTCATCTGTTCCAACTGTTCCATCTGCACTGTTTGTACCAATTCTCCCATTTCTGCATCTGTACCTTCTGCAGAAACGTTTCCAACAATGCCAGCTGTGTCATTGGTGCCAAATATGCCAGATGTTCTATTTGTCCACCCTGGGCCAAATCAATGCAGTTTTGTGCTCATTAGTTTTAGCTGGTAGATTCTATTTTACAATTTTTTGAGATGTATTTAGATTGAATCCAGGCAAAAATCCCTCATACAACAATATTACATCTATCTATCCATCTTTTTGCATCTCTAATTTTTTTTCTGCCAACGTGAAGTTGGTCAGTGTTATTTTGATCATGTTAATCCTGGTGGTGATAACCTGTTTGATGTTAATTGTGGTAGAGGATTTCCTATAATGTAAACTATATGTTGCAAAAGCCATGGAACATAGCAAGAATTTGCAAAGTAATTAGGAAAAAATGAAACTTTGTTCTGATAAACAGAGAATGCTCAGAAATCAATATGGTGAGCCGATTAAAGTAATCTGTGGCATAATGTCCTATTAAACTGCCTGTTTATTGGTCTTTTAATGGACAGAGTTATACATGCAAATTAATGTTGATGTCACATACTACTATTTCCTGGGTTCTGGTCTAGAAAGTATTAACCAAAGGTACATATGGGTAGTAGGGTGAGCTCTATTGCATTTGCTGCTTCTTGGTAAAACTAAGCAAGCTCAGGATCTAGTTCTCTAGCTAAAATCTAGCTCTCTCTCCTCTCCCAAATGTCAATTCTGCTGGTGCCAACACAAACCATTCTTATTTACATGCTCTTCCAGCTTTAAAATTGAAAAAAGAAAAAAAAAGTATTTTCATCCTCACAATCTCAATATTCTCCATCACCATGAATCAAACAATTATGCTTTTCTCTTTTGTTTTTTCTCATTCAGGAAAGTCTTTTTAAGGAGCTCTGACACTTAATCTCTGAGTTTTACCCAAATTCTGTATTCTGAAATCATTTCAGACTTGGAAGATGAGCACAGTGCCTGTCATTTGAAAATCAGTGATTTACCAGGAATGCAAAATCCAGAGGACATGGAAGCTACCTCTTATTTATTTGCCCTGAATCATTTAACTTGTTCTTTCCAATGTTGAAAGTTGTATCCACTCACTAAGGCTTGAAAATGTTCATGGATAAAATTCTTGACAGTGGATTAAATGTTAGCTCACGGTCATGTCCAAAAAGATTTGCCATCAGCCTATACATGTGATGAGATACAGTGAGAAAATTTCTCGACAATTCCATCAGGTTTTCAAAACCTATACAAAAAACACTAAGTGTCTATAATGAATGAATCACCAAAGTATCTTGACTAATGAGCTTATCTAAGGATAAAACTCCTGATGGTATCTTATGTTTCTGGGAAAGGATATACCGATATCTTATCAAGGGTCTGTGTGCTGAGCTGCAGACCCCAGGGCAATGGTCCCAGAGCATATCAGTATTCCGTATGGGGAGAACTCCTCCATTCCACATACTCTTCCTTTATAGGGTTAGTGATTATTTCTCATTAAACCAAGTCCTTCACTTTTCCACCAGAGTCTTATCTATTTCTGATCCTTTCACTCTGAACCTTTTCCAAACCTAGATTGAATAAATATCGATTCATTAAAATGGTAGCTGTCTATCAAAATATGCCTAGCTTATCGAAAGGGATGCAGTCTGAGTCTGTTGACCTTACTTCTAGAAATGCTTCAAACTTTTTTATTCTAATTCCCTATGTTGCAAAATGCCAGGAAGGAACATCCTTAATTAGGATTAAAATAGCTTTGTGACTAGTTGGGAGTGTACCCTGTACCTTCTCGGTACATTTTAATTAATATAACTTCTGCTCCCTGCTGACAAAGATGTTTCCGGTGGTGTTTTGGCCCAACATCATTACCGCCTTCATTGATGTGAGTCACTTGAATACTTGGAGGGATCCACAAACTTTACAGTTTCATGTAAAATAGAGAATTGAGTGTTAGAATTGCCAGGTGGGCATACATAGCTGAGAATATTTAACCCTACCTATTTGACTTTTTTATGTAATTTCTTAATATAATGACCATGGGAATCCTCATATTTGCAGTCAGAGAATAGAAAAACACACATTTCAAGGTTTCGATGGCAGAGAAAAAGACCTGAGTGTTTTAGAAATCTGCTATTGTACATTTGGATTATCCTTTAAATAGTTGTTTTTCTGGGATAAGTCACTGTCCGTTGTTTCCCTAACTCTTTAGAATAAACAGAAAACCTCAGTCCTCTGAAGTTTCTTGAGTATTTGTCACCCTACTTTCCCAATTTCATTGTCCGTGCTTTCAAATTTGGAAGAAGAATGGAAACTCTGGATCTTTCTAGTTGCATCTTTATTCATGTGTTTATGTATGCTATGACTATCATTCTTTAAATCACAAGAATCATAGTAGCAGTTATACGATCAATATTCATTAAAATAGTATAAAAGAAGGCAGCAACTTACACTGAGGTGTCATGACTCAACGGGTACTTCAGTTCCTGTAGTCATTTTCATCCTTTTCTCTCTCATTTTGACACTGTGTTATTTTCAGGAAAATGACATTACTTGACTCACTAATGTTCCAAGACTTGAATTTGGCTCCTTTTAGGAGCCCTCAACTCCAGTGTTGATATATGTAGACAAGCCATCTACATCTAAAAGAGAAGTTTGTCAAAATGTAGAAGAGCTTGAAGGAATGGGGACAGAGATTGATAGAATACAAAGTAGAGCAAGGATAGAAAAAGAGTGAGTCGCTACACGAAATCAATAAGAACTGAATTGTCACTGGGCAGGGTGGCACATGCCTGTAATCCCAGTGGCTCCAGAGGCTGAGGCAGGAGGATCTCGAGTTCAAAGCCAGCCTCAGCAATTTAGCGAGGCACTTAGCAACTCAGTGAGACCCCGTCTGTAAATAAAAAATATCAAAAAAAAAAAAAAGGGCAGGGGATATGGCTCAGTGGTTAAGTGCCCCTGAGTTCAATCCCTGGTATCCCAAAAAAGAAGAAAAAAAAAAAAGAAATGGATTCTCAGTTAAATGAAACAGGAAATCAGAGAGCATTAGGAATTAATGACTCACAAAGTTACAGAACCATCAAGTAGAAAGCACTCGTGAAGATTCACTAATCCAACCAGAAAATTGAGAAGAAAATTGAGGTCCAATGTTATAGCTACACTCACACAGTTGATTAAAGGCAAAATCAAGTCTAGAACCAGTCTCTCTGTGTCTCAGTTTCCTCACCAAAAAATGGGAATGATAATAATACAGTATTAGAGAAAATCAAATGAGTGAATGGGTCTAACAGATAGCTTCTGTTAGATCCTGACCGTCATAGTTTTATCGACCACTATTGTCATTGTCATCATTATTAGGATACCTGAATCTCATGATTTTAACTTCTCCAAGATCAGACTAAACTAATCCTGCAGACCTCGGGATCAAATTTGTACTTTTACTCTGGACTTTGGGATGATCTTTTTTCCATGTTTTATTTTGATCATCAAATTTACATTATGAAAAAAATAGTTGGAATTTGAGTCTGGAATTAAGCAGTGGTCCAATGACTGTATCTTCTGGCTATTCTCTGGCACACAATCCAGACGGTCAGTAAATGCAGGGAACTCCAAGACGCCCAAGTTCACAAGAAGGCAGCAAAGACATGATTAATCTCTACTGATAAATGACAAAAAAAGCAGTAGTATTTGGCTTTAAAAAGAAAGCACATTGTCTGTCAAGAGCAGCCTCACACATTCTTACACAGATACTGTCCAGATATTTCTTTGTACCAGTCACAGGCATGTGGGTTCTTGCTGAGTAACAGAAAAAAAATGAGACCACAGGAACCCGTGAACGAGTTATCCATGTTGGGAAATTAGGAGAATCCAGAAAGGAAATTGTAGTAGTTACTTCATAAAACTTATATTTCACATTTGTAAACACTTTTTCATAGTTGGTGTTGGAGATGGTGTTGGTGAGGGCTTCAAGCATGCTTAGCACCTGCTCTACATTTGAGCGACACCCTCAGATCCTGCAAAACGGTTTATGCTTCTCTGTATTTTACTAACATCTCTGATTCTAGGCCTCAGTAATTGGTAGCTCATTAAGATCAACTCAGTGTGGTGCTTTTAAAAAATAGAATGTCCAGGGCTGGGGTGTGGCTCAGTGACAGAGCATGCTTAGCCTATGTGTCTCTTGATTAGATCCCAGCACACGCACACACACACACAAAAAAAAAGTATACAAAACTAATTAAATGAGAATCTCTCAGGGATCAATAGCAGGTAACTATGTTATTTTGGTTTTCGTTTTGTAGATTTTTGTTTGTGGTACTGGGGATCAAACCCAAGACCTTGCACACACTAAGCACACCCTCTGTCACTGAGCCACACCAACTGCCCCAAGTATCTATGTATACCAGGAATGATTTAAAAACTACCTTTTCTCCTCATTGAAACAGCCTCCTAGCTGGGGGTGCAGCTCTGTGGTAGAGCACTTGTGTAGCATGTGTGAGGCTGTGGGTTCCACCCCAACAATAAAAAAAAAAAAAAAAAAAGGAAAGAAACCAGCAGATCTCTAACAGAACTTCACTACATTTAAATTAGTCACATAGACCTTAAAATTTTTGAGCTTTAAATAGGAGATGATACTTCATTTTAAAAGTTTACATTAAACTGGGTTAGCTTTCCCTGTCAAGGCTTCTGTTTCCACAGTATTTCCTTGCCTCATCTCAATCCATTCAAGTTGGACTGAATCACAAAAGCCAGAGATAGAATATGAACTCCCGAGATTGCTCCGTATTCTCCTGTAGGAGTCTGCCCCTTTGTTAACATTGTTACAACTCAAGATCCATCATAAAAAGTGTTAGGATGAGTGATGATGCAGACAGAACATGTTAGAGAGTGGGTCGCTGTGCTGGTATTTAGTGTAATCACAAATATACAGTGACATCTAAACCTAGTCATAGTATACTCAGTATGAATCCACAGCATATTGGACTAGATAGATTTTTTTCAAGCTAATGTTTCAAGTCACATTGAAAGCAATTCACAGACATTACTTTTGTGCATGGAAGCAGAGTTACCCAACCTGTGGACCATGGCACATTTGTGTGGCCCAGATGGTTCCTGGGGGTGCCAAGAGAGTGACCCTTCATCCTCGGGGCAGCCAGAGATTCTGGGCTGGTCGCCTTCAGATATTAGCAGCCTCACCCCATTGACCATAAAAATATCACCATCTTCTATGTGTGCCATGTCATAAAGAATGCTGGAGAACACTGCAAAGCACAAGCCAAGCCCTGGAGCAGCACTCAATAGACTTCCAGAATTTCTGGACTCATAATAGTTAAAGAAGAAGAATCAATGTGTATTCTTAAACTTGTATTTTATTTTAATATATAACAATTATTACATATGACTATAATTTCAGAAATACGGGGGATTGTTGCACTATTTCTAAAATGCTTTATTTTAAAATAGTTCAAAACTGGTCAAGAAGAGGCACGCACCTGTAGTTCCAGCTACTTAGGAGGTTGAAGTCAGACGATCACTTGAGCCCAAGAGTTCAAGGCAGTTTGTGCAGCATAGCAAGATTCTGTCCCAAAGAAGAAGAAGAAAAAGTAGTTTATGTCAGGGAAGAGAGTACAACCCAAACATGTTATACCCATGAAATACTTATCAAGAAGAATTGAAGCTTTTCTTCTTGGTTTTATCCTGAAATTTTAAAATTTGTTTTGGAAAAAAAAAATCTTTATTTTAAGGAAAAATAAAGTTCACAAAAAATTTCACAATTTTTTTGAAAAATTTCTTACTAAAAAGTTTAATTAATATCATAATAAATATAAATATACCCTTCATCTATATTCACAGCGTGTTTCCATTTGGCCACATTGGCCTTATTTAACTTTTCTTTGGCAGACTTTTCGAAAGTTGCATCCTTCCAACTACTTCATCCCTAAAAATACTCTTTTGTGTACCCCTCAGGAGAAATAAAATATTCTTCAGAACAACCACATTATTGTTGTCCCATCTAAGAAAATTAGCTTGGGAATGGGACATAGAGTGGTAGAGCACTTGCCTAGCATCTGTGAAGCCCTGGGTTCCATTTCCAGCACTCTAAAACAAAAACAAACAAACAAAAACAGCATGAACACAGATACATGGCAAAAAGGAAAATTAGCATGAATTATATGAGCCTAAAAACCAGTTCATATTCAATTTCCACCATTGTTTCATAAATGTCCTCTATAAATTTGTTTTCCATCCACGATTTAATCCAGTCCCATCCATACTTAGTTATGTCTCTTGTATTTTTAACCTTTTTTTTTAAAAAAGGGGAACACTTATTCTATTTTTATGGAATGAAGTGTTGCCCAATTCTATAATGGAAAATAAAGTCAATTAAGAGCTTTAATATATATATATATATATATATATATTGTTGACGGGCATGGTGGCACACATTTGTAATCCCAATGGCTCCTGAGGCTGAGGCAGGAGGATGGCAAGTTCAAGACCAGCTTCAGCAACTTAGGGAGACCCTAAGCCCCCAAACTTAGTAAGTCCCTGACTCAAAACATAAAAACAAAAGAGGATAGGAATATAGCTCGTGGTAAGGCACCTCTGGGTTAAATCTCTAGTACTCCCCCCCCAAAAAAAAATGTTTTTCATGATATTGATTCTTTAGAAGAAAGATTCTTCTTTTGAAATCTACATTCCAGATTTGTTTGTTTACTCGTGCTTTTAGCAAGAAGGGCTATTTTTTAAACTCTAGAATATAAAGGAAAGATATAATCTCAGATTAAGTGAATACATTGAATTAGGTGGAGAGATTCCCTCCATAGTCTCCAATTTCCTTCCTATGGAGTGTAAATAGCTTCGTACAGGATGACACTTTCTACAGGCCAGCATCAGGGAATCAGCATCCTAGAGAATAAAAGTAAGTCCATCATATCTAACTACTAATCAATAGTGTCACTGGAAAAAAACCCAAGTCTTAATGAAGTGGTCTAAGATTCTGCCAGGGTTCGTTTATACAGGGCCTAGAGCAGTGGCTCCTTAAAAAATAAATAAATAAATAAATAAAATTGTTAGGCTGAAATGATCTTCTCTGACCTTGGATGTTGTCTGTGTTCAAAGTAAACTGTGGTGGGGCTCCAGGTCTACTAAACCATTTACAGAGAGAGACTGTCAGAGCCCCCACTGGCTTGTTGAATAGTCCCTTGCTTTAATGAGTGTGGTTTGCAGATGAAGCAGGGTGCAGAGCTCCACCCTGTGCCCTGCCCACCTGCTGCCTCATAAGCTTGCTCAATGCCAGGAGTGTCCCACTCATCACATGCTCTATTTGTTCAGAGCTTCTTGGTCATGAATAGAATAGACCCACATTCAAACACCATCTACACTCTATCATGGTAGACTTGCGTCAAAAAAATTCCTTTAGTTACATCAATTAAGATGAAAGTGCGTGACCACAGAACCCAGGACAAGGACAGACTCCAGGACAGCTACCAGACTTTTCAGTGTGCCAGCTGTCTTTCTGGGGGCAGGGGCTGCTATCTCCATTCTCCCTGGAGCATTTCCTTCACCTTACAAGGTGCATTTAGTAATCAAGGAAGAAAGAAGATCTGCAGTCCCCTCTCTTATAATGGCTGGTCACTGCATTCCCCTCCTGAGTTGGCACCTCCACATGGTGTTGAGTGTAGGGGACAACCAACATGACAAGGGCAGTGCACACCAAGTATCATATTCACACATCAATTTCTTTCTTTGTTTCCTTCTTTTTTCTGCAGTGCTGGGGATGGAACCCAGGGCTTCCTATATACTAAGCACTAGGCACTAGGCCCTAAACCACTAAGCCACAGCCCAACCCAATTTCTTTTCAATGAACACTCATCTTTTTCTTTTAAATTTTTTTTCTTTTTTTTTAGTTGTGGATGGATGCAATAGCTTTATTTAATTTATTTATTTTTTATGTGGTGCTGAGGATCAAACTCAGTGCCTCACACATGCTAGATGAGCATTTCACCACTGAGCCACAACCCCAGCCCTCAGTGGACACTCATGCTTCTAAAAAAGGACTTGTGGATTACAACAGACACTGCTCACCTCAGTTACTCCACTTCGAGACAGCTGCTCCTGCATCTGCTTGACACTACCACTAAACCTGGTGCTTGCTTTTTCATGGCTTCTGTGGTTGCTTTTCAGATCAGGTTCAGCCAGAGATGGCAGAGATCACCCTTCGTGTGTCTATTGTCCTCCCTTTTGCCCCAGCACAGTGTCCTTCCATTCATCTCACCCCATGTCTTCATCATCCACTGACTCTCAACAGGATGGAGAACAGGAACTGAGTATTCAGAGATGTGTAAGATACAGTGTGGTTGAGGGAAAACATAAATAAATAAGGTAGAGGGTTGTGTCTTAATAAAGGGAGACATTCGAGCTTCCGGGAGGGGGCACCTGGTTAGGCTACCCAGTTAGAAACTACCCTGCCTTCATTTTTGAGAAAGAGAAGACAGTGTATGCTTTTTTCAGGGAATAGTAAGTAGATAACTAGTTTGAGATGGTGACCAATGAGATATGGGCAGTATCAGAAAAAAGAATCAATTGCCTCATAGGTTTTTAGATGGCATTTAGATGGCATTAGATGGCATTTAGATGGCATTAGATGGCATAGGTTTTTAGATGGTTAGTGCTATTGTATTAGTCAATAAAGAAAATTCTGAGTAATTGGGTTTGTGAGAGAAGCACCTGAACTGCTTATTCATCTCTTTCAAAAATATTTCTTTACCACATGCTTTATGCTGGGAACTGTGCTAGTCTGAGAAAGCTGCATTTTATTATTATAGTTGATATTCTGAGTTTTAGAGGTATTGTAGCATCTCAGCTTATAGTCCGCAGATTCATTACAGGTTAGGAAAAATTTAAAAAATAAAAGTATTAGCACAACATTGAGATTTAAATGTACAGTATAAAGTTTAGGAATCTGTTATATTAAAAAATTGAACTATACATAGCTGCTTATTTTCTTATCATCCACTATAGGATTATTCACTCTGCTATTTTATGGCCAATATATTTATCTGTTTTAATAATGGCTAATTTTGCAGAATAAAATAAAATAGAATAAAATCTGGTTGTCAATTAGATCTTTGACAAAACACATGGATTATCATTTCTTCCTATTTATTTTTCTTTTTTCAATACTGGGAATTGAACCCAAGGCCTTGTCTATGCTGAACATATTCTTCACCACTACTACTAGGCTACACCAACAGTCCAAACATGAGTTATCTGTCATTTCAGTCATGGGACCAGACACCACTAGCCATCATGTGTGTCCTATCCTAACTTCAGGGAAGGTTCCCAACTGGGCATGGAGGGAGTCACCTAAGAAGTCTCCCTACTGGTGAAACTTGCAAACCACAAAGTACAAAATGATAAAATTACATCAAAACCTACCATATTCTTTGGAGAACTCATCCAACCAATGGTCAAACCAAGGTACTACATTTGTTGAAGATAAACCAGGCAATATTATGACTTAATCGAACTCAAATCTTTCACTGGTATCCCAGGAGGACCAGATGTTTTGTAATGGAAATCCCTATGTTAGTCACAACACAGTAGCACAGCTTTGTGAGTCGGATTCCCCCAGCTCTGGTAATAACATTGTAATTCTCCCTGACTTGTCCCTTAGGCTATTTCACTAAAGTGCAGATAAGTTAGACTTCAGTTTTTGCTGTCGATATTCCTCTGGGATTCTGTGTGTCCCATAAGAAGTCATTTGTATGATCCAACTTGCCTAGCTCAGAAATAAGCATAGGTGTTCATACATAAATCCTTTAAAAGGCAAACATTAGCTGGGTGTGGTGGTGCACTTCTGTAATCCCAGCAGCCTGGGAGGCTGAGGCAGAGTACCATAAGTTCAAAGCCAGCCTCAGCAACTTAGTGAGACCTTGTCTCAAAATAAAATATAAAAAGGGATGGGGATTGTGGCTCACTGGTTGAGTGCCCCTGGGCTCAATCCCCAGTGGGGGGAAAAAAACATAAAAAAGGGCAAATACTGTGTTAGGAACTATGAATTTAAACAACAAATGGAAAGAGATTTTCCAAACATTAGAGTTTTTCAGGAATAGCAAAACAACTCAATGAGAATATATGTGACAGTAAAATAAGAGTACATACATAGAGGTTGAGGCAAGGGGAAGCTTTTGAAGGTGAAATGAGGAAGATTAGATAAGTTGTTTCAAATCAATTGTCCTTGGGTACAAGGATCAATAACAAGGGTGGCATCAGTCCAAGGTTGGATAGGCAGTTGCTGGGCAGATGCCCTTGCAGAAATACTTTCTGTGTAAGATTGTGGTGGCCTTTGTCTAAGGTTGTGGTTCTAGCACAGTCTTTTGTGATAGTTCTTTCAATCAAACATACTTGTGTGAGATCCCTTTCTTCATATTCTCCCACTTGACTGATTGATTGTTTGATTTCCTAGGACTTCATACAAACAGCTCCATTTGATTCTGACAATTTTCACAGGGACTTAATATCTAATATGCAAGTTAAGAGAAGGAAGATGTGTTAGTCTCCTAGGGTTGCAAAAAACTACCACAAACTAGATGGCTTGTTTTTTCATAATTCTGTAAGTTAGAAATCCCAGTTCAAGGTGTCTGCAGGGCCTTGTTCCTTCTTAGGCTCTAAGGGAGGATCATCCCTGACCTTCCTAGCTTCTAGTGACTTTTAGTGATCCCTATTATTTCTTGGTTTGTAGCATTGTGTGTCTGTGTCCAATTTTTTTCTTCTTATAAGGACACTATTAATTCAATATAACATCATCTTCATTTTATTGCATTTACAAAGATTATTTCTTCCTCCTCCTCCTCCTCCTCCTCCTCCTCCTCCTCCTCCTCCTTCTAGAGGATGGAGTGGGATGCAATGCAGGGCCTCACATATGCTAAGCACACAATCAACCACCAAGTTACAATCTACCACAGTCTACCTCCAACCCCTCTATTTCTAAATAAGGTCATATTCACAGGTAGCAGGGGTTAGGAACATCTCTTTTGGGGGGACTTTTCAATCTACAATAAAGGAAACTGCAGCCTTTTCAGTTTTGTTCTTTTTAATAAAAGGAGACATAAAAATGTGTGTGTGTGTGTGTGTGTGTGATAAATCCAAGATGCTACAAATTTTCTTAAAAAAATGTTTTAAAGTTACATGAAAGGCATTTTATTATAATTTTAAGATGTGTCCTAAAAAATTAAAAGATCTAAAAACTTGAAAATGTTATCAGCATTATTTAATTTTATTTTGAAGTTTTGTTTTATTTTGGTTTTTTGCAGTGCTGGGGATCAAACCCAGGGTTGCACACATGCTAAGCAAGTGCTGCATCACTGAGCTAAACCCTCAGTCCTATTTTTGAACTTTTAACATGTGAATCAAACATGCTAATAGGATTGATGAAGACAGAAACGCCATATGGTAGCAGTTGAGCAGATAACTGTGCAGACATGAAAGTGGAAGTAAAAGCAATTCTTTGAGTCCCTAAAGATTAGCTATTGACAGCACTGCTTTTAGCACCTCCATAGACTATCAGTCATTTTTTCCTTTGTAGAAGCATGGCACATAGAGTCGAAACACTAAGATTATATAGATATTTGCAACATAAAAACTGTCCTAGTGTTAAGCACTAAAAGTGCAATGGTTGCCTACATAATCCAATACACAGTCCTATGGTTTGGATCTTGAGTGTCACTTCTATGTCAAATGTTTGTTCCCCAGTGCAGCACTATTAGGAGGTGGTAAAAACTTCAAAAGGTGGGGTCTATTGGAGGGGACTGTGGGACTCCTTTCTTTTATATCCCCATTATGATGTCCAGCATCACCACAGACCCAGAAGCAAAGAGAAGCAGGCAACCAACCATGGACTGAAACCATAAGCAAAATAAACCTTCCTTCTGTATAAGTTTATTATGTCAGGTATTTTGTTCCAGTAATAGAAAGCTGACTAAAACACTGGGGATTGATGCCCCAGACCAGATGTATGATTTAAATTGGCATATAGGAGGCAGAAGCAGGAGGACTACAAGTTTCAGAACAGCCTAGACAACTAGGACACTCTGCCTCAAAATAAAATTTGAAAAGGGCTGAGAATGTAGCTTAGTGGCCCTGGGTTCAATACCTAGTACCACAAAATTAATTAATTAATTAGCAGAGATAGCACTCCATTCATTTGAAAAGAATTATACTTTTATACAATCATCTCTTTTAGCAAAAAAAATTTCTCAATTACCCTTCAATTCATATCCCCACAGTAAAATACTTTCAAAGTAATCTGTAGAATTTCATTTTAAACCATACCCTGCCTAAAAAGCCCCATTTACAATCCTCCTTTTGTTGTGGAACTATATAGAATCTCACACAAATGAATTTATAGACATTCTAAAATTGCAGGTATGCTCTAACACTCCAGCTTAATACTTACAAATCATTATAAATATAGAGGGCAACTGGACTGTCCAAAAGCAAAACTGACAATACTAAGCCAGTCTACCTCTGGCTTTCTCAAAGTCATCCTCACTATGCATTATGCTCCATCAAAGTAACACTCAAGAATAAATTGGAGGTCTGGGGATGTAATTCAGTGGTAGAGCATTTGCCTAGCATGTGCAAGGTCTTGAGTTCAATTAATCAATTGTTCACTTGTGTTCCAGTACCCAGTAACACACACACACACACACACACACACACACACACACACAATTGTCAGTCACTTTTTCTAACATTCATTTGTGATCCTGCAAAATAGTTCCAACCTAGGTCCATGAAGATGCCACTTATAGAATGGTATCATGATAAATCACATATAATAAGATATGCCTCTGACAAGTGAAAATTAACTGAAATTTTTGTATATGCTCCTAGAAGAAGGCAATTAAACTAATGATTTGACACTCCTCACTTGTGTTATAAATGTTATTTCAAGTGATCTGAAAGAGTTGATGAACTTTTACTGTGTGTTTAAGTTACTCCCAGGGAGTACTTGACATCTATAAAGTACCCACTTCCTATGTTATGGCTAAAATGTCATGTTCTTTTGTGCAAGGTAATAGATCTAAGTTCTCACATTATTCTCAAAAAAAAAAAAAGCGAGAGAAAGAAGGAAAAGAAAAGAAATAAAGTAAAGTTGAAAATAAACCAAAATGTAACAAGGGTTCAGAGATTATCTGATCCAGATAAGAAGACACTCAAGCCTTTTAAAACAAACTTCCCAAGTCAGTGACTGTCACCTTGATTGGTTAAGCTGCACTAGGAGACTTCCCACAGGATGCCATGTGAAAGATGTGCTAAGACTCAGAATGTCCTTGAGTGTATCTCTTGTCAGCTGGAACAGCATTTGAGATTTTCTATATTTAAGTCATTCCTTACTTTCCTTGTCCAGGATCCTCTTTCCAAATGCCCTCATGGTGCTCTGCACAGCACTAATCACACTGTATAAATCACCAAGTGCTTCCCCCCACCCTGTCACCACTGGATGATGAACAGATCTAGAAGAGACCTTCTCTTAGTTGTCCCTTGTGTTCCCAGGGCCTAATGCAGCGTCCAATGAATGGTAAATGCTCAGTAAGCTTTTGCTCAATGAAAAAGTATTCCTAAAAAGGACAGTACACGAAGCCTGCCTTTCCCATCTGGGTATAAATGTATTGTGTCGAAGTTTATTGAAGAAGTTACTTCACAAGTCACTAAAGGAATGGGATATAATTTGTGTGCTTGTTCTTCCAAAGGGATAGAAGGAAGGATGGAATTAAAGTTTAGGAATTTTCTATTTAGGAAAAGTATAGGTTTTAAAGCAAACCCCAGTCATCAGCTGTGCAGAATGAAGGGTTACAGTGGGGATGGGTCACTGGCAGGGACAGGTGAGGAAACTGGGAACCTGCACTGGAAATTAGCAGCTCTCCACTTCCATAAGTGACACAAGGCTCTTTCCACCACTGGGCTTCTTATCAGATCAGCCTAAGTCAGGGTGAAGGGATTTCTTTTTTATTTTAGGCTAAAGGGGTTTTAAAATGCATTGGGCTTTATGTAGGCTGAGGTATTCCTATCCCATGCTAATTACCAACAATGATAACAGTCCCTTTTCATGGATGAAGCTAACCAACGTCATGTAAGCATCCTTGCTGAGGCAAAAGACCCATCCTTGTTGAGGCAAAAGACCTTTTGCTTACTGATTCAGAAAGGGTGGATTAAGGGTAATGGACATCACATCAGACTGAACCGTTTTACCAAATTGCCTCTGCAACTCCCTTTCATTTAGGATAAGGGTGTTTGTAGACACAGGCTCTATTTCTATAACTCTCCTCCAAAGAGGAGACAGAAAGTGAATGGTCTGCTTCAACACAAGGGATAGCTCCTCTGGGCCTGGAGGAGGCAAGGAGACTTCTTCCACCCTGGTGCTAAGTAAAGTTTCTGGTTCTGGTGTTCAGCCTTCTGTTCTGTTCCCTCCTCTGATACAGCTGGGAGCTACACAGTAACCTCAGAGGTTCAAACCTCTCTGACTTGATTCACTGTCTTCTTCCTTTCCCTGCCACAGCCATATTCCAGTTTTTGCCCTGATGGCCTCTCTGGCAATGAATTCTGACCTATTTGATTCTTTTTTTTCTCCTGTCTCTCTACCCCATCACCACTTGATTCCGGTTTGATGTCTTTTTTTCTTTGTTAAGCAATGCTAGATCACGTGGCCTTGTTTGAGGGGTCTTGCGCACAAGCAGAGGGATTGTGAAGTAAATGAGGTCACTTGCCTTGAACTCGTCTGAGGCTATGGAAAGGGTCCTCGGCGATTTTAAATTTGTTGTGTGTAATATTCTTCACATGTTTGCACATACAGACGTATACATATAAAAATACATTCCATAAACTTGGGCCCCCACACCAGTAACTGTCCCTGGTCTTGAATAAAAGGTTCTATGCAGTCACAACCCATCTCAGACTAACTACACTGTCAGGCAGCCTGACCTGGCCTAGAAAATTCCATTCCCCAAATCCAATCCCTTAGGGTCTTCCAGGCCCCATCACAGACAATAGCCTTCTATGTTCCCCCATCTGTTTATCACAGATTAAGACTCGTCTCTGATCTCTCTGAGCTTTTCTTGACCAGAATCTGGGGTTGTGCAGATAAGAGCCTGGTCTCTGCCTTGGCTTGTATCTTTGTTTTTTCTAAGACATCCTCTTTCTAGTCATTTTCCCCCACTGAGAATACAGCTCTCTCCTGTTTTTAAAGGCACATGTCATGATACAAAATAGAATTCCATTTGGTAGTAAAAAAAAAAAAAAATCACAGCACTACTGAAAATCTTAATGAAAACTAAGCAGCAGAATTCAAGGTCAGTCTGTTGAGACAGATTCCTGAGCATTTTTATCTCCCTTGCAAATGATAATTTTGGAGTAAACTCCAGACTACTGTTTAGCTTTAGTTACTCAATTAGTTCATCTTTAAATGGGCATTTCCTCTGCCATTGGGTGATGTTAGGGAGGTAACTCTTCTGGTCTCATCTGATAGAAAGCTATGAAAGTTCATCAAAGGACTGAGCTCTTTTCTGCTCCAGGGCATTTGAACACACCCTCTCAACCCAAAGTACTCTTATCCATCCTAACTCAGTATTATAAACAGTCTTCCCTGGCTATCTAAAGGAAATCCACTGTCATTCTCCAAGCACATTTTGTTTCCTTCTCAGAATAAGTAATTATATATGTATTTGTTTATTTACTTCTTTTTTCCTGTACCTTTCAAACCAAGGTCCATGAATGTAAGAACCATGGTCACCTTTTCTGCAGCACAAGTACCATCCAAAGCCCTGTGTAATCACTCCCCATTGAAACCTGACAGATTGTTGTCATTGCCATTACAGTGGACCAGATCTCATAGTCCAGATAAGACAGGCATAGATGTTTGCCCTAAGCTTGTGGTAGGGCTCTTCCTAAACAGGCAGGAACAAGGGAACTTGGTTATCATTACCACCTCTTTCAGAGTTCAGAAGTTTTCCTTTGTGGAGATACAGGTGATGTATGGCATCTCCAAAGTTTCTACTTTCTCTTCTACCTACAACTTCCCCAAACAGGCTGGCTCTCCAGTGCTTGCTTACTGAAAGGGTGGATTAAGGGTAATGCATACCACATCAGACTGAACAGTGTTACCAAATTGCCTCTGCAACTCCCTTTCATTTAGGATAAGGGTGTTTTCAGATACCGACTCTATTTCTATAACTCTCCCCCAAAGAGGAGACAGAAAGTGAGTGGTCTGCTTCAATACAAGGGATAGCTCCTCTGGGCCTGGAGGAGGCAAGGAGACTTCTTCTACTCTGGTGCTAAGTAAGGTTTCTAGTTTTGGTGTTCAGTTAGTTGTGAGCCTTTGACACTATTGGGAATGGGGAGACCCAGTGTTCTGTTCTGTTCTTCTGTTCTGTTCCCTCCTCTGATACAGCTGGGAGCTACACAGTAACCTCAGAGGTTCAAAGAGCGATTAGAAATTTATATTGAGTTCACTTAGCCCCAGAATTCAGGGTCCTCTCTTGGTAGTCAGTATCTACACATCAGAAATGTGGGATAGAAATGAGGAATAAAGAGGATGGGGATGGAGCAACAGAATTCCAGCTTCCATCAAGAATTTGTGGTCTGGTCCAATCTGGGTTAGTCTTGGCAAAATATTAACTTGTAAGTTATTTGTTCTGGCTGCTTTTAGCTGTTTGTTCCTACAGAATGAGTTGTTTGTATGGACGCTAGCTCGGGATATCTTAGAAACCAGAGTTTGCTTCTACAATTAATGTGAACAAAGCAGTGTGCTCATACATTTTAAAAATCTCTAGGATCCCAGTCCTCCATTATCCTTTAAGAATACGGACATCTTTATCCTGAAGTCAAAACTGGTTGTGTGTTAGTTAGATTTTAGACATCATGATGAAATACCTAAGAAAATCAACTTAAATGGAATAAAAGATTTTTTTTTGGCTCACAGTTTCAAAGGTTTTGGTCCATAGTTGCTCAACCCTATCATTTTGGGCCTGTGGCAGCAAAGCACATCATGGCAGGAGTGCTTCGCTAAGGAAGTCTATTCACCTTATGCTGGACAGGAAGCAAACAGAACAAGAGGAAAAGCTAGGGTTCCACTATCCTCTTTAAGTGAATGCCCCCTAATAACCTAACTTTCTCCCACTAGGCTCCACCTCCTAAAGGTCTCCCACTTCCCAATAGTGCCAAAGGCTCACAACTAATTTTTTAACACATGGTCCTTTGGGGGACACCTCCAACCTTAGCAGTTCTGAAATAGGGACTGTTTCTCTCTTTAACATTTACCATGAGTCAGTCATGACAATTAGTGGTTCTGAGGCTAGTACAATATGTCAGTCAGTTTGCCTGCAGGTATCTATGGAGAGAATTCAGAAGTGATTAATTCTGACACCCCTACCTTTTCTAGCTGGAAGGAAAAACTCCCAGTCAAGATTCCCATTTAATGCAGAATGAACTGTTTCTTGGGAGTTTTGCCACTGCAGGCAGAGTACTGAAAACCAAGGGAGTTAGCAGATCAGCGAAAGCAGGCTAATGAAGAAAATGACTGCAAAAGCAGCCTTTCCCGGACTTCAGTATCATACTGTGTTGCGCTTGTATTTTTGGTATCCGTTGATTGATTGAGAAGATACAGAATGACAAAAAGATGTTATGAATTCAGTCATGCTTTTAAATAGATCTATGTCTAATTAGATACAGAAGCATCTACACACATTTCCAAAACATAATGAGTATATTTATATAAGACATTCTACATTCAGTCTCCAGACAAGGCTTGGTGGACATATGGATGCCTGGATTCCTTGCAACACTCCAGAACTGTCCAGGCATCTACATCCTTCATATTCTAACCATTAGTTAGATACTGTTGCAAAGGGCCTGGCCTTTCAGACTGGATGCCGACAGTTTGATTTGTTCAATGTGGTGACAAACCCTACCAGTAGTCACACCCTCAGGAATCAGAAACCACTGATCAAGTGGGAAGAGGCCCAGGATATGGATCAGCTCCAGGGAGGAAGGCTAGCAAGAGTCACATATGGTGTAAAGAAATTTGTCCAGCAGGCTGGGGCTCAGGGACAGACTCCATTTATTGGAGGCTGTTGGAGTTAGGGTGCTAGAACATGATAAGTGACCACTGGGGAATGGGGAAAGAATCCAAGGGCATAATGGGGTACAGCAATTCATGGGGCATACAGGAGAACATGGCTTACCCTTGGAGCTGGTTAGCAGCAAAGGACATTAGTGAGCAAAGAAAGTTAGCAAACATGGCACAACATGACATCCTGAATCTGCAGGGGCTTTTGACTTAATTCTCATGGTGGATAAGGCTGGGATTACAGACATCTGGATTGATTTTAGGATCTGGGGCCAGACTGAGCCAGCCAATGGAGACATCAGAACATTCAGCTAAGGAGATGAAGACAGAAGCATCAGAGGCAACCTAGTGCTATGGATAAGCCCAAGAAAATGGCAGAACACCCAGTTCTTAAAACAATATCACCCAGACTCCAAATACATCAGCACACACTCCCTGAGACTTACTCAAGTAAGTTATTCAGAAAGAGGAGGGTGGGGATCTCCATGGAACTCTTCTGAGCCTCCCCTCTTTTTGCACTCCACATGTAAAGTTGCATTCAGTGGGGGAAAACATTAATACTTGGGGCTTCACTTCCAAAAAAAGAAAATGAGAGTGAAACAGCTTTATGGGCAGAATCTCTGTGGGATCTCTTGATTCAAATCCTTATTGTAATTCAGGAGCCAAAAGCTTTTCCACACCACCCCCACAACTCAGACTGAAGCCGCCTCTCCAGACTGGAAGAAACAGCTCCTAGAAACAACCCCCTCCCCAAGTCCTACAGAAACAGCTCCACATCTTTTGTCTATGCATCAAAAACAGGATGATTAACGTAGATGGTGGTGATGCTTAAAAAAGGATCACTGAGACCCAGGGATATTATCTAACTGCCAGTTTCTCAAAAATGCTTTTTTTTTTTTTTTTTAACAAACCTCAAAGTACTCCCTATCAAACACACCCAATGGAGCAGCATGGAAGGCCAGGACAATACACTGAAATGAGTAGTGCTCAGAATAGCAAAAAGTTCTGGGAATGGCCTAACGTCAAAACAATGCATCATAGTGAGGAGGGACTCCTGCCCTGAGAACAGCCTCCACGGAGGGCAATAAATAAATGTTCAGAAAAAAGAAAACACACCACCCAGGAAAAGAGCAAGCCCAGAGCTGTGTGGGAGTCTCATCATGACTCTGACAGGTAACACACACTACCAACCTCTCCTGAAAGGGTCATCTTTTAACAAGAAAGGATTATAGTTAATCCAAGAGAGAATTTTCAGGTGAAGCGTTTTACCTCCCTTCAATTTTGTGCTAACTTAAAAATCCCTTTCAGGCAATAATGATGCCTGTTCAGGTTGGATTTTCCACCCAGTTTGTGCCCTAAGGTAGGCATCATATTCCACCTCAACCCTGACATAGACACTCCTTCTACAAATCAAATGAGGAGCTTCCTTATTTTTCTTCTGTTCTGGTCACACTCATCGTAAAATGGAGTTTCTAGAGGCAAAAGAAGGCATGGCTGGTCCCCTTTCCATGTCATCTCCTCCTTCTACAACACAGATAAACTAAAGGTAGTTTAATCCCATAAGTCATCAGGCTTTAATAATAATATAAACAGCATAAAAAACTGGCATTTAGTATCTGCCTCATGGGAGCTCAGTGCCACATGCACAGAGTGACTGCTAATGGTTTCTGGTATGGAGGATGCATTTGGTTGCTTACTCAATCCATGCACTCCTCCTTTCATTTTTCCTAAGGGAACTCTGACCCATCTCTCCCTCAGGAAACTCAAGTGACACATAGGAAATTGACCCCATTCCCATCTCCAGAGGTAGGTGCTGATGGATCTAAATGAATCACAGAGCTTGCTGGGGATGTACTTAGAAGCACAAACACAAGCTTATCGCTTTCCTCTAGCAATTTCCTAGACAGGGGCATGACTGTGACCTAAGTCAGTATGTTCAGCCTGAAGAGGACTTCCAGTTCATACTTCTCTTTCTTCTCTCTCCATTTGGATGCAAACAAAGCATAATACCCCGGTTCCTGGTGGTACTCATCTCAGTACCATGAAGGAAATCATTGGGAGAGTAAAGCTAACACAGAAAGGTCAGATAAGTCATCATGCAGAAATGGAGCCAAAGCCTTAATCATTCTCCACCTGGAGGTCTGCCCTACCTCAAGACTTCTTGATAGGTGAGATGATAAATGCCCCTATTATTTAAGCTAGTTTTATTTAAATGTTATTACTTGCAGCCCAAAGCATCCTAGCTGATATGTGATATATATTCAGTCAGTCTCTCTTCCCCTTTTTATTTCTTTCTTTACGTGGAGGCCGTCTTCCTCTGCTGCTCTTCCAGTCTTGCGACCTTAGGAAAATTCTTCCATTTTTCCCTGGTGTTTGGTGTTCTCATATTTAATAAAAGAGATAAACCAGAATGATCTGTAAGATGCTTTCAAATTTTAATATGTATTGTAAAAAGATTGTATGCTTTTTACTAAAAAGACAAATGTCATATTAAGTAAGATAAGGTGCTGAGATGAGTTCAAACTATTTCAAGCTGAAAGCAGAGAGCTGCCAAGGCAGTAAAAAGGATGGCTTGAGAAGACATGAAGCAACCTCCCATAAACAGCAGGCTTCAAGTCAATGAACACAGAAAATCAATGAGGTGAAAACCATGTACCCCTGAGAACGAATAAGGTGAAAATAAATTGACCGCAAAAATCATATATTCCCTTTCATAGTCAGCCAAATATACACTAAATTCTCAATCACTCCACTGTGCCTCCTGGCTGTATATAGCCAAAGAAGATAGGGAGGTAGGGTCCTAATGCCTGAGTCATGAGAAAAGGACAGTTGAAAGCACTGGAATGATCAGAGAAAGAAGGAATGTCACATGGGTCAAGAGGCTCTGAGTCAATCTTAGAGACCCCCCCCCCCCCACACACACACACCTTTCCACATCCATGTGGCTGTTTTGCTCATTTTGAGTCTCTGGTTATTATGTGCTGGCAATGACCTAAGTTCCCAGTAGTAGCACCCCAGTAAAGAATTGTCCAATTGCTGTTCCTACATAACTACTGCCTCCAACAAGACAGGGATACAGTAAAGAAATCATTTATTTTTTTATTTTTATTTTCTAGCAAACCCATGGGCTCAAGTGATCTTTCTGCCTCAGCCTCCTGAGATATTAGAACTACAAGCATATAACAACCTGGCCTGGTTGTAGAGAAGGAACATTGAGCATAAGTAATTGAGTGGCTGTCAATTTGGGGATGAGAATAGGGGAGCATTACCCCATGAGAACTCAGAGACAAGCAAGTCATTCTATGTCCCAGGTAGTGATGACAGTGAGAGCTTGGGAACTGTATACCATTGGTATCCAAATTAGGAAGAGAAAGAGGTGCCTATTAACGCAGTATGGGATCCCCTATGGAGGCCCTCTATCCTATAGCATAGTCCTGGCATAAAAACAAGTTCTACATACAATTGCTGCATTGATGACTAAACTGGGACGGAAGTAGAGAGAGAATACATCTAGTGACTATACTTTATGGTAACAAGATATAGGGGAAATTGAACAACAGTTAGAAAATTGGGGGATGTGCCTTTAAATAATAATAGAGATGGATCCAATATAACAGTAAAATATTTATACTGATTCTCCGCCCACTTTGCCCTTGGAATCACCTGGAGAGGTTAAAAAATAATAGCTATCATGCTTGACTCTGTCCAGAGGAACTTTTATTCAATTGATCCAGAGTAAGGCTCAAGTTTGGAACCACCAAAGTAGGGTAAAGAATGGTAAAAAGCAGCCCTTCCTATTGATTCTTCAAGTGCAGTTTTAACAATTGATAAGGTGCTTTTTACAATTGATGTGGTTTGGATAAGTGTCCCTGAAAGAACCACAGTTTGATACTACCAGGTGGTAGTACCTTAAGAGAGGAGGCCTACTGGGAGGTCTTCCTGTCATTGGGGGCTTCACTTGAAGGGATTGTGGGATGCAAGCCCCTCCTCTTCCTTCCTCTTTTGCATCCTGGCCATGAGGCAAATCATTTTGTCACACACTGCCGCATGATGGGCTGCCTCATCACAGTCTCAAAAGCAATGGGAACAATCAATTATGGGATGAAACCTCCAAAACTCTAAGCCAAAATAATTTTTTTTCTCTATATGATTATTCATATATTTTGTTCCAGTAATAAAAAGTTGACTAACACAATGATACAAGTATGTCTCTGCTTTTCTATCGACTAGCACTACCAGAACCATCAGCCCAAAGCCCTCTCTTCAGCAATCTTAATGGTTTCTCCATTACTTGCAAGTTAAAAATCCTGGAGCAAATTAAAAGTTTTCTCATGCCTTCCTTCTTCTGATTCATCAACAGCAGTGTCATCTTTCACACTTAAGACATGTACCAAGGAAATTTCTGACTTTCAAAAGTAAAGATTAAAAAGAAAAAATAAAACTTTTTAGAAAACTGATTTATAAACCAGTCTTGGCAATGCACACCCATAATCCCAGTGACTACAGAGGCTGAGGTAAGAGGATTGCAAGTTCAAGGCCAGCCTCAGCAACTTAGTGAGGCCCTAAGCAATTTAGCAAGACCCTGTTTCAAAATAAAGAATAAAAAGGGCTGATGACGTGACTCAATGATTAAACTCCCCTGGGTTCAAACCCCTGTATCAAAAAACAAAAACAACAATAACAACAACAAAAACAATTTGACTTATAAACATTTGTCAAAATCAAAGAGAGTATCTAAAAACAGAAACAAACCAGTTTAAAATTTTTTTCTCTTGGTGGACACAGGTATCAAAAAGAGAAGGAACTAAAAAAGATTTGTTCAAAAATCATTAGATTATTTACTGATGGTCAGCTGAGCAGATGGGAAGCTAATTTCCCAAACACGGACTCTCTTTAAGTTCATTAAAGTTTATTTTTAAATTGTTTAAACATTTTTTTAGCAATATTAACTTCTTCCTAGAAGGAAGATGAGAAATATATCATGAAAAAGTTCTTCAGACCAGGTTTGGGAATTTATCCTTTAAATTTTAAACTCTTGGGCTGTTCAGATATATAGTCACTCTTACCACATAGCAGAACAATAGAGAAGAAATGGATGTCACAGAATTTTTTTTTAAGCATTTTTTTTTAAAGAGAGAGTGAGAGAGGAGAGAGAGAGAGAGAATTTTTAATATTTATTTATTTTTTTTTAGTTCTCGGCGGACACAACATCTTTGTTGGTATGTGGTGCTGAGGATCGAACCCGGGTCGCACGCATGCCAGGCGAGCGTGCTACCGTTTGAACCACATCCCCAGCCCCTATGTCACAGAATTTTAAAATTCTCAGACAAGAGAGTACATTTTTATTTATTTATTTATTTATTTATTTATAGCAGCACTAGGAATCAAACATAGGACCTTGAGCATGCTAGGCAAGAGCTCTTCCATGGATCTACATTCCCAGTCAGCTATTAAACCAAATATATATATTATTCTGGTACCATTTAATACTCAACCTAAAATCAGTAAGTAATGTTTTCAAGCTTTCTAGAGGAAAAAAAAATGATCTGATCCAACATTTCTACACCTGACATTAAATATAAGGGAAAATGAAAGACATTTTATTACATGAGGATTCTTGTAAAAATAAATTACTCTACTTTATTCTTTGAAAAACACTAAAAAAGCATAGCAAAACAAAAATTAAATTGGAATAAATATCTAGAAAGAGGAATGCGAACTGTAAGAAATATGATGAACAATTCATTAAGTAAATTTTAGAGCTTGAATAGGGTACAATACTGTTATTGTAAAATATAAAACAAGGAATGGGGGTATAGTTCGATGGTAGAGCTCATGCCTAGCGTGTACAAGACCATGAGTTCGATCCCCAGCCCTGCGGAAGGAAGGAAGGAAGGAAGGAAGGAAGGAAGGAAGGAAGGAAGGAAGGAAGGAAGGAAGGAAGGAAGGAAGGAAGGAAGGAAGGAAGGAAGGAAGGAAGGATTTCTTAAGATAGCATATTCTAAGAAAATGGCACTACTCTCTCTACTCTCTTCTGTGACATCCATTTCTTCTCTATTGTTCTGCTATGTGGCAAGAGTGACTATGTATCTGAATAGCCCGAGAGTCTTCTGCCTGGTGGACATTTTTTTTTTTTAACACACTGATGTTAGCTTCTAGTAAAATGCCTCTTCCCTCAAGCATCACTAAAGCTTGAGATGTTCTGAACTCACTCCTATATTTGGCACTACATGTGAATAATCCTAAAAAGACTTTCAATAAATAAAGCAAGAGGTTATAATAAGGGTATCAATATGAAAATGGACAGCATCTTGGAGTTTTGCCCTCCTAGTCCCAAAGCACAGAGCAAAGGTCAGTTCTTCCAAAATGTCTTTCATAAGAAAGCCAAAGGAGAAACTGCCTGACACACAGTAGGCAATTCATACATGTTTTTTTTTAATTAAATAGAAACAATTTAGGCATTTTATAAAAATGTGTGTGACATAAAAACACAAATGTATTCTTAGGTATGTAACATAAAACCACAGTAAGTAATAGTTAAACATATCTTATTCATTGGATTTGTTAGAAGTCATATTTGAGGGCAATAGTTATTTATGACTATGTGTTTATGGGTTCTAGAAATCCTGAGGACACTCAACAAGCCCAAGAAAGAACTTTACCCCAATCCTATACTGTGCTGAGTATGGTTGGCTTTTAATTCATGAGATTGTATTTTTGAATACATTTCCTAAACAGAACAAAGTAGAATGTATTTTGTTGAAACACAATTCTTTTGGCAAATTGTAGGGCATGATGTAACTCGGGGCATGTTGTATCAGAAAAGAGGAAACTTAACTTGCTGGCTGCTACCCGCTTCCCAGTCCTGGGGCCACATGTGGCTAAGAGAGCACCTAGCGGTTAACCAGAAGGCATTGCCATGGGTTGTGATGAAGAATGGGACCACCTCTAGGATAGGCTCAGATCCCTTCTGCCCTCAAGGACAGCTCGAGTCTCCCATTACTTCCTGTAGGATGGGTGTAGATGTAAAT
The DNA here is from genome assembly GCF_052094955.1 of Ictidomys tridecemlineatus. NCBI lineage: Eukaryota > Metazoa > Chordata > Mammalia > Rodentia > Sciuridae > Ictidomys > Ictidomys tridecemlineatus. The sequence continues at coordinate 55,589,635 of NC_135486.1, forward strand.
TCTCCCCACTCTGCTGACCTTTATCCTGATTGGCTCCTGTACATTATATTAGCGGTGTATGTTTTCTCATTAAACGGGATCCTGCTTTGACTGATCTCCCTGGCGCATCTGATTGTCCTCCTGTAAGGGAGGGCTGGGTGCGGGCAGCCAGTCGACCTCCTGGTGGGGGCTTGCTCCCCCAATCTCTCCCGCAGGTCAGGAGGGAACAGGGGGCTAAAAACTTATCAAATACTTATCAAATCTTTAGGTATTGCAAGCACATTGCTGATCATTCAGCATCTGCATTTTCTGTACTGCTTTCACCTGTGGCTTTTCATGTGATCATCATAAAACTCTGTGAAGGAAGCATGGGTTAATGTCATCATTTTTACCAGAGAGAACTGAAGTCCAGCAAGGTTAACAATTTTGTCCAGAAATTAACTCTATGTAGAGTCAGGATTGAAAAGTGAATCTTTAAAACATAATCCATTGATTGGAAGAAAAATCAAAGGACATAGAAATGTTCTTTTGTGGTCCAGCTATTCAGTGGCCCAGAAGAGCTTCCAGTGAGCCCAAAAAATGTCTGTGTACCTACTGCAGGCATCCAGCCATTAGCCAAGCAGCCCTTGCAGAATCTGATTCTAATTAGTAGTTCACCACATACAATGTGCCAGGCATAAGGCCAAGGAGTTTCATGTGCAATTTTTCATTTAAGTTAATAATCCCTGTAAACCTGTGCGCCTTTCCCTACTTTTACTTGCATCTGTCAAGCCCTTTTACACCTTTTGCACCTTTGTTCTCATGTTCCCTTTCACAGACTACTCTTCCTCTGGGTCTCAGCAGAAATATTACCTCCTCAGAAAGGCCATCCCTGAACACCATGTTTCAGGTTTCTCAAATATTTTGAATATTCTTTAGGACATTTACATTTAGGGAGGGAGAGAGAGAGAAAAAAAAGAGAATTTGTTTACGTGGGTTATATTTCTCTGCATTGGGAACTAAAACAAAAATTTTAAAAACTGTTAATTCATTTAAAATAATGATAACAAATTCCTTACATGCTAACTTAAATAATATATTTTTATGGACAATGACTACATTCATCTAAAACAATTTATGAGAAGAGTGACATTAGTTTATAGTTTTGTAATTCTCTTTAATGTTTGGCCTAAGAGAAAATATCTCTTTCATTATTCAATCTGTTGGGATATGTTGTTTTGGTTGAAGTATATAAAAAATTTGGCCTTGTGCAGTTATGAAGTTGGAAAAAGGAGTAATATGGTAATAATCTTTTCAGATAGTATATATATTCTTATTTGCCATTACACCAATATTTGCTATGTAGTAGTTTCTGAAAGCTTAGTGGCAAAATGGAATCTGAAATTATATCAATTTTTCTACCCTATCACATTAAAATTCATTGGCACACATGTAATGGATCTTTTCCCCATTCATGATTCTGTAACACTGTACATTGATCATTTAGAAAATAGTAGTTAACTGAGTTATGCAGCTCTCTCAAATGTTGGCACATTTCACTATACAAAGTCAAAAAATCACTTTCATTAATATCAACATTGATGTCATCACTAAAAGGGTTTAAGTACTGGGAATCTGTCAAGATCAAGGTGGAAGATAAAAAATTTCCAAAATTTTAAATTTTACTTGAAAGCTTGAACTTTATTATGAGTAACAAATATGTCAGTTATTTTCCTTTAAATGACAAGCTCACTTCATTTTTTTTCCTGAGAAAATGTCTCCCAATTATTCAAGTGTGTATAACAATAATTTTCCTGTCAATCATATTTACATAAAAGTGGTATTCCATGAAAACAGCAGCTAGTTTAGCTAGCAACTCGAACAACTGAATAAGTGCTTTACCTCAAAATAGCTATTCTATTTTGATATGTCATAGAAATACCTTATGCATGGTTCCTCTAGAGTTTAGACCTGGAATGTCCCCAAAGGCTTGTATGTTAGAGGCTTGGTCCCCATCCTATGGCATTGTTGGTAAGTGATTGAACCTTTAAGAGGCAAGGAGTACTGGGAGGTCTTAAGTCACTGGTGAGGTGGTGTGCCCTTAAAGGGGATAGTAGGACCCCAGCCTCTTCCTCTTCCTCATTGTTTTACATCCTAGCCATGAGGTGAAGAAACTTGCTCCGCCATGCATTCCCCAACTTGATGTGCTGTCTCACCATAAGTCCAAAAGCAATAGGCTAATTAAGCCTAGACTTAAATCTATGAAACTGTGAACCAAAACAAAGCTTATATCTTTATGTTGATTGTATCAGGTATTCATTATAGGAATAGAAATCTGACAACACACTTCCTGTTTTCATAGAAAATATATTTTAAAATATGTATTCAGTGGTTGAGATATGATAAAATTAATAACGTTTTTACTGCTTCATCAAGAACACTCAAGTGAAACTGGCAACTTATTTGTTTATTTTTACAATAAGTGTGTGGTGATGAAGAATACAATTGCTACTAGTGTAATCTGATGCCATTATTCCATACTTGCTGAGATGCAAGCAGTTTTATCCACCATGGCTTTTACCTTATCAATGCTAAAGTCAAGACAGTAGTCCCCTCTTATCCAAAGAGAATATATTTCAAGATCCCTAGTGGATACCCAAAATTGCAATTAGGACCAAAACCTATCTATATATAATTTTTTTCTATACATACACACCTACAATAAAGTTTGATTTATAAATGAGGCACAATAAGAGCTTAATAGTAAGGAATAATAAATAGAACAATTATAATAATATGCTTTAATAAAATTTTGTGAATGAGGAGTGTGTGTGTGTATGTGTGTGTGTGTCTCAAAATGTCTTACTGTGCTCACCCTTCTTGGGATAATATGAGATGAAACAATTCCTCTATGATGAGATGAAATGAAGTGAATTACATAAGCACTGTGACATAGCATTAGGCTACCCTTTAAGGGTATAGAATGGAAGCACTGCAGTGCTGTGACAGTTGATCTAATAACCAAGATGGCTACTGAGTGACTAATGGGAGAGTAGCACATATAGCATGGATATGCTGAACAAAGGAATGATTCAAATCCTCAGCAGGATTGAACAAGATAGCATAATATTTCATCATGTTACTTAGAATGGTGGCAACTTAAAACTTGAGAAATAGTTATTTCTGGAATTTCCATCTAATATTTTTGGACCACAGTTGGCTTTGGGTAACTGAAGCCACAGAAAGTGAAACTGTGAATAAAGGGGGAACTACTACACAATGAAAAGTGGAAACTAACATCTTAGTGTTATTATGAAAACTATCTTGACTTGTGGACTCCCTGAGAGTGTTTCAGCCTCTATCCCCACTCCCTATGAAGGATGTGCAAACCACATTTTGAGAACTGTTACCATTTCAAGAGGGGTTTCCTTTGCTTGCAGCTGTCTCATGGACCAGATCACTTCTTACCATTATATACCATGTCTTTTTGTTTCTCCTTTAAATCTGCTCCCACCCCACTTTGAACGTAAGTTCCATATGAGTTCTATATTTCCAGTGACTATCTTGGTAACTACCACATTGTAGGTACCCAATTATTTTTGGTTGATCAACTAATTTTCCATATAAAGAAGTCAAGATTAGAGGGGTTGGTGTTTATTCAAATGAAAAGGAAAAAGCAGGACTAAAGTTTGAAAGTTGGCCTTTTGCTGAGTCTTCTACACTAGTCATCAATAAGAGAAAGTTAATTAGAAGCTTCCACAAAATAGTATTTTATATTCATATCTGCAAAACCTAATGGATGGGCTGGGGATGTGGCTCAAGCGGTAGCATGCTCACCTGCCATGCATGCGGCCCGGGTTCCATCCTCAGCACCACATACAAACAAAGATGTTGTGTCTGCAGAAAACTAAAAAATAAATATTAAAAAAATTCTCTCTCTCTCCCTCTCTCTTTAAAAAAAAAAACCCTAATGGATGACTTTTTTTGGCTTTTGTTTGGTCCATCTGCTTATATTGAAGGAAATAATACCATTGGATACTATTGAAATAACAATGAAATGTTAAACTAAGAACCTCATTCCTCAGACACCCCTTATCTCTCTCCCACCATCTCCCACCAGGGGCACTATCCCACACCAACTTTCTGAATGGTCAAAGGCTACAGTGACTGAGGGGGAAAAGGATCTGATGACAGATGGGCCTGCAGTTTCAGCTTCTCAGGAGGCTGAGGCAGAAGGATCCCTTGAACTCAGGAATTCTGGGCCAGCCTGAGCAACACAGAGAACAGAGAGAGAATGAAGCAGTCTTTTTCCTGTCCATTTTTGTTGTGTGACAGCTAGCAAGAGACCAAGATCATAATCCTAGTCATGCTTATTTAATTATTTTTTTTTCAAACCAGTCCTTTTATCTGTAAAATGACAAATAATGTGCATACAAGGACTAGCACCAAATGTTGCTTGCATTCTCATTAAAGGTCTGCAGGAGTGTGTAGCCACCATCCCACCTGATCTGAATTTGCCTTTTAAGAAAATCAAACATACACTGGACTTGATACTGGCACGTCTTGATGGACCTTTTTCAGATACAGGCTAAACACCAGCAGTGTGGCCATAGCTATCGGGTGCTTAGGCTTTCAAAAACCACGGGGAAGAAACACAGCACTCTCCCCAATCACCAAAATCCTGGAGGCGGCTGAAATGGACAGCTGCGGGGCGCTGAGGGCCCTGTGGGCTGCAGCAGGAGGCCGGGGCATGTGGCTCAGAGCCTGGGCAGCAGCCACAGGTGGAGCCTGCTTGGGGCTGCTTCGCACCTGTCCCAGTGGTTTCCCGGCACCTCTGGCTGCGCGCGAAAATCTTCAAAGGCATTGAGAGGAATGAGCCAGGGTTACAGCAAGCGCAGTATCAGCAGGCTCACCCCCTTTCACCATCACGGCCATAATCCCCTCTTTGTGTTCTCAGCAAGCACCGAACCATTTGTAATTCCTCTCCCTTTTCCAGGTCCAAAGAGGCCCAGGAGACCAGCCTTGATCATTACGTTCCTCTCCGTCGTGCAAGGGGTAGCTCTGGGTCAGAGGCAACAGCTTCCAGCCAGTTCCTGGGCCCACAGAGCCCTGGGCAGCTCTTCCCACACTCAGTAGCCTGGGGCTGGTGATGCATTCTGATGAGGGGAGGAAGTGGCCCAGCCAGTTCCTGGGGCCAGAGAGGGAGACTAACACCTCCCACTGGAGTCCTTAAAGGAAAACACTTTGGGGACCATTAAAAGTGAAAGTGGCTCTGCTCACACAAACAATAACCACAAAAACCCTGAATCCATGCTAAGAGGTTCCAGGGGAAGGAATTAGCTCTCTCAGATTTACTTATTGCTCAGAATGCCAGGAATTGGTCCAAAATTCCCAGGATAAGAGTAGAATAGCCAAGCTGGAATTGAATTTTCTACTCCCCCCACAACAACCTCCCACCCCAGCCCCAAGACTATGTTCCATTTACAGTAAGTAAAGTCTGAAAAAGAGAAAGAGAAAGAAAGAGAAGGGTGGAGGTTCTCAACCCATCAGGAAAAAATAATAATTTAACAAACCTTCCCTGAGAAAATCAAGGTGTCAGGTCTGGTTCTAAACTGCTCAAATGTAACGTAACATTTAATCTCACACATTTCTCTGAGCATAAAATACATGTTTATTATTCCCATTTTGCAGACGAGGACACCAAGGGCACAGAGGTATTAAACAAACTTTCAACTGGATGAAGAAACTCCCCTGAGTACTGCTCCTTTTCTGTTCTATAAAACCAGGCTAGTCAGCTGACCCTTGGGAATTTACCTGGTTTTAGGTAAATTCTAGCTCCACCCCTTAGACAAGCGTTCTAATCTGAGACCCAGTTTCTTTATCAGGAATGAGGACGATCATTGTTGACTTTTCAGGAATGCTGTGGATATCAGATGAGTCCGCACAAAATAGTTTCCCATTGTCCTTCCTGGAATGGAGACCTTAAACCTATGTCCTGAGAAGGGCACCACTCCTCAGAGAAACTTCTGCATCTACTCTCTGTTATTCAGACATTGGAAATCCCCTATTCCAAGGAGAATTCCTTGTCCTTTAAAAACTTCTTTTCTCAGTATATTGGATATACTACTGAATTTAGGTTGCTTCCCACAGGTATTACCTTGTAACTTAGGAACAAATTACTAAGCATCATGTTGGTTTTATGGTTAATATCCTGGTCTAGGAGGGTGGGGAGAAAGGTTATTCCTTTTTTAAGCATGAACATAGCTAGGGAAGCCACCAGCAATCTCTTCATTCACTGCCCAAGTCATGGCTATACAATTACTGTGGTGGGGATTTCCTCAGGTAGACTCCTGCTTTTGAAACCCTGTATGAGGGAGTATTTGGAAAAAATCAGGAAAGCCTGGTGGAGAAACTGTGCGAAGGAAAAGGAAGCACACCAAATTCTGCAAAGAGCAGGCCTGGAAATGCAGTGTGTTCTCTGCAACACCGTTAAAAGTAAATGTTTCCCTAAAACTCTGGAACTTGCATACAAAGACCTGATCCCATACAATGGAACTTTCGGAAGAAATGCTTTCTGCAAAGTACACTGTGTAATGGACTCAGAGGTCAACCTCAGTCATTTGTGGACATTGCTCTTTGCACAGTAGGAAGCCTGTTTTTGTATTAGTTAAGGTTGTTGCCTTGCTGTAGTTTGGATCTGAAATGTCCCCAAAAGGCTCATATATTAAAGGCTTAGTCACCAGACTGTTGTACTATTGGAAGGTTGTTGAACCTTTATTAGGTGGGGCCTTCTGAAAGGAAATTAAGGGGACATGCCCTTGAAGGGGATTTTAGGACCCTGGCCCCATTCCTCTCTCTTTGCTTCCATATTTCCATGTAGTAGGCAGGCTTCTTCCACTACATGCTCCTGCCATTATGTATTATGCTGCCACAGGACCAATGCAAATAGGGTCAATTAACCATGGACTGCAACTTCTGAAACAATAAGCGAAAATAAACCTTTCTTCTTTACAAACTGCTATGTCAAGTATTTTGTTACAGTGACAGAAAGTTGACTGTCTCAGTCACTTTTTTTGTTGCTATGACCAAAATATCTTGCATGAACAACTGGTTTACCTGGTTTTAGGTAAATTCTAGCTCCCCCTCTTAGACAGGTGTTTTAATCTCTGTGAGACCCATGGTTGGCCAGGTTCACTGCTTTGGACCTGAGGTGAGGTGTAGCATCATGGCAGAAGTATGTAGCAGCAGAAAGCTGCTCAGCTCATGGCACAGTGACCTACTTCCTCCAATTAGGTCCCACCTCCTACAGTTTCCATCACCTCCCAGTAGTCTGTTCAACTATCAATATATTAATCCACTGATGAGCTCAGTGCCTTCATGGTCCAATCACTTGCCCAAGCTGCATCTCTGGATATTGCTGCATTGGGGACCAAGCCTTAGCACATGAGTCTTTGGGGTACATTTCATATCCAAACAATAGTACTGACTAATACATGTCTATTGCCTATGACATGAGTACCCTCAGCCTATGAAGATGCTATATTTGGCTTGGATTAAGGTCCAAGAATCAGGAAAAGTGGTATTTTTTTCCCTATGAAAATGTGAATTCTTGCTAGGTAAGATGGTACATGTCTATAATCTCAGCTACTTTGCAAGGCTGAAGCAGGAGGATTACAAATTTGAAGATAAACTGGGCAAAATAAAATAAAAGGAGTTAGAGGTGTAGCTTAGTAGTAGAGTGCTTGCCCAACAAGTGCGAAGTGCTGGATTCAAACCACAGCACTGAAAAAAACCAAGGTAAATTCTGAAATTAAGACTATGTCCTTCAATTTTACAGTTTACCTTTCCAATTTTGCTCTGATAACCAGGAAACTTAATGTCCAATTTTATCAGTTTTAGCAGAAGTGTAAGATTGACTGACCTATGCATCTCCATACCAAGTGGATTTGATCCTTCAATCCTATCCATATCTTCTGTAGTACTGATTCAATAGTTATTGTTATTATACAGTATGTACTCCAGATAATGTACCCAGTCCACTGTGGAACATTACAGGTATATAAAAAAATAACATAAATAAATGTTTCTAAAAACCCTCTCACTGGGACCCAAGCCCTAACAAATTTCTAAGGAAATTTGTTAGGGTTTGGGTCCCAGTTAGAGGGTACTGTGAGTCGGGCTCTTCTATTTTCCTGTGAAGACACTGACTTATAGGAATTCAATAAGAATTAATGATGTAGCTGCTCCAGAGAACTTTAAACTACTTCAGAAGCACAGAATTTATCAATAATAGCCACAACAACCAAGGAAGTTAACACTCTTCTGAAACCAAGTAATGGTCTGGCTCTTGATGAATATTATCTCCCCTAAACCCTGCCCTGATCTGCTCCTTCCCACCCACCTGAGCCCTGGGGCTCTTATTTCTTAATTTACAAGGCTGTTTCAGTTTTGTTTGATTTTTTTTTTCATATAATGTACAAAATTGTCCCTTGGGGTTTTAAATTCAAAATACCTAGCTGGTGAAGCAAAAGCCCAATAATCAGATGTGGTAATAATTATAATCATCCTTATTCACTATTTTGAAGAGTCTGCTTTTGTTTCATAGTGGAGGACAGGAAAGTAAGTATTGCTGTCCAAATATTCTCCATTAAGGTGGCAGGAGATCAGACAGCACCAGGGCTGTTGCCACCTGAAGCTAAATTATCACTTAATATACATAGTGAGCAGCTGATGTCGAGAAGTGAGCATCAAGCTTCTTGCTAACATGATGAGCAATGGCCATCTGTCCCCACAAAGCCAGGCAGCATGACCTTCAGTCCCAGGCGTTGCCAGCATCGCCCTTTCCCATGATGAAGGATGAGAGAAAGAAAGAGCAGCTCAAATAATTTTCTGTTATTAGCAGCAACAAAAACCAAAGTGCTCATCCATATTTTTATTGCATATTTTCTCCTAAAGAAAAATAGAGGAAGAATCAACAGGAACCCAGAGAGCAAGTTAAAGCTTACTGCTGCCTGATTCTATTTTCTTAGAAGGAAGATGTATGCATATAATTAATATGCACTCAAAGAGCAAAGCAGAGCACATGCATTATATTAGAAATTCCTTCATGTTTTATTAATTTAAGCTACATGAAAATATCTAGCTGGAACAAAAGCACAGATCAAAACCTCAGACCACTAAACCTCTATTGACAAACTGCAATAGTCACTCTAAACTTGGTGACTACTGTTGTTGGCAAAGAGAAAGTACAGAATAATAGAAGTAGGTGAGAACAAATTGCTACAAAGATATAACCTTGCCAGTGAGGGGTTTGTAATATAGATTGACTCATTAAATCCTTATGTGAATTGAATGCATTTCCCCATTTGTCTCTTGCATTCTTTTCTGTGTCTGTCATACAAGGATCGTTAGCATCATCAGAACAAAAAGGGGGAGAAAAGTAAGCGCTTGCTTCTCAGTGGGAATCCTTCATTGGACAGAGAGTAAGATAACCATGTCCAAGATCAACACCACCAGACATTATAAAATGTTTCTCTAAGCCTAAGTGGTTCTCACAATATCAAGCAAACATGTATGCCGTGTGTTATTTTTGTAAAGAATTCTATTTTTTCACAACCTTTTACTTAGCTCTCTGGATTTTTTATGTCTCGTAACGTAAGTTATTTCCTAAGAACTTGGTTTAATAGGCCATTTAAAGAAATAGGAAACATTCTATAGCACAGTAGGATAACTATGGTTGACAACAATTAATGAAATATTTCAAAACCAGCTAGTAGAGAGGATTTTTAATGTTCCCAGTACAAAGAATGATGTATATCTGAGGTGATGGATATGCCAGTTAACCTGATCTGATCACTACCTATGGTACATATCTATTGAAATGTCATGCTGCACCCCATAAATATATATAATTACTATGTATCAATTAAAATATTTGATGTACATATTTTAAGAAGTTGGTTGGTGTACACCCTTAGCATGTGCTATATCATTATGAAAAAAATAACTCATCATGGCTTAAGCCATAAAATTATTGAGCTGGGGGCATGACTCAGTGATAGAGCACTGATCTAGCATGTGCAAAGCCCTGAGTTCCAACTCCAGTACCAAAAAAGAAAAGGAAAAGAAAAAGAAAAAGAAAGAAAAGAAAAAATCATTCATTATGGACCTCTCAATAATCTGGAGGGAGAAATGGCTTCAGGGTAAGTCAGCAGCTGAAGGGTGTCCTGATGGGCCCAAACTCTCCCCTTTCCTTCATTCCACCATGCTCTGTACATTGGATTTTTCCTGCTAATATTTGTCAGCTCAAGGTCCAAAATTGGCTAACAAAGCTTCAGGTATCATATTCTCCCACTAGCATCCTAGTAAGCAAGAAAAGACAGAGATAAAAAGTTTTGTCCTTACTACACTTCCTTTTTATTCAGGAAGAAAAGCTCTCTTTGACATCCTTATTGGCAGTGCTGTTTCAAATCCATCCGAAGACTAATTGCTAGTGAAATTAAAACAAGTTTTGGCCAATCATGATTTACTCCTGGAACAAAATCTCTGCCCAGCAGTTCTGATGTGGCCAGATGGGTGGATATGGGCAAATGGCTAACGGATAGGTGAGGAACAGTATCCTAATATATGACACAACAGGCTCAGGGTCATCCTCTTCCTTGTTCTCCCAAACCTCCACCACCCCATGGAATTTCCGTGGACTTTATAAAAAATGGCCTATGTAAAATAGCTGCACACCAGATGGGATATTATATTCAAAATCTGTTTCCTTTATGTCTTTCCAAGCATTTCCCTATTATTTTTCATTCTTCTAGTGTTCTATGTATGTAATTTTTCTTTCTTCTGACAGCATCTGTCTGTTACTCTTATGTTTGTCTCTGAGCCTTCTCTCCTATCACCTCCCATGTTTGAATAACTTAGCAATTGTACATCTACTCATCCAATTTTATTTCACTAAAAATCTAAAAACTCGAGTGAGTCTGCTTATAGTTCCTACATTCAGGGTAATAGTACTGAAGCTCTGACTTCAGTCTCTGGGATCAGAGCTGTCAACAGCAAGGCAAGCTTCCTAGGCAATTTTCCTCAAAAACAACAGAGGGTTAGGCAGAAGGCCAGAGATCAGGAGTCTCTGAGGGCTGGTGATTGAGCTGTGCAGTCTGTAAGCCCTTGGTCACCAGTATGCTTTCTTCCATTTATCTTCCATGAGCCATTATCAGATGCATTCAGTTGGTGGGGGGTGAGCAATCTTCTTTGAAAAAAAGATTTCTTATTGAAGCATTCAGTCATCGACAACTATTTCTACCCCTTCTCCCCCAGGTGGAGTCCAGCTCTGTGTCATGTCTCAGGGACAAACTTAACCTAAGGCAGGACATGCTCAACCAGCTCTACTCCCACACTCGAGCTCTAATTGCTTGTACAATCCTAACAGAACATTTATAAAGAAACTGCTGATTTCCTAAAAAGAAAAAAGAAAAAAAGAAAGAAATCCAGATGTACCTGGCTTGACAGAGAGAGGATCTCCTCTCTGTAGGGAAGAAGCAACAGGATCTTAAAGCCAGAATTATTGTTCTCTGTGAATGCTCACTGATGATCGACCTTCTCACAACCAAGGATGATCTTGTTGGGACAGGTCAGGGGAGGGGGGCTGCACCCCCTCTCCCAGGCTTGGGTGTGGCCATCTCTACCTTCCCCTTGACCTTCTGGGCTACAGCTGAAGCCAGGTTACAACAGACAAATAAGATTTTTCTAAGAAATAATAAGGAAGAAATAAACCCAAACGATCACTATTCAGCTTATCATAAATCTACTTCAGCCTGGCTCAAGCTCAACTTCTTATATCAGAAAACATCTACAACAGAATGATCAAAGGGCTCTCTGGACTGCCAAGGGCTGAGAGCAACTCAAGCGTTGAAAGCAGTCCATCTTTTTCAGGGGTGATTTTGCCTACCAGGGGACATGTGGCAATGCCTACAGACATCTTTGGTGTCACAACTAGGAAGGAAGGTGCTGATGGAATCTAGCAGGTAGAGGCCAGAGATGTTGTTAAATATGTGGCAATGTACAACATAGATTTTACAGCAAGGAATTAACTGACCCAAAGTGTCCATGGTGCTGTGGATAAGAAACCCTACCCTAGAGGAATACACTACCCTACCTTTGAAGGAAGAACAGGGACTGTGGACCTTGTTCTGCCAGCATTTGCCCATTACCAACCTGAAGGCCTAGAAGGGAGGGGAAGAGAGACCTAAAGAACTATGTACTGGAAAATCCTCGTTGATCTCTGCAGTTCATGGGAGAGGGAGGCTGTGTTCCCCTCTACTTTAAGACTGAGTAAGAGAAGACTTCAAGAAACCCATTCCATCAACTTGGTACAAGTCTTCTAGAGTTTAGAAGAAATATGAGCTGGTGTTTGGCTCTTCAAGGATGCAAATCTAAACACAGGAGGTTGACTAGATCTCCGGCAGAGGGGCTGCATAAGAAGGAAGCTACAGTTCTACCAACAGCACAAAAAGGCCAGCCTGGGTTGTCAAAAATAAATAAATAAATAAATAAAAAACAAATGAACAACAACAAAAAAAATAAACCACCCACCTACAAGGATCCTTTGGTGGAACAGACTTGTCCCAACACAGGGACAGCTTGCTGATGATCCAGGGGCTGAGCATGGCCTACAAACAAGCACCCAGAGGAAAGGCATTGCCAGAGATAGATTCTGAGAGGGGATTTCTGAGAAGCCCACAAAGAACTCTGTGAGAAAGCATAAGTCCTACTTAGACAGGACCAGTGCAGATATCAGTGGTGTCTACAAGCTCTCTGCATCCCACTCAGTGTCCAACCCCCAGGAACCACAGCAGAAGCCAATGAGAGTGAGAAGAGGGCGAGCAAGGAAAAGGGGAACTAGCTAGCCATGCCCTTCCCCAGTGACCTTCTAAGAAGGAGAGAGACCCAAGCTGCCTAGGACAAAGGCTATTGTAGGATAAAAACTTAACATTTTAAATTGGCACCAAGCTACACTAGAGACGTGATTGTTTGACTGGACTGGGACTGTGGTTATCTAAGAATAATTATCAAGGAAGGTAAAATGGTACAGCCACCATAGGAAACAGTATGGCAGTTTCTCAGAAATTTTAAAATAGAATTACCATGTCATCTAGAACTTTAACTTATGGGTATACTCAAAATAATTGAAAGCAGGGACTCAAACAAGTATTTGTACACCTATGTTCTTAGCAGCATTATTCATGCTAGCCAAAAGGTTGAAGTAACCCAAGAGTCTATTGACAGATCAAAGGAAAAACAAAATGCATATACAATGGAATGTTATTCAGTCTTGAAAAGGAAATTTGGGCATAGGTGAAAACATAGGTGAACCTTGAGGACATAATGCTAAGTGAAATAAGCCAAACACAAAAGGACCAACACTGTATGATTCTCTTTACATAAAGTACACATAGTAGTTAAATTTGTAGAGACAGAAAGAATGGTGGTTGCCAGGTGCTGGGGGAATGGAAAGTTATTGTTTAATGGAACTGAGTTTCACTTTGGGATGATGGAAGGGTTTTGGAGATGAACAATGGTGATGATTGGACAACAAATGAATGTACTTAGTACTTCTGAACTCTACACTTAAAAATGGTTAAAATGGTAACTTCTATGTTACTCTTTTTTTTTTAACCATGCTTCAAACACTGGAAATGAACAACAACAACAAAATACCTATCAAGTTTATTTGATCTGACCAAGATTCCTTCCAAAGGGAAAGGAAGAGTGAGGCCAGAGTAAGTTTAACTGGGGTCAACAGGGGAAAAAATGGAGTCAATTTCTACCTGCATCTTAAGAGGTTCCAACTATCTAAAAAGCTAGCTGCTCTTCTTTAAACTCCTGGCATTTAACAACACCCCAGACTCTAAGTATCCTTGTTGCCAGCCTCCAACTTGCATTCCTGGACCCTTGCCACTGGTAGTATCCAATTAAGGGGAAAAAAAAAATTCTTCCCCAGGGCTGAAGGCTTGCTCTCTGGACTCAGCTGGTGTTTTCCAAAGATTACTAAAACCATTACACAGTGGTACAGACACCATTGTGATGACCCAGTTTTTTCCTTAAATTAACCAAAAAATAAAATTGATTTTTTGGGGGGGTGTACTGACCTGTGATTTTTTAACACATGCAACAATTTTACTTTGGAAGTCACAATAACACCAGAAGCTCCTATAGTTGTGAGGGTCAGGGAACAAGAAGAATACCCAACTCATATAGAGAAACAAAAGCCTGCAAATCTTTCCTACTGTGTCAGTTTCCAACACTTTTCCTCCAAGACATTCAAGCTCAAAACTCATTACCTGCTGTGTCAGTCAGCTTCACATTACTATGACAAATGCCTGAAATAAACAACTAATAAAGAGAAAAGGTTTATTTGGGCTCACAATTTTGGAGGTTTTAGTCTGTGATCAATGGGCTGTTGCTCTGGATCTGTGGTGACACCATGATGGTAGCATGTGAGTAAGTGGCAGAACCACACACCTCATGGCTGGAAAATAAGAAAACACAGAAAAGAGGGGGGAAAAAAACAGGGTCCTAATATCCCTTTGAAAAGCACACTCTCCACACTCCCCAATAACTTAAACCTTCCATGGGCCTCCACCTCTCAAAGATTCCACCACTTCCCAGTAGCAACATACTGGGCCTTTGAGGGACATTAAATACCAAAACTAGAGCACTTCTTGTAATTATTACTCTTTGTTCCCACACTGAAGGCTGGAGCACAGATAAGGAAGGCTGTGGGTGGAGTGGGCGAGAGCTCCACCATTTCCTTCATACAACAGAAAGTGAGCACCCTGGACTGACGGTTTATTAAAGTGACTCTATGTAAACATAGCCTTGAATCTGCCTTTTTGCATTTTTAAAAATTTCTGCTGCTTCATTATCAGCACTAAACTGCGATATAACAGGTATCAACAATTTGACAATTGAGAACAAATGCCAGTTAGTAAAAAGAACTTTGACCCGGTTTCAAATCCTGGTTCTACCATTTACTAGCAGGGCCTTGCCCTTGAAATCTTTGTGCTTCAGATTTTTCATATGTCAAGTAGGCCTACAGTTGTTATGGGGATTTGTGAGATAAAGCACTTAGCACGGAACAGGTTTTCCATAAATGGCAGCCTTCTGTGCATGTAGCTGTGGCCTAAAATGGAACCTATAGAATTGTAACAAACAGGACTTTTTTTTTTTTTCTAATTCCATCTAGGCTCTTATTATGGAAAATAATTGTGAGACTCTTTCTTTTCCTGTAGCCAGCCCAAAGTACAAGTCACAGCGCTTCCCAGGACTACATATATCTATTAGGATGCTTTCAGTTACAAGAACAGAAAATGCAGCTAAATGTACCTTAAACCTTACAGCATTTATCAACTCACATAACAGAACTATAGACAGAACAGTTTTAGGGTTAATCAGTGAGTGGACCCAGATTTATGTAATCAAGGATCCAAATCTTTCCTTCTTTCTGCTCTCTCATTTTCAGTACAGTGACTTTTGTCTGAATGTTTGTAGTCTCACAATCACAAGATGGTTGCAGTAGCTCCAAGCATTTATTTCACCCTTACACGATAACTTCTTAGAGTTAGAAAAATAAAGAGTTTCTGCCATGGATTTTTTTTTTCCCCCACTCACTAGCTTGTTTTGAAAAGCAAAAATAATCCTTTCACAGAAGTTCACTACTTGGCAATCTTCCATTCACATCCAATTGGCCAGAATTGTATCATATGTCCATGCTGAACCAATCACTGGCAAAGAAAATGAGATAAGCAGAAATGTCTTGGACCAATCCAGATTCACCCCAGGAGGATGTTTTCCGTAAGTATAATAATACCAGCAAATAATAAACAATTGTGTCACTACACCACCAAAAATATTATCTCCAGGCTAAAACACTGTCAGAGCTCCATAAATTTTATGGGTGAATAAAATATGTAGTGTAGAGCTATAAATAGCTATGAGGCAAGAAGAAGTAGGCTTGGAGTGTCTACTAGCAAACTGACCATAAGAAAAGTGAGTTGCTTTGGTTTCTTTTGGATAGCTCTTCTCCCCATGTTTCTGTTTTGTTTTAGTCAGATATTAATTTAAGTAATTACTTCAGTGTTTTTATCAAAATGATTTATCATATTTTTTAAATGAGTAATTTCAAAAGGTAAGAAGGAAAACAGCAACAAATCACTACAAATCCCCCTGCCCAGTATTAACTGATGCTAACACTTGATCAGCACCATTGAAGACAACACATGCATATGAAAGGTACAGAAATGGAGCACTAGAGAGAAATTAGTTAATAAGAATGATGTGATACTTTTGCTCTGAATCATTGAAAGTCTTAAATTTAATTTTACTTGATTTAATCAGGAAACATAATTTGAAGTGAAAGTATTGTCAAATTTTAAACCAATATTTCTTGGCCACAGATAGATTTTTTTTTAAAAAAGAGAAAGTTTAAATGTGTAAGAAATTAGATAGTTTTTATTTTTTAAATACAAGTTTAATTTTAGTAAAGATTGATGAATGAAGTAATTAGCTTTCTCCTATTCCTATTCTCAAATTCTTGCTGGTGGTATTATTTTGTTTTGTCACATTTTTGATATTTACATTATCTGCTCTATAACCATAATTCTGAGGCCAGGTGTTTTGAACAGGTCTTGTTTGCTTTCTTCCTTTGAGTCTTTTGGAAGCAAAGTTCCTGAAAACAACAACTTCACTTTGCTCTCCCTGGATTCTCTAACTGGGCAAATGGGTGACTTCAAGAATGTCTAGCCACATGGTGTCATTTCTTATTCTGCACTTCTTAAGCTGTTCCTATCTTACAGCCTAACCTGGTCTTATCTATTCTTCAAAGGCTAAGTCCCACAACCTTAAAAATGTCTTTTCTGTCTACTTTTCACATCCGAATTTTTACCTTTTCTTTGAAGTCTTCCTAAATGTATTGTCTGTACCATTATCTTTACTACTTAACCCTCCACTGTTTGTTGCATATTTCACACTGTGAAAGAAGAGTTATGGCCACAATATAATGCTAAGTGCCACCAGGAGGGTGTATCTGTGTTGATGTTAAGTTCAGAGTCTATGCATTAGTTCCTTGAATAGATCATAAGTTTCTTGACAGCAGAGATTAAATCTAATGGTACATTTTTGCCTGGCACAGGGCTGAGCACTTAATATACACTCAATAGACAAGAGTTGAAATAACACTGTGTAGAGATATACTAGAACAACATCCTTTGACATAAAGGAGTTTAAAAGCATAGATATACCCCCTGCTTATTAATCACTGAGAACAAACGGCTGCTAAGTTCTCCCTACTCAACCCTCTGGTATAAAAGCATGTCTCCAGACTTCATGGAAGGAGATGATCTAAAAACAAGAAGATAATTGCATCATTTTCTATAAAACCACGTGAAGAAATTGTATATGTATACACACACACACAAACATATACAATGTATATTTATGTGTGTGTGAATACACATATGTAATGTGTGTGTGTGTGTGTATATATATCATATCTATATCTATATCTATATATATCTATATCTATATCTATATATATATATATGGAATTGAACCCAGGGTCTCACTCATACTCTGCCTTTGAGCTATACCCCCAGTCCTAAGAAATTCAGAAAATTTTTTTTCTTATTTCTTTATTTTTGGTGGGGGGCAGGGGCGGTACTAGGGATTGAACTCAGGGGCACTTGAATATTGAGTCACATCTCCAGCCCTATTTTGCATTCTATTTAGAGACAGGGTCTCACTGAGTTGCTTAGTACCTCGCTTTTTGCTGAGGTTGGCTTTGAACTCACGATCCTCCTGCCTTAGCCTCCCAAGCTACTGGGATTACATGTGTACACCACCGTGCCTGGCCAGAATTTTTAATGACAAAAGATATTGGTCTGTGAAAAAATGTATTTTTGATTTATGAATATCCATTTTGTTCATTAATTTGACAAATATCATTGAACAATTACTATGTGCTAGCTGCTGGGGGATTGTTGAACTTGATAAAATCCTGTCCTCAGAAGTTTAAGGGAGTGGAACAAAACAGGCATTAAACAAATAAATATTATTTTGGTGGATAATTCAAGAGATGAATTGCAAGTATTAATAGGGGTCAGAATCTGAGACAGCCTAGCTGGTTCAGGGATAAGAAAAAACTTTACTGAAGAAGGGTATATAACCCAAGAGCTGAACAGGAGTTGAAGTTCCTTTAACTTAATTAGAAAAAAATTTAAGGGGAAGGTTAGATTTAAGGAAATCTTTTTTTTTTTTTTTTTTTTAAGTGCTGGGGATCAAACTCAAGGCCTCTTGCACACTAAGCACATGATCTTCCACTGAGGTACACCCAAGTGCAGCAGATTTAAGGAAATCTTCACATATAAGTGTGGAGTCAAAGGTAAATGCAGACAGAAAAAAATAAAGTGACTTCTTTAAAACATTCAGCAATAAGTTAAAGATAAAGAAGAGAATAACAACCACAGGTAACATGTATTGAAGTAGTATTTGTCAGAGGACTTGAAGTCTTACTTATGAGACAACAACAAAAATTAAGTTAGTTAGTTAGAAAATTAAGAAATATCTCTATTCTAATGCTTTAACACTCTGTACCATTGTCTAGGCTTAAAATAGAAAGAGGCAATGCTTATAATTCAGACCTGCACATTAACTTCTTCCCACAAATTAGAAACTTTTGCTGTTATTGATGATCACACAAAAAGTCTCAGGGCTACATATTTTATAATATACCTACAAAGTAATCATTTGCTTATAAAATAAATATTCACATATTATTCTAGATTCTTAAAGTAAGAATTAATTGGATACAATGTCTTTTATCCAAGACATTGTAGGAGATGTTTCACAATTCCTAAAAAAAACCAGATAACTCTCATTGTATTAACTAGATATATTCCAGCAGAGTGTGTGTGTATGTTTGTATGTGTGCACATGCTCAATTGAGTATGTATTATTGGAGAGAGTCCCTAAATCATGTACCATGATTTTTTTCATTGATTTCTAATACAGTAATGAAAAATGTTAAGCTACGGAACAAAGAAACTCTAGAAGTAAAGATTTTCTACATAGGTGTTACAGAAATACCAACTATATGCGTTTGGGACAAATGATTTAGCTACTCACCATTAGCTAAATAAAGTCTGAGTCACCTCTGTTTTATTTGCAGATGTCTGTTCCATTAGCCCCAAATAATTTCCCTCCAACCACCACCTTTATTCATGCTTTGAATGAGACCAAAGACTCAGATGAGTTTCATGGAATCTCCTAAGTGCTTTTAAATGCAGGATCTGCCCTGGGTAGAGTAGTTCAGTGGCAGCATGCATGAAGCTCTGAGTTCCATCTCCAGGGAAGGGGAGGTGTGGGGGTAGTAATAAAAATAAATAAATAAATAAAGTTTCTCTGCCCTCAGAGATTCTAACTCAGTAGGTGAGAATGCAGAGGGAGGGAATCTGAGTTTTGGTCAGGGCCCTCTCTAAGTCATCCCAAAGCATGGACTAATTGGGAACTCTTACTAACACCCTTTCCAGATGCCACTTTCTCTGAAAGTCTTACCTTATCCTTTCAGCTCCACTCTGTTCTCCTAACCTGCACCTTAGCACTTAGCACACAGTAACCAAGTGCTTTCCAGTTTCTCCCTCTCCCATCCCCCTTCAGAACCTCTGCAAAGCCGAATGTCCACTATATTTTACTCCTAGTGCAACACTCAGATTCTTTTAATCATTTGTACATAGTCATGGAATGAATCAATAAATGAACTGAATCAGGGGGAAAATGTTCAGTAATTTTTTTTTTTTAAAGATATAAAGGTTAACATAGGGCCTGGCCCTTTGGTCCTGGTAGGTCTTGGAGAACCTCCTGTGCTCCTCCTGAAAGGTGGGCACTCATCTCCAGGAGCAGGTCATTTCTTCACAGCCCCACAGGAATGGCCTTTCTATGAGCTCAGATTTCATGCTTAACTCTAGGATTTTTTTTCCTTTGATTAAAAGTGGGGTTGTGAAATTAGACTTCACCACCCACAAACATTTAATTGCACAAAATCATAGACTTGAAATTCCAGGTTCTGAAAGATTTCAAATTCGAATGAAAGAGAAATGTGTAGCTTGGGGGAGAATTCCAATTACACTTTAACAGGGCACTACCAATCAATTTATCTCCTAGCTTCCACAAACACCATAAGAAACTTGTTGTTTTTTCTGAGAATTAACTGTTTCATTAGATGTGTCTGGACAATTATGCACAATCAATCTTGAGATCCTCGCAATAACAGGAGGGCAAAGTGGTTGCATGAAGAATGAAGAAATAAAACGGGGAAATAAATGTGTAAACAAGAGCACGATCCAAGGGCTAAATCGAGTTTTGGTGGGCAGAAAGGCAGCTTTGGGCGCGCGCTTCCGCAGCAACCCCTCAGTCCCTCTGCTGTGAAGGACTGAATAAATGGGAGGCAACAGTGCCCCTTCAAAAAAAAAAAAAAAAAAAAAAGGAAAGAAAGAAAGAAAGAAAAAGAAAGAGCAACCAGAGGACGTAGCTGTTTAGGAATGCCTGCATCGCGATTCTTATTTACCGTTGCAGAGCTTAAGCCTTGCTGCCTACGCATTCACAATATAAACAGGAAGGATTAGAGTGACCCACGTCCCAAAAGACTGAAGCAGTCCGGGAAAAGCTCTGGTTACCTTGCATCCTGAGCAGCCTGCCCCTTGATGACAAACGTCCCAGATTCGGGCATTCTTTTGTAGTTCATGGGAAAGCACGGCTAATCCGTGCAAGCCAGCGCGCACACATCCCAGCTCCATTCAGTTTGTCCGCACAATGCGCTCGCTGAGCTCCAGACCGTGGCTCCTCCGCCGGTCCTCGCTGGGCCCCTTGCTTCACCTCCACGTGCGGGCGCCGCCTCGAGGAACTCAGTGCAGAAGAGGGTGGGAGGCTGTGTGGGAAAATTAGAAAGAAAAAAAAAAAGTGCTGGCTGCAGGGAGGAAAAACAAGATAGATCAGTTTGGTCCTTTCCCTCCAACCAGTTTTTGCTCACTTCTCTATTCTACCCGGGATTCCCCTCAACTTCTAAATTAGATGTGTCTGGACAATTATGCACAATTGCACTAATATGCACTAATCATCCTCCCTTGGCTCTTTTACTTTTCTACTCCATTGGCTCATTTAGCACTTACCTTCTTTTTTTTCTTTCTTTCAATGAGGTGCTGGGGATTGAACCTGTGGCCCCTTGATTGCTAGACACTCTACCATCAAGTCACATCCCCAAGCCAATCTCTAAGAACTTTTCAGCAAGTGACTGAATCGTCATGCCTGTTCTGTAAAGTTGTACAAATTATAGATGAGGAAACTGAGGCACAAATTAGTCGAGTGGGCTGTGGAGATAGAATCAGGCCTCTAGAGCTCATTCTTCACTGCTAATTTACAGAAGTTACTCTTGCTGTCACTAGCACAAAACCCCTCTGTAATCTGCCCTGGGAGTCCTAACACAAACACGTCTGTTTCCATCTCAACTGCCTCTTTTAGAGAGAATGCAAGGTCACAAGCCAGTCAAATGGAGAATAGACAGAAACAGTTCACAGTTCATGAAAACATTTTCACCAAAATGCATAAAAAAGAAAAAAAGAAAAACATTTTCATCAGCAAAGCCTGGCTGGGGTGAACATTCTCTTGCTTCTATAAGGGTTGCTGGCTCAATAGAGTCTCCAGCTTCACCAGCTCTTTCCCTCAATGAGGAGGTTTAAGAGCCACACTGAAGTCAATGGTGGCCTCCCCTGTGGTTCTAGCTTCTGCAGAAGCTGAGGCAGAGGAACTGCTTGAATTCAAGAGTTTGAAACTAGCCTAGTCAACATAGGGAGACTCCATCTCAAACAAAACAAAATAGTCAAGTTGCAGAAAGCATGAACCATTGGCCTTGGACATTCTTTAATTGGATGAAAGGAGGGTGTTCCCAATGGCCAAGAAATATATGAAAAATTATTCAACATCTCTAGCAATTAGGGAAATGCAAATCAAAACTAAGTCACTTCAGTCAGAATGGCAATTATTAAGAGCATGAATAATAATAAAGGCTGGCAAGGATGTGAGAGGAAAGGCACACACTCTTACACTGTTGGTGGGACTGTCAGTTAGTACAACTGCTCTGGAAAGCAATGTGGAGATTCCTGAAAAAAAAAAAAAAAAAAACTAGGAATGGAACCACATATGACCCAGCTATCTTACTCCTTAGTACTTTTCCAAAAGATCTAAAATCAGCATACTACAGTGATATAGCTACTTCAATGTTTATAGGAGCACAATCCATAATAGCCAAATTACAGATACAACCAGATGCCCATCAATAGGTGACCATTGATGGGCATCTCGTTGTAAGAAATTAAGAAAATGTGGTACATATGGAGTGTTACTCAAGCCATAAGGAAGAATGAAATGATGGCATTTGCCTGTAAATGGATGGAAATAAAGAAAATCATGCTAAGTGAAATAAGCCAGACACAGAAAACCAAGGATTGAATGTTTTCTCTCATATGTGGAAGCTAGAGCAAAAAGGGGAAAGAAGGTAGTTGGGGATGGGATTGGATATCATAAAGACACAGGATAGATCAATGGAGCAGATAAATAAGAGAGAGAGGAAGGAAGAGGAAGGGAAAGAAATATGGAATGAATTTAGCAAAATCATGGTATATTCATATGTAAAGGTACCAAAAGCAATTTCACCTTTATATATGTAGAAGAAAGAAATTTAGTAGAATAGAAGAGGGAGATGGGGGAGGAGGAGGGAAGGAAAGCAGGGGTAGGGATTGGGGATTGAAATAAATTGCTTGCATGTATGATCTCATCCAAATGAACCCAAATACTATGTATAATTATAATATTTCAATAAAAAAGGAAAATACACCCCAGGGCCTCTTATTTTCTACTACCTACGTGCAAACAGCTTACTCCCTCGCTAAGCTTGATCTTTCAAGAAGCCGGTTCTGGAATCTGAGCTACCATGTGGGGCATCAATGAGCACATGGAGGCAAGTGATAACTGTTTTATCACCCCACAGCCACACCTGAGGCCTCTGTCCTGGCCTGCAGAACCACCTCAACACACACACACACACACACACACACACACACACACACACTCACAGATGCACACTGGTGCACATGCATACTACAAAGAAAAAAAAATGGTGTTCCACAGAGGTTTTTTTAATTGGTAACAAGAGATCTCCTTGATGTCCTGGAAAATACCTGAAGGAGAATACTACATATCTGGGAATACTTTGATAATTCAGAAAACAGCAAGATAGTAAACAAAATCCAGAAAGTCCAGGCAGTTAAGGTTTTTGAGGCATGCTAGTAAGAAAATTGTGCTGGATGTGTTGGGGGTGGTGGGGAGGAGAGGTTCATCTTCATTAATGATTGAAGAAATGAAATTTGGGGCCAGGGGCTTAGCTTCAATGGTAAAGCTTGTGCTTAGCATGCAGGAGGCCCTGGGTTGTTCCCAAGCACACACAAAATTAAACAGCAAGAAGACACCAAATTTTACCTTTTGAACTGGTAGTCAGGGGGCAATACTAATGATAGAGTGTGCCATTTCATATACTGCTGTTGGAAACACACATATAAATATACTTCAAAGATAATTTGGAAATACTTTTCAAAAATCACAAAATGTGTATATTTAACCCATCAGTCTGGCTACAGAGTTTTTTCTTAAAGCAATAATTAAAATGTACCAAGTATTTTGGATAGTTAATGACATGTTCATAATACCAAAAGAATAAAACAGATCTAGATGTCCATCAATAATGGACATCTTAATTGATCTATGAGATGCCAAAGAAAAACTGTGTACAATATATTGGTACCAGAAAAAAAGCAAATGCTGAATATGTGAATCATAGAACATTTTTTTAAAAGAATGTATATAGAAATAGGTCTGGAAGAATATACAAAATGTTAACTGTGCTTAATGCCTAAAGATTGTGAGTTTTTAAAATTTTCTCCTTCATGTTTTTCTGTGTCTTCTAATGTATCTTCAGTGAATACATATTATATGAGTAATATAGGAAAACATTTTTTTTTCCTTTCTTTGAGATGAGGTCCCATTACTTTGTCCAGGTTGGCCTTGAACTCCTGAGCTTAAGTGATCCTCTCACCTCAACCTCCAGAGTAACTGGGACTATACATACATGCCACCTCACCCAGCTAAAACACTTAAAGAAAAAAATATATTTGTTTCTTTCATAATCATAAAATCAAAGATGGGAAAGTCCTCCAAGTACATAAGAGTACTCATTGAGTTTTAGGACTTTCAACGGAATGTGGATCTTGCCACATAAATGTATGGTACTCAAGCATTAGTATATCCTCCAATGAATAGCATAGAATATGTGAATTTAAGTTCTCACAAAAGAATTTTACTGGAAAGTGTTGCCATCCAATGTTTAGCAAATGCCCATCCAAGAGAAGTGATATTCAAAAAAGACAGTCTGAGAGGCCTGCAATTTCTATAGTGAGACTTGGGACTTGGCACAGCAGTTAGATCACCTCTGCACACAGACCTCATTAGATTAGCATTCCACAGAAATGTCTTTGCTGAGTTATATTTTCATGTTTTACCCTTGACTTCTATCTGAGCTTAAAATAAAATGGTCATTTGAGGAATATCTTCTTTATAAGTCCTTTGCTGCTTATGGTTTTTATGTCATATATTTTATCTGTGTATTGACTCCCTTGATAAAATCCCTGCAGAACAGTTGTGTTTAAACTGGCTTGCAGGAGCTGCTGTGAGGGATGAGGAACCAAGACCCTCTTCCAATAGAAGACTCTACTTTTATTTGTAGTGCAGAGGTCAAATATATTGTGATTTCATCCCCCTCCAAAATGAACCTTTGGAAAAGAAAAAATCCACCAATATTTGAGTCCTTACCTCTCATATTATAAGAACCAATTATTCTTATCCAGAAAGCATTGTTTAAGAAAGAAGTACTTTGATACCACCCTAATCCTGGTTTTGAATGCTTTAAAAGAAGGCAAAGAAATTCAACACAGTTTTAAGTTGCTCTTTCTAGAGGTGTACCTCACAATTAGAAAGTTCTGTATGCCACTGAAACTAGTCTTTTAAAGGTCATTTTTTTAAGTAATAAAACCAGTGATTATGTTGTAAAGACCACAGATAAATACTATATTTGTTTCTTAGGACTGTCGTTACAAAGTACTACAACAGGTACTGGCTTAAAACAACAGAAATTTATTGCCTCATGATTCTGGAAACTAGAAATCTAATGAGGTGTCTGCAGGGCCATGCTCCCTATAAACCTTTAAGGTTTTATATGAAATCATACTTGCAAGGAATTTATTTCAATCTCCATTCCCTACCCCTGCTTTTATTCCCTCCTCCATCCCCCTATTCTCCCTCTTCTATTTTACTGAATTTCCTTTCTTCTACGTATACATAAAGGTGAAATTCCTTTTTGTACCTTTACATATGAATATACCATGAATTTGCTAAATTTATTCCATATTTCTTTCCCTTCCCCTTCCTTCCTCTCTCTCTCATTTATCTGCTCCATTGATCTTTACTGTGTCTTTAATGATATCCAATCCCATCCCCAACTACCTTCTTTCCCTTATTTTGTTCTTTGCTTCTTCTAGCTTCTGCTGTTTATTGGCACTCCTTGGCTCAAAGATGCATCATTCTTATCTCTTCCTCTGTCACCACATGGTCATCTTTTCCCCATGTGTCTCTCTGCTTTTCTTGTAAGGACTCCAGACATATTGGGTTAAGGGCCCATCCTATTCCAGCATGATTCATCTTAATTACATCTGCAGTGACCCTCTTTCTAAATGAGGTTAAACTCTGATGTACTATAATTATGAACTGTCAGTTATATTGTTCTTATTTCTTAGGAGCCTGTTCTTATTGCATGGATATCTTTCCTCACCCCCCTGAAAATATTTATGTTTCTTTCTTCCAAAGTCTTTTTCAGAAGGGAGGTGTTAGAGAATGCCTCTTGTACTTCCCTGGGTACTATTTCTTCCATGTGTTAAGCTTTGTGCTTCTTTTCTATATTAGTTTCCTAGAATATTTGTAACAGATAACCCGCAGGACTTTGGTATATCTGGGGGTGGGGCACAATTCAACCATAACATATAGCTACAGAACTAATTTTTTAAAGCTGTCTGGTCTTGTGTAAATGTTATTTGTGTGCTGAGATAAAATTCCAATGCCTGCCTCATAAATAGAGTGGAAAAAAAACTCTGCTATATCTCAAATACATTAGATGGGAAGACAAAATTATCTTTTTAAAAATGTTGTAGATGATTCAAAAAGCAGTTCCATTTAATGATGAGACTTATGTTAGTTCAGCTTTCTGTTAGGCAAACAAATACCTGAAATAAATCAATTTGGCTCACAGTTTCAGAGCTTCCAGTCCATAGTCAGTTAATCTGTTGTTTGGGGGCCTGTAGTAAGATAGTGCATCATGTAGAAGAGTAAACTGCTAACCTCATGGTGGCCAGGAAGTAAAGAGAAGATGAGGAAGGCACAAGGGTCCCAATATCTCCCTTTAAGAGCAAGCCCCTGTTCATTGGAAGACCTCTCACTAGACCTCACTTTCTTAAAGTTTCTACTGCCTCCTAATAGGGCCATCCTATCATCTAAGCCTTTAAAACACAAGCCTTTGGGAGACAATCCAAAACAAAGATATAGAAATACTGATATTAAAAACTCATTTAAAGAGTTTGAATAACATGATTTCTTAATAAGAGAGAGTTGAAAAGCATTTATTCATATTAATAATCTATTTTATATGCTCAAGACCCCTTTATTATAATACACATTGAGTTTCTAGGTGACAATTCCACTTGAAAAAGAATTCAGACTTTTTTGTATTTATTTTTTAGTTATAGGTGGACACGATGTCTTTATTTTACTTTATGTGGTGCTGAGGATCGAATCCAGTGCCTCACACATGCTAGGTGAGCACTCTACCTCTGAGCCACAACCCCAGCCCTCAGACATTTTTTTAAGTGTGAGAATAATTCTAGATTCTTGGTTTTGTATCTTAGTATATAGTTTCTTCTCATCCTACCTGATTTTTATTTTTTAATCTTTTCAAGGAACCTAATTTATTGGGTGTCTACTATGTGCACAGAAACATTGTGCAAGGAGAAATAGTAGTGAATAAACAGGTTTCCTATACTTGTGGAATCTCTTGTAATTTTATTGAAAATTTAATTCAGTTTAGAAGCAGAGTAAATAATACACAAGGAGCAATGAAAGGAAGGGACAAGTTAATAAGGAATTACTGGTAAACAATAATTGACATCCTCAAATTGTTAATCCTTAGAAATCAATGTTTGGTTTCCTCATGTTTAACTCAAACAAAAATGGATTCAAATAGGAAAGATTCCCCTCTTTATTTTCTATTTGAATCGATCTTTGGATTCAAAGAAAGGAATAAAGAAAGGAGGGAGAGGGGGAAGAAGAAGAAGAAGAATGAGGAGGAGGAGGAGGAGGAGGAGGAGGAGAACAAGAAGAAGTAGTAGTAATAGTAGTAGTAGTTTATTAAAACAAATTCCAAAGCCATAACTAGGAATACAGAGGTGGAGCAATCCAAGGATTGTAAGCTCATCATTTTGGATCTTCATCACCTGTGCAGCTCATGGTCTGTCTGTCTGTGTAGAGTTCACTGGGCAAAGATTTTTTTTCTTTATCTTCTCCATCTGTTACCAGAAATCTGCAATTCCACTATTCTTCTTGATTTAAAAAAATAGCTCTACCATCTACCAGATTTCTCAGACAGACAAATCAATCTTGATTCCTCTCTTATCAAATTAATCTCCAAGATTTATCAATTCTACCTATTAAGCATCTTTTGAATCCATGTGCTTATTTACATAACCATTCCTATAAGCCTAGTTTAAAAATACAGATTTTGGGGCTAGGGGTGTAGTTCAGTAGTAGAGCACTTGCTTATCATGCATGAGGCCCTAGATTTGATCCCCAGAAGCACCCCCTGCCCTCACAATTGAAAATTAAAATTAAAGATTTGCATTTTGTGAGCACTTATTTATTTCAGGCATAATTCAAACTTTTGTAGTCAGAATTAAAAGTTAATATTAATAGAGTTAATATAGTAGGCATAATTATTATGCTGATTCTCAAGATAAGACAGAGGGATATGGACTTTATGTAACATTCTCAGGGTCATGCAGTGAAGGAATACAGAGCCAGGAATCAAACCACAAATGACTATCTTGTGAGCCCATATGTCTAGGGGCAGTTCTGAACAGTTCCAGCAATCTTATTATACTTCCCTGAAAGCTTCCCTCTATCAAACCTGAGTATTTAATTCCCCACATCTCCTTACCCTTTTCCTATCTCCATACTCTCAGCTGGTGACCTTCCCTTCCCAGAGAAACAAGAAGCCACCAAACATAAACCTGTATTTGTTGGTACTTATCTTTTCTATTGTCTAGATATACTGAAAGAAGTATTTTTTTTCTGGCTCTT
This sequence comes from Ictidomys tridecemlineatus, assembly GCF_052094955.1. Lineage (NCBI taxonomy): Eukaryota > Metazoa > Chordata > Mammalia > Rodentia > Sciuridae > Ictidomys > Ictidomys tridecemlineatus. Next base: position 55,618,147 of record NC_135486.1, read on the forward strand.
ATTAAAACCTAGGTTTTTAACCTGGGATCCATAGACTCACAAAACATTCATGGAGAGAATTCAAGAATTTTATAAACTTAGAAAAAATATTACACCTTATTTTTCACTAATAGTACAAACCATAGTAGAAATATTTTTATCAACAATAGAAATCATCAATGTTTTGATATTTCATTAGTTTTACTGATATCTTCAAATAGCATTTATGCTTCAACCTCAAAATTACAGTAGTTATTAGGCCCACACATATGACTATATAATGAACTTTTCTCTCTCTTTTACAATTTTTCCTGTTGATCTTCCTCCTCAAACCTGTTTTCTGCCTTCATCATCCACTTCTCAGTAGATGGCTCTGTTAACAACAAGGTATTTACACCCAACCTAGGTGTAGGTCTTCATTCCTTTGTCCGTCTCTCTGAACCCCCAATGGCCAGTTCTTTAAGTTACACCTGCTGACCTCTTGATCCACCTCCCCATCTTCCACCCCTATTCCCACCCCCAGGGAGTCTGCTGTGCCCCTATCCCTATACTCAATCTTTCAGAACTTCCTTCCATCTGGAGCACTCTAGACTTGCTCTCCTCTTTCGCGCTCATTGTGGCTTGCATTTGCCTCTCCATATCCTCATGTAGCTCCCATTTCTTTATCCTTGCAGCCTTAGCTCCAATGTCATCAATAGTATATTTTCAAACTTGATGACCTAACTCATTCATCTATATTTCTTGTTTGTTTCTTTTCTGTCTCCCCCACCACAACATGAGCTAATTGAGGACAGGGATCTTGTCTGTCTCATTCAATGATCACATAATAGATGAATGGCAATGCAATGAATGAATAAATGCTTAATCAACTACTTCATATGTAGCTCTTATAAAGATTAATTAAAATAACACAAATTCATACATCATATTTATTCTACCATGTGGGGAGTACTGAGTTTCCCCTTAACCAGGTCCTCACTTTCTCATACCACTACTACCTGACAATGATCCAATATATTCTCCTGAGAAATCAAACATAAAGTCGTAACTCAATTTAAACAAATCACAGAAGAGAACACTACATGCACAAATAGACATGTGTTTGGGGGAAATGAAAAATGCAAAGTCCTTTTATTCCAATAAACACAGGCCAGAAGGTTGTAGATTTTGTAGGAGTTAGACCAGTTTGGTTCAAGTCCCTATTCTTTTCCTTCCTAATGTTGTATGTTGGCAACTTATTCAATGTTGCTGGACTATACGAAAAGCTAATAATATCTGCTTTATAGGTTATGAAAGCTGTGTGTACAAGACACATTGTAGAACTCTTTATAATATTATTTTTATTTTCCACCTATAGCAACCCCTCTCCCTTCGCCTCCCCACCCATCCCCCCCCAAAAAAAAACATGGGCTGGGATGTGGCTCAAGTGGTAGCGCGCTCGCCTGGCATGCGTGCGGCCTGGGTTCGATCCTCAGCACCACATACCAACAAAGATGTTGTGTCCGCCGAGAACTAAAAAATAAATATTAAAAATCCTCTCTCTCTCTCCTCTCTCACTCTCTCTTTAAAAAAAAAAAACAAGCACTGAGAGTTTTAAGGTTTCTTACAGAGCTCCTATTATGTCTTATGGTATTTAATGTCAGACATAGTTAAGTTTTTTGTTGCTGTTGTTCTGTTTTAATCCACATCCTTCACAGAATAGACTATTGCAAACAAGGAGAATATACCAAGTATTTTTTTTCATGCCATAATTTTTTTTTCTTTTTCTTTTTTTGCTAGCATTGCATTTGAATGAATCCTTTCCTCAGTGATCATGCTGACATGGATTCATATCTTTATTCATCTTAGACTCCAACTGTTATTTAGGGGTAATTTTCAAATCTTTCTACACAAGTCAACACACAATTCCCATTAATAAATAACAGCCTCCTGCACACTATTTTGACAAATCACCACCTCAAAGAAGTTTTTGTGTTTGAGAAAACTAGTTTATCTAAGGAAGAGGGTATGTTCAAACAACCCTTAAAAAAAAAAAAGTCAAATAACAGGAATAAGAAAAAAAAATGAGCTTTCGAGTAAAAGAGATAGCATCTGAACCAAAGAAATCTCAAAGTAAAAAGAAGAAAAAGATCAATAGCCAATAACACAAAAGGGAAAACAGTAGTCTAAACCTTTCTTAGAAAATAGAAAATAAAAGTGTAACTGTATTCTTACCCAGTTGTGAGAGCATTAAGTGACATGAATGCTAATGAAACAGGAAAAGTGATATTTCAAACCAGTAGTTTCACCCTTTGAAAAACTTTTTTTTTTAAGAATTTCAAAATCTTGAGAACCAATGGCTAGAGTTAATAGACACAGTCCCTTCATTATAGGTGATTTTCATTAGTAATTTTAATAAAAATTATTTCAACTCTAAATAAATCGAAATAAGAAGTCAAGTTATAGTCTAACCCTAACTCTACCAAAATGTGAATCAATTAAGGCATTCTATTCAGTGAAGTACCAGATAATTTGTTGGTGCTCAAAGTTAAAAATGAAAGCTCACGTGCCCCTCATAACATTCCTGTATTCCTAACTACGGGGGAGGCTGAGGCAGGAGAACTGCTAGAGCCCAGGTATTTGAGGCCAATCTGAGCAATATAGTATGAACTTGTCTGGAAAAGAAAAAAAAAATGTAAGCCCCACAACAATTATTCCCACACAAGTTTGACCTGCAGCTTCCTTGATAATAGGATTTTGTTAAAAAATAAATGACAAAAAAAAAAAACAAAACCCAACAGCTAGCTGTTCACTTTAGAAGGAAGTTCCTCATTGACCAAAGCCTTTGAGTCCAGTTTCTTGATTAATTAGAAACCACTTTCCCCATGAACTTTTTCTTAGCAACACTTCAATAGTTTTTGTGACTCTATCCTGAGCTCTCTCTCTTTTTTGTTTTATTTTGTTTTGTTTTACATTCACTTGCCATTCCACTCCTCAATGTTTGGTTCTATTGCAAATTCTGTTCCACATTCCATCTCCCCAACCTACAGAATAAATTATCTTTCATAGTAGAAACACCCTTACACATGCAATAAAGCTAGGGTTTTCAATTCAAACACCTGTGTTCCTGCAGAGGTTCAAATATTCATCCTCCATTTTTGATTGCCTATCCTTTGGCTTTTATTAGTCAAGTTCTTTAAGTCTGGAGGCTACTTATGGGAAAGAGATTAATCTGAATGAAGATCACTGGACACCCAATAGGAAAGATATCCCTCGGGATGTTTCTAGATTAATTAACACTCCAGTTATTTTGCCCAAAGTCATGGTTCTTACAGAATTTCTAAGTGTTTTAGCAAATTCCTTAGATTACTATATACAATTTACTTCTGCTAAACAATTGTAGAATTAAATAATATGGGGGGAAAGTCATGTCAAACTAAAGTAAGCATTTCCACTATAGTCTGGAATTCACTAGTTTCAGGTGAAATATTATTGCATTAATTCTTTCTCTGTGTTATATTTCTAACAAATAAATATTCCAAAAGACAAACATTTATTAGTCCAAGATGATTTTAATCATAAGCAGGTACAGTCAAGAGATCTACTCACAAGTTTTACCACTTTTCTCAATTATAACTTTCTCATAATTTTTTAAAACATGTTAGTAGGAGTTAACATAAATTGTGTACTTATTATAATCCAAATATAAGAAGTACTTTATGTACACCCTTTCACCTGCCTGGTAACAAACAAGAAACCAGAAGCTTATAGAGAATAAGTTACTTGCCCAAGTTCGCTTAGTTTCCAAATACAAATCTGGGATTTGAATATCTAGTGAGACAGTCAAAATTGCTAACTGCAAAATAGAAACTGACTAACTGGTTTTAGCAAAAAGGAAAATAGTATTAGAAAGATAATAAGTTTCTTTTGGAAGTTCCAAGAGGGCTACAGAAATAGCCATGAGAAAAATGAGCAGGTGCAAAGGAAGGTTATGCAAACAGAATCCCAGACAAAATCCTGCTACTAAACCAGCCTGGTTGGTGCCATTGTGAAGTCAATTCAGACATGAGTCTTGCAGCCCAGTGGCACCAGCACTGGGTAGTGGACATTGATTATCAGCACCTCTTCTCTCAGAAATTGGAGTTTTGTAGCTACTATTGCTGCCACCAGAAAGACTTGAATTCTACCTGCTTCTTCAGATCACTGGATCCTCATAAGAAGTCTGAGGCAGGTGAGTCTAATTGAGTGAGCCTAGGTCATGTGGCTGGTTCCCAGCAGCAAGGACTGAGTAGTGTAACCAATGTAGTTTTCCGGTGAGAAATTTCACCCTAGAGGCGTTCTTTTGTTCATCATGCTATCTCAAGCATTTAGCACAGTACCTAGCACTAAATAGATGTCCAATAAATAAATACAGAATGAATAAATGAATGTATCATCTAGCTGTCTCTGGGAAGGGTACAGGAAAAGGAGGAAACACTATGGATAGTTGAGAATACCATGGACTTGGGCAAACAAATAAACCACACTCAAGTTCTAGCTAGCATGTGAATTCGAAAGAAGCATCTGTTCTAGAACATAAAACTGAAAATGAGGAGGCTGATATTGAGTTGCTTCCTTACCTCCAGTCAATGTCTTCTATCCTGAGGTTCCAGATATACCCCCCCGGCAGAAAGAGCAAATCTGAAGACCCCAAAACTTTTGTATTGGTGACTATAGCTGTTGCCAATTAGATCAGAAACAATTCATTTGAAAATATGGAGAAAGCAGTGAAAGCTTGCTGGATGTCGAGCTTTTACAGACATCAGAACCCTGTAAAGTAGCTACTGTTTTTTGAAGGGCAGCATATTTATTGGAAATTAAATACTAAAGGTCAGACAAACCTGATTTCATATCCCGACTCTCCCATCTCATTAGCTGTGTGGTCTTAGATCAGTCATTTTCCTCTCTGAGCCTCCATTTCTTCCCCTGGGGACCTTAGTCTCCTTATTGCCATAGGAAGACAATGGCCCTGAACTTGGAGTATCTTTCAGATTAAGGAATGGAACAACAGTGAAATTTCTTTGTGTCCCCAAATGCAGAAGGAACTCAATATCTTAAGTTTTGAAATCATATTCTAATTCCACACCTCAGTCCCTTGTGAGAAGTAGACTCTTTTGTAGGCAGCAACTACGTCTTGTTTCTCTTTAACTTCTCTCCTACTGCAGGTCCTGTGTGGAGGGAACCGGAAAACCACTGGAGCACGGGCTGGGTGGATGGATAGATGATGGGTAATTGAAAGAATAAATGGACATATGATTTAATGGAAGGGAGGGTGGGAGGAAAAAAAGGTAGAAGGAAGGAAAGGAGAAATAGCTACTATTTATAGCTCCATTTTACAGACAAAAAGAACTAAGACTTAGGGAGATTGGCTTTCCCATGGTTAGGTAGCTAGGAACTGCCTCAATCTGGCTTTGAATCCTTGTCTTACTGATTCTATCTCCACCATCTTAAGCCTTACACAACATAATTTATAAACTTAAATCATAAAAATAGGTCATTGTGAAAGGCATTTGTGTTGCAGAATATACGAGCTTCACTGTCAACTTACCTCATTATTTCTTATTTCACAATTTTTACAGAAGAAACCAGACTACACCAGAGCTGGCTACAGTAAGGAAAATGGAGGGCTTGATGCTCTCCAAGGTTCTGAAAACCAATGTTTGAAATTTAAAATTTAACTGCCAGAGTAAAGGTAGCATCATTTTATATTGGCTCTTCAATTTTTACACCCAGGGCAAAGCCATCTGTGAGCGGATGAAAATGAAATAATTATGAAATTTAGGCAGTTCTTAAGAAACGAAGTTTTCAACACACCCACATCCATTCACTAAAATTAAGGGATATGAACTCTGAAAACAGACTTCCTTTATACATTTTTGGCTTTCCTCCACAGTTATGAAAGTCAATCCATGCCAGTAATGTCTAAAATCACGATGGGAATTTTTTTGAGTGCTGCAGTAAATATATTCTCCTAGATACACGTCGTCAGTCCTGGAACTGTGGCTGAGGCCAGGGTAAGCATCTGGAAGCAGGTACCTGGTGGCATAGGAAAGAAACAGCTAGTGGGGTGAGGATCGGAGTTAGAATTGGCAGAGAGTCTGGAAGAAGAAAAGAAATCAAAAGGAAAGGAGGGGAGTAAAGATCTAAAATAAGGAGAAAAATCGAAAAGGTTGAATGGGGCCAGAGAGAAAGGAGATGAAGCTGTGGCCACTGGCAAGTCATGGCTTTCAATTCATGGGGAGAAAGGTATCATTTGCTGCCTCTTTACTCTTAATACCAACTGCAGCGAAGCTGTTTCTTTCCAAGTCTTTCTACATAGCTCCACGGGGGTTGACATTGGGCTGGACTGACATCTGCTGCTACTTCTTGCTGCATTCTGTGCTATTTGGAGATATTCTATTGATATCATCCTTCTTTGACCTTGCTTCACTCTTCCCCCTCCCAACTCTCCTTCCGCTGTCCTATTTGTAGCAACCGCTTTAGTCCACTAACAAGGGCTCTTTTATCTATTGGTCCTGCTCTTGCTTTTGTTTCTCTTGTCTATTTGGAGTTAGCTTCTTGATATAAAGCCAGCACAAATTCTCTCTTGTCCTTGAGAAACTGTTGAACATAGCTGACTTGCTAGAACCAGCAGGTAAAAGTATAAGCTAATTCTGTATTTCATCATAGTCTGTTTAGCAGCCTTAAACGACGGCTAAGCAAATAACCATTATCCCTGGCAGAAATTGTCATCCTGCCCTTACAAACACAGTTCCAAGCCACCGAGTTGCACAGACCACATGCGTTTAGAATAAATAAATAAAAAGAACGAAGCTCCTGTCATATGGATTCTGGCTCCGGCTATTTGGGTCCTGCCATTGCAGCTGAAGATGGTTTGCTGCTTACAGAATACTAATTGCTATTACTATTCTGAACTGATCTTTCTTGTGAAAAAAAAATACAAGAGAAAAGCTTATTTGGGGTTGGTCACTCAAAATCATAAGCTGGGTTAGGGGAAATTTTATGCACCATGTGTATATATACACAGACACAAACACATAAATGTGTATCTACATGGAAGCATGCACACACACAAACACACACACATAGAATTTTCTCTGAGATGCTTTTGGGTTTGAACCAAGTCAGAAGTATTGTGACTTTCTAGTTATTTAAGTTTTGTGTGCTAACTTTATCACAGCAGTCTGTCCACAATATTTACAGAGTGCTCATTTGTACACTCAAGAGTAGAAGCCTGATCTGTTTGTTTGACTGTATTTAGATAGAACAAATTGACCCAGCAGTCTGTTTACTAGAGATTCACTATTGATCATGCTTTCTTTGATGTACCTTCCTTTCAGCAGACTTAATATCAAACTTTAGCAAAGTTGAAGATAAGAGAAAAAGTACGAATCCTCATATCTGGATGAAGTTTTCTCTGATTTGGTGGGAAAGCTCTGCATTTGGAGTCAGGAGACCAAGGAAGGAACCCAAGCTCTACTACTTACAAGTTACCAGAGGATAAGAATTTTATTTAGTATTTTTTGGCTCCAGTTTACCCTCTCTAAATGAAAGAAAACAACCCTGCCCTAACTATATCACAGAATTATCATGAGGATTAAATGAGACTATGATGTGAAACAGCTTTGTAAACTGTAAAAGACTCTACCATGTGAAAGATTAATAACTATAATAATTTAATACCACAGCTATAAAATGATACAAGCTGTCAGGATTAGGGATCAAAGTACAGAGGATGGCCACTTGAAATTATTATCAACCTACTTTCCTAAGTACAAGTTAATACTATTATAGTAAATTCAAAATATGCTTCAGTTTTCTCCTGTGGGATTTTAATTTATTGGATGAATTATTTAAAACTGAAATAAAATCATTATTAGGGGCAGGAAGTAATTTGGTTCAAAAGATCTTTTCATTTTAACAATATTTTTTGATGCATATACTATAAGGAGAATCATAAAAATAATTTAGAATATATCTGAGAAAACCTCACACAAAAAAATGAAGCAATTCTGAATATTTTCTAATTATTTCCTCCCAGGTACCAAACTCACAACAGAACCATTAGGGTGAATTGTAGAGAGGTACATTCTCAAAGTACAGAAAATAAGTCTCCTAAGAGATATTAAAGAGCATTCTGCAATTGTTCCCTCCAGATGCATGCTCTCTAGGGATGGCACATTCCCCACTTTCGCCAAAGGCTAAATGAACTTAACCTAAGAACTAGGGAGGACATTCAAATGCTGGACACTTGGAATAGATCAGTAGTCCCCATTTGAGGACTGCCAATTATTTTCCCAAGTTAAAAAAAAAATCATGAATTATCATCATAATTTCATTTTTAAAAACACAAAGAGTTCTAACATCAACAAACTGAGACTGGCTCAGGAGGTAACTCAGTGGCATAGCACCTGCCTAGCACACTAGGCAACACACACACACACACACACACACACACACACACACACACTCAAAGTGGAATAGCTATAATCGCTTAGAACAAAGTACAGTCATAATCATTTAGCTTATTTAAAAATGATGTTGTCCTTAGAGTTCTCATTTTATTGCAAACCACATAAACTTCCTCTGAGGCCAGCACCAGTTATTGGGCCAATGCATGATGGTAATCTTAAAATCCTTCCAACCTGGAGATAATATCATTACATAAATGTATTTAAACAAAATTATTTATTATCCTTCTGGTCTAAAATAAAATAATACCCTTCAGTTGGAGTATATGAATAATTTCACATTTTGAGAGCTTCTGCCATCATTTAGAGTTTCAGTGGGAAAAAAAATGGCTTAATACCTTTCATTGCTTAATTCTGGTCCCCCACTATCATACATTGATTTCACTTAAACAGTTAACAAAAAAAATAGGAAAAGAAAATGAACTAGGAAGGGGGTGGTCAGAGAGAATGAACTAGGAAAAAATGTGATTGCAGATTTTTCCTATTGATAAAATTGCACAAGTTGCTCAGATATTGGAACAGAAGATGTTTGACATTTTCCCCCAGGTGTAAGGAGGTGGCAGGCTCCATTTCTCAGGATGTTGCACCAGTGATTTCAGTTGCTTTTTGCCAGGGTGTGGGATTCATCTGCTGTTTTCTATTTCTATTAGCTGTTGAGTTTCTCTGTACTCAAGTTCCATCTGAGAACCTGACTAAACTTAGCATTCCAGAGAGAACAGCTCCCACTGGGAAGGTGTCACTGGATAAAGTCTCATGACCTAAGTATCTGAGAAATATAGCTCTGCAGTTTTGCTCATATTGAAGGAGAAAAAAATATATTATCTTTGTTTTTCTAGCTAACATCAGATATTCATTTCCATTTTATATGGAATCTCAAGAATTAGGATAAATGGTTTATTAACAAAACAAAATATTTTAAAAACAAGTGAAGTATTTCTTATAAATGGAATGAACAAGATTGTGGCTGTATAATAATATTTTAAAACTTTATAAATGTGCTATACATAGCATTTCCATTTAGCATTTCAGGCTTCCTCTGCCCAGTAGAGTGGCTGAAATGCATAATAATTGTTTCTGTCTGAATCAGGTTTCCTTTTTTAAAGCTCCTGGAGGGACTGAGTTGATTTTTTTTTGGCCTTATTTTCTCACTGTATCACAGACTATCCTGAGCATCAGTAAATGTAGGATAATAAATTAACTCATGCTGCACTAACATACATCCAACCGTCCACTTGTTTATTCTACAAGCCTTTGTTCAACGTCTATACCGTGCAAGGCACTATGCTAAATTCTGGGATTCCCAGATGAAAAAAAGATTTTCAGTGTGATGGGACCTCAGCACATACTGACCCAGAAGTTATTGAGCCAGTGTTTCTCAAAATCTAAAGGTTTTTATTATAATCTACATTAAGAAATAAACTTTATACCCCAACCCTATACTCATATACACACATTCATGCACATATATGTATGTATATAGTCATGCATCCAATAATCTAACAAAATTTTTACAAAGCAAACTAACTCAATATGTGATGCACTGAATATTTTATATTCTATTTCATTTAAGTTTTTAAAAGATTGATATGATCACCTAAACTGATTTCATAATTCACTAATGGGCCACAATTTGCAATCTGACAAACAGTGGCCTGGTAATCTTCTGTTATAGCTCAGTATGCAGTTAAAAATATCAAGAAAGTTGTCAAGAAATATCCTGAAGACAAAAATAAAATATGTTATTAATGTCATGGGTATGTTAAATGACTTAGACTGATTTATCTAAAAAAAAAATATTGCCCATCAGAAAATATGGGGCATGCTTTTACTTGGAAATGGTAAGCTTAGAATTAATAAAGTAGCAATTTATCCAGAGTACTCAATAAATGGCACTAAGTAAATTGAAGTCCTTGATTGTATGTCAAGTGGTGTTAAATATGGGGGGAAATGAATAGATAAAAATTGCTTAAATTTAATCTGTTCTACTTCTACCTACCTCACTTGCACACTCCATCTTTTTACAGTCTAAAGAGAAAGTAGACACAAGTATTTGATATAGTTCTCCAAATCTTCCAAGAAGCAGCAGAGAAAAATCTTAGATGTACTATTCATAAAATATATTCAGAGAATAATTGACAAAGTATCTCACAAATGCCTACAATATTAGTGCTTTGATGTTCTATAACTTCCTGGTTACTTCATCTCAGTCTCATTGGCTTTTCTACCTGGACTTGCACCCCAGGTTGCTTCTCTTTTCATTCTGTATTCTCTTTAGGTCTTTCCATGCATTCTCTGGCTTTGAACTTTCTGTTGAATGCAGAGGACTGTGGCATCCATCCAGATCTCCACCAGAACTGCTAATCAACTACCTATTGGATCAAGGCTGGAGGTCCTATATTTATGGAAAAACAAATATATCCAGAGCCAAACTTCCCTCTTCCATGATAAATCAGCTACTTTTTTTCTGAAGCTTCCTAATTTACTAAATACTACCAGCCTGTTTCTTCTCAGGAGCTGTGCTTTCTCATGTACCAAACCCAATCAAACACATCACCAAGTTCTGCAGATTTTACTTTCTTAACATATGTTTCAATTCTTCCTTTATTTTTTAAAATATTTTTTAGTTGTCAATGGACCTTTATTTTATGTATTTATATATGATGCTGAGAATCGAACCCAGTGCCTCACACATGGTAGTCAAGCACTCTGCTACTGAGTCACAACCCCAGCCCTTCCTTTCTTCATATACATCACTGCTGTCTCTGTTCTGAATCTCACCACTTTACACTGTACCTTTTAGCTGGTCTCCTGCCTCTGGCCTAAGCCTCTGATCGCTCAGGCTCAGGAGACTGTTTTAGTCCATTTTCTGTTGCTATAGCAGAATGCCAGAGACTGTAAAATTATTAAGAGGCTAATTATTTAGCTCATTGTCTTGGAGGCTGGGAAATTCAAGATGGGAGGGGGAGGGTAGCTAATCTGGTAAGAGCCTTGTAATGCTTCATAATATGATAGAAATAAACAGAAGGGCAAGCAGGTATGTGTGGAAGAGGAAAATACAAAGGGTATAGTTGCTTTATCATAACCTGCTCTCGGGTAACTAATCTAGTCCTAGGATAGGGAGAACTTGCTGTCTCCTAGCAGATGGCATTAGTCTATTCATGAAAGCTCCACCTCAATGACCCAAGACTCTCCTACTCGACCCCACCTCCCACCATAGCTGCTTTAAGGAATTAAGGTTCTAATAGTGAATTTGGAGGGACACACTCAAATCATAGCAGGGCCTTTGAGTCCAACTTTTTGAGAAGCCTATTTTTTGTATCTGCACATCTACAGCCCCCTTCTTGGGGATTCTCAGGTCAAATTGTTTATGGTTACCATAAGCTCCACACCTGGCCATAGCTGATGAAAGAATCTGACCCAATGGCTGCTCATTGCAGACCTAGGAGAAGCTCCAGTGGTATCGTCTACCCAAATGGTGGTAAGGATGGAGGTGTTCTGCATTGAATTAAAAATTGCTGTCAATCAAATCCTCCCTTTGGGGGAACTGAGATACAAAGACAGGCTGTACAAGGCAGCTGCTATCTCTATATAGGGAGGCCTCAGGGATTATCTAAAGCTGAATGGGCAATGAGATAGTGCAGGGGCCAGCACTATATAGACCCAGGAGCAACAATTGTTCTCATTTTCATGAGGTCTGACTGTGCAGTGCTTAACATGGTTCCATGTCTTCCCTGTTCTCCCAGGAATGCTTCTAATCATCCACCATGAACTAAGCAAGTTTTTAGTATATTACTAAAAACTCTAAAAAGCCTAATGTTGATCACCCTTTCCAATCTGCTTCCTACATGGTACAAATGATTCTCCAAAATGTAAATCCGGTGTGTATTCCTGTCTCATAATTCTTAAAGGCTTTCCTTTCCATATAGGACAAAAAGAATCTCAAGTTCTGAGCATGACATGACATCCATCCATACCCTCTCTCCCTGGGGCCTCAGTCAATGCATACTCAGCCTAGGTAACTGTAGCCTACTCTGGACTCTCTCACATTCCTGGCTGTATATGAACCCGACCCTCAATCCCACCCTCCTGTACCCATAATAAACTTCCTATTTTGTCAAGTCTACACTCACATACTTTTCCCTCAGTCATGCCTTCCTGTCTCCCAGACAGTTTCTCCTACAAACTTCCATGAAAGCAAGTATAAATTTTCACAAGGCTGTATGTGGTCTATTTCCACATTGGATGGGAAGGCAGGTCTTTACTTGGTAATTCCTAGCAGTATTCATTCCCTTATTAAGCAAAAATTTGTTGTATCCCTACATGCATGAGCCTTTGAAGACATAGCTGTAAACAGGAGTAATGCAATCACTGGCTTCTTAGACCATATGGCTTGACATGGAGGATTACTGCTCAGTAAGACGATGTGCTGCATATTATGTTGAGGGCAGAACAGGACCCCACAGAAGGGGATGGTGCAACTTAGGAAGGCCTTTGCAACTTTGTGATAGTCACTTGATACCTAAGTGAGAAGGAGAAAGATTGAATGGAAGGAAGAAAATGGGAAAGATGAAAGAAAATATTAGTAGAAAAGGAAGCAGTATATATAAAACCGTGAAGGTAAAAAAAAAAAAAAAAAAGCTTGATCGGTTCATAGAAGAAATAATTGCTATGGAGCTTAGAGTATCCAAAGATAATGAGGTGGGAGAGGCAGACAGTGGTCAGCTCTGTTCTTTGCTTTTAAAGAATAGCAAACAGAGTTACTCACTCATGACAATAAATAAAAGGCATAGGATGAGGAGTGTGCATCTTGACTTCATTTATACCCACTATATTTACCCTATTATAATTTGATTTTTTAAGTTGACAAAAACTGTAAATATTTATGGTGCACAATATGATGTTTTGATATATGTATATACTGTGGAATGATTAAATCAAGCTAATATTCATCATTTCACACACATCATATTTTTGTAGTGATGACATTTAAAATTTACTTTTGTAGCAATTTCCAAGTATACAATACATAATTGTTAACTAGAGTCACCATGCTGGACAATAAATCTCCAGAACTTATTTTCCTAACTAGTAAATTGTGCCCTTGACCAACATCTCCTTATTCTCCCACCCCACTCACCTGTTTTCATATATATCTGATACCATTTTTTTTAAGTTGATTATGCCCTGAATTATTTTAGATCTCAAGGCTTGGGATTATAGTGCTCCTTTTCCAAATGACAATAGCCTAGCAACCTGTCCAAAATATTGCATTTTTCAAAATGTACTCATTATTCTAAGGAAATAATATACACTTGGAGCGCCTGTCTTATTACAAAGATACTCTTGAGATTCCCTTGATTATTCTAAATAAACAGATGTGTGACTCACACTGGCACATATCCAGTTTCAATATCAGGATTCTAATATAAAAAGAGCCCACCACAAAACCTCTTTAATAAATTTTAAGTATTCAATACAATAAAAATCTGAAGCCTTAGGTTTCAGAATCTTTTATAGGGTGAAATTATTATATGATCTCAACATCCTTTGTAATAGATTGTTAACTCTCACTGTTCTACATGAGATAGGTCAGCAGTTAGTTCTTCTATTTTCCAGGGAGGAAGGAATACACAGAAGATAGGTGATCTGTGGTAACATAATAAGCAACTGTGTCAAAACTAGAATTTACAAATTTTTAATTCTCAATACTCAAGGCATTTAAGTCAAAGTCTGCTCTCCCATTAAAAAATTTCAACTACTTTATACACCTGAATTGTAAGATGAAATCTACTAGAGAATTCTGTTTACTGTTTTAGCTAGAAAATTGGAAAACACAATCCAGAGCACATGAATATTAAAACTGTAGATAATCTTTTTACAAACTGAAAACAGCTATTAATTAAACCAACAGAGCAGGTAAGGCAATTCTGTTATTTAATGACGACCTTCAGCAGTTTGAAATAACCATCTCAATAATCAATACCGTGTTGAGACTTCCACCTAGCATTTATTTTAAGGGATGTCTTGTTTTGAACAATCATTTTAAACCCTAGTAAACTGAAGAATTAATTAGCAAGCACGGAGGCTCAGCAAACTAATGCTTTAGTCTGTCAAACCATCTGCTCAGGAGCACCCTTCTCAAATCTTGGCATTATTGAGGATGGGGGAGCTCAGTACTTTTGATGCTTGTGCTGGTAGACAAGTTGCTCCTTGATATTTCACTATTACATCTTCCAAATACGCAGGAAGAAACTCAGTCTCAGCAACAAGCTCATAAAAGTTCTGGCTCCTGCTGCGCATATCGTCAGAAACATGGTAAAGCCAAGCTTTCTCTAAGGGCAAGGACCACGTTAAAATGGCTTATTTACACAAACGAATCCCTTTCAAAATGGGTGCTGTGGAGGTTCTATTCTTAATCCAGTAATTCTTCTATTCAGATCATTTTTAAAGTTCCTTTTTTGGAATCTTCTCCTGCATTGTTTTGCATATTCATTCTCAAACAGGGGAATAGAATCTTAGTCTATTTAATAGGGTTGCATGTTTCATGCAAAAAATGTTATGTAACTGTAAACTAATGAGACAAATTTTGTTTTATGGTTTTTAAACTGACTCAGGAGGCAATTCAAAAAAGGGAGCTCCAAAAACACGTTGAGTCAAAGACAACATGATTTGAATAATCATATAGCTTTCTGAGGGGGTTGCTCATGCTTGAGTATAAAGAACTGCTTTAAAAAAAATAAAAGTCTCCTGCCCTTAAGCAAACCCAACATAGGACTGAGGATGTGACTCAATTGTAGAGCATGCACAAGGCCCTGGGTTCAATCCTGAGCACCACAAAGCAAAAAATAATCCAATATGTTTACCAATCAAAGTGTGAATCCATTGTTTGTTTGTTTTTTTTAACTCAGCACCAATCCTTTTCTCTTCTGATAACAGTTCATAGATTTCTTGTAGGCAACAGCCTTTTATCCACTCTTAGTCCATGAGCCCTGTGGAGGGTACAAGTACAACTTGAACTTGATCAGTGAGGCACCAGCCTATTATCATGGCTACAGTAATTGGTTCAGGGATAGACGCCAGAACCAAGGCAGATTAATAGGATTTAATCCCAGAACTCTGACTTACGCTAGTAGGAGAGAGAAATTTGCTTTCTTTGAGGATTAGCAAGTTAGGAATATAAACCTGTAATTGCTAGGAAACATCAGATGGGGAATCCAATCTGGAGTAAGACAAAGCTGAAAGATGGAGAAAAAAAATTCTGATGACATTATTTGAGTAGCTAGATTCAGCTCAGCCTGAAGTCAGCTACCTGAACTTTTCAGCTATATATTCACCAATAAATTCATATTTTAGACTCAATTCTACTCAATATGTAGAAATCTATATATATGTTTCCATATGTATAGAGTCAATCAACAAGAAAAAATAGCAGGAAATGATGTTATAACTTATCTACATACAAATATAATACAGTTTATGTTATGCCCATTTGTCTTGTCATTAAGTTTTACTTTGCTGTTTTTAATCATTTGTACATTTCAGTTTTTAATTTCATACCTGCACAAAGTGTTTTTTTTTTTTTTTTTTTTTTTTAGTTTTTCATGTCTTTTTATAGTGCTGGAGATTTAGTTGTAGGACTGGGAAGGAAAAGTTGATTAATCTTGAAGACTATTTTCATCAGTGACCCCTTAACTTTGGAATGTGATTTTGGATAAGATGTATCCAAAGTCAGCAATGTTACCTGAAGAGGTTACAAGGATTTAAACTAGAAACAAACCCGGACATATTTTATTTCCCCTGTGTGTCATAGCCTTCCAACTTTGCCACAGAAGTCAGCACCCTTCAAATCTTATTGCTGAATATTTCCTGGGCTACATAAAAGACATTCCTGATCTGTGATATCTGGGCACAGTAAACTCATTACAGGCTGTTCTCAAAAAATCTGATCAATACATCTGTTTCCCCAGGGGTAGAGAAAGAACAAACAGCAAGTCCTGATAACCCTTCTCTGGCATTGCTCACTTCCTCAAATGCTATACATGGCACGCCCTTATTACTCTAGTTCTTTGCTATTAATAAATCCTTTTGGGGGAGAAACTAAAAGCTCTAATTCCATCCAGATGCAAGCAGTGTGCAATACCAAGCACCTCTTCCCTGATGTTCTAGCAAAATTACTAAGAACACATCATGACTCATTCCTTCTAAAGCATTCCTCTCTGTCCTAAAACCTAAAGCCAGGAAATTTGGAGCAGGATGCCTCTTGGCAATTGACTTTTCAGCTACTGTAACTCATACCATGGCTCTGCAATATATTTCCTCTGCTCACAGAGAAAGGCAGTTATCACTGAAGAATTCACTCAGGAGTTCAGCTCCCCCTTCTTCAAGTTCCTTGAAGGAAAATAACAATGAAGCTCACTGCAAATCCAGAGTATCTTCAAAAGAAGATTTGTAAACAAGTCCTTTGCTGCAGACTCCACAATGCTACCATTTTACATTCAGGGTCAAAAAAGCATTATTCTTTCCGGCCTCATGCCCCAGACAGTGTGTTGAACTGAATCCTCAGACACAATGCAATGTCATGTGTAGGATTTTCATTTGTTCCTTTTTCTGCCAGAAATCCAATCTCCAGGTCCCAGATTGCTCAGTGAAACCTGCCCTTCTGTCCTTTTTTTCTGTATTCCCTTCCGTAGTGATATTCTGGATAGTAACTGCTTCTGAGGAACAATGGCATTGGATAGCTCTAGCATATTTTTCAAGAAGATTATTCTGAAACTTTTGTGATTGCTAGTTAGGAAAAAATATTTTGACAATTAAAACTTTCTGTATGAGTTAGGTACATTAGCACCTGCCTTCATTTCCCAGCTACTCAGAAGTCTGAGGCAGTAGAATTGCTTAAGCCCAGCAGTTTGAGGGCAGCCTGGGAAAAATAACATGACCACATTAAAAAAATTATATATGAAGAGTTTAATAAGACTCCACCCCAGCCTATCATACCTCACTTTCAAGTTAGATTACTTAAGGGAAATAACTGTTCATTATCAAAATAAATATATAGGAACAGTCACTTCTGTCTTGGGTATTTAAATATGTTTATAGCTGGAAGCAAAGATATAAACCTCTGGGAAGTTTAAAAATAGCAGAGTTTTTTTTGAACATCCTTTTCCCTATGAAGTCTATTTTCAGAAGGATATGTAAGAAGGGTACAGGTAAAGGGTTACTAAATGAGTGGATTTTTATTCCAAATGTTGTTAAGGAAAACATTGTTTAGTCTAAAATTTTCTTGAATTTGTTTTAAATAAAGCTCTCTGTTTAAGATCTTGGAAAGTAATGTCTACACATTACACAAGTAGTTTTTTTGAGTTTTCTTTATCATTATGTAATTTCCAACTTTGAGGAAAATACTAGTATTTATAGACAGTATCCACAAATTATGCAAATCAAATTATGAGACCTTTAGTTGCAATGTTTGCATCACCACATAGAGTGACTAATTTTTCCAAATTAGTAAAGGAAGTTAGAACTATGAGTCAGTGAGTGGATCACCCTAATGAATGAAAATAAAATTTATGCATCTCCCAGATGGACTGTATTTTATTTTTGAAATATTTATTAAAGCTTATTAGTTTTGTGCCTAAATTTTGTTAATAGATCTTCTCCATATGTGTTTCAACTTTTCAGTATGCTATAATGTTTATACATGCACAGTCTAATATTGCATAATAGACAGGGAATGGACTTTGACAGATAACATAGATATACAAATAGTATCCTAATTCACTCAGAACCACAGACAGGCCACCACTGTCTATTGCCCTACTTGGGAACCATTTCAATATTTAACAAGACCTCTGAGGCCAGAAAAGAGTTCTGTCATCTGCTAAACTATAAATAATGTTGAGATCATCTATATGGCTATTTTTCAGACCTTTTCAAATTTCACATGTAATTGTGTAACAGGTCTTATTCAATGTTTAGAAGTAATTTTATGGATGACAGCAAGTAGGTATATAGACTTAAATACTGTTTATTGATTTAGTTAAACTTATTGAGCACTTACAATATGTCCAATACTACATGCTGTAGTGACTGAAGAAAAAAACCACAGTCTTTGCCTTCAAGGAAATATATCCAGTATAGAGGTGGCTTTGTCAACCAATACATGTGATATGGGAGCTTTGTGTTAAACGTTTTCTAAAAGTATGAAAGAGTAGCCACTGAGTGAATTAGGCACAAACAGAATTTATAAGGCTCTAGTTTTAAAGGGCAAAAGATTCAGATCAAGAGAAGTAGTTGGACCACACACCTGTAATCCCAGCTACTCAGGAGGTCAAGGCAGAAGGATTCCAAGTTCAAAGCCAGCTTCAGCAACATAGGGAGATGATTTGAAAAAAAAAAAAAAAAACTAACTAAAATTCTTAGAACCAACATATGGAAGTAATGGTGTGTCCACAGTCTTTTCTTGAAGAAAAAAGTTGAGATTTGAAGGGGAAAATGCTAAAATTCTTCAGGAAATCACATTAGTAGCAGTTATGTAGAGACTGAGAGGCAGTAATAATGTGTAGGGTTTTTTTGTTTGTTTGTTTGTTTTTATTTTTTTTAGTTTGAGTGCTATGCAGGAGTCTATGGGACTCAAATACCAAAGAAGAAGCCCAAGTCTATTTAACACAAACTGAAGTCAGTGGGCACTGTGGAATCAGAGAGAATAAAGAAGTCATATTTTAATGAGGGATGCTAGGTCTTGTAATTCAGAAAACTTTTAATGCTAATCTGGCCAGAAGTCTTAGAACTCTCATAGAAATAGTCTGACTCCAAAAGAGATTAGAATGAGTATTATTTTCTTCTTCCTATGGGTTATTGCTGAAACTTGGAGCTGGGAAAAATAGGGATTACAAATAGATTGTAAAGGTAGTATATTTGAGTAGGTACTTATATTTCTTTAAATTTTACCATAGTATGGTCTGACTATAATTATCATAAAAAAGTGCAAAGGCATTGAAATAAAGAAATATATTTGTACAAGAATATATATATGATTGAAACTAAAAAAATTCTTAAGACACTAGGTTTCCATATGCTGCCCAATGGACCTCAAATTGCTGGACTCAAGCCTCAAACTGTTGGGCTCAAGCAATCCTACTGCCTCAGCTTCCAAAGTAGCTGGAACTTTGGGTGCACACCACCACACCTGGTAGAAACTAATAATCTTTTAACTCAATTAATTATGCTTATGGGATGCTTGACTTCGTGGAGGCTGAAGAAACATGAATCAGTAATTCCTCCATACTATATACCTAGGAAGGCAGCTTATCTTAAATGCAGCACCACAAGATGAAATAACAGCAACAGCTATCATCCATTGATTTTTTTTCCTACACAGCAGGCACTGTATAAATTATTTTGCATGTTGTATTTTAATTAATTCTCTCAACTATCTTAGAATCTAGGAACCATAATCATTCTTTGTGTGTGTGCATGTATACACACCAGGGATGAATCTTGGGCCTTCAGCATGCAAGGCACATGAAACCAATAAGAAATTTATACAAGTTTACATAGTTGATGCGTAGCAGAACAGAATTCCCAGCCAGAAGAGATCTAACTCCAGGGTTCACTCTGTCAGGTATCATACATTACAAATTTTCTCTGTTTATCTTTTTAATCTATTAGTAGGTCTTTATTGTGAGGGATCAGGTCATGTGATTATGGAGGCCTACAAGTCTCACAATCTGCCATCTACAAGCTGGAGATTGTGATATAGTGCCAGACCAAGCTCAAAGACCTGAGAACTTGAAGAGCCAATGTCTGTAAATTTCAGTCCAAGTCATAAGGCCAGAGAATCAGGAGAATCAATGTCCAAGGACAGGAGAAGATTGATGTCTCCACTTAAGAAGAAAACACAAATTTACCCTTCCTCTACCTTTTCATTCTATCAGAGTCCTCAATGAATTGGATGATGCCCATCCACGTTGGTGAGGGCAATCTTTACTCAGTCCACCAACTCGTGTACTAATCTCTTCCAGAAAATAGCTTCAAGTCACACCACAGAAATAATGCGACCAGTATCTGAGCATTCTTGAGCCCAGGCAAGCGGACATATAAAATTAGCCATTACATTCTCTGAGCACCTAGCTCCCCTCATCTCATTCCCCATGCCTAAATTCTCTTCATTTCCTTTAAAACACCTAACCAAAGTCTGTATTTTTCCTTTATTTTTATTCTTTTAAGATTTTTTTCTTTTTGTTTTGTTTTGATGGTACTGGGAATGGAACCCAGAGCCTTGCACATGTTAGGCAAGTGCTCTACCACTGAGCTACACTCCCAGCCTTCCTTTATTTTTATTTTTTAATTTTTTTTAGTTGTAGATGGACACAATGCCTTTATTTTATTTACTTATTTATTTATCTATTTATTTTTATGTGGTGCTGAGGATCAAACTCAGTGCCTCCTATGTGCTAGGCAAGTGCTCTACTGCTGAGTTACAATCCCAGACCCTCTCTTTTATTTTTTATCCTAATAGTCTTTCAGAAAGTCTGTCCTCCTGCAAAGTACCTATATAGCACTAAGCAATGCCAGTATATACTCAGCAAGCAAGATGTAATTATTAAATAAGATAGTTTTTAGAACTGGGGGCCAAGTTCCCAGTAACATTTTTAACCAATCAAGAATTGTTTCTCCATAATTGAAAACAGAAGATACCACTTATAACATATTCTCATGGGCTTAGTTATAACTGTGACCAATGCTTTACAAGATTACTTCCCCTCTCTTTGCTCAGCATTCTAAATTCAAAAGAAACGTCTCATCTAAATGATTAAGATACTATTTGCTAAATAAGCTTTCTTTAGATTTACAGGACCCAGACTATCTGATGACCTCCTGATTTTACATCAGAATTATGAAATTATGCCTAACTTGCAGAAAAGCAATGTGTTCTGTCTAAAAGATTAACAGGAACTAGCCTCAGGGAGGTCAAGGACAACTATGATGTTCCAGACCAAAAAAGAGGCAGGTATCCAGAATGACAAAGACCCCACACAGTGCCAGGACCATTATCCCACTACACTTCATTTCCCTCCCTATAAAAAACCTTTCATGTACCTGAGTTCCCCAAGATAATCTTTTCTTGGTGCTAGCCTTTGAATTTGATTTCTTTCAGTTTGTCGATTCTCATCTGCCAGTTTAGCTTTCCAGTGGCAAATGGATAGACTTGGGCCCAGGGACATAGTCTTTGCCTCTCAGGCACATAATTTGTATCTGTTTAGCAGTCAAGACCCAGAGACATATAGAAAGGAGGAAGTTATGCTTAAGGAGGGAACTATGGCTATCTTTGACATCAAAGAGAGATTCTTTAGTAGATTCTGTGCTCCTTCAATTTTGCATTAAAATAGTTTCAGAATCACGTTCCCAGAAGAGCAGAGCTTCTGGGGAGAAATATGTAGGAAAAAGGTGATGTCAGTTGGGTAAGAGAATTTTGTTTCCACCATGTAGGGCCATGTGGAAGCACATGAGGAGGCGGAAGTTATAAGGCAAGAGTGGGAGTGCTAAGCAGTTGTGATTTAAGAGAGTGGAGGTAGCAAATGTGGGAAGAGGAGGAAATGACAGCACTCAGTTGAGCAGTGGGCTTAACAATCTGGCAATAAACTGGGAGCTAACAAGGCCCACCTGGAGTGGTTAGTGACAAAAAAACATTTGTAGCTCACCAAGAAGATTTAATTGAGGAGAAAATAATATGATGTTTGGCTATCATGAGACTCATGCTGTATCTTGGATGCAATTTCTTTGGAATTTTGAAATGGGCAAGAAGTGACTGATAAGTTTGTGCTTCTGGATTGAAAACTTGTTTCTTTGATGATATTTTAGCACCCATGCCAGCATTATCATGATTTGCTCCACGATGACTTATCTTTGCCTTTCATGTTTCTTAATATGAGACATTTCATTACTACTATCTTCCCTATTAAAATTGTTTTATTTTATTCTTTGATTAACTTCTTGGCACAAATGTACTTTTGATGCTAATCATAGATTTGTGCCTTTTAACTTTATTTTCAATCTTTTTCATGATAGTTCAACATAGCTTTTTTTTCTGTATACTTGTAAAACCTGTCTTCCATATTTAGTCATAAAAGATTCATTCACCTTAGAGATTTCAGTATTTTTTTAAAAAAGCCTACAGTCCATCTGTTACCATCTCCTCTGATATTAAATTTTATTACCCTTTGTTGTTTCCTCCAACTTTTGGCAGAGGAGACTATTCTCCAGTAAACCCACTTACTTCATATGGCAAGAAATGCATAAAGTTTTTGTTAGACTTTTCTGTAGATAAATCATTAAACATGCCCCAAAATGTTTATATTTGCTCCTTGTTTATGTCATTGGTACAGTGTGTAGGGCAGGGGAGAGGTAGGTCATATATACGAAGGAAATTGGAATGTTGTATTTGTTTTCTATTGCACCACAACAAATTATCAATAACAGTGACTTAAAATAACATACATTTATTATCTCACCATTTCTATAGGTCAGGATTCCAGGTGTAGCTTAGCTGAGTCCTTGTCTCAGAATCTCACAGGGCTACAACCAAAGTTTCAGCAGGGATGGCTTGCTTTTTAGAGTTCCGTTCCCAATCTCATGCAGTAGCTAGAAGAATTCAGCTCCTTGGAGCTGTAGGATTGAGGTCTCCATTTTCTTGCTGGCTGTCAGTAGGGATGCTTTGGACACCTAGCAGCCACTTACAATTCCTTACCAGGTGGTCCCACTCACAACATGATAGCTTGCCTCTCATCAAGAAGAGTCTTATTCATTCTGAAAAGACAAGTTCTCCACATTCTAACATAATCATAATTCTAACTGTCCCCATCACCTCCGTGACACTGGGAATCAAAGGAGACCAGATTTCTTAGTTGTAATTAGATGCTTCTCCCTAGAAGAGACTCAGGACTTCTATGAGCAGCCACTATGTTATGGACTGTATTATATCTCTCCACCCCAGTTCATGTGTTGAAGCCAAAATCCCCAATGTGACTATATTTGGAGACAGGAACTAAAAGTAGGTAATCTAAGTTTAAGAAGATCATAAAGGTGGGCCTCTAGTAGGAGAGGATCATTTGTCCTTATAAGACCGGACACCAGAGAGTCCCTCCTCCCACCCTCTCTCTTTCTCTCCTCACCCCCAGCATTTGATGTAAAAATGATGAAGTAGCCATCTACAAGCCAAAAAGAGTCCTCACTAGAAACTGACTGAACCCACAAAAATTTCCATTTTGGATTTCTAGCCTCTGGAACTATGAGAAAATTAAGAAATTTTGTTGTTTAAGCTGCTCAGCCTATGGTATTTTGTTATGGCATCCCAAACTAAGATACCAGTAACAAGGGCAACTGCCCCCACCCTGTGCTGTCAGTGGAGACCCTTTGGGGAACATAATGAGATACCCCTTTCCCACATACCCATATAGACCAGAGGGGTCCAATAGAGAGCCAGAACTCTCACCCTCACTCATAAGTAATAAAGAACTCTTCCTTCAGACAATGAACCAAGTAGAAAGTCTTGGCAAAGACATTAAAAATCTCAACTAAAATAAAAACATAGAGGGCTGGGGTTGTGGCTCCATGGTAGAGTGCTTGCCTAGAATGCATGAGGCTCTGGGTTCCATCTCCTGAACCACATAAAAATAAAAAACAATATAAAATAAAAGTGTTGTGTCCACCTACAACTAAAAAATATATTTTTAAAAAATAAATTAAAAATAAGAGATTTTTTTTCAAACAGAAAAATATAACAACTGAAATAAAAGAGGCAACTGATGAGTTTAACAACAAAATGGAGGGACAGAACAAGAATTAATGAACTTGAACATGAAACTACTGAAATTAAGCCATCTGGTAATGAAGATAAAATATAGTGAAAAATTTTAAAATGAGCACTGCCCTAGAGACATTAAGATTATAATAAGAGGTATAATATTCATACCTTTCGAGTTTTAAGAAGAGGAGAACATTTTTACAAAGAAATAATACCTGAAGACTTCTCAAACTTGGCAAAAGACTCAAGCAGCTGAGCAAACTCCAAACAAAATAACTATATATGTATATGTATATGTATGTATGTATGTATTTCCTGGTAAAATCTTTATAACTTCAGAATGTGTGTGTGTGTGTGTGTGTGTGTGTGTGTGTGTGTGTGCGCGCGCGCGCGCGTGTGTTAAAGCTACAAATTTAGGACAAAAATATTTCCATATATCTATTATATTACCCAGTCTATATATTTCTGGAATGACCTTGAGCAAGTTCTATGAAATTCTTATTTCCATAGTTGTAATATTGGAATAATTATACTTACTCTGCATGCCCACTAGGTTTTTCTGAGTGTCAGTCAAATAAAGTACCATGCAAAAGTACTACTTAACAAATGATAGACACTCAATAAACGTTCATTATTTTTTATTTTCTTTCCCTTTGTATTGCACTCTTTGATGAATCCTTAGTTCCAATTGGATTTCAAGTGCAATTATGGCTCTGTGATATCATATTTCTCCCGTTAGCTCTGATATATTTCTTTGGTCAAAACAGCCTCAATGGAAACCATTTATATCATTGTGAACCTTCTTGTAGAGCCCTTGCTTGGATTTTCAAGAAGATACTTCACAGCCCAGGTAGATAATGTAAAAATTGTATAAATAAAAGGAACTAAAAGCTCTTTGTAGAAACACCTATTCAAACTCTGGGTCAGGAAATGTCTATATACCTTAGATGTCATTTGTGCCATGAAGTAAGAAAACTATCAAGAACTAATAGGATGATTTCTAAAGGAAACAAGCCTAATTGAATTTACTTCCAAAGGTCTAAGATACATGAATTGAATACCAGAAAGAATGTTTGAGAAGGTAGTAGCAGAAGCAGTATAGTTTTAATTTCCCTAAATTTACTTACAAACATAAAGAGCAACTAGGATAGCAAAACAAAAGACCCACAGGTGATTCCTACAGTAAATCAAATGATAAGGTATTTCCAGGATCCCCCAAGTACACAACAGCCTCAGCAATGGGATGTGAGCAGTGCAGCATTTGTACTGGAGGAGAGACCCATGACAAATAAGTTTCTAGTAGTCTTGAGATTAAGTACGTACACATGCATGCACGCAAGCACGCGGGCACACGCGTGCACACACACACACACACACACACACTCACACACACACACACCCACCCATGTCCATACACATACCAAATCACTGTATGGTACTCAGTGCAAAGCATGAACCAATCTGAGAATAATGACCGAAATAGGAGGTTTTAGAGGACAAAATTCATGGGTATATTCCAGGAACTCATGTTATAATAAGGTCAATGGAGCAGTCTGATTTTGTAAACTCTCAAAATTAACAAACCAAATGTCCCTATAAGTCCAAGTTCCATACCAAGGATAAAATTCTGCAAAGAGAATCCAAATTAAACAGGATACAAACAATGAACAGTAAGGGCAAATAAAGAGAAGGTCTAGTTAAAAGTTTGAAAGGGAAGAAAGAAAATAAGACAATTTTCAAAAATTAATTTTGGTCACTTTGGAGGAAAAAACTTAAAAACCCATATAGATTTTCTAGATCTATAAAGAAAGAAAATCTCTTCTGTTCTGCTGCAGAAAACTTTATTTCATTAAACAATGAACACAAGAAAAAAGATTATAATTGAATCTCTCACAATGTTATAAGGGGGAAAAGAGTAAAAAAAAAATACTGATGGACAATAAAACAAAGCCAGAAAAACAAGACCGTATGAAAACTATATTTTAATATTTTAAAAAATTAAAAAAATTTTAAACCTGATAGATGTTGAGAAAACAACATGTATCAAAATTAAAAAATTTTAGAAACCAGAAAAATAAAAAAGAACAAAAGGCAAAAAAAAATTTCAGAAATAAGGTGATGGTTGAAAACAAATATTTTTTAAAAACAGACAAGAAAACTAAAGAAAATATTAGAACAAAGAAAATTATTTTTAGAAATAAAAACAAAACTAAAAGGATCACAGAATTGATGATGCTTTAAGAGAAGTAGAAGACAGAAAAGGGAAAGTTTAAAACTATGTTTTTAAAAGGCATTAAGGGAGGGACAATAAGACTTGAAAGAAAGATTAGATAGATGGAACAGAAAAAAAAAGTCAATATAAATATAATAGGAACCCAAAGGAGAAAATCCAAAGCAACAGAATAGGACAAATATTAAACACTATAACTCAAGAAAACTTGAAATAAATGATATCTTGAAACTATATTGAAAGGGCACATCATATGCTAAGAAAAACCAACCCCTAATGACACACTAAAACATAGTCTAGATAAAATCCATTTCAAATAGGAAGTTCACAGATAAACTGTTACAAACATGCAAATATTCACATAATACTGTGACCATAAAGGCTTCTAGAAAAATCTACCAGAGCTTCATAGAATCAAAAAAAAAAAAAAAAACTAGAGACATCAAAACAAGGACTAGTGTTGGGCACTACATAAATAAACACACAAAGAACAAGGACTAAGTGATAGATGTTATGATTTAGATATGAGGTGTCCCCCCAAGTTCCTGTGTTAATTCAGGAATGTTCAGAGATAAAAGATTAGATCATGTGTGTTGTTACCTAGTCAATGGATTAATCCACCTAATGGATTAATAATCTAAAAGGATTTCTCTTCTGGGTGGTAATTGTAAGCAGGTGGGGCATGGCTGGAGGAGGTGCCTCACCAAGGGTGTGCCTTTGGGGATTATATCTTGTCCTCCTGGCTTGTCCCTCTCTCTTTATTTTCTGATTGTCATGTCCTGGGCTGCTTTCCTTTGCCATGCTCTCCCACTATGATGCTCTGCCTCACCTCACCTCTGACCCAGAGCGATGGAGTCAGCTAACCTTGGACTGAAACCCTGAATCTAAAATAAACTTTTCCATCTCTAAATAATTCTTGTCAGGTTTGTTTTTTGTTTTGTTTTGTTTTGTTTTGTTTTTGGTCACAGTGACAAAAAGCTGACTAACACAACAGGATTCACAATTGTGATATCTGACACAATCAGATTCAGAACAAAAGTATAAAAATATGGGAAAACACTATAATGTCAATGGGTATATAACATTTATAAATATTTAAATATCAAATAAAACAAAGAATTTGCATAGAGCTGAAATCACAGGATATGAAAGGACAACAAAGACAAAATACATGCAAATACTAGAATTTAACACACTAATCAATTCAAGAAGATCAAAGGGATACAATTTTAAGGACACAGAACAAAATCAATGAGGCAGATTCATCAGTATATTTTGAAACTTTAAGCCCAATACTAGAGAATATCGCTACTTCTCAAGTTCTCATCACAACTTGTGAAAAGTCACATCCTATACCATAAGGAAAATCTCAAAAAATCTCAAAGTATTATCTGACAATAATGCAATTCAAGTAAAAATAATGAAACTAAAAACCAGAAAGTTCTTTCCTCTTGAAAAAAATGGCAATAAATAATACTTAGGTTCAAAGGGAATTACAGAAAGAAATTGCATAAATATTTCAAAATAGTGATGATAATCCAAAGATATTAAAATCTAGGATACAGTTAATAGAGTCCTCAGTAGAAATTTTATAGAATTAAATATCTATACCGGGGGTGGGGCTATGGCTCACGTGCAAGGCCCTGGGTTCAATCCTCAGCACCACATAAAAATAAATAAAATATATCCCATCTATGTATGATATATCAAAGTATATAAGTGCATTCTACTGTCGTGCATAACTAATTAAAAAAAATAAAAAATAAAAAATAAAAAAGATTCTAATAAAAAAGTCTAATTTTTGCATAGCATGAAAATAAAATAAAATAATTGTCTCCAACTACAACTAAAAATTAATATATAAAAATAAATATCTATACCAATAAAAAATTTAAAAAATGTAAATGAAAAGTCTAAGCAGAAAGAAGGAATTAATAAAAATAGAAATGGAAATGTAAAGAAAAAAAAAGAAAGTAGAAAAATGAAGCCAAAAAATGGTTCTATGATCAAACAAACAAAAAAAGATTCACAAACTATATGTTAGTTATCAATGGCTATGTAACAGATTTCCCAAAAAAATTAGAAGTTTAAGACAACCAACATATATTGTCTCACAGCCTGTGGGTCTGGAATCCAGGTATGGCTACAGTGGTTGCCTGAGGAGAGTCATCTCAAGGCTTGGGAGAGTATCTGCTTCCCAGTGCCTTGGTTTTCCCTTCTGTTTTAGTCAGCTTTTTCATTGCTCTGACTGAAAGACCCAACCAGCACAATTACAGAGGAGGAAAGATTTATTTAGGGGCTCACAGTTGCAGAGGTCTCAATCCGCAGACAGCAGGTTCCATTCCTTGGGGCTGGAATTGAGGCTGAACATCATAGCAGAGGGAAGCAGCTCATATGGGGATCAGAAAGGAGGGGGGAGGGATGGAGGAAGAAGGAGAAGGGGAGGGAGGGAAGGAGAGAAAGAGAGAGAGAGAGAGAGAGAGAGAGAGAGAGAGAGAGAGAGAGAGACTGACTCCATTCCCCAGATATATAAGCCATGCCCCCAATTCCCAACTCCTCCAGCCTTGCCCTACCACTCCAGTTACTACTCAGTTAATCACGATAAGGGGTATCACCTGCTGGCTGGGCTGGTGACATGAGCTGGGTTCAAAGGAGCTGGCTGCATCCGTAACTAAGAAAACAGCAAAGGACACATACACCACACAGAAATACCTTTTGCAGCAATCAGGGACAGCTCTGAGACCTCTGGGATCAGCTGGAAAGAGAGCATGCACCAGGATTCCCTTTATTTTCATAGGGGGGGCACACAAAAGGAAGTTTGGTGGAATGTTCTTCACGAAATAAGGCAAGGGAACCAGGTTTCAGGGGTTGCCCATCCCCATTAGGTAACGCCCAGATAGGGCTTGAAGCAGGCTCAGTTGTCACTTGCCCTGTACAGCTTTCTGGTGGGTGCCAGACTGGTACCCCCACAGCTCAAGGATGGGGGTGCTGGAGAAGGGGGCAAGCTCAGTCTAGGGGCAACAGGGGATTAATTCACTGTTGGGTTAAGACTCTTATAAGCCAATCATTTCTCCTCTGAAATTTCTTCAGTTGTCTCACAGGTGAGCTTTTGGGGGACACCTCACATCCAAACCATAACACCTTCCTTTGGCCCTTATGTTGTAACCGACTGCTTCACTAACTCGGGTATCTATCTTTCCATCCTCCAAACATTGAATAAATTGGCTCTCATAGGCCAATTTCCTCTCCTCTCTATTTCCCCTTGTTGGGTTGGATCTCTTTTATTTATCTACTGTCATCTTAATGGAGTTTTGAGAGGGAGAGGAGAAAAACAGGCATTTGACCAGAAGAAAACATTCAAAGCCATCCTTACATTTCTAATAGTTGTAAATCTTCTGATTATAAACTCATATAAATGAGGGCAAAGATTGTGTGTAACTCTAGAGCTTGCATAATTGCCTATCACATAGTAGACATAAAATACTTATTTGTTAAATGAGTGAATGAGGAATAGTTGAAGAAGCAGCATAGGATCAAAGAGGATATGAAAGAGGAATTAACAGGTGTAAGAATCTGCAAATGGCTGTCACCCTAATTTTGCCATGGGATCACCAAAAAAGCTTAAAAAACTCAGTCTCCATCTCCTTTATGCATTCTTAGGAAAACAAAAACAGTATCCTAACTAAGGTACCTGCTTCTAATTCCTGTAGCTCTTCATTCCATCTTCGGCACTGCTTCTAGATCTAGATCTCAATCTCATCGCTCCCAAACAAAAGACTCTTTGATCCTGGTACTTGTAACCCTCCAAATTTCTTAGTATGAAATGCTTTCAGTGTTTTTTGTCCCCCACTACCACTCAGCCATACCTCTTATTTATACACTAAAATTTGCCTCCCACTGACATACTGCAATGGCTGTACACGACTGCTTGTAGTACCCCAAACATGCCAGTTTTCAATTTGGAAAATTCTTAGATCTTTACTCAGAGCCCAGGAAGCCATTCCTTACTTCCCCCTGAGGGGAAACATTTTCTCTATCGTTTGATCATTCCATCACTATGCTTTCAGCACATCAGATTAAAATCTGTTGTACATATTTTTCCTCCATTTCTAGACCACAGGACCTTTGAAAGCAGGATTTGTTTCTTATTTGTAGTTCCAGGGCACACTCAAGTGTCTATTATAAAGTAAGAAGCTAATAAAGGTTTGCTGAATAAATCAGCTATAACTATATTTTCATAAGATGGCTGCCCACGCCAGTTTTGCTTTTCTTTCCTGAATTAGTTACGATGGATCCAATGAAGATGTATAAAATCTGTTTAATATACCCAATGCAGTGGCATAGGCCTGTAATCCCAGCAACTCAAGAGGCTGAACCAGGAGGATTACAAATTTGAGACCCTAAGCAATTTAGCAAGACTCTATCTCAAAATAAAAAATAAAAAGGGTTGGGCATGTGGCTCAGTGGTTAAGTACTTTCTGAGTTAAACCCTGTTACAAAAAAAAAAAAATGCCAGGGCAGGGGGAGGGTGGAGTTATCCATAACTCTGCTACATATTAAAACTTTTTAAAAGTTTTCAAGCACTAAAGGAAAACTCAGAACTCAGGCCATAATAGCGATTTAGTGAAGGAGGAAAAACATTGATTAACTAATTATTACCATTATTGCTCTGGTATTTGTGTGTGTGTGTGTACGTACCAGGGCTTGAATTCAGGGGCACTCAACCACTGAGCCACGTTTCCAGCTCTTTTTTGTATTTTATTTAGAGATAAGATCTCACTGAGTTGCTTGGTACCTCACTTTTGCTAATGCTGGATTTGAACTCCAGATCCTCCTGCCTCAGCCTCCTGAGCCACTGGGATTACAGCAGTGTGCCACCCACTGTGCCTGGCTTACTCTGGTTCTTAAACTAACAAGAGTTCCAAATTCAATTACCTATAGGAGATGACAGGAAATATACGTGTGTATAGAGACTGTGACAAAATGGAGGAACCGTGACCCTTTTGAAGAGGACGGTTATTCATTTCCAAGGAGTGGATGCCACTGGGAAAACAATAAAATATAAGTAATAAGACAACAGTAGAGAAAAATAAAATATTAAAATTTTGTTATCTAAAGAAAAGATCCCAATTGAACTAATATAAATAAAATATTTTTAAGAAAAAGAACTATATTTTCAAAACAAAAACATTTAGTGAAAAGAGTGCCATTGTTTTACATTTTTGCAAATTTCTTTAAAAGGGATCTGGGTCTACAGAGTTATGTAAATGGAAAAGGAGGGAGTATGTTAATAGTTTTTTCATATAATTATAAATACTCATGTTTGATACTACACTAAGTTGGCAAAAATATAGCAGTAGTTTTCCTTTGACAGTATCATTACTTTTTTTTTTTTAGAAAATCATTGCCAAATATCCAAGTTTGAAATACCAAAGAAAAGGTTCCAGCTTCCCCCACAAAAAAAGAAAAAAAGTTAATCTTAAATCCAGCCATATAGATAATTACATTAAATATAAAGTCAAAACTAGCAATTATCAAGACTATGCTGTTAGAATCCTTTGTATTGAGGATTTTTAAAGAATTTTTAATTCATGTGTAAAATTAAATATGTACATGCACATAGATGTACATATATAAACATATAAGTTAATATATATTAGTTATTAAAATGCAATAAATTCTGATTATATTCATTCAATTGAAACAATATAAATAACATACTTTTTAGAAAAAGAACTACATTTTCAAAACAAAAACATTTAGTGAGAAGAGTACCATTATTTTACATTTTTGCAAATTTCTTTAATGTCTGACTTAATAGGAGATAGCTGGCTACTCCTGTCTATTTCTGCATTCAATCTGTTGCAACATGTCATTTTAGTTGAAATGTATGAAGGGAATCTGGCTCTCCAGAGTTATGTAGATGGAAAAGGAAGGAGTATGTTAATAGTTTTTCATATAATTATGAATACTCATGTTTGATACTACACTAAATTGGCAAAAATATAGCAGTAGTTTTCCTTTGACAGGATCATTACTTTTTTAAGAAAATCATTGCCAATATCCAAGTTTAAAATACCATATTTTGTGAGTTGTTCAAGTGAAAAGTAGCTAGTTCAGCTTGCAACTAAAGTAATCTCAGGTGTTTTTAATCAGTATATTATATTTTCATATATAGCAGAAGTTCTTTATGTGTATTTCCAGTTCAATAAATAGAACATTTAAATGATATGAGATTAATAAAGTTAATACATTCTACTCTTTGATAAAAGTGGTTCTTAAGTGAAACTTGATATTTTAAACATTTTTTTGTCTTTCAACTGCATACTGAATGCCGATGACTACAGTACAGTTTCTTGTCACTGCCTTGATTCATGCTAGCTTTTGTACTATCAGTGCAATTATCCCCACAGTGAAAAAGGTGGCGGGGAGCCCTAGTATTGTTATGAAAATAGTGTTGATATACAAACAACCCATAAAGAGACTTTGGATAGTTCTGGGATTCATGGGTTACACATAAATGGAAACTGGTCTCAGCTCTCCAATTAAAAGGCAGAGAATATCAAACTAGGTACAAAAGAAAGACAAAGCTATATGCTGTCTACAAGAAACATACTAAATATAAAAATATAAAATGGTTAAAATGGATGAACAATAAAAATATACATGCTGATCCTGAAGCAGCTGGGGTGCCTATATTAATATCAGATGAAGTAGACTCATAATAAAATTTCATAGATAAAAGACATTGATATAGAGACATAATGGCAGAGGATCAATTTGTTAAGAAGTCATTATAATCCGGAATGTGTATTCGCTCAATTACAAAGCTACAGAAGAATTCAGGGAAAAAAACTGAAGATCTAAAGGGGGAAATGGTTGAATCCACAGTTGCACATGGAAATTTTAACAGTTTACTTTCAACAATAAAATAAATTGACATAAAATTGGTAAGTATATTGAATGAAAATAACAATAAAATGGACCTAATGGACATTTACAAAATATTTTCAACTGCAGCAAAATATACATTCTTTTTAAGACAGTATGGAATCTTCAACAAAATAGATCATATGCTGAATCACAAAACAATTATCACTTCATTTAAAATGATTGAAATCATACAGTTTATGTACTGAAAAAAAGATTAAAATTACAAATCAATAGCAAGATATTTAAATACCCAAAATACGTGCAAATTAACCAATACATTTAAATAAACCATGCTCAAAAAGAAAACACAACAGAAATTAGAAAATATTTTAATTGATAATGAAAACATAACACCAAACTGTGTGTGATGCAATGCTTAGATGGAAATTTAAATGCTTACTTCAGGGAAAAAGAGTGTGTCTAGCTAAGCATATGGTGCACACCTGTAATCTCTGAGACTTTGGAAGCTAAGGCAGGAACATTGCAAGTTCAAGGCCACCCTGGGAAACTTAATGAAACCTGTCTGAAGTTAAAGTTTATAAGGGACTGGAGAGGTAAAGCCCCCCTGGCTTCAATTCCCAGTACCAGGGGTGGAGGTATGGTCTAAACTAATGACTTAATTTCCATCTTAAGAAACTGAAACAAATTAAACTCAGGGCAATAAAAGGTAGGAAACACAAAGAACAGAAATCAATAAAATAGAAAAGAGAAACAATGGAGAAAATTAATGAAATCAAAAGCTTATTCTATAAAAAGATAGATTTTATCTTTAAGAAGATAACATAGTTTATTAAAATTAATAAACATCTAATTTGATTGATCAAAAATAAATAAGACTCAAATTACCACTCTCAGGAATGAAAGAAGTACTATCATCATGATAATCATACAGAATTTAAAAGGGGAGCAAAAGAATATTATGATTAACTTTGTGCCAATAAATCCAACAATTTATATCAAATAGAAAAATTCATTAAAATGCATGTCTTCCATGCAAGGTGAAATATAAAAATCTGAATATCCCCATATCATTAAAGAAATTGAGTGTTTAAAACACTTCTCACAGAAAAAACTTCAGACTCAGAGACTTCACAAATAAATTCTATCAAACACCTAAGGTAGAAATAGTACTAATTCTATATGAGCTCTATCAGAAAATAAAAGTAAAGGGAATGCTTTCAATTTATTTTATGAGGGCAACATAACCCTGAAAGCAAGACCTTACAAGAAATTGATAGCACAGACCAATATCTTTTATCAATAAACATGGAAAATCCTTTTTTTCAGGGGTTTGGGTGTACAGAGGATTGAATTCTGGGGAACTCAACCACTGAGCCACATCCCCAGCCCTGTTTTGTATTTTATTTAGAGACAAGATCTCACTGAGTTGCTGAGAGCCTTGCAGTTGCTGAGGCTAGCTTTGAACTGGCGATCCAGTTGAGCTGCTGGAAAAGCACCTCTGGATTAAATCCCCAGTACCAAAAACAAATAAACAAATAAATAAATAAAAATCAAATTCAGTAATATTTTAAAAAGATAAAAAAAAACATGCTCAAGTGGGATTTATATAAGGAATGCAAGCTCAGTTTACCATTCAAAAATCCACTAATTTAACTTACCATGTTAACAGAACAAATGAATAAAGTCAAATAATTATCCCAATAGACACAGTACAAATATTTTAACAAAACTGAAAATAAATTTAGGACAAAAATATGTATGAATTTATTTTCAGGACTGAGGCTTTGTGCATGTTAGGCAAACTCTCTATCCCTGAGTTACACCCCAGCCCGTATGATAAAAATTCTTGACAAACTGGGAATAGAAGTAAATTTTTTCAACCTTGTAAAATGCACCAATGGAAATAATACAGCTAAAATTTTATTTACTGGTGAACTACTCTGTCTCACCACTTCTATCTCATTGTTGTATTAGAATGTTTGTTTTGTTTTGTTTGTACTAGGGATTGAACCCAGGGGCACTCAACCACTGAGCCACATCCAAATCCTTTTTATATTTTATTTAAAGACAGGGTCTTACTAAGTTGCTTAGTTCCTTGTCAAGTTGCTGAAACTGGCTTTGAACTTGTGTCATGATCCTGCTACATCAGCCTTCCAAGCTGCTGGGATTATAGATAAGTGCCACTGCACCCCATCTACTGGAAGTTTTAATCCAAGTAATAAGGTAAATGATACAAATGAAAAGCACACAGATTTGAAAGAATAGTCAAAATATCTTTATTGAAGATGAGATGATCATACACATAGGGAGTTTACATAAAACTACAAAAAATTAATAAATTAATATAGCAAAGTCTTATGTCAAAATCAATATACAAATATTAGTTTTATTTCTAAATTAACAAATTTAAAATCCTGGCAACAATTGATTAGAAAATCACATTTATAAAAAGTATAAAGCTTCAAAGACCCTGAGGCTTGATAATAAAATGGACAAATAAATGTAAGAACTGTACATTAAAAACTAAAAAGCAGAACTGGGAATGTAGCTCAGTGGTAGAGTACATGTAAAAAGGCATTCAGTTCAATCACAGATAGAAAAAGCAAAGACTAAAAAATATTGTTGAGAAAAAGGGAGATAAGTTATTTCTATTCATTTTTGTGCTACTATAACAGAATACCAGTACAAAAATTTATTTCTTTAAGTTTTGGAAGCTTGGAAGTCCAAAGTCAAGAGGCCAACATTAAGGGCCTTCTTGCTGCATCATCTCATGGTAGAAGGCTGAAGGGTAAGAGAGGATAGGAAGAAAGAGAGAAAAAGAGAGAGAGAGAAAAGGGCTGAACTTTTATCAGAAACTCTTATCAGAGAAAAAAGGGCTGTCCTTTTATCAGAAACTCAATTCTGTAATAACTAATCCACTCCCATGAAAATGGCATTAGTGCATTCATAATGGTGAGCGTTCATGACCTGATCACCTCTTAGAGGTTCCATCTCTCATCACTTTTATACTGGAGACTAAGTTTTCAACACATAAACTTTGCACACTTAATCTATACCATATTGCCACGGTCACATATTGGAAAACTCAATATTTTAAAGATGTTAATGTTCCACATTGATTTAGTGTTTCAGTGCAATTCCAATCAATAGGTTAGCAAGATTTTATTTTTTGTACAAGTAGACAAGCTGTTAAATCTTTATAGATTAAAAAATAACCTAAAATAGACAAAATAAATTTGAAGAAAAAGAATAATGTTGGAAGACTTACAACTACCGGATTTTGAGACTTACTATAAAACTACCATAATTAACAGAGTATGGCATTGACTTAATAAAAGATATATAAATTAATGGAAAAGAATAGAGAATTCATAAATGGACCCATATAGACACAGATATCTTGACAAAAGTGTAAGGACAATAGTAGTTTCAATATAATATACTGGGAAAACTTCCTATCCATATGGAAATAAATGAATTTTAACCCTTGCCTCACACTATACAGAAAAAAAAAATCTATCTCAAGTGATTCACAGATCTAAGTGCACTAGGCAAAACCCACAAAATATGTAGAAGAAAACATTAGAAAAAATCTTCATATTAAGATTTCTTAGATATGACTCAAAAAGCATAAGAAAATACCAATAAGTGGGATTACATTAAAATTAAGAATTCTCTTTAAAAAAAAAAAAAGTTAAGGGGTTTTCAAGATGGAGAAATAGAGGAGGTCACTTTCCTGGCTTCTCCATGGCAGGAAACCAAGAAAACAGTTAGGCAGCTTATCAACAAGATGGGTTAAAAAAAAAATGTGTGGGGGGGACTTTACTGGGAATTAATACTGGACATTCAAAGCAGATCAGGGACAGAGAAGAATGGATATAATAAAATAAGGAAAAAATCTCCAGCACCACTGTCACCACTGCTGCTGCTGCAGCCAGTGGCCCCAGCTGGAGCAGTCCCCCTGAGCAAAGTGGAGGGATAAGGGAATTAAAGGAACCTGCATTTTTTAGGAGGTCTGTGGTGTGTCTGGGCACAGAGAGATCAGAGATCAAAGACACTGCTGGTTTAACCTGCAAGGCATGCTGCACAATATCCCTGTGCAGGAAAGAAACCATATTTCTCCCGGTTACCTGCCAAAGACAGAGGACAAAGCCATTTTGTAGCTGCAGCAGGGGGACCTGCAGCAGAGAGAGTGATTCCTGGCAAACCTGAGCTAGTCCTGAAGTACAGGCCTGGCAGACACATACTGCACGGCATAGAGAGTGCCTAAGTGACTAGGAGAATATCAAATGTGGAGAGGGGTTTACATAGGGGGATACAAGTGCCCCTGTGTAATGAGTCCTGTGGCTTGCAGGACAGGCGGAGAGAGGTGCTCCAGGAATTTGAAGAAGCAGGGGCAGGAGTGAATGAGTTTGGAGAATGAACCTGAGAGACTAAAAAATGTGCAGTCTGCAGATGATGGATGGAACTAAGGATTGACTCCTCTGCCTCATGAGAGGAACCCAGGGGTACAGTCTCCCAGTGTGGATCAGCAACTGCTGGGCTCTGGAGGTGCACTAGTTTCAGACCAATTGCCATTCAGGGAAGAATCTTAGCCTACCTAAGCCTAAACCCCACCTTCAGGAACTCCACAGAACTCCTCTCATGCTCCAGCAACCACACCCTGAGGGTGGAACCAACATCACAATCCAAACCGTCCCACTTACCTCATCTAAAAAGGGAAACCAAGAATTTTTTGCACTCCAAAGGAAACAATATTTTTAACTTTTCATTGAGATTTCTTTTCATTTTCTTTTTGTCATTGTTCTTTTCTCTGATAAATTGTGACTTGAATAGTTCATGGAACTTATACAAACTTGTTTCTTTTTTCTCATTTCTAGCATGTTTTGAAGGCAGTTACTTTTCATAGATTAGAATTTTGAGGAGTAGGAAGTTTGATTAGTATATTTCAGTTTTGATTTGTATTTTTTATTTTTAAAAATTTTTTTATGTTTTTCTCCCTGTTTTATATATTTTTCTTACCTGTTTTCCTTGATTCTCTTTCTTGCTTTTCTTCTGCTAACAAATAAACTCTATTGTTCTCTCCATCACTCTTCCTTTAATTTTTACTTTTATTTTCTCTCCTCCTCCCTCATAATCATCACATCATCCTACATCACTTCTGTTTTCTCTCTGTTTACCATTTGAAATTGTAAATCCTTTTGCAAACTTACTGTTTTTATTGTGGGTAATAACTGATCACAGCTGGGTCCAGTATCACATGCCTGTAATCCCAGTGGCTTGGGAGGCTGAGACAGGAGAGTCACAAGTTCAAAGCCAGCCTCAGCAAAAGTGAGGCAATAGGCAACGCAGTGAGACCCTGTCTCTAAATAAAATACAAAATAGAGCTTGGGAAGAGGCTCAGTGGTTGAGTTCCCCTGGTACCAAAATAAATAAATAACTGATCATATAATTTCTCTTTATTGTGACAATTAACATTGTAGACATCACAGCAGGAACTATTTGGTTCAATGCTGTATATTGTTTGCATTGGTTATTGTTATTATTTGTCTCCCCCTAAACTCTGAGTCACTGAAAACCTTCAGGGACATAATAAGTCCACAGGGTAGAAATTCTATTGCCTCAGATCTATACTGTTAGATGAGTAGACACACAAACAACATGAAAAATCAAGGGAACAAATCATACCAAACACACCAAAATACTTCAATAACAGAATCCATTGACAACACAGTGGAAGAAATGTCAGAGAGGAGTTTAAAATGTTCATAGTTAAACTGGTCTGTGAGGTAAAGAATGATGAAAGAAATGACATCAGAGGTAATACAGGGTTCTGAAAAAAATCAGGAAGAAATCCTGGAAATGAAGGAATTGATAAACAATATTAAAAATTTATTGCAAAGTATCATCAGTAGACTAGAACACTTAGAAAATAGAGTTTCAGACAATAAAGACAAAATATATAATCATGAATGTAAAGTTGCCCATAGAGAAAAGATGTTAAGAGACCATGAATAGAATTTATGAGAAATATGGGATAAACTGAAAAGACCAAATATAAGACTTATCAGAATAGATGAAGACTCAGAGGTACAAACCAAAGGAATGCACAATCTTTTCAATGAAATAATACCAGAAAATTTACCAACCTAAAGAATGAAATGGAAAATCAAATACCAGAAGCTTAAAGAATCCCAACATACAAAATTACAACAGACCTACACCAAGACACATTATTATCAAAATGTCTAACATACAGAATAAAGATAGAATTATGAAGGCTGCCATAGAAAGACAGTGTGTCACATTAAGAAGAAACCCAATCCAGATTTCAGCTGATTTCTCAACCCAGACCCTCAAAGTGAGGAGATCTTGAAATAATACAAACCAAACTCTGAAAGAAAATGGATGCTACCAAAGAATACTTTACCCAGCAAAATTAAGCTTCAGAATTGATGATGAAATAAAAACTTCCATGATAAACAAAGGTTAAAAAAATTCACAAATAGAGCCTACACTGAAAAATATACTCAATAAAACATTTCATGAAGAAAAAATGAAAAATAAATGGTAAAACCAGCAAAAGGAGGAACTACAC
The DNA here is from genome assembly GCF_052094955.1 of Ictidomys tridecemlineatus. Lineage (NCBI taxonomy): Eukaryota > Metazoa > Chordata > Mammalia > Rodentia > Sciuridae > Ictidomys > Ictidomys tridecemlineatus. The sequence continues at coordinate 55,658,139 of NC_135486.1, forward strand.
CGGAAAAATAGTCAATCGAGGAGAAACTAATCCAAATTAAAAACCAGAAATAAATAAAAATGACAGGGAATAAAATAAATCATTTCCCAAAAATAACATTGAATGTAAATGTTCTAAACTCATCAATCAAAAGATACAGACTTCCAGATTGGATTTAAAAACAAGACCCAACAATGTGCTGTCTCCAAGAGACTTGTCTCATAGGCAAAGATATCCACAGACTGAAGATGAAAGGATTGGAAAAAAACATATCATTCACATGGATCTTGTAAACAAGCAAGGTTTTCTATCTTCATATTAATAAAGTGGACCTCAATCAAAAGTTAATCAGAAGAAACAAAGAAGGTCATTTCCGCCTGCTTAAGGGAATTATACATCAACAAAATATAACAATTGTAAATATTTATTCCCAATACAATGGAGCTTCTAACACATTAAAGAAATCCTTCTCAACTTCAAGTATCAAATAGATCACAACAAAATGATACTGGGTGACTAACATGCCTTTCTTATCACTGGATAGATCTTCCAAAAAAAAAAGAAATAAAAAAGCTTTATAACTAAAAAATAGAATTAATAATTTAGATTTAAAAGACATATATCAATGATTAAATACTCTTTCTTCTCAGCAGCACATGGATCCTTCTCTAAAATAGAACATATTGTAGGCCACAAAGGAACTCTTAGCAAATATAAAGAATAGGTATAATACCCTGAATTCTATCAGATCATAATGCAATGAAATCAACAGAAATCAACAAGAAAATAGAAGCTATTCTAACACATAGAAACTAAATAATAGCTACTGAATGAATAATAGATACAGAAGAAATCAGGGGTGAAATAAAAAAATACTTACAGGTAAATGAGAATAGAGACAAAACATCAAAATCTCTGGGACACTAGAAGGCAGTTCTAAGAGTACTTCATTGCATTGAGCTCATTCATTAAAAGAATAGAGAGCCACCAAATAAATAACCTAACATTTCATCTCAAAGCCCTAGAAAAAGAAGCATAAATCAACACCAAAAGCAGTAGAAGACAGAAAACAATTAAAATCAGAGCCAAAATCAATGAAATTTTTTAAAAAATTGAAAAATCAAAGAAACAAAAAGTTGGTTGTTTGAAAAAATAAATAAAATTGATAACCTTTTAGGAAAGCTAACCAAGAGAAAGATGAAAAAAAACCTCAAATTACTAAAATTTGTGATTAGAAAAGTAAATATTACCATGGATATTACCAAAATACAGGTGATACTCAGAAACTATTTTGAAAATTTATACTTTCATAAGGTAGAAAAATTTGAAGACATTGACAAATTCTAAAGACACATAACCTACCCAAATTGAACCAGGAGGACATAGAAAATTTAAACAGATCAATTTCAAGCAATGAAATTGAAGATGCCATCAAAAGCCTATCAACAGAGAAAAGCCCAGGACCAGGTGAATTCTCAGCTGAGTTCTGCTAGACCTTTAAAGAAGAACTAATACCAATCCTTTTCAAATTATTCCATGAAATGGAAAAGGAGGGAACCCTTCCAAACTCATTCTACAAAGCTAGTATTGCCCTGATACAAAACCATACAAAAACACATCAGGGAAAGAAAACTTCAGACCAATATCCTTGATAATAAAATACTAGTAAGTTACATACAAAAATACATTAAAAAGATATTGCACCATGATCAAGTGGGTTTCATCCCAGCAATGCAGCTTGTTTCAACATATGGAACCAATAAATGTAAATCAATACATAAATAGACTGAAAGACAAAAATCACATGATTATCTCAATAGATTCAGAAAAGAGCATCTGACAATATCCAGCATTCATTCATGTTCAAAATACTATAAAAATTAACGTAGTAGAAACTCAAACATTGTAAAAGCTATATGTTAAACCCAAGGCCAACATCATTCTAAACAGAGAAAAATTGAAAGCATTCCCTTTAAAAACTGGGACAAGACAGGGGTGCCCTCTTTCACCACTTCTATTCAACATACTCCTTGAAACTCTAGCCAGAGCAATTAGGCAAAAGACATAGAGGGATATGACTAGGAAAAGAGAAATTCAAACTATCCCTATTTGCCAATGACATGATTCTATATTTAGAAGACCCAAAAATCTCCTTCAGAAAACTCTTAGGGTTGGAAATATGGCTCAATTGTTAGAGTGCAAGCCTTGCATGCACAAGGCCATGGGTTCAATCCCCAGCACCAAAACAAAACAAACAAACCAACAAAATTTGATGCAGTGGCACATGCCTGTAATCCCAGCAAACTGGGAGCTGAGGCAGGTAAGTGGCAAGTTTGAAGCCAGCCTGGGCAACTGGGTTAAGATCCTGTCTCAAAATAAATCTGGGCGTGGTGGCTCCCACCTATAATTTCAGTGGTTGGGAAGGCTGAGGCAGGAGGATTGAAAATTCTAAGCCAGTTTCAGCAACTTAGAGAGGCCCTCAGCAACTTTGTAAGACTCTGTCTTAAAATAAAAAGGACTGGGATGTGGCTCAGTGGTTAAGCACCCCTGGGTTCAATCCCCAGTTCCAAAAACTATGAAAATAAAAAGGGCTGGGGATTTAGCTTAGTCATAGACTCTCCCTGGCTTCAATCTCTAGTACTTAAGAAGAAAGAAAGAAAGAAAAGAAAGAAGGAAAGAAAGAAAGAAAGAAAGAAAGAAAGAAAGAAAGAAAGAAAGAAAGAAAGAAAGAAAGAAAGAAAGAGAGAGAGAGAGGGGGGGAGGGAGGGAGGGAGGGAGGGAGGGAGGGAAAGGAAAGGAAAGGAAAGGAAAGAAGAGACATACAGCTGATTAGGCTAACTGGAAGAAACTATTAGAATTCATATATTCAACATTTGTATTCAGTATATATTGTTCTCATGTTAAGAATCTCCTATGATTTCTCTCATATCATAGGATTCATTCATATCTTACTCATTTTAAAATTTTTTCATTTTTATTTTTTAGACTAAATTTAGTACTTAACTGGTACATAAAAGCATAAATATTGTACATATTAATGGGTAATATGTGATGATTTTATACATGTATTCCTTTTGTAATGTTTAAATTATGTTAAATATGTCTCCTCAAACATTTATCATTCTTTATGTTAAAAACTTTAAAAAATTCTTTCCTCTAGCAGTCTGAGATATTGAGCTCATTACTGATATCAGTAGTCACCTTACTGTGCAATAGCACACCAAAATTTCTTACTGCTAACTATAACTTACCACCTGTTGATCAACCTTTCACCCTCCTTCCCCCATCCCTTACTTCTACTCTCCCCAGCCTCTGGTAATCACCATTCTGCTCTAAACTTCTATAAGATAAACTTTTTTTTTTTAAGATTCCAGATGAGTGAGATCCCATGAAATTAATCTTTCTGTACCTACATTTAAAAAAATTTATTGATTTTTTTAAAAAATAAATGACAGTGCAATGCATTACAATTCTTATTACATGTATACAGCACAATTTTTCATATCTCTGGTTGTATATAAAGCATGTTGACACCAGTTCATGTCTTTGTACATGTACTTTGGATAATGATGTCTATCACATTCCACCATCTTTGCTAATCCCCTGGCCCCTCCCTCTGCCCTATCTAGAATTCATCTATTCCTCCCATGCTCCCCTTCCCTACCCCACTATGAGTCAGCCTCCTTATAGCAGAGAAAACATTCGGCATTTGTTTTTTGGGGGATTGACTAACTTCACATGCAAAAAACTCAACTCAAAGTGGAACAAGGACCTAGGAATTAAACCAGAGACTCTGTGTCTAATAGAAGAAAAAGTAGGCCCTAATCTTTATCATGTGGGCTTAGGCCCCAACTTCCTTAATAAGACTCCTAGAGTGCAAGAATTAAAACCAAGAATCAACAAATGGGATGGAATCAAACTAAAAATTTCTTCTCAGCAAAAGAAACAATCTGTGAGGTGAATACAGAGCCTACATCCTGGGAGCAAATTTGTACCTACTCATTTTGTTTAATATAATGATCTCTAGTTCCATTCCTGTTGTCAGGATTTCATAGCTGAATCGTATTCCATGGTCTATATATATATCATATTTTCTTTACCCATTCACTAGTAAATGGATACAAAAGCTACTTATTTCTTGGCTACTGTGAATAGTGAATCTCTTACTCTTCTATATCACATATTGTTAACAAGAGAAACTTGGCATCCAAAGTTCTAACCTCCATGATCTATCTAAAGAATAAGAAACATAAAATATCTTATATTAATTAATATTTTAGCTTTAGAATGAAACTCTGTTTCTTCATAATATACTAATGAGAATAAGTTACTTAAAAATAATTTACTTATCAAATGGCAAAATAATATTCATTAATAAGACAAATATAACAATTTATCTGTAAATTTTTATGCTTATAAATATGCATACACATATGTGCTGCAGTGTTACTATACTCAAAACAAATTTGGAATTTAACAAAATTTATATTGAAGTTCTGATTAAATTTCTAAGTAAGAATTATTAATCAAACTAGAAAAAAAATCAAGATTCTCCTGCTACAAAATACAAAGTAATAACAGAACTTCAGTTTCCAGTAAAGGTGGATTTCCACACAAGGAAACTCTTTGGCAGCAAAGTTGAGCATACCCATATTTTCACATTTATGCATTTGCTCTAAACAAATGCATACCTATGTATGTCAAATGGCATACAAAAAGGAGAATTATTTATAAAAGTCCCAAAGTGAAAACAATCCAAGTGGCTATTTACAATAGAATGGATTTTAAACTTTAAATGTGCCAGATTTGTATATGGCAATGACAACAAACAAAATACTGCTATAGGCAAAAACACATGAATTTCACATCATAATGAGAGAAATAAGACCAAATTTTAAAAATACAGACACTATGATTCCAGTCACATAAACTTTAAAAACAGACAAAACTCATTTTTGATATTAGTAATCAGGGGAACAGTTTACCTTTAGGGAGAAAGGGGATGGCTTAGAGAGGCTTGAGGGGAATCCAGGAGTGCTGCTAGTTTATATATATATATATATATATATATATATATATATATATATATATATATATATATAGGTGATAATTACATGAGTATGTCTGCTCTGCCTGGTCAATTTTATTGAGCAGTTATATTAGTCAGCTTTCTCTCACTGTGGCAAAATACCTGAGAACATCAACTTGAAGGGGGAAAGGTTGATTTTAGATCAGTTTCAGAGGTTTCTGTGCATGGTCAGTGGGTCCTTTTGCTTCAGGCCTACAGAAGTAGTACATCATGGTGCAGAGCACTTGGCAGAGGAGCTGTTCACCTCGTGGCAATCAGGAAGCAGAGATAGAAAGAAGAGTCTGGGTCTTAATATTCCTTTTAAGGGCATGCTCCCAATGACCTAACTAGGCCCCACCTCCTAAAGTTTCCACCACCTCATTATAGTGCCTTAGGTTAGAGGTCAAGCCTTTAACACATAGGCCTTTGGGGGACAATACAGATCCACATTCTAACAGCAGTGCACTCATGATATGTGCATCTCTTACTATTACTCCTCCTCCTCCTCTCACTATTACTACTACTACTGCTACTACTACTACTGTTACCATGAAATAAGAAATGTTTATTTTCAAAAATGAGGTCTGAAAATGGCATAAAAATGGAGAGTATAGGGGGCCGGGATTGTGGCTCAGTGGTAGAGCACTCACCTAGCACTGGCGGGACCCGGGTTTGATCCACAGCACCACATAAAAATAAAGGCATTGTTTTGTTTCCATCTACACCTAAAAAATAAAATATTTTTTTTAAAAAATCAAGAGTACATTACTTTTTTATAACAAAATGTTTTACTATTAAAATAAAAACCTTTGTATAAAAGTATTACAGATCAAAAGCTATATTTACACTTATTGATTCAAAGTCCAATTAAGCATCAAACTCTGAAAGGGTACAGCAACAGGCTATACATGCAATACACTGGACACACACAAACACTTAAAATTCCACTTCTACCTTATAATGATTTATGTGAAAGGAAAGAAAAAGACAAAATCTTTTTTAACAACCCAAATTTTCCAAACAACAGGCTGGGGATGTAGTTCAGTGGAATATGGGCTTGGCCAGGAACAAGGTTCTGGGTTCTAATCCCCAGACAGACTCCAATTAAGTACCAATTTGCATAACCTCTAAACATTTAAAGCTTCCCAATTACATATCTAATAAGGCTGAATTACAATTTAAGATTCCAAGAAATCTGCCCAGTAACTACAATGGCAGAGATACCAAGTTAAAAAACCATTGAAAGTTATTCATCTCTGAAAAGGCACTTCTCATTGTTATAAAAAAATGCTTAAAACCTGAAAAAAATCCCTGTACACAGCAACACCCAGGGATAATATAAGAAACTGCAAAGAACAATAGTCTAGTTAAACAAGTCAGAGGGCTGCTCTCTGGAATTCGACAGAACAGTTAGTATTTTTATACCATGTTTTTAAGTGCTCAGGGTTTATGGGTAGATTTCAGGGCTATTTCAACAGCAATTAAATCAAATATGCTGTTAAAAACTCTGATTTAAAAAGAATTCTGAAACTAAGTGACTAGAGAGGACTCCAGGAAAAAGAGAAAGGGGCTATGTGATGGGATCCAGGGGAAGCACAGGAGAAACTACAGGAGGGTGAAGTGTAACCAGCCACATGTCTCCCATGATGTTTCCCATAAGGCAGACTGATCGTCAAGACTCTTAATCAATGACAAAACCAAGAATTTTAAGGGAGGTATGAGAAGCAGAAGGTCAGCATCTGGTGGGTATTACCCTAAGATACCATCTCACTCCAGTAAGATTGGCAGCCATTATGAAGTCAAACAACAACAAGTGCTGGCAAGGATGTGGGGAAAAGGGTACACTTGAACATTGCTGGTGGAACTGCAAATTGGTGGGGCCAATTTGGAAAGCAGTATGGAGATTTCTTGGAAAGCTGAGAATGGAACCACCATTTGACCCAGCTATTCCCCTTCTCGGTCTATTCCCCAAAGACCTAAAAAGAGCATACTACAGGGACACTGCTACATTGATGTTCATAGCAGCACAATTCACAATAGCTAGACTGTGGAACTAACCTAGATGCCCTTCAATAGACGAATGGATAAAAAAAAATGTGGCATTTATACACAATGGAGTATTACTCTGCATTAAAAAATGACAAAATCATGGAATTTGCAGGGAAATGGATGGCATTAGAGCAGATTATGCTAAGTGAAGCTAGCCAATCCCTAAAAAACAAATGCCAAATCTCTTCTTTGATATAAGGAGAGCAAATAAGAACAGAGTAGGGAGGAAGAGCATGAGAACAAGATTAACATTAAACAAGGATGAGAGGTGGGAGGGAAAGGGAGAGAGAAGGGAAATTGCATGGAAATGGAAGGAGACCCTCAGGGTTATATAAAATTACATACAAGAGGAAGTGTGGGGAAAGGGAAAAAAAACAAGGGGGAGAAATGAATTACAGTAGAGGGGGTAGAGAGAGAAGAGGGGAGGGGAGGGGAGGGGAGAGGGGATAATAGAGGATAGGAAAGGCAGCAGAATACAGCAGACACTAGTATGGCAATATGTAAATCAGTAGATGTGTAACCGATGTGATTCTGCAATCTGTATATGGGGTAAAAATGGGAGTTCATAACCCACTTGAATCAAAATGTGAAATATGATATGTCAAGAACTATGTAATGTTTTGAACAACCAACAATAAAAAAAAAAAGGATGAGCTTCTGAGGGGAAAGCAGGGAATGCGGGGATAGGAAAGATAGTAGAATGAAACAGACAGTATTACTTTATGTATATATGTGACTGTATGACCAATATGATTCTATAATATGTATATTCAGAAAAATGAGAAATTATATCCCATCTATGTATGATATATCAAAGTATATAAGTGCATTCTACTGTCATGTATAACTAATTAAAACAAATGAAAATTAATTAAAAAAAATAAAAAATTGAGAGTACATTACTAGCAGTAGATATTCACTAAAGAAAAAGTTTAACAGTGCTACTCCAAGTGAGGTTCACTGTCTAATGCCAGTCTGTGAGTTTTTGCTACCAGTCCAGATGAGAGCAGCCTAGGGACAGAGTGTAAGCTTTCAGTATATTTCATAGCCATTTGGCAGGGTGCTTTTATGTCTATTGAGTCCAATAATGAACATGTGGGGTTTGTATTTTGTACATATTTGATTTTTTCATTTAATTTTCCTAATAATTCATGTTGTTGTTTTCTTTTTTAAATATTAGTCTGTGATGATTAAAAAGAAAAAATCAGGTCCCTTACTCCAGACAGTTAAGGAAGCTCTCTGCTATACTAGTACTTCTGGAAGGACAACGAAGATGCATAAAGAATAGAAAGGAATGAAAATGGTAAATATTTGAGTAAATAAAATAATTACTGACTTATAAATATTAATGATAATGTATTGTGGGGATTTTTTAAATGATTTCTTTTTATGGTACAAGGGATTGAACCCAGTGGTGCTTAACCACTGAGCCACATACCCAGCCTGTTTTTTAATTTTTCATTTTGAGACAATCCTCCTGCCTCTGCCTCCCCAAACACTTGGATTACAGGCCCGTGCTACTGCTCTCAGCTTAAATAAAATTTAATTAAGAAACACAACTGAAAAAAATATATGAAGTTGTTAAGTATGAGAAGAGTGTGATTCAAATATAATTTGTTTATTTTTGTCTTTCCCATTACACCACGACAATAAAAGTATTGGTTATCTCTAGATGTTATATCACATTTACTCACATTTGTGATGATGCTGGTATAAAACAAACCTGCTGCGCTACCAGTCATATAGAAGCTGAGCATATACACTTATGTATCATATATGATATTTGATGGTTATTGGTTATTATAAATATTACTGGTTTATGTATTTACTATACTGGATTTTTATTTTAGAGTGTAATCCTACTGATAAACAAGAAGGCTACTGCAAAATAGTGTTTTTGACAGCAGGGGCAGCAACCTCATACATTTCATGTTTACCTCTTTTCTTGATTGTATCATTTTCCCTCATGTTTGATTTCATCTCATGTTGTTTTGTTCATCGTGGCCCTGAGGGCAATATGTTATACCAAATGTTTTTGTTTTTGTTTTGTGATGCTGGGAATCAACGTAAGACCTCAAATAGCCTAAGCAAGTGCTCTAGCACTAAGTACACTCTTAGCAGCTCTATTGTACCATATATGTCATACACACACACACACACACACACACACACACACACACACCAACACATACCACGTAGCTTGGGAGTGTATTGGGCTATACCATCTGGGTTTGTGCAAACACATCTTATGATCTTCACATAATGACAAAATTGTCTGACAAGGCGTTTCTCAGAACTATCCCCATCATTAAATGAGGCACGACTATATCTTTAATACAAAAAAAGTGACATTATTGTCAAAAGCATTATTAAAGGTAGAGTGGGCTGGGGTCATGGCTCAATGGTAGAGTACTTGCATAGCACGTGTGAGGCACTGGGTTCCATCCTCAGCACCACATAAAAATAAGTAAATAAATAAAGGTCTATCAACAACTAAAATAAATAAATAAATTTTAAAAATAGAGTGTGTCTTCATAGTGATAAAAGGCTGAATTCAGCCAGACATGGTGGCACACTCTTACAATCCCAGCGGCTCGGGAGGCTGAGACCAGGAGGATCACAAGTTCAAAGCCAGCCTTAGCAACTTAGCAAGGCCCTAAACAACTTATTGAGACCGTGTCTCTAAATAAAATACAAAAAAGGGCCAGGGGTGTGGCTCAGTGTTTGAGTGCCCCTGGATTCAATCTCTGATACGAAAAAAAAATGCTGAATTCATTAGGAATCATGAGTTCTAAATTTGTATGTTTCCAATAAAAAGGCCTTAAATATATATAAATGAAAAACTGTCAAAACTTTAAGAAAAATAGATAAATTCACATAATACTGAGAGATGTTAACCTCTGTCTCTGAGTAACTGACAGACTATGGTGACCAAAATGTCATTAAAGATAAAAATTTAAACAATGTAAATTTTTTAAAAAATGCCCCAATGCAATGGGTTTATACAGAAATAACACCCAACTGCAGAATACATATTATTTTCAAGCACAGATGGAACATTTATAAAAATTGACCAAAAGCTGGGACATAAAGCAAGCCTCAATAATTTTTTAACTTATTTTTTATTTTTATTTTTTAGATATACGTGACTGTATAGTGTGTTCTGACATCTTATACATAAATGGAGTATAACTTATTCTAATTAGATCCTATTCTTGTGGTTGTACATAATGTGGAGTTTAACTGGTCGTGTACTTATATACAAATATAGGAAAATTATGTAGAATGCATTCTACTGTCTTTCCTATTCCCATCCTCCTTCCCTTCCCTTCATTTCTTTGTCTAATCCATTGAACTTTTATTCTCCCCCACACCTCCTTATTGTGTGTTAGCATTCACATATCAGGATATTCAGCCTTTGGTTTTTTGGAACTGGTTTATTTCATCTTTAGCATTATAGTCTCCAGATCCATCCATTTACCTGCAAAAATCACGAAGCTTTTTTATGGCTGAGTAATATTCCATTATGTGTATATATCAAATTTTCTTTATCCATTCATCTGTTGAAGGGTACCTAGGTTATTTCCATGGCTTAGCTATTGTGAACTGAGCTGCTATAAACATGGATGTAAGCCTCAATAAATTTTTAATATACTATCATGTGAGGAATATTCCCATACTTTGGAAAATTGAGACATACCATTCTAAGAGAGAACCATAACACAAACATTATTTTGAACTAAAAGATAATGAAAACATGATCTCTCAAAATATATGTCATGATAGAAATCATTAGAGAAAAATGTATATAGCCTTATCTATGTACATTGAAAAAAAAGAAAGGCTAGAAATGAATGTACTAGTCATTCATCTTAAGAAGTTACAAAATGAACAGAAAAATAATAAGGAGTGAAGCAATGAACACATTAGAAAACAACTCTTAAATAAAACCAACTAACTTCAAAGTTGTATTTTTTAAAACACTGGCAAAATTAACAAACCTCTGGTGTAAATGAACCAGGAGAGAGAAGGAAAGAAAGTGAGAAGCCCAGTGATATATAGCTCAGAGGTAGAACATGAGCTTAGCATGGTGGAGGAAAGTGCTTACTTAATGAGCCAGGTAACAAACAAACAAAACAAAACAAAACAAAATAGTATAGAAAGTGGCTAGGATCTCACAATAACCCCCATCATGTCCCTCATGACATGAAGAACTCCCAGTAGGTCCCACCTCCTATAGGTTCCACCACCTCCCATAGTAGTACCCTGTGGACCTAGACTTTAACTCATGACCTTGGGGGACATTGAACATACAAACTATAGCAATTGTCTTCATGAATTTTTAACTTAAAGGACTGTCTTCCTTAGATAAATATATGTATAAGATACATGTTTCCTTATTATGGCAAAATTCTAATTCTACGTGGAGACAAAATCAGCTTAACTGCTATGGTAGTTAATTTTATGTGTCATCTTGACTGGATTACAGGATGCCCAGATATCTAGCTAAACAGTATGTGTCTGTAAAGGTACTTCTAGACTAGATTAGAATTTTAGTCAGTAGAGATAGTAGGAATAAATAACTAATATCAGGGATTAAAATGAAAACACATTACAGATTTTTAGACATTAAAAAGAAAGGGAAGACATATTGTACCAAAAAAAGAAAAGAAAAGAAAACACAACAACAACTTTATGTCAATAAATTTTAGTTTAGACAAAATGGACAAATTCCTATGATAATCATGATATATTCATACAGTGGAATAACATACAATAGTAAAATAAAAACTAAAACTACTAGGGCTGGGGATATAGCTCAGTTGGTAAAGTGCTTGTCTCCCATGCATAAAGCCCTGGGTTTGATCCCCAGCACCACAAAAACAATAACAACAACAACAACAAAAAAAAAACTACCATGGGTGATTCTTAAATACATAACATTGAGAACAAGGAGAAAGTCAAACAAAAGTAAACTTACTTGTATGTTAATATAGTGGAGGAAACACCATAATGAAAATCAAGGAAGTGATTATCCCTAAAGACAGGGCAGTGGTTATTCTTGAGGGAAGAGGGGCTGCCTCTGGGAAAGAGCACAGTGCATTCTGGGGTAAAGCTGATGCTTTGTTTTTTTGTTCCTGGGATGAAGCTGATGCTTCACTTGTGACATTTCATATTTTTGAGAAGTCATGTTTTCATTGTCTTTCAGTTCAAAATAATGTTTATGTTATGATTCTTAGAATTCTGTCTCAGTTTCCCAAAATATGACAGTTAAATAGGCGTTCATTTTAAAATTATTGGTCAATCTACGTGTTTTATGTACTTTCTGCATAAATATTTTATAAATTTTTTAAAAAGTGAAGATGGAAAACAAATATAGGGCAAAAAGAAGGTCATGTATGCAGTTTTCATTTTACACATGTTAGCTCTCTCCCACAGGCAACTATAATACATTACATATTATTATTAAACAAATCATTCTTTTCTAAGGCATTCGATCATGCAATTATGGGGACTGAAATGTCCTATAATGTACACTTTGCAAGCTGGAGACTAAGGAATGCCAGCAGTACAATTTGAAGGACTGAGAGCAGAGAGCCAATGGTGTCGATTCCAGTCCTGGCACAAATGTCTGAGAATCAGGAATGAGAGGGCAGTGTCAGCTCACTAGTCAGGGAGAGAGTAACAGAATCCTCCCTTCCTTTACCTTTTTGTTTCATTCGAGTCTTCAACAGGTTGCCTGATGCCCACTCATATTGTGGAGGACCAATCCTTTACTTCAGTCTACTGACTACAATGCTAATCTCATGTAGAAGTACCTTTATAGACACATACTGTTTAGCTAGATATCTGGGCATCCTGTAATCCAGTCAAGATGACACATAAAATTAACTACCATAGCAATTGAGCTGATTTTGTCTCCATGCAGAATTAGAATTTTGCCATAATAAGGAAACATGTATCTTATACATATATTTATCTAAGGAAGACAGTCTTTTAAGTTAAAAATTCATGAAGACAATTGCTATAGTTTGTATATTCAATGTCCCCCAAGGTCATGTGTTAAAGTCTAGGTCCACAGAGTACTACTATGGGAGGTGGTGGAACCTTTAGAAGGTGGGACCTACTGGGAGTTCTTCATGTCATGAGGGACATGAAGGCGGATATTGTGAGATCCTAACCACTTTCTGTACTTCCTGTATACTTTTTTGATTTTGTTTTGTTTGTTTGTTTGGTTCCTGGCTCATTTAAGTAAGCAGTTTCCTCTACCTTGCTAAGCTCATGTTCTACCTCTGAACTATACATCATTAGGCTTTCATACATTTGAGTTTTTATTACTATTTGTGGGACACACTCCCCATAGCGATAACTGCTCAAAGATCACTTAGTTTAAAATTCTTTCTTGCAGGAACAAAGGGTGGGGAGGATTGCTTCTAACTGGAGATTTAGGAGAAGAAAATGTTTTTCTATTGAGTACAAATGTGGTCACCATGTCACCCTTATCATCCATCTCCTATTTAATCTTTTCATTTCCACTATACTGTAGGCTGCACCCCAGAACACTTTATTGACAATATTGGACTGACTTTTAAATGCATTAAGTCAGATATTAAGTATCAATTGAACTAGAGAAAGGTATTGTGTTAATTATGAAAAATTAAAAGAGAAAATACAAGTTAATCTAAAAGGAAGTTTTGAATTTCAATTATATTACGTTTGGGCTTTTTTGTTTGTTTGCTTGTTTGTTTCAGTTTTTTTTTTTTTTTTCAGTACTGAGGGTCACTTAACCACTGAACTAAATCCTGAGCCCCTCCTTCTATTTTTTTCTTTTTAACTTTGAGATAGGGTCTTACAAAATTTCTGTGGCTGGCCTCAAACTTGAGATCTTTCTGCCATACTCTCCCAAGTTGCTGGGATTATAGGTGTGCACCACCAGGCCTGGCTAATTGTGTTATACTGCTGGGATCTGTCCTATAAGTCTGAACTAAAGAATAGGCTTCTATTTTGTGGCAAACATAGTATTTTGGCTTTTTTTTTTTTCTTCTTCTCCAAATCAGGGCATTACTCATGTACTTGGTAAATGAATTTGAAAAATACACTCTGGGGTGAAGATTAAAGAAAGACTTCTGGTGAACACAGAAACAGAGAAAGATGAAGTGAGGTAAAGAAGATCCAGTCCCAGTTTTAATCTGGTATTTTGAGAAAGAACTGGGAAGTTGGGGTGGCAATCCTCCAAGTAGTATCTGGGCAGTCAGGACTGGAGGTATGAAGGCATGTCTTACAATTTTGGAAGCAATTCCAGAATTTCCAGTGGAATAAGGTGCTTAATGGGAAACAGACTAGCCTCCTGTTGTTTCCCACATCACATCACAGGGTTATTCATTTAAGAATAATTGGCAATAGAATAATTATTATTTAATTTATAATGACTTTCTTTCAGTGATTTGGGTTGATAAATCACTTGTATATTTAAAAAATTGTTTCTTCCTCTTTCTGAAGTTATGCTAGTATGATTTGAAAAGACATTGATTGAATTTGAGACAGTCCTCAAACACAACCAGAGTCAAATGCTCAGTAGATGGGTTGACAAATGAGGACACTGTTACAGTTTAATCCCCATATGGGCCAATTAGTTTCACATAGAGAAGAATTCTGTTCCAAAGCCACAGATTGCACCATTAACCCCAGTCAGTCGTCTCCAAATTGAGTGTCATTGATCACAAGAGGCCCAGGTATGAGTGTCGATAGCTCAGCGCAAACCCATCATCACCTCTGTGAGCTGGGCCATCCTGTTATCTCAAATATCCTTTACCTCAGACATGCCAGAGGACATTATATTGGGATGGAGAAATCAAAGGCCCCTGTCTCTTCCCACTTCCTGCACTCCACCATGTTATTTTAAAAGGTGAAAAGTTACAGTTGCATATAAAATAGTCCCTTTGTATGAAATCTGCACACATTAGAGGAAACTGATGATAAAATTATTGATAAGCAATATGACGGGCAAGCAACAAATGATCGATGGATTAATTTCATTGATACTTAATGACACCTTAAAAATTCTAACATTGACCCAAACAGATGAGAAAAGCCAAATATAAGCTTTCTAGCTTCTGAAACCTTATTAGTTCCAGTTAATAAAAATGAATACCAAAAGTAGAATTATAAATGTAAAATCTGGGGCTGGGGATGTGGCTCAAGCAGTAGCGTCCTCGCCTGGCATGTGTGCGGCCCGGGTTCGAACCTCAGCACCACATACAAACAAAGATGTTGTATCCGCCGAAAACTAAAAAATAAATATTAAAATTCTCTCTCTCTCTCTCTTTCTCTTTAAATAAATAAATAAATAAATGTAAAATCTGTGAAAGGTAACACCTAAAATATTTGACTGGTCTAAGATGTAAATTTTTTTCCTGTTTGTTTTCAAGGCAAACTAAGTTTTACCTAGTTTATTAATACAGAAAAATTTCAGAGCCATCCTTAAATTGGGACTAAGCCTGAAACATTATTTCAACAAAGAGTAATTTGGGTGTAAAATGAGGTCAAATTAAAGTTATTTTAAAATAGCATTAAGAAAAATAATGTCATCCTTAGCAACATTTCTGCAAACCTATAATAGATGTTTTGATATAGGATTCATTTAGCATTCTTATCTTTTAGTAATAAAATGTAATTAAGTTAATGGTAAAACTGATTTTAGTAAATTGCTGATGCAGTTCTTCTTGTAACAGAGCCAATGCTTTTGATTCTTTATGAATCTTTTGAATTAAGCCAAAAATTTGGAGAATAAAGGAACAATAATTTAAATCTAATGCTTGGGGGACTGGGTAGTTTCTGTCTGTGATTCATTCATTCCTTCTCAGGCAGGAACTGCTTTGCATATAGGACCAGAATTAATGGGCATTTTCTAAGTGTTAGAACTATTATATTTTTCTTTATACTCCACAACATGTTTATTTTTTACATTCCTTGATACTCTTTACTTGCCATTTCTCACCTTAAAAAGCTACCCAAACCCTAAATAATGTCTTCCTTCCCTTCCAAGAACATTAGGGCAAAGATTGCAGAGAATAACCCCCTTTTTCCCCTGTGTGAATGTGGATCCTAGTTGAGAAATACAATACAAAAAGGGGTATTAAAGAAGAAAATAACAGCATTACATTAATAAAAACTAGAATGAAGAATGTGCATGTGTACCTGCAGATGAGTGATTTTGTCTGGCTAACTACATGCTAGAATAGGCCATTCTCAAGGGATAGACCTCTCTGGGTATAGGCAGAGAATTTGGGTCAACTTGTCCTTCAAATGGGAGAACCTCAGAATAGGTGAAGTGCCCAGGTACTTCCCAGATAAGCTCCCCCATCAGATCCTCTGGAAGGAGGGGAGAGTTCAGGAGTTAATCCACATGGGAGAAAAAGGGCAGGAAGACTAAAGATTGTCCCACCGGAGTTGTCCATTCATTGAACTTGGGTTTCTTTCCTAGTGTTCACGACATTTCCAAGGGACTGGTGCTCTCCTAAGGGGTTATGTGTTTGCTCCTGTTGGATTCCCAGGGAGACATTCTGAGATGGAACGTAGCCTACAGGAAGTTTGTGGGGAGAGTTTTCAAGATAAATAGCTGCAGAGGAGTAAAGCAAGCAGGACTGGATGGATGGAAAAATAATGTACATCACAACTAAGACCTTAGCTGACTCACTGGAGGTGGGTCAGCAGTGTGGGGGTAGATATAGACCTATAGACTCATCCTAAACTGAGGCAGGGGTTGGACCTTAATCCTCAGACTGTACTATCATTGGGATGGGAGTGCAATCTGTTGCTATAAAGTGGCTTTCTTGGTAGAGGGTGATTCCTGGAAAGGAGACTTAATTAAGAGGTTATCAATGACAACATTCCCAGCAGCTGGAGAAATGTCTGCTTTTGTCCTGAAAGGAGTGGGTTGCAGGTCTGTGTAGTGACTGCAGCATTCACTAATATGTTGAAAGAACTCATATGCAAAACATGTATCACTTGTGTTCAAGGAAGTATTATGTAAGACATTATGGGTCAGTCTTCATCCTGCTGTTTAGCTATGTAAATCCTCTTCACATTAGCTTGTGTGTGGGGGGGGCGAGGAGTGCTGGGGATGGAACCAAAGTCTGGTGTATGCTTTGCAAGTGCTCTGTCACTGTGAAACATCCTCAACTCTTACATTTACTCTTACTTTTGGAGGAGTACCCACCTTCCCTTCAAGGTTTATCCCTTTGTTTATTCTTCCCCCACCTTCTTATCATTCCCTGATAAATGATTTGCTTTTTCCTTCATTTCCTGATAAATGATCAGCTCTTTCCCTTTCCTCATTTATATTGTCTAATTTCTCTCATTGTTAATAATAATAAAAAAGTTTCGTTACCTTGGATCCCCTTTGGCTATCACTCCTGTTCTCTGCTAAAGTTTTTCAAAGAGCAAAAGAAAGAACACTCCTGAGCTGTGATGTAAGGCAAACTTGGTGGGGGGTTCTGGTTTTGCTAGCCTGGGAAAGTTCTTTAACCTCTCTGAATTCTAATTGTTATCTGTAATGTGGGATAGTAATTCTTATTTTAGGAAGTTGTAATGAGAATTAAATAGAAAATATACAATGGATATGAATTAATTTCCCAAATTCAGGCACATAGGAAATGTCACATTATTTCTAGATTGCAATTTCATTTTTATTTTGAGCCTCCATTTTGTTAGGTGGTGGGAAACTTCCTTTCCACCTAGGGTTGTAATGATGTTTTGGAGAGGAAACAGTTGGAAAAATGACCCGGCTGGTCGCAATTCATCTGGAAAACAGAGGCTATTGGTCTTGATTCTCAGGCATTCTCTGAGATGTAAGTTATGTCAATTGCCCTTTGGTTTTTAATCCTTGAAAATTACATCTGAGCTGTCCCTCAGTCCCTTCATCCCCATGTGGTGGTTTACTGGCATCATGATGCTGATTCTCTAGTAGAGCATGGGAATCTCAAAAGTCTCCCTAGAGGTCTGTGCAAACTTATAAATCCTGGTCACACAGGAGTCTTATGTTGCTGTCCAGGTTGTGCTGGGCCCCAGGATGGGATTACATCCAAATAAACTCATAACAAGTTGAAAAATACTGTAAGTCAAAAGTGCATTGAAAAAAAACCTGACTGAACATCCTAGCAACACAGAACACTATAGAGTGTTGGTTGTGGACGCTTGTGTCAGCTGGCTGGAAGTTGTGGGCACTGCCCCTGTCCATGCCCAGTATTGCACAAGAATGTTGTACTGCACTTTGGCTGGAAAAAGATCAAAATTCAAAATTCCAAGTATGGTTTCTACTAAATGTGTATTGTTTTCACACCATCATAAAGTCGAGAAAAATCACAAGTCAGGGACCGTCTGTATTGTCCTTATATACATAAGCAAAGTGCTGGCACAGAACTTGTCTCCATGTATGTTTCAATAAATATCAGTTCCTCCCCACATCTCTCCACTATCTGCTCTTCTTCATTTGCTATTTTCTCTCTCAGTTCAATGAAGGTTTCAGTGCATCACACCATGAAATTACTTCAATCTAGGAAACCGATAATTTAACATTTGTATAATTCATTAGGCACTTATAAGGATTGATCTTTTATTTGACCTCTGTGTAGAATTGACACTGCCCTCTCTTTGAAACTTGACTTTCATGACTCCTGTTTCTCTTCTTTCCTTTTATTCTCTAATGCTTCTCAAGGCTTTGTTTATTGGTTGGTGCCACTTACTCCACTCTAATCCAGACCAACTCCATTATTGCCAATCCCTAAATGCCTCTGATGTTAAACTGAGCAATTCTGGTAGAGAGCTTAAAGTTCTTGGTTCAGGGTGAGCACTCTGTCATGTCAACTATTGTGTTTATTTCTGTTAGCTGACTTTTTGTTAATAGTGCAAATGCCTGAAACCATAAACACATAAAAAGACTTATCTTGACTCACAGCTTTGGAGGTTTTAGTCCATGATTGATTGGGTGGTCCTGTTGCTTAGGGTGAGGCGGGATATCCTGGCAGGAAACCATAGTTGAGCAAAACCACTTACTTTGTGACCAGGAAGGGAAACAGGAAGGATGGGACTGGAGGTTCCACAGTCCCCTTCTAGGGCATTCTCCTAAAGACCCAAGCACCTCCCAATAGGCCCCACCTCCTGAATGTTCCACCACCTCCCATGAACATGGTTATTTGGGATATACTTAAGATCCAAACTATAGTAATTATTATATCTACCTGGAAGTCGCACAGTTATACTTACATTTTAACAGAATGGCTCATTTTTTCTTTTGTAGTCATAATCTTGTCTGTTAACAATAACAACAATAATAACAATAGTATATGCATACTCCTACCATCCCCCCACACACACACTATATGCCTCTCACACTGATGACAAGGGAGAATTCTGGGTATTATCCTTCATTCCTTTTTTCCCTACCCCTTGACTTATCATCTGGGTCTTAAGACATGAGTTATTCTGGAAACACTTTCCCCTTTCTACTGATTCTATGTTCACATAGTATCTTCTTTTCTCTTATTATTCTTATTCTGCAATTTAAATGACTTCAAGTCGATGAAACCTTCCCTGAACCTATTTTTTTTTTCTTGGGAATCTCTAATGTTACTTTCTCTTGACTTTTTAGTGCTCGATCAACTTCTGTCCTCATTTTAATGCTCAACTAAAATGTCATTAATCTCTCTTTAAGTTGACCTCTTCATTCTGTGTCAGTGCACTGTTAATTGTTTCCCATAGTGTGTTCTTGTCACCTATTCCTATTTTAACATATTCCTATTGTAGCACTTATTTGTATTATAGTTACTTATTTATGTTGCTGTTCCACATAGATGGAGAATCTTGAATATGCTCCATATTGTACTCCTATCTCTCTAGACCTTTGTATAGTGAGTGAATGTGTATTTATGGAATTAAGTTGGAGTGAATGCTAAAATGTGAATCATTTGGTCTGAGGTTTAAAACATTTTATTAGAGAAGATAACAGAATGAGGTAAACATGCAAGTGCTATGGTTTGGATACAAGTTGTTCCTCGGCAGGAATGTTCAGAGGTAAAATGATTGGATTGTGAGGGCTGAAACCTAATCAATCCATCCTAGTTTGGACTAACTGGGTGGCAACTGACCAGGTTCACCCCCCAGTGACCCATCGTTTCCAGCCATGCTGCCACCCATATGCCTACAGTTACCACCCATGAATGGAGCACAGGAGAATAGAGCACACCACATCCTTCAGCCAAGATGTGCTGCCTCCCTTTGTGCCGAGAGCCCCAGGACCCTCAACAGACTGAGGCCTTTGAAACCATGAGCTCCAAATAAACTTTTCTCCCTCTAAGTTGTTCCTTCTGGGTATTTTGATCACAGCAATGAAAAGCTGACTAACAGAGTAAGTAAGTTTTACAAAACCCTGACAAGGGATTTGAGAAAAAGTGTTATGACAACCCATCATTAGGGGAAAGTGCATGATGAATAACAAAAGTGGGAGACTTTGCCCTTTTCTTTGCCCTTTCTAAATTGTCCCTCATGGATTATTGAAAGAAGCTTCTGATCACAAATAAGATTTCTGGATGTCATTAATCCAAGGACTTTCTTAGATATTTGCAAGAAGTAAACAGCTATTTACTATAGGAAAGTGACTTTTCAGAAGATGAAGAGGTGGAAAGAGACCTGATATAGCAAGTATGACATATGTTTAGTAAATTGTAGTTCTCTGAGCCTTGTATACCATATATCAAGATTCACAGTAGCACTTTGGATGGAGCAAGAAAAAGTTAAAGACTTTAAACTAGACACTGAAGTTCAAAGATTTTTCTGATTTTTAAAAAATACCCAAATACACAACAAAGGAAAGTAACTTCTCTTTGGTAATCACAAACATTAAAAGGAAATCAAAGTAAGCTTACATTGTTTTCTTTTTTATAAACCAATCTGATTAATGATTCATGCCTGAATCTAGAATTTTAATGACTCAATATAACCTTTGTCCACATGACCACCTCTCCTACTTTTATGGTTAAGATGTGAGATGCCCCCCAAAAGCTCAGGTATGAAAAAATACATGATTCAGAGGTGAAACTATTAGATTATGAGCGCTTTAACCTACTTAGTAGATTAATTCTCTGAAATGGATTAACTGAGTGGTAACTATAGGCAAGTAGGATAGGCTGGAGGAAGTAGGTCACTAGGGGCATGCCTTTCGGGTTTATATTTTGTAACTGGTGAGTAGGTGCTCTCTGCTTCCTGGTTACCATTCTCTGAGCTGCTTTCCTAAGTCATGCCCTTCCACCTTGGCATTCTACCTCACCTTGTACAGTTTGCATACCATGGACTAAACCTCTGAATCATTGAGCCAAAATAAAATTTCTTACTTTGTTCTTGCTAGGTCTTTTGGTCATAGTGATGAAAAGGCTGACTAAAACACCTAATAAACTGTACTTCCATATTTTATTCCTGATTTTGTGGCATCCATATCATAGGATCTTCAGAAATAAAATTTCATCATGTTCAACTTTAAATTAAAAAAAAATTTTTGAGAAATTAACCAAGGGCAAGAATCTTCAAAAATATTTAATAACATTAATGTAGGTAATAATCTATGAAAAAGGCAATTTGTTGGCACATATTTGTCAAACAGAAATACAAATAAACACAGAGAAGATACTATTTTAATTAATTTTGTGTCTTGAACACCTGTTAACCTAAATATATTTTATTCAGTAGTAGCTGATAATTTTTTTCTACATGTGAGCACATATTCAACTAAGAAACAGAGAAAATAAATATGCTCCAGAGAGAATATGCTTTTTATAGGGATTTAAAACAAGTTTCAACTGAGATCTCAAGATACCAGAAGTGAAATTTCAAGTGAGGTCACTATTATGAGAAAATAGTGCAAAAACCTAGTCTATGACTCAACTGCTGTCATCTATTTTAAGAATATAAAATAGTGGAGACAATTCAAGAGAGAGGAGACTTATGATAGGATTATACGGAGGAGAGTTGTGTTCACCATCTCTTCTATTTCCTGTGGAAAGGAGGTAGGAGATGCTTCTTCAGTAAATGCTTGAGAGTCTTCATAGACTTTCATGGCTTCCATGGCATCATGTAGAAAGCTTGAAATGTGTCCCCTGGAATAAGTGGATTCTGCAGATTGGGATATGACTTCCATCCAGGATACTGGAAATAGGGTGCCCAACTGCTTCCATGTAGAACCAAGAGGGAGAGAATGGATGCTGGAGCATTGATTGTTTCTTGTGGCTCTGATATAGTTCCCTGGAAAAGAGAGCTGACCTGAAATTATCTTGAATCATGCATAGGACCTTCTGCCAGGGGTCAAGAGGACTCCAGTAGGCTCAGGAAACAGAAACTGAGGGGAGATCAGGAACAGACAGCTGAAAGCAAAAGTTGATCACCCATGTTACAGGGATTATAGGTAGAAGGGCCAGGAGTAACACTTCAAAGAACCTCTGAATAACAAGTCTGAAAGCACACACCAGTGGTTTCATGGACATGCAATGTACAGGGTCCTAAACTTGGTTTAATGTTTTGTTGTCACCATTTTGAAACTTTTAATTCTTCTCCAAAAAGAACCTTAACATTTTAATTTTGTACCAGGCCCTGCAAATCATGTAGCCAGTTTTGCATGCCAGTTTGAGAGAGTGCAAACCTGGCTAGCAATGGTACCAGCTGGGTGAGAATTGTTTTGTCCTTTACCCACAGACTGACTTGTGGAGTGGAAGAGAACAAGATGGAGAAATAGAGAAGTTGAGCCTGCCTGCCTTACCCTCTTAGCCCTTTAGACTAAAGAAAAATTGCAATCCAAATCAAATTCAGAGTTTTGGTCAAAATATCATTATTGAATTGAGAGTGTTTGCAATTTGAAACAGCCATAGTTCTGTCTAGTAACTAAAGGTCAACAGAAAAATTCTGAGGCTGCATTTCTTTCTACAAAAAGAAGTAAACCAGTATTATTTAATGAAAAAGTAAAGAATTAAAAATTAAAACACTTCACTGTGGATTTTTTAAAAATGGATTTGAAATGTCCCAGTTGATTATTGGTAGAAGAAATTGTGCTTTTTAATGGATAGGGAAACTTTCTGGAACAGGTGGGTCAGGAATGTATTTACATGAGATAACCAAACAAAGAATTGAGTTACTGAGGTGAAGTTTAGAAATTTACTGTTACTATTTCACTGCTAGCTCTTGTACTGGAAAGTTCAGTCCCTACAGAGCAGACTCTGAAACAGTTAGAAATGTTCAACCTCAGAAAGATAAAATTATATACCAACATGAGGCTCTGGAATTACAATGTGTATGTATTAGTTCTATCGCAAACCATTGAGTCTTCTACACAGCCAGGAATAATAATTATTATGCTTGTTACTTTGGAGTTAGAACATGAACTCTAGCTCTAAACTCCGCAAGCAGTTGTTTAATTTGGTAAGTAACTTTTGGTGACCCAAACATCCTGAAATATAAATTATAATACCTAGGGACTGCTTAAGTTGCAAACAGATTCAGCTGTCTAAGTTAGAGAGTGAAAATATAAGTGAAAAACATTCATTCATATTCTAGTAACATAGAAGGAAAACAATCTGACTATAAAGTAAAAGGGAGATTTTCACAGGGCTTTATATATTCCAGTTTCACATGATACCAGGTTAGTGATATATTCTGTCCTCAGGAATGTTCATGTTCCTACAGAAGTATTTGACCTATGCCTTAAGAAAAACATTTATGCAAAAGAGAAGATGACAATTAGTACAGATAACTACTGCAATGGATTCTTCTATTATGGGTTAGTTCATTTTGCTATAACAAAATGTTAGTTTAATCAACAGAAAAATATTTCTTACAGTTTTGGAGGATGAGAATTCTAAGATCAAGTCCCCAGCTCACTTAATGTCTGGTGAGGGGTTGCTTCCTGGTCTGCAGACATTTTTTTTTACTGTGTCCTCTCATGGTGGAGAGTAGAGTGAGAAGCTGCAAGTTCTCATGTTTTTTCCTTAAAGGGCGCTAATCCCATTCACAAGGGCTCTACCCTGAAGAGCTAGCTACCTCTCAAATGCTCCATCTCCTAATGCCATCATATTGTTCATTAAAATTTCAATATGTAAATGTTGGGAGGACACAAATATTCAGTCCATAGTATATTATTCATACCTTTCTTTAAGTTATGCTCTTTTGGAAATTTTTCTATTAATCCTCTACAATAGTCACTAATTACAGTTGTAGACTCAACATGGTTATTTCAGAAACCAACCGTGGCAGAAACTGGACGACTCTTCCTTGAATTGTTTCTTTTTCTTTCTGAGCAAGACTCCATTTTGCGGCCTGCCTTGTAGTTATGATGGAGAGTTCTTCCTAGTGGAATGTGTATGGAAGTGATGTACATAAAACTTTCATTGAGCCATCTTCCATGCTTGACTTTTCTGCCAATTTATGTTGTAATTATATGTTGAACACATCAGATCTCTAATGTGCAAAAAAACGGTGCCCATAAATAAATGCTCAGTGAATATTTGCCTGTCATTCAGGACTTTATAAGTATGATGTGAATGTACTTCTAATACAGATTTTTGTGTTGTAGCAGTCAGTATTACATCAATATAAATATATTCACATTTGTGGTAAGGAAATTTTAGCTTGCTGACCACTTAATATGTTTTGGGCACTAATATTTCACAAAATTTATTTTACATAAGTTGTTGAAGCAGTTGTGATTGCTATTTCTCAAACGAGGAAATTAAAATCTTAGAAAAATCAAGCAACTTGCTGGAGAGGACACAAAACACAGAGAGGATTCGAACTCAAATCTGCAAGTCTCCAGAGCACATTATGTGCTTTTCAATAAACCATTTTGCATCTCAAGAGGAAAATATTACATAAACTACATATAGTGCACATATTTGTCCATTCATTAACATATTCAATACTTATTCTGTGCTGTTTGCCACATTCTATCCTTTTTTTTTTTTTTTTTTTTTTTGGTATTGGGGATTGAACCTAGGGGTGCTTAACCACTGAAACACATTCCCACACATTCCCAGCCTTTTTATATTTTATTTGAAGACAGAGTCTTGCTGAGTTGCTTATGGCCTTGCTAAGTTGCTGAGCTGTGAATTCGTGATTCTCCTGCCTCAGCCTCCTGAGGCATGCACAACTATACTGGGCTAAGACGTCCTTTTATTAAGACAGAGAAGTAGTAATTTTTGTTATCTGATGTTCTGACCTAAGTAGTTATACTCCCCCCTTCCCATTTATATTTTGAAATCCTAACCCCAAGACAATGGTTTTAGGAGGTGAGACCTTTGGGAAGTAATTAAATCATGATGGTTGAGCCCTCAAGGAATAAGATTAGTGACTTTATAAAAGAGACCCAAGAGAATTCTCTTAATCTTTCCAACATATGAGGACACAGTGAGAAAGCACCATCTGTGAAACAGGAAACTGGGCCTCCACCAAATCTGCCAGTGTCTTGATTTTGGACTTTCCAGCCTCCAGAACTGTGAGCAATAAATTTCTGTTATTTTATAAGTGATCCAGAGTCTGAGGTATTCCATTATAGCATGAATGATATCCTGAAATTCTAAATGTGTTTCTAATTTAAATTATTCCCAAGAAAAGGTATAAGTACTAAAGAAATAGCTCTTGGTATCTAATTTATTCATTACAACAAATAAATAACTACTACTGAGAAATACTAGCTTTAAGAAAATATAGCCTAATAACAAATGAGGATTTTCTCTCTAAAATTAGGAGAGACATTCCTATGAATGAACATGCTGCTGCACTCCACATTATTGGGATGTGATGGCAAGGAAGAGGAGGAGAAATCTATGCTTTGTACCAGAGCATCATCATACCAAAATTGGCAGATTCTGCCAAATTCATAATGCTAAAGTGTAAGAGAAAGAATAGTACTATAGTTCTAATTAATAATTTTATAACAAAAGTTTTTATTATAGAAATTTAGGAAACTACTATAGTACTAGAACAAAAATACAGCAGAAATGGAAGCTTAAATGTATTTTTCAAATACCTGAAGCTCAGAGTATGCAATCCAGTCTAGTTTGTGCAATACTTAATTTTAAAGCTGATTCAATCCACCCAATATTTACAAATCTGATGAGAATACAATCTGATGAGACCAGGAGAAATATTTTGAGGAACTCTGGCTCATAAAACATTTAGTTCTTTTCAACGTTGATGTTAAAATTAGAAACAAATGAAAATCTAATTGATGAGGTATCTAATAATTCAGAATACTATAACAATTTTTAATTAAATATTTATAAGAGCTTGACACTCTTTCTAGTGCTTATGTCATAAGAGACCATTTTCTTAAAAATAAAAAGTGGGTTGGGCTACTACATAATAAAAACCTGACCCATTTGCTGGTTTTACATAAGCAAAGTGCAACCATATCACTTTGCCAATAGTGGCTATTAGAATTAGTCTGGCAATTGTGGGAATAAATTATATCTATTTTATACATAAATTGAATAGAATGAGGACTCAGTTTATTAATCAGTTCATAGCCTGTTGGGAAATATGGGAAAAAAGAAAGGTAACAATGAAGGACTTTACTCTTATATGGATTTTCTTTCTTTCATTTTTTGGGGGGCAGAGATGACAATTGGCATCGCGTATACCGGGCAAATGTTCTACCGGAGCTACATCCCCAGTCCCAAACTTTTTATCTTAAGATGGCAAATTTTGTTCTAAAATGTTCAAGCAAAATAGGTCTCACTTATTAATGGAGAAAACACCTTTTTTTCTTATTAGGTTTCCTACTTCAGTTCATGATCCCAAAAGACATGCATTTCCTAAGAGAAAAGATGTGTCCTAGATGCACGAATGCAACTCAGCATACAAATACCCGGGGATTTAGTATAAAAAAGGGGACATAAAGTAGAAGGAAGTTCAGATAGGGAGAAACTCTTCTACAGAAAAAACCCAAAGCCATTAACAAGAATTTTGCAATGGTAAAAAATAATGAGTACCTTAACAAGGATAGAACCACGTGGCGAATTAATGTGCAGGTGAAGTGGCACCCCCTTTCTCCACAGAAAAGCCCTCTTCACCATGGCTGATTTTAAGATTGTCAGCAAAAGAGTCCATTGTAGATAAACTTCCTATTTTCATGTCACCCTGTTTACTTGGCCACTGGCACTCCAGGTGCTGGACACCCCTTACTAGTTTTTCACAAACGTATCTAGTATAGTACTTTGAAGAAATGTGCAAACAAGGCCTCTGGCCTTGAGCTGGGCTTCACAGAGATGTCT
Source organism: Ictidomys tridecemlineatus (assembly GCF_052094955.1). Taxonomy (NCBI): domain Eukaryota; kingdom Metazoa; phylum Chordata; class Mammalia; order Rodentia; family Sciuridae; genus Ictidomys; species Ictidomys tridecemlineatus. Next base: position 55,685,541 of record NC_135486.1, read on the forward strand.
ACATTTTTAAGATAAGTTACAAATGGGACCATGGTAACAGCTGGCAGGGGGAGGAAAGAAAGGGGAGAAGAAGCTCTCCCCTTCTCAGGTGTTGTCCTTGAAGAGTTAACATGCCCAGAACAGTGAAGGAAAAAGCTGCTTTTGTGTAAACTTCTGCAGACTGTGAACTTCTGAGCCCCTCCCCTTACAAGCTGGGTATAAAACTCTGAAATTCCCTGAACTCGGGGTTCAGGGGATTGATTGATTACAGCAAAAAAGCTGTGCCCTCTGAACCTGGCTGCAGCCAAATAAAACTGTTTCCTGCCTTCTTCAATGCCTTGTCTCATTTGTCCCTACAACATTTTTGGTGACCCAGATGGGACAGGGGAGGTAGGGAAGGCTATTCTGCTTCCCTGGACCGGCTTCCCTGGGGCTGTGAGGGACAGCGGTCCCCTTGGCGCCCCAGGCTACTTTTTGCCTGAAGGAGGATCCACTCACCCAGTGCCCTGGGGCTGCCTCCCTGGAGCACAACAGAACCCACAGGCAGCAGGAGCCAGAATTAGGGTTTTGGAGCACCGCCCATCTGAGCAGGTAGGACCCGGGTCCATTTGGTTTTGCAGCCCACCTGACTTCCACTTCGAGGCCTAAGCGGGTGGAAGAGAGGCTTGATCAACCTCTGTTGGGTCCCGAGAACCCTCTAAAGTGGTTGGAGCTGAAACAGACCCCGGGAGTCACCCGAGTAGGGTCAGCGAGCAGAGGCGAACCCGATTCCCTTTTCTGTTTGGTTTGGAATTGTTGGAACTTGGGCGGTATAGAAATTCTGTCCTGGCCATGTCTGTGTGAAAGTATGTGAATGAGGCTGACAAAGGGAAGGGTTCCAGCCCAACCTGAAGGCCGAAGCAAGTGCAGAGTCCTGATCCGTGATTCTGTGGCACCTCATACAGTCTATGGCGGAATTTCACCAACCAATGTCTAGGTGAAAGCTCCAGGTCGGGGATTGATACCACCCGCAAGGCTAAGAGGGCCCTAAGTCCCCGCGAGGGGAACGGCCAGAGATGGATAAAGCGAGTCTTGTCCTAAATGTGTTTTGTTCTAAGTGTGCCACACCGTTGCAGGGTGGAACATGGGAGGTACACTAAGGAAACTGAGCCTTCTGAAATGTGTGTTAGACACCTTTAGGAAGGTTTTCCTGGTAACTGTGGGGTGAGACTCACTCCACAAAGGTGGCATACTCTGTGAATTAGAGTGGCTCAGCCAAGATGTGGGCTGGCCACCAGTAGGATCTTTAGATGAGAGAGTCATTGCTGAGGTCCTTTTGATTGTTGTTGGAACCCCTGAACCAATTCTCTTATATTGATTGCTGTCAAGAGATAGTACAGAAGCAGTCCCCTTGGTTGAGAGCCTGTCTAGATGGACAGTCCAAGCTGATGTTAGCCAGGAGCACAATGGTCTCTAAGACCCAGCGGAAAGCAGCTAAATAGAAAACCTGACTAGGACAGTCAGGAAAGGAAACAATTTTCCCTGTGAGCCCGAAGAGGACCCATGATCAATTTTGCCAAGACCACTGGGACAGCAGACTGTCCCCTCAGCCCCCTTGTCCTCAGAGGCAACAAATGATGGTCCCCCAGTACTGGCTATTCCATCCTCTGTGATGTCCTCAGGACCAAGATTAAGGTGGAAGATTTGTCCCAAGATTAGAGCCACAACCCAGATGAGAGCACTCCAGATGCCCCTGCAAGGGACTAAAGGACCTGCCCACATTGACCAGAGGGAAACACCTGAGGGAGACAAGGCAGTTTTGTGTGCCAGCCTTTCTCCACCATTGAGCTCATAAGCTGGAAAAATCATACTCCCTCCTATACGGAGAAACTCTGGACCATGACTGATCTGATGCAACCCATTATCCAGACCTAGGATGGGGCCTTAACAAAGAAGAAGGTCTAAAGATAAACAGATGTCAAGAAGCCCTCCTAAAAGAAAGGAGAAAAGAGAGAGAGAGAGAGAGAGAAGAGAGAGAGAGAGAGAGAGAGAGAGAGAGAGAGAGAGAGAGAATATAAAATACACTGTTTGTTCCCAAGAGTTAGAAGGAATTGGAGCCAGCCCTGAGCCCTAGCCTAAGCCGAGCACATTGGCAAACAGAGCCGAGATAAGCCTCTCGCTGCTCCAGCATCTCCCTCTCACACCCTTCATAGCCCTGAACATTTCTCTCGGCCCCACATCTGCCTAAGGCCCCTCTGCCCTAAGAAACTGGCAGCAATAATCGAAAGAGATGTGCCCAACTGACTCAGAGATGAATGTCCAGGCCACCCCTGCTGCCACCCCTCTCCCTGCCCAGAGGCACCCTGGCAAGAGGAGGGGCACCATAAAAACATTGCAGCCGCAATGCAAGTTTGTCAGTGAAGAAATGCACAGGCACAAGCAACAAGTGATCAATGCAACCTTTGTGGGATAAGCTCAGAGTGTCATTTGCCAAAAATTACAATCCTAGAGGACTTTACTGAGAAGTGTGCCAGTGAGCTGATTAAGGTGGCCACCACAGTTTTCATCAATCGAGATCCAGAGACTCAAAGACAGACAGACCAAAAAGATAAAGAAGAGGATGAATGTCCTTATAGCTGCACTCACCACAAACCCAGAAGTCACTCAAAGAGGGGGTCTCACTAGTGCAAATCCAATGGTCCAAATGTTTATAAGGAAAAAAAGTGTGGCCAGACAAAATGGGAAGCCTCCAGTGGCCCCAGAAGACAAGTACCCACTGCCATGCTCAAAAGCTAAGCCTTGAACAGAGAAGGAATGAATATTTTGGCCCCAGACCCTCCTTTCAGTTTCTTTCCATTTGCTCAGAAGTGAGTCCCATAGACACACACAACTGTATCTGATGCACAGGACCCAGCACCTCAGGAGGGCTCAGCTGCTGCAAGCTCCCAAATGAACCAGGAATATGTTCATGTTAACAGCCAATAGTGGGCCATAGGCTGCTCACTCCAAAAGGACATGCCACCCTGGCTCCAAGCCACACACTGTGAGCCACTAGCAGAAAGGGCCACAGAGCCCCCTGTACCCAGGCATACTGAACAAAACACAAGTGGGGCAGCCGCTACTACAATTAGAGCAGGCTCCCACCCGACAAGAGGAGAAAGTCACACAAATAGCAACACCTAGGTGGGCACAATGTGGCTGCCACACTGGGACCTGCACGGGACAACATTGCTGCCCTCCAACCTTGGACGGCCCACGTGAGATTTACATAGGTGCCTTTTACACAAATGATGCCCCAGGTCATCAGTCTCTGCTAAGATTTACATTAGATTTAAGAGTTGGAGAATCCTAGCAGCCAAGATCCTGCACTGGGAGATAACAAAAAAAAAAAAAAAAAATCCTGCATCTTAAAGCACCAGATGCTCTATGTATGCCTCCCTTCCCTAAATGATAGTTCTTCCCAGGGGCTTGAGCACACCATCATTGGGACAGCACTGGACTCTGACTTAAAAGCCCATATCTATCAAAAAAAAAATGTCGAATACTTTGGTTACCATCTGACTCAGCAACAGAACAGACGATAGCAACTGGGCCTCAAAAGAAACAGGAGATCTGCTAAATTCCAGTCCCTTCAACCTGCCATCAGACTAGAGAATTCTTGGGGGCTACTGGGTTCAGACATGTATGGATCCCCAACTTTCAGTTATGACAAAAGCCCTCTATGAAGCCACAAAGGGGGGAGAATGGGATCCTCTTATATGGGGGTCAACTAAGCAAAAGGCCTTTGAGGACATTAAACAAGCACTCACCAGTGCACCTGAATTATGGCTCCCTGACCTCACAAAGCCTTTCTTTCTGTATGCCCATGATCAGTCTGGAGTGCCTATAGGAGTTTGACTCAGATGCTGGGGACATGGCACTGTCCAGTGGCTTATTGTCCAAACAGCTGGACTCTGTAGCCCAGGGCTGGCCACCTTGTTTATGGGCCCTTGCAGCCACAGCTCTTCTGGTGTTAGAAGCTGATAAACTGGCCATGGGACAAGAACTGGTTGTCAGAGTTCCTCATTCAATTTTGACATTGTTAAAATATAAAGGTAGACTAATGAAAGAATGGTCATATATCAGGGCATATTATGTGAAAACCCATGTATCCGCGTAGAGGTCGTCAGAACTTTAAACCCAGAAACTTTGCTGTCCATTGGACCTGGAAAACCTGATCACAAGTGTGTTGAGGTCATAGGTGAAGTGTTCTCCAGCAGACCAGACCTAACAGACCAGCCTCTCAAGGACGCTGATGCAGAGTACTTCACAGATAGAAGCAGTTTTATAAAAGATTAGGTATGTTTTGCTGGATATGCAATGGTCACTCTGGACTCTGCTGTCAAGGCAGAACCTCTGCCTCAGGGAACTTCAGCACAAAAAGTAAAATTCATTGCTTTGACTCAAGCACCTCAGTTGACAGCAGGAGTCTGTATGGATATTTACAGATTCAAAATATGCGTTTGCTACCCTTCATGTTCATAGGGCCTTATGTAGGCTAATTAACTCAGGGAAAACAAAGAGGGGGAGAACATGATGTATGGGCAAGAAATTCTTAAACTTTTGGATGCACTATGGGCTCCCAGGAAGGTTGTGATTATATATTGCCAAGGTTATGGAAAGGGAAACATTGTGGTTTCTCATGGCAACCGGAGAGCTTACAGAGAGGTCAGGTTAGCTGTCTGCAAGAAATGGGAAGAAAATCCAGTCCCAGGTTTAAATGATGCCCTTCTGCCTGGCCAACTAGCTAACAGAATGGGAGCCAACATACTCCCATCATGAAAGTAAGTGATTTAAGACTGAAAAAGAAAATTTTCTCCCAGGTGGATGGTGGAGATTTTCTGATGGCTGGTAAAGCCATCCCGGAGATTCTAACCCCAGTCTTTATCGGACAGTTCTACAGGAAAATATGTTGGACATACAGCACTTGAGACAGTTCTGAGTCAACATTTCTATGTCCCCCAGCTCACAAGCAACATCTGGATGATGTGCAAACAATGTGAAGTTTGTACTCACAACAATTCTTGTCAGGAGCCAAAGCTCCCACCAGGAATCCAAACTATAGAAGAAGTACCTTTTGAAGACTTGGAAGTAAACTTCACTGAACTACCAAGCTCACGGGGCTATAAATAACTTTTGGTTTTTGTGTGTTCATACTCTGACAGGTGGAAGCCTTTCCCACCCACACTGAAAAGGCTAGGGAAATACTAGGATGCTTCTCTGGGAAATTATTCCCAGATTTGGTGTCCCAATAACTATTGGCTCAGAAAATGGGCCAGCTTTTGGGCAGAGGTGATATGATTACTGACCAAGAGTGTAAATGTCAGATGGAAGGCTGCAGAGTTCTGGTAAAGTTTAAAGGATGAATAGAAATTTAAGGCTCAATTGGGTGAGCTGTGTCAGGAGACTCAATTACATTGTGATGAATTTCTTCCTATTACACTGTTGAGGATTAAATCCACTCCCACTAGGAGGACTGGATTTTTTCTTTTGAGATAATATATAGGAGCTCTTCCCTCTTATTAGGGGACTACAGGGAGACTTAAGAGAGATAGGAAAATTAATCCTGAGTCCACAGCTTCAGGTCTTAGGGAAAACTTTACAGGTTCTCAACCATTGGGTTAGAGAGAGGTCGCCAGTAAGTTTAACATAGATGCACACTCCTTCAAGCAAGGAGATTCAGTCTGGGTCAAAGAATGGAATATTCAACCTTTAAAACCTCTTTGGAAGGGTCCTTTCACTGTTATTTTATCCACCTCAACTGCAGTAAAGTTTGCAGAGATAGGTCCCTGGATTCACTACACCAGACTCACGCCTGCAGCTGTGGATTGGGAGTGCTCTCCAGATGCTGCTACACCCTTGAAGCTGACCATCCCGAAGAAAAAGGAGCACCAGAGAAGCTTGAGGATCAGAAGGACAATAGCCCTGCTGGTCTATGCACGGCCAAAGCTTGAGGAGACTACGACTGTGTTTCAGCCACACAGGAGAGACTGGCTGACCAATGAAAGATAAACTTCCCACCAGAACTAATGAACTCTTTTAACCTCCGAGACAGTTCCTATACTGTAATGCATTGCCATTCCTTGCTTCTAGATATATACACAGTTCTCTGTTTGGTTTTTGCAACTGCTTTGATAACAGTAACTCTTACTGACTGGACTCTGGGTAACAAAATTTCACTTATAGTTTCTTTTTATCTTGTTTATATAAGTTTTCTAGGATTTCTTTGGTGTTATTAGTTTGGCTTTGTTAATTTATGCTGTTTAACCTATGCTAATGAAAACATTAGTTGGGTTTCCTTTGATAACCATAAGGGATTCTGCCCTACTCCTATTCCAACTATGGAAATCATGTGAACCATGTGTCAAGACAATCCACTATAACTAAGAGGTGGTAAAACATATATTTAGGACCTGTCCCTCTAGAGGAATGTTATAGTTGGGTGATTGTTTGGAGAAAAAAAAAAGAGGTCCATTGGAAAGAAACTTGATTTAGGAAGTAACCAATCTTGGGGTGAAGGTAACTGGCCACCCCAGAGGATTATTGCCTCTTATGCACAAGATACCTGGGTACAAAATGACAGTTGGAGCTACAGAACTCCTACTGACATGTTAAACAGAATTATTCATTTACAAGCTGTACTAGAAATTATTATTAATCAGACTGCCACAGCCTTTGACCTCCTAGCCACACAACAGACCAGATGCGAGTGGCTAACTATCAAAACCACTTGGCATTAGATTACTTACTGGCTGAGGAAAGAATATATGTGGAAAGTTCAACAGCTCAGATTGTTGCATCCAAATGGATGACAATAGACAAACAGTTAAAAATATAGCCAACAACACAAGAGAACTAGCACATATCCTAGTTCATACCTAAAAGGACATTAAAGTTTGGGTCCCAAACATGCTTTTTGGAGATGGTTTTCAACTCTTGGTAGATATAAAACTTAACTGGTGTAATGGGTATTCTGCTGTTAACCTGTTCATTGCTCCCATGTTTGGCTCCACTGTGCATTAAAACTATTGGGTCCACTATAGAAGCTGCTGTTGAAAGGATGACAACAACTAAGATTTTGGCATTATATAAGGCTTTAAGCCAAGATAATGGTAATGATGCTCTTAAATTTGAAGGATTAAATTATGGGGAGCATCATTAAAGGGGGGAATTGAAGTGGCACCCCCTTTCTCCACAGAAAAGCCCTCTTCACCATGGCAGAGTTTAAGATTGTCAGCAAAAGAGTCCATTGTAGTTAAACTTCCTATTTTCATGTCACCCTGTTTACTTGGCCAGTGGCCGAGAAGATACCAGCACTTCAGGTGCTGGACACCCCCTTACTAGTTTTTCACAAAACTATAGCACTTTGAAGAAATGTGCAAACAAGGCCTCTGGCCTTGAGCTGGGCTTCACAGAGATGTCTACATTTTTAAGATAAATTACAAATGGGCTCCATGGTAACAGCTGGCAGTGGGAGGAAAGAAAGGGGAGATGAAGCTCCCCCTTCTCAGGTGTTGTCCTTGAAGAGTTAACATGCCCAGAACAGTGAAGGAAAAAGCTGCTTTTGTGTAAACTTCTGCAGACTGTGAACTTCTGAGCCCCTCCCCTTACAAGCTGGGTATAAAACTCTGAAACTCCCTGAACTCGGGGTTCAGGGGGATTGATTGATTACAGCAAAGGCTGTACTCTCTGAACCTGGCTGCAGCCAAATAAAACTGTTTCCTGCTATCTTTGGTGCCTTGCCTTGTTTGTCCCTACAACACAGGTATTTCCAGAAAGGATGAAACATAGTCTCAGAGAAAGTAAACTTTTTAAAGAACTTTCTGGAGTGTGATGTATGATGAAGTATGGTCATTTTCAAAAACAGTGTGTCCATTGCACATATCCTCAGGCAATGAACTTTAAGAGAAAAGGTATCTTCCTAATAAACGTAGGGGCTGCCTCAAAGTCAACAAAAATTAATGTCCCTAAGAAACCCTTTTTGGAGATTTTAAGAGTGAATTAAGATCCTACTACAACCCTATACCATGTGTGGTAAATTGTTTTTATTTCTTTTTTCCAGAAAGGTGTGCTTGATAATGTTTGATAGGACAATAATACGAGTTTGGCGTCTAGCACAGACCCGGAGACCCCGCTACCCACACTACCGGGGGTGGAGCCCTTTACCCCAATCGGGCCCCGCCCACCAGGGGGCTTCCAGGTGTGGCCTGGCGCTGGGCCCACTCGCCCTGGGGAGCCGCAGAGATGCTTAGGCGTGGATGCGGGAGCCCTAGCCAAGGCGGGTGGGCATGCAGAGGACGCCTCTGCGAGGGGACCTTCTACAGCGAGCCTGGGGTGTCCACCGAGAGCCACGCGGGCGCCGGGAAACCCAGAACTTCCCGCTCAGGAATGACTGCCCCGGCTCCCGGCGCTGGCTGGCTGGGGGTGGGGGGATGTTCTCGCGAGAGGAGAGGGGGCGTCGGGCGCCGCGGGTTTGGGGGGCACGGGGAAGCCTGAGGACTAGGGCCGGGTAGGGAGGCGGCGGGCAGGCCCAGGGACCCGGGGAAGCCTCTCCCGCCAGTCGCCGAGAGCCAGCCCCTGACGTCAGGAGTTTTCCTCAAAGTCAACAACAAGCCCCGCGGCGGCGGCGAGAACCGATCAGCTACAGCCCCGCGAGGGAGGAAGGAGGGGGCGGGGTGACGGCGGCAGGGTCCCCTAGGCGCGGTTCGGCCCTGCAGACGAGGCCGCAGACCCCCGCCCCGCGCGAGTCGCGTCCAGGGACCCAGAGCCTCCGCCTGTGGCCTCCCGGCCGGCCCGACCCGGCCCCCGCCCAAGCGGTGTTTTCTGGTGATGAATTGAATTTGTAGCCGGTATCCGATTCCCATGTAGAGTCTCCGCCTCCTCGCCCCCCCCCCGCCGCCGCCCGCCCTCCTCCCGCCTCCTCCCGCCGCCGCCGCCGCCCGCTCCAGCTCCGCGGCCCGGCCCGGCCGGCTCCCTCCCTCCCTCCCCTGCAGCCCTTCGCCTGCCCTCCCGCCAGTCGCCCCGGGCTCCAGGGGGCTAGAGGCTCTGCGGGGTGGGGGGAGGATAGGAGGGGTGGAGGAGGGAGGGGGGACCCCCGAGTCGCCCCCTCTCCTCCCCCCGCCCCCCCAGCTCCATCCTCCGCCACCGCCCGAGCAGCTGCGGGGCCGCCGCCGCCGCCTTTGCAGGTAACAGCCACCGCCCCCCACTCTCGCTCCCCTCCACTCCCTCGGGCCCCCCAAGCCGGGTTCCCTCTCACTGCGGGCCACGGGCGGGGGGTGGCGGCGGGGTAGGGTGAGGCGGGGGCGTCTGGGTTGTCACTGCGCCGGGGGCGTGGGCGGAGGCTGGGTCACCCGAAGCTTTGGGTGTGGGTGGCGAGGCCAGGGGATGCCCGGCGCGGATGACACCGACACCCCCTTACTTTCCGGGGGAAACTGGGGGGCGGTGGTGTACTGGGGGCCGGGGGAGGGGTGTTCCCGGCCTAGCGGTACCGTCTGTGTCTGGGCTGCCCGGGCCCGGCGCCTCCTGTCTCTGCGCAACTCTGGCTCCTTCCCCTAGGCCCTCCCAGTCCGGGCCGCGGGGCGTGGGGAGGGGGCGCCCACTTGGCCCGGGGCGGCGGTGAGGTTATATAACGGGTAGCCCGGTGTCAGTGTGTTTGGGTTGCTGGGGGGGAGGGGGCTGTCTGTCGTTTGCCCTGGCGCTGGGGCTGTCTATGCGCCTAGGGTGGGGTGAAAGCGAGGATGCACCGGCGTCCCCCGGGGTCCCCTTCCTGTCCCACCCTACCCTGCTGCCTGCGCACAGGAAAAGACGGCGCGGGTGGGGTGCTGTGTGTGTGTGTGTGTGTGTGTGTGTGTGTGGGAGGTGGGTAACATACTTGTCTGTGTTTTTAATAGTAGTGGGGTTTTGATCCGCTTGGGAGTTGTGTGCTAAGAATAGAAATGTGCGGAAGATGCTGGGTTTGGCTGATACACTGATGCTGTCGCTGCTGGCGGCGGCGGCGGCGGTGGTGGCGGTGGCGGCGGCGGCGGCTCTGGCTGCAAGTAAACAAACCAGCCTCTTCCTCGTCCACCTCCTCCTCCTCCTGCGCATCAGTCTGCATCAGCCATGATGTTGGTGGGGCCCTTCAGAGCCCAAACTTGAAGTCTCGGTGGTTGCTGTGATAACCCTGATGCTGAGGCGGGGTCACCCCTTGTTTGGGATTTCCCGGGAATCTACCTTTAGGCTAGAGATACTGAAACTCTTTGGGGCTAGGTTTTTCCCAGTGCTATTATTTACTGGTTGTTTGTCCTCAGAAAGCAGAGGAAATGCTCACCCATACATCAAAAGCTAGGATGCTCACATTTATCTTATCAAAAAATGTTATGAAAATAAAGCTCATTTTGCCAGTGAGGTATTTTGGTTGAAAGCCCAATGGGTTGTAATTGATAGTTTCCAAATAGAAACAACAACGAAACCTATACATTTATAATAATTTCTAGTACTAATAAAATATTTACACTTTGTTTTTAGAAAATGCTTCTTGAAGCTAAAGGATATGAATGACTTTTCATTCATAGTTAGTACATTGACCATTACCTCAACTCATTTCTTTAGACGTGTTTCTTATTTTCTGAAGTCATAAGTTTTAGAAGAACCATAAATCTCTAGACAACCACTGCATTTTGTTTTCTGTAGACACTCATTGGATGATATATTCACTTAGGGAAAAGTTGGAAAAATCAAAGGTGGACTAGTTCAATAAAAATGATTTAAGAAATAAGATTTAGAATGAGTATCATTTGAAAAATATGTGTAAATATGAATATTCTAAGAGGTGGTTGTCTAAAGTATGAAATTTTTCTATTAGAAAATGGCTACTTCATAAATTTCTAGTTTTTCCATAATATCTGAGTGAATACACAATTATATGCAAGACATAATGTAACTTTTTTCTTTGTCAATATATAATCTTGATTGTCTTTGAAGATCTTTTTGTTTTCATACTTGGGATGACCCCAGTATCTGGTTTGAGTTTCAAATTTTAAAGTCAGGGAAAGCATACATTACATGAATGAAACAACATTGGAATTTAGATGAACTGCAGGTAGTGGTTAGTTTTCAGTTGTATTGTGTATTTTCTATGGTATGTTTTCCTACAATATTTTAAAGTTAAAAAGTACATACTAATTATGCCAAAAAATTTGTGGCACCATTACTCATATTCATTTTCTCTCCCATGCTTAGCCTTTCTGTAATGATTAGTGAATTGTCTTCCAACTTAAAATTAATAGTTAGCTTAATAATCTTGACATTGATCCTTAGTTGTTATGTATGTCAGAACACTTAAAGGTCTGCTTTGGACTTTTTTGGTTATGTAATTTTATACAAAAAATAGTTGTAAAATAGTTTTAAGGTTTTATTCATTTAACAAATTATTAGAGTGGAATGTTGTTCTGGGGGCTGGTTTGAGTAAAAATTTTAAATATTTATATTTTATTCAGAAGATTGCTATAGTGAGAAAGAATTTGTTTTCAGAATCATTGCAAACCAAAAAAAAAAAAAAAGTATTGGTTAAACTTAGAGAAAATGGAATCTGCAAAGTAAAAATTTAAGATTTTTTAAACTCTAGCTTTTGATTTAAACATGAAAATTTCCAACCATTGGGGCTTCTTTTAAAAGAGGAACTATAAATTGGTTTTGTGGAAGTTTACCTTTTATTTAAACTTTCCATATTTTTATGAAGATAGGTAGTTACAGTTTGCTTGGTTTTTAATACCTGTTAGTTCAGGAATTTGTCCTTTAGATGATTAAGATACACTTACTATTAATATGTTAATGGATCTTTACCTTGATTTGATAGGATCTGGTTTTTAAAGTATGAGGTCAGTCTGAAGCATTAAAAATAATTTAAAACTATTTAGATTGGAATAACAATGTGCAAGGACAGAAAAACCATTTTCATTTTGCTTTGACCAAATTATTCTTGAAATTTGGCTTGCATTTTTAAGATAATTTCTGTAGAAATTTTGTGTTATAAAATTTAAATCATTTAAAATTATTCCTCAACTCCAGATTTCAGTATGGGTATTAGTATTATAAAAATCCTGGTTTCACATAATGTACACTTTTCTGGAAGGGTAGCCTGAATTTTCTGATGTTAACAGATGTTTTGTCATGGTCTAGATTCCAATTTCCAGTTAATGCTAGTTAGTGCTTGGTGAGTATTTGTCATGTGCCAGGCACTGCTATGTGTACTTTTCATGTATTAATTCACTTTGTCTTCACAGTAATTCTTGCTACACTTTTGAAAGTGATTTTCATGTGAGAAAAATACTTACTGTGGCATAAAAAAATCTGATTTTTCCTGATTCTGGAACACTTTTTCTTTAGCATCTTCTCTAACTTATTTGTGCCTATTTCTGGAGTTAATTCTTAGAGTTTAAATTTGCATAATGTACAATAAGCTTCACAGAATCAATATAGTAAAAAACAGAAGTGTGTTGACTGACCCATTAACATTCTTTTTCATTTCATTTGTTTTAAGTGCCAAATTGAATGCCTCTACTGCTTATACATCTTATTTTAACATTGTAGTCTTTCATCAGATTAAATACAAACTCATTTCTCCTGCCAGGTAATCTACAAATAGTATTTGGTAATTACATTAATATGTTCTTGAACTATAGGTGTGTTTTTTTTTTTAGTTCTGCTTTTTATCAGTCCTCTGCTTATATTTATTACCAACTAGATATTTTACATTTCTAAGTGAGTATATTTTGCTAATCTGCAGAGAAAATAGAAAGATTTACTAAAGGAAGACACAGAGAATTTTAAAATGAGATTTTTTTTTTTTTTCCTCCCTGAGGAAAGCCTCTGACCATATTTGAGTGGCTAGGGGATATTTTGCCAATATTGTAGTTTAGACCAAATTTTGTCTGAATTGCTGTTTGATGCTTTATCTTCCCAACTATTTATTCAGTTCTTGAGGACAAAAATTATGTAAAATCGTGATACTGTCACTTATGATGCCATCTATATGTGAAACAGATTTTTAATAAATTTTGAGAAATCAGATGTTAGTTCTGCAAGAATTATGAGCTATTCAAATAGCTCATCTAATGCAACACTTTATTACTAAGGAAATTAAATAATTAAAGGGATCTTACTCAGCATTACTCTGGGTAGGGCAGAGTCTGGAACAGGGAACCAAGTTTTTTGGTTAGTCCAGTGCTCTTTCTAATGTACAATTGTGATGAACTTTGTTATAGGATTCAGACTTGACTGGTTAACTCTCAGTTAAGCCTGGGATAAAATTGTTAAGATGATTTTGACGTTTACTGAACCATATATTAATTGTATTAATGTGTATGTATAGATTTTATTTTATGATTAAAATGGTCTCCAAATCAGATTTTAGATGTATGTTAGAAATATGTGGCCATCTATAACTGAAGATATTTTGGTAGTCCTCAACCTAGGTTATCAAGGTGCCTTCACATAGAGACAAGTAACACTTTTTATATGAGAAATGGACACTTTTTATAAGAAAAAAATGGAATAATTTATCAGAAGCTTGTTTATTTTTATTTATTTGTTTTTTGTGGAACTGGGGATTGAACTCAGGGGCATTCTGTCATTGAGCTATATCACCAGCCCTTTTTTAGTTTTAGACAGGGCATATCTAAGTTGCCCAAACTGGCTTCAAATTTGGGATTCTACTGTCTCAGCCTCCTGAGTAAGTGGAGGTTACAGGAATGCATCCCTAAGCCTGGCTCTTGTTTAGTGGTTTAGTTCATGAAGCAAAGGAATCTGATGAATATTTTCCTAATTGTTTTAAATTAGAATATTAAATATATCACCTAGTCACAAAATGATAATTTTAATAATGGACATATTGGTTAAATGGCGCTCAAAATGCCCTAAAAAGGAAAAATGAAGCTTTAAGTTTTTGTAGATGTATTTTATAGAAGTGACAGTTTTAAAGAACTGATAATTATGTCTGAAAGTTATATCTATTCAAGTATTTTACCATCACAATCTGAATCTCTGATAGAGGGCTTTAAGAATGTTCCACTAAGTGTATTATTGTGCTCTGATGAGAGGAAAACAATCTAAAATAATAGTACATGGTTTATGTAACTTACTTCTGAATGTGATATGGTGTTTTGTTTTGTTTTGTTTTAGATATTGAGCCCAGGGTACTTTACCACTGAGCTATACTTACAACCCAGCCCTTTTAATTTTTTTTATTTTTTATTTTGAGACAGGGACTTACTGAAGTAATTAGAACCTCACTAAATTGCTGAATCTGGCCTCAAACTTTTGTGATCTTATGTTGCTGGATTACAGGCATGTGCCACTGGGCCTCTGACTGAATATGATATATATATTTTTAATACATAGCAACTCAAAAGGGAAAGACTATCTTAGAATTAGAAGTTTTGTATATTCTCATGTATTTATTATGGCATGTATTAGTTTCACCTATTTCTTAAAATCAGAAAAAAACCATAGAATTATATTGTGGATACTTTTGACCATCATTTGTATTTTAAATAGCAATATTTCATTGTATTTGAACATTAGTTGTTCTTATTCTGTTTGGTTAGCATATATACAGTATATAAAAACTGTGATAGAAAAAGTAGATTTCAGACAGCATTATAGCCAAAGTTTAAGAATTATTATAGTTTAGAAAAAGTTATTAAATTGTATTCTGACATTTAACTTAGAAATTAACATATAGGAAATTATTATCCTATTAAGTTTTGTTCTTATTTGTATGAAAGAGAATTGCTGGAGGCACCTTTTGACTGTGTGTCAACTTACTTTTAGTCTTCTGTTATAATTTCATTTGTGATACTTTAGTTATTAAATTTTTTATGTAGTTTAAAATGTTTTGCTCTTGTACTTTTGGAAGATAATATGGTGTAAAAATTGTTCGGAACTACTTGCAAATGTTAATTATGTATATTTGAGAGTTCATATCTTACTAATGGATAGAAAGCATATCAAATTGATAGATGACCTCGCTTGTAGATGGTTACTCTTGTTACTTGTTACTAGCTTGCTATGATAACTGTGGGGAAGTGTCAGCATTACTGGTCATAGTTTTCTTAGATTCAATACTGTGGATTCATTAACTACTGCACAGAGTTTTTGTAGAATCAAATGAAGTCTTATAAATGAAAGATCTTTGATGACAGATTTTAATATAGGTTTGGAAAATATTTTTAAAAATACTTACCTTAATTCAATATCATTTTTGCCACAGAGTAGAAAATCAATATATAGTTGACTGAGTAATTCTGTGTATATTAGATACTTTTTGAGTGAATGATATTCTAACACATAGTTGAAGTTTAATTATTGCTTAACATTGCATGGTTGATTGCTATATGTAAACATATTCTTTTAAAAAAATTAAAAAATATCATTGAGCAAATAGGCTGTTCTTTCCTCTTTTTTTCCCCATGATAATTTTTGGGTAGTATTGATGTTTATTTTGTTTGGAGTTGGAGCTTGATGATCAAAACAAAAATTGTCCAAAAAAAAAGTCAAATAAGAATAGTTTTAACATGTTCTAGTCCTTGCAATTAATGGAATAGGTATATGCTTAAATGCAGTAGGCTTCAAAGAAAAATTCAAAATTTGTCATTTATAACTCACTGGATAGAACACATCTTTAAAAGTTAGGATTGTAGGAGAGAGGTGAAGTTTGTTCTCTAGGAAATGGATGGCAAGGTTCCAGCTAATCTTTTTTATTTTATTAAGAGCTCTATAGTTACACATAGTAGTTGGGTTCATTCTGACACTCATCTTGCAGGAAACATACTTTAAAGGATAGGAAAGAATATTATAATTTGAATTATTTACATAGATGTAAATAGTAAATTCATATTAAATTCCAGGATGTTTAAATTCAGATTTGTTTTTAATATAGCATAAAACCATTGTCTTTGTTGATTTACAGTATTTGTTTGCTTAAGCTGTGGTTTGCTTCTTTTCTTTCTTTATTTCTTTTTTGGTACTGGGGATTGAACCCAGGGATGCTTAACCACTGAGCCACATCCCCAGCTCTTTTTATTTTTTATTTTGAGACATGGTCTCAGTAAGTTGGTTAGGGCCTCACTAAGTTGCTGAGGTTGGCCTCAAACTTGTGATCTTGTCTCAGCCTCCTGAGTCTCTGGAAATATAGGTGTGCAACACTACACCTAGGTAGCCTCTTTTTAAAATTAGTTATCTAAAGCTGCATTTTTGTTCATTCATTCACTCATTCATTTATTCCATATTTGTTGAAAATCTAAGTCCCTGGCACTATCAAATTGCTTTACTAATTTATATTGTAATTAAGTGAAATAAAAATGTGAAATATTTTGTACATTATAAAATGGCATTCAAATATAATAATTATTGTTAGATTCTTCAAGTAGTCTTGAATGAAGATACCTTTGATGTAACTGCTCTGTATTAATTCTGTATTGAATCTGCCATGAATTTTGTGTGAAACATTTTATAAGAATAGGAAAAATTAGATTGTCCACAGTGAAATGTTTAATGCAATAGGCTTAAAAGAAAAATAAGCCAAATTTTGTCTTGACTCACTGGATAGAACATATTTCTATAGAAATTAGGAGTGTAGGAAGGAGGTTTGCTGTACTCTAGGGAACAGGTAGCAAAAGTTCCAGTTCATCTTATAGACTAGTGTTTTTAGTAACATGAAAGATGACTTGAGGTAAGACCATAGTTTGTTGCTTATTTTTGACTTATGACATCTTTTAAGTTCTTTGAAGAAGGTATTATTTTAGCCAATAAATATCCAGAAGCAGTTTTAAAAGCTGAATATTACGATTATTGACCGGAAGATTGTGTATTTAATGTACGTTTTTAGCAGCTTAAATTTTACACAAACACTGATAAAAAAAAACTTATCCAAAAAATTAGGTTTTAGAAACTACTTCATTGAAAAACAAAATTTCTTGATTTAGGTTGATCTGGGTATTTCATTTTATTGTTTTGTACTGAAGAGGCAGTGCCAGTGGAAAAAGCATACCTATATTCCTGGTTGTCTACTCTTGGTTCTCCCATATAGTGGCTGTGTGAGCTTGGGCAAGTCATGTTATATGTCTGACTTCTTTTTCTTCAACTCTAAAATACAAATCCTTCCAGCTTTAAGATTTCGATTATAAAATGTCCACTTATTTTCAATTTTAAAAATACTTCTTGGTGTTCTTTATAAGGATATCATAATGCAAATTATTTTAATAGGAAGTATATGTTTATTAGATATTTATTTTTTGTTGTTACTAATTATTTCCCTGATCTTTTGTCCACTTTCACTGTCAAGAATAATAAGATGTAAAATTCTCTTGAACTCAGATTATGTAATTTTATAGTCACAAAGAATGGCTTTACTACGGACCTGGGGATATAACTTGGTAGAGTGTTTGCCTCTCATGCACAAGGCCCTGGGTTCAAACCCCAGCACCACAAAAACACACAAAAAGATGGCTTTACTAGATGTGGGACCCCTTACTTAAAGTACTGTCAAAGAGAAGAGCTACCACACAGATCTTTTGAAGACATCATTTTGCCTGAGTGTTTCCCTGATTATTTATGTAGTATAATGAATTAACCCTTTCAGTTACCTAGATCTGTCTTATGTAGCTGGGTTCTTTAGGGTGTTAAAGCAGTCAAATTAAAATGATGATTAGATTCTTTCCTGCAGGCTTTTTTGGGGGGGTGGGAGGTGCCATTTTTAGTGGTGAAATGGGTCTGATCTTGAATTAGGTGAACATTTTGTATGGTGGTATTAGTTTAGGCTTTGCTGGAATAAAGAAGTTATACATGTTAGAACATTTAATACATTGCTAGTGATGTTTTGAGAAGGATGTGGTTTGTAGAAATTTCCTAAACTTATTTGCCCAACTTCTTTTTTATTTTCCAGAATTTCTCTAATTTAGTATTCTCTTAAACATATTTTGGGAAAACAAGCCTAGATTTTAATACCCTTTTTGACTCTACAAGAGCAGATACCTATGATGATTTTGAGTAGTCCTGGTCCAACCTATGGGTATTGCCTTCAGTACCATGGCACAAGAGGTTGTTTTCTTTTAAGCTGCGGAGCCTTTGTCAGGCTAGTCAGGCAGTTCAGAGGATGTTTAGTCTTGACTCTTGATTGCTAAATGATTAGGCTCTGTCTGCACTTAATTTGCATTGGAGAAAAACCTGTAATCTAGTTCAGTACTATTTAGGGAGTCTGATCTTAAACTTAACTGCTATGTTTTATTAATCAAAACCCAAGTTGAGTGGGCTGGGGTTGTAGCTTCGTGGTAGAGCCCTTGCCTAGCATGTGTGGGGCACTGGGTTCGATTCTCAGCACCACATACAAATAAACAAAATAAAGGTCAATTAACAATAACAACAAAATAATAAAAAAAAACAAGTTGGCAGATAGTATGGTTATATAGTCTGTATATCCATTTTTCTGGTTATCTAAAATTTATACTTTTGTTCCTGGACTACTATAACATCAGTGTGCTGGAACCACTTCTTTGAGAATGTGGAAATGCTGTGACGCAGTTTTGTCCTTTAACTCCTTTTTTAGGTTGAGAGGGATAATAAGAAATAGTCCTATAAACTCACCACTATATATAAGGATGTTTTTAAGGACTTTTAATTATTGCGCTTTATGATATCTTAAGAAGACCCATGAAATGAATTTCTGGTTTTTGTCCTAGGAGGCATTGAATTCTTTCTGGGCAACTTTTTCCATTTTATTATAAATATTTAAACCTGTTGTGTTTCCTGAAATTTGTGGCTCATCTTTCATAAACAAAGACTTTTACTCTGATTTTCTTTTATCTTAAGACTATGTAGTTTTCTAAAAACGCAGACTCTGAAGTCAGTCAGCTTGGGTTCATATCTGGACTCCCATCAATTACTAGATCTGTGGAACTCCAGTAAGCTGTTTAATCTCTGCCAGTCTCACTTTCCCCATCTATGAAATATAGTTAATAGTACCTGGCCACCACCGACCTAACAGTACCAATAAGAGGATTGTGAAGATTATCTGAGAATGATAAATGTAAGCACCAATAACAGTGCTTAGTACATCCTGAATACTCATTTTTTTCTACTTTCATATCCTCTTTGTTTCACTTTCTTCATGTCCTTTAAAAAAATAAATGATTTCTCATTATGTGTTTACTGTAAATCTACCTAAAATATTTCCTGGAATAAGGCTGAATAAGAATACATAAACATTAGTTTCTTAGGACATCATATTTTCTTAAAGTACAGCAATTAAAAATATTCATAATGGTTTGCCTTAACTTTCTGGAATTAACAGATGTAAGCCACTTAACTTTCATTTTATCTTTTCTTCACTTCAGATACATGTCACAAATTTTCTATATTATGTTTTTGTATAGGTGTGCCAGTGGTTTTCTTAAGACATTTTATTGTAATCTCTTAGATTTAAAAGTTTCGCTATCATTTTAAATCTGTCATAAGACCAGGGAAGTGCATTCATTATAGAAATATTTAATAAATAAGCTCTGCAGTTTGAAGAGCTAGACTTTTATGTGAGGTCAGGCAAGTTGAAGACATTTACAAAGAATTAGTTGTTTGTTATTGCTATGTGAGTTGCAAGAATGGAAAAAAAAGAAATTCTTTCTTCAATACTTCCTTCTAGGCTGAGTCATCACTAGAGAGTGGGAAGGGCAGCAGCAGCAGAGAATCCAAACCCTAAAGCTGATATCACGAAGTACCATTTCTCCAAGTTTGGGGCTCATAGGGGAGCCATCATGAGCGATGTTACCATTGTGAAAGAAGGTTGGGTTCAGAAGAGGGGTAAGTGCTCAACAAAATCCAAATGATATGGTTGGTAAGCGTGCTAAACAGTGAGTGGTGTCTTAGAAGTTGATCTTTTTTTCCTGAAATTTTTAAACATGCTGTCTAGTAAGAGAGAAATGATATATAACATGTATGTAAGGATTTTGTTTATTAGGGATTTCTTTATAATTCTTGACTTTAATATTTATGGTTTAGTTATGAAATGAGATTTGACTTTCTGGTACATTATGTGCATGCATATTAGTGCTATATTTTTCTGTGGTGTCCACAGATAGCTTTAGAGTCATTTAATATGTAGGCGAGGTCTTATATGTATTTAATGATATGTAAATATATAAATAAAAGTATTCAGTTAAATTTGGATGGTGGCACAAGAAGGACTTAAAATAATTAACGGGGGAGGGGTCACCAACAAACTCATGGAATCAACAGTTCCATAAATTAGATATGTAAAGTCTTGAGGTAAAAGGCCAAATGAGAAGTTGTGTTTTTTTTTTGTATTTTTAATTTTATATTTTTATTTTTCATTATCTGTTTTTTGTATTTACTGCTCAAAGTAAAATGTTCATTATTATTATTATTAAAGAAAGAACTTTTTAATGTAAAGCTTAGTTTGTTATCTGTGAGATTACCTGCTTATGTAGTCAATGTATTTATTAGAAATCTAGAGTTTAGACTAGTTGCTAGGCAACTACTATTTACTCACACGGCTAAGTTGAGTAGGATGAAAACTCTGCCATTTTTAGGACTTTTTAGTTCCTGTTTTCTGGTTAAAGGTACCTCTTAAATACTGATTTTCATATTATTTGAAGATTTATAGCTGATACCTACGCTGAAAAGTTGTTGTCAGTAGTTAAATGTGATTGTATATTATTGAACTTTTAAATCAGCCTTATTGAATTGTAATAAAATAAAACAATTTTAAGTTACACTTTGGTAAATTCAGCAAATGTAGTGTAACAGACATTGAAGATACAGAACATATCCATCACCCCAAAAAGTTCCTTCACGTCCCTTTGTAGTCATAGTCCTCATTCATTCCCTCAACCCTAGCAACCACTAATCTGCTTTCTTATGATGATTTTACTTTTCTAGAATTTCATTTAAATGGAATCATGGGATCCATAGTCTTTCATGTTTTCTTTCACATGACACAATACTTTTAAAAAATTTATTTATTTATTTATTTTTTAGTCATACATGACAGTAGAATGCATTTTCATATATAATACATACATGGAATGTATACATACTTCAATCATATTGTCTATTCTATTCTGCTGCTCTTACTATCTTCCCTACTCCACCCCTCCTCTCCCATCCTTTCTCTGTATCCAATCTAATGTGACACACTTTTTTCTTTTTCTCATCACCACATCATATATGTATACATGACATAATACTTTTAAGATTCACCCATATTGTGAATATCATTGGTTTGTTCTTTCTTATTGTTGAGTAGTATTCCAAGGTTTGGAAATATCACTCTTTATCTGTAACATGTTTAACAGTTAATGACATTTGGATTTTTTCTAGTTTTTGGTTATTATGAATAAAGCTGCTTATGAATACATGAGTGCATGACTTCGTATGTTATTCTTATTTGTCTTGGGCAATAAACTAGAAATGAGATTGCTGAATCATATGGTAAGTGTGTATTTATAAGAAGTATATATTTAACTTTATAAAAACTGCCAAACTGTCTTCCAGAGTGGCTGATCATTTGTTGTTAAGTTGTTCTACAAATGTTATTTTCATAAATTTGGGAAGCATTTTCAGATTTCCAGGTTTTAGTGCCTTATGAAGGTTTTAAAAAAATTTTAAAACTTGTGTATTATATTAATTTTCATACCTTGGTTTTTGGGGGATGGCAAATAACATAAACCTTTTAAAATTTTACTTATCTCTAAAATTTATGTTGTGAGGACTAAATGAGATAATGAATATGCTATATATTTTTTAATATATATATATTTTTAGTTCTTGATGGTCCTTTATTTTATTTGCTTATTTATATGTGGTGCTGAAAATTGAATACAGTGCCTCACGTGTACAAAGCAAGCACTCTACTGCTGAGCTACAACTCCAGTCCCAGAATTTGCTATATTTGACAATCCTAACATAAATGTAGATCTGTTACTATGTCCTTATGTTTTTCAGGGTTTTTAGGGTGGTTCTTTAGTCTAATTAATTTTATCTTGTCTGAAATAGCATGTAGAAGGTTAGTATCTAGTGCTTGGAATATAGAAAAAAAAAAGAACTCTTTTAGGTTTTTTTTCTGCATTGGTCAGAGAAGGGGAATTGTGTGTGTGTGTGTGTGTGTGTGTGTGTGTGTGTGTGTGTGTGTTTGTGTTTGAGAATAGTTGTATAAATGTGAGAATTTGAATAGTACTGAATGGTATAGATTGAAAAGAGAAGATCCTTATACCTCTTGAGTTTTTATTCTCAGAGGTAGTAATTTTAGATTTTAAAATTCTTCTCCTGATCATTATCCTAATTGGTATATTATACATTCAACTTTATTTGTGGCTAACTCTTGTTACCTAATCTTGTGTGTTTTCATTCTGAAAAATGAAGAACTTTCAATACCTATTACACCTATCCCCGCCCTTTTAAATTTTGGTTGACTTTATGGTTAAATGTCAAGCTGTTGGACCACTTTAGAAAATATTCGAATGTTATCTATAAACTTGCACTTTACACGTTGTGAAAAATTAGGAACCCTTGCCTCATATTTCCTTCTTAATTTATGTCAACTATGACACATATTTTGTCAAGATTTACTGTATATATTTGTCGACTGTGCAAAGGAGTAAACAATGTTACAATTATGTTAGTAATGCATATTGCTAAAAATGTTGTATGATGGGATTCTTAGGGAAAGAAGGAATTTCTTATATTCTATTGGTACTCAAAATTGTGCCAGTCTTAATTTAGTTTGGCTTCTAGTTTGAACCATGACTGTTTTTCCTTGACTTTCTAATTGCCATATTTCCCCCCTTTTTGTAGAAGAGAGCATGACTTCATCCTAATCATTCAGTTAATTAGCTTTTTAATCATACTGTTCATTGAAGTTCTAATGTGAATTGACTTTTCTGGAGATCATGCTCAGCTGTCACATTATTTAATTTATTTCTCAAATAAGTTCTTGGCTTTTTTGAACCTCATGTTTTTTTTTTTTTTTTTTTTTTTTTTTTGTAGGAGGGTGTTTATTTAGTTTTCTAGAGCACCTCCTGAATTAATTTTTCAGGAGGACTGTGTGTGAGTGCTTGTTAGCATAATGTTTGAAAACATCCTTTTTGCTTTCATACCCCCTCCCCCCATATGGAACTTGACTGGGTGTGGAATTCAAGTTTAAATATGTTTTCCTTCAGAATTTTGAAGGGTGTATTTCATTGCCTTTTAGTGGCCAGTTTTACTGATAAGAAGTTTGATGCTCAAATGAATTATTTCTATGTAGTAACCTGTTTTTGTTTTCTCAAGACTTTTTGTGCCTTTTCATCATTGGAATTGGGAAATTTAAAGTAAAATGTCTTTTATTTATTCATCCTGTAAAAAATTTGGGGGAACCTTTGAACATGAAGTTTCTTTGTTCTAGGAAATCTCTTATATCTCTTCTTCTTTTTTAAATACTTTTTTTAGTTGTTGATAGACCTTTGTTTTATTTATGTATTTATACGTGGTGTTGAGAATTGAACCCAAAGCCTCACACATGCCAGGCAAGTGCGTTACTGCTGAGCCCCAACCCCAGCCTTTTTTTTTTTTTTTTAATTTCTTCATTTGTATAGTTTCTGTATTTATTTACTCTTTTCTGGGCTTTGAATCAGTCTATTGTTTTGAAGTTTTGATTTACTATTTAAACTTTTTTTTTTTTTAAAGAGAGAGTAAGAGAGAAAGGGAGAGAGAGAGAGAGAGAGAGAGAGAGAGAATTTTTTCTAATATTTATTTTTTAGTTTTCGGCGGGCATAACATCTTTCTTTGTATGTGGTGCTGAGAATCAAACCCAGGCCGCATGCAGACCAGGCGAGCGTGCTACTGCTTGAGCCACATCCCCAGCCCAAACTTTTTTTTTTTTTTTAAGAAAAACTTTTGTTCTGGACAATTTTCTTGATTCTTCTATCCCTATTAAATTATTGATTTCAGCTATTTATATATTTGGGAACTGCTTGTACTTAATAGTCACCTGCACTTAATAGCTATCATCTTTAATCTTAGAATACTCATTAGGTTTTTATTTATTCATTCATTCATTCATTCATTCATTCGTTTGTTAGTACATACTGGGGATTGAACCCAGGGATGCTTAACCACTGAGCCACATCCCCAGTCCTTTTTTCATATTTTATTTAGAGACAGAATTTCACTGAATTGCTTAGAGCTTCACTAAGTTGCTGAGGCTGATTTTGAACTCATGATTCTCCTGCCTCAGGCTCCTGAGACCCTGGGATTATAGATGTGGGCCATCAAGCCCAGCTCCAAAATTTTGGAGATTTTTCTCCACTTTGAGTGACTTTCAATTTGTTTGTTGTGGTGCTTTTTTTGGAGATGCTAGTTTTCTTCAGGTGTCTGATGATAGCTGTTTGCCTGCATAATTATGAGAGAAGGAGAGGGTTTACTGGTAGTGTCCTCTATTTTTATAGTTTTCTTCTTTAAGTTAGATTGACTAAATTAGGATTTGTGATGGTAATATCAATACTCTTGAAAACATTAGGTGGACTGCTAGGGGAAATGAAATTTAACATTTTTTCTCTGTCTACTATTCTTAATTTATTCCTTTAGATATTTTTCAGTATTATTTTGTGTTTTAGTTAAATAAATTTCATGGTATAGCCTCTTGTTGTTTGGTTCTATTTTTGGTTTGAAACATTTCTTCCTAAAAAGCTTAATAATATTTACTGTCTATGTTCCCTAGGCAGATTATTATCACCTGCATTTTTGTGAACTTCTTTGAAAATAGATATATCTGCCTCAAGGTGTGGTTGTAAGCACTACAAGATAATTTGTGTACAGAAGTGTTTTAAAATTATTTATTTTATTAATAAAGGAGATTGATGTGGAAAAGCTATAAAAAAATTTGTGACTTAGTGTATAGCTCATTGATAGAGCATATGCTTAGTATGCTTGAAGCCTTGGGTTTAATTTCCAGAACCCAAAGGGGGGGGGAAAGTTATAATTGTAGTCCTTTCTTTAAATATTAGTACTTTTTCTGAAGCCCATTTTTTGGTAAATATATATTTTTATTGGTTCTAATTAGTTATATATGAGAATAGGATATACTATGACATAATTATAAAAGCATGGAATATCATTTGTTCTGATTCAGTCCCTAGTATTTCCCCTTCTATTTCCCTTCTCTCTACTTTATTGATTTTTCTTTTTCTTTCTTTCTTTCTTTTTTTTTTTTTTTTTGGTTTAACCCATGGTACTTAATCATTGAGTTACACCCCAATCCTTTTTCTTTTTTTATTTTTAAGACAGGGTCTCATTAGGTTGCCTAGGGCCTTCCTAGGTTGCTGAGGCTGACTTTAAACTTGTGATCTACTGTCTTAGCCTCCCAAGCTGCTGGCATTACAGGTTTGCACCAGTGTGCCTGGCTTCTATTGATTTTTCTACTGTTTACACACACACACACACACACACACACACACACACACACATATATTTTTAAATTAGTGTCTTGTGGGTATACATGATGGTGAAATTCACTGTGATATATTCATATATGTAGGTCAGATTCATTCCACCGATTTTTCCTTATCCCATCCCTCCCTCTTATTTACTCCTCTGATCTTACAAACTTCTATTCCTCTTTTTATTATACCCCCCTTCCAATTTTGGATTAGCTTCTGCATATCAGAAAACATTTGACCTTTGATTTTTTTTTGTGGGGGGGTGACTTATATGATAGTCTCCAGTGCCATCCATTCACCCACAAATGCCATAAAGTTATTCTTTTATAGCTGAGTAATACTCCATTGTGTATATATCGAATTTTCTTTATCAATTCATGTGTTGAGGGGCACTTAGGTTGATTCCATGGCTTAGTTATTGTGAATTGTGCATCTATAAATGTTGATGTGCCTATGTCACTGTAGTATGCTGATTTTAAATCCTTTGGATGTGTACTGAGGAGTGGGATAGCTGAGTCATATGGTGATTCTATTCCTAATTTTCTTAGGTTTTTCCACACTGTTTTCCAGAATGGTTGTACTAATTTGCAGTCCCACTAACTATGTATGAGTATACCCTTTCCCAACATCCTCACCAATATTTATTGTTGCTTGAATTTTTGATAATTGCCATTCTGACTGGAATGTAGTTTTAATTTGCATTTCTCCAATTGCTAGAGATGTTGAACATTTTTTCATACATTTGTTGACTGTACTTCTTTTCAGAAGTACCTGTTTAGTTCTTTTGCCCATTTATTAATTGGGTTTTTTTTTTGTGTTAAGTTTTTTGAACTCTTTGTATTTCCTGGATCTTAAGGTTGTGAGGAGCAGGTGGAAAGGGTTTTTGGATCAATTATTTTCAATTAGCTCCTGTCTAGATACAGTCTGATTTTATTTGTGTTTTAAGTGAATAATTTGCTTTTCAGTAAATGCCTTCTTGGAAAAGGAAAATAAAAGTTTTAATTATTGATATTATATGGGTAAATGCTTACCTAATCTTGGTTATTAGTAATATGTCAATAATTAAACTATTTTTTTCTGTAGCAGTTGAAAAAATTGTATTTATTGAGATACTATTACAAACACAGTATTGTTGGTATTAGAAATAACAATAAAAAATTCATGTAGCAGACATGGAATAAAGTATTATTGCACTGGGTGTGGTGGCACACACCTGTGATCCCAGGGGCAGGAAGATTGCAAGTTCAAAGCTAGCCTCAGCAACTTAGTGAGGCTGTCTGGAAATAAAAAATAAAAAGGACTGGGGATTTAGCTCAGTGGTGAACTGCCTCTGAGTTCAATACCTGGTACCAAAAAAAAAAAAAAAAAAGTATTGTCTGTATTTTTCTCCTTGGTTGACCTAGGAGATTCTTATTTTACAACTTTGCTGCCCATTATCATAGGTGGCATCTGCATATATATAACCTTCTTATTAAATTATCTTGTTCAAAAATTAGTCTATAACTCAATAGATCTGTTCTTGCTTAGTTGTATTATGGCCAGTGGTATATTTGTTAGGAAGAAAGTTCATTAATAAAATAGAAAAGTTAACCTTTTAAACTCTAACGGTCTAAATCATAAAATTAAGCAGATTGCAGTAATATTAATCACAGGCTTATTATAATCTCTAAAATTTTATTTGCTTAATAATACTGTTTCTTTAAAACCAAAGAAATACAGTGTTTTAATACTATAATGAAATACCTGAACTATTTTACAAAGAAAAGTGTTTATTTATTTAGCTCACATATTTTGGAGGTTCAGTGGCATAGCATCTGCATGAGCTCATTTTTGTTGAAGGCCTCATGGTGTTTGGCATATGGTAATGGTGGCCAGTGTAGGCCATCACATCTGAAACCAGAATTAGAGGAAGGATGGGAGGTGATGGGCTTGTTCCCTCTGTAATAATCCTCTTGCAAGAACTAAAGAGGTTCTATGGGCACTACCTGCCAAGGGCTTGCCCCTAAGGACCCAGTTCCAAAATTTCTACTACCTTGCCAAATCTCCAGTCACAGTACGTGCTTGGGGGACATTCAAATCACATCCAAACCATAGTGTTATATAGTCTGTTATAAATGTTGAAAGTCAATTCCTTGATAACAAATTAAAATCTCATGTATTATTTGTTAATCATTTAAAGATGTGACTTTTTTAAAACTGCAGCTCTAAAAATCTAAAAGGTGGCTTATTTATTTATTTATTTATTAAAAGCCCAAAACAAAAAACAGATTTGTTTTTTGAGATTGGGTTTACCTGTGTTTCAGGGGCTAGTTGTGGGCTTAAGTGATCTTGTCTCAGCCTCCCTAGTTGCTGGAACTATGGGAAAAAAACATGTTGATTGTTGAAAATGCTGCATGTATGTGTTAATCACTTAACACTTTTTGTTGTAATAATATCAAACAAATTGAACTGTTGTGTTTTTTGTATGTAACCAGTTTGAGCTTTTAAACAACTTTTTTCTTGGTTTATCTTATTACTTATGGTTTCCAGTTCAGCGATATCCATAAAGTTTGTCCTTTGAATGCTATTTGCCTTATATTCTATGAAATGGTTTATTTAGATGAAGCAGAGTGTTAGTACCTGGCAGTTCTAAGCTAGAAATTTTTTATATTTATAAATTGTCTCACAAGACAACTTAATTCTGTTGTGCAAAATATATGTTGGCAACATATAGATTGTGAGCCGAATTATTGTAGGGTGTAATTGTTGTGGTCTAGTAAAATTTAATTAAGTTGTTGCGGAAAACAAACACATTTTGGGGGTGCTTATCTTAGTCTGAGGGCCTTTCCTTCTCCTTTTTCTGTGTACATACTTGTGTTCTTTTTGTTCATATTTATTCTCAAAGTGACTAGAAACAAATTATAAAGTGATTAAGGCAAAAGAAAATGACAGTGTGGTTTCCTGTTTACTACTCATCAGCAAGCTTTTTCCATTAAGTGTAAAGAGCTGTGCTAGTGACTGTATAAACCACATAGTAAATTAGAGAAGCTCACTTTGACTGTTGAGGTTATAAAAGAAGGATAAACATAGGAAAATTAAATTTATTTTCTAATGGCATTGAAATTCTTTGATTTAAGTAATGTATTTACAGTAATATGAAATTTACTTTTCTTAAAGTTTCCATATATTCATTTTGAAAATTTTAACCTGGAGAACCAAATGGAGAACCGTCAAGTGAAAAGCTTTTATATGTAGTTGAGAGTTAGTTATAGAATTGTAAAGTTGCTGTTACACACACTTAGCTCTTCCCAGTCACTTGAGTCTTTTGTATTGATGCATAACTTGCAGCTTCATTTAACTCACTTATTAATGTTAGTTACGTTCCCCCCCCCCGCCCCCGCTGTGCTGGGGTTGGTACAAAGGGCTTTGTGCATGTTAGGCCAACAGTTTACCACTGAGCTATACCCCCAGCCCTTAATGTTAGTTACTTTCACAATTTTTTACATAGATGGTCAAGTCATCTGTGAATATCCACAGTTAATGTTTCTTCCTTTCTAATCTTTATACTTTTAATTTCTTTTTTAATTGTATTTCCCTGGGGTAGGATCTGTGTGTATAATATTCAGTGAAAGTGGTGAGAGTGATTTATTTGCCTTTTTTTGTATTGGGAAAACATTTATCTTACCCCCTTGGTACCATAAAATTAGCTGTTATGTTGCTACTTTTCTCTTGCTGCCTGCCATTTATTAGGTTGAGAAAGTCTCTTCTAGTCCTGGTTTGCTGAGAGTTGATGTTTTGGGTGGGGTTTTGTTTGTTTGTTTTATCATTAATGGCCATTTAGTTTTTTTTTTTTTCCAGAAGATCTCCTGCCTATGTTTGCTGGAATAAATCCCATCTGATTGTTTTTTTTTTTTTTTTTGTGCAAGGTTGAGCCCAGGGCTTTGTACATGCTAGGCAAATGCTTAACTTTTTATTTTGACACAGATTCTAACTAAATTGCTGAGGCTGGCCTGGAACTTGTGATCCTCTTGCTTCAGTATCCTAAGTATATACTTTTTGCTTGTTTGTTAAATTTTGTTTTTTGTGGTGCTAGGGATTGAACCCAAGGTCTTTGCACAAGTTAGGACGAGCACTCTACCACTGAGCAACATTCCTAGTCTCTGTCATGTATTTTCAAAAACATATTGCTAGTTTGGATTTACTGATATCTCGCTAAGAATTATGTTTTTCATCACCTCCATCCATTTATGAGTATTGATCTGTAGTTTACAAATAGCTTGGGAAATATTCTTGCCTCTTTTATTTTTGAAGGAATTTACATAAGATAGATTGTATTTCTTCCTTAAATGTTTGATAGAATTTATTGGTGAATCCATCTCCATTAGTGCTTTCTTTGTGGGAAGAGTTTTAATAATGAATTTGTTTTCTTTAATAGGCATGAGATTATTCACAAATTGTTTCATATTATATTTGGTAAATCTATATTTTTCAAGGATTTCATTTCTTCCAAGTTGTTTATCTTTATTGAACATAAAGATTTTTTAAAAAAGATTTTCTTAATATTCCCTTATTCTTTTAAAGTTTTACAGGCTCTATAATAATATATCAGCTTAATGAAGTCTGATATTGGCAAATTATATTCTTTTGATCATCTTAGTAGGAGCTTATCCATTTTATTAATCTTTTCAAAGTACTAACGTTTTGCTTTGTTAAATTTCTTTTTTTGAATATTTTCTTTTAGTTGTTTTATTTTATTTTATTTATTTATATGTGGTGCTGAGAATCTAACCCAGTGCTTCACACATGCCCGGCAAGTGGGTTACCACTAAGCCACAACCCCAGCCCTGCTTTATTAACTTTCTTTATCCTTTTTCCCCCCATGTCATTGCTTTTGCTCTTTGTTATTTCAATTTGTATATTTATGGCTTCTTAAGGTAGAAATAAGTGATTCATTTTAACTTTTCAAAAAATATAAACTTAAAGCTACAGATTAATTTTACTATATTGCTTTTAACTGTTTTACACATTTTAATAATTTTCTCATTTTCCCCCTGTTCTAGAGATTAAACCCAGGGGCACTGAGCTATGTCTCCATCCTGTTTTATTTTAAGACAGGGTCTCATAGAATTGTGCAGGCTTCCCTAAAACTTGAAATCCTACTGCTTCAGCCTCTTGGGTAACTGGGATTATAGGAGTGTGCTACCATGGCTGGCTGATATATTGTGTTTTTATTATTGTTGAGTGCAAAAGTTTCCTGACTTACCTTTTTGATTTCTTCTTTGACTTATGGATTATTTAAAATAATGTTTTCAAATTTCAGATATGTAGGGGTTTTCTAGATATCTCAGTATTATTGATTTCTATGTTTGGTTATACTTACAGAAATTTCTTTGTAGGATTTCAGTTATTTGGACGCTCTACTTTTTGTCCAATGGTTCACCATGAGATCTGCCTAAATTTTCTATTTTGGGTGGTTTTTTTTTTTTTTTTTAAAGCCTGGTCAAGGTGGTTGTTAGTGGGTCATACCTTCTATATAATTTCTGACAGGTTTATTTTTTCCCCGTTTGGTTTAATCACTTATTGAGAGGGTGTTAAAAATCTCCAGCTATGATTATGAGTTTATCTGTTTCTCTCACTATTTCTGCCTTTTTGCTTTATATAATTTGAAGCTCTGTTAATAGATACATCTTAATTTATTACTGATGTACTACTGTTTCTTTTTCTCCTTATGTCTATCTTGGTCTCTGGTAATACTCTTTTGTTTTGAAATTCATATGTCTGATATTAATATAAGTACTCCAGACTTGGTAACAAGTCTTTTTCAAATGTCTTTTTATATTCAGCCTGTCAGCATTTTGTATTAAATTGCTTCTTTTGTAGATGGCATATGTTTGGGTCTTGCTTTTTTTTTTAAATTTAATTTGACAGTCTACCTTTTAATTGGGCATTATTGAGACTATTCATATTTAATAAAATTATTGATAGGGTTAGTTTTCATGTCATTTATTCTTTGTTTCTTGTTTTCTTGCCTCAAAAATATTTAGTAAATATTTAGATTTAAATATTCTATTTATCTGTCTACAATTGTCTTAATTATGCTTCTTCCTAAAAATGTTTTAAAATTAAAAAATATTTAAATTTAAAAAAATTTTAAAAATGTTGTTATTGATATAGTTGAAAGTAGATCTTCTGTTAGTCAGCTTCTCATTGTGTCAGATGTTTCAGTCCATGATTGCTTGGCTGTGTTGCCCTTGGTTCAGTGTGGGATAGTCCATCATGGGAGTGGTGCATGGCAGAGGAAACTACACATGAAGGACAGAAGAGAATGAGTGGAGGTGAAGTGGGGTGTGGGGGTTGGGAGTGTTGGGGTCCCAGTATTCCATTCAAGGACACATCCCCATTGATCTAACTTCTAACTTCCTAAAAGTTTCACCATTTTCCAATAGTGCCAACGCTGACAACCAAGCCTTTAGTGCATGGCCTTTAGGGTCATTTAAGATCCAAACCATAACTAGTCTACAGTTGTATAATATATTTTTTGTTAGTCTCTTTAGGAAAAAATGCCTTTGTTTATAACTTTGTGCCTTCTTTTGGGTTAGTTGAAGGTTTTGTTTTTTTTAGTATTGCATTTATGTTCCTCTGTCAGTATGCATTTTCAGTAAGGATAACAATTCCCACAAAGAGCAATAATTGTTTTTAGAGTAGAGTAAAAAAGAAAAC
Source organism: Ictidomys tridecemlineatus (assembly GCF_052094955.1). Taxonomy (NCBI): domain Eukaryota; kingdom Metazoa; phylum Chordata; class Mammalia; order Rodentia; family Sciuridae; genus Ictidomys; species Ictidomys tridecemlineatus. Next base: position 55,717,700 of record NC_135486.1, read on the forward strand.
GTAGATGGTATAATTGTTTGTGGCTCTCCAATGGGTCACATTATATAAATAGATCAAAGAGGAGGTACAGTAATTAGGGAGAAAATGTCTAAAGAGGTCATTGGGTGTGAACCAAGGAAAAAACTGAGAAATGATGTTCTGTTCTTTTAACTTGTATTTATTTTTTAGTGGCTCTTCTAGTGTAATGATTTTCAACCAAGGTGATTTTCATTCCCAGGGGACATTTTTAATTGACATGATATGAGGTTGCTACTGGCATCTAGTGGGTAGAGTCTAAAACTTGCTGCTAAATGTTCTATAATGCACAGCATGATCTTCCACAACAAAAAAATTTCCAGTTGAAAAATGTCACTGTGCTGAAGTTGAGAAGTTCAGAAACCCTTCTCTTGAGATTACAATGCTACACATCCTTTATTTATCACATTCTATACTGGATTAATATTTTATTTCAGGTAAAATATAAGACCCTTGCAATACTGTAGTTACATTTATTCCCACCTTGTGCTCTTGTTCTCTTACATATTATATCCCCATGATATGATGTTATAATTTTTGCTTATTTGTATGTCTTATCAGGAATATTATGGGAAATATTACCTTTCATATTTATATACTTATTTATAGTTTTAAAAATTTCTTCCTTTGGATTTCAGTTTTTATCTGGGATTATTTTCCTTCTGCCTTAGAACTTCTTAGAATTTCTCTTAGAGCATAATTATTAGTGACCAGTGAACTCATTTTGAAATGTTTTTATTTCATCTTTGTTTTTGAAGGTTTTCTTTTTCACTGTACATAGAATTTTAATTTGATAATGTTATTTCTTTCATCACTTTAAATATGTCATTTCATTTTCTTTGGGATGCCATTGTTTCTGATGAGAAGTCAGCTGTTATTTTAGTAATGTTTCCCTATATCATTTTTCTCTGGATGATTTAAATATTTTTCTTTCATTTTTATCAGTTTTCCTATGATATACCTAGGCATTATTTTCTTTGTGTTTATCTTGTTTGGAATTTACTGAGCTCTTTTGATCAATTTCATGTTTTTTCGTCAAACTTAGGAAGCCCCCCCTACTCCCTCGCCGCCTCCCCCCCCCCCCGTCAGCTTTTGCTGCTTTCTATTGCTTTCAAGTAGTTGTTTTTCAGATTCTGTGAAGATTTTAAAATTTCATACATAGGAGGATTAGTCTGATATGCGTTACCACATCTGAAAATGGGACTCTGCTAAGTAAAGGTTTTATTGTATTGTATAAATATAAAATTTAGTAAGCTCTATAATTAAGTAGTGTTATTTCTTAATCTAATACAATACTTTCGAAATAGGAATATAATTTATGAAATTTATGAGAAGTGAGGAGTACAAATTATGAAAATTTAAAACTAACTTTTTATTTGTTCTTTTTAGATGTACATGACAACAGAGTGTATTTTGAAACACATGGAGTATAACTTCCCATTCTTGTGGTTGTACATGCTGTGGAATTATACTGGTCTCATATTCATATATGAACATAGGAATGTTGTATCCAATTCATTCATTCATTCTACTGTCTAAAACTCTAGTGATTTAAATCAGCTGAGTTCTAATCACTTATCTGGAAAAATAGTTTTTTTTCCAAGTACTTTTAGAATTTCTAGCTAGAAGAGACTTTGAAAGTTACCTAATATTATATCTATTTTAGAGATTTAAAAGTTGAGGTAATTTTTCAAGATAGTGATAGAGGCTGGACCAATACCTAAGATTTCTTTGATACTTCATGTTTTGTTTGTTTATTGACACTCAGAAATTTATTGGACTTCTTTAAAAAATATTTTTTAGAACCTAGTGGGCAGAAAAGTTTTAAACCATTTGAGAATGGAAAAGGGGAGTATCTTCCATCTGGTAGACTCCTCATGCTACTTGAGGAGTGTCATTCACTGCTCTACATCCCAGTGAGGCATATGGAGAAACTACTTTTTGAACTTGTGATAGTTAGTTACTCTGCATATCTCTGAGAACATAGATAATGTTCTTTGGCATAGAGAAACTTTCCTCAATAGCATTCTAGAGTTTTTATCTTCTGATGTGTTAACCTTGCACTTAACACTGTTTTTTTTTTTAAAACCTTATGATAGGCTTTCTGCTTGGCATATATTTTTTTCCTCTGTGGTTATCAGTGAAAATCTCATATGTCCTTTAAGGCCACATTCTAACTCCCTGAGGACAGGAGTAGTATGTCTGTACAGACTTTTTTATTTCCATATAGGGTTCACCAGGACCTTGAACATACAGCCCTTTCTTTTATCAGTACTTGATAAATGAATAAGGAAGAAAATAACTGTTCTAGAAGTTCAAATAGTATGTCACAGATCATCAGGGCAAGGAATTAGAATTAAGACAGACAAAACAAGGCAGGAAATAGATCACAGTTTTGATTATGAAAGCAGCCTGTAACCAGGATAGGGTTTTGGTAAGAGTGATATTGGGATTCTAGAACTGTGCTCTCAAGTCTCTCAAGTCTTGTGGGTAGCAAAATGAAACTAACATAATAAGAATTAGTAGAATTAATTGGAAGATTATTCCTGGAATAGGTAGCTGAACAAGGTGGTCCTAAAAATGGGCTAGTATGTAAGCAGTCTAAATCAAGAATGAGATGGTGTAGTAGAGGAAGGGTGAACTTTCCAGTTGTTCTGTGCTTTGGGATTCAGGCAGTGGGAGTACTTCTTCTCAGTGAGATCTCTGCTAAAATATATCCTTAAAAGTTCCTGTGACCACAGGGGCAAAAAACTATGGTTTATGGATTGAATCTTGCTGACTGTTTTTCTTTGCAAATAGTTTTATTCGATATAAATAAACATAATAAATCAAGAGGGCCATTAGAATGGGAATATGGTATTGTTCATTGTTCTAGAAGAGTGATGCATATTTCATGGGTAATATTTACTTTACTCTTAGAACTGTAAAAAGCTCTTTTGAGTTCATAAAACCTAACATTGAAAGCCAATAAGAATCTGTTTCCTGCTGTTTCTTATAGATCATTCATCTCAGATAGTGTAAGTAACTGAAATCTCACTATATAAAGCTTATCTGTTATATAATTCAGCAGCTACTGATGACCTTTCTTTGGTCCCTCTGAACAATAAAAACCGTGTTCTGTTTCCATATAATAGGCTTCTGGATATTTCAAGATTGCTATCACATCTTCCCTCAAATCTTTTTAAGCAAAATGTTATAAATTCTTAGTTTTTTGTATTACATGTTTCATAGCCCTTATTTGAGAATAAGTAGGTCCTGTGACTTTTTTTCCTAATCAGAATAAGGTGAAGGTGATAAAATGTTGTATCTGTCTGGCATTATGTCACTTAATATTACCTTGCTGGCTTCAAAGAAGTTAACAATCATGTTAGGAGCCCAGATGGAATATTAATTTTTTTGTTGCAAGTATTTTTCCTACTTTGGATATACCTTTTAATTTTATGGTATATTTTTGTCATGTAAAACTTTCTGTTGTGTAATTGAATATATCAAACTTTTCCTACCCAGTTGAGGTCTTAGAAACTTTTAACCAATGTTGTTTGAATCATTTTATAAATAATATTTTAATTCCCTTTATAAAAAGTATATGATTTATCTACTAGCATTTTCCTGCTCTTTTGGTTATCTCACCTGGGATCACTCATGTGGCCCAGATGGTAACTATAATGAACTGAGAGATCCTGAAATACTTGCTCCCATATTTGGGTCCTTGGTGCTCTGTTGACTGCTCTCTGAGATTACCTCAGTTCTCTAGGTTGCCTTTCTCCAGCAGGACAGACTGGATTTAGCACATGTGATTTGTGTCTAAGAAAAGAAACTACTAGCTCTCCTAAAAATTTGTTTCAGACTGTTTCATTGGCACAGAAGTATTTCAGTATCTCTCTCTTTTTAGCACTATTGGGGATTGCACCCAGGGGTACTCTACCACTGAATTATAGCCCTAGCCCTTTTATTTTTAAATTTTGAGTCATGGTCTCACTAAGTTGCCCAGGCTGACTTCAAACTTGTGATCTTCCTGCTTCAGCTTCTTGAGTAACTGGGATTATGTTCCCAGCCTAGTATATTTTACTGGGCAAAGAAGTCACAAGATGGGCAAAGAAGTCACTAGATGCAAGAGAAGGAAAAATAGAACCCATCTTTTGATAAGAACAGTGACTAAATTTGGCAGCATTCTTTAATCATCATGATGGAATAATGCTGTATTTTTTTAATATTTGTTGCCTGTTTTCCAAATCCATTGTTTTATTATCCCCTTACAAGTTGTATCTTTTTCCTTTTTCCTACATTCCCACTGAATTTTTGTAATTTATTGTCTTCTTCACTGATTATTTTATGACCTTTTGAAACAAACTGTTTCTGTAGATGTTTTGGTTCTGCTGTTGTGTTTTTACTTTGCTTATATGCTTTGATTATCTTTTCTAATTTGCTTTTCTTTTCATGTAACCTACATTTTAGTCACTTAGTAAGCTCTCTTGGTTATTAGACTAATTGTTGCAGTATTGTAGTGCTTGAATTCAGGTAACCCTTATTTTACTACTAATGGCCCCAAACCCAAGGGTAGTGATGCTAGCAATTTTATTATAGTATGTTATTATACTTATTTTATTATTAGTTTTTGTTACTAGTCTTTATTGTGCCTAATTATAAATCAAACTTTGTCATAGACATGTGAAACATGTATACATGAGTTAGGTAAGTTTTAAAAGATCACATATATATATATATATGTTCTTGTTTCCTATACTTATGTATATATATATGTATGTATATATATGTGTGTGTGTATGTGTGTGTGTGTGTGTGTGTGTATATATATACATATATATATATATATATATATATATATGAATGATTCTGTGCTTTTTGGTTTCAGATATCCACTGTAGGTATAAAGGGGGACTACTATATATTTAACTAAGGCCTTGTAACAGTCCTGTAAGGTTGGTACTGTACTGTTATTGCTTTTTTGATGAAGAAACTGGGTACAGAGAGGTTTAGTAACTTGCTTAAGGTTACACACCTCATAAGTCAGGATCAAACATGCATATCTGATCTTGGAGGATATGTTCTTTATCATTGTATTGTTCTGGAGTTGATGAGATTGCTTAATGAACATGCTTAAGAAAAGATGAGGGGGCTGGGGATGTGGCTCAAGCGGTAGCGCCATCGTCTGGCATGTGTGCGGCCCAGGTTCGATCCTCAGCACCACATACAAACAAAGATGTTGTGTCCGCTGAAAACTAAAAAATAAATATTAAAAATTCTCTCCCCCCCTCTCTTTCTCTCTAAAAAATAAAAAAAAAAAAGAAAAGATGAGGATAGAGTTTGGTGATTTTGATTTTTTTTTCCTCCGGGAATTGTCCATATCCTTTTCGAATTAAAAAGAAATATTTTCCTTTTTTCTGTTGAATAAGTGCCCCAAAGTGCTAGATAGATTTTACTAACATATTATAAGTGATCACTGACTTAAAGCAGTTTGTTTTACATACTTTGTTTTAAAATTTAGGGATATCTTCTTTTTTTTTTTCTTAAGTAACAGAAATCGAACTTAAAAATCTTTTAAAGCTTAACTAACTCATTTATGACAATTTCTTCATAGAGCTCAAGTTAGTTTTAGGACAGTGTTGGAACTGTTTTACTGCCCTTTCTTCAGTCTTGAGTATTATTCTTTTCTTTTTATTTTCATTTCATTTTAGATGGACTTGGATTTACCATGTTTTCTTTTCACCTCTTTTCCAATCAGGCGAAGAATGCTAAAGTATATTATTCTTCATTGACTAGTATTTTCTAAAACTGTGAGTTTGCCTATTAATAATTCAGCAGTTGTAATAGTAGTTTATAGTATGCCTTTTACAGTCAAAGCTTTAATGTAAATGTACAGTTCTTAGAATTTAAATATAAATATTTAATGAAATTTATCAAAACTAAACCTCATGAAAATAGGCATACATTCAGTTAGAGTAAACAAATTCCATTGTGGTTAGCATTTCTGCTGTGTACTTTGGGATAAAAACTGAGTAGAACTATTTTCTTCCTCTCTTCTCCCCTCACCTCTTTGCTTTCTGCCGCAAACCTTTATAGGTTCTCTATTGTGTGCCAGAGTATTCCTGTTTGGGGAGATAAAGATGAATGAGAATAGAGCCTGCCCTAGTTTACTTATACCTTTGGAGGGCAGACCAGTTCCTGAGTCAAACAGTTCAGAAAAATATAATAAATGTTGAAGCCAGCTTTACACGGAGCCCTGCCTAGATCAGTGCTACCCTCTCCTCTCATCCTTTAAGGATGAATAGAATGTAAGTCATCTGGAAGGAGGAGCAGAAGTTAAAGCAGATGGGGAAATATAAGTAACAGGAGGAAAGAGCTCTTTGGTGATACTGAGAGAATGATTGCCGGGGTAAAGGATTGACAGCTGTGTTAGTTATCATGGAGTTGAAGATTGAGTGAATGAGAAATGAGAAAGTAGACATCCAAGAAATTTGATGTGGTGAAGGGAAGTAGAGAGGATTAAAGATTGAGTGAAGTAAAATCAAGTAGCTTTTTTTTTTTTTTTTCCCTAGAATAGGGAGCAAATATGTTTGTTTCCTGTTAGAAATGAGCTGGAGAACTGTCTAGGTAAGATTGAAAGACAGAAGATAATAGAACAAAATCCTTTAGGAAATTATATAATATCAAGTACATAAATGAAAGTATGTTTTTTAAAAGACTACCTTAACTGTTGAATTGCTTAATAAAATAGATCATTAAGCATATTTATGCTAGATCATTTAAAGATAGTTATATGTTAAATTAAAGCAACTCTATTGCCCTGTCATGGGGTATTTCTTTATGAAAATATTAGAAACTCCTCTTTTATTCATATCTTTTCCACTGTTCCTCCAATCAAAAGCAAATAGCCTTCATTGATAAGAGCAGAAAATATCTATTTTAAGGGTTAGTTTTAGTTGTATCATATGGCTTAGGTTAGCTATGGGGATGAATGAGGTGCTATTTGCATCATAAACAGGAAATTTTTGGTTTTTATAAAATGGTTTCTGGAAATTCCAGGATTCTCATTCAGTAGATCTGGGTTGGAATCTAGAGCCAATGAAATAATTTATCTGCCAAATACTTACTGAGTACCTTCTATCATATTGTGATTTTGATTTATGTAGGTAGTATTAAAAGATGTCCCAGCTACCTACTGTTTATTTCAAGGACAGAGATAATAAGCAAGTCAATAAATAAAAATAATAATTTCATATATTGATAAGTGCTGTGACAAAGGTAAACTGTGGTATATGCTAGAGAGTTATCCTGGCAGAGGAAGGAAGTAACTTTGTGTGGGGTGATCTTGGAAGGAGTCTTTGAAGAGGTCATTCTTTTTTAACATTGCCTTTTCAAAATAATTATTTTTTTAATGTGTGGTAAGATATATTATATATAATTTCCCATCTAAATAATTTTGAAGTGTATGATTCCCTGTCATTTGGTAAATCATACCATTATGCATTTTGGTAAATCATACCATCCCTATCATCTTCAGAACTTTCTTTATCTTGCAATACTGAAACACTCGCTATTCATTAAATAATAAATCTCTCTCACCTCCCAGCCCCAGCAACCAACATTCTTTCTGTTTCTGTGAAGTTGACTATTCTTGGTACCTCTTATAGGTAGAATCATACAGTGTCTTTGTTTCTGGCTTATTTTACTTAATATAATGTCTTCAAGGTTAATCACACTGCAGCATGTGTCAGGATTTCCTTCCGTGGAATAATATTCCATTGTATGGATTGACCACATTTTGAGCTGAGATCTGAAGAATGAAATGGGCCATGCATATAACTAGAAGAAGGATATTACAAGTTGAGGAAAGAGCAAGTGCAGAGGCCCTGAGCAGTAAACTTTGTGATTGTCAAGGAATAAATGGAAGGTCAATATAGCTAAGTTAGGGTTAAAGAGCAGGAGAAAAGGGTATTAATTGGAATCAGAGGTAGGCATATATATAGGCCATATCATTTCAGACTTTGAAAGAAATTGGCTTATTCTAAGTATAGTTGGAAGCTGTTTATTGAAAGTTTTGAGCAGGAATGTGAATCACTCTGATTTTCATTTAACAACAAAAGTAAGAAATCACACTGGCTACTTGTAGTTTTAGGCATCCCAGTGGATTTTGATGCAGGTCTGTGATCAGACTTTGAGAAGTATTAATTTAGTCCTTGTGATGAGCCCTTTAGTCTGTATCCTGAGTTGGCTGATCTCAAAATAGCTCTATCAGGACTTCTGACTAAAAATGGGAGACTGGTTACACTTTTATCTCTTCTCCATCTCCAGTCCCTGCCAAAATGGAAGAAATAAAATGAATGGGGAGAGAGTACAACAGAAGACAGAAATTCTGATACTTTTTTGAAATAACAAAGCAGATGCACAGGTAGTGACGGACTCAACAAAGGTAATGTCACAGTACCTGTAAAGGTACAATAATACTCATATGAAGTGTAATACTATGTGTTAAGTTCCCAAGAGGCACAGCATTTGAAGGCAGCAGATACTAAGGAAGGTCAAGGTTAAAAGTGGAAACTTTTCCCTGGGGGTTTAATTGGAAAATCTGGGTACATTGGCAGGTAGAATCCTCAGGTTGTCTCCTGTGTACCCTCACAAGTGGATAGTCATTTCTACCCTAACCCTGGGCTTTGGGACCAAAGTGTTTTTTTTTTTTTTTTTATAAAGATGAGATACCTGGATTCTGAAAACCAGGGGCATGGGTGACTGATAGGTTTAAAACAGGGAGATCTAGGGAAATATACATCTGAACTATGGAGTTCTTGGCTCTCTTTCTCTGCTATCCTAGAACTTCAGTTAAGCCTGTCCTGACCACCCTCTGCAGAAGATTGAGATTATCAGCATCTAAAGATACTGATAGTTTAGCATTGAGAGCCCCTTGTGAACTCTACAAGTTGTCAAACCCTGTTCTTCTACCACAGGTCTTGCAGTCAGTTCTTTTCAGAATCTTATTCTTAAAAGATGAACTAATAATCCAAGACCATTGGACTTTTGGGGGAAACTACCACTGTTAAAAAAGAATGGTCAAAACAGAGACATGGAGAAAGGAGTGGTATTTGCAGCTTTGAGAGAAAACAGACCCCATAGAGATCAAAAGAAAACACAAAAAAAATCCTTCTAATATCAGAGAAGACACACATTTCTCTCTCCACTATAAAACAGGAGAACACAAAAGCATAAATCCATGAGGGTTGAGAGAACTTGGTGAGAGATGACAGCAGATGAACAATGTTAACTAAATATTTGAAACCAGGAAACTGATGCATGAGTGTTAACTAATTTAGCAGAGATTAGAAAGCAACAGCTTATTCCAATTTATTGTAGGGTAATTGTGCAATTAAAAAATGAGTCTTCTTTTAATTAATGATTTGGTTGCTCTGTTTATGTTACTAGCTTTTATTTTTTGAGCAGTATATTTTCAGTTGAAATTATTAATAGACTTTTCACTAGTGGAGAAGTCAGAATTATTAAAATGTAGTTCTTATTTTCTCATGGTTGTCTTAGGCATTGCAGACTGTTTTTTTGTGATTGAGTCAATATTTCACAGGAGTGAATAGATACTAATGCTTTTCTTGGTGGCTCTGACAGTGATATTGAAAAGAATGCTGGAAATTACAAACAGTTTTCAGTTTAAGAGTATGTTCTGAATTTTGTTTGTAAAGTAGTTGTTTAAAACTTGATATTTCCTCTTAAAATACTGTAATAAATAGTGGTTATATTCTGATCAAACTTGAAAAGATATGTCAGCAGCAGTTAAATCTGTATTGGTGAGTTCTCAGGGAGCTCTAATCACTTTGTATATTTTCTTGTGGAAAAATGTGTGTGTGTGTGTGTGTATGTGTGTGTGCGCGTGCACGCATGTGTACGTGTGTATATTATGGTAAAATGGCTTCATGGGTTCTGAAGAGTCAGACAGCTTGAATTCAAATATTTTCTCTGCCTTTTTTCTGTTACATAACCTCAAATAATTTGTTTCTGAGTTTCAGTAATCAGAAGGTAGTTGTGATGATTAAGTGAAATTGAAGTAGTTAAAGCACTCAACCTACCTCCTGGACCTTGTGGGGTAAATAAATGTTAGTTTTTTCATTTTTACCTTTCTGTGGTATGTGGTAAGATGAAACATTATTTTTGTAGAGCCTAAGACAAGTGTAGGTCAGTGGAAAATGTATAAAACTTTTGAAATTTAATTCCTATAATATTAAATTCTGTCTTATTTGCAACAGCTATGTCCCTTGTCATTCAGTGTATTTGCCATTGCATTACTGATAGGAAGCACATAGAGAGTGAACTCAGGCCTCCAAGGCTCTAGCTAACCTCCTGTTCTGTTTCAAATTAAATGCATAATGTTGTGTGTGCTACTTCCCCACTTTGGGTCTTACTCCTGATTTGCAGAGTGAAAGCATTTTATTATAAGGTGATTTTTAAAAAAAGTTTGTTTCTCCTCTAACATTCTCTAATCCTGTAATATGTGAAGCTGAAGACATTTTTTCAGACCTGAAATATTTGTGTTAAGGCTTGTTATACATTTACTATTACAAGCTCAATTTATTATGTTTGGAGGATTTGAGATGATTGGAGATTATTAGACTGATAGCTAATGTTGACTTTATCATTAGAAATCAGTTCTAGCTATGAAACCTATTTTCGAGTAGAAATATACTAGGAATGGCCATTGCTTTTCTTCCCCCAGAGGTAAGTGATTTCTTGATGTTCACCTGAAGCTGTCACCTTTAAGAGTCATCTAAATATTACCCTTGATCTTGTTAATCCTTCTCTCCCCTCATAGTTGTGAACATTTTTATTTCTAAGATGATAGGGAGTATGGGTATGTGTGCACTTTATTTTTATGGTTAATGTTTGTAAAGCTAATCATAGTTAATTTGTCACTGCCAGAGGAGTCCTCTGACCCTCAGGCTACCATTACAACATTTGATTTTATGATATCTTTACCTTTTCATAGTCTGGATTACATATGTGTATAACTTCATAATTTCAGCCAGACTGAAAGCTCAGTGAGGACAGTGACCACATCTTTTGTTGACTTTAAAAAAAATTATTTTGTCTGGCACATAATTGGTATTCACAACATATTTTTAAAAATAAATGAACAGATTAACGTTGTTTCCCCACAAATAACGATTGAGTAGAAATACAATGGTAAGTAAAAACCTTAAACTGCTTATTAGGATTAAATTTGTAACTTTTGCTATTACCAAATTGAGTTGAAAAGGAAAAGACTAATCAAGATGGTTGTATAAATGACTTTTATTATTGTTTGTGTAAGAAAAGTGAACATTCCCTAGTACAGGAAGCAACTTTTAAAAACTGCTGGCAGAACTAAGAAGTCAGACTGTCCTTGACCCTTAGAACAAATGTTTTAGAGCCAAGTTTCCTTAAATCTTATGTTGAGAATCCATATTTTGACACAATGGAAGAATTATTTTATCAACTTTTGGTCTTCTAAAACAAAGGACCTAACAGAAATTGCTAAAAAAATAAAAAGTTTCTTTTACTAGTTCTATTTTTAAAAAGTTGCCTTTCAAGTGCATAGCACTTTAAAATGAGCTCAGCTATATTAGCAGATAAACATGTTGATTCATTCAGCCCACAGTTAGTGAATGAAGCCTGGAGGGGCACAGTTTGTTCTGTACCCCACCCAGTGGCAGAATGTTTTTCTTCCTCTTGTTCCTATTGGGGGAAGGGGACTGGAATAAGTGACTCTGCTTATTTAGGTTCACCTGAATTGTTGAAGAGGAAAGGGTATTTTTTTTTTTTTTTTAGCATTTACTTAAGCCTTTTTTTTAATTTTAATTTTTGTCATTAGCAAAGATTTGCCTCTCATCCTGTGCTCATACTGTAATATCCATGTTGAAAAATAACTTGTTGACACATATTTCATAGTTTTTAACAAAAAAAATTTATTTAATGCTCTGTTTTGAGCAATCCGTTTTTTAGATTTTACAAGGTTGAGGTGTCTACAGTTGTATTGCATTTTGAGGGTGGACTTAATTTTGTAAGCAAGGAGAAGTTTGCTTTATCTAGTGGAATTAGGATGATAGAAATACTTGCCTACAATGAATTTGTTGGTAGATATTTTATGATGTATAGAATTGTTGTAAACCTATATAATCCTTGGTATAGCTTTTTAGATATGATAAAGATATGTGCCATCTACTGTTAGCATAACTCTACCATAAATTTGCAAAGAGTGATAAGAAATTTTCCCTGCTCTCAAGTATCTTACTATCTGTGTAACATTTCCAAATTGTATATCATTAATAGGAAGGCTTCCTCAAAAGTAGATTATTAAATTTGACTAAATTTAGGAAATACTTGGACTAAAGAAAATTGAAAGTTTCTTTAGTATAGGATTCTTAAAAATGTGCATTGTTTAATTCCAAAAGATGTTTATACTTTGCAAGATTTTCCAAACTTCATTGACACAGTTTTTTTGTTTTTAATTTTTTTCTGGGTAGGATTGGAGGGGAAAGGAGTTTGGGAGAAAGAGTGGCAATAGCATGTTTAGAAAGAGGATGATTAATGTGTCATGGAATACAATTTTGAAACATGGGACTAATGTAATATTCTTATCTAACTTGTAACTTTGAATGCTATCTCAAAAGTCGAGCTATTTGCTACAGAATCTCTGTGCTTTTTAATCCTTTCTAGATAAAATGAGGGCCTCAGATCATTTGATTAAATTAGTAAATTGAAAATAGATTGGTAGGGGAGAAGTGGAACCTATCATCTCTTATTCAGCCTGCCTCAAAGCAGATTAGTAGTTTCTTCCAAAGTAGTTTTGCCTTCTAGGCTTTTATTTTTTTCCTTCAATAATGTTGTCTTACCTTTTCTCTAGGCACTTTAGCTTGAAAACACAGCCATTACTGACTTTTTCCTTTCTCTTATGCAATGCTATCTTCAATTCCTATACCAATTACTAATTTTTCCTTAATAATTTCTAAGTTTTCTCCCATTCCCTGTGCTGGTCATTTAGTTTAGATTCACATGAAATAGGTGATCAGTAAGTATTTATTATATGCTTAAATCTAGACTATGTGATATTTGCTTCTGGGCTTCCCCTACTCTCTAGTCCTTTAGCACTTAATTTGTGTTGTACTGTATGATTTATGTATGATTTCTGCTCTTAAGTTTTTGGTAGTTCTCTGTTGCTTGGGAAAGTGGTCCAAAAGTAACTATCATCTGTCATCTGCCTTAGACCTCACTACTTTTTGATTTATAGCATATACTTCCTGATTTTTACTTTTCTATATTCTGTATGGTAATATATGTCATTCCTTCTACTTTTAATGCCTTTTGGAACCCCCAAATTACTATCCCATCAACTGAATTTACTTTAAATTTAATACCTCTATAATCTCTCTGGCTGAGAGTGATTATTATTTTTCTCTGAACATGTAACTTCTCTGTAAATATAACTCTGTATTACTCTTTTGGTCCTATTTACATATGTTATGATGGTTATTAAGTTGCCTCCCACTTATATAAGCTTTTTGTTTCTTGAGGCAATAGGGTATTGATACTGTAATCTCCCAATGTCAGTGGATTAGTATAATTTGAATTTTATTTCTTGCTCAGCAAAATAAAAAACTAGTATTCCTGATTGGTAGTGGCATTCTGCCTTGTGACTCCACCATCTTCAGTAAATGGTTCCTGTCAGCATGCGTTTATCTGTACAAAGCCAGAAAAGGAAAGAGCAGATCATCCGGAGGAGATACTTTAGTGAGCCAAATCTTAAAGTGGTACTTCTGGGTTACCACATTTCATCAGTTAGAACTCAGTCAGATGGCTGTATTTGACTGTAAATGAGACTAGGCAAAATATGCTTAGGAATAGTTTTTTGTGAGCTTATGACAGTTTGTCAAAGTGTTTAATAGGTTGTGCTCTAATAGTCAGACAAACCTGCATTCTAATTCTAGATATATTACTTACCAGAGGTATGATCCGGGATAGGTTACTAATTATCTCATCTGTGACATTTAAGTAATAATGAAAGCAAAGCATTTGGTACTTAGTGATTCCTCATTAAGTTTTAATTGTCACTATCTGTGGCCAAATATCATACTTTTTTGCTTAGATGCCTATTACATACCTATTAAATGTATTACTATATGGCTGGTTTAAGGAGTTTCTTGTGTCTTAATTCTTCTCTTTAGTTAATAATATTATAGTGAATAATATTATAGTGAATATTATACATTGGCACATGCCTCTATCCCAGTGACTGTAGAGGTTGAGACAAGAACATTGCGAAGTCAAGGCTAGCCTCTGTAACTTAGCAAAATAAAAAATAAAAAGGACTCAGGGTGTGACTCCTGGGTTTAATTCTCAATAACCCTCACCAAAAAATTATGGCAAAAACTATCAAGAGTTATGTCTATATTGTAACTTATAAGTTATGCTATACTTCTATTAACCAAATTGAGCACATGTCATAAATATACTTTAGAAAGAAGAATGAACAATACTTTTGGACAGGTTAAGAGATAAAGTAGGAAAATCTTGGAAGAAGTAAAAAGAAGAAGATGGAAAATAGGAAGAAAAAGACTAAACAATACTAAAATACAAGTAAGAAAATTTCCAGCATCAAAATTATAGACTTTTAGAAACAAATGAGAAAAAATTGGAAAATTTTAATGAAGTGAATCAATATTCAAATTTGAAGAAAAAAATACTTTTTTTCAGATCGAAAGTATCCATTAAACCCCCTGCACAATGGTTGTTGATAAAACCCACACGAAGGCATATCATTGTGAATTTAAGAAATAGACCCACATGTAAAGGATCAGGAATCAGAATTAGACTGAGCAACAGTAGAAGCAAGAAACAGTGGAGCAGGAAGATCTTCACAATTCTGAAGAGACATGAGTTATACTAATATAACTATTAATTATATTCGAGAATAGAATAAAGATATTTTCAGAGAGAAAAGGTCTCAAATTCATCACCCACAAATCCTTCCTCAGGAACTTGGTTAATGTAGCCCAGTAAAACAAGGGAAGCTGGATGCGGTGTTACATGCCTATAATCCCAGTGACTGGGAGGCTGAAGCAGGAGGATTTCCAGTTCAAAGCTAGCCTCAGCAATTTAGCGAGGCCCTAAGCAACTCAGTGAGACTGTGCCCCTAATAAAATACAAAATAAGTCTGGGGATGTGGCTCATTGGTCGAGTGCCCCTAAGTTCAATCCCCGTTACCTAAAAACCCAAAAAACAAAACAAAACACCACCACAAAAAAACACAGGAATAAATCAAGGAGAAGCAGGCCTGAAAAAGAGACAAGAGCAATACAGACCCAGGATGGGGTAAGAAGAGTACCCAGGATGATAACTGTGTACCTGGCCCACAATCCCCAGTCCAGACAGGAATACATCAGATGACAGGGAAAGACTTCTTCCAGAAGATGAAATTAATAGAAATCTTATGGGAGTGAGTATATTCAAAGAGATTTCTCAGACTGGAGAGTCTAAGTGAACTAGGGGTAAATACATAGTAGATAAGTATATGAAGGAAAGTATGTAGAAAACTAGGTATATGAGAAACCAGTTATTCCAAGGAAAACAAAATGTTATGCAGTAAAAGATGATTATTATTTACTGCTTGGTTCAGCTCTGATCGTAATGATATATAACCCTTAAATATTGATCTAATCAAAATTAGGTTAAAACCATATTGAAATGATGGAGTTGGGAAGTGTGGAGAGTATCAGGACTAGGAAACAGAGCTAAATCTTAAACTCCCTCAACAGGTAGT
Source organism: Ictidomys tridecemlineatus (assembly GCF_052094955.1). Taxonomy (NCBI): domain Eukaryota; kingdom Metazoa; phylum Chordata; class Mammalia; order Rodentia; family Sciuridae; genus Ictidomys; species Ictidomys tridecemlineatus. The sequence continues at coordinate 55,733,526 of NC_135486.1, forward strand.
TTCGGGATAAACTAAAGAAAGCTTTTGGGGAAAGTAAATGTTGGAGGTGGAGCTACAGACTAGTTTTTAAAATTTTTCTTTCTTTTCTTTTTTCTTTTTCTTTTTTTTTTTTTTTTTTTTTTTTTTGGTAAATACCAGGGATTGAACCCAGGGACACTTAACCACTGAGCTACATCCCTAGCCCTTTTAAAATTCAGTAATTGAAACATTTATAGTGCATCACCAATAGTTGTGGGATTGAAAGAAACTTTAGAAAAATTTAGATACTATCAGAAAAAAAAACAAATTTTCAGTCTCATCCCAAATGAAAATGCAATTTTTTAAAGTCTCTCTCTATAAAATATTACAAAGTCATTGTTATATGAAAAGGTAGTCAACTACTATAAAGCCAGTACAGGTAGGAAAAAGTTAATGTAAAAGTGTACCAAGGAATTAATTATTGAAAGTACTATGATATTTAGGGTTTTTTATGTGATTGCAAAAAATTGGTTATTTGATGTAGTTTCCTTTTTCATTTTAAATGAATATTGAATTTAGGACCTAATTCTGTTTTCACAATTTTGTATTCCTTTTCTTTTGTATTATATTACAGCTCTACAGAGGTGACCTGAATTCACCTCTGAACTTCCTTTTGTCTGTCTCATTAATTTGTTTCACATACTTACCTCATTCACTTACTCAAATGGATTTTGTTTGTTCTTGTGTCAGGTCTTTTGCACTTTCCTTAGCTTTTTGAGGTACTTTTCAGTTTTTACTTCTGAGAGCAGATTTCTTTTCAGACCATCTTTGAATACTCAATCTAGATTATTCTTTTCTGATTTGTACATCACCCATTTTGTTTTGTTAGCATTTTTATTGACTGCCTCTACCATTTGGAATATAAGCTCAATGTATGAGAGCAATATTGTTTACTGCTGTATTCCCAGATCTAAGAATAGTGCCTGGACCATACTAGGCACTCAACAGACTTGTTGAATGAAAATTACTAGTGAGTTATTAATGAACTTGTGCTTGTGTCTTTTGCCATGTATTTATTTACTAGTGAAGTTTCTAATTTTGTTAATTTTCTGTGATGATGGTTTGTTTTTTCTTTTTGTGTAAATGCTTTTTTATTTTTGCAATGCTGAGCGGATCAAATCCAAGATGTCTTATATGCTATGAAGGTGTCTACCACTGAGCTATATATATAACCCCCAGCCCTGTGTAAATGCTTTTGATCCTATTCTGTTGCAAATATTGATTATCTATAATCTATCACTAATTTTGGTTAGGAATATTTTGTTGTAAATTTTTTTTTGTTGTAGAATATTCAAATAATCAGAATGATAAGAACATAGAAACATATAAGTGCCCAAGAACCCATTTCCTAGCTTGGTTGTTTTTTTATCATCATCCTTTTTTTTTTTCTAAATTAAGATATACTTGAAATTTATGTGTCACTCTAATTGTAGTCCCTTACCTTTTTTTTCCTTATCCGGAGGTATACCTAGTTCATTGTTTATCATTCCCACACATTTATATTTAAAATTTTTTTTGTGTATAGATGCATATATAAAAATGGAACAATAGAACTGAAATGTTTTCAAACTTAACATAAATGGTACACCGCACATATCCTCTGTAGTCCTTTAAAAAAAATGTCATGTTTTCAAGATGCGCTAATGTTGATACATGGAATTCTAATCTCTTCGTTTTCACTGCTGTGTGGTATTGACTAAGTAAACTTTACTTAACTCTTATTTTATCAAAAGGCCTTTGGGTGGTTGCCATTCTTTCCTGTTACAAACAGTAGTACAATGAATGTTTCTGTACATGGCCCTTATGTGGAATGTTTTCTAATATCAATATTGTGAAATTTTTTCTAGGACCTGTTATTGTGACTGGAAAATTTTCAAGTGCTAGGACAGGCTCATCTTTTACCTTGATCAGATTTTGTATCTTGTTTTCTAAAGTGATTGTTAAATGTCCACTTCTACCAATACTTTTATAAGACTTGTCATTTCACTATACTTTGCCTTAATTTTATTTTTCATATATAGTTTTAAAAAATCGGATATGTGAGAAAATATTTAATGACTTAAATTTGCATTGCTTTTGTTTCTGGTTGTGTTTCTTCTATTCTTATTGCTATTTAATTTCCCTTGTAAGTTGCCTTTTCTCTGATTTGTCCTCTAATCTCATCCCCTTTTTATATTATGTGATTTGTCTTTCTTTTATTGATTTGTAGGCATCCTTCAGGTATTTTGGATATTAATCATTTGTTATTTGAATGGCAAATATCTTCTTTCAGTTTGTGGCTTGTCTTATTCATTACAAATGTACTTACATTGTACTGAAATTTTTCACTTTAATACGTTTACTTGTCTTTCAGGTTTTGCTTCTGGCATCATACTTAAGAATATCATTCTCTTCGTTGAGGTTATAATGACTGGCACATCAGAAATATTACTGTATAACAAATTACCACCAAAATGCATTTGATGAAAACAAGCAAAAATCATTTCTTATTAATTCGTAGTTTTTGTGGGTCAGAGACATGAAAGCAACAAGGCTTAGTGGTTCTGGTTCTGGTCTTTTCTGAGGTTGTAGTCAAGATATCAGAGGGCTGAAGTCAAGACATTTTAGTATAAGTATTGTTGGAGGATTTGCTATCTTTTGGTAGAAGGCGACAGTTCTTATGGTTCTTTACTAGGGCTGCTCGATTGTCCTAATATTAAGGCTGGCATAATAAATAATCCAGGAAAACAGGCAGAAACTTATCTCTTCCGAACTATCTTTTGAAGTCACACATTGCCCCTCCGCCCTGTTCATAATTGGAGGAGACTACTATGTCTTTTTATTGTTTTTCCACATGGAACACTTCTGATACCAAATAATTGTTTATTTTTTTTCCACACCAACCTGTTCTCCAGTTCTCTGGACACCAGCTGGTGACTTGTAGTTGAATTCAGTTTTGCACAATTTGTGCATACTCTACAAATTAAGGGCTTAATTCCACAAAAGTGCCCCTTCTCCACTTTTTGTCTATTGCAAATCTGGTCCACCTGTACTTTGGTCTATTAGTTATAAATTGAGGGTTCCCACCACTTCTTCCTTGGCTTCAGTAATTTGCTAAAATGGCTTGCCAGTATCCAGGAAAGAACCTCATTTACAGTTGTCAATTTATTATAAAGGATATTTTACTGAATACAGATGAATAGCCAGATGAAGATGTAGGGTAAGGTCTGAAAGGTTTCCTGAACACAGAAACTTCTGTGTGGGATTAGGATATGCTGCTCTTCAGCACTTGGATGCCTTCATTATCCTGGAAGCTCTTCAAACACTGCAGTTTAGATATTCATATGTAGGCATGATCAAATAACTGGCTGTTGATGATTAACTCAATTTACCGCTTCTTTCTTTCTTTCTTTCTTTTGTTAGGGACCTGGGACTAAGACTAAATATCCTATCCTAACTAAAGATACTCCCTTTACTCAGGAAATTATAGAGGCTTTATATTTGGTCTTTGTTCCTAGCTTCTGGGGTCTTGGCACAAAGCTCCTAAAGCCTCTTATTTTATCACGGGCTTCATTCAGTATCAGAGTATAAAGATCATTGGAGGCCATCCTGGAAATTAGCTACTAAAGTCTCATATTTTCTTATAAAATTCTTTCATATTTAGGCTTTTAATTCACTTGGAATGCAGCATGTATGCATGTATGTATGTGTTTATATGTCTGTGATATTAAGAAGGGAATTTAAATATTCTTCCTAAGGTATAACAATTGTCCTAATTCTTCATTGAATAAAATATTATCATTATTCCATTTATGTGTGGGTTTGCTTCTGGAGTCTGTACTTCTCTGCTATGGTCTGAATGTTTGTGTCCCCTTATGCCATATCCATATGTTGGAACCACATATGGTTTAATAGTGTCATAGTATTGAAGAGTTAGGGCTTTGAGAAGATAAGTCTTAAGGGCAGAACCCTCATGAATGAAATCAATGTTATTATAAAGGAGACCCCAGGGAGCTAGCTAGCTCCTTCTACCTTCTGAGGAATAGGCTCTTACCAGACACTGTTAAAATTTGTGTTGGAATCTTGCTTATTTTAAGGAAAATAAAAATATGACCATTTTTCATTAAATAAAAGTAATAGATGCTCACCAAAGATTTGTGAAATACAGATATAATTTTAAAAAGTATCCATAATACCACTACCCAAACATTACTATTATCAGCATTAGGAATCCTTCATGATTTGATATTGTAAAAATCTTTTTGTCTGTAAAGGAGAGGTAATAAAATATTTAGCTGTATTTTCTTACCTTGTCATGACAGAACTGGGGAAGGAAGAACAACAAAGTAATACTTTAAAAAAGCAGGATATGAACTGGACAGCTGCCAGACTGGTTGTGCTGAGCCTTTTTATGTATACCTTTTTAATGTTTGATTTCGACATGTGAGTGTATTATTTGTTTAAATTTTTAAAATGACTTGTAGTATGACTTACACCTAGTTTTGACACAGTACATGTTTACATTTTATAGTTCCAGATCATGTTTGTTCATTTGTTTGTTTTCTATCCAGTTCTGGGGATCGAACCTAGTGTTGTATCTACATAAAAATATTCAAAGGTTTGCTTTAATCTATTTTGTTTGATATTTTGCCTGAGCTGCATCTTATTAAATTAAATTGCCCAGACCGTCCTCAAACTTGGGATCCTTCTGCTTCAGTTTACTGAGGAGCTGGGATGATAGGCATGTACCACCATGCCTGGCTGTCATTATGTTTGCAGCATAGTATGTATAGCCAGTGTCTGTCTCATTGGATCATACTTTGCCAGCCCAGCTTCATACTTCATATTCTAGTGATTGTGAATTTCTTAGTTTTTCTACACCTCAGCACAGTTTCACACTTGTGTATGTTTTACCTATCTTCTTCATACTCATCTTTTAAGAACCATTTTGTATCTTCTTTGTCTGAACCTTTGCAAGTCTTAATTGATTCTCTCAACGTACTCTGTGTGTATTTGCCTATCATATTATTTATATCATATTATTCAACAGTCCCACTCTATCCACAATATCTAAATTCCTTAGACTACTTACAATTTGTCCCTGTTTTTTCTTTTTTCCTTTATTCACCTAGAGTCATGAATCTTGTGTTATGGTTTAGATATTTGGTGTCCCTCAAAGCTCATGTGAGAGAAAATGCAAGAATTCCTTGTTTGAATGAGGAATTAATAAGGTCAGATCTGAGCAAGATCATTACTTTCATGTTTTGTGTAGGGGCCTTTGAAAAAGAAGGAGATGAGATGGAGATCTATTAACATATAAACTACAGTGTTTGCAACAGCCAGCCACATTTTCAAATTGCATGTTTTTGTGCATGTAGTCCCTTCAACCTAGAATTCTCTCATTCCAACAGTGAGAGTCTTCTCATCTTTGAAAATACATTTTATGTGTTACTTCCACTAGCAGGCTTTGATAAATTCCCTTCCAAATGTAATTGACTTACCTATTCTGACTGAATTGCATTTACCATATTTTTTCCTTCTCTACTTCTTTCATGCTGGTTACCTTAACCATCCTCACAGTTGCTCTCTCCTGGTAACCCTTGTTTTGCTTTATTTTAGATACTTATAAGGTACTTATAACCTTGTATTATTGCTTGGTAGTATTTTTTTTGTTGTTTATTTCAATAAAAATTTATTGGGGTCCAGGCCCCAAAGAACTCATTCTTTAGTAGTTCATGTATTTGTCTTTACAATGATTAGATAGGAGTTCCTTATGGTCAAACTTGTTTCTATTTCTTATACTTAGCAAAATTGGTAATACATCTTAGGCACTCAATCATGTAAGACATCAATGGGACAGTATTGGTTAAAAGTTGGGTTTAAATCCTGGCTCCATCACTGTCTCCTGAATCCATTATAGAGATGTTATTCAGCTTGTCTGAGCTTAATTTTCTCATCTAAAGATGGAGAAATAATAGTACCTATCCATATTACTCTGTTCATGCTGTCATGAAAACATAAGATAGACTGAGTGGCTTAAACAACAGAAATTTATTCTCTCACAATTCTGGAGGCTGGATGTTTGAGGGTGCCAGCATGGTGAAGCTCTTAGGCCTCATCTAATCCTAATCTGCTCCCAAAGGCCCCATTTCCAGATACATTACACTGGGGTTAGGACTTCGACATAAGAACTTTTGGAAAACAAACATTCAGTTTACAACAATATCTCATATTGCAGTTATAATAACTTATGGAAAACATTCAGCATTTTGTCTCTAACATAAGAAGTGATATTTATTTACTCTATCATCGTCGTCGTCGTCGTCGTCGTTGTCGTCGTCGTCCTGTCTTAGAATAAATTTTCTGTTTGGGGTACTGAAGAAACCTGCTTTTCCTTCATGGAAATATAACATGAATTAAGAAAGGTAATGTAGGAAGAAGAGCAAGGTTGCAGGCAGGCTGGTGGGGAACAGTGTTTCTTTCATTGTATCAGTAACAAAGGAGTTAGGTATGAATTTCAGGTTTGTAGATGTAGTCTCATTAGGCAAAGAGTAGAAGAAAAGAAAAACTTTGATGTTCTTCATACATAAATGACCTTTAAAATGCAGTTTTTAAATTTGTTTTTATTCAAATCTTTTTTTAAAAATTCACTGATAGATTGTATTTTTTTTTTTTTTTTGTAAGCCTTGGAAACCAGAAGTGCCATTTAGATCTTTACCTACAAATAATGCTTAATTTGTTTTGCTGGAATTTGAAAAGTTATTTTTAAACATTTTGAATTCCAAACATATTTTGATATTTTAAAATTAGAGTCCATATAATCTATTCTTATTCTTTAGGATTTAGACTTTCTCCTCTCTAAGTTGAAATTTGGGACTGATATTTATTAGCCTTTCTGGAACTATTAAGAATTTCTATTCTTTCATTTTTGGCAATAATTGTCTCCACATTTACTTTATAGAGTCCTCTTTGGTGGAGCCCACAGGCGGAGAGGAAGCACGGGATTCATAAGATGGCGGGCGGGTGAGTGACTGAGAATTTGGGGTAGAACTTCCGAAAAAAAAAGTCATAGTGGTTGCTCCTTAACAGAAATAAAATGTGAAGTTTAAGTTTGGATATGACATTGTCTTGGTGAGGTCTATAAAGACAATATAGTGGTTTTGATGTAATGTAAATTTCAAAATGATTTATATGGCATACCTGTCATGTTGTCTATACTATGATTTTATCAACTTTCACAGAGACTTAGCACATAGTTGACACTTTGGGGAATTGTAGAGCAAATGGTATATACCAAAGTAGATCTTTTCTTTGGTGATAATTGTGAAAGATGTTTTATTAAATTATAGTTTGGGGATTTTCTTTTTTTAAATAATAAAATTTTCAATTCTTATCCATAAATACTATTTTAAGCAATTATGCTTCCAGAACCACAGAAATGAAACTTTAGAAAAAATAAGGAAGAATTACAGAGACAGTATCTAGTTAATATGAACATTAGATAATCATTAAATAACATTTTCATTCAGAAGAAAAATGACCCATGCCCAAGATCAAATTTATTATAGTATACATTATATAAACTCAAAGTTATGATTTTTTAAAACAACAAATCAGTATTTTTTTAATATTTATTCTTTAGTTTTTTTAGGTGGGCACAATATCTTTATTTTACATTTATGTGGTGCTGAGGATCAAACCTAGTGCCTTATGCATGCTAGGCGAGTGCTCTACCAGTGAGCCACAACCTTAGCCCCAGTATTTTTTTTTAATAAAGTAAAAAAGGGAGTAAGTCATAATCTTGAAAGGAGAGGAGCCTGTAAAAGTGGAACCATATACAAAAGGAGAAAAGTTTATGACGTCTGGCAGGTAGTTATGTTTCGTGCCATAAAAACAATCTTAAATTAATATACTGGGTTTACTAGTGAGTTTATGAATTTTTGAATAATTTATGTTGTGATTATTCTATTAGTGGGACTGGTTTTTAAGTAATACTATAAAGTAGGTAAAAAAGGCGGTCTCAAGATTCTTTTCCAGCCTTTTCTTTTTCTTGTTTCTTCAATCTCCTCAATGAATCATAGGCCTTTCCCTGTTTTGTTACTATCAGAAGAGATTGCTAGGGCTTGATAAGTAATCTTTAACATGGTGAGTAGACATTAAACGGATATTAAAATTATCCATTAATAGATTATTTTACATTTAATTGGGGGACTTGAAGCTCCAAATAGAATTTCCTGATGCTAAAACCTCAAACACTGACATCTGTTAGGGGAAACATGTTTCGAGAAGAGTTTTTTGAATCTGCCCCACATATTACAACCTCTTGCCAGGTAGGAAGAGAATTAATTTTTTTATATGCTGGTGTCTGGCTATCTGGCCTTTACACATTATCATGTGATTCTCAAAGTGAGATTCTGGAATAAACATTCTTATTCACATTATTTAAAAGATGAACTAAAAGAGGTACAGAAAGATGCAGTGGTCTTCCTAGAAGTGGTCACAATGAAGGCTCATGTTAAAATCAGGACTTTAAAATTACAAAGTCTTTGCCTTTTCCACTAAATCATTATTTTATAGTCATTTTATTCTTTTTTTTTTTACCCATACTTTGCAAACATGACAGTCTCTTTACATATTCTCAAGAGTTCCTTTGCATGACTCTAGAGAAATGCTTTCCCAGTTCCTTTGTGAATCACTCTACTAGACCATGCTGCTTGTAACTTGATTAGTATTACTTGAATTTTTCTTTGTGTTTTTGGCTAAGAATATAGCATATATGATGAAGAATTATAACATTCAGATCGTCATATATTGGGTTTTAATTTTTTGCTTTTCTAAGCAGATTAGCCAACTCTGAAATTTATACTGAGTATAAGCAATGTTTGGTGAGTTATATGTGGACTTGAGTATTTGGGAATTATAGAAAGAATTAACAAATTTCTTGTTGTGGACATTCTTAAACAGGTGTATTCAGTATTACAAACAGTTTGAAATATTCATTCAACAAAGAATTTTAAAGTACTTATCATGTGCTAGGGCTATTTTAGATTGTGGACTAAATGCAACATGAAAAACACATGGTCTCTGTTCTCAATGAGACCACACAAACATGAGATAACTATTAGAATGCATTATAATAATTATCACATTAGAGGTATGTAGAAAGAAAAACTTAATTGAGCTCAAAGGACTTGATTGGGTGAAGAGATTAGAGTTTAAAGCTTAAGTGTTTTCTTGACCACAAGAGAATTTATAATCTACTCATACGTAATACATATATAACTTTTGTATATAAACTATGTTTACCCTCACATGTATATACAAATGCAGTGTTAGGGTTGAACATTTAGCCTCTCTTCTTTTTCTCAAAATCATACATAATCATGTATATCTCCTTTTCTGCAAGTACATTGTAGAAGGGTTTTTTTTTCTGGTTTTTGGAAGTATGGAGATTCTTCCTTCTTTAAAGCATGTAGTGGTGAATGATAGATAATTGTGGTACGAAACGTAGAAAAGCACAGGGTAATGGAACTAGACACCTGATAATTTTCATTTTTTACCATCACAGACTTTTTTCTCATGTAGAATAATCTGAAGATTGAAAGAGAAACTAGCTAGGTTCTTGAGCTGAAAATGAAGTTAGAGAAGAGTTGTCTGGAGGAAACTGTTGACTGTGGTTTATTATTTTTTTTTTGGCCCATTTTGGTTGTTAATGGCTTTTTTTTGTGAATTATGTACTTAGAAAGGGGTTCCACTTTGAGTAAGCACCTATACATGTATACGTATCACTATCTGCTCATGTAATGAACGTTAAAGCAGTTAGTTTCACTTGAAAAACAGCATGTTATATAAGGCAAAAGCCTGCATTGGAATGAGGAAACCTGAATTCTGACCCTGCTTTGGTTTGTAATTAATTTGTTCTTTGCACTGAGCTGATCAATTAATCTCTCTTAGGCCTCAGTTTTCTCCTTTATTAAATATTGGGAAAATAAGTTACTAAGTAGAAGAATGTTCCCTAAGGCCTTTGTGAGTTAAAAAATTCTATCATTTTATTATTGACAGGAATAGTTATTAAGCTACCAAATATTTGTTGAATGCTTACCACTTTTCATGTCTTGGTATCTGTGGTCAAAAAAGAAAAATGGAAGATAGACATAGATCAATGGAATAGAATTGAAAGTCTAGAAATAAACCTGTATATCTATAATCAATAGATTTTCAAAAAGAGTGGCAAGACTATTCAGTGGAGAAGAATAGTCTTTGCAACAAATGATAATGGGATAACAGGGTTTTCAGATGCAAAAGAATAAATTGGGACCCCATTGTACACTGTATACAAAATTGACTTAAAATGAATTATGGACCTTAACTACATTGGCTGAAACTATAAAACTCAGAAGCAAACAGTTAGGGTAGATCTTTGTAAGCTTGGATTGGGAAAATGCTTTATTAGATTTGTCATTAAAAACATAAGCAATGGGCTGGGGTTGTGGCTCAGTGTAGAGTGCTCGCCTAGCATGCGTGAGGCACTGGGTTTGATCCTCAGCACCACATTAAAAAAAATAAAGATATTTTGTGTCCATCTACAACTAAAATATTTTAAAAAAATATAAGCAATGAGATGGCCACGCTGTAGTGCATGGCTGTAATTCTAGAGGCTTGGGAGGCTGAGGCAGGAAGATTTCAAGTTCAAAGCCAGCCTCAGCAACAGCAAGGTGTTAAGCAAATCAGTGAGTCTCTAAATAAAATACAAAATAAGACTGGGGATGTGGCTCAGTGGTTGAGTGTCCCTGAGTTCAATCCCCAGTACCAAATAATAATAATAATAATAATAAATAAAATGATTTCATCAAAAATAAAAATTTGCTTGTCAAAAGACACTATCAACAAAGTGAAAAGAATGCCCACACAATGGCAGAAAATGCAGAACATGTCTGTTAAAAGGTCTAGTACCTAGAGTATATTAAGAATTCAACAATAAAAAGACAATTTAAGTAACCCTAAGGGTCTGAATACACATTTCTCCAGAGAAGATACATGAATGCTAAGTAATAAGTGAAATACAAATAAAAATTGCATGAAGTATTACTTCACAATCCATTAGGATGCCTGTAATCAAAGAGTCAGGTAAAGTGCTGGTGAGGATGTAAAGAAATTGGACTCTTCATACAATGCTGGTGAAGTTGTAAAATGGTATGGCATTTTGGAAAATATTCTGGCAGTTCCTGGAAAACTGAAATATGGAATTTCATGACTTAGCAATTGCATACTTAGGAATATACCCAAGATAATTGAAATTATATGTTTGTATAAAACAAATCCAAATGTTCACAGTAGCATTATTTATAATAGTCCAAAACAACTCAGATGTCTAGTCAACTATTCTGTGAAGAAGCAAAGTATGGTATATTGCATAAAATGAATTATTATTCAGCCAGAAAAGGAATGAGGTAGGTAGACATATGATCTAACATGTATCCTTAAAACCTTATGCTAAGTGGGAAAAATTACACACAAAAGCCCTCATATTCCATGATTTACTTATATGAATTATCCAAAATAAGCAAATTCATAGAGAAAATGGTTTGGTGGTTGCCAGGAAGTAAAGGGAGGAGGTAATTGGATGTGACTACTAATTGGTTCAGGGTTTCTTTTCGGAGTAATGAAAAGTTCTGAAATTAATGGTGATAGTTGCACAGTTTTGTGCATATTTTTAAAATCGTGGATTGTATATGTCACAGGTGCGGTTTTCATGGCAGTAGCCAAAACCTGGATAGCTGCCAAAAGACAAATAATAGCTACAATCAGGAAAATTTTGGCTATTCCTCAGGCTGCCCTCATTCCGATTAACTTGAACATTTACTTCAGCCATAGTATTAACTTTGAAATTTACATCCAGTTTCTTGCTAAATATTATTTTGTTATTTGAGGTAATTGAAAGGAGAATTCAGCAGTGTTATATGTGTACTAATTGAAGCCAGAGTAAGGTTTGTTGTTTATGGTCTTTGGTTAACAAGGGAATCAGAAAGTATTAGTACTACTAATACTCTGTGTAATTTACTTACTTGTCATTGTTTTTTCTTTTTCATTTTCAGTAGACTGTAAGCTTTATAAGAACAGGAGTTTTATCTGATTTGTTCATTATTCAGTAAATATCTGGAATGAATTATCAGGTAGAACCTGGTTTACATGAGTGAGGGTAGCATAGGTGTTTGAATAATAATCAAATAGAATCAGTTTTTTTTTTTTTTTAAGTTTGGTCACCAGCAGGATCTGTCTATCTACCTCCTATCTATCTATCTATCTGTCTATCTTTTTTGTGGTGCTGGGATTGAACACAGGCCTTGTGCTTATGAAGCGAGGACTCTACCAGCTGAGCTATATCCCCTCAACAGGATATTTATGAAAGATTTTTTTAAGTCTTTCTGTTTTTTCCCCCTCTACTGCTATATCTTATAAAGTTTTTAAATTAACATGTCCTTAGATTTCTTATTTTAAGTTTAAATAACTTATAGTCATTGAATTAATTTGACCTAAGTCATATGATCTAAATGAATGATTTTTTAGATTTTTAGAAGAAGTTAAACAATTTTTAAGTATTTTTCTCTTTAACATAAATACAGCTGTGAAATGATGTATCAGTGAGTCGTTTTAAACCTTAGATTAGTTTTGTATTTTAAAATTAATAAGTAAATATATGTATAAGTGAATTTACATTATTCAGAATTCTAGAATTAGACATCTGTCTAATGAATGCTGTTCTAAAATGTTGCTAAATGATTAATAGTAATTAAAAGGTTAAATACAAGCTGAAGAAATCTTTGAATTTTGAAATGTTTGCAACAGCTAGTAATCTGACTGATGCAGACGTTTTTGTCAAAGTTGAAAAAGTTAGAGCTAATTAATTTCTTGGGAGACATATGATGAAATTGTAGGTGTGATAACATATTTGAGTAACATATGGTAGTTATGGGGCACCTTTCTAATGACTGAGCAGCCAGTTAAATATAGACTTTTTAGTTTTTCATTACCATTCTTTGTTACTGTGTATTTTTAAACTAAAATTAATGTTTTCTAGAGGTCAGTACTCAAGATTTAACAATTTATATTTAAAATATTAATGTGAATATGTAATTTTCTTCTAAATTGGCATCAATTCTGGTGAAAGTTTTCTTAAAAATGCAGTCATTTCCCCCACAATACAGTAATTGTGTATTACACAAATAAATAACTGGGGAATTATACTATCAGTTCATATCATTTCCCTGATTATCCTTGAATGAGGACTAAAGATATTACCTTTGATTTGCAGCATAGTTGTATTTTTTCTTTCTTACGGATTCACTGTTTGCATTTTGACTGCAGTAATTTTCTTCCAATTCCTTTTGTTTTATAGTCACAATCTTGGTTTTTAAATATTGCTTTATAAGGATGCCAGATTTAAAAACAATTGAAATTGTTTTGTACTATTCTGTTATTAAAGTAATATCTGATACCTTGTTAGAGGAAATTTTGAGGTAAGAATTTTTGCAAATGAAGACAATTTAAAATAGTGACTTATAGTTTGTATTTTCACTTTTAAAAGATTGGGGTTTTACCACAGTTTTTGTGATTATAATGTAGTATATAAGCGTTAGGTTTTCTTTCAAAGAAAAGACATAGTGAAATAAAAGTTTAGGGTGAAAATGTTTTTGTTGTGCTGCAGAGCCAGCCACTGGAGGGTGTTACTGTTAGCTTCTCTGTCTCAATGTTCTGCTAATTGTATTGATGAAACAAAAAATATTTGAAGACTGTGCATTTATAAGTTTTTAAAATTGAATCAAAGCAAAAGTAGTATATGTCTTAAGTGAAATATATGGAAACAAATTTAAATCTTAATAATTTCAAATTGATTTTATTTAAAAATAATTTTAAATTGTAATAATTTTAAACCTTAAATGAAGATGATAGATAGATTCTGGAATTATTAATGATAACATTATTCTGGCTTCTTCCCTAAAACACTGGGCAGAACATTACTGTATTTTTAAATATATTTACTTTAAAAATGTCTGCACAGTTATGATGTTCTAACAAGTCTAGAAATGTCCCATATTGATTTACTAAACATCTTGATATTTACATTGTTTTCATTTAAATTTGAGTATCCTATGAAGAATTTTTGTGTGAACATCTGTTCTGTAAATCCTCCTTTTTAAAAATCTGTTACAAAATTTCACATATCAATCAGTATACTTTTAGCCAGTGGAGGTAAATACAAATGTTCTTGAGGGGCTGGTGGAATCTTTTTGGCCTGAGAGGGCTGTAACTCAAGTCTTAAGGTAAATAACATGATGAACTTTTAAATGACTCATAGTAAAGCATTAGCTTCTTATTCATTTAATAATAAAATCTGTAGAAGTAGATTATTGTCTAAATTATCTATAAACTCTCAGTTTTAAAGGTAGCAGAATTCTCTGAAATTTAGCTTATTGGTTTGAGAAATGCTTTTCAGGATTTATTCTCAGGCTATAAATTTTAAGTGACTTTTACTTGATAAGATTGTTTTAATGATTAGAATCTTAAGAAACAAAAATCCTGAATAGCCTTATTTATTTCAAAGAACATTTTAGGAGTTTCAATGGAATAAAATGACTTGAATTGATTTTAGTTCAGTTATCAAAAGTAATAATGTAAACTTTAAATTGTATCATTTTTCTTTATTAGAGTAATGAAGAATATAATTTTGTGTGGCTAGTAGGCAATATTTAATGAAGAATAGAAAGATGATAATTTTTCGCTTGGTAGGAAAATTGAATATTTGATTTGATTTCATAGTTGAGTAATTAAGAGATATCTTTGCTTTCATAAGTTGTTAAAATATTTTCTGTTCTGATAAGTCTGTCTTTATGTTATAAAGTAAGTAAATGACAGATATTAGACCGATAAGCCAACATTGAAAAATAACTTTAAAATACTTGGCCCCATTCCTGATAGCTATGGTTCATTCTAGAAATGTTTCTGGAAAAGTAAGTAAATGATTTTGGAAGATTAGGAGATTTACATTTTAAGTACAGTGTCAACAATCTTTACCTTGCCATGCATAATTATATTGCCAGATTGCTAGAGTTAATGTATTAATTGTTCATTATCTAATTATTTTCTGAAACCTAGTAAGTATTGAAGAGGCTTACAATTGAAAAGAAGCATTTGAGCAAAAGTATATTAACACCCTTATTAATAGCATGGAAAACAGTCCATTTTGTGCAGAGCATGATGCACTCTGTCACATAGAAGCAGTTTTTGGATGCTTTCATAGCCATCTGTAGAGGGTGGATCATTGATTATACATCATTCAGATAAAAAGATAATTTTGACATTATTTTTCCTTCCTTAATACCTTGCTTCTGTGAAATGGTATATTAGTCTGACCAAATCATTACAATGGAGTTCCAAAGGGGCAGTTAAAAACATATTTATTGTCTTTGATTTTTATTTTCGTGTTTGTTGCTGATATGAAAAATTTAAGAACAGATGATCAACAGTTTAGCCTGAGAATAAATGATTATTTTTCCCCTCTAGCAATGAAAGATTAATAAACATATTTAAAATCTATTCATTTCACATGTTATAGTTACTAAGTACTTGACAAAATTTCTTAAAAACTCAGAATTACTATGACGATATTAAACTTACCACTCAAAATTTGGATATAACTTAAGATGGGTTTTATTTTTACAGTTGCCAGGTATCCTGAAAAATGTGTTTCTTCGACTTTTACAAATTGTCCAAGAATCATTGTTTCTTGTAAGACTTGGGATTTGGATTAGTGTCAGTAGTTGAGACAAGAAGATTCCAGGATAAGGGTACCAAAATTCTGTGCATTTTTGCTTCAACAACAAAAAGTTTCTTTTATTTCTTTCCTTTTGTGGGGTGGACAGTGCTGAGGTTCAAACCTACAGCCTCCTGCATTCTAGGCAAGTTCTCTATTATCCAGCTATATCCCTAGCCCTGTATTTCTTATAATGTGAATATATTGTATTCCATAAAGTACATTCATGTTATTTTTCTTAAGAAAAATTAATGTCTTTAGGTTTATTGCTGATTTTCTTAGCTAACATTTAGTCCTTACCAAGCATCAAGCATAGTGCTATTGCTTTGCATGTAATTGTGTTCAAATGGTTAAGTGTGATCATATAGTATTGGTCCTTTTGTGACTGGCCTATGTCACTTAGCTTATCTTTAAAATTCACCTATATTGGAGGATGTGTTAGAATTTCCTTTTAAAGACTAAATAATGTTGTTTGTATATAATATGCCACATTTCCCCCATTTATCCATTGATATATTTTAGTTTTCATTTGTGTGAAAATGTGTTTATTTTGCCTGTATTTTTGAATGATATTTTTACTGATTAGTGGGTTCTAGATTGAAATTTATGTTATTGTATTCATTGAAAATAACATTCCTCTGTCTTTGAATTTCCACTATAATTACTGAGATGTTAGCTGTTAATGTAACTCTTGAAATTTGTGAGGCAATCTTTTTCTCTAGTTACTTTTAATAACTTTTCTTTAGTTTTTATTTTTTTCTCTGAAATTGTCTTTTTTTCATCCTTGCTCAGTATTCATTAACTATCTTGAATATATAGATTAATGTCTTTCATCAGTTCAGGAAAATTCTTAGCCATTTACTTTCAAAATAATAATTCTAACCTGTGTGCTTTCTGATTGTCTAGGATACCAATTAAAGACTTGTAAAATCTTCTGTATGTGTACTTTATATATCTTTTCCCATTCTGTTTTCCATTGTTCTATGCTTCATTTTGGGGAGTTTCTTCTGATAGCCTTGTAGTTTGCTATTTCTTTTTTTCTTTGTGTTTAATATGATATTACATTTTTCTATTGGGTTCTTGTTTTTCAGAATTTGTATTTTTTTTCGTGTTTTCAGATTTCTTTATTTCTTCCCTTTTTATATTAGCTATACAGCTTTATATTACACTGATGAAAATTTCAAATTTGGCTTTTATCTCCTTGAACATAGTACGAGTATAGTTGTTTTATTTACACTGTGTGTCTGATTCTTTCAAATATTTAAGTCCCATAGGCCTGTTTCTTTAGGTTGTACTATTGGTTCTTGTTTCTGGTGTCCTGGCTTACCAGGCATTGATTATAAGTATTGATGATTTTTATTATTTTATTTATTCTGTTATATAAAGCTGGCATGAATATGGGACCATTGCTTTTAGGACAAGTACAGGTTTAGATTTCCGCAAGTCTCTGGTCTCATTTTCATATAGTAATCCATACATTGTTTCATTTTTGTTTCTACTTAAGGATACTCTACCAAATAAATAATATTGATTCATTAATAGGGAATTTATAGCCATAAGCACTGTCAATCATGACTGAATTAAGCTTGTTTAAACAGTACATATTTTATCTGTAAGGCACAGCATAACTTTATTGTGCTGAGGACAGGACTTCAGCATTACATGTGGGGGCTATTTTAAACAACAAAGTCATCAACAGAAAGTACAAAAATGTGAAAAACATGGCACTAAATATACTGCACAAAGAACATTGTTTATAGGGTTTCCTGGTCCCCTCAGATGACATGAATATACATGCAAGATCTAGTTTATTTTTTGTTCCCCATTACCATTAGAGAATAACCATTTGTTATTCAAGCTTAATGTGTGAAGTTTTTTTTTGTTTGTTTTTTTTTTGTTTTTTTTTTTCTTCAGAGTTTCCATTTGCCTAACATTTTAAATTGTTCTCAGTGGAGTATTTATCTGAATTGCTTCATCTGGTATTTACAGAAGTAGAATCTCCTTTTCTTCCCCTCTTCTTTTTGATTTTTTTCTGCCTTCTCATGATTTTCATATTACCATCCCTTCTTATTGTTTTCCTTTGGTTTTTGAAGTAATTGTTTTAAGAGTGAATGACTGACTGTTCTCATTTAGATACATTTCTTAGATTTACACTGAGATGTGGCCTTCAGATTAATAATGTGAGAAATAAATTCACCGGTTATTTTTCAAAATTAAACCTGGAAGTTGAAACAAGACCCTAAATTTTTACTTTGTTTTTTTTTCTTTTCTATTTTAATTCTTTTTAATTTGTAAAGTTGATCTTTAAAGCATCATATTATTTTAGAAAGGCATAATATAAAACATGATTTCTTCTTTTTTCATGTTTTTTTTAAGATATTGTCAGACCTTTATTTTTTTTTATTCATTTATTTGTATGTGGTTCTGAGACTCAAACCCAGTGCCTCACATGCTAGGCAAGCACTGTCCCACTGAGTGACAATGCATCCCCATTAAAACATGATTTCTTAATCTAGCTTTCATTTAAGTTTTTGTTTTTGTTTATTTGTGATGCAGAGGATGAAACCCAGGGCCTTGCACATATTAGGTAAGTGCTCTACCTAAGCTACGCCTGTAGCCCAAGTTTTTATTGTATTTTGGACTGGCTATCATGAGAAGTTAAATTTGATTATTGACCCCTTTATTCTTTTTCCAGTTAGCAGCCCTAGTGATCCTATTAAAGCTTAAGTCACATCATGTGGCTCTGTTCTCAGAATCTTCCTCTCTCAGGCAGAGTAAAAGCCTGGCATCTATAGAGTGGCTGTAGGTAATCTGACCCCTCATCACCTCTCACCTGATTTCCGTCTCTGTTGTTCATGGCTCAATCCTTCCAGCTGTTTTATATTCCTGGAACACATCAGACATTTTCCAATTTCAAGGTCTTGCTACTCTTTGCTAAGAAAGCTTTTTCTTCTGTTAATCATCATGATGATTAATGACTGAAATTAATCATTTTACCTTCCCAATGAGGCTGTCCTCAATTAACTTGTAATTTTCAACTTTAGTTCTTTTCCAAAGCTTTATATTCAACTCCTTTCCTATTTTATGTTTTTTTCCTTAGCACTTATCATACTATACACTCTATTTATTTATTTCTCCCCCATCAAAATATAAATTTCTGGAAGCAGTGATTTTGTCTGCTTTTTTCTACAGTATTCCCAGTGTCTGTTCAAGAATAAGGTACTCAGTATTTATTGGATTGATAACAAGTGAATGAAATTTATTACTAGAACCTATTTAATCAGGGGCTTTAATTTGTTAGCTAAATTTATATAATAATGGAAGTATAAAACTTTTGCATATTTATTTACATTCTATATTTTGAATTAATTTCAAACTTAAGAAAAGTTGTAAGAATCATTTTCCATGATTTATTTGAGAGACATCCCAATTCCTCTGAACACTTCAGCACATTTTCCTGACAAATAGTACTCATATAAGAGTATAGTTACTAAGTCACTAAATTAATATTAATATGTCAGTCACTACTGCCTACTTATTAGAGCCCATTCAGATTTTGCCAGTTCTTTGAATAATGTCTTTCATTGAAAAATTCTAATCCAGATTGAATTTGGTTGTCAGAGCTCTCTATTTTTTTTCCCCCCACAATCTACTTTTATGACCTTGCTTGCTTTTCAAGATTACATGCCAATTATTTTGTAGAATGTCCTACGATTTGAATTTGTGTGGTATTTTTTCATGATTAGATGTAAGTTGTACATCTTTGGCAGTGATATCACTGAAATATAATTTCTTCTTATATTCTGTGAGTCAAAGTGTTTTTTTAATTCCATTACTATGATGTTAACTTTGATTACTTAGTGAAGGTAGTGACTGATAGTTTTTTCCACTGTAATGGTTGTCTTTCCTCCTGTTACTACTTTCTAAGAAGATAATATGAAACTTTGTAAATATCATGTTCACATCAAACTTTTGCCCATTAATTTTAGCATTTATTGATGTTTCTTGCCTGATATAATTGTGATTAAGCTATCAAGTTGTGATTTTTTAATTTCTTAATATTTTTTATTACTTTTTGTTGTTTTCTTATTCTTCTATATTCATTCGTCAACATTCTGCTATAGGGAATTTTCCCACTAATTCATTCGTTTATTTACATCACTATGGGCTCATGAATTCTTAATGAATTCTAATTATTCATTGTTACATATTTTGATATGCAAATTGCCTTACATTTGACTATTGGGAGGTCCTTCAAACTTCTGTGTACTTTAACATGCTTCTTACTTTGAGCACCTTCTACTCTCTGGTACAAAAAGATGTTCCAGACTCATCTTGCAAAACCCCTGCCTGTGCCCTGCAATCAGTTGTTTTCTAGGGAACCCTCATATCTTTTTGTAGAGAATATTTATAACCCCAAATCTGAGTACTAGTTGTGTTTATTGTACTGAGTGTCACTGTTCTCAGGCTCTTTTAGTAAATGGAATTAGGAATTAATGTATGTATGTGCATATTTACACTTTAATTTCTGAATCTGTATATTGGAAAGTGGGTTAGCATCAATATCTCAATTCCTGATTAACACCAGAAAGCTTATTTTATCTTTACCCATTCCATATTTGTAATTTCCAGTGAGATCCTGGGATCAGTTATCTCAGTTTATGTGATATTATCTGATCAGACTCCTGTATGTAACCAAGCTGTCAGTCATGCTGGGCAAGTCTTTGTGACCACTTTCTTGATTTGGCTTAACCTCTTCCTCTTCAGTGGCTGCTGCTTCCTAAGTCCTTTGGCAATGCCTAATAACTTAAGGAAGAAGAGAAGCACCTTCACACTGGGATTCTAAATTAGTGTTTTAGTAAGAATCTATCTTTGGAACTGTGTATGGGTTATAGTCTTACACTGGTCTGTATGAAAATAATTTGTTGTTTTCTGAACTTAATCTAATGATAAATTTAAAACAGTGCTTATAATAAAATTTATTTTACATGTAAAATAACTTGGAGAATCCTGAGAATTTCCTTTGATTTAATTTATAATTATGTTAACAGAGAACATGATTATTATGAAGCTTATTTAGCAAATAGTTTTGCCCTCTTAACAGCTTATCTGTCAGTATACTAATAATTAGAGTTTCAAAAATATAGTTTTTAACCCTTAATTTCCAGTCTTTCAGGTGGATTTGTATATGTGACTAAAGGCAGTCAAAGAGCAAGAAGAAGCCAGTATGAGAAAAATAAATGAAGGATCTTGAATGATTTATTTATTCATTAATTTGGCAAATATTTATTGACAGTTTGATACACACCAAGCTGTTCTGCTGGGAAGATTGTGAGTCTAAATAGAGAGGGTTCTTTCCCTTATGGAATAGAGTTTCTTACTTTCAGACTTTTGACCCAGATAATTCTTCTTTATTTTAGGAGACTGTTCTATGCATCATTGTAAAGTGTTTAGCAGCATCATCCTGCTGCCCACGTGCAGAAATCAAAATATCTCCACAAATATTGCCAAATGTCCACTGAAGGTGGGGAGCAAAATCACCACTCCTGATTGAGTTATATTGCTCACAGTAAAATCAGGTGCAGATATAGACATTCAGTAACTAATCATTCATATATATATAATTATCAACTGTGACAAATGCTAATTAAGAAAAGTATAAGAGCCATGAGACTATAACCCAGGAAATAATGACTATAGTGAATTTAGAGTTCAGACTAAAAAAATAAAGTTTTTATTGAGGAGTAGGTATTTGATGTGAAAACAGGAACTTGACATTGTCTTTTACTTTAAGCATAGAATGAATGTAATATACTGTACAAACCAGTCCTTTTTGAGGGTAAAAGAATACATTATTGAGGCTGGGGATATAGCTCAGTTGGTAGAGTTCTTGTCTTACATGCACAAGGCCCTGGGTTCTAATCCCCAACACCACAAAAAAAAAAAAAAAAAGAGAGAGAGAGAGAGAGAGAGAGAGAGAAAGACAGACAGACAGACAGACAGAATACATTATTAATAATTAATCTGGGACAACAGGTAGAAGTGAGGCAAAATCCTACATAAAGACTTCAGTAATGTACTGCTGGCTTCCACTGTATAATCAACGAGTAAGACCAATATATAAAACTGAGAGAATAATTCAAGACAATATGTAAATTAAGTGCTAAACTGGTTATATTATTAGTATAAGAGGGGACTTTTCCATCTTGACTTTATAGAGGGTTTTCTGCAGTCAGCTCTTCAGCTTAGTTCTAGAGGTTCTAAGTAATAGTTTCAACATTCCAATTCAGGTACCACACTTAACTGCTTAAACCCATAACATGTTGAAAACTTTAAACTTCGGGTTGCAGACAATGGGGATCTCTGGAAATCTTGATTAGGTATATAATGTGATAAAATGCCTTCATGTCCTGAAAGAAACCATTTCTATTCCAACCTCCAATTGTGAATTGTATATACA
Organism: Ictidomys tridecemlineatus; assembly: GCF_052094955.1. Taxonomy (NCBI): domain Eukaryota; kingdom Metazoa; phylum Chordata; class Mammalia; order Rodentia; family Sciuridae; genus Ictidomys; species Ictidomys tridecemlineatus. Next base: position 55,755,794 of record NC_135486.1, read on the forward strand.
TAATTAACAAAAAATTACTTTTAAAATAAAACCAACTATCTATGTCTCTTATCAAACATAGACTTCCAAGGGCTATTTATATGCATAAGTGAATATTGTTGCCCTTGTTCTCTTCAAGTTTTAGGATAATTATAAAGATGCTAGGGGATATTGGGATTCAGTATATTTAGGAAAAAGGAAGAGAAGAAACTGTAGGAAAATGAAAAACAGTGCTTTCATATAGGGTTAGTCTTTTTATGTAGGTATTTATATTTAGAAAGGTCCTATCTTTTTATTCTTTGTTTTTCTTTTTTAAATGTTGTTTTCATTTTAATTTCTTATACTACTTTAAGACCCCATAAAATAGAAATTTAAGAATTTTCATTAACCCTCTTGATTGTTTAGGCATGTCCTTTTACTTCTTTGAAACAGTTTGTATTCTATGGGCTACTAAGATCAAATGGTGGTGGAGGGATGATTGTAAATTTTGAAATAAAGAACATTTGGGATGATCAAAGGGTATAACAGTGAAAGAAGTATAAAGATCTTAAAACCAATGGAAATAAAAAAGAATATGGAAGAAGAATATGTGTTCGGAAAGGTCTATTTGCCTATTTAAGATACTGCTTAGGATCAATTCTGTGCCTAGGGAGAGGGATAGAAGCTTTAATTTCATTCCTCCCCATCTTTTCTTCAAAGGACTGTGTTTGCCAGGACTAACTAGGGTTGAAGTAGCTGATACTGATTAGTATTGTTAAATATATATTTGTAATAACATCCTCATTTAATAACTACTTATAGCATTATTTTCTAGAACAAAACATTCAGAGTACCCCAAAAGTATGAATGCTTTGGAATAATAGTGAATTTTAAGAGTATAGACCATTTATAAACCTAGGGACTACCTGCAAAGTAGTTCTATTATTTAAAATTTTAAAGTCCATTTGATTTTGAAGAAATAAAACTAAAAGTTGAAAATACCAAATCTGAGATGAGACATGTGTGTAATTGAAATGAGGTTGTTTTAGAAAATTAAATTTGGCAAGTGATTAATCCTTAATAAGGAGTAATTGTTTTATCTATTTTTAGGAAAAATTAATTTAACAAACCTATTATTATGTGAAATTTAGGTAATGAACATGGTCAGTACATAATTTCCGTAACATTTATAGCCTTGACCACAAAAAGACTGAATTAGTGTCATCAAATACAAAGAATGTTCATTTCAGAATCAAAGCTGTTCAGAAAGCTCTGCTCATGGTTACCATAATTGATTCAGTTTTTCTAGCATAATTGAAAATTTCTATGCCATATTACTTTAATACATATACCTTTCTGGGGAATATATGCTCATTTTGAACATGTACATGTTTTTTGTACTTTTCAGAATGGAGATTTTTTTCCTTACTTAAAAAATGTTCTCTCAAACATAATATTTTTGGTTTGAACCAAAAGTAAACAAACTTTCAGTTACATTAAAGAAATTACATATAAGAGGATGTGAGGGGAAAGGGGAAAAAAAAGAGAAATGAATTACAGTAGTTGGGGTAGAGAGAGAAGATGGGAGGGGAGGGGGGTAGGGAGGATAGGAAAGGGATAGGAAAGGCAGCAGAATACAACAGACACTAGTGTGGAAGTATGTATAAACGTGGATGTATAACCAATGTGATCCTGCAATCTGTACACATGGTAAAAATAAGAATTCATAACCCATTTGAATCAAATGTATGAAATATTATATGTCAAGATGATTGTAATGTTTTGAGCAACCAATTAAAAAAAAAAGAGGTTTTCCAACTAACTATTTCAGACCATGTACACAGATAGCATTATACAGCATAGCAGCTGGCTAGCCAGACTTTCCCTGGAGTCAGGAGAGTTTGGGATGGGTGAGATATCAATGTGAGTAGCAGATTGACTAATCTAAGTGGTTTTAGACAGTTATTGGCCCGAAGCTGAGGTTCCTGGAGGCTAGCTAACCTCCAGAACACACCTTGATACCTAAGAATTCAACCTCAATAGCCACATGCTGCTTTTTTTTTTTTTTTGCGCCCACCCAATAACTCTGTCCTATTTCAGCTCCTCCATGAATGTCTCAGACTTATTCCTGTATATAAAGGTCCATTCAGCAATAAGTGTTTCTGCCTTCCCCATTTTGCATTTCTGGAGTATCTGCCCTATCAGAGTGCTTCTCCCCATTACAGTGGACTGTGTTTGCCAGGACTAGATAGCGAAGGAAATATCCTGACGGTCTTCACTAGATTAATGGGATAAAGAAAACTACACAACAAAAAGACCTTGTCATATAAAAGGAAAAGATGTGGAAGACTATTAGATACAATTGCATTTCTTACCATGTTACTATTCATTTAAACTTTCTGGGTACTGAAATTCAAATCTAAGTATTTGGCAAGAATGTCCCCTTCATTTATCATTTCCTTTGGTATTCTTTAAATATATCTTACATAGTTATGTGACTGGATTTTTGCAAACACTACAACTTGCCTTGTGGAAAAAGTCTTCATGTTTTAAAATTGTGTGGGCATTTAAAATGTTTATAGATAATTTAATATATGTTATTCTTCATGATATTCTGTGATGATAATTTTCTAGAAGTTCTTCCCTTTGGAGTCTTTTTTAAAAGAAGCATTAAAAAATTTTATATCTTGTTTTGGTGTAAATTGTCACAGATCAGTTTTCAGAAATAAAACTGAGCCAAATAGTTCAGAATTAGAAAATTTATATATTTTTCAAAGTATTATGTCACTTTTTATATGTGTATACCCTAATAGTGTCAGTACCAACAGCTAAAACAAAAGGAAGTCAATTTGTTTTAAAACAATATTTTATTGCTTCTTTTTAATTAATTGACCAGTTAAGAATTAGTCTTAAAACATTGACTAAGATTTAAGTTTCAAGAGAGCTATAATAGAAGGCACAACTAAAGTTTAGAGAAAGATAACTCTAAAAATGGAACACAAGAAAAGGAGTTAGTTCTTGAAATGGTGATATATATTTTCCTTTGATATAGAGAAAGAAAGTGTATTCTAAATAGACTGTTTGAAATGGGTAGTTGGAGCATTGAGATTATTCACATTTAGTTACTTCCGTGTTTCCTGGGGGTAAACATAATATATTTTCATATATTATGAAATATACCTAGAGTGGAGATCAATAAAATGTTTACAGTGAAAGAAAAATGTAAAAAAAAAAAAGTATAGATTGATCATGGATTCCATAGAGAATGAGACAAATGGAAGGAAACTTAGCAACTGGGAATCTAGGGAGAGGATAGAAGACTAGAAGTAGTAAATGAAGAAGAAAGAGGAAGTTTAGCAGAAGTTAGGAAATTGGAATATTAGCTTAAAATGTCAAAGGTAAAGTATTCATGCAACAATATTTGAGTGCCTACCATGTATTAGATATTGTTCATTTGTAATTGCAAAGAATGAAGCATCAAATACATAGTGTTTAAAGACTTGCCACTAGATGTCACTCTGACTCATATGGTAAGGCATACTCCTTAAGGTTCAGGGTTTTTGAAGTTAGATATATACAGCATATCTAGGTAATCTGTATGGGCCTATGCAGATAGATCAATTTCTTATTATCCACGTATTTTATTCAAACAACTATGTTTGAGAGAATTCCTCCTCTAGAAAAAAAAATGTCAAGTTTGAAAAGTTGATGTGATTAATACTGTCTTTGCATAGTTGATTTTCTTTTATTATGCTAATCACCTTTTAAATAGTAGTATTCCTTCAGTAAACTTTAAAATGTTCTGATTAGTACATCAAAGCTTGTAAAGTTACTTTATTATCTTAATATTGTTTTCATCTGCTAAATTAGTTCTAGTTTTTATGAGCACTAAGGAAAGTACTTATTTCTGAGTGGTACTGGAGATTGGACCAGGGCTGCTTTTCAATTGAACTACATCCCCAACCTTTATAATTTTTATTTTGTGATAGTCTTACCAAGTTGCCCAGGCTGGCAACCTGAGCCATTGGAATTTACAGGCATGTGTCACCACATCCAGCTTATTGCAGTATTTTCTATAGAATTTTTTTCATTGCTCTTAACTTAAGCTGGGTTCCTTTATGATCTTAAATCTTTTTTATCATGTTGGCAAAACACCTACACTATGTCTCCTAAGTAAATTATTTAAAGTTTATCTCTTTATTTTGTTATGAACAAAGTCAGTTTTATTTAATGCAGTTTTCTGTGGTACCTGCCAATGTAATACTGATACTTTCATTTGGAAAGGTATCCATTTGCTAAAATCTATGTAAAAAAAATATTAATCAGGAGAGCCTTTTGCATAGACTGATAATAATTGAAAATAGGCCAAAGATGCTGTTGCACCTTGCTTTGAGATTGTACATATGACTCTCCTTTGCCTTGGAACTTAGGTTTTCATTGTTTTTTATGATTAAATATTAGGTAATATTTTGGTCTGTATTATATAATGTAGGGGCTGTATCTTCCTTTAATCTCTTCATTCATTCTCTCTTGGAAAAGAAGACATTTTTCTTGTTTGGATAAATTTTGTGAACATGCTTTATTTTCTGATCTGTACTGGGAAGAATGCTGAAGCAAGAGAGGAAGTTAGTAAAAACTTCCAGCAGTGGCATCTTAATTCTACTTTCCTAAAATTGTTGAAGCATTCACTATTAATTGCAGACTCTATGAAAAATCATTAATGATGCAAAAATGCTCCATTGATGAAATTCTTCTTGGAATTATTCTACAATTTCCTTTTTATTCTCAAATTCATTTTGCCATATAACTTTAAAAATGAAGCACCCTTCTGAAATTTTTTGTTTGTATAAGGGAAAACCATTCATTTTATTTCTTTGGAATTTTACATTGAAAATATTATATATTCCTTTTTAGGATTGTATTCTTTTGTTGTGCCAGGAACAATAAGTTTTTTTAGATAATAGCCATCCATACCCTCTATCTCTCTAATCCCCAAAGGCCTTAACCTCCATTAGGAACAAATGTAGATTTTTGTTTGCTTGAAATAGCTTCCTGGGCATGTAAAAACCCCTTTGACATCATTATTTAGGGGCTCCCATCCTCCCAATGGGATCACAGCCTAATACAAAAACTTTGCAGCTGGTGAGCTCCCAAAGCTCCTTTTGATGATTGTTGTTAAACTCAGCATGGCAGCTTGCAGTTGTTCCTTTCCTGTACTGGCCCACCCCACCCTCATGTTCATGTTCTTTGACAATAATTCTCCAGAGGTAAAACACAGGGTTGAACATTTCTGATGCCTTCTTTTTTTTCGGTTTCTCCTAATTCATTTACATTCTAAGCATTAAGCATATTCGTCAAGTTTACTGGAGATTATCAAAGAAAAGATCACTTTCCTTCTGTGATATAATAAGCTTCTTATTTCTTAAAATTAGCTATTGAATATCAAATCATTAAGTATATAGAGGTTATGAACTTTTCATATTTTCTATAGAGTATGTTAGTTTGAAATACACCAGAAAACAGAAGTTCAATTTGTCTATGACCCAATTCCTCAAACTTGGAAGTTTCTTAAACTCTTACCATGTTCTCTTGTGACTAATTTGAGGGTACGAATAAACTCTAGCAAGTGGCAATTTATGATTTATTTATTTAGTGACACATTTGTTTTCAAAGAACTTATCTCTGAAAATTTAACCAGCTTTATCAAATATAGGCCTACATTGGTATTTAGAGGACAAAATATCACTTAAAATAAAGCACTCATAGCTTATGGAAATGTAAATATGAAATATATTTGAATTTATATATTAAATAGGATATGATTTCGATATTATAAAAATATATAACAACCATAATTAAGAAAGATATAAACAGACATGGGACTGATAGGTCAAGTTAGATGGATGATATAATTATATATAAAAATTAAGTTTTATGTATATATTTCGTGTGTGTGTATATATATGTATATATGTATATACATACACACACACATATATATATATACACACACACACGTACACATACACACACACACACACTAAAGTATATATTAGGATATAAACTATTGCTTGAATTTGAAGTAAGTAAAACAAGACTCAAATAGGGCTAAGTGGGAATAGAAACAAAGTGAAGTTAAAAACATCCAATTTAAAAGTTTTTTTTAAATTTTGATTTTGCATGGGGGATTTTGTGTTTTTGCACTTTGTTGATGCTTGCTTTAAAGTTTGTGTTCTAGAGTTAATGCACATTTTGCTAAATTGAGGGTCTGCCTGATGCACTGATTTTGGTAAAATTATTTTCGAAGTGGTACTGTAGGTGTTCACTTTATATAATAATTATGTGATTGAATTGATTAAATCCAATTTCAAAGACAGGCTATAGGAAATTCATGCATGGTAAAACTTCCATTCCTAGTGCCAATGATTAAATGGCAGTATGGTGGTCTAGAAGAAAGAGTGATAAATTCTCATTCTGCAGAGCCAAGTACCAGATCTTGGGCCCATCACTTTTTTTTTTTTTTTTTTTTTTGGGTAAAATAAGAGAGATCTAATTTGTCTCTTAAAATTCCTATATGTTTTAGTATATGCTACATTATTTTAAAGTCAATTTTTTTGGTGTTATATTTTCCTGAAAGTTAATGGTGCCCATATTTCTATTTTAGAACTGAGACCATCAATAAGATCGCTGCAATAAATTTTTAAACTTCCATTACTTGTAAACACATCTTTGAGAAATTATTAAAATTATATTTTTAATGAGAACTCCTGAATACTGATTATAAATGAGATTCCTACATGGTGATGAGAATAACCATTTAAAAAATGATTAGTGAACGCAGTAAGGAATATTAGAACTAATAAAATGGTGGTGCAAAAATAAAGTAAAATGAAATTTTTTTTTCTCCAGTAATACTTTTTTAAGGTAACCTTTTTCTTAAAGTATTTAAAGTATGAGATACATACAAAAAAAGTAAAAGAATCATAAGAATACAGCCTTGTGAATTTTTACAAAGTGAGCTCACCATGTAACTAATACACATTCAAAGCCATCAGCCATCATTGTGGCGCCCTCTGGGAATCCTAAAGCAAAGACAGGAAGATCCTAAATTCAAGGCCAGCCTCAGCAATTTAGTGAGAGACCCTGTCCCAAAATAAAAAACAAAAAGGACCAGGGATGTGGCTCAGTGGTAAAGCACCTCTAAGTTCAACCCACAGTACAAAAAAACTGGGGGGAGCCTAGGAGCAGGTTCTTCTGGTTTCAGTCACCACTCCCTTGGGCTCTGTCCCCACACCCACATCCACACCCTGTGCATGTGTGATATGTGTAGCTCCCTGGGGCTCTTAAAATAATAATAAAAAACTATTACTGCTATCTTATAAGCCAGAATTTCCTATTCCTCTAGTTGCTGTGCCCCACCATGCTAACAGAATGACTTCTACCATATATATAAGTAATTTTGCCTGCATTTGAATATGGAATCATGGCGTCCTTTTTTTCAACATTATATTTGTGAGATTTTTCCATGTTGTTTAGTGTACTTAGTTCATGCCCATTGCTAAATAGTTCCACTGTAGGATTAGACCATGATTTATTTATATGTTGTATATTTGGGTTGATTTTACTTTGGGGCTGTATGTCTTTTGTTGTGCATATGTACATTTGTTCAGCTTTTTAGTTACTGCTGGATAATTTCCTGTTGTTTATTTGCATTCCCACCAGCAGTTTTTGACATTTCATTTGTTCTTTATCAACATTTAAGATTTCTATTTCATTTTAGTCATTTGTTGGGTATTTAGTGTTATGTCATTGTGGTTTTAATTTGCATTGCCTTGCTAACTGGTGAAATTGATCACTTTTTCATATATGCTATTTATGTGAATTACTAATAATTTTATGACACTTGCATTTGAAAAAATTAAATTATTATGTTAAGAAGGAACATTGTAAATTAAACATTATTGAAAATATTTGGCATAGTCACTTAGTTTATCTCTGTATCTGATAAAATTGTGGAATTCTTTGAAAATCTTTTCTGACTTAAAATTACTCAGTATTTGAAAAAAAATTGATTTCAAATGCTTATCTAAGTATGATTAAGACTAGCTATTTACTGTTTTTGAAAAACAAAACTACCAAATCAAATCATTTAAACAAATAGAAGTTTTGCCCTAGTAGGAGAAAATTCCCAGACATTGTAGAGCATAATCTAAATTTGATAGGTAGCCTTAACAAATTTTCATTTTAATAGTCTTTTATAAACTTACCTTTTAACACAGTTTTGGATTTTCTTGAACAATATTTTGGAGCATTGCTCCTTCATAACTACATCTCTTGTTGTGGCAAACATGTATATGCTCTAGAGTTCATATTTTAGTTAATATTTGTCTGTTGTAGCATTCATTGTTAGATGACTTAGTTTCATTTCAGTAAATAGTCTATATATTTTTTATTTTTTTGAGATTTCCCTGGAGTCCTTGAAATATTTTGTGGCTTTGATTTTTGTGAGCAGAGCACTTGCAGTTTCCTTAGAGACTAAGATTAGGAGAATATACTTATGAGGAGAAATAGGTTTATGAAAATAAAAAAGGATAGAAGTTTGTTGGCTGTACTACTACCAAATGAGGAGAAATAATAAAAGCAGATGTTTAAAATTTATGAGTACCAAAGTCATATTTGTTATCTACATGAAATCCCATAGATTTTAAAACATTAGAAACGATTCTAACTATTGAATTTGTTTTCAGTTTAGGAAGTTTCACAGGGGGCAGTATATGACATGGACTTCTGAGGCTTACTAAAAAGTGTTGTGTCCTGCAAGAATGTTTTTTGAATACTGTGATCACAAAGTACAGTCTAATTGGAATAAAAAATATTTTGCAAAGTAGAGTCCTTTTCATCTTCAAGTTTCTTGCTTTTTAATTCTTTGCACAAAAGTAATTTTTTTTCTTTTTTGAAAAGTTCTGATTTGTTTGTTTCTCATATGTGGTTTTATTCTAGGAAATATTCCCAGAAACTAGAAATACACCTGAATTAGTAATTAGGTAGGAAGTATCTTCTATTCTATCGCTGTCTACTACTTTCTTGTATTAAATTACTTAACCAACTTTAGTATAAAATATGGAAATGTGAGATGTGTACAATGAAATGCTCTTAATAGTACCAAATTGGTTAAGAAATTTAAATGAATAAAAAGTATGTGATGAGGGCTGGGGTATAGTTCAGTGGCAGGTGTAAGGCCCTAGGTTCTGTCCCAGCCCCCAGTCTATCTGATGAAAATGGAACACTCTCATTTACCTAGTTAAATGTATAGGATCATTGTTGGACAATGTTCTATAAACTTACTAATGGAAAATCCTGATCTCCTCTGTTTAACTTCCTTGTAATTATTATTAAGATCTGTATTTTTCTGTGTAATTTTTTATAAGCATATGATAGTATTTTCACTGGTACAAAAGGTCTTAAAAAGAACATTAGTATAAAAAAGTGCTCATTAATAAATTTTTGAAGTAATTTATTAGTGTTGCTGAAAAATAGGTGACCTAGTGCTACTTTTTGCATAATATTGATTTATGTGTTTTGATGGAAAGACAGAGAAGCATTCTAAGGAAAAAATCACTAATGTCCAAAGACTAAAAAAATTTCTGCAGAAAATAGGGTTACATGTTTTCATGAAACAAAGGACCTAATATGAAAACACAGAAGTCTCTGAAGAACTAGGCTGGAGTTTATGCTCTTAGTTTTCTTTATTGACAGTGTAAGGAACATACAGATTAGCATTTGTGATATAAATTGCTCAGATGAAGGACTAATACTTCCTTAAAAAAATTGATCTCCAGGCACTTCATAGCTTGAACAAGTATTTGATTGAGACATTTCCCTTCAGATTTTGTACCTTAGATCTTAAATATGCCTGGAAGGTTATTTAGATGGAATTTAGGGTTTCAAGAACATATGGTATAAATATTTTCTCTTTCCTACTTGTTCTGTATAATATTAGGTTAAAAAATAAAATATAAAGTCAAAATGTGTCTACATTAGCTACTCCCTTATTTGTGGTGGATATGTTCCAAGATCCCTCAGAGTATACCTAAAACCAACCTTAACCAACCTTAGGGTCCCTAAATATACACTATGCTTTTTTTCTGTGCATACCTACCTATGTTAGTCTAATTTAGAAATTAGGCATAATAAGGTATTAATAACAATAACTAGTAATAAAAAGGAACAATTCTAACAATATAGTTAATAGTTGTGTGAATGTGGTATCTTTCTGAAAATATTTTGTTATGATGTGAAATTATATGTTTCAGTGGTGAGATGAAAGCAGGTAAATGACCTAGAAATTATGACATAGCATTAGGTTACTTGTAAGGTTTACTTGAACATAAGCATTGTGATAACATGACAGTAGGCCTGATAATTAAGATGGCTACTAATTGACTAGTGGGTGGATAGTGTATATAATATGGATACGTTGGTCAAAGGGATGATTCAAGTCCTGGATGAATGAAGCAGATGCCAGATTTCATCATACTGCTCAGAATAGTGCAAACTTTAAAACTTATATTAAATTGTGTATTTTTAGAAATTTTCCTTTTAATATTGTCTGACTGCTATTGACCATGGGCAACTGAAGGCACCAAGGAAATTTAAACCAGCATAGGGGGATCTATTGTATAGTTGATAAAGGTTAAATTAGAGGTCTGAGTGTCATTGAGTTGCAGAATTAGGCAGACTCTCCCTAACACATTTCAGGCTATGTTAGTAAGGTAATGCTAAAGAGCAGGGGTCTCTTTCTGTAAAGGGCCAGCCAGATAGTATATATCTTTGAAGATTACATGTTTTTTTGTTACAATTGTAGCTAGTCACTTCTGTGATTTTAGTGCAAAAAGAGCCATAGACAATACACTAGTGGGTTTGGTGGCTGTGTTCCAATATAACTTTATTAGAAATATAGGCTTCTAGCCCTATGTAGTTTGCTGATCCCTTGCATAGTGCAACAAAGACAAATTTGCATTTTTTTGTAGTCCATTGGCTTCAAAAGGAAGAAGAGGATCTGATCTGAATTCTTTATTTCCCCAAAATTTATTCATCAGATCAAATATTCCATCTTAGCCGAATTAAAGGCAGAGAAAGAAACCTGGAAGTATACTAATGAACTCTGTATTAGAAGTGAGAAGAAAGCTTTTCTTACTAGCCCCTTAACTCTAGAATTTATTCTGATCTTTAGGTGAACTGCCCTTCTAGTGGACTCACAAGAATATTAACAGAAACCATTATATTAAGCATTAAGTTGTAATACTGCATGTTCCAACTTTGAAAGTCTTGGTGTTTCAGTGTTAGTTTTGGCAGTTGCCCTTATGGCCTGTGTGGTTTTGGTTAGTGACAGTAAAGCCATGTAATGAATTCCTAGGTGGTCCTTCTTGATACCTGTGAACACATGGGGACATGCTTTCAATACACTTAAGGTAGCTTAGACTTAACTCTATGGGTTGATTCATATTTATTGAGTGCCTACAAAGTACCAAGCCTTTGGTAAAAGCAGGCGATACACTAATGAGCAAAAATAACATAGTTCCTGCTGCCTAAAGGTCTAGTGTGGTACAGCATAAATGTCTTTGATAAAACTATCCTAAATTGAAAACTGATAGATGAGCTGGAGCAGGCATATTGAGAGGGATGTGGAAGAAGAGATTTGTAATGCAACTAACAGCACATGATACAGGGTCCAAAGGGAACATAGCCTAGCATGTTTCAGGATCTGGAATAAATATTGTATGAAAAAAGGAATGTGGAGCTAGATAAGGCTGGAAAAGAAAGAGGAACCTAGTCTTAGGATTTGTTACCCTTTTTAAGAGGTGGGTTTTAGGAAATTACTGAGAAGTGGTGGAAGGACTTTTAAGCCTTAAGATGATGTCAGTGGCTTGCATTTTTGAGTGTGTTCAGTTTGAGTTAGAAGACACAAATATTGAAGATCTAGAGCTGATTGTCTGAAAAGATAGCCTTAAGCCACATATACCTCTAGTATGACTGAAGAATGATTGTTACATTCTAAAATTATTTACGTGTATTTTTTTGGTAGGACTACATTTCAGTTAAGCCGTTGGAAATTTTGACCTGAATTTTTCATATAAAATGAACACAGAATTTTGAATTCTTTGTAAGAAAAAACAGCAAAATGTGTGAAATTTTTCTATTGATTACATGTTGAAATGATTATATTTTGTATATATGTGGTAAAATTTAATTTAACTGATTCTTTTTACTGTTTTAAGCATTGACTAATTACACCCGAATATCTCATACTGTATTTGTGAACTACTCTGGTCAGAAATCAGTTAGGAGTCTCAGCCAAGAACTAAGGTAAGAAGATCAACTTGATCTGAGCTAGGTGGTGGCAGCAGGGTAAAGTGGATAAATTTGATAGCCACCTAGAAGATAAAACATACAGGTTTGGCATTTGATTAAATAAGAGATGGAGAATTAGTTATAAGAAAAAGAGAACCTCCGGGCTGGGGATGTGGCTTAAGCAGTAGTGCGCTGGCCTTTCATATGTGCAGCCCGGGTTCGATCCTCAGCACCACATACAAAGATGTTGTGTCCGCTGAAAACTAAAAAATAAATATTCTCTCTCCCTCCCTCCCCCTCCCCCCCTCTCTCAAGAGAACCTCCAAATACAAAAATATAAGGAAATGTAGAATTGCTGGATAGCAAATTCATATGAGTAAACAAACAAAAATGGAGCATGTTATTTTTCATTAACAGTTTAACTAAAATTATGTTGTTAACAGTGTTATTCTGCTTTTACCCTTGGATTTTTTTTAAGTGTTTTAAATGTTGTTTAGTAGATAACAACTCACTAATTGATACTACAATTTTATATTTCTTCAATAGTAGCCAAACACCCAATTTTACAATGTAATTGTTTACCATTTGTCATTATTTACTCATTTCTTCAACTAGCTACTAAGTGGGAAGTGGGACCCAAGGCGTTTATATTCCTTTGAGCATATAAATTCTCTAATCATTTTCAAATTTGATACTACAAAATTTATTTACATTGATTTGTTTTGTTAAGTTTATTACTCTTTAAAGAAAAAGTACTTTGTTTATCTGTGAAAGTTTACTAGACTCCTCTTTAGTTTAAAGTTAAAGCTCTGAAGTATCAGGTGCCTATTAAACATTTAATACTTTTCCTCTTTTGTCCTCCTAAGAAATAAGATGCATTTCTAGCTTTATTTTCCAGTCTCTTAAGCTTATGAAAGTAGTCGAGACAGTTTGTTGACCCCAAAGAGACCTTTTAGTCTCTGGCTTGTTAGACAACAGGGTCTGTACTCTTCATTGGCATTCAGATCACAGGCAGCCACTGGGCTAAGCGCAAAGCCAAGCACAGCTTTAGGATTTAGACAAAGCTACTCTGGCAAAGGAACCCAGTTGTCAGGGTAGCTGGCTGTATTGTAAAGAACTGTTGCATAATAGGGAGACCAAGTAGAACCATTAGGATGCAAATGTGAAAAAAATGGTGGAGCTAACCTGCAAAAACAAACATTTCTTTTTTGGTGAAGAGTCTATTTATTGTTGCTTTCTTATGTTTAATTTCTATGGGCTAGATGTAGTTGGTGCAATTTGAGTATATTAGGTTATCTCAATCTCTTATCACAATGCTACTCTTACATTACTTTAAAATGAACAGTTAATTTGTGGGAAGATACTACAGTAGTTCAGTGTTTTGGAATCTTCATAATTTACCAGTGTGTCCTACTTTACAATCTAGATCAGTTTAATGTGTTTTGTATCCCCAAGTTAGGATGGGGATTCTTTTTTGCTCTTGATTTTTTTTCATCTGATTCATAAGTAAATATTGTTTTCATTACTGCCATCCAATAAGTTCTCCCTATGGCCTCTCATAGTTGTCTTACATTTAGTGAAGAATTTTTATAGGCTCAAGAGGAAAGCTATTAAAATCTTTATGGCGAGCTAAATTTTATGGTACTAACATCAAGGAAATTTACCCATTTTTCTCTTTTTCACTCTTTGTCCCTATCTTGAATATCCAATTTTGCTTTTTTACTTCTTAGTTTCTACTTTTTTTTTTTTTTTAAATCTTCCTTAGTAAAATACAATGGAGTCTACACTTGGTGGGTACATGCTATGGTATGGAAAGGAAAAACATAAAAACAGTAGTAGCAAAAGGAATGCTTCTTAGTCTGGACTTAGGGGTCAGGAAATAGCAATAATGTCTGTGGTTTGTTGAGTAGGTAATATTTTGTGACACAAACCTGAAGGTGCTACATTCTCTCATTTAATTCTCACTACAACATTATGAGGTATAAAAAATATTCCCATTTTGCACATTAGTTTACTAAGGCAAAGAAAAGTGAAGTGAATTCTCCAAGCTCGTACATTTTGTATATGATATGAGCCAAGAGAGGCTTTGAAGAGCTTGTGAAGTTTAAACTGAGACCTGAAGCAGAGTAGTACAGTGTGAACAGAAGCAGGTTATGGGATGAGGAACCAACAAAAGTGCAATAGGAAGAAATCACAAATCTTAGTGGAAATGAAAGTAGATTTGTAAGGTTGGAAGTAGTGTGTAAGGAAGGGACTGGAAAGAAATGATCTCATGAAGATAATCATACCTAGATAACATTTTACATGTACTATTTAAGCGTCTCATAGTTCATTTATTTGGCAAACACTTGTATCTATGAAGTGCCAGTTACATGATTGTTATATGTTTAAAAGATGGGAAAAAATAGCAAAATATGGGTGGCATTCATCAGGATGGAATTAGATGGACTGTTATCTGAAAAAAATTTTAAAGATGTATTTTGAGTGGTCTTGGTAGCTGTCTTGTTTTTGTTTGTTTGTTTTAAATTGACATACACAGTCTTTTTGCAATTAGTTTGCCATTTCTTCATCTTAGCACTTAGTGCTTTCCAAAGTTCCTGAATTATTTAAGATTGTCCTAAATCCAGGCATGGTGTCACACACCAGTAATCCTAGCAGCTTGGAAGGCTGAGACAGAAGGATCCCAAGTTCAAGGCCAGCCTCAGCAACTTAGTGTGGCAAGACCCTGTCTCAAAATAGAAAACTAAAAGGGATAGAGAGGGATGTGACTCAGTGGTTGAACACCCTGGGTTCAGTGCCTGGTACCAAATAAAAAGGAGTTTGTCTTATAATACTGTATTCCCCATTCTTATTTTGTTTTTCCTTTGAAATATATGTAAGTCCAAAATAGCTCTATAGCTGTTGTTTTCTTGACTTCAATCTTTATAGTGTCATTTTCTTCCTAATTCTTGCTTTTCATTTTTTTTCTAGGATGACTTGCTTTAACTTTTTTTATTACTTTTTTTTCCTACTAAGTTCCATTAACAATGGGCATCAAGTATAGCCAATTGATGCCTCTTGTTTTTCCTTTGACCTGAGTTTTTTGGAATCTGAAGGCTGATTATTAAATAAGCCAATAATCATGGGTAATTCTTATTTTCAAGTGTAATGAATGCCCATTACAGTAAGTGTTAGATACTATGCTAATTGCTTTATATATATATTCAATAACAGAAGCCTGGAATTTTTTTCCTTTTCATAGTTCACACTGTTTTTATAAGTAATATTCTAGAGTTTTAGTTCATTTGTAAGCTTTTCATTTGTGGACCCATTCACTCATTCATGAATTCCTTTTGTTGATCAGATACACTATTTACTGCAGGTGCTGATAGGTTCGGGAGATACAGTGGCACACAGGGCTGACACATTCTTGAACCTCATGGATTTGACATGTATGTATCACTGGATTGGATTTAGAGGATCAACCCTGCCATATTTTTCATGTTGAGAGGTCCTGCCATATTTGTCTTTCATATCTTCTGAGCTTTGTATTAATGGATTTGAAAATCCTGACTTTAGAATTTATTTTTGTGATTATGCTATTACATATTTTCTCTGATGGTTAGCTTTTATATCTGGACATCCTGAAATTTATTTCACTCAGCATTATGTTTCTGTGCTCTGTTCATGCATTTTAGTAACAGCTATAATTATTAATAGGTCATGCCTTTTAACTGCTGTATAGTATTCCATTTAAATAACATTTCATTTTATTCTTAAAATTATTTGAGCTTCTTCTCAGTCAGAACTTTAAACATCTTTTGAAAAATTACTTTTGTTGATGTATGATTTAAAACAGAAGTCACAAGATTTGATTTTAGCATTATTGGATAGGCTGTTTTGCAAAAGGTTCTGGTTGAAGTACTTTAAATTGAGTCTAGTTTGTCCTCTTCCCATAGCTTGAAAGGAAAAGTCCTGAATTGGTCATTTTACTTGGAGTGTATGAGTTGGAATAGCATAGTACTGAACAGGTAAAAGGAAACAAAGTAGGAAAGCAGCTAATTATAGTAATTACAGCTGGTTTCAAAGTAGTTCTAACAGTTTGTGCATAATGCTTACTTGAAAGCATCAAATGGGTGCTAGTTGTGAAATAGAACACCTGTTTGTTGTTGAGCATGTGTTTATGCAGATGATTGTTGTTGTCAAAGCACCTTGATGTAGAGTAGTCCTGTTTACATTTACATTCTCCCCAAAGGATTAACAGTGTTCTCTCAATAAATTTGCAGTCTATTCTCCTCTCAAAGGCTGCTGTTTGGAGGGTGGTGTGAAAGAGGCAACAAGTGCTTGCTAATCACTTGAATATACATAATTAGCTACAGTCTGGTGCACTGGAGTCTTTGTAGAACCATAACAATACTGATTGGCAAATGCACATAACAGTATATGTGTCACCATATAGTTGTTAGTGCTTCTTATTTTTTCATTGGTATTTATTCTTTAATTTTCTGAATTTGTTTTTATTATCAGTATACAAACTCTATTCTTACTCTTTTTAGTGAACCAATGTCAGTCATCTAGCAACTCTTTAAAGTTACCACTAACAAGTAATCTCTCAAATTTATAGACTAGGGTCTGAGGTTATTATTTTAAAACACAGTTGACATATTTAGCAATTTCAAAGATTGAGAAACATTGAAGCATGTTGGATAGCTCAACTCAATCCACACTGGAGGATTTTCGACTAATTAAATACAATAGCAACAATAACAAAAACCTGTAGATTTAAGACATGGACCTATTTTGTAAGGAGAGAGATGAAATGTATTATCTTTATTTCCTAATGTTCTAGCTTTATCAAGTTGCTAAATGGCCCCTTTCTAGGAATAAACTTGGACCTTTAAACTTTGTGTTTTGAAATATGGGTGCAAACAAGGGTCATAGGCCTTCCAAAAAAGGTATTAGGCTATGATAGTTGTTTTCCTTTCCCACTCCCACAACTCTGAAATCATTCACGCTTCCATGTGATCCTAATAAATTTTTGGACAGACAGTCACTAACATTGCATTCTGAGGTCTAAATGTAGTTTTCTTCCCTCTTAAAAAAAATCTGATAGCACTGTCTGACCTCAGAAATTCTGATTTGGAAGTATTAATAGAGAAGACCTTTATCTCCCCAGGAGGTTGTTTTGTTGACTGATTTAATTGAGAATCTTACAAGTGACTAGCCAACACTCTGTGTATAACCCAGGTGAAATGCAGCATTTCCCAAAGTGTGACATTTGGGATTATTTTATATGGCACATGGAAGGGAACATCTTAAAATTTTTATCAGATATTTATTTTTATATATTGGAAGAATATGACTAGCCTGTCAGATCTGTCCTCTTCTGGTGTGGAAATCAACACAGACCACTCACATGAGAACAAAGACTAAAATTTTTTCAGAGCTTACATAGCAAGGGAGTTAGCCACCATCATTTCTTTTTTAGACTCAAAAGGCAGGTAGAGGAATGAAAAAGAGAAGGTTTCAGGTATGTTCTGGCTTTTTCATGGTGAAGCTGGAGTTTGGCATTTTATGTGATTAGTTTAGGGAGCATCATCTTTGTCTCTGGTTGGTCCTGAGATAGAAGCTGGAGCAAAAATTAGGAAAACTGGTAGTCACTGCCTCAGACCAAACTCTTCTGGGATTTTGCTACAGAGTTAATGGTTTCACTTCTTAGACTGGTTCTGGCCTGGTTGTGGGTCAGAGTTCTGTTTTTATTTTCAGCCTATCATTGAGAAATTGTTAAGATGAAGCTGAATTTATTCAGGAAAATTTTGTATATCTAAATAAAAGAAGAATAGTAAATAAATAATAACGGTGACATGTAGATATAACAAACATGTGAAGGTGATAGGTGAATGAAGTTTAGGGCACGAAACTAAAAATAATATATTAAGTTATAATTGCTTATCAGACATTTTATTGTCTTCTAATTTTATTTTATCCTCTTAACAGCTCTACAAGAAGGCTATTATAATCCTAAAATTAAAAATGAAGATCCTGAGGAATAGGAAAGTAATTGGTTCATGCTCGTATAGTTTAGTAAACTACGGTACTTGAATTCTAACCCTGCACTGTCTGACAAAAAGATGGTCCTCTACTAAGAGGAAAGAATTCTTTGTTAAAAAATGTGATAATTCCACAACTGAGATATTTGGCTCTGTAAAAATTATTTTTCAGTGTTCCATTACTGGTGCCTTCTTTTTTCTTTTTCTTGTCTGTTTTTGAATAAAAAGGGCTCACTATCTCTTCATTGACCTTTACATATCTGTGGCTGATAATTGCAAGTCTGTGGCTATGTACTTCCTTGTTTGAAGTTGGCCTTACTATCTGCAGAGGAAACATTACCTCACCCTTGTTATTATTGCTCTTTTGAGATCTTCCAAAAGCAATGACTGGAGTCTTTCCCAGTATCTCTTCTTAAGCCCTCAGTTTTTCTTGTTGTTATATGAAAGTAAGTGTTCTCTAAATTCTTACAGACTATTTTCTGTTGCCTTGTTATGACTGATATTGTCATGGGTGGTAGACATCACAATATTAAGCTACAGCGGAGCATTCCATTCTTTGGCTTTTGTTTTGTGGTGGATAGCCTTTAATGTTAAGATACTTAAATATTAATTTATATGCTTATAAAAAGAAATAGTCCAAAGGTATTTTTGAAAAATAAATAATTAATGCTTTTAGGAAGAGGTCAGTAGATGAAAGTAAATTGTTATTCTGGTATTAAAAATGATGATTTTCACTGGAGTAATTAAGAAAAGTTATTAATGTAATATTTCCTTCATAATTTGTGTATGCATATATTTTTATATGTTTGAAATCCAGTAGTATATACTGAGAACCCAAGTTTGGTTTAAGGTAGATCAACATAGGAGTGTGTGTGTATGTATGTGTTTGCGTGTGCGTGCGTAAGGATCACAATACAAGTTCCTTAGGGAGTAAGAGATTCAGAGAATTTTAAACCATTGAAGATTGGTGGATATTTCCAGAAGTTGCTCTAATGAACAATCAAACCATTTGCCAAGGCAAGGTCTCCTGAAATAGTAAAAGTCATGTTAATGTAGACAGTAAGTTATTTTATTATCATTATTCAGTGTTCAAGTTGTGTGTGGTTTCTTTTAAGCTATTAATGTCACAGCATTACAGCATTTTATTTCAAGCTGTTGGAATGGCAGTTTTCCACTTATTTTAGAGACATAGCTGAGTTTCCTGTAGTTAAGTCAGTCTTTATAAAATGTCAATATCCCCCTGTGGCTCACCATCAAATCAGTAATGTAACTTTCTTATCTTTCTTATTTACTCAGATCAGCTCAAATCCATTAATTTTTTGAGTTTGATGCTTATAAAATAGTTATGTTTCATTATCTAGGTTCTCTTTTTGATTGTTTTACAGAAATACTCTGAATTGTAAAGGTGGAGGTTCTTTTTGT
The DNA here is from genome assembly GCF_052094955.1 of Ictidomys tridecemlineatus. Classification (NCBI taxonomy): domain Eukaryota; kingdom Metazoa; phylum Chordata; class Mammalia; order Rodentia; family Sciuridae; genus Ictidomys; species Ictidomys tridecemlineatus. The sequence continues at coordinate 55,775,554 of NC_135486.1, forward strand.
TAGTAGGCTCAGAGGACATGAAATTTGTTTGTATGAGTTCCAAGTACCCATAAACTCTTATTTCAAAAAATAGGTTTTCCAAGTTTGCACATTTCAGCTTATAAGCTTCAATTAAGAATCCTTATCCTTATTCTAATAAACTTTTGGTATTGTAGGCTGATTTATGCTGTCCGACCTAGGGTTAAATGTTCTTTATCTGCCTTTTGTATTTCCTCCCTTAACAGATGTCAGGTTTAGCTGCCTTGTCTTGACTTTGACTTCAGTATTCTGTAGGTTTGGGCTCCTTTTAAATGTTAATATGTTCAAATTTATATTGCTGTGGATTGATCATTTTCTGTGATAACCTCGGGATGTGGAAGGAATCTGTTGAAAATTGAGGAGGCATGTTTTATCACCATGCTGACATCTCTATGCTCTGATCAGAAAGAGAGCCTTGACTAGGCCACTTATGCAGCTGCTTAAACAGACATGATTGATAGAATCACGTCTGCTTTCCTTTGACTTTATATTGCTAGATATTGTTGAAGGATGACATGTGTCTGAGTTCTTTTTTGTTTTTTGTCCTGATCTCTACCAAGTCCTTACCTGGCTTTCTATGAGAATGTCCCTGCCTCTCAAGAGCTCTGAGAAAAAAAAGAAGACAAATTTGAATCTTAATTTGGGCATTCTGGCCCATTTTCGATCTCATACTCTTGGTTCATATTCCTTTCTATATTGTTTTGACAACATTTTTGTGACATGGGACTGAATGCTTATTCATAGAGAAATAACTTACTTACCTTCTTCCTTTTTTTTGTACCAGGGATTAAATCCCAGTGGCACTCAACCACTGGACCACATTCAAGCCCTTTCATTTTATTTTTTATTTAGAGACAAGATCTCACTAAGTTGTTTAGGGCCTTGCTCAGTTGGTGAGGCTAGCTTTGAACTTGCAATCCTCTTGCTTCAGCCTCCCAAATTGCTGGGATTAGGTGTGTGCCACCATGCCTGGCTAAGAACTTTCTTTTGAGAATGAGAATGTTTATTAATAAAGTGAGCAACCACAATCTAGTTTTTCAGGAAAATTGATGTCTGCTATTTTAAGAAATTACTGTTGTAAGTTTTTATTATATGGAAACTGAAGTTAGATATTACTAAAGACCATATTTGCTATATTTTTAGGTTTTTACCTATGTAATAAGCTGAGTTCATTTTATCATTTAACTTTTAGTAGGTAGATCAAATGATAGTAACCTCACTTTACTTTTCAGACTGAAGATTTTCTGCCACTTAAATTTACTTGAGTATCCTTTAACACATATATAATCAGTCCTGATCTGTTATTATTTATCTTTATAAAGAATTGAAATGCATTTGGCTTTTGTATTGGAGAGTGGATTAGCCTCACATTGGAACTCCAGATTCATCAAACTGAAGATCTGTTATAGAGTCCAAGCAACAGAACAATCAAAATAGACTTGAAAAGACCATTAGTACCTACATCATAATAGACACATTAATGTTGGATGTGTCCAACAACAAACCTGCCCTATACTGGTTGGTCTTGAGGAGCAGTAAGGCTTTTAAAAGGGACAGTAGCTTTTCAGATCTTCCACTAAGTGTCTGATGAATGAATACTTATAATCATCTTTCTATCTGTATTTTAACTATTTGAAAACTTTAATATTGATTCTTTTATACACACACATGTATGTATTGATTATTTTCTTTGAATCAATTGTGATTTTAGCCACATATATGTGGCATATATCTTTTTCATTAATGTAACTAAATCATATATGCAAGTTACTACTTATTTTTTATGGCCATAGTGTTTTGGAAGCATTAAATATATTTAAATACTATATTTCAAAAGAAAGGTAAAGATATCTTATCTCTTAAACATTTAATTTCTTTCCTTTTTTTGTGGGGGAGGTAGCAAGGATTGAACTGGGGGCACTTGACCACTGAGCCACATCCCCAATTATTTTGTTATTTAATTTAGAAACAGTGTCTCACTGAGTAGCATAGCATCTCACCATTGCTGAGGCTGGCTTTGAACTGGTGATCCTCTTGCCTCAGCCTCCTGAGCTGCTGGGATTACAGGAGGGTCATTTAATTTCTTTAGTTGCCACTGAAGAGCTGATATCCATTGTCAAGTCTCCACCCTGAACTCTTACAAATCTCGATGTGCAGTAAGCCACATTTCTGCTGTGTTGTCTCTGAACTCTTCTTCTGGAATTTTGCTATCACCTTGTCAGAACTTTTGTTATTGTACTTATGCTAGCTTTGTTACTTACGTACATGATTTCTTCTCTATTTTAAAATATCTTAGGATACTAGTTGACTTTTTTGTTCTTTTTAGTTATATATGACAGTACAGTGCATATTGACATACTTATACAAACATGGAGCATATCTTATTCTAATTAGGATCCCATCTTCTAGATGTATAGTGTTGAGATATGAATTATATGATACAGTTCTATGATATATTCATATATGTATATATAGGAAAGTTATATCAGATTCATTCCACTGTCTTTCCTGTTCCTATCCCCCACCTTCCCTTCATACCCCTTTGTCTAATCCACTGAACTTCTCTCCACTACCTCCCTGCCACTTCTTGTGTGTTAGCATCCACATGTCAGAAAACATTTGACCTTTGGTTTTGGGGAATTAGATTATTTCACTTAGCATCATAGTCTCCAGATCCATTCATTTACTGGCAAGAGTCATAAAGTCATTCTTTTTTATGGCTTAGTAATAGTCCATTGTGTGTGTGAATAAATATATATTTTTTATATATTTATTTATAACATACTATAAATATATATTATATATTAATATATAATGTATTAAAATATAATATATATTTATATATTATAATAATATGTAATATATTGATAAATATATATACTTATATTTATACACACACACACATATCTCATCACATTTTCTGTATTCATTGATCTTTTGAAGGGCGTCTAGGCTTGTTCCATAGCTTAATGATTGTGAATTGAGCTGCTATAAACCTTCATGTAGCTACAGCACTATAGTATGCTGATTTTTAACTCCTTTGGATGTATACTTAGGAGTGGTATAACTGGGTCAAATGGTGGTTCCATTCCTCATTTCTTGAGCAATTTTCATATTGCTTTCCAAATTGGTTGTACCAATTTGCAGTCCTACCAGCACTATGAGTGTACACCTTTTCCCACATCCTTGCCAATTAGTTGACTTTTATTCACCTGCTTCTGGCACCTTTTAAGTGTTTATTGACCATATCTTTGTGGAATTTAAAATATGTATTTTAATTTAAAATTCCAGTTTCTTCTCACAGGGGAAATTCAGTTCCTAAGTAAGTATAGACTATAATCCATCTAACTTGAATGCTCTGGAATGCTTGTTGAAAGTGCAATTAGAATGTTCAGAGTTGGCATCTGGAAGATGGGTACATTTGCATTAAGTACTTTTAGTAAAGTCATATTTTCAATAAAATTTAAGACCTGTTCTCTTGTGTTTGAAATTAACGTGTTTCTTAGGGTGTTACATATAATTTTGTCAAAAATGTAATTAGTACTAAGGTACCATAATTTTTACAGTATAGAAAAATATCCCTCTTATATTGGGAAAAAAAAAACTTTGGAAACTAACTTACTGATTTTCTTTATCTTGATTACTGATTTGCTTACATAATAGTTCTCTACTTTATGTAGGTTTATAAAAACTAAAAAGAAAGATCCAACCAACTGAATTTGTTACTTTGTAAAGCAGAAAATAGTACATTTGCACATTTAGTAAAGTGGTAGTCTTACTATTGTCTTAATTGTTCCTGAAACCTTACCTTAATTTTTTTTTTAAAGTTTTGTTTTTCCTAATACTGTTTTATCTCTGCTCTTTCCTTTTCTTCAGTGCAAACCCAGGGCCTTGTGCATGCTAGGCAAGAACTTTACCACTGAACTACATCCTCAGCTTTCTCACTTCTTTACTTGCCTTTGGAGGACTTCAGAAACTAGGGCCCTAATTTCTGTTCCTATCTTGCACAGCATTGTTACATTGGCTCAGAAGAGGATTTCTAAGTATAATAATTTGATATTATTTTTATGTTATAAAATGGAATTGTTATATTTGACTTTGAAAATAAGGTAAAAAAAACTACATTTTGTAGAATTCAATTTTAAATGAAGTTTCTCAAGAGACACTACTTTACATGAATTTTGTAATGTTTCATAAAAAGCAGCCAATGAAAATAATTTCACTCTTTTTTGTGCCATTTTCCATAGAGGTTGATGGCTGGATAGTACTTTTGAGTATAGGGATGTCATTGTTGAATCAGTACTTATATAAGGTAAAAAGTATTACAGCTAGTTAATGATCTATGTAATTTCTAGAAAAAAATTGACATTTTCTGATATAGAGGTGGAGGGGCAGTTGATTTGGAGCAGACTGCTGTCAGTAATAAATTCTGTATTCATATCTTTAGGACATACAGGAAAAGAAAATAGCTTTGAAAGTATGGTTTTCTTTTCTTTTTCTATCTTTCTTTCTTTCTTTTTTAAAGTAGTGACAGGCATCTATGAATAGTGATGAATTCAGGAAAACTCCTAGGCTAGACATTATCTTGACAGTTGGTGGACAGATGCTCCTGATTTGAGTGTGAGACTGAGGTATTCAGAAAGCACTTCAAAACACTCTCCACTGCCAGCCAACATTATTTTCATTATATCGGAATTGAATTTTTAGCTTCTTTTAATAATACTTCTTGATAAAGGAACTAGTAAGTACTGGGCAAATATTTATGTTTTATTTTGAGCATAATAACATGTAGTCATTTTTATAAATTTTTTTCAGATTTTTTTTTTTTACTTTTAAACTGATGTGTTTAAAAAGGAGAGAACACATATATATCAATAGTTTCACCATGAACATTTTAACTGAAAATAACAAACACTGAATGAAAAGTGAATTTGATAATCTTGGAAGTGGGTGCCCAGACTTATTTCTTCCATTACTTGAGAAAGATTACTACTTCCTAGACAAGGTATCTATCATGGTATTTGTTTTAATATTGCTTATTTATAATAAAATACAGTATTTGAGATATAATTTTTCACATTTCTTTTTCTGAGTTGATATTTTATTGAAAACCTGAGTCTTTACATTATTTCTTTGCCTCTTAGAAAGAAAATTACCCTCTTTTCTAGTGGGAGTTGGTCAGGTCATTGGAATATCCAGGGTAGTTCTGCTTCAAATTAATTCTTCTTGTTGGTCTGAAAGAATTTCTTGATTTCCTATGCTTAGTGTCAGGGCCTTCTTTATTTGGGCTTTTTTCTGCAGGTGTGGTGGTCACTGAAAATGGTGAAATTATGTGATGAGAGAGACTACCTTTTGTAAAGCAAATTTGGGTAACTGTTTTCTCCTTAGTATCTTATTTGTATGTTTTTACTCACAAACATGTATAGAGTATGTTTTAGATATAAAATTTAGAATGATCTGCTTTAATGGGATTTGATTGTATATTATAAACTAAATTTAAGTTGTTGCTATTGTAATGTGTTTAATTTTTTCTCTGAATTTTTTTTCTTAATAGTAACCAGTTTAAATATAAGCATAATATAAAAGTTTAAGCCTGCTGTCTAATACTTGCAACATTAATATAGAAGATGTGTCAAAATATATAAATTGTTCTTAATTTTAAATATTTGGTTCATGAAAGTAACATAACACCTGCCACGACCTTTTATGCTATGTAAATTTTAGCGACTATATAATTAAAATGTATTCACATACAAAATATGTTTACAAATTATTTGGAATGTTTTAAGCTTAGCTCTTTTAGGGATTTTTATTATACAATATATAGACATTTAAGTCTGATATAAAATTAAAAATTATAATGCATACTTTACTTTTATAAAAATTTATCTGAAGGGTAATCTTACCTCCAATTTACCTGGTCTAGGTGCAACAAAAATGGTTATCTAATGCTATATTAATATCTGTTTCTTCTAGTACTATGGTATAATACATTTCCCAGGGTTATTAATTTTCTTCTCTCCACATGAGGTAAAAATTTAAGAATTGTAAGAGCCCTATTATTTATAATATTTGGAAGCATTATTTACCAGTGGAATGTATTGTATCATATACTTTAAAAAGAATGGTTGTTGTATGTTTATTTTGTGAGAGATATACTGTGAACCTTTGGAAATTGTTGGAATAATTAGGAAGATATTAAAAAGTAAAAGAAGGATGCTTAACATTTTGATTGGCTCCAGATTGTACTAAGCCTTAGTTATTTAAAATGTTCTACTTTATAATTTTAAAAGATATTCATTAACTCTTTAATTAGTTTCACTCTTAAATAAGGCAATATTGTGACATTATCAAGTCTTTTTTTCTTTACATCTTTAGACCAGGCCAAGTCAGATCGAGACCCTATTTAGGATAAAAATCACATATATGGAAAAGCATATGAAGATTATACTTGTCTTTTGTGTATTTTGGCACTAGCTTATCTTTGGTTTAGTACTTTATATAGTGAAATGCTTTTTACGATTATATGTAGTTTTACTAAAAAATTTAGAAGCAGTGATTGCTTTTCTTTCCTCCCTTTCCCTTCCTTCCTGTTTTGCTAAATATAAATATTAAATTTACCATTTAAACACTTTTAGATGTATGGTTTCTTTCTTTCTTTCTTTCTTTTTTTTTTTAACTGATGTGTCTCTCCATAAATGACACTTACAGGCTTGACTTATAAACATCTCCTATGTTCAATCCTGTTAGTCTTTTGTCTTCTGATGGCAATCATGAAACCAAGAAGATGGTAGAGCCTCTAGAAGGACAAAATTTGGGTCCCCGAATCACTACCTGGAGGAGAAACACCCACTGAAATGGAACATTTACATGAACTATGGGTTAATCCACTAAAATCTCATGATTTATCTCTTTCAATGGTCAACATTACCTTCATCAAATTCAGTGTTGGTTAGAGTGTATAATTCATTCAAAATTTATTCTCATTTTTTAGAAATTGGGAGTCAGGAAAACAGTTATCTGGGGAATAAGAAATTGGGTGTGACTCCATTTGGAGGAGGAGTCCATGTTGAATTCAATGAAAGATGAATAAAGGATAATGAAAATAACTCGAAATATTGTGGTGGGGAAATGATACAAAAGCCCTTAGAGATATTGGATAGTTACAGTGTTAACAAATGAGAGCAATCCTTTGGAGTTGGAGGAGTTAGGGGACATTATAGAGTTAGAAAATTCAGTCTCTGGGAATTGAATAGGATTTTAAACGCTATTTGTTTTTGTTTGTTTTTCTGTTTTTGGCTTTTTATTTTTTTGATACAGGGGATTGAACCCAGGGGCACTTACCCATTGAACCACATCCCCAGCCCTTTTTATTTTGGGGTCTCGCTAAATTGCTGAGGCTTGCCTTAAACTTGTGATCTTTCTGCGCCAGCTTCCCTAGCCACTGGAATTATAGGTGTGTGCCACTGCATCCTGCAAACACTATTAATCTTTTTAAGAAGGAATTTTGCCACATTCCTTATCATTTTGCTAGTGTATTTTTTGTTTATTGCAGTGATTATCTTGACATACATGGTATTCAGAGAAAGGTAATAGTATTTGAATGAACAATGTTGCAAACCTATATATCCCATGTGCTGAAATTTAGATTTCTTATTTGAAAAATTTCTCTAATGAGCCATTATCTCTCTCTCTTTGTCTCTTTCATTTTTTGGTACTGGGGATTGAACTCAGGGGTGCCTAATCACTGAATCACATCCCCAGCCCCCTTTTTATATTTTATTTAGAGATAGAGTCTCACTGAGTTGCTGAGGCTGGCTTTGAACTTTTGATCCTCCTGCCTCAGCCTCCTAAACTGCTGGGATTATAGAAATGTGACACCATGCCTGGTTGAGTCATTCTCTCATGTACGTGAAAATAGCTGTATTATTACTGTTTATGTATATAAAAATTTAGTGTGTAGTATTTTTACAATACCTAAATATAGTTGAAAATTACCTTGTTTTAGATATATGAAATATTGGATATTGTGGCTCAGTGGTAGAGCATTTGCCTAGCATGTGTGAGGCACTGAGTTCGATTTTCAGCACCACATACAAATAAATAAAATACAGATAACCATGTCCATCTACAACTAAAAATATTTAAAGAAGAAATATTGGATAGAATATTTAAAAAGGAAAACCTTATCAATTAACATTACTAACACTTTTTATATTTGTATTAGATAAAATTTAACTTTTTGAGTCTCAAATTGGATGTAATACATAAGTAAAATGTGGTTTAAACAGTTTTTTTAAAAAAGCTTTAAAATGAAGAATACTAGCTAGAAATTTAAAGTATATTATTTGATATAATGTTTTAAATTTTCATTTTCCATGTAAATGATCAAAAGGAATATGTGCATTCATTGACTTAGTAGTACTGGCATCCCAAGTTGTATGCACTGTGGCAGTGACTAGGAGACATATAGATTTTTGTATCTATTGTTCATAGCTGCTTTAGCTACCGATGAAATTCTCTTAAAACCAAGTAGTAAGAGATCATCTCAGGTGAGCCTGGGATATCATTAGTGATGAAAATGCAACCTGTAATTGAAGGGGAAAGTTCCTCTTTCTTCTTGTACATGGAATCCCAGTGTAAAAAATGATACTGGAGCTTTATCCTATGTTGACTCAAGTTTGAATAGTATAGAGGCTCACGTATCTGTTGTATGTTCAGATCAAATGAATTCCAATTTATAATTTTTTTAAAAATAGAAATACTACTAAAGATTTGAGATTCCAAATTTGAGAGTGCATGCTTTATTATATAAATTAGTTGAGCAGCACTGGACTTGAAGTAAAAGGAACTGGTTCATAGGTGGTATGTCTCTTGACAGCTCTAAATTTAGCTCTAAATCTAAATGTTTCCTAAAAATATTGTAACCCCATATGTTGAGAGCCACAGCCAAAGAGGCCCCAGCAAACTTCCAGCTGCCAGCAAACTTCCAGCTGCCAGCTGATGATTGGCTCACAGCGGCCCAGCAACTTCTAGCTGCCAACTGATTGGCTCCTCTGCAGTGATGCTCATTGGGCTGTTTCTCTGGCCTTTCAGACTATGGAGCTGCTCATTGGGGGACATTTTTGGCTCCGCCCACACGACCCAGCCAATCGGCCTCAAGAGCAGGAGGAGTGGGGGAGGTTGAGAGGCTTGTGGGAAGCCGGTGGTGGCAGTTGGGCTCTGAAGGTTTTTCCTGAGGAGCTGTTTTGTTTGGCGTGTGTGGGTCTAAAAATAAAGTTCTTTTCTTTTGACAAGTGGCTCCTGAATTGTGCCCAGCCAGACTGTGGCACCCATAATAGCCTAGAATCTTAGTGGTCTAAGTAGCAATTTAGTACAATCTGTCACCCAAAACAAATTAATTTACAATATCTTTAAAATATGGGCATTCAATAAATAATAGGAATATTATCTCTCTTCTTTCATCAGATACTTCTAGCTTTGAAACTCTTGAGCTAAACATTTTCTCCTTATTCTCTGCTGAAGAGAAGCCATTATTTTAACCTATTATGTAGTGCTTTTACAACTTATATCTTATGAAGGAATTAACTACCTTTTGTATTAATACTTTTCTGGAATCAGCTAAATTTTCAATCTCTGGCAAAGTAAATGGTAAACCAAAGTATACCAAGTAAATAAACATTTGGAGCCTTAACTATCTTAACTTTCACATGCAGTTGCCAGCACTTCTTGTTTTTCAATATTACCTGATCCTTGAAAATTAAAAACCTGACAATTTCAAAACAACTAGGCAGGATTCTGACAAATGTATAAATTAGTGACTAAAGGTTTGTAAAACAAATTGAAATTATATGGAGGTAACTTGTATCCTTTGCCACATAATTTGTCAATTTCTTGAATATATGAAAACTATTCAATAGTATAAAAACATGTACTAAAAGTAAACAGCATACTCAAATGACTCCTGCCTGGTTTCCTTATTGTCTTTGTTGCGTGGTCAAACAACAACAACAAAAAAATCAGGTTTTAGGTAAGTTTTTCATTTTCTTAACACATTTAGTGATTGATTCTTTAAAATCTTCAAGTAATTTTTCCAACTGTTAAGAGTAATTCAGTAAACTAGAAACTTGTTTAATATCTCTCTTCTTTCCTACCTGCCCTCCCCCACCCACTCACCAGCTGAGTATACTAGTGATGCCAGTGATTCCCTCTTTAAGTGAAGCCAGTCTACCCACCCCTCCTATTGTTTGGAGTAGACATTTCTGCCCCTTGTCAAGCCAATTGGTGTATATTTGACCCAAGAACTCTAGGAAGGAATTGAGGAGGTAAAAATATAGAAGCAGCTAAGAGATGAATTGAAGCCATAACACTGTCAGGGGTAGAACTTCAATAATTGCTAGGCGAGCTGAGGGAACAACACCTTTGAGTAAGCTGAGGCACTGATGGGTAGAGTGTGGAAAATGCAGCACACTGGCTGAGGGTGATAGATGAATCTAGGATGAGAGGGGTGAAGGTGGGAGAGACAAGACAGAGGCAAAACAATAGACCTCCTAGAATGTCTGAGCAAGACAAAGCAGTGTGGTTGCATCACTTTCTAGATCTGACTTGCACAAGGTATACCTGTACAGCTCCTTTCCTTGGATGAAATGTTTGTATTCTTACAATAAGTAACCCACTTTATTATAACCCATCATTATTATTAGTTTCAATGGATGTTTTCCCTCTTGTAACTGAAAGAACTCCAATAGAGCACTAAGGTTAAAGACAGGTTTCAGGGTTTTATCATAGATAGTCCTGCATCTGAATACCATTCTAGATTTGATCTCTCCTCATTGTTTATACAGTCATTCTTATATTAAGTAGTCATTACTTTTCTAAATTCTTAATCCTCTCAATTTGAAATTCTGTAATAGGTATTCTTACTGCTTGTTTTGCTTTTATTATAGAAATGGAAAGTTTGTTATACACTGATGTTATTTGAATTCCACCGAGTAATCCCATATGAATATGCTAGTTTTTTTTTTTCATCTCATTTTTGGATCAGGGTTTGCCATCATTGTTAGTATGTCAGTAGACTGCTACATTATTTTCTTGGTGGTATGTTACAATCTTTGAAGATTGTGTTTGGTACTCCTTAAATTTCTTTTGAGGTCTTCAGTTACTGATATTTAACAAGAAATCATCAGCTCGTTACTTTGTGACATATATGAGCTTTTAAAAGATACATTATAGGAAAATCAAAGAGAATGTTTACCACACCTAGTATCACTGGGTTTTATAATGCTAAGTTTTGAGCATTTTCTTAACTTCATTTAGTTCTCCCCCCAGGGAAAGGATGTGAGAGTTATGAGTACATGAAGAAGGCATTTTTAAAAATATTTACCTCTTGGCAAATACTTCTTAGTAGAAGAAGCTTTTAAAATATTCTTAATTTATCACCATGAACAAATAATTTTGTACTTATGTCATTAACACAATGCAAAATGGTTTCAAATAGTTTAGAAATTGATAGGTTTAACTAAGAAAAACTATTGACCAGATGCTGTAACAACTGCTTTTCAGAAGTCAAGCCTATCATTATTCAAGTATAGTTTCAGATCTTATATTCATCTTAAGTATTATAACTAAATGGAGGTTTCAGCTTACAAATATATTAGGAGTGTCACTGGTCATATTTTTAACCTATTTTTATAAAAATATTATATTTTCTCATTTAATTATCCAGAATAGTTATTATATGATATTTGCACATTTTTAGAAAAGGAATTATTTTACCCTCTTTGTAGATTTATCCCTTTTTTAACACCAGTATCATGACCTTGTCAATACAGTAGTGTTCACCTAGTTTGAAGTATACAGAACTAGCATGTGTTCCTGGTCAAATATTTCCCAAACAAAACATCTGCATATGTCAAACCAATCCTGATCCAGTGTTAAGAGCTTTTAAGGCCCATTAATATTTGAAAATGTTTAGTAAACTGTCACATAATTGAAATATTTTTCTCTAAGGTAAATTGGTTTTGTGACACAGTACTAGTATCATTAAGGAAAGCTACTGTACCCATAGGGGGTAATGACAAGTTATATATTTTTTAAGCCAAAATAGATATTTATTATAAAACATGACCAGTGGCTCTTGTAGAGGATTCCTTGTTTCTTCTGAGTGTGATTATGTTTAATTTCCTCTGTGGGGGCCACAATCTTACAAAGGAGTATTGGGAAATTACTATCCATCAATATGTGTATTTTAAAGGCACAGATTACATCAAGGAACCCTGAGTTCTGGACTAACATAAAAAATTTCTTACAATATTTTACTTTTAATATCCAAAAAATATTAATCAGAATGGTACCTTCACAAGTGAATTGTAATTCAGACCACTGCTTTTATTCTGCTTAGTATAAAGGGGTTGCTATGAGTTCTAGTTGAGTGTCAGAGAGTTTAGAACATAGTTTATGTTAGGTAAATACAACATTATTTTTATCTCAAGGAACATACAACTAGTATTAAAATGAATTTACTTCTGTTTAGATTAATCTTATTTTTTCTATATTTTTATGTAAGTCTTTTTCCCAAGGTAGGCAGATTTTTATAGGATTTTTGAAGTAGACAAACAATATTGTCAGTTTATGTTTAAATTTTTTAATAAATATGAAAACTTTTCTATATTGTATTTTACTTTCTGTGCCTAGCACAAATGTTTGGCACCTACTACTTAATAGCTTTTTAATAAGTGACACAATTCCTTGAAAAAACTTTTATTATACTTACACAAAAATTATGTTACCTCTGAGTTTATTTATTATCTGTCTAATCTATCTGTCTGAATCAGAGTTACATGTGCTTAATTAAACAGATGATCTTAATGAAAGGTCATTCTCATTCTCATGGTGATATCGTATCTTAGAAATTGGTCTATAGAAATCTTAACCAAGAACCATACTTTATTGGGTTGAATTTTCAAAATATACTTAGAAACCCTCCAGTGAACCCATATTTATAAGTTTTTTTTAATTGAGTTAAGGAAAAAACATTTTATGAAGTGGACACATTGTTTAATTTTGTTTTGCGTTTTACTAGATTGCAGTGTAAGGCCCGTAAATTAAACCTAGGCAGTTCTGTTGCTAATTACACACAACTTCTCTTGAGTATCAGATATTCAAATCCATTTTATGAATATGGTAGAGAGAATAACAACTGTAAAACAAAGCAGTGTGCATGTAAGTGACTGTTAGCGTGCATTTCAGAAAGGATAAATGCTCACCATATGGTACAATTACTGTGTCCAAGTTTTCAAATTAGCTTCTCTCATCCTCCTTATTACTGTCTTTAAAAAGAGAGGAAAAAACCCAACATGATTTATCTACTCTGCAGCAGAACTCTTGACGCAAAACAGCAGCCCAGTTCTGTCCAGTTTTTTTTTTTTTTCCCTTAGCATAATAGAGGCTGTCGGACTTTTTTATACTAATTACTGTGTGAGCCTCAGATGAACCCCCTTCAATTCACAGGGCTTTGTTAAGGGAGGAGCTGTCAATGTGTCTGCCCGTTTGCAGCTGTGCTGTGGCTTTAGCTTGCTTAACATTATGCTGCTTTTTAGACTTGACAGAAGGGATTTTTTTTTTTTTTTTATTAAGGCAAAGCAGCCTTGTAGCGAAATGGTTTAAGCAGCTGCATTGTAGGGAAGCACAAAGAAGTTATTATTGTGTCTGTTTAGGGGGGTCGGATGGAGGGGGAGATATTCGGCTGCTGTTGATGCCGATTGTTGACTTGCCATCTGCCAGATAGGGAGAAGAAAAAAATGACAGCTCCAGCAGGGTGTTCAAGAGGTTGTTTGGAGAGACGCATAAACATGTGCAGATGTCGAACTGAATAATGGCTAGAACTTGAGACGGTTTATGATGCTGCTGATGTTTGTGCATATACAGAATGAATGTATGTGTGGATTTGGTTAACCAAGGGTACATACTAATTATCATTGTTTTCCTGGATCCCCCCTCCCCTTATTTCGTTAATTAGTTTAGGGGTTTAATACTTCCTCTTCCCTCTCTTATTCATGTCTAGTTTTAGAAAGCAACTTCTTTAAATGTCAATACAAACTTTCTTATTTCTCCATATAGATGGTAGCTAGCCCATTTGGTTAACTTTAGGAGTGAACTGCTAACAGATAACAGGAGCTTTTGATTAAGTAATCAGTCAGTTGAATTGCTATGCTCTTAATGCATACATTAACAGTTTAACACTAATCAGTATTTTAACTATTAAGAATGGATTTATTTTATAGCCTGCCACTAGGGGTGAGTTAGTACCAAATTTATTTTATTGAGTAATTCCATAATGCTTTGAATTTAGATATTTCTACTTGTGAAAGAGTTATATAATAACCTGGCCTGTTTGGTTAATATTTTTTTCTTGGTTGTCCTTGATTCTATAAATGACAGACCTGTGTTTTCATTAGGCTTTGATAAGTTGGTTATATCTTTCCTTCTGATCCATATTTATCATTAGATGTTAGAAATTTTATTTGGAATTCTTTTAAATGCTGTAATAACATTTATATGTAGGTAGAAGCAAATATATTTACTTAAATGTCTGTTTTATCACTTTGGCCTTAAAAAATTGAGAAGAAACAGTGCTGTAAGGTTGATACGTTCTAGAACACTCAAATTTTGTAAAATTTCAAAACCAGTCACAATATAAATGAAACAACTATAAAACAAAAAGAGAAGCCCTGATTTTTATGTCACATGTCACTGTTTTTTCTTTTTCTCAATTCCTTTCCCCCCCATTTGAATTGATATTACCAAAAAGATATGTAGATAATTAAAGATTATTTACTTTGATTTTTGGTAAACTCATACTTTCATAATTTTTTCATGATTAATAAGCAAAAATGCCCAAAGCATTGCATCGAGAGTAATGTTTTCCTGAGCACAGTAGTTTTTACTTTTCATAAATAAATATTCTGATCTATCTAGAAAAACTGTTTTCTCTCACTGTCAGTTTTTCCTCCATGACTCTAATCTTCCTTTGCTGAAAAGGCATACAGAATCATCCACTACCCTGGACCTCTCCTTTGCCTTATGTGTTTATTTTTGTCTTTGCTTTTGAAAGGCTATGGATATGCCCATATCTTTGAATGTAGAATTACATACATATATTTAGTAGTTTCAGAGTCAGTACTGATATCCCTGCTAAGCTTGGGATAAGCAACATGCATCTTATAGGTTAGTTTGTGGTAAGGATGTTAATGAGTATCTGACAAAGGCAAGATTCTGTAATGCAAACTTGTCTGTCTCTGCTTTAATTAGTCATATTTCTCATTTCTTCAGAGCCATTTGCCAAATTTCAGTAGTGCAGGCAAGTATATATAGTAAAGTAATTGAAATATTAAAGACATTGTCTTTGAAGTTATGTAGACCAGATTTAAGCATGACTTAACTTAAATGAGCAAACTTATGAAAGTCCCTTAAAATTATTTGTGCATGGATTTCTTCTATGAAAAGAAGGAGCAATAACTGCTATTGAAGGATCTTGAGGTACTAAATGAGATAATATATTTGGAATATCTGAAGCAAATTTGGTGTAGCTGTTCATTTTTGTTAGGTGTTAGTGCAAATCTAGACATCTGTAACTATTGTATTTGGAGTATTTATATGACGCTCTGACTGTTGCAATGTGAGCAAACAAAGTTCTAGAGGCCATTTAAAAGAATGATCACAGCTACAAGGTTTTGGGTTTTTTTGTTTGTTTGTTTATTTTTATTTTTCAATCTTATATTTAGGGACTTAAAAATGGTTATTCCATAAATCTGTAGGACAGGCAATTACTTAACAGTATATGGAGAAAACTGTTGAATATAAGTATTTTGGAGGTGTGATGTGAGTGGTTATTCACTGTTGATAATTTAATATTTTGTCCTATAAAATCATTATTTTACTTAAAGACAGTATACAAGGTTTCTAAAGAATTGTGTTAGTCCTTTTAAATCAATATTCATCTCAAATTGTTTTGGAGCTGCATTTTCTCTGTTGTGCCAATATTTAAACTGTTTGGGGTGTAATTATTTTTTTAAAGTAAGCCTTTAGAACACATTGTGGTTTTAAAATGAAATGATTATAGTGAACACATAACAAAAATAATGTCTCATGTTCTTGTGGCATTTTAAAGCATTATTTGATTGTCAGGACTCTTTATTTTGCAGATGGAGAAACAGATCAGGCTTCTTCTGTAGGGATGAAAATGCTGGAATAGGAGAGTGTTTTTTTTTAGGAATAAAGGGGAAATGGCTTTGGTTGGCCTGAAACTGTAAATTCGGTAGAGTATGATTAATTCTCACACAGATGTAGGTGGTGATTCTTTAAGTTCTTTCTTTTCACATTGTTTCTGTCAAGCATTCCCTCTACTAAATATTACTCCATAATTTTGAATGGCAAATTCAAGGGATGTTGTACCTGGGAAAACTGCCTAATTCAGTATCTAAGAATGGTTCACAGGCTGGTGTGGTGCCTAAGAAGTTCTATCTTTAAAGAATTAATTACTTATACTGGAAAAATACACCTCACTTTGAGTGCAGTGATAGTTTCATTTAAGGATAGTTTTGATGTTTGGCAGCACATGTGATTGATGCCAATATTCACACAGAGATAATAGTTATGGTCTAATATTAAAAAAAGAATGACGATGTGTTTACCATAAATAACTTAGGTAACAAAGTGGGAATATTCTGAAGCTTGTAGACTTCTGTCACAGATGAGGATGAAACTATTTAAAAATACTGAGGACATTTTCAAAAATCAATGAAACTGTTCTTAATATATTTTCAGAACAACAACAACAAAAGAAACCTCTAAGAACTTTTTTATTTAATGGTATATACATGTATTTGAATTTTGCTTAGAAAAATACTGCATGAATAGTAATTTTAAAAATATTGGCCAGTATGTTGAAAACAGAGGAGTATTTCACTGTCTGACATATTCTTTAAGGCATCTTGTGAAATGTTTTGGCTTAAATTTTTAATGTGTTTTAGTTTCAAGAAATCTGATTAAAGTTGTTAGTAAACTTGGTAGCACTCTTTAGAACAGACCATGATCAAGATATAAAGGTGGGAAAGGCATAAACCATGAAGTTCATGTATTTTTTTGGCCAAGCATGTCACTTATTTGTTTGAGACTGGAACACAGTATCAAAGTTCATAATTTTATACTTTTAAGTGAAAGCTGGTGGAACAGCAGCTGTTGTTTCCTGGCATCTTTCTGAAGAGATATTTAGACTTAAGTGTACATATATTTATTATAGAAAACAATATAAAATGACCTTCTTTCCCTTCTTGCATTTGCTCTATGTTCATCTGACTTTGTTAAGATAGTTCATCTACTTTTTGTTTCAATAAAAAAAAGATTTGGAATTTAATTTTAATTTTTTCCTTTGATCTTTAAATATTCACAGTATTTTAGACTTTAAGAAGTATAAAATTGCTTAACTAATACTATAAAATTTAAAATCTCATTTACTCAAGTTATGCTAAATAATGACATAGATCCTGAGTGGAAATTTATACCTTAAGTTACAGAAGCAAAGACTTTTCTAAAAAGTATCCAAATGAAAGTACATTTCCACTAAATGGAGGCCATGTATCAGGTAATCTACCCTGTGGAAGTAAATTTTTTGTTTACCTATTTGCAATTTTTCTCTCTTCAGTGGGTCAGTTTCTTTAGGCTAGCTTTTTGTTCATTTTTGTTTTGTTTGTAGGGTTAGTGGTGAGAAGTTTAGGCTTGGATAATCAACACTTATAAAACTTTGACATGAAAATTAGGACTCTTTATGTTCTTAAAGGTCTGTCACACAACTGAATTATTCAAGGGTTATTTAGTGTTTTGCAAAAGTCTTTAATAAGTGAAAGTGAATTGTAGAAAACTTTTTTCCTACTTTTTGAAAATTGGTAATATCTTAATAGAAAAGAATACCCAATGTGCATTGACATAGATTCCATAAAGTAAATTGATAATTCTTACGCCATGTAAATATTTTTTACACTTTTCAGAATCAGTTATGAAAAAAAGTGGGTTCTTTTCCTCTACGTGGTCAGTTTGACCTTTGTATTATCTTTTATTTATAAATGAATGATTTTGTAACAAATGAGCTGATTGGCTCTGGGCTACTTTTGAAAAGAAATTTTGCAACTAGATATAATCTCTTTGAAATTACTATATCTTTACTCAATGATTGCATATTCTTATGTCCGACAATTTAAAAAACAAAAACAAATTGTCTACAGAGAATGTTACTTGAAGGAATTTAATTTACATAATGCAGAATCATGTGTATAACTTTTTATATTATTGCATTTTGAATGACTTCCATGATATGAGACTTCAAGATATTTTCTTTCATGATGTCATGCTTTTAAGAAAATTTCCTTTTAAAGTCACAGAGATACAGATAATGATGAAGATGTAAAATTTTAGTAAAATGAGCAAATTATAACCATTTAATTTAAAAAAATGTTTGTATTAGAATGGTAGGTAAAGATTATTTTTCTGAAAATTCTGGCTGTGTCTTAGGTAATACTGCCCTCAGAGGGCCAAGGTAAGTAAATTCATTTTTAACATTGAACAGCAGCTTCTCTGGTATTTATCTGATTTGTAAGCTTGTTTAGGGGTGAAGAATGGGCTTGTTTGAGTAACTGAATAGTGTTTGATTTGTTCTGTTGTTTTTAAAATATTTAATGTATCTGTATACTTCAATTGGTGAGAAGTTTTAAGCATAGTTCTTAGGAAGTGATAACAGATGACAGGTTACAAATTGCAACATTACAAAGAAAATAGGAAAATAACCTGAGAAAGTTAGGATATTTTATTTGGGTAATCAACACTTATAAAACTCCTTAATATTCAGAATTATTTACAGCAATACTTTAGCAATATATAGCAGCAGTCACTGAGAGCATACATATCCTTCAGTTTTTGTATACTTAAGCATGAGCACATCTTTAAAATATAAATAAAGCTGGATGTGGTGGAGCATGTCTGTAATCTCAGCAACATGGGAGGTTGAGGCAGAAGGATCACAAGTCTGCCTGGACAACTT
Source organism: Ictidomys tridecemlineatus (assembly GCF_052094955.1). Taxonomy (NCBI): domain Eukaryota; kingdom Metazoa; phylum Chordata; class Mammalia; order Rodentia; family Sciuridae; genus Ictidomys; species Ictidomys tridecemlineatus. Next base: position 55,794,662 of record NC_135486.1, read on the forward strand.
AGCAAGGCCTTGTCTCAGAAAACCAAAAAGGGATGGGTTGTGGTTCAGGGATAAAGTACCTCTGGATTCAGTCAGAGGCAAACAGCAACAGTATAAATAGAAATAATAAAATATAAATCAAGAATAATTTACTGGGTATTGGAAGTTGAATGAAATATATTATTGTTCCTAAACCACTTTTAATGTGTGACTTATAATTCAGAGTATTTGAGATGAAATGATTAACTTGTGCAGTAAAAAGGAAGAGTGGGAAAGGCCTCATGTCAAAACAATGAAACGTGTTCTTTTCTTTTTCTTTTTTTATGTAGTAAACTTCTTATGAGATAAGTTGAAAGAAACATTGAAATATTTAGTAGTAAATTCAATGAAGTGTTTTTTAACTCCCTCACCCCAGAGATACTTGATATTAAATTAAGAAAGAGGATTTCTATGATAGTATTGTCAGTTTTTAACTAGAGATTTCAGTGAGATAAGCATAAATGATATGCAATTCATTATTATCAGTAATGGGGATGACAGGACTTAAGGAAGGTGAATACAAAAATTGAAAATTTATCCACCCCAAACCAGCCCCTACTTTGCTCAACTAATGTAGGACATGGATAATTAGGCAACTTCCATTTTATTGAATTGTTCATCTTAGGTTCTCACTATTTTTTTTTTTTTTTTTTTTTTTTTTTTTTAGTACCAAGGATTAAACCCAGAGGCACTTAACCACTGAGCCACATCCCCAGCCCTTTTTTTTATATTTTATGTAAAGTCATTGTCTCTCTGAGTTGCTTAGGGCCTTGCTAAGTTGCTGAGGCTGGCTTGGAACTGGTGATCCCCTGCCTCCTGAGCTGCTGGGATCACAGGCATTCACCATTTTGCCTGACTCACTGTCTTTTGATCATTTTCCTTCACTTTACTATAAGATGTTTTATTCAGTTAATGAATGTTTATGTAATTGCTTACTGTGGGCCAGACGTTATTGTATGTGCTTTATAAAACTAATTTAATTAGTATTCTCATTTTTCAGAAGAGGAATCTGAGGTGCAGAGATATTACGTGACATACCTTGTCTGTCACTCAGTAAGTAGTGAGTACAGAATTGACATTTGAACCTCAGAGGTTTGGCTTCAGAGTTTGTGCTCTTAACCATTGTACAATATCACTTAATTTTGAAAATGCGAACAGAGTAGTAGAGGAGGATTTTATTGGTTTAAATAGCTCTCCATTCAAATCTCAATTGTGCCATATACTAGCTGTTCTCTGCGTCACAGCACCTCAGTGTTGCTCTGTGAGGTGAGAATACTACTACACTGTTCTCTCAATGTTACTGAGAAAAGAGGTCTCTTATGGGTGAAGCCTGGGGACAGTGGTTGGCTAAAGCACTTCCAAGTTCCTTCTCATCCTCTTGCTCAACACTTCCTCTTTTCACCGTTTAACTTGCTCCAGTACAAGGCTCAATCAGTATATTGTCTAAGGAAAACAAAGAAGAGAAGAGTTATGAAGAGCCTGGATTCACCCTCACAATAATAGAATTCTTGGGTTTGATGTAGTATTATTTTAGGATCCTATAATACTAGAAATTTATTATAGGAGAGACTCACTTGTGAGACTCTTTTCTGTTTTATTAATTTTTATTCCATAAGGCAGTGATTTTAATAAAGGGATGAGACTGGTGGGTTGAATCATTTGATCAGTTGAGTTTTTTTCAGGTGGCACAGGCCTCCTCCTGGTAGGCAAGTACTACTGCCTTCTTGGCCAGTTCCCAATTACTGCCATAGTGAGACACCATTATTGTTGTATACCATATCCATCAAGTATGTTCTAACTGAAAAATTATTAGAACCATATATGATTATATTGTAGTGAGATTTCTCTGTTTGAGAGAACTTTACTCTGTAAATTTAACCCTGATTTTGATTAGAGATAATTTTTATTTATTCATTCATTAATGGTTATTGCTAGCCTGCTCTGTGGTAGGTGCTAGACCTACATGGTGAGTAGGTTTATCTTATGGACATATTACTTCCATATTTGATACTCATTAAGGTTACTTACCACAGTGTATATGTAATGTGGGATATTATATTGATTTAAATATTTAGAGAGTATGGTATAATGAAATGAAAAATATTTATAGTAAGGAAGTTATAAAATTTATAATGAAATTATCTTCTTAAATGGGTCCCTTTCTTTGCAGTAGTTTAAAATTCCATGACTGTACTTTGTTAAAATAGTTTGGTAATAACTTGTATACAGTGAGGTGTGTATAACTGGAGATTTTATAGTGCAGAAAGCAGATTAAAAAGAAAGCTCTGTCTGCTTTCACAATTTACAAGGGTGTAAATGTAAGCAAAATAATAATTTAGTTCACATTTAACCCAGCAGGAAGCAGAGTACAGATTGAGTAATTCTCTACAACATATCTACTTCTATGTAAACTAATCTCATAGTTTATTCTTCATTAAATTGCTAAGATGTTATTTTCTGTTGGCTAGTTTGTGGAAATGCTTTGTATTTCTTTTCCCCCCTCAACCCTGCCACCATTCATCTTGCTTTATTTACTCTCAATAAAGTTTAATACTGTAGTTCTATTAGGATGTTCTTGTGTTTAAAAAAATAATTTAAAAGTATCATTTTTAGGCTTAAAGTGTAAATAATGTTTTCTAAAAGGGGGAACTAGGATTTGAGTAACTAATTGATAGAATGTTATGAAACAAATACCAGAATGCTTAAAGGTAGATGGAAATTAGGCAGGTGCTAGAAAACAAAAGAAAATAATGCAGATAAAGAATGACAGATCAGCCTTACTGAGATCTTAGAGAAGTTGGCTTTCTAACATCTTGTGTTATTTATTGCATAGGTATTTTTCTCATCATTGCTTTAGCTTCAAAGCAAAGCATGGACACCAGCCTTCTTTAGGAAGTAGGTATGAAAACTATACTTAACATAAAAAAAAAATGACAATTTCATGCATATTGCAGTGGAAGCAAAAATTCTTGACTGTAATATACTTTTCAAAATAATCATGAAGGAACATATGTGATGAAGCTGAGGAATGTGGGTACATCTGGAAAGCTTTTAAGGCATTTTGAAAATACAACACAAAATTACCAAAATATAAACAACCTTATGTGGCCAGTTGCAGTAGTGACATTGATCAGTTGGAGAGCAGACAAACCTCTTAAAGAGGAGTGGGTGCAGTGCCTCATCTTGGAATCATCATCACAGCAAACCAGAGATCTTTTATGAAATATTGAAGAATCTTGTGCTGATATCCTCCCAATGCCTTCTGCTACAGCAACGCATCAAATCAACAAATACGAGCACCTTTTTCTTAAGGCACATATGATGCTATTTGGAAATGCCAAGGAATAAGGGAGATTGCCATCACTTATGGTGACATTCTGGATAATCAAAAATGAATAAAGAAATGGGAGAAATTTTCATATAGAGTTTTGTTTTGTTTTTTAAAATTAGGTTTTCTCTATGTTGTCTAGGCTGGCCCTGAACTCCTGAACTTAAGTAATCCTGATTCGGCTTCCTTGATAGCTGAGACTATAGGCATAAGTTATCAGTTCCATGTTGAGTTAAAAATTACTCACCCCAGCCATTTTTCCTGTATTCCATTCTCCCTAAAACTTTATGAGGGTTTGACTTCCTATGTCATCAATTCTTAGTGCTTGTATGTATTTTGACACAGCTAAAGCCCATTTCCTCCCAATCTTAAATAAGGTGTGTTCCATAATCTGTCATGTTCATTGAACAGCATCTTAGAATGAGAATGCTGGGAAGGAACTGAAATGCTTTGGGTATGTTTCATACGCATCTCCCAAATTTCAGAGGTTATTCAAACTAACACGCATCTAGTACTGGTTGTTATCAGTTGTTTAATGACATTGCATAGATGTCACAATAGAATTTCACATGTTTAATTTGCCCAAGAGCAAGAAAAGAACATTTGAAAGATTCAGTAAAAGAGAATTTTTTAAAAAAGCATAAATATATATTTTAAAAGGACCTACAGTGTGTGAAATTATTTTCAATTTTAAAGTTATAGTTCATATTAATTGTGCAATTGAAAATTATTATGCTAATTCATTATAATATAAATAACATAAAATCTCCAAGATTATTTTCAAGACATCTTGGTGAAGGTAAGTTCAGTGAGAAACTTTTTTTTCCTATTCCCTAAGAGACACGAACAGGACTCCACTTAGAACTAACTGGACTCTTCTACATAAAAATGTAACTGGCAGTTGTAAACACTACAGATTATATTTATCATCATGCATTTATCCTGTAGCTGTATTTGGTTTAAAAATAGGTATGGTATATCACACAATCATGAATTATATATTCTTTATTTGTGGTACTATTTATTTATGAAATCTAGAATAGAGAAAAGGTTTTGCCATATTTTCTTAAAGGTAATGCATATGTATAAATTTGTTTGGCATTTGTCAAGAGCTAAATATTTACTACATTATGAACCATGAAATGAAATAGATTTCATATTGAAATTAACATTACGTCTCTTTTTGTCTTAAGTAAAATTGACCAAAGAGGACTTTTATTTAAGAATATTGCCAAAGATAGTTTCTTAAAGCATTTAAACTTATTTTTTACTGAAAGCTGCTCAGTTTTTGGTTTAAAGCTGCTGTTTGGAAATTCTTAAAGTACTTGTATTTTCATGATAATATATGTTTGTGTATATCATTTAAAAAAATAATTTTTAGAAAAGCTGGTGCAATGGTGCACACATGTAGTTCAGCTATTTGAGCATGAGGTGGGAGGATTGCTTGATTCCACGAGTTATAGATCAACCTGGGCAACACAACAAGACTCCATCTCAAAAAACAAACACACAATAAGTGTTTACTCACTCCTCTGGTGTCCTGTGTCTGACTTTAAAAGAGTTAGTAGTATTAATCAAACTAATGCTATATTTAAATATTGCATAGCTTTTTGCATTTCTTTAGGTAAGATATATGTTTTACATATCTAACACTATTTAAAGAAATTATTTTTGACTGATGGGATGAATCTGTTACATTGTTGCATTATTTATATAAATACTCCTGAATTAGTACAATGTTGATTACTTTTTTAAGCCATTTTTTGTATAAACACTAGTGGCTCTTTCCATCTATTAATAATGAGCATTATAAAGTAATTATTTTCATTAATGCATAGATCAAGTGTAGATGTTGTCTATTCATTTTTTTCCTCAGGTGTATGAAGAAATAAAATAGTCGTGTATTTTAAAATCTAGATTGTGATTAAGCATGGAAATGAAATTTTTAAAAACCAATATTCTCAGGAAAGTTAAGCTTTACATTGTTTGAGCTTTATGACAGTAATTCCTTTTCCTGACATATGTTTGAAAATGCTTCCACCATATTAAGTAACGGCTAGTTTTTGAAAGCTCTTATAATATAATATAAGTGACCATTGGTCATTTTAAAAGCTGTATTGCCTTTATGAGTTAGAAAAATCAGAATTTCAGTTTGCTATACAAACTAACAGTAATTAGGGTCTTTTATTTTCTATATTTTAGGAAGGCAGTATCTGTTAAAAAATAACAGTTTGAGTGTTTTGTTTAATTGAATTCTAAATGATCATGGATTTAAGGAAAATAGTGCTACAGTTAAATAGATTTCAATTGAATCATATCTGTATTTCTTTTAATAAGATCCCAATACACCTAATTATGTTTTTACTATAATTTATTTTAATATAGAGGGTAGGTGTCCATTAGTTTTAATATTTCTTCAGTGTTCTCAACTGGTACATACTTCAACACATGTCTAACATTCAACCATTCGTGAAGTTAGTCAGGACTAGGTTCCAGAATACAACCTAGCCTCAAAATGGAAGCATATTCATTAACTCAATCTATTTGTGAGAATATAAATCTGAACTATGTTTAAGGGTCATCCATTTGCATGTCTGAACAAATGTAGAAGTTCTCTAGTTTTCCTATATGAGAGACCATTTGCATATTTTAATTAATGCATTTTTAGTCTAGAGACATATCCCTAACTTCTGCTTTAGCACTTTCTGATGTCTTCAGCTTTTAAAAAATCGATTTGATCTCAGTGGAGTATTAATAAATATGAACACGAATGATATGACTCTACTTTGTGTTCAACCAGAGACATGAAAAATTGTGCTGTATTTGTGTAATATGAATTTAATTGCGTTCTGCTGTCATATATAACTAATTAGAATAAATAACATTTTAAAATTTAAAAAAATAATGAAATAACATCTACATGTATGGACTAATTTAGGTTGAAGATTATTAAATAAAAAATGACATTAGGTGAGCAGTAAGAAATGAGCCCAGTCAATTTTGGAGAGGGGAGGGCCTGTATCAAATGCATATAAACCCCAGTAAAGATGATCCATTTGAGTATCATATTAAAATTTTTAGATGATAAGTATGAATCTAAACTTATATCATGTCCCATCTCATGTTGTTAAAGACAAAGCCTGGGAGCCAAATTTAAACTTACTTGTAACTTGTTTTCTATAACTAACACCCACTCAAAATGAGATTGTTAATTTGTTTTAATATTAACAGGAAAAATCTGGAGTCATAACTAGGTAAAACTGAACTCTAAAAAGGAACCTTTTCCAGTTCCACAATTCACAAATAGGATTCTTCACCATTCAGAGAATATGGATTTTTTCATTTGAATTTTGGAGGTATTACCTGAATATGTATACCTATTATGCCCCAAATTTAAAGAATCAGTAGTTTTTTTGTTTGTTTGTTTAAACAAGTCTTTGGAAGCTGCATTAGTTACTGTATTAGTTGCTTAGGGCTGTTGTAAGAAATCATACCAAAGTAAATGGCTTAAAACAGCACAAATGTATTCTCTGCTATTTGGGAGGTCAGAAGTTAGAAAATCAAGTCTGAGTAGGGCCACATTCCCTTTGAAGGCTGTAGGGGAGAGTCAGTTCTTTGTTTCTTCTTGGAATTCCTTGGCTTGTGGTAGGTATGTCACTCCAACTGCCTCTCTAGTGTTACATTGTCTCCTTTATTTCTTATGTGTTAAAACCATACTTAAAAGAATATTTGTAGTTGGATTTAGGGATCCCCCAGATAACCCAGGAGCGTTTCTCAAAATCCTTAACTGAGTCAAATTTTTTGTTAAATAAGGTGTGTGTGTGTGTGTGTGTGTGTGTATATATTTCAAATTTTTTGTTAAATAAGGTGTGTGTGTGTGTGTGTGTGTGTGTGTGTGTGTATATTCGAACATATAAGATCATATTTGCAGGTTCCAGGGATTAGCATGTATGTATATTTTGAGGGTCCATCATTCAGTTTACTATAAAAGCCAATATATCAGGATCTTTTTTTGGGAAATACAGTCAACTGGATTTGGTTAGTGATGGACCACATGTACCATGTTGGTTCCAGAAGATTACAATGGAGTTAAAAATTCCTGTTACCTAACTAAGTCCTTGCCACAGGCCAGCATATTGGTCATGTGTCTATGGATGATGCTGGAATAAATCTGTGCTGTCAGCCATACAAAAAGTATAGCACATACAACTATTTACAATATGATACTTAACAATAAATGATGTATTAGTTTATTTACTGTACTATAATTTTTAATCACTATTTTAGAATTACCTCCTCCTACTTAATTGAAATAAAGTATCTACTGTAAAATATCATATACTGTGTATGGTCAGCAGCAGCCTCATGAATCTCTTGTTTTTTGCCTTATCTCTTAATTGCATTATTTCTTCTTAGTCTTGATTCAGTCTTGTGTTGCTTTGTTCATCATGGCTCTAGGAGTGATAGGTTATACATACACACAGTGTAGCCTAGGTAGTATAGTAAGCTAAATATCTAAGTAAACTCTATGAAGTTTGCACAATGAGAAAATCACGTAAGGATGTGTTTCTCAGAATGTATTTCAGAATGTATCTCTGTCATTAAGCAAAGCACAACTATGTAAGTATTTTGGTATTACATGTATTTCAAAATAAATATAACCTCCAGGCAAAGAGGATGAAAAAGAAGTACCCATTAAAGTAGATAGAAAAAGCTGAGAAGAGGTTGTATTGGACACTTTGTCCAGTTGTGACTGCAGTGCTTACTGAAGGTTAATCATGACAATGCATGCAAATTTTAGCTGTATACTGGTGAGTGTCCATAGAATAATCCCTTGAGAATAGTTGGTATCACATGAATCCTTTTTTAAATGACTTTCTATTATAATCAAGCTATCTTAAATTGAAACCTATAAGTCATAAATATGAAAGTATAGTAAAAATTAATTACTCCATCCAATATGAATTTAGGTGAAAATTCTGTTTGAAAGTAAAATTGTGGCTGACTTTTAACAGTTTATCTAAAGAGAATTGGTTGCAAGGGAGGTACCTTTGTTTTGGGTACTTAGCTTCATAAAAGCCAGAACTTTTTGTCCATATTTTTAGAATAGTCTGAGAACATGTTTCTTAGCTCAACATTGACTACTTCAGCTACTGAGCTAGTGATGAAAAGTGTTTAGTTCCTTTTCCTTGATCAACTGGTCAAAACCCAGTTAAGATCCCTAGCCTGCCAGAACAATTCTTCCCTCTTACTTAATCCTTAGTATACACAGTTTCTTGCCTGGATATTGTGAAAAGCAATAATTTTTTATACTCTTTCAGGCTAGTGATCTTGTCCTCCATAAAGTGACAAGAAAGCTTGCTTATTTTGTTATTATTTTTAATTCCCATCTGTTGAGTCTGTGTCCCTCTGTCAGGCCCATTTCTTTATAAATTAAACAACCTCTTCATTCCATTTTTGGAACTAGATACTGAATATTTAATTAGGGCAACATACCATACTATTATGTGAACTTTTTTGCAGCATTTTATTGGGAACATATAAGAGAGATTCTTAGGAACTACTTAGCACCCTTCTCTAACATTTAGGGGACACCTGAAATCTGGCGAAATACTGGAATAAGTCCCATGAAGTTAGAGACCTCATCCTTTTTTTGGCAGAGGTTGGGGAGGGGGTCACATCTCAAGCACCTCGACAAATTACCAAATAAATGAATATACTCTTTAAGCACCTTCTAAATCAATTCATATTGTAGATGAACAATGATAAGAAAACAAAACAAAAAAGGAATCTCTATTGAAAGTTTGAGATCTACTTTTAGCTTAGTATGATAACTGTTAATTGAGTCAACTCAAAATCATTTTAAAAACTTAGAAATAATGCTTTTTTTCCTCTTAGCAAGAAGGGAAATTTTCAATTTTTCTTCTGTGTGAATGAATATCTTACTGTATATAATGTACTATGTTTAAGGGATGCATAATTTATTTTAAAAGAACTTTTTGGCAACCAGAAGTCCTGTTATAGACCACATAAAGTATTTTAAATTTCTAAAATTTGATTTAAAAGATTCATTTATATGGTGATGTTTTTGTTTCTGACATCTGAAGGTGTAAATACTTTATGGCTAAAAGGAAAGTAGGCTTAGAAATAAAAATCAGATTTTTATTTCTTTTTAATCTCACATTTCCTGAATAGGTGTATTTTGTTCTGTTCAAAATAAAAAGAAATTGTGTTATGTTTTTTCAATTTTTTCAAATGATAGTTTCATTTTATCTTTGATACAATTATTAAACTATTGCTATTTAGCTCAACAGACTTATATATTGTACCAATATAAATCTACATTACTATTTTACAACATTTGAAGTCTGCTTTTGTATCATTCATTGAAGAATTAAGGTCTAGTGATTTTAAATTTTATATAGGAATACATAAGTAAAAACAGAAAATTAAAATAAGGATAAATAAGAGGAACTATTTCATTGTTAAAATGGGAACTGTGAATTTAATTCTTTTTGCTTTTGTGAATTTAGCTTAAGAGACTGTCAACGTTAGTACTATGTTTTTTTCAGTAAAATGATGGAAGGGCATTAGGTTTTTTTTGTCTTTTTTCTTTTATGCACTTAAATATTTGTGAGAAAGATGCCCCTATATTTCCTCTGTTTATTTAATGAATTGTTATTGCACCTCAGTGAAGAGTGATACGAGACTGAACACTTCAGAGTATATTACACAAGGGGAAAAAAACTGAAATTATTTGCTACAATAATGAATATTGAGCTTTTAAAGAAATAATAAAATTTTAGAAAATGTTTCTACCACTCTGAGACTAGTAGGATGACGTGGTGGTCTTGATAAAAAATGTAAATGTGAAATTTGTCGACATTTGGGTATTCATAAGTCAGTAAACAAGTGTTTTCTGTAGGACCAGTGTATAATGTTCCAAATAACATGCACAGTGTAAAAGGTTCATTCAAAGTCTAATGTAGATGAACATTTTTTCACAAAATGTACAGAAAGTTTATTGATAAGGTTTCAAATTCCATAATGCAACTAACCTTTTAGAATCTACTCCTTGTTGAAATCTGGTATAGTATCAAAGAATATATCCATAACTATTTGAATAGTCAGTCTTCTCCTTTCCAACTGTATATCTGTTTGAGCCAGATTTTTCTGCTGTATTTCAATTAAAACAACATAGTGGAGCAAAGTGAATGCAGTAGCAGAGGAGAAAATCTATTTCTATTAAACCAGACATTAAAGAGATTTGCATAAATGCAAAGCAGTACTGCTCTTATATTGTTTTTGAAAATAGTTAATTTTATGCATGTACTGGGTTTATTGTTACCTTTAAAGAAAGTAATAACAAGTTTTAAATTTTCTTGTTTTTAATTTGTAACACGGTAAACACAAATATAACCTACATAAACTTAAAACTCTTTTTGAGTTCTCAGTAACATTTAAGGATATAAAGATGTTCTGAAGTAAGTCTGAGAATTGCTGATTCAGAGAAATGATTCCACAGCCGAAATATATGTTGGCAAAAGATTATATTTCATGATACATGAAGTCTATATTGACCTAGTTACTGATAGGATAAAGAGTCAGAGAAGTCAGATGTTAGATTTGACCTTGGGTCAAGAGAAGAAGCTGATTTGTATCAAAAACTGAACTACTTACTTTTTTTGTGTAGTTCTGTGATTCAGCATTTGAGATTAAATAACAAGTTAGAAATATCCAGTAGAGAGCTGGAAAATGAGACCAGCTAGCCATCCAGTTCTTGTGGTATCATGGAGCACCTGTATTGCTTAGAATTAGGAAGAATCTGTTTTGTGGCTAAGTAGAGCTTATTTATAAATCTATGTATGTATATGTTTATTGGATTATGTAATGGCACTGTGCCATGTGTTCTTAACAATTATGTTTGTGTGTGTATGTGTGAGTTGGTATATGGTTTAAGTGCTATTAACTCATGCTTTTTTGTGTGTGTGCTTGATTTATTTACAGCGCTGTGTGAAAGGTTATTTTCCTCCAAAAATAAAGTTACAGTCAAGATTTAACAATGAAAACTTAACTCTTTTTTTTTTTTTTTTTTTTACAAATTATGTTATTAGTTAATGGCACATGGAAGAGAAACATCTATTTTGTATTCCTCTTATAAGTGGTTTTCATCGAAATTCATAGATACTGTGTGCCCGATTTACCAAGGCTTTTTAAACCGGCTGGTAATAAATATGCTCTCACAACCATCTGATAAAATGAAAAACTGAACAAAATGTGTACTCAGATGAATGATTCTCTGAAGGAATAATGGTGCAAATGAATTATCAAAGTGTGAAATCATGAAAAACAAAACATGTTTGGGTTTTTATTGAATGTTAATTGTAGGCTTATGTATTTTCTTTTGTAAGCTAAGTTAAAATTGCCTAACTAAATTTTTGAAGGCCAATGTTGTAGGACATATATTGCATCATAATTTATTTTTCGTGTAAAGGCTGCTGTTCATTTTTTTTTTGCAGCATTAACATGCATGCTTTCCTCACGTAGGAGAATATATAAAAAACTGGAGGCCAAGATATTTCCTTTTGAAGACAGATGGCTCATTCATAGGATATAAAGAGAAACCTCAAGATGTGGATTTACCTTATCCCCTCAACAACTTTTCAGTGGCAAGTAAGTTGATTATAATTGTTGATTCACCTTGTTTTTATTTATTTATAGGATTTTTAACATTTTACAATATATAAGAAGCCTATGGGAAAGTTTGGATCCATTTTAAATAACAAATTTTTAGCTTTGATAGAAATTTCAATTTATCGTGATTAAGCATATAATCTTATACAGTGTCATATAGTTTAATGTTTTTCATTTTAGAATTTGCATGTGATAAATACAATTTCGAGATATGTGCCACAGGTTTCTCTTTAGAAGATGTAAAAGAATACTTTTGAACTTGGTTGTTAGATTGAACTTAGTTTGTCAGGTGTTCAAAGTTTTCTATTACAAACTTAGGTCATTTGATTGTATTGTGAGAAACAAAATTATTTACATGAGAAACAATTTTCTGAGAAGATTTTATGTTCATAGTTGGTTTAACTTGTTTAGAAATTTTGTATTTGAACATGGTACAAAATAAACTGAAAAATGACAGTTATCACTGATATGTCGTGACCAGGCTCTTCAGGCTGTTCAGACTTGCTGATTCATCAGTGAAAGGATCTTTCTGTGTTAATTCAGAAATAAAACATTTTAAAGTTAAACTAAAAATCAACTTTTATGAGAGCTTGCTAGACTCTGGATCATGAAAATAAATTTTTAACTGGACAGCCTCCTTAAATTTTATTTTGGTCATACTTATCTCAGCCATACTTGAAAAACATGAGGAAAAATTGAAGCTAAAAAATTTCAGTTAAATAACAATTTTAAAAATCCAAGAAATCAATAGTTTCTGAATGTTATTAACATTCAATTTATCATTATAAGAGAGTTAGTCTTCTTTATCCTTATTTATTTCATTTTTTAAAGGAAAAGATAAACCAAAGGGCTTGTGGAATCATTTGAATGATAAGGATACCAGCTTATAATAAAGGCCCTCTACATTTATGTCAGTAGATTTTTACATAGAGGTTTTATTTTTACAAAAATAAGAATAGTATGTATTAAAAAGAAACCATCTTTTTTCCCAACCAGAATGCTCATTAGATATTAATGGGTTTGTTTCAGTAGGAAATTATGTTTTAAATTCTTTTGTCAATTATATTTTGTATTGACTTAAGAACATATTTTTATTCTGAAAATCTTTTGGGTGAACATTTGCTTTAAAGACATAGAATTTATCTTTTAAACCCTTAGCAATGTATGTTGTCATGTATCACCTAAAGTAGTATAGTTTCTTAGTTTGTCCATTTTGCTAGTAATTCTATTGGTTTGTCTGAAATAATTTGGAAAAGCGCAGAATTCCTTTATCTGCTGATCAAAATGCAGCATTTTTTGACCTTATGAAATTTCACACCCCAACAAGTTTTAAAGACATACTGTATGTCACAGTCTGCCAACATCTGCTCTAACACTTCCACTGGCAGAGGCTGAAATAAATGCTGCACTCTTGGGGAAAAATTCTATTTAGTGACTGACAGTCAACTTATCTATAAGATAAATATTAGTTGACATCTGTAATCTTTATATAAAGTAGTTGTTGATACTTGACTCAAACTAATGAATTTGTATTTAGAATAGTTCCTTAGGTTTCAGGGATATTATTAACTTGGACCTTACAATAAATGAATTATTTTAAATTTGTACAACAACTTTGCCTTATCTTTTAATTGCATTATTTCTTCTGATACCTTAGACCTTAGGTCATTCTCTGAAACTCTCATCTTTGGCATAGTAGAAACAATCTGAGTTCAATGGATTTATAAGGGCATTTTGATCCTTCACAGTTCATGATTTTATAGGGAGGCTTTGAACAGGTCCCTGAAGATTCTATAGAAGTTATGCAGATTATTTATAGAAGAATATTCCAGGCAGAGGTGACAAACAATGTTTTTATGAAGCATTAAAAGAAGGCATAGTTGGAACATGAAAAGTTTCTTTCACCAGTAGTCTCCTTTTCTCCCTATTTCCCTTTCACTCTTGCACCCTTTAATATATATATATATTTTAAAAGAATATATATATATATATATTAAAGCAGTATGGAGATTCCTTAGAAAACTTGGAATGGAACCGCCATTTGACCCGTTATCCCACTCCTCAGTTTATAACCAAAGGACTTAATATTGGCATACTGTAGTGAAGCAACCACTTCAATGTTTATAGCAGCTCAGTTCATAATAGCTAAGCCATGAAATCATCCTAGTTGCTCTAAAACAGATGAATGGATAAAGAAAACGTAGTATATATGCAAAATGGAATGTTACTCAGCCATAAAGAAGAATGAAATTATGGCATATGCTGGTAAATGGATAGAACTGGAGAATATCATGCTAAGTGATATGCTAAGCTAGTCCCCCAAAAAACAAAGGCAGAATGTTCTCTCTGATATGTGGATGTTAACCCACAACAGGGTAATGAAGAGAAGGGGGAGGAATAGGAATAGAAAAGATAGTAGAATTAATCAGACCTATCTTTCCTATCCTTATGACCAGTATAACTCCACATCATATATACCTACGATGATGGGATCCTAATTGGAACAAATTATACTTGTTTGATATGTCAAAATACACTCTCGTTTCATGTATATCTAGAAAGAACAAGTTAAAAAAGGATACTTTTGCAAAGTATTTGTAAGGTGTTTTGGAAAGTGTTATGTCCTCTTGATAGTTATAATCTGAGTCCCCTATTTTTCTTATAATTAAAAGCCTACTTCACATTTATGTGGGTTTTAATAAAATCTTACTAAACTAGGCATTTTATCCATATGAATAAAGTGAAGCATGAGAACTGGAAGGCATTTTAGAATTGTTCTTTTTAAATTAAATTTTTAATTCCTTCCCATCTGATTAAAATTTTGCACAACGGTAGTCTACACTCATGATTTCTATTTTTTAATCACTGCAGTCTAGTTTCTTCCTTTATTTACTTGATTGAAACTACTTTTCATGAATTCTCCAGTGACCACTTAATTTTTCAGGTAGAGAAAAATAAAAACATATGAACTTAATTAATGTAAGTTTTACATGGCATGGGACCCTTTGGAAACAAAGAAACACATGAACTTATATATGTCTATGCTTAGGTTTGATGAAGATATGGCTAAAATGAAGGAAGTATCAATGGAAAAAGGGGATAATCTAGTAGTAATAAATGAGGGTATTTTATGAAGGCCTGTTTGTTTAGACACAGGGACACAGTGTCTTTAGAGATGAGGATGTTTCTTTGCTCCAGGTATAGGGAGGAACTCTCTACACTGAGCATCTTAAGACCTCCTTCAAGGAAAAATCAGAGAATTCTTCCTAGGTTTTTATGACCTGCTTCAGGGGAGAAGGGTAAGGCTGTCCTTCCTACTTCTACTGTTTTCTCAAATGCCTCAGTGTTATTTTGGGGAAGTGTGTGCTGAACCCCATCATTAAGTCTAGAAGACATTTTTTAGTTCTTATTTTTTTCTGGATTTCCATCTGGCCTTCATTTATTCTTTTGATTACATTCTCCTTCTATGATGATCTCTTACATTATATAATATCCTGAGATATCTCCTGATTTTTCTCTTTGTATAATGCATTATTTTGGTATTTAACAGAATTCTGGTTGAGGACACTTTGCATTTTGTACCTCTTCCTTGAGTGAGGTACATTCACTTGAATGAGGTGTTTAGCATTTCTGTTAAAACCTATATGCAGCTTACTCCTACCCTTATATCTCTTTAGACCAGGCTACTTTCCTGAGCATTAGGTTTCTAAAGTCACTTGACTTTCAGGACATCTCTATATTAGATGCTTTTTGGACTTTACATGTCCTAAGCTAAACTCAAGATGATTTTGTCTGTTTCTTCCCTTGTATCCAATATGTCAGTTCTGTCTCTGCCTGAACACAAATTTGGATCCATTTCATCGTTATCTTTCCCTTCACATCTTTACCCAACTCCTGATTCCCTTTCTAGTTCTGCTGATTTGCTTATTTCTTGAACCTGTTATGTCTTTCCCTGCAATTCCCCTGGAATGAACCATCATTGTCTCTGCTATGGATTCTTAACTAGATTCTCTGCCTCTAGTTGTACCACTCATATTCCTTCAGACATTACTTCACTATCATTTAAATCTATTTTCCTCCCCCCAACCCCATACCAAAATTATCTTTCTGATATTACACCCTAACTATGCCATTCCCCTGTGAAAGCCTTACCTTGGATCTTCATTGTCCACTGGATAATATCCAGTTACCTTAATATATCATACAAGGATCTCTCTGGCCTCTCCTTTCAATTCTTGCTTGCATGTCTCTTCTGTTCTACAATTGTGTTTTAGTAATACTGAATTGTTTATAATTCCCTATTTAACTTTTGCTGCTTTTCTACTGTTAGCCTTAGTTTATGTCTTCCCTCTGGTTGAAATTTTTTTCTGTCCTCTATTTGCCTGTATAATTTGCTTTCATTTAAGATTTAATTCAGATTTATATTCCTCTTCATGTTCCTTCTAAAGTATTCCTCTTGGTCCTTCATCAAGCTGTTATCTTTTCTTGTACTACTTTCTTTCTTGGTTGTTTAGTTCATGTAGTTCATGTATATACCTCAGAGTTATTTTAGGGGAAGCAACGTAGTCTTATTTATCTTATATACAGCTTCCAGTGCCTACATATAATGACTTACTAACTGCTTTTGAGTGAATATCTGAAAACATTTCATCCAATTTTTTTCTTTTTTTATATGAGAAAAATGAAGCCTTTGAAAAGTCAGTGATCTTTTTAAGGTTGCCTTACTACGTAATGATAGTTAAGCATCAAGATTAAAACTGATATTACTTCACTATCATTTAAATCTTATTTCCCTCCCCCATCCCCATACCATGACATTGTGTTAAGTCAACTTTCAGATACTGTAACAAATAGAGATAACTTAAAAAGAGAAAAGATTTATCTTGACACATAGTTTTTGGTTGTACCAATCCATGATTGGTTTACTCTGTTTTTCGGCCTTTGGTTAGGCAGTGCATCATGGTGGGAGCATGTGGCTGAGCAAAATTGCTTATCTCATGGCCAGGTGGCAAAAAAAGAGAAAGAACCAGAGTCCTACAATTCCCTTCAACAGAACACCTTCTATGACCTAAAGGCTTCCTACTAGGCCCACCCATCACCTCTCAAGAGTGCCAAACTCAGGATCGAGCCTTTACCTTAACACATGGGACTTTGGAGGACATTTGAGATCCAAAGTATGACACGTTTTCTATAGATTTAAAGTAATGAGGTCTTGAATGAGAAATCTTAAAGTCCTGTAGAATGTGGGTAATAATATTTGATCTTTATCCTTCTTTGAATGAATCAAATATGAACTAGATTTAAAGATGCCTTCTAAATATAGTGCTATAGAGATGTAAGTTTTAAAAAGGCATTTTTCTAAGCAAAGTACATCTCTAAATAGACTTATGGTGTGATGGATTTCTGATGATGGATGATTAAGATCATCTGTGCACAGGTTAACTCTCATCATTGAATAAAAAAATACTGTAAGATATACATATTGTCATAATACTTGCGTATTTGCCCATATGTCTTTGGGCCTTATCCTATTTCTGAAAGGTTTCTTTTTACTCTCTGGTGTAAGAGAAGAATGCCAGCCCTTGTCTCAATAAGCACCTCTAGAATTCTGCCTTACTCTGTACAGCATATACTGGCCTACCTTGAAAATATCTTTACTTCTCTGTAAACTTTCCTCAGTCCCTTCTATAAAAAAAAAATAGGTTAGTCTGCATTTCTTAGGCCAATTTTAGAAATGTTTATGCTTTACCTATTTCTCTCTCTGTCCTTGAAAAAAATGTAAGGAATTTATGGGGCTTAAACCTAACAAAAAGTGTCTTTATCTCTGAATAAATGTTGAAGTATACAGAAAAATCCGTTCATTTTCATTAATGCTTTCATGGAAATACATGGGAAGAGGGAAAAAGCTTATGAGTTGATTCTTAGTCTTACTCAATACAGTGCCACCTAGAATAATAATCTTGTACATCTAGAAAAACCAAAAACTATATAAATATGTGGACTATGAGATGACATAATAATTTAATGTTAAATGTTTATCGATCCTTATATAATCTTATATAGCTTTTATATGCAGGGATGGATGATATTAGTACGAAACAAATAGCAACGGGAAGGTAAATGGGAGTAATTCCCTAAGTGAATTTTATTTAAAACAAATGCAGTAGAAGTTGAGAGAAGCAATATGTAAGGGTAACAGAGAGTGACTAAGTGAGAATTTGTTCATGAGATAAGGTTAACATGAGTCCTGAAGGGTAGGTTTTTAGAAGAGGGCATTGTCAGTAAATTTAACAACTTAAGCACACATAAGAAGAGAGATTTTAACTTGCTTATTTTGTGAATAGTGTAGGCAGTATCCTAGATGGATAGAGAACTTATGTTGAAGAGGAATAAAAATTAAGATTAAATAGTATGTAATCAGATAGTGAAAGTTCTTGAAAAACATATTGATACTTTTAATGAAAACCATTAGGAACCATAAAATTTGGGTGCCCAAATCAGTATTTGATTTTAAAAAGTAGGGGAGGACCTATCTAGTTATAGTTTGCAGTGGAAAGGATATATTCGTAGAAAAATAGGCCATGAGTCACTCATCAAAGTGTTGTCCACTGCTGCTTCCTTTCCATACTATTACCTACTGAGCTCAGTTCAGCAGTTCTCTATGAATTGTTTTCTTGCTTTCAAATATTCTCCTCTCTGAATTAAAAAGTTATTTGCAAATACCATCTCCTTGCTCAGAAAAAAAAATCAGATATTCTCCATTTTTCACAAGGGAAGGCTGAATTGTAATTATTTTATATATTGTATATCCACATGATATATATCCAACACACTTGCCCAAAATCATAACTATATTTATATACTCTATATCTTTTCCTTTTTTCTTCTGTTACTCCTTAATGTTTTACATGTTATTTTTGAAGCTAATTGCTATATTCTTTTAGGTTCAATAACATATGGAATTTCTAATCGTGTTTTTATTTTCCTTGATTTCTTAGGCCATTTTTTTATGTACTTGATCATTTGATGATTTGATGCTTTCTTATCCTTACTTGTGATCAAACTTTGAGGTAAATGGAAAGTTAAATCTAGCAATAGGTATATCTTAGTGTAAGTACTAAATATTTAAATATTCATCATAAAGTGTCTTATTGTAAATTTAGTTAAATTTGTTCCCAGGCTTCATTATCATAAATGATGTTATGTTAATATATTGTTTGCAAAACTTAACCCATTAACCAAATTTAGAATTGAAAATGAAGAAAACCTTTCTAAAAATCACTTTAAAAGGAAGTCTTTCCCCCCACCCTCCAGACTACAAGGTAACAATGCCTTACTTGTCACTTGTTTCCTCCCTTTTATTCAAATTGCACTCCAGTTTGACAAGAAAAAGTGTAACCCTATATTATTGGAAAATACTCTGGCAGTCATGTGTTTCAAATCTAGCTTTCAGGGGTAAGAAAGCAACCCAGTGCATCTCTGAAAGTTTATAAATATAAACTTATGTGTGTACTATTTGAGTTTCCCACTATATAGTTTCACTAATTATTAACACCCTAGGTGACCTGCTCAGATTTCTGTTTGACAGCCAGTATCTTGAATCTCTCACCTTTGTTTCCTAATCTAATCCAAAATCATCAGTAGGCTTTATCTTCTGTATCTCATTTGTTAAAATATAAAGGAATATGGATGCTTATGTAGAATCAGAAAGATCAGTCCACTTCTAGAAGGTGATGACTCGTATATACACATTTAAAACTTTTTCTATAGCATTTGTTTCAGTCTCTGGTATAGTGGAAGATCATTGGATTTGGGAGTTTAACTTGATTTTTTTTTAACTTCTTCAGTAGCTTTGTGACGTTGGACAAATCACGTAAGTTTTTTGATCTTCATTCTTCTCATCTTTGAACAGCAAGGATAACAATAATGTATTTCTCACAGGTACAGTCAAGATTAAATGAGATGATATATGTGAAAATATTGTAAATTTGAAAGGTGCTACCCAAATTGAAGTATTAATATGAGAAGATGCTCAGTAATATTTGTTGAATTGGCAGTCATTCTTCTCTCTGTAGCTAAATTTCATTGGAGTGGAAAGAAAACTGCTTTGTTGAGTTTTCTTTAAATACTATTATAGATTTTAAGGAAAACCTTTACAGCAATCCCTTGCGGTTAAGGCCAATTGCTATTGCTTGATTGGGCCACTTGGGAAGGAAAGGGGGAGACTCCAGTTTTATTTAATGCCAGGGACTTGGATCCTAGGGGCTAATTCTTGTTACAACTAAACAATGTGAGATACATTCACCAAGTCTGCTTATACCTCCTTTTGGCAAAAACAAAACAAAACAAAACCACTGTGGCCAAAAGGGAGTTATCATTGGCTCTGCCTTAGGGCTTTGGATGAGGTCTAGAGGAACTGAGTGAGGACCAAATTCTTCAGACTCTCTAGCCTTTGGAAGACAAAGCTTTTGCAGGCTGAGGAGGGCCCATGTGGTTATCATTGTAGCTTTTAGTCAAAAGTTGTTTTGTTTTTTAATAAAGGCAATAAAAATCTTTCTGGCTATTCTAAGATGATCTCTTGGTTATCCTTCATTGGAGGGATAATTAAAGTTAATATGGCTCTTAAGTTGCTACTTTTTTTGAAAGGTGGAGGGATTCTGGGAATTGTTTTTAGGGGAAGGTGGGCAAGGAATGATCAGTTTCAATAGCTTACATCAAGTGGTATCGGGACATAAAAAGAGATGCAGTATAACCAATGTTCCGTCTTTTCCTTCTACGTTCCTTTCTTCCCCTTTCTTCGAATAACCCACTCCATACCTTTCCTCTCTGCTTGCCCCTCTCCCTCTCTGTCACTTAATTTTTCCTAAGGTCAGCATTCAACTGTCAGTTGTCCATAGCTGTTTACGTAAGGGAACACCCTATTCATAATTATTATCACTGAGTTATTTTTAAGTACATTCACTTCAGACTCCTTCCTTAATTTCCTTACTTAGTTCTTCCAGGTAACAATCTTACGTACTTACTCTGGTTTGACATTTCCTATCGTGTGTGTGTGTGTGTGTGTGTGTGTGTGTGTGTGTGTGTGTGTGTGTGGTGTGTGTGTCTGTGTATGATTTCAAGTTAACAACAATTTGAAAACGTTATCTATATATTTGGGAAGTGTAAGTTCTGATGAATATTTAGAAAGTTTTTATTGAGGGTTATTATGTTCTCAACATTGTACCAGGTACTGAGGGAAAAAGAAGGAAATAAGGAAGGAAGCCAACCTTTCTTTGAGAGTTACTATGTACCAAGTCCTTTTACATATGTTATCTCTTTTAATCTTCACAACAACACTGTGAGGTAAGTATTTTGTTCCCCATTTTAAAGACATTCAGAGAGGCTGTGTGACATGCTTTTAAAGGTCACTTATCTAACAACTGGCAGAGCCAGAATTTAAACCCACGATTAAGATAATGTTGACTTCAAATCCTGCGTTCATTATTTCACTGATAAATAGTATAGCCCTTGGCTTTGAAGAATTTATAGTAGCAAAATCTGCCACAAACAATTAAAATTGATACTTAGACAAATTTTAAAGTTAAGTTTTGAAGTAAATTTTACTATTAAAATATGCAGTTAGAGTTTAGGAAAGGAAGTATTATTAAAGATTGGCTCATCAAGAAAACTTCTTTGGAAATTGAAATTCTCTGGAGATATACTAAAATTTCCAAAGGTAAGATAGATTCTAGGTAACTATAAGAACAGAATTAATTTGAAAAATTGTTTCAGAGAAACTTTGGCTGAATGTCTTCTTGTTGAATTAAATGGGTCTGAAATCCTCAGGAGTGAATAAAAGCTCCAGATGATATTATTTTCCTGTCCATTTACAGAATGAAAAATAACAAAGGAGAAAGAAGGATAAACGATAGAAATAAATATGACACAAGAAATATTTAATGGAATGCATCAGTCATAACAGACACTTTGTTTTCCCAAGGTCAGAGTTAGGCTCTAGAAGACTTTATAGTTTACCTGGTGTTTTATGTGCGGTTTCTAAGTGCTATTGCTGTTCATTTTCTAGTAGAATATAAAATATATTTATTGACACAAGTAAATACTTTATTTTAAAATCCTACTTTAATGGCAATTTTCTTCTTTTTAGCTTAAAGTTTTAAATGGTAGCTTTTAAATTGGAAAAGTTTTCACTATTTCTCTCTGCTAATACTAATTCCTTTTCTGTAGGAGTGGCAGGGTGGTGTGGGTGGGGAATGGTTTGATGATCACGAACTGCAATCTGTGTGACAAGGTGGTTGTGGTGGATTTACTGTAGAATTTTTCTTGCATTATATTACTTATTTAATGCAAATAATATATCTGAATTAAATTATTTATTTAATGTAAATAGTATATCTGATTTCCAGCTAAAAATTTTCAGGCATAATACTACTCAACACCAGGCAGCATTTTGATACTGAGTTAAGGATCCTTGTATTGTTTTTATTTTATCACTAATCCCAGCATTTTCCTCCATGATACCCTTTCATATATGAAGGATAAAAATAATTCTTTTTTTCTTGCCTTTCTGAAAGTACTTATGACCAGTTAAATTTGTAATTTTTGGTTAAGTGTAGATACCTACTTGACTTATTTGTTAAACGTTTATTTTCAATGTATTGTTTTTATAACATAAGATTTTTAGTTTCTATAGAGGATTGTGTGTAGTTTTTGAAATTGTAATTAGAATCATGATTATATACCCATTAAATTCAGTGTTTTAATCCCATCTAAATACATAGGAAATTCAGAGGGATTTGTGGAAGTAAGGGAAGAGAAATAATATATTTTTTGAAGCCTATTATGTACCAGGTACTTTTCTTCTCTAATCACATTTGACATCATAAGAACAACCTGAAATAAATATTTATAATTTTATTTTGAAAATGAATAATAAAACAAACCTAGAAATATTAAAACTCTTTCCCAGAGTCTAAAAGCAAGCAAATGGCAGAATGATGATTTGAACTATGGCCTAGCATTGAATGCATTTGATCATCTCTCGGGTTCAGAGATAACAACTCTCTTTTCATCATCCATTGAAGCTTAGTGGTATGCCAAGTATTATACACAGTTGGTTAATAGTGGACTCTCGCCTCTGTTACTAATTGCCTTTATTTTGTTTGTAATGAGATTCGTGCTAGAACAGAAAGACAAATATAGGTGGATATGATGGATGATTATTTGGTAGAAATTCATTATATAATTTTAATCTGAACATTCAGTCATTCTGAGACTCAGAATTTTCTCATATGTAAAGTAAAGGAATTTCACTGAAGGATCTCAGAGGTCCTTCTAAAATCCAGTGATTTGTCTGTCAGAAGCAGATAATAATTTCTTAAATTGGCTAGTCCATTGAGCAGTTATTATAATAAATTACCATTTGTTGAGCATCTATGTGCCATATTATACACATACATTAATTCTTTTTAATATTCTTTCAAAATAATCTTTTTTCTATTTTATACCTAGAGAAACTTGGCTCATGGAATTTCCCAGGAGTAATGCATGTCTTCAGTGGTGGAACTAGAGACTAGACCACAGATTTCACGTTTCAAGGCTAATGCTTTTTCCATTTTACCACCTATCAATAGCATCTCTGACCACCTTAGGGCCTTGGGGCAAGATGCTTTCTACTGTGGGCAATGCAGAAGGTATGGACATTCCATGCCTCTAGACTAGTTTGTATGTTAGTATCATGAATCAAATCTTGTCATTCTCAATTAGTATATGAAGATGTATTTCAGAACTTTTGGTTACTTTCATTTGAGCAAACTAAGTCTTAATGCAGAGGAATCACTAGATGTGAAGTTTATAACATTGCTCTTCTAATTATGTAAGAGGAGTCATAGGGAAAACAACAGTCTTCAAAGACAGGATGATTTGAATATTTGTGATGAATTATATAATCATTGCTTTGTGTGTGTGTGTGTGTGGTTGTGTGGGGGCGGGGTAATTAGAGTTTGATTCCAGAGATGCTATTCCACCACTGAGCTATTTCCCCAGCTTTTTTTTTTTTTTCTTGTCTCCATAAGTTGCCTAGGCTGGCCTTGAATTTAAGATACTCTTGCCTTAGCCTCCCGAGTTGCTGGGATTACAGGTGTGGATCACGACATTCATTTTAAACAAATTAGACTTTAGGGACACATATCTATCTATCTATCTATCTATCTATCTATCTATCTATCTATCTATCTATCTATCTTTCTTTCTTTCTTTCTTTTTTTCTTTCTCTCTTTCTCTCTTTCTTTCTTTCTTTCTCTGAGTTGTTAATTATAAATCACTTCCTTTTCTGGTCCTCCTTTCTTTATGTTAATTTTAGAGCATTTATTATATCTTGAGTAAAGTTAAATTAGGCGTAAGGCCAGAGAGGAAGAAGGATCTTTAACCTTGGAATTTAGAAAAGATATAGAGGAATTCTTTTGGATTTGAAATAATACATAATCAAGCAGATGCTAATGAAAAAATGAAATGCAGGAGAAGATAACAGATACTAGGATGCCTGTTTGGAAGTTTTATAGAGGAGAGTACATTGCCCCTTTATTACAATAATGTTTCTGCGCTATAATAAGGTCTTTCATTGCAAGTTCAGCCTTTTTCATTCACTTGTTTTGTGTTCTGCTTCCTCTGTTACTAATTGTCAGCACAATAGTCTTCCAAATATGAAGTCTCAGTGTCCTTTTGGACCAATTTGTCATTGTTTTTCTCCCTCACCCCCCAACCCATCCACTCGGAATTTATTACTATGGTTGCAGTTTTAGACATTTTTTTACGTTTTAAAATGGTAATGCTTTTGAAACATGCCAGAATAGTTCATGTTAATTGAATCATCCAACCAGCAACAGTTATTGCTTCCAAAAGCATACTGAAAAAGTTTCTATTTCTACAGGGCATTCTTATAAGATAATTTAAAATAAACATACTATTTTCTTTTTAGCATTACTTTCATAATAATTGTTTCCTTTGAACTTAGCAGTAGTCCTATGGAAATAGAATATTAAAATATTTGTTAAGCTGTACTATTTATAGATTTACTGTTTACCTCTCATAATTCTTTGAAATTTCTGTTATTTTAGAAAGTTATCTATTTTTTCCTATTAATGGCTCTTTATTCTTAAGATATGACTAAGGAATAAAAAAGTTGACTTAGAGTGACAGGGCTTAATAAGTTCTGATGTTAGATTCCAGGCAACTCTGGACCATATTAATTCATGCAAGGTTTTTAGTATTTTGACCAATAAATATTTCAAATGTTCTCTGAGCCTTATTCAGCTAATCTCATGACAGAAGACATTTTCCAAATGTAATTTCTAAAAAGAAATCCTGGAACAGTATTGTTTATTTACAGTTTATCTATCACTTAAACTTTTTCTATCTTATAATCATTGGTGGTTTAAAATGTCATACTCTCAAGGTTGGTGACAATTATTTTTAGTGCATGAATACTAAGTAACAAGTTTGGTCAATTTTCTCTGGGAAAAACATACATCAAGTACTCTATAGTCACCTGTTTCTAACAATTTATTTGTCTAAAACCAGCAAGAAAAATATATAAAGCTTCTTACAGAAATAAAAATGTACTTCCCCTGTTAAAAGCAGCCAGCATGCCCAATATAGTACGTGTTATGAAAAGAAGAGCCAAAAGTGTAGACCTAGAAAACCTGGATTTTAAATGCAAGTTGTACCTCTTTAATTGCTTGATGACTTTGAATAAGTGACTTAAAAATCAAATAGCTTTATTTCTTTTTGATTTATGAACTAGAAATAAAAAAATACTTTAGAATTTTATTGAGATGATTAAGTGAGAAATAATGTATATAAAACCTTAATGTAGTAAAACAGCTCATATATGCTAAAATAATTGCTTATTGGTTGACTATTTTAAAAATAATTTTTGTGAAGTGTGTAATGTAAACTTTCCTTATTGACCTAAACTGCCAAAGATTTAAGGTTTCTTTTCCTGTTCTTCTAAAGGTGACTGAGTGAGCTGATTCTAATGGGTCTTTTCATTTAGCATGCTGTGTCTCAGTTAAACCAATTTTAAAATAAAGTGTTTTTCTTCTTCTTCTCCTTCTTCTTCTTCTCCTCCTCCCCTCCCCCTCCTCCTCTCTCCCTCTCCTCCTCTCTTCTTCTCCCTCCTTCTCCTCCTTTTTCTTCTTCTTCTTCTCCTTTTTCTACTAAAGACTTAGATATTTCTTTATAGCTGTGACTGAAACCTCTTAAAATCCGGCTACTTTATTTGGAATTAGAATTCCTGGAATGAAAAGAAAAATATTTATACCGTTTCCTTAATATTTCAAACAGTAAGAGAGTATTTTCCAGAAAGATCAGAATCAAGTTATAACAGGTCATCTTTATTTATGACTTTAGTGAAAGTATTTGGTTGTATGTAATCTTCCAAAACTCATTCTTTATTTTGACAGTTCTTTATAAGTGGGCTTTTGACTTTATAGTTTTCTCCAAAGGGATGATTTTTTTTAAAATTTGTGAATATAATGTTCTACTACTTTCCCTGGGAAGTAAAGGTATTCTTAACTTTAGAGCTGTTGTTTTGAAACCAAGAATGTGATTAGGGCTTCAATATTTTTTATCAAATTATGTTATTAGAACTTATTTAAACATATATACACACATAAGCTTAATGCATGTATTTTTCTTCTAGAATATTTATTACTGATGTTTTCCAAAGTAGTCAAAATGGAACATTTAGGTATTGAAATATATAAGATTTGGGGTGAAAAGATCATGAGGTAAATTTTTTTTTCTAAAAGAAAGCAAACATTAAAATATTAAAGTTATTTTATGAGAAAAAAGACAGTTAGATGTGATAAATTATATTGTGTTTAAAATATTTCCTAGTTTGAAAATTTTATTTTTAGATTCAGTCTATCTGTATACTTACATTGTGATGAATAAAAGAAGCATTCCACATTCCCTGAAGTTTACAAAACAGGTAAGGAAGCTTCACATGAAACAAATCAAAACATGATAAAATGCAAACATATGGGATATAAATTTTAAGTACAGTCAATTTTCACAGGTAGGGTATCTGGTCTGGAATAATTAGAGAAGATCTTGGATGACTAGTATCTAAGTAAAAAGAATGGGTAGTGTTTCTAAATCCCAAATTTAAGAAAAATAGAAAATGGTTAGGGTTTAGTAAAGAGATATTTAGCCATAGAAAGTACTCATAGTTTTTAGTGATAAGGAATAAAATTTCAAATTTTTTTTAAGAAAGGTACTTAATGAAGAGTTTAAAAGTCCAGCTAAGGAATTTGAATTCTGTCCTGAAGTTAGCAGAATGTAATTATGAATAGTTTTGAAAGTCAGGCTAAGGAATTTGAATTCTGTCCTGAAAATAGTAGAATGTTTTTGAGGAGGAGAATGATATATGGAATAAGAATCTGAGTAAGACTAATCTGGCTGGTAGTACATAGGACAACTTGAAGAGGCAGAAGGCTGGAGAAGGGGACCATCTGGGAGGCCATTTCAGTGATCCAAATTTTGGTTATAAGTTCCCGGGTTGGGTGTCAGCACTGAAATGAAGGGATGGTTGTAAGAGAAATGAAGGAACTGTTAACATGAATGTTGATGGCTTGGCCATGTGGGTTGAAAGAGATGAATCAAACAGGAGATTTTTTTGAATGATTAGGAAAATGATAGAGAAATTAAATGAATAGAAAATCTATAGTGTCTAAGTAATTTCAGCTTGGAAGATTTAAAAAGAAACACACACACACACACACACACACACACACACACACACACACACTCTTTCTGCTAGGTTGAGAATAGATAATAATAGGACCTCCAAGGAGAGACACCAGTTTTGCCACATGGGGATGGAGCTTAATCAGAAGGGCTGCAAAAGCCATAAGAGACCCTTCCAATATCAAATCCAAAGCCCTTAACAACTTATTGAAGATCTTTCTTTTTTACGTCTCCTCTTTACCCCCCTTGGTTTACAGATCTTAGTTGGAGCTGGAGGTATATCTCAGTGGTATATTCAAAACTCTGGATTAGATCCACCCCCTCCCCCCCAAAAAAAGTAGAAGAAAATCTTGGTTTTATTTGCTAGAATTGGGCAGCAGTTCATTCCATAAGTTTTTCCTCACTGAGGATTTTTCTACCTGTTACAGATCAGTTAATCCATATCAGTGTGTTAATCTGCTGATTAGGTTAACAGTCTCATAATCATTTCACGTCTGAAAATTCTTGCATTGTTTAACATGTAAGCTTTTGGCGGGGAATACCTTCAATCTAAATCATAACATAGTCAGAACTTAGCTTCAGCATTATCTAATATGAATCAAATTCAGATTTACCATTTGCTTTCCAGTGAAGTTTTATACCACCATTAAATATTGATGATGAAAATCTATATTTATTGAAATGCAAAATATCCACAACATGTAGTATAGTCAATTATGGTCACTTTTAAAAAGTACTTTGAAAAGATCTGAAGAATATGCATTAAAACATTAACAGTGGTTATATTTGGTAGTATTATGGTTAATAGTTTTTGCCTTATTTATGAATTTTTTTTATATTAAGCATGGATGATTTGTATAATGGAGTAAGTAAGGAAATAAGTTCAAAAAATAATTTGTCTATAAAGCAATGTGAATTTATTAGTGTTACAAACATATACTTAAAATGGTTGAAGTGTTAAATTGTGTATATATGTTATATATATTTGTTATATGTAGTTTACCATACTTTATAAAAGGCCCATGACAATAATATTGCAAAAAAAGTTTAAAAATGAAACCATTATGTTTAATTCCATATTTTAAGTCCATTAAATGTTTGTCTGCCTTTTAAAATTCTCTCAGCTAATGCTTCATGTCAGTTTTGCATTTTAATTTTTATTCCAAAATGACTACAATGTGATTTTACTTGAAATTTCACCTCACCGAGGATGTTCCTAGAGAAATTATTTTACTCTTAAGATTGTGTTTGTTTCATGAGAGGCAGAATTTGGTGGGCAGGCATATAGGAAAATAGTGCTTTAGTTAGCTTTCACATGGCTGTGACCAAAATACATGACAAGTACAACTTAAAGGAGGAAAAGTTTATTTACAGCTCACTGGTTTATTTACAGCTCAAAGGTTTTAGTTCAGACAGGTGAGGCAGCATATCATGCGAAGGACTTGGCTAAGGGAAGTTGCTCCTGTCATGATGAGGGAGGGAGAGGGAAAGGCCCCAGGAAAGATGCACCTCAGTGACCCACCTCTCCAGCCTTATCCCTGCTGCCTACAGTTACCACCCATTCAGTCCATTTAAGCTAGGATAGTCCAGTTAGGTCATAGCTCTCATAATCATTTTACCTATGAATATTCCTGCATTATCAGGAGCTTTGAGGGGATACCTTACATCTAAACCATAACAAATATGAATGAGTAAAATGCTGGCTCTAAAAATGTGCTTTTGGCAAATAGTGGTATCTGTGGTGACCATATTCATCAAAGAAAAATGTGTTGTTTTATTAATGTGTCATAATTTCTTTTTTTCAAATTCAGTTTAAATCCACAAATATTATCCCATGTATATACAAAAGTAGTAAGGTTTATTATAAAATTTTAGAATTTGGAATATGGATCATAAGTGAAAAACATCTTATCATATAAAATACAGTATTAGAAACCTGATTCCACCTTCTTATTTATTGAATTCCTTCTATTATAAAATATAGGAACTTACTTGTTTTTTTTTTCATGTTTCCTCATGTGAAAAAAAAATACATTGTCTCAGAGTAATAGATTTAGACAAAAATAACTAAAAATGTTGAGCTGGATTCATACAGTCAGTTTTAGGAATCAATTTTTCCATCAGTAGTAATTAATCAGTTTTATTGGTGTTAACGTAATTAGTATTGCAGAGTGTATGACCCAGCAGTGAAAGACCCCAGAGGCTCTGCTGCCTTTTATTTTGCTGTCCTGACTATCTTGCTTCCCTTCAACAACTTGTTCTGAACCAACTCTTTCTATATCCCTAACTAGGTCCTAACCGGAGGAGTAGAAATGCCATGGAACAGAATCCTGATAGGGGATAATCCATATCCCTGTAACCTTCAGTGGTCAGATCCAAAAACAAGCATACTAGGTGCTCTCATTTCCCTTAAACTTTGTTACCAGGTGACAATTATTCTGGGTTTTGTCACTGGGGGAAAAAGGCGTCAGAGATAGGAGAATGGCCATGTTAAGAAATGGTATGGGGAAGAGGTAGAATAGGGACCAAACTGTCCCATTTCACAAAAGATTACTGATTTATTTATTTAGCCATAATGGGGATCAAACCTGACACTTTGTGCATGTTAGACAAGCACTCTACCTCTGAGCTACATCTTTAACCCAAGTTTTATTGATTTTTCAAAATTAATTTATTTATTTCAATTAGGTATATATGACAGCAGAATTCATTTTGATTCATTGGACACAATTACAGCACAACTTTACATTTGTATGATTGTACCCAATATAGTGTCACACATGTGCAGTCATACGTGTACCTAGAGTAATGATGTCTAACTCATTCCACATCTTTTCTGCCCCCATGCACCCTCTCTACCCTCCCTCCTCTTTGCCCAAAGTTCCTCCATTTTTCCCATGCCTACCCCTCCCCCTTATGGATCAGCATCCACTTATCAAAGAGGACATTCTGCCTTTGGTTTTTTGGGATTGGCTTACTTCGCTTAGCATGATATTCTCCAGCTCCATCCATTTACCTGCAAATGCCATAATTTTATTCTCTTTTAATACTGAGTAATATTTCATTGTGTATATATACCACAGTTTCTTTATCCATTTATCTATTAAAGGGCATCTAGGTTACTTCCACAATTTAGCTATTGTGAATTGAGCTGCTATGAAAATTGATGTGGCTGCGTTACTATAGAAGTAAAAGACCTCTACAATGAAAACTACAGAACTCTAAAGAAAAAGTTGAAGAAGACCTTAGAAAATGGAAAGATTTCCCATGCTTTTGTATAGGCAAAATTAATATTGTCAAAATGGCCATACCACCCAAACCACTATACAGATTTAATGTAATTCCAATTAAAATCCTAACATCATTCCTTATAGAATAGAAAAAGCAATCATGAAATTTATTTGGATTATTGATTTTTAAAAGCACTTTTCCTAGCATTATAGTCTTTTCATATTTGGATTTAGATAGACCTAGGGTAAATCCTATGTAGTTTCTAATAAGTTGCTTGTTTCAAACAAATTATTTAGAAGATTTTAGTCTTTTAAATTTGCTCATTTATAGAATGAGGATAACAACACTTTTTAGGTTTGTCCTTTGGGATGAATGATCAATGTGTAGGAACTACTTAGTGGGTGCAGTGCCTTGAACATAGTAATTACTCACCTGATCTCCTGCTGGAATTACTTTCTACCAGGGCATTCACCTTACCTAAGGCACCTTGTGCAGCCACCATCTCTTTTTGTCTCTAGATAGTGAAAACATAAAACAGAAGAAGGAGAAAATGTTTTTGTCTCCATTAATGAATATCCAGTGTTATTTTGATTTATGGTCATTATAACTGTCTATGGGGATTATTTTATAATGGATTTAATGGACTACTATTATACCTTTTTTTTACATTGAATATTGGGAGAATTTATTTTTGAAGAATAAAATTAGTATTTAAAGATTAAATGTTGAAATCTAAACAGATAATCTCCAGAACTTTGTTTTGGGCGTGTCTGTTTTTCTGGTATATTGCAGTCCTGCTAATTGACTTTCAAGTTTACAGAGTAATTTTAGCTTTGAATAAACTTTTGTCATCTGTGATTCAGAATGGTATAAAGTAAGCAGAGCATTTGAAATTCAGCTTGATTTTCAAGTTTCTCAGGAGAGCAACTTGTATAACTAGTATAACTGTTAAAGTACCACTGTAACAAATAACCAAAAATATCACATTGATAGAATAAAAATTAGTTGTTTTGCATTTTATGTAAGAATACTTTACTGATGTGTGTTAAATGAGTCCAGAATTCACAAGCATTTGATTAATAACATTAAGAATCTCTATCCAAAGCTTCCAACTTCTAAGTTTTAAAGTGGTCTGGTTTGATTTGGATTCTTTACGTAACCAAAAGAAAAATGTTCTTCTAATGAGTATTGTCTAATGCTCTTTAAGAATCTCTTAAATACCCTTTAAGAATAGAAATATTTCCCAGCGGCTCAGGAGGCGGACGGAGGCAGGAGGATCGCAAGTTCAAAGCCAGCCTCAGCAATTTAGCCAGGTGCTAAGCAATTCAGTGAGACCTTGTCTCTAATAAAATACAATAAATAGGGCTAGGGATGTGGCTCAGTGCTCAACTGTCCCTGAGTTCAATCCCTGGTACCCCCCCCCCAAAACAAAACAAAAAGAATAGAAATATTCAGATCAGCAACCAACATGATCTAAAAACTTGGAACTTTTTTTAGTATCCTTTGTTTTTCATTTTTACAGAGCTAGAAAATGTTTTCATAATTCTTATTATGGCTTATAAACAAAATCCCAACCTTTTTCTATATACTTTTTCTATATACTGGGTCATTTGTTTTAGCATGGTAATTTAAAATTTCAACTATTCAGCTTCACAAATTACTCTTGTTTATGTACAGCAACACACCCTAGGATACTGTGATAGAATATTCTCTTCTATTGGTAGGACCCAGGTACCAGTGGGAATATCTTGGTAGCCACTTCTCTTTTCTGTAGTCTCAACCTAATGAGCATTATTTAGAAATTCAATTTTCTTGCAGAGTATTTTATACTAAGACCTATAAAATATAGATTTATTTCTATTATGCTATTTGTAATTACACATAATATTTTTGTTAGTCTGGGGACCTTATAAGGACCTGATTAAAACCTTCATGGTATTAATAAAATACCACTTTGTAATGACATGAGTAGAATGATTAATAATAGAATATGATGTGTTAGTTGGTAGTTTCTTCCTCAGTTTTATATTCCCAAATTCTTATATAATGTTTGGTCCAGGAATACTATTTCATATATTGTTGAGTCTACAAATACTTAGCAAATTTAGTTAAAACATTTGAATTGTGCATTAATGCCTTGGTCATCATGTTATTTATTTAAATATTTTTTCCAAACTACCCCATACATAAATACATACAAATATTTTATTCTTTTCTAGACAGTGTATTTCTGTGGTCTGTTGAGAATGATAATTAAAATAAATTACCATTGTTTGTAGCAGCTTTAAAATAAGAATAATTGAGATTCACCTGAAACCTGATAGTATTTTAAACAGCTTTTTAAATTCTAATATTGAGAAGTTTTTTAAATTATATCACTTAAACCTCATTTAGGTGTGGTGCTGAAAATAGACTTCCTTTTAAGTTTTTCTTTAATTCCTGATAGTGCTTTTAAAGATGAGAATTTATAGACGTAAAGTACTTTGACTAGGAAAGCACAGTTGATAGTGTATGATAAGACCAGTGGTACAAAATAGAAGATACAGAGGTAGATTCACATAAATACAGTTATCTCATACTAGACAAAGGCACCGTAAACATACATTGGAGAAAAGATAACCTTTTTAACAAATGGTGCTGGGAAAACTGGAAATCCATATGCAGCAAAATGATGTTAAATCTTTCACCTTGCACAAAACTCAACGTGGATCAAGGACCTGTGCCTAATAGAAGAAAAAGTAGGTCCATATCTTCATAATGTCAGATTAGGACCTAACTTAACAAAACTACTTAAAGCATAAGAAATAAAATGAAGAATCAATACATGGGATAGATTCAAACTAAAAAGCTTCTTTTCAGCAAAAGAAAAAATAATGCGAAGAGAGAGCTTACAGAATGGGAGAAAATCTTTACCACATGCACATCATATAGAACACAATCTTCAGGATATGTAAAGCACTCAAAAAACTTAACACCAAAAATAAATAAATAAATAGCCAACCCCATCAATAAGTAGTATTTTAATTTCAAAGTCTGTTTTCTTAATTACTTCTAAATCATGACAATGGGAACGTTAAATAAAATGGATAAACCTGACCTTGGATGTTCTTTCCTTTTCTGCTCTGTTCCACAGTGCTCTCTCTAGTATTTCTTTCACATCTGCCCCTCTTATAAAAGTTTTGTCTTTTGTTTGCATTGAAAGCTGGTCAGTCAGCTAGGCACTGTGGCGCACACCTGTAATTCCAGCCATTTGGGAGACTGAAGCAGGAGAATCACAAATTTGAGTCCAGCTTCATCAACTTAGTAAGACCGTGTCTTGAAATTAAAATAATAATAAAGGAGTAGGAATGTTAGCTCAGGGGTAAAGGACCCCCGGGTTTAATCCCAGTACAAAAACAAAAACAAAGTCAGTTGATCAATAGTTATTAACTATGTACCTTTATGTAGTGTCCCAGTCTTAGGTACTGTAGGAAGAACTATACAACTAAGTCCTAACTTTTAAGTAATTTGATTAAAAGATCAAAATAACATATATACAGGACAATATAGTGAACTACCAGCTGGAAATTTAATAGGATTTCTTTAAAAAGAGGGAAATGAGAAGTAATAATGGATTTCAAAGAGAGAAAGTCTGCTGGGCAGAGTGAGTCGTAGGAATTTTGGTGGCTCCTTATTGGTATAAATGGGTATAGTGTCCAGTATTTTAAAAATTTGATATTTCAAACACCACAAACTGACCTACTGTATTTGGTATTTTTAAACTTTCATAATTCAAAAAATGTGTAACTTTGTTGTACAAGGTTTAATTATGATAGAATGGATTTTTATAATCTATTAATTGCATTACCTTTTCCTTATACACATCAAAGTTCTCCTTTCCTTCCAAACTCATTTTAAATTCCTTGCTTGATTATCTTAATCACTCCCTTGCCTTGCTGCTTCTACTCTTTTCCATTTTTTTGTTGTTGTTTTGTCAAACTTTACTGGTTAAAACAGTCTGCTTAAATTCTGTTCTCAGTGTTCCCCACCCGCACCCATGTAGTTAAGTATATCTAGGGAATAATAAACAACTATGATCTCTGGTAGTACTTTAAATTCTTGAACATTAAGTCCAAGTTGCCTCTTAATGTTCCTCATCTGTTTGCTTTTCCATTTTCCTAGAATGCTATTTCATATTTTCTTTTTTCTCAAAGCCCCAAAGTGTCCTCTTTCAGTTCTGTTCTTAGTAGATGACTTTGTATCCTAATTCACTGAAAAAATTGAAGCAAGGAGAAAATAATTTTTACCAGCTCCCACTTGCATCTATACCCTTAACTTCATTTGGGTCCTTTTATTCTATCTGCTCTCCTGCTCCATCACTAATCTATCTGTACTTCTGACTAGAGCATCCTTTCTACTTGTCCAGTAAATTCTATTTCTCCCTGTTTATATAAGAAAATTGCCCCAGAAATTCTCTTTTTTCATGTATTATCAAAATTGTTGGATTTTTTTTACTCCCAGAATTCATTCATTTGGAAAATATTGAATGTTCACTGTGTGTCAGGCACTAAGAATATGTCAATGGAGCTTACATTTTAGTTGAGGAGACAGAAGATAAACAAGAAATATACTGTTTGTCATCTCATAAAAGTAGAGCAGATAAAAAGTTGGGGAGTAATGTACATGGGGTCCAGATTGTATTAAAAAGAATGCCCAAGGTAGGCATAAATGTGAAGGTTAGAATTGATCTAAGACTTGAGGGAAGTCAGGGAGTCTTCTGTGGGGATATGTGAGGGAAAAGAATGCCAGGCAGAGGGCATAGCTTACCAAAAAGCCCTCAGCTGAGAGTACATCCCATTGTGGGAGGAAAAAAATGCATGATTGAAGCCATGGTAACTGGCAAAGTGGTTTGAAAGAGTAAGGGGGAGGAGGTTAGAAATTTAGTGGGGTAAGTGGGAGGACCAGATCATGAAGGATCTTAGGTGAACTTTTTCAAGGACTTTGTCTTCTATTCTCTTTAAATAATTTTTGTATGTATTTTTAGTTGTTGGTAGACCTTTATTTTATTCATTTATTTGTATGTGATGCTGAGAATCAAACCCAGTGCCTCACACATGCTAGGCAGGTGCTCTACCACTGAGCCACAACCCCAGCCCATGCCTTCTATTCTTAGTAAATTGAAACATATAGAATATTGTTGAGGATGTTCATTTTAAGATTTCTCATTGTTGAGGGTAAATTGAAATGAGGAGCAAGGGAGAGCTGTTCTGAAGTTTTGATAGAGAATGATGGCTTAGTCTGAGGTAGTGCAAGTGGTGACAAGTGATCAGAAACTGGATTATGTTTTTCTAAGTAGAACCAGAAGGATAGCTGGAAGGAATGAACATGATGTGAGAAGAGAGGACTCCAAAGGGCTCCAAGTTTTTGGCTTTAGTTATTGAAAAGATGGAGATTTCATCATCTGAAATGGAGTAAGTCATCATGGAGGCTGGCAGAGAATGCAGGGTAGGAATGATCAGGAGTTCCTTTTTAGGACATGTCAGATATCTCACACAGTTGCTATTTTAAAATAACATATGTGGACTCTCAATATCTGAGCAGGAAGATTCTAGTTTTATGGCAGTGAGAGAGGTTTAGGCATTGGGCAGTGAGAATCTGAAATAGAATTTCACCAGTGGAAAACCCAGGTAAAGGAAAGTATTAACCAACATCAAAAAAGAAGATCTCTTTCCATGTTTCAGTCTAGGTGATGGGAAAATGAAGAAAGCCAGGAAAAATGGATTTAGGGGGAAAGATAATCAGTGGTTTCAGATATGGTACTAGTAATTCAACAAGATAGAAATGTTCTCTATATAAGTAAACATGTTTGTCTTTTAGGGGTTGGGGCAGGATGAAACCCAGGGGCTCAGTCAAGCTAAGAACATGATCTGTCACTGAGCTATGCCCCTATTTTCTGATGTGTATTTTAAGATGGTGTTCCAGTTGGAATAAAGCTTGAATTTTGAAATTGACAAACTAAAGGGGATGGCTAAAACCATGAAAGGTTATTGGAAAAGAGAATAAAACTAAGTAGAGAAACTTGGTTGAATTATTTTTTTTTCAATTTAAAGAGTCAATAAAGAATTAGTCTATTGTGAGTAATTACTTGGACGTTAAAACCAAAAATGTTGTGGTAGTTAATGGTTGTTAATGCTGGAGTAGATAGTTGTTAATGATGGAAAAAGGACAAAACAGATAAGCACTGATGAATTTGTCACCAAGGAATAGGCTAATTTCTTTCAAAAGCATAGACAATCCTACCTTAGCATCTCTGGGTATCTATGATAATTTATTTTCTAAAGTTCATTTCAAATGTACATCCATTAATAATAGCTGGTGTTTATTGAAAGTTTATTTTTTGTCATGTATTATGCTAAGTATTACATGAATTTATTATAAGTCCCAGTGTTAATTCTGTGATATAGGTACTTTTATTTTTTCCCACTTGTTATTGAAGACCAGAGAAATAATTAACTTGTC
Source organism: Ictidomys tridecemlineatus (assembly GCF_052094955.1). Classification (NCBI taxonomy): domain Eukaryota; kingdom Metazoa; phylum Chordata; class Mammalia; order Rodentia; family Sciuridae; genus Ictidomys; species Ictidomys tridecemlineatus. Next base: position 55,832,178 of record NC_135486.1, read on the forward strand.
CAAGGTTGTATAGTTACTGGCAGAAAAAGAAATTGAATTAGGCACACTGGTTTTAGAATCTATATTTTTATCTACAACACTATTCTTTTCTCTGAAGTCTGCTTAGCTTCTTTGATTGGCTTTACCCACTGGATACCTAAGAATTGTAGGCAGTGTATCTTATCAGAAGGTAGGATAAAATGAAATCCTCTTAAATAGATAAAAAAAATGTTATAAGACTATGCTAAGTGAAAAATGAGGGGTACAGTAATAAATAATGAGACTATAGATGAGGAAGTGGTGTTGTAAAATGGAAGGAGCAGAATTTGATCTGGACCTTAAAGAATGGGTATTACTTTCACTACTGGAGATAACATGGGTGGGATAAAAAGTTGTGATATACTACCGATAGTAGTAACAGCTGGAGCAAAGGTATAAATATAGGAAAGAACAAATTGTGTTTTGTGAAAATTAAATAATCCAGTTTAGCTGATTTGGCGGAATGGCAGTGGGTTAAAAAGGAATACCAATGTAAGGTTGTGAATAACTTTGAGCAGAGATCCACGGAAAGCTGTGAGGTTGCGCTAGGTTTTGTTTAAAACAGAACTCTGTAGTTCTGCTTACTTCATGGTGTAAATATGTGTGTATATATTAAAGAAATATTTTATTTTCTTTCTAGAATGTCAGTTAATGAAAACAGAACGACCAAAGCCAAACACATTTATTATCAGATGTCTCCAGTGGACCACCGTTATAGAGAGAACATTTCATGTAGATACTCCAGAGGAAAGGTAAAAAAATTGGTTTTCTTCATTTTATGAAAAAGCAACACTCAATCTAAAAGTGTATTTGTAGTTGACTTCATCATTTGTAAATATATTTATTAAATATATTTGCAAAATGCTATAGTCTATTATTTAGGTTCTGGAATAATACATGTATAACTGTGTTATACATTGTAAACTGAACCTCTAGGAATACTGGAAGATATACTTCTTCAGAGAATACAAAATATTTAATGATTAAAATAAAAACTAAAGTATTTTTGTGACCATACTGTCTTTTTTAAAAACAATTATAATTGTGTTAGTATTGGAAATCTGACATACAAGTGATAGTAAAAGCTTTTAAGTAGCTTGTGCTTTTAGATTAATTCCAAGTAACTGCCTGGAGAATTCATTGAGAAGGTTTTTAAGATTTGTTATAAGCTCAGTGGTACAGGTATGGGATGGGAGTTATACTTGGATTAATAGCATTGCTATCATCTTTGCCAAATCAAGTAGCAGCAACACATCAGGAACTAACTCATCAACTCCATCAGGACCATATTTCCATTGTCCTCATCTGTAGTCAAGTTTTGCACCCACCTTCCCACCTCCTTGTTTTGTCTTGTTACTCTTTTATTGGGTGGCCTGATAAATGAGTTAGGTCTAGCAAACAATGATAAAATTTTCTGCACATATATTAACATATTTGATCCTAGGCAACAATTTTGTGAAGTCAGCTATTGTTAGCCTTATTTTCAAATGAATACAGTAAATTTTGTTATAACAGGTTTCTCTAAGATTTTAATAAAAACAAAAACAACCTTTTAAAAAAATTCTTATAAAAGATAAAGGGATTTTTTTTGTTGTAGATGTTTTGTTTTGTGCAGTGAGTGCTGAGGATTGAACTCAGGTCCTTACATATGCCAGACAAGTACCCTACTACTAAGCTACAAATCTAGTCCTTTAGTGTTATTTTAATAATGCTTTTTGATCAATAGAGTAAATTGTGATATATGATTTCTTTAGGAAATATAGAAAATAAAGAAAAATAGGGGAATAGAAATTAGTAATACTTCTAATTCTATAGTTAGTATTTAATATTAATATATTCTTTTCTACACTTCCAATATTATTCTTTGCTGATGTGTTTAAGTCTTTAATGTACACATAGTTCTTTGTCTCTTGTGGACTTAGGTAGGTCCCCTAGCTATACACTTACATATCTCTTGGAACCTTTTATACCAACTACATCATGACTGTAATCTTTATTTGCTTTCCCCACTAGACTGTAAGCTTCTTGACAGTAAGAAGCATGTCTTCCTTACTTTCTTTTCTATTTTTTTAATCTTCAGCACATGGTTCAGGGTCTGACATAATATTTATTGACTGGCTGAATGAGTGAAACTCTCCTTTGTCAGTATTTGTTCTTTGAAAATATTCTTTTAGTGGAACATCTCATTGAAGCATGACTTATTTTTCCATTTGTGTTTACTAAGCTGAATTTATTTTTTTCAACTACACCATTTTATTTTACATATATATATTTTTAAATTTATATATGACAACAGAATGCATTATAATTCTTATTACACATATAGAACCCAATTTTCATATCTCTGGTTGTATACATAGAATATTCACACCAAATCGTGTCTTCATACCTGTACTTTGGATAATAATGTTCATCACATTCCACCATCATTAAATACCCCACAAAGCTGGATTTAAGCCAAATCTTAAGACTCTAAAATTCTTTGCTATTCCTGTAATATAACACTATTCCACTGAACAATCAATTTTCATTTGCATTTGTGATTAGAAGAAAAAACAGTTTTAGTGGAAATGAAAAACGGCATGTTTATTTTTACTGTTGGGACATGCAACTCTGTATTCATCTAGAATCTGATGTTTGGAGTTTTATATAACTTTAATGTCAGTGAAGATTTAGGGAAGCTCAAAAAGTTAGAAAAACTATTTTCAGTATTCTGTCACCAGTCTACATGTAAACTAAATGTATGTATCTAATCTATTTTATGCATGATATAAGATTGTCAATGATATAAGACTGGTCTATTGTAAATAGTGAGCTTATTAGGTCTTAGTAAATAAGAAATTCTTTTCTCTCAGATAGATGATAGCACATAGACAAATACTTGGGCTTTTAGATTTTTATTTTATATTATTTTCTTGATCTTTCTGTTGTTCTAGTACTAGCACTGCATGGTTTTAATTAGAGAAGCTTTATAAAACTTTCAATTTGTAATTAAACAACATTTCCCATATTATTTTTAAACCAAATGCTCTTAGCTGTTCTACTGCATTCATTTTTTTAAAATTTGTTATTTTTAGATATACATGACAGTGGAGTATATTTTGACATATTTTACATACATGGAGTGTAATTTATTCTAATTAGGATCCCATTCTTGTGCTTGTACATGATGTGGAATTTCACTGGTGATGTATTCATATATGAACAAAGGAAAGTTATGTCCAGTTCATTCTACTGTCTTTCCTATTCCCATTACCCCTCCCTTCCCTTCGTTCCCCTTTGTCTAATCCACTGAACTTCTGTTCTTCCTTCCCTGCTTTTTGTGTGTTAGCATCTACATATCAGAGAGAACATTCAGACTTTGGTTTTTTGAGATTGGCTCATTTCACTTAGCATGATAGTTTCCCAATCCATCCATTTGCAGACAAAGGTCATGAAGTCTTCTTTATGGCTGCTTTGGAGAAATGCTATATATATATATATATATATATATATATCACATTTTCTTTATCCATTCATCTGTTGAAGGGCACCTAGGTTGGTTCCATAGTTTAGCTATTGGGAATTGAACTACTGCATTTATTTTTTAAAGTTTCTTTTTTAACTGATGCATCAAAACATGAAAATTGTACATATTAATGGGATACTCTGTAATGTTTTGATATATATATATATATAAATATAAATTGTGTGATATTTAAATCAGGTTTAACCTCAAACATTTATCATTTTCTTAAGGTAAAAACTATCAAAATTCTTTCTTCTACCTTTTTCAAATGTACAAATAGGTTATTGTACATTTAGTCACCCTACTGTATTAATAGCATACTAGAGCTTCTTGCTTATACCTAGTGGTAACGTAGTACTCATTGATCAACCTTTCCCTGTCCCTTCCTACCCACTATTATCCCTGAACTCTGATGATCACCATTCTACTCTCAATTTCTATGAGGTTAATTTCTTTAGATCCCATATGCATGAGATCATGTGATACTTTCTGTGCCTGGATTAATTCACTTAACATAATGATCCCCAGTTCCAAATACCTTGGATTGTCTTAAATAATAGGATTTCTTTTCTTTTTAAGACTAAAGAATATTCCATTATATGTGTATATCATATTTTCTTTATCCATTCATGTTGATAGACACTTAGGTTGCTTCCACCTCTTTGTTATTGTTAATAATGTTACATTTAACATGGGAGGGCATATATCTCTTTTGAGTTTCTCATTTCAGTTCTTTGGATAAACACCCAGGATTTGGATTGCTAGATCTTATGGTAGTTCTATTTTCAATTTTTAAAGGAATCTCCATATGGTATTCTATATGTGACTGCTATGTTATACATTCCCATAGGGTTTCAGTTTTTCCACATCTCTGCTAACACCTATTATTATTATTGTTTCTATAATGATTATCTTAGCAGTGTGAGGTGTTATCTCACTGTAATTTTTGACTTGCATTTCCCTGATAATAGTAATGTTGTATATCTTGTCATATACCTGTGGGTCACTTGTGTGTCTGCTTTGGAGAAATGCCCATTTTTAAGTTGGATTATTTGGGTAGGTTATTTTTGTCTGTTTGGCTATTGAATTGTAGAACATATATACACACATGTATATATATCTCCTTTTCAGATGTATGTTTTTTCATATAGTTTACTCACATTACTTAGTTTGTTTCCTTTGCTCCACAGAAGCTTTCTGATTGATGTAGTTCTACCTGTCTATATTTATATATGTTGCCCACACTTTTGGTATTACAGTTGAGATTATTGCCAACACCAAAGTCATATAAGTGACCTCTGTATTTTCTTCTAGGAGTTCTATTGTCTCAGGCTAATGCAAATTTAATGTTTAATCCATGTGACTTGGTTGGGTTTTGTATAGATAAGGCTCAAATTTCATTAATTTGCACATTGATATCCAGTTTTCCTAGCATAATTTTTTATGAGAGATTATAGTTATCATAGTAGTTGGATTCATTTCGTCAAAATCATATATGCATGGAATTTGATTTACTCCATTTCAGTCCCCATTTTCCCCACTTTTCCCTTCCCCTACTCCCTTGTCTCCTTGTCCTTTCTCTACTGATCTTCCTTTCACTCATTTATTTATTTTTGATTTGTGCTTTCTACATAAGGTGTATCTGTATAAGCACCTAATATGATTTTGTTAAATTAATTCCACATTTCCTCCCCTTTGTCATCGCTCCTGATCATCTTCTACTCCACTGATCTTCCCTACAATTTTATTGATATTTAATTCTCACCTTTTTTTCCTCTAGCTTCTATATAAGAGAGAACATTCTATCCTTGATTTTCTGAGTCTGTCTTATTTCACTTAACATTATGTTCTCCATTTCAATCCATAATTTCATTCTCCTTGATGACTGAGTAAAACTTCATTGTGTATATATACCACATCTATCAAGGGGCATCTGGACTGATTCCATAATTTGGCTATTGTGAATTTCCCTAGTACCATTTCTATTTTTTTTTTATTTTTATTTTTTATTCTAATTTGTTATATATGACAGCAGAATGCATTACAATTCATATTACACATAGAGCACTATTTCTCGTATCTCAGGTTGTATACAAAGTATATTCACACCATTCTTTTTTGAATTTTATCTTATTTTTTATTCTGATTTGTTGTATATCAGAATGGAATGCATTACAGTTCATATTACGTATATAGAACACAGTTTTTCATATCTGTGGTTATATTCAAAGTATATTCACACCATTCGTGTCTTTATACATGTACTTTGGATAATTGTGTCCAGTCACATTCCACCAACATTTTTAACCCCATACCCCCTTCTTTCCCCTCCCATCCCTTCACCCTGTCTAGGATTTGTCTGTTCCTCCCATGTTCTCCCTCCCTTCCCCACTATGAAACAACTTGATGGTGGTTGTTTTAATGAATCATAATAATAGCCATTATTTTTTTTCATTTTTTTTATTGATTGTTGAAAACATTACAGAGCTCATGATATATCATCTTTCATACATTTGACTCAATTGGGTTTTGAACTCCCCAAATACATATTGCAGACTCACTTCTGTTACATACTCACATTTTTACATAATGGCATATTAGTGACTGTTGTATTCTGCTACCTTTCCTATCCCCTACTATCCCCCCTCCCCTCCCCTCCCCTCCCATCTTCCCTCTCTACCTCCTCTGCTGTTGTTCAATTCTCTCCCTTTTTTTCCCCCTCCCCCTTGCCCCTCATAACCTCTTATAATTTTGTGTATCACTGAAGGTCTCCTACCATTTCCATATGCTTTCCCTTCTCTCTCCCTTTCTCTCCCCCCATTCGTCTTAGTTTACTGTTAGTCTTTTCCTCATGCTCTTCCTTCCTGTTCTATTCTTAGTGGCTCTCTTTATATCAAAGAAGACATTTGACATTTGTTTTTTAGGGCGTGGCTAGCTTTACTTAGCATAATCTGCTCTAATGCCATCCATTTCCCTGCAAATTCTATGATTTTGTCATTTCTTAGTGCTGCATAATACTCCATTGTGTATAGCTGCCACAATTTTTTATCCACTCATCTATTGAAGGGCATCTAGGTTGGTTCCACAGTCTAGCTATTGTGAATTGTGCTGCTATAATCATTGATGTGGACGTATCCCTATAGTGCGCTCTTTTAAGGTCCTCAGGGAATAGTCCGAGAAGGGCAATAGCTGGGTCAAATGGTGGATCCATTCCCAGCTTTCCCAGGAATCTCCATACTGCTTTCCAAATTGGCCTCACCATTTTGCAGTCCCACCAGCAGTGTACAAGTGTGCCCTTTTCCCCACATCCTCGCCAACACTTATTGTTGTTTGACTTCATAATGGCTGCCAATCTTACTGGAGTGAAATGGTATCTTAGGGTGGTTTTGATTTGCATTTCTCTGATTGCTAGAGATGGTGAGCATTTTCTCATGTGCTTGTAGATTGATTGTATGTCCTCCTCTGAGAAGTGTCTGTTCAGGTCCTTGGCCCATTTGTTGATTGGATTATATGTTATCTTATTGTTTAATTTTTTGAGTTCTTTGTACATTCTGGATATTACGGCTCTATCTGAGGTGTGAGGGGTAAAAATTTGTTCCCAGGATGTAGGCTCTCTATTTACCTCTTTTATTGTTTCTCTTGCTGATAAAAAAACTTTTTAGTTTAAGTAGGTCCCATTTGTTTATTCTTGTTATTAACTCTTGGGCTACGGGCGTTCTATTAAGGAATTTGGAGCCCGACCCCACAATATGTAGATCGTAACCAACTTTTCCTTCTATCAGATGCAGTGTCTCTGTTTTGATATCTAGCTCCTTGATCCATTTTGAGTTAACTTTTGTGGCTGGCGAGAGAAAGGGATTCAATTTCATTTTGTTGCATATGGATTTCCAGTTTTCCCAACACCATTTGTTGAAGATGCTATCCTTCCTCCATTGCATGCTTTTAGCCCCTTTATCAAATATAAGATAGTTGTAGTTTTGTGGATTAGTCTCTGTGTCCTCTATTCTGTACCATTGGTCCACCTGCCTGTTTTGGTACCAGTACCATGCTGTTTTTGTTACTATTGCTTTGTAGTACAGTTTGAGCTCTGGTATCGCTATACCTCCAGATTCACACTTCCTGCTTAGAATTGCTTTTGCTATTCTGGGTCTTTTGTTTTTCCATATGAATTTCATGATTGCTTTATCTATTTCCACAAGAAATGCCTTTGGGATTCTGATTGGCATCACATTAAACCTGTAGAGAACTTTGGGTAATATCGCCATTTTGATGATATTAGTTCTGCCTATCCATGAACAGGGTACATTTTTCCATCTTCTGAGATCTTCTTCTATCTCTCTCTTTAGGGTTCTATAGTTTTCTTTGTATAAATCTTTCACCTCTTTTGTTAGGTTGATTCCCAAGTATCTTATTTTCTTTGAGGATATTGTGAATGGAGTGGTTTTCCTTATTTCCATTTCAGAGGTTTTGTTGCTGATATACAGGAATGCCTTTGATTTATGCATGTTGATTTTATATCCTGCCACTTTGCTGAATTCATTTATTAACTCTAGCAGCTTCTTTGTAGATCCTTTTGGGTCTGTTAAGTATATTATCATGTCATCCGCAAATAGCGATAATTTAATTTCTTCTTTTCCTATTTTTATGCCTTTAATTTCTTTTGTCTGTCTAATTGCTCTGGCTAGTACTTCGAGAACTAAATTGAATAGAAGTGCTGATAGAGGGCATCCCTGTCTTGTTCCAGATTTTAGAGGGAATGCCTTCAGTTTTTCTCCTTTTAGGATGATGCTAGCCTGAGGTTTAGCATATATAGCTTTTACAATGTGGAGGTAAGTTCCTGTTATCCCTAGTTTTTCTAGTGTTTTGAACATAAAGGGATGCTGTACTTTGTCGAATGCTTTTTCTGCATCTATCGAGATGATCATATGGTTCTTGTCTTTAAGCCTATTGATGTGGTGAATAGCATTTATTGATTTCCGTATATTGAACCAGCCTTGCATCCCAGGGATGAATCCTACTTGATCATGGTGCACAAGTTTTCTGATTTTTTTTTTGTATTCGATTCGCCAGAATTTTATTGAGAATTTTTGCATCCAAGTTCATTAGAGATATTGGTCTGTAGTTTTCTTTCTTTGAAGTGTCTTTGTCTGGTTTTGGGATCAGAGTGATGTTGGCCTCATAGAATGAATTTGGAAGAGCTCCTTCTTTTTCTATTTCTTGAAATAGCTTGAAAAGTATTGGTATTAATTCTTCTTTGAAGGTTTTGTAGAACTCCGCTGTATACCCATCCGGTCCAGGACTTTTCTTGGTTGGTAGTCTTTTGATGGCTTCTTCTATTTCTTCCTTTGTTATTGGTCTGTTTAAATTGTGTGTGTCTTCCTGTCTCAATCTTGGCAAATCATATGCCTTAAGAAATTTATCGATATCTTTGCTATCTTCTATTTTATTAGAATATAGGGTTTCAAAATACTTTCTAATTATCTTCTGTATTTCTGTAGTGTCTGTTGTGATATTGCCTTTTTCATACCGTATATTAGTAATTTGAGTTCTCCCTCTTCTTCTTTTCGTTAGCATGGCTAAGGGCTTGTCTATCTTATTTATTTTTTCAAAGAACCAACTTTTAGTTTTATCAATTTTTAATGATTTTTTTTGTTTCAATTTCGTTTATTTCTGCTCTAATTTTAATTATTTCTTGTCTTCTACTACATTTGCTGTTGTTTTGTTCTTCCTTTTCTAGGTTTTTGAGGTGTAGTGTGAGTTCATTTATTTGTTGGTTTTTTCTTTTTTTTGATGAAAGAACTCCAGGAAATGAATTTCCCTCTTAAAACTGCTTTCATTGTGTCCCATAGATTCCAGTATGTTGTGTCTGTATTATCATTTGACTCTAAGAATTTTTTTTATCTCTTCCTTTATGTCGTCTGTAACCCATTGATCATTCAATAACATATTGTTCATTTTCCATGTGGTGTAGGATTTTTCCTTCCTTTTTTAATCATTGATTTCCAATTTCATTCCATTATGGTCAGATATGGTGCATGGTATTATCTCCACGCCTTTATATTTACTAAGAGTTGCCTAATGGCATAATATATGGTCTATCTTTGAGTAGGATCCATGTGCTGCTGAGAAGAACGTGTATCCACCTGATGATGGTTGGTATATTCTATATATGTCGGTTAGGTCTAGGTTATTGATTGTGCTGTTGAGTTCTATAGTTTCTTTATTCAATTTTTGTCTAGAGGATCTGTCTAATGGTGAGAGCGGTGTGTTGAAGCCACCCATAATTATTGGGTTGTAGTCTATTTGACTCTTGAACTTGAGGAGAGTTTGTTTTATGAACGTTGCAGCTCCATTGTTTGGTGCATACAAATTGATAATTGTTATGTCTTGTTGGTGGATGGTCCCTTTTAACAGTATATAGTGTCCTTCTTTATCCTTCTTAATTAACTTAGGTTTGAAGTTGATTTTATTTGATATGAGTATGGCCACTCCTACTTGCTTCCGGGGACCATGTGAGTGGTATGATTTTTCCCAACATTTTACCTTCAGCCTGTGTATGTCTTTTCCTATCATATGAGTCTCCTGAAGGCAGCATATTGTTGGATTTGTTTTTTTGATCCAGGTTACTAGCCTATGTCTCTTGATTGGTGAGTTTAGGCCATTAACATTTAAGGTTACAATTGAGATATGATTTGTACTTCCAGTCATGCTTCTTTATTTATTTATTTTAGTTTGGCTAGTTTTACTTTTTGGTTATTTTCCTCCTCCTTTTACTGAGATACCTTTTGTTGTTAGTTTTGAGCACTATTTTTCAATTCCTCTTCTTGTAGTATTTTGCTCAGAATGCTTTGCAGTGCTGGTTTTCTTGGCTGCGAATTCTTTTAGCTTTTGTTTATCGTGAAAGATTTTAATTTCGTTGTCAAATCTGAAGCTCAGTTTTGCTGGATACAGTATTCTTGGTTGAAATCCATTATTTTTCAGCGTTTGAAATACATTGTTCCAGGATCTTCTCGCTTTCAAAGTCTGTGGTGAGAAATCAGTCGTTAACCTAATTGGTTTACCCCTGAATGTAATCTGCCTCTTTTCTCTCGTAGCTTTTAATATTCTCTCCTTGTCCTGTATGTTGGATATCTTCATAATTATGTGTCTTGGAGTTGGTCTATTATAGTTTTGAATGTTTGGGGTCCTGTAGGCTTCCAGGATTTGGCAGTCCATTCCATCTTTCATCTCTGGGAAGTTTTCTACAATTATTTGATTTAATATGCTGTCCATTCCTTTGGTTTGAAACTCTGTGCCTTCTTCTATCCCGATGACTCTCAAATTTGGTTTTTTAATGACATCCCATATCTCTTGAATCTATTGCTCATGAGATTTAAGCATCTTTTCTGTGTTGACTATACTCTTTTCAAGTTGATAAACCTTGTCTTCATTATCTGATGTTCTGACTTCTACTTGATCAAGTCTATTTGTAATATTCTCGTTTGAGTTTTTAATTTGGTTTATAGTTTCCTGCAATTCTAGGATTATTGTTTGATTCTTTTTTAAGATCTCTATCTCCTGGTAGAGCTCGTTCTTTGCCATTTGAATTTGTGTGTTTAATTCATTTTCAAAATATATTTTTATTGTTTGGACTTGCTGTCTCATGTCTTCTCTAATATTCCTTTCCATTCGAGTTAGGTATGCCTTGAGTTCTTTCCCTGTCCCTGCTTCTGATGTTTCTATGTCCTCTTGTAGAATTAAGTTGTCTTGCATTGTTTGTACTCCTTTTTTCCCTTGTTTTCTCATGTTGTCCCCATTGCTTTCCAGCTCTATTTGATTGTCGGGTTTCTGCTCTTTTCTATAGATTTGTTTTGGTTCTGTATTACTCTGATGTCTCTCCTTTGTGTTGTTAAACTATGCCTGCTAACGTGGACTCCTCTGTGAAGGAAGTTCCGATGTCCGAGCTCCAGTGACGACACTACTTTGCTATGACCGGCCCCAGTTCCTTGCCGGGGTGTCCTGATGGGGGTGACTGGACTGTCTCTGTTTGGTTTCAGCTCCCTGTCGTGGCAGGCGGGCGGTCTCCAGCCGCCCAGTATCACAGGCCGCGGGCGGGTGATCAGTCGCCTGCGGGCGGGTGTTCTCCTACCGCCCAGCTACGCGGGCAGTGGGTGAACTGTCGCCGGTGGGCCTGCGGTTTCCAGCTGCCCAGTCTCCAGGGCCTTGCCTCTAGCCTCCTGGTTTCTCCTGCTAGTCTTGGTTTCTCCTGCTAGACCAGATTTCCCCTGAGTGATGGTTCAAACTGTACTCTGGGCCTGCCGTTTGTTGGGTGTGGAGGGTGACTATTGGGAACCCCGGCACTCTATTGTTTTGTTTCCGTTGTGGGTGATAGAACTGTACCGCTTCCTTCCTTTATGCAGGCTCACTCTGATACTCCCTCCCACGCCTTCTGTAGCCGCAGGGCAGGCCGCGCTCGAGTCAGTTGCCTGGATCTCCGGGGTCCCACAGTTGGCAATTGGGATCCCAGGCACTCTGTCCTATTGATTTTTCCTGCTTGCCCCTCCCCCAGCGCTAGCTAGACAGGTTTCGTTTTGGCTGCAGGTGGGGAGGGGGGGTTGCAGGTCAGGTGCCTCTAGTTCCCCCCTAGTCTTTATGCAGGCTCACTCTGATACTCCCTCCCCAATAGCCATTATTTATCAGGTGGTTAGTATTGCCCAAAACTGTTAAAAACACTTCATAACTAGATTTTTTAAAGCCATTTTTTTGAAATTTAATTTATATGGTACAATTTACCCCATTTAGTTTTATAGTTATATGAATTTTGATAACACAAATATAAAATATAAAAAATGACAACATATATATATGGATATATAGTACTACTATCAAGATACAGAATATGTTACCTTGTTCTCCTTTACTTCTTTTTTTAAACAAATAGAGAAATTAATTTTAATATGTTTTTGTTTAACCCAATGGATTACCAATATAATTTGTAATCAAAATAATTGTTATTAAGATATTTTATGTTCATTTTCTTTGTCTTAGTAATTCTTTGGACTGTAATGTCTATTTAATAATTAGCATACCTCAATTGCCACCTCATTTCATACTGGACACATTTCAAATACTGAGTGGCTTCAAGTAACCAATTGCTGCCATATTGGCTCCTTTCTCCCCCTTTCACCTTTTGATGAGACATATGCTGTAGGCTGCATGATAAGTCCCCTTGTTATGTGGTTTCATGTTGAGTTCCATCAGAAAGAGACACCAAAGAGATGAATTTAGAATATATAAGAGTAGAGAGAGGTGTTTTATTCCTCCCTATATGACTCTATTAGATTGGAAGTTGCTTTATGCATGCTTTTGGTGGGAATAACTTCAGTTAGGTCACTTTCTCCTACAAGATTTTCATAATTGATCTCTCCTATTTCACCTCCTACCTCTTCAAGTTTATAGAAGGAAAAGTGCATCAAAAATTTGTTAATTACCCTCAACCTGGCCCTTACCTTTATATATACCTTATTAAACAATTTTTACTCTGATTGGTCTTTTTCATCCTTGAATCTTGAATAATGGATTTTAAATTATAAGAGAGTAAAATATACCTCATCTCATATCACAGGCAATGTGATACCAGATTAATTATATATTAAAATATTAAATATTTTAAAATTTAATATTTTAATATAAAATTCTAAAACTTTTAAAGAACATATTTGTATAACTTTGTGAAGTGAAATGGAAAACAAAAAATATGAATTTTAAAAAACCTGAAAAATTAGATGATATTGTAGTTAAAATTTTTATGAGTAAAAATTTATCCAAAAGAGTTGAAAGAGACATGAATTATATTACAAGCCATTTTTGTTTATTTTTGATATTTAGCTTGACTTGGTCTCTTCTTTGGTTGGCTTCTCCTTTATTGTATTTCTTCCCTTTGAAGGTTTTCATCGTTGTTTTTTTATTTTTTCCTTGTGGAATATTTTGCCAAGAATGTTATGTAGTGCAGGCTTTCTTGCTGTAAATTCTTTTAGCTTTTGTTTATCATGGAAGGTTTTTATTTCATTTTCAAATTTGGAGCTCAATTTTGCTGGATATAAGATTCTTGGTTGGCATCCATTATCTTTTAGAGCTTGGTATATGTTGTTTTAGGTTCTTCTAGCTTCGAGATTCTGGGTTGAAAATATCCTGAGATCTGAATTAGTCTTTCTTTATAGGTAATCTGATTTTTCTCTCTTGCAGCCTTTAAAATTCTACGCTACTCTGTATGCTTGGCATTTTCATTATAATGTGTCTTGATGTAGATCTGTTGTAATTTTGTACATTTGGTATCCTGTAGGCCTCTTGTATTTGATTTTCCAGTTTATTCTTCATGCTTAGGAAATTGTCTGCTATTATTTCATTGAAGAGATTGTGCATTCCTTTGGTTTGAATCTCCGAACCTTTCTCTCTCCCAATAATTCTTAAATTTGGTCTTTTGATGTTATCCCGTAATTCTTGAATATTCTGTTCATGGTTTCTTACTATCTTCACTGTGAGGTCAACTTTATTTTCAAGATTGTATATTTTGTCTTTATTCCTGAGGTCCTGACTTCCAGGTGATCCTTGTTTGTTTGGGGCACGTTCTTCCCTTGCTTTTTCATGATGACTATGAGTCTTCCTCTTTTGCAGTGTACATCTGAGTTATGACAACTTCTGCCCTATTGTATTATAGTGTCCCTCTATGTCACCAATACCTCACTTTTAAGGGAGAGATCAATATTACAGCACTCAGTGTACCCAATGTGCAGCCATAGATCAGTTAGCTTCTATTTTTACATTTACAGTTTTGTCGCTATAATCAGAAATGATGAGTTCAGTTGTCTTCTATCTTATAGTCAATAGGTTTGTGTAATGGTTTACAGTTTCTAATGTAGAAGGCGGTCTGGGAGGTTGGCTGAGATGTTTATGAAGTAGGATATTAGAATATGGAGATATTAGATTATATGACAAGTAAGAGGGTAATCGTAAGAAGTTTACTGTTAGTAGGAGAAACAGAGACAGACAACCCATGCAAGATTCCCTGTTACCTCAGCAATAGGATAACTGTTAACACCCCTAGTAGAGATACCTTTGGTGCAGCCAGACCCACAGGGACCTTGGTGACTTCTTACCAGGTCCTCATTTTTGTCCCTTGATATAAGCGGTGATATCCCAATTTTGTGGTGGTGGCAGCCTCACGCCTATATGTACCCTGATGTTGGGCTGTGGAGCCATGCTTCAGTGAATAAGGAACCCCAGCACAGGGTGGCTCACTACTTATCTCTGGGCCCAGGACAGGCCTTTCCTCCTCATCTCCAGCAGTGGTATGGTGAGTGGACCTCTCCTCCCGATGTCTGGCATATTTACACCATTCTTGTCTTCGTACATGTACTTAGGGTAATGATGTCCATCTCATTCCACCATCTTTTCTAAACCCATTCTCTTCCCTTCCCCTCCCACCCTTTTTACCTATCTAGAGTTTGTCTTATCCTCCCATGATCCTACTCCCAGCCCCACTATGAATCAGCCTCTTTATATCAGAGAAAATATTCAACATTTGGTTTTTAGGGATTGGCTAACTTCATTAGCATTGTAGTCTCCAACTGCATCAATTTTACCTTCAAATGCCATGATTTTATTCTCTTTTATTGCTGAGTAATATTCCATTGTGTATATATACCACATTTTCTTTGTCCATTTATCTACTGAAGACCATCTAGGTTGGTTCCACAGTTTATTGTGAATTGCATAGCATCATTTCTTAAAGAGACTATCCTTTCAGCTTTATTCATTCATGGTATCCTTGTGGAAAATCATTTGACTATATATGCATGATTTTATTTCTGGACTGTCTTTTGTTCCATTTGTCTATTTCTGCCTTTATGCCAGCACCATGCTGTGTTTCAATTATTGTACTTTTCCGATGTGTTGTAACATCAGGAAGTGTGAGGTTTTCAGTTTTGTTCTTTCCAATATTCTTTTGGCTCTTTGGGATCCGTTATGGTTCCATATCAGTCTTAGCCTTGCTTTTTACTGCTTCTGCGATAATGGCACTTTGATTTTGATAGAGATTGCATTGAATATGTTGATCACTTTAGGTAGTATTGACATTTAACAATAATAAGTCTTCCACTTCACAAACGTGAAGTGTTCTATTTATTTCTGCTTTTAATTTCTTTCAGCAATGTTTTTTGGTTTTCAGTGTGTTAGTCCTTTACCTCCTTTGGTAAGCTTATTCCTAAATGTTTTGTTCTTTTCAATGCTCTTGTGAATGGGATTTGTTTTACTTCATTCAGATTATTATCACAAATATCCTAAAGTAGGTAGCTTATAAATAATAGAAACAATTGTCACAGTTCTGGAGCCTGGGAAGGCCAAAGTTAACGTGCTTCCAGAGTCATTGTCTGATGATATTGAAGGCCTTCTTCATGGTTCATTGAAGATATTTTTTTCTCTGTGTTCTTGCATAGTGGAAGGGGCAGAGGAGCTCTCTGTGGTCTCTTTTATAGGGTCATCAACCCCTTTCATGAGTACCTTACCATCCTATTTACAGTACCCCAGTACCATCACCTTTGTTATTATGTAGGCTAAACGATTATTCTTTTGCAGATCTAACATTGTGATAATAATAAATTTTGTTTATTCCCGAGAGTCTTATCTGTTATATTTCTGTTTAAAAGAAGATTGAACAATTTCCATCTTAGCAAATACACTCATTTTTTTCTCTGCCTTCAACGAATGCACTATAAATTATTTACTGATAAGTATGTTTTTTAAAAAATGTATTTTTTATGTCATATATGACTACCAGCATTGTGAGCTGAGGTTCATTTTCCTTCTTACAGCTAATCACTATCAGTGTTGCAATGATGATTGCTACACTTATACCCCCTACAGAGAAACATCTGTATGTGCACATGTATGCTCACCCCATGTTCTAGCTGTATTGATCTACAAGTATTGATTGTATACCATGCTTTTACATTTCTGTAATTTATCCTTGCCCTTTTGTTTCTACCACCAATAATACCTAATCTCCTTTGCTTGTCTTTTTATCTGTACCAACTTATCTTATACATCTACATTCAAGAATCACCTCTCTCCTGGGTGTTTTCATCACATATTTACATTGTCTTTATTAAAGCACCAGTGTATTTATGTGTATTTTATCTTATTTTGTCTGTAAATATTATACTTATTTCATAATGCCAAGATTTCCCATAACAGAATTTTAAGTACTTCATAAATCATTGCTTATTTGAGCATTAATAATACACATATATTAGATGTTTTATTGAACATTCATTAGTAAGTAAATGAATAGCTTGTGAAATCTCTTTGGTAATTTTTGTAAATAGTACTTTAAAAAGAGTATGCTTGCTTCATAAGAGTCACATTCTGTATTTTAAATTGATTGCATTTTCCAGCATTACTTCAAAGATTGGATATTCTATTTCAGTTAATGAGGTATTTTGGCCCACTATGCTTTTGTAGACCCTACACCCAGTATGCTATAAGGTTTTGGTTTGGTTACTGCTTTAGTTATGGTTAATCAGTAATTAGGGCCAGTAGTTCAATTGAAAATTGGTACAAAAGCTAGACCAAAAGACAATTTTTTTTTAAAGGACATCATAGAGCTAGTAAGATTAAAGATTTATGGGGCCAATACTCATGGAAGAAAAATCTCACAATGAGTTCACTCTTCCTTAGTGGGAGCTACTAGTTCCAAAAAAGGTTATTTTGAGATTTGAGTAGCTCCTATACCTGGGAGCTGTGTTTCAAAATTCTAGGGCCTGCCAAAGAGAAAACATGGTACCTTAAAGAACTGTAGCCTTTCTTGAAAAATTGTGCTCAATATGCGTAATATGGAATGAATTGTATTCTGCCATCATGTTTAACAACTAGAATAAATAAATTTAAGAAGAACTATACCTTTTAAGTAAGGGTAAATGAAATTAGACTTATCTTTGGAGAATTGAAACTAGTTTTAAATTACTATAGTTCTGAAATTGTCTTTTAAGAGCCTGTAAAAAGCAAATGTAAATACTCTTTAACTGAAGATTATATATAAGCAGGACTCATAAAATTTTTTATGTACAATGTCTGTGACTCGTCCAAAAATCAATATACATAGATTTTAAAAAATATGTTAAAACCAAAGATGGGAAAAAACAAAAAACAGGTAATGGAATTAGATTCCAAGAAGCTTCCATAGCTCCAGATAATGGCACTATGTAGCAGTGATTTAAAAAACTGTGTACCAGTGTGTTCAGAATGTTGGGATGGGAGGAGATTCAATAGAAAAACTACAGGAAGGACCCAAATGGAAACTCCAAAATTGAAATAAAATATTTATAATTACAAGTCTAGTAGATGGTTTTGGGGAAGGGAGGGGGCCTGGGGTAATTAATGATGATGGAATGTGATGATCATTATTATCCAAAGTTACATGTATGAGGACACGAATTGGTATGAATATACTATGTATACAACCAGAGATATGAAAAATTATGCTCTATATATGTAATAAGAATTTAATGCATTTTGCTGTCATATATAAATAAAAAAATACGTAAAAATAATAAATTAAACCTCACATTAGAGGAAATTAGTGAACTTCTCTGAAGATAGGTCAGAACAGAATGTCCAGAATGAACACTTGAAGTAATAATATATAAATTCAGGTTGAGACCAAAAAAAGGATTTAATTTCTTCTTAGATTGCTGTATTTACTAAGTCAAAGGTGCGTGTTATAGTTTGAAGAATAACTGCTAAGAGGATGTTGATAGTGTGATGAAGACGACTACCAAGCTAATGAGAAGAAAAATGGAATTAAAAAACTCAATCTGGAGTACATTATATAAGTCAACTGCATATAAATAAGAATGCCCATAAAAGATGGCAGATCAGAGGAATCTATGCTATTATAGCAGCTGCCCAAGAACAATTGAAACAACACTTCTGTGGTGGCAAACTGAGGTAGGAAGAGGGTGGGAAAATGATGGTAGGCATCTCAGTGAACTAGCAGCTAGATTAAACCGAATATACCAGTTTCTAAAATAGAAGAACCAATAATAAAGATGACAGCATTGGTCATCTCAGCAGATACAGTTAAAGCATTTGGTAAAAATCAGCATTTCCTAACAAAAAGATGTGACTGACTAGAAATAGAGGGAAACTTAATGGATAGGAATAGAGGAAAAAAACAAAACAAAACTTCAGTTCCCATAGTGTTCAAGGGTAAAAGGCCCAAAGCTGTTTCCCTAACTTTCTTTTTTTTTTAATATTTATTTTTTAGGTGTACTTGGACACAATATTTTATTTTATTTATTTTTATGTGGTGCTGAGGATTGAACCCAGGGCCTCACACATGCTAGACGAGTGCTCTGCTGCTAAACCACAACCCCAGCCCCGTCCCTAACTTCTTAAACAAAGTGAGAGTGTCTGGTCTCTTTATTTTTTATTGAACACTGTACCGAAGGTCTAATCTGAGGTAATGGTGGAGCTAATGTGTAAAAGGAATACAGATTGGAAAGAAAGAAGTAAAACTGCCCTTAGTTGCAGATAGTATAGTTTGATTGTGTGGAAAATCCAGAAAAATAAAACTTATTCGAAACATTATATGAAGTAAAGCTCGAGTGTACAAAGTCAAAATGTAAAAGTCAATTACATTTCTAAGTACAAGTAAAAAATATTAGGAATTGGGCTGAGGATGTATCTGAATTGGTAGAGTGCTTATTCAGCAGGTGCAAAGCCATAGGTTCATTCCCTAGCACCAGTAAGTAAGTAAGTAAGTAAGTAAATAAATAGCACACACACAAACTGTATCTCAAAGAATTAGAAATTAAATCTATTTTTAAAACTTCTATAATAGTATAAAAGCATACCTAGGAATAAATTCAATTAAAAATGGCCAAGATCTTTACACAGAGAATTAGAAGCATTGCATTGGGAAATTAAAGCTCTCAATATGTGGAGAGTTATACAGCATTCATGGATTCAAAGCCTTAATTAATTAATTAATGCAATTCTTCCACCAAAATTCAGCTACAAATTTAATATAATTCCATTCTACTGGGCTTGAACAAAGAAGCTGATTTTAAAATTTTTGCAGGGAAAAAAACCCTGATATTACCATAGCACAAAAAAATTGAAAAAAATAAAGCTTGATAGAGCCCGAGACTTTTTTTTCTTTCTTTCTTTCTTTTTTTTTTCAGTACTGGGAAGGAAACCCAGGGCCTCATGCATACTAGGCAAGCCCTCTGCCACTAAACTATATCCCAGCCCCTGAGACTTTTTTTTTTTTTTAAGCAACAAACTCTGCCCACGTGCCCTCCTCCCTCCCTTCCTTCCTTTCTTCCTTCCTTTCTTTCTTCCTACAACTTACCTATAATCTGTGAATAGTTTAAAAGTTTTGGTTTTGAAAAATCTTATTAAAACTGTTGGATCACTTAAAGATCTTGAGTCTGCTTGCAGTGGACTTGCAGTAGCTAAACAAAACATTAACAGAAAATGCAGCAAACTTTTGAGGGTTAGTTTACTTAATAGGATGTGTAAAAACAATTAAAATTTAACTGTAGTTTTAAATAATTTTAAGTGTATTTTAAATACTTTTCCACCTCTTTTACTTTATTATCTCTAAGTAAATGCTACTTCTGACATTAGGCATATTATTTTTTTAACATTTTTTTTAATTTATTTTTATTTATTTTTATTGGTTGTTCAAAACATTACAAAGCTCATGACATATTATCTTCCATACATTTGATTCAAGTGGGTTATGAACTCCCATTTTTTACCCCAAATACAAGTTGCAGAATCACATCGGTTACACATCCACATTTTTACATAATATCATATTAATGACTGTTGTATTCTGCTACCTTTCCTATCCCCTACTATCCCCCCTCCCCTTCCCTTTCATTTTCCCTCTCTACCCCATCTGCTGTTGCTTAATTCTCTCCCTTGTTTTTTTTTCCCCCTTTCCCCTCACAAACTCTTATATGTAATCGACACACATAGGCATATTATTAAAATACTTTTAGAATTATTTTCACCTTGGGGTGATGGTAAAAATCAGTGGAGGGCTATCCAGGAATATACTATAATTGTGTTGATTTCATTTTTTATGAAATATTTAAAGTATCATTATCATCTTTAATGAGAACTTTTACTCATTTTTATAGGGAAGAATGGACAGAGGCTATCCAGGCTGTTGCAGACAGACTGCAGAGGCAAGAAGAAGAGAGAATGAATTGTAGTCCAACTTCACAAATTGATAATATAGGAGAAGAAGAAATGGATGCTTCTACAACCCATCATAAAAGAAAGGTAGAAAATAGTATTAGCTTACTTTCCTATTAGCACAATATCTATTTCTTTGAAAGAAATAATGTTGATATTATCTCCTTTTTCATGATATCAATTCGCTAATCTCCTTTTTCATGATATCAATTCGCTGAAAGAACCTGATTAGATGTTTTTTGTTTGGTTTGGTTTGGTACTAGGGGTTGAACCCAGGGGTGCTTAACCTCTGAGCCACATCCCTAGTCCTTTTTTCATTTTGGGATAGAGGTCTCTCTAAGTTGCTTAAGGTCTTGCTAAGTAGCTGACACTGGCCTTGAACTTGAAATCCTTCTGCCTCAGCCTCCCATGCCTTGGGAATACAATCACATGCTACCACGCCTGGCCTTCAACAATCCCATTCCTGAGGACAGAGCCCTCATTATGTAATCACTCCCCCAAAGTCCCCACCACCTAAGACCATCACCTTAGGGGTTAGGTTTTAATATATGAATTTGGGTTGGAGGACTCCTACATTCAGACCATGGTATATATGGTAGATGATGGTGTATATTTCATAGTGGAGCTCACATATTTTTTCATCATTATTTATCTTGGCATGGTGGTGCATGCTTGTAATGCCAGTGACTTGAGAGGGCAGGGCAAGACAATTGCAAGTTCAAGCGTCAGAAATTTTGTGAGATCCTCAGCAATTGGTGAGACCTTGTCTCAAAAACCTAAAAGGCCTATGGATGTATCTCAGTGGTAAAGTGCTCCTGGATCCAGTCCCCAGTACCACAAAAAATACAATAAAATAGATAAAATAAAACATTGGCCACCGGTTCAGTTTTGAGGATGGCCTAATCTCTCCATTGCAAATAGTATTTCCCTCTGTAACTAGAAAGTAATTAATGTGTAGTTATTTTGGCATTACATAAATGTCCAATTCTCCACCTGCTCATTTTCCTGATGATTTTAAACTAATTAACAGTCCTTGCCTGAATCAATAATTTTTTAAGGTTTATAAAATAATGATGCATTATTCTGTTAAGTTTCTAGTCAATGATTATCCTAAAATACAGTTTTAACCGAAAGATTTAAAAAAAAAAAAAGGAAGAATGCTGAAACTAACATTTGCAGAGAGATGTCAGCCAGTTTTCCTGTGTATGCATATGAGTGTTTTTTTAACCATACAAATCTGCAATGTTTGTTACTTAAAACCAAATAAGTGACCAGCACTTTAGCACTGAATACTGACAGGGATCATGACGGAGATGTGAAAGATACCCCCTTATATGATTTTATGAATTGTATTTTCTCTAATATTTTAGAACCTTCAAAATGAAAAGTTTTCTCTTAGGATTTAGTTCTTTTTCATTTGGCATTTTATGTTGTCTTAAAAGCCAAAGCAGAATGGCTCTGGGTATACTTCCTGCATGGTGCCTTCAACTTCACTAAAGTCAGCTGGGAAGAGCAATCTTGAAAATGTTAGCTTTTTTTTTTTTTTTTTTTTTAATAGCAGCGACTGAGCCAATGAGGAAAACAGTGTTTTCTTTTCCTAGGTACTCTAGAATAAATACCAGTTTATATTTTTAGGAATTGTAAATAATGTTTTTTACTGCTATATACAATTGAAATACAACTTTCTTAATTAAAAAACGGTAGGTTAAAGTCAGATATGGTGGCACACTTCTGTAATCTCAGCAGCTTGTGAAGCTGAGACAGGAGGATTTCAAGTTCAAAGCCAACCTCAGCAATTTAGCAAGGCCCTAAGCAACTTAGCAAGACTCTGTCTCAAATAAGAGAAGGGCTAGGGATGTGACTCAGTGGTTAAATGACCCTGGGTTCAATCCCTGGTACTAAAACAAGAACAAAACTGTAGGTTAAGATGAATCTGAAGATCTGAAGACTGTGTTGAAAACAGTCTAACACGTCATTTCTCTAAATACCTTTTAGAATATGTTTGATATGTTAATCTTCTTCAAGTAGGAAACAAATATTAAAGGTATTTTCCTTGAGATTTGGCTTGTATGTGGGTATGTTTTTTGTTTTGTTTGTTATTATATTGACAGTTTTTTTGGCTTGAACTAGGCCCTCATGTATGCTAGGGAAGTGCTGCCCTAACCCAAAATTTGGTATTAGAACAGTGAATAAGAACTCTTTGGGTTGAAGTGTGTGAGTTTGAATCCTCACTCTTGAGCTAGGAGAGGTGGCTTACACTTATAAACCCAGGTACTGAGTTGAGAGGATAACTGAGTTGAAGACCAGCCTAGGCAATATTAATGAGATCCTGTCTCCAGAAATTGTAAAAAAGGGATGTAACTCAGTGATAGTTTGCCTAGCATTCACAAGCCTCTAGGCCCAATCCCTAGTACCACAATAAAACAAACAAGTAACAACAACAACAATTCTGTCTCTTCCATGTGCTAAATGTATGAACCTGGTAAACTTATACAGCACAACTTTATCCTTATGTGAAATTTTGATTTAATTAGATAATACCCTGAACTTGATCTAAGCCAAATGTCTGTGAATCTTTTCTGTTGACTTACTTTCTATTTTTTGGTTGAACTGAATATCTCTTAAGTTAGTTTAGCTCACTTTTTCTTCAGTCAAAAAGTAAAACTCTAGGTTTATCCACTTATTCAGAGATTTTTTTTAAAAAAAATCTTCTTTTCATGTGAGTAAACACCTGTATACAGCTTGAAATTTGACTATTTTTTGATGATGAATTTAAAGTCAGGTCCCAGTTAATTTCATCTTTTAAATTATAGATGAGATAAAAAAATTTAAAATAAGATACACCAGCTATAACCAGTTTAATTTTCTGAAATTCTTGAAAATCTGGTTAACATATTAATAAAATATTGTTAACACAGTTTGAAAATGGGAAATTTGTAACACCGTAACTTGAAGTTCTGTGTCTAGTGGATGGAAGGATTTTATATGAAAATGTAAATTTAAAAGAAAAACTTTAAATAGAGAAAAAAATTTGAAAGAGATAAAAGTGGAAAAATATATGAGGATTTTATTGTGGTGGTGGTGGTGATGATGATGATGATTTGGTACCAGGTATTGAACCCAGGGGCACTTAATCACTGAGCTATATCTTTAGTCTTTTTTATTTTTTGAGACAGAGTCTCACTCAGTTGCTTAGGGCTTTGCTAAATTGAGGCTGGCTTGAATTTGCAATCCGCCTGCCTCAGCCTCCCAAGCTGCTGGGATTATAGGCATGTGCTACCATGCCCGGTTTATTATATTTTTTGTTAAAAATCTGGCTATAAATGATAATAAAGGCATAATATTTTTCCTTTTTCACAATTATCAATGTGGATATCCTTATAATTCATCCTCTTTACTAAATTTCATATATTAGCATTTCTTATATGCTTATTTTGTGGTAGGCTTTGAGCACTAAGGGAAAAAAAAAATCTAATTCAGTGTTACAGAAGTTGAAAGAGCACCAGAGGGAGGGGTAGTGGACAGAAGGGCAAACTTCATGAGAGTCCTTCTCCCCTTTTACTTACTTGGTTTTGCTCAGATGAAACCTTGAGCTGTACATTATGGTTAATGAGAATACTATCTTTTAGATGTTTATTGCCATGGAACAAATTACCCCAACTTTAATGTCTTAAAAAATAGCAGTGTGTTATGATTTTCTTGTTTGGGCAATTCTGCTAATCTTGTATAGGCTCTCAAGTGGCTGCCTTCTATTGGCACATGGGCTAAACTAGAAAATCCAAGAAAACTTTCTTACATGTCAGGGGGCTTGATGGTGACTTGATTGAGGCACTTTGGTGTTTTTCCACATGGTTTCTCTCTGTTGTATCTTATCTTCCAGGGATTTTTTATGTACCCTCTCTCTCTTCAGTAGAATAGCTTAGGCTTCCTTGTAGTAGTAGAGCTAGCTTTGTAAATTTTTCCAAGAGGAGGAAGCATAAGCTGCTAGACTTAGAGGCTGGGTTTGGAACTGACAAAGTATACCTTTCATCACAGTCCATATTCAACACAGGATACAAGGATAGCACAGGGAGAGAACTGATCTCATGTTTTCATGGAAGAAGGAAGCCATCATTGGGGATTACTTAGCACAAATTGTTTGGTGGTTATTCCGTGATTTTAAAAAATTTATTATTAAAGATAAATCTTCCTCAGATTGCCTGTTATTGTCCAAGTGCCACTAGCTTTGTTACTATATTCTAAATTTGTAGAGTCCCATGTTTTTGTAGTTGAACTAATAAGTCTATTTTGTCGTCCCCCCCCCCCCACCGCTGTCTCTTTGCTGTTTATCTTTTCCTTTGTACTACAGATATTGAATAGTTACTAACATTTGGGGAAACTATCAAAATTATAGACAACAAATTAGTTTGAAAATGGATGTAGGTGTTCATTTTTTAATCTTTTAGAATGTTTATGTGTATGTACATGAAAGATATTGCTTCATGGTTTTCCTAAAATATCTTTGTCTAGTTTTGGTATCAGTCTGATACTTCTTAGAATGAACTGAGAAGTATTTCTTCATTTCAGTTTTCAGGAAGAATTTGTATAGAATTGGTATCATTTTGTTTTCATTAAATGTTTGTGAGAGTCACCAATTAAACCTTCTAGACCTGAAGTTGCTTTATTGAAACATTTTCTGAGCACAAATTCAATCTCCTTCATAAATATATAGCTATTCAAGTTATCTGTTTTTTCTCCAGTTTTAGTAATTTGAGACTTTTAGGGAACTTGTTCATTTCCCTCAGTGTCAGTTTTATTGTCATAAAGACATTATGTTCTCTTGTGTTCCCTTTAATATCTGTAGTATCTGTAGTGATATTACTTCTCTCATCCCTGATATTGATAATTTGTGTATTCTCCTTATTTTCCTAACCAGTCTGACTAAAGGGTATCAGTTGTTATTGATCTTCTCAAAATCCTTTTGGTTTCATTGAATTTTCTCGATTGTTGTTGTTTTAAAATTTTAATTCATTACTACTCTGATCATTTCTTCTTATTATTTTGGATTTAATTTGCTTTTTTCCCTTGTTTCCTGAGATGGAAGCTGAAGACGTTGATTTGAGACATTTCTCACATTTTCTTCAGATGGATGGTAAATAGGAAAAAAAAAGTTATAAAAGACACTAAAATATTCAATGACTTCTGTTTGTAGGATAAAACCCAAGTGCTTAACATGTTATTCATAATGCTCTAAACTGAGTTTAATTTTAAGAAAGTAAATTTAGCATACCTAGTAACCTTCTTTTGCATCCAAAAACCCTTTAAAATAATAGTAATTTCAAATGAAGACAAGTCCAAAAAAATGAAAAGCTGAGTGGGGAAGACAAACAATTTTTAAAAACTTGAAAGTTTATGGAAGAATGTTGAACACAGAAGTACACACAGAGGAGACTGTAGAGAGTAAGTGGTCGGTCTGCCCATTGAAATCTTGAAGATCACCTGATTTAGAAATAGGAATGAGACATGAAATTGCAAACAAGAAGGTTAATAGCTCTTCTGTCTGCCTGCCTTCATGGTCTTAATTGTACCAGTCACTTTTTCAGAAGTTAAAACGGCTATCTTAGATTTCTTTTCACTAACGAGGGTTGGTCTCACCATTTCTTCTAAAAATTTTCTAGATTCCATCCTTATTTTGATGAAATACATTCTTAAATAACTTATTCAAAAGTGCTGCTTCCTTAGGCATATTGGAAGTATTCATGTAGGACATTTTGTTTATCCCATTATCCTAGGGTAGCAGCACCACTAAATCCTTGAGACCTTGAAAAAAAATTTTTAATATTTATTTATTTACTTTTAGTTTTAGGTAGACACAATATCTTCATTTTATTTTTATCTGTTGCTGAGGGTCGAACCCAGTGCCTCCCACATGCTAGGCGAGCGCGCTACCTCTGAGCCACAACCACAGCCCGAGACCTTGAAAATTAATGAAATCATTTTTCTCCCTATGCTCTTTCACTTAACTGATAATTTGATTGACTATGGAAGTCTAGGTTCAAAATAATTTTCTCCAGTAGCTGAAAACTACTTACATTACTTTCAACATTCATGGTTGTAGATAAGACAGCCAATGCCAATCTAATTCTTTTTCATTTAGGGGTGCTTAGAAATTGGCAAAATTTGTTTTTGAGTGGATATTGAAGATATATACATTTCATACTAACAGATTATCTCAAGTATTTAATATTAGATTTTTAAATTTGTGTTTTTCAGACAATGAATGATTTTGACTATTTGAAACTACTAGGAAAAGGCACTTTTGGGAAAGTTATTTTGGTTCGAGAGAAAGCAAGTGGGAAATATTATGCCATGAAGATTCTGAAGAAAGAAGTCATTATTGCAAAGGTAATTGATTAGAAGAGTTTATACTAAATCTTTTTTGCCATGAACATACAAGCTTATGTTCATTTTTAGACATACTAAAGCGTAGAAATTCCATTGAACAAGCAAAATATTGATTGTTGGCTACTGCTGCAGTAGTATCGGTTAATCAAATATTTTCAGAAATTAATAATGTTAGCCTAAATTATACTGAAGGTATTTTATTTCTGTAAGGAAATGGAGATATTAATGATATGTTTGGGAGTATTTTTACTATATATTTGTGATCTGTATCACTAATATTAATAGTGTTGTTGTTTAATATTTTTCCCCAGTATTCTGAATTTCTTACTAAATAAAAAATTGACTAGGGTAGTATTAATGGTTTTGTACTCATAACTCAGAGATTATATAACATTGAATGGAAAAGCATTCTAAGTAGATGTGAAAACACTAGAATGGTGAAACTAAAAGAAATGACTCTTTTACATTCCTTTAGAATGGCTTAATCCCCCCTCAGCTTTATTCATTTTAGACCCTTACAAATAATTAACAGGTTAATGACTCATTTCTCACTCAGAATTCTACATTGAATCACAGTTCTCTCAAAAGACAAATTTTGAAGCATTTTATAAATTGGCCCATGCTTTATGTCTTAATTCAACAAATGATACATGTAATATGATGTGCTATACTGTATTATACTTTATAGACTACTTCCAAGTATTTGCAACTATAAACCTCATCTGGAATGAATTGTTCCTTGTCCTTCATGAAACTTTGACCCCACCCATAGTTGAATATTTGCTTCAAATTCTTCATAAGTCAGTGTCTCCTATTATGAAGAACATTTACTTTGGAGATGCACAGACCTAGGTTCACATCCCATTTAATGACCTTTAACACCAATTTTAGGGAGAATACTCCTGACTAAGTAGCAGTTGGAAATATTTGGGGGTTTTTGTGGGGGAAGAATCAAATTTTCTTATCTCAGTTGGGAAGAGGGATATTTCTGACAGTCACCAAGTAAAAGGCTAAATATCCTTCAATGTGTTGGACAGCCCTTTAGAGTCTTAGTTTCTTTTATTTGTAAAATTGATAGGATAAATCCTACTGTTTAGGACTATTATGAGGATTAGGACGTGTAAAGTGTTTAGCACAGTACCTGAAACCAATATTTTCCGGAAGGTACTGTAATGTAGTAGTAAGCTCTGCCAATTACTAAATGATCCCCTAAGTACTCAACGTTTTATGCCTTAAATTCTTCATCTGCAAAATGACAAAAATAATAGTACCCACATCTTAGAGTTGCTGTCAGGAATAATTTAGTAAGTAAACATAATAGTATTTGCCATCATGAATAAATTTTATCAATTAAACTGTATTGAATTAAAATAGTATTAAATTAAGATAAACATATTGTTATAAATATTTGCTATCATTATCACTATCTGTTGTATATCAAACAATTGAGTCACTATCAGTTCTATTTTGATCCTCCTTTTATGTACTAGTCATTCTTGTACTCTATTGTTTAATTTCTGTTCATCAGACTTGAAAATATCCTATAAGACATTGTATGTTATCGCTAACTACTTGTGTTTTTCTGAGTATTTGTACAGATTTGGATATATTTGACAAAATATGGTTAGGATACTCTGATCCATATAGTTTCTTCTTGCTTTCCCCACCAAATCTGTTTATCAATTTTTTGAAAGAAAATATATATTCAAAATCAGAAATTACTGATATTTTAAGTGCATTAGTCTCTTAAATTGTGAAGTAAAACAAAAAGCATTCATTACCAGGTTACAATAATAACTTTTATAATTGACCATGTATTTGCCTTTGCTAAAGATATTTCTTTTTACAGCTTCAGGTTACTATCTAATGCCATTTTATTTCAATTAGAAGGACCTCTATCATTTCTTCCAAGCAGATCTACTGGTAAATGAACTCTTTCAGCTTCTTTTTTTCTGAGTATCTTAATTTCTATCTCATTTCTGAAGGACAGTTTTTCAAAATAAGGGATTCTTGGTTGACTCTGATTTTTTCTTTAGCACATCAACCTAATGCCTTCAGATCTCCCAAGTTTCTGGTGAGAAGTCTGTTATTGACAATCCATTGAACACGTGATAAGTTGTTTCTCTCTTTCGGCTTTCAAGTTATCTTTCAATTTTTTTTTATTTAATTGATTTTATTTTGTTTTAAATACACAACAGCGGAATGCATTACAATTCTTATTACACATATAGGGCACAGTTTTTCATATCTTTTTTGTTGTTTGTTGTTTTAATATTTTTTTTTATTTTTTAGGTGTAGTTGGATACAACACAATGCCTTTATTTTTTTTTTATGTGGTTCTGAGGATCGAACCCAGGTTCTACCCATGTTAGGCGAGCACTATACTGCTGAGCCACAATCCCAGCCCCAATTTTTCATATCTTTGTATATAAAGTATGTTCACGCCAATTCATGTCTTTATACATATACTTTTTTTTTGCGGTACAATTCTAATTACACATACATACCACGATTTTTCATATCTCTGTTTGTATGTAAAGTAGGTTGACATCCAGTTCATGTCTTCATACATGTACTTTGGATAATGATGTCCATCACATTCCACCATCCTTGCTAATCCCCTGCCTCCTCCCTTTCCCTCCCTCCCTTCTTCCCTATCTAGAATTCATCTATTCCTCCCATGTTCCCACTCCCTACCCCACTATGAGTCAGAGAAAACATTCAGCATTTGTTTTTTTGGGATTGGCTAATTTCACTTAGCATTACCTTCTCCAACGTCATCCATTTACCTGCAAATGCTACAATTTTATTCTCTATTATTGCTGAGTAAAATTCCATTGCGTATATATGTCACTTTTTTAAATACATTCATCCACTGAAGGGCATCTAGGTTGTCTCCACAGTTTAGTTATCGTGAATTGTGCTGCTGTGAACATTGATGTGGCTGTGTCCCTGTAGTATATTGTTTTTAAGTCCTTTGGGTATAGTCCGAGGAGAGGGATAGCTGGGTTAAGTGGTGGCTCCATTCCCAGATTTCCAAGGAATCTCCATACTACTTTCCATATTGGCTGCACCAATTTACACTCCCACCAGCAATGGATAAGTATACCATTTTCCCCATATCCTCGCTAAAACTTGTTGTTGTTTGTCTTCATAATAGCTGCCATTTATTGTTGTTTGTCTTCATAATAGCTGCCATTCTGATTGGAGTGAGATGATATCTTAGAGTAGTTTTTATTTGCTTTTCTCTGATTGTTAGAGATGATGAGCATTTTCTTTATGTATTTGTTGATTGATTGTTTATCCTATTCTGAAAAGTGTCTGTTCAGGACCTTGGCTCATATGTTGATTGGGTTATTTGTTTTTTCTGTGCTTATCTTTTTGAGTTCTTTATATATCCTAGAGATTAGTACTCTGATGTGTGAGGGGTAAAAATTTGCTCCCATGATGTGGGCTCTCTGTTCACCTCACAGAGCATTTCTTTTGCTGAAAAGAAACTTTTTAGTTTGCGTCCATCCCATTTATTGATTCTTGATTTAAATTCTTGCACCAAAGGAGTCTTAGGAAGGAAGTTGGATCCTAATCCCTACTTCTTCTTCTATTAGGTGCAGTGTCTCTGTTTTATTCCTAAGTCCTTGATCCATTTTGAGTTGAGTTTTGTGCATGGTGAGAGATAGGGGTTTATTTCATTTTGTTGCATATGAATTTCCAGTTTTCCCAGCACCATTTGTTGAAGAGTCTATCTTTTCTCCAATGCATGTTTTTGGCACCTTTGTCTAATATAAGATAATTGTAATTTTGTGGGTTAGGCTCTGTGTCCTCTATTCTGTACCGTTGGTCTACCAGTCTGTTTTGGTGCCAATACCATGCTGGTTTTGTTACTATTGCTCTGTAGTATAATTTAAGATCTAGTGTAGCAGTGCCACCTGCTTCATTCTTCCTGCTAAGGATTTCTTTAGCTATTCTTGGTCTCTTATTTTTCCACATGAATTTCATGATTCTTTTTTCTCTTTCTATGAGGAATATCATTGGGATTTTGATTGGAATTGCATTCAATCTGTATAGTGCTTTTGGACATATGGTCATTGATAATATTAACTCTGCCTACCCAAGAGCAAGGTGGATCTTTCTATCTTCTAAGGTCTTCTTTGACTTCTTTCTTTAGGGTTCTGTAATTTTCATTATATAAATCTTTTTACCTCTTTTGTTAAGTTGATTCCCAAGTATTTTATTTTATTTTATTTTTGAGGCTATTGAAAATGGGCTAGTTTTCCTCATTTCCCTTTCTGAGGATTTGTCAGTGATATACAAAAATGCCTTTGATTTATGGGTGTTGATTTTATATCCTGCTACTTTGTGGAATTCATTTATTAGTTCTAGAAGTTTTTTTGGTGGAATTTTTAGGGTCTTCTAGATATAGAATCATATAGTGCCAATTTGAGTTCTTCTTTTTACTGTGTTCAACCCTTTAATTTCTTTTGTTTAATTTCTCTGGTGTTTCAAGAACTATGTTAAATAGAAGTGATGAAATAGGGCATCCTCTCTTGTTTCAGATTTTAGAGGGAATGTCTTCAATTTTTCTCCATTTAGAATGATGTTGGCCTGGGCTTAGCATAGATAGCCTTTATGATGACAAGACAGTTCTTATGGGCATTTTATGCATTATAGTGAAAGGAATATGTCAATGGTTATTTCATCTGTATGTTGCTGCAGTTCTCCATTGTACTTACTTCAGGTATACAGGTGGCCACCATCTTTTGACTCCAGTTATCTTGTGGTCCTGAAGGAGATCCTTCAGATGAGCATTGATGTGTCCTGCTTCAGTATGCCCCTTAACTTCCCACAGTGATTTCCATGGGGGCATGCCTCATTAATAGTCTATCCCTTTAATAATCTACTTTCCCATTTTGCATCAGCCTTACACTATAGGCAGTAAAATGGTCACTATTTGTCAGTATAATACTCAAACAGCACGTTTTTGTTGTTGTTGTTGTTGTTCTTCAGTTCTCCCATCACTGAAAAGAGGACAACATGCAAATGAGCCCCCTGAACTGGTTTGGTCTTACCTTTTTCAGCCAGTTTTACATCATTGAATTATAGTGTTGTGACCTTCCAGATGTGCTGTCCACCATAGAACTGCCACATACTTAAATGCAAGTCACTTTTTGGCTGGTCACTTGAGAGCTCTTTATAGGTCCCTGCCCTGTGAACAACAGAATGTGGCAGTGGCATCTGGCAGCTTCTAAGATGGCTCTAAAGTTGGAAGGAACTACAAGAGAGACTACCTGCTCCTGAATATTGCATTCCTCCAATAGCACTTTCCGGTTAAACCATTTCCATTTTGGAACTGCCTTCCAGAGGAAGTACACTACCTTCTTAGTGTTTGATTTTGGGGGTTTTTTTTGGGGGGGGGCAGGTAGGGAGGTTTTATCCAAGAAATCTGGTTATTTGGGGTTTCAAGATTATATGATATCTGAGTTGGGCAGTGGCATGTGCCTGTATTGAGAGGCTGAGGCAGGAGGATCACTAGTTCAAAGCCAACCTCCATAACTTAGTAAGTCCCTAAGCAACTTGGTGAGACCCTGTCTAGAAAAATAAAAAGACCCGGTGACATGGCTCAATGGTAAAATGATTTTGGGTTCAATCCCCAGTACCAAAAAAAAAAAAAAAATAGGTACCTGTTAGTCAAGAGTTATTTTCAGTTAATTCTCAGTAATTGTCTCTTTAATGATGTGCACTGTATTTCTATGTATGGAATGTTTCTTGTCTAAGACCTTAGGCCGCATTTATGAGCTTATTGCCATAAGCTCCTCCAGTCTGTGTGAGTTGAGATACTTCTGAAAATCATACTTTAGGGTGGAGCATAAGGACCCAAATGCACTGACTGAGCTGCTGCAGTTCAGATATAGCCTGCTAGTATTTCAGCTTCCATTTAAATATGTTCATCTTTCAAGTCGTTTTGTAGATCAAAGTTAGTGCTAATCCCAGATGTGGAATTTATGTCCTCCAAAACCCAAACAGACTGAGCAGGTATGATGCTTCTTGCATATGTAAGCAATAAGAACTATTTATTTTTTATTTCCTATGGGATATCATGGATGGCCTATGCCTAGGTTATTCATAAGAATTGAAAGTTTAGGTGGGCCTTTGGATATCTGCTGGGTATATCATGTAGCTTAAGGTTTTCTTCTGTGTCACCACTATATGTCAGTCCTAAGCTTGTTTGTAAATTTCTGATGTTGTAATACTTTTATGAACTTGCATCTAATTAAAATTTATTCTTATGAATTCATCGTCTTGCTGTCATAATTGCTAAATCGGGATCATTCCCACTTGAGGAGATTACAGGGTTTTTTTGTTTGTTGTTTTAGGACTAAGAAAAAAGCATTACCAAGATCAAACACTTCTGATAATCAGACATTATCAGACTTTCTTTAGCTCTTTGTATTTTTAGTGCTGAGAACATACCAGGTACTGCTGATGTTGTAGATGACACTACTCTATTTTGGTTCTGATAATCTGTTAGTCTTCCTTAGCCATCACCGTTTTTTGTGGAGTATAGAGAGTTATAGTACAGAAAATTTGTTGGTAACAGCATTCTAGCTTCTAAAGTGTTATTGATTCATATGATAATCTCTTTTTATCCATCATGATACTGTTTTGAGTTAACAATCTGTGTGGCTCAGGAAATTCTGGAGATTCTCATTCAACATATCTAGTGAATACAAGGGCAAACCAGTGTGCCTTCTGCAGTACAGTAGCTGAAATGTTCCCTTGGTAGATATAACATCCTACTAGCATCATGTTCGGATAAAGAGGATGCAACCACTTAATGTAGTCCATTCAGACATTGCTGGTTTTGCTAGGCATGTTGGCACAACCCTATAATCCCAGTGACTGGGGAGGCCGAAGTAGGAGGAATACAAGTTTGAGACCAATCTCAACAATTTAGTGAGAACCCTCAGTAATTTAGTAAGACCTTGTCTCAAAATAAAAAGAACAGGGAATGTAGCTCAAGTGGTAAAGCACCTCTGAGTCCAATTCTTGCTATCATCCAGATTTTTAAACTTTAATCTCATAGATCATCCTCATATTCTCCCATTTTAATTGTAGCCCGGGTTAGAACCTCATCAACAGGTTTTCAAATCACGGTGCTTTGGACTTCTGTCAGGGAACTCCTGGAAGTTTTCTTCTTTACCCCCTATTTTCTCCATATATGTACGTATGGCTTTCATTGGTCCAAGAAACCCTGGTTCTTCTGTCAACCCTAATTTTGATTAATTTTACTACAAAGTGTCAGCTTTGCCTCCCAGTTTTTTGTGTTCCTTCAAATTAGGTTATAATGTGTTTGTTTAGAACTTCTTCAGTATAGGAGGATCAACAAGGGCTCTTGTTGGTCCACACAACTTTTGATAGTGTGGCATTAAGATATTTCTGCCAGCCTCATGAATGTCCACTTTATTTATCTCATTCCTTAGTGACCATTTAAAATTTTACCTTTCTTAAATAACTTCCTTAGCTTTTGGTCTTTTGCTGTTCTCTGAGTTAATCACTCTAATTTTCTTAGGATCTGTAAGATGCATAGGAAGAAGTGTCAGCAAATCTTACATAACTTCTTGAATTGTTTGATTTTAGACCAGTTTGATTAACTTGAGTAAGGGGCATATGATTATGCTGTTAATCATAAATCCAATCCAGCATGGCCTGCATATGCAACATATCAGCCACTTCATCTAGGGAGTGCCACTTGGCATTTAAAGGGGGAGATCAGATCTGGTTTTCATTTCAGTAGTATTTCTATGGAAGCAGTGTTGAGAATAGACAATGGATTAGAAAGAAGGAGCTTATTAGGTGTTAACTGCAATAATAATTGATGATAGTGATTTGCACTATGGTAGTAATAGTGGAGGTGGAGAATAGTCAGACCTTGGGTATATTTTGTTGAAGAACCAACCAGATTTCTTGAGAGATTGAATGGAGAGTATGAAAGAAATAAAGGACTTGAAGACATGGGATGGTTTTTGTCCTGAGCAACTGTGAAAGGATGATGTTATCATTCACTATGATAGAGATAATTGTAGGAGAAACAAATTCATTTTAAGGCAAATGGGAAAATAGGTTTTGGACATGACAGATTTGATATTACTATTAGATGCCCAAGTTTAAATCAAATATTAGACTTTCATGTCCAATAGGCACTTCTTGAGTTTAGGAATGAGGTCTAGATTTGAAGTATCTAGAGCCAAAGTCTGAAAGAATTCATTAAGGAATAGGTATACCTGGTTAAAAGACGTGGTCTCAGTGCCAGGGGGCACTTCTTATTCAAAGGTTCAGAAAAAAGAGACCAGCATGAGAGACAAAGAAAAGGAAACCACTAAAACAGAGGAAAATTGAGAGGTCATGATATCCTGGAAACAAAAAGAACATGTTTTCAGGAAGAGGGAGTGATCAAATGTGTTAAATGTTAGTTTCTCATGGCTTTTCTTCAGAGTAGGAATTAAGATCACATTTTTGAAAATGTCAGGGAGTGAGGTTGAGATAATGAGAAACAACTTAATGAAAGCATTCTAGACTTGAAAGGCCAGATCAAATGGGGTTCCAATTTCAGCTTGATAGCTTAACTAGATAAGGTAACTTGCTTGGCAAGATTAGTGTATATATTTCAGCATACATACCAGCTATGGAAGAAAACCTAGGAAATATTCAAAACAACCATTTGAGAAATGGAATAGTGGCCTAATTAATGGTGATGAAAGAAATCTCAGAAGACTTCAGCTGAAATTGGAGGGGGGCTCTATGGTGCTAGTTTTATGTTTATGTGAGGTTTTGTTTTCAGATAAAGAGGTGAGAAGATAGAGATTTACCTGTGTCAATACTGAGAATTGAAGGGGCAGAAGGAAAGAGCAGAACAGACACACACTCCAGTTAAAGAAAGACTCAGGTCTAAGTGATTGTATCAGGATCAAAGTTAAAGCAAGTATGTTACCCTCTATCCAAGTAATGTTTGGAACAGGACCATCAAGAACAATTTATCAAATAGAATATTATATATATAATATATAATATAAAATAATTTATAATACATACATATATTTGTATTTATAGATAACAAGATGATTGCACTTACATTTTCTTTAGAGGTAAAAAAATTTTAGAATATAAATTTGTTAATGGTGAAAATAAATTCTGAGAATTGGAGAGTGGGAGATGTCTTAGCACAGTTGGGCCAGTGCTCATGTTTTCAATAGAGGAGAATAAGAACCCGAAATTTAGAGCTTGGTAAGTGTGACATTTCTCCTCTTAAAAAGTAACATGCGGCTTATGAAGACAGTGAGCAAGTGAATAATGATCACTGGCAGTCATTGTAGTTTAATTTAGAAATAAGTGTTCCATGGTAATGTTTCTCTACCCTCTTCTGTCTCCCCAACCTGCTTGACATCTCCTCTAGATCTCATTTATTGCTTTGGAAGGATGAAGGAAATAAATGCTTTAGATGTAATATATCCTGATTTCAGTCATCTTCTGACAGCTATTCATTACAGACTCGTGTTCAAGATGGAGAAGATAATATGAACAGTGTAAAAGATTCTAGTTAATTTGATACTGAGTAAGCTGTTTGAAAGCAGTTGTGAAATAGAAATGACCCTTCAATTTCAACTAAGATACAAGATTAATATTGACTTTTTCACCTGCAGCTTGAGCTATTTAACTGCTGTGGACCTCAATTTACTTATACAAATGAGAATAATAAAACATAACTTGATACAAAGGCAAGATACATTATTGGTATCCCTGATAATATAAAGAAGTTGTTCTTTCTCCTCCTCTTTGTCATCTCCTATTCCTGGACTCCTTCAAAAAAAACTTGTTGTAAAACAGTGAGTGGGGCAAGTGAAGGGTGAGTTAGACCAGGTCCAGTAGAAGGTGAGTGATAAACTGGAAAGGATTTGGGAAAATAAATAGGAGAGAGTGGACTGTTCTGTTTATATTCTCAATAAATAAAATTCTATTCCCCTAAATAAACCTTTCTGTGAAAGAAATTAGGTTTAAAAGTTATTAGTCTTTTACCATGGTTGAATATGTAGAAATCTGTATTTCAGGAATCTTTTCATGAAAGCATTATTATTCTTATATTGTATATCCAAGCATTTCTAGAACTCTTCATTTATAATTATGATCAATGAATTGATTTTTTGAAGAGCCTCACATTGTTTTAGCCACTAATTTTTTATCTCTGTTATTTTTAACGTCTTGTTTTGACATGTTGCTTTTAGCTGTAATTAAAAATTATTGGCATCTGTGTTTACTTTTTAGCTTGTACATACCTTCATAGCAAAAACTAATTAGTATGTGAAATACAGTACCATTAAATTTGCATTAATGGGGAAAATTCTAAACTAATCAGATGTAAAATGTGATAGAAAATGCATTTTACTTTATGAAATATATGTATGTTTTATTAGTTCCAATTTCATTTGTATAATAACAAATATTGTTTTAGTTTTTTTCCTCCATGCATCTTTACTTGATTCCTTTCATGTAATTTAGAGAGATTCAGAATTCAGGAAAAAAAATATTTTTGTCCATGAAACCAAGTGACATAGAAAATTAACTCTTATGTTTTCCCAAAGTAAAATGAAATATTAGAAATATTTTCTAAAGCACTACTATGTCTTTATTGGTTTCAAATGGGCTTCATACTCACTAATTTTCAGTTTTTCCCCAAATCAATGATTAAAACTACTTAACATCCTAAACCATAATAGGTAAATTTTCTCTCTCCTGTAAATCTGTTTCTCATTACTTATAAAGACATATTTCTTTTGGTTCACCCTCATGTTAATGGCAGATATCTTATAATCCCCATTTTTCCTGTTCCTGTTTCCACTATAGTAGTTCAAGGCATCTTGTTTCCCTCTTGAAGTACTATAATAATTTCTTAATTGATCCCTCCTGTTTTTGCTGTCTTTATCAAAGAAGCATTAGTAAATATTGTCAGACATAAATTTTGCCATTATCCATCCCACTCCATCATCTTACCTAGCTTCCTTCCACTCTTCCAATGGTGTTGGTTTCCCTTCTCTACCCCATTTACAATAGTATATAATCCTAATTTTTTCTTAATACCATTTGTCAGAATCAGTTTACTATTTATTAAATTGGTTACTTACATCTCTTCTAGGATCTTATCTTTTTTAAAAAAATTTTTTAGTTGTAGATGGACATAATACCTTTATTTATTTATTTTTGTGTGGTTCTGAGGATCAAACCCAGTGCCTCACACATGCTAGTCAAGTGCTCTACCATTGAGCTATAACCCCAGCCCTTATTTTATCTTTTTTATTTAATCGCTTTATACCTGCACAGTCCTTGTTAGCACTTAATAAGGACAACTTGAGGATTTTGGTGGGGTGGTATACTGAAGATTGAACCCAGAAGTACTTTACGTCCCTAACCCTTTTTTTTTTTCCCTTCTTTGAGACAGGCTTTTGCCAAGTTACTCAGACTGACCTGGAACTTGGCAGTCCTCCTCAGCCTCCTGAATTTCTGGGATTACAGGATTATATCACTGTGCCCAGCAGGATTTTGTTTTTGTTTTTAATGAAGGATTGCTTCTGAATATCCCAAAATAGCCACTTGCATTATATATTTCATAGACAGTATATGATGCTCATTAGCTGTAGTGTCCCTTCTTCTGCTTTGTGTGTGTGTATTATGTGTATGTGTTTTTTGATTCCTGATTACCATCTGACTAACTTGATTGAAAGCTTCATAAAAGTAGGGACTTTGTCTCTTGTTTAATTCTCCCTCTTTAACAGTACTTAGAACATAGTTTTGCACATTTGTGAAGTAATAAGTGGAAGAATGAATGACTGAACAAGCTTCATATATATGACATTTTTTAATTTATTCCTTTGGTAAGCAGTTTAGTTCAACAAACATTAAGTATATGCTATGTTAATCATTATACTAGTACTATGGCTTAAAAAAATATAAGTTCTGGTGTCATTTCTGTTTCTATTAAAATAGTATAATTAATTTAGGAATTATAGTATGACATGACAGTGACTTTCAAATTGAGCACTTAAGCCTGGCTCCTATAAAATAAATGAGACTGAAATGGTTTCATGCTTATATGTGGCTTCACTGGTTTTTAAATACTTTATTGTTAATTATACTTTCTGTTCAGACTTAATTGATCTCACCTTCTTGGAATGGCTTTAGAATCTTACCTTCTTTGATCAATCTATTTCTCATTTATCTTCTAAGTCAAACTAAGGTCAAATGCTTTTGTAAAGATAATAAATGTAATTCAGTGTCCTGATATTGTTCTCTCCACGGTTTTCCTCATAATCTAATTTTGATTTACTGACGGTGTTATATTGATCTAGCAAGGACTTAAGATCTTGCCAGAAGCAAAAAAACAGAGATACTCCATTAGTTCGTTCTTTCTTCTTTAATATATTGTTATTTTTGAAACATGAAACATTTTTCCAGTTCTCCATATGTTGAAGAAAATCCAGTTTCACTTTTGATGTCAAGATGAGATTTATGAACAAAATAGGGGCAATATATTTTTCCATATTTTTGGTCTTAAATATACTCTCATTTTGAACTTGTCACCTACAGTACAAGGGTTATGACCTATTTTTAAAAGAAGCACATTTAAAAATTACAGACAAAAAGATATACTTTTTTGCTATTTCTTTATATTTCTAAATTGTATAATTTAGAATTAAAGTTTATATTATTATATGTTCCCTTTTTCAATGATTAATTTTTCTTTTGAATAGAAGACTTGAGCCAGATGCAGTGGCATATGCCTGTAATCCTACTGGCTTGGGAAGCTGAGGCAGGAGGATTGCAAGTTCAAAGCCAGCCTCAGCAATTTAGTGAGATTATGAGAATGGAAGGAAATATGGCTCAGTGGGAAAGCATCTTTGAGTTCAATCCAGAACCAAAAAAATTTTAAAAAATTAAAACTAGGAGACTTGAAGATTTCATGATCCTACTAAAATGTAACTTTTATGTCTCCCCAAATAGAAATATTAACCCATGCTAAAATATTAGCTGATAAGACATTCTTTGAGAGAAGAATATAAT
Source organism: Ictidomys tridecemlineatus (assembly GCF_052094955.1). Classification (NCBI taxonomy): domain Eukaryota; kingdom Metazoa; phylum Chordata; class Mammalia; order Rodentia; family Sciuridae; genus Ictidomys; species Ictidomys tridecemlineatus. The sequence goes on from NC_135486.1 coordinate 55,872,439, forward strand.
GTTTTTTTCTGTCTCTGATAATTTTTTGTTGATTTTTATATCATTATTGATTATTTTGCTCAAGTATGAATGACTTTATACCTTCCGGCCATCTGAAATAAATCATTAATTTTTTTTCTTTGAGTGGAGGGGAAGCTGAGCAATAAAGGAAGCATGGTAACATGTTTTTAAATCCTTTTCTAACTCTATGGATTTTAAATAAATAATTAAAATTTATATAATCGGTTCCTAGAATATATATTCACAGTTTGCTTTTGTTTTTCCTTTTGTAGGATGAAGTAGCACACACTCTTACTGAAAGCAGAGTATTAAAGAACACTAGACATCCATTTTTAACAGTAAGTAACTAGAAGATGGATGTTATAACATTTTAAATTTAAGGGAATTTTGTTATAGAAACCAAACTATGAAAAATAGCATTTTAAATAACAATAACCTAAGTGTGGCATTTTCTTTGTTGAAAGTTTATAAATCACATTTTTTCAAAATTGTTGGAATTCATAGTTAAGTATATAGTTTGTATGCATTCATGATCCTTCCCATTATCTACTTATTATTTTCTAAAACCTCTTTTTTATCCCAAGAATCTCCTTATCATTAAAAAACTTGAACCACAGAACCTATAGATCACCTATGGCATTTTAAGGAGTTAACTGAGAGAATAACAGACTTTTAAAATGTTTTTTAATATTAAATGTAGAATTTATGGTTTTTTTGCTTATGGCTTCAGATAAATATTTAAATAATCAGCATGTTTTTCAAATATAAAAGGCAGAAATCTTAATATATTTCTTAGAAATGAGACTTGTTTTAGGGAGAGAGTGTTTTTAAGAAATACAGGAATACTGACTGCAATAAACCTAGGATAAGTTCTGATATATTCAGTTCTTATATATTCAGTTCTGATATATTAAGATTAAAAGTAACAGCTAGATTTTCAAAACCTTTTATTAAAATTTTAGGTTTAGCTAAAACAAGTATTTTCAAGGATATCATTAGATAGCCAAATTTAATTTGTTAAATGTTTGTGCTTTTTATTGTCAAGTATAACAAAACAGAGCTTTAATATCTTTTTATAACATGTAAAGTTGCATGAACCAACTTTGTTGGGATTGGTCATTATAACTTGCAGTATGCGTGACTTACTTGAATATAACAACTGTAACTGTAATTCTTGAGGAACATCCACTAGAGTAAGTTGTAGACCATACCAAACATAATTTTAAATAGATGACATGATAGAGTGATAAATACTTATCACAATGTTTAATTTTACTGATATTTTTTATTTTCCCCATAACAATACCTATTGCTAAGCTGAATAAAATTTGTTTGATGTTTCTTATAGACTCTTACTTGAGCACTCTTAAGAAATAGAATTTTTAGGAACAGTAACAGTTCATTTTATTAATCATGCTTACTAATTTTAAGTGTTCTATTTTGGGTACCATTATAATAAGAATATAGGATTATAATATACCATTTTTTCTTTTTTATTTCAAGTCCTTGAAATATTCCTTCCAGACAAAAGACCGTTTGTGTTTTGTGATGGAATATGTTAATGGGGGAGAGGTGAGTCAAGAAGTTAATCTAGCATTTGTATGGTAGTATTTTCATGATTTTAGAAACATTACTTGAAATACAAGTTATGTAGTTCTCTACCTGGTGGAGATTGTATAGCTCTTTCTAAAATCAAGTGGAGAGCTGAATAATTTCTAATGAAATATTAATGAGTGTTTGTTTTTATATAACTATGTTTATATACCGGAAAGCATATTCTTTTTTCCTTTTTTTTTAAAGTGGAAAGTTTTAACAGTATGATTTTTGAAACCATGTTATTAAATTTTGAAAACCAGAAATGCTGGATTTATTATGTTATACAGAGTTTTTCCTCAACTAATCTTTGTATGAAACATGTTTAAAATGTTATTATTTTGAACTAAATAGAACAATAATCTATAGGTACTGTGGCTTAGCTTTTTCTTCTCCTGTATACTAGAGTAACCATGTTGATATTTAATAGAGTTAAGAGATCTTATACAGTTTCGAAGAGAAATACAGTCACTTTAAGTAGTATATTTCACCTATTATTTTATTCCTTATTTTTTCTCCTTCCTATTTTTGAACAAAATCAATGTGAGGAAAAATGTAATTTCCAGGAATAATTAACTGGAAGTATTTACATTGTGGGCTTTCTGAAATAGATTCAATTATTAAATAGGAGTTTATTTGTCACAGACTTTAAAAGATCCCTATTTCCTAAATAAATAAATAGAATTATTTCCTATAGAATTATTTTATATGTAGGAATTAGTTTATTATAAAACTTCATTCATTCATTTGGTGAACACATTTTTAGTACGTAAGGCAATGTGGGTTTATCTAAATGTGTTGAGACATTATCCTTGCTATGATGGAGTTCATAATTTCTTTTATAAGTACATTATAAATCAAGCTAAGACCTAGTGTCAATAAGCTCATAAAAGAAAATGCATTATAGATGATTTGCCATTTAGTAGACTTAATGAGATTTCAACATAGGAACTGATTTAAGAAAGTATTTCAGGCAGAGAAGATGGTGTGAGCAGAGTTACTGGTGGGGGTGGGTGAGCATAGGGCAAGAACTTGGGTATTTGGGTAATAGAGGCATGCAGAACTGAGTGTTTGCAATTAGACATCTGAGAAAATAAGATAATGTTATGGAATTGTAGGATTGGCCCATCTTAACCAATTTGTTGAATGTGGGTGGAAACAAAGAAGGAAGAATCAAAGTGATTTTATAAATAACATTTTGAGGCTAAGATTATAAATGCGATTTTGAAAAGGTTTTTCCTAAGGTTCTGAAGAAAAATGCATATGGAAATGTCATAAAGAGTAAGGGTTCAGAACTATGGGTATAGATTTTGGGAACCACCTCTAAAAGTTAAATTATAAAGGTTATAATTTAACTTTTAGAGGTGGAAGTGAAATTAGAGAAACCTCATATCAGTATTTGTCAGAATTTAAAATGTACATTTTCTTGGACTCAGCAGTTTCACTTCCAGGAATTTATTCTACAGACATAGATACATATATACCATAGAATGATATATTAATAAATATATTCGTTGGAGCATTGCAGTATCTTAAATGAGTGTTCAGTATGAAGACTGCTTAAATATATAGTGTTGCATCCATGTTATATAGTGGAATTGCTGTACCACTAAAAAGAATGAAGCAGCTTAATCTAGACTGATACAGAAGTGAAAAAGCAAAATACAGACTATAAAGCATGCTACTATTGTACTAAAGGAAAATAAGACTATACACATGGTACATATGTTTGTGTATACTTTAAATATCTTGTAATTATGCATTGGATATTAGAGCTTGCCTTTGGGAGATAAACTTCCATCTGGGACAGTGTAGAAGGAAGATATATTTCAATTATGTATTCTTCTGCAGTTTTTGTATTTTGTATCACATACATATGTTAATAATGAGAAAATGGATGGATGAATGGATGACCAGGGCAGAAATATAGAGAAAATGATAAACCACAGACAAAAACTTGGAGAAAAGTACTCTTAAATGTTTCTCTTACTTTTTTATATAGTCTCTATTCACATCTTCTGTAATACTTACCACATTGTTTTGTAAGTACCTATTTACTTATCTATTCCCACTGTTCCTTTGGGTTCTTAAGGGGTTTGTTTGCTGATATGCTCTCAGCACCTTACATACTACCTAGCACATAATATGTACTTGAAAAATATTTACTGGATTATTTGAGTGAAATAATAGATGAGCAGATTACCTTAGGGAATAGGGAGAAAAGAAGTTAGCAAATTAGTGCTATGGCATATGCCTATAATCCCAGCAGCTCAGGAGACTAAGGCAGGAGAATCACAGGTTGAAGGCTGGCATGGACAATTTAGGGAGATCCTATCTCAAAATAAAAAGGAGATGTTACTCAGAGTTAGAATGCTCCTCTGAGCTGCCCCCCCAAAAAGAGAGAGAGAGAGAGAGAGAGAGAGAGAGAGAGAGAGAGAGAGAGAGAGAGAGAGAGAGAGAGAGAGAGAGAGAGAGAGAGAGAAATAAGACTTGCTAAGAACTAGGAAGAAAATAGAAAGGATTGTATTATATAATTTATTTTGGAAAAATGAAAAGTATAAATGCAGGTAAAAAATATCTGGGTATGTAAAGTCCATATTTATTGAATTGTTGTGCAAGACACACTCTAGTAGGTATTGTGGGCATAAAAACTGAAAGGGTTTATAGTCTAGTGGCAAAGGTATGGTACAAAAATTAACTAAGTGTAGAATGTGCCACTGTGTCAGAACACAATTAAAGGGTTGTGGAACTTCCCAGTAAGTGGAGAATTCTGTGTAGTGGAAAAAAAGCTTCCTAGAGGGAGCTACATTGTACTTATACTTTTTTTAAAAAAAAATGTTTAGTCGTAGATGGACACAATACCTTTATTTTATTTATTTATGTGGTGCCGAGGATCGAACCCATTGCCCCACTTATGTAAAGCAAGTGTTCTACCATGAGCCACAACCCCAACCCATACTTATATTTTTATTCTAAACCTAGAGTACTTATGAGATGAACTAATGATTGTTGAAAAAAATTTACACACAAAAGCAGATTTTTCAGACTAGCCATTTATATCTTATTTTTCTTGTTTGGTATGTCTTTTCTTCTTCTTTTTTTCCTTCTCATTGCTAGGTATTAAACCCAGTTGTGGTCTACCACTGAGCTACATCCTCAGGACTTTTATTTAACATTTTGAGACAGGGTTACAGACACACGGGCTTGACCTTGAACTTACTATGCCTCTGCCTTAGCCTGTTTGGGTTTTAGACTATAGATAATGACTAAATTATTTAGTATTTGAAGGAGGTGATTTTATACATGACCAAAAATTTTAAATATATGCAGGTAATAATTATGTCATTATTATCATTACATTTCTGAAATATGATTAAAGTAATGGAAACTATAAACATCTACACCAGCAGTTGAGAATACACCATGACTAACCCAATGAGGATTATATGGGTATTATCTAGGAGACATGATCTGGAGAATATTGGTCTATTGAAAAGTAAGGTCTGACTAATTAATGGTACTTGTGGAAATGGCAGCATCCTCACCTCCCTTTATATCCAATTTTTGTCCTACAATAAGCTTCTTTAATATGTTCATTAAAGTAACTAATCTTAATTTATACTGTCTGCAAATTTTTATTTAGCAATAGCATTCTTTTAGCCATGTTCTAGAATTTTTATCTTGAATTATAAATAGAACCATTGAAACATTCCTTTGCTTTCTATGATCTTTCCAAGTTTGTGAGTATCTGCAGTTCCTTCAGCCAAATAGACTGCATAGGAGATTAGCATGTTCATGGCCATGATGAACATTGGTATAATGTTGGCAAATTTTATTTCATCCTCTAAAAAGACTTGGTCATGTAGATTATGAGAGAAATTATGGCTATGAAAAATCAACCCTGGCTTTTATAGGCATATCAGTACAAAAGAAATACATCATAATATCATATATTTTATATTCAAAGAAATCCACTCAATGAGATAGGTTGGATAGGTGGGCATATTTGAATAATGTGGTAATTGTCATTCCCCTTGATAAGTATATTTTCAGAGTGACCTTAAGTTGCAAGATACAAATTTGCTTTTCTTTTATTGCATGTGAGTTCCTACTTAGCATTCTGAAGATTTTCATGAGATATAAATTTTGGTGCTTAAAATTATATAGTTTTGTAAAACATTGTCATTAGGGACATTTGTAACCACAGGTATTGATTTAAAGAAACTATATTCATGTTCCAATAATAGAAAATTTCTGGGCTTAATTATATTGAAAGATAATAGATGTTGGTCTTCAGGTGTTTTAGTCACTCTTTTTTTTTTTTTCTTTTGGCCACTGTGACCAAAAGACCTGACAAGAACAATTAGAGGAAGAAAAGTTTATTTGGAGACTTGTGGTTTCAGAGTTCTCAGTCCATAGATGGCTGATTCCATCACTTAGAGCTGTAGGTGAAGCAGCATGTCATGGTGGGAAGGTTTAGGGCATTGCACTGGGAAGCAGAGAAAGACTCTTCTTTCAACAAGAATCCAGTATAAACCCCAAAGCACAGCAATAGTGACCCACTTCCTCCACATCCTACCTGCCATTAGTTACCACCCAGTTAATCCCTGCCAGCAGATTAATGTACTGATTAGGTTAAAGGCTCTCATAAGGCAATTATTTTTCTCCTAAACCCTCTTGTATTGTATCACACATGAGCTTTTGGAGGACACCTCACATCTAAACCATAACCTCAGGGTCATTATTTCCAGGAATTTTCAACAATGGTTTTGATTATTCACATGCTAATTTTAGAACCTACTTCATTATTGTCCATGCATCTAATAAATCTTTTTTTTCCCCCAGTGCTGGATTGAACCCAGTTCCTCATACATACTAAGCATATGCTATACCACAGAACTATATCTCGGCTCCTGCCTATTAAATCTTTTATGAGAAACTTCTATGAGCAGGACTTAAGAGGATTCACAAAAAAGGAAAATGTAGTATATTTCTTTACAAAGATGGGTGTGTGGCTAGGGATATAGACAAAAGAATATATGTAGACTTTGTAGTGTCATTATTACCTTGATAGTAGTAGTTGCTATGGGATTTCAGAGAATGTACACTTGAATTAATATAGAAGGAAGAGAGAAAAACAAAGTAGAGGATGCCAGGAAACACTTCTTAAAGTGGTGGTTCTTCTAAGCCTTAAGGTTAACTTTGAATTTTATCAATAGGAATGAGAAGAATGACATTAGTACACAAATAGAACGCGAAGTATGTGCAGGAGCATGTAGATGCCTCCCACTCCTCTTTGCCCCCCCCCCCATACAGCACAGTATGTAACAATGCATGAATTCTTTCAAAAGAAAGCCAGGAGAGCCTGAACAGGAAGATAGGGTCACTTTGGGATAGTTTTTCTCTCCCATTTCAATTAAATTTTGTCCTGAAGGCAGTGGTGCATCACAGAAGAATGTCTAAGAGGAAATATTTTTAAAATAATATTTCATAGAAGTACAAAGCTTAAATTAGAGAGGACAGATATGGAAGCAGGAAGATATTTCAGAAGCTGATGCAATTAGGTTTTCAGCAATCTGATTATAAAATTAATAAGGTCACTAGTTGAGGCAGTGTGAGAAGGAATCATGTTATAGTGTTATCTAGTTAAAAGAATTGCCTGGATATAAGGACTAAATATAGAAAGAAATATAATACAATTTCCTATTTGCTGCTTGAGGAATTTTGTATCTACTGGATTGAATATAAGACACAAAACATGGAAAAAGAGGTGAATTCTGTTGGGAATCATCCTGCTTTGAGGTATCTAATAGAGACATCAAGGAGGTGAATGAGTTAGGTCAGAGATACAAATAGGTGTCAGCAGTAGTGCTAAAACAAAGGAAGTAAAGAAATGTTTGTTATGGGAAAAGCTTGTAGAATCTGAGTATCAGTGGTCAAGAATGGTGCATGGAGGTATCATATTAAGACATTTTGGTGATGAGAAAAGCCTAAGGAAGACGCTGAGCTGGAGGAACCAGACAAAAGAAACCATAGAAATTAAAAAGAGTCTATTAACAGTATATTAAATCCTGTAAGATAACAACTGTCAAACTTCCATTGGATCAGACATCTAGTTGTTCTTAAGCAGAATACCATAGACTCTTTTATTTTTGAGTTGGTACAAGGTATGCCTTTTATGCTCCTTGATTAACAAACAGAATTTACAGAATTCAGAATAATGGGACCAATTACTGCTAACATGTTCAAGCCACTCTTTCAATAGCTTAGGTACTACTAAATTTACATGAGAAGCTGAAAAGTATCCTGGGCAGAAAAAAGTAAACTGAAAACTATTGTAGTGGTGTTGAATTTGGTTTAGAAGGTTTCCACTTAGGATTCTTCCCAACTTCTTTTTCCAATCTTCATCTCTTTCAGGCCTGTAAATTGGACTTTTATGATAACTCTTACAAGGCTGGAATTTCTTGGGAGGTGGGGTAAAGGAAAATAGTCACAGGTTATTTATCTGATAAATTCTTCACATTTCTTTACCTTCTTTATGTAGGTACTAATGAACCTACATTTTCAGTTATTTACTATTCTTGTCCATATCTAAGCTCATTGCAAACTCGGTACTAATTTATTTGATAAAATAAAATTCATTTTTACACATGACTTTCATTTTCATGTCATTCTTGAAATCTTCTCATACACATTCAAATTTTTCATTATTTGGCTGGCATTTTGTCTTCAGTGAACCAAAATCATCTCATTTTAAATTCACATAAGAGAAATGCCGGCAGTCAGCATTTCAGTTCCACTTATGGAGTTTCCACTTTCAGTTTCAGTTCCACTTATGGAGTTGTGATTTGTGGTGATTTTTAAATTAAAAATATCATTTCATATTCATAGTGATGATTTTTAAAATTTTTACTAAGCTTATAGGTACATAAATATCGCCATTGTTGGGAGTCTGAGAACTAAATTTTATGTAGGTTACATCTATTGCTTTCACCTAAATCTTTTTTAAAAATTCCCAAGCCAAGAGAGATACATTGCAATTTCCACATTAGCATTTGAAGTTCAAAGCAAATAAAGCTGAAACTTTGTTTTTATACTATTTTTAATATATAATTTCATATTTCAAGGCCAGTTTCATAAAATGAATCATTAAACCAAGATCTGACTGCATTCAATGTAAACATCAGAAGACTTGACTAGCCAGTGTCAAATGTGCTTACTTTCAAATTGAGAATCTCAGCTGAGTTGGTTGTAACTCAGGAATTGACCATACATGTCTATTTTCATAATTTCTTTCCATGTGGTTATGGCATAGAATGGAAGTTTCATGGTATTCAGACTTCTTAAAGAAAGGTTGGCTATGCCAGAATGAACATTTCAAGAGGGAAAACACTGGAAAAGCAACATATGTGTAATTGGGGACCCCAAGGAAGACAAACAGGACTGTGACACAAAATAATTTTAAAATTGTAGTCCCCAACCACAGTATGTAGTCTTGCATTCTGTATTTTTCACTTATAATATTTTTAAAATTCACCCAAATTATTGCGTCTATCGGTAATTTATTTCTTTTTATGGCTTTACTCCACTGTATGTATGTACTATCATATAGTACCCATTCACCACTAGTTCTTTGTAGTTTTCGTCCCTTAGGTAAAGTGATCTTATGAATATTTTTGTACAAATCTTTATGTGAACATGCATTAGTTATCTTGGGCAAATCCCTACCTATAAATGCATCTTCTGTGTCAGTGCTATGTTCAGTTTAAGAAACTGCTACACTATTTTCCAAATTGGTTGTATTCTTTTGCTGTCCCAGGATTCTACTTTAACATCATCACCACACTTTGTGTATTATCTTTTAAATTTTATTAAATCCAGTAAATATGTAATGTTATCCTGTAGTTTTAATTTTAATTTCCCAAATAACTAATAATACTAAACATTTTTTCTGTGGTAATTCGCAATTTGTGTATCTTTTTTGAAATAGCTGTTAAAATCTGGTCTTTTAAAAAAAAACTGGGCTTTTTTCATACTGAATAGTCAAGAGTCTATAAATTTCAGATATTAATGCTGTATCATAATAGGTCTGTCTATTGTATTTTTATTTTGTAATGGAGAATTTTTTTTCCCTTGTGTATTTTTTCTTAAATATATTTTTAAGGGGCTAGGTTTGTGGCTCACTAGTACAGCGCTCTCCTGGCATGTGTGGGGTGCTGGGTTTGATCCTCAGCACCACATAAAAAAATAAATAAAGATATTGTGTCCAACTACAACAAACAATATATATTTTTTAAAAATAAAATAAATATATTTTTAATCAACATTTTCATGCACAATTTATATTTTGTAAAATTCATCCATTTGTAGAATGCAATTAGTGAATTTCACCAGTCATAGTGTACTTTACATCACCACAGTCATGGTGTAGAACATTTCTGTTACCTCAACTTTTAAAACAGTGTTAAAATAACATGGTGAAGTAAGAAATAAGATATCTTTGCTTGTACCTGATTTTACAGTGAAAGCATCCATACTTTCACCATTAAGTATGTTAACTATAGGTTTTTCATAGATACCCTTTATGAAGTTGAAGAAGTTCCTTTGTATTCCTAGTTTGTTGGGATTTTTTAAAAAGTCTTGATGCTACTAAAACAAAACAAGTCATGGTGCTGGGGTTGTGGCTCAGAGGTAGAGTGCTCACCTACCATGTGAGGCACTGGGTTTGATCTTCAGCACCACATAAAAATAAGATATTGTGTCCACGTATAAGTAAAAAATAAATATTAAAAGAGTCATGATAGAATATTAATTTTGTCAAAGGCTTTTTCTATACCCATTTTGATGGTCATGTGGTTTTTCGTCTTTAGTCTGCTAATATCTGGAATTTCACTGATTGATTTTTAAACGATAAACCAATTTTGCATTTCTTGGATAAAATTCACTGGATTATAATTTATTATCCCTTTGATGTATTATTGGACTCATTTAAAAATTTTATTAAGAATTTTAAGTCTTGTGGTCATTAGAAATATCATTCTGTAGATATCGTTTCCCTATCCCTCTACTTGAGTAATATCTCTGGGTTTGGATTGAGAGTAATGCTAACTTCTTAAAATAGTTGTAAAAGCATTACTACTTCTATTTTATGAGAATTTTTGCCATTTGGGTAGGGTTTCTGGGCATTGAACCCAGGACCTCATGCATGCTAGGCAAGCAGTCTTTCACTCAGTTTCACCCTAGCCTACCATTCAAAGTTTGGTATCAAGAATTTTCTTTATGGAAAGGTTTTTAACAATTTATTGAAATCTTAAAAATAATATTGAGTCATGTTCTTCTTCTAATATTAGTAGTTTGTTTATGTCCAGGAATTTATATATTTCATCTGCTTACCAGTTTATTTGCAATTTTTTATAAATAATGTTCTTTTCCATCCTATTAATGTCTGCATGATCTATATTTTCTCTTTAATTACTGATATTGGCAATTTGTAGTTACTCTATTTAAATATTAATTATATTTATTGGCATTTTCGAAGAACCAGCTTTAGGTTTCACTGATTTTTTTCCCCTATATCAGTTTTGAATTGTCTGTTTCATTGATATTTGCTCTTCATTTATTTCCTTCCTTCTGACTACTTTGAACTTAATTTGGTCTTCTTTTCCTGGTTTCTTAAAGTAGAAATTTACAAGCTGGGCATGGTGGTGCATGCCTGTAATTCCAGAGGCAGGGAAGGCTGTGGCAGGAGGATCGAGAATTCAAAACCAGACAGGAGAGAGGATCCTCAGCAAAAGCCAGCCTCAGCAAAAGCAAGGTGCTAAGCAATTCAGTGAGACCCTGTCTCTACAGAAAATACAAAATAGGACTGGGGATGTGGTTCAGTGGTCAGTTCAATCCCTAGTACAAAAAAAAAAAAAAGTAGAAACTTATAGCATTTATTTAAATCTTTTTTTCCCTTTCCTAATGTATTTAATGTTATAAACTTCTTTTTTGACACCAATTTTTATATTATTTTAAATATGTTAGCATTTGTAACACTTAAAATGTTATTCATTTTCACATACTATTTTATGTCTCTTAAATCTTATTTTAATCGTAGATGTACTGATTCTCTTGTCATATTTTATTTGACCAAAAGTGTATAGTTTAACTTCTAAATGGTTTTTGATTTTTATATAACTTTCTTCATTAATTTATAGTTAATTTACCTGTCATTAGAGTTTATCCAGTGTGATTCCAAAATTTATTAAAATGCTTTTTGGCCCAAATGTGTTCTATGTGGTACATGTACTGTGTGTACTGATATATATTCTTTGTTGAGAGATGTGTTCTGTGACTATCAATTTGATCAAGTTGTTAGATGATTTAATGTTGTTCAATTGGTCTGTGACTGTACTAATTTTCTGTCTACTTAATCAGATATTAGGAGAATAGAGTTGAAATCCCTAACCACAACTATGGATTACTGAAGTATAATGATAAATTACTAATAAACTGCACATACTTAAAGTATACAACTTGATAATTTTCCCCATGAAATAATGATCCTATGTCATCCCCATAACTTTGCTCCTACACAGATTTGAGGTATAGAGGAACATTTGAACTAAATCTTTAAGGGTAGGTATATTTTCCAAGATTAGTTTATTCAGTTAGAAATTCTTATTGTGTCATAGTCATAGAGTTCACGGGGTGAATGAAACAGTCTGACAGAGGTGCATATTATAAAAAAAATAAAGCAAAAATGAAACAAATAAATATGTTATTATAGTGACAATGAACATAGTGTCTTGGTATAAGAGAGAGTAGTGGAGAACCTGTTATAATTTGAATTATCTCTTTGAGGAAGTAGCATTTGAGACTTCATGGCAAGGAATATGGGGAAGAGGGAAAGGAACTGTTTGTGTAGAGATGCTTTTGAGACAAACCCACTGAGAATGAGCCAGGAGCACCCAGTTGAATGAAACTGTGCAACTTTTCCCAAGGCTGGATTGAATAACTTGGGAAAAATTCCATTAGAGAAAAAGGACTTGCTTGTCATGCAATTTCTATCAAGTCTTTATGAAACAGACTTGAGGAAATTTCTTCATAGGATGATTTATACATTTATAGTCTCAAATTGTTAGAAATTATACAAGAATAATAAAAAGATGATACAGCCAACTGAATCTCAGTTGAAATCCCAATTCTGCCACTTCCTTTCTGGGGAAGGCTTGGCAGATTTTCACATCTCCAAGCCCTAGTTTGCTCACCTGTACTGTGGAGTTCAAATAATTCCTGTCCTATAAGGTTGCTTTGAGGATTAAATAATATAATTACTTATTGTAGTGCTAAGGAAATAGGAGCATTTAAGAACAGTGCTTATTGTTTCATGTGGTATAACTGAGCAATGTTTTAATCTTTCACAAGATTAAGTTGTAATGAAATATTTTAATTATAGAACTAGATTGGAATTTTTTTTAGAGAGAGACAGAGATAGAGAATTTTTTTTAATATTTATATTTTAGTTATCGGCGGACACAACATCTTTCTTTGTATGTGGTGCTGAGGATCAAACCCGGGCTGCAAGCATGCCAGGCGAGTGCACTACCGCTTGAGCCACATCCCCAGCCCCTAGATTGGAAATTTAGGATCATTTCTTCAAAGCAACTATTTTTATGCTTATCACATTATTAAATATTGTCATTGGGTGACATTTTTCATTTTTAAAATTTTGTCTTTCATTGGATGACTTTTTAAAATCTTTTTACTTCTAGTTATACATGATGGTAGAATCTATTTTGGTATATTTATGCAAGCATGGAATACATCTTATTCTAATTAAGATTGTAACAGTCTTTTGACTTTATAATCCCAGAAAATATGCCTCACTTTTCTTGCTTTGCATTAGTTATTTAAAACTGCCCTCTTACACACTAGTTTTTTAGGTAGTAAGCACCTAGTTGGTGAGCTATAATTCTGGTTACATTTTCAGACTTATAGGAAGAGAAGTAGCAGGGATAAGATTGGAGGCATATATGTTATAATTGATAGCTAAAACAGGTATTACCATAAAACTAACCTTGGGTTCTTTTCAGTTTTGCTGTATTATCTCAAGAGGTTTTATTTATATTTTAAAGAAATTTTATGCTGAACTTATATCTCATGTACATTGCTGTTCTTTCTGAAACAAACTTACCTCAAAAACTAAATGTAATTAGCTTTGCATTAATTATGCATTTGTGTGTGTGTGTGTGTGTGTGTGTGTGTGTGTGTGTGTAAAATGCTTGTAAACAATGAGTGCAAATTGTGAAAAAAGGTAAGCATTATCTGGAAGATAATTAATAGGAATTACTTTTAAGCATTTTAATGTTCCTCTTATAGTATAACTAATACTATTAGTATTGTATAGTGTAGTGTTTTTAATTCATTTTCTGGTAGGTGAACTAGAGCCATTCTTTTCCTGCAGGGTCTTTTCAAGACACCAGAGGATGTGTTAATCAGCATTACTGCAGAGACTGCTATCATTGCTTAATTAATTAGTTTTCTTTAGAAGTCTTATGTTCCAAGCTCAATCAATACTAATAATGTATCTAATCATTGAAATTAATAGATTTGTATGAAGAATATTTTGTGATTCTATGTAACTAATCTTTTGTTATTACAAAGGATGACTAGAAATGATAAAAGCAGTGTTTACTAGAAAAAAAGATAGTTGAATTTAAAACTTTTAGGTTGTAGTGATAATTCTCAGGATATTTTAAATTCCTCATTTTTTTTTTGTGTGTGTGTGTATGTGGTTGTTGTTGGAAAGCTTGTTGCATTGAAGATATAACTTCCAAAATAAATATTCTGGATTTGTGATGAAATGCATATATATATTTAGTAGTTTGCATTTACCTACTTATATTACTTTTTCCTATAGTTAGCTAAGGACAACACAGAAAAAAAATGTAGTCTTTGTCTAAACCACTTAAATATTTTAAATTATGCTTTGTGAGCACTGAAGAACTCATTTTTCTTTTTAACAAAAGCATTGTGATTTAAATATATATATCTATTTATAAAATTTTGTGCTTCTTAAAAATATTCCCTTCAAAACTTTAAGCCTAACTTTCCTTATAAACAACTCTTTAGAATGCATTTTTAATTTAACTTATATTTTGCTATGCATATTTATTAAGCAGATGATATGTTATCTACTAGGCATCGCATTAGGGAGGCATGATATAGAATATTGTATAGTCTCTCTCTTCCCTGTGCTTCAGCCAAGGGAAAAAATAATATAGCACTAAATTTGTCATAAAACAAAACTAGAACATATCAAATGCATGTATTTGAAGTTACTTTTTTTCAGATTATAAAATTACCAAACCATGTTCAATGCAGAGAATTTTGAAAAATCGAAAGTTATTTCAGTTTAGTTGAAAATATTTATTGAGGCTTGCTAAAAGCCAGTAACTGCTACGTGAATAAGACTGATGGTTTCTGCATGTAATGAGAGCATAGTCTTCTGGGGTATGGGTATTAAATCATTATAAATAATTTTTGAGGTATAAAACAAGATAATACATTGGAGAAGGAATAGTCTGTTCAATAAATGGTGTTGGAGAAACTGGATATCCATTCATATGAAGAAGAATCAACTGGAACCCTCTCACCATATATAAAAATTAACTTTAAATAGATCAAAGATTAAAATGTTAGACATGCAAATTTGACAGTGCTGGAACAAAACATAGGGGACACGTTTCAGAAAATTTGAATAGGCAAAGAATTTTTTAGTTAAAACCCCAAATGTACAGGCAGTAGAAGCAAACATAGACAAATGGGATTTTTAACAAACTAAAAATCTTCTACACAGCAAAGGAAATAATCAACAGAGTGAAAAGACAACCTTCAGAATATCCCAAATATGTAAAGAACTTAAAACAACAACAAAAATAATCCAGTTAAATGAGCAAATATCTATTCATAGACATTTCTCAAAAGAAGGTGTACAGATGACTGTCAAGAGTATGGAAAAAAATGACCTGGGCATAGTGGTGCATGCCTCTAATTTCAGCAGCCTAGGAGGCTGAGGCAGGAGGATCACAAGTTCAAAGCCGGCCTCAGCAATGGCAAGGTGCCAAGCAACTCAGTGAGACCATGCCTCTATAAATACAATACAAAATAGGGCTAGGAATGTGACTCAGTGGTCAAGTGCCCCGAGTTCAATCCCTGGTAGAAGAAGAAGAAGAAGAAAGACCAGAAATAACAAATACTGGTGAGGGTTTTGAGAAATATAAGTAACAACAATTATGGAAAACCCTATGGAGTATATTTAAAAAACTAAAGATGCAGGCTGAGGATGCAGCTCATGGGTGAGACCCTACATCTCTTCCCTAGCACTATAAGATCCCTTGCCTCCCCCTCACAAAAAAAAAAAAATCTAGATTGAACTACCATGTGATCCAACAACAATTCCACTATTGGATATATAGATGTATATCCAAAGGAAAGGAAATACATGCCAAAGAGATAGCTATACTCCCATATTTATTGCAGCACTATTCATAGTAGCCAAGCTGTGGAATCAACTAGGGTGCCCATCAATGGACTGACAGCTAAAGAAATGTGGCAGAAGAACCAGACCTGGTGGTTTACACCTTTAATCTCAGCTGCTTAGGAGACTGAGGTGAAGGATTGCTTGGGGCTGCAAGTTTGAGACCAACCTGGGCAACATAGTGAGACATCACTTCAAAAAATAAAATGTAGTGTAAATGCACACAATTGAATATTATTCAGACATAAGAAAGAATGAGATCCTGTTATGTGCAACAACATGGATGGAATAGAGGATGATGTGTTATGTGAAATAATTGAAGCAAAGAAGTACAATTTGCCATGTTCTCATTAATGTGTGGAAGCTGAAAAAGTTGATCTCATGGAAGTAACCACTAGAGACTAGGAATATTTGGGGAGGGGACGGGAATAAGAGAGGCCAGCCATATAATCTCTCTCTGTGTTTCCGGACCTCACAGATTACCCAATAATAGCAACAATTTATGCAAACAATATATAGCAGAAGACTTCATACTTGGTTCCTATTTTGACAGTGTTAATTGGTACAATAAGCAAAAATAGTAGGATCAGAAGTTTCCATCAGTATAACATCAGTAAATAATCATAAATTATGTCTGACATAAAATCAAGCAATAGATATTGTCTGTGACTTCTGCCATGTTATTTATTGCTGTAGCTTTGGTGGTAGGGGAAGTTGTTATTTAATTCAATTAGTGTTAAAAAGTGTTAAGGATAGGGTTCAGTAAGTGTAATGAAGAAGAGATAGGAGGATAGAAAAGGTTTTGCAATTTTAAAGGGTCATTAAGGCAAATGCAGTGGTAATGTAGGACGTGTTAGTAATGAGGAGGGGGGAGAAAAATAGAAGAAAGAATTGAAGGGAATAATGAAAGAGAACAGAATTTGGCTGCTAGCAATAGAAAAAAGAAGGGGAGACAAGGGAAATAGAGTAGTGGCAAAGACAATTGAAACAAAACCAAAATATGCTAATCAAAAACCCTCAACCTCAAAACACAGAACATGAAAAAAAAACAACCGTCAAAAAAAGGCAAAAAATTAGAAGAAAGAAATGTATAGATGTCCTTGAATCAATCAGTACACATGAAAACAAAACAGATACAAAAAGGTGAAAAATCTTGGTGAAAAATTAAGGTGTCATTTCCATTTGGTGGACAAAATAGTCAGTGAGGATATGTGTTCACTCTCTGTGCCAAATTGATCTTTTCCTTTCTTCTTGAGGTTTGAACTGAACAAGGAGTATGCACCTTGGGCTATTGAGTCCTTTTATTTTATTATGTTGCTCACTGAGTTGCTAGTTGTGGTTTAAGACTTCTTACCTTCCCTTCTTGTGAGAGGTGTGGGGTGGGATAGGAAGAGCTGTCCATTTCACTCCCATGGGTGAGGGAGCTTATCTTTTTCCAGTTCTGTTGCTCTTGGGTACTGACCTTTCTGGCCTCCTGGGGTCAATTGAAGACCCTCCAAAGTAGGGGTGGAGGTGGCAGGCAGAAGGGTGGGCCAGGAGGCCAGGGTCAGGGATCCAGGGGTTCCAGGGGCTGAGACCTGTCAGGATCTGCTAGAGTGTGTGTAGGGTGAATATTTAGATTGTTTCTGTTTTTTAAATCAGCTGTACTAAGGTATAATTTTCATATAGTTAAAAAAACTCAATTAACATGATAGAGTTAGCTGTCTTGATAATCATAAGCATGTAGCCTTTATCAACAGTAATAATATTGAACTCTCCTCCTGCCTCAAAAATTTTGCCATCCCTCTCTAAGTCAGTCTTCCCTGTTCTCTATCTGTATTAATAAAGGCTATAGGCAACAATTGAACTGCTTTCTGATACTAATGTTTTGATTTACCTTTTCTTTTGCATAATGTATTTTTTGAGATATCCCTTTTGTTGCATTTCTTAGTAGTTGTTTTTATTGCTGAAAATCATTATCCATTATGTATCTATGCCATCATTTGTTAGTTTTTTTCACTGGGGATGTACACTTGGATTGTTTCCAATCACTGCATAATATGAATAAGAGTTAGATGCATATTTATGTACAGTTTTCTTTTGAATAAATACTGAGGAATATGATTGTTGTGCATAGCTAGTATATGCTGTATTTTAAGAAACTCCTACAAAACTATTTTCCAAAGTAACTATCATTTGACATTCCCAATCATCAATGTTTGGAATTATTATTTTTTTTAATATGATGCTGAGGATCAAACTCAGTGCCTCAGACATGCTAGGCAAGTGAGCTACAACCCCAACACCACGTAAATGCTTTGAATTATAATTTTTCTGTATCCTCACCAATACTTAGTGTGGGAAGTCTTTTTAATTATAGATAATCTAGAGAGTATCTAAAATTATTTTATTTTGGTTTTAAGTTGCATTTCTCTAATGACTAATGATAATAAATATCTTTTCAAATACAGCCATTTGCATATATTTTTGTGACATATGTATTCATGTAGTTTACCTTTTTATTAATTGGATATTCTTCATATTTAATTATAATATTCTTTATATTCTAGTTATATGTAGTTTGCCAAATATTTATATTACAAACAGCTTCTCCTATACTCTAATTTGCCTTTTCATTTTCTCTCTTGAAAAGGGAGAATTTTTAATTTTGAAGGTCCTTTTATCAGTTTTTATCTCATATAGTTTTTACATTTTTGTGTTCTTTAAGACATAGCTATGTATCCTAGATCACAAATATTTTCTTCTAGATTTTATTCTTGAGTTTCAAGTAGTTTCTACTACATTTGGGTCTGTGATTCATTTTAACTTAATTTTTATATATGCTGTAAACTAAGAGTTAGGTTCCTGGTTTTGGGTTTTTTTTTTTTTTAACTTCTTATGTATGTTTTTGGTTATTCCAGTATCTTTTGTTTAAAAGACTGTCCTTTGTCCCATTGAATGACCTGGCACCTTTACAGAAAAAGTTCATCCTGCTAGAGGAAAATGTAGGCTCAACACTCCCAACATATTGACACAGGCATCAGCTTCCTTAACAAGACTCCTAAGATGCAAGAAATAAAACCAAGAATCAATGAGTAGAATGGCATCAAGTTAAAAAGCTTTTATACAGCAAAGGAAACAAGAACATGAAAAGAGAGCCTATAGAATGGGAAATTATCTTTGCCATCTGCTCCTCCTCAGATAGTAGATTAATATTTAGAATATGTAAAGAACTAAAAAAAAAAAAACTTAACACCAAAAAACCAAATAACTCAATTAAAAGTGGGAAAAGAACTAAACAGTCACTTCTTAAAAGAGAAAATACAAATGGCCAATAAATATATGTAAAAATGTTCAACATCTCTAGCAATAATGGAAATGCAAATCAAAACTACATTGAGCGCTGGAGTTGTAGCTCAGTGGTAGAGCACTTGCCTCCCAAGGGTGAGACACTAGGTTTGATCCTAGCACCACATAAAAACAACAACAAAAAAAAGGCATTGAGTCCATATACAACTAAAATAAATAAATAAATACATAAAAATTAAATAAAAAGAATCTACATTGAGAGTTTCTTTCACATCAGTCAGAATGGCAATGAACAAGAATACAAACAATAATAAATGTAAAGCCAAAAAGCGCATGAGATCACGAACCATGAAACAAGAATGAGGCACCAAAAAAAAAAAAAGGTTTATGGTGGGGGGGTGCTCCTGGGGGAGGTTCTCTGGTCTGCGAAAGGGTAAGGTGCAGGGAAGTCACAGGTCGGAAAGGCAAGAATAATGCTAATAAGAGGCCTGCGGAGCCCTAGCTGAAGCGTGAGGTGTTGGGTGTTGGGCAGAGAGCCGGAGCTGGTGAGGAGGGTGTTGTTCCCCCCCCCTCCCGTGCTGGCGGAAGTGAGCAACCATGGTGCCCAATAGTTTGGATAAGATGATTCAACTCCAGAAAAACACTGCTAACATCAGGAATATATGTGTTTTGGCTCATGTTGACCATGGAAAAACTACTCTTGCTGATTGTCTTATATCTAGTAATGGGATCATCTCCAGCCGTCTGGCAGGCAAGCTAAGGTACATGGACAGCAGAGAAGATGAACAGATACGAGGGATCACTATGAAATCCAGTGCTATTTCCCTACATTATGCAAAAGAGTCAGGCTATCCAGGCTTGGATGCAGTTGGGGACCTCTGATTGTCTTGAGGGCAGAAGACTGACAATTTGCACTTGCCCCTCTTCACCAGTGATAGTATGGATTTCTTCACCAGGAAAATCAGGAGTCCTATGCCTTGTTGACTCAGCCTTAGTGTTCCATTTCCTGGCTGGACTGGTTCTGCCCCATGGCCTGTTTATTTAGAGTCTTAACTGTGGGTTGCCATGATTAGTACTAGCTTGTTATTTTCAAATGAGGATGTCATTTTAATAATAATACTTCTGGTAATTTACCTGGAAGAAATAGTCAAACAAGTGTGTGATATACATGTTCACTAATACCTAAAGTTTTGTATTAATGAAGAGAAGTGCCAACAACCTAAGTGTCAGTAGGAAAATGGTTAAGTAAACTGGTATATTCATGCTGTGAAATATGCAGGTGTTATATGTTTGATCTGTGTGTAATTATATAGAAAAATGATGTTAACAGATAAGAAAAAACAAGTTGCAGAATATTTTTTGTAAGATATGAATGCATTTGGGTAATAAAAATATGCATGCAGATAAAGGTATCTGGAAGCATATATACCCAATCCTTCATATTAGTTATCTCTAGGAGCTGGATTATGGCAAAATTTGCACTTTTTCAAAATATTTATATTTGTACTGTTAGAAAACTTTACACAAAATATGTACTTTTGTAATTTGAAGAAATAATAAAGTTATATTTAATTTCCCTAAAAAAAAAAAGAATAATGCTAATAAGGGAAATGGAGGTAAGAAGGCATAGGCCATCTAAATTACAGCTATTGACAGTAGATTGGCAGAGCCGAGTTTAGGGGCCTCTGTGTCTGTTGCCGGTGGTCAGGGTTCATGTAAGATGACAGGGAGATTGCTTCAGCCATGGGGAACCTGTGGTGGCTGGGGTCAGTTGCCATGCCTGGGGCATGGCATGTTGCCATGCTGGGGTCATGGCCAGCTTCTGATTGGCCATTTCGGGTCTCCTCAGCCAGGTGGAAAATCCTGGCCCACAGTGGTGAAGAGAGGTGAGGGAGAAGAGAAGCCTGCTGACTGAGCAATAAATGTTGAAATGATGTGAGAAAAAGGTACATTCATACATTGTTGATAGAAATGCAGATTATTTCAATAACTCTGAAAATTAATGTGGAGATTCCTCAAAAAAAGTAGGAATGGAATTTCTATATGACCCAGCAATCCCACTTTCTCCCAGTGATGCAGCCACATCAATGTTTATAGCAGCACAATTCACAATAGCTGAGCTATGGAACTAACCTAGGTACTTATCAATAAATGAATGGATAAAGACGACATGGTATGTATATACAGTGGAGTTATTGCTCAGCCATAAAGAAAAATGAAATTATGGCATATGCTGGTAAATGGATTGAAATGGACACCATGATGCTAAATGAAATAAACCAGAGCCAGAAAATCAAAGGTTGAATTTCTCTCTGATATGTGGAAACAAGATCAAACTAACCTGAGGGAAAGGGCAGAAGTGGGCTGGGGGAGGTGAATTACATGAAAATAAAAGGGGATTGAAGGGAAAGAAGGAAGTACAGGAAAATGGAAGAACAAGCGAATGAACCTGACCAAACTTTCATATGTTTTGTAGTAATGTAATACACGGCCTCATGGCCTCACCACTACCCCACCCATTACCACCTTTTTGTGGTATTAGGAATCAAATCCAGGACTTTACACATGTTAGGCCAGAATTCTAGCCACCTCCTAAACATGTGTACACATATAAGCTAGATCCCACCTCCTTTTTTTTTCCTTGAAGCTTTGGTAGGATTCACCAGTGTGTGTTTTGGAAACTATAATTTCTATTGTGGATTGGTTGTTGACTTTAAACACATTTAACTTTCCCCAATTTTATTTTCAAATTACATTTTACCATTTCACATATATTCTCAAATCCTTTCACTGACACAGTTTCATTTCCCCCCTTTGCCCTTTATGCTGTTACAATCTTTCATTTTAAATTTTGAATATGTTATAAATGCTATAATGGGTTTTTGTTTGTTTTAAATGGTCAATTATCTTTTTTTTTTTTAAGAGTTTTAACACTTAAGAAAAACCTATTCTTACTCACAATTACCATTTTAAGTCTCTTCTTTACATTGTATACATGCAGTTTTCCAATTGGGTACCATTTTATTTCAGCCTGAAGCATTTCCTTCAAAATTTTATATATATTTTTTTTCTAATTTTCCGAATCCATGTTTTATTACTATAAAAATGTCAGTTTACTTTCTATGACTTTTATATAGTTTCTCACATGAAGTCTGCAGGTATCTTTTCTCCTTTCTGCTTGTGTCTTATTACTCTTACTATTTTTAACTTTTCTCTTGTCTGTTTGATTATGATGTGCCTTGGTATTGTTTTCTATCTATTCCTTATTGGTTTATTAACTTTTGTGAGTATATTGGCAAGTGGTTCTAATTAAATCTGGAGGCAAATTTTGATATTCTTTTTTTTTCCTGTTTCATTTCTCTTGTCCTGTCCTGAGAATCCACTTATACAAGTGCTTAATTTTTTTCAGCTCCTCCTACCACCACCTCTGTGTTTAATTTTGGATTTCTTCCCAGTGTCTTTAAATTTTCTAACATTTTCTTCTTCAGTATGTTAACATTAATTCTATCTAGTATATCTTCATCTCAGGCATTTTTCATGCCTTAAAGTTTGATTTCATTTTGCTTTTATATTTCCATTTATTTCCTTATTGTGTTTTCTTCTACCTTTTGAACTTTTAGAGTCTGTTTTCTGTAACTATTCTGACATTCTTTTGTCTCCTGTGTTATATTCTGAGTCTGCTTCTATTCATTAGTCATCCTTCTAGTTGTAGGATATATTTTCCTAGGTCTTTTTAAGCCTGATAGTTTTTTTTATTGGATGCCAGCTTTTGAATCGTACATTATTGGATGCTGGAATTTTTGGAATTTGAAAATATGTGTGTGTGTGTGTGTGTGTGTGTTTTATATGTGTGTTTTACCTTGTTATGTGTACACAATGTGATCTTTTCAAGATTTGCTTTTAAGTTTAGTTAGACTGGTCTGGATAGCCTTTGCTCTACCAGTACTATTACTGTACAACTGGGATAGTATCCTTGACAGCCAGGCACAGTGGTATGTACTTGTAATCCCAGGGACTTGTGAGGCTGAGGCAAGATGATCACAAATTCAAGCCAGCCAAAGCAACTAAATGAGATCCTCTAAGGAGGAATGTAATTCAGTGGCAAAATACCCCTTAGTTGAATCCCCAGTACCCAAAACAAAATGTACATACACACACAATGTACATACTCACTGACAGTGATCAAGGATTCTCTTTTCTTCACATCTTTACTATCTCTTGTCCTGTTGTTAAACAATGTGAATTAATATCTCATTGTGGTTTTGAATTTATTTTCTTGTTGATTTGTGATCTTAAACACTTTCCATTATAACTATTCGTCTATTTTTCTTTAATGGAAGTGTCTGCTCAGATTCTTTGTTCATTTTTTCTTAATATTGATGTTTTTAGATGTAGTTGGACACAATACCTTTATTTTATTTATTTATTTTTATGTGGTGTTGAGGATCCAACCCAGGGCCTCGCTTGTGCTAGGTGAACACTCTACCGCTGAGCCACAACACCAACCCCTCTATTCATTTTTAAGTTTATTTAGGATCCTGTTTTCTTGCTACTGAGTTGTGGGAGTTACTTAAATATTTTAAATATTACATATTTTAGATAAATTATAAGGCATATGGTTGGCAAACATTATCCTTTATTTTATAAATTGCCTTTTCATGACACATGCATGGGTTTTTGAGTTTTTTATTCTGTTCCATTCAATAGGTAATTTGAATTTTATGTGAGTTTCTCAATTTCATGTCTTCCGTAAAAGAGTGTTAGACATTGGTTTAATTTCTTATTTGAAAATGATTGATATTTTCCAGTCTGATTTGTTTGTTATTATATGTTTAACTTTTTTATTCTCTTTCCAGATACTTGAGTGTTTGATAGTCTTCCCTTGCCCCGCACATTGCTTAGAAACTGAATGTCTCTTAGCTATGTGCATCTAGGAATTATTAGATATATAGTTCCCCAGTTCTACTCTGCTTGTCCTTAGAGGGTTTAACCCTACTTTGCATTACTTAGTATTCAGTGACACACTTGATTATGTAGATTCCATACAGCTTCATGCTCACTGGTGTTCTATCCTGCAAAAGCCATTCATTCACTTCATCTTCCTCAAAATTTGATTTTTTTTCTCTTCAGTGTTGAAACCTCAGGGTTATGCTTGGGATTTTTCTTCCTCATTAATGTTCCAGAATGTTCCCTCAGATAGAAGGAGGACAATTGTAAGGCACAGTATTCCTGAGAACATTAATATATTGCACCATAAATTCAGTTTCAGAAATATCTTGGCTTTTTTTTTTTCCTGAAGGAATCATGTACCTTTTTTTTTTTTTTAACCTTTAATGCACATTCTCTGCTCAACCCACTTAAATATGACATGTCTTCTCTGAAGGGTAACTAATGGCCTAATACCTAAATCTAGTAAATAACTCTTTTCTTCCTGAAACCTTCTTTTCCCTTCTTCAGATATTATGCTCTTGTTTCCTTTGTACTTTTTAAAGTATTCCATCTCAATATCTTATTTTGTTTCCTTTTTCTATCCTTCTATATAGCAGTACATAAAATCCTGCCCTAAACTCCTTTTTTCAAGTTTTACTGAATTCCTGGGCTATACTTCTTTGGTTCAACCAGTTTCCTGTATGAAAATTACTTCCATACCTACTCTGTAACCTTGGACCCATAGATACAAAACTTGTATGAAATGCTTCTTTAAATATCATCAGGTCAAAGTAAAATTTTTGCTACACTTGTTTCTGTTTCCATTCTTTTCCTCAATATTGTTGACCGCAGTTTTTTTTATTTTATTTTATTTGATTGATTGATTTTTTAATTTTTGATCTGTCTCTTAGCCCAAATAATACAAGCTAGTTCCCTCTGGAATATTGATTCTTCTGAAATCTATGTTATTGTCACCTTGGCTAATATCCCTCAGAAGCTCTCATCCACCTCAAATATAACTTCTGATGTTCCCACATTTTTAAATATGTTCTGTTTTATAATAATTATCATATTTTTAGTAGAATAGTTTACATATGCACCTATTTTCGGCAGATTGTGATGTCTTTGTGGATTGGTACCATTTCCTCTCTTTGTATCTGCAGATTTACACAACAGCTAATATTGAATAGGTGATCAATAACATTCATTGTATTTTATGAATTATAAAACTGAGACTGTGGTCTCCAGTTCTTTTATTCTTCAATTTCTGTCACAGATGTCTTTCAAATGAAAATGATTTAAATTCAAAACCTTTTGAGAGTCCTAATTTACAGAATAAAATTTAAGTTTATTTCATAGCACTCAAGACTTTAAATAATCTGTCTTCATTTTTGTTGTTGTTGAAGTCATATCATTGCTCTGAATACATATTATTCTTCAGCTATATTTGTTCTCTGCATGTATTTTGTTCCCTGCATATATATTGTCTCCTGCATGTATACCTGATATTGCTGGATATTTTTTCTCTTTAAAATTTTCTCTTTCTGTAAATATTATTTACCTATTGTGTATAAATAACATGCTAGGCTATGTTAAAAGTACAAAGATAGGGGCTAGGGTTGTGGCTCAGAGGTAGAGCACTCTCCTACCGTGCATAACTAAAAAATAAATATTAAAAAATACAAAGATAGATAAATCTTGAGTAGTAGCATTTTAAAGTCTTTTCTTTACATTTCATTTGCTTTTATCTGTGACATCTCCCTAGAATTTCCCAGTATAGACTAAATGCCTTGCCTCCAAAGCTTTGTTAATACCTGAAAATATGTCACAATCCTCTAGTTTGTATCTATGTATGCAGCTCCTCATTGGATCAGATTCTTTAATGGCAGGGATTTTGTGTGCTTTTTAAACTTCATTAAGGTATAAGTCATATACAAAAAAATCAGTACATACTTAATTTCTACAACTTAAATTTGGAGATTAGTATGTCCTTGTAAGACTGTCATCACAGTCAGCTAAAAACATAAGAAAATGTCTTAATCATCTTTGTATCCCTTTGTATTCCCTTGCCCTAGTCGGCACAGTGATTTTAAAATAATTGATGCTCACTAAATGAATACTGAATTTAAAAGGTGTTTTAAAGCCATAATGGAAATTGAGAAGGATCAAATGGTAGTTCCATTCCCAGCTTTCCGAGGAATCTCCATACTGCTTTCCAAATTGGCCACACCAATTTGCATTCCCACCAGCAATGTACAAGTATACCCTTTCTCTCACATCCTCGCCAGCACTTGTTGTTGTTTGACTTCATAATGGCTACCATTCTTACTGGAGTGAGATGGTATCTTAGGCTGGTTTTAATTTGCATTTCTCTGATTGCTAGAGATGGTGAGCATTTTTTCATGTACTTGTTGATTGATTGTATGTCCTCCTCTGAGAAGTGTCTGTTCATGTCCTTGGCCCATTTGTTGATTGGGCTATTTGTTTCCTTATTGTTTAATTTTTTGAGTTCTTTGTATACTCTGGATATTAGGGCTCTATCTGAAGTGTGAGGAGTAAAAAATTTGTTCCCAGGATGTAGGCTCCCTATTTACCTCTCTTATTGTTTCTCTTGCTGAGAAAAAACTTTTTAGTTTGAGTAAGTCCCATTTGTTGATTCTTGTTTTTAACTCTTGTGCTATGGGTGTCCTATTAAGGAATTTGGAGCCCGACCCCACAATATGTAGATTAGAGCTAACTTTTTCTTCTATCAGATGCAGAGTCTCTGTTTTGATATTCCCCTTCTAGGGCTATTCCCCAAAGACCTTAAAAGAGCATATTATAGGGATACAGCTACATTGATGTTCATAGCAGCACAATTCACAATAGCTAGACTGTGGAACCAACCTAGATGCCCTTCAATAGAAGAATGGATAAAAAAAAATGTGGTATTTATACACAATGGAGTATTACTCAGCACTAAAAAATGACAAATTCATGGCATTTGTAGGGAAATGGATGGCATTAGAGCAGATTATGCTAAGTAAAGCTAGCCAATCCCTAAAAAACAAATGCCAAATGTCTTCTTTGATATAAGGAGAACAGAGCAGGGAGGAAGAGCATGAGAAGAAGATTACCATTAAACAGGGACGAGAGGTGGGAGGGAAAGGGAGAGAGAAGGGAAATTGCATGGAAATGGAAGGAGACCCTCATTGTTATATAAAATTACATATAAGAGGAAGTGAGGGGAAAGGGAAAAAAAACAAGAGAGAAATGAATTACAGTAGATGGAGTAGAGAGAGAAGATGGGAGGGGAGGGGTGGGGAGGGGGGATAGTAGAGGATAGAAAGGGCAGCAGAATACAGCAGACACTAGTATGGCAACATGTAAATCAGTGGACATGTAACCGATGTGATTTTGCAATCTGTATACGGGGTAAAAATGGGAGTTCATAATCCACTTGAATCAAATGTATGAAATATGATATGTCAAGAGCTTTGTAATGTTTTGAACAACTAATAATAATAACAAAGAAATTGAGAAGGATAATCCAGACAATAGAAATTAGGACAATTGCATTAACCAAAGCCAAGAAACATGTTTCAAGAAAGAGAGAGGACAATAAGTGATATCCTGTACACCTGAAGTGTAAGAAGGGGTATAAACTGTGAGTAGGTCATTGGATTTAACAATTAAGAGTTTTGGTTATCTTAGCAAGAACAAATTCCATAAAGTAGCAAGTATAGACATTAGATGGCAGTGGATTGAGAAATAAATAGAATTTTTCCCCTTACATATAAGTTTTTAGCTGATATTTTTATAGAAATTGGCTGGCAGACAAATTGAAGATATATGATCCAAATAAAGATCTAGAATCCTGAATATATTACATTAATTTAAAGAGGATCTGTAGCTCTTTAGTAGACAAATGGTAGGCTTGATACTCTTTTTAGAAAATTTATAAATCTAATCAGTATCTTCATCCCATTAAAAAAAAAACCCTATAACTCTATTTATAGATCATAGGGCTTCTTGAGGATTTTTGCTTCTTTGTACTCCCTATTCTTGTTTGGATAGTAGTAATGCATTAATAATATATAAATGATTTTTTTAAAATAACTAAGTAATTATATAAATTGGGTTGAGTTTTAGCAATCATTTGATCATTTTTAAGACACATTTAAAATTTTTGTAATCAGAAAGTGGTATGTCATAGTTTTAATTGATATCATATTTTCTACTTTGGTATCATACAAAATGATGATACAATCTCAATCAATATAAATATCATAAATAAAATATGACAATGTAGTGAGGAGCATTCAAGTTGAGACTACCTGCCAGATACTTTAGTTTTAATATAATTAATATTGTTCCAGACTTATAAAAAACATTTTTGGCAATTGATGATATATTCTTTCTCTTCTTCTCTCTCTTTTTCCCTCATTCTCTTGCTCCCATGGGCCATGGGTCAGGCACAAAGTTTATCTTAAAATTGTTATAGAACCAGCTTTGATAGTACATATCTGTAATCCCAGCTACTCAGGAGGCTGATACAGAAGGATCTCAGATTCTAGGACAACCTGGGCAACTTAGCTAAACCCTGTCTCAAAATGAAAATGTAGGGGCTGGGGATGTGGCTCTGGGGCTGGGGATGTGGCTCAAGTGGTAGTGTGCTCACCTGGCATGCGTGAGGCACTGGGTTTGATTCTCAGCACCACATAGAAACAAAACAAAGATATTTTGTTCACCTAAAATTAAAAAATAAATATTTTTTAAAAATGTAAAGTTTAAAGAAGTATTTGTCTAGAATATGCAGAAACCTCAGTTCAATTCCCAAAACAAACAAAAAACCATAATAGACTGGTCAGGTTTGGGTGTGAAAAGAGAAGAAGGACTCTGTAGGCAACCTGTTTTTTGTTACTAGAGCTTATGATTTGCTGTCTATGGAACAAATCTTGGTTGATTACAATTCTTACCAATATCCTAGAAGAGTTAGGCATCAGTGATCATAAGAAGGCATAATTTTTGATCTTGCAGGTTGGAGTACAATGACTTCTTCTTTATTTTTTCCTTAATCACAGACATGTGTTGACAGGATACATGTATTGACACTATTTTGACAGAATACCTGGCAATATACTCAGCACTGTAAATAATCTTTCATTCTTTTTGGCATGTTTCTTAATACAGTAAAAGATTGATAGTCATAGTTCCTAAAGCCTTCTCCTTCTTCATACATATTTTTGAACTGAAAGATGAGATTTGTAGTTTCTTAAATGAAGAGCTGTCCTAGCCAGAGAGCACTGAGTGCTCATTCACAGCACCCAGTAAACTGTCTCAAAATGGAAATTTAAAATAAGTTTAAAGGTTCAGGGGTATAGCTCTAGCGTTAGAGTATTTGCCTAGCATATGCGTTGACTATTGAATGATTTGTCTTTTAAATGGTTGACTAGGAAATGAATGGGCTTATAGCATGTGAGTAAAGGTTGGATGGTACTTAAAAACTATTGAAAACATAAAGAATGTACATTGAGAACTTAATAAGAATAATGAAAGCTTCTCAATCCATTTTGGGTATTATTAAAATGAATTAAAACTTAGTACCATAAAGTTTCCCACCACAGAAAATATTGATTCAAACTTTGAAAGTTATTTCTAGAGATAAAAATGAATCACCAGTTGTATAACATATCAAGTTCATATAAATCAGTTTTAGCAAATCAGCAGTTCTTTCTTTTAAATCAAATGTAAATAAACAAAAATACCACATTTTTATACTTGTGTTCATTAATTTCAGTGTCTCAATACTTAGTCCTTAGAAGAGTGAAGCAACAATATAGTGATGGGAAAATGCAATCTAGTGATACATACTTTTTCCTCTGGTAACGGAAGGTTAAATGGGTGGCAAACAGAATGCCTTAAACAAGATTGGTATATTGATTAAAGCGCTGATTTAACAGCTCGCAGTTTCCCCCTTGGAAACCTGGAAAAGATAAGCCAGCTGCTGTCTAAGAGTGCTCAGTGTCCACTGAGAGTACACTATCTATCATCACAATATGGTGATGAGAGGTGTTTTATGTTTGTGTTAATTTCCCCCACTAAATCAGTAATTATTACAATCCTGTCCCTGCTGTTTACCCTGCAGCTGTTTTTCCATTTGTCGAGAGAGCGGGTGTTCTCTGAGGACCGCACACGTTTCTATGGTGCAGAAATTGTCTCTGCCTTGGACTATCTACATTCTGGAAAGATTGTGTACCGTGATCTCAAGGTAAAAATTAAAAAAAAAAAAAAAGTAATCAAAATTTGTTTTTGCGAAGACTGTAGGGACAAAAAAGTAATTACAAAGTTACATCATTTTAGAAAAACAGATTTAGTTTGAAAAAAAGCAATATTTAGAAATGTGATTTACTACATTTGACAGGAAATTTTAGTCACAAATGTGTATGATATTGCTTTATGTCTGAGTTTTTGGTGTGCAGAAAAATTTCTGTGTGACTACTCTAATCAATTTTTAATAATTTTCCTCTTAATGTTATAATTAGAGAAGTGTTAAAAACCTGAGTCAAATTCAAATAACTTTAAAAGTAACATTGTAATGTTTTCTTATTTATTGATGAAGAAACTTTTATAATAAGAATATTAAAAAGAAAACATTCATTATGGTTTTAGTGTTAACTTTTTGGTGAGTTTAAGTACCTAAATGTTTTAAAATAATCTTTTATTAATTTGCTTAGTATTTTTATTTATAGAAGCTCAGTGGTGTTGTTTTGTTAGTAATAGAGCTTTGTTTTTTCAATGTTCTTTTATGATAAGACCCTAAGAATAGCTCAAGATGGGTAAACATTCTATAAAGGCCAGACAGTAAATTTTTTCTCCTTTCTGCTCATAAAATCTTTGTTCAACTATTCAACTTTGCCATTGTAGTATAAAAGCAGCACCAGACATTATGAAAATGAGTATGTTGAGCTGTGTTCCAATAAGACTTTATTTGCTGAAAGTGGTAGTGGTTAGATTTGGTCCACATCATAGTTTACTGATCCCCAGTGTAGATTTTATAAGGTAATAATAATTCAAAATACTGTTATAAGTAAGGTTGGCTATATTAAGGAAATTTGTACTATGACATATTTTGAAAAAATTCTAAATGTTACTACCTTTTTAAAAAATATTTTTAGTTGTAGATAGACACAATACCTTGTTTTATTTATTTATTTTTATGTGGTGTTAAGGATCGAACTCAGTGCAAACTCTACCCCTCTACCACTGAGCTACAACCCTAGCCCTTACTATCTTTTTTAAAAAGTAGATCATGTAATGTGGGACTGAATTGCTTTGTTGAGCAAAGTCTAATTTATTTAAGATATGATTTGATTTACAGAAATGGAAGTTAGGTGAGATTTTTTATGGAATTCTATATTGTATAAAACGAAAGGGAAAGGGAAAGGGAAAAAAAACAAGAGAGAAATGAATTACAGTAGATGGAGTAGAGAGAGAAGATGGGAGGGGAGGGGTGGGGAGGGTGTGTTTAAGAAATCAGTTACCGCCTTACTCCACCTCACTTTTTTAAAAAAAATACCTGTGATTGTTGAGTTATCTAATTATTTGAACTGTTGTCTAAGTTATTTAAAGTTATTCTAGCATTTTCATTTATGTATGGGTGACCTTGGTGAGTAACTGTCTTGCAAAGTATTGTTTTTTAGAATGTATAATGTCTAAATTTGTATAATTTATTACTTATTAAAATTTAAAAGAGGAAAAGTGAAGTAGATAACTATAAAACATCTAATCAAGAATGATTATCTTAAGGGCCAAAATGAACTAGAGATGAGTCAATCATATAATTGCATTCAGTTTGGGGCTGGGGATGTGGCTCAAGTGGTAGCAAGCTCGCCTCGCATGCGTGTGGCCCGGGTTCAATCCTCAGCACCACATACAAAAAAGATGTTGTGTCCGCCGAGAACTAAAAAATAAATATTAAAAAATTCTCTCTCTCTCTCTCTCTCTCTCTCTCTCTCTCTCTCTCTCTCTCTCTCTCTCTCTCTCATTCTGTCTTAAAAAAATAATTGCATTCAGTTTGTATCTTTCTTTATAACTAGGAATATGATATAATTCAACAACCTTACATTTATATCTGAAAGACCATATGATTCTATAATCTTGTTTAAATGTCTTAAATATAGATGCTTTTAAATAAATTAGTTATATGGTATTACAAAATATATATTTATTTTCCAAATATATTTAGAAATAGTTTTAATTCCATTTCCTCCACTCCTACTTCATGTTTTATGAATCCTATTTGTAGGGAGGAAGATCAGGAGAGACCCAGATTTAGATAAATAAAAATAGTTTTGAAATAATGGGTAACATATCCAAAATAAAGCTAAAATTCAAATTAACCTGCCAAAGATAAACCAATGAATGTTTCAAATATATTTGTACTTGATGTATTAAAAATAGTGTTAACAAAAACTGATTTAGGTATTCAGTTTACTTAGTCTCAGATTTGTCTCTGGTTTTATTACTAATGAGGTGATGACTATTTAACTGCAAATTTATTTGAGATGCCTGTGGTAGCTGCACTTTTCTAATCAATGCCTGTTTGCTACTTCCCAGTTTAGCATTGGAAGCAAAATTTTATTTCATGTTGCAGGTTAGCTTAAGATATTTTATTGGTATCTATTTCCTAATAACCTGGTGTTGATAGCAACAGGTATATTATTGAAACTTTTGCCATTCTTTACAAGGTAAGTTTGCTTAATTTATCAATACATGTCATGATATGAAATTGTGTTTTATCAAAGAGCTTATTAATAAATGTAGTTCCTGATGATTAGTTGGCAAAAACTGATGCTATTTCATTATAGCATAAAATTTTGAAGAAATCTCTTCCAATGTCTCTTCAGTAGTGCAAATTATATATTAAATCTTCTTTTCTTCCTATATTTATTTTGCAAGTACAAACTTTATTTGTAGTAACCACTGCTATCCAAGTACAGATGAGACTAAACAGGAAAATGATCTTGGAATTCATTAAGAATTAATTTTTCCAACAGTTTATAAGGGTGGTGGTGGATAATTCATGAATGACTGGTATGTTTTATGTGTGGAACATCTAATCTTATTTTCTGCCTAATCAGAGAATATTTAACTATTTATGTCATTAATATGAGAAACCACCAAAGAAGATTGAGATCATTTCTAAGACTTATTGACAACACAAGGGATGGTTTCAGAATCTAATCTTTATCTCAAATAACACACAGTCGGAAAAACCATAAGTCTTAAGTCACATTCCTCAATTCCCACTTCTAACCAGACATGTCACACTGTATTTCTTCTTTCTAGAATTTTTTGTGGTGCTGGGGATTGAACCCAGGGCCTAGTGCATGTGAAGCAAGCACTCTACCAACTGAGCTATATCCCCAACCTTTTTTTCTAAAAATTTTAATCCCCTGCTGTTGAGAACAGTTTTTACCTTTGAAGTCAAATTGTGCTATTATGGTATATCGCTTATTTATAGCAATTTCTTAAATAACTTAGCATTCCTTTTATGGAGTCAGGAGACCATCTCCACTATTATACATTATTAATCTTTTTCTAGATTAGGAGAGTCAAAAGTGAAGAAATGTTCTTTCATTATTTCAGCATACTCAATTCCATGGTCATTTAGTTCGTACAGATCAACTTGTGACATTTTGGCACTTGGATGCAATGTGCAAAATAGGAATTCTTTACTACCTTCATGGGCCTGAGGCTGTCTTGGTGCCTAAAACTGTTTGATATATCTCTGTTAAAGTCTGATATAAATTTAAGTGAGGAGAATTGTTTACTGGTAATTCTGCAACACGTCATACCTGTAGGAACTATTTTTGTTCTTTTGTTTATTCACAGTGTCAGTCATTTAAATAAAATGATACCATGCATATTTTAAACTTTCTAATAGCCTGGCCTGTGCAAGAACACAGCTTCCCAGTCTGTGTGCCACATTATAGGTGTGTCCAAGGTTTCCTCAACTAGGAACCTTGGCAGAGACACCTCTAAGCATCAGTTCCAGTGTCCGACAGCCTGACAGCTAATTTGAGTGTGCCCCACAAATTTTATTTTTTATTGTACTGTGAAATGTAAAAGATTGAGAAGCACTGATTCAAGATAGCTAAGATTTTTAGAATTTAATTTGATTCTAGGAACCAAGAAAAGCAGGAAGAAATTTATTACTTTGTTGTAAATTTTTTTGTCTACACAGAACAAAAGTTAAAAAAGATCTCAAAGTCTGTCATTTCTTCATATAAATACTAAATCAAGACCTCTGTCAAATAATTCCTGCCCAGAATAAATTTGACAAAATAATGCTGTGTGCAAGTGAAAATATACCACATTGAATTCTATCTTTATGTATACTATAGAGCACCTATTAAAATATATAATGAGTGGAATGTGGACCAGTAGAGTAGGAGAAGGGGAATAGAGAAAGGAAGGAAAGGAGGGAAAGAAAGGCCACCAGGGACTGAAATGGAGTAAATTAAGTTTCATGCATGTATGATTGTATCCAAATGAATCCACCTATTATGTACAAATATAATGCATCAGTAAAAAAAAAAAAAAAAAAACTTTTAAAACTTTATGCCTGCCCATTTTAATTAAGCTAAAGATGTCCCTTTTTTGTTGCAATTCAATGGGTATTGTCTTGTCTCTCCTCAGAAGCATGAACTTGTTTTGTATTTTTAGTTTTTTGATTTGGGGTTTGTTTTGTTTGTGAAATGCTGGGAATCAAACCCAACATTGTGCACATGAGGCAAGGGCTCTACCATTTAGCTATATCCCCAGCCTCCAAAGTGAACTTTTAGATAACAACCCTCTAACTCATACAGATAGTAAGTTTTATTCACATTTTTAATATACAGTCTTTTCCTCATAACCTTCTATTTTACTTCATCCCTGCCTTTATCATTGGATGCACCCATTAATCATAGCCTACTATTCTATTCAGTCTTCAAAACCAGTACTAACTATATAACTTAAACATATGCATTTAAAGTTTTAGAAATAAAGAGTGCTTCATCAGTGAATTTTGCATTTTATGGCTATTGAAGGGAAGAAGGAAAGCCATGAAATTTAGAAGAAAGAACCATTTATAAATAGTAGAGGGGGTCCTAAAAATGTCTAACACTCAAATTATGTTAATGTTAAATGCAGAGGAAGTAATTTGCAGATGTTTAGGTAATATTTCAGTCATTGAAATTCTTTGAAAAGATATTTAGGTGATTCTGTGCATTCTGCAGATTGATAACTCACACAACTTGTACCTGTATTTTCCTGAAACTTTGTTAATGCATCTTGCCATGAAATAATCATTTACTTTGTAACAAGAGTGGACATTTAGTTGCTTTCCTGGCTTATTTTTATACAAGATTGCATTTGGTGGGTTTTTTTTTTTTTTGGAGATGTTTTTTAAGGTGATGCATCTGTATTGGTTTGTACTTTTAATAACAAGTTGTTTTTCATTCAGCAAAATGACATTTCAGTATAGTGATATACAGAAGAAAGTAGACCAATGACTTAAATTATGGGATAGTTATGTGTTTTATTTTATTCAAAAGAAATTGCATGTTGAAAAGTATTTTTAATGAAGTCATTGAGCTGACAAAAGTATTTTATGGAGTTGTATTCCTAAACTTTGGTCTTTTAAAATACAGTTTGTTGTTTAGAAGTGCACACACTTTGATAACTTACCATGACCATTGAATAACCATTGAATTCTCCATGTTTAAACAATTATTGTTTATTGAATGCTTATAATTTAAGTTGTCCTGTCAAAGTCTCTTTGAATTCTCAGAATCTTACATTGGATTACTTTTATTGTTTGCCTCTGTTTTATAGATGAAGTTGAGGCACATAGAAATTAACATGTCCAAGATCACATAGGAAGAAAGAGTAAAGCTTGATTTTAGTATAAAACTCTTGAACTTAAACCAGTATTCTTATCCATTTTGCTCCTATGGCCTCTCATATACTATAAGACTTTGCCCCATTGCCATAGCCCTCATTCCATCTCACAATCATCCTTTGTCTTACCTTAGGTCTTATTACATCTTCTAATTTTAAAAAATTTGATTTACAAAGCAAGCAGGGTGACCAAGTGTCTTGGTTTGTCCAGGACTACACTTCCAAGTTTAGTGTTCTAAGAAACCTCTCAGTTCTTGGCTGATAGGGGTAGTCGATAACCATCATCCTATTCTTCACACAACTCTATCCTTACATCACATTTTATTTCTGATCCTTTAACCCTTGGTATGAGATTCAGAGTTGATATATATCAAGGTAGAAAATCAGGTGCAAGTCTTTTTTAATATTGCTTAATATTTAAAAATGGTGTTTATTTCTGAAATGCAGAGAATCTTTAGAAAGTATTTTGAAAATGTATATTCCAATAAACTGAAAAGTCTAGAAGACATTAATAAATTTCTAAAGATGTATAACCTGCCCATATTGAACCAGGAAGATAGAGAAAACCTAAATAGATCACAATCGACTAATGAAATTAAAATAGAATTAAAAACCTTCCAACAAAGAAAAGCCCAGGACCGGATGAATTCTCTGCTGAGTTCTATCAGACCTTTAAAGAAGAAAAAACACCAGTCATTCTCAAATTATTTCATGGAATTGAAAGGGAGGGAACACTACCTAAAACATTCTATGAAGCCTGTTTAACCCTGATACCAAGATCAAATAAAGACACATCAAAGAAAGAAAATTACAGATCAATATCCCTGATGACCATAGATGCAAAAATTCTTAATAAAGTAGTAGTAAATAGCATTAAAAAACACCTCAAGATAATTCACCATAATCAAGTTGGCTTCATCCTAGGAATGCAAGGTAAGTCAACATAAACAAATGTAATTCACCACATAATTAAAATTAAGGACAAGAATCCTATGTTAATCTTAATAGAAGCAGAAAAGACCTGTGATAAAATCCAGCACTGGAGAAACTAAGATTAGAAGGAACTTACCTCAACATTATAAAGACTATATATGATAAATCCAAAGCAAACATCATACTAAATGGAGAAAAATTGAAAGTATTTCCTCTAAAAACAGGAACAACTTTAGCCAGAGCAATCAGGCAAGAGAAGGAATTAAATGGATACAAGTAGGAAAAGAAGACATCAACTATCCTTGTTGCTGATG
This sequence comes from Ictidomys tridecemlineatus, assembly GCF_052094955.1. NCBI lineage: Eukaryota > Metazoa > Chordata > Mammalia > Rodentia > Sciuridae > Ictidomys > Ictidomys tridecemlineatus. The sequence goes on from NC_135486.1 coordinate 55,909,948, forward strand.
ACATCCTATATCAAGAAGACCCAGAAAATTCTGCTAGAAGACTTCTATAGCTGATAAACGAATTCAACAAAATAGCATTCATAAATGCATAGCTTTCCTATATTCAGTAGTAATTTTGCAGAGAAAGAAATCAGGAAAACCATCCCATTCACAATAACCTCAAAAAATTAATTGAAAATTAATCTTAAGGAGATGAAAGGTCTTTTGATCTTTCATCAATGGTAATTACAGAACACTGAAGAAAGAAATTGAAGAAGGCTTTAGAAGATAGAAAGACCTCCCCTACTCTTGGATAGGAAGAGTAATATTGTCTATATTACCTAAATTAATATACAGATTCAATGCAGTTCCCATCAAAATACCAATAACATTCTTCACAGAACAAGAAAAAATACATCTAAAATTCATTTGGAAGAATGAGTGACCCTGAATAGTTTAACCAAGTCAGAGCAAGAAAAGTGATGGAGGCAGCCTCACAATGCCTGAACTCAAACTATAGAGAAAAGATAACAAAAACAGCATAGTTTTAGCATCAAATAGACATGAAGACCAAAGGAATAGAAGAGAAAGAGATAAGTCCACATAGTCATCTGATTCTTGTCAAAGATGCCAAAGATAGGTGTTGGAGAAAAGATAGCCTTAAATGGTACTGGGACAACTGGATATCCATATGTAGAAGAATGAAGCTAGATCCCTATATCTTATCCTACATGAAAGTCAAATCAAAATGGATCCAAAACTTGAGAATTAGACCAGAAATTTTGATGCTGCTAGAAGAAAACATAGGGTCTACATTCCAGCATATTGGTGCAGGTACTGCATTCCTTAAAGTTCAAGAAATAAAACCAAGTATCAACAAATGGGATGTGATCAAATTAAAGAGCATTTACACACCAAAGGAAATTATTAAAAGCATAAAGAACCTACAGAATGGGAGAAAATCTGTGCCAAAGGCTCCTCTGATAGGGGATTTATATCCAGAATACATAAAGAATTCAAAATCTTAACACCAAAAATCAAACCAGTCAATAAATGGACAAAAGCATTAAATAGACATTTGTTAAAAGACAACCACACATGGCTAACAAACACATTATAAAATGCTAAATCTCTAGCAATCAGGAAAATACAAATCTAACACTAAGATTTCATCTCACTCCAGTCAGAATGACAGTTATCAAGAATACAAATAATAATAAATGCTGGTGAGGATTTGAGGGAAAAGATAAATTTACACATTGCTGGTGGAATTGAAAATAAGTATAAATACTATGGAAAGCATTATGGAAACCCCTCAAAAAACTAGGAATGGAACCACTATATGATCCAGGTATCTCACTCCTTGGTATTTATTCAAAATAATTTAAAGCATCATTCTGTAGTGATACAGCCACCTCAATGTTTATAGCAGCATAATTTACAATAGTCAAATTACAGAATCAACCCAGATGTCCATCAAAAGATGAATGAATTAAGAAAATGTGGCATATATACCCAGTGGAGTTTTACTCAGCCATAAGAAAAATGAAATTATGGCATTTGCCAATAAATGGATGGAAATGGAGAATACCATACTAAGTGAATAATATCATACTGAGAAATTTAGAGGTTGAAAGTTTTCTCTTTTATGTGGAAGCTAGAATAAAACAAGGAAAAGAAGGCGGGAGGTCATAACCATGGATATATAGAGAAAATCAGTGGAGTAGAAGAAGGAGATAGAGAGGACAGAAGAGGAATGGGAAAAAGAGAAGAAAGATGGAGTAAATTTAACAAAATCACATATGTGCATAGGTTATATACCAAAAGGAATTTAACCTATCAGTGTTCGTGGAAAGCACCAATCTAGGATGAATAAATGAATGAGCAAGGGGAGGATTAGTGGAGTGGGTAGACGGGGGAGGAACCTGCACTGAAATGGAATGGGTCATGTTCTATGCATGTATGATTTTTTTCAAGATGAACTCAGCTACTGTGAATAATTATAATCTCTTAAAGAAAAACAATGTTTATATACAATGATTGTTCTGTTGCAATGATTCAAAATAGCTTTGTCAGAATGTAGAGAAATAATGCATGCTATCATGTTTCTGTGAATGTTTTTTCATGCATATAAAGCATATGAAGATGTGGGTGTGAATGGAATGGGTTAGAAAATTCATTCACATCTTGTCTAATATTATCATGTATTATTTGAAATTTTTTTATAAGAATTTTATGTATTATGTTAATAAAGGAAGTCATGTTTTTAAAGCTCCTTTCCTGCTTTTTAAAATTGTATAACATTCATATATTGAAACAATCAGCATATTTTAAAGAATAAGTCAAATTTGTATTCCACAAAGCAAAAGAAGCTTCAGTATATACATCTATCTTATGGAAAGTTAGGGGAGGTAAGATGAAGGGATGTTGTTTGAAAGAGATGGTAAAAGGAGAGAAATCAGAGACAGGAGGAAGAGAAAGAAGATTTAACAGAAGGAAATAAAAGTAGAGGAACTCTTGATACTTTTTGAGTAGATTTAGCAAGTTAGGCTTGATTTCTAGGTTCTAATTGGTAGAGAAGAATAAGAAAGATGTAAAATATTTGAATTTGCCTAAAAATTATTTTTAAGAAATGTTCAACAGTATATTTAGTGTTTATTCAGCCACACCCTAACTGCCTATAGTTGATTCCTATCAGTTAATTCCTATCAGCTGATTAATGCACTGATTAGGTAAAGGCTCTCATGACCCAGTCATTTCACCTCTGAACTTTCTTGCATTGTCTCACATATGTGCTTTTGGGGATAACTCAAATCTAAACCATAATAGTGATGATAATCATAGTTTGGGTTAAAGCTGAAGGGGAGATCGGTCAGTTATATTATTGTTTTTAGTTGTATTGGCTTTGCATTCCTGCCCCCTTGCATTTTATCATTTTTCACTCGAGCAGATAGTCTTGCTACTTGGTTAACTCTAAGACTCCCTTTGGTGTTTTTGAGTTAATAGGTTCAAAGAGATTCAGACTTTACATTAGTGCTACATTATCTTTTTAATTGTTGAATGTTTGACTTCAATATTCTTTTTTATGTTTAAAAGGATTGGTATTTCTTTATTATAAAAAATGCAAAAAAGGATATCACCTTAATTTACAAAATGAGATTTAAGTTTGGTTTACAACCATCACCAAAAAACATTTCTGTATGTGAATATTTTGTAATAGCGATAGATTCCCAAGAGAAATTGTTGAAATCCATCTGTCTGTATCTAGAAGATACTCATCTCTTTGGGATTGTTTATATCACCTTTTATTTGAAATTTTAAAAAGAGGATTAATATTTGCTTGAAAAGTTGATTAGGCTTTAAAGCTGTACCACTCTTTCCTTTGGTTTAAAAATCAATACTTTTGTCATCATGAATGTTTGAAAAAATGTTTCTTTTTACACATGAAGCAACAATGTTTGTAAGTACTGAAAGTTTTGTTAACTGCCTCTATGTTCTCTTTCCAAAATACTCTATTCAGCATTCAATAATTTTTCAAGATTGTATTTTCCTATTGTTGAAGTCTATAAAACCATTTATGTTTATTTTTTAATATACAGTTGGAGAATTTGATGTTGGACAAAGATGGACACATAAAAATTACAGATTTTGGACTTTGCAAAGAAGGGATCACAGATGCAGCCACCATGAAGACATTCTGTGGTACTCCAGAATATCTGGCACCAGAGGTAGGCTTCAGTTCCATTCATAGGGAAAATAGCATTGATAGAAAGTTTCATAAAGTAAACCATGTAGCATTTTTTAATTCTTAAAAATGGCAGTACTTCTTTTACCTAGATGTCAACCTGAATAAAATGTATTTTGTTTTGACTTTTTTAAAATGAGATATTTTAGGGCCAGGATTATATAAAAGTTAAGTTTATCAGTACAAATTCCCCAACTAAATTAGATTAAATCAATTTTATTTCTAGGTTATGCATTTTATTACTTGGTTATACCCATTTTGATTCATTTACCAAAATATTAAAATTGAAGGACTTCAGCAAGAATGTTCACAGTTTCATAATCCATCTTAGGTTTTAGTTAAAAACAAAGATTATGAGCTGGGGTTGTGGCTCAGTGGTAGAACGCTTGCCTTGCACTCATGAAGCACTGGGTTCAATCCTCAGCACCACATGAAAATAAATAAATAAAATAAATATATTGTGTCTATCTACAACTAAAAAAATAAAAATAAATTTAACAACAAAGATTATAGTGATTATTTGATTTCTAGTATTTTGTCATACTTAACTACTAGAAATTATTGGGAAAATTACTACCTACATTGGAGTTCATGTCAATAGGAGTTCCAAATGGGTGCCCTCCTTGTGCTAAGGTTTCCACAATAATTTGTTACTTTATTCAAATATTTATTAGGTATTTTTTGGGTAATATGATTACAGGAGCAAGACAGAGGAGGATCCTACTCTCTTACTACTAATGGAAGGAGACAGAATAAAAATAAATAAGTTCCATAAAAGAAAAAAGGCAAGATAAGGGAAAGGATGTGGTGTGATATGGTAGCTATTGAAGATGTTCCAGTTGCTATCGCTATGTAACACACTATCCCGGTACTGTGTGGTGAAAAATGCAATTTATGTGATCATGGATTTTTCTGAGTCAGGAATGCAAATGGAGACAGCAGTAATTTCTTCTCCACTACATTTGTGGTCTCATCTACAGTAGGGAATTGACTCTGGCTAGAAGCTAGAATCACCTGGAAGTATATTCACCCATATATCTGACAGTTGCTTCTATGTCCACTGTCACCTTTTTAGGGCTGTTGATACATAGCCCCTTCATGTAGGGTCAGAGTGTTTTGGCTCCAAGTTCTAACAGAGAATATCCTAGGAACAAGGATATTTTTGTTCTTTATTTATTTTGTTTATTCCTAATAAACTATCAAAAGTTTAACTTTTCAAAAATGCATTTTTGAAGTATATTTTTGATAATTGAAATGCAATTCACATATTGTAATATTCGCTATTTAAAGTATATGATTCAGGCCTGGAGTTGTGGCTCAGCAGTAGAGTACTCTCCTCGCACGTATGAGGCGCTAGGTTTGATCTGGAGCACTACATAAAAATAAATAAATAAAGGTATTGTGTCCAACTACAACTAAAAAAAATTTTTAAAAATAAAGTATATGATTCAGTGACCTTTAAAAAAACTGTTTACATAATTATCCAACATTTACCACTGTCCAATTCCAGAATGTTTTTTATTACTTCAACAAGAAACCTCATACTTATCAGCACCCCATTCTTCCTCTCCCTCAGGCATTCACTAATCTACTTTCTGTCCCTATAGAGTTAATTATTCTGAACATTCTATATAAATGAGGTTGTATACTATTGTGTGTCTGGCTTCTTTCACTTAGCAAATGGTTTTCAAGGTTCATCCACATTGTACTGTGTTATTGATGCTTCGTTCCTTCTTATGACTACTATTGCATGACTGTAACACACATTGTGAGTTATTAACTTAGCTGTTGATGGATTTTTGAATTTTGTCTATTTTTTTACTATGGTAAGGAGGCTATGAATATTCTCCTTTTGTGGCCTTGTTTTAGAAGTCACACAACATCATTTCTGTCATGTTTATTCCTTGAAGCAGTTGTAAGCCTGCATAGATTTCAAGACTAGAGACATAGACACCACCTTCCATTGTAGAAGAACATATAAGATGGAAAATATTGTTCTAAGCCATCTTTGGAAAATAAAATCTTCCTCAGATTGGATGATCAGGGAAAATAATGTTCAGAGATCTAAATGATAAGGAGGAGGCAGCCTTTGCAGAGATACAAAGGATTAGCTTGCAGAGAGAACAGCTAGTATGGAAACCTTGAGGCAACAACAATTCAATTTTCCCCTCAAACACCAAGGTTAGTATGGCTAGGGCCAACTAGGGAGTTGTTAATCTTTGATGGGTTGGAATTTCTATTTATTGAACATCTACTATGAGCCACATTCTATATATTTGCATTACAACTATCACTTCATTTGATATTTGGACTAACTTTTGTAATACATAGCAAACTGTTTTGTTTTTTTTTTAAGGTGAGGAACAAGAGAATCCCGCCCCCACCTCCACCCACCCACCCCCCACCCCGCTGTTTTAAATGTAACCTGTATACAGCTGGGAGGTGGTATAGATATAATCAGATTCTAACTGGGTTTGACCAGAAAGACCACTTTTACTTTCTTAACTGCATACATAACTGGGTTTGACCAAGAAAAACCACAATTTCGAGCCACTTACAGATATAATTTTTAAAATAGATGCTTTGTAAGATTTCAACAAGAAAGGCTAAAAGAAATTATGTAGTAGAATTAAGTTTTCAGTGATGCTGGCATGATATATGATATTTAAATATCATATAAAGAAGATAGATGGATATGACAATTCATGCTGATTTATTAAATTTACATATCAAAAATATTGAGGAATTAAGAAATGTTGAGTTATGGGCTGGGGTTGTGGCTCAGTGGTAGAGTGTTTGCCTCACATGTGTGAGGCACTGGGTTCAATTCTCAGCACTGCACTCATATAAATGAATAAAATAAAGGTCCATCAACATCTTTAAAAAAATGTTGAGTTATTGTAAATAGTGCTAACATTTATATAGTCAATTTTTAACTATTATTTTCTTGCTAAAAGTACTATTTTCTTTGTTACAAAGTCTGGAGTTTAAAATTCTCTATTTTTGTGGTTGAATTAGGTAAAATTTTAGAAACACTGTTCTTGTTTATTCAAATACAAGATCATATTTTCTAGAATAAGATTGTTTTTGTGAATGTCATGAAAAACAAATTCTTTGTGTCTATGGCACTCAATTACCCTTCCTATACATTGCCATGAATGATGATATCTCATATTTAGAATACCAAAATTAGTTGTGTCACAATTAGGGGAAATTATTTCTGAAGAAGATAAATGCATCTCATTTCAGAAGCAGATGATCTAGTAAGAAACAAAGATATTGTTTTCTATGCAAATGTCATCAACTGAAGAACAAAACCAAGAATTTAATGCAAAAAGAGTCCAATTGTTCTAAATAGAAAGTTTACAATTCACAAGAAATTATCTAAGAAAACATTTCTGTATATGTTTTTCAAAATACAACAAAGGTCTGGTTTTTAAAAGTGGCTTATGTGATCATCAGTGGTTAATAAATATTGGTTTACACTTAAAATCTTGACACCTTACTTTGTAGAAGAGTGATCATTATAGTTAGTGTTTGTGGAGGACAAATTTCAAAACTAATTTCTCATGTAATTTTAATTCTTATATTTTAAATATTTGCATCATATACTACATTTTTATTAAATTAGAATAATTTGGAATGTGTTTACATTCATTTGAAATATAAAATATTTATTCTGTTTTTTAGTATGAACCATTTATTTCACTAAAAAACACTCATTCACTAAGAATATTTATTGAATATATATTAGTGTTGCACATTATGTTAGGTGCCAGGAATGCAAATACTGTAAGAAAAGGTTTTATTCTCAAGTAGCTTCCTACCTGCCAAGGTGATAAGATATAGAAAATATCTTACTGTGCAAGAAAGTAACTACTCTACTGGTGTTACAGTGGAGTGAAAAGGAGGAGAGAAAATGCTTAAGCCTGCTTGGAGGTCTGACAGTTTTAAAGGAGAAACAGGAAGAAAAGAGAGGAGGAGGATGGACACATAGGTAGGAATTGGAATGCAGGGGAGTTTAGATAATGTGGCTAAGGGAAAGTCACTTGTGAATTGTAGAGAAGGAGATAATGTGGTGGAATTCATGTGGTCAGTGTTAGGAAGGGATTGGTAAGAGCTTTTTAAGACAAAAGTAAGTCTTTTTCCCCTTGTTTTCAGATGATGTCTCTTACTTTTTTGAACCTTGAAATTTCTAGTATATACCATTATTAATCCTAGTCTTTTCTTGATAATAATATAAATTGCATCCATGTTTCAGATTTGGAACACATTCTTGACTATTTCTCTTGTGAATGACTCATGGTCAATATTTTCTCTTCTGTTCTTATAGAACTGTGTACACACTATGTAGAAATTTTACTGCAACCTCTATTTCACCTAGCATTACTATTCCTTTATTTACCTTTTAAATTGTCTTAATCTGGTAGAAATGGTTTGATGTATACAGTTAGATGATGGCTATTTGAAAGATACTTCAAAAAGGTGTTAGAAATCATTTCCAAGACATTTTGTTAAATGTTTCATATGTCAGACTCACAGTAGGTTTGTAAATAAACTTAAGTTTTAAATTAACTCAACTTGCTTCTTGTGTCAAAGACCACTAGGAAAAATAAATCTTATGGTATAAATATGCTCTTTGTTGGAGAAAAGAGTATTTTTTTAAATGTATTTGTTCTCTTAATCTCTTTTAATGAAGAGTGGGGCCTTATTATGCAATTATCCAACTTGAGAAGCATTATTTTTTGTTAAAGAAAAGGATTAGGAATTGTTTTGGTTATTGGTTTTTTAAAGAGGTTACAGAGATTTAGTCCTCAAAGGCATATAAACTGTACATTTAGTGTGAAATATTTCTAAAAATGCATTTATATCTACAATTGTAAATGAGAATGTTTTTATTATATCTTATGTTAGAAGGAAATAAAACTCATCCCATAACAAATTATGGATCATAAAATATCTTCAGGGATTTTTGGTTTTATAATCTATACTATGATTTCACACCTAGAAATTATAAAAGAAATTAGAAATTATATATAAACTCTGTTAAATTTTATTATTTGATTTGGCTTCTGCTGAATTCAAACCATTTTATGCAGTGCTAATTATTTAAAGTCTCAGTTTTGCTCTTGAGTTAGCAGTACCTGATCAACTTTCCAACTGTAAAACAGTTTGAAAATCAAATGTAGCTTACATGCAAGACCCAACAAAATTAAAAGTGTTAAGTACGTTTTGGCAGTTCACTTTTATTATGCCCAGTCCTCAAATGTACCAGCAGATAATCATCTGAATGTTAGTTATTTTTCACATGCTTATGTGATCACACAAAAAGTACATGCTAAAAAGAAGCAGATGGTGACAGATGGGGAAGGTTGAATAAGGTGGTTTTGGAAACCTAGAGAAATGCACTTCTGTAATCGGGTAAAAATAAAAATTATTTGATAATCAAGTTAGAACTAACAAAAGATTGCAAAAATGATTAGATTGTTGGGAAATACATAATATCTAGTTGTAGTTACTATTTAAAGGAAAGATATATAATTTATCTAAATGCAAAATTATTTTTTCCAGTTACTGAAAATACAATTTTTGATACATTCTTTTTAGTTTTCAGAGCTCCATTTTTAGAAAGCATTCACATGCCTTTATTTTATTCCTTTTTCTTTTAAAACCTGTTCAATATCTCATACATAACATTGAAAATATATGAAATATGTCAAACTATTTGGATACAAAGATTTACTTTATTGTAATAAATCAAAGCAAAATACAAATTAAATTTTGAATAAAAAATTAGAATACACATTATTTTCTTGAGAAGTTAGTAAAAGCAGTAGTAAAGGCTAACATGGAGTAATGCAGGTAGAGGCAGGTAGTTACAAGCTAATTTGATTGAAGTATGTTAAGTGGAATTTTATTTATTTATTTTAAATCCAACACAGAATAAATAGGAAAGGTGTCATTTTATGGACTCTTTCAGTAAGATCTTTAGGAAATCTTTACAGAAATGAATGAAGCTAAAGTTATCATAATTTTCATGTTTCATCTGCAGGTAAAAGTAGTAATATGCAGTTGCATTTTGATTGTTCTTAGGCAATCTGTATTCCTACAGATTTTAAAATTAGCATTAGAATTTGTATGCTTTTTGTGAAAAGAGTTTTTACTAGCTTTTTCTAATACACCTTACATTTTATTTAATTATTAATGATTTATTTAATATCGGTCCTCCTAAAGTACTTTCGAAAACCTTCTTCCATTAGTTCTGAAAAGGTCTTATAATCAATATTAAGTAGAAAATTAAATTTACTTGATTTTCTGTAATAGTACAGCGATTAGTTCAAATAAGAGTTGTTTGCTTTATAGTTAGAATTCATATTTAAGAACTCAGTTATATGTGTCGGCTTAATATTTGAATATATTTAATTTTCTTCTTTGGTGCTATTTTGTACTGTTTCCAGGTAACATTAACAAAGTCTTCCCATTTCATCCTATAATTGAATATTGTTTAAATATGAACTAATGTGCAATTAATGCCTCTTGGTGTTTATATATAGTGGTTGTTACTTATTTAGAGGTCATTTCTTGTTGCAGCAATTTTTTTACATACACTTTACAATGTTTTATGATCTTTGGCTTTAACAGATTATTTGGTTAAAGCATAAAGTTTAAATTCTCTGAAGCATGAGAACATATACAAAACTAATGTGAACTGGGAACATTAATAATGACCTATATTATTTTATTATGTTTCTACTTGAGTTACAGTAGCCCAGTTTCTTGGAATCCCATAATGTCTATTATCTCAGGATAAAAAGGAAGTATAGAATTCTATGTGAAGATAAATGTTATTGTGATTTAATCACTATTATTGTATCCACTTAGCTTTTCTCTTATTCAGGGATTTTTACTGTTTTATTCTGAGTTTGCTTTTGAAAGTGCTATGTTAAAGCATTTGTGTGCACATGCTAGGAATTGGCTGTAATACTTACAACATTCTAATTCATAGCAAATGGCATCAGGTGATGTCTCTTAAGAATTATTAGAGCATTTAAGAGATAGTTATTAAATGTATGTTTATGAAGAAAAGATGGATAAACCATGGAATCCATTGTTCTTATGAATTGAAATGTATACTTTCCTTGAAATTCCAATCAATTTTAAAATCTGAATTAGTCATGGTTTTTAGCAAATACTGATGTTAAGACTATATAAAGGTTTTCAAAAATGATAATGTATATGGATATATGTTTATTAGTCACTATTTTTTAGCAAATACCTGTGACGGTAAGAATATATAAAGGGTTTTTATAAATGATAATGTATATAGATCTGTTTATATATAAGACATACACCTATCAACTACCTGAGTTTTTTTGAATTAGTGGTAAATTGGTTCATCCAAGTTCGCAGTTTACTTTCACAACATAGGTGTACAGACAGTTTGTTTAGATGTTTAATTTTTTCCCCCATCTGTTCTGTTGGGATTATTGATAGAGCAGTAAGCCACTCCAGGGCATATATGGGCTCCTTATAATTGCTTGCCTTGGGTGCATTGAGTGGCTTGGTAAGTAATCGAAAGAAATATCCCTTCAACTCCCAGTAAATCATAATTGGTAGAATAATATTAGAATGAGCATATTTTTTGAAAATGCCTGTTAGCCAAATAAGTATTTACATTGTGAACTTTAATTGATGCTCTCATTTTAAAATACGTAGTTATTTAAAAATCTTTCTTTGAAATTATTGATTATTCAAGAACTTACTCATGGAGTATTTTTCCCCTTTACCTGGTTGTTTTATAAATAGAAGTGTCCTCATCAAATATTACCAGAATATCTAAGATTAACTGATACTTTTTGTGACCTGTTTGATTTTTAGGTTTATTATGTCTAAAAGTAAAGAGTTTCTGGCTCCTGCTAGGGAAAAAAAAAAAAAAAAAAGATAAAAACTAAGCCTTATTTCCTATAGTGTATGCTCTGTTTGAATTTTGGTTTGAAATGACTTCTTATCACCCTTTTACTTTTATGTTTAAATTTTCATCCCTTATCTTTGTGTTAAATGTAGGTATAAAGTAGAGCTGTATCTAACTACAAAGGACAGTAGGGATAGAAGGATACATCAAATGTCCACATTCATACTTAAACTTTGAGTTCCATTTAAAAGTTAGTAATAAGGGCTGGGGATGTAACTCAGTGTTAAGAGTGCTTGCCTACCCTATGCAAGGCTCCATCCCCAGCAAACACACACACACACACACACACACACACACGCACGCACACACACATCAGTAATATTGATTTTATGGAAAAAAGAAATATTTTAGATTAATTAGTCAAGTTTTTACTGGATTATTTCTCTAGAACTAGGTTTTGATCAGTATCTATTTCCAAATTATATGATAAACTATGTTTACAGGAAATCAAATTTTATTGTAATTTTAGAAAGAGAAGTGTTTTGAGTTAAGGGAGAAAAAAAAGTCATCCAAAAATAATGTAAAAGAGGCTATTTGAATTTAGAATAATTAATTTGACTTTGAGGTTTCCAGAGTATTTTATAGTATATTATGTTTTTAACCATTTAGATTGAAGGAGAGAAAAAAGATATAATATAAATGATGAAAACTTGTTTTATATTATATATTCACATGCAGAATATTATAATCACTCATTTCTTGTGTTTATCTTAGCTGTTTGGCAATAGGAGTTGAACAAAAATCTTCTATTTAATTGATAGCAAAGTTTTTCAAGTAAAGGTGGATGATTGCGTTGTCAGGGCTTTTTCTCCTCAGCATTGCTTAAAGTTTGTGTGTCAATAAGACAATGTATTACATCAATATTGTTCAGTACAAAGTGATAACGGCAAACAGTTCTAATTACAGCATCATATCTGCATATCAGTTAAAGCATCAGTTAAAGTTCAAAAGTAAAACCACTACTTTTGAGAATTGGTTTTCATTTTACAAAGCTGAATAAAATTGATTTTATCAAACAGATATTTTTACAATGCAGTTTTAAATTTTCAGTTGCTTATTTCTCTTCAAAAATAAAAACCCTCTTTTTTTATGCACTCACTTTCCCTTCTGGCTGCAAACCAGGTATTTAAACAAAAATAAAGGATTGCCAGTTTTGCCAGCTGGGGATGAGAACCCGGCTGGTGAAATGTGGGTTCGGGAGGCAGTTAATCCAGCTTTTATGCTTTTTATGGTTTTATGAAAAAAGAGGTTAAAAACCACATTTGGCTCCTTTTCTTGTATGCCACTATTTTGTTGGTGTTGTCGGAATGCAGTTAAAGATTACTTAGATTTTTTTTTTCATTTTAAAATCCTGTATCAATTAGATAAAGGCCCACAAACAGTACAGTCTACTAGTTGCCCATGAGATAGATCCTTGAATCATCAAAAAATCACTGGTATATTTAAGTAATATATATAGCTTTTCCTTTAAGAACATAAATAGAATTCCTTAGGTTATTTCTTATTTTCAGTTTGTTCTCAAATTACTCATTTTAAACAAGTAGAAATATTTTTTGACTAATTATGAAAACTATAATTTGTTCTTTCAGAAAATATTTTCCTTAGTTTGTGATTTACAAAAGATTTCTTAAAAAAAAAAAAAAGTGGGATTGTGTTTAAAACTTACAAAGCAATTCCAATTAGGCTTCCTAAGCCATGAAACAACATTGATAACAATGAATTAAAATCTTTTCATGGTATTCCAAAAATGTTTACACAATTTTTTCTTAAAATTTTATCCTTCATCTTTAAGTACTCTTCCAAGTTTTTATAAGTGACTATAACTGTCAAAAATATCCTCAGTGCTATAAAATTACTGCTAAATTTTAAACAAAAGTAAGTCATTTTCTGTAATGTATTAAATCAAGTCAAGAGAATTTGAAATACAAGTACTACTTTGTTTTTATATTTTTTTTCTCTTATCAGTTGTTAAGGTGGTATTTTTTAATTAATGAAATTCATGTCTGTTGCTTTCTTAATCTGTTTTTTCCAAAGTTTGAGATGATCAAATTAAAATAAGCTTGAAGATTATTCAAATATAGTTATTTACAATAAAATATAGGAAGTTGTATATGGATGAGGAATATTCTGTTGAATGAAAAGCAAATCTGATAAAAAAGGTGAAAACAAATTTTACCTGAAGCAGATGATAGGTTTTTGTATCTGATTTGAATAGGTCATTCTAACAAAATCAAAGGGATATTTTCATATTATTTCTTACATCTAATGCATTTTGGGAATCCAGTATAAGGATATATATACCACCCAGGTATTAAGTTCATAATTTTTGCTTTTACATTCAATTAATTAATTAAATATTTTCTGAGACACAGAGGGAACCCCAAGAATTTTCACATTTATTTTAATGGTTGCCATGGTCTGTGTTCCCCATGTTATATTGTGCTTGTTTACTCCTAATTTTCACTGCTTGATTTCTATTACTAAATTCTTTTTCTTTTTAACTTAGTTCTTAAAGCAAGAATGGAACATTTTGTTGTCTAGAATCAGCATGGCCTAACTTCAAGTTGTTAAAGTCCATGTTAGTGAATTCAGAATGAAAAATTAAGTAGACCTAAAAGAAAATATGCAAAAATGCTAGCTTGTATTTTCATTTGATCCTGAAAATATATTTACTTACTGATATTTTTTATGACCTGTCCCCTTTTTAAAATACTGACCATTTTATGTATGTGTGTGCATGTGTATGTGTGTGTATATATGTGTGTGTATGTACATATATATATATATATATACACATATATATGAAATATTTCACATACTTGGTATAATTTATACTTTTGATTTATGCTTCATCATTTTGAGGTCAAGAACTCAGGATACACATACCTAGGCTTGGAAAGTTGAAATGCATTTTTATGTAAGACTCTTATGTTTTAATGAATAATGCTTTGAAAGTTAATGTGTAGTAATTAATAATTTCACTGATTTCACTTTTAGGTATTAGAAGATAATGACTACGGCCGAGCAGTAGATTGGTGGGGCCTGGGGGTTGTCATGTATGAAATGATGTGTGGGAGGTTACCTTTCTACAACCAGGATCATGAGAAACTCTTTGAACTAATACTAATGGAAGACATTAAGTTTCCTCGAACTCTCTCTTCAGATGCAAAATCATTGCTTTCAGGGCTCTTGATAAAGGATCCAAATAAACGGTAAGCCTCAAATAATGCTCTGTGAGTTACTGATGAATATGGTTAGAGATTATGATATGGAAATTAATTCAAATAAAACTGACTCCAAGAAGCAATGTATTTGCTATAGACATTTTCCCACTGAGATACTGACTTATTTTTAACTGCATAATATAGAAAACTCAAAAATGTTCATCAATTCTTTTCTGACTTGGAATTTTATGCAGGTTTCACAAATATGGATTTTGAGATTTTCATTATCCATTTTATGAGTGAACAGTCTTTTAATTTCCCTGTTGCTTGATCTTGTGGGAATAGGATGATCCCTTTTCTTCTTCCAGGCCTTTATATTTCTGATTATTTACATTATAGGGAAAAAAAAGAGAGACCTGTTTTTATTCTTTCCTCCCACCCCCAACCTACATAAACATATCTTATTATTATTTCAAAATATTTTTTCCATGTATGGGTGAAAGGATTGATGACACTTAAAAAAAAAAGAAAAACTTACTGTATTTCTGTTTTTGTAGCTATAGCTATGACATCAAGAGTTCTATAGCACGTGCTGCTTTGCTCAATGGGTCACAATATTGCTTATTCACATATATATGTTTATTAACGCATTTTATAAATCTTGTGAAATGACTACTAATTGTTTAATGTCTCTTAAAATGTGTGTTTATATATGTATACATATCAGTAGCTCTCTGAAAGTCTATTAAACTTAAGTATCTAAAGGATAGATTTCATATGTTGTTGAATTGATCCATAAACAACTCACATAATATTTTGTTCCAGCATTTTGTTTAAGATCAATGGTGAACATATATTTATTGTCAGACTGGGTTAATGAGTGAAAAAATAAATGAATCCTAAGATTTGGGCTTTGTCTACTTTAGAAATAGTTTCCATTACATGCTTCAGCTTTTAAATTTATAAGGAGAGAGAGTTGTTTTGTTTTGTTTTTTTTTTTTTTTTTTTTTTTTTTTTTTAGTTGTCAGTGGACCTTTATTTTATTTATTTTATATATGGTGCTGAGGATCCAACCCAATGCCTCACACATGACCCTAGGCAAGCACTCTACCACTGAGCCACAACCCCAGCCTAGGAATGTGGTTTTAACTTAAGCAGAAATAAGCAAACATTTTTGTTGTTGTTGTTTTCTTTTGTGAGGATCACTCAAAAGCTTTGTTTGATGATCTTAAGAATTGAGGTAACTTGTATTTATAGTCATTTTGTTTTCTTTTTCAGGGTATTTTCACATCTTTGCTTTACCTTGTTTTTATAGTACCCTTAAGGGAGATACTAGTCACATTTCTATTTGAGTAGAAAACAAAGGTACAGGAGAGGGTTAAGTGATTTACCCAGGGTCTCATGGGAAATTCATGCAGAATATGAGTAAATAATGAATAAGTAATCTTTAAGCAGAGCTATGACTCCCATTTTATATCTTTGGTTTGGGAATCTAAATAATATTTGGTTTGGTCTTAAGAAAACTAACAATTTATCCTTTGCTTTTCTGAGTCCTATAGGCTCTTTGGCCACCCTTTCCCTTGTTGCCCTTTCTATAATTGACTGCTAGAACAAAATTGTACTTGTGGTTTTTGTGTCTATATCTCACTTATTTGACTATGTCAGCCCACCCCTACTCCATGAGTAGTATATAGTAGGTACTTAAGAACTGCTGAATAAATGTGAGGTACATTTCTAGAGTGTTAGCGGTCTAATATGTAGTTTCACTACCCAGAGGTTGGTAGTGTTCTCAAGAGAAGATATAATATTATTAATTACCTGGTATTTTCTTCAATGCCCTCTACTATTGCATTAAAATATTGGAAACACAAAGGAGAAAAAGATAAACGAGTCTCTCCTCTGGAATCTGTAGAAAGATAAGGGCCACAAAACATAATAATAAAATTTATTCAGGCCAAACCATGTACAAATTGCTTTTGTAATTGTTAGCTCTGTTTCAGGGATTAGTGAATTTGTGCTGGCTTATGGAGGAATTGGAGTTTGCAGAGGAATTGAAGCAGAGAAATTTACACATAAAGTAACTCAGCTAGAATTGCAAATGAACATGGCATTTGAGAAGTTCAGTGACTTGAGTAAAGAACTTGGGTAACATTGGGAGATTATAAGATTATAAGAATGAAAATATTTCATCTTCAGAAAGGAATGAGAACCCATAAGGGTATTTCAAGCAAGAGATAGCATAATTGGATTTGGCAGCTTTGGGATGGATGGATTAGAAAAGTGAGGGACCGGAAGGTAGAGCAGCTAAGAATTCTTCTGAAATTGTCTAGGTAGAAGATGGAATCCTTTCTGAAGTAGTGCTAAGAGTTTTGTGGATGATTAATAGAAACTGCAGGCTGGAAACCCTGGATTTGATATCCAGTACACCCCCTTCCAAAAAAAAGGGCAGTTGAAATGGTGAAGAGGTAGACATTGGGTAGATCCCAGGGATGCCCTGGTAGTTTCTAGCTAGGGTGACTAGTTTAGAGTGTGTGTGTTCCAGCAGACAGGGAGCCCAAGCAAAGGAAGAGGTTTGTTGGGGGTGGATATTGGTATTAATTTGGGGTACACCAAGCCTGGGGGTTTTATATGTATTTTATTTTTAGAAAATATAGATGGAAATGTCAAGCAAGGAACTGAAAATAATACAAACAGCTTAAAAGAAACACAGTAACTGAGTATATGGGTTATAGAGCCATGGACATCTAGGAAGTAGCTGAAGGCAAGAAAATAGTGGAGAGGACCTGCACAGAATCCTGGGAAATGCTAAACTTTACAAGTAGAAAAAAGAAAAAGCCAACAAAGAACCCTGAAAAGTCTTTGGAAACATATTCAAAGATATTATCATAACATACCTCTTTATTTTTCCTATTTAGCTACTTTAAATACTGCCTGATTTTTTTTTCTGGTATTCTTTACTAACCTGCCATCAGTTCAATCAAAAAATCAATATCATTTTGCTTTTGTTTCTTATTTTCCATTACCTTAGGATCATTCTTTTGGTCTTCCTTTGTCATCCTATGGAGAGTTTATAGAAGAAGCATGATGTCATGTTGAATTCATTATACTAAGAAAATAGGAATTCTTTGTTCCTAATAATGAAGAATTCATAGGACCTAAGGATTTAACGTTCTAATATTGGAGTTCAGTATACTTGGGCATAAGATAACTCAAATCAAAGCATATTTTGAAGTGTTAAATTTTGTATCAGAAAGCAATTGACATTGCCATTTTACAGTTTTACACTTTGAGGAAATTTATGTTAAAGAATCTCAGCTTCTAAAATGACAGTCTTATGATTGTAATCTTAAACTTTCCTTAGTATTCATGGCCATATATAATTTATATATATTTGACAACTCTGCTGGCTGTGTCCAAAGCCAAATTGTTGCTGAAGAACTGAGGTTTTAACCTGAACATGAATTACAGAAGTTGGATTAAAAACCTAACAAAATTATTATGATTCTCCAGTCCAACTCCCATCTCATCTGCCATCTCAGGTTCACTTCTGATGCAAACAGTATTATAAACTATAAAGAAGTAAATAAGCTACAACCAATATAAAAGAATACAATGGAATTCTGATTTTTTTTTTTTTCATGCAGACTACTGTAATTCACTCAGTTCTTTCAGAAACATGTATCTGCTTTTCTGGTTTCCTATCCAGAAAGTTAGAAGGCCTTTGGATCATCCAGTACTGCTCTCTGCCTTCCAAGGAGCTTTATGTCTCCGGAGGGTACTGTCATACACAACTTGAAGTAGAATGAAATAGAATTAGGGCAGGAACCAAAATGCTAAGCATTAACTAAATACAGAATGGCCAGGCTGAAGGTTCATAATAATGTGAACATCATTATTCTGAGATGATCCAATCTTAAAGTCCTGTCGATGGGGTATGACTTATTAGTATACCTGTATAGATCTGGGAGTAGGAGGTGCAGCTGATGGAAACTTATCACCAAAGATACTCAGATATCAGCTAATTGTTTTATTTTCTATTCTGATAGTATGTCAGAGAGGATTCAGTTGTCTGAATCTTATACCTCATAACCAGAATTTGTTAGATTTATATTATTATTTGATTTCTATAACCTGTTTGGGTTTTTTCCTACATAGTTATGTGTGGGATTGCTAAGTACCAGCTCACAAGAACCAATTGTTAAAATTATCAGAAATTGTGTGAGCTGAATGTTTAATGCAACCATTCTTTAAAATTAACATAAATTTGCAAAATTTAATCAAGAATAGCAAAAGCAAAAAGTAATAAGTACTCAAATTATCACCCCTTAATAATTTTGTTACATTTTACTCTTGTTTTTGAGGTTAGGTAACATATGGAAATAATGTATAATGATTTGCTACTACAGTAGCTTAAAATTGGCCATGATGGGAATATTAATACCACCAAAACTGGCCAATACTTTTAAGTCAGGATTTGATTTGTTTTGATTATTTAGACCTTAAAAATGATGGAAAAAATGTTAACAGTGCAGATTAAATTTAAAAGCATGTAGTGTCTGTATATGTTACATTTCAGAGAGCATATAAATAAATATTTTTCTACTGTTTCAAAACTATTAACAATTAATTCAGCAAAAAGTCGCTCATATAACTGACAAGTAAAGTTTGACAACTAAAGTTCAATGTCTTTGTAGTATCACCTTCATCTTTGACTTTAACATATAAATAGTAATATCAACCAATATTTGTATTAGCACTAATCAAAAATCATCCATAGTTGGCTTTTGGAGTTTGGGAGTTCAGCAAAAATTTTTTTAAAAATTTTATGAGAATCTTTTTTTTTTTTTTTTTTTTTTTGGTGGGAGTGGATACCAGAGATTGAACACAGGGACACTTAACCACTGAGCCACATCCTCAGCCCTTTTTGTTTTTGTTTTTGTTTTTATTTTGAGACAGGATCGCACTGAGTTGCTTAGGGCCTTGCTAAGTTGCTGAGACTGGCTTTGAACTAGTGATTGTCCTGCCTTAGCCTCCCAAGATGCTGGGATTACTGGTGTACACCACCATGTCCAGTTTATGAGAATCTTGGGACTAATTTACAATAGAAACATTATGTATTTTATTATTCTTTATAAATTTTGTGCTTCTTTTCCTTTGGATCATGTTTATAATACACTTATTTTTGAATGTGTAATTTCCCCAAAGACTTGATTAAAATTTACCAGTACCTGTTCTGTCTTATTTTCTCCCTCCTTTCCCTTCCTCTCTCACTTTTCTCTTTTTTTCTTAGTGACTCATGTTGAGTAAGCCAAAAAACACCTGAATTTCATATTGTATCAGATATTATTTAAATAAGAATGCCTTCAGTAAAGGGGGTATGTTTTATAATTTTTAGTTCATATTGCAAGTTTCATAGCAGATTACATTGTAATGTTATTTTGTGGATTAATAATAAAGTTTCTGTGGAATTCCTTGGAGAAATGAAAATAGCCCATGAATTTCTGTCTATAGCATTGTTATACCAATAATTTTCAAACCAGTTAATAATTTCAGAATTTTTATTAGCAAGGATACATTTTTACTTAAGTCATTCAAAAGGAACTTGGTTAGAGAATTGACAGTGATGATTTATTGTGCCAGGTGCTACCTATGTTATTTCTAATATAAAAAACCCCCAGGAAGGTTTTTTATCCCCACTTTACAGGTGGGAAAACGAGGTTCAGCATTTTTTCATTGCTGCACATCACAGAACTCCCAGAAGTGGTTACCTCTTTCAGGTCGGTCCCCAGAGCCTCTGCTCTTTTCGATTACCATAATGTTCTAAAGCTGGTTTTTAATAGCATGTTAGAAAAATTAGATCTTATAGTGAAAGCTTTTTAATTTTATGGCTGTTTATTCTAAGAACTGTTTATCACCAAAAAAAATTGCATTTTTGCGAAAAATTTTTGATACAACTGGCTTATGTAAATGTTTTATATTCATTTAATTAAAATTTCTGTTCTATAGCCTGGGTGGAGGACCAGATGATGCAAAAGAAATTATGAGACACAGCTTCTTTTCTGGAGTAAACTGGCAAGATGTGTATGATAAAAAGGTAGGATATCTTCCTGGCATAGTGTATTTATACTTTGACTACTAAAATGAATTTTATAGCATTAAAAACTTAAGCAAATAAAATCCAATGATGTAATGGTATTTTCCCTTTTACTCTAACATTTAAGTGATTATTGAACTTCTTAGTATGTTTTATTTATAATTTGGACTCCCCAAATGTCTCTCAAAATTTTATTCAACATTGTCAAAAAGTTAGTTTTCTCTTTTTGACCCTATAATAATTTGTGAGTTTTTTTCTCTAAGAAAAAAACATACCCAATGTTATGTTTTTCTGTAAGAAAATGAAGGGCAAATTATAACTTTAAAATTTACTGTCATACTTTTAATTTTAAAGCAAATACTTCCAATTCATTTTGAAGAAAAGATTTTCTTCAAAAGAAATATAGTTATAATATTTAATGTTTAACAAAGTAGGCCAAGCATGGTGGTGCATGCCTGTAATCCCAGCAATTTCAGAGGCTGATATAGGAGGTTCTCAAGTTCAAGATCAGCCTCAGAAACTTAGGAAGACCCTAAACAATTTAGTTAGAACCTGTCTCAAAATAATAAATGAAAATAAAAGGGCTGGGGATGTGGCTCAGTAGTTGACCATCCCTGGTTAAATCCCCAAGTACTCTTCCCCGCCAATAAAATTTACAAATAATAATTATTGTCTTATTTGGAACTATTTTTATTGTTTGAAACAATTATATTGCCCACAATTATGTATCTTTATTATTATTGTAATCTGCTTATTGCATTTTTTTTAATGTTGCAACTTTTACTGTATTTCAGGAATAGAAAAATCATTGTATCTGTTCTATTTTTTAATTTTTTACTACTTCATCAACTGTTTCTATAGACATTGATTTTGATATTTGTTTTTAAATGCTTTTATAAAATTTTTATATGAAATTTTTATGTAATTCATTAATTTATGTTGAATTTTTATCTATTTTGTTAGTCAATCTACCCATTTCAGTTCATTCCAGTTTTCCTTATTTTCCTCTGAAACATTTACCAATCAACATTTATGTAGGTTTGATTTATGCAGAGCATTCTTCTCTGTTAACCTCTGAAATAAAGATGGAATGAGAAATGAACCATGAGGAAATAATACAATATTTCAAATCTGGAATTCATGTTGTTGGTAAGAGGGAGTGTGGTGATTTTTCTACCTGTTTTTTTGTAACTATAAATTTAAATAATTGCACCATGTTAAACTCCTTCTGCTCAAAACTTCAACTCAACCAAACTCACGTATTTTGAGTTTGTCATGTATAAAGCACTGTGTCAAATATTGGTTCCTTCACACCATTCCTAAATGTCCTAAATGTTTATGACTCTCATATGGATAATTTATGTCTACTTTAGATCACTGATGATGAGCCTATGAGTTACATGCATATGTAGGAAGACTTCTATGAGCTATATACTGTTTTTATCAGCACACTACAAAAGAACCTGGAAAGATCAAGATCTTACTGTGTCTCCCAGAAATAATACATAGTCAGAAGTTTTCTTTGGCACACAAAATGACTATAAGATACAACTAAATTATCATTCATGCAGTATACCCTGTCCAAGCAGGACTGATTAAAAAAAGAAAGAAAACAATTTTTTTTTTTTAAGAGACAGTGATTATAGCACCAGTGTGGCATTGCTAAATTAAAGAAGGGACAAAATGTGAACCTATTGAGGACACTAAATTATGCTGCAATGATTTCCTTATCAGTGTTCAGCTCTTCATGTTAAATGCAATTTAGCCTCAACTGGAGAATGCTTTGAGAACCAGATAGGACAAGAAGCAAGGTTTGCCTTATCTGTGCCCCACTGGAATAGGCTATGCCCAGAGTGAAAGTGATATTAAGATTAGGATAACCAGGCTTTGGAAATAGAATTAGAGGCGCCAACAAGATGGTCAGGGAAAAGAAGATTTCAAAACAAGTTTAGATGATATATAGAGAGAAATTAAATTGTTTTAATTGTTAAAGATACATGACATTTAATTTGAGTAAAATTAAAGTATCTTGCCCAAAAAAACACAACCGCAAAAAGAGCAGAGTTTCCATGAACAGATTAGTTACCTTCTAACAGGCTTACTCATGTGCTTGTTCAATGAGGCAATTTAAGTTTACTCAAATACTCTAGAACTGCAAAATTATACCATCACTCTTATATTTAATTAAAGGAACCAATCTAACACTATTAGCTATTTCATTAATTCACTTAAAACTTTAGTGCTTGGGAGGCATTATAAATTATGAAATTATTTATAAATTTGAATATTTTGATGGGGCCCTTATATCTTTGAAATGTATAACTTATTTATAAGTGGTCAATTCATCTCCAAGATGAGAGGTATGTTTACTAATTTTTATTAATAAGCTTTGAGAGATTTATTATTTTTTACATAGCTCTATTATTACATGATTTACTGGCTATTTTTTGAAATATTACAGCAAATCTAGAGGTGAAGAAACCTACAGTTCCTGGTATCTTTAAGGGAAAACTAAATCTCTGAGCAAAGAAGGAAGTCAATTAACCTTAATTATAATTGATGGTCTATAATTTGAAAGAGTACAGTACTGAAGTCAGAAGAGCTGGTCCCAATCCTAGTTTTGCTTCTCATTTCCTTTGTGGAAATAGACAAGTTGATCGTATAGAGTAACACATAAGATGCAGATTACTTCAGTACCTTAAAAGCTTTATAAGATTCTCTAGTGGTGTATTTTCTACTATGAATATGTCTAGATAAATTTCTAAATTAACTTCTAGTTAAATTTAGTGTTCAGTTTGTTGATCTGCTAGGATTTTATGTGAGATGGTGTTGAATTTCACATTTTGGGAAGAAATGTCATTTTAACAGTGATTTTTGGATCCAGGAACCCAGTGTATCACTCCATTTATTACATGATCATTAATTTCTTTCAGTAATATTTTATAATTTTATGCTTAGATTTTATACATTTTTGGTAAGATATGTATTCTTAAGTATTTAATGTCTTCTGGTGGAAGCAGAATTTTAAAATTTCATTTCACTTTGTTTGCTACCAATATATAGAAAATAGAATTGATTTTTTTTATGTTGACTTTGTATTCTGTAAGCTTGTAAAAGTTGCTTTTGAGAGCTAAGATGTGTTTATCTTGGAATAATGGCTCTTACTTACATCATCATAATATAAATTATTATAGTATAAATTATAATATGATTGTAATATTTCTGTTTACTAATTTTATTGCTGACTTCAACATTTTATGTTATTTCTTAATATTTATTTAAAATTCATATCAAATTTGTTAGCTCTGGGTTCAACCTCCAGACTGCATTAAAAATCATCCCAAAAACATTCTGACAAAACCAGAAGACACAGTCCTTCTTAAATAGAAGTATTAAATAAATAAGTTATAATTGAGCTCTTTATTCATGAAAAATAGTATCAAAACTTGCAGAGAATCAATTTTGAATGGTCTTTGTTGTTGAACTTTGAAAAAGCCTTTTTTCAAGAATTAAATATGTTTAATTAGTTTTTCAAAGAGTGTTAATCTAATGGAGGCATCATTATTCTTATTTATTTTTAATTTCCCCAGTGATTTGTCCTGATTTAATAGGGGCCAAAGCCAACCAACATGTTGCCAAATTCCAGGAGTTGCCATACCATTACCTAAAATTGGGTAATGAAATGGTACAAATGGAAGCTTTCATTTATTATTTGGTCACTTCTTTAATTTTAGAAAAGTGGGGGTATATGCATGTGTAAAGAGAACTGGGATTTTGAATTAAAAAAAGATTGTAAAAGTTTCCTCCTTTTCTATTTTTTGGAATAACTTGAGGAATATTGGTGTAAGTTCTTTGAAGGTCTTGTAGAACTAGGTTGAGAATCCATCTATTCCTGAGCTTTTCTTTGTTGGTAGGCTTTTGATGGCATATTTAATTTCATTGCTTGAAATTGATCTGTTTAAATTTTGTATGTCCTCCTGATTGAATTTTGACACGTTATATGTCTCCAAAAATTTGTTGATGTCTTCATAATTTTCTATTTTATTGGAGTATAAATTTTCAAAGTAGTTTCTGATTATCATCTGTATTTCAATGGTGTCCATGATGACATTTCCTTTTTCATTATGAATTATAGTAATTTGAGATTCTTTCTCTTTTTCTTCATTAGCCTGGCTAAGGCTCTGTCAGTTTTATTTATTTTTTTTTAAAGAAATGACCTTTTTTTTTTGAATTGTTAAAGATTGTATACTCCTACATTATATGTCTTAAGTCCTTAAAAAAAAAAGATGAATTAAAATTTGTCTCCCTCCCTCGCCACACCAGCAAAACACTGAGTTAACTTTTAAAAAGTTGAATTTAAATATTACTGTTTTTGAAGTGGAAGTTTTTTTTCTTGAAGAAGAGTTGGTACAAATTATAAATAAGTAATTCAAATGGAGCTTACTTAAAATAATCACTTTTTGGTTATAGTAGCTTTTGTTGAAGTTCATTTATGATTCTCTACAGACATAATCAGATCATTTGTAAATAATTACAGTTTTTATTTCATTTCTAATCTCGATGCATTTTATCTTCTTTTGCCTTATTGTATTGATTAGAACTTCCTCTACAGTATTGAATAGAAATCATGTGTCAAACAAAGTCCTGACTTTGTTTCAGATCTTAGGGAGAACATCTTTTATGGTTAAATATAATGTTTATAAGCACATCTAGCAGCCACATAGCCAGAGGTTGATTTCTTTTCTTTCTTTCTTTCTATTTTTTTTTTTTTTTGTGTGTGTGTGTGTGTGGTACTGGGGATAGAACCCAGGGCCTTTGCATTGTGAGGCAAGCACTCAACCAACTGAGCTATATCCCCAGCTCCAGATATAGATTTCTAAATATCATTTGCCAATGAAAGAAACCAAGTTTCCTTGGAGAAGTAGTAGTTGATTCTAGGGCTGCTAAGGGGAAAATGAAAAAAAAAAAAAGCCTGGAGTATTTTGAGGGGGAAAATCTAAGTAAAGTGAGTAATATAGCTAATGATATTGTATTGATGCTAGTTTTGATAGGGGTATATAAGATGTTAACATTAGAGGAAGGTAGATAATATATGGTAACTGCACTATTTTTAGAAGTATTCTCTGAAGCTTAAAATTATTTCAGCATAATATTTTAAAGTATGATGTTAGTGTAATTTTCTTCATTCCTCCTGGATTAAGTTAAAGAAGTTTCTTTCTCCTCCCCCCACCTCTCTCTCTCTCAGTTGTAGATGGACACAATATCTTTATTTTTTATTTATTTTTATGTGGTGCTGAGGAGTGAACCCAGTGCCTCATACTTGCAAGACAAGCGCTCTACCACTGAGCTACAACCTCAGCTTAAGAAATTCTCTTTTATTTCTAGTTTACTGAGCTCTTTTACCATGAATGGGTGTTGAATTTTGTTAAATGTTCTTCTTTATACATTGCAACAATCACATGACTTTTCTCCTTCATGAGGACACATTTTTGCAAAAGGTATCAATCAATTATGAAATGTCACAGTAGAACTTTATTGTGACTCTCACTATTTTTTCTAGTTACATATTTTGACCTGAAGAATGTGGTAATGGCAGTTATGCAGATGGTAGTGATTATTATTGTTGTATATAACAGGAATACTAACAGAGAAAGAAATGAAAGGCTAAAATTTGTTTCTAGGTAGCTTCACATAGATTTTTCTTGTCACGCTTCTATGGTGGCTCATTTTTAAACTTGAGTCAAAGAAAGATGTTTCAAATATCTAGATAGTTTGGTGTTCACATTATAACTACTGTTTTCTTAGGGTCATGAGGCATTGTACTGAAGATATAAAATAGGTGGCTGTCAAAACCAATATTAGTTATAGCATAAGATATAAATACTTAAGCTTTAAAAGCCTTCAAATTAGGTTAAGAACAAAATATACCTACACTGTTCCTTATAAGAATCTCACCTAAAAAAAATTAACACTGAAAATAGGAGAAAATAATATTAAACATAAGTTCAATGGTCAAATTTCATTTTTTTTAAAAAGCAGACAATAATAATTTGGGTCTAAGTAGAGTTCAGTACACAAATATTGAATGTGGTAAGTATTGTTTTGGTATAAATGAGAATAATATAATTTCAATGAAAAACTTAATCTTTGTTCCATATAATAGTATCTACATGAAAAAAAATTGAAATTCAAAGAGAGTTGATAGAAATAGTTTACATCTAGATATGTATCAATTTTATTGATCTTTGCTTTTGAGTTTTGTTTTAAGTCTTTTTTCTTTTGAATGTGTGAATACACAGCTGTAAATTTTCCTGTAAGCACTGCTTTCACTGTATCACGTGAATTTTAACAAGTTGTATTTTCATGTTCACTTAAAAACATTTTTTAAATTTTCTTGAGACTTCTTTAACTCATATGTCATTTATAAAATTGTTGTTTAAACTCCAAATATTTGGAATTTTCCAGCTTTCTCTGACCAATTTATAGTTCAATTCAACTGTAGCATGAAAACATACATTTATATGATTCTATTCTTTTATGTGTTAAGGTATGTTTAATGGTCCACAACATAGTCTCAATTGGTGAGTGTTCTCTGTGGGCTTGAGGATTGTGTACTTTTCTGTTGTTGGACGAATTCTTATATATAACTTGATTATATCTGATTGATGCTTCCATTCAGTTGAGTTTGTTCTTAACTGATTTTTCACCCTGCTCATTCTATTACTGATATTCAAATATAATAGTTTCTCCCTTCAATTATATTATTTTTTTGCCTCAGATATTTTGACTCTGCAGTTAGACACATCACATTAGGGATTGTTATGCCTTCTTGGAGAACTGAATCATTTATCATAATGTTCCTCTTTGTTTTTGATAATGTTTCCTTGCTCTCAAGTCTGCTTAGTCTTAAATTAATGATTAATGTAGCCATCCCAGGTTTTTGTTTTTGTTTTTTGTTTCCCTTTCTTTCCTTTTCTTTCTTTCTTTTTTTTTTTATTGGCAGTGCTGATAATCGAGCCCAGATCCCCATCATGCACATGCCAAGCAAGTGCTCGAAACTGAGGTATATCCCCAGTCCTAAATTTCTTTTAATTACTGTGAGCATGTCATATATTTTCCACTCTTTAACTTTTAGTCTTGGTCTTTACGTTTAAAATGGGTTTTCTATAAACAGAGTTAGTTGGTCTTATTTTTTTTATTCACCCTAAATATCTCTGTCTTACAAGCTGGTATATATATAGCCTGTTGACATTTAAAGTGAATATCCGTACAGTTGGATTAATATCTTCTCTTTTCATTGTCTTTATTCTATTTAATTTTAGTGGTTCTGGGGATTGAACCCAGGACCTTGTGCATGTGAGGCAAGCACTCTCCAACTGAGCTATATCCCCAGCCCTGTTCTATTTCTTTATGTGTATTTTCTACTCTTTTTCTACCTTCTCAAGTTTGAATTAAACAGTTTTATAAGACAGCATTTCCCCCTTCGTAGCATATCAACTGAATCACTTGTACTTCTTTTTTAACTTTATTTTTGCATCTTGCCCTTGAGTTTAAAGTATACATTTATAACTAATCTAAATCCATTTACAGATAGCACTGTACCACTTTACAGGTAGTACAACAATATTCAATATAACAATATTCAAGTTTCATTCTCCTATCTCTTTTAATATTATTGTCATTAGTTTTACTTATTCATAAGCTGTGGTTATTGAATACATTATTGCTGCTATTATTATGAACAAACATATCTATTAGATTGATTAAGAGTATGAAAAATAACATTATTTTACTTCATTCTTTTTAAGGATTGATGGAAGTATTCCTATCTTTTTCTTTCTCATTGAAACCTAACAATTGTTCATTTTTATGGGATACAGTGTGATAATTCAATAGATATATACAATGGTGATGACAAATCAGAGCAATCAGCATTTCCATCTCTAAACATGTATTATTTGTGTTTGAAGTCTTTGATCTACTGCTTATTTTTGTAAATGACAGTCACCCTATTGAACCATAGAACACTAGAACTTATTCCTCCTAGCTAACTATATTTTGATACCCATTCTCCAACCTCCCTCTTCTCTCTTTCCTCTCTTATTCCTAAACTCTAGTCATCACTATTCTCTCTTCTTTGAGGTCAGCTTTAGCTCCCATATATAATTAAGAGCATGTAGTATTTGTTTTTCTGTGCCTGCCTTATTTCACTCAACATAATTTCCATCTGTTTTGTTGCAAATGACAGGATTTCATTCTTTGTGGTTGAATAGTATTTCACTATGTACATATACCACATTTCTTTATCCATTCATTCAACTGCTGATAGACACTTTGATTGATTCCATATCATGGCAATTGTGAATAGTGCTTCAATAAACATGAGCATGCAGCTGTTGCTTGGACAACTTGATTTCATTTCCTTTGGATATATATTCAGAAGTGGGATATAGCTAGATCATTTGGTAATTCTGTTTTTAATTTTTTGAGGGACTTCAATACTGTTTTCTTTTTAATTTTTTTATTCTAATTTGTTATGTATGACAGCAGAATGCATTACAATCCATATTACACATATAGAGCACAATTTTTCATATCTCTGGTTGTACACAAAGTAGAGTCACACCATTTGTGTCTTCATACATGTACTTGGGGTAATGATGTCCATCTCATTCCACTGTCTTTCCTACCCCATGCCCCCTCCCATCCTTTCTTTCCCCTTTGCTCTATCTAGAGTTCATTTAATCTTCCCATGCTTCCTGCCCTCAACCCCATAATTCATAAATCATCATTCATAAATCAGCATCCTTATATCAGAGAAAACATTTGGCATTTGATTTTTTGAGATTGGCTTACTTCTATTAACATTATATTCTCCAACTCCATCCATTTACCTGCAAATGTCATGATTTTATTCTCTTTTAATGCTGAATAGTATTCCATTGTGTATATATACCACATTTTCATCATTCATTCATCTACCAAAGGGCATTAAGGTTATACAATCAGTCAACAAATATAAGAAAAAATGTTCAACATCTCTAGTGAGTAGAGAAACGCAAATCAAAAGTACTCCAACAAGGGGGAGGGGGGAGGGGGTATAGGGAGGGCAGCAGAATAAAATAGACACTAGTAGTGCTGTATGTATATACATGTCTGTATAACCAATGTGATTCTGCAACCTGTACACTCAGAAAAATGAGAAATTATACTCATTTGATTCAAATGTATGATATGTCAAGATCATTGTATTGTCATGTGCAACTAATAAAAAAAGAAAAAAATACTCTAACATCTCACTCCAGTTAGAATGGCAGCTATTAAAAATACAAATAACAATAAGTGTTGGCAAGAATGTGGAGGAAAAGGCATACTCATACATTGTTGGTGGGACTGCAAAATGGTGCAGCCATTATGGAAAGCACCATGGAGATTCCTTGGAAAACTGGGAATGGAACCACCATTTGACCCAGCTATCCCACTCCTCGGTCTATACCCAAAGGACTTAAAAACAGCATACCACAGGGACACAGCCATATCAATGTTTATGGCAGCATAATTCACAAGAGCTAAACTGCAACCAACCTAGATGCCTTTCAATAATGTTTTCTTAATGTCTGTGCTAATTTATATTGCCAGCAAAGTATATGAAAGTTCCTTTTTCTCTGCATCTTTACCATCCTTTGTAATATTTTTCTTTTTTGATATCAGCCAATATTGAAGATAGCTTCTTGTGGTTTTTATTTGATTTCCCTAATGCCTAGTGATGTTGAACACTTTTTAATACACTTTTTGATCATTTGTATATTTTCTTTCGAGAAATGTCTGTTCAAATTAATTGCCTCTTTTTAAGTTACTTGTTTTATTGCGCTGCTATTGAGTTTTCTTAGTTTCTTCTATATTCTGGATATGAATCCTGTGTCAGATGAATAGTTTGCCAACATTTCCTCCCCTCTGTAAGTGAACCTTCCGTTCTTCACTATATTAATTTTCTGTTTGATTTTTTATTATCTGTGATCCTATTTGAACATTAATCTTCATCTCTGTTCCAGATGCTAAGTTAGAACTTTTATGATTCATTCTTCTCCTTATTTACCATTTTCAATGCTCTTGATTTGTTTTTTTTAAATTAACTTTATTGAGATATAATTCACTTTAAAACATATACATATCATACAGTAGTTTTAGGTTATTCACAGGCTTCTGCAACCATCACTATTAATTTCAGAACACTTTTGTTTCTTAATTTTTTCTTGAGGATTCAAGTATTTTTCTGGTATCATTCCCTTTCAGCCTAAAGAATTTCCTTAATCATTCCTTACACTGCAGCTGGCAAAAAAAAAAAAAAAAAAAAAGTTTGCTTTTATCAGATTATGTCTTTATTTTGCTTTCATTCTTGAAGGATATTTTCACTGAATATAAAATTGTGAGTTGATAGTTTAGTGAGTGTGTATTTAAATATCTATTCCCTTGGAAGTTTTATGTTACATTTCACTAGCTGTTTTCAGGATATTTTTGTTTGTGTGATGGCTTTTGTAATATGTAATTTGACTAGACTGAGCCGCATTTCCTAAAACTGGAAATTTGCTCTGTGAGATTCTCCTAGGAGATTTGGAGGGTAAAAGCAGCAGCTGCTTTGTAACTCCTTCATGTTTTTATCCATCATTGCAGCAAAATGGCATTGTAGCAGTGGTCAGCCCTATAGCTGCTCCACCTTCCCCTGGACCCTCTTTTTAGCTCTCCTGAGTACTGGGCTATAATGTGTGTATGTGTGTGTGTGCGCGCACACCTGTGATTTTCCCTTAGTTTATATACTAATTCAACTTTTACTCATGTTCTTGAACATTTCTAATCAGAAATAATGATTAGCAGCTTCTACATTGCTGATGCTGGACAATGAAGGAAAGAGAGATTATTTCACTAGTTGTTAGTAAGTTCTGACTTTAAATTACATGTACCTTGTTCATAACACTACCATCAAAGTAGTAGTAGAGTTTCTAATACTTGCCTTTCTAAGCTCCCTTTGTTTCACTCATTGGAGCCCTTTTATTTTTTTAAAGAGAGAAAGAGAGAGAATTTTTTTTTAACATTTATTTTTTAGTTTTCGGCGGACACAACATCTTTGTTTGTATGTGGTGCTGAGGATCGGACCCAGGCCACACGCATGCCAGGTGAGTGTGCTACCGCTTGAGCCGCATCTCCAGCCCATGAGAGCCCTTTTTAATAAGTGAATCCTCTCCAATCATAACTGAAGTCTTCAAATAATTTAATTTACCGTTGATGTTTATGAGCAGCACTACCTATCCCTAGACCTATGGTCAATGAAATGAGTGTTTGTGAAGTTCTTTTTAAATGAGAAAATGTATCAAAAAATGAAAATATGAGTTCAATTTTCTGGGAATTACTTTTAAAGCAGTGCAAATTGCCCATGTTGTATATTAACAAGTCCTTCAAAATTTCAATAGGAAAAGCAAACTATTAATATTTAATATTGACATTTAGTATTTAACATAGCCATAATATTCCTTTTGATGGTCCAATTTATGACACTGTACTTGTATATAAATTTGTATATGTTGAACCCTTTGGTACAAGTTTTTGTAGAATTAAGGTCAGCACTCTGAACTTCAATTAGAATTATGTGGTTTTGCAAGAATAAAATATTGGTATTTGAGTTCATACTTTTATATCAAGGATTTATTGGTGTGGCAAAACTTAGCATAAAACATAATTAAATAATATATGCTGTAGATATATTAAATTTTTTACATAAATCTTCTTTCATATTCTTGTATGCATGCATACAAACACATGCACAACAGAAAGCCAGTTTTTCAGGAGCAATAGAAGTTAAACAAAGCAGAATCCCCCCTTAAAGCTTAGCTATGCTTTCAAAAATCAGCACCAGGTTGCTATCTATGGAACATTCTAAGCTTTCAATAGTGTTGGCAATCTTTACTGCAAATATCTATATTCCAAGTATTTTGATTCATGTATGCCAACACTGAATTGTGAGTATAACCACAGTTTCTAAGGCAATTAAGGTACCATGATTACTGTCTATGTCAGCTTTCCCAGAAAATTTTAAGTTCTACTTCCTATTTCTTAAGCACCTAAAACTGAAAGTACAAGAAAGAATATACATACTAGATAATAGCAAGTGATTTCTTGCTAGAAAAGGTCTAGGAAGATACATTCAAGACTTTGGTGTTATACACCCACGTTGGCATTCCAATCTTACCAGAAATAACAAAAGTGAATTTTTGTGACAAGTTTAAGAAGAATCTTTGGGCTGGGGATGTGGCTCAAGCGGTAGCACCCTCGCCTGGCATGTTTGTGGCCCAGGTTCGATCCTCAGCACCACATACAAAAACAAAGATGTTGTGTCCACCGAAAACTAAAAAATAAATATTAAAAAAAAAGAAGAATCTTTACATTCTTTCACTTACACTGCAAAGAAACACACAAATATTTACTTTTAGAAAGATGGTAAGTGGTAAAGTAATTTGGTAACATTTAAAATTTATTAGAAGATCAGTGTGAAAAGGATTTAAGAAACCACATCTAAAAGGACCTGGGATTGCACAAATAAACCAACTTTAAATGTGCCTTTTCAGTAAATGAAAAGTGATGTCTTGAGCCCAGAACCTTGATCTTATTGTTTAAATCATTAAGAACTACATTTTCTGAAAACTAATTATCTCTTAAAGAAAGATCTGTTCCAAGTTAATGCATTTGTCAGGAAAATAGGTCAATTTGCAGTTAATTATGTTATAGCTACTTATTGAGTAAGCATATAAAAGCTGAGATTTTCAGTTAAATACTTCTGAATTTATTACTTCTAAGTGAGAATTTACATTGTATCATTTGATATGAGTATTTTGAGAATGATATCTAAAGGAAAAGGAAGAAGAAATTAAAATATTGGTTTAAAGCCAAAATAGAAAATTAACATATTGATGTGCTAGGACTGCCATAACAAAATATCACAGCATGTATAGTTTAAACAAGGGAAATCATTTTCTCACATTTCTGGTGGCTGGAAGATTGAACTACCAGGAGGTGTGATTTCTTCTGAGACCTGTCTCCTTGGTTTAAGGATGGCCATCTTCTCCTTATAGCTTCATATGATCTTTCCTCAGTTAATATGTACACCTGATATCCCCTTGTGTATCCAAATTCCCTCTTCTTATAAGATCATCAGTCAAATTGGATTTCGTACCACTCTGACACCTTATTTTAATGCAGTCACCTCTTTAAAGACCTTGTCTCCAAAGTCAGTTTCACTCTGAGGTTCTGGGAGTTATATCTTGGACACATGAATTTGAGGGGGAGACTGCTTTGCTCATAATAATAAGATATTTGAAATTTGTTCAACTTGTTTACTTGAAAATATATGTTCAGGTAATTTATCATGAAATCCAAAGTCTGGATATCCTTGATGATTTTTGTGGGGATGCCTCTGTTCAAGTACTATACTGATATGTTTTTATTTTATTTGTTTTTAAAGCCTTACTCCACAACTTTCCCCATGTATATAATGTAGGGTCTTTGATTCCCCCTATGGTTGTTCATATTTCACTGACTGGTCTAATATGCTTCTGTGCATGGTGAGGGGTGAGAAGGCCTAGTTCCCAACATGTGTATCTTGACTCTAAACAAGGATTCAAAAGCAAAAGCAGTTTTCATCTAAAGTTTTCCATATTACAAGAGCTATATAAGAAAGCCCCTGAGATCAGAAGATCTAAGTTTTTCTTCTTCTAGTTGTTATTTGCCAATGTCTACATTAATTTCCTTATCTCTAAACTGGCAGACTATATGCTCTTTGACATTCCACTCAGCTCTAAGATTGAGTTATTGATTCATTTACTCAACAAATACTGCTAATGCTACCAGTGTTTTAAGAATTTGGAGATCAGCATTAGTGCAAAAGAGATGATGAGTCAAATGGAATACACATAGCAAGATGATAGTTTAACATAACCCAAGGATAGTCATGTTAGTGATCACATTAAATGTAAATAAGCTAAATAACATAATTAATTAAAAGACAAGAAATTAAAAGACAAAAAATTGCTTTTTACCTATAACTTTTTTAGTTATAGGTAAAAAGCAAGAACCATCTATATTAAATGTAAGATACAAGCAAATGAAAGGAAAAATTACATGCCATGCTTACATTAATCCAAAGAAAAGTGGAGTGGCTATATTAATATTACAAAGTGAATTTCAAAGAAAATAATATTACTGAGAAAAAGAAGATAATTTAATAATAATAATAATAAAGGGACTATTTTATCACATATCATATCTGGGCATAGTGGCATTTGCCTATAATGCCAGCAATTCAGAAGACTGAAACAGGAGGATCAAAAGTTTGAGATCAGCCTCAGCAATTTAGTGAGACTATCAGCAACATAGTGAGATCCTGTCATAAAACAAAATGGTCTAGGGATATAAGTAAAGTGTCCCTGGGTTCAATCTCCAGTATAAAAAAAAGGCGGGGGGGTGGGGAGATATAGCTCAATTGGTAGAATGCTTGCCTTGTATGCACAAGACCCTGGGTTTGATCCCCAGCACCAAAAAAAAAAAAACAAAAAAACAAAAAAAAAACAAAAAAACAAAAAAAAAACATAATTTTAATGAGTTACACACTTAATAACTATACAAAATTTAAAATACCTAATAGAACTATAAGGAAAAATAGGCAAACCCACAATTAAAGCGAGAAATTTCAATACTCACTTTCAAATAATTGCTAGAAGAAGTAAAGGGAATTTGAACAATACTGTCAACCAACTTGATCTGACTGATATGTATAGAATACTCTGCCTAATAAGGGAACACTAATGCTTTTCAAAGTCACAAAAAATATTTCAAAGTCACACATGTTTTGAAGAGAACAACTCTATGAAGTATAAAGGAT
Source organism: Ictidomys tridecemlineatus (assembly GCF_052094955.1). NCBI lineage: Eukaryota > Metazoa > Chordata > Mammalia > Rodentia > Sciuridae > Ictidomys > Ictidomys tridecemlineatus. The sequence goes on from NC_135486.1 coordinate 55,945,828, forward strand.
TCAAATAATTTAAAGCCTATTCTCTTTGAATTAAATGAAATTAAAACAGAAAGATTCATATAAAATTCCCAAATATTTGGAAGTGAAATATAATTTTAAATAATGCATGAGTCAAAGAAGAAATCAGAATGGAGATTTAAAAACATTTTTAACTGACTAAAACTGAAAACAAAACTTGTTCACCTTTGTGATACAACTAAACCAATACTTCCAGGGAAATTTATAGTACTGAATGACTATATTAGAAAAGAAAGGTCAAAGTTCAATAATCTTAGCTTCCAAATTAAACTAGAAAAGGAAGCACAAATTAAGTCCAGAAAGAGAAAAAATAATAAAGATTTGGACAGCCATCAGTGAAATAGAAACTGAAAATAATAGGAAAAAAGTTAATGAAAAGTAAAACTAGTTCTTTGATAAGATCATTATAATTAATACTTTTCTAACCCATTAGAATGGTGAGAAAACAAATTTTTAATATATTAGAGAGGCACTTTGCTCCAGTGTATAAATGGAAATATTATGTATCATTTTATGGTATTAAATTCAACAATACCTGAAATGGGTAAATTCCTTGAAAGACGCCAGTAACCAAGAAGAAATGGATAACATAGAAGTCATAAATCAATTATATTTGTATTTGAACTCCTGCTCACATAGAAGACTCCAGATCTATTTGACTTCACCAATGAATTCTACCAAACAGTTAAGGAACAGTATTAATCATGTGTAAATTATTACAGAAAATCGAAGATGAAGGTATATTTTCTACTTCATTCTATGAGGCCAGCCTGATTCCAAAAGTAGTCAAAGGTATTACAAAAAAAACAATAGAACAATTTCTTTTTTTTTCTTCTAGTACTTTTCCCAGCATTTTTAATGTGCCTACTTTTCTTAATGAAAATATATGCAGTCATTTTTTACATGCAAAAATTCTTAACATAATTGTAGCAAATCAAATTCAATTCAGCATCATCACTAAGTGGGTTTTTTAAAAAATGTTTTTTAGTTGTCAATTGACCTTTGTTTTTTACTTATTTATATGTAGTGCTAACAAGTGCTTTACCATTGAACTATAATCCCAGCCCACTAAATGGTTTTTTTTTTACTAGCTTTTTAAAAAAAAAAAAAAAAAAAGTTTTCTTTTTTAGTTATACATGACAGTACAGTATCTTTTGACATGTTTATACAAACAGAGTATGTCTTATTCTAATCAGGATCCCAGTCTTGTGGACAAACACGATGTTCAGATTTCAGATTTCCTATATGTACATAGGAAAGTTAGATTAGGTTTAGGAATAAGTGTCGATTTCACATTCAAAAGTCAGTCACTGTGGCTGGGGCTGTAGCTCAGTGGTACAGCTCTTGCCTAGCAGTTGTGAAGCACTGGATTTTATTCTCAGCACCACATATAAATAAAATAAAGATCCATCAACAACTAAAAAAAAGAAAAAAATTTTAAAGTCATTGTATAATAAATATTCACAAACTAAGAAATTATTGTCTCACTAGATGAAAAAAGCACTCAAGAAAGTCCAATATTCACTTCTGATTTTAAAACAAAATAAAATTAAATATTCCCAGTAATTTAGGAACAGGAATGTTCTTCAACCTGATTAGTTGCATCTAAGAAAAATTCACAGCTGATGGAGAAAGACTGAATGCTTTTTTAAGGAAAAGTTGTTTGCCGTGCTGGAAATTTAAATCAATACAATAAGTCAAGAGAAAGGAAGAAAATATGTACACATCAGAAAGAAAGCAGTAAATCTGTCTTTATTTGTAGACAGTATGATTATGTGGGAAATCTGTTGGAATCTACCAAAAGCTACTGAGGTTTAATCCAGGGTTTCTTGATACAAAGTATATACAAGTTTGCAGAATATAAAAATAAATGTGATTTCATACAGTAGCAATAGACAATCAAGAGGAAAATACATATAAATATCACTTTCAGTGGCAAAAGAAATATAAGGTAATTAATATCTTTTGCAAAAGATATGAAAAACTTTCATAGTGAAAACTGACAAATACTGTTGAGAGAACTTAAAAATGACTTAAATAAATGCAGAGCTTTATTGTCAATATTTATGGATTAGAAGAATCGATATATTTGTCAGTTATCTCTAAATTGATACATAAATTCACCAATCCTAATCAAGATCTATTTTGCAAAAATTAACAGATTGATTCTAAAATGAATATGGAAATACAAGATCTGAAAGTAGACAAAATGACTTTGACATCTATAATAAAGTTTGAGCACCTACACTTCCTGACTTCAAACTCCACATTTAGTCATAGTAATCAAAGCAGTTTGTTATTGGCATAAAGGTGGGCAAAGAGATCAAGGCAACAGAATTGAGAATCTGGAAATAGACCTACACCTGTATGGTCAGTTGCCTATCGATGAAAGTACAAAGACAGTTCAATTTATTGAACATTCATATTTTTAAAAATTTGCACCAAGTATAAAATTAACTGAAAATGGATCATAGCCCTAATGTAAAACTTCTACAGAAAAACATACAAGAAACTGAATAATTGCGATGTACAGAGATTTCTTAGATAAAAACAAAAACATGATTCATAAGGAAAAATTGTAAATCAGACTTCATCAAAATGAAGAACTTAATTTTCCTCAAAAGCATTATAAAGAGAATGAAAGGAAAAACCACAAACTAGAAGAATAGTTGTAAATCAAAAATGTGGTAAAAGGACATGCATGTGGGTATGTAAAGAACTCTGGAGATCTGATGACAAGAAAAATAGCTAAATAGTAGAATACTTAACCCAAAGAAGAAATAAAATTATGAAAAATGCTAAGCATCATTTTCCAATAAGGAAATGTAAATTTAAAATCACAATGAAGCCTGTAATCTCAACAACTTAGGAGGCTAAGGCAGGAGGATTCTACAATCCTCAAGGACAGCCTCAGCAACTTAGTGAGACCTTGTCTCAAAATTTAAAAAATTTAAAAAGAGATGGGGATGTGGCTCAGTGTCTAAGTGCCCCTGCGTTCAATCCCTGGTGCCAGACACACACACAGTGATGTACCACCACATATTAGAATGTTTAATATTGAAAAGGTTTTACCAAACCATTTTTGGTAAGAACACAGAGCAACTATAACACTAACATACTGTTGGCATTAATGTAAAATGGTACAGCCACTTGGAGAAATAGTTGGATAGTTTCTTAAAAAGTCAAATGTACACCTGCTGTAAGACCCAGCCATTTTACCCCTTGATATTTGTCCAAAATTAATTTAAATGCCTATACAAAGACTTGGACATAAAGCTTCATAGCAGTTTTATTTGTAATAACCCCAAACTGGAAGCAACCCAGATGTCCATCAACAGGTGAATGGATAAATTGTGTTATATATATACAGTGGGATATTACCCAGAAATAAGATGGGTAAATCCTTGATACATGTGGTAATATGGATGAATGGCATAGTATCATATTAAATGATAAGAATACAAGGAGTACATCTTATATGATTCTGTTTATAAAAATTCTAGAAAATACAAATCTATCATGACAGATCTTATCAGTCATTGCCTGAAGAGGGATTGAATAGAGGATACAACTGCACAGGGGACAAAAAGACATTTGCAAGTGATGGACATGTTCACTATCATGATTGTGATGACAGTTTCATGGGTATTTAGGTATGTCAATATAAATTGTGTGTTCTTTGTATGTGCTAATTATAGTGTTGTTAATTATGCCTAAGAACTGTTTTTTTTTTTTTGAAGTCCCAGCCATCATAGAACTTGTGTTTTATTGGGAGTGTGGTGTGATGATGAAGGTAGACAAATGTATGTATGTGTGTATAGGTGTACATATATAGGTGTATCAGCTGTTGAAATGGTTTTTGAAGGAAATTAGAGCACATATAGGTGTATCAGCTGTTGAAATGGTTTTTGAAGGAAATTAGAGCAGTGTGAGATAGAAGGTAATGGAGAGAGTATTGGATATGTATAATAAGGAAAGTCCTTGCTAGTAACTTCACATTTGTACAGACCATTACGCTCCTTCGTACTCTTTTTGAAACTATGATTCAGCTTTTTAAAGGTGATCATCTAAAAGGGCAGTAGTTTTCCCCTAATTTGAAGGCAGATTTAGGTTTTTTACCTCAGAAGGATGGAGATGTTAAGGATGGTCAGAGTTGTGTAAAACCTAGTTCCACTGCCCATTTCAGCCAAAAGAATGTACTGTTGTTATCTTTAGAATGCAATAATGAAGATCTCTTTGGTGCACATTCTTAGAATGGTGAGTTAGAAGGACTCATTCTCCCAATCAGCAGCTTGGTCTCCCAGTTTCCTGCCAGGTAGAGGAAACTACCCCTCAGTTTTCTAAAAAGAAAACCAGAACTTCTCAAGTGTGTATTGCCTGTGTTCTTGTGTGCATATATGTTATGCTGGTGAAGAGAATACACCAATTTATGAATGGAAAAAGTAAGGTTTCTATCAGTGGAGTGGCCCGATTGCTAATGTCCAGTCATCTTAACAAAATAGCTAGAAGGAAATGTGTTCTGAGGGGTTGAAGGATGCTGAAAGAAGAGCCATATTGTTCTTAGTAGTCATTGTAGCTAATGAATAGAACCTGAATTTGGTTCCATCCCCAAAAGAGTGCTTGCTAAAAATGAGACCTTAGAATACTTTTGTACTGTGGGCAAACAGAGAAAAAGTGTTAAAAAGATTCAAAATGCTTTGTAACATGTGCTATAAACTGAAATGTGGTTCTCTATTTTGAAAACATGCTTTTAACTCCGCTCATCTCCCAATTTTTCAAAAAAGTAATCTGTCTAGAGAATAATTTAAAAGCTTTTGTCTTTTTATTTAATATAAAATTGGTGACAGTGAGAGTGGGAAAACAATGATCTAAAGCTAATTTGTGTATTTGTTTCTATAAATTTTTTTATAAAACATCCTAATTTCTGTCATTCTTGTTTGCCATTTTCCTATTGCTATGAGAATCGTATTCTGTCCTGAATTGTATTCTGTGCTTATCAGAGCATACAGTGTGACTCCAGGCTGTGGAATTAGGCATCCTGTGTTTCAAAACTAAAATAATCTTTAAGCATTCCCTGTTTCCAAGAGTCAGAGCCCTGAGAAGTAGGAACCCTGTGACAGCCCAGCTACCTCCTGGCCTGTGGAGGTTCAAGTGGATCTGGCTTTTATAACCTTCAACAGCCTGTGTGTTTTTTGTTTTTCCCACTCCTATGCCTGCTGCAGGACCCACTGAGCCCAGCTCTGTCAGTCCTAAAGAAGTTACTCTGAATATCTTTTTTGGCACTGTTCCCTTTGAGTATCCAGTAAAAGCTATGAGCAGAATTTTACATCTAACTTCTAGGGCTACATGAGTCCTTAGTCCAGGCCAAGGGCAGGGATAAATGCCTCTCTCAAATATGCAGAGTTCTTTATGAAGTTCAGCACACTACCCGTGACATAGTGAAAACTGTATTGTCATATTTTTAATACTGACCTCTTTAGACAAGCACATAGAGGAGAGGAAAGAAAAGCCACAATGTTATGCTTTGCACATACGTTTTTTAACAACAACAAAAATAGGAAATCTTTTTCAGTATCTTCCTCCCACCCTATTTTATAGGTCCTTGTTGTTCTGTTTCACATAATCTCTCAAATTTTTATACAGAACAGCCAAGAACTCACCGTTCTGTCTTCAGACTATTAATGGGGAAGCCACACACCCTATCTGTGACTCAGTCTTTTGTATTGTTCCTTCTACTATTTGCTCTCTAATTTTATCCTTGAAATCAATTTTGCTAAATTGAACTTAGTTAACAATACTCACTCTTTCTTCCTTTTCTTCTTGCAGCTTGTACCTCCTTTTAAGCCTCAAGTAACATCTGAGACAGATACCAGATATTTTGATGAAGAATTCACAGCTCAGACTATTACAATAACACCACCTGAAAAATGTAAGTAAATTTAGAAGGTAACTGATAACAGTCTAAAATTATTAAAGAAAATAGATATTTTTAAAAGATCATTTGGTTTGTTTTTGTTGTCATTGTTGTTTTGGCTGGGAATTGAATTCAGGGGTACTTTACCATTAAGCTATACCCCTAGATACCCCTAGTCTCCTAGTCTTTTTTATTTTTTAATTTTGAGACAGGGTTTTGCTAAATTGCTCAGGCTAGCTCAAACTTGGAAACCTCCTGCCTCAACTTCCCAAATTAACTGGTATTGCAGTCTTGCACCACCATGCCCTGGTTCATTTGATTATTTCAAGACCAGATTCCATAGTGACTTTTATTCTTTTTCATTTAAGATTGTGGAGTTCCCTTTGTGTAAATACCAAAGGTGGCTGCAAGAAAAGCTTTTCTGAGAAGGAAAAATGACATGTATAATTATTGTAAATGAAATTACAGACTGATTAGCCCTTCCTCACTATTCTCCAGTAGATTCTTTTTGACATCACCTGGAAGGATTCTATAGCCTCCATTTCTAAGACCTTTCTCATTCACATGCCACATTCAAAATTGTGTCAATTCTAATCTGGCCATTATTTAATGGTGAGACACTCCTTCTAAATTATCATTCTCTTAAGCAGTAATATCTGTGAAGACATAATTTAGTTTGCTATTAATTTTTATACACATAAATTATATTTTATATTTCTTAAACGGTATGTTCATGTACCACCACAAATTATTCCACATACATTAGAGTATGCTCCACACTTTGAGAAACACCATAAATAACTGGACTTTAATTAAAGGAAAGCTTACCAGATATAACTTGAAAACCTTTTCATGTTGACAAAGGTCTGTCTGTTATTTATTTAGGAATAAGGGTAGGATTGATTGTCAGGGTGATATTTGAATAGCTAAAAAAATTCTTCAAGGAACACAACTTAGGCTCACACAGTGACATCATGTTCATGTTTTTTTCCTTGTCCTCTGTTCCCCACATTCTCCTCTTCTGTTAGTTGCTAGTGCTCATGTACACTGAATGCCCGTTAGAGGCAAAGACTAAAGTGAAATTCTGTTCCAGCAATGGTCATAATCAACTGATGTTAGTCTTGAAAGACAAAGTAGGAGTCATTTGGGCCCAAACTTCTAATCTGGAGTTCATAACCTGGCAACAAGGAGACTGTGAGCACCCTAAGATGAAAGATATAATTATGTGTGCATGTGCACTTCTTTATTCTTTCTTTAGATTTTTAAGAAGTTAAGAACCTCTAAACTTTTTTTAAAAGTGAAGAAGTTGGAATGCAGAGAGAAATTGAGCTACTTAAGGCCTTTAGTTAGTGTCAGTCACAGCCAGAGCAGAGCTTACTAACTTGGCTGATGCCAAGGTTAAGTTATAAAATATTAGCATGCAGAAGTGGGCTCTGAGTGCCATTAGAATTTTAGTATCACTAAGAGCTAAAGACAATGTTAGAAAAAAGTCTGTGGAATCATGGGCAAGTAACTTACAGGCCATCTGAATAGAAATAATGGGACATCTTTGGTCTCTGGCCCCAGAATGGAATGTGGCAATATAATTGTTCAAAATGCTGGGCAACATCACTGAGTTGTTGGAGCAACCCATGGACAATTACCAATATAGAGCATTTGCTAAGTCCCATCATTTGGATATAACCCTAATTGAATTAGATCATCATTCCTCAACCTAATCCTTCCAGTGGTTCCCATTGCACTGTATATCCAAATTACTCACCCTGGCTCACACAGCCCTGTCAGATCTGGGCCTTCTACCTCTCAGGCCTCTTTTTATTTTATCTTCCCGCGCAGTCCCCATGATCCAGCCATACCTGGAATATGCCACAGTTCACTATGCCCTGGGACTTTGGTCTTTTATAGTTCTTTCTGCCTAGGATGCTCTGTGTCCCAGATATTTGCATGAATGGCTACTTCTTGTAAGAAAACTTACATTACTTCATCAGAAATCTACCTTTAACCTTTCAGTACAAGGAACAGGCTTCCTGACCCTACCCCCTGACACTCTTATTCTCTACATTGACACCTTCACTTGCTATTAATTTTCTGATTAATTTTGTTGTTATTGTTTTCTATTTATGCCACTGGGACACAGTAGCTCTGAGAGGAAGGATCTAGTGTCTCTTAATCATTGCTTGCCCCAGCTCCTGGCTAGAAGCCTGGCCCTAGTGTAAGTACTCAATGAATACTTACGAGAGGTGTGAATTCACAGACTGTGGCAACGGGCTGGGGGGCCTTGGACCCAGAGCTGTTGCCCATGGGAGCTTGGCTTGCTTCCCCACTCCATATCCACAGTGGGCATTGGGATAGGAAGGTCTTGACATGTCCATGGCTTCAGCCTCTTTGAGACTGGTTCCTTTCTTAAACAGGGCTTTTGGCATTTGTGGACACTTTTTCAGGACAGTTAAATATATTATTTTGGATGTCATAGAAATAGGTGGGCTCTGTAAATGCAAAATCATGAATAGATATTTTATTTCTGAAATTTAAAAGTGAAAGTTTGGGAGACAAGTGAAGATGAAAAAACCCTGGGCTCAGACCTGAGGAACCATCTTGTGTTCTATCTTTACTAGCTCTAGGATGTGACAGGTCATTTTGTCTTCTGGAAAAAATAAGTAGAGAAATAAATGGTCTCTAGGAGTCCTGTGTTTGCTATGTGCCTGAGAAACCATCTCTTTAAGAAAGAGACTTCTCTAAGTGTGAATAACCCCTAATTTTGATTTACTCAGTCACTAGATTAACCAGTCTATAGTGTTACTTTTTCTGTTTTCTTCTACCTGAAGAGTGACAATAGGCCAATACAATAAACAGGTAGCTAAAGGGGATAATGGTGAGTGAAGGGCTGTGGGGAAGAGACTGACTAAAGTAGGATGCTAGGGAATATAAGGCTACAAAGACCACAACAAAAGTTGAAAAATCTACCAAGTTACAAATAAGTTAAATAAAAATGGTTATCAAGACCTTCATAGCTAGTCAGTTGTTATTTCATTTTTGCCTTGAATTTTAAAGCCCTTGCTGTCAAAGAACAGAAAATCTGAACAATTCATCTTATCTGCTTTATCCTGAACTCCAAGCACTTGTGGCAGTTGTCCTGATGAGAATTTGTCACTTGTGTGCATTTTATTGTTGTTTCTAGAACTTCTGAAATGAGATTAAAATATTAGAAGGTACCTTAAGGCCCTCAGCAGTGTTTTTCTAGAACATAATTTGAACCTAGTTCCTCAGCTTGATTAAATGATGATACAATATGAAAGCCAACAAGAGTGTTTTTCCTGATTTGTCATGTTTTATCACTAAGCACCTCTTTTCTGAAAGGAATATATGTCATCTCAGATGTGGGTCATGCTAAATAAGCTTCAGTGTCTTTGAGGGATTTTAGATTTGTTTCTACACTGAGACAGAGACAGGAAGCCCATACATTATACTAATCTCCATGATGGATATCAGCCCCCTGCAAGGCCTATGGAAGCCTGTCTTTTGTGGATATCAGAAGTAGGGTGAGGTTCTGGACAATACAGAACAGGAGCCCAGCAGTATCCCCCATAGTCCAGGCAGGTAGAGCACAGTAGATTTGTGGGTTCACTCTTCTATTAAGAACCTGTAGGGATGATGGAAGATGAAAGTGCTCTGTAGAGTGCACTTCTGCACAACAGGCACACATGTGTTTGCAGGCCCTCTCCTGTTACCCAGAACTGACCAGTCATGCCTCCCCTGGCTCCCTATAGGAAAGGATGGCCTTAAGGACTGATAGCTATAGTCTCAGGTTCTACTAGAACTAGAGCAATGTTTTTAGTTTGATAATCCCTGGATCTATCCTGCATTCCCTTAAGGGACAGATAAAAGGAGTCAGTGAAACCCAAACTGGGATCACATTTGAATATAATCTGTTCTTTGGGCAGCTCTGAATAGTGGCACAGGTAAGAAATTCTGGCAGCTCTAACAGCTGGCATACACTGAGGTTTTGTTCATGAAAGTCCACAGCAGTACGGTTGGTCAGCAACTGTCTTCCCACTTGCCATCTTGCTTCTATAAAAAAAGAATGAAGTTATTTTCCAGAACAAATCAGCAGTTAAGAAAGGCAAAATGTTCCATTTTCTGCAAACAACTGCAGTAACATGCCAGATTGTCCTCACTAGTGTTAATTAATTGAACAGATTTTGGAATGTGTTGTCTTTTGTTACATCCATTAATGGTCCTCTGCCTTCCTCTTACAAAAAAAAAGAAATTCTTTGAGATTTGGTCACTTTTACTGCTATATAATTTGTTAAATGCTCTAAGAAAATTGGGGACCTGGTGCACCTTGGATCCAGGGATCCAGAAATTGTTGAGTTGATCATCCTGTTTTCTTTTTCCAGATGTGTGTTTGTTTATTTAGTTCATGTTCATCATTATTGTTGTACCTGTGGAGGTCCTTTTGTAGCAGTAAACTCAGACGATTTATTGTCCCTTCCCCCACCTCACTCATACTACAGTCCCACCTGCCCCAGTAGCACTGAGGGCCCAAGAGATGCCCCTGCCTTCCTTTCCAAGCTGATGCCCAGTTGGGCCATGATCAGATAGTCAACCTTCACTGTTACCAATTCTGAGAAAACAGAAGGGAGCAGGAGTGATCAAGTGATCAGTGGATTTAAAGAATATCAAGATATAGAACCCCCAAAGATAATCTGTGAAATTTTCAATTTTGTTGCTGAAGTGACAGAAGGAAAACTGTCTTAATTCTCAGCTTACATCCAGCAAAAATTCATCCTCCAAAAGGAAATGCAGTACCTGCCCATGAGGAGTACCTGCATAATCCAATGCTGAACCTTGCCAGCCTAAGATGAGGCCTGGTCATAGCACAGGGAGCCAGGGAAGCCTTTGCCCTTCACTGGCTGAGGGGGATAAGCTCCAAACTTACCCACACATGGTGTCCAGGGCTCACTGCACATTTGCTGAGTGTAGAAACACCCAGGAAAACAAAGCTGTTAGTGGGAAAAACTGTTTCTTTGAAATGTGATTGTCACATGTCAGTGTCTGAACACTTAATTAAGATTTCAGCTGCTTTTTCTTGAGAGTTTTTATATTGTGCAACTCAGTAGTAGATATGTCATCGTTCCCCAGATCCTCCTAGATTTCATGCAGCAGAAAATATTGCTGAAGGTGTTTGATCAGAAAGATGCACATGATTTGATTGGTACTGAACCAAAATTTTATAGAGATAGAGGTTTCCCTAAGCCTGAGCACTATCTGGAAATGCTGGCAGTCCGTTTGCAGAGCAAGGCCCTCAGAGTTCATGTCCCACACAGAAGAAGGAGCCACACATACTGCCTTAAATTTTGATTCTGCCAGTTGATTATACAGTTAATATTTTTGTGGTACATTAGAAGTTACAAATTTTCGTTACTACCAAGTTGGATCCATTTCTGAGAATCTTCTGCATTAGTAACAAACTACAGAAAACAAGACCAGGGAGAAAAGAAAAAACAGAGCAGAGATGTTTGTTCTTCAGATGAAGGCAAAGTGCCGTTTTTGGTGGGGTGACAGGATCAGTGTGCACTACATTAAGTCTGGCCTCTCTTCTTGCTCTCCTTATATGAAGTTGGTATTCCCTGGAGAGGCTGGAAAGTAAAAAGAATTGGTAATGTACCTCTGATATAGATTTGAAGAAATAGAGTTATTTTGCTTGAAGAAAAAGCTTTTGATTTTGATTAATTGTAAGACAGCATACAATTAAATGAGCTTAGAATGGAGCAGGGGAGACTTTAAATGGAGCACTTTCCCCAGTGGACAGACGGTGAGCTCAGGGACCACAGGAACTTTGTTCTGAACTCCCTCCATGGGGTCTGCATGGTGCTCAGCACCAAACAGTTTCACAGGGATTGTGTGTTGGCTGAGTAACAAAGTGTATGGCCACATCCAAGGAAGAGCTTCCTACTAGTGTAGGATTGTAATCAAACAGCAGTTATGGGAAGAGGAGGTGTGATCATTTGTGATCTTGTAAATACAAGAGAACAGGAGGAGCAGCTTAACTAACGTAAGCAGCCTTCTTTGATGACTTTTAAACCTTTTCTCCTGATCCATTTTCTGGTGAATTAGGCCTTAGATACTGCCATCTTTTCCTCTTTTTCTTTGTTTCAGTCTTTTATTCTAGTTTAAAACTTTAGCATAGGAAAATTGAGAACAGTGAGTTAAGGCAGATGTTAGATATTGAATAAAACTGCATATGAAGCTTTATTTTGCAATCACACTTAAGTACCAGAAAGAAAAAATGTGAACACTTGAAGACATGATAATGGATCCTTTATAGATATTTTGGGTGCTGTATAATTCGTTGGCTTCTGTAATTTGGACATACATGATTTTATAAAATAAAAGGTTATTAAAGATTATTCCTTTACAAATTCTGTTTTCTTCAGTGGTAGTTTTTTCTTTTTTCTTTTATTTTCAGTTTCATTGAGTCATGAGATTTTGATGCCTTGGAGATGATTTTATAGTATTATTTCTGCACAGACCATGAGTTTATAAAAATTGGGTAATTTTTAAAATATAATTACTGTATGTTTTAGTGATAAACATAAGTTTATGGGAGCTCTTGTCCCTGTTAGTCCTTCTTATGTTAGAAGTTAAAAAACATAGACCAGAAATAATGTTGCAAAAAATAAATGTGAAATTAAGACAGCTGTTTCCTGCCTGCAGATGACGAGGATGGTATGGACTGCATGGACAATGAGAGGCGGCCACATTTCCCTCAGTTCTCCTACTCTGCAAGTGGACGAGAATAAGTCTTTCATTCTGCAACTTCACTGTCATCGTAGATTTTATTACTGAAAATGATTCCTGGGCATCATCACCAGTCCTAGCTCTTACAGATAGCAGGGGCTTCTCCGACATCCCAGACCAGCCAAGGGTCTTCACCCCTCGCCATCTTTCACTCACATGAAAACACGTATATACACAAACACACTCCAGTTTTTGTTTTTGCATGAAATTGTATCTCAGTCTAAGGTCTCATGCTGTTGCTGCTACTGTCTTACTATTATAGCAACTTTAAGAAGTAATTTTACAATCTTTGGAAGTCATGAGCCCACCATTGTTCATTTGTGCACCAGTTGTCATCTTTTAATCTATTAGTTTTTGTTTTTCCCCAGCATTGAAGGCTAAATGAGATACACTGATTCTAGGTACATTTTTTAACTTTCTAGAAGATAAATCAAAAACTAATTAGACTAAGAAGAATCTAGTTTATATTTCAAAACAAGCAATTGTGGAAGGATGGTATGTGCATATGCACAAATTTAGTCAAGGATGTCCAATCAGTGCATAAAGTAAGTCTGTATTCACTAAGGTTTGGCTGGAATTTATTAGGAAGCACTTGAGAGAGGAGTAACTATTTTATATACATATATATATATATGTATGTATGTATACACACATATGTATATATACACATATATACATATATGTATGTGTATATATGTGTGTGTGTGTGTGTGTGTATATATATATATATATATATATGTATATATTTTTTTAAATTCTTGTTGGATACTACAGAGGAAGCCTGGTATCACACATGGACATCCAGACTTCATGGGCAATCATAGGCAAATGGACATTGTTCTACCAAGAAATGAAGCATATGCACAAAATCAAAGTCACTTAAATGGTCTCATGATACACTTTGTGCCAGAGGGCATTTTTCCCTGTGCTCGGCAACCCTTTTTTCTTCTTGATATTTATCACCTCTGATGGCTGAAGAATGTAGACAGGTATAATGATCCTGCTTTCACCAAAATTTGTATACCAAGGTAAACAAGTGTTTGCCTTATTAGTTTTAATTTTTTACTTTCAGTTCTAGGTGAATTAGCTTTTTCTCAGATGTTACAACTTTGAATGTCCTTTTATGGTTTTGTTTATATTGCAGTAGTATTTATTTTTTAGTGATGAGAATTGTATGTCATGTTAGCAAATGCAGCTCCAACTTACATGAAATAGACTTACTGCGGTTTCTTTTGACCCATGTGCAAGAAATATACACATCCATGAGAATCATGCACTTTTCCTCCTATGTAAAAAAAAAATTGATAAGGTTCTGAAATTGTACAGATTGATTAGAATTTGGCTTTGGGAGAAGAGATGCTATCATTTAACCCCGTGGTGCTGAAAATTTTAAAAAATCCCCAAATGTCTATGCCCAAGGGGTTAATGAAACAAATAGATATTGATGTTTTCTCACTTGAGAACTGAAATGTTAGGATGGCCTGGTAGCATAACATAATGAAGAAAATTGAGACCTGAATGATGATAAAGAAATGAACTTTACTTTGAAAAATGAACATATTGCAAGTATTTATGAAGTAGGCAGTAAAGGATAAGAACCTGGTGTGTTTATTCTGATCAAGGTACATTTATCACTGAATTAAGCCATCAGGGAAAACAAAATGAAACAAAAAAGAACACCTCTAGCTTTTCTTTTTCTGTAAATACTCATGTCTCCAAATCCCAACATTTTTCACTGAGAGGAGACATGTATGCAAACCTCATCTTTCTCCTTCATTAATGATGATCTTCAGATTAAACCCTTTGGTGCTAGGAGCTGACATTTTCCAAAGCAGCCTATGAAGTCCAAGGGCAGGGTCCCTTCTTACAGCAAGTGGGAGGGCATCCCACCCCATGGAGTGATTATGGAAATGTGTTCTAGATAAACTGACAGCTCCCAAATGGAAGACTACAGCATGACGTAGTATTATGATTGCATTGTATGAAAGAGCAAGTGACTTTCTAAGTAGGATGAATCATGTTCATATGCAGATGTCTTAGCCTCACGACGCTGGAAGTGTGGATTTATAGCTCTTAAGCCACTGCTGGCGGTGGGTGGGCCACTGGGACTGATGGGGTTAAAGGGCATTCTACTAAGGCAGCTAAGACATATTCAGACATAGATTTTATCCTAATTTTTCATATTTCTACTTGAGTCAAGTTCATACTTAATATTAAGTAGGAAGTTACAGTAAGTAGTAGTTCATTCTTATTTACATCTGTAGCTTAATTATTTTTTTTTCTACTGGGAATTATATTGAATGTTCCACATTGAAAAGAAAGTAGACCAGAAGGTTTGTCCTTTAAGTTGTCTTGCATCCAATATATAAGAAAGAAACAGGTGAGAGGAAAAGAAGGAAGCTGAAACTAGCTGATGTTCAGAGCATTTGCTGCTTCAGAGAGAAAGTATGACACTGTACACTAAGCACATAGCTTTTGTTTTGTTTTTTTCTCCCCCAAATCTTAACATGATTTCCATGACATTGGCCAAGGATACTTCCTAAAGATTAATGACGGCTCTGATAGTGTTCCAGGCTGGCCACTGCTCTCACAGCTGGCCCTCAGTCTTCAGCCATGTGCAGGGCTCAGTCATCCCCTTCTTGGCTCCCTCAGTGTCAAACGAGGTGTATTCTTGACTTTGATTTCTAGGATCCCTTCCTTTTACTCCCAGATCTCAAGTCAGCTGGCATGGAGGCATGATGAAACACAGAAAGGTGTACAGAGGGAGATGATGAAACTTCCCTGTGTTGCCCATAGTTGTAGTTTGGGATTCTGGCAGGCAGGACAGCCTGACACCTAAAATCATCCTGTTGGAATACAATTCCAACTTTGTGAACTCCAGCTCATACTGTCATGAAGTTGACCCCGTGTCATAATGCAGCCATCTTGGAGGAAATTGGCTACTTCTGCTTGGATTGTTGGCAGGGTTGCTCACAGCTTTGCTTTCTATACTAATTACATAGCATTATTCCAGTATTGTTTTCCATTTCCTGTACCTGATTTCCGGCTTCTTAAAGCTGACTGTTCTTGCAGGGGCCACTTGCTTCTCCTAGAGTACAAAAGTAAGGGCCTTCCTTACTAACTGCAGGGTCTATATACTACACCTCAATGTACACACTTTGCTGCTACCGTTTGTACTGTCTACAGTAGAATTTCCTTATCTTGCTCCTGGTAGTGCATTACAGGCAAGCATGAAATGTAAAGTATTTATTTAAATAAAAAGAAAACCTCTAAATTGGTAATTGAATTACCTCCCTGTAGCTTTATAGTTTGTGACATTTCTTGACCTTGCTAGTTCTTTCATTAGATCCGCGCAAGATCTAGTCATCTGGTTAAGGATTTTAAGCAGACGCAACTATGAACCCAAGAAACTGTATTACTATTACTGTTGGTCATACTAAAACTGTTTATTTCCTTAAGGATATGACCCACAAGGATGTGAAATAACTACAAGAAACTGTTTTTGTACACTGTACATCCTTAGTATTTTTACACGTATATGATAGGGATGCACATTATTTTCCTTCGTACAGACAGCTTAAATAAAGCACTATGTCAATCTGCTACTTCTCTGTTTGTTGTTGTTGGATGTGGTTCTGTAATCTCAGAAAATTAATATTCTTTTCTGAAAGAAAAATATAATAGCCCCCCACCTGGTATTAACCTACTCTTTATAAGATGTGACAGGAAACTATGTAAATTCCTCTTATCTCTAAACACAACACAGGGAATTATCTTTCCTTCAGTAAGATGGCAATAGTGCGGTTGTATAAACTTTGATGAAGGCTTCCAAAGGGGAGATGCTGGCCTTTCAGCACTGGGTTTACGACAGACCTGTGAAGCCAGGGGTGGAAGAGGGCCAGGCCATGGGGATTTATTCAGACCCTGATAATCTTCACAATAAATGGTTTGAATTTGAATTTTTAGGGAGTGTAGTTCATCAGTAATGTCTTCCTGATAATGTACTGCTCTGCATACTACTTTCTTAGGAGTGTAATCTTAGTACTTCATGGCAATTAATGAACTTAGATGTGGGTCCTAGATGGGTAGGATGGCTGGACTACAATCTGGTTTATGTTTAATCATTGCAGATGGAGCCTTTTTCTGATTTTACCTCATAAAACTACTATTGTAGAACTTGGCTTTGCTCCTGTGACTCAGCCAGAGAGAGGAAAAGCTTAGGGTCCAGAGTCAGGCATGTAGGTGTATGTCACACAGCCAAATTTGGGGGCATTCTTACATGTGCTCTTCTCTCAGAGTCACTGAGGTTGATGGATCCAGGAGGCTGAGATAAAGTGACCTCTAACATTCTTTAAAGGTGCTATTTTTAGAACATTGTATAATTTATTCATGGTATACCTAAAACAGAATTAAGGACAGTTAAAATATCTTATGTGACAGCCTTTATGTCTAGCACATTTGATGAAATCAAACACTCTGAATAGAAATACTGCTGTTTCAAGTTTGAGCCTTTGACACACTCCAGAGATGAGAGTGGTCGCTCTGTATGGACCATGCCACCACCTCCAAAGCCTAATCCACACAAATTCTGAGTGGCAAGGCTGGGCATCTAGTACTATCCGATCTGTGATGATGCTGATGATGGGTTGCTGGCCAGGGAGAACAGCAGGTCAGGGGCTTGTCCCAACTGTAGACTCAGTGTCCATTTTTATTCCTTTCAAACATTTGAGGGCTTGACTGTGTATAGTAGAAATACTATTTTAGGCCAAAAATAATGATCTGTGTACACATATTTGATATACTCTAAGACATTTTCTAATTTCTCTAGGTACATTTATAGGCTCAAATACTGCTATTGAAGGAAAAAAATCTGACACCACCGAGCCAAAGATGCTTTTCTTTTTGTCAGTTTTTGTTGTTTACAGAATGGAAAGAGTAAGGCACAGTGCTTCCTGGTGTCTCCTGAATGTGCACATATTAATAAGATGACAAATAATGGATGCTGATTAAAAGCAAAGAAAGATGAAGGATGATACATATCAGGAAAAGGAAAAGAAAAATGGCAGGAAAAGTCTGGTCCTAAACACATCTGGCCTAGTTAAAATATGTGCCTTTTTGGTGTTTTGTGTTCATTACTACAAGGTAAAAAGGAAACATTACAATTTAAGTCTTTAAAAAAGGTCATTTATTGAAATTCCTATGTATAACCTAGTGTATTTAAAATTAGCATATTTAAAAATAGTAACTTCAAGCCATTTCTGAGAACACATACCAGGAGTCTCCTCATCCAGGTTCAGACTTCAATCCTAGCCAGTTCCTAATGCAGGGACAAAAAACGTAGCATGAGGACCAGCCCCAGTGCAGTCCGAGGTGGTATTACCCTGGGAAGGTGCGGTGTGTTGTGGCATATTAAATACAAATCAGATGAATGTAAATATCTCTTTGTAAACCATTTATTTCACTCTGTTTCATCCAGGTCAGCAATCAGATTGTGGCATGCTGGGTAACTGGAAAAAAATGATAATAAAAAGTAAGTTTAAATAGATCATGTTCCTCAATGTGATTTGTCTTCTCATTTGCTGGTTTAGTCACTGTTTATTACTAAATTTCTAGAGAAAAAATTTTCTGTTGGTAAAAATGAGAAAATTACATATTACCAGTTGATGAAACCTTTCCATCTTATCCTGACCACAGATCAAATCCCTTGTTGCATATGAATATAAGTTTAACAATTTTATTTTAATGTTTTCAATCTAAAAGCCATCTTTACTACAGAACATTGTGCCTCCGAATAAGGATATCTGATGTTAGGACATGTCCAGAAAGCCATCTCTCTCCCTCTCTGGTTGTATTTGTGCTAAAATTGATCCCACATTACAGTGGACAAAGGATGAAAAACAGTGTGAACCAAGAGCCCCTAAGAAATTCTTGAAGCAGTACAAGCTGAATCCTTCCATTTTTAGATACAGACAGTTTATTGCAATGTATAGAAGCATTTTTGCATGGAAACCTCCCACATGCTGGAAAAGGGAATCTGGGGTATTGTGGTCTCTTGGTTTTAAACAAGGGCATTAAACATTTCAAAACCACTTCATGTAAATTGGAAGGAGAACCACAAAGTTAGTACTGTCACCTGCCTCTGCTGATATGGCTGTTCACATTAGTTTAAACCATACCAAGAAATAGCCTCAGAAAGCACTAAATGATTACCTTGAACAAAACCTTGAATCTCCACTGTGCCCTAAGTGGTGAGGTAACAACACAGTCCTGCCTCCAGGAGTGTGAAATCCAGGTGTTTTCCAAATCCCAGTTTACACTTCAAAAGGTGCATGGTAATGCAGTGCAGAGCCATGGGCCCAGCCTGGTCTCTGTAAAGGGGAACATCTCAAAGAAACAGAAGTGGACCAGCATGTCCAGAATTCAAGGGATATCTCTGTCAATCATGATTAAGTGTTGGGGATCTCCAAGTTGATTTACAGTGAGATCAAAATCAGAATTTACCCAAGGGAAATATAAGAAACTCATGTCTTGCATTTTTTTTAAAAGCAAGAAAGGTTGTGTTTACATTTCACATAGATTTCGCAATGTATGAGATGCTGATGATGACTTTTAATAAGTAGGAGGATCTCCACACAAGGCAGAGGCCCATGTGCAGACAGGCTGCACAGGATTTGCAGGTATGGCACAGAAGGAGGCCTCCCTCTGCCCACCAAAGTGAGCTGGTGTTATGATTGATGCACACGCCAAGTTAGGGGGGATGGTGGTGGGCGGGTCCTCTTAGGCTTCCTGAGCCCTTCCGCTGAGGGGGCCACCAGGAGTCTACCGTGCCCCAAACCCTACTATTGCAGAGGGGCTCCCTTCTTTTCTTGGCAGCACACAGCCTGCCACAGACTCCATCTGACCATAGCCAGCCAGTGCCTCTACCTAGAGCTGATTTCCTACCAGTGGGGCTTGAATGACCCTCCCTGCTTTGTGGCTTAGCCAAGAAAGGCAGTGCCTGGTGGCTTGGATACCTCCACACAGTGGCTTATTTCCTAACTTTACAAATTCTACAATGACTTTAAAACTAGGATAGCATAACCCACTGGCATATTTGAAAAGAAAAATATGAATTAACTGGGTACAAAGCACACTTCACCCCATACACCCAATACAGAACATGGTGAAAACCTGAAGTAGAAATAAAATTGTTGTAGAATTTTTATTTTTTTTTCAACTAAGCCCCAGAAAACTGGGATCACTTCTCATAACAAGCCTTCGTAATGCCCGTGGGCTCCAGGCGCACCTAGTAATTCATCATCAGCTGATCTGTCCCCTGAAGCCACTCAGACTGCTCTGCTGAAACCGGTGGCTGCCTGCTGCCTGCCATGGCTGCAAAAGGCAACAGATGTGAGGTCCTCAACAGGAGCACGCGGACATCGACCTGAACTTCTCCCCCTGGAGCAAACCGGCTGTCCCTGTCATCATGTTTTACATTTCATCTGGTTTGGTGGGAAGCCCATATTCAGACTCACTTTCACATTATAGCACTTCCTGTTCACAGGAAGTGCCTACAGCGGGCTGGACCCCTAATAAGCTCTCTAGTTTGTATTTGCTAAGTGAATAATTCACCTTGTCATGTCACTGTTTTATCCGCTGAAGGCAGCACTCTGTATCATCCTGTTTGCTGAACCCTCTGTGACACTTTTCAGGGTTCCCCCTCATCCTGCACTTCTCTGGTGCCATCTGAGGCAGAAGTTCCTCCCACAACCAGCTTCTCTGCCACCCTTTCTGAGGGTGCTAGTAATGCATGTTTCCAGAGCTGGTTCTCCTGTCCACACCATGTGATTAGGGTCTCACTGTCCTGGAGACAGCTGTGTGGGCCTGTAGGAATTGAG
This sequence comes from Ictidomys tridecemlineatus, assembly GCF_052094955.1. NCBI lineage: Eukaryota > Metazoa > Chordata > Mammalia > Rodentia > Sciuridae > Ictidomys > Ictidomys tridecemlineatus. The sequence goes on from NC_135486.1 coordinate 55,966,438, forward strand.
CCAGTCAGAACTGTGGCGGCGTAAGCTCCCAGCCACTGTCTTCCTGTCGTCCTGCTTTTCAGCTTGCCATGAAGGCTCTTGCTGTGCCCCTCCAGGGTATGAGGCCACATCTGCAGGGGTCTGTGGCTGCCTCTGTATCAGAGGTGAGCACCAGGGCCTTGGCAGCTGCTCTCTGAAATACTGCCTGCAGGCAATAGAAGCGCCTATCTGCAGGCCCACCACTGCTAACCCATTCATTGGAATCTCTTCTCATTTTAAATCCTCAGAGCTTCCTCTCCACACAACAGCCTGACTTCCTGCCTAATTTATTTCTTAAGTTTGACTTTAGAGTTTAAAAAGTGGGTTGCTCTGAGCGATTTGAATTGATCCCCAGGCAACCATGCTACAGGGTACCCCCCCACCCCAGCCTTTACTGTTGCTTTATTTCCAAGCTGGCCTGAAAGGGCAGTGGTGGCAGCCAGGGAGGTGCTTAAGGAAGCACACCGTGCTCAGCCTTCCCTAGGCTGCCACTTGAATCTCTTCTCTGGGCTTCTCTGCCACAGCCTTTCAGCAGCCCCTCCAAAGGCAACATCCCTGCACCCCACAACTTCTTGCTCCCTGCTTTGCACTCTATTGTTTGTACACTCTCTGTGTGACCAGGTCAAAATGGGCCTGTTCCCTATGCCTCTGGAAATTAAGCATTGATTTTTATTTTTAATTTTTAGGATTTCTAGTTGAAGATGGACAAATACCTTTATCTTATTTATTTTTATGTGGTACCAAAGATTGAACCTAGTACCTCACATCAGCTATAACCCCAGCCCCTAGCCAACTGTTTTTAACTAGAGCTCCTTCTGGGCATTTCTAAGCTTGCCCTGAACTGACAACCCCAGGGCAGCTCCAGCTCCTGCCTCTATGTGGCCAAGGGCTGGGGCTTGGGTCCTGCTGCTGCTCCGGGCTCTAGCCCTCCCCTCCTTACCCTTTGGGACACCCAACTTGGGCCACCCAGGTCACTCAAGAAGAAGTTCAGAGGTTCCTTTCCCTATCCTTTCATTTCCCAGTCCCATTCACTCCATCTCTGTGGCCTTTACTCTTCTATTTGTACAAAAAGGATATTAAAATGATTTGTCTCAAAAGGCCCCTTTAAGCCTACTAATCCTGTTGTTGTCATAGTCATCTGCTCTAAACTGAGTAACATTAAACCTCCCTCTAAAAGGGAAGCCGAGTTGTTTTTTGTTTTGTTTTATTTTGTTTTGTTTTTTGCCAGAATCAAGTGACATGGAAGCTAAACAATTTGTTTTCCTGAAGTGGTGGAGAACACACTCCTTTGAATCCAGGACTATGACCTCCAAGTCCAGACTCTACTACTGGGCTCTATCCCATGCAGATTAGTGGAGGAACAGCAGAACAACCACTCTGCTGTTTATGGAATTCAGAAGGGCCAATTTGGAGGGCCACCTGGCATCAGCCAGACATATGAGCACTGGGTGCCATCCATTTGTCGGAGAGAAAAGTGTCCTCACCTGTGCTCTGCAGAATTTAGAGGAAATGCAATGCTCTATAGCAGGATGGCTCACTGCTTTACCAACCCAGTGGCACTGGGCTCTCAGGTCCCTGCAGTTCAGCCTCCATAGCACAAATAATCCTAGCACTTGCTGAGAGGTCCATGCCTCCTAGCTGGGCTCTGCAGAGCCTTTCTGGGAATCTAGCTATTGCTGGCTGCAAAACAGGGCAGGGGTTCACAACAAGGTTAGCAGGGGCCTGCATTCACCCTTCCCTCACAGCCATGTGGCAGCAGCCAGAGCTCAAGGCCTGTTTCCTTTGATGGTGGGTCTCCAAGAAAGGCACCAAACTGTAGGTTCCAGAACAATCAAAAGGCAGATGCAGGAAAGACTGTCTTGCAGACAGGGCAGCACTTTCTATAAAATAGCATCTTGGGATGGACTTGGGACTTGTGGTATGACAGGCAGGCAACCCCACACAGGCCAGGGATGCCTGTGCATACATAGAAGGGGTCAGCGTTGGGGCCTGACATCCACTGTGTTGTCCCCTTCCAGAGCAACTTCCACAGTGTGTGGGATCTGAGTTTGTCATCTTCCAGCTCTCTTGAGTCTTGTAAGTCAAGAGCACTTTCTCTGAGCACAGGCAGGTGTTTGTGTTTTATGTGAACCATGTTTCCATGGTAAATAGATTTTAAGAATTCCCAGAGGACAGACAGTGTCACCAACAGCAGAGAGTGGAGCCTCTGGCTGCCTCATGTTTGAAAGCGTTAAAAATGAAGACAACATTGACATTTGGGGTTGTAATGTGACGGAATTACAGTCTTTTAAAGGCAAGAACCACTTATCTACGCTACATGTAATATTCAGTGTTTTGTTCACTTGTCTAATTGGATTAAAATATTTAGCTCCCTTTAAAATCTTGATTGTGAATTTATATTGCAAAATGTAATGTCTGACTCAGGAAGCAATAAGTGGAACAAATGCATCTGAAGCAACATAAAATTTAACTTATTTTTCTTCCATGATTATTATTCTGAAAGAATTCTTGGACAAAGTGAACTGTTAACAGAAGAGCAAGCCTGACTTAAATGAAACCCTGTGTGCCTTTCAGTGTGATTTATGCTCAGTGGAGAAGACAAAGTTAAACTGTTACTCTTGGGGAAGTTTCTGCAAGGGTCACAAGACCCTCAGGTTAGAAATATAGCAACCGGGGTCTTATGTCACTCTTTAAAAACACTCAGGCAGCAGGGAGTTAATGACATTTTAGCTGCATATGTTCAAGTTTATTTAAAAAAATATGCAAGTCACTTTGGTTGACAGTGTCTTGTACACAGTTTTGAAAGAATCAGGGCAAACTTTAACAGAGTCAGTTTTTATTTGAAAAATATTTTCTGGGAATGTATCAGTGTTTATTTTTGAGACTGACAATTCGGGTGAAAATCAGGATAAAAACAAAAAAACAACAATTTGGTTGAAATCAAATTGTTTGTTTTCATCTATTTAGAATTCTTTCCAAAAAATCTTGGTTCAGGAGAAGGCTTTGTAATTTATTTTATTCAGTGTATTTGCTGTTCTATTCAAGTACCATCTGTCCTGCAGGTAGCTAACTATATATGGGAGCCTTAAGTCAGCTGGGAAAAGCCCTTGGACTCTAGGAAGTACCAACTAGGTGGCCACATCCAGGTTCCACTTGGGATGCCTACACTGCCAGGGTCTTGCATGTGTCCTTCCTCAGCCAGACCCAAACCTGGCTCACCCTCACCCAGGCTGCCCCATCTCCAGAGTCCTTCCTCCTCTTGCTTCCAGTCACAAATAGACCTCTCCTCCCCTTCTCAGAATCTGTCTGCTTCTCCTGCTTGTGTTTCAGCTCTATCCGATGAGTCCTTTGGTGCAATGAGAGGATGTCAATGATCTTGAATATAATCACATATGGCTGCTGGATCCATGCACAAGTTTAAGTCAAATTAGAAAGTAAATTCACTGCCAAGAATGCTTTAAAAGTCATAGGGCCAACTGATGAACCACTGACAAGTCAGTTTCCTACTCTGTTTTCTAAACTCTAAGTGATTCATACTAAGGGACTAAAAGGGAATCCCCTCCCCAGATTGAACACTGAGCACCAAACCAAACAGCCTGTCCAGGGCAACAGCTACCCGAACACACTAGTCAGCTGAAAGAGTCATTACCAAATAAATACATAAACATATAAACTCATCTCCATGTTTAAGATAATCCTCTCAGTGGACAGATCATTTCTGTTCATCTTCCTCTCACAGATGCCATTCTCCCCCAGACAGACTTACATTCTCACCAGCTGGCTTCACCCTTCCTGGACAGATGTTAAAACCCCTAGGCTCTGGGCTGCAGACCCCTGTCCCAGCTCCAAGCTGTCAGGTCATGCCCAACGCTCCCTGGGGCCCCATGTCCCTTACCCCAGATGTCATCCCCTGCCACCACTCCAGAGGTTTCAGCCTCCCCCAGCCAGGGCCTGCCTCCCAAGACAGGAAGTGTTAACGTCCAGCCTGGCCCTCCATCACAAGACAAGCCCAGAGACGAGACTGTGCTATAACTGAGAAAAAGAGGAATCACCGTTGGGTGAAGCTAGGTTAGTGCTTTAATGTGTCTTTCTCCACAAATATAGCCATTTTGTGGTTTTTTTTTTTTTTAATACTGGGGATTAAGCTCAGGAGTGCTCTGCCACTTAGTTATATCCTTAGCCCTTTTTATCTTTTCATGTTGAGACAGGGTCTCACTAAAGTTGCCCAGGCTGGCCCTGAAACTTCTAATCCTCCTGCCTCAGCCTCTCGTTGCTGAGATTACAGGTGCATGCCACCACACCTGGCCATTTCATGGTCTTTTAAAAGCCATTTTCTAGAAGTTCTTTTCCTCATTGTGAGGCAGAAGATTAATAAAGCCATTGGTCTTAGTCCTGAACTAAGAACAGAAAGCTAAAAACCAGCCTAGGCTGGGAGGTCCGAGCCCTGGGCTCTGCACAGTGCACACTGCCTCACTGCACACTGCACCATGGGATAATGTGGCCAAAGTGTCATTGTGACAGTTACAACTGCGACTAGCTCCTTCCACCAGACATATGGGGTTTTTGTTGTTGTTGTTGGTGGTGGTGGTGGTGTGTATGTGTGTGTGTGTGTGTGTGTGTACATTTGGTGCTGGGGATTGAACCCAGGGCCTTGTGAATGCAAGGCAAGCACTCTACCAACAGAGCTATAGCCCCAGCCTCAGACATGTCATTTTGCATGTTTCAGAATTTAAGCAGAAGCCATTCAGAATAATCAAGCCTTCTAAACAAGCTAGACATTTCCTGTCGGAGGCCACAGGCCAAGCCTGAGCCCCACCATCAGATCCTCTGCTCAGGGCAGCAGGCTCAGGACATGAGAGCTAATGGGGGACATGACTCAGCTTCAGAGCAGCTGCCCAGGCCAGAAAATATCCATTCTCTTTGGGGTATTAACTGAACAGAGATTTTTAGAGTTTGACACACAAAATTAAGCTATTATGCTTAATTCATCCAGTGTTGAGAAAATGGAAGCCTTTAGCTAAACCATCCCCAAACCGGAGATGAAGGCAGCTGTGGACATCAGATGCCCAAGCATTGGGTCTAAAGGACTCTCTCCAGGAAAACAGTGTGCTGATTGCTCCAGACCCCAAGAAGGTACCTTCCTCTGAAATATTTGTACAGGGTCAAAGAGCAGCCCTATTATCTCAAAGGGCTCATTTGGAACTTAACTCAAAATTCAAGTTTTTTTCTATGGAAAAAACAAAACAGTGTCCAGGGCACTGACAGCCCCCATGTAGAGGCCACTGCAACACCTGGATGTAAAGAGCAGGTTCCAAGTTTAGAAACTCAGCAGAAAGCTTGCAAAACTGGACCTAGCCCTCCTCTTTGATCACTACTACGTACCTGCTACTGAAAATCAACATTTCTGCTATCAAATTTTTTTTGTCACATTCATCTTAAAATAACTCCACGTGTAATACTTTCACCTGAAAGGCCCTTTTGGAGATGAGCCAAATGAGCCAGCATCAGATAGTACTGGACAGGCAAACCACTGCTGCTTCTCCAAGCAAGGGAAGAAAGACCTACTAGTTTTTCTGGGGATATTTTGCAGTTTGGGTTTTGTTTTGTTTTGTTTTATTGTTGTTTTGTTTTTTAATGCATTTTGTGCAATTTTTGCAATTCATTTACTATTTACCAGCTTTTAAAAGCATGCTAAGATGTAAGTGTGCTATAAAGTAGGCAATGGGGAGTTAAAAGGTAAAGCCCATATTGTAATGATGAGCTGAAAAGGAAAGTACTGGTACTTTGAGCCTCCATAGAAGACTCCCCACAATCTGAGTTCTGAAATAGTTCTTGATTCACTCACGCCATAAGTCATGGTCCTTCCATCATGTATGGCAGGAGCCTAGAAATCCAGCAGCCCCAGTGTCCTTGATGCCAGGCACAAAGCTGGACCTGTCCACCAAGTTGGGTTCTGGCCTGGATGAAGGATGAGGGACTTGGCACTAGCACAAATGAGAAACAGAGCAGAGAGGAGTGAAGTTGGTCCTGTCAGTCCTGGCTCCACAGGGTTTCTGCCTTCCTTGTGCTTATGTCCCCTTAGTCATCTCTCAGGACCTTCTCAAGATGCAGGGAGATGAGACAGAAAAATCCTGCTAGTTGGGGTAATGCATATCTGTAAACTCAGCTACTAGGGAGGCTGAGGCAGGAGTATAGCAAGCTTGAGGCCAGTCTGGGAAACTTAGTGAGACCCTATCTATCTCAAAGAAAAAAGAAAGGAAAACCCTGACATTTCTTCAGCCTACTAAGTACCTAAGGTCCCACTGAGCACCCTACAGTGACACTCACTTAATACTCCAGTATCTTTTTCCCAATTCCCACAGTGCAGATGGGGAAAGTGAGGCCCATGAGACAAGTAACTTGGCCAGGGCCTTAAACAGTGCCACAATCTAGAATCATCTGTCTGTTCTAGCTCCAAACATCCTGGAGATTCTCAGACTTTAGTGGCCCTCAGAATTACTCCAACAGCTTTAATGCAGGTTCCTAGGTCCCAGGTATGTGTCAGCTGCAGCCCTGGAATGAATGTGGATTTCTTTCATTTGTTGCACGCATCCCAGACAACTGTGTGGGTGTAGCGTGTGGCTCAGACATCAATTCTTCCTTCCCTGTGAGTGACCTCAGCAGCCCTCTAACCACTTGCTTCACAAAGTCCCAAGTCCCTGGGCATTTATGGAGCACCTGGGTGTAATCCTAATTAAAGGCAGAGGCCACTGACAGCCCATAGACCAACTCCTATCCTAACAAATTGCTTGATGGGGCAAAAAGCAGAACCTCTCTGGCAGGAAAAGAAGCAATTTAGAGGTTTCATTCTACTCCAAATTCACCTGAATTCTCTTGCCTCCATTATCTAACCTGATAGGGAAAGCCTGGGTGTGGAGTCAGAACTTAGGTTCCATTTGCTGTATCCCTACTTGCTAGCTGTATACATTTGCTTGAGTCTCATTTCCCATATCTACAAAATGGAGACAAATAATGTCAATCTTCCTGGTTTGTTAAAGGGTAAAGAGAGAGAGTGCATATTCAATGTGTAAGACTACCAGGTGCTTTTCAGGCACTCAAAATCCTAGCCCAATTATCCTCAGCTAATTTAGGACAACATACCTTCTGCATTGGGAACATGTCTTTTCTCAACCAGTTCAAGCTTTTTAATCCTTTATGGGCAGATCAAGGCCACCCTCGTCCAAGACGCCTGCTCTACCAGTGCAGTCTTCCTTTCTCCCTCCTCTGGCACCCTGGTAGTACTGCCTGTTTTGTAGGACTCAGCACTCAGTGTGGCTGGGAGATTCATGGACCTGGATCTGCTTGAGGACAGGCCTCAGCTTACACTCCTCTGTGCCCTGCTGTGCTCAGCACAATCTTCAGGAGCTCCCTCTTAGATTATGAGCTGACCAAGGTGACTAGTGGGAATTTAAGCCTATTAAGGTACAGCCCTGGAAAAAGAAACAAGTAAGAGACCCATGTGCATGTTCTCCCTATCATACCCCTGTATGTTCTGTGGTGGGCAGGCTGCCCTAGGGCTCCCATCCTGTGCTGGGGTCTGCCAAGTACCTGGGATCTCAGCTGGTCCACCTCTTCTGACAAGCTCTGTCTCTCCAGGAGAAGCTGGTTCTGCTTGTTGAGCAGCTGCACCAGCTGCTGTGCTGTGGCCTGGCTATGCTTATCCAGCTGCCGGAGCCTGGAAAAAAAGCCACCACAGAATTAGAGATGGGTTCTGAAAAGAGGGTGCTTGAGAGATCAGAAGGGACAATGGTACACTTTAGGGCTCTCTTACGCTAGTGTTTCAGTCAGCTTTCTGTTGCTGTAACAAAATACTTGAAATAATCAACTTAGAAGAAGAAAATGTTTTAATTTGCTCACTTTCAGAGGTTTCAGTTTTTGATTGTAGCACAATATGGTGGAAATGTGTGGCAGAAAAAGCCCTCGTCATGGAGGCCAGAAATTAAAAGAAAGAGAAAAGAAGCTAGGGTCCCAATATTCCCTTTATGGGCACACTCTCAATTTCCTAACTTATTCCAACTAGACCCCACTTCCTAAGAGAACTATGGGCTAGGGACCATGCCTTCAACACATGGGGCTCTGGAGGACATTGAAGCAATAATAGTGTGTATCTCAGGGAAGCTCCTGATAGTGAACTATGAACTAGAAGTCAAGAGTGACCCTGAGTTGAGGCTTTGGCTGGCAGCAGATGTGCAAGGGAACTGGGAACCTTGTCAATATGTTGTCAGTTAGAATCAGATACAAGATGGGTAAGTAAAAGAAAAACTAAAAGCCTTAAACTCATAAGCAAAGGCCAAAGATGAGGAGCGCAAATGCTCCATTGTTCAGCTGGAACCCTCTCTGGCAAGCTAAACAGACTGCTGGCCCTAGCTGGGGAAGAGGGTGAGGAATGATAGAAACACTAAACTAAGGGTTTTCCATTATTAATCACTCAGTCAATCACAAGTTCCATCATTGCTGACCAGATGTCTTTAAAAACCCTAAATTTGTCATTCTACTGATGGGCTCTCCTCTCCCAACTTGCTAATTCATTTAAACCATTATCCTCATCTGTCCACAGACAGCTTCCTACAGCCATGACAATGTAGGCTTCGGATTAAATTTAGAGTTGAACTGTTCTAGAAAGCAGCGTGCCATTCCACAGCTCTCACTAATCAAAAGCACCCACAGAGAAATTAAATTGTATTTTCACAAGCAAAGAATAGCTTGTGGTACATTTCAAACTGCAGGTTACCAAGTCAAAGTCTAGCCTGGGGCAGCCCTCAGTTCAAGATCTCCTGGGTCAGTGTTCCTGGTAGGCTCTGAGTACAACTAAACATTTACAAAGCCAAAGATTCGGACCTTTGGGTTGGGGTGAGTTCGCATCTGGCGATGGCGGGTAAAATGCATTCTGGGAAAGGTGGCAAAGGTCTACAGCTTTACTCACACTCTTCCAGGACTCTTCTGCAAAGCACAGTACAACCCTCTCCACGTGCCCTGCCAACTCCCAGGAGCTATTCTTAGTCTCAAATGGACTCACAAGTCTTTGTGAAAGGGTCCGCCCTGCCCCCACTCCCCAACTGCGAACACTCAGCGGGGTCCTGGTTTTCAATTACACCACTTTCCGGAAACTACTCACCTGGCATGTCCTACAGGTGCAGGAGTGAGGGGTGGGGCGGTGACCACACTGCGCATCCTCACAGGCCCTCCTAGCGGCGCAGCAGGAGGCAGTCCCGCAGTTCTGCGGCTCCTGCGCTCGCCGAGTCTGGGGGACTGTGGCCTCTCCTTAGCTCTACGTACCAGGTGCCCCGTCAGCCCCGGGCAAAGACCTCTGTTCAAGGATGAGTCTGCAACTGCGCCCTATCTTATCCTCCGTCTTATCTGGGAGAAGGAAAACTTAAGTTTCTGGCTGATGAAGCCATGGCTTCTCCACTAGGGGTAGCTCATCCGACTCCACCCCATCACGCAGTTATGGGGGTTGGGGTAGATCTCTTGTGAGAGGGTCTCAAAGCCACCCCACTGGGGCAGAGCAGACAGAAGCTTTCCCGCACTGCCGGGGGTCCTGGCAGGGAGAAACTGCGCAGGCCACCTTTTGCTAGAGCCCCTGCTTGCGGAGGAGCCCTGGATTGGCTCTGATTGCTGTAGCAGAGAGGTTAACTGCCTTTTTTCTTGAGAAGCAGACAAGGTATTACTTTCACATTAAAATCAGGCGAAAAACAGCGTTAGCAGTTGAGCTCCCTAACCCGTAAGGTGGCTTTCCCCCTCCAATCACATCCTGGATGTGGAGAGAGCCCCAGGCTAGAGCTACTGAGGCAGAAGTCCTTTGGCTTCCTGCTTGCACGAAAAGGATTGGAACAGAAGCTTGCGATAAACAAATGACACCATTATGGTTCAATTGCAAGAAAGCGCCAAAGTGGCTATTCTCTATGTTCTTGCCCTGTGCTTGGATCAAATGGGAAAATGGTCCCCGCGGACCGATGGGTTCAGTGTGTGTTTTGGGGCTCCTGAAAAGGGACGGCTGCCCCATCCAGTGCTATGAGCCAAGCCAAAGTCAGCTCTCGCGGCACAAAAAGCTGGCCAGGGACAAGCCACACTGGCTCTGCCACCAGAGAAGGGGCCAGTTCCTACCTAGACCTTTCTCCTAGGGAGAAAGGCTCACTGGGGCTTAGTTTGCAAACTGCGGCCAATGGGACAGCTCATCAGTCTGGGTGTGAGCCTCAGAAAACCAGCTGCTGTGAGAAGTCAGATTCTGAGAAACCACCCCTCCTCTAGGAGGTGCATCCTCACTAACACTGAAAAGCTAAGAGCAGAAGCAAACTCTGTTTGTTTGCTTTCCCACCCACCCACTTTATTGAGATGGTGTTTCATTATGTTGCCCAAGCTCTCCTGGAACTCCTGGCTCAAGTGATCCACCTGCCTCAGTCTAGGGAGTAGTTGAGACTGTGGCCCAGGCCAACCACCCAGCTTGACTTATTTTTAAAACCAACTTGAACAACTTCAAAAAGTTCATCACAGGAGTGTCCCCCACTCTTTATTTATGTGCCTTCCTTTTTGGGGCAGGTTCTACCCCCTCATTCCACATACAGTAGTAAAGTAGTAAAGTCAGTTACAAACTCAGAAAATGTAAAAACAACACTAAACCCACATTTGTTAATTTTTTTTTTTTAATAAAATGGAGTTTGTTAAGGAAACACTTTGGTGACAGTTCTTTGAAGGCCTGCTAAAAACACTGGGGAAATTTTTAAAAAATTATTTTTGGAAAAATCCCAAATACTGACCAACTCAGCCTGTGTTCTGGTAATGGATCTTTCACTACCATCAGAAGAGATTTCTGAAGACTATATTGTAGATAAAAAAAAATGTCCTTTATTTTCCACAGTGTTATTATTCTCAGTTTTCATGCCCTAAGTCCATAGTGTCAGCTAGTCATAGCTACAACTCTCACTCTTGGCACAATCAATATTTGCTGAGCTTTTGAGCTTACTGCTCCACCTTGATTATTCAATTCCAAGTTTATTACAGTCATCTGAGTTATATGTTAGCATGACCATGTAACTGGGGATGCATTTTATGGATGAGGAAACTGAAGATGACAGGTTAACTTGCAGAGTCACACAGAGTTATGGTAGAGAGCCTTGAGTCAAATCTAGGCAGTGCCCAGTTGGTTAACTCACTGAGGTTATACACTACACCAACCAGCCTTTAGTAAACACCCCTCGTGGGTTAAGTACCATGTTGGCCAAGAAATACCTGAGAAAAACAACTTAAAAAAAGGAAAGTTTTATTTTGTCTAATAGTTTCAGAGGCTTCAATCCATGATTGCCTAGTCCTGTTGCCTTTGGGCTTATAGCAAAGCAGCAATCATGGTGGGAGAGCATGGCAGAGGAGATTGCTCATCTCATGGCAGCTGAGATGCAAAGAAAGAGACATAGGAACGGACTGAGGGTCCCAATATCCTCTTCAAGGGCACACTCCCAATTATCTAACTTCCTGAAACTAGGCCCCACCTCTTAAAGGATTTATCATATTCCAAAGGTGCTATAGTCTGAAGACCAAGTTGGGAGACATTTGGGATCCAACCATAACAAGTACCAATGTAGACACTGGGAGTACACAAAGAATTACAAATGATTCTTGCCCTCAAGGGATTCTCAGACATTTGAGGAGAAAATGACAGGTGATGAAATAAGTGTTGACTTCAAACAGAACAATGTGAAGGCATAAGGAGGAATGATTGATACAGCAAAGGCGAGGTATGGGAAGGCTTCTGCTTGCTTAGGAGAGAACTCTTCATTCTACATTGAGCACTCACAATATATAGGGTGATATGTTAAATGCTTACATTTTTTTTTAATCTTTAACATTGACAAGAATTCTAATGAGGGAGGAGCTAATTATTATCCCCACTTTAAGGATAAGGAAACTAAGGTACAGAAATGATACATGACTAGTTTAATAATACTAGGCTGGCAAGTGGGATGTGAGTATATAGTAGATATTGTTCTTCCAGGAGCCAGGCACAGGGCTTTCCCACATGGGGGAGGCACTGTAAAGGCTATGGAGTGTCTGAAAACTTTAAACTGCTCTGGCTGGTCCAGACATTGTGAGCTGCTCAGAGGAAGGTAATACTGGGCTTAGTGGAGGTTGGTAGCAAATATGAACCTGCAGGCAGTGGTAGTGCCATTTACCAAAAAAGGGTGAAAGGAGGGATAAACCTGGGGTAGAAGAGACGATCTGGGGTCAGAACAAGTCTGAGATACTTGTGGGACATAGTTATGAAGCATAAGGCCCAGGAATGGCCCAGCTAAAGCTCTAGCTATGCAAACCAAACTTCTTGGGAGGTGAGGCCACGAATGTGGGGCAAGATTTGCCTGGGAAAGACTGGTAGAGATTTTTAACTGGAGCAGTTTGTAAAAAATGCAAGTATCAGGGCTGGGGATGTGGCTCAAGCAGTAGCGTGCTCTCCTGGCATGCGTTGGGCGCTGGGTTCGATCCTCAACACCACATAAAAATAAAAAATAAAGATATTGTGTCCACCTAAAACTAAAAAAAAAATTTAAAAATGCAAGTATCAAAGCTTCCATGATCTGATGGCTAAGAACACGGGACAGTCTAGGGCTGGCAAAACACAGGAAGCTGGCCAGATGCAGAGACAGATGACCCAGAAAGTAAGAGAAAGCCAATAGAAAAGCAGATCCTGGAGGTCCAGGGAGGAGAGAAGGAGGAGTGGTTTGTGTAAAATTCTACCTGATGGCAGAACACCATGCAGAGTTGTCTGGCTGGGGAGAGAAGGGGAGATTATTCTAGTGAGCTGGGCTGAGGGGAAGGTAGTAAGAATGGGAGCAGCCTGAACTGGTGGGGAGGGGACTCTGGAAGAGAGAAGGTAAATCCTCAAAGCAGAAGATGGCAGGCTTCCCAGGGGAAGAAGGTGCCCAGGCCTGGGGACCTACACCCTCCTCCCTGAGACAAGAGGGAAGGCAAGCTAAGGGGAGAGCTGTGGCCAGAGCTCATGTTCAGCAGCTTCTGTATTCCCTTAGGTCAGGGCAGGGCTGTTTGCTGAGAAAGGAAAGTCAGGGTTAGGCAGCTGGGGGGCTGCTACAGAGGACAAGGGCACTGGCCAGGGCTAGTGATATCTGTTAGGCTGAGAGCTTGCCCTCTTGGGAAGACACAGATGTCCTGACTCAGCCATTGGATGTCATCAGCCCTTCTTCTACCTAACCTCCTCATAGGGCACCTGTTCTATACCACCCCCACCCTCCTGATCCTCCCAAGTATCACTCCTTTTGGTCTTCACAGGACTACAAACTTCTTTTCAGTGGTTGAGTCTTGGTGTGGTTGTCATTTTGAGAGACTCCACTTTCTTTTGTTCTGTTTGGGTCTCTTGTTTTTAGCTATTTCCTCTACAAGGCATTAGATAGTGGACAGAGCAAGCGGGGGCTGCCATCGTGGGGCCTGCAGGAATTTGGGTAAGGAGCCCCTGACATTCTGCAAACCACACCCAGCCTCCATGTGGTAGGAAGGAAAGATAGAATCAAGAGATTTCAGAGCTCAACTCCTAATTAGACCTCCTCCACCCCATTCTCCCAGTCTTGCATCTCATCTCTACATTGGACAGGGAGTCCATCCTGTCCTAGGGCCCCCCAGGATATGTGTGAATCTTCACTGTGCTGTCAAGGCATCCAGATCAGCTGTGGCCAGGCCTTCTGCCCCTGACCCAGGCCTCATCCCCTCACCCCTGAAGCACCTGTGCTCCTTCATTCTCACAGGGCATGGTGGGGTCAGCTGGTCCATGAGAAAGAAAGGACACTTCAGGCAGCTATGCACCCAGAATGGGTTGCTATCCTAACCTATGGCATAGGATTCATGCCTTCAGTACCTGTAAGTACACAACTGTGAACTCTGGGCAAGATGGAGGACTCTTGGGAGAGAAGAGCAGCTACCCAGGCTGGGGTAGAGTTGCCAGTACAGCCTCCCCTTCTGTGCCAAACCAGCTCTAGGAATTTAAGGCACTAAGGGGAAGTAGGCTCTTACTATGGAAGCAAAAAGGCCCAGGTTTGTAAAGGTACAAATGCAGAGAAAATCACAGGAAACACGTGTGCTGGGCTGGGGCAGATATCTATTGGTCCAACAGTGATTCTGTCAGCCACACCCCACAAGCATTATCAGAACGAGCATTTAAAAAAATATATGCAAGACTTCAAGATAAGATGGAGCAAGTGGTGAAATACAAAACAACTTTATAGAGCTGAGTGGGCTGGGGAAAATATCTTATGCAAAACAGAAGCAGTGCAAGCTGCCAGCTCTGGTCCTAGGCTTCAGACATTCATTTGCTATGAATACTGTGAAAGCAAGTGAATACATATATTTAAATTTTTTATGTTGTATGTTATACATACAAAATATATGCAGTGTATAAGTAAGTTATGAGATATAATAACCAAATGAACACTTGGGAACCAAGTACAGTGCCACAGGGCTGCTACCCAGGCTTTCTTCTCCAGGCCAGTCCCCAATTCCTACCCCAGGGGTGGCAAATATGAATGTTTTTTTTAAAAGAGGTGTCAGTTGCTTGCACCAATTCCACCTGGGAGCTTCCTACAGACTACTTACTTTAGGGTTTTTGTTTGGGGATTGTATTTGCTTGTGGTAGTAAAATGTCTTTTGTTCTAAAAACCAGAGCCCCTTCCATGTGTCACTCTGACAATGGCAAAGATTTTCCTTCCTCTTCTTAGATAAGTTCTCAAAATGCTCAGAACAGCAGTTTGCCTGGGAGAGGGGACCTCCTCATGGAAATGAAGGGCATTTTCTAAACAACATATACATTTAAAAGGTACAAATATTTTGCCTGTAAATATGCACTCAGTGTTCTACTGTTCCCAGTACCATACTCTAGTCTTTACTGAGCATTTCCTAAAAGCCCAGGATTGTAAGAAGTTTGCATTCATTACCTAATTTAATTCTCATGACAACACTGCACAGTGGGTGTTATCATCTGCATTTTGTAGGAGAAAAGCTAGGCACAAAGAAAGAAGTCATCTGCTCAAGCTCACAGAACTAAAAGGGTAGATGCCAATTGCTAAAGCCATTAAGGACACCCTGCAGTAGGGGAGCTACTCTCCCTCTCCTCCTCAGAGTCTCTCCAGTTCTCACTGCCCTAATCCTTTGGCATTTCCTCCACCTTCATCACAATTGCAAATGCTGGGGGGCTGGGCCCAGCTCTCTCTCACTTGAAACATTCTCCCTGCCTGATACACACATACACACACACACACACACACACACACACACACACACACACACACAAACACATTTTTAAAAAATCTACACTTATGGTTCCAGGTGGATAGGCTGAGCATCCTTAGTATCTGATGCGTACCTGAGGTGGCTCCCTAACCTGAAATTCAGCCCACCACAAACTCATCATGGGACACTGTACTCATCTGTGCTTCTCCCAGTGTCCCTCTCATATAGGTGGGGCAGTCCCACAGCAGCCTCCTTCTCCCTCATTGCCCCACAGAACTCAGTCTCCCAGTTTGGTAGATGAGCTCTCTAAACCTTCTATACATCTCCCCAGCCTGTACCAACCCATCCCTCCCACCTTCACTCCCTGAAATTGGATGGGTTGGCAGCCTTCTTTATCCAAATCCCTGGGATACCTTCTTCTACTTGGCCTCTCAAATCCATAGTACCCATGATGGCTAGACTAGAAGGATCTTTCTGGAACAAAACTTTCATTATGTCACATTTTCAATGGCTATTTATAGCTCTAAATGTAAATACTGAATCCTTTGCAATGGTGCTCTTTGCCATCTGACCCCTGCTACAATCCCCTCTCCTCCTACATAGGTATCCCAGTCACTCTTATCCACTTTGCAGAAATGTCCATTTGCTTCCTGCCATCACAATAATGCTGTGCTCTCTGCTTAGAATGCCTTCTGTCCCTAGTCCTTGTGGCCAACCCCTGCTCCTAGTCCTTTAAAACATTCTTGCAAAGTTTTCCCCGGGCCCTTCCTCTGCACTTCCATGTGACTTTATACATCTTTTCATAGAGAACACCTCTACCCTTGACACAGTTATTGCTTCTCTATCTCTCCCACTGAACTATTAATTTTCTAAGGACAGGAACAGAATCGTGTTCAGCTTTCCCTCTCCAGTACTTAGAAAAGGTACCTGACATTTAAGCTGCTGGAATAAGCAAGAGACTTTCTAATGTATTCTGTTTATACCAAATATAAGACATGTGATTTCATCTGTAGTACAATTTTCATCTATAGTTTCATTTATTACAATATGTAATAACTTTGTTCCAGGAAAAGTCTAACAAATAAATTAATGATTTTAGGACAACAGTGGAATTAGCAATTTTTTTCTTTCTACATTTTTCATTGTTGCATTATAGTTGCATATAATGATGGGATTTGTTGCTACATATTCATATGTGCATACAGTATGGACTTTGTCAATTAATCAAAAGAATCCTAAATTAGGTAAATGAGTGTTGGGCTTGGAAGCAAGAGACATTAATTCAAAATCCTATCATAAACTAGCTATTTTTTGCCTTATTCCAGAGACTTGAACTCTCTCAATTCCAGGTTCTCCATTTGTAAAACTGAGGTAATAATATCTCCTGGCCTCCTCAATCAGAAACACTGGGGTGGGTCCAGCAGCATACATTTCTGTAAGCCTCCCTGGGTGACAAGTGAATTCTCAAGTGTGAGAACCACTGGTATATCATAATTCACAGTATTAATCACACATACAAAAAGAGTGATCTGGAGAATAATCTTTGTGTGGCTTCAATTTTTGATGAAAACAAACATCCAAATGAAAACTATCCTAGTCTGTTCCTAAAATGTTTTGGCATCAGACATTAAAACATAAGCAACTCCTGTTTAAATCTCAGGTCCCTCTCCTAAACTCTTAACAGAGATTCAGCAAACATCAGACCACAGACTAAATCCAACCTGGCCCACTGTCTATTTTTGTACCATCTGCCTTTGAGAATATTTTATATTTACAAATGTTTGGGAAAAAAGTCAAAAAGAGACTAATATGTGAACATTGTATGAAACTCCAGTGTCAGTGCCCCTACATAAACTTTTATTAAAATGCTGCAGTGCTCATTCATTCATTTATTATCTAGGTCTGCTTTTGCTCCAAAACCATATGCGACAGAGACCATATGGCCACAGAGCCTAAAATATTTATTACCTGATCTTTTAGAGAAAAAGTTTGCCAACCTTAGGGCTAGAAGATAATCAAGTTCTCTTCCAGCTCCACATTTCTACAAAATTATGACTTTACAGAATTTTGCTACATTCCTATATTCAACTATCACTAGCTACACAGTCATAACAATATACCAAGTAGGAGTTCTGAAAACCCAATTATCCTAATTACCACTTTAAGTAATTAATTTTGGTGACTCAAACATGCTAATTTAAAGTCATATACTTTGTTTCAATACTTAAATTTGCTGCTGCATTTTACATAATTTCACCTCATTAATGTGATCATACAGAAGCAGTATGCTAAGCAGTGTTCTTAAGAAGCTGGAACTCATTCTCAGCCTTTATCCTCACTTAGAAAAGTAAGGTGCTTTCATTGGCTACTTTGCTGTTTAAATGGCCTTTGCCCAAATCTACCCTGTTCAACAATGATTTCAATAGAGTAATTCATTCTGAGAATCATGTGGTTCTGAGGAGAGTTTACACCTTCAGTAAAGAGAATTTATGTTCCTGTACTGCCCTTTTAATTTTTCATTCTCTTAAATTCCCAATTAGCCTTGCTGCCTACAGGGGCTGCTTGGGAGCAATGAAGCAGGGATAGACCCCTGCTTTTCTCTCCAAATGAATCATGTCATGTTAGAGCTGAGAAGCACCTTAGAGATCATTCAGTTCAGCCCACTATGATGACACTGAGGCCCAGAAAGTACAAGTGACTAGCACAACAGCCTATCTGTAGGAAATCTAGGGCTGGAACTCCAATTCCAATCATCAGTCCAGGCCTTTCAGAAATGGATTTTTAGGGCTAGAGATGTGACTCAGTAGTAGAGCTCTTGCCTAGAACATATGAGGACCTAGGTTCCATTCTCAGCACAACCACTGCCCGCCCCCCGCCCCCAACAAAAGTGTAAAAGAACTCACTAAGTCTTCTATTCCATAACAAGACATAAGGATTTGAGAGAAGGACCCTGAGGAAGGTAACAAACACACTGGACAACTTTCAGGGAATTGGCTCATCTGGGCTCATTTTCTGAGGCTTGGGGGCATGAGAAAAGAGAAAGAAATCCTTAGACTTTCTCCAACAGGTTCACCGAAGAGAACCAGTTTGGGTTTTGTATTGTATTCTTTTTAATTTCTAATCTGTTGTAGCTTGATGGCTTTGTGAACTATAATAAAAATAAGGTAGCATTTTCTAATTGCTATAGAAGTTGCTAAACTTTCTAAATCTAGGTTCTTATTTTTTCACAGAGTGATAACAGTTTGAGGACAGGTCTTGGCCTGGAGAGCATATTTTGGGTAGTACTGATGGAGTCCACATTAACATGAAAGATACAAATATGGGAGGCCAGAGGCTCAGAAGCCACACTGACCATGCAGTGAGTGGGCAAGTGGAGAAAGGTGAGATGTTCAGCAATTCTGGCTGTATCACCGCTGTCTCCAGCAGGTCCCTGAAGCCTCTGACAGTCGTCACTGGGGCTTTCTTAGAGACCAGCTGCTTAAAACTGTGTTTGTACCAGAAACAAGGAACAGTTTGACCTCAGGGTGTGGGGAGCTGCTCTGGAAATACACGCCCTTAAGTTCCGAGCAAGAGATACTGAACAATTATTGTGCCCCACAATAACTTTCACTTTACCTTCCCTCGGATAATGAGGCGTAATCCTACCGCTTTGCCCTTTTTGGGAGAGGATGTTCCATGGAACCTCCTCTTGTGTGTCCCCTATATAAAGAATAAAGAATTCCAATGGTGCTCTCTCTTTCCATGGACCTCTAAGGTCGGAGAGCCGTCCTGGATTTTGAAAAGGTACTTCTGTGTGTTTGTTTTCTTTCTTCGCCATTTTCTTAAGTTATTAGAATAGTGAGATCTGTGAACCCAGCATAGGTCGCCAACTAGGATAGATGGTGATATCAGGGCAGTTAGAAACATGTGCTACATTTCTCCCTTGTCACTTTCTTAAAGTCTAAGTGACATCTGACCCAGGCTGAGCTTATAATGCCTAGGGAGGACTGGGTGAGAATACATGATCCTGACACCATGAAACAACAGGGACAGGAGATAACATGTCAAGAATTTTGGACTTTGGAGCTGAGGATATGGCTCAGTGGGACAGTGCTTGCATAGCAAGCATGAAGTCCTGGGTTTGATTCCCAGTACTGCCAAAATACTACTACTACTACTACTACTACTACTACTACTACTACTACTACTACTAATTTTATTATAATTATAATATTTATAATATAATATACAATAAATATAATAATTATAATAATTATTATTATTATTCAATTTGAAGAAAACAGAAGACCATTTGTTTCAAGCATTACTTTTTTTTTAAGCAAAAGCAGAATGACAATGAGCATAGTCCCATTGTACAAAGAAAACAGGGCAGAAAAATAAAAATTAGAATTTTTGCAGAGTAGAATCCAGCCTGCATAAGGCTCAAGATCATACAAAAGCACCAGCAGAAAAATCTACCTTGCCTCTTACTTCATGCCTTACCTCACCCTGGACCTAAGCACTTCTACTTTAAAAAATGAGTGTTTATTTATAAATAATGCAAAACTTATAAAAGGTGTAAGAATAGTATCAAGAATACCCATATGCCTTTTATCCAAATTCATCTATTGTAATAATCTTGCCCCATTTGATTCATTACTCTCTCCTTTTTTTTTTTTTTAAGACAATCTTACTATGTTGCCCAGGCTGATCTTGAACTCCTGGCCTCAAGTGATCTTCCTCACTCAGCCTCCCAAGTGCTGGGACCACATCCAGAATTTCCCTGTTTCCCAGTATATATAGTCCTTTTTCCAACATTCTTACAGTAAGTTGCACACATCATTACCCTTTCTTCCTAGATGCTGCAGTGTTTATTTCCTAAAAACAAAGGTATTCTCTTTGAGAACCAAAGTATATAATCAACTGCTGTAAATTTAACATTGATATAAAACCTTTACTTAATCTACTAAATTCCAATTTTGTCAACTGACCTAACACTGTCTCTTGTCCACTCCAGAAAACATCTTTTGCACTTAGTTGCACTTTAATCTAAAATACTAAAAAAAAAAAACAAAAAACAAAAAAAAACCCCACACACACAACAAAAAAAAAAACCCAAAAAAACTAGCTTTATTTTGATGAATGCTTTTTGCAATTAAAGCAAGGACAGGCTCAAAGGAAGACATGGAACTATCTGACATACGGAGGTCCTGCTCAGTTGCCATCTCAGGTTTTAGGGGCTCAATACTCTGTTTTCAGGAAGATTTGACTCTAATGAAGTTGTTCTGTTGCTTCCAGAGTCTACAGCCCTCCTGGAGTATACCAAGTGAGTCCTCCTCAATTTCCTTCATATTTGACCATCCTCAGGGTACCCAAATTGGTCACAGAGGTGTGAGTGAGTAAGAGTGAGCCCTCAACAGCTAAGTAACCAGATTCAGTCACTATGGTGCACTTACTGGCACACATCTTAATTAGGTTTTAATGCAAGTAATTTGATAATAACTCCTGGCCATCCACTATAGAACTGTCAATGCTGAAAGCTTTTTATTTAGTTTCTCTTCCCTCTATACTGAGGCAGCCTCCCTGCTGACCCTTGTCAAAGAACCCCATCTGCTGGTTGCCACGGTAACTGAAGGCGACCAATTGAGCTGAACAGAGTGACTCAGAAATAAAATCTGCAGCCAAAGGAATTCTGCGAAGAGTAATAAATCATTTAGTAAAAGGGGGTCCTCTACACAGTGATGAGTGTTGGGATAATATGATGGCATAACTCTTCCAGCTAGAAGGTCCATGACAGATCAGAGTGATTAGGCCTGCTGGAGGGCTCATTTGGTTTCTAGTGGGCTCCAGCAGCCGAAGAGTCAGATCCTGCCCAATTTAAGTGCCACAGTGGGGAAGAAGGAACTAGCTAAGTCTAATTTTTTAATAATCAGGCTGTAAATTTTTGAAATTTTTAAGGAGTGGCAAGAGAGTCCACCTAGGCTTCCAACACTCCTTACTCTATCTTTCTTTGTTTTTTTTTAACATGGCACAAGTTAACAATGCACAGGTAGCCCAGGAAGCTATAGAAGACTTGAGGAAAGCGGCAAAGAAAAATGTTAAGAATGCTGTGGAATATGCCACGTTAGCACCATCTCTTTGTCATCAATCAACTTTTACATGTCTCAACCAGATGCCATGTGTGTGCACAGACTGTGCGGTCCTTGAGGTGGTAGGGAGACCTGGAATTCAACTGGCAGGGTGCCAGGAATATCCTGCTGGATGGCCTGAGAGGAAGAACAGGGGTTTTCTCCTGCAATAGGCCTTACAGTGTTCCTTAAAAGCAAATATGCTTCTTTCCTAAATTAAGATTTCCTGAAATCTTAATTTAGGGGGCAGAAAATAAAGGGAAATAAGTGCCTTCCTTGGGTGCTACACTGCAGCACACAGCAGCCACCCCTTACTCCAGCCCCTCACAGATCAGCTCACTGCACCCAGTCATGGCCCCTACTCCTGCTGTGTAGACCAGGAAACCCCTAAAGACAACAATGCCTGGAGTTTAAAAGTAAAAGCTCCAGACTAGCTAAATAATCCATACAGTAGATAATCCCTATCTGCCAGTGACTTGATGGTTGTGTTGGGCAAGGCCCTGACTGAAAGCAAATTACAATAGCAGAGGGCTACAGGACATAGGCATTAGGACTCATGGTTGCGGGCAGTCTTACCCGGAAAGCTCAGACTAGGTGACACCATTTTCAGAGGTACATGGGCAGGACTCTCATGGTGTCCCAATTCCTGATCCACAAGGCAAGGGGAGTACCCTATGCACTAAGTCATCCCCAGAGATAATTTTCTGCTTCACAAAAGAGCAACTGCCAAACAGAAGGTAGATCCCCCCGCCCACCACCACCACCATCACTACCATCTAAATGCTGCCAATAAAAAGCTTCAGTCTTAGAATTTGGTGGAGTTGGGAGCGGGTGATGAACCAGCCTCCAACTACTCTGCTAGTAGACAGAAAGCACATGCCTCCAGGGAACATCAAGCAAGGGGAACGCCACCCCATGCTGGGCAGTTGTGCTTCTGCAGATGGAACAGTCCACTGGGCTCCAGGAGTGCCTCCTGCACGCCAGCACCTGCTCTTGGGCTGCGGAAGAGCGCTCTCCAGCAGGGGAGCAGGAGGCGCCCCTCTGCCTGGGCTGCAGGGTGGCCTAGGGCTCCATCTCTGGGCCGAGCATCCTCCAGGTCTCCCTCCCATCCGACCCCAGCCAGCTCCGCCTCTGGATCTCAGCGTGCTGCTCGGCCAAGCATTCCTGGCCCACGGGAGGGGCCGAAGCCGAGCTCTGCACCTGGAGAGTAGCGAGTAGCGGGCTGGGGCGCGGGCAGGCTGGGTGCTGAGCTTCTGGCTCCCGAGACTCTGGACTCTGGCAGAAGGAGAGGATTAAAGCGAGATGGCAGTTTGAGGAAAGGAGATGGGTGAAAGCTTCATTAACTCCGTACTCACGCCCCAATTTCTTTCCCCTGAGAAGCAATGAGAAAAAAAGGTTGATTTCTCTGTGACAAGAGAGGTGCTGCATGATTTTATTTGTTTTTCTTACTTTTTAATTCCTTACTTGTAAACAAATAAATGAATCATTGTTTGTTGATAATCATACAAGACCCACATTTTAATTAAACAGGGAAAAAAATCTTGGCTAATAGGCCAAAGAAATATTACAACCCGTTTTAATTTCTATGTGGTGATTAAGCTTCTCAAGTGACTTAATTGAAATTGGCAAGTATCATAAGAACTCAAAGAAGTGAAAATAAAAAGGTGCTGTGTATGCCCCCCTTCCCACTTCCCATCCAATAACTACACTGATTTTTAAGATCAATCTTATGTGCCATGGAAAACAGGACTTCTGATACCATAAAAATATTTCAGTGAGTACTGCTTTATGACACAATTGTTCATTCTTGATTTTGCTCCCCCTCTTTACAAAGTTACCATTATTTTCACTTCTAAGTCCTACTTCCAATTCTTTGTCTCTGCTCATTCTCCCGAATTCTCCTCCATATTTCAATTCCCAGACACTTGAACTTTTGTACACGCTGCCAGTTCGAGCCTGCACAGAATAATCAGTATATTAATTCCACTCAGAGACAGTGAGATTTCTCTAACACAATCTGCCCAACCTGAACTCTTTCCTTCAGAAACACTTTGCCTTTAAAAAGAAACTCCCAGCATGAACCTCATAAGAAGCGACATGTAACAGACAGTGCATGTGGCGCTGGGCATGCAGCTCAGAATTAAAAGAGAATTTTTTACTTTGTTTCTTCAGTGCCATGTGCATAATGTACATGTGGACCAAACTGACATCAGACATTTAAAGCAAAAAGGAGTGGGGGGGAGGGAGATGTGAGGGTGGTGGGAAAGAGAGAAAATATGTTGATAAAAACAGTAACTTCTGTTAATCTACATTTTTCAGTCACTGTCTTAATTAAGAATGTTAGGAAATATGTTGCAGTTTAATTGCATTGTTTCAAGAAACTCCAGGCTGACAAATTTGGGACCATGTACATTTGGAAGGTAAAAGGGATTAAAGTGGCAAATCTCTTCAAGTTGGTAAGTAACAATAAAAATTATGCTTTCATGGACCCCCTCACAGATCCTAAACTCAGAAGACAAAGTATGAATATCCTTAACACCTAATGTGTTCAGCATGCAATGAGCTCTGAACAAAAAAAGTGTTTTAAACCTGTGTATGTAAGAATAGAATTTTAAATACAAAGTATTCATAAAAGTGAAATAGTATACTATCTGAAATTTCTAAATGACATTTTATCCTTCACAAATAACAATGACCTGAGAAGTTGGTAAGAGTCTGCAAATGATTTTAAGGTGACCTTATTTAAGAGAGTAGAATTTGTTTGGCTGAGCCACAAGTACATAAAAATCATGACACTCTGAAGACACCTTCAGATTTCTAGACTGTGCCCTTTTCTCCTACTGGAGCCCAGTCACACATTCCTTAGGTTTCTTTTCCTTTTTTTCTTTCTTTCTTTTGTTTTATTTATTTATTTGTTTATTTATTTATTTATTTAGAGGAGGGCTTTGCAGCATTGTTACATAGCAAATATGTAAGAATTATTTTCATTGCTCCAAGTTGCATTGAGAGAAGTTGTAATAGACACCATTTCTTCCTATTTCCAACAGTGGATCACAGGTTATTCGTTTTTAACCTGAATACTTTACTTCCTACTTGATTTCATTTTGAGGCACCTGTTCAGTTAGGATCACTACGTGTGAAAAAGGAGGTGGTGACTCAGAAATAACAGGAGGTGTCAAGATTCAGTGCATTCTGCTCCCTAGTGTGCAGCATAAACCAGGGAATGACCCATGTAGTTCACTTAATGCAAACTTGTTTGATGATTTGGCCAGATATATTGTTTCTTTGATTAATAAACTACCCATTTTACCTTCCATCAACCATGATTCATGATACACCTGCAGCCTCAGAGTTTAGTTATCCATTCCCAGTGAGGAAGTGGACTTAACTTTTCTAGTAGCTCAAGCCAGGGCACTTCAAGTGCAGTAACCCTGAAACTACAACAAATAATTCTGTATGCCCTGAAATGTCCAAAGATCTTGGCTAAGAACCCATCAGAACACATGCACCAGATTTTCTCTAGCTAGAGGGTCTTGGGCTTCTCCTGCCTCTGAGTTCCCAGAGGAAACAATGACCTGAGAACTTGAACATAGTTGAAATACTGCTATGTGTTGCCAGTATCAAAGTGTCTCACTTCTTAAAGCTCTATTTAAGTTTTGGATTAGAGAGTAGATCCCCAAGGTTTCAAACTGCTGAATAAATGAGAAGTGGGATCTAATAGTTCAATGAGTTCACTAATATGGAATTAATTTCATGTATTTTAAATGCCACACAAGGACCAAAACTGCAAGGGAACACATCTTTCATATGCTCAGCACCTGAGACCACATAAAACCCTCAGATTTTCCATTTCCTAGGGTTTCTGAGAATTGTGGTGGGAAGAAGATACATCTTTCCACATCCTGATAGCCAGATAAACTCCCGAAGAAGGTAATTGTCAAGAGGGACTGAAAATTGATGCATCATATCTATGTACCCCACTGTGGCGGACCAAGGGGAGAGAACACCAGGATGATGGCAGCATTATTAATTACCAAATTAGGGTGAGAGAGGAGAATTCAGGCAGACCTAGAGGCTGGGAGAATGTGTGTAATTATAAGTTGAAAAGTTCTAGTCAATTCATAGAGTTTGAAGAATGTTAAAAGAAGAATACATAATACTGGGGAAAAAAGGGAAGCAGTACCCGCCTGAGGGCCAATTGCCTCTCCAGCAGCGGCAAGGCTGTTCCTGGGCTCGCAGGACCATTTGTTCCATTACACAATCTCCTGAAGCCATTTAGAGAGAGCTCAAACAACTGCCTGTACCAACACGACACATGGCTTCCCATCCCGACTCTTTGCTAATCCAGACGCTCCAACCATCTTTCTTTAAGATGCCATATGGTTGGCAGAAGCCTGTAGATCTAGCAGCACATCTGCTTGTACGTTTCTTCTTCCCTCCATCCCCCAACAAAAGAGGGTTAGAGAGACAGCCTGAGAGAGGGCATGCTAGTCTACCCCTGCCTAGACGGACAGTTCTTTTTAAGCACTCTAAAAAACAAAACTATTAAAGGAATGACCAGGAATTATTCAAGGCTCAATCATTTTTAAATAGACAACATGTCGATTTTTTGTTTTGCCTGTTGATTTAAAACAAGATTAAAAAAACAAAGGATAGATGGTCACATTTTTCTGAAAGAATGCTAACCTAAAACCATTTCAAAGCACTCTCTCTGGGAATCCTTGTGATAGTTTCTTCTGCTGGAGGGGGACAGCATCCTAGCCTCAGCTTTTCTCTTCTTTTTCGGTCAAGGAAGACAGACAAGCTGAGAAACTAGCAGATACTGAGCCTGCTTTGTTAGCAAGCACAGCACGGCTGTATGCTAATGAGTCGGCACCGACACAGGGCTTTTTTGGTATGATGAGCAAAGATTGTTGACACTGTTGAAATCCTGGCTCTCCTGGCCTGTGAGTGCATGGGCTGTCTCCTTGGAATCTGGCCCCCGTGAGACAGGCTGCAAAAAAAAAAAAAAAAAAAAAAAAATACATTCTATTCTTCTGATGACTGAAATCTGGCCGTTTGTAACTTTGAACAGTTGGGGGTGGGAGAGCCTTAGTAAAATATTCTATCAGGCCTGGGGTCAAAAAGACACAGGTGAAAATTATGGGTTTCTTCCGAACTAAAAGTTAAACCTGGTAGACACATGTGAGTATTGAAGGCCAGGCTTCAGGGTCCAAAATCTGAAGTGGGAGTAAATGGGCTTATTATTGCCTCAGCCACATCAGGGTGCCTGGAACACCGCATCTGCCTCTGGGTGGATGTCACTGTGTAGTAAGGCCCACTGATGCTACCATCTCTGTCACAGGTGAAAAGCGAAGTGTATGATCTCCTTGTAGATCTGTTTGGATCTTGGTTAACCAGATATGGTTTTTCAAGCCTATGGAAATATGATATAGTCAAAATGCAAATAGTTCACTGTTGCATATGTAGACCTTTTTTTTTTTTTTTTAAGAAAAGGTGAATAGGGAAGTTGCATATTTGTGAGTGTTGTGCACGTTATCTGCAATTTCTCTTATGCCCAGAAACTCTGAGATAGGTATTATTATTCCAATTTAACAGATGAGTAGACTGAGGCTTAGAAGGTTAAAAACAACTTTAGCGAAACTATGCAGCCACTGAGGAATCAGACTCAAAAGCCCGTGTTTATAGTATGCTAACTTCTAGGTAGCAGGAACACTTGCACACAGATATTTCACCTTACAGCTATGCCCAGGAGCCAGTATGCCAATCTGAGAAGATCACTCATTAGCTGGTGAGTAATAAGCTAGCTATAAGTATGAAGGCAGGGGAATCAAATTGTAAATTCCGTTTACTTATAATCTATGATATGAATAAAAATTCATGTAACTGAAATGTAAAAACATGAGAAATGACTTAAAAAGCATCAAACATTATAACCAAAATTGGAATTTATTCATACAAAAAATATGCCCTTCAAACTATTCACCTTGAGGATAGCATATGCATTTCAAATGCACTGCCACTGCCTAGAACGTTGCTGACATGTTCTTTTTTTGGAGCTGCCTTAACAGCCTAGGGCTTAGCACTGCAAATATCTGCCTTTTGTGGGTAGATACATATTCAAGTTTGTGAATAGTATGTACTAAGTAGATTTCATCAAAATTATATATTTTAACATAAATACATGCAGTGGATGCCATACTTCTCAAGCATCAGCACAGAATATATATTAAGCACCAAATTCTATCATCAATAAGAACAACAAACTATTAACAATTCCCAAGATTATTATCATTGAGATATGGCTATGCAGAATGACAAGTTTGAATTTAAAATAAAACAGATCTGTTTGAAATCTGAGCATGATCCTAGAAAAATTCTTACAAGTCTGTTCCTTCATCTGCAATATAAAATAACACTGCCTACCATACAGGATTGTTATAAGAATTAGCAATAGCATATTCAATGACTTGCACTTAGTAGATATTCAACAGATAATCATCATCATTACTTTTTAAATAGTGCTTCCATATGATGTTACTCTCACGTACATCATCTATTTCAATTCTGAAAACAACTCTGCAATGTAGGATGTGTTTGTTCTATCTAATGAATGAGGTAATTTAGATTAAAAACAAAAATAACCAAAGCAATAAATAAGAGTATTGAGCCCTTTCTAACCCAGCCATTTTAAATCTTTACATCAACGCTTTGAAGAAGATATTGATATTATTACGCTCCTCATATTATGGATGAGGAAACTGCGGTTGAGATATGTTACTAATACCTTGCATAAGTTCACAAACATGGCCAGTGGCAAAACTGAAACACAATCCTAGGTCTGTCTCCTAAAGCCATGACTCTTAACAGTAGCTATAAATTAGTGAATACAGAAAGAACAGGAGAACTTCTCTTTAAAAATCCTGTGCCATTTTGGCTATATCACATTGTCCTTGGATTGAACTTACCTAAAGCTACTGTGTATTTGACAAGGAAGTTTCCTAGTACAAAAATCCTTGTCCCTAACAATTTCCATGCATGCTACCAAATTCTAGTAAGTTTCTGGATCAAGCATCATATGTATGTTTGTACGTATTCATCTATAGGCCGAATGCTGGGTGCTAGTTAAAAAATTAATGTGGTGTTCTTTTTAAGATAGAAGGACATGACATATGCATTTAAATGCATCACACACATAAACACACACCAACAAAGCTGTCATTATATGTTTGGAATCTGATTTAATATTGCTTAAATTGTCAGAAATTTCTTATCGAGAGAATAATCTCTTAATAAAAGTTAACTATCAATAGAAGGCTTCCAAATCAAAATTATTTGCAAGGGATGCTAGAACATTTGGAAGTTGCTGATCAGATGCTGACATGAAGAAATGTGAGCGGGTGTAACTGAAATCTGGATTTATGGTGCACATATGTGCTTAACCAGACAGCTCTCTCCAAATAAAACTACTGAGTTTCTATCTTGAAGTCTTCTTTTGTTTCTGTTGGAGAGAAACAAGGATACTGAAATCTCTGGTAGGTTTTTCTCTGTCACTCTGTCCTCTCCCTCCCTGCATCTCTTTTAGCTGATTTGGGCTAAACTGATTTCTGTCAACTGAGCCCCTCTCACTGATTGTCTCCTTTGGACCACAGCTTCCAGGCTCCTGATTTCACTGCTGCCTTCAATTCAGTCAAAATGAAATAGGATTTCAAACAAACAAACAAATGAAAACCTTTGCTATCTTTCCAATGCTTCCAAATTCATAATTCTTTAATCCCATTATCAGACCACCAACAGCAGCTTCCAGGAGCATCTGAGCACAAAAGATTGTGAATGGAGATATGTTACTTGAACTTTACTGCTGTTTAAGTACAAGGTACCACATAGTTTTTGAACTGTAAGGATATAAATCCTTAAGTTTTCTAGAGTGTATTATGGAACATGTTATCAAGATTGGAAGCCTACATATTAATTGTCTGTCACACTGAGACTCACACTCTGTTTCCCAGAGGCAGGCAGTTTAAATTATTTGTCTTTCATTAATTTCACAGGCTGAGATTTTTCAGGACTTCTAAAGAACTGTTTCATTCTAATTTTGCTAATGGTATGGGTAGAATGGATTTCTCCATCAGACTTTCCTTATCTAGCTTGTCCACTCTGAAGAGGACCTGAATTAACATTACACATTTAACTCCTGGAACATAATACAAACCCTGATGTCTTGTTATACACTGTTTCCTGTGCTGAGCAGTTGAGTAACTCAGAGAGTTAATATTTGTTGAGAATTTACCATATACCAGATACTGTTGTGAACACTCTTCTGTGTAATGACTCATTCTTGGGAGGAACACAATTGTTATCATTTTACAGATGAGAAAGTTCAGGCCTTCATTGAGTAGTTGCCCCAAGTGGCACAACACAAAAGTGGTAAATCCAGGATTTGAGTTCAAGCTGTCTGGTCTCAGACCCTACACTGTTAACTGCTCTTCCTTATAATAAATCTTGGAGGCATTAAATAGTAAAATGCTCGGCCTATTAGTCATGGAAAATTGTGACATTTAGCCTCTCTGAGCCTGACTGTCTTCAAAGTAAAATAGAATTTTGATAAATACTTCTCCTATCTCTTACAAGGTTTATAAGAAATCATAAATACCTAATATTGATGTGTACCAAATGTCAGTCGTCACCAACTTCATCATAGCCTCATGAATTGCCATCATTTGGGTGCTAATTGGAGCCCCCTAAATAAAAAACCAAGGATCTTCAGCTTGGTCAGTTAAAGACATGGTAAAGACTTGTTCATACTGCATTTGTAATTTACATTGCTTTACCAAAGTGGTCTCTGATGAACTGAAAAGGCTGTGAAATTTGCCAGCCCCAGGGAGATAGCAAGAATTGGTCTGGCCTCATGGGCCAGGGCCAAACAATTCTTCTTAGAAGTGCCTAAAGTCAGGCTAGGTGTCTATGCATGGTGCACAGGGATATTAAACATTAATACCACAACAACAGACTGAATACAGCTAACAGAATAAAAAGTGGGATGGAATTATATATAAAAAAGAAATGCTGCCTGTCTTCTAGAGACAGAGAAAATTGTTAATACAAATGAACAGCTGTTTGAGAAGAAAACATTATTTCCAAAACCCAGACGAAGCTCTATTTATTACACTTCAGAGACGTTTAAATTATAGTGTCTGAAAACTATCTTATCTTAGATATCTGTGACACCTAAATTATCTGAAAATCTGAGAGGTTAAGCCAAAATAGACTTTACTGTGAGCAAGGCTTACAGAGATAAAGTCCTTTTTTTCCCTTCAAAGAATCAGGTGAATAAATCTGATGGGTAGGATAACTGAATGATTTCCAAGACCAAACTTTTTGGAAATCCATTAGAATAATAAATTCAAAATCTATTCAAAGATGTTAATATATGGTACTTAAAAATTCTAAATGCAAAAACCACTATTCCCATTGGTCTGCTGACATCTTTGTATTCACACTAGCTCTTTTGGCTTTCTACTGCATCAAGCTCCAGGTCTCTCTGGGTGCTCCCCAGAAGTTCTGGTAAGATCTGTATGCTCACTATGCTTGACAGGCACATCATGCAAGGTGCAAGGCATGGCAGGCAGTAAAGCAGGCCTGGGCTTGAATTTGTTCCCATCAGCCTTGACCCTCCCAGAAGAGACCAGGGCACACCTTTCCCATTGACTGGCATGTGTCTGACCATGTCTAAGCATTTCCAGAAAATAAACAATCACACTTTTGTAAAAAAAAAAAAAAAAAAAATTCTGGCTGAAAAAAAAAGAAAGCAAGCCAGAAACTGCATTTAGTTGGTCCTAGGGAAAGTTAAACAATGAATTAAAATGATCAGATTAAGAGTAACTGTTACAGCCTGGTGAAGATTTAACTCTGGACTTTGTTTGGTCCATTCAATGAAAAAGTAAAATATAGACTTTAGATTGGAAAAACAACATCCAGGAGCATATTAAAGTCTATAATCACTTGAACAGTTACAGGTTCTCTCATTCTGTTTCCTTGCTATAAATTGACCTGAACTTGAGTGCCACAAGGCTACCCAGCAGGAGTCTTGTTCATCCTCTGCAAGTGTGTTGGCCATTCTCCCTTTCAACTTCTTGTTTATTGTTCTACCTTACTTCCTACACACCTCACAGGGTGCTGCACAGTTTAGTTAGTTAGTGAAGGCTTGAGATTTTTCTAATGAAAGGTGTTATGGTGTGATGTAAATACACAGTATTAGTTTGTCTTTATTCCAGCATTACTGGTTTGAAATAGTTTTGGTGTGTGTAAATATGTTTAATAATGTGTATTCATTTGATTTTTTTTTTTAGTAACTCATTGGAATTCCAGTTGACTAAAGACAGCCTTATTTGCACAATGAAATGTTAAGTATATGCGCAGATAACTATTAACTGGTCTTTGTCCTTTTCAAATCAAACTCTTGCTAGGTAAATCCACTAAGCATTTGAGATAATTTGCTTGAATAGTAGACAAAATCACTAAATTGTGACCTCCCATGGATAGGAACAGAGGCAGATAGAAAAGTTAAATTCATGATATAGCAACCGGCCCATCCCAGAGAATGGGATGGAATGTGTAACCTTCCATAAGCAATTAAGATAACTGAAAAGCCTAAGTGAACAACATTAAAAAAACATCAAAAATTATTACCAATACCACTACACACTTTAAATTGAGATTTATAAAAATAAATATTACTCTGAGGATCATAGTTGTTCAAAAGCCACTTTTGTTCCCCTACAGGTAAACAATCTTGTCCAATCATGTTAACAATTTTGGTTCAAGAGGACTGACTGTACAACTCAACTTTCTACACAAGACTATGAATAAAGGAGTGTTTTCATCCTCTGTCCAGCCAGTAGGCACCTATACATGCTGACTCTCATAAGAACATAGAGTTCACATCAATTACTTGGACAAGTATTTCCAGGAAAATCATTACTTAAATGGCCTGTGTAGGCAGGCATGTGCACATATGATGGAATGTTCTCATTATCCTTCCTATGAGAAATGGCAGAGAATACTTCCTATGCAAATCAAGTTAAGGGCATGAGCTCTACTCTTATAAAGATGGGGAGAAGATGACAATTGATTACTGGAAAACTTAAACCTTCATCAAATGGTGAGTTCAAGGAGTGAACATTACCACAGATACCATTGCTTGTCATGTATATTATTTGATCCCTCTGAAAATAAAAACCTGCTTATGGACCCACACTGTGATTGGATTGTGCTATATGAGCATTATAAGAAGTGGATGAGTCAGGATAGTTTTGGAGCTGGACAGCCACAGGTACACACCAGATTGACTGGCTAGGTAGTCAGCACAGATGAATGTCATGATATTGGACAACCAGCCCGAAGTCATGTTTCTTCTTATCTTAGTTTTAAATCTAAAATATGAAGTTCAAAGAAAGTACCCAACTTTACATCTCTGCATCTCCTTAGTAGCCAAGTGTCACTACTCTCATTCTTCCCTCAGTGTTCTATATCATAGCTCTTATCACAGTGAACCATGACTGCTTATCTCCTGCAGTAAGGTGTTATCTCCCTGAATCTTATCTTTTAGGGAAGGAGACAGCACTAAGTTTGGTGCTTGCAGTGCCCAACACAGTGCCTGACACATATGAGTGTCGAATGAAAGGATGAATTTGAATGACACCATCATAGTAGACTTAACTATGCTTCTAAAGCACCTACTGGCCCTGAATCAGAGGGTACCATGCAGTAAATGTTTTTATGTAGATGGCTTTTCAAAAAACTACAATTTCTACCTTCCACTGAAGTAGAGTTGCTTGCATTTGTGGTAGTCATGTTACTTTAGCCTTTCAAAGAACTGGAGATTTCTTCTTCTCCCCGCCCCAAAAGAAAACTAGATGAAAGAGGGTAATGTCTTGAGGCTGGGGTTGTGGCTCAGTAGTAGAGCACTCACCTACCACGTGTGAGGCCCTGAGTTCAATCCTCAGCACCACATTAAAAAAAATAATAAGGGGCTGGGGATGTGGCTCAAGCGGTAGCGTGCTCGCCTGGCATGCGTGCGGCCCGGGTTCGATCCTCAGCACCACATACAAACAAAGATGTTGTGTCCACCGAGAACTAAAAAATAAATATTAAAAAAAAAATTCTCTTAAAAAAAATAATAATAATATGTAAATAAATTAAAGGTATTGAAAAAAAAGAAGGTAATGTCTTAGTGCAAAAAAAGATGTTGGGGACTACTTTCCAGGAAAACAATTTCATTGGTAGCAGCTGGGGGCCCAGCAGCACTATGATTTTGCTAATACTGTACAAATGCAATATACATTGCAGATGCTGGTGTTTTCAAACTGACCAAAAGGCATGAACTTAAGGCAAATTTAAAGAAAATACAATATTAATGTGTTCTATACTTCACTTATTGATTTGTTTAACAAATGTTTCTGAATACCTACAATGTCTTCTCCACTGGATATAGGAATATAGTGGAGAACAAGACAAGATTTTACTCCAAGGAGTTTGTATATTTGTTAACACGATTAACATTTGTGGGAAGTCAGCAAAGATGCATCTATGAAAGTCCTCAATTCAGAGCTACACAGCCCCTTTCCTAAAACGATATTGCTCTCTATCACATCTCTATATGTCTGAGTTGCCTTCTGCTATCATTTGTATATTGAGGGTTATTTCTGGAGGCAGGGATGGTGGGGCAGAGAATGCTAGAGCTCACACCAATGCAGATTTGTACTCTTCTAGATTATTTCCAGCTCCTCTTGTTACAGTGTTGTAGTTTGAGAAGTGGTGGAGCAAAGGCAAGCTAATCTAAGAATCACTTAATAGGAGGAGTCCTCAACCAGAAGATGTTGTAGGTATCACATTTATTTAAACAGAAGTCCGAATACATTTTATGAGCTTTGGCCATAGTGTCTACCAAAATATATTAGATATTGGTCTTTCCCCTCAAAAGAGGTCACAACCCATTTGGGCCTAGAAAAGATTTTTCCCAAAAGGAAATTCTGTGTGTAAGGGGAGCAGTCTTGGTGGTACTGAAGGTTCTTAGAATTCACAAGAGGAATTCACCTAAGAAAATGTTTACAATGACTCCAAAGCATTGTTTATTACAGACTTTAAAAAAATACACACAATACTATACTTAGATGCACCAATAACCCAGAAATAAGCAGTAGTATGAAAACCATTGTCTCATTGATAACAAACATGTCAACACAATAAATTTCAAAATAGAATGGTAATGGAACTCAACTCTGCTGAGCTATGCCAAGAAAAAGAAAATGTTTCTCTCTAATGCAAATGATTTTTGAGATTATGAAAGTGGACTTCCAGAGCCTCTTAAAGACTCTGCAAATCATGCTACAGATACAAGGAAATGGTAACTCCTAAAAACTAATCTACAGGATTAAAACAGACTTCAGATGCTGCATGCCCTGGCCAGATTTCATGGGGACCTCAAGGTCAGGAATACTTTTCAGAGCACACACTGGAATAATCAGACTGACCCGATGTACTTTTCCTTTGATCAACCTTATATTTGACTGTATTTTAGTAAATTATCCATGTAGTTGTATTTTGACAGCTCTCTTTACAGCAGTAAAACAAAATGTGTGCATCGCAAATGGCAAAGATTCAAATTTCAGCTATGTTTATCCAAAATAGCACTGAACTGCTTCTGTACTTATGCTATACTGCCTACAGCTTTACGGAAGGGAAGACAGATGGGATGAATTTAGCAGGGAAACAGCTGTGGCTTGAAGAAGAGACAAGCAAAAGTTTTGCTATCAGGCTTCATTATGTATCAAGGTACCAGTAAAATGTGTATCCGTAAGGCAGCCAAAAAAGTGTTTTTCATTTGACTAGTGATAATTACCTTTTCTCAACAGCTGACAATGTTCTAAGTAGCATTAAATAGGTATAATAATTAAGCAATAAGACACAACAGGCATGCCTTGCTGAGAATGGTGACTGCCTTTCAGATATTCTGGGAGGCACAGGCTAAGGGGCCACAGGCTTCAACCACCTGAGAAATGGTACAAGCCCCATGCACTGCTGGTGGGAGTGGCACTGCTACCAGTGCCACTGGTAATAACAGTAACAAAATACAACTACATGGATAATAAACAGGAAATATCTATGGGGAAGTTAGAAATTTATCTATGAGACCTTGACATTACTGAAAAAGAGTTAAGCATGCTCCCACCTGCAGTATTTTCACTTCTTTCTTCATAATGAACAGACATCATTCACACTTTTCCTCAAAGTAATACCTTAGCTTACAAAAATGGGAAATGGAACATGCTGGCCTGAGTCATCATCATCCATGATTGTTCATATTCTTCAAGACCTTTGTTTCAACTTTCTGAGAACTGGAAATGTCCAGCTCCCACAGTGCTGAGGTGATCAATTGCTTTGTGAGTGGAGCAAATTCTGAGTAATAATTCCTGGCAGGCTCTGATTCCATTTTCACAGGTCATCTCAGAAAAAGCCGACAAGCAGGCTGCTGCACATCCTCCCACACATCCTCCTAGATGAAGCAGTTCTCACTCACATATTTTATGTTGAAAACACCATCCATTTTGTGGAGGAAAAAATGTGCTTCTTTATTATCTACTTTAATTAGAGTCCTAAATATTGTGTGATCAACAATAACAATAACAAAAAATATGCATATCACTAACACCTGATAAATTGCTCTCCTAAAAAGGTTCTATATAAATCTAATTTTTGCCAACTGGTGAATAACATCATGTTTAACCCAGATCTATATCATTAATATTGCCAAGGTGGCAGAAGGAGAAAGCCATAAAAAAGAACAAACAAAATAAGATATACATGCAATAGATTCTAGTGAGATAGTGATGTATGGTAGTACAAAATTTTCCTAAAAACTTTTGAATCACCACATCACCATAGACCATATAATAAATGAGAAACAACAGCATATTCAAAAGCACATGCAAACTGAATAGAAAATTATTAGTTTCTTAAATATTCTACTATCACCTTCTATCTCCACTTTTTCAAAAGATAGTATAATTTATTTCCTTTTATGTGTAATTTTTATCTTCTCTTAACTTTTCTGTAATTCTCCTTTAATTTTTTTAGTGACTTTTGTTACTGGCAACACCTGCTGGGCCTCAGATCTCCATCTGAATGCACATGTATAGACCACAACACAGCCACTGATTTTTTGGGTCCAATTGGACCATCTTTTTAGAAGCAGAAAGTTAGTAAGCTTTTGGAGTGAAGCACAAGTTTTACAGTCAGGCAAGCCTGCATAGATTTCGACCTATGGGTTGTACAACTGTGGTCATCTTTCCTTCTTCTGGGCCTCAGGTTCCTCACTTATAAATTAATGTAACGTAACCTTAAACAACTATTGTAGAACACAGTAATGCAAATGTCAAAGCAAATGGTCAATAACTAAGAATTACTTCTTTTATTATTTCTGTCATTATTTTATGTCAAATGATGGTTTCCCTTGTTTTTCATCTTGCTCTTCAACAATCTGCCTTAAATTTAAAGTAATATAAAACATGTTTGAAATGTTAATATTTTTATCACATTTTATTCCATCTATCAGAACATAAAAATTTCACACATAGGTCTGGGGACATAGATCAGTGGTAGAGGACTTGCCTACCATGCATGAGGTTCCATTCTAGCACTGAAAAGAAGGGGAAAAAAAGGAGGAGGAGGAGAGGAAGAAGGAGAGGGAGAAGGAGAAGGAAACAAAAGGAGAGAGAAAAAAACATTCACAGATAGAGGATATTCATGCTTAAGATATGTACTGTGGCAGCCTAAGGCATGTATGTCAGGAAGCAATTCCAAAGCTGATCAGATGCTGTTTTGTAGGACAATGGTAGTCATTTAATGGCAGAAAAGAGTTCAAAGGGGACAGAGGATGGGAACTTACAACAATGTGGCAGCTAACTGGAACAACAGGAAGAACTATGAAAATTTTGCTATTATGGGAACTAAAATATTCTGGAGATTCTTCACATCAGCATCTCTTCTTCATAGAGTTAGAAGCAATACTATTGTGTACTAATTTGGTTTCTGTCATGTAATAGCTGTGTGATTTTGAGTCAGTACTTTATCTCTTTGTGCCTCAGTTTCCTCATTCATAAAATAGGGATAATGGTAGCACTTGCCTCATAAGGTTGTTATAAGAATTTAATGGGTTTATAAAAGTAAGTGCTTATAATAGTGGCTGTAAGCACGATCTGAAGTTACTTTTTGTTATAATAATTATAATGATAATTGTTGATTTATTATTTTATATAATTATATGCTATATAATTATACTTGTTATTTTAAGAGTCTCAGGAAACTTTTAAGGTATAGCAAGAGGTTTAAACAATGTCCAATGCCACCAAACTATGGAAATTGGGGAATTAAGAAGTGGTTCAAGAACCGAGAAGCCTTGAATGACAAAATGATGGTGGGCCCAGGGTTCTGGGCCAGGGAAGTTAAAGGTATGGCAGAGCTTCTCTTATAGCACATATCTTTTTTGTTATTTTTTATTTTTTAAATTAATTTTTCAAATTTTTATGTGACAGTGGAATGCATTTACAATTCTTATTACACATATATATCACAATTTTTCATATCTCTGGTTGTATACAAAGTATATTCACACCAATTTGTGTCTTCATACATATACATTGGATAATAAAGTCCATCATATTCCACCATCATTTCTAATGATGTGTACTAAAGAGCCAACAATTAGTAACTTCCTCTGACCCCCACAAAATCGAGCTCAGCTAGAACTTTGTCTTGCACTTCTTGGGCCTTCATTTTAGGATGGCTTCCAAAGATTCCTAGAGGGAGATCTCTATCCATACAAGGATACTTGATGATTGTAGTTCTGACAGATACACCCAGTGCAATGCTACTAAATTTGGTATCTACTTAGAAAAGAGAACAACAGACTATAAGCAATGCTGCCTTACAGTGTGAGTCAATAAAATCTCTGATTCTTGGTTTCCTTATAATGTAAACAGTAATAGCCACCCTTGGTAACTACTTAGCAGAGGGGTCAGAGGGTGCCAACTAAAATTTATAAAACATACTTGAGGTTGAATTATGGAAATACAAAAATTATTCATTTGAGAATCAACTGTGCCAGGTGTGGGTGCACACCTGTAATCCCAGCAGCTTTGGAGGTTGAGGCAGGAGGATCATGAGTTCAAAGCCAGCTTCAGCAAAAACAAGGTGCTAAGTAACTCAGTGAGACCATGTCTTTAAATAAAATACAAAATAGGGGTGGGGGTGTGACTCAGTGGCCATGTGCCCCTGAGTTCAATCCCTGGTACCCCCCACCCAAAACATAAAAAAGAAAAAGAAAGAACCAACTGTGCTTTGGATCTAAATCCAATTATTAAAGAATGGAGACACTTAAAGGAATTATTTTGGGTTTTATGATAATTTTCACTGTTGAGATGACATTGCCAATGAAACGTCTTTTATGTCTTCATGGTCAAGAGAACAGACATGTTGAATCTGAATATTTATAATATTTTCCATAGAGAAAAATTATAAGATAATCAATAAACTAATTGTTACAAAGTAGGCTATATTTCACAAAAAGAAAAAAAGAAGTTCCACTTATTACAAAGTATTAACTTTCCTAACATGTGTGATAAGTACCTAAGCTTTTCTC
The DNA here is from genome assembly GCF_052094955.1 of Ictidomys tridecemlineatus. Lineage (NCBI taxonomy): Eukaryota > Metazoa > Chordata > Mammalia > Rodentia > Sciuridae > Ictidomys > Ictidomys tridecemlineatus. The sequence continues at coordinate 56,005,519 of NC_135486.1, forward strand.
ACCCATTTTCTTTTTTGGAAGATCACCACTGTATATTTTGTGACAATCTGCTCCCAGAGAATTTGGAATTTGAATAGAACAGATTTGGTTGCTTTTTTTCTCCCTAGATGAATGCACAAAGAGCCTCAAAAACAAATGTACTTTAACAAGACAGTGTGATTAAGATGTTTAACATTTACTTAAAAAATAGCATCTACCTTAAGACCTTCAGGCAGAACTCTAGCTCTTCCAGCCCAATTCTCCAATAGAAAGTTAATCATGATCATAATACAAGGTCCAGGAAAAGCACAAGAAAGAAGAAATCAAGGGCTGGGGATGTGGCTCAAGCGGTAGCACGCTTGCCTGGCATGCGTGAGGCCCGGGTTCGATCCTCAGCACCACATACAAACAAAGATGTTGTGTCCGCCAAAAACTAAAAAAAAAATAAATAAATATTAAAAAATTCTCTCTCTCTAAAAAAAAAGAACTGACACATTTGATACTTAAAAAAAAAAAAAGAAGAAATCAAGATTGCCTCAAGTAAAACGAATAAAATAACCTGTTCCCACCACTAAAACCAAAGAGCACACTATTGCCTCCCCTCATCAACATCTAGGAGTGACATACCTAGGCATATAAAAATAAAAACTAAAGACTAGTTTTCTTTATGTAGTTACATGATAATAATCATGGGCAGAGCAAACAATTCCCTCTATTTTCTCCTACCACATTTCCCATATTAGTTTATCAAATTGTTTATATCAATATGATTGGAGGCATCCAGTATTTAAGAATACTATTCACTCTTCACAACATATTCCCCAATTTGTCAACTGACTTTACTGCAGCAGGTTCCTTAAACTAATCTGCTGAAGTGTCCCACATCTTCTAGCTTCCAATAACCTAACCAGCCCAGTGACCTGGGATCACCTACATGATCCAGAACAGACACAGGAGCTAATTATGCTGATTTCCCAACTGTCCAGAGCAGGATTAAGGATGAAAAAAGAACCTGATGACTCTTTTCAGACCTAATCATGTCAGGCTCTCCTTGTCAGTGAAACAAACCAAAGAGAGAAGGCTGAGGAACAAAGCTTTCTAATATGACGACCTTGGCACAATGGATAAGCATTTGGAAGACATGAAAAAAAATAGGATGATAAATATGAAAGAAGGGTGCCTGAGCTCTGAGCTCACCTAGACCCCTGGCTCAAAGATAATCTGGGTGCCTTGAGTGGAGAGACAATTCTGACCCCTCTATTTGTTTCCCAGGAAATATGGGACAAATGAGAAACTGCTGGCTTGTTGGGTAACATTATTAAATGTACTATGCACTTGAAATGTGACAAATACAGAGAGTTGTAATAAACTGACTTACATTTATAAGCATTAAAAGGGAAACTTACTACAACAAATTATGGTGTGAGGTGAAGAATGACCACTTATTCATTTGGTAAAATGGATTTAATATATTGGGTGTGCTTAAAGTGTGATATAGTAGCAACAGCTTACCTTTCTATCAAGTTGAATTTGGAGTCAGACACTTTGAATTAGGGTCATTTATTAAATTTCAGAGCCTCTGGTCTCTTAGAGCAATCCAGTGTGATCAAGATGACAGAAGCAAAGCAATTAAGTGTTTAGCAACTGGCCCACTTTTTTCATGGTAGAGAAAAATAAAATCTCAAAATTCCCTAGGAATTTTTGCTAAAGCTTTTAAAAGTTTTCATTACTCCATTCCAAAATAGAAAATTTTCCTTCTTTTAAAATTGTTATACTTCTCTTTAAGAATGTATCCTAGATTTTTGTCTTATGAATTATGGCTTTTGTCCTAAGTAGATAACTTTAAAATTAATATTTATTTTGGTTATTGAAATGAAAATGAACACTGCTATGATACTATGTGATAGTGGATTCTATTTACTTCATTAAGCATTTCATTTCTACCTCAACTAAGAAGTTTTCTCCAGTCACCCAGACACCCAGCACTATGGATGGCACATTTATTATATGTACTGAAATCTTGACTAGGTGAATGGCCCATCCATTGTTAAGTGGAAGATGCAGGGACAAATAAAAGAATTCTCTCTAGAATCAAGTGGGGAACATAAGTGTGCAATCAGAAAGTGGGTAGGAGTTACCAAAAGAGCATAGGTTTCAGGTATCTTGGTTGTTGAAATAATTTAATTTCTCCAAATTTTAATTTGCTCTTTTGGAAGACAAGATCATTACTATTAATAATAATAAATGAGATAATATATGGCACTTAGCTGGAGCCAAATTCATATTAACCACTCAAAAAATGCTACCTCTTTTCTCGTTCATACTTGATCCAACACAATAAAGGTTAATCAGCTTCTAGTCACTATGACAAAATACCTGAAATAATCAAGTAGGAAAGGTTTGTTTTGGCTCACAGTTTTAGAGGTTGTAGTTCATGATCAGTTGATTCTGTTTGTTTTGGACCTGTGATGAATCAGTATACCATGACAGAAAACATATGGTGAAGCAAAACCCTTCACCTCATAGTGTCTGGGAAACAAAATAAGGAAGGGGAGGAGCTATGATCCCATAGTCTCCTTTAAGTTATGCCTCTAAATGACCTAGCTTCCTCCTATAGGCCTCACCCACTAAAGATTCCACTACCTTCCAATAGCTACGCAGTTTGGGGACTAATCCTTTAATACATGGCCTTTGGGGGACAATTATGCAAATCAAGCTCCCTCACCCTTCAAGGAGTACAGCAACACAGACTGTGGTGTACTGGGGCCTTGAGGTATGGAGAAATGCATTTATGGTGGACACATCACCTCCCACAGCTCCAGGATTACCAAACACAAAAAAGGCCTCTCTGCCCAGTTGACTGGGTATGAGTCTCATGAACAGGAAACTGAAATTCAGGACTGTGGGAATTAATTCCCAGATGCTCTGCTTGGTCTCTGTGTCTCAGAATCACAATTTCAAAAGCAAGACAATACTAATAATCCATCTCACATAGAATATATGAAAAGAAGTATGTATTTCATGTTTTAAAGGTCATTGAATATATAACAGCTAGATAGTTGAAGCAAAATACCATATTCATCAGTGAAATAGCAAAGTTTAGCAGCATTCATCTGTCCTCATTTTAAATTTACCACAGTATGTAAATTGGAGGATTTAAAAAAGGATCAGGCAAAAATCTGAGCTAGGTGCGAATGAAAAGCACAATCAGAAGCAAATTTGTGACTGCTTGAAGTGTAAGAGTTTGCCAAATGGGATGGTACTTAGATTTTACTACTAATCTGAGTTTATGTAAAGTCAATAGAAAGATCCCAATTATTGTTAAATATCCAGAGTAGAAATGTGCTGCTAAACTGCTGCATAGTATCCATCTCAGGTTCGCTTTTATAAACATCTTTCTTTATGTACTGAAATTATCACAGGAATACTCCACACAAAGCTGAACTTTAAACACAAAGTCCCAGTCATATACATACACACACACACACACACACACACACACACACACACAGACATATATATGTCTGAAAAAAATAAAACAAGTATAATTTGGATTAGAGACTGAAATACCTGGTTTAAAAAATACACTGCTGTAGTTGAGATAAGCTATTTAGCCAGGAATGACAGTTATTCTACCAACTTAACATTTCAAAATACATTGATGGCAAATGAGATAACCTGATCATTCCTAACAGGATTTTCTTACATCCAGAACATTCACACTATATCAGAAATGTACAGAGGCGGGTTTGTGATTCACACTCTTGTAGATCTCAGTGGGCCAATATGTTACATTGAGACATCAGCCTACTATTTAAACAACACCCTGTCTGGTTTCTATGGAACAAACTACCTTCAAGACCAAAATGAACCATATTAAATGAAGCTGAAGGAAAAAAAATCACACTCAGGAGTGCTGCCATATTCTCTAATCCAAGAATCATTAAACCTGAGGTTTTATGCTGTATTGACCCTGCACACTTGAGCTAGAACCTTGAACCAGCTAAAAACAATATAATTTGGAGTCTGAAAGGGCCTAGGTGACCACACAGTAAAGCCTATGGAACAAGAAGATAGAGGCCACTCAGGTGTCAAATCAAACCCTGCTCCAAGACCAATTTTGTGACTCCCCACCCCCAGAGTCTTAGAATGCTTTTGATTACTGCCTGCTTTCTCAAGGAACATAATGGTATTTAATCAACACTGAAAAATGAGAATAATAGCCAGGCACTATGGTGCATACCTAAAATACCAGTGACTTGGGAGCCTGAAGCAGGAGGATCACAAGTTTGAGGCCAATCTAGGCAACTTAGCAAGACCCTGTCTCAAATTAAAAAATAAAAAGGGCAGGTAATATTGCTCAGTGTTGGCCCTGCCTTCACTCATGAGTAAGGTGGGGGGAGGGAGGGAAGAGGGGAGTTGAGAGATAAATAATAGAATAAATATCTTTTCTGTCCCATTGTGTCTAAATATTCAAAACACTACAATTTTTGTGTGTCTACTCTATTTCAGGTTCTGTTTTAAGCAGTTGGACATCAGCGATGAGCAAGATAGACGAGGTCCTTGCCTCATGGCACTAACACTTCTAGAGAATGGAAACAAATAAATGGGGTGAATTTAGAAAACAGTGGTTCAGCAGTTCTTAAACGTTTTGAGAGTCTGTGAAGGGTCAGACCTCAAACCTTGCTTACCACAATGGAACTACTCAAACAATAATTGGATTCACTTCCAAGGAAAGAAATGAATAACATGAAACCCTGCATACATTTTCTAAAGATTCAAAGTCCATATACAGATTTCAGTTTAAGAATCCCATTGCAGAGCCTAATACAGAAGTGCATACCTATAATCCCAGCCACTTTGGAGGCCAAGACAAGAATATCATAGCCTGGGCAATTTAGAGAGGCTCTGTCTCAAAATAGAATTTTGAAAAAGGGCTCAGAATGTAGATTAGTGGTAGAGTACTTGCCCAGCAAGGATTCTGCCTTGGGTTCAATTCCCATTACCCCCTGCCTCTTCTCCCCAACAAAGAACGAGTAGGAAGACATAATAAAAACAGATCATCATAAGGCAACAATATAAATTCAGGGCTAGAGAGAAATCAAAAATGAAAAACCACCACTCTCTCCAGTTTGGGGTGTTAGTCAGGGAAGGATTCCTAGAAGACAAAACATGAACTGAGACTGTTTTTACTTTTTGCAATTCCTTTCATAAAAGTAACACATGCTCAGTGTAGAAAACAGAAATTATCAAAAAGTGCAATGGAAGGAAATATGCCAATAATTCTACTGCCTAGACATTCTAATATGTGTCCTATTTTGTGTGTGGTTACATGCACATGCATGCACACTCAGGTATAATGAAATGGAGAACATTTTATTCACCAGCTGTTTGGAAGAAATAATCTGATAATCTGAGAAGTGAGATTCTAAAAGGGCATACTAAAAGGTCATCAGATTGTAGTTTCTCAAACTCTGGGTCATGATCCACAAAATTAATTTAGCAAGCCACAATCAATCTTTTTTTTAAAAAAATAAGAGAAAAGCTAGAAAATGTGCACTATAGAGTCCATGGTAAAGGTAAGTACTACTTTATGAAACTTTCTTTTAGTATATATGGGTTTGTGCATGTGTATGTGTATGTATGTGTATACATGTATATAAGATTCTAATTAAATTTACTTTTTATTTTAGCCCAGGATAGTTTGAATATATATGTTTGAATAAATATATTTTTGAGATAAGAGCTGGGATAGTTGAATTATTCTTTTTCTTTTTTTTTATAACTTTATTTTATTTATTTATATGTGGTGCTGAAGATCGAACCCAGGGCCTTACACATGAGAGGCGAGTGCTCTACTGCTGAGCCATAACCTCAGCCCCAAATAATTGAATTTTTCTGCATCAGAGAGGGGTAAGGATTTGTGGGTCCCAGGAAAATGAGAAGGCAAAGAATTAATAAGTTAAAGTGGGGGAAGGGTGAGCAGGAGAAAGGAAAAAAAAGGTTCCAGGTTGGGAATTCAGCCTGGAAACCACTAGGGAAGACAGAAGTAAGTATTAATACAGGTTGTTGCATTGTTTCTAAGAAATTTATAGTGCAAATGTTCTCCATCTTCAGGTATCCTCAAGAAAATCCATGTTGATCAGCAATAATTTTATGCATTATGAAGTCTTTGGAGAACTCAAAGAGATGCTGAGTTTTATGTATAAACTGGCAGAGGGCAAAATTTAAGTCTACCTATATGAGGTATGAAAGCTAGAGTATGAAGAAGATATGACATTCTAGATATATATCATATTCATCTATCTACATTGGTGTGTGCAAAAATGGAATTATACATAAACATATATATTACTTTAATCCTACTTTCCCTTCAAGATATATTTTGAACACTTTGACATATCAGTAAACACTTTTTGTTCAACAAGTGATTTTCTTGGCATTTTAGAATTCCATTGTAGGGAATTCAAATAACATGTTTATGTAACTCATCTCTTAATGTTAGACATTTTGATTATTTGTTTAATATATTGATGTGAACATTTTCAATGTTATAATCTTAAAAATAATACTATGGCTTGGGTCATAATTAATAGAACTGGTTAAAAAATATTATACTGTCTATTAAATGTTGTTATCTATTTAGGTGTCTGTCCTACAAAGTAGGACTCTTTTATATAGCACCAAGGACTGTGCTAGGTGTATTGTAATTGTACTGTATAATGAAATTCACAGATAAAAATACTTTCACAGTGCAGGGAGGAGAGATCAGCCTGCCTGGGTAGTGAGGGAAGGCCAAATTTGGGCAATGTTCAGAGTCAAGAGATAGAATTGCCAATAAGTCAGATGCCATCTCTCTTCTAATACAATTCTTAACACTCACTTCTTGAGATTTAAAATACTTTTTGTAAGAAGCATAAATTGAGTTTGGGTACAGAAATAAGAGGCATGTAAGTTTGAAAGTAAAAATGTAGTCTTGCTTCAGAACAATTAATTCGTAATCAACAAATATCATTTTTAGATCATTGACTTTTAAGGTATTCTGTAGCTTTGTTGCCAGGATTATAAAAAATATCATTGGAAATTAGACCAAAGGTATACGGACTAATAGTAATAGAAAATGCCACTCGATTCCTCTGTTTTTCTCACCTCTCCTATCCCATCAATTTTACTTCCTAAAATTTCTCTAGTTCCCTCCTCTTCATCCTTTTATCAGGCAGTCATCATGTCCTATCTAGTTTCCCTGTCTGGCTCCCTAAAATCTGGCTCCCTTAATTCTCATGCTGATGCCAGAGTATGCTATTCAAAATATAAATCTGTTATTATGTCTCACTTAAAATCCTTTATTGGCTCCCCAGAATCTGCAGAAGAAAAATCCAGATCCTCACTACTGAATGCCAGTGCCTCCCTGCTTCCTGCCTTGCCCTGTAGGAACTCTGACCTGTTTGTTTTCTTCCCCTACATGATGTCAGTTCTCTCCTTCAGGCTTTTCTCCAGTTTTCCTCTATGTCTGGCATGTCTCATTCATACCCTCTAGGTTCAAATTCTGGCAGCCCCTCCTTCAAGAAGATTCCCCAACTTCTCTCAGGCTGGGTTTGTATCTGTGCTATATGTACATCTCTACTGAGGTAGGGGTCAGCAGGGCTGGAACAAAGACTTTACACCTTTTTCTCCTATTAGAACAAGAATCTCTGGAAGTCAGGGATTATTTAATTTTTCTCCTTCATCTCCAAGGTCTTTGAAGTCCCTAACATGTAATAGGTATTTCACATTTGGGTTTGTTTTGGCTCATTTTTTTTTTGTTTTGAAAAAAACAAACTATATTGTAGCTTAAAAGGGTTGGAAAACAACTAATTAAGGTGAATTCAAATCCTAAGCTTTGATTGAATGGAGGATAAATGTGGATCAGACTGTATTAGTCCTAACCATTAACTAACAATTTTTTAATTAAAACAATTTCAGTTTATAGAGAATTATTCATTAATTCAAAATAGTTTTATATATTTTATATATTGGGACTTCAGAGAGTGATAATACATGGTTCATATTAAAGACCTCACAATCTGCTGAATGCAGTGGTGCAGGTCTATAACCTCAGCTGCTGGGGAGAGGCTGAGGTGGGAGGATCACAAGCTCAAGGCCAGCCTCAGCAACTTAGTGAGACCCTGTCTCAAAAATAACATAAAAAGGTCTGGGGATATAGCTTAGTGGTAGAATACCCATGGATTCAGTCCCTAGTACTCCCTCCCACCCCAAAAGACCTCACAACCAGCTGAGGAAATGACATAAGAAGCCATAACTATAGTGCTCTATGGTGTTGCATAATAGAGACATTTACTTATAGAAGCAAGAGGGAGTGGCAATCTGCCTAGAGTGTGCTGGCTTCTAGTGAGAGCTCACGTTTATTAACCCTATCCCCATCTAACCTCAAAAACTTCATCCTGATAAAGTAGTTCTCTTGTGGGATATCTGGAGATCTAGTCCAAACACATTTGCAAGCCTTTCCTTTCAGTCATTTAGCCCTGAATTAATTACAGTGGACAGATCTAGACTTCCAAGATGGGTACATGGAAAAGGGCCAAAGGGGACTGCCTAGGAAGCCCCACTTGTAGTCACTTAGGTTTACCCCTGTTGTAGGCAAAAAGCTAAAAAGACTTCAGGACTCCATGACCTAGCAGGAGACATCTCTGCCCAACAACACAGTGGCACAATTCAAATGAAAACTATGAAATGCAAAACTAACACTATGTGTTAAGGGCCATAAGGAAAAACTGGGGTACTTCCACACATAGATCACAAAAATAATTATTTTAAAATAGAAGAGATATAGAATATATGTATATTTGGTTTGAATAGGAAATGATAATCTCTTTCCAAGGATTATCTTCCAAGAGCTGTTCTGCTTGGTCATGTGAAAGAAAAAGTGTTTCCAAGCTTCAATTCTATATTAACTCCATCTATGATACAGAAATCACTAGCATTATATAAAAAGCCAAATTTAAATTAGCTGATTAAAAAAAAAACTGTCACAATTTGCAACTTAACAATCATGCTTTAATATATCAGGCCACTGGGAAAAGTAAAAGTTTGGAAAATATATAACTCATTCCAAATGACTATCATAAAATTTGTAAAGTCAAAGACATTTATGTAATTGCTAGTAACCTTAGTAAGTAGCTCCATTAAACATGACCTACAAATCTTCAAAAATCAGGACTTAGCAATAACACAACGATTTGTTATATGACCTAAATAGACAGAGAGAGCCATTCTTGTTTTAATGAGATCAATGCATATTTAATAGTTGTGATTAATATTTATCGAACCTACTGGGTGTACATCATTATACAATAAAACTTTACATTACTTAAAGATAGTAATTAGACATATGTAGTAAGATTTTTCAAATATATATAAATGTTACACATACACACCAGGTCCTGCTTTTGTCTCATTTTACCTTTTCTTCAATATGGGTTGTCTAGAAAAATGATCTTAAAAAAAGAAGACAAAAAGACTGCCTAAGTGCCACACAGTGTGCTATATGCAAGAGATACAAAGATGTCTGAGATATGATTTCTGTTCTTAAGAAGTTCACATTATAACAAGTTATTTCAAAGAATAATTATGATATCCTGTATATTTGAACAAACTTTTGTTTGAACAAATTTTGAGTAATGCAAAGAGTGGAGTTAAGGCTATGTTGAAGACAGAACATCTGATCTGGGTCTTGAGAATTAAGAGGTCTCCAGGTTGTGAAAGGAAAGGCATTCTAGGCTGGGGGAAGCATAGACAAGAGACATGGACAGTGAATTCTGAGACAAGGGTAAGAGCATATTTCTGATCCTTACAACTACTACACATTCCTGTTATCATAGTTGAAACTTAATAAACATAGTATATGTATAAACAGCAAATAAAGAAAGTTAAAAATGAATGAACAACAGTAGTATTCTCTCACTTTGTATTCAGAAATGATTCTAGATTCCTGAGACAGAAGAATATAAAACAAATAACAACAACTAAAACAACAACAAAGACACCCCTTTTGAAAGTCCATGAACTTTGGGGGGAAAAAAGTGTTTACCCTCCTTGTTCATTATAGCCAGATGGGTGGTAATAGAGACAACAAAGTCCTCCAGAACCTATTTCTGACTAAATCTATTCCAGTGTCCTAGATGAATCACACTTCAAACTTTGCCTGTGGACAAGAGGCTCTCATGGTTTGGCAGTGAGAGTACATGCAACAGCTATAACATAAGCAGCTTTTCCAGCCCATAGCTTATCAAGGGTAATCATATCACAACCTAGAGGATGAAGGAAATAAAGTGAAAGTAAAAACCAGGGTTTGGATAGGAAGAGTGACTGAGGATCAGCCAGGCCCAAACTAATCAGGCCCATGTACTATGTGTCGGGGGGATATACATAGGTTGGTGACATGTTTCCCAACAATAGCTCCACAGGGCTTTGGGGAGTCTTTTGTGCATATTCTCTTATTTGTAATATTTATAATGATTACACATATTTTACTTATATTGTTATTTAGTTAAGACTAATTTAAACTTTAGAAAATGAGTAATAGTTATATTAATCCCCACTAGTTATATCATACTTCCCAAAGTCAGCTGTGTTTTTTCCCAAGCCTTGTTTATGCTGCTTAAATAATAAATGTAATTATTAAATGTTTAGTGAACTCAGAAGTATGATTGTTAAAAAGAGAGGGAAGGTATGCTGATTTTCTAAAAACAAAATAGAATGATTTAGAAAAATTCAACAAAGCTGAATTTTTGTCCACCAAAATAAATCTGTCTAATTAGGTGTGCATAAAATAAATGTGAAAGACGTGATGGGAAAGGGTCATTAAAATATCAAATTCTGTGTGGATACTTTTTTCCAAGTATTTTTATGTCTTTGGTTGGTTTAAGAAAACTAAAATTGGGTATAACAAAGGATGTAATGTGGATGTGCTTTATACAAGAAAACAACATGGCACTCCAAATCAGGTGATCCATAATCAAAGAAAATGTATTATTCTGACATTAGTCATCACTTTCTGATATTCTAATTAAACATCCAACTTCTGTTCTCAAGTTTACTGCATAAGATAACTTCTGTTAAAGCTGCTTTGTGGCCATTCACTATTTTCTTTTTGATTATTAGTATTAGCCCACCTTCTTACTCCTGGGAACATATAAGTTATTGAGTAGGTACAGTAGAGAACACTAGACCAGTATTCAGGAAACAAAGATTTTAGTCCTTACTTGGATTATAGTCTTGGAGGTCACCTTGTCTCTTTGACCCTCTGTTTTCTCATCTATAAGTTGCATGTTTTGGGAATGAGGATAGACAGTAGGTGTAGATGACTAGAAAAGTTGGATTAGATAATCTTTCTGGTCTTTTCTGATTCTCAAAAATGCCATTCTGTAAAATTTGGTTCATATATGATTAGCGAGATGCCTTAAAACTTTTATTAGGGATATAATAGATAAAACTATTTTGAAAAGAATATATAAATTCACTTTTTTTTTTAAAGAGAGAGTGAGAGAGGAGAGAGAGAGAGGAGAGAATTTTTTTTAATATTTATTTTTTAGTTCTCGGCGGACACAACATTTTTGTTGGTATGTGGTGCTGAGGATCGAACCCAGGCCGCACGCATGCCAGGCGAGCGCGCTACCGCTTGAGCCACATCCCCAGCCCTATAAATTCACTCTTAATGTCAAGAATAAGTACATTTACTTGAAAAAATTTAAATCTCTTGGAAACTTTAATTAAAAAAAGAAAATACAAAATGAACCACATTTATATAAATGATTAAATAAGATTTAAGTTATCAACATAAAGTTGATATTGATATCCTTATAATTTGGCAATGAGAAAAGATCCATATTAATCTTAAATGCTCGTTCTTTTAATAATAATTAAAAAACTTTTGGTAAAAATCATTCTTCTTAATTATAGTTCCAGGGCTGAGGATGTGGTTCAAGTGGTAACACACTCGCCTGGCATATGTGGGGCGCTGGGTTCAATTCTCAGCACCACATAAAAATAAAATAAAAGATGTTGTGTCCACTGAAAACCTAAAAAAAAAATATTAAAAAAAATTATAGTTCCAAAGTAGATTACAAAAAAAGCTGCAGTTCTAGGAATAGCATGCAACACAAAATTGTCTAAATAATTCCCAGAGTCAATTTTAATTTTATAAAAAAAAAGAAAAACAGTTATTTATTGGAGAAAATAAACTACCCAAAGAACTAAGTGCCTCCTTCTTTAAAATCTTTAGTCCTGCAATAGAACTAAAATAAAGTTAAATCTAAGATTTGATTTAAGTCACATCTGAATTGCTTTACCAGCAATGTGGTCTGTCAAAAACAGATAAAAAGAAAATTAGATAAAAAGAAAATTATTAGAGCACACTGACTAATACATTGCTTTGATATTTTTTCCTTTTAATTATTAATTGAAGTAGCGTCTGAATTACCTTCGGTGCCACAAGAATTATACAAACTAGATTCATATACAAAGACAAATCTAAATCTCAGTACACATCAACTTTTAAAATAATCATTTGCCATTTGTGAGTGGGAAAAGTAACACAAGTGTAAAATTCAGTTTATACACTGCTTTGGAGTCTATATCAATTTCAAATTTTCTTTTATGATTCAGCTATTCCAAGAGTTCCAAGAGTCTGAAAATATTTCATTAAAAATTAATGTGTTATCCACACAAATGGCAAATATTGAAAACTAGGAATATAAATATAAAATAATAAAAATAGTAAGTCTTCTAATACTGAAGAGGAAGGAAGACAGGAGGGGAGGAGAGCATGTGAAAGGGAGAGAGATTTTAAACATCCGGTTTCTATTCTAGACCATTTATGGAAACAGACAGACACAGCAAGCAGAAGCCAAATATATTCTTGGGCTCTGACAGGATTTGTTTTCTCTCTTGTCCTTATTTTTACTGTATTCTTCCTAATAATATTTCCCCAGTGTTCTAGATTTCCTGACCGACAATGCTAGTCTCATTAAGAGTCTTCAAAGGAGAAATGGGGAGGACTCAGGCACATTCATAGAGCCTCCCAAGGCTTCTCACTAGGGGTGCGAAGCTTTCCCAGCAACTTTTCATCACAAAGGCACACATCATGGCACTTTCACCCTCATGCCATGTATCCTTCCCAAACCCCTCTGAATGGTTTTCTTAGGATCCAGTATGCAATCCCTGGCAGAACAATAGGTATCTAGAGTATAGTTAGGGTTAGGGTTAGGGTTAGGGTTAGGTTTTCTAGTACCTAGAAAGGTGAAGTTAAAGAATGATGTCTGTTTCACCAACACTGGCACAAAAACAATAAACTTGACAACATACATCCACTTTGCTGACCTTCTTATAAGAAGTATTCCACGTTAGGTAGGAAACAAGTTCTACCTTATTCTACCTCGACCCATTCAATTTAAATGCTTCTAAGAGAAAGCCACATTACTTATCAAATAAGCAGCAGGGATATACCCTTGATCCTACATCAAAATAGAATCTATACTGAAGATTCTCTACACCAAAGATAATGAGGAAAATATGAAAGATCTGTTTAATGCCGACTATAAAAACATCCCTTTGCATCAAAATAAGTGTCCCTCTTTACTAACACAGATTATTTTCTATAGAATTTAAATTGTACATAAAATTATGATCGTGCCTTGTTGAATGTAAATTGATTGTCTCAATTATTGGGAAAGGATTTGAATTCTAATGGGCTATTTTGCTGGAGAAAAGCCAAACAAATCGGCAAAATCTCTAATAGCTCTAACTGGAGGTAACAGCCAAACATTTATATAAGTCAGGAAGATGCTGTAGTCTCAAGAATTGATCCCAGAATGGTCTGAAAAGGTTAGCAAGATTTTTTTCAAATAGAGGAAATCAGCTTTAGCTTTCCATATTAAAAGATTATTTGACTGTGAGACTCTAGTTTTTCTCTGAGAAGAAAAAAAAAAAGGGCAAGTTCCACACATTGTTAGAAAGGAATTTTGTAGCTCTACTTTTTAAGAAATATTCTTTCTTTCTGCAAATTAGATTGTCTATAGAAATCTGGGTTTACCCTGAAGATAGAACAAACAAAATCTAGTGGCACTTGACACACTTGAATGCTACACTTGATATCTAAAGGAAGGCCACTCCAGGAAGTTGGCTGCAGACACATCCCAGCCACATGCTACAGAGTTACTGCTTGACATATCTCCTTTGTATAAATCCAGTGTCTATGAAGTCAAACAGATCCCTTCCATACTTATAATCACATGCACAGGCAGGCCTTAGTTGTTTTGCTACCCAGATGGTTGCAACATTTTTATAGTTAAATTACAGCCAGAGGTATAGATGCACATCTGCCCCAGATTGCCAGCCTTCTAAGATCTTATTCACAAACCTTCACTATCAAGAAACACTGTTGATAAGGGTGTAAAAATCACCTCTGAGTATAATGTGATGAACCATTTACTATACAGCCACATTTATACCTCAGATATTAACCATAAAGGATTCAATTGCTATAAATCTGGGATATTTTAAGAATTGAAAAGAGAAGGTTTTAATGATTTCTGTCTTGCAAGAAACTATTTTTATCATGGAAAACTTGCAGTATTAATCTAAACATGCATATAGATGTTATGTAGAGTATACCTTAAGATTTGAGCCACTGAATAAAATTTATTCTCTGATTGTTAAACTTTCTTGACTGAATTTTTAAAGAATAAACTGAATATTAGTAATTTCTTCTATATCAAATTTATGAAGTCTAGAGAGGGCCATAAGTTATTATCAAAGACAATTGTGATTGATTCCTTCCTAACTGCTGATCTGGCTTCTATAAAACAATATCAATGTTAAGATAGTCCAAAGTCTATTTGACATATCTATACCTATATACTTTCAAAAGAACCCAGAATTTTCTGCTAATTAATTGATTAGAATTCCATGTTTCATAATTACTAAGAATCAGATTTTGGATAAAATCCTAACTATGAATTTTTAATAAAGGAAGGGGAAGAAATAGCAGATAAGTAGCTCTGGTTGGTCAGGAAATAATTCAGCATGAGCAGCATGTTTGGCATCTTAATACTTATCCACCCCCATTCCCCCATTTACAGCAGACTGGATGAGAGCTTCACTTAGCAGCAAGTCAGCAACACATCAGCTAGATGGATGCCTACTTTCTTTTAATGACACATTTGCCTAGCATATAAACATTAAAATTTACATTTAGTGGAAAACAGTGAGTCAAAGCTACTTTAATGATGCTTAGGATATTTATAGAGAATGTCTTTAAAATACCTGCTTTTTAAATGCTGTATATTTTCTGTGGGTGATAAGGAGAAAATGGCTCTACACATGTTCATATATAAAAAGAATTATTTTATAGATAATAGCTATTTAAAGCCAATTAATTATAGAAAACAAGAAACTAGAAAATATCACTGTATATCATTTAGATATTATCACACAACCAAACATTCTCTTTAATTTGTTATACTTCCATCACCTGCAGACCACATGTTATACTTGGCCAAAATAATGCATAAAAGTGCTTTCCCCCAAATATATTTATTCAACTAAACAAAGGAAAACATTTTCTTTTCTTTGGAGAAGGAAAAGTTTATTTGGGGGCTCACGGTGTCAGAGGTAACAGTCCATAGACAGCAGGCTCCATTCCTTGGGGCTTGAGGTGAGACTGAAATCAAGGTGGAAGAGTGTGGCAGAGGGAAGCAGCTAACATGATGATCAGGAATGAGAAGGGCATGTCACCAGGGACCCACCTCCTCCAGTCACACCCTACCTATCTTCATTAATACATTTTGTCCATTAAAGGAAAACATTTTTTTAATAAGCACTAAAGATATTTTTCTTGTGTAATCCTCTCCAAAGTTATTTTGTTCAAAATTATCAAAGAAGTGTAAAAAAAAAAAAAAACAACTTGATATTCCACAAAGCATTTAATTCATTTTGTTAAGGAGAGTCTAGATTTCAATCTTTTGTGCAAATCAAAGAGCTAAAAGAGCACCGTGGGCACTGCTGTCTAAAGGGCAGCACTCACAGGTAAAGTCCAAGACAATGGTCTTCTAGCCACCCATGGGATCCCAACAATTCTTCCTTGAACTAACCCACAGGCTCTCTGATAGGCTCACAGTACTGCCCTTTCTAGGTCAGGTGAAAAGAACTGTCCTTGGAACAAAATGCCACAAAAAATGGCTTAAAATTGAGTATTTCCCCCCAAAAGTGAGGGTTTTCAATTCTACCAGTGAAGCTTGGTTTTAAAGGAAGACATGTTGTATTTTCCTTTGTCTTTTCTTAAATTTAATAATGATATACTACAAAGTTGGAATTGCAAAATAGAACCTAAGGATTTGAGGTTGGGGTTGTGGCTCAGTGGAAAAGTGCCTGCCTCACATGTGTGAGGCACTGGATTCAATCCTCAGCACCACATAAAAATAAGTAAATTAAATAAAGGTATTGTGTCCATCTACAACTAAAATATACATACCTAGGAATTTATTATTCCATCTACAACTAAATATATATATATAAATGAATTTATTATTTTATTTAACAAAATCACACTCTATGTGCCAGATGGACTCTGAGTTCACTTCAGCCTTATAACAACCCTGCAAGGTGGGAACTGCTCTTTCCCCCTTTTACAGACCAGGTGACGAAAAACCATGTTTCATAGACACTTATGATTTTTCAACACTTTTCACACACCTGGTGAGGTGACTCATTGTGAGGTGAAGTAACTTGCCCAAGGTCAACAGTAGGTTTAGTGGCAGGGCTGGTTTAAAACCCAGGCAGAAAGTCTCCAGAAATTGCTATTATCAACCACTAGGCACCATATGCTAATTAGTAATTAAAAGTCTTTTTAAAAACTCATTTAGTTTTACTGGAACCTGGGGAGATCTCTAAGACACATTAGCCTGAAAAGCCCCTGGCAGAGACTCTGACTCTTAGAGGTAACACTGTCACTAGCAAGTTGGAATGGGAAAATCTGCCAGAAAGCTTTGTGGACTGAGACTATGGGGACTTGCAGTCTAAGTCCAGATTAGATGCTGGCTTGCTGGGGAAACTAGAACAGGTATTGCAGTACTAGGTTTAAAAGTGTGAGTTCTGACTTCATTTGAACCTCCATTCCTAGACCAATATTAGCTATGTGACTGTGGGTAAGTTATGAAACCTCCTGGAGCCTCAGTTTCCCCCTCTGAAAACAAAAGACAATAATACCATCCCAAAATAATTACTACAATGATTAAAATTCAAGTGTTTTCTCTGCTCCATATTCTTTGCTAATAAAAGTTTCACTAAAGATCACAAGATTGCATCTACCCAAGAGATAATGTGATTCTATGGTGCTCTCAATTGAACATAATAATATTATTATTATATAAATTTATATAATACTATTGTTATATAAATATAATAATTTTTAACACATGGTTTTTCAATACTTTTCACACACATCATCTGATTTGACCTTAAAACTATTCTGCACAGTTTTTAATCCCTATTTTATAGATACAGAAGTTGAGACTGAATGTGAATCTGACTTGTTCAAAATCAATGTGGTTAACGGGTCCACAAACTCAGAGTTTTTGCTCCCTATGCAAGGTTTTTTCATTTTTATAACTTGCTACGGTTCCACAGAAGACATACTTGCAATAAGCTTGTAATATAAATGGTAGAAGTAAACTCATAATAAAAAATAGAAATAAATACTGATTGCTCAGAAATCTTGTAGAGAATAATCTGACTGGAATTTGTCAGGTAGTTTGTACCAAGTACAAGTCTAGGCATGGACTATGTAGTATGTAGGCTTGCTTGCGCTGAGAAGTCAAGACAGGTGTATCAGATTTGCTTAGTGCTGACCTCTCCTGGGCCTTCAATTCTTCGCTGCTGATGTTAAGCTCACTGATTCCATGGTGGCTTTTTTGCTTCTGCTACCTGGGGATAAGTATGCACAGCTCAAGTCTTGGGCTCCTCCTGTCACTTGGAGTCCAGTGGTATACCAAATCCTACATTCCAGGATTTGGCTGTCACAGTGCTGGGAATTATCTCTCATGGGGAAACTTGGGACCCATTAGATGGAAAAAAACTAAGCAAATAAAAATCCTCTTCTTTTTTCCCCTCTAGTTTGGAGCACAGTTTCTGATACAGTCTTTCCAGAAACTGTAAGGCCTTAGTTCTGTGGCCTGTGATAAGTAATCACTATGTGGTAACACATTATCTTACATTATTTTCCATTTTTCCAGGTCCCACCTTTGATTCACTCCCTCCAAAATAAACTTTGGCACTTAGTACTTGCTTAAGTTCTAAGACAATAGGAATGAAGAAATTGGGGAAATCTTCGTTGAAATCAACCACTTAAATCTTAAAAGAGGAAGATACAAACTAGAGAAATAAGTGATAGGGATGGAAGTAGTCTGTTAATGTAAGCAAAATGACTGGTGAAAAGGTCATTAAGTTAGGTATCTTAAACAAATTAAAAGTTAAGGATGGGTCATGATAAGCATAAAGATATTAGGGAAATCCCTTCAAAGGTGGCCTTCCCCCAGTATTCAAAATAAATATTTTTACAATTCAAGAGAAAGAATCCTCCACATCTAACAAATGAGGATTTCTCCTCTTAGGAATGTGGAAAGGCATGCACAAGCGCTTGTGCATGTGCATACACACACACATACACACACACTACTCACTCCCACTCTGAATAATAAGAAAAAGTTTGAGAATCTCCAGCATTATAATTTTTTCATGAGCTAGAATGAAGGGTTATGGAAAATAATATTCCCACAAGACAGCTACTAGGAGAAACAGAGGGACAGTGTGGATCAGAGGAGGGAGGGAAATTAGCCAAACATT
Source organism: Ictidomys tridecemlineatus (assembly GCF_052094955.1). Lineage (NCBI taxonomy): Eukaryota > Metazoa > Chordata > Mammalia > Rodentia > Sciuridae > Ictidomys > Ictidomys tridecemlineatus. The sequence goes on from NC_135486.1 coordinate 56,024,395, forward strand.
AAACCTCTCCCAGTTGTATATCCTTGGTAACAATGGGCTCTGAAGGAAGGGGCCTTTAGTGAATGCTGGGCTCTGGACTTTGACATTCCTCCATTGCAAATTAGTCCTAAAAGAGGCACAGTAAGTATCAAAATTTTGGGAAACAATGAATCCCAGAGAAAGAAAAGCAATACATGAGATTTGAGTATTCATCCCTCAGGATCTGGGTTCCTATCTCTCCAGGTAACAATGAGTTTCAACCTTTTTACAACTGCCTCCCTGGATTAAAGTTTTAACCTGCACAACCAGCCCTTTGACTGTCTCATCAGCATGTCCAGAGTTTCCTATGATTAAACCACCCTCATTGTACCTTATAAAACTAAAATCCCCTCTGTAACTGCAGGCCATTTTTGCATCCAGAAAATGCGCCCCTAGGTGCCCAAGTCTGCAAATGAATAAACAGATTCACTGAATCTGTTGAGGTCTGCATCCATCATTTTGTGCTTACACAGAAAACTGAGATTGCCATAGGACCAAGTGAATTAAAAAGAAACAAGCTATCAAGCCATGAAAAGGAAACTAAAGTGCATATTACTAAGAGAAAGAAACCAATCTAAAAAGGCTATAGACAGTATAATTCCAACCATAAGACATTCTGAAAAAGGCAAAACTATGGAGGCAGTAGAAAAGTGTTTGACAGGAGATGGTATGGATGAGGGATAAATAGGCTATGCACAGAAAATTTACAGGACAGTGAAAATATTTTGGATGATACTACAATGGTAGATTATGTCATTGTATATTCATCTAAACCCAGAGAATATACAAAACCAAGGTGAAATCTAATGTAAATTGGGGGAATCACTGTGAAAAACACGTGAGGATCTTCTCTTGGCAAGTAGCCAGGGAGAATTTAAGTTTAACCTTGGGAACTAACCCTGGCTCCCCCATGCAATAGATTGCCCAAGGTACATGACCTTTATCTTCACTCTGCTAGGAAGATCTCTCATGACCACTCCAGAGATGGGCATAACCTGTAGGGAACTGGGATGCCTACCTTTAATATTTTTTGGAGAAGAACATTTTATGGAAGGCCTATGATGTCTCCCAGTATAAATAAAGCAGGTGCAGACTCCATTTTGCCAGAGTATAGAAGCTTGATCAGTATGATTGGCTTGCCAGTCCCACCCCTGCTTTTTCAAATTCTTTTCTGTGCCTTGTTTTTTTTTCTGTTTTTTTTTTTTGTTTGTTTGTTTTGGTCGTTCTATTTTTTCCCAGCTTTTATTTCTCAACCAGCCCATTCCACCAAGGGGAACCCCCCAGTTCTACCACCTGTGTGGGACGAGGATGAGAGTAAATCATGGATTTGGGGTGATTATGATGTGCCAATGTAGTTTTATCAATTGCAATAACTGTATAATTGGGGGACATTGACCATGGGAGAGGTTATACATGTGTGAGGACTGGAGGCATATGGGAAATCTTTGTATTTTTCCAACAATTTTGCTGTGAACCTAAAACTGCTCTAAAAAAAAACAAAATAAACATCTTTTAAAAAGTGCTCTTAATTCCTAACTATGCTAAAAATATGATTTTTAAAAACAATTAGGTATAGGCATCCCCCTTTAAATCTTATTTGGGGCTTACACAGAGAACTTACAAACACTGAATACAAATAAAATACACATAGATGCACACATACAACCTCTCTTAGAACATCACAGGCATGTATCAAGTTATGGTCCAAAATGTTGTTCCATAAATCAGTTGTTAAAAATTCATAAGGCATTTTCCCTTAGAAATAATGTTGTGTAAACATGGCATTGTGGTTCACAAATTCATAAGAGCCAATTTAACCCATATTATAAATGAACAACTCTCTAGAATGCAAGCCTCTGAAGTTCCTGCTACACCCTAGAATGGAAAACAGAGCCCAATGTGTATTAAAGGCCTGATCACTATGTTGAATGAAGGATAGTGAATGAATAGTACAAAACACTGGATGAGCACTACCTCTGTGCCAATCACTGTTCTAAAGACTTTTATGGGTTATTTTAGGTAATTATCACAACCCTACAAGGTAACATTTCACAGGAATAAAAAGTGAGGAAATTGAGTTTAAGGTGAAGAAATTTGCTCATGATCACATGGCTAGAAAGTAGTAAACAGAGGAAAATCCAGAGACTCTAGTTCTAGGGTGCATGCTCTTAATGATGACACATACTGTCTCTCTACTTTACATCTGAGGTCTTAAAAGTAGAGGACTCAAGGGGCTGGAGTTGTAGCTCAGTGGTAGAGTGTTTACCCCATATGAGTGAGGCCCTGGGTTTGATCTTCAGCTCCACATTAAAAAAATAAATAAATAAGCAAAAATAAAGATATTTTTAAAAAAGTAGAGGACTCAAACCTGAAGATAGCTTGAAGAACGTAAGTTCTATAGGAAAGGGATGTTTGCTTGATCATGGATATATCACAGGCACACGAGTGGCATATAATAATGCCATAGTCTGGATCTTGAAAGTCCTCCAAAGGCCCATGTGTTAAAGGCTCGGACCCCAGGATAACACTGCTGGGAGGTGGTGGAACCTTTAGGAAGTACAGCCTATTGGGAGGTTATTGGGGGTTTACCTGTGAAGGGCACTGTGAAATCCTGAGCAATGGGTCCGATTAATTATGGACTGGAACCTCCAAAAATGTGAGCCAAAATAAACCTTTTCTCTTTATAAGTTAATTATTTCAGGTATTTCATTATAGTGGCAGAGAGCAAATAACACAAATAAGTGCTCAGTAAATATTTGATAAAAAGTAAAAGGCAGTCTTCCCCCCATCCCCGCCCAGGACTGGCCTATCATGGGCAAAAGTATAAATTACAAAAATATGGCTTTGACATTTTCCTAAGTTTCTCTTATTGGGTCAGTTTTTCACTTAATATTTTCTCAGGTGATCATTTATTATAGCATCTGCCTGTTCCATCTATAGTAACTGCACAGGCTGTTTTGAATAACTTATTCTCTACTCTCAGACCAAAATTCTAGCTCCCAAAGGGTAGAAACCTTCTGTGTTATTTGGAGGGCAGCAATCTGACTTCAGGTCTTCCCAATAAAATAAAATGTGGCTTTAAGTACTCTTAGGGATTGATTTATCAGTAATGCATAAAACAATGAACTTTAAAGGGATTGCTTATTAACCCCAACTGGTTTATTACATTGGTATAATTTGGGTGAATAGGTAAAAGTTTGCTAAACTGTTCATGGTTATCATATCTTCTTCCTTTCTTCTATATAATATTCTCAGGTGGTTTGGTGTTAGATCCCACAGGTGATGCAGCCTACATAATCCACACATTTCCAAGGTCAGTGAAACAAACTCTAATGATAAAGAATATGTCCAAAATAATCAAATTGTAAGAAGCTCCTTTTCTAGCTATCTATGAATCACTTGCCATTTTGTTAATAAAAATAACATGATTTTATATTGTAAATAATGGCACATAAATCTAAAATAACCCCTGAATTTTGTTGATTTACTTTTAATAGTATGTCATCATTTATTAAACAACAACGAAACACACAGATTTGCAAACAGCACATCACCAAAGGAGTCCTTTTCTACAGAAAATCAGTGGTGATGTGGAAGATAGGAGGTGAGAATTATATATCCATCTGCTTTAGCAAAAGAGATACAGATTATTTACTTCTGAATTATAATTCATAGAGTACTTGAAATGGAGTTTGTGAGAAACCATTACAATGCTGCACTGGAGGGGGTTAACAAAACAACCCCCCAAACAAACTCAATTATTATGATGATGAAGCTAAATCAATAGCAATTTATAATTAAAAGCAAGAATAATAGCATTTGAAAACCAAAATTTGACCTCAGTACAACACTGATAACACAGTAACAAGTAAATGTCCTCCCTCCCAGATCACTGGAAGTCACACTATGAGAGTTTATACTACATCCCAGGAAGCTCTACAAGGCAAAGCAGCAGCCAGCAGAATAATATATTATCATTCTTAGTAAGTTGTTTTGATTCATAAAAACTAAATTTCATCATTTAATAATCGATTAATAGGCTTTTAAATTGTCCATAAGAATTGATGACAAGACCTATAATTTTGGATATGTCATCCAACTGTCACTACTCAGGGAGCTTGATAGCTCTTCTAAATGAGAAATATCCAACTCAAGAAAATTCCTCAAGGATGGGGGACGTTTTGAAACCACATCCAAATCTAATATCAGCAATGATTTTGGTTTATATAAATCAGAGAGAAAAAAAAAAAAAAAAACCAGGACAATCAACTCCTGCCCAAGGACAGTTGGTAATCCTCAAGGACATTCTTTCTCTTTGCCTCTGGGGTTTCTGGAGGCATGGGAACAGCCCAGAGTGACCTCCCAGGAGATGGCAGGTAGTGTTACAGCTACTCTGCACTACAAACTCATGATGCCTTGACCAGCTGCCCCTCAGGGGTACATGTGTTAAAGACTTGGTCCTCAGCTTGGCACCACTAGGAGGTGGTGGAACTTTAAAAGATGGGGCCTGGTGAGAGGTCTTTAGGTCACTGGACTGTGTCCATGAAGGGGAAAGCATATCCCCAGTCTCTTTCTCTTCCTCTCTGTTTTTCATTTTCCAGCCATCAGATGAACAGTTTTGCTCTGCCATGCATTTTCTCCCTAATGAGCCACCACAGGTCCAAAACAACAGGGTCAATCTATCATGGACAGAAGCCTCTTAAAACTATGAGCCAAAATAAACCTTTTCTCTTTGTGAGCCAATTAACAGAAGTATGTGTTATAGCGAAACACATACTTCTGTTAGAAAGTTAACACACCAGCCCAGATAGAGAGGACATCTGTAACCATGGTAGTGAGGCAGAGTAGAGTCTTTTCATCTTTGAATCCTCTGGCCAAACAGGCACCAAACAGATGCCTAGTAAACACAGAATATGCTACCTCTGGTATCTACTTATAGTATAAACTCATATTCTCCTTTTTGCCTGCTGCAGTGTAAGAGATGCTCCTCTCCTATTCCAAGATTAATCCCTGGCTCAATGCTTGGTGTCCCAACCCATCTCTGTTTTCAGTAATCTTGTATCATTGCCTTTCTCTACCAGCATCTCCAAATTCTTATTAATTCTAGAACCCCTTTCATAGAAACAATTCTATGAACTCCCTTAGAAATTTATTAAATCACTTCATTATTATACATGATAAAGAGGAAAATTTAGTAAAATAATTTTACTTAAAATAAGGATAAATGTAAAGATTATAATTTGATATTTATTTTGAAAGTAACTTTCCTATTTAGTAAATAATGCCACAATTTCATTTCATAAATTAAGTCCTTTCTGTGTTAATAGTGTTAAGAAAAACGTATAACTGATCAATAGCATAAATATTTTATCATTCAAAAGTAGATTTCAAATTAAACCCATATTATAGAATTAAAACAAAAATAGCTCTGTTATGCTTTTATAATTTTTTTGTTTTTTGAATGTTTAATTGTGGCTTTCTCTTTTTGTTATTAAATTATAAAATATAGATTAAGGTGTCAGTTTTCTATTTTCAAGCATTATTTTTGAAATTAAAAATATTAATCTTAGTCTTAAAGTCTTAATTTCAAAATTAAAATGTCAAATTATAAAAAAGTCAATATGTATTTTGTATTTTAATACTGGCTCTTGCAGAATAAATTATTGGGGCTGGGATTGTAGTTCAGTGGTAGAGCGTTTGCCTAGCATGTGTGAGGCACTTGGTTTGATTCTTAGCACCACATATAAATAAATAAAAGGTCCACAGGTAATTAAAAAAATTTAAAAAGATAAATTATTCTTTAAAAAATAAAATGTGTGGATTTGGTATAAAGATCATCCTGAGGCTTGTTTACAGGAGAATATTCAAATTTAAATTCATTATGAGTTTGTTACATTGCAATCAGAAGCTTTTAGACTCTAGACAATGATTTATATACACATATCATTTAAAGAATACATTACTACATAAAAGGAAAAGAACAATGCAGAACTATATAACTGACACAACACATAGGATTGCTGGGGGTTGGTAACACAGTACAGAGCAGATGAGATCACACTAGTGTTCAATGGAATGTTGAACTTGGAGGCCTTGTTTACTCTAATAGACTGAGGGGCTCTCACAGGGTTCTATTTTCCAGGGAGAAATATGTGAATCAATAATTATTTTAAAATAGAAATGGGAGAGGGAGCCATCTTTATCATGACTTCCCTAGGTTGCCTATGTGGACACAAGAGGTTCCTTATCATTAATCTTGATCTTTACATCTTTAGTGATCTTTACAGTCAGAATTTAATGCGTTTACATTTATTCCAACTTAAAATCAAAAAAATTCCCTGCCTTAAAATGGTCCTTCCAAAATATGCCTCCACCAAAAGTTGGTCCCTCTGTTTCTCTTGCTTTCTGTCTTCTTTTGCAGCCAAACCTCATAAAAAAGTGGTTTAAATTTGCTATTTCAGATATTCAACTCTAATTTTTCAACTCCTGTAATCTGGTTTCAAATCCACCTACTCTTCAACTAAAATTGTTTTTGTTAACGTAACCCATGATGTGCTTGTAAATCAAAGGCCAGTAGATACTTTTCAGTCTTATTTAACTTAACTCAGGAGCATCTGATTGATCACTTCCTTTTCCCTAGGCATTTCCATCCTTTCATATGTGTGACAACAAGTTTTTAATTTTCTTCAGGTTGCTTTGTCTCAATCTCTTCTTTCAATGTTTACCTTACCTTTAAAAGTGTTGGTGTTTCTTGGGATCCATAAATCCTTCTTTCTTCCTATTATGCTTATTTCTGGTGACCTTATTTATTCCCAAAGTTTGGAATATCCTTCAGAGACCAAAGGAGATTTCTATCACCAGCCCAGACCTACATCCTTAGTTTTCCCCTTTAAGTCCACCTGCTTATTCAACATATCCATTTGAACAATGCATTTGAACATTAAATTCAACATGGTGAAAACTTAACACTTGGTCTTATTCCAAACCCAGGAAATCTCTTTTTTTATTATTTTTTAAATTTTTTTTATTTTTAAATATTTATTTTTAGTATTTGGCGGACACAACATCTTTGTTTGTATGTGGTGCTGAGGATTGAACCTGGGCTGCATGTATGCCAGGCAAGTGCGCTACCACTTGAGCCACATCTCCAGCCCTGCCCCAGGCAATCTCAACCACAAACCTACTTCTTTGAAGTGTTCTTTAGTTCTCAATAAGTAACATCACTAGACACTCCTTGCTCATGCTAGGTTCTTGACATGCTCTCCTTCTCTATCCACAACCAAGAGCCAATTAATTAAGTCCTGTGGATTCTATCTCCTATGTAATTTCCCAATCTGTTTGCTTCTCTTCATCCCCATTATTATCAAGCCCAAGCCACCACCACCACCATCATCACTTGACAACTCTAATAGCTCCCTAATTGAACTTAGATATATCACTATGGTTCTACTCTAATCCATTATCTGTTCTGGGTTATTATTAAAATGCAAATCTGATTCCATCATTCACCTCTATTTTTAAAAAACATTTTTAAAAATTTCTTCCCATTAATAACAGGATAAAATAAAAAGTCTACAAAAAAATTTAAAGGCCATGCCTGAAGGTCTGGCCTTTGCCTATCTCTCCAACCTCATCACACGCCACTCTTTATTATGACCATTTATTAAGTGTTCTTGTACCACACAGCATATTGCTTTTTTATGAAATCATTGTTGTAATTAATTTGATATTCATGAAATTCTTCTGTCAATATTCACCTTCCCTGTAAAGATGTAAGCTCCACCAGAATGGAATTCATATCTACTTTGCTATTTTAGTATCAGCACGTGGTAGAGAACATAATATATAGTAGCAATCAATAAATATTTGTTGAAGGAATGAGTCATTAATTTGCTCTCTGACCTTTACTTGGCAAATTTATCTTTCTAAACCTTAGTTCTCCATCTGGAAATTGAGATGATAATAACAGGTTTACCTCAAGATACATAAGATAATATGCATGAGTACATTTTGTGAACTGTAAAGAAATATAGCAATTTTAAAAGAAATATTAGAAATATGCTTTAGTTGCCTCATAAAGGAGCAAAACTAAGGCCCATGGGCCCAAATGTCTGGCTTTTTCTGACTTGTTCTCTAGCTAAGAATGATCTTTACCTTTTAAAGGGTCTAAAAAATAAAACAAAACACAAAACAATATTACAGAAACCTTGTGTGACCTGCAAAGCCTAAAATAATTACTCTTTCTACCTTTATAGGAAGTTTGCTGACTCCTGGCCTAGAACAGGGGATAGCTAGGCTTAAGTGACTATTTTAACAAGTAAAAGAATGAATGATTATTTGCAGATATACCTGTACTTTAATATTTCAGTGATTAAAAGTGATACTATTTTCTGACTGCTTTTCATATATTCAATATAGCAATTAAAGCTATAAAATTATCCTACCCCTCCATGCTATGTTTACTTTAAATTAAAAAATAAAAGGGGTTTATGGAGGGGGTAGAATAATTTTTTCTAAATTATATCAACTATTTTTGAAAGACAGAAGGCATGGTATGGCTGGGGGGATGGGATAGGGATAGAGAGCTGGATACCAAGAAAATGATCTTTATTGGAAGGCTGACTAGTGTTGTTATTTGATTGTTGTATAAAAGTCCAAATCTGCAGAAACCAACTTATTATTGGCTGTGCAATATTCAGATTTTTATTCTTGAGAAATCATGTATCACACAGAAATTAGAAATGGTATCATAAAACACAATAAAGATCTGTGTTTGCTATCAAAAACAAAAGAAAGCAAACACAAAACTCCAATACTGTCCAAAAAAAAAAAAAAAGAAGTTTGGGGTCAAAAGATCAAGATCCAAGTTTGAAGTCTGTGACTTTAAGTATATCCATTAATCTGTTTGAGCTGTTTTTTTTTTTTCACTCAGAAAAAGAAGAAAATAATTGCTGATGACATTTACTGGTGGCTATTATGAGTCAGATGCTTTACTCAAATTTTTTACCAAAGTGGGCATTCTTAGCATCAATACAGAGTTGAAAACACAGACCCTCTGATAGATTGAGTGACTTGCCTAAAGTAACACCACTAGAAAGAAGTAAAGGGTTTAGAGTCAAATCCTGATTCTATAGTACTATGAACACCAACCTCTCATAAAATATTTAATGTCTTTAGGACTACTACATGCTTTATCTTATAAAAAGCATATAAAAATATTTAGAAGAAGTGTTTTGAATTTTCTCCATAATACAATATTACCAACTCAGGCTTTAAAGGCTATTTTCTCCACTATTCTATATTAAATCTAATTCTAGGTATATAGAGAATAGTCAGAAGGAAATGTTTCTTCTTCTCTATAAGAGCAACTTAAATCGAGGGAGCATAAATACACAGAAGTATTAGATTTTGAGTCATATTTCAAAATTCTCCTCTGTGTGAATCAAACACATCCAAAATATGGCACATCAGATACTATTAAACTTTTATTACCTCTGCTTCATTGTCTCATGTACTATCCCATGCTGGACACACTGTTCCTCCAATTCATTATTTCTTCTCTGTAACTTTTCTAGTTTGTCGTATGTATATTTTTTTTCTTGACTGAGTTGAGCTATTTCAGATCTAAAGAGGTAAAATCACAGAAATAATAAATGTTCTTAAAAAATAAAGCATATTTTTATTGTATAATCTTAACATTATCTTAAAATTCATACTTTAGCATAACTTTGTAATTAAAATTATTTGATGTAAAATAAAATACTTCAGAAATTTCAAAATGCTAGTGGGGGATATATGCGTTGTAAAGACTCAAGTCTCTACAGAAATAATATAACTTACTCCAATAAAATGGCTTCTCTAAGGAATAAGAAAAAGTGATAATAATCAACTCTCTTTATAAAAAGACTAGAATTTGGGGTTAGGGTTGTAACTCAGAGGTAGACCACTTGCCTGTGAGGCACTGGTTCTATCCTCAGCAACCACATAAAAATAAATAAAATAAAAGTATTGTGTCCATCTACAAATAAAAATATATTTTTAAAAAAGACTAGAATTCATCAAACAAATATTTCTTGAGTGCTTCCTGTAGCCCTGCTATCAAGCTGTTCCAGAAGTAATCCCATACCTCATTTCTATAAAAGTTTATTTTAGTTAACATAGCCAACTTAATGGTATACAGTTAAAAATCAACTAGTTCTGCAATGGCTAATTTTATGTATGAACTAGACTGTACCATAGTATTGAAATATATGGTCAAACAGTATTCTGGATATTTTTTGTGAAGGTATTTTGTGGATGAGATTCATTTAAATCAGTGGGCTTTGAATAAAGCAGATTATTCTCCATAATGTGGAAAGGACTCCTCCAAAGACTGACTTGTCAGGAGCAAGAGAATTCTGCCAGCAGATGGCATCTAGACGTGAACCACATCTCTTCCTGGGCTCCCCATCCTGCCTATCTATCCTGAAGATTGCAATCTTACCTAGCCTCCATTAACTATGGTAGCAACAAATTTCTTAAATCAATCAACCTTTTTTTTTTCCCTATCATTTAGATCGACTTAGAGTTAGATTGATCTGTTGATTGGTAGATCAACAGATATCATGTGGGTTCCTTTTTTCTAAAGAACCCTAATTAATACAAGTTCTAAGTGGCCTAATAATGAGAAACAGCAGTCTCCTGCCCGGAGACCTCTCAATCAAACTAAGCAGTGATGAATACTATTAGTTTTTGTAAAGCTCCTTTTTTTTTTCCTGGTGTTTATCTCTGTATTTGTAGGTGTGTTCATTCCATAACTCTTGTTTTATCAGTAAAGAAAAAATTCTAGTGACCTATGACAAATGAAGATGAGACTCTTTATATGCCTCCTTCCCCGCCTCTAATGCAATTACCAGTATTTCAGTAATAATATCAGTATTAACATTATAAAAACTACTTAAATATTGGTCTTTGCGTTCCAATATAGTATATTATGATGACATGTACACTTGTGTACAGTTGTTTTCTCCAAACCAGTGTACTTTTAGAAAAGGCTGATTGAGTGTCAAGCTATCTTTCCCCATAGGAGACTCCCAAACATTAATTAATATGTCATTCTTTTCACTATTGACATTTTATTTCTCAACAGAAGGAACTTCGAGTTTCTTGCTCTTGTGTGAAACCTTGACTTCTGTGGTTTGGGAACTGGGTGAAAATTGGGGTGAAGATTTTCTGTTTCAGAATGCATACCTTTTCTGAATCCCTCTATTCTAACTTCAGCGCCCTATTATAATCAGAGCTCTTGGGCTTATTCTCTTCAAAGAGGAAAACCCTAGTTTTCTGTGTGGAGGAGGGGCAGTCACCTGGCTGCACAGGGTGGAGGTGGAATTGTCAATTTTGGTTTCAGCCCCTATCTTCCAAGTTTTCCTGAAGTTGAGAGCAGATCACTTTATTTTGTACACAGGGATCCCCCTCTGTAAAGACTTAAGATTCACCCTTCTCCACTGCACTAAATCAGGTACAATAATCCCAATTTCCTTTCTGCTTTAAAGAATTTCATTGGGATCACAGATATATCATCCGTTGATAACTGATGTACTTCTGGAAATATGCTGTTTTTAGCATCTTAGATGATGATCTCAAGTCTCAAACTTTGAAGATCAAAAAGACATATATTCAAGGAAAATTATATCCCTGTCCTCATTTTATTAAATTTTAAGTCACTACCCACTGCCACCATCTTCTCACACCTGCTAGGTGGCACCTTATCAGTTAGAATTGGAACTTTAAAACAACAACAACAAAATATTTTACAATATAAAATATAAAGTTTTTACAAATAAAAATCATATATTTGAAAAATGTATGTTGGTGTGAGAATATTTATTGTAGCATTATTCCTAGAAAAAAGTCTTGCTCTACAACCCAATATCTGGAAACTTATCAATAATATTTGGAAATCTATCAATAGATTGATTATAGTACTTAAATAAGATGCTAACCTCACTCCAACAAAATTATAATTCAGGAAAGTACAAGGAATATGAAAAATATTTACAGAAGAAAAAACATAGTCAACAAATATTTATAAAATATTCACTTTTATTTTTACTCAAAGAAATTCATAATAAAACCAGATACTACTATAAAAAATTTATTATATGACTATACCAGATAGTGAAATTCATTCTTTACTTTAGTGATCTCAATTAATCTATAAGGTAATTGTTCATTTCCTTTTCTCCATGTGGTATATACAAAATTTAATGATTTGCCTAAGGTTACCCAAATGGCAAATAGCCAGACTCATATACAAATAATAGTATATCCAACTCTAAAGGGGTAGGTAGTTCTACCCACTGTGCTATATTGCCTCTCACTCTTTTTTTTTTCATCTCTCATTTTTTAATGTCACATACTCAGACGGGTTATATATATATGCTGAGGAGAATTTAGTGTAATATTTAAGCAAAGTAACACACATTGAAAGGATTCATAGTCTTTGGACTAGCAATCCCTTTTAAGCATCTCTACTGAGGGAATCATCAAAAATTCAGATTTATGTACAAAGTTATTGTCACATTATTATTCAGAATAGCTAAAAATTGGAAACATCTTAAATGTCTAATGAATTATTATGCATACAAACGATTCAATTAAAGTTTTGTTTCCAGAGTATTTACTGATGTAGAAAAATGTTCATTAATGAGATATTAAGTGAAAAGCAGATGCAAAATGTACATGTAGCATAATCTCAATCACAATATAAATGTGTATGCACATAACACATTTACATACACATGGAAAATGATTAAATGGAAATATGTCAAAAGGATATAAAGCATATAATAGTTATTTCTGGCTGTTAATGGCTCAGGAATTTTTTTTCCTTAATTTTTCTTTGTATTTTCCAAATTTCCTACACTGAAGGTGTGTTACATAATCACAAGAATAAAAATATTATTTGTAAAGCACATATTTCCATAACATACTTTGTTATGACAATTTTTTTTGCTTTGAATATTTCTTGTATTTTTTCTTTACTTACAATGGTAATTTCATAGCAATTTCCATTGTTCAATAAAAATTTGGTATATATGTATGTGCCTATCCTTTACCTATGTAGAGCTCATGATATTGCCATATAACTACTAAGTTGCAGAGTTCAAAGAGTAAACATACAAGTTTCTATTTTAATTTAGAGATACATTTGTGGTGTGATTATCCTAGTCTCATATAAAAGGATAATTGACTCCAGTTCATTTTCATAGAAAATTTAGGTAATTTTTGGCTTTATGGAAGCATAAACTTTCCCTTGCATTTTTACATACCATTTATATTATGTAAGTGCATTTGCATGAAATATAAGATATTTTACTACTATAATTTAGAATACAAGGATAATTGCTTTTAAAAGGAAAATATGACATCTTCATTTTTTATTTTCAGATTCTGGTTTGACTTTTGGTAATAATCAGCAGAAGGCCACTATCAGTCTCCTCCTGCAGAACATAATTTTTGTGGTATCCCAACCTAACATCATCTAAACACGCAAGAGGAAAAAAACAGTTCAACCCGGTGTGTGTTCTTTACTTCAATTAAACTCACACAGTTGGATACCTACTGTTGCCAAAACAGTAATATAATTTATACATTATAGTCCACACAGTAAAACTATACTAAAAGTCATTTAACAATATTTATAACATCATAAAATATAGTGTTAAAATATATGAACTGCAATATGTACCAAAATTATAAAATTTGTTTCTCATCATCAGTGATTAAAACCAGGATCATTGCTCTAGCCTCAATACTCACAACCCTGGTGACAGATTAGAATTCAAATCTTAATGATCAATTTACAATTAACAAGATAGAAGTGAAACAAATTAAACCAACCATTATATATAACAAGACCCCATGGACTCCCATTGTTCCTCTTAATTACAAAACGAAAATCACAAATACACAATGGGCAGTGTTAGACATCAATCCACAAGCTTAGCAACCCAGAAAGTGACAATGACGGAAAAGAAAGAAGAGAGGCAAAACCGCGTAGATGCTGGTTCTGTGCCCTCTTCAGTCCTTTTCAGCATGCAAGGGGAGAAAGGCTGAGCTCTAGCACACAGCTGACCTCCAGCATATATCATATGCACTTCAAGGCTGGCAGAGACTCACTCCCAGCCAGCGTCCACCTTTCTGAGCTCTTCCCTGGCCAGGTTTTAATCCGCAATGCAAATCGCACTGTTAACATTTTACTGCTTATTCATCTAAGCGCCTGGGGAGAAGGAACACTTCCTTCACTTGATAAAGAAAGATCACAGTTTTACCAAGATATTTAAATATCTCCCTTTACCTCCTTCAAAAACAACCCTATAACAGTAAGAAGCTCTCGGAGTACTGGGGAATACAGACGGAAGGGGTAGCTAAAGTTTATGTGAGCTTCAACTAAAATCAGCGAGAATGTCTGCCTGGTGCCAATTAAAAGCAAAATGGAATTAATCCTCTTGCCTGATGGTCAAAAACAAGCTATAAAAAATTTACAGAATCAGCATTTCATTTTTAGTTTTAAAATGGGATGTGCCATTCACAAACCCTGGGCTTGCAGACACCACTACGTGCACAGTGTGGAATACACACGGTGCAGAAAGTACCGTGTGTGCAAATCGCTATGGAGGCTTCCAGAGAACAGAAGTAATCCTCACTGTTATAATGCGACTTACTGTCTACTTGGGGGAGAAACCACAGACAACAGACACACACGAAGATACCATTTCAAAACATTTCCACAGAGCAGCCCAGCATGAGGCTAAGCAGAGAGTAAGAGTTTATGCGCACAAGGAGCCCAGGCTTTCAGCTTTTCTAGCGATTTTGCATGAACTCTTGTTAAAAGATGAGATTTGTGAGTAAAAAAGCTTATTTAAATGGTAGGAATCCATTTGTTTATGGCATTTTGAATAACATAAAACTCAAAAATATTGCTGTAAGGAAAGGAGAGTTAAAAATATGTGTTTTAAATTACTGATCAATACAAAATAAATACACTTACTTTCAGGAAAAAGTTTACTGTGGTACTCTGAGGAAAATTGGGATCAAAATTACCATATGGATTAGATATTTATTGTGGAGACTCAGACTCCACAATGACCAAACTTTAGAAACTCCAGGCTTTTTCTCATCTCAAAGTACAGGGAAATTATTTATCAAAGTTTGGAACAGGGTATGCAAAGCATACTCATTAAGGGCTTCTTCAGTTCTTATTACATTTATAATTTTTATTTAAAAAGAAATACTCTGAGCCTTCAAGTTCTGTAGATGGTTTTAAAGCAGAAGGTAACATCAAAATGGAACGTTAAATTTGGAAAGAATGAATTCTTGAAAATGTCATAGTAGGAATCCAGGGAGAAATGAGACTGGATTGATACAAACTTAAGAGCAAACAAACAAACAGACAAACCAAAAATCACAATTTATCCTACTTACTACTTTCTTGTGAAACACACAAAATGCACTTTTTGTAAATTTTGTGAGCACTTAAAATTTTAAAAATACTACATAGCAATTCACCAACTGTTTACTAACTTTCAGGCCTTATTTTTGAATTAACTTGTAAAGTTACAAACAGGTGACTATTTTAATCCAACAATTTTACCAAACCAGGTGCGAAAGCTTGACCTCTAACACAACCAGATCCACTTTTTACTAATGCTGCTTGACTCTTAAAAAGGGTTTCACTGTGATTCTGGCATTATATCTGTCAGAAAATGTACTCAGAACTTCCCTGGCAAGGGTAAGAGCTAGTGAAATGTTACCCAATTTACCAGTCAAGACCCTTAAAACAATGCCACCAGTGACACAATAGCAGCTAGTGTGTATTGCCACATGCCAAGCCTTCCTTATCTGCAGGTTCTGCATCCACAATTTCAACCAACCACAGACCAGAATGTTGGGTCTGTCCTAAAGACACAATTTCCTTGTCATTATTTTCTAGACAATACAGTGTAATAATTATTTACATAGCATTACATTTATATATTATGTATTAGGTATTGCAAGTATTATACAGATGAATCAAAGCATACTGAAGAGGGCCACATCTCTCTCTTTTATATTTTGAATCAGCTCTATAATATTTGCAATACCTCAGAGACTAGTATTTGCCTTCCATGTGTGAGGCTCTGGGTTTGATCCCCAGCAATGAAAAAACACATGTGTGTGTGTGTGTGTGTGTGTGTGATTTGCATGTTAACAGTGTGATTTGCATGTGTGTGTGTGTGTGTGTGTGTGTGTGTGTGTGTGTGTATGTATATGGGAGAATGCTATGTGGGTCGTATACAAATACTATGCCTTTTTATATAAGGGACTTGAGAATCTGCAGATATTGGTATCTAAAGGGGTCCTGGAACCAATCCCCCTTGGATACTGAGGGATGACAGTATATGCAAGTATGTTTGCTTTTCTATATATATTGTCTGAATTCCCACAACAATCCTGCAACATGATTTTGGAAATGTTTTTACAGATGGAGAAACTGAGCTTTGGGGAGATTTGGCAACATATTCAAGGTTGCACAGCTAAGTGACAAATTAAGACTCAAATCTAGTTCTTTCTGAATTCCAAATTGTTTTTTTTTGCACCCTGCTTGCCATCCACAAAAGAATAGGTACATATTGGAAATCATATCAGGGTATAGGCGGTAAAAACACACCTGTTTGTTTGTTTCATTCATTCATTCATTCATATGTTTTGGGTGCCACCTATGTGTCAGATACAGAGGAAAACACTTTAGGTCAGGAGCTGAAAGAAGAAAGAGGAGTGGAGAAGTGCCAAGGTTTAAATTCACTAGACTTGTAGAGGGTAAATTAATCTAGAGGAGGAAAAATAGGGTCCACAGGCACAGAGTACAGGTTAACCTTGGCTGGAAGGGTAGCAATTCTCCATGAAAATTTAAAGGTCATCTTTTCCTTCTAATCTTCCCCATCACCACTGTGGTCTAATTTTCTTTCTTTTTCTTTTTTTTAAAAATATATATACTTTTTTAGTTTTAGGTGGACACAATACATTTATTTTATTTTTATGCAGTGCTGAGGACCAAACCCAGTGCCTCACACATGCCAGGCGAGCACTCTATCACTGAGCTCCAGCCCCTTTCTTTTCTTTTTTTTTTTTTCCCTAAGAGATAGGGCCTTGCTATGTTGCCCAGGCTGGTCTCAAATTCCTGGGCTCAAGTAACTCTCTTGTCTTAGCCTCTGGAGTAGGTAGAACTATAGTGGAGAACCACCACATCCACTGAATCTGAGGTTTCTTAAGTACTAGATGTAAAATATTATAATTATTGTAATATAGACTTTAGAACCAGAAAGATCTAGGTTAGAATTTTATCTCTCCCATTTCCCAGTTACACAGTTTTGGTCTCCTTATCTATAAAAAAAGATAATAATTCCTATCTCAAGCTGTTGTGAGAATTAAATAATGTACATGAAGCACCTTTGTCTTTTTAATTTCCCTAATTATTTGACCTAAAGATAGGTTTTTTTGTGTGTGTTTGTGCAAAATTATAGTAATAGATTAAAATTTGTTAGCTGTATCAACATAAGATTTTTAAACTGCTTGGTTTATCTGCATTCTTTATTAGAATAATTACTATCTTAAGCTTTGTTTTCTGAAATTTCATACTAAACTTTAAAAAAGTCAGATAATAATATGTATACAAAATAATGGAAAACATTAAAGTGTTTATATGAACAATTAAGAAAAAACATACAAAAATATTTTCACAGAAAACTTATATCAACAGATAACTAATTTTAATATTAGATTATAATAGTAGAAATGCTGTTTTTCAAAGAAAAATCACAGTAATCAAACAAACAGTGCTCTGAAAATATTATACAACATTACCTACCTGCTTTTTTGAGAGATTTGTTCCAGTTTCTTGGCTAATGTACAGCATTCTTCCTTTAACTTTGTCAAAAATGTATTCTGGGAGGTCAGCAATGAATACTGTTCATTTTCTAGAAAATAACAATAAATCCCCAACAACATAAGATGTTTATAGTTGTAGCTCTGCAGGGCTTTCCATATGTAGAGTGGTAAAGTGCGTTAGCTCACTACATATTTCCTAGAAGTCACTAGAATACTTTCAATGTCCTAAATTAAAGGACCTGTCAACTGGTAAGACACTAAATCTTGTGAGACATTTATTTTCATAATAAAATTATACACCAGTAACATTTTTGATCATATCAGCTTAGAGTAACATTTCAGCATGTTCATAAATTGTCAAATACCTCAAGTGGAGTCATAGATGCTTATATCTTTGTAATATGCAAGATATTATATTTTTATTTTGACAATGCTACCATAAACAGTGTCAAAATTCTCACAACCAGATAATTCAAAACTAAAATCGAGGAATTCTCTTTTACACTGAAACTCGTGCTTTATGTTTCACATTTATGCACATAGTTTACTACTCACACCCTCCCCCTTGAATCTTGGATATACTTCTCCTAATTATGAAGATAAACTATGTGCTTTTCCTTAGAATGTTGATCTTATTGTCAACAGTATGTGCTTCCATGAAGATTTGGTCAAAGAAATTGAGTGTGCAAAATAAATGGAAGTGTTTTAAAGGTGGTTTTAACAGCTTAAAAACTCTTATCTAATGCTCATTTTCTGCCCAAGACTCTTTAATCACTAGGAGCCTGCTAGCAGTAGGGGCCAACAATAATTTATCCTATAATTTCCTCTGTGTTTTTAGTGACATTATTTACATGAATCTGGTGAATTTTCATTTCTTCCGGAAAAATGTGGTGAAAAGAAAATCTCTACTGAAAGTGCTGAAGAGAATTTTGTGAGTCAATATGACATTTACCTCTTTATAAGTAAATAAATTTAATAAGTTAATAAGTTTAATAAAGTTAATAAGTTTCATGATAGTGGTTTTCCACCTATGAGACAGGAAATAATTTTGTACTGTGTCATCAAATACATTATACATTAAATCCTGTGAAAATTACCTCTAAGTCTAAGTTGTGATAGCTCCTTTATTCCTTTTTAATTTTAGCTAATGATTGGCAAAAAGCATATAGCACACAAAGCAAAATAAATCAAGGCACTAAAATTAAGCAACATTTTTCTGGAAGAGACAGGATCAATTAAACTTTTGTTTTAATAGTACAATCAGCGTGGAGTATGTGGTGTGGAATTATAATGACTGACACTGTCTTGTTTTGACTAACACTGTCTGTGAACACACAACTCAAAAGTGAAAGGAACTACATAATGCTCCAACTGAACAAATCAAACTGCCTATTTTCAAAGTGCATTTTACTTTCAAATTAAAGGTAAAGAGTTACTGGCCAACTCAGTTTGCAGAATAGTGCCAATGTGATGAAAGATGGCAATTTTTAGCCAAGCTGCCAGCTGTGGTCAATGCCTTGTATTAGTGAATTTTAACAGCAGTTGTGAGAACTTGAAGAATGCAAAGGATTAAACATCACTCTAGATTGGATTGGGGGAGGTGGGGAAATCATACAAATGCTAAAAATGTTCGAAGCTGCAAAGATTAAATAAAGGAACATATCAATTTGGAGCCACTGAATTACATCCAGCTGCGACAGTGAATTAAGAACCGATTAATGGCTAAAGCTTTTCTCCAGTTTGGATGCTGAAGCAAACTCATTAGGCTTTTAGAGTAGCTATAATGTGTGTACTGTGGGAACTGTTCAATGCTATTCAGGAGACTCTAACTGTAAGCTCAGAGCATTTCCCGCAGAGCTTCTGATGCTATTTTCTTTATATAACATGTGTGCCTGAAAACCCAGCCAAAAACAAGCCCTTTGTTTTTCTACTTTGTTGTGGTCTCTCTCAGCTTTACGTTTCTTGAACACAGGTAAATAAACTCATAATCCAGATGGTGCAACAGATGTGAGAGCAGCACTCTGAAATCAACAGACAGTGGGCAATACTTTCCATTTTCTCTTTTAAACGCTAACTAATATGTAATTCGGAATCTCCGGTGTAGTTAGCATCTGCTCCCTTCGGCCAGCCAAAGGTTACAGGTGTTCCTGATGTCATTTCACAGTAAGGCGTGGGCCTGGCTTGTGAGCGAGTGCCCAGGCTCTAATCTTTCCTTACCACCTACCAGTTTTGTCATGCTGGGCCTCCATTTGCTGTATCTTCTGTGTCAGCTCCTGCTCTCTTTGCTGGGCCTGAAGGGCTTGGGCCTTTGCTTCGTTGCTGAAGCTTTGCTGAATGCTATCTTTTTCCAGTCTGCAAAACAGAAAGGAGACATACAGAAATGTAATTTGCAGATCAACAGACCTCCATCACTCCCCTGTGGACCATAGAGAGCCCATAGGTAGTAAGTAAATTGTGAAGCATAAGAGGACAACAATCTTTCCACAGAACCCCCACCTTAGAAGGGGGGACAATTCAAAAGGACCTATCATACAATATGAATACACATCATAACTCCATTTACACAAAAGGACACAGTTCTAAAAATTAAAATAAAATGATAAATGAATAAAGATATTGTAAAACTGTAACTTTAAAGTACACATACCTTTTTTCCCCCCTCTTTTGTAACATTCTCACTTGTACTGTCAATTAATCTTTCATCCTCTGAATGGTCAGTATTTCCTGAAGATCTTAGAATTCTAGCAACAGTAATGACTTAATTTTGAGTTTGAGAAAAACTTAAAAATTTGTTTTTCTTTTTTTCTTTTTTTGTTGTATCACTGTGGGTTGAATCCAGGGGTGCTTTACCAATGATGTACATTCCAGTATTTTTTATTTATTTTGAGACAGAGTCTCTCACCAAGTTGCCCAGGCTGGCCTTGGACTTGTAATCTTCCTGCCTTAGCCTCCCAAATTGCTGGGATTACAGGCGAATGCCACCATGCTTGACAATCAAAATCTTAATTCTTAAAATTAAGCTTTGTAGGCCACTTCTGGTTTTCCTCCAAAACTTAAAATGGAATCTCAAATATAATACAGGAGGCTATCTAGAGGCCAGTAAATGATTCTATAGCACTGCATGCATGTTTTCGTTAAATATTTTCACACATCAGGCCGTATAATGTGAATATAAATATGAATATGAAAATGAATAACTTTCCTCAGCACTTCATAATAAAATTTATTTTGGGTCACACTGAAAGAAACTGCAGGATGAAAAGCTTCTATAGTCAAAGATAATATCCCATCCCACTGTGATAGGATATTGACCTATCCTACTAGGTCAACATCCAATCACACTGGCTCTTAAATAAAGAAACTTCTTGAACGATTAGAACCTAAGCAATTCAAAGAACCTTATTACTACAACATTGCAGATGAAGACACTGTGCATATGTACCATGCACGTGTGTACACACACACACACACACACACACACACACACACACATACACACACACACACACACACTACATTGGTTCTTCAAACTCTAAATATGAGTGTTATGAGGGTTTCCTTCTATTAAGTGACTTAGTTATTTCTATCTTCTGATCTCCTTGTGGGCATTTCTCATCCATGCTGCTTTAGTTTACTAATTGAGATATTTACTGACTAGCCTTTGCCAAACTAAAAATAAACAATTCCATAAAGCTATCACTACCAGTCTATGTACCGCTGTGGAACTTCAATTCACTGGCTTCTAATTATAAAGCAACATAAGGAAAGCCTGTATTGAAATTGGTCAATGCATGTGGTAATGTTGTAGTGTAAAATTCCAGAATGAAAATACACCCACACCTCACTCAAATGGAATCATCAGGGGTCCATGCTAAATGTGAAATAAGGTCCCGTCTGGTACTTCTAACAACAACACCCCCCTGGATGTGGTCCAAGGTCTTGTCTCACACTCAGTTCCAAAGTAGTACATTGCAACAAATGGATAGTCAGACGAGGCTACTTTTTGCCTTCCCATCACACCACGCATTTTCTGGCTATGGATCATTGCAAATGTTTCTTTCTCTTCCTGGATTGCCCCCGGCCCACCCATCCAATTCCCCTGTATCATTCATACTATTCCTTTAGGGCCTACTTCAAAATTCTTCCCTCCTCTTCCCCCTCTCTCTCCTAAGTAAACTTTTCTTCCCTTATGACCTCAATATATGTTGTATACACCTGGCGCCCTTCACATTTTAATTACTGGTTTACATGTCTGTCTCCTTTTGTCATGCTCTACTCTGAGTCCAGCTCAGTGTTTGGCACATAGGAAGTGGGCAGTGAATGTTTAAAATGTGAATGTTTTTACACCCTTGACATGGGGATAGAAGAAGAATGCAGGGCTGGGGATGTGGCTCAAGTGGTAGCGCGCTCGCCTGATATGCGTGCGGCCCGGGTTCGATCCTCAGCACCACATACCAACAAAGATGTTGTGTCCGCCGAGAACTAAACAATAAAACATTAAAAATTCTCTCTCTCTCCTCTCTCACTCTCTCTAAAAAAAAAAAAAAAAAAAAAAAAAAAGCCTGCATAATAAAAACTGCACAGGTATCCTTTAAAAAAAAAAAAGAATGCAGTCTTTAAATGAAACTGGAGAATATAAGTCTCAGATGAGGAGACAAACATTTTTCAGAGATGTTAGAAAAGAATGATTAGATGAGAATGGCTTTGCCAAGTAGAGATGGTCCTGCTAAAGGAATCGGTTTAAGAGGTACTATGGTCTCTTGGATCATGTTCAAGTCAGACTTGAGGATCTTAGTTCCCTAATAACTGGGTGACCATAAAATGTACTGTCCAAAACCAATATGCATTTAAGAGTGAAAAGGAATATTATTAATTAGCATATCAACTTAATAGTCATATCTGAGAATACCCATTGCAAACTGGGACTTACAGTTCCTCAACATACAGGGATTGCGAAATCTAACCATCAAGTTTTAGAATGAGAAGCTGCCTAATCACTAGAAAAAAGAACTGTCACAACTGTAGTTCTCTTTATAAAATAAAACAATGTAAAAGGCCCCTCTACCAACAAATGTTGTTACACCTTGTGTTTCTTGAATCCTTCCCCAATTTTCACACTACTTGATATACTACGCATGTTATTTATCATGAGATACAACCGTGATATATTTCTAATATCCTACCTCCATCCACCTACCCCTTCCCTCCTATATTGCTCCCTCTCCTTGCAGGTTCTTTCTGGCTTGGTAAGCTTTAAATGAAACCTCTGAACATTAGAAATAAAAGGAATTTCAAATTTGTTTCATCAAATACTCTCACTTTATAGCTCAAAAACAACTACCACTGTGAGGACCACAAAGAATTTAAAATGCACTCAGAGTTTACACAGTGAATGCAAAGGTAGAATTTAAAATATTTTTATTCAGGAAAACTTATTTTATAATACTCTAGAGATAATGAAATAATGGATTAAAAGAATTAATATAAATCACTTAGGTATCTGAGGAAAGGACTACAGAAGAATTCAAATCAATCCATTAAATACTTATCATGACTATTATGTGAAACACACTCTGCAGGACATTGGGTCAAATAGAGATAAATAAGACCTAGTTCTTGTCCCTATTAGGGAGTTCAAAATGGAGATTTGTACACACACACACACACACACACAGAGAGAGAGAGAGAGAGAGAGAGAGAGAGAGAGAGAGAGAGAGAGAGAGGGAGAGAGAGATATTAAATAGCAGATGGTAAAATGTTTACCAAGAAAAGTAGTACAAGAGGAAAAAAACTATGAAAGGATAGAAAAATGAGAGATCAATTCTACCTGGGCATGGGAACCTTGGGAAGGATAGCTAAGCCAGTTACCCCCAACTGGTTTTCTGTCAGTTCTGACTCAAAACATTGATGATTTATTTTTGTGGTACTGGGGAAAGAACCCAGGGTTACTCTACTACTGAGGGACATCCTCAACCCTTTTTATTTTTGATTTTGAGCCAGAGCCTTGCTAAATTGCATAGGCTGGCCTCAAAATTGGGATTGTTCTGCCTCAGCCTCCTCGGTAGCTGGGATTACAGGTGTGCACCACCATGTATTGCTGATAACCTCTTTTAACCAAACTTGTGGTTATCCAACCTCTTTTAACCAAACTTGTGGTTATCCAACCTCCTTTAACCAAACTTGTGGTTATCCAACCTCTTTTAACCAAACTTGTGGTTATCCAACCTCTTTTAACCAAACTTGTGGTTATCCATATTTGCCAATCAAAACAAAAGTGATGGCAGTAAAGAAGACTTTCTTGGTATTTATTACAATTACTTTTCTTGGTAAACATTTTACCATCTGCTGAAAGGATTTTTTCATAATGTCTGAAAAGTAGAAACAATCTAAATGTCTATCACTTGCTAAATGGATAAGCAGACTGTAGTACAGACTTACAAGAGCATGCTAGGAATACCAGCAATAAAAGGAACAAGCTACTCTTACATACAATACTGAAATGAGCCTCAAAAGCAGTATGCTTAAAGGAGCCACGCCCCAAGGACTCAAATCATATTTTATGATTTAATTTGCATAAATACTTTAGAAAAGTACTGGAGTGACAGAAAGAAGATCAGTGTTGCCAGGTCCTGGAGGAAGGGGAGGAACACAAGGACACTTTTTGAATTAATAGATATGTTCTGTATCATTATGATGGTTCCATGACTGTATCACTTGTCAAAACACATGTAACTGCACACTTAAAATTTGTGACTTCTAATGTATTTAAATTTACCTCCATAAAACTGATTTTTAAAAGGAGCAAATGTTCTAGCATAGAAACATCTATCTTTATTCTTCAAGTTATTCATATTACCTGTAGTCCATGCATGTACTGGCATGACAATGTTGTCTTGGTAGAAGCACAGAAGGAGTGAATCAGCACTGGGTAGGCCTCAAACATATACTAAATACACAATTACTTAGTCTTTTTTTCTATTTATAGTCTTGAGTGACTGTATTTTCTAAAAATGGCTGCAATGATATTTATCATCCCACTTTCCATATAATTTATTATTTTAAAACTTGCCATTTAAAAATACAAGAGCAAAAATGACTTGTTAGAGTTTTTTTTTTTAAATGAAGTTTAAATTTTACAATTAGATTGAGGGACCAAGAGTTTCTAATGATTTTAAAATTCAATAATAAGCCAAGGTCAGGAACAATGACTGCATCAAGTCTGAGAACCAAGACCTTATAGTGGCAGTGACAAAGACACCCCTCCTTTATGCTATGTCTCTCTATTAACCATTTTACTTAAGTCTGAAGTACTAGTATAAGACATACAACCCTTTGGGTTACAAGATGTTTCCTTTTTAAATTATAATACAGTAGCCTATCTGCATGACAAAACTTGTGAGAGGAGGCTAAGGGTGTAGCTCAGTGACATAGTGTTTGCCTAATTCATGTGAGGCCCTATGTTTGATCCCCAGCACCACACACATTAAAAAACAAAACAAAACAAAATACCAAAGAAATCTGGAGAAGATTTATAACATGCTTATGAGCTAAAAATCATTCTTGAAGGAATAGAGAAACAACAGGAAGGATCTCCCAGCTCTCTGCTTATCCCAACAATGGTTAGTTTTATCACATCAGTATGCTGAAAAGTATATAACAACTAGTTTCAGGAGTGGGCAAAGAAATCCCTCATCAGTTGATTCATCTGGTTTCAGCATAGAGATTTCCTAACATAGCCTGTTTTAAACTACCAAAGTGAACAACAAATTGGGAAGACATCCTCACAATCAGCTTTCATGAGCTAATCCCAAATATTAGCAGACTTCTCCACTGTAAAGTTACTGCTTTCTCTTTTGTAATTAATAAGTACTTTGTTGGAGGATGCTGAGACTATGCAAATATCATTCCTCATCAAACTCTCACCTACTAGTTTTACATCCAATGACTTTCTACTCTTTTTTCTATTTATATTAGTTAATATCATCCTGTAAGGAAAAGCTTTCCTTTAATTTATTAATTTACTGATATTGGCATAGAGTTCTGTTTTTTTTCCTTCATTTAGTGTGTTATAATTCATTACAGTCATTATTTATTTGTAAATTCAACTTATCCTGGATTTGGGCAGTGGGGTACACTTCAAGCTGGTTCTGATGTGATATATCTCAATTATTCTTGTGCACTTTGTGTATTTTCATCCCAACAAGATGTTGTACTGTTCTTGATTCCAAGATGCAGCATTTGTTCAAGAATCTCTTTTTGCACATTTTTTTGTAGAGAATGGTATTTAGAAACCAAGATCCATCACTAGGTGGTGCTCATTGCCACCATGATGCTTCTAGGTTACCTTATACTAGATAATAGTAGGCTAAGAATATATATATAAGTGTATAAATATAAGTATACAAATTTGAATATATGAAATATCCAACTATGATACATCATAGATAGAACCTAGTTTCCTTTATTTTCATAATTGTAATTTTCTTTTTTTTATTGGTTGTTCACAACATTACAAAGCTCTTGACATATCATATTTCATACATTAGATTGAATTGGGTTATGAACTCCCAATTTTACCCCAAATGCAGATTGCAGAATCACGTCGGTTACACATCCACAATTTTACATAATGCCCAATTAGTAATTGTTGTATTCTGCTACCTTTCCTATCCTCTACTATCCCCCTCCCCTCCCCTCCCATCTTCTCTCTCTACCCCATCTACTGTAATTCATTTCTCTCCTTGTTTATTTTCCCATTCCCCTCACAACCTCTTATATGTAATTTTGTATAGCAATGAGGGTCTCCCTTCATTTCCATGCAATTTCCCTTTTCTCTCCCTTTCCCTCCCATCTCATGTCTCTGTTTAATGTTAATCTTTTCTTCCTGCTCTTCCTCCCTGCTCTGTTCATAGTTGCTCTCATTATATCAAAGAAGACATTTGGTATTTGTTTTTTAGGGATTGACTAGCTTCACTAAGCATAATCTGCTCTAGTGCCATCCATTTCCCTGAAAATTCTATGATTTTGTCATTTTTTATTGCTGCATAGTACTCCATTGGGTATAGATGCCACATTTTTTTAATCCATTCATCTATTGAAGGGCATCTGGGTTGGTTCCACAGTCTAGCTATTGTGAATTGTGCTGCTATGAACATCGATGTGGCAGCATGCCTGTAGCATGCTCTTTTAAGGTCTTCAGGGAATAGTCCGAGAAGGGCAATAGCAGGGTCAAATGGTGGTTCCATTCCCAGCTTTCCCAGGAATCTCCAAACTGCTTTCCAAATTGGCCTCACCAATTTGCAGTCCCACCAGCAATGTACAAGAGTATCCTTTTCTCCACATCCTCGCCAGCACTTGTTGTTGTTTGGCTTCATAGTGGCTGCCAATCTTACTGGAGTGAGATGGTATCTTAGGGTGGTTTTGATTTCCATTTCTCTGACTGCTAGAGATGGTGAGCATTTTTTCATGTACTTGTTGATTGATTGTATATCCTCCTCTGAGAAGTGTCTGTTCAGGTCCTTGGCCCATTTGTTGATTGGGTTATTTGTTATCTTATTGTCTAATTTTTTGAGTTCTTTGTATACTTTGGATATTAGGGCTCTATCTGAAGTGTGAGGAGTAAAAATTTGTTCCCAGGATGTAGGCTCCCTATTTACCTCTCTTATTGTTTCTCTTGCTGAGGAAAAACTTTTTAGTTTAAGTAAGTCCTATTTGTTGATTATTGTTATTAACTCTTGTGCTATGGGTGTCCTATTAAGGAATTTGGAGCCCGACCCCACAATATGTAGATCGGAGCCAACTTTTTCTTCTATCAGACGCAGAGTCTCTGATTTGATATCAAGCTCCTTGATCCATTTTGAGTTAACTTTTGTGCATGGCGAGAGAAAGGGATTCAGTTTCATTTTGTTGCATATGGATTTCCAGTTTTCCCAATACCATTTGTTGAAGATGCTATCCTTCCTCCATTGCATGCTTTTAGCCCCTTTATCAAATATAAGATAGTTGTAGTTTTGTGGATTAGTCTCTGTGTCCTCTATTCTGTACCATTGGTCCACCCGCCATTTTTGGTACCAGTACCATGCTTTGTTACTATTGCTCTGTAATATAGTTTGAAATCTGGTATCGCTATACCGCCTGATTCACACTTCCTGCTTAGAATTGCTTTTGCTATTCTGGGTCTTTTATTTTTCCATATGAATTTCATGATTGCTTTATCTATTTCTACAAGAAATGCCGTTGGGATTTTGATTGGCATTGCATTAAACCTATAGAGAGCTTTCGGTAATATTGCCATTTTGATAATGTTAGTTCTGCCTATCCATGAACAGGGTACATTTTTCCATCTTCTAAGATCTTCTTCTACTTCTCTCTTTAGGGTTCTGTAGTTTTCATTGTATAAATCTTACACCTCTTTTGTTAGGTTGATTCCCAAGTATTTTATTTTTTTTGAGGATATTGTGAATGGAGTGTTTTTCCTCATTTCCGTTTCAGAAGTTTTGTCGCTGATATACAGAAATGCCTTTGATTTATGCATGTTGATTTTATATCCTGCCACTTTGCTGAATTCATTTATTAGTTCTAGTAGTTTCTTTGTAGACCCTTTTGGGTCTTCTAGGTATAGAATGGGTTACAGAAGACATAAAGGAGGAAATCAAAAAATTCTTAGAGATAAATGAAAATACAGACACAACATATCGGAATCTATGGGACACAATGAAGGCAGTTTTAAGAGGAAAATTCATCACTTGGTGGTCATTCCTCAAAAAAAGAAAAAACCAACAAATAAATGAGCTCACACTTCATCTCAAAGCCCTAGAAAAGGAAGAGCAAAACAACAGCAAATGTAGCAGAAGGCAAGAAATAATTAAAATCAGAGCGGAAATCAATGAAATTGAAACAAAAGAAACTATTGAAAAAATTAACAAAACTAAAAGTTGGTTCTTCGAAAAAATAAATAAGATCCACAGACCTTTAGCCATGCTAACGAAGAGAAGAAGAGAGAGAACTCAAATTACTAACATACGAGTTGAAAAAGGCAATATCACAACAGATGCTACAGAAATACAGAAGACAATTAGAAATTATTTTGAAAACCTATATTCCAATAAAATAGAAGACAGTGAAGACATCGATAAATTTCTTAAGTCATATGATTTGCCCAGACTGAGTCAGGAGGATACACACAATTTGAACAGACCAATATCAATGGATGAAATTGAAGAAGCCATCAAAAAACTACCAACCAAGAAAAGCCCAGGACCGGATGGGTATACAGCGGAGTTTTACAAAACCTTTAAAGAAGAATTAATACCAATACTTTTCAAGTTATTTCAGGAAATAGAAAAAGAGGGAGCTCTTCCATATTCATTCTATGAGGCCAACATCACCCTGATTCCGAAACCCGACAAAGACACCTCAAAGAAAGAAAACTACAGACCAATATCTCTAATGAACCTAGATGCAAAAATCCTCAATAAAATTCTGGCGAATTGAATACAAAAACACATCAAAAAAATTGTGCACCATGATCAAGTAGGATTTATCCCTGGGATGCAAGGATGGTTCAATATACGGAAATCAATAAATGTTATTCACCACATCAATAGACTTAAAGATAAGAACCAATATGATCATCTCGATAGACGCAGAGAAAGCATTCGACAAAGTACAGCATCCCTTTATGTTCAAAACATTAGAAAAACTAGGGATAACAGGAACTTACCTTGACATTGTAAAAGCTATCTATGCTAAGCCTCAGGCTAGCATCATTCTGAATGGACAAAAATTAAAGGCATTCCCTCTAAAATCTGGAACAAGACAGGGATGCCCTCTCTCACCACTTCTGTTCAACATAGTTCTGGAAACACTGGCCAGAGCAATTAGACAGACGAAAGAAATTAAAGGCATAAAAATAGGAAAAGAAGAACTTAAATTATCACTATTTGCACATAATTGTAATTTTCCTCCTCCTCAATAGTGAGAAATTTGACTCCTATTATTTTCAACATATTTATTCATTTATTCAAATTCAGAATACCCAGAAAGTATTTTCAAAATTGCTAATCTATGGAAGGCCATTCTACTAGTAACTAGAATTAAATATTTGCTTACAGTTTTGTTTTGTTTTTCTTCATTCTTTTTAAAAATGTATATGTAACATTTACAGTTCGTTCTTTTTGTGTGCTAGAAAAATTATGTCTTGAGAGACAATGGAGAATTGGAGACAGCTCACAGAGCTAGAGGGTCAGAGAAAGGAATCTACCTCCTTATTATCTATGTGACCATAGACAAGTAACTTTATTCCCTTAATACTCAGCTTCTTCATTCAAGCATAGAAAAACAAAATCCTCTTAAATAATTAATTTTTTTAGTAAACTACTATTAATATTTACTATAAGTTCTTTTCATGTATTCTTTCTTTTAAACCCTTTACCAACCCTACAAGGTAGGTTCCCTTATTATTTTCACTTTACATGTGAGAAAATGAAGGCCTAGAGAAATAATAAAATTTGTCTTCAGTTCCCAAGTTACTACAGGGTGTATATGACCCTAAAACACAGAGTAAATTATTGTGCTTCAATATCTTATTTATCAGAAAAGCAGAGAAATGAGACAAAGTAAAAAAAAAATAACAAGACTCTTATTTCAATTATCCATATGTGTGTCATTTAATATATATATTATCCATGGTGAAAGGCAAATCCCAAGCTAATTTCCTGTTTTTTCCTTCCCATTTGCCCCATGTGCAATTAGATCACTTCTTTCTACAAAGACACCATCAACTAGTTGCATCCTTCTCAAAGAAAGATATTGACCTTTGTAAAAAACATTGAAAACTACCAAAAACACATCTGCCTCAAGGTGGTCATAGACTCCTAGGAAAAATATGAGCATCTACATGGAATGTAAACACATGGAGAATTGGGACCTTTCTTCTGCTTACTAATGTATACCAAGAGCCTGTTATATAGTTGTATGGTCAAAAAATATATATAATGAATAAAACTATAGGGCACTTAGGTTCTGTAATCCCTACCTCCTTGAGTTGGCAAAATGTAATGGCATTGTTCATATTTTCTAGAATAAACTGCTTCTATTTCCTTCAATGCAAACTATGTCAGAACTTTAAATACAATGTGGAAATATGAGTTATCAGATCAGAACATGAGTCACTTCTAAGAAAGAAAGCAGAAACTGAAAAGAGGTCAACTGCTTTCAAAGGAATACATAAAAAGAAAAAATATTTCACAGAAACATCCCTAAAAATAATTTTCCCTCCAAAAGTTCTTATGTATGTCTAAAATAACTGGAAAACTTACCTTCAAGGCAAAGGAAGAAATGCTTGACTGGGTTTTGCCCACTTCTATTAATATTCTTGTTCAACTCACATTTACTTACACTTTTATTTATTTATTTATTTATTTTATTTATTCTGATACTAGAAATTGAACCCTTTGCTAGGCAAGTACTGTACCACTGTGTTACATCCTGATCTCAAAACAAAACCATGGACTCTTACTATTGCCTCTTCCTCACATGTCTGTGGTTTCTGCTTTATAAGGCACATTAAAATGCATTGACCTCTTTTCTTCCTAACAGTTCTTGGAGGCAGGAAGATGGAGCAGATATCCTTTTTTGACAGAGAAAACACTTTAAGCTCAAGGAATTAAGAGATTTGCTCAAAGCCACATAGCTAGCAAGTGTCAGAGTTGGAACTAGAACCCGTCTTCTCACTCCCAGTCCAGTGTTCTTTCCATTTCATGGCACAGCATCACATGAGGGGTCTGTTTAATCAAACAGTGTGATGCTCATTCATTGAACAAATACTTAAGCAACTACTTTGTGCCAAACACAAAAGTAAGGGGGTGTATATGAATGCAAGATACAGGGCATAACCCCAAAAGTGACTTAGTGAATACAATGAATGAGTTTTCCAAAAAAGGACAGCTACAATAGTATGATAAATATTAAAATAGGGCCAAATTCCTCCTGTCATACAGGTAAGTAGCAAAGGATTAAAGAAGTAGCTGGGAACAGTGAGAGAGGCCGTTGGGGAGCTTAAAAACTTCAAGGCTTAAAATATGAGAAGTAATCTGCCAAACAATGATGCAAAAAAATGCAAAAAAAAATTGTGACAAGTGAAGTGGACAGCATGTGCAAAGACCCAGAGAAAGGAGACAGCTAGGTGCCTTTGGAAAACTGCAACAGTTCTGCCATGATTGGAGGCTGGAGTATATATGTTGTAGGGCAGCAGTGAGCAGTTGGTGGAGGGGAGATTATTGAAGAAAAATGAGACTGGAGATGGAGGCAGGAGCCAGAACTTGAATCTATTTTTAAGGCCCTTATCCTGAGGGAAATAGGGAGCCAATGTAAGGTTTTAAGCAGGGGAATGTTGTGATCACACCCGTGCTTGAGAAAGATCACTCTGGCGGCAGTGTGGGGAACAGATGGGGAAGGGACAACATTAGAAGCAGGGAAAGCACTTATTACTACAGCAATAGTAAGAGCAATTTCTATAATGGTTTCTTTAGATATGGTAGATACCATAGGTAGACACTGAGACTGAACAGCCATAAAACACACATTTCACTAATTTTCAGCCTTAAATTCTTTTCAATAGCTCAGAGGTGCCTGAGGCAATCATTAAATGATTATAGGAGGCAAAATTCCTGTGAGCTAGTAAAGCACTCCTATATTTTACAGTATCATGTGCCCAATTCTACAGACTAAACAATAAGAACAAATATGCTATTACACAAAAAAATTAGATCATGACTTTGCCTTTGCATCTTCATACTGCCAAAAATTGAAATTTTCCATTTCTGATTTGTGTAAATGAATGACTTTGATCCATTCTTGCCTCTCTTTTCTGAAAAATATCAGCTTATCTACATATTCCTAGTCATAATAATGACAATAACAAATTAGATCTTCTGCTATCATTCAAATCAGATATCAGTAGATTCATTATACATTATAGTGGCATTTATATTACCTGTCAATACATTATAATTGTACAGATAATTGAAGAGCTTCCATTCTATTATTTAAAAGATTTAGAAATTAATTTATAGGATCTTTTACTATAGGATCTGATTTATAGGCTCTGAACAGGTTGGCTCCTTTGTGGATATCAAATTTGTTGAGAAATATACTATGGGAATTATGATTATCATGTATATTTTTATAATCTTATTTGTCAAGTATGATAGAGTAATGCTTTATTTATTTAGAATGTTGTGAGTGATGTGTTCTAAATGAGAGAATTTTTCAAGTATGGACCCATAGAATGCTGACCATTTGCAGTAGAAATATATCTAAAATATATTAACTGTGTCTTTGTTTTCTTAAGAAAACTACACCAAATATACCAAACTCTTGTTGATACTGAAGGCTTGTAATTTAAAATAAGGTAAGCACTCTTCCTACTGATATTTGCTCTGCTAGCAAGTTCTTAGTGTTCTTAGTTCTTAGTTCATTGTGTCTTTAAGTGCCTAACACAGTAACTAGAACTAGAAAGCACCTGAAAACATTTGTTACAAGAAAGGTCTCAGCTGCTTTTCTAAGGAACCAAAACACACAGCTGAATAATGATCTGCTTATAATTTCTGTTAGTTGTTTTGCTATAATTTATCATCGTTTTTTTTTAACATCAAAAAGTAATTTTTTTTAGAGAGAGAATTTTTTTAATATTTATTTTTTAGTTTTTGGTGGACACAACATCTTTATTTTTTATTTTTATTTGGTGCTGAGGATCAAACCCAGCGCTCTGCGCATGCAAGGTGAGCGCACTACCGCTTGAGCCACATCCCCAGACCATGTTTTGTTTTTTTAACATCAAAAATCCGATGGGCTTAGTAATAGTCATTTGTTTCTTAAAAGGGTTTTTTAAAATTTGTATCTCAATTTATAGCTATGTCTCAAATGGCTAAAATACCTGTCTAGGGGCTGGGGATGTGGCTCAAGCGGTAACGCAGTCGCCTGGCATGCGTGTGGTCCAGGTTCCATCCTCAGCACCACATACAAAGAAAGATGTTGTGTCCGCTGAAAACTAAAAAAAAAAAAAAAAAAAAAAAAAAAAAAATCAAAAAAATTCTCTCCCTCCCTCCCTCTCTCTCTTAAAAAATAAATAAATAAATAAATAAATAAATAAAATACCCATCTAAGTTTCTGTGAAGACTGTTGTAATAAAGCAGTAGAATTTTCATTATTTCTGAAATGAAACTTTCAACATCTTTGCATACAGGAATTAGGGGTGGGTTTTCTATTGATTGGTAACAATAACAGTAGCTCATTTTTTCATTCTTTCTTTATTCATTCTAATTATTAGGTATATATGACAGCAGAATCCATTTTGATTCATCGTACACAATTGCAGCACAATTTTTCATATCTTTGGTTGTATACCATGTAGCGTTGCACCATATGTGCAATCACACATGCACCCCGGGTAATGATGTCCATCTTATTCCACCATCTTTCCTGGCCCCAAGCCTCCTTCCTCTGCTTCCCTCCCCTTTGCCCAATCATAGTACCTCCATTTTTCCCATCCCCCACTCCCCCATTATGGATCAGCATCCATTTATCAGAGAGAACATTTGGCCTTTGGTTTTTTGGGATTGGCTTACTTCACTTAGCCTGATATTCTCCAACTCTACCCATTTACCTGCAAATGTCAAAATTTTATTCTCTTTTAATGTTGAGTAATATTCCATTGTGTATATATACCACAGTTTCTTTATCCATTCATCTATTGAAGGGCGTTTAGGTTGGTTCCACAGTTTATCTATTATAACAGTAGCTCATTTTTAAAGCTTGGTTGACATCTCTGTAACCTCTCCAACTCTGGAACTGGAAAGTACTATGTTTACACATCAGAAAACTGAGCTGAGCCCAAGTTTTCAGATTCCTCATTCAGTATTCTTACTCTTTAAGTAAGAAAGCTATTATTCTGCCATGGTAGTTGGTTGGTCTTTATCAAAACATTTTGCCCTTTAGTTTTTTGTGATTTAACATTATTTCTATTTGGCTTTGGAATACTTGCTTGTAATAATTCTTATTTATATTCTTAATATATTCTTAATATATTCTAAATATCTACCTGTTTCCTTTGCTTCAGTGACATGAATTTGCTGGATTTTCCTCTTTGTCTAGCCATTTCTCAGTCTTTGTCCTTATCATTCCTACAGCTGCAGAGATGCCCTTTCATTTCCTTATGGCCTGCTTCTTCCTTCTTCTAAATCTATCTTCAAACTCATTTCAAGGTACCTGAGGAAATCATGCCCTTAGAAAAGGAATATAAACTGGAATCCTAAAATACCTCCAAAAATGATAGCATACTTTCAACCATTCTCCATTTATCCCACCACTGTCAGTAGGACTGGGTCACTTATTTTGACACAAAGAGGAAGAAATTTTGAGAACAGGCACTGGAATTGGGGCACCAGCTTGGGATGGAAGCCCCAATTCCTCCAAGCACTAGCTGTGTGCCTTAAATGAGTCAAATACCCCATGACCCAGTGTTCTTGAAAGAAAAATGGGGTCAATATGATACCTTTCCTTATATGACTATGAGGATACTGTATACAAATATTCTTAGTATAACAATGGCACATAGTAAGTTCAAAAATAGTAGTTAGTACCTAAATTTATCAATAATATTTCCCAGAAGATGCTATTCAAAGGGAAACAATATCATAATCACAAAGATGAACAGCCTTGAGGAAAAAATAAAAATTTTCCTTGTTTACTGGTAAAAGTTACAGGGGGTAAATGGTATTGCACAGTGATGTGAGTTTGGGCTTTGTACACACACAAGCCCAGGCTTCAGCTCTGACTCCACCATGTAACAACTATGTGATGTCAAAGCAGAACTTTACCTCAATCTCAGTCTCAGTTTTCTCATTCATTAAATATTATCAGAATTATTTGAAATGTTCCACATAAAGTAACCAGTATTGTCTAGCCTAGATCACCATTTGAAAGGTGTCTAAATTCAACTGATGGACTGACATCTAACTATTTACTTGTCAATTTTATTTTCAACAATTCTTAACATGTCAAGGGTATGATGGTAAGATATCAGACTTGTTATAATGTAATGCCATTACAGTTTCTTGTTCATCTGCTCTTCAAGTAATGGCTGGTAAATGACACCTTCCTCTAACCTCCGCTTTTTCCTCCTCAAAGCGGTGGGTTTATCTGAAAAGGACTAACCAAAGTGAGTTCTGGCTATTGCCTCCAACATTAAAGAAAGAGCTGGCATGCTTCTCTTGTTTTATTAAATTACTCCCATTGTTGTAAAACCAGGATTTAGGTTCATGAGAATTTGACCACATCTACATTGGGCATGGTGGGAAAACTGAGTAACAAGTCTGTGGTTGTGATGGCTAGCTAGTACAGCAGCCACTGGCTACATGTGGTTATTGAGCATTTGAAATTGGCTAGATTGAATTGAATTGATATGTGCTATAAATGTGAAATGCATTCTCAAGTGTGAAGACTTATGGGAAAAAAAGAGTAAAAAAATATCCCTAATTAGCTGGTATATTGATTACATGATGAAATAGTACTATTTTCTACATATTGGGTTAAATACCTTAGTAAAGTTAATTATATCTGCTTCCTTTTACTTTTGAAAATATGGCTATTTGAAAATTTAAATTCCATTTGTGGATTGTATTTTGTGGGTTCCATTATATTTCTCATAGCTCTAATTTAAGCAGAACTCCTTTGCCTATCTCTATATAGTAAAGCATCATTTTTAATTCTGATGTTCCACAAATACAAATAGCCATATTGCCAAAAACTGCTAAATTTAAATGCTTCACAAAGAAATCAAAGCTCATAATTTTTATGAAAAGCAAAAACTAGCAAAATGACATTTTTTAAACCTTGATAAGTTTCTCATTTAAGCCAGCCAATCATCATTATTTGAAAAGAGAAACAAAGGAAAATAATTCTGATAAAACACTGAGAATAGATAAAGCTAAAGTAGTTACATATTATACAAAAGTAAATGATAAGGCTGGGGGTGTAGCTTCAGTGGCAAAGTGTTTACCTAGGATGTGTGAGGCCCTGGGTTATCTCTTTCTCTCTCTTTCTCTTTCTCTCTCTCTCTCTCTCTTTCTCTCTCTCACACATACACACACACACACACACACACACACACGCACGCACGCACGCGCGTGCGCGCACACAATACACCCAAAGTAAATGCTAGTCCTCCCCATCAGATCTGGTTTGGAACAACTCTCAATATACATATTCATATTTAAAATGAAATTATAAACCATGGAAAAAGTTGTTCCATAGAGCCAAGCTGGTAAATTATAGAAAAATATTCAGTTGTGTACGTGGATTATAGATTACTAATAAGTGAATATAAACATAGTTAGAAAACCTTTTACCATTTGATAGTCTATAATTTTTAACTGGAAAATAACAGATTCCCCAGGAATTTCTTTCCTTCTCCTCTAGTAATCATCCTCCTATAATTCATTATTTGTTTCTAGTAGGAAACTAACCCTTTCAAACTTCATCTATAGGACCAAGTAGTCAATATTGGTCAATCAACCTGCAGCCAGTTTAGTAAACTATCCCAAACACCTGGTGAGTTAATGTAGTTTTCACTTCTTGCTAAACATTATCTGCACCTGGAGGAATACAAATAAGCCAGTGGATGGTTTCAAACTCCTATAAAAATTGCTGAAGTTTACTTGTCAGAAGAAATTAAGAGAATCCAAAAAGGAGGGGAGTGGAAAAGCCAGGACCACAGACAGTAAGTAAGAATCCCAATTCCAGTCATCGTTATCATTATAAGACAGTTATTTATAGAATTCACTGGTGGAAGCTGCTTGAAATGATTATAAATTATAGGCACCTCCAAGTGTATTTGCAGAAAAATTAACACATTAGAGCGCTAAACTTCTCAACTTGTAGAGCTCACTGCCCATGAGTTGCTCCATTTCTTCAAAGTATGGGAAAGGATCCACAGAAGGGAGGAAGATTGGCATGCTGAGGGTTGAAGGAAAGTAAAATCTATTACAAAGTCTGATTTAGGGGCCCATACTTTAAATTGGTGCCAGTAATTCCTGGCAGAAGATTGTCTAAAAGGGTTTATATATACAAGTATCCATACTAAAATCTTATTCCATTAAATCTTATTCAAATAATTATATTTTTTAAAGTGTCTAAATTCAGTTAACAGACTAGCCTCTAATTACTTAAATGTCAAATTTATTTTCAAGCACTATTACCACATAAAAGCTTAGTCGGGACAAATATGGAAGAATTTATTGTAAGGTGACTCTGGGAACTATCAGCTGCTCTTTAAGCAATGGTCAAAAATGCTTCACCACCCTACAGCCTCATTTTAGAGTACAGAGTAACTCTAAATGGAATGTTACCTACCTCCCTGTTCTTCCTGTGAACCACATGTGTGGTGTGAAGAGGGGAGAGGGAAGCAGCAGGTCTGATGCACTAATGAGAGACACAATAATTTTCTGGTCCTACCACTTAGACAAGTTTTTCTGAGAGTACATTCCCAAAAATTTGATTCCTCAGAGATATACAGAAATTTAATGGAAAAGTTCCCATACATAATATAAATATGAGAAACACTGCAAACTAAATTCCTTTCTGAGGGAATATTATAAAGCCTCTGTGAAGCACTGTGATGAAGAAATGACCAGCTTGTTATAAATCTTTCCAAAAGAAATTGACCACAGAACCTATTTTTCACAACATCCACCTTAAGAGGAAATACAGCATGATGGATAAAAATGTAGTTTGAAGCCTGACAGCCTAGGCTTGAATCCCAACTCCACAACTTAGTGCTGTGAGGTCAAGGTATTAATCTCTGTATACCTCAATTTCCTTATCTGTAAAATGGGGCTTACAGTAGAAACCTATTTGGTAGGATTTGAGTTAATTAGGGTAATATGTCTGTCAAAGAGAAAACAGTGTGCCTGGGGGAGCTGTCTGTATTACAATTTTCAGAAGGAGTGTTCCAAGAAATGCATTTTGCTATTTGTGAGCTAAAGCTCCTGTTTTTGTTGTTGTTGTTGTCGTTTGTTTGTTTGTTTGTTTTTGGTTTGTTTTAAGAACTAGTGCCAAAGTTGAAAAAGAAAATACTTTTTGTTGCTGCAACAGGTTGCAAAAGACTTACACTGAGGATTTTAATGGGGTTATTCAGACAAGCCATGTTACCAATGAGACCAAAAGAGTATTATGTAAAATACAGGAAGAGCACTGGACTTAGAGCAAGGAGATTGAGATTCTACCTCTTGCTGCCACTAAACAACTGCTGGTATTGGACACATCACTTAACTTCTCTGCCTCTCATCTCTGACATATTACAATCAGTGGTGAACTGGATGAACAATTTCATTAATTCTTTCATGGAATCTTTGAGTTAGGGTAAATTAAAAAATCTATATGCTGTTTTCTAGATATTATAGAAACTTGTGTATATATGTGTGTAAAATATAAACTTTACCTGTTAGGTTGTAAGATACCTGTAACTAAGAATCATGTCCTCTTCACTTAAAAAAATGTAAATAGTGCCTGGTACAGCTGGAACAGAACATGTGCTCAATAAATGATAAATTAATACTTGTTCAATAGCAATCAAATGTTCATCCCTTCATTCAAAAAATCTCAAGACTGCAAAAATATAAAGTACTATGCTGGATGAATATACTTTACATATTTCAGGGAGGTTATTAGTTCTACCTATAAAGAGCCTGAAATTTAATCTGTGATATGAATATCAAATGATGATACTAATTATTGAGCTTTTTTTTTAAAAAAAACTATTACTGGAATTCTATAGTTCAGGTGAGTTTTGTTGTTATTTTACATAGCAGCATCATGCTAGTTGCATTATTATATAGAGCTATTCAGTAACTATGACAGAATAAATTATAAAATCAGTTCATTACAATTAAAATACGTATATTCCAATCAATTTGAAGTAAAATTTTAGATGTATAAGAATAGTTAGTGGATGAAAACTTTTAAACAAATAAGAGGGACATTTTGAAGGTCATTTTAAAATATGGTTTACTAATTTCCTTTCATTAGAAGAAATAACTTATTATTTTTCCTCCAAAATATAGTTGCATATAACCCTACCCAAACAAACAATAAAGAAACAAACAAGGGGCCAGCTGTGGAGTGCTTGCCTCACACATGCAAGGCTCTGGGTTCGATCCTCAGCACCATATAAAAATAAATAAACAAAATAAAGGTAATGTGTCCATCTACAACTAAAAAGATATTTTATAAAAAAGAAACAAAAATGACAGAAAGTGTTTATCTCCATCAATAATAGGCAGGAATAAACAAATATCTTCTATTCTGTTAACCAAATTCCAATTCTTAATATTCACTGACTAAAGCATGCCAGGGGTCATAGACTTTTCTCTTTAAACTTGAAATGTACCAAAACATCCAGGTTGATTGAAGGCAATCTATTTCATTCAGGCTGCTCTGAGACAGAGAATGTGAGTACAGTACTAATTTAATTTACTCTGTGTATTTAATACTTGTGAAAATGTGCAGAAACTTTTGTGGATAATTTAATAGGTATTTAAAATCTCAAATAATTATTCGTTTTCATTGTTTTCTTGATGATTGCCTCCTAATAGCTCCTCCTTCAATGACATCTCCTTGTTGATAATGCAGGAAACTTTTCAAGGATAGTGTAGAAGACAATGGTCTATATAAGGGGCATGCATGATGTTCCCAGACAGAGTATTAGCAAGGATGTCTTCTGTTTGAAGAGCAGAAA
Organism: Ictidomys tridecemlineatus; assembly: GCF_052094955.1. Lineage (NCBI taxonomy): Eukaryota > Metazoa > Chordata > Mammalia > Rodentia > Sciuridae > Ictidomys > Ictidomys tridecemlineatus. The sequence continues at coordinate 56,065,115 of NC_135486.1, forward strand.
GTTTCATTTTAATGGGTCTAAGAAAATGAGAAAGTCCTCTTTTATTGTCCTATTGTACACTGTTCCTATTGCAAATTGAACTTCAGTTTGCAGGTGTCTGCCTGAAGGCAGGTCACTGAAAGTCAGTGAAAATCAGTCCAACCTCAGCAGCAGAAATTAATCTGCAAGATCATGGCAGGCAGACATATATTTTAAAGAGCATTCTTCCCACTGAAATAACCACACCGGACTTCACAAAATGAACAGAGATTCAAAACAACAAAAGCAACCAACAGCATCTATTCTAACACTGCAAATTTCTTAGATATTACAGATGTCACCCAACAGTGCATGCATTTGCTTCCCATATGTGAACAAAACTGAGGCATCACAAGATAAATTTGAATGGAATGTTAACCTTCACTTTAAATTTTTTTCTTTTCCTAGCTGACGACACAATTTTAGTATTATCACAACGGAGCTTCTGGCTGGAAAAAAATTAAATTAATGGATGGATTTAAAAAAAAGCATAGAAACTTAAAAAAAATAAACAACTTTCAAATATCTATACTTGATGGTGTCAAGAGCCAAGATGAATGTATTTCAATTGCAACTTCCAAACTAAACTCACAAATTACTACCATTATGCTAAGTGTTAGCTACCCCACTGTGCAGTTTTGCTTTGTGAATTTTTACCTTCCTCTATGAACACTTTTAGCCACTGATCGCACAGCCTTTCAATGTTTTCTGCCTTTTCCTTTAAATAAACTGGCTCTGGCTCCTTCCATCTGGTTCCCCTTCCGTCAGCAACCCTGCACCTGTTCACACCTCCTCTCCTGTTGGATTCCACTGAACATTTCCTCCTCTGCCAGGGCTATTCTGGCACTCGCAACCTTTCTGTCATTCAATCCATCTGTCAGAAGTGAACTTTGTTTACCGCAAGCTTCTGCTTTCTTCTTCAAGAAGTAAAGCCCCTCAAGGTCATTGTCAAATGAACTGTCGGCATGGATTTAAATCCTCTACTGCTAACCAGCAGAAGATGAAATTTTGTTGTGTAATGTACTTGTGAAAATTACTTTTGGGTTCGGGAAGACAATAATTTGGAGTCAAAGTAGTAAGACATGGTGTTTTAATGATCATTTGTAAAACCAGACAGCTGATATGTATTTTCTTCATGTGTGTCTGCACTTCTTATTATATTGAGCATGAACTATATGCATAAGCAGCAAAATAAAAGTTTTAAAGTGAAATCAAAATATCACAAACAAGTTTACACTATGTAAAAATTGCTTCATACTATACAGCATTAAGTTGAGGAATAAATATTTTCACTAATGAATTAGCCAAGGGAGAGAGTATTCCAATTAAGAAATTTTACACTGAAAGGCTTAAAATGTACAAATATGTACCATTTCAATTATAAGCTATAGATTAACACATAGCTCTATTACTGCTTTGAAAGACTCAAACCATAATATACAAATTAATTCATATGTATTTTAAATTCCAACATTTAAAAAATAAAGTTTTGCTTAAATAATGGCCAAATATATGCTGCCAAGCAAACATACAATCCATCTAAAGAAATATAAGTTGTACTAATAGATAAGTTCTATGAAAAAAATCAACATATAGAAATTAGGTGAAAATTTTATTCTCAATTGATTGTATTTTCTGTCATGTATAGCTTTCGAGTACTCATTTTTCCTTTCATAAATCAGAAGAAATCATTTATATTGAATTATTTACCATTATTTTAGAAAATTATAATCATTAGAAGGAAAAATCAATGATTTAATTAAAATTTCTTATAAAAAAGGGAAAGATTATTTTGTAGGAGAAAATATGTGTTAAAAATTTAACAAAATGTACTATCATAAATGTGAACATTCATTCATAAGGCTGCTTTTATATTTTGTAGAGTGATCCTAAGATTTAATCTTATTGTATATGCTTATATTAAATAAAACTAATGGTCTTTAAATTAAATTTTTTTTTTACAAACAAAAATTAAAGCTTTTATGTTAACATAAAATTGAATCAGATTTTATTAATAAAATCAGTCTAGAAAACATAGAATTTAAAATTTGAACTTAAAGTTCAAATTGACTGATAGTTATAATTTGTTTAAAAATTCTATAAAGGCAATTTTTAGACATGTTAAAGAAAATTATTGTGAGCTAAATATAAAAACAAAAGGAAAAATGACAGCTTAAAATTTAAAGTGCAGAGACACTCTTTTTAGCTGTAATTTCTTTTTTTAAAAAACTGACCTTCAAAATACTGTATGTCATAAAAATCCTTCTTATGTAATGTATACTGTAATTTAATCTATGGATTTTGAACTTAAAATATGCATATTCTTTTCATCTTTCTAAACATAATTTCTAAGTAATTTGTCTTCATGTGGAGAAAATTCCAAAAAATGTCAGTTAATTTACCCAGCAAGTTTGCTACTACTTTTCTGATTTTTTTTTTTTTCTATAATGTAATCTGTGCTTGATAGTAGTTTGGTTACCTGGATCCCTGCTTCACAATGTCATTCATTGAGAGTGTGCTGGTAATTTGATCACTTCCATGGTCTGATTTGCTATTATGAAAAGAAAGAAACATTAGCAAAATGCTAGTTTAACAGAGGTTGCTCAAATCACCACGAAGGAATTTTTCTTTCTTAGTAAACTACGTTTCCAAAACACACTGGTAGCCTTATTTTGGAAAATTGGTATGATAAGAATATAAACAAATGAAAAACACTCAATTTTAACATCATTTACAGTCACACACGGATGCATGAATGCTCATACACACACACACACATTTTACACACACACACACACACACACACACACACACACACACGTTCCCTTCCATAAATACGTAAGAAAAAGAAAAGGGAAATAGCATCATGATTACTTTTACAGATAGAGTAATTCAGGAATTTACAGAATACAAATATTTACTTAATGCATAACATGCTTATTTTATCTTTTAAATAGAAAAAAAAAGTATAGTTTGACAAAAACACCTGAAACACAAATTTTACGGGGTGGGGAAGAGGCATTGAAGTAATGTTGCCAGGTTACCCCACAAAAGGGAAAGCCGTTTCTAAGGGCACTGCTAGGTGAAGACAAGAACTGATGTCGTTCATATTCTTTAATACCAGTTTTCCTAAAACAGCATATGGATGTAGGATGGAAGGTAAAACATTTAAACTCCTTAATAAAGAACTGACCTTAATTTTTCTACATTCTGAATGAGACTAGCAGGTTCGCTTTTCTATGAGCCACAAATGATGAAAGTACTATTACTTTTCTCTGGTTTATTGTTTTTGGTTTGCAGATAAATTCATGATGTCTTTTAACAAAAGAGGATATTCATTTTTCCACCCCCTTCCTCAGTTACCTTAAGACAAGACCTTCTTTCAGATGTGGAAATATTTTCAGGACTGCAGGACAAAGAACTGAGATATTTCACAGGGTTGAGCAAGGGGGAAATGGATTTGTGAGATTCTGTTAAGAGTAAGAAGAGACTAAATGACAACTTTAAATCTGCCACAATCATTTACTAATGTGCTGCTATATCAAATAAGTCTAATTTTTTGACAGCACCAAATTAGATTTATTGCAGAAACTGCTGCATAAATAGCATATGGCTATGTTATACCACCTATTTCAAATCCTGGTAATGTTTCCCCCTCCCCCTCCAAAATGAATAAATTGAGCCAAGCTATAAACCTTCTGCAGAAAAAGAGAAATACACAAGTTCGAAAACAGATGTAGGAGATCTGGATTTCTTTGTTAAAGTCACAGTTTTAGCTAGAATGTCCTACTCTATATGTAAAAAGCCATGACTTCTTAATAAGTAGTTAAATTTAACATGTCATTTTTTTCATTTCTTATGAAATGAGTTAATTTAATTTTTGTTTTAATTTTTTTTTGGCTCTAAATTGTGCTTGTATTTTGATGTTCCATCCACAGTTAACATGGGGATATAAAGGACAAGTAGCTCTGAAACAAACATAGCTGAAATTAGGTTATGAAGATAGATTATTAAGTAGAAATGCATGTATCATATGGTTGTTTTTAGCTTTCGTTTGTGGAGGACATATGTGGTAGAAATCATATCAAAAAGCCTTTTCTAATTTTAACTATAGTCTTCATCTGCAAACTCCTTGATGCATAAAATATATAAAGTGATCATTCCATGTGCCACACCACATATGAGAACAGCAAAGCCATACAAATAGTAAAAATCAGAGTTCGAAGCTGGGATTGAACTCACACAACAAATTCAGAGATGGACAATTGTTCCTTTTCGGATCTCTCCGCTAACACCCAACACCTCCTAACCCAAGTTTGACACAATTCAACTCAATTTTCCTTTTTGAACAAAAGTTTCAGTTCTTCTGTAGATGGGAAAGGCATTGCAAGGTCTTATCTCAGACCAATGGGCACACCACTGCAAACATCATGGCACTCGGCTACCCCGCAGACTCCCTCTCTGTGGTCAGTCTTCCCAGCTGCCCTATCTGTTACTGTCTGATTAGTTCTGCTAAGGAGCCCCTCCCCTGCCAGCTTTCGGTGCCATCTGTTCTACACAAGATGGCTGCTGCCCAGCAACCTCACACTGCCCTCCTACCTGGCACCCGGCTACCATCCTTACCCCAAAGTGCTAACACAGGTTCTCACTGCTGGCAGAGTCAGGATTTCATTACTACTACTTTGACAAGTGCAGGGTTGTTTGTAATTTCTCTTTTATCCTGATTTTGATTGTACAACCACCTCCCACTGATTCAGTTTGCTTCAGTTTTGTTGCTCACAGATTTTACTCTCCACATTAATCTCCCTCTGGCATGTTACTGCATCTGTTCCCTTTTTTATTATTAATTTTCAAATTCCCACCATTTTTGACAAAAAGGAGGTAATCTACACTCTGTTTCTGCCCATTTCATTTTCTTTAATTTGGAAGATAAGTATGAAAGCATGCCAAAGAAGTTAATTCTCCGTTAACAGTTTATTTTCTGGCATCCCTAAGCCTTTGTATATGAAAAACAGATAGGAATAAATGTTGACTGAATCACAACAACATAGTTGCAATGATTTCTGAATTTAATGAAAAGCAAACATATGAAACAGCATCTAAAAAGTTTATTAGTTACACGAGTTGTCTCATGCTGTCATTCTTCCTTCTACTTTTAACAGATAATTCTTTGTGCAAATTGGTCTGGGTGCAGTATCTGAATTTGGACTCCTCTACAATTCTGACATGGGCTCTCTTTTCACTAGATGAATTTTATTATTCCATAATATAATTATCATCTTTCCTCAGCCCAAACATTGTTGACTAATTCAATAGTGAATGATTCTGAATAAATGCCTGGTTTCAGAAATAGGTTAAGAATAGAGAATTGCTATCAGTGCAACAAAGCAGAACTTAAAGGGCCCCTAGGTTGCAAGAGCTGCTTCCATTAGATATTGTTTTGACAGAGTTAATATAAAGAATACCAAGATGGTTTTCCCTCTCAAGACAAAGACGATCACTTAAGATTTAGAAAATAGGAAAAAATATAGTTAACAATATACTCTGTCCCTAATTTGTCAAAAGCATAACCTTTCCAAAAAGGCTGGAATAATTTGATCATACCTTCATGTGACCTGAAGTTTTGTAGATTGATTAATGCACTGTGACCCTAATTAATTTATTTTATATGAATGCATACTATATTCATATTATTTACATGAATTCATATTAGAAACACTGGAGACCTTGACTAGATAAGCAACACCTCAGATTTATAGAACCTTAATGTGTTAAAATTATTTTACATACTTATTATATATCCTCAAAAACACAGTAAAATTTGTAGGACATAAAGTATGGTAGGAAATTTTCCCCAAGGTGACAGAAGATAATCAGAAACAGAACTAGGACAAGTGTCAAGATCAAGCAATGTCCAGCTTGATAAAACACACTTCAGATCAGTTACTAGAAAATGGGAAGGTGACAAAACCCACTTTAACGGCTCATCTTGGATACCCTCCCCTATACCCCTATGCATATTCTAATGGTAACTTGTTACTTTATTTTGCATACTTTTTTTGTTAGTAAAGCTATATATGTAATAATTCTTCTTCTAACTCTGAGTATATTCTTTTGCTAAATATTCTGGTCAGAAACAGGCTTCTTGAAGGTACACATAATAAAGGGGTCAGAAGGACACACTGCTTATTCACAACAACCTTCTCTGAAGAAGAAATCCTTCTGAGACCTGAGCAGACTTGTATGGCACTTCTCTCCATCCCTAGGCTTGGTCAAGGTAGGAGCTGATCAACTCTCTCCCAGGTGACCTTGTGCCTGCTTGGAAGAGGCCACATAGAGCCAAGGTAGAGCAGAGATGTCCTCTCAGTTAAATGTCGGCTTTTCGGGCTGTTAACAAACATTTACTAACCTATTTAATGCCCACTCTGATTTACTAGATTGACTATATCCCTGCTTATTTTAACTACAGAGTAGTAGTAATAAGAAAATCAAATTTACTTGAAATGGGCCTGGTTCCCATGAGACCTACCATCAGATGGGTTACTGAGGAGATGGAATATTCTCCAAGTCCCTTACTTTCTCAGGATCCTTAATGAACTTTGGTTTATCAAACAGTGATTCACTGTATGACATACTCAGGGGTATACGGAAACACTGAATAACAAACAAGGAATGCCTAATAACTGACCTGGTGATCCCATCCAATTAGGAGGCTGTGGTTAAGAAGAAATTAACCATCATTAAAATTGATGAGGTTTTTTTCCTATAATCCTTTTACCTTAAAGTAAGATTGGAGACCAGGACTTTGTTTTAGGAAAATACCAGGACTTAGGATTACTATGTAACAATTCTAGATTTTTGCCTTTTTTTTTTCCTTCTAGTTTCATTGAACTTTATGCTCATTGTTGTTGAGTCAGGAAGTGGTGTGGGCAATACTTTCTCAGTTTTCCTCTGGGCTTCTTCAGAAAATGAGTTGGCTGCCGTTGTCACCATGCTCCAGGCTGTGGGCCTGTGTGGCAGGGGAGAAGAGTGCATCCCCAGCGTAGATTTTCATTGCATACACATTTGGGCTTTGCAGAACTAAGAGGAATGAGCCAGGGAACGTTAAGCAGAACCTGCAGACACACATTTCCTGGCAGCCTCTGATTCTAACCTCTCCTGCCCCAGGCCTCACAGAGACTAGGGCGCCTAGCCTGTCAAACAGGTGGAGAAGAGCCGGCTCAGGCAGTGTGGTGTCCACCAGAGAAAAATGAAATGCTTTTTCTTTCCTGGCTGTCTGACAGTCTGTTTTCTCTGATACTGAGTGGGGGAAGGAAAAGAAGATGCAATTTATAACAGCACCAAGGCCATCTATTTTGAGCCTTGAAGATGTTGGTTGCACATATATCCATTTAAAATTATTTTTGACACGTTCTCTGCTTAATTTATTCATGAAAGGAGTACAAGAAAAAATAAGCTTAACTTTTAAATGGAAACTTTAGGCTAAAAATTCTTGAATAAAACTCAGGGGGAAAAAAAAGAAAGTTCACTGTGGAAGAGCAAGAATACATGTCAATGTTATACTATCCTCTTCAAATGAACAGAACTAAAGTTTGCTTTTTGACCTAAACTAATTGATGCGTGCAGATCCTTCTTAATTTTCCCCAACAATGAAGAGCAGAGGCAAATTTATTCCACATTTATAGAGAACCTGCTAAATGCCTGATGCCATACTTGGTCCTGGTGACACAGAGATTAAAAAGACCTGCTTCCTGGCCCATGAACTGAGATTTTACAACCCAGAAGTCTTTCCATCTAGCTTTGAAATATGTTTTTACACTTCTTTGTGACTGTGGCATCTGATGAACCCAGTTAAAGCCCAGCCTACTCTCCTCCCTCCCTGCTGTGTGGTTTCAAGCTTCACCTTGTATCACTCAGTTTCCTTAGCCATAAAGGCTCCATGTTAGAACTGAGAAGCAGAGCTTCTCAAACTTCTTGTAGTCAAAGGTCAGTTTGTTCATTTGTTTCTTCTAATCCTTTGCAAACCATCAGTTTCGTAAAATGCAATACAAATTAATTATATACTAGAAAAATCTAAAAAGGTACTCCTCAAGAAAGGTTCACTGATAAAGCTTGGGAATTGCTGTGATTTAAAATAGATATAGGATTGAGAGGTGTTGTTCAGTGGTAAAATGTGTGATTACTATGATCATGGCCCTGGGTTCAATCTCTAGCACCAAAAATAAAATTTTAAAAAAATTAATAAAATTGATATGAAACTTTCCAAACAGTTTCAACTTTTGCACTTATCTTGTCACAGATTAAACTGTCATGAACCATATTTCATATAGCACTGCTGTAGGGAACTAGGTACAGTGTTCAATATTCATCTATGCATTCTTTTTTAAAAATATTTTTTAGTTGTATTTGGACACAATGCCTTTATTTTATTTACTTTTATGTGGTTCTGAAAAAACCTCAGCCCCCATCTATGCATTCTTTACCTCTCATTTTTTATATTCAGAGAGTTCTTTAGATAAAATAACAAAGTATACCTTTGAAGAACCAACTATGCCTCTGTGAACTTAAAACATGTTAGTAATGGAGAATATCAGGCTGTTAACATGAACAGAGAAGACTCTTTTTTGGTGGTACTAGGGATTGAACCAGGGGCACTCAGCCACTGAGCTACAATTCCAGACTTTTTAGTTTTTACTTTGAGACAACAGTGTCTTGCTAAGTTGCCAAGGCTGGTCTTTAACTTGGCATATCTCCTGCCTCAGTTTCCTGAATAGCTGGGATTAAAGGCATTTACCACCACAGCCAGCCATGAATTTGTATTTTTAAAAACAACAGAGGCAAAAGAACAGACACCTAATACCCTGACACCATTTCCCTAGTAAGAGTACCTTCCCTGCCTTAGTGTGATTGTCCTCTTGTTCCCTATGGTACACTGAGGCTGCTGGCCACAGCATCCAAAAGGCCATGTGTGTATGTGGCTCCAATTGCTTGAAATGGGTGATCCTGGAACTGATGGTCATGAAATTGGAAGTGGAGAACCTAGGAAGTCACATTCATAGTTTGAAATCAAAGGCATCTCCTCTATGTTCAGTTTCAGACTGGATGGTAGAGAAGAATCTGACAGAATGGGCCAACATTCAGACAGAAGTGGAGTTCTGCTATGGAAAATTATAATTTGACAGCGTACTTGAGTCTTTGGTATAAGAAATCCTAAGGCCTGGTACACCAGACTCTCCAGAGTCTGATTATTAAAAAAATAAATAAATTCCCAGTTTTGCAGGGAGTTTCTGATACCTCAGCCAAAAAGTCCTGACTCATACTGGTAGTCAGAGACAGCAAACAATTAAATTAAAGAGGGCATTTACAGGGCTAGGAGCATAGCTCTGTGGTAGAACTCTTGCCTAGCATGCATAAGATCCTTGATTCTATCCTCTGAACCACAAAAGAAAGAAAGAGGGGTGGGGGAGGAATAGGGGAGGGAGGGAGAGAGAGAATGAAGGAATTTACTGTAATTGCTATGTGGAAGCTAAATGTGCTGAATGTTTTAGAAAGGAAGCCTTAATGACCTCTCCCCAGTTAATCTGCTCATAACAGGATAGCGTTGTGACTATTCTGCTGTACTCTTTTCTCCATTTCAAAAAGATATAAATACTTATTTCTATATCTCTAGGTCAGAGGTCAGATCTTCCTATTAGGATCACAAAAGTAGGTCAGAGCATAATACTCATTTTATGTTTCCCCCTCAATTTAGATTCCTGCCCTGAGAAGTTTTTAAGTATATTCTCATCCAAAACATGTAAAGGAGAAATAAGAATGTTAAAGGTAGTCATTCTGAAAGAAGAGGAAGCCTTCAGGTTAATGGCAGTTCTGATATCCCTTCTGCAAGTAGGACAATTAGAGTTTTAATCCTCTGCTAATTAAACAAAACACAGCTTCCTGCAGAAGTTCCTTCCAGATCAGATACAATAAAAGTATGCAAGATTTGAAAAAATGTTTTTCAATACAGATATTATAGGTATCTGAAAGAGTATCTGCCTCCATAAGCAGTTAATATCAATCACATAGACTTTCAGAAATGGTTGCTTTAGCAGGTTATATCATATATTAACCTGACCACATGTATGCAAACTGAAGTTTTGTGAGAGAAATTCAAATCCTACAGCTCCAAAGATGTTGGGACATGTTAAAAAGAAAAACATGAAGGAATTTTCACTTTTTTTTCCTTTTGGTAAAAATTAAGAAGTAAATGAGAATGACAATTGTATTATAATACATTAAATGACTAAGGCAAATAATGGGCCAAAGCAATCTGTTTCTTAGAAAAAGCCTAAGCCAACACAAAAATTCACTGACATGTATTTATACCACTGCATAAAGGAACAGCTAACACATTTATTTTTTAAATATTTATTATTAAGCTTTAGGTGGGTATAATATCTTTATTTTACATTTTTATGTGGTGCTGAGGATCGAACCCGGTGCCTTGTGCATGCTAGGCGAGCACTCTACCACTGAGCCACAACCCCAACCCAGCTAACACATTTCTATTACAAATTAATATTACTGATTTTCTCAGTTGTCTTTTTGGAAACAATCACATTAATCCATTTCCCTGATAATTTACATAGAATTACAGCCGAATGGACAAGGGATATGCTTTGCAGGCAAATTACTGGGGTTTGAAACCTGCTTCTATAACATATCAGCTGTGTGAACTTAGATGACTCATTTTACTTAACTGTGCCTTAGTTGCCTCAACTGTAAAATAGAAAAAAAAAGTCTACATCTAATAGAATTATTAGAAAGACTAAATGAAAAGCACATAGCTCAGTTCCTGGAACCCAACACTGAGGCCCTATAAATGTCAGTCACTGCTATTAGCTACTACTTTAATTATTTTTCAAAAGCTACTATGTGTAGCACTGTACCAGGGAGATACTAAGATAAATATATTATTAACATCAAAGTGGGCTGAAGGATTCAGAGGGAGCAGTGTTCCCTTCCAGCAAGAGTTATAAGGGAGGGCTTTGGTAGAAAGATTAGAATTTCAGAAAGCTCTTGGAAAAACAAAAGTAAGAATAGGTCCAGAGAAGGAGAACAGGGGATTCCAGGTATAGAGAACAGCAAAAGAAAAGTCCACAAGTACAAGAGGAGCTGCATATGCTTACATTTGGCAAAATTCAGCACATAAGAAGATTGGCAAGAAGGAAATAGGCAGGAAGGTTGGTGTCTATGGGTTGACCTAAAATGCCATGCTCAGTGATTTGGACCTTCTGGTATAGTGTGACACCATGAAAGGTTTGGAGAGTAGGGCCTATAGTCAAGGCAGTAGCATAGGAATATTCACTGGGCAGTGGTTAGTGAAAGAGGCTGAAAGGGTATAAGGAGCCTACTCCCAGAGCTCTTGTGAGAAATCAGCAGAGGCTAAGTGACACACATGAGTGGTAGATATGAGTAACATTTCTTGAAATCTTGCTGAAGTTCAAACTAAGGAAATTCGTTGTACAAAAGATACCCCAAGCAGGGCTGGGGATGTAGCTCAAGCGGTAGCGCGCTCACCTAGCATGCGTGCGGCCCGGGTTCGATCCTCAGCACCACATACAAACAAAGTTGTTATGTCCGCTGAAAACCAAGAAATAAATATTAAAAAAAAAAGATACCCCAAGCAATCTAAATACCTCATATTCAGAAATAGGAACTTAAGAATGGGTTGTTTTAAATCATTGTTAGAATCATTGACTATTAGGGTTAAAAAGAAATTTAGAAATCATCTATTCTCACTTCATTTTATAGGTAAGAGCAGGTCTAAAGAGAAAAGTAATCTATCAAAAAGATGCAAAGATAATGAATGCCTAGGTAGGACACTGTAATGAAGGTTTCCTAAATCTTAGGCTGCCTGGGGACCATCCCTAAAATTAGCATATGATTTTAACAGTATTTGGTTATTTCACCAAAGCATCCTTTGAATAATTTTTCTTTATTCATTTCTTATATACCTGAAAGATATATTTCAGTCTCCTCATCTGCAGGCTCTTTTTCAATAACTTTAAAAACATGGTTCTCCAGCAGGAGATGTAGTTCAATAGTACAGTGTTTGTCTAGCACATTTGAAGCCTTGAGTTCCATCCCCATTATCACATTAAAAAAAAAAAAGAAAGAAAGAAAAGCAAACAACAACAACAAAAGGGTTCTCTTTATATGCTTTCAACCTGCTTCCTTGGCTACAACTAATACTTCTAAGTAGAAGTATATAAACTAAGGCTCTAGTCTTATAGGTTTTGTGTAAACACCTACATTGGATATTTCCACCCAAGTTTCCAAATAAAATGTATTATTTTCCTCTGCTACCTCTTTCAAATTCCCTAGTTGGATTAAAAAATCATCTAGTCAACCTAGGCCAGAAACAATAGTTACCTTTAGTTCTGTCCTCTCCTACCTGCTACTCTAGATGTCTCCTGAATATGGCTTCCTTTCCTTTTACCTGGACCATTGCGGTTAAATTCTAATTGAGTACCTGTTAAACATCTTTTCCTCAACCAGTGTAGTTTCACAGTGCCTTTCAGTTACCTTCTAAAAATACATATTTGGACCTGTCTGGCTCTCTTGATTTCTTACTTGAACTAAACAGCTTCCTAACTGAGGGGCTGGTTAACTTTCTCTATAAATTACCAGACAGTAAATTATTAGGCTTTGGAGACCAAGCTCAACTCTGCTGTGGTAGTGTCATACATCAAACATCATGAATAATCCTGTGTCCCAATAAAACTTTATATATGAATGTATTATTTTTAATGTGTTAGAAAATGCTGGTTTTTTTTTAATGTTGTTGTTTTTGTTGTTTGTTTAAGATGGAGTCTCACTAAGTTGTCCAGGCTGGCCTCAAACTCCTAGGCTCGAGTGATTCTCTTGCCTCACCTTCCCCAGAAGCTGCTGGGAGTACAGGTACATGCTACTGCACCCAGAACAACACATTATTTTCATTTTTCCCCCAACTATTAAAAAATATAAAAACAATCCTTAGTGCATGGGTCATACAAAAACAGATAATGGTCCAGATTTGGCCCAAAGGGTATAGCTGCTGACCATAGCCTAACTGATCTTGTTTCCTTTTATCAACTCTCCAAAGTCACTCTCCACATTGTTGTCTGAGTTAGGATCACAACACAAAAAGTTGATCATATTAACAACCTGCTTAAAATGCATCAAGAACAATCAATCAATTACTCTTAGAATAGCCAAATCTTCAGAGCATAGCCTACAAGTCCTCTTGTCACTAATCTCCTTTTCAGTCTTATCTCTTATCAAACACCTACCCTGATTATAGAATTTATGTTCTCTCTCATCTTCATGTCTTTGCGTATATAGATTCCTCTATCTGTGACATTCACCTCACCATTTTTCACCTGGAGAATTTCTACCCATGAACTTATTTATCAAGATTGTTACCAAATATCTTCCCCTTCCTATCACCTTTCATTATCATCTTTCCCTGATTATCATCTACTTCCAATGCAGAAAAAGTCAATTCTCCTTTCTACATGTTCACGTGGTAATCTTTACTTCTAGAATTTCACTATTGTCACACTCTGTTATAAATGCAATATGAACTGCCTCCTTTTGTTGAATGTGAGCAATGTAAGGTTAGAAATTGAGTCTTCTTATTCTCTTTAGGCCAGAGTCAGAGTACTTATAAGATCATAGATGCTTACTAAATATAATAAATTAAGTGAAAATTATACTTACCTATTGGGTCCTGCAATAAAGGCTAAATTTCCATTTTCCCCTTTAAAATCCAATTTAAGCTTACATAAGGAGAAACACTGAAAGAGTAGAAGACTGTTTTTTTTTCAGAGTGTTGTAGAGATTTCTACTTCAGTTTAAAATTTTTTTTGCCCCTAAAAATTTGGATTTTTATTTCACCATTACTTTCTAATGTAGTTTTCATATTCAATTTTAAACTTTGTTTAGAATATGCCATTTAAAATGTTTGAAACTGACTATTTGTGTGGGAGTTATATATTTCAGCTGGTCCACACTGAAGAAAAAAGATGCAATGGTTCTCATTTACACACCTGGGTATGCTGAATCAATAAAGAATGTCGAGGTCTAGCAAACTCTTTAAGAAAACAAAAAAAGCATTTCAAAAATATTTAACCCAACAACAAAGTTATATTTTCAGTTCTAAGGAGAGATATGTACAATACCTTACATTTTAACAGTCATCTTTAAATTTATAAATATGGATTTTACAAACCATGAACATTAAATACGAAATGCTTACAAAAAAGAGTATTGCACTTAGAAAATCAGTAATTGTGTTTTATTTCCTATAAAACTAGGCTTAAATTTTTGTAGAAATAGTGTAAATACAGCACAACAGAAAAAGAAAAAAAAGCTTTCTACAGAACCAAAGCAAAACAGTTTTTCTTAAGAACAAAGGAATTAGTTACCACTCGTCCATTTTCAGCAGTTGCTGCATCTTAATATGCTCTACTTGGAAGAAATTGATCTTGTCAAACAGCACAAATTGATACTGCTCAGAAAAACTCTCTACAGACTTTAACTTCAGAAATTAACTCTCTGAATAAGAGAGAATGGCAAAAGGGGCAAAACTAGCATTAATATTTATTTACCGAAGCTGAGCTACACTGAGACATTAAAAGCTGTCCTATTTCTGTGGGTCAGTAGTGTTTAGCACAAAAATGGTTGGTTCTCAGTTGAAGTCTGACAGAAAAGAATAGACATCTACATTATCATGATGAAGTAAATTCTGAAACTACTAAGATTAAATGGCTATAGGTACTATGTTAATATTATTTTCTCAGTTTCACAGTGATAATAGGCATTAAAAGAAACTATTCTGTAGTATTAAGCAATGTTTACTCTGAAAAGTGTTATATCTATTGAATTTTTTTTACATGTATAAATGATTTTTTTATCTCTTTCTTTCATCTCTTTTTCTTTTCACTGTTTAAATAGGGAAGTGTCAAACATTTGGATTATTATCATAACAAAATGTTTTTAACAAAGTTTGATTTTAACAGAACTGGAGGCATCTTAACACTAACCCAAAACTTTGGGAGGTTCACCAACCTCTAGAATATTTTTTCTCCAAATGCAGGCTGTTCAAGTGGTGCTTTTCTCCATCTGTTATCATACCGTGCTCAGAATTACATTGTCATATTTAATGTAAAAGGGATCAGTCCCCTTTCATAGTTTAAATTCAACACAGTACTATAATTGGAAGACCAGTGTTTTTCTATTTTATAAACTAAATCAAATATCATAAACTTACATGTGTATTTAGACAAAATTCTCTCTGCAAACTGAAAAACTCTAAGAATGAATAAACCCAAAGGCTTGATCTGAAAACTGAAAAACTGTACTAAAACTCAAAGTGAGAAGAAACCACTTACATGGTAAAGTGATATATCGACTATATTTGAATTTTTCCCTTTGTGTATTTATGTATGTGCATGTGTTTGTATGCTTCCAATACAGCAAATTCCCAATGCTTGCAACCTAGAGAGTTTTATTTTAATCTAGGGCTGAGCTATATGTTTACTAAAGTTTACAACAATGATGATCACATTGCAAATTTCATGGTGGAAACAATGCAATTTGAAACTTCAATGGTGTAAATATGATCGAAATAATGATTTGACCATGAATAGTGCCAATTGATAGCATCTCTAAATTTACACCTCTTTAAGATGCAGATCCTTATTTTGTATCAGCTCCATTTCAATTTGCATCTTAGGATTTCTTATGCTCGGTGCCTTTCACTACTGACAGTATCTCATTATTTTCCTAAACATATTCCTCAGATACTTCATTTCAACATTTTTATTAGACACAGGATTAACAGGAGAGGAGTGGTAGTGGTAGAAAAAAATGTCATTTTGCTTGTATTGATAGAGAATCACTTAAATATTTGAGCATGGTAAATGAAAGGTTTTGTAATCTATCAGTAAATCCCTGCCACACTTATCATTCACATGTCTGGGTGTTTTACTTACCACATCTCCACTTTTCTTAATATGCTTGAAAGCTGTGTGTGAATTGAATGACTAAGACTAACTCTAACAACTGTTTGGAAGCCTGTGGCAAAAATCAGTGGAATGAAATCAGTGCTGGGGTGCGTAATGGGATTAAGGAGTACCTGGTGAGGTGCAGTTGGTGCTCAGATTCGCCCAGCAGTTCTGTTAGTTTCAGGCACTCCTCTCTGGCCCGGGCTGCCTTCTGCTGCTCCTGTTCCATGTGCTGCTTGCTTTCACTCAGTTCTAGTCTCAATTTCTCTATTTCCTTAGGTAGAGATAAAGGGTGGGGGGAAGCATGTATATCAAATATATGCACTTGACTTCAAAATTAGATCATTTTTATTTTTACCATGAATTTTAATGTGATGAAAAATTATTAGAAAATTTAGGCTAGCTTCTGTTTTATGACAAAGGAAATTTGCACATCCAAAAAGGCACATTAGTGAGGATTTTTTTGGATTGTAACATTAAGATTGATTCTTAAAATGAAATGATTAAATAAGAGTAGTCAAGATGAATAATCAGCATTTTCATTCTAAAGCTTATTCCCTTTAAAAAGTCATTGGAACTTAAAAATTCATAATCTTTAAAATGTAACATTTTTTGTCTAAGAGATTTGATCAGATACATGTCATAATTTATATCAGATAAGTGACTTTTTACTGTGAAAGATAGATTGATGGTTTCATTTAGATGTTATAAAAACAAATATAAAAATATTTTAGGTATCTTTTAGGAAAACATGAGGTATAGAAGAAGGCATCATTATGATACTGAATATTATTTGGAAAAAATAATTCAGCATGAGAACCTTTGGCTTACAAGAATATGAGACTTCAGAGCTAAAATAATATTACAATAAAATTTGCATTTAAAAACACAACAAAACATTCTTAAGACTAATAAATGAACATATAAATATATGACAATTTATATAGCTTATTGTTTGGTTTCATGAATAAATTACCCTTAACACTCAAATATTTCCAAGCAGAAATATCTTAAATAGAACACAGTTTAAAGTAATTTACAAATTTAAGTAGAAATATTTATCACAGAGCAGCTATAAAATTAAGGAAAAGAAAATAGAGCTGAACATTTAAAAATATTTAGTCTATATTACAACAAAACAAAGTTAAAAAAAAAAGAGCAGAAACATTTTCAAGTTCAACAGAGAGCAAGGAGTAATTCTGATGCATACAAAAAATGTCCTTTTGGAAAACAAAATTATGCTTAAGCAGAGTATTTTAAACTTACTGTTTAAATATATTTTTAAAAAATTTATGTCATTACTCATTATTCTGAATGATCTCCCACTATAATATAAGATAAACTAAACAATTCATTATATTTTTTCTTAAATTTGTAATACTGTATTCAGTTTATCCCCATCAAAACTACACATTACCAACAATCACTTATTACAAGTTCTCAAATATTTTTTTTTAAAACCTATGTAATAATGAATGTGTCACTTTCATCCAGGGTAGATTTCCTATATCTTTCAGACCAGAATACTAAATAAAATTGATTTATTTCTTTAAAATATTTTAAATTATTTAAGTTAATACTAATACATTTCTAATCTCATAATTAAATATAATTAAAGATATGAAAACTTAATGGAAAAGTCTATTAAGTTTTACTTGCCTAAATGGAATTAACAAAAGCAAAGAAGTATAAAATCTGAATCACATGTTGACTTTAAAAGTTCAGGAGTCCATCATTAAATTTTTTACACAGTTCTATTTACAAGAAACTGTGCTAAATACTATGATGAACTCAGTATCAATCTCTATACACATGATTTAACAAGGATAAATGAGACATGTATACACAAAAAGACTATCAAAATACAAGTCATAGAGACAATGACAAATGAATTATAAAGAAAATTCATGCCAAATGAGGGATAAATTTGCATGGACAAGAAAAGTGAAAAAGTAAGAGTACAAAAACTCATGGAATGAAAGCTTACATCATATTATGAAAGGTGTTGAAGAAGAGATTAGTAGAGCTATACTTTTCTTATAAATAATAGGAAATACTGCTGGGTATAGTGGCACATACCCATAATCCCGGTGACTAGGGAGGCTGAGGCAGGAAGATCATAAGTACAAGGACAGACTCAGCAACTTAGGAAGCCATTGTATCAAAATAAAAAAATAAAAAGGACGTAGGGGTATAGCTCAGTGGTAAGGTGACCCTGGCTTCAATCCCCAGTACACAAAAAAAGAAAAGGTATGCAATATGAAAAAAGCTGCACTTACAAATTGGATCAATATCTATGATCAGTTTAAGGTGGCAAGTAATGGTAGAAGGGAGGCCATGAAGAGATAGTTTTAATATTCCAGACAGGAAAAGTAGACTTTAAACACAAATTTGAAGAGAACATGGTGATTTTATGGGGGGAAAAAATGGAAAGGCAGAATGTAGAAAGAGACCAAAGATGACTTCAGAATTTTGAATGGAGGGGATACAAAAAGAATGATAGAAATAGAAAACATAAAACCCGAGCTTTCTTAAAAATAATAAAATAAGTTTTGAAACCACTGTGCAATAAAAGTAACATATATATCTTAGAGTGGTAACTAGGTTTTAAGTATAAATCAGCTGCTTTCTTATTCTCATGTAATAAAAAGTCAGAGGCTACACTAAAATCCAGTCAGAGATAAAGAGCATAGGTCCAAGAGCCAACACAATCAGGTCTCAGACATAGTTCTGACACTTTTTAGCTCTGTGACCTCAGACAAGTTGCTCAAATATCATACATTCTTCAGCAGAAAATGAAAGTGATAACTGCAGCAAGCTCCAAAGATGCTGTGAAGACTGAATAGGATGACGAGTACTTAGCAGAGTGCTGAACACATAAGAGATATGAGACAGCTAGTATCATTATTACCACTGATTTCTCTCCCTATTTAAAATATCTTTCAAGACCGGCAAAAGGATAAGTAGAAAAAATGATCTGCCTAACAGTATCTGACTATCCTTAATAAGTCATTGATTTAATTCAATAAAATTTCTCCTTTGTTCCCTCTACAGAGCATTATTTTGGTAAAAAAAAAGAAGAAAACTTTATCTATTATAATTTTAAAATGCAAAAAGGCCTTTTTGTTAGGAAGATGGAAAATTACTACCTGCTTCTGATTATCCATGCCAGAAAAACAGCTTATTGGTGCAGATAATCAAAAACCAACAAATAATCTAACCAGCTGGACCAGGGCTCAACACTTACTCCCTGTGTCAGGAAAATCTGCCATGGCACCAACTCCAACAGTTAGAAGAGAAATCTCTTGCCAGAAATGCCATGCTCCCACTGGCAGGATAACCCCTTGCCTCACCCAACTAGGTCAGGGCTGTTTCCTTGGCTATGTATGGTGGCTCAGGAATGAAAGACCAACAACAGTCATAGGCCAACTGTATGTTACTCTCAAAGCACACTATTAACCTGCATGTCTACAATGCAGTTTTACGTCATTATCCTTTTGCCAACTGGGCAAGGGAGGTCCAGATAGCTCTGTATCTTACCAAAAGTTATTCTTCAAATCATGAATAGATTGGCTGAAGACATAGCTTATTGGTAAAGCCCTTACCTAGCATGTACAGGACATGGGTTCAAGCCCCAGTACCTAAAAAAAAAATTAGTATAGCCACCAGAACAGCTTAAAGTAGGAACTGTTAAAATTGGTTAGGAGAAGAGTACCAGGAATGGGGCGTGAAGAAATGGAGATTGATTACTGTTAATATTTTTCCACACTGTGGAAAGTTTTTTCTTAATAATGGACATATGTGACTTTATTTTTATTATTGATTAATTTTTCTTACTAAAGTAATGCACCTAACATGAGCTAAATAGTACTCAATTTTTCATAGCAAAGAAGAGCAATGTCTTTTAGCCTATCTCCAAACCTAATCTCCAATGGCACATTATTAACTGTTCTGTAATTTTTCTTTATATTTTTAAATGATATGCTTCTATTGCTATTTTTTGATTTTGCAATATTAGACATTATACATCAATTTCCTATATTAAAGGTGACACAATTAATTTTAGTATGTGCTTGTAGTCCCAGCTACAAGGCTGAGGCAGGAAGACCCCTTAAGTCTAGGAATTTGAGGCCAGCCTGGGCAACAACATAATGAAACCCTGTCTCAAAAAAATAAATTAAAAAAAATTTTAAAAAAGGAACAATTAAGGTCTCTTATACCAGCTACCCTACATATCCAACTTATGCTCCCATATAAAATTTTTGGTTAATCATTAGTCAGTAGTTCATTTACATTATGATTATGGAAAATTTGCTCACTACTAAGATGAGCATTACTTTAATTTTCCTATATTATTTCTGAAATTAATTACCTAGTCTTTTGTTTTATCTTGAGAAGGGGTCTTGCTATGCTGCCTAGGCTGCCCTTAAAATCCTGGCCTCAACTGTTCTCTTCCCTCAGTCTCCCAGGTAGCTGGGACTATAAGCATGTGTCATCATACCTGACTATCTAAGTTTTTGATAGTTTATTTTTCTAGGTAACTGATATTTGCCCCCAAAGTATTCAAACAGTATTGCCAAATATGTATCAATAATATTTTTTCAAATGATCAAATAAGGATAAACTGTAAGTTCCTTTATAACCATCTCTCATGTATCCTTGGTGCTTTATGTCTACTTTTTTTGATCTCTGGCTTGTGGCAAGTATTATGTGTGTTTGTATGTATGGTAGAGAAAGATTGAGCTACATTCTCAAGATAGCTTTCATAAGAAAGGGTGCAAAAAATACATTTTGGGGTATATTTGTATGCTTCAAAATCCTGTTATTATATGATAAACTCAATAATCTGGCTTGAGCATAAAGTTCTATTTGAATTAATGTTCACTTAGGATTTTTAAGAAACTACTCCATTGTCTTCAAGATTCTAATATTATAATTGAAAAGCACTATATTTTCTGATCCCTAATACATTTTTTGTTCCTAGAAACTTTCATAGTTATCTTTTTTTTCCCATGATTTAAAAAATTTTACTATGTTAGACCCTGGAATAGGCTCTTTTTCATTCTTTACGTGTTGTTTTCAATGAGTTCTTGTCAATCTAGAGGCTTATTTTCCTTAATTTGAAGACAGTATCTTGTATTACAATTCTAAAGTTAAATTTTGATA
This sequence comes from Ictidomys tridecemlineatus, assembly GCF_052094955.1. Lineage (NCBI taxonomy): Eukaryota > Metazoa > Chordata > Mammalia > Rodentia > Sciuridae > Ictidomys > Ictidomys tridecemlineatus. The sequence continues at coordinate 56,086,330 of NC_135486.1, forward strand.
CCATAAACATTAAAATTTCCTCTTCTATAACTCTAGATATTAGTTGTTGGCCTTATTGGATGAATTATCTAACTTACTTACATTTTTCAATTCTTTGTTTTTAGATTCTAACTTTTAGAATCTAAGACTTCACTTACTTCATCTTCCCAACTGTCTATTAAATTTAAGAAGAAAATTATACGATATTTTTCATTACCATTTACTATTTCTTGTTTTTATGGATCCTTTTACATAGCATACTATTTTTATTTTATGGATAGAATATCTTACTTCCCTATTAGAATCTATAGCATTTTAAATTTCTACTTATCATATGTTTACTCTGTTTCCTCCAGGTTTGTCTTAGTTCATTTTCTGTTGCTAAAATAGAATACAAAAGACTAAATAATTTATAAAGAAAAGGGGATTATTATGGCTCTTGGTTCTGGATGGAAATCCAAGATTGGACAGTAGCATCTGGTTAGGGCTCATGGTGAGAAGTGGAAAGACAAATGGGCATGCAAGAAGAGAGATAGAACACAGGGGGCAACTTGCTTTTTTATCAAAGCACTCTTATAATAATTAGTCCAGTCTCATGAAAGCAAGAATTCATGTGAGAAAAGCATTTATCTTTTCATGGGGGAAGAGCCCCCACTCAAACACCTCCCACTAAGCTCCACATTCCAGTACTGCTGCATCAAGGAAGGTCTAAATCATAAGCTTTTGGGGGACACAGTCAAAACAAAGCAAGATACCTTTTATTCCTTCCCTGTTTGTCTATTTTAGGCACTCTATTGTGTTGTAGACTTTCCTCAAATACATGATGATTCCTCAAAAACATAATGATTCTTGACTGTACTTTCATATTTGAAAATTAAGCTGTGAACAAAAGTGTGGATGTACTCAGTTTGGGTAGTTTGGATTACTGTTCACTAAGGATTTATTCGTATTTCCCTTCCACTGATGGCAGAATACAGTATCTTTCTATATCTTTCCCGCAATGACTTTGGGCTTAGTCCTATGATTTCAATTGGCCAATAGAATTTTCATGGCTAAAATATAAGCAGATGTCAGAGATGTGTATATGGTTTGGCTTTGTTTTCCTATTCTGGTAATTCTCTATAAGAGGAACATGCCTTGTAGCTGTTGCCTCTTCAGCTTGGACCACAGAGAGAATACACATGGAAAGGAACCAAACTCAACCATAGCCCAGATAACCCAATGACCCAAGACCTAAAGCAGGCAAACACAGCCGCCAAATCTCAGTTGTCTTGTAGGCTCATAAACGTGAGTATAAATGATTGCTAATGTAAGTCACTGGGTTTTATCAATATAAAATTTTGATCTTAAAGCAATAGAAGTGTTACAACTTACATATCGCCTTGGAATTTTATTTGATCTTTGAAACAACTACATGAAATATATAAGATAAGTTTCCCTGTTTATATACATAAGAAATTGAAGGTCAAAGACACTGAATGATTGTCCAAAGAAATATACACAAGCTTTAAACCAAATCTTTTAACTTTATTGCCTCTACCAGACCATAACATGAATTATGCAATGGCTTTCAACTTTTTTTTTTACCAAGCTCAGTGGTAAGAAATCAATTTTGCATCACTATTCATAGACACACACACACACACACACACACACACACACGTATAAATGCAACAAGCATTTCATTCACGAAATAATACCGATCCTTACTATGTGACATGAACTCATAGTTTCTATTTGTTCTTATTCTAGTCTTCTTCTTTAAAAGTTTCTGGCTTCAATCTATAAAATTGATTCCACAATCCTGTAATTTTAAAAGTATTCTGCACTATGTATGATTTAAAATATATGTATTTTTACATAAGCTAAATTGAAAGAATGAGTTTCATTAAGAGAATGTCTATTATACATTTCTCTTTACTTTCTAGGAATAAATATCCAAAGAAATAACTGCAAAAGTCATTTGAAAAATTATATATTACCTTAAACCTAAAGGATAACTTTGCCTGGAAAGCAAAAGAAGCATAGCAAGAATTACAAGACACCAAGAGTAGTTATTCATCCCTACTACTAAATATTATGTGACTTAAAAATTGTTTACCAATTTTAATAGAGGGTGATTTATTTATATGAGAGAAGATGGGAATGAGATAGAAGAAAAAATTAAGGCAGTTTAAGAAGACTGGAACCCAAAAGTCCTTGCACGATTAGAGGAAAGAACTTGTGATTTTGAAGCTGAAAAATTCTGATAATGTAAATTTATCAGAAAACAATTTTAATAGAATTTAATAGAATATATTTTAAAAAGTAAGGTAGTATATGATACTGAAAAATGATTCATAATAATCTATCATTTGGGAAAGGAACAACAGTTTCTATCATGTCCTCTGTGAATAAAAAGAATGTAAGCATTGAAAATTTACAACCCACCAGTTGTAAATCCACTTTAATTAATTTGTAGATGTTAAGATCAATTTTTATCAAATCATTTTTTTTTGTCTAGAGATGTATTAGCTACCTGTGACTATTTACATTTCAGCTTACTAAAAAAAGAATGTTTCTTCAGTTGCATTAATCATAGTTTAAGTAGCCATATGATGATCATGGCAACTATATTGGATATTAGAGGTATAAAAATATTTAATCATCACAGAAAATTTTATTGGATATCACTGGTATAGCATATAAAAAATTATTTCTAAGACTTTTCAAACTGGACTCTTGACCAAAGTAGAAGCAGGGGAGAATACTGTAAGTAGTAGTCATTTTAGAAATCACCAAAAGCGATTATCCTCTCTAACTGTAGCAGATGGAGAAGGATGCAGATAACCATTCTAGAAATCTTGTTCACAGCTTTCATTGTTGATGGCATACAACACTGATTTAATATGTTTTTATTGTGGGCCTAGTAGACACAATGATATCAGCTATCATTTTTGAGTACTTAACTACATTCCAGGCACTGTCTTGAATTTTGTATTTTAAAATCTCATTTTGTGTTCATGACAATCTTGTAAAAATAAGGATCCTATTTCTGTTTTACAGATGAGAAAACTGAAGCTCACAGATGTTAAGTAACTTATATAAGATTATACAGTGTCAGAGCTGGGATTCAAAACTGGGTTAGGCTGATTTTAAGTCCCATAATCCTTCCATAATACCATATTCTCTCCCTAAACAAAACTGATATAATAAAAAATAAAGAGGAAATGACATGACATCTGCTTTCTAAAACGTTGTGGTCTACAATTTGCCATAGATAGAAGACACAAAATAACACAGAGATATAGGGAAATAATATAACTCAGATTGTCTGGATCAAATATTGTGCTACTTAACACAAGGATTTCAATTGCAAAGCACTGGTCATGGTTCACTTTGAAGAAGCATTTCTCCATGATACTTTAGGGTTAGTGACTTGAAGAAATCTCCGAGGTCAGCCTCAGGTCTCACAGTCAACATCTTTTATATCATGACTCCATACCAGCATGAGTCAACATGGAACTTGACCTTTTAGTCTTCCCAAATATGTAACATTTTTGTGAAAATTTGCAGTTTTTTAATTGCTTCCAATAGAACTACTGAATCAACGTATACTCTGAGGAAATACATTTTGAAGAATTTAAAAAAATAGTTTTCTTTGCATAATGTTAAAAGAAGTAGCATTAACTGATCACTTAAAATCAAAAGCACTTACTCATAGTTAAAGTAGCTCTCAGTCAAAACACATGTTCAAAACAGATGAGATGGGACTATTGTAGGAAAGCAATGCCTTTCTAAAACTGTGTCTAGAGAAGAATTGAAGACATTTGATATAAAGTTGATTTTATATTGTTACAATATGGCAGACTTTTTGATTCAGCCAAGTTTACAGCACTGTTCTGTCATACTGGGGGATTCAGTGGCAAAAAATAAGAATGAGTGTAGCTCTGTGGTCAGTTTACATGTTCAGATGATAGTTCTATTCATTTGGACTGGTTCAATGGATGCTTTATGCATATTACAGGCAGATAAAGTGCTTGCTTGGTATTCTTGTGAATGTAAGTTTTTATCACAGATAAAATATCAGGCCATTCATAAATTTCATGTTTTTTTTTCTTTAAAAAAGAGGTGCCCTGAGGCGACCTTAATTCTATTATGACCAAAAGGGGAAAATATGAACAATATTCGAGGCATTGGATGCTTAGACACTTACACTGTTAACACCACAGATACAGCAATCTTGACCTTTTTTGTCTGTTGATGTTTTAGTATTGTTGGCAATGTAAAGGAACATTAACATAACCCTAGGTGAGCTAAAAGCTTAAATGAGATGTAATTGTTGAAAAACTATAAAAGAAAAACAGTGATAAAGTTTTCAAATGATTCACTGCAAAAGAATTGATAAGGTACTATGAACATGGCTAAAAGTGATGGGGATAACTGGATTAAAATGGATAAGGATGACCCAAAATTGTGGATTAAAAATTGACATTAAAGAAGACAATGTTGAAATGAATGGAAAATTCTTAAAGTAATAAAGGAGTCTAATTTATAAATCTCCTAATTGTTGATCATACCATTTATCAACTATCAACAATGTGGAGTTTTATCTGAGAATAGATATTGCCTTGGTTCAATACCAGAAAATTCATTGAGAGCAGAATTATAAAAAGACAGCCACCCATCACTTCAGAAACACACTTACCTCTTGCCCAAGTTGAGTCCTTTGTTCTCTACTTTAAAGCTCCCTGTTTTGCTCTAGAGTTTGATGCCAATGGTCCTCAGTGGATACAACCTCATATCACCCTGCTATGTTGTACATTTCAACCTTCATTCATTCTTATTCTAGATTCAGATGGTTCCTAATTAATGTTACTACTATAGGAATATTGGAGTAATAGTAAAAGGGAAATGAAAGATTAGGTGACTTTGTTCATTATTCAACTTAGTGGGTTTTAACTGGGATGTGAATCTACTAAACCCTTGGTTAGTAGATTCCACAATACAAGCATACCTCTCATGGGAGGAGCATTCTACAAAACCATACGTAACTTCATCTAAGAAGCAGGTATAATTTTTTATACCAAAGGATCCCCAAATATAAGCCAACTTGTTTATATGATTATAGTCTAAATAAAAAGCAATACAGGGGCTGGGGATGAGGCTCAAGTTGTAGAGCGCTCACCTGGCATGCGTGCGGCCCGGGTTCGATCCTCAGCACCACATATAAACAAAGATGTTGTGTTGTGTCCGCCAATAGCTAGAAAATAAATATTAAAAAATTCTCTCTCTCTCTCTCTCTCTCTCTCTCTCTCTCTCTCTCTCTCTCTCTCTCTCTCTCTTAAAAAAAAAGCAATATATCCCAACCATAGAAGTAAAGCTATGTGAATTAAAAATTTAAGACTGTATGAATACTCTAATGTGGCAGGAATTCATGGCACCAAATACAGAAAAAGATCAACCCATGCAAATCCATTGAGACTATTAAATTATGATCAATTTATGAGATTTTTATAGTTATTTTGATCGTATAGAATATTTACTTTTCAAGCTGAATTTAGAAGCTCCTGAGATGAAAGTCTACTATAATGAAATATACCGTTTATTTTAGTAGTAGGAATTATCTCAACAGCTTCACCAATAATTTTTGTTCTACATTTATAAACATCCTAGAGGTTAAAGGGATCAGTTTTTCTTCACTACAATTAATGGGAAGAATGAATTGCTTTTTTAATGCTTGTGAAAATCTTGGTATTTGTCTCTATAAACGTCAAGAGTCTGCTAAATGGCAAAGATAACAGCTTCCTAACACCCCCAACCCCCAGCTGCAAGTTGAGTGCATTGCTGACACCTGATTACTGGAGGACTACTATAAGTAAATATTAACATTCTACAAGTAAATATGTCCTGGGCATGTTGCTCAATCACTTACAAATCCACCTATTGAACTACCGTCCAAGAGAACATTTCTATATTTTGTTCATAACTGTGTCACAAGAACCATGTTAACGGAATCAATAAAGTACTCTGGATATCTGGCAGGTCCTTATTTGACAAAGCTGGTAAGGTAATCCTGTGAAATCTAATCTTCTTTGCATGCCGTAAAATATAGTATTTTATGTTTTTAATACTATATTGAAATATTTAAATATGGTAGTTTTTATGTTTGTGTAGAAGATACAACTAAAGAGATATTAATACAATTCCTTTGCTTAGTGTACATATAAAGGAACTCTCCATGTTACAACTTAAAACAAAGCAAGGCTCAAAACAAATAACAATCTGGGTTCCCACTTTCTAGTAGGAAATTTATGTTGGAAATGTACTCAACATTCCAATTTAATAAAAGGAGAAACCCTTTTCTACTTAAAACGCTAATATATAAAATTAATTTTATATACATATACTTATATATAACATCTAAATACACAGATGTTAAAATATATATTATACATAATTTATCATATGTGCATAAATGAACCATATGCAATATATTTAAATTAACTTATGCTATATAATTGTAACCTTTGGAACATTAGTTTAAAAAAAATGAGCCAAGAAGAAACTGTGACTCCTCCTACTCTTCCCTGAGAATGGGCCAGCCATGATCCTTTGGCAGAGAGGCAGCAGGGGGTGGCTAGTAAAGACAACCCCACTGTTTGCAATGTGAAAGTCACTGATGCAAAGGTATCTTTGTGTTTGCTAACACATTAACACAATTCTTTTTTTTTTTTAATAGCAACTTTAAATTTATGTCCTGTTTAAAAACAAAACAAAACAAAAGGTTACATAACTTTGCTACAGTAACTACACTAAAAAGAAAAGTAAATCTGGAGTGGTTTCTCTTAAAATGAAGTATAATAGAAATAGGAAATTCTGTTTTCTGGTGGGGCATCCCCATCTAAAAAGAACTGTGTTTTCAAAGGTTAAAACATTGTTTTATATTCTTTTTTTCTCTCATAAGAGGAACAATCTAATAAGTACAAAAGGTGGTTGATAAAAGTTACCAAAGAAAAGCAATGCATAGTTACTTCCAAATCAGGAAACATATCACAGAATCATAAAGGGAGTTCCATTTCAGTTGTTGACTTTTGTCACCATATGAAACAAGTTTTATCGTCAATTGAGAAAATCATCCAATGCAAATATATAATGATTCCAATTTAGGAAAGCAAACTATTAATTTATTTCCTTAAAAATTCCTTCTCTTAAGGAAAAAATTTCCTTCCCAAGCCCTCAGTTAAACACAATAAATGTTTTTGCATACATGCTATATGCCTACTATGTGCATTTTATAGACACACACATATATACACACATTCCAAATAGTCAATATATATATATATGCACACATACACATACATATCGATTTACATGCATACACACATTTATATACAAATATATGTACAATAATCAATTTGTTTCACCCTTCTCACTGTGTTACATTGTTATTAAAATATAAACTGATTCCCTATTATTTTGATATAAAAGCAGATATAATATAGATGCAATATGTCATATCATTCCCCCCTCAAACTTTTAATCATCTAGACTACAATAAATAACAGAAATCATTGCCACCAGTTTAGTTCTTGTAACAATTTAGAGTGGAAATTGTCTTTTAAGACAATCAATATTAAGCCTCTAGGATTCATGTTAAATTAAACCAAACCATCAGTTTCACATGATATTACTATATTTTGGAATTTATTTATTTTATATCTTTATATTAAAGCTATCAGTACTTTTCAGTAGAATAATTCTATTGAAAATATCAATGTTTTCCAATAGAATATTTCAACTGCTACTACATTAAAATAAAAATTAACTTTGTTCACATTGATTACTATTAATTACGGTGTTGCTACTGCAGCATCCCCATGTGTAGAAATAAAACTAAATGTGAAAAATAAGAGTAAATATAAAAACCACACTAAAACAATTTAATAAACAAGAGAAAAAATAGGCATCTCAAATAAGATACTTTAACTATCCACAAAATCAAAATAAATAAGTTAAAAATATTGCTCTTCTGATGTCATATCAGATTTTTCCATAGGAAAACTTTATAAGAAAATGTAAATATATAAAGTTTATTATTTATTTCCAGCTCTGAAAAATCTTTTTTGATTATAAATTTTATTAATTGTTTCTCATTGAGATGAAAAAGTTTAAAGGATAACAAGAATACTTTTCATAACTCTAAATCAAATAGTCTTTGAAAAAAATTGTTCAAAATTGATACACTATTACCTCAAATGAATAACAGCCTAAAGATTACTGTAATGTGGAATTTCAACACTTTCCTATATTTTTCATTTATGCTTCAAATACAATATTCTCTCAGATACTATGATTATATTTATATCAATGTAATATTGAGGAATGCTTTCAAAATCAAAAAAATTTAAGTGTAGTTATAAAAGTACTGACAACTACAAAAATCACAATTTGTAAAGAAAGCTAAAAAAAAAATCTACCATTTCAATAGTAACCATAGTCTTCAGTTATGGTATCAGCTATTAAAAGTTATTAAAAAATCAGCCAATTTACTCTTAACCAGAAAAACAGGCTTTTCTGGCAAAACTATATTATCTCCTAGGTAATGCATAAATTTTTATAGCTTTTCTGTTACTACAGATTCAAACTCCTAAGAGTTTTATTCATCAGTAACCCAGTGTTACTTTTGTAGGAATTGTCTGAAAAATAATTAAATAGTCTTGAAACATTGAAACATTGGGGTTGTATTGTACCTAACTTACCTAACTTTCAATACTTATAATATATATATATATATATATATATATATATATATATATATATATATTAATATGACAAAATACCTCTTCCTGAAATATTGTGTAGTTATATTTTTTTATAAAGTGTGCTTCTACTAAAAAGGTTCTAAAACATTTGGGAATGAACTCCCCTATTTACATCAAGAGTTTGTTTGTTAAATAAAAATGCAGGCCTTTAGCAATAAACTGTACATTGCCTAGTATGCACATGGCCTTGAGTTTGATCTCTAATACCACTAAAAGAAAGAAAGGAAAAGGGAAGGAAGGGAAGGGAAAAGGTGAAAAAAAAAGGAAAGGAATAAATTACACTTAGGGACAGATCACACTCAGTCATCTGCTTAATATATCCTCTTATTTACTGATGAGAACTCTGGGATTCAGGGAGATCAAACTACTTACTAAAGTCAAGTCCACTCAACTGAAGTAAAACCCAAGCTCTAACTCTTTGTTTGTACTCATTTTTCTTCAGATGTGAATTAAAGTCATATCACAATGCTCAATTGCAAGCATAAACAAATTTCTATTGGCAATAATTAATTTTCAAATGCAATAAAGAAAACACATCATCTGTTTCTCTTTTGACAAGTGTTATTCAACAACAACTTTTTTCTTTTTGCTCTGTGTATTCTCTTGGTTAAATTCTGTCAATCACTTCCAATCTGATTTAAGAGTAAAATTTAAGATTCAGCCTCCTTTTATTTTTTAAAAAAGTTTCATAAGGCACATGATTTCTTAATCAAAAATTTTCTTGGGTTTTATTTTTATTAACATAACTGTTTGGTGCTAGTGCTGGGGCAAAATAAAATGTTTCTCTTATCCCCAAACAAGAAACCTCCTTGACGATTTCTCAGTCTTTCACTTTAAACTGAATGATTTATTTTATAGAAAGCCACATTTTGATTTTTCACTAAATCAACTTCATACAGCTGAGTAATGGAAACCCCTTTTATGTACTGGGGTCACTTAACAGTACAGACAATGGAATGCAACACCTCCTCTTCTCTATACAGATATACTGGACCTGAGTTCACCTCCCTTTCCACCTACCAAGTTTCTGTTACTCCTTGGTGTACTTGATTACAGATAGCATCAATGTCAATGCTCTGGCTCTAAAAACTTAAAAAGAGTAGTAGAGGCAGAGTATTCCTGAATGCATACCTAAAACACTCAAATCCACAGGCTTTAACCTGAACGCTATTTCTTGGAAGCAGACTGTTCTGACCATCTAAACAGCATGTCTGTATTCAACTTACCTTTTAGCTGTTGCTCTGCTTGCTGGTGACACAAATGAATCTTCTTTCACTGGAAAACTAGACAATTTAACCTTATTTTTAGAAGGTTTTCACCAAAATTAATGAGATGTTCTTATGTGAAGAGGGACTAGCAACTTTTAACAACAAAACTGGGTTTATTTATAGAGACATAACTGATTGAAAAAAAAATCCTTCTGTACTGAAACATGGTGTACGTGATCTCACCTTATGGGGAGTTTTTAGAAAATTCACTTTAGCTGTGGGTTATATAAATATTTCTGTAAAATTCTATTTGAGGAACTTAAGAATTTATTGTACTTGGTCTTAACTCAAAAATAACCTATATTTTCTAGCTAATTTTAGCAAGTGGCTCCCAAATGTGAAGTAGATGCTTTAGTTAATATTTTGAGCACAGTTCTTTTAAATTAATTGCCTCCATAAAGGAATAAATTCATTCATTCAATTTATTGACCACATATTCAACCATAATACCTAATTTATGTATTGTCTGCCATCAATGTAATCTGTCATGTGGCTTAATAGTACCTAAGCACACTAATTATACATACTAGGTTTAAAAAAAGTTTTTTGATTTGACTAATATTATTTTGAAGAAGGTAAAAAGCCTGGCTTTTAAACAGGAGAGCAAATATATTGGTTCTTAAATATCAGTTAAAACAAATCATATATAGGAGAGATTAGAACATATTAAGCTATATGACATCTTTAGCTATAGATCACAGGACTCTGCCCTGTTCTTCATGTTATATATTGTTTAAACTGCGTTAAACTTGTCCTGTCTAAACAGGACATCATGCATATGCTGAACAAATTTGCCTATGATATAAACCTGTGAGGAGTAATTTTACTATGGTGACATATCTAAAACAGGATCCAAAAGGGTTTGGTTAAGCTAATATAACAGACCTAACTAAAATGAGCAAGTTTTAGAGAGGTAAATACAAATGACTGTACTTACTAAACCCAATTGTAGGGCACCAGATATGTGAATTAGGGGTTTTAACTGAATTTATGTACAGTAAAATTCACAGTGAGAACTCTGATGTGTTAGCACATAACAATGATTATGTGTCTAATAAACACAAAATCCAGGCAATATCAGGCTCTGAAATGAGATTAATGTGAGCTTCACTGATAGCTGCACTTTCATATACTGGTCAAGCCATACCCAAAGTATCATATTTAGTTATCATTGTGATTTGAGAAAGGAACTAGATAAAAATGAAACATAGCTAGAGGGATGAAAAAAGAGATTATGATTAAGAATCCTAACAACATTAGTAAAATGGCAATTCTTAATACTTGTTGAGCAATTATTATATACCATGCATAGTTCTATGAGGTTAACATATATTACTTTAAATTTTACAAAATCCTATAAATAGGAATTACATTTATCTTCATTTTATAGAGAAGAAAATAGACATATTAAGTAGCTTATACAAGCTCACCAGAGAGTAGGTAGTAAAATGAGAATTTTACTTTAGACAATCCACTTTGGGGTCCTGAACTCTTGGCCACTTACCGCCTAGCCATCCATTCAATTACTTTGACCCTAATTGCATGCTAGGCACTGAAGTAAGGAATATACAAGTGAATAATAAGTAAGATTCTTTGCCATCAATTTATATTCCAATAGAAGAGATGAGATTTTTTTTAGCAAACAAATAATAAAAATTAATAATGAGTTCAATAAAGGAAGGAAACAAAGTACTATGAGAGAATAACAGGTAAAATTTGTATCGGTAGTACAGAAGTTGAGACTTTTAAATGAAACTCAAAGAGCAAGAGCTTGTTAGATAAAGGAAGAGTGGGAGAACATACAAAGTAGATGTTTGTCCAAAGGCAGTTCTAGAAGCTAAAGGAAAAAAACATTCAGGTGCCAGTGAATAGAGTCAGAGGAAGATGGGTGAGACGAGGACAGAAAGACAGCAATGGTCAGATTATGTCTGACTATGAAAAAAAGTTTGAATTTATGTTTCTAAATGCAAATGAGAAGCCACTGCAAGTTGTTTAGTGGACTAACAATATGATTAATTTCACATTTTGCTTTTATTAACATGTCAAGAATTGACTGAAGAGGAAAAACCTTCATGAAGCTAATATTGTGATGGGGTAAGACAGATGATTATCCAAGTTAATGAGTTAGGGAGAAATATGAAACATGAAGAGGAGAGTACTAGGGAAGAGAATACTAAGCTCATAGAAATTATGTTTGAGTCATTACTTGAAGGCACTAGTCTAATAATCCATGAAGATTTCATGAGGTATAATATTGGCCTTCTGCATAAGATACAGACCCTGATTTTAAATACTTTACAGCCACTTCTGGCAAGTAATTTCAATTTTCTGGGCCTCCATTTTTCCATATTCATCTGCTGTTACCTCCTTTTCCCCCCTCACTATTGGAGAGACGACAGTGCATTTTCCTAGTCACTCTTTTGCCCAAGTGGCCTTCCCTTCCCACCTTCTCTGCTCCTCCATACTAGGTTAATATGTGACTTTTATTATACAATAGTTTTTCTAATAAAATATTTTTTATAAAATAGCAGCCTTATTGATATAATTCAATATCATAGAATTTATCCATCAAAAGTAGACAATGGAATGCATTTTTTTTTATTCACAAAGTTGGGCAAACATTACAACAACCAATTCTGGAACATTTTATCACCCCAAAAGAAACACTGCACCATTAGCAGTCATTCTAATTTGACATTAATCCCCTCAGCTTTCATTTTTCTTGGGTATATACTTAGGAGTGGAATTACTGGGTCATGGAATTACTCTATGTTGAACATTTATTGCCAGACTGTTTTCCAAAGCACCTTCCCTACTTTACAATCCTACCAGCAGCACTTGAGAGTTCTAACTTCTCTACATCCTTTTCAACAATTATTAGTCTCTTTTGGATTACAGCCATCCTAGGAGGTATGAAGTGGCATCTCATTTTGGTTTTGGTATATATTTCTCTGATAGCTTATGATATTGAGCATGTTTTCGTGTGTTTATTCACTATCTATATATCTTCTCTGAAGAAATGTTGATTATTTGCTTGTTTTAAAATTGAGTTGTATTTAAAAAAAATTTTTTTTAGTTGTAGATGGACAACAATGCCTTTATTTTATTTATTTATGTGGTAATGAGGATGAACCCAGTGCCTCACATAAACTAGGCAAGTGCTCTACCAGTGAGCCACAACCCCAGCCCTAAAATTGGGTTGTCTTTTATTATTAAATTGTTAATTTATTTTATATATCCTGATACAAGTTCCTTATCAGATACATGATTTACAAAAACTTTCTCCCATCCTGTGGATTGTCTTTTCATTGTCTTGATAGTGTCCTTTGAACCTTAGAAGTGTAGGGGTAATGTTCAGTTTATTTTCTCTTTTGGGTATTGAGCTTTCCATGTTATATCTAAGAAACCATTGCTAACCCAAGGTGACAAAGAGTAATAGCTATGTATTTGCTATGAGCCTTTTAAGTTTAACACTTATACTTATCTTTCCATTAGTTTTGAATTAATTTTTATATATAAAATGAGGTGGGGAATCCAACTTCATTCTTTTTTTCTTTGGTGCTGATGATTGAATCAAGAGTTAAGCACATACTCTGTCATTGAGCTCTCCTAACTTCATTTTTAGTGGGTATTTAGTTTTCCCAGTGCCATTTATTGAAAAGACTATACTTTCCTTATTGAGTTTTCTTATTATCCTTGTTGAAAAATCAATTGACTACAAATATGTAGAATCTTTTTGACCCCTCTCTTACTAGAGGAGGCCACCCTCTCCACTTAGCTGTCATTGCATTTAACCTCCTCACCAGTTTATAAGAGTTGTGAGAAAAAATAAATAAATAAACTTGGGGATGGGGCACTAGGGATTAAACTCAGGGGCACTCAACCACTAAGCCACATCCCCAGCCTTGTGTTGTAATCTATTTAGAGACAGGGTCTCACCATGCTGTTGCTGAGGCTGGCTTTGAACTCACAATCCTCCTGCCTCAGCCTCCTGAGCTGCAAGGATTACAAGCGTGTGTCACTGCACCTGGCCAATAAATGTATTTTATTTCTCATTGAAGACCTTGTGCTTATTTATATGTGACATAAAATATTATCAATGTCTACTATTTAAATAGATGAATGCATAGAAATAAGATAATTATCCTCAGCTTACCCACAGTTGAATCATCTATAAAATGAGGAAATGAACTAAGTGATTAGTCTTTTTGGCTCTTGTACATCAAGGCATCATTCTTTATTTTCTGACACTGTCTCTTCAATCCTTTACATATGGCCATCGAAATAGGAGAGACTAAAAATATAAGTTGCCTTCTTTAAAAAAATTATTTTTGCAGTTCTGAGGATCAAACCTCAGGGCCTCTCACATTTTAGACAAATGGTCTGCCACTGAGATACATCTACAACCAACCTCATAGATTTTATTGCTGTAGCTTTTAAAAAACGTCTCCTAAAAAACTCCAAGCTACCAACAATAGTTGTAGGAGAGAAGGGGTTATATCAATCATAGTTTTAAGAAGCCTATTGTTGGGCTGGGCTAGTAGCTCAGTGGTAGAGCACTTGCTTGTATGTATAAGGTACTGGGTTTGATCCTTAACACCATATAAAAAATTAAATAAAATAAAGGTATTGTATTCATCTACAACTAAAAAATAATAAAAATAAATTTTAAAAAAGAAGTCTATTGTTGAGTTACCCTTCTGAAAATATTGATGGATTATGCTGATGAATCCATGGTCATGGTTGCCTCTTCTGAGTTACAGTCGATTTTGAAGAAGCATATGTAGAAGCATAAGTCCAATTCTTAGTGTAAATATCTTTATAATGCCTTCTTCTAAAATCTTTCCCATTTTCTTCTCCCTACTATTTTCCTTTTCCATATAGCTAGGCAATTATGGGTTCCTTCTTGCTCTTCTTGGCTATTGAAGTAAGACTAAGGTATTTCAAATTCAGCATTTAAACACTTCAAACTTTAGTCTCTGCCCAAGAACAATCATACTTTTTGGTTACAGATTAGTAAGATATAAAAAGGTATGTATTCACTTGTAGATTTTAAAGTATAGATATAGATATTTTATCTATCCATTAGTTTGTCTTAATGCTATAATTTGGATCTTAAGTATTCCCCCAAAGCCCATATGTTAAAGGCTTAGTCTCCAATGTGTTGAGGGGTAGTGGAACTTTTAAGATGTAGGGCTTGGTGAGAGGTCTTCTGGTCACTAGGGGTGTGTCCTTCAAGGGGATATTGGGACCCTATTGTCTCCTTCTTTTTCTCTTCCTGACATAAGGTGTGTGATTTTTTTTTCCTGCCATGTGCTTCCACCATGATATGCTGCTTTGTTATAGGCCTAAACCAGTGGGAACAACCAACATGGATGGAAGCCTCTAAAACTATTGAGTCACAATTAACCCTTTCTCTGTATAAGCTCATTATTTCAGGTACATACTATAGTAAAGGATAGCTGATGAAACACTTGACTCATTTTTTAGGCTAAAACATATCTGGTTCTTGTTATAAACACTTGTATGGCTTAAATCACTATACACATCTGACAGCTCTTATTCTATATAAATTTAGGTGGAAAGATAAGTTGAAAAAAACACTCTAAAGTTTCTTCTAATACAAACAAATAAATGACAATTACCTCTCGACTTGAGTAAATTCGAATTTCTATGCAGAAAATTCTGACAAGCTAAAGAAGAGTCTAACAGAAAAGACAGCATTTGCAATGAGGGGACAATCTTTTCAAGTGGAACAATTCTTTCTCCTCCATCTTCTTACAGTCTCCCTAAAAGTTTATTTTTACCTCCCTCTTCCCCTTGACTGCTACTCTCTTTAAAAAGATATGAGCATTCCCTGGTATGTTAACAGGAACTTCCAATCACAGCTTGACTTATGAAGATGGCTAATGCTACTACTTGTATGACTTATCATGGAGAGAGAGATGATAGAAATTCAGTTGTAAGTGGACAGATACCACACAAAGAAGAGCTTTCCATTCTTCATAGGGAGCTCCAGAAATTCTCAGGGATGGAAGAAGGCAGGCCAGAAATAAAGACCTTGAAGCTTTCTTATCTTTTCCCTAACTTATCTAATTAAGTAGAGATGCTAATACCTAAAAGGATAACACAAAATTGACCATCTGTTAATAAGAGTACTATGAAAATCTAAACACATTGGAATTTATTAATAATCAAGAGCACCCTAGAGCTGTACCTAGAATCTCTGTCTATGGCAATGTGTCTGTATTTCAGTGAGGGTCAGAGAAATGTGCTGAGATATGACAAATCTCTAAGGAAATTAAAATCTGCTTTTTTCTTTTGATTATTAAAAAAAACGTAATATGATTACATTCTGGTTCATTTGTGTCCAGAACTGTCACAGAATTTCATTCCATGGCTGTATTTCTGAGAGTACAGATGAGAACAGAAAGTAAAAGCAATACCTATTAATGATGCATTTTAAAAATAAAAGTCCACTGATATATTCCCTATAACCATGAGTTCACACAATGAGAAACTCTGGCCAAGAATAATTAATTCTACAAGTTTTGCAAAAGCTGCCTACCTGCCAAATTCCATTGACAGTTTTCTGGTACTTATAATATTTCCTGTAGAATTGAATTCTTAATTTAGAATGAGGCTTCAATTCCTATTGAAAATTAAATGTGGTCTGTCCTGTAATTAAATTCAATTGTTTAAAAAGTTAGATATTTTATTGTTTCATTATTAACAATAATAAAAATACAATCTACAGTTGCTGACAACAGTAAAAATACATTCTTACAATCTTACAGAAGACTCATTTTTACAAAATGAGAGCAAAGAACTGGAAAACATGAAATGACACTTGAGACTCCATGTAATTTTATTGATTTTATTAATACTTAGTTCATAATTAAGAGAGGCTGAAAAATATTTCCTATTTCTAGAAATATAAAAATTCAGAACTAGAGAAAGCCTTAACCATCATTTGTTTAAGCTTCTCAGATCACTAGGAAAGAAACTGAGGCTCTGTGAATTATGCCTAGAAAGTTAGTGGTGAAGCCAAAGCAAGAAATCAAGTCTTTGGGTTGGGGGTGTAGCTCAGTAGTAGAATATATGTTCTACATGTGCTGGTCCTGCATTTGATCACCAGCACCCCTCACCTTCCTTAAAAAAAAAAAAAGAAAGAAAGAAAGAAAGAAAAGAAAAGTCAAGTCTTTGGACCCATGGTTCATAGGTGAAGAAGTATCTAGTATAATCTGTGTTTCATCTAATTGTCAATTCTGTATGTATAGGAAACTAATCCTACTTGACTCTAACAGTCATAATAAAATGATATTTTACTGAATGTTATCTGAAATTTGAAAATTTTAAAATTTTCCAACAGATGTGGTGGTGTGCACCTATAGTCCTAGCTATTTGGGAGGCTGAGGCAGGAACTCACTTGAGCGCAAGAGTTAGGGATTAGCTCAGGCAACACAGGTAAGACTCCTTCTCAAGAAAAGGGAAGTAGATCCTAGGAGTGTAGCTTAGTGGTACAGTGCTTGCTCAGCACCTAAGAGGCCTTGAGGAACAAAAAGAAACAAAGAACAAAAACAAAACAACCCTTTTCTCCATTACACAGAGAATGATACAAAGGAAATGAAAAACAGATGCAAACATTCTCAAAATGTAATATGACTTTTGTGCCTGACTGTAGGCCTGGAGTATGTTATAAACAGGCAAATTATACTGAGATTCTGAGAACTGTTGAAACCCACTTTCTATAGGAAATAACAGAGATGTCACACTTGAGATATTGAAGTCAGTTATTAAAGAATGGAAAGATACAAATATTCTTTGAAAGCATTCTCCTTCATCATTGTTCCCTATTCCTTTGCTTAAGCTCCCATATTGGGCTTTCTAAACAAATGTCTTCCTCTCCTGGCTATGCTGGGCTATGTCATGACCTGGACTACATCATAACCATCCCACAGGACATCATCTTTCCCTCTTCTAAATCCCCAGACCCTTTTGTATTTGCTGATAGTTACTATTTTCCCTTTGACATGTATTTAATTGCACATCTGTGTTGTATACTCCCTTCTGACAGAAATTCATTATAAACCTCACAATACACATAATATATTGTTGTTGAATTAAAACAACAAGTGAAGTTTAGTGCAAAATTTATAATATTGTTTCAAAATTTATAATATTGTTTTCTTCAAAATTATAAATGACCATATTAAAATGATCACTATGAAGAGTAAGAAGCAACATAGAAAAATGCTTAAAATAATATTATAAGCTAAAAAAGGAAAAGCCAAAATTATACCTAGGCTGTATTTACTACTTGCAAATATTACATATGCATATGTACAAAAAGTGGAAGGTAAAAGAGAAAGATGAAAACAATTTGCTTTATTGCATGATAAAATTATTGCCTTCTGTTAATGTGTTTATGTTTATACAATAAACATTGTTTTAAACTATGTACACATGTAATAATTAGTAATATTAACACTGGATATTGGTACTAATATTTCTGGGCTATACGAAAAGCAGATGTAGCTGTCCTATTTCTAGTGCCTCTTAGTTCTGAGCTGCATGGACACCTTCAAAGAACTTTTGCCACCTGATAGCTATCAGAATTGAAGAGTTGGTACCTATAAGATTGGAAGGATAGCCTGATAAGTCAAAATAAGCATGTGAATTTTTTTAAAAGACTGAAAAATTTATCATCCATTGAAATTGAAAGCACGGTAAAAATTACATTTATTTAGGAACAGCAATAGAACCTTATGTTCCTAAAATACAAAAGTATTCTGAGAGTTCACAGTTTTATATTCCTATGCAAAGGTAAACATTTCTAAGTATTTATTCCATAAGCATATTATTTCTAAAAGGGTATATTTTGTTTCCTATTTGTGCCTGTATCCTCTAAATAGACATAAGTTGATATTTTAAGATATATTGTTTCTGCTTATTTATTTCATTTTAAAAAATAAATTATTATGGGGAATAGAATTGTCATCTTTCCTAGAAAATCCAATTACAAGTAAAAATTAGCAGTTTCTTTTTTGAGCATATGAACTTATACATAATGTTTCTATGAATATATATGTATACTACCACCAAAAACAACTGCTCAAATCATTAACAAGTATTAAATGCTAGATGCCCCAAGAATCTCCAATTTTGAATCATTCACTGGATTGATTTGGAACTATTCCCTTTCATTAAAAATAATATATCAAACTCACTTTTTTACTGTTAAATTTTGTGATTTTACCAACACAATGATGACTTAAAATGGAAGAAACTGACTTGGCATGATGTTTAAGAAAAATAACAAGTTCAATAATTTAAGACTTTTGTTAAGTAGAGTTATTTAAAACTATTTTCATAATCTAATAAATTCTGTTTTGTCACTCAAGTATTGCCTAGGACAGGAACAAAAGAAACTGATTTATTAGACATACACCAAGCTGAAGAAATTTCTTAGATTTCTTCGTTAGGCTGTGATAAGAACACAAATTTATATAAGTATGTTTAACAATGCTTCAGGGCATACTTAGAGAAAATGCTATAAAAAAAAAAAGAGCTTTATTGCATCACACATGGAACCAGATTCTCCCTATCATGGGCTGTATCCAGCATGAAGTTCACACTACATTAATTTGCACTTGTCGATATGCTGTTTTGCAAGTATTCTCAAGACATGTTCAAATGTGTATTCTGACTCCTCAACTAGAATATAAACTCCCTAAGGGCAGGACCTGGTCTTCTAGTTATTACTCTCCACACCATCCCAGTGTCTAGAATATTGTTCTGGGAAAGCCATGCCCTTGGGAACTGCTGTCATTTGAATGAAGATCAGGGACGGGAATATGCTAAGCCTACAGCTCTGAAAGAGGGTGTGAAGAACACTGGAGAGCAGCTCTGTCATCACCAGGACCAAGTGATTACATGTGCCAAAGGCATGCCCAAGTGGCCCCCTCCCAGTCATTTTGTAGAGAGAGAAGTGAGACTGTAGGTGGTAGCTGATAAGTCTCTGAAGTCTAGCTCTTGAGAATCCATCCATTATCTCAGCCTTTTGAAGAGAGGATATAGCTTTACAGACACAAAGCAGAGAATAAAAACGAATAAGATTTTACTTTAATCTGTAGGTGCTAGTTACAAGTAGAAAAGACTAACACTGCTATTATTCATGTTTAACAGGATGATCTATTGCTAGAATATTTCTAGAATCAAATAGAAGACAATGGACATCAGCAGTCCATAGCTGGGTCTTTAAGTAAGTCATACTGTTGCTAATATTTAAAATAAAAAACTTCACGGAAGAAAGTCCCATGGACTGTGGCAAAAATCTATGTCAATCTTCTCACTGTCAGAAAAGGCTTATTTCAGACTGACTATTGTGGTTTCCAGTTGCTGTGATTAAATTGCTTTCTTCTTGTTCTTTCCGTATTGAAGATCAAGATCAGATGATCTTGAAAGAATCTGTCAAATCCTTGAAGACAGTGAAGCAATGTTTCAATCTTTTCTAAGTAAAGGGGTATAATTCTTTATTTTTATTCCTTTTATTTCTCTGGCCTTAAATCAGACTAACTTTTAGAACTTTCAGGGTTTCTTCTCATCTTTACACAGAGCCATAGAAAGTAGAGGTACTTTTTCCAAAAGTTCAATTAAGACCATTGAATTTAGGCAATAATTCCTATGTTGATACATCACATACTTGAAGTCAGTATTAGAATGCTGCATCATACTGATATAGATATGAGCAATTCTCAAATCCTTTCAGGCCCTAATTTTTCCAGGAAAAAAATTCTGAACTATTTCATTTGTATAGGTGCTCTACTCTTAAATATTTCTTTGATTACTCTATGAAGATAATTTTGAACTTAAGTACTTCCTACTCAATGACTGCTGCATCTCCAGGTTATTATATGACACTAGTAAGAAAAGCTATATCATCAGTCTTATCTTTTAAAAATAAGGTTGATAACTTTAAAATGAAATTATAAGTTAAAAATAATAATGTACTTTATAACTTCTTCAAAACCATGTATACATTAAGCCATATCATAATAAGATAATGATATAACAGATAGTGATACATTGAGTTGGTAATGCCTTTAGATGATTAAGAGAACAGGGATGTGGTACATTTATTGTACTATAAAACATTCTAAAACCATCAAGTTATAATTTAAGACTGATAGGTCTTCGAACACAAAGTTTTGCATTCCAGTAAGGCAGAGAAAACTTTAAAAATAGTTATATTTCCATACTCAGAGAAAGGGTTAGCAAACTTTTTTTTTTTTTTTTTTTTTTTGGTAAAGGGTTAGATAATAAATGTTTTCAGCTTTGTGGGCTGTATGGTCTCTGCCACATCTCCTTAATTCCACTTCTATCAGGAAAGCAGCAATAGGCACTATGTAAACAATGTAGCTGTTCTAATAAAACCCTGTTTGTAAAAAGAGTCAGCAAGCCAGATTTGGCCTGTTGGCTGTAGTTAACTCACACTCCTTTAAGTACGCATGGGCATGTTAAATAAATATAGATGTCTGAATAAGTAAATGGGAGTATATCTAAGTACATTACTTTACCAAATCTGCCTCTCTCTGTAGTCATGACAGCTTCCTGGGTACATGATCAATGCCATCACACTGGTACTATTTAGAATGGTTCTACAATTGCAGCTTAGATCTCTGTGGTCAATGTCTTGAAATTCTTGTGATATTATCTTGGATGTGTTTTGTCAGCAAAGTCTGATGGGACAATGGAATCTCAGCTCATATGTGTGGTCTCTTTCCCTTGTCTCACTTCACACCTAGGGCAGACCTTACAAATGTGCTCTCTCCAGTTTTTTCTTTCTTTCCTGCCTTTCCCTTGCTACTGATGCTGCCCTCCATCCAGGGTGGGACCAGGTGATGTCAGTGGATGAGGCGTTATGTTCTGTTATTGCCCCTCACAGCAATCTGGATTTGAGCCTCCCCTTGGGGCAGGGTGATGGCTTGAGTGTGTACACACTGGCACACTATTCCTGTCCCAGCGTGGCAGCACCATACACAATTAGTGGACTCAGTGCAGAACCTCTTGCCTATGCCTGATCCAGGAACTACATGTGTTCCAGGGTAGAGGTTGTAATCTGTGGGGGATCACCTGACTGATCTCCCTGTAATAGGGAGACTGACTTTCCCCAATTCCTCACTAGAGTATGATGTTTAGGTCCTGTGGCTGCAGGAAACCAGAACCCAGAAATGTATTGGCCGCATACGTGCCTCCTAGTCACAGGGTACCTGCAAGAAGTCTATTACGTGTATCCCTGTACTGGAGAAAACTTGAAATTAAATAGCACATAAAAAACCAAAGGATTGGCAAAGCTAAGAAGAAAGAAAAGAAGTTTTATATTTTAGTCACTTTAACAACAGTTTTTCCTGCTTTCTAAACAAAGAGCTTTGTATTTTCATTGTGCATCAGGCCCTGATGAAAGATTTGCAGCTATAAAAGATTAGCTTTGAAATTCATTTACCGAAATGGAAACACACAGAAAATTCCACATCCACATTTCTCATTTCAGATCAGTCAACCCCTACAATGCCATGGCTTCCTGCAATACTTCTAAATATTAACTATTAAGGCTTTGAAATCATGTATTTTGGATTTTAGACTCCAAGGAGCTCCTTTTGGGACGTGATTATGAATTCTGCATGGTAGCCATTTCCTCAAATAGTTTGCGAGTAGATTAATTCATATTCCTTAAGAATAATAAGTAATTTTATAAATATAAAGCAAAGTCAAATGTTATATATGAAATATAATAAACAACAAGGAAAGTTAAAATTTTACTCACAGCTGCCTTTAAATCCCTTTAAAGAAGACAGTACTGTAGTATTTACATATTCAAAAACATGCTTATTTTCCTGATTTGAAAAAAACCTTTTTGAGGCAAAAAATTTTAAACATTAACTGGACATTATTTGATATTAAGGGATCTTCTTTTTTTTAAAATAACTTAACCTTTATTTTATTATTTATTTATTTTTATGTGGTGCTGAGGATTGAACCCAGGGCCTCATCTATGCTAGGCAAGGGCTCTACCACTGAGCCACAAAGCAAGCTCAACATATTAAAGCATTTGGTTTATTTGCTGAAATAATTCCAGAGTGATTATATTAAAAAACATCATTAATTAATGAACACTAAAGTATTTGTGGGCAAAATAACAAATACAGTGTCTGAGATTAAATTTAAATATTTCTGCAAAAAGAACAGGTGAAATAAGACAGGGAAAGAGGAAGTTGGAAAAGAAAATGATGGTGACAAAAGTTGAAGGTGGCAACTATAAACACAAAGGAATTGAGAGAAAAAAATCTGAAATAGATGGAATGGGTTTGGTAAATGATAAACACAGGTGATGAAAATGCAGGGATTCATTCTAATATTCCTTTTGCCCTCATTTGTTTTAAAATTCCCATGAAAGTGTGTGTATATATACCTGTTGCCCACGAAAAGTTCTGATAAAAATCTAAAAACCAAGTCACAGATTTTTCATTTTCCTCTATACCAAAGGTTTTATTGTTGTTGTTGTTGTTGTTGTGTGTGTGTGTGTGTGTGTGTGTGTGTGTGTGCTTGCTTTTTTGGTGTAAGAAACATCTTTTGAGTCTGACCATTCTCTAAGCTCAAAAATACAAAGGAGATAAGAAGGATAATCTGCCCATGGGTTGTGACACAATATAAAAACAGAAAAGAAGAAAGCGGGTGGAAGAAACTGTCATTGTTACTCTCCTAACCTTTCCTTCTAATTATGCCAGAGTCAAGACTCAGGTCACAAGGAAAATTATTTTGGTGGTCAACCATTTGTCCTATTTTGTAGACATTAAAAAGCTCTTGTTCTCACTACATTCCAATCTCACAGTTTCCTACCTACTTTAAAAACCTATCAAGTGGTCACATTAACTATATGAATAAAATGACTAAATTATAAAGACACTTGTTTGCAAGTTAAGAGATGGTCTTCTTGTTATGCTGAATTATGTGATATATAATTTAAAATTAAATATACTTTATATTATTCTAGGTATTTCAGATAAATGCTCAACATGTCCAGCTTTTAAAAGTTAAATGTAAATTTCTCTCTTGAGTGCAGATGGTGGCCAAGCAAAATAGCTCTTTGGTCTTACAGACAGAAGGTCAGGTCATGGCTGAAAGACCAAAGAACAATTGCTGCTTTGCTACTCCAAATCATCCATGGAATGAGACACCACTACTCTCTTTTCTAAAACTGTCTATTCAATACAAAATAGTTACAAAGAGTACCTATAAGATTTCCTCACATTCTGTCCCAGAAAAAATGGTAACAAGCACATCACATCACAAATATCTTGCAAGTGTTCACAGATTTTATTCCTAGCTAGTGACCTTAGGCATATCTCCATCTAAAAATGTATCACTAAAAATAATTATGAAAATTGTTAATAGTTCACTATTATCAGAAAATGTTTGCAAATGAAAACTTCTATGAAATCCTGCAACTTCAGCCTTTATATTATTACTGGTTAATTAGAATGAAATGTAGTGCTAAAGACAAATATTACAAATACTTTTAAACAAGTTATTCATGTATAGGTAATATTTTGCTTGTATTACTCCTTTTTTGTCCCTCTAAAACATTATACTGCAATTTAAAATAGCTCAGAGGCTCTTTGCTTCTGTATTTTCCCAATTAGTCCAAAATATTATGCTGGCAGAATGCCCTATAATATAAAAGGTATTTCATAATGCTAGTAAGTATGTTAATATAATTTGAAAATTATAATACATTAGGAAAGAAAGTTCTCTCTTTCTGACTCAGTAATCCAAGGCCTTCAATCCCTAATAGAAAGCATTTTCCATTCCACTATCAGGCACGCCCTCAACTGGATGAAATAAAACAGTTGCTTTATTTGTATATGTTAACGATAAAAAATCCTCTAGACATGTAAAACTTGTTCTAACACTTTGATGATAGTGGTAAAAAAAAAGAAGAATTTTATTTTGGTTGTCTACATTTTAATATATTAATAAGAATTTCAGTGACAACTTGAACAATTTTTGTATTATCACTTCCATTTTTTTTTTTAATTTTTTTTTAATTTTTTTTTTTAATATTTATTTTTTAGTTCTCGGCGGACACAACATCTTTGTTGGTATGTGGTGCTGAGGATCGAACCCAGGCCACAAGCATGCCAGGCGAGCACGCTACCGCCTGAGCCACATCCCCAGCCCCATCACTTCCATTTTTAATATTCAATGGTCTTTAGGTCATCTGTAATAAATAGTTAATTGGGCTGAAAGGGAAAATATGATAAAAGCCTTGAGTTAGAAATGTATTTGAAAAAAACTTACTTGGAGCTATATACTTCTGATTTATAGTGATTCCTTTAAGATACTGACAGTAAGAACTCAAACTTATTTTTTAATAAAATAAATAAAGCCTGATTTCATTGGATATGAAGAATACAAGTCTTCAATGTCCTTTACTATAACATAAAAATAGAAAATCAAAAGCCAGCTTATTAGAACTGCCTCTCTAAAAACTTTATCCACATGGTCAATTAAAATTGGAGTCTCTGTATGATCTCAACAAAGTTACAACATAAAACATCTGTTCAACTGAAATCAAAGTAAGTGGCACTCGCGCCCAACATTTCTAATTTCACAGTATTTAGGCTTCCTGAGCAAACGTATTCATGGTTATCTTAGTTAAAACTGGATTTTCTCTGCCAACAATCAATTTGATTGACATATTTACATATCAACTCATCTCATCTTACAAATTTTAAACTTTTTCATTTAAAATTGGATGCAAGTTGGCATCTTTCAAGAACTTTACGTATATTTTAGGTTCAAACTCTGCATTAGAACATTTCTTAAACTTTTGTAAGTAATAGATACACATATCCAAATGTATATTTATGACCTGTCATATTGGAATTTTATATGCATGCAGTTGTATTCTCACCATTTCATGTGAAAGGTGATAATTTTAGGCAACTATAAATAAACTTCTTTTAATAGTATAAACTGGATCACTGCTTTAGTTAGAAACAATGTAACAGAAATAAATAATTTAGGGATAACACCATCAACTTCAGAAAGAATGTTAGTTATAACTTTAATTTCTGCTTATTCTTGTGTCATCTCTTACCTGATCTTTAATTTCAAGATCCCTTTTAGTTTTTGCTCTGTACTCTCTGTGCTCCTTTTCTGCCTCATCTTTTTCCATTTTGGTTTTATTCAACTGAAAACGCATTTCTCCACACACCTGTTAGATTATAAAACCTAAATCAATAGCTGTTGGAATTTTCCAGGCAATGCTTGCAATTAGATCTTTTGCTGCCCCCTAGAGGGCATAGACATAAAATGCAATAGGTCTTTTCTAAAACTGACATTTTTAGTAGACTATTCAGTACAGCCTGCTAAGTTTCATATAATTCAGCATAACAAAAAGACCATATCTTAACTTTATAATATTTCTTATTAGAATATTCATTATTGCCTGCTATTATTTATAGACAATTCAGGTATATTCGGTTTAACAGTTTTAAATTAAAGAAATACAAGTGCATAAATAATAAATTTAAATAATGTGCTCAAGATTATTTTAGGTAAAATAGCAGTTTTAATAGAATATTATAAATTCAAATGCACAATCATATAACTTTTAGTTAGGTAAAATAAGTAATTAAAACATTTAGCTATATTGTTTACTAAAAATTTTCTGGTTAAATATTCCTTTATATTATAAAAATTTTGTCAAGCTTTTATTTAAGGAAACTTATAAAGGTTTTTTTTTCTCTCTACTGATAGACTATAGTCTATTATTGATATTTAGGTGTAAAATACTCAGTATTTAACTTTTTAGATAATATCAATCTTACTATAATAATTGCACAATACTACTCAGGAAATATTTTCTGTCAAAACATACATAAAAGAAAAAAAATGTACATTTAAATGCAATAACTTTAATACATGGATAAACAATAAGCATACACAGTATCTTAAAAGTGTTATATATCATTTTTTATAAAATTGTTATTTTTTCCCCCAATTCAGGGTCTCTACAGACATAGAAAAATAGAAAATGAAGCTAGTAGATAAATATAAATAAATTATAGGCATTTTGAGATAATTGAGAATCTGTAGAGAAAGTGATTAAATCACAAGTCTGTCTAATATATAGAGGTTTTTATATATTATAACATATATAATTATATATGAATACATATATGTGTGTGTGTACGTGTGTGTGTATATACATACACACATATATATATATGTGTGTGTGTGTGTGTGTGTATATATATATAAAATGGTAATACTTGCCTGAAACTTCTATTTGGTATTTCTCCAAAAATAATGATTTTGAAAACTTTAGAAATTAGTTTCATCATTATAGAGTTATTAGAATATACTAAAGTATAAAATATATGGGTATCCTATATTCAAATTTAAACTAATATAAGTTCAAATTTATACAGATAAGACAAAAAAAAGTCAATAAGCTTTTCCTCAGTGGCACTCAGAAAGATAAAATAGAAAGGAAATTACAAATAAAAAATTTTACTAGAGATTCAGTTGCCATCAATATGTGAGAGCTGCTTCTTCAAAAAATTATAAATTTATAAAAAGCTTTTAATCATAAAACTAAATAAAATTAAAAATTAAGAGTGAATGACAAAAAATACAGGGTGTTAATTTATTTTCTATTTCAATTCTTTACTATTGTAATCAATTTGGTTTATGTCTATGAATGAAGTGGGAAAAATCTTGAACTGATAATATAAAAAAATAATAATTATACAACCATGATGTTTAAAATCCACCCTTGGCATAAGCTTAATATATAATAAATGTTTAAGCATAAGGTCCCATTATTTTATTCCTTAATGTTTCTTTTAAAGTTTCCTTAATACTTTCAGATTAACATTTGCTATGTTTATCCATAACACTTAAATTTCATCTAAAATAAGTCAACAAATTAAACTGAACCAGAGTTATATTATCTCAGGGTTGAAAGCAATCTCAAGCCTATTTATTCTCATCACTTCTTAGGTTTATGTTCTTTTGGATAGCTTTAGAGCCCAAAACTCATTCTTTACATTACCACTTTCAACAGAAAGTTCTTTCCCTATAAGAAACTAAAAATATTCACCATAGATTTCACCCATAAATCTAATTTACAAATTAAATGTTTTCATTATTTTTACAATTAAGAATTTTAATTATTTCTATGCCTCTCATCAATTGCTTTACCTTCACTCCTATCTCCATACAAACAAATGGAAGTACACTGGCAAATATAAGCTCCTTAAATTTCTACATAAGCTAGTTTGAATTCTAGAAAGCAAATGGAGAATTACAGAAATTAAAGAAAAAAAGGGGAAATGGCTCTTTTTAAATATATAAATTAAAATAAATTCTAAATACTGAATTATAAAACAACAATGGCATAACAGTGTGTTAACAATTAAGGAAAATATAGAAAGGTTATTCATTTTAAACAAGTTATCTGTGTATTTTGTGGTGAAAAATAAGTTGATTTATTATATTATGCATGCCCATATTTAGTTTCTTAGTTTGAAAGAAACTGATTTGAAATTTTGATGAACTTCTATCAGTTCTTAAAATAGGGATCTTGCTAACCTTATCCAGTTGAGACCCCAAAACAACTTAATTCTGGGTTCAGAAGTTAATGATGCCCATAACACATATGCTGTGAAATCTGAATGTATAAACTTAAATATCAATAAATAAGAACTTGTGATTCAGAATCTTCATTTTGGAAGCCAGAGAATAGGAGAAATTTTTATGTTAAGTATACTTTTCAAGTTGTAAATGGATATCTTTGAAAATTATTGTGAAAACAAACCTTATGCTCTCTAGACAAAAAACAAACAAAAACACTAATTAATACAAGTTTTATCAAATATTTAATAATTAAAGTAATATAACTCTTATTTATAAGTCTTAACTCTTAAGATTTTTGAGGACATTAGTTAGATCTAATTCATCTTGGAATTTGCAGTACCAGAAAAAGGGCTGAATATAGTAAATAAATGTTTGCCAAATGACCATTAAGTAGACTTTTAATATTCTCAAAATAAAAAAATTTCAAGACTTCTTTCTAATAACAGAAAGAGATTTGCACATTAATAAAAAATATTTCAAAGAAAATATTTACTTCTGTAAAAACTAAAATATCTTTTTGTACCTTGGTGGCATCCATTTCCTGAGAAGCAAACTGGGTTTGAATTTCTTCTAGTTGATTAATAGCTGAAATCTTCTCTCTTGTAATTTTTTCCACCTGGGCCTCAAGTTGGGCAATATTCTGAGACAGGATCAACATCTAAAAGAAGAAACAAAAAAATTTTTTTTTTAAAGAGAGAGGAGAGAGAGAAGACAGACAGAGAGAGAGAGAGAGAGAGAGAGAGAGAAAATTTTAATATTTTTTTTTTTTTAGTTTTCGGCGGACACAACATCTTTGTATGTGGTGCTGAGGATTGAATCCGGGCAGCACGCATGCCACGCGAGCGCGCTACTGCTTGAGCCACATCCTCAGCCTAGAAACAAAAATTCTAATAATAAAATAATTTGATAAATAATATTTTATTAATAGAGTCTTGGCATAGCCTCAGAGTTCTGTTTAAGTTATTTCTCTGTAGATTGGGTACATCCACTTCTCTACTTCTTCAAAGTATCCTGGAGTTTAAATATACATTTCCTTTCTATTCATTTCCCCTTACCTCTTACTTTGTAAGATGTGAAAGATGATAAAATTTTTTTTTGGTTAAAATCCCAAGATGACAGATATCAGACACACCAGTAAGTTATGGAACAGATTTCCATAAACAGATTCAGAGGTGGTATGGTGGAATCAAGCAATTCTTAGGTTCTTCTCCCACGTGGAGGGCATAAAAGGAGAGTTAAAGAGGAATATAACTTTAGAGAGAACTATGACTTCCACTTTCCTCTCCCAAAACCAACAAAGAGGAGGCTTTTTGCAGTTTCTTTTGTTGGTAAAACTCCACGGCCCTTCTATTTTCTAGCACTCCCCTAACCTTCCCAAAGGATTCAGTTCATCCATTATCTCCTTGCATTCCGGAAGTCTTCCTTGACCTCCAGTTCTCAGCACAAAATAAGCAATCCTACACATGCTTAGGGTTGCTGTCCAGTCAATGTGCACTGAGATGATCATGCCTCTTATTTTTTGACTTGCATCCATTCGCAGACTACTTCCCTTGCTACACTTGTTGTGTAATATTTTGAATGTCACTCTGGTATGTACTCCTACAACAACCTTAGTATATGCACCTTCATCACAGTATTTATATACTGTTTTAAGTTGACTCCTTGTTTCCTCATTAGACTAGAAGTTCCTCAAGGGCACATTCATTAAAAGGAACCATATTTGATGAATGGATAAGAAATTAATGAGAATAAATATCTTTTCCAAGGGACTATCTGAATATTGGTCTTAGATTTTATTCTCAGGATTAAAAATACTTTCTAGATTTTAGACTTAATTATAGATTTTTGTATATAATTATGTTTTGTTCTGCTCCAGTGAGTCAAACTTCTCTAGTTCTTTGATGAATTAGTAGTTTTAAAATGAAGAAATGCTACCTTAACTCCAGCAAAATAGATGGGGTACTTATGAGTTTTTATACGTTAAAACAAAAACTGGTAATGAGCTGGAAATAATGATACTTGAAACTTAACATTGTACCCTGACATATGTGTGAATTCAGTTCTATAAATGAAATCAATAAGTAAAATTCTATGATTAAAATTCAACATTGAGGGGCTAGAGTTGTAGCTCAGTGGAAGAGTACTTGCCTAGCATGTGTAAGGCACTGGGTTATATCCTTAATAGCACATAAAAATAAATAAATAAAGGTATTCTGTCCATCTACAATTAAAAAAAATGTTTTTAAGAAAATCAACACTGAACCAGAGTTTTGATAAAGAGCATTACTGCAATAAAACTAAGATAGGTATCTGCCTTTGCATTATTTAAATAGCTAAAGTTGACCCTTAGGAAAATAATGAACCCTGGTAGTTATTTTCCAATTTATGTAGATGAATTAATTAACTTTTCTGAAGATTCTAGAGCATTATATATTTGACTTCTGGTTGTTTACATGTTCTTATCAAAAGATAGTCTACAAATCAAATTTACACATAAAATTGGCTTCACTAATAACAATCTATGAAGTATCCTTGAGCATGTTACAATCTGAACCTAAAATTAAAAGTCAAAAGCAGATAAACAGAACAAATGTATCAATTTAATTTCCTTAATTTAAGAATTCAAGTTCATGACTATTTATATCATGAAATGTGTAATGACATGTTTTTTGGAATCATGTAATAGCAACAAATTTCAATGACCCACTATTTAAAAACCACATATTATATATTTATGTGGAGATAAATCTGATGGTAAACATTAACATTGTATAGTTTTGAAGCAAATATGTGGACATTTATTTTTGCCAACTGTAAATTCTGAGTCAGTTTCTATTACAAAGCATGCTAACAAATTTCCCCTTCCTTAGGACTTATCTCTCTCTGCCACCCATCACTTCTTTCTTCTGCTCACTGTCTTCTGCCTCCTGTCACCCACTTCCTGAGGTTTCCCCTCCTGTTGTCACACCTTCTTTTTCCCCATGCCCACCATCTGGAAGTCAGCATTACACTGCAGGAGCTTCTCCACCCACATCTGTTGCAGAGCCAGAAGTAACACAGACACAGCTGCAACACTGCTGGATGTCCAAGGCATTGACATCAGGTAAGTCCTTTAAACTTTGACAGGGGCAAGGAAGAGACAAGGACACCCCAATTTGGGAGAGATTAACAAAAAATTTTTGCAAAGCAGTCCCTCGTGTATTGAATAAGTTACAAAATAGAAATTCCCATACCTGAGATACAAGAATTAAAGATTCTAGCAATGGAATATTATCGAGGGAAGCAATTGAGAAACTGTGTGGACCATGGGGTTTGCTCAAGTAAATACATGATGAATGACTGAATGAACAAACAAATCTGAGAGTCAGTCCAACCAAGGACACTCACAGAAAGCAATGTTCATGGGAGAATGATTTAAACCTGTCTATATAGAAGGCACCTGTCCTGTTAGAGTTTCCAACACAATGGAATTTTAAAAGAGAGTGAAAAGAAAAAAAAAAAAGAAAGAAAGAAAGAAAGAAAGAAAGCCTCTACAAGTCCTTGTAGATCTCAAGTATTTGTACTTTTAGGAAAGCAGGGAGGGCTGCTATGGCACTAACTTTAATTACTCAGCACTTACAATGTTATGTTTAGTTGTCCTACTATATTATGTTAGTCTGCTAAGCAGTGTCATACATATTCTCTTTCCTTTAAATTCCTTTAGAGAAGAAATCATTATTTTCTTACTTTTTTTATTTTTGGAGAATAAGTATTATTAGATTTTCAGTTTAGCTGAAATGAGATTTAAAACAAAACAAAAAAACTATAACTTACCAAAGCTCATTCAAGAAAAAAACAAAAACCTGGACTTCATTTGTTTTTTAATTAAAATTTTTCTTTTTCTTTTTTTGTACTGGAGATTGAACCCAAGAGTGCTTTACTCAGATCTATATCCCAGCCCTTTTTATTTTTTATTTTGGGACAGGGTATTGCTAAGTTGCCTCATTAAATTGCTAATGCTCACCCTGAACCTGGGATTCTCCTATCTCAGCCTCCTGAGTCACTGGGATTACCAGTATGCACCTCCCTGCCTGGCTGGTAAAGATAGGCCTTAAATTCAAGTCTATCTACTTTTACTAACATGAAGGTCCAAGAAAGAAGAAAGCCATTCAATAAATCTACTTCTTTCTCTAAATTAAGTATAATAGCCACAAACTAAACTTTATTCAATTCCTACCATAAAACACATTATGATATTTTCAAAATCTCATCTCATTTAATTCCATCAAGCCTTGAGATAAGCATTATCAACCTTTTTCTTTTTTTATATTTATTTTTTAGTTGTAGTTGAATACAATACCTTTATTTCACTTATTTATTATTTTGTGGTGCTGAGGATCAAACCCAGTGCCTCACGCATGCCAGGCAAGTGCGCTACCACTTGAGCCACATCCTCAGCCCATCAACGTTTTTCTTTATTCCTGAAATGTAGAGAGGTTTAAAAATTGCCAAGATCAGAGAAAGCTCAAATTAGGGTTGACTAAATCCTTTTTTCTCCAAAGCTACTTTCCCTGCTAAAAGCATTTAACTCAGTGCTAGGATCAATGTTGGCTCTTTAGTCATACAACCTTATTTAGGATAGGATCTTGATATCAAATGCTGGCCAAAGTTTTCTTGGGGAAAATAAACTTAAATGGCTCAGGTTCCAAAATACACTGCATTTCTGTTACCATTTTTATTCATGAAATAATTGTTAGTTTTAGTATAAAGTTATCTTACATATGAACACACATGGCATATTGCCAGACCCATTTCAGCCTTCCTTCTTCCTTTCTTATCAGAAATTATTATCAAATAAACATACTTTTTGTATAGTAGAAGTACCTAGGAAGGCAAATGGTTTCCACTAAATAATCCTCCAAAAAAAATTGCCTAGGTATGAACAATAGCTGATCTTTGCTATTGATACCATTCTCACTCATACACAACAGTTGATTCATAACTTAACCTCCCTCCATGCCTTGTGATGACTCTAGCATTTTAGACCTGTCTTTCCAATTGCATGGGAACCCCCACCGTTACATGACACTCATTTATTTATTCATTCAATAAATATATATATATTTTAAGCACATTTTAATGTGACAAGAATAAATCAAACAATGAGTATCATACATGAAAGTGGCTCAATAAATTAAGGAAGGCAAAAAATTCAAGAAGAATTTGCAATAAATTGAGTTATGGGAACCCATGCAGAAGATGGCAATAAAGCTTTGGGTGGCCCTGAAAGTAGGTAGTATCAAGAACTCTGAAGGATCAAAGAAGGTAAAGGAAGATTCCTGAAGGCAAGGGACAAAAATACATGCAAAATCCTGAAATGAACAAACAAACATTATGACTGCTTGTTTTTTCATTGGGAAAGTGCAAGGAGGTCAGGATGGTGGGGATGCAAGGAAGAAAAATGAAGGGAGATGAGACTGGAGAGAAAGAATTACAGTTTTTATGTTATGCTAAGGGAGCCTAAATTTTATTCAGGGTTATAGGGAGACATAAAGAATTTTAAAGCAAAAGACTGGCACATTGAGAAATTCATTTCAGAAAGATCATTCTAGCTGTGATAAAGAGAACAGATGGGAAGGAGGTGACACTGAAGGCATAGATACTGGAGGAACAATCCAAGGGTGACATGGCAATTTAAAATACTTAGGGACCTGAATCTCTAAAACTTAGTGATGAGGTATAAAGGTTGAGGTAGGCAGCAGAGACAAGGATGAAAACAAGATTTCTGTTGCGCACAACTATAGGAATAGCAGTTCCACTGGGGCAAGGAAGATGGAAAGTAAGCCTGATTTGGGAGCTAGGTAGAAAATGAAAGATTTAGACATCTATACTGTTCATGGAATTAAAGCTACAGTAGTGATGAAGACAACTCAATTGATAACTCTCTACTAAACTCTAGAACTTTCTATTAAGCAGCTCTCTGAATGTGTCTCCTTCACTATCTCAAAGTGAAGATAATCATTCTCCCAAATAAAACATGAGTTCAAAGAAATCCAGGAACAAATATCTTTTAATATGAACTAAAAATTCAGTAAATATAGTACAGGGAGGCAGGTGGTTAATAAGCTTAGCAACATTATTCTCAAGGACTATGGGTACAAAAGCTGATTTGGAGTGCACTGAAGAGTAAATGGAAAGTAAGAAAATAAAGATGTGTTTGGATAATCTTTCAAGGAACTTAACAATTAAGGGAATGAGTGAGGAGAGATATAAAATTACTAAGGTAGCCTTCACTCTTGGCTGCATATTGGAATAAACTAGGCAACTTAAAAAAAAATTACTAACCCTGGTGGGTGGTGGTGCACACCTATAATCCCAGGAACTCAGGAGACTGAGGCATGAGGATTGCAAGTTTGAGGCCAGCATCAGTAACTTAGTGAGGCCCTATGAACTGAGCCCTGTGAACTTTCTCAAAAAATATAAAGGGATAGGGATGTAGCTAAATGAGAAGCATTCCTGGGTTCAATTCCCAGTACCCAAACCAACCAACCAACCAACCACCCTTTCTCCCCCTCGGAAAAAAAAAAATTAATTGGTTGGGTATATTTTGGGCAATGAGATTTTTAGATCTTTTAGAGTAGTAAAGATCAATTAGAATAAAGATATTTTTCAACAGGTGAGAGAATTTGGGAGTATTTTCCTAATGTTAAGAAAGAAAGAAAAGTTTTAAGACTCAGAAGATAGGGGATAACAAATGGAATAAACTCTTTCAGGTGGGAAAGGGGCTGTGATCTAGGTTAATGGATGATGATAGGATTAAGCCTTGTCTGTCCTGCCATGTTTGGGCTATAGGTGAAAATTTGTTTAATGGCAGAGGTGAGGAAATAAATACTTGGGATGGATATTACCTGATGGTTTCAATTTTATTTATTATTTACTTTATTATTCTTTACTAAAGCTCTCTGCTGAGAATGAAGGAGAAAGTCGTATGGCAGAGAATTTGAGGATAACAAAAGTGATATAGAATGATCATGGAAAAATGAGTACAAGTTATCATTTTCCACCTGGACTACTATAACCTGATCTTTACATCTATTCTGGTTCTCTTTCTAATCTACTGACAAAATGATTTTTTTTTTCAAATATAAATGACATCAGAACACTTTCCAATTTAAAGCTATTAAATGGTTTTTCATTACTTTTTGGATAAAATTTAAAATCTCTCACAAGGAATTTAAGGTCATTCAAGATTTGGCCTCTGAACACTTCTCCAAACTCCATGATTCTGTCCCTCATTCCTTAGGTTCCTGTCATCTGGGCATTTCTTAAATTCCTAGAAAGTCCAGTGTTTTTTTTAGCTTCAGAGTCTTTGGTTTATTATTTTCCTGGACCTGAAACTCTTCCCATCAACTCTTCACCTGACCATTCCTTCTTAACCTTTCCAGTATCATTTAAAAATCTTTTCCTTGTGAAAATTCTCATGACTGCCCTAGACTAGGTCAGAATCTCCTGCTGCACATTCCCACAGTATTCTATATTTAGCCATTAATGCTTTATAAGAATCATGATTAGAAAGTAATTTATGAAAATATTTGTTTAATGTTTAAAAAAAGTCTAAAAACTTAATGAGGCAATTTCACTGGTCCTGAAACTACCACATCCCCAGGCTTTCTATAATTAATATCTGTTGATTGCTGAAAGAATGGGAAAGAAAGGAATGCATAGGAGGACTAATAGACCCCCAAGTGTGCAAAGTTTCCATCTATTGTAGGATTTTCATCAGCTGAGATGACCAATCCAAGGTAGAGAGGTAGTCAGACTGACCTACAGTAAGAGTTTTCTTTTTCTTGTTTTTTTTTTTTTTAATACATTTTTTAGTTGCTGATGGACCTTAACTTTATTTATTTATTTAATTATGGTGCTGAGAATCAAACTTAGTGGCTCACACGTGCTAGGCAAGTGCTCTACTACTGAGCCATAACCCCAGCCCTACAGTAAGGTTTTAACAGACACATTTTTGTTTTCTTTCAAAAAAGGGTAAGAAGAGAATGGAGTTATAGTAAATGCTTCAATCTATCCAGAAGACTTAAAACTGGTTGGGCAGAAGTTGTGACTTTTCTCTTGTTTTACATAGGACTGTACATTGCCTTGTACACAGCAGATACATAGTAGGTATTTGCTATATGAGTTAATTATTACACACTGGAGTATTACAGTATTTAGGGCACAAGCTTTGAGTCTACTTAAAAAAAATGTAACACAGTTGTTTTGGTTACTTCTTGCTCAATTTTATTACTATAGCAACTTTAAAATTAGGTTCCACTCAACTCTGCATTCCAATTTGTTACTGTTTTTCGAATACTGCACATTTCATGTTATTTGTTCCTTTTGCCTACAATTTCTCCTTTCCAGTTAGTTATTTATCTGGTTATGGTCATTATTGGTCATGTAGTTTTTCAGAACTGATTTCATACAATTTGTATAATCACTTTTTATTGATTACATTGTTTCTTACAAATTTTATCTTATGTTTAATTTGGTATAGGGGATAAAAAGGGGAGTCATTTCTCCTTAATTTAGACAAGGTTGAAATAAAAGCTGGTATTTTTGGAGCACTTGATCTCCTTTAAAAAACATGAGGGACAAGAATGGCAGAATATGGAAGTAAATTGATTATTTTATTTGAAAAGGTCAGAGATCAATTTCATTGAGAAATATGAAGAAAAAATAAAACATTTTAATGAGCTCTTAAAATATAAGAAATTTACTTATAAAGGTTTTTAATATTTAAAGCCCATTCAAGAATGGCAGCCTAAAGGCACATCAACACTAACATTTTTTCAGCAGTGGGCATAACAACTCAAGTACCTTTGATTCCATGTCCTCCCTTTCTTTCGTTATTTCTTTTTTCATCACCTCTTTCTCAAAGGCCCTTTTCTCCTGCTGAGATGCAAGTTCTTTTTCAAGCCTTTCTGTCTGCCTTTCCAGTTCATTCTTCAACTGCTCACACTGGATTAGAGCCTGTCAGAATAAGAGAGTAACATGGGAGGTAGCATTTAGAAAAAAAATACAGAAAGAAAAGAGTCATTTAAGTTTTACTTATACTTAAAGTAGTTAAAATTCACTATAAAGTTCATTAGAATAACTTTGTGTTTATTGACACCACTTACTGATCTAAAATAGTATGCAAATGTTACATTTACTCACATATTTCAATATTCACAATTATGGCTGATCAACTAGAAAATTCAGGTAACAGACCTTGATGAGGGCCACAGATGAGTCAGAATTTGAAAACATGGATCAGAAAAACCAACTGTTTTAGAATTTTAAATTATATATCATGTTAATATTATATAATTATATAATTTTTACTAATTTCTGATTTCCTTGTTAAAAATTTGAATATTTTAAATGACAAATAGATATACAATTTAAAATGAGATATTAAATACTGTATTTCATGACACACAGACATCTATTGTTTAACACTATATTAATAGTTTTCTTAACTATAACTAAAATTTAGTTCATTACCCTTAAACATACAACTAATGTAAATATTAGTTAATAATCAAAAGTTAAAATAGGGAAAGAGCCAAAACTGAATTCACTACTTAATGATAATTGTCACCATAAGTGTCCTTTAGTCTAAATTTCTCATTATATTTCCAGAAATAAAAAGTTCCTAATTTCCTTTTGGCTACATTTATAACACCTGTATGGATAACACCCAATAATAAAATATGACTTCAAAATCACAATTTTTTAAAACCCCAATAAAATTAAGGTTCTAATTTATCTTAGTCGTATCCCAGTTGCTCTTATCTATAAAATCTACTTCATCCAATCTTTATTTTCCCCTGAATTTGTTAAAAGAAACCCAAGGGGCCTCATATGCACAAAGCCCTGGGTTCAGTCCCCAGCACCACAAAAACAACAGCAGCAATAACAACAACAAAAAAAACCCAAGTCTTTTATGATTACTGGGTGATTATAAATTTAATAGTCTCATTTGTTGGTAGTGGAAATAGATATAGTTACAGCATATGCTGTAAGCTTTATGCATTATTATACTTCCCTCTGGTGAAAGCTATAATAAATACAGACAATAAATATCTAGGGGCTGGGGGCAATGGCTCACGCTGTTAATCCCAGCTACTCAGGAAGAGGGGCAAGAGGATTTCAAGTTCCCAAACTAGTCTTGGCAATTTAGCAAGACAAGACCCTGTCTCAAAGAAAAAAAAAAATTAAAAAGGTTGGGGCAATTGTTCACTGGTAGAGTGCCCCCGGGTTCTAGTCCCATAACTGCAAAAAAGGAAAATCAATCAATCAATCAATCTAGGATACATGAATTTTCCTTTCTTCATCTAAAAAGCAATAAGCTTTTTTTGGGGGGTGGGACCAGGGGGATCTTTTCTTGAACATTTCTGACTTGTAGTTATAAAGTATGAGGGTAAGTTTAACTGTGTCAGATTAACTGGGAGTGGGGGGGGATAACTATAAAATGATTACTATAGGGAGTTAGTCCCAAGCTAAATTCTAGTTCAGAATGCCTGGGAATGGAAATTTTAAAAGAAATGAAAAAGCATAATTTTTCCATAATTAAAGCACTTGGAGCTTTGAAATATGAATTAGTGACTTTTGTGCTTCAAAATATAATTGTGTTTATAAAAACATTTTATATGAATTAATGCAAATGAACTATAACTTTTTGCTGACATAATGAATATCACTGGTGTAAATTAATAAAATAATTATTGAATATAAATAAATATATCCAATTTAGGTAGGATGAAACACACACACACATACACAAAAGAAGGAAAAAGAGACCATAGCTACAAAGCTGAAAGCAACATGATCTTAGAGTTATTCCCCAGACCTATTTTTCCTCTAAGCTACTCAAATTCCTAAGAAATCTACAAATTTCTCAAATTCCTAAGAAATCTACAAATCTTAGTGTTAATATGAATTCACTCATCTATGCAAATTGCCTTATTTTGATTTAAGCTTATATGCCTGTAAAGCCTATACAACATGTGTTAAGATTAGATAAAACAAAGGGAGATATATTTTAAGAAACTATAAAATAGGCACATTCCAAATGTTATTTATTAGCCAGATAGAGGAGACAATGTCAACCTGAAGATCCTGGAGAGGACCAGACCACCATAAATTTCTTGTGATCTATGATCAAAGAACTGAGTTCACTAGGCTGGTGTCATTCTTCCATTTCATCTTATGCCGACTCCTTACAAAGTTTCCTTTAAAAGAAGAACCCTAGATCCCCAAAGTGCATCTCACTTTGGAACACCCACACCCTTTCTTCCTTACTCTATTGCTTTATTTCACTAAATAAACCTGTCAGTGGAAAATATTAAGAATCTACATGGACCAAGTTGAGGTCCCCTTTTCCTCTTTGGAAGGGGCCTGTTAGGACCCCCTCTCGTGACACAATCAGAAGGTTTTCAATTGAATAAAAATTAATGAAATACAAGAACAGTAGAGCAGATTGCTGAAAACCTAAAACCCAAGCTAACCTGAAGAACAACTAAAGAAAGAATTCAAAG
Source organism: Ictidomys tridecemlineatus (assembly GCF_052094955.1). Classification (NCBI taxonomy): domain Eukaryota; kingdom Metazoa; phylum Chordata; class Mammalia; order Rodentia; family Sciuridae; genus Ictidomys; species Ictidomys tridecemlineatus. The sequence goes on from NC_135486.1 coordinate 56,126,644, forward strand.
AATTCAATCAGTTCAGGAACAAGGAAGAACAAATGATCATTATAGAGAGACCAAATGCCTAGATAAGGTGATTTAGCAAAAAGTACAAAGTACAATGTTATAAATCACATAAATAAAACATTGTTTTGTGAATGGTCTCTTTCTTTCAAGGATAAGCCAACAGTAGTAATGGGTCATGATGAGTATGAAAAGAACAATGAAATACTGAATAAAACTGTTAGGTTGAAAACTGGTTATTGGTGTTTATTGGTGTCTAACCAATGATCCATGTTATAAAATAGCTTTTAATTTTATTTGCTTTGATTTTAAAATTTATGCTTGGTCACAATGAAGAAAATATTAAGTGTTAGTAACACTTGGAAGTAGAAAGTTGATTTAATCTTTCTTAAAATGTCTTTTCTAACAGTGTACCTCATTAAAAGACTGTGTCTTCTAAACAAATATTCATTGATATTTTCACTGCAGTTCTCTCTTTTAATTCTGGGCTCCCTCAGTTATCTTCCAGAACCCTAGCGTATTTGGTATCTCCTGATTACACACATATAACTTGTTCACTAAAGACATAAGTGATTTCTCAAAGGCTATGTCAGTAAGCTTGCAATTAAAATTAAATGACAGATCTTCACAGATGATCAAGTTAATGTGCAGCTTGTGCTGCCATTTCTCCCAGCAATCTTTTTTTTTCCTGAAGCATATTTTTTAATATCTATTTTTTAGTTGTAGTTGGACACAATACCTTTATTTTATTTATGTATTTATTTTTATTTATGTATTTATTTTTAGATGGACAGAATACCTTTATTTTTATTTATTTATTTATTTATTTGCTGTTATTTGTGTTCTTTCTTTTTTTTTATTGGTTGTTCAAAACATTACAAAGGTCATGATACATCATCTTTCATACATTTGACTCAGTTGGTTTATGAACTCCCATTTTTACCCCAAATACAAATTGCAGAATCACATCGGTTACACACTCACATTTTTACATAATGGTATATTAGTGACTGTTGTATTCTGCTACCTTTCCTATCCCCTACTATCCCCCCTCCCCTCCCCTCCCATCTTCCCTCTCTACCTCCTCTGCTGTTGTTCAATTCTCTCCCTTGTTTCCCTCCCCCTTTCCCCTCACAACCTCTTATATGTAATTTTGTGTAACATTGAGGGTCTCCTACCACTTCCATATGCTTTCCCTTCTCTCTCCCTTTCTCTCCCCCCACTCGTCTTTGCTTAATGTTAATCTTTTCCTCATGCTCTTCCTCCCTGTTCTGTTCTTAGTTGCTCTCTTTATATCAAAGAAGACATTTGGCATTTGTTTTTTAAGGATTGGCTAGCTTCGCTTGGCATAATCTGTTCTAATGCCATCCATTTCCCTGCAAATTCTATGATTTTGTCTTTTTTAGTGCTGCATAATACTCCATTGTGTATAAATGCCACTTTTTTTATCCATTCATCTATTGAAGGGCATCTAGGTTGGTTCCACAGCCTAGCTATTGTGAATTGTGCCGCTATGATCATTGAAGTGGCAGTATCCCTATAGTACGCTCTTTTAAGATCCTCAGGGAATAGTCTGAGAAGGGCGATAGCTGGGTCAAATGGTGGATCCATTCCCAGCTTTCCCACGAATCTCCATACTGCTTTCCAAATTGGCCTCACCAATTTGTAGTCCCACCAGCAGTGTACAAGTGCACCCTTTTCCCCACATCCTCGCCAACACTTATTGTTGTTTGACTTCATAATGGCTGCCAATCTTACTGGAATGAGATGGTATCTTAGGGTGGTTTTGATTTGCATTTCTCTAACTGCTAGAGATGGTGAGCATTTTTTCATGTACTTGTTGATTGATTGTATGTCCTCCTCTGTGAAGTGTCTGTTTAGGTCCTTGGCCCATTTGTTGATTCTCCCAGCAATCTTGAAGGGAGTGGTGCCTCCCCCCCCCCCCCCCCCCGCTTTCAAGGCCTTTGTAGAAATGGCTGAGGTCTTGAGGAGCTGGGGAATTATACTTTCCTCCTACCCAGAAGATTCAATCCTCAAGGGCCCTTTTCTTTTCTGGGAAATTTCCTTATTCTTTGTTCTATGATAATCCTGGCAACACTGTTTCAAAATATGATGTATTAGGATTAATATTTCTAGTCCAATTTTATTAAACCAAATGATATACAATACTGTCTTGGAGTCAAAAGATTTTTTCACAATGAAATTTGTATCTGTTCAACTCATTTTTAAAATAAGAAAGCTATTTTAGGATATAATAAGCCCTTTCTAACCAAAAGGGTTGGTTTCCTAGAAATTCTAGTGATAGAACAATTCATGACTAAAGAATTAACCTGTTATAAGAAATGTATAGTTATAGGAACAAATTTTAGAATTTATCAATGTGCTTTTATTTTTTACAAAATAAAGCCCACAGCTGGGAATGGTGGTGCAATCCTGTAATCCCAGTGAAGGCTAAGGCAAGAGGATTGCAAGTTTGAGACCAGTTTCAGAAATTTAGCAAAGCCCTAAGCAATTTAGCAAGACCCTACCTCAAAAAAAAAAAAAAAAAAAAAAAAAAAAAAAAAAAAGGCTGGGGATGTGACTCAGTGGTTAATTTCAGTGGTTATTCGCCCTTGAGTTCAATCCCCAGTACCAACAAAACAAAACTAAAGAAAACAAGAAAGCAAGCCCATAAAATAAAAATGATTATCAACACATTTCAAGCATATAACTCATTAATAATGCAAACTACCAAATTTAAGTTATAAACACTTACTTAACAGAAACTCATTAATCAATCTATCCCTATATTCAGTTTTCAAGATAAAGTCAGCATAATTTAATGACAAGGTCATATTCTGAGAAATGCATCATTAGGCAATTTCATCATGAAAACATTGTAAAGTACACTTACATAAACCTAGATGTTATAGGTCAATCATGTGACATTGCCTCTTGGTGCAATCAAAAAACACAAAACATGAGACATATAAGTCTGCTGCTAGCATAACAGGACATACTGTTTTACAGTAAATGTTTTTTATAAATAGAAGGAGTATACTCTAAAATAATGATAAATAGTATGATACAGTTAATATATAAGTGAACATTCCCTTATTATCATTATCAAACATTATGTATGCAACATAATTATGACTAGCAGCATAGTAAGTTTATACCTGTATCACCACAAACACATGAGTAATGTGTTATACTATGTCCTTACAATGACGATGACATTGGCCACAGGGAATTTTTTAGTTACATTATAATCGTATAAGGTCAATGTCATACATCTGATCCATCCGTGACTGAAATGTCCTTATGCAGCATATGACTATAATTTGGTTTTGTTATGCAGCAGAAAATGTGAATATCAAGAAGTGCTATTTTCTATGCTTGTGACTTCAATCAAATGCGCAATGCTTTTCTATTTTTTTTTTTTGTTGTTGTTTTACTCCAGGTTTCTAATTCCTTTCTGATTTTACTATAATCCAAGACGCAGAATGATTTGGACATCATTTGGACACAAACAAAGTTTGTGGACATATTTATTCAACCAACTTGGTTGGTATTTAATTTTTTTCTTTATTAGGGTTATCTTGGCCCAGCAAGGAAGTATATGCCTGTAATCCCAGGGACTCAGGAGTCTGAGGCAGAAGGATCTTAAGTTCGAGGCCAAACTCAGCAACTTAGTGAGGTCCTAAGCAACTTTGTAAGCCTGTCTCAAAATAAAAAAAAAATAACATAAAATAAACAGGGCTGGGGAAAAAAGGTGAGGTAGAATCTCATTTCAGATATGCTTGAGGCAACTTTATTTCAAAGCCTCCAGGCCCTCCAATACACACCCCCTCAATAATTCCCCTTCCAAGACAAGCAGGCAGGTCTAAGACTTGTTAGCCTTTGCATCTGATTCTTGTAACTTTACTAACAAGCTTTATACTGTGTAAGCCTCTATTCCCAGGCAATTGTTTTTCAGTTTTAAAATTATTCCTACTTGTAATAATTTGCAATTTTCAAACAAAAGTATTCATAGAGCACTTAATATTTTCCAGATACTTTACTAAATGGCTTATATGGATTCATTTATTTAATTCCCTCAAGAAATTTTACCACTCAGTTGAAGAAACTGGGGATTTCAGACATTGAATAATTTACCCAAATCACAGATTTAAAAAGCAAAAGAGAAGGGATTTGATTAAAGGTTATTGGGACTGTAATCTCTTCATGTTATACATTTATTTTCTTATAAAAGTCTCAGGGATTTTCACTGCCATTCTAAGTGTAAATAAACAGTATAATAATAAAATAACTCCTTATACTTACTTAGTATGCAATACACAAATAGCACACTAGATGGCAACAGAAGGCAAGGAACTAAAAAATAAACGTCTTTCCCACTTAATAAAAGTAGTTGGCTTTAAAATTAAAGTATCTATGTCCTCTTCTGTTTTAATACTCTCAGAAGGCAAAATTCATATGTTCTAATACACCTTCTAGGTATTAGAACATATGAATTTCTTCTAGGTAAAAACTTCTAGACCCACATTACATTTTAGAAATTGCTTAGTAATCAATCTGTATTCATTATTACTAATTCAGTGAAAATGTTAGATTCATAACACATAATGCCTTCTTAATTATTAAATTTTGTAAGAAACACTAATGATAAAACTTCACATTAATATTTAGGACTAATTACTGACTTCAACAAATGTTAATTGTGCAACTAATATGAGGAATACAAGTAAGGATACAATGATAAAATGTATGAAATATGATATGTCAAGAGCTTTGTAATGTTTTGAACAACTGATAATAAAAAAGAAAAAAAGCAAATATCAAAAAAAAGTATACAATGATAAACATTACAGACCTGATTTTCATGGTCTTGGTGGAGCAAGATATGTAAAAATCCACCAACACTTTATAAAACGTCAGTGGGAAAATAGACGAGGAAGAGATTAATCCAAATTAAGAAGAAGCTGGAGAAAACTTCTGGGAAAGCTGCCACCTGAGTTGAACTTCATCTGTTGAACAGACATTTCACAGATGAACACAGGGTAGAAGAGCATTAACATAAGCAAATTCGTGAAAATGTTCATTCATAGTTCATATTCTGAAAAAAGTGTAGCTTATATGAAAGACTGCAGTGAAAGATAAGCCTAGAAAAGCTGGAGCAGGCCCAGACCATGAAAAATCTAGAAGGTCATGCTAAAGAATTATCTTTAATTCTACTGTAACAGGGGAAAAGGCTGAACAGAGAGATCAACAATTCAGGAAGCTTAATAGAGCCATCTGAAAGACACACTGAACCTGGAAGAAACCTGAGAGAAAGCAACTATTGCAACAGCCTGTAAATAGGGGACTCAAGAGAGATAAAGCTTGGCAAATGATTGGATATAAAGAATAAGTGACTGGGCTGGCACAGTGATACATGACTGTAATTCCAGAAACTCAGGAGACCGAGGCAGGCCATTGCAAGTTTGAGGCCAGCCTCAACAATTGCCAGATCCTGTCTTGAAAAATAAAAAGGGGTTGGGAATGTAGCTCAGTAGTAGAACATTACTGGATTCAATCGCCATTTAACATAAACAAACAAAAAAGTTCATGATGAGGAAGAGCCAAACATTTTAAAGAATCTAACATAGAGCTGTTGGTAAGACAATTATGTGATTTTGGAAAAAAAAATACAGAGAATAGTAGAAGGAAAAGAATTAGTAGATGGGAAGATGGAAGGAAAGAATTAATAACTTGGTTGTATAGTAGATGCCAATGGAATATCATCCATATAAAGAGGTCTAGTAGAAGCAAGAAGTATAGGTCTGGGGCTCAAGAGAGCAGGTAGTGCTAAAAACACAATGTGGGGGTGGTTCAAATCAAGATAAATTTTGACCATGAGAGGAGATACAAATCCCAGGAAATCAGGAAAACATGGAAGGAGGGATAGAAATTAGTTCTGAATAATGTCTACATTTAGCTGTTTTGCAGTTTTTGCTCACTGACCATGCCTAACCCATAGAAGTCCACTCTGCCCTGAGGAAGGACTCCAAGAAGAAGGTATAATCCACAGAACGACTGTAAGAAGCACAAGCCCGGTAGCCAGAAGAGCTACTCCACGTACGTGTACAAGGTGCAGAAGCAGGTGCAAACCGACACAGGCATCTCTTCTGAAAGCCATGGGCATCATGAACTCTCTAGTCAATGACATCTTTGAGCGCATTGTGGGAGAGCCAATGTACCTGAAATGCTACAAGTGCTCCACCATCACGTTGAGGAAAGAAGATCCAAAAGGTCCTGGGCCTCGAGCTACATGGGTTGCTGGCCAAGCACACGGTGTTGGAGGGCACTAAGGCTGTCACCAAATGCGCCAGTGCCAAGTGAACATGCCATGTAAGAGTCTTTAACCCCAAAGACTCTTTTAAGAGACACTTAAAAAAAAGTCTACATTTAGGGGTTATAGAACACAATTTAAACTAGATTCAAAAAGAGTAGGTAAGAGCCATACAAGGAGAATTCATGAGAATGAAATATTAGATAAATCAAAGGAAAGAGATTATGTCATGATAGGACAATTAATGGCTTCCAAAACTTCAAGGTCTATGTAGCATGAGGATTGAGATGAAGTCACTGGATTTGATAATCAGGAAGTCACTAGTGATCATTAAGTGAGTAGTTCAGTAGTATAAAATTACACTACAGTTTGTTGAAAGCCTGACTACAATGTGATGAGAAATAAAAGGAAAGATACTAGGAAAGACAACTTTTTGGAAAACTCTGCCAGTAAAATGATGAACTGGGGGTATGAAATTAAGTATATACTGATCATGTGAAGCCTGAATTTTGGAGAATGACAGCTGTATATAGAATGGGGTGGGGGAACAGTGGTGAGAGAGAGAAGAGGGATGCAAGTAAGATATAACTGATGACCAGTAGGTCAAAGATCCATTAGAAACCCCAGAAATAAGAGACATCAAAAACTTAGAAAAAGAGATTCATCTTAGGAAATAGAGGGCTGGTAAAGAAAAAAAAAATTTTAAAAGAGTAGAAGAGACATTTGAGGGATCAGAAAACAAACAGTGGCTCTTGACTATTGTCCTTAACCTCAATAAAGGACAAAGGGGGTTGGTGTTGTTCCTGTTGTACATGTTAACAGCATAAATGTTGAAAGCTATAAGTATGATGAAAAAAGGATGGAGGAGGAAAGGGTCAGATGCTAAAGATTTTTAAAAGTGCCTAGAGTGTCTTCTTGGTTGAGAGTTTCTATTGATTATGATAAGGGAGAAGAGAGACAACATGACAACACTGATTTCCTTTTTGTTTTTTGAAATAAAGGCCTTGCTATGTTGCACAGGCTGGCCTCAAGCTTCCAATCCTCCTGCCTCAGCCTCCCAAGTTGCAGGAATTACAGGCCTGCATCACTGGGTCCAGCAAAAATGCTGATTTCAAAGAAGAATAGTAACCTAGTTTCAAAAAAAAAAATGATCATCCAAGCAGATTTCAAAACAAAGGCCTGCACATGGCAGTAAGAAATGAGGAAAATAAGGGCTAACGCATCCATCAGAGTCACAGGAGATAAAATGAAAGACAAAAGGACCTTCAGTGGAGATTTTAAGGATTATGACTGAGCTCTGAGGAAATGAAGAAATGAGTGCTAGAGGAAACAAAATATGTGAGAGATTTGAATCTGAGTTTCAAAGGCAGAGGAGAAGCATTAGTGCAGAAATTAGCAGTGAATGTGGGTCAATTGAATATCTCTGTGTGTGTGTGTGTGTGTGTGTGTGTGTGTGTGTGTGTGTGTGTGTATTTTTGTCTAGCGGGGTACTAGGAATTGAACTCAGGGCCTCACACATACAAGGCAAATACTCTACCATTGAACTTCACTCCCAGCCCTTTTTATTTTTTTTAAGACAGGGTCTCACTAAGTTGCCCAGCTAGTCTCAAAGTTGTGCTCATTCTGCTTCAATCTCCCAAGTAGCTAGGATTACAGGTGTTAGCTCTGACATTTTAATAAAACATTAACGTTACCACATGTTGAGAATCCCTTACCCAAAATGCCTGGCCAGAAGAGTTTCAGATTCTGGGTGAACATATGAATCCAAAAACCTCAAATTCAAAATTAAAGACTTTTTTGAGCAACATTGCTAAGTACTTTAAAAAAAAAAAAAGAATCAGATTTCAGAGCATTTCAGATTAGGGATGCTCAATCTGTCCATGGTTTAGACCAATGCTATCCAATGCAACCCCCGCCACCAACCCTGCCACCTCCATGCCCCTGGTGCTGGGGATAGAATCCAGGGCCTCACACATACTAGGCAAGCACTCTGTCACTCTAGACTCCTAGAACAAGTTTTGGTGATAGTGAAAGTGTTCTGTATCTGCACTGTCCACTACCGGTAATCAATGGATATATGTGGCTATTAAGCACTTGAAGGATGGCTTGTGTGTATAGAGAAAATACACAGTAACTTTAATGGAGTAAGGTGTGGCCCCCAAATACAACAATAAAACAACGGTAACTTCCTATTATTTAAAGTTCATAGATATGAATACTGTCTGATCACTAAGTGTTTAGTACCATCACTATCATTATTTTAAAATATGTTTAATTTAGCTGACAATGGATTCTAACTCATAGCTAATGATGGAACAAAATATTATTATCTATATATATTATTATCTGTGCCCTATTTATGTTATAAATTTTTCCACGTCTAGAGGAAAAATGTGTCTTTAGCCATATGTGAACATATAAAAATGAGTGATTATAGGTGTTAAGATTTCCACAGTATTGAAAACTATCAGCAAATAAAAAGTTAAGCATACAAGTCTCTCAAAATATGTCACCATATTGCATTACAATCTCTGAATAATGATATAACAAAATCATTTGCAGAGGAAAAAAGAATCCTTCAAATACCAAACCTGTTTAATTTAGAAAAGTCAACATTAAAACAGTTTCACTTTGTGTTTGGAAAAAGTTTAGTTACAAAAGAATAACCAAAGAAATAGGAAAAAAAAAGGAGTAATTCTGCATTGCCTTTATTTTCATCTTATTAGACTTGCCTTGGTCTTTTCAAAATTGGCTTCTTCAGTCATATGCACAGCTTGTTTAACTTGTTCATAGGCACTTGTTTCTCTTTGCTGCATATCTCCCAAGCTGTTCCTTACAGAAACTAGTGCAGACATTAAGTCATCTCTTTCTCTGTTAACACAGAAAGAACAAGCAAAACAAGAAATGATCAAACTAGCATGTACTCCTAAGTCAGGAGGGAAAAAAGCATTAGTATGTATTAGACAAAGAGCCAGGGAGGGCCAGCTCAACACACTGAAGCACACCCCAGAGAACTGTTCGTCCTGTGTCCTCACTTGGCGAGTGGCTGGCAGAGCAACCAGAGGGGCAGAGAGTATTTAAGGCAAGGCTACATCTGTGTAATACAATAATCTATTGTGGAAAGGCTGGAACACTGAGGATTGCCCCCAAAAGAGCAAATTAGTAAGGAAAATGTTGTAGAGCTAGAAAAAACAAACAAACAAACAAACAAAAAAAACCAAACCCACACACAGTGGGATATTTTAGATATTGTATCTCAAAATAGGAATAAATGTTTTTAAGAAGGGACTAAGTGTAAAAGATTTATGTCATAAGGTTTCTCTAAACAAATAAATAAATAAATGTAAAAAAAAAAAAACTAAGCCTGTTTTGTCACTAATTCTTCTCATTCACTGGAACAACAACAAAAAATGTTCTTTCCTTTTCATCTTCCTCCCCAATCTTCCTGTTTACCCTTTATTTCAATAAAATTCATTCACCTATTAACACATTATTTCAGTGGTAGTACAGTGGAAAACTCTCAACCCCCCTGGTCATATACATAACACAATTTAACAAAACCATCTCACTGGGGTTGATAATGGCCACACCTACCTCTTCCTCAGCAATTCTCAGAAGTCTCCTGGGCAAAGCTGTTTCTTGAGGATAGAAGTGAACAGAATGTGAAAATGCTTTGGCATAGAATATAATAAGGATGAGATCTCATTGGTTAAATAAATCCCATATCAAATATAAGGATATTTGGGACTTATGGAATGAATAAAAATGCCCATAAGACCAAAGACAGAGACAAAGTGAGGTTGGAAACTTTCTACATACACACACAAAAAAAAAAAAGAAAGAAAGAAAGAAAGAAGGAAAGAAAGAAAAGGATGTTGGACTGTCATATACATGCAGTTTTATGCTTTATTAAAGAATTCAAATTTTAAACTGTGTTTTCAAATTCAGTTGAAATGCTTACAGTTTCCTTTTTTTTTCCTGGTTGTATGCATAGTATATTACACCAATTGGTGTCTTCATACATGTACTTTGGGTAGTAATGATCATCACATTCCACCATCATTAATTACCTCATGCCCCCTCCCTTCCCCTCCAAATCTTCTGCCCTATCTAGAGTTCATCTATTCCTCCCATGTTCCCTGTCCCTACCCCAATATGAGTCAGCCTCCTTATATCAGAGAAAACATTTGACATTTGTTTTTTTTGGGGGATTGGCTAACTTCACTTAGCATTATCTTATCCAACGCCATCCATATACCTGCAAATGCCATGATTTTCTTCTATTTTATTGCTGAGTAATATTACATTGTGTATATATGCCACATTTTTTTATCCATTCATCTACTGAAGGGCATCTAGGTTGGTTCCATAGTTTAGCTTTTGTGAATTGTGCTGCTATAAACATTGAGGTAGCTGTGACCCTATAGTATGCTGTTTTTAAGTCCTTTGGGTATAGACCAAGGAAAGAGGAAACTGAGTCAAATGCAGTTTCCTTTTTATTGCCAAGTTCTGAGAAAGGAACTGTGATTTTTTTTTAATTAAGCAAACTTTAAGAGTCATAGAAGATTATAAATGCTGAGTTTGAACTGCTTCTGAATTAACCAATATCTCCATTTAAAAAAATCTTTTTAAGATAAGATAATTTTAACTATTTGTGTTATTTAGAAAGCAGACATTTTAAAAACATTTTATTGAACAAAGAATTATTAGCTGTTTCATAAAGATCTTTTTGTTAAAAAATAATAAATTTCTATAAATATAACATTCATGGGAACAAGATGATCTTCACTTTAGAATTTCTTGATTTATTTGCTTTACAGTGATAAAAGTGATTTTAATTTTTTATCCTAAAGGAAATTTAAAAAGCAGTAATTGTTTTGATTAAATATAATCAAGTACAATAATTACATGAAAAAATGCAAGAATCAAAACAAGATTAAACTTTTCCATTATAAGTAAAAAAATCAATACAAATCAAACAAAATTGATTTTGTTATTTCTATTTAAAAATTCATATAACAAAATGGAATTAGGTTCTTTGTGGATATGTAATCTAGTAAGACTTATGATTCTAGAAGAATATAAAGATTTATTCTTTAAGGATAGGAAGTCAATATAAACATCAGTCACCTGTCTTAAATTTTAAAATCTACTGAAAAAAAAAGTTATTCTTCAGTGATCTTATCTGTTCCTTATAACATGTCATCGTCAAAGGAAAAGTTCCAAATCATAAGAATGGATTAAAAAACCCCTCAGTGTTATAAGTGTGCTAACAGATCACAACAGGTCAAAATCTAACAGACTTGCTTCTTATGGGAGACATATTTAATCTACTTAATTTCTTTTTAGGATAACCTTTTGTTATGAATAGTATTTATTACACAATAGATGCTCAACAAAATAAATGATAAAAGAATAAATGAATGAATAAATGCTATAGGATGGCATCAAAACAGGTGAATTAAAGTTACTTCCCTGTTCTATTATTCTTGATGTAAATTGAAAAAGTTATCTGACTATTTACAATCAGAAAGTAAACAGTTTAATTTACTAAACTAATTCAAAACATTCTGATTTACAAATATTTCAGAATATAAATTCACTAACTTTAGACAACTGAACCACTGAAAATCATTAGATAGACCCCAAAATACAGTTGTCTTGTTGAACTCATCATGCAACAGACTTCAAAATAATCATACTAAACATTTGTGCAACCACTGGACTGACCACTTCAATTTTCTGTAAAAACAAATGCACCATCTGCTTTAAGGTGACCCTAAGATCATCTGGGAAGCTTGCAGGGAGTTGTTTTGGCAATTTTAAGATTATCCACTTAATCACTACATTTTTGCTTTGGCTTTGTTTTAATTAGGCCAGCCTCCATATACCAAAAAAAAGCAAAGCTCTGGGCTGGCTGTGCCCTCTCATCAATACTAGGCCTTGATTCCTGCTCCATTCCTATGTTTATCTGACTGTAGCCCTTCTGATTGATCTACCATTTTTCAGCCCCACACTTATTCCTTGGATCTAACAGTGCTATTAGTTATCTTACTCTTTGAAGACGGGCAACTGCAGCTAGCCAGAGTAACTATCCATCAGTTGCAGTCCTTTCCAAAACCCCAAGTCCATAGGGCCAGCCTGGGGCCAGGCATGAGAGAAGCTTTCACAATGGGAAGTAGTATAGATACATATGCTATATTCACATGAGTGTGAGAGGGAAGAATCTCCAAATTACCATCCTCCCATGCAAAAGTTTAGTGAGTGCTTAAAAACATCAGGTAACTGTTTTGATTTATATGATTAAGGAGTATCTCAAAGCAAGCAACACAGAGTTAACTTTTCAACATTCCATGACCCTGATGAAAGGCAGCTGAGGCAGAAAAATTATGTAAAGAGCATGAATGTCAGTTCTGGGATTGAAAAAGCATGTAGTTGTTCATACTAACAAGCATGTAATATTTAAGGAACTTAGTGCAAAAAATCAGAGCAGAGTAAAACTGAGAAAAATCTCTTAGTAATCTCAGCCAAGTTTTTAAAATAAGCAAAGAAGATAGTTGATCTGATATATATATATGTTTCATCTTGTGTATATATCCTAAGAAATGTCTTATAATTGTTAAACTATTTCACAGTTATCAATTTTATCATTATTACTTGTATTTTAAAAAAAGAAAGTCTAGAAGGCTGACTATGACATTTTTGGTTCCTTATTTCTGGGAAGTTCCTGTTGTAGCTTCTCAAAGCCAACTGTTCAGAATACTGCCAGTGATCCTCTCCAAAATCACAAGCTGAACTAAAGTCCTAGGATACTACTATGGTAATCATTCCTCCTTTTCTTAAAAAAAAAAAAAAAAGTACACTGAAACTTGGAGAAGTGACCTAAAGAAAGGACTTTAATATAAAGCAGTTTCATCTTGATTACCATTTAAAGTATTTTGATTCTTTTCTGGGGGTGGGAGGGAGTAGGTACAGTAGTTCATGCCTACAATCCCTGTGACTTGGGAGGCTGAGACAGGAGAATTGCAAGTGCAAGGCCAGCTTCAGCAATGTAGTGAGGCCCTCAGCAACTTAGTGAGACCCTGTCTTAAAATTAAAAAATAAAAAGGCTGGGGATGTAGCTTAGTTGTAAAGCTCCCCTGGGTTCAATCCTAATACCAAAAAATAAAAATAAAAAATAAAGAAAAAGAGTTTTGTTTACTGTTACTTTTACCTGATGGCAAGTCAGTTCAGAAACATTACAAAGACTTCAAATCAACTTTAAAAATGTTTCCAATGTTAACAGTTGTTAAGCGTACTCTCCAAAAAGTCCCTGAGGTCCTAACAAAATATCACAAATATATAGATGGTCTGATCTCCAAATTGTGCCTCATACTCTCCTTGATAACTGCATAAGTATTAATTCATTCTTTTTTTTGGGGGGGGGTCAGTGCTGTGAATTGAACCCAGTGCCTGGTGCATGCTAAGTGTATGCTTTACCAGTGAGCAACAACTCCAGCTCACAAGTAATTCTTCTGTCATATATTCAAAACATGCTAAACAATGAAACATGGTTGTTTAAAAATGGTGTCACAATAGCACATTTCCAAACGGGGTCAACAAACTTTTCCAGTTTAACATATTTAAGTAATAATTTTTAAAAATTCCATGTGAAAACCATACAGGAAATACTACTACATCAGATTATTAAGAGTTCAGGCTTTTAACCATTTAAAACTAGAAATCCAAACTTTAAGTCTTGGTCATGCTACAAAACCAGCATGTGGTAAACATTCTGCATTAATAAGTTAGAAGAAGCTGAAAGCCAGCTCATATTTAGGGAATCATACAGATCAAAATTTTCATTGACAATAAAAGCAGAAACTTTTCACTCTATTCTGTTACTAAAGCACAACATAAGTCAATAATATGCTGACAAAGCAGAAAATTGAACTAAGTAGGTTAATATTTACTTTAAGAGGCTGAGATCAAATTTAGGATAGAGACAAAGGAATACATAACTTAGCAAGAATCTAATTTCTAAATGACTGCCAGACTTAGAATCAATGTAACATTGCAGCTTCCTTTTGAAATATTCTTCTCATGACCCAGAAGGATAATATGAAAGGAAATATAATAAGGGGGGAAATTCCTATATTTTATTTGTTGGTTTTGCTAAATTAGTTTTAACCTTTGCCTCTTTTTATCTGCAAAATATAGAACATTCTTTTTCCTTTTTTGGCAGGGGGTACTCAACCATTAAGCCATATCCCCAGTCCTATTTTGTATTTTATTAGAGAAAAGGTCTTATTGACTTGCTTAGGACCTCACCATTGCTGAGAATGGCTTTGAACTTAAGATTCTCCTGCCTCAGCCTCCCAAGCCACTGGGATTATAGGTGTGTGTGCCACCATGTCTGGTGGTTTGTTCCTTTTAAAAAGTTTTTAATCAGTATAGTCTCCCTGCAAAATTTGTTATCCATATGGTAAAAATCTATGTGACACAAGTTTTCAATACCATTTCCTTTTTCCACCTCTCCAGAAGCAATCACTGTTGAATATTTGGTGTTTAATCTTTCAAATCTTTTATTATTAATATATAAGAGCCTAGAAAAAATAGAATAATGGTTGTGTATGAAATCTAGAAAATACAGATTCATACTGGTTTCATACTGGTTTATCTTTAGTTATTTTGTTTTGCTTTAATAATATATGTTGGAATTAGTTCCACATTAGTATACATAGATCTACATTAATTCATTTTTATACTGTTCATCCAAATCATAGTTTAATTAGTATCTCTCTTTCTTTCTCTCTTGTATTTAGTCTCCTTTGAAGATACTTAGATTGTTCACTCTATTATAAACAGTGCTGCAAAACATATTTCCTGTAAGTGCCACATTATATATATGTGCTTTTTCTCTAAGGTAGATTTTAAAAAGTGTCATGCATAATTTAAATATTAATGGTAGTGCTAAATTGCCCTCTAAAGTAGTTATACCAACTTATAGTTCCATCAGCAAGAAAGAAAATTATTTATGAGCATTACCACCTCTTGGGATTATCAATCTTCTTTAATTTTTTCCTGATGGGTTAGTTGTTTCCTTAGATTTGATTTCCTTGAATACAAACAGAATGAACATCTTCTCATGTATTGACATCTTTCTCTTCTATTGCTTACCAATTACTTTACTCACATTCAACTGGGCAGTTTTTTGTTTTTGTTTGTTTTGAAGCAAATTCTTTACTGTACTACTCTTTTGATTAAAAATGGCAAACGTTTTTTGAGCATTTTAACTAATTTTAAATACTTTATCATAAGGGAAATTATTCTTTAATGAAATCAAATGTGTCATTTTTTAATGACTTCCACTTTTCATGTTATACTTAGCACTGTAACAAGCCCAAGGCCATTAAGATACTTTTCCATATTTACTTTTAATACTTTAAAACTCTGAATTATATTTGTCTTTTTAAACTATCCCAAATTTTGTAAGGTCATGTTCTATTCTATCTTTTTTTCCCCCAAATATAAACAGACAAAATTTTACTTTCTTTGAGTTTCACTTTACATAGGTATAAAATAGTGGTAATCCTAACTATCTCACAAAATTTCTTATTAAGATTAGAAGTCTTGGGCTGTGGCTCAGTGATAGAATGCTTGATTAGCACATGTGAGGCACTAGGCTTATTTCTCAGCACCACACACAAAGGAAAGAAAAAAAATAAAAATGTGTCCATCTACAACTGAAATAATTTTAAAAAAGATTAGAAAAAATTATTTTTCTAAATTGCCTGGTACAGCCTTGCAAATAATAAATGTTCACCACTTGTTAGTTGGATATAAAAGTAAATTTAATATATGTAATTTGATATTTATATTGAATATATATGAACTCATATATATTCATATAGTGTATATGAATACTTATATTGAATATATAAATAATTAATAACATGTTTAACTATATAATATTTAAAAACAACAACAAAAACCCAGAACCATTGAGTAGATCACAAAAGCTATCATTCAGTCCATATTGGAGGTTCAGTTTTTATATAATAATTAGTAGGTTAGTCATGTGTAGAAACCACAGCTACCAGGTATATTGAATGTCCTTGGAGGTACAAAGTGATTTCAGTATTTACTGAATATTTACTATAAGTTGGGAAGTGTTTTAAGCACCATACAGTTAACCAATTCTCAATTACCCTTCAAAATGCCCTATGTGTTAGGTAATTTTACCACCATTTTTAAAATGAAGGAATTGAGGCACAAAGAGGTTGAGTAATTTTAGTGAAAGTACATAGTAATTCAGTGATAGAACTAGCATATGAACCCAGGCAGTCTGTTTCAAAAGCCTGTACTTGGTCAGAAGGCTAAGGTGACTCAGTAAAATACCAAGAGTAAGTATTATATCTTCAAGCAGCGGAAGATTCCAAATTCAGAGAACTAGTTGTCTAAAGGTCAAGACATACAGCAAGATCAGTCTCACTTTAATGATCATAGTCATTCCACTCTTCCACTCCAATTGCAACTGAAGTAACTTTGACAGCTAAACAATAAATGCCTTGCCACATGAACAGCAAACACTAAATGTCTACCATAGGCCCAAATACCAGGAAACTTTATTGACCTATAGCAAGTACTTAAAAAATACTGAAGCCCCTCTGTACCTTCCAGACTCTAAGAACATTCAATATATCTGGTAGCTGATGTCTAACCTGCTGATTGCTGCCTCCAAGTATATGCAATATAAATCACTGAATAAAGTAATTTAAGATGGCTGAGGACAAAAATGGAACAGGGCTAGTGAAAGAATACTTCTAAAAGGAAGTGAAGATTGAGCATAGCAGATAGAGAGAAGCATCTTTGAAAATAGAAAAAGCAAGGAGCATGGGAAAACCCACACTTCAAAACCAATATTGAATTCTATGATAAATAATAATTTTCAACTTCTAATGAATAAAATCTTCACAGGAAATGGCTTCCTTTGTAAAAGTGAACATGGAATAAAGGAGATGCACACAGAGAATGATATTTCAGCCTCACTGCAAACTTTTACAACATTAAACTCATTTGTAATTTGTCCTTAGTCAATACTCAAATATTAATACTATAATATATTGGGTCCTTCTCCCACTATACTCATAATATTCTTCATAACAGGCACATGAGGAACATGTAGTAGTAACTCATTGTACCTAAACTATACTGGGGGAATCCAAGTATAGTTTAAAATAAAATAAAGGAATTCCTATAATACTTGGTTTTGCTAAGAATAGTGATGGGTTTGTTTATTATAGAGTCACAGAACTGGACAGAATTGTAAATATTAACTAGTTCCATTCAAGATGATACCAAAATCAAAAGATTAAATAGTTTTTTCAAAATGACATGGTTACTCACAGTTGGCAGAACTTCCCATTCTTTCTTTAAGGAAGCTACATTGAAGGAATCTTTTAAAATCTGCTGTATTTGAGGCTTAATACTAACCACATGTGATTTATTTAGCATGGAGATAAAAGAACACATAATTTTCTATGTTGCCAAAGACTTTGGACATATAAGCATACTTACTTAGAAAGTCTTTCGATGGTTTGGATATGTACGTTATTATGAGTTTGGGAAAGAACAGCTTCATGCTGAGCACACTTCAAACAAAGGCCTCCAACATGGCTGGAAATATTAGCAGCAAGAAGAGACTCTTTATGTTTTAATCGCTCTCTAAGATCTTCACAGTTTTTCTGATATTCAGCTAAGTCTTTCCTAAAAACAAGGGGAAAAAATTCTAGGAAATATCCTGGAAGAAGTATTCTACATTCAAGTCAGTCATTATGAATTACTACCATCATTATGGGTGTTTACCTTACAACTTTGCTTCACAACCTTGAAACGTAGATCTGATTATCCTGATGCAGTGATTATTAGACTTGAATATATTAAGTAGCTCAATTTCTTGTAAGATTTTAATACAGTTTAGAGTTTACCCTTTAATAGAATTTTACCTCCATTAACATATTACCTACAAAACAAAAATAAAACTCCAAATATAAACCCTAAATAGTCTCCCTTAATAAAAGGTGGAATGACATGATACAATATCCTTGAAGTAAGGGAAATACCCTATTTTGGGAGTTAGGTTCATAAAATTTATAGAGAATACCTCAAAAGTTCAACAAAGAATATGGATTTTATCCATGACTAACTTATTATTTATTATTTCCTCTTTAGGAGGAAAAAATAAAAGATTATCTAATCACAAAGTTCTTCAAAGAGTTGTTTCAAAAGAAAGTGGGCCACAGAAAGAAATTACAGAGAACTTGCCAGTCAAGAATTCAAAAGTAGTAGCTATTAGCTAGAAATATGCAGCTTGCTAAAGAAAGAGCTAGAGAATTTTGTGTGTGTGTGTGTGTGTGTGTGTGTGTGTGTGTGTGAGAGAGAGAGAGAGAGAGAGAGAGAGAGAGAGAGAGAGAGAGAGAGAGAGATTTTTGTTTGCTTTTACTTTAAGCACTCACCCGTAAAAGAAGTTTTTCTTTAAATTGATATTTTAAGAATTAAGTGACTAGTACATGGGTTGCATTTCCCCAATTTCTTCTTCATCTCTAGTAAAGCTTTGGTAGGTCAACTGAGAAACTGAGCCTCATTGTCCAGAAGTCCTTTTCCATGTATATATGGAAAAGATGTATACACACACATACATATGGGTCTCATTATATTGCCTAGGCTACCCCCAAATTTGCAATCCTCCTGCCTTAGACTCCCAAATTACAGGATTGTGTCATCCTACCATATATTTTTTAAAAGCCAACTACCAAGCTTACAAAGGAGACAATGTTATAAATTCTTGGACTTCTGAAGGTATACACTCAGTCTACTACTGTGTCCTGCTCAGTCCTGGACTACCAAAGGTATACACTCAATCTCCTGCTCAGTCTACTCCCTGTTGTTGGCGTTTCTATGCTTGGGGACTATAACTATTTTAACTTGCTCAATGTTATGGTTTGGACCTGGAATGTTTCCCAAAGGTTAATGTGTTGAAGGTTTGGTCCCCAGTATAGCAACTGTGGGGCTTTTGGGAAGCAACTGGGTTATGAGGGATTGATTTTATCAATGGATTAATCCATCGATCAGTTCATAGCTAATGGCATTTTGGGGAGGTGGGGGAAACTGTAGGAGGTGAGGTCCAGTTGAAGGAAGCAGGTCACTGAGGTCATGCCCTGGAAGGGTATATCACGGTTCTAACCTTTTCCTCTTTCTGTATCTCTCTCTCTTTCTCTCTCAGTCTCTATTGCCATTATGTGCGGCTCTGCCATACCCTTCCACCATCATATTCTGCCTGGCCTTAGGCCTAAAGCAATGGAGCCAGCAGACCTTCAACTTAAACCTCTAAAACTGTGAGCCAAAATATATCTTTCTGGCTTTTAAGTTTCATATTGGGTGGTTTAATCATCGCAATCAAAAGCTGACTAGTACACTCACTGTTGCAGAGGAAACGCCAACAACCATTCCTCCCGGCTGAAATATACGTCTTCAACTCTTGAGATTTGGGGACTCTCAAGCAGCCCAAAGGAGGTGGAGTAATTTTTAGAATGTCTAAGGATTAAACAAAAAGTTAATCTAATGGTGGTTTAAAATTTGCAGGGGGGAAATAAAGGAGCTGTGTATGCCCTCTCTCCAATATAGCATTTCTAACATAATGTTTCGTTTTAAGTATTGCATAAAGAAAGTCTGAATTTCAAAGGCTTTATAAAAAGAATTTTGGAAGCACATTCCAAAGTCAAGGGGTCCTATTACTAACTTTTGTCTGGGTTAAGACTAAAAACACTCAAGTAGATTTGGTTACTGGGAATGGCAAAAGAGAATATTTAAAAGGAATTTCTGAATAGTGATTTTATTTCTTTGTTTCAGAAAAATGCCTCTTTGAATAATCTTAAATTAGGTTACAAAAACGTTAAGAAACAGAAGAATGCAGAGAATAAAGTCTAACTCAGTGCAAGCTGGTATGCTAATGTAATTAAAGATGACATAGTTGAATTCTGAGTGAGACTAAATAAGTCACATTCTCATTAGTTTAATATCTAGTAACATATCACTTCAAAAATTGAAGAATTAAATTATGATGGAAATCAAAAGACAACAAAGTAAGATAAAAAGCAGGAAAGCAAGTATTAGACTATTTTTTAAATGTTAGGGCTCTTTGTGAAAAAGTAAAAATCTCCATAGAAATCCTAAAACTTAAGAGTACATTAAAAATAAGTAATAGCATGTACAGTGAAAGCCATTAGTTCTGGTTCTTTGCATTGCTCTAGGTAAGTCTAGTTGGTACATGAACTAGAAAATTTTCCAACTTATTTCAAGTTGTACTTAGTAAAATAAAATTATAAAAATATTTTTAAATTCACTTGATTTGAAAACATGTATTACCACAATTTCAAGTGATCTTTTATCAAAAATTAATTGCTGATGATATCTTTTTCTACTTATTCATAAATCAGTAATGGTTAAACTATTAGTCAAAGTTTTAAAGGGATCTATAACAAAGAATTATAAAAAGTAGATGAACATGCATCAAATATACTTAAATTCATCATGCATACAAATATTCAAATTATTATATTATTGTTACAATTTTAAATTACATAAAGTTGATCTACAGAGAAAAAATTACTTGCTTATAATTTTAATGCTTGAGTGTTTTATTTTCACTATTTAACTATAAAAGCACAATTTATAAGAACAACTAGTAATCCTTATTTCTATAAGAAAACACAAATATGTTACAACTGATGAAGACGTATATATGTATAATTTAGCACACAGAAATGTTGTTTGAAAAAGGATTCACAATTTTATGCCTTTTCATCCTTTACTAATGTGAGAAAAATTGCATATAAATCATATTGCATATAAAATATTACCAAGTAATTCTAAATTTGAGTAAAACCAGTAGTTCATAAACACTCAAACATATCTTAAGATTATTATTCTTTTACTGTGACTATAAATGGATAATTCACTTTACCTCAAAAATGTCAATTGAGATTCCAGGATTTCACTCTTTGCCTCATATGTAAGTTTTAACCCCTCCTAAAGAACAAGAAAAGAAAAAAATATTTTTTTCATGTCTGCGTTTTATAAGTACATTTAAAATATTAATATTAAACTTAATATTTTCTTTCCTTTACAAACACAAATAACTGTTTACTCTTAGAAAACATTTTCTTCAGCTCACGCAATTTTTAAAAATTTTTGGTGGATAAATGCCTCCAAAGAACTACTGAGTCATAAAATGGCTATTATTGACACTTTTTCTGTCTTTCAAAATTGCACATATCAGATCTTACCCTTCTAAGTGTGACTCAGAGAAAAATATATTGTTAAATTAGTAGATCCATGAGGACAAGTTTAAATCTTTTGGAAAATCACTATTCTGACTCAAGCATATTTGACATAGAATAAATGTGTGCTGGATAGAGGATAAAAAGTAATGATATAAATCACATGAAGAATCAATAAATGGGATGGATTCAAACTAAAAAGTTCCTTCTGAGCAAAAGAAACAATCTGTGAGGTAAATGGAGAGCCTACATCTTGGGAGCAAATTTTTACCTCTCACATATCAGATAGAGCACTAATCTCTAGGGTATTTAAAGAGCTCAAAAAGCTAAGCACCAAAAACCAAATAACCCAATCAATAAACGGGCCAAAGACCTGAACAGACACTTCTCAGAAGAGGATATACAATCAATCAACAAATACATGAAAAAATGTTTATCATTTCTAGCAATGAGAGAAATGCAAATCAAAACTACTCTAAGATTTCATCTCACTCCAGTCAAAATGGCAGCTATTATGAAGACAAACAACAATAAGTGTTGGCGAGGATGTGGGGGAAAAAGGCACACTCATACATTGTGGTGGGACTGCAAATTGGTGCAGCCAATATGGAAAGCAGTATGGAGATTCCTTGGAAAACTGGGAATGGAGCCCCATTTGACCAAGCTATCCTCTCCTCGGTCTATACTCAAAGGACTTAAAAACTGCATATTACAGGGACACAGCCACATCAATATTTACAGCAGCACAATTCAAAATAGCAAAACTGTGGAACCAATCTAGATGCCCTTCAGTAGATGAATGGATTAAAAAATGTGGCATATATACACACAATGGAATATTACACAACAATAAAAGAGAATAAAACCATGGCATTTGCAGGTAAATGGATGGTGCTGGAGAAGATAATGCTAAGTGAAGTTAGCCAATCCCCAAAAAACAAATGCTGAATGTTTCTCTGATATAAGGGGGCTGACTCATAGTGGAGTAGGGAGGGGGAGCATGGGAGGAATAGATGAACTCTAGATAGGGCAGAGGGATGAAAAGGGAAGAGATGGGGTAGAGGGTTGGCAAGGATGGTGGAATGTGATGGACATTATTATCCAAAGTATATGTATGAAGACACGAATTGGTATGAACATATTTTATATACAACCATAAACATATTTTATATACAATTTGTATATTTTATATACAAATTGTGCTGTATATGTGTAATAAGAATTGTAATGCATTCTGCTGTCATTTACTTTTTTAAAAATCAATTAAAAATTTTTAAAAAGTAAATAAATCACATGATAGGCCAAAATGGTACATCATCTAACAAACTTCATTCAGTTGGTATCCAAATGTTCTTTTATCTAACAAGTATTTATTGGATGTCTAGGATGAAGGTGCCTCAAAACTCAAGGAACTTATTCTCTAGGAAGTAATAGAAAGATCATCAATTTCAATTATACATAATTATTTTAGTGAGGTATGCAGAAGGTAAAATGGAAAAGAGGTAAGACCTCCTAACTGAGCCAAAAATAAAGAAGTTTACACAGAGGAAGTGCTAAGACTAGAAATATAATTTCCAGTAAAGCAAAAGCCTAAAGGCTAAAGAAATCACACTCCAACTTTAGATGGTATACAGATCATTTATCACCAGAATGTAAAATACCAGGTGGAGGAGTGGGTAAAGATGAACTAAATAGGTAAACTTAGACCATGAAAAGAAAAAAGTATTAAGACCTTTCTTTACACAACTTTTATAATCAAGCCACTGGATAGTCATTGAAAACTTTTTATTACATTGAATCTTAAGTCAGAAGTATGGAGAAAGAGAAGGCAGTAAAGAAGTCATTGCAAATATGCAGGTAGGTGATAAGCATGTGAAAAAAAAACAATTAAGTTGTAAAGATCAAAAAGAAAAAAATTAGCCAGGTGCAGCAAAAGTGAGGTGCTAAGATACTTGGTGAGACCCTGTCTCTAAATAAAATACAAAATAAGGCTGGGGATGTGGCTCAGTGGTTGAGTACCACTGAGTTCAATCTCTGGTCCCTTCCCCCACCACAAAAAAGAAAGATTTATGTCTACAATGACTCCATCTCCAATGTGACCTCCTCCATCTTGGGACACTGCTGCCACTGCCATCGCCACTTTAAGATGTAGCAGCTTCCATCTTGTGACACAGGCCAGGGCTTGGATGTCCATTATCAAGGAGACTACAGATTTGATGACACCTGAGGTCTTCCCTATTAGGTGTGCTAGTAGTCACCATCTTGCTGCAGAGGAGGGAGAGAGCTGGGCTCTCTCTAGATCTGCAAGTGCTGAAGCACATGGAGACAGATGGGGAAGAATGGAAGAGGGTGTGATGACATCTTGCTCTTGGTTCACCCAGCCATCTGGTCTGGCACCCGCTGGGTTCCTGGGGCCCACTTGGGTTGTCACTCACTGGGCCCTGGCACCAGCGTGGTTGCCAACTCCATCCCCAATCTATCATCAATAGATTCCCCTGGTCCTGCTAGGTCTGGCATTGGTCTGGCACCCAACAGGGCAAACTAGCTCCTAAACCCTCCCTAGCTACCAATCCTAGCCAGAGCTCACAGCAACATGGCCATCCATAGCTCCCAGTGCCTGGTTCTGATTTGCTTAATACAGAACAGCTCTTCATGACAGGCACACAGGTTCCAACAATCAGCTCTCAGGACCATCGGGAGAAAAGTGCCTGATGTCTTAATAGGAGCTATTTGGTTTAAGGCCATGTATTGTTTGTATTGGGTCCTGTTAATATTGATCTCCCCCTTAAACACAAGGTACTGAAAAATTCAGAGACACGATAAATCTACAGGGTAGAAACAGTGGTGCTTCGGATCGACACTGATAGATGGAAAGATACACCAAAAACATGAAAAACAAACAAACAAACAAAAAAACCCAAGAGAACAAACTGCCCCAAACACCAAGATGCTCCAATGACAGAGTCCATTGACAATATAGTAGAAGAAATGTCAGATAAGGAGTTCAGAATGTACATAAACTGATTCATGTCATAAAGAATGATGTAAAAAATGAAATCAGAGATAAATTTCAGGAGGTGGAAGATCACTTCAATAAAGAGAGATTATGAAAAGAAATTAAGCAGAAATCCTTGAAATGATGGAATCCATAAACCAAATTAAAAATTCAATGGAAAGTACCATCAAAAGACTAGAGCACTTGGAAGACAGATTCTCAAGCAAAGAACACAATATACAATCTTGAAAATAAAGTTGATCACACAGAGAAAATGGTAAGAAACCATGAATAGAACTTTCCAGAATTATGAGATAACATGAAAAGACCAAATTTAAGATTTATTGGGATAGAGGAAGGTGTGAATATCCAAATCAAAGAAATGCACAATCTTTCTAATGAAATTATATCAGAAAATTTCTCAAACCTGAAGAATGAAATTAAAAATCAAATACAAGAGGCTGACAGGACCTCAAACATACAAAATTACAACAGACATACAACCAGGCACATTATAATGAAAATGCCTGCCATACTGCATAAGGATAGAATTTGAAAGGCTGTAAAGAAAAGGATCAGATTACGTAGAGGAGGAAACCAATTAGAATCTCAGCTGATTTCTCAACCCAAACCCTCAAAGCTAGGAGATCCTGGAACAATATACGCCAAGCTCTGAAAGAAAACAGATGCCAAAAATTTCATATCCAGTAAAATTAAGCTTCAGATTTAAAGAAATAAAAACATTCCATGCTGAACAATAGTTAAAACAATTCACAATTTCTAAGCCTGCACTACAGAACATTCTCAGCAAAATATTCCATGAGGAGAAAATTAAAAACAACAAAAAAGTGAAACCCAGCAAATGGAGGACCTACATTAAAAGAAGAGCCAATCAAAGGAGAAACTAAGACAAATAAAAAATCAGAAATAAATAAAAATGAATGTGAATACAAATCATATCTCAATAATAACTGTGAATATTACTCATCAATCAAAAGACATAAACTGGCAGATTGGATTAAAAAATAAGACCCAACAATATGCTGTTAACAAGAGACTCACCTCACTTGCAAAGACATCCACAGACTGAAGGTGAAAGGATGTGAAAAAATGTATGACTTGTGTGGACTGTGTAATCAAGCAGGGGTTTCCATCCTCATGTCAGATAAAGTGGACTTCAAGCAAAAGGTAGTCAGAAGGTACAAAGAAGGATATTTCATATTACTTAAGGGAATCATAAGTCAAAAAGACTTAAGAATCATAAACACATATGCTCAATGGAACATTGACATACTTCAATGGAGCACTGACATACATCAAATACAACCTTCTCAATTTCAAGAATCAAATAGGCCACAACACAATACTGGGTGACTTGAACACACCTCTCTCATTACTGGATAGATCTTCCAAACAAAAACTAAACAAAGAAACTACAGAATTAAACAATACAATCAATAATTTGGACTCAATTATATTTCTTCCATCAATGAGCAAATACACTTTCTTCTCAGCAGCAATTGGATCCTTCTCAAAATCAGACCATATCTTATACCACAAAGGACCTCTTAGCAAAAAACAAAACAAAACGAAACAAAAACAACCCAGAGATACCAACCCTGCATTCTATCAGGTCATAATGGAAAGAAATTAGAAACCAACAATAAAATAAAAAATAGAAGCTACCCCAACACCTGGAGACTACATAATACATTATTGAATGATGAATGGATAACAGAAGAAATCAAGGATGAAGTAAAAAAAAAACTTAGAGATAATAAGGATAAAATCAAGGATGAAATAAAAAAAATACTTAGAGAACATTGCTACAACATATCAAAATCTTGGGGACACTATGAAGGTAGTGCTAAGAGGAAAGTTTACTGCACTGAGCTCATTCATTAAAAGAATAGAAAGTCAATAAATAAATGACCTAACATTACATCTCAAAATTTGTTCCTAAAAAAGAGGAACAAATCAGCACCAAAAGCAGTAGAAGAGAAGGAATAATTAAAATAAGAGTTGAAATCAATGAAGTTGAAACCAAAGAAACAATTCAAAAAATTGACAAAAGTTGGTTCTTTGAAAGAATAAATAAAATTGATAAGGACCATTATCATGGCCCTTAGCCACAATAATGAAGAAAAAGAGAGAACTCAAATTACTAAAATTTGTGATGAAAAAGAAAATGCCATGGTGGACACTACTGAAATACTGAAGATAACTAGAAACTATTTTGAAAGTTTCTCCAATAAAATAGAAAATCTTGAAGACATCCACAAATTTCTACAGACATATAACTCAACCAAACTGAATCAGGAAGACATACACAATTTAAACAGTTCAATTTCAAGCAATGAAATAGAAAATGCCATCAAATAAGAAAATCCCTACCAATAAGAAAAGCCCAGGACCAGATGGATTCTCAGCTGAGTTCTATAAGACCTTCAAAGAATCAACACCAATAGTCCTCAAATTATTCCATGAAATATAAGAGGAGGGAACCCTTCCAAACTCATTTTATGAGGCTAGTATTACCTTGATACCAAAACCAGACAAAGACACATCAATGAAAGAAAACTTCAGACCAATAACCCTGATGAACATAGATGCAAAATTATCAACAAAATTCTGGGAAATCACACACACACACACACACACACACACACACACACACACACACACATATTAAACGATAATGCACCACGATCAAGTCGGTTTCATCCCAGGGATGCAAGGTTGGTTCAAAATATGGAAATCAATAAACATAATTCATCATATCAATAGACTTAAAGACAAGAATCATATGATCATCTCAATAGATACAGAAAAAGCTATATTTATGTAATAAGAATTGTAATGCATTCTTCTGTCATATATAAATAATAGTTAAAAAGCATTTGACAAAATACAGCACCAGTTCATGTTTAAAACAGTAGAAAAACTGGGGATAGTAGGAACATACCTCAACATTGTAAAAGTTTTCTATGCTAAACCCAAGGCCAACATCATTCTCAATGGAGGAAAACTGAAAGCATTTCCTCAAAAAACTGGAACAAGATAAGGATGTCCACTATCACCACTTCTATTCAACACAATACTAGAAACTTTAGCAAGAGCAATTAAAAAGAAGCTGTTGCTGAAGCTGGGTTGGAACATGTGATCCTCTTGCCTAAGCCTCCAGAGCCACTGAAATTATAGACATGCGCCACTGCACCCAATTCTATCACCACTTTTATTCTACATACTCCAAGAAACTCTAGTCAGAGCAATTGGACAGAAGAAAGAAATTAAAGGGTTACGAATAGAAAAAGAAGAACTCAAACTATCACTGTTTGCCAACAAGATTTATTGAGATCCAAAAAATTCTACCAAAAAACTTCTAGAATTAATAAATGAATTCAACAAAATAGCAGGATATAAAATCAACACCCATAAGTCAAATATGTTCCTATGTATCAGTGATGAATCCTCTGAAGGAGAAAGTAGTGATGCTACCCCATTCACAATAGCATCAAAAAAAAAAAACCCTTAGAAATCAACCTAACAAAAGAAATGAAAGAACTCTACAATGAAAACTATAGAACACTAAGGAAAGAAATTGAAGACACCCTTAGAAGAAGGAAATATCTCCTATGCTGTTGGATAGGCAGAATAAATATTGTCAAAATGGCCATACTACCAAAAGTGTTATAAAGATTTAATGCAATTCCTATTAAAATCCCAATGACAATCTTCACAGAAATATAAAAGGCAATCATGAAAATCATTTGGAAAAATAAGAGAAACATAATAGCCAAAGCAATCTTTAGCAAGAAAAGTGAAGCAGGAGGCATCAAAATCCAAGATCTTAAACTATACTACAGAGTCCTAGTAACAAAAATGGCATGGTATTGTCATCAAAACAGACACCTAGACCAATGGTACAGAATACAAGACACAGAGACAAGCCCACATAAATACTGTTATCTCATACAAGACAAAGGCACAAAAAAACATTCATTGAAAAAAAGATAGCCTCTTCAACAAATAGTGCTGGGAAATCTGGAAATCCATATGTAACAAAATGAAATTAAACCCCTATCTTTCACCTACACAAGACTCAACTCAAAACGGATTAAAACTTACATACAGAACAAAGACCCTGTGCTTAACAGAAGAAAAAGTAGGCCCAAATCTTTACCATGTTGGCTTAGGAACTGACTTCCTTAACAAGACTCCTAAAGTGCAAGAAGTAAATTCCAGAATCAATAAATGTGATGGCTTCAAAACTAAAAACAAAAAACAAAACTTCTTTTCAGCAAAGGAAACAGTCAACAATATGAAGAGAGATCTACAGAATGGGAGAAAATCTTTACCACACATACCTCAGATAGAGCATTAATCTCCAGGGTATATAAAGAATGCAAAAAAACTTAACAACAACAACAACAACAAAAAACCCCCAAATAACCCAATCAATAAATGGGCTAAGGAACTGAATAGATATTTCATAGAAGAAGAAATAAAATCCATCAACAAATATATAAAAAATATTCAACATCTCTAGCAATTAGAGAATCTCAAATCAAAATTACTCTTTCATCTCAGTCAGAAGGGCAATTATCAAGAATACAAACCACAATAAATGTTGGAAAGGATGTGAAGAAAAAGGAACACTCATACATTGCTGGTGGACTGCAAATTGGTGCAACCATTATGAAAAGCAGTATGGAGATTCCTCAGGAACTTGGAAATGAACCACCATTTGACCCAGCCATCCCACTCCTCGGTTTATACTCAAAGGACTTAAAATCAGCATACTACAGTGATACAGCCACATCAATGTTTATAGCAGCTCAATTCACAATAGCTACGATGTGGAACCAACCAAGATACCCTTAACATATGAATGGATAAAGAAAATATGATATATACATGATATATGAATGAAATGGAATCTTAAAGAAGAATGAAATTATGGCATTAGTAGGTAAGTGGAGTTGGAAAATATCGTGCTAAGCAAAATAAACCAATCCCAGAAAACCAAAGGGTAAATATTTTCCCTGATATGTGGTTGTTAATTCATATTAGGTAGGGGGCTAGGGAAAAATAGAGATAGTTTGGATTAGGCAGAGGGGAATGAAGGGAAGGGAGCCATATGAAGTAAGAAGGATAGTAGAATGAATCAGACATTATTACCTTATGTGCATATATGATTATATGACAGGTGTGATTCTACAACATGTACAATCAGAAGAATGAGAAATTATACCCCATTTATGTATGATATGTCAAAATGCATTCTACTGCCATATATAACTAATTAGAATAACAAAAATAGAAAAAAATAAAGGATTTTTATGAGTTAATATTTAAGATTTAAATAGAATAGACATGAGAGGGAAAGAGGCACTTAAAATAATCTCAGGTTTTTTGAATTCAGCAACCAAGTGAATGCTGGTACTAAAGATTATCAGATCAATTAAAAAAGATAAAGGGAACTCCTACAAAGAATTAACTCAAAAGAAGGGAAAATAATAGAAGAATAAAAAGAAGTCAAATAAAAAGCTGATTAAATTTATTTAAACTGTATAAGTAATCACATTAATTGTCAATCATGTGGTCACCCAATTTAAAATGCAAATATTTCAGAATAAATAAAAAAGCAAAACTCAACTATGTGTATTCTAAAAGAAGTGGGGCTTACTCAAAACACAGAAATCATATGCTGTTCTCTATACCAGTAATGAGTAAGAAAATGAAAATTCAAAAGCATGTTATTCATGATACTATTAAAAATAACAAGCTAGGAATAATTCTAATGAGGATATACAAAAAATTGGGCATGGTGGTGCATGCCTGTAGTCCCAGTGACTCAGGAGGCTTTGGAAGGAGGACTGAAAGTTGAAGGTCAGACTCAGCAACATTGCAAGACTCTTAGCAATGTAGTAAACCCTGACTTAAAAATGAGAGCTGGTATTGTATCTCAGTGGTAGAGTGCTTATCTAACATGTGTGAAGCACTAAGTTCAATCTTCTGTACCACACAAAGATAAATAAATAAATGAACAAATAAAAAATAAATAAAATATATTGTATCTATCTACAACTAAAAAAATTAAAAAAAAAATAAATTTGACTGGGGATGTAGCTTGGTGGTAAAGCAATCCTGCCTGGGTTTAATCCCCAGTTCCCGCCTCCCAAACAAAAGACAAGACAAACAAGTATGCAATACTTTATTATTTTTACTCAGAAAACTACAAAAGATTATTGATAAAAGGATGATCTACATAAAGTATGATATTCAGTTTACATGGATTAAATGATACAATACCATAAAGATCTTAACTCTTGAATAATCTATAATTTAAATGGAATTTAAAATCAAAATCTCATAATGACATTTTGCAATTTAGTAATTTCAAAATGTATTTGGAAATGCAGAAGACCAAAAAGAGTCAAGACATTCTGAAGGAAAGTATGATGTTCTGAAAGTCATGGTCTACTAGAATAATCAAGAGGTAATGTATAAGTGCAATTAAAGAAAACAGATTCAGAAACAGACCCACAACTAATTTATGACAAAGGCAGAGGTTATCTTTCCAACAAATGGCACTTGGAGATATATACAAACATATATATATGAAAAAGAACAAAAGATGACCCTTATACTTCACATCATCTACAAAAATTGATTCTAGGTAGACTGTAAATTTAAATATAAAAAACAAAACTACGGTTTCTGGAAGATAATTTAGGAGAACATTGTCATGACTTTGAAGAAGGAAAAGAGTTTAATCAGGACACAAAAATGCTACACAGTTAAGGAATTAAAACTAAAATTCTAGTCATTAAAACAAGGAAGAAAATAAACTATCAAGAGAATTATAAGACGAGCCACGGAGTGGGAATATATATTTACAATATAAATATAAATATATGTGTGTGTATTTATTGGACAATATATAAAAAACTCCCCCAAATCAATAGTTCAGATACCTAAATAAAAATGAGCAGAGTATTTGAACAGGCACTCACAAAAGAGGACATCAAATGCCCAATAAACATATGAAAAGATATTCTGGAATCAGGGAAATGCAAATTAAATCGTAAGATAGTATTACAAGTCCATTACAAAAATTGAGAATACCACATGTTGGTAAGGACATACGGCAATAGTACCAATTATATGCTCTGGTAGGAGTGTAAACTGATAAAAACTACCTTGGAAAGTTGTCTACCTGTTTATGTTGGCTCCAAACTTGACACAACATAAATTCATTAACAGTGGATAAATAAATAAGCTATGATATATTCATACAGTAGACCCATCAATGAAAATGCATAAACTTCTGCCATATGCAGCAACATAGATGAATCTAACAAATAGTGAATAAAAGAACCTAGACACGCAAAAATACATACTATTACATGATTCCACTTATAGTTTTGAAAAAGAATATTTAGGGTACATACTTGCAAAATTTTCATAAAAATCAGGATAGTTTTATTAGCTTTAAGGAAATGAATGAGTAGTGATTGAGAAGGTATACAAAGACCATGGGACATGATAATGTTATACATCTTGGTCTAGAGAAAAAAAACACATGGGTGTTCTTTTAGAGATAAATCTAATCTTTGTTTTGTGTACTTTATTGAATTCTGTCAATATAAATATCAACTAATGCACATATTATAGAAAACTGTTACATGGTGGAGCAGGCTGAGCTAGGCATGGTGGGGCACACCTGGATCCCAGCAATTCAGGAGGCTAAGGAAGAAGGTCTCAAGTTCAAGGCTAGCCTTAGTTAGATCCAGTCTCAAAAAATACAAAGGACTGGGGATGCAGCTTAGTGGTAAGTACCTTTGGGTTCAATCCCCAGAAATGGAAAAAAAACAAAACAAAAGACCAGACTAAATGGACAATCAGGAACTGAAGTTCAATGGAAGCATGCCAAAACAAGAACAGAAAATAAGAAATGGAGACATGAATACCGATGACTGTTAGGAAAAATTTGGTTTCGAAGGAGAGCAAAGATGTAGGGTGATAGATAGTTGGAAGGGAATGCAAGGTTATGAACAAGATAAACTGACATAATTATTCTTAATAAACCACAGATTCCAGACTTGCCAGGTGAAGGCTAAAATGTCTTAAATACACTCAAAGACATAAGAGAAAACTTGGACAAAGAACTAAAGGCAACCAGGAAAACAAATTATAATAAGGAATCATACAGAAATTCTTGAGCTGAAAAAGTATAATAACTGACTTGAAAAATTCATTTGAGGGGTGCAAGAGCAGATGTGAGCAGGAAAAACAAAAAATTATTTAATTCAAAGACAGGACAATATCAAATTATCAAGTCTAAAATACAGAATTTTAAAAAAAGAATTATTCAAATGATCCAACAAGTCCACTCTAGGTATATACTTAAAATAATAAAAAGTAGGGACTCAAAAGGATGTTTATACACCACTGTTTATAACAAAATTATTCACAATAGCCAAAAGGTGGAAGCAAAACAAAGTATGATACACCCATATAATGAAATAGGCAAACCTAAAAAGAAGTGAAATTGTGATACATGTTACAGTATGAACAAACCTTGAAAAAATTATGCTAAATAAAATAAGCCAGACACAAAAATAAATGTTGTTTGATTTCATAAATGTGAGATACATAGAATAGGCAAATTCATAAAGACAGAAAGTAGATTACAGGGAGGAAGTGAAAATGAGACTTTATGGGTATAGAGTTTTTGTTTAGGATAATGAAAAAGTTCTGGAAATGGATGGTATTGATGGTTGTACAATATTGTGAATGTATTAAATGACAAATTTTATATTATATATATTATACTAGAATTTTCAAAAGTACAAAAGGGGAAAACAAAAGCAGATATATAAGAGAAAAGTACCCAAATACTCACTAGTTCTAGCTTCCATTTTTCAGCCTCTCCAATAGTTGTAGCTTTGCCAATATCTGCATCATCATGGAAAAATGGTTTCTTGGCAGCTTCATTTACCCTGGAATCATCACCTGTTGTAACCCAAGAATTCTGCATGTTTCCCTGAAATAAAATGTGTCAATAATTGCAATTGGCATTCAATTTTAAATAAGCATGAATACTTTTTTTAAAAATTTATTTTTTAGTTCTTGGCGGACACAACATCTTTGTTTTTGTATGTGGTGCTGAGGATGGAACCCGAACCGTACTTAAGCCAGATAAGCATGCTACCGCTTGAGCCACATCTCCAGCCCCAGCATGAATACTTTATAAATATTGATTCATATTCACAATGAAAGGAGGAAAAACATGTACTTTTAAAGTCAAGAATTGTCTTACCTTTTCAAGTTATTAGAGTCATATTCCACAAAAGGTGTTACAAAGTTAAAATCCTATAAGTATGGGCAATAATCCAAATGTGAGCAAAGAGGCCTAAATGTCAGTATATTTAGCAAATGGAATTATCTCTCACTCATCTGAAGACGTATATTCTTGAAACACATAAACCTACCTGGGTTTGTTAATTTTCCATATTTCACAGATGCATGGCTAAAAACAGTAATCATTGCAAATATATGTGGTGTTAACTATGTGTCAGACACAATTTTATGGGTTTAATATGACCTGTTAATGATCACAGAGTTAGAAAACAGCTAATAAGTGGCAAAACCAGGATCTAAACCTTGGTGGTCTAGGTCCACAGTCCTTGCCTGTGGCATAGTAAGAAATATATTATTTGGTTTCTGCCTTTGTTTCTTGACACAGAATTCTGAAAATTCTCATAATTTTCTGAGTGATAGAATGCCAGGAGCATCTTTTGATAAAATATTTGGTTTCAGGTTCTGGTTCCTGCCATAAGAACATGTAAGACCTTTAGTATCCCCAGAATGATAAAAGTATTTTTATGCTAATTAAATGATTGGTGGCCGGGGTCCCTAGATAGCTTTAAGATGGAGCTGATCTCATGAAAGACCAAGGCAGGATTAGAGAACTGTAACTTTTAGCCCCACCCCAGATCTCTGAGGACAGAGAGGCTTGAGATTGATTTAATCAACAATGGCCAGTGATATGATCAATCATGCCTATGTACTGAAGCCTCCATAAAATCCTACATGATGGGGTTCAGAGAATTTCTAGGTTGATTAATATATACATGTGCCAAGAGGTGGCACATCCAGCTACATAGGAACAGAAGTTTCTGCACTTGGAGTCATTCTGGACCTTGCCTTGCATATCTCTTCATTTGGTTATTCATTTGAATCTTTTGTAATGTCCTATATAATAAATTAGTAATAACAAATAAAGTGTTTCATTAAGATTTTTAAGCTTTTATAACAAATATCAAACATAAGGAAGAGATTGTGGGAACCTTCAGTTTGTAACCAAGTCAAAGAAAATTATGGATAATCTGGAGATCCACCACTTGTGATTGGGTCTGTTACCAACTGTGGGTAGCTAGTGTCAGAATTTAATTGAGGCATTGGACACCCAGTTGGTAGCGACAGAAAAATGGAGAATAACCTGGTATAGAGGGAAAAAATCCCAAATATTTGGTGTCAGAAATGTTACAAGGAGAAAAACAGGAATAGTTTTTCTTTTCATTTAGTACCCCAAGCCATTATGTTCTTATCCATTTACAAAATAAATAAATAAATAAATAAAATCCTCAAAAGAAAAAGAATGCACATGTTGTTATAAACAGAAGTGATACACAGCTTGCATGTCAGGGATTCAAAAAGGAGTGGTAGGAATCATGACAAATCATAGAAATGTGTCCTGTGCAAAGGACACAGCCACTCCTAAGTCCCAGTCAATCTTTGCCATATAGGAATAAAAATTCATATTACCAGAAAATCGTCAGATTTTCTTTTAAAAGATTAGCCAGATTCTGGTTCTTCATTTGAAACATTGTTAAATATTAACTCAATGTTTACCAAACCAATGAAACATATTTGTGGGTTGTATTCAGCATACCATTATCAGTGTGTAACCTCTGCCCCTAACATTTAATGAAATAAGCAACACAAAGATCTGAGAAATGTATGTGTGCAACAAGGACTAAAATACTTACGTTAGTTTAATTCAACAAATAATTATTGAATTCTTGCTAAGGGCTAGTCCTCGTATATTGTAATGCCATATCATGCTAGAATGTGGTAAACCGCATTCTTACAGAGTAGCATTCTAAGATTCTTTTCCATATCCTCTGGAAGATCATTTTTGTACAAACATTTGCATAGCACCTACTATATTCAGACACTGTACAAAGGGCTTGGAAGACAAAAATGAACATGATTAAATTTTAGCTCCAAGGAATTTATAGTCTAATGAGGGAGACAAACACCAATCAGATAATTTCAATTTAATAAGGTGACTACTAAGCTAGAGGTGTGGCTGGGGGACTATGCCAGAACTGAGGAAGGATATTAAGGGACAACATTAATTTAAAGGTTTTGTGCCTGCAGAGGACTTCATAGGAAATTCACAATTACTAATGGTAAAAATAAAAGGTGATGTGACAGAGGATGAAGCTAGAAAATCAAACGAGGGTCTTGTGCATAGTATAGCATGCTATGCTAATAAGCTTATACTCAATTCTGTAGGTAGGCTCAACTCTCTGAAGATTTGACTGCATTCAATGTTGGCTTTGAGATCAATGAAGGAAGGAAGGAAGGAGGGAGGTACTTATTTCCTACGGAGAATTCCCGGAGAAATCAGAGGAAGCATGTGGACCATAGATTGCTGGCTCATTGAATAAAATACCATCATTCTTTGGAAATAAGTGCAGGTCTAATGGACACTTTGTTCTTCCAGAGATAGCTTTTAAAAACTTAAATGGTATTTAATCAAGATTAAAAAAAGATCTCCATATATTAAATCCCTAAACATCATTAAAAACCCTTTATTCCTTAATAGAGGGGAGTGTTGGTATGGGAGGGGATGAGAACAATCCTTGGAAGAAATGTCTCAGAAATTTTCCATTAAAAAAACTGCTAGATCTTTGAGTATACATGCCAAAATTTCTAATAAATAACATTTTAATATTATAATTTTTGAATTCTAGACAAAGCTTTCCAGGAAAAGAAATTTTATGAGAGTAAAAAATGATGGAAAATGAAAGTAGAAATAAAGTATACTTTAAATAGCTTACTATTATTTTAAAAATCATCTGCTTGCTTCTTCAATATCTAGGTCATAAACTAGGCCAAAAGCTAAAAGTCTTGTTGGCTGTCATTCAATACTAGAGATAAAAAGTGAGAGACTCTGAAAAGGAGAAACTTTATTCTTTACAAACAAAAATGGTTTGGTTCAAAATTGACAAGCTCTTTCTAAATTATGCAGAAAAGCAGCATAATTTGGGATTAAGTAAATGAATTTTAGAAGTCAGAAAGTCATGGGTTTAAGTTTTTGCTTTGCTATTTCATAACTCTGTGATATTAGACCAGTTCCTTAACTACTGCATACTTTAATCTTATGCTCTTAAAATGAAATAACACCTGCCTTGTGTGACTATTGTGAAACTAAAATCATATATATAGTGTTTGATACAATGCCTAGCACATTATAACAAGGTAGTGATCATTAGATGTTAGTTATTACTACGTAACTGTTTCAATTAATTTTCAAAAGAGGACATTATTAAACACTGAAAATCAATACTCAAATCAGCCAATTGTGTTGGCAAAACCTAGCATCAACATTTTAATTGACTCATTAATAAAGTTTCCCTACTGCCAAAGAAGATAATATTTCTTGATCTGTTTACATTTGAGCAATTCTAAAAAGTGTTATTCATATTAAAACTCCCAGGGCAATACCATGCATGCATTACTGAAATGCCTCAATTCATCCACACAAGTGAAAAGCAGAGCAACAATTTTATAACAATAAATAACACAGCCGAGCATGGTGGTGCATGCCGGTAATCCTAGCGGCTTGGGAGGCTGAGGAGAAGATCCAGAATTCAAAGCCAGCCTCAGCAAAAACAAGGTGCTGAGCAACTCAGTGAGACCCTGTTTCTAAATAAAATACAAAATAGGGCTGGGGATGTGGCTCAGTGGTTGAATGCTTCTGAGTTCATCTCCAGCACTCAAAAAACAAAACAAAATAAGTATAGTATTAAAATAGATGTCGAAATCACTACATATATCTCTAACAATCATTTCAATATTTTCATTACATATTAGCTTGTGAGAATATTTAAAGAAGACGACAAAACCCCTCTATAACCTTGTCAGTTCTATGATTATGACTCCAGTTTTGCTTGCACTGCAAGGCATGTGTTCTTTCACAATCACTTCCTTCCCCTTTTGCATTACTCACTTCTCTTGCCTTCTGATTCACTGGTCTGCCTAGTTTCCTTTTTCAGTACACTTCCCTTTATTTGTCATTATAGAAATATTGAAGACTATGAATAATTGACTCCTTGCATGCTAAGTGACTATATATTTAGAAAGAAAGCAAAAGAATACATTCATTTTTTAGATGAGCTACTTCTAAGTTCTTTTTGTGTGGTGATAACTTCTTCAAATTGACATTAAAATATAAGATGGAGTTTTTGAACACTAGTATTAGTAATTATGTAAATCTTCAGAAAAGTTAAGTAGTGAGGGAAAAATAACTGATCACAAACTTAAATGTAATTGCACAAACTTACTAATACTAACTGACTCTTTAGTATTAGTAATAATACTAAGTGAAATACTAAGCAGCTTTTTACACTTTTCAGAATTAATAATCATATATTTTGCCATAGCAAATTCTAACATATCATTTAAAAGATTAGAAATGTAATACCAAAAAACAAAGTAAAATTTCAAAAGCAAAAGAATACATATGTAAAACATTAAGACTCTCCCATTTTTTTCTCTTAACAGAACTGATTTACAAATGATGACTAAGTTAAAACCATCAAAGCTGAAATAGGCAAGTATCAAAACTTCCCCATGGACAGTTGAAATTGCCTCAAAAAACAGAACAATCATTGACTATGTCCTAAAACAACAGTGAAAAACATTTTTAGTGCAACAGTACCTCCAAGTTATAAGAAGATATTAATTTTAAACATTATTTAAGTATCATCACAAGAGTTTTGTCACAGAACTATAAGAAATCATGTGATCTATTGTTCGTTAAACTGTGGGCCAATGATATTAGAATCACTTAGGTCTTGATAAAAATTCATATTCCTAGAACCCAACAGGACCAACTATCAGAATCTCAGAGGATAGAGCCCAGGAATATGCAATCTCAACTTGATAAAGGTGAATCTTCTCAAATTATCAATAAAGGAATTACACATGAAGTTAAGTCAGGCAAAGCCCTGTAAAATTATTTGCTAAATACATGGTTCCTAAGGGATGACTGAAAGACTAATTTTGATTCATGGGCCCTTAATTAATAATATCATATTGTTAATTAGACTTCTTAGATTTTAGAGCTCAAGAAAAATTCACAATAATCCATCAAAGATCTAAGGTTAGATGCTGAATAGTTTCCAGAATTACCAAAGTCTTCCTACATAACATACTTTCTACTTTCAGATCCAGTCTTTCCATATGGAAAAATAATAATTAGTATGCTCATAGAAGAACTGGAATAAATATTAGGCATTGCTACATTACTTCATTTGAGGTTACCTTTCATCTTAGTAAATTCTAATTTTTGAGACATCAAGCAAATACCAGTATAGTGTTTTGGCCAAACTTCAAGGAAAGATTCTAAGCAGTTCAGAAGGCTAAGGTAGAAGGTAGAAAGGAACATTCAAACTAAACTAGAATTTATGATTTTTAAAAAATTCTCACAGATGCATCCAGAAATGTTTGTTCCCTCATTGTCTCCTCTTGTCTTTGAGATTTCAGCTGGAGTCTTTCTTGCTGGAGTCTTTCATTTTCAAGCTCAACTACTTGTACCTTATTTTTCATTCCAGAGAGTTCCTCCTATAAACAGAAACCAAAAAGAATGAGCTTTTTAAACAATGCTTTTATTTACTGATCACTAAAGGATCCAGAATGATATAAAATATAGAAGTTTGTGTTCTGTTAATTTCCTGAAACACTACAATTATACTTAGACAATAAAGGTAACCCAAACATTAGCTAACAGAGAGAATGTTAGGAATGTATAGTTGAAGGCATGTTGATGGCCATATCACAAACCTGTAGTTTCTGATATTTTTTTTTCATCACAAGGATTCAAGGCTTATAGAAAGGCTTTAATTAAAATAGTTATCAAAGAGTTTTTAAAGAATGATATACACTGCTGAAAATAAGGTATGATATTATTAATAATAAAATGTCAATAACTTGTGTGGACTAAAAAGGAGAAAACTTGGAGATAAAGGGATAGAAAGAGGCAATGATTATCTATGAACTGGTAGCCATATAGCAGTGAATTATGAGTAAAGCAGTATGGTGGGTTCCTCTGACCCTGCAAGGTGTAATATAAGGCATTATAAATAAATGACAATAGAATAGCTCTTGAGTGGCACCTGAAAAAAATATGCCAAATTATTAATATATCAATGAGGTAATACTTATCCTAATAATATTCATTACTAATATAATAAAAAACTAGTATATAACATATGCAAATTCCTTCCAATTATTTTATTTAGAAAAAGCAAAGCTGTAATTAAAAAACATTTTTAGAGTTCTAATTTTCATTCTTACATGCAATTAATTTACAAGACATCAATCCCATCTTTAAACATCCTAATCTTATAAGACTATAGCAGAGGGATTCAGCTGAAAGAACTGTATTTAAGAGGAATTTTCTAAGGAAACCTCAAAACCACAAAGGAGACAAAAACCAGGATACTGGAAGAAATCTTAACCTCTGAAATGTATGGCAAAAGCAAACAGTCAAAACAGCCTAACTTCTGGACATATAAATATGAAAATTAACATTAAAGTTCTAGTTAATACAGTTCCTATTACCTAGTACATCATGTCCGACATTCAGTTAAAAATTTTAAGGCGTACTAAGGGACTTAAAACACAGTTTGAAGAGAATGAATAAGCATTCAATCTCAGACATGACAGAGATGCTGAAATTATCAGGACAGACTTTTAAAACAAATAAGATTACTATGCTAAGATCCCCTCCCTCTCTTTCTCCCTTCCTTCCTTCCTTCCTTTCTGATACTGGAGATTAAAACTTGGGAGATACATCCCCAATACTTTTTCTTTTTATTTTGAGATGGGGGTCTCCTTAAGTTGCTGA
Organism: Ictidomys tridecemlineatus; assembly: GCF_052094955.1. Taxonomy (NCBI): domain Eukaryota; kingdom Metazoa; phylum Chordata; class Mammalia; order Rodentia; family Sciuridae; genus Ictidomys; species Ictidomys tridecemlineatus. The sequence goes on from NC_135486.1 coordinate 56,167,482, forward strand.
TTGTCTTGCTAAGTTACTGAGGCTGGCCTCAAACATGTGATCCTCCTGCCTCAGCCTCCCAAGTCACTGGGATTACAGGCATGTGCCACTACACCTGGCTGCTAAAATCTTTAATGAGAAAAGTTGACTACATGTAAGAATAGGTGGGTGATGTCAGTGTGGAGATGGAAACTTTAAGAAAGAATTATAAGTAAATATTAGAAGTCAAAAACAATAACAGACATGAAGAATGTCTTTAATTGCCAATTAATAGACTGAACAAGGCCAAGGAAGACAATTACTAACTGGGAAGAGCTGGCAATAGAAAATTCCAAAACAAAATTGAAGAGAGAAAAAGAAAAATTAAAAACAAAACAAAAAAAACCCCACCAAAGACAGAAAAGAATATCCAAAAACTGCAGTACAATTATAAAAAATGTAATATATGTGTAATGGGAATACAAAAAAGAAGAAAGAGAAAATGAATGGAAGAAATATTCGTATCAACAGTGACTGAAATTTTTCCTAAATAATTAATAGGCACTAAATAATAGATCCAGGAAGCTCAGAGAACATCAAGTAGGATAAACACCAAAAATATCTAAACCTAGGAATATTATATTCAAACTGTAGAAAATCAAAGGCAAAGAGAGATCTTAAAAGAAACTAAAGTAAAAATTTAAAACAAATTCAACTACCACCACTAACAATAATAACAATAAGTCTTTACCTATAGAGAAGCAAGAATAAAAATTATATAAGACTTCTTATTTCTTTTCCAAAACTATGTAAACACAAAGAGAGTGCAGAATGAAATTTTTATAGTGTTTAGAGGAAAAAAATAAAAACCTAGATAACTTAGAATTTTGTATTTGACAAAATTAACCTTTGAAAGGGAAGGAAAAAAATAAAGACTTTCGTAGACAACAATTGTGAGGGAGTTTGTTAATAATACACCTGCCTTGCAAGAAACGTTAAAAGACATTCTTCACAAAGAAGAAAAATGATTGAGGTCAGAAACCTATCATCTATATAGAGTAAGAAAGAGTATTAGAGAAGTAATAAATGGAGATAACATAAATATTTTAGTTTTCTCATTAATTTTTCAGATAATAGTTGTTCAACATCAGGATAGCAACAGTGAAAGTGGTAATTATAGTTTATGTATAACTGAAATGAATGATAGCAATGTTTTTAAAGGACAGGAGAGAGAAATAGCAGCTATTTAATGACTTACAATTCCTATGAGGTAGACATGGATTATTTGCAAGTGCATATTGCAAACTCTAAAAAAAAATAAAAAAGAAAAAATGTATAATTGATAGATTTGCAAAGACAGGATTTAAAAAGGCAATCATATTAAATAAGCAATTACAACCAATGAAGACATGAAGAGAGTTGAAAAAAAGAAACAAAGGAGAGCAATTAAGAGAGCAATTGATTGGGTTATTTCTTTTTTTGGTGCTTAGCTTTTTGAGTCCCTTATATACCCTAGAGATTAGTGATGATGTGTGAGGGGTAAAAATTTGCTCCAAGGGTGTAGGCTCTCTATTCACCTCACATATTGTTTCTTTTGCTGAAAAGAAATTTTTTAGTTTGACTCCATCCCATTTATTGATTCTTGGTTTTAATTCTTGGGCTATAGGAGTCTTATTAAGGAAGTTGGGGCCAAATCCCACATGATGAAGATGAGGGCCTACTTTTTCTTCTGTTAGACACAGAGTCTCTTCTGGTTTAATTCCTAGGTCCTTGATCCACTTTGAGTTGAGTTTTGTGCATAGTGAGAGATAGGGATTTAATTTCATTTTGTTGCACATGGATTTCCAGTTTTCCCAGGACCTGAACAGATACTTCTCAGAAGAGGATATACAATCAATCAACAAATATATGAAAAAATGTTCACCATCTCTAGCAATTAGAGAAATGCAATTCAAAACTACTCTAAGATATCATCTCACTTCAGTCAGAATGACAGCTATTATGAAGACAAACAACAATAAGTGTTGTCGAGGATGTGGGGGAAAAGGTACACTCATACATTGCTGGTGAGACTGCAAATTGGTGCAGCCAATATGGAAAACAGTATGGAGATTCCTTGGAAAACTAGGAATGGAACCACCATTTGACCTAGCTATACCTCTCCTCAGTCTATACCCAAAAGGCTTAAAAACAGCATATTACAGGGACATAGCCACATCAATGTATATAGCAGCACAATTCATAATAGCTAAACTGTGGATGCTCTTCAGTAGATGAATGGGTAAAAAATGTGGCATATATACACAATGGAATATTATGCAACAATAAAAGAGAGTAAAATCATGGCATTTGCAGGTAAATGGATGGCATTGGAGAAGAAAGTGCTAAGTGAAGTTAGCCAATCCCCAAAAAGAAATGCTGAATGTTTTCTCTGATATAAGGAGGCTGGCTCATAGTGGGGTAGGGATGGGGAGCATGGGAGGAATAGATGAATTCTTGATAGGACAAGGGGGAGGGAGAGAAAGGGAGGGAGCAAGGGGTTAGCAAGGATGGTGGAATGTGATAGACATCATTACGAAGACAGGAATTGGTGTGAACATACTTTATATACAACCAAAAATATGAAAAATTGTGCTGTATATGTGTAATAAGATTTGTAATTCATTCCACTGTCATTTATTTTTTTTAAAAAAAATCAGTTAAAAAAGGGAGCAGTAACAAGTGTTGGATATTAACCTTACTATATCAATAATTATTTTAAATTTCTAAATATAAAAATTTAAAGACAGACATATCATAAGAGGTTTTAAAAAAGTCCTCAAGTATACCTTCAAGAAGCCCAATGTAAATATAAATAAATGGATTGGTAGAGGGCTAAATATAAATACCCAGCAGAGGTACCTCTGCTGTACCATAGGATAGAACCATAGCAACAGGTTTGTAACTGCCTGTGGAGGTGGGTGTCCATGGGTAAGCATTGGAAATTCACAGCAGAAAAAATGAAACCTGCTGAAATCCAGAGACTGGGGAAAACAACAAAACAAGTAGAATATCCAGGACTTGGTGTCTAGTACCTCAGTCAAGGACAGGGAACTCTTCAAGGAGATTCAGGTGAAAGAGAAAGAGTTATAATCACAGGGTGGTGCAGAAGGGTGCACTCTGCAGACAGATTAAATATACACATGACCTACAGTCTGCACAGCAAGGTAGCTTTAGAGAAGAAATGTACTATATCTTGCAGCAAACTATCAGAATGCTATAGCTAGGAGCCAGAGGGCATAATCACATCTCAGGTCCTTGTGGACAATTGGCCTTGTTGATTGGACAGGCAACAGGCACCTGAGGTAATCTTGGCTTGGGGGAGCATCTCCTGACACAAACCCCATGATAAAAGTTTTATACTTCAGGGAGCATGGGATGTAAAGAGGAGAGGAGTAGAGAGCACTGCCCTCAGGAATCAATGGTTCAGGGAGCCCACTCTCTTGTGACCTAGAGTGACACCAATGGCATGTAGTCATGTAGGGACCAGGTTTGAAGGTGTCATGATTCAGAGTAGTAGACCACTGGGTTCCTGCAAAACCTCCTTCAGCAAAAAACTCAGTGGTCCAATTTCCTCCTCCTTCCCCCAGGAGGCATTAGGGGATACCTCTGGCTTAGGCCTTTTGTGTCCCTCACACTCCTCACTCCAGGATGTGTAGACTTTAAGAGAGGGAGGGAAGGAGGAATGAATAGGTGAAGCACAAGAAATGTTAAACTACTATGTATGGTACTGTATGGTGGATCTGTGTCATTATACATTTCTCAAAACTCATAGAAAATATACTGCTTGAATTTAATGAAAACTGGAAAATTTAATGTAAAATAGAAAATTTTGGTTCATCAGTTGTAACAAATGTACCACACTGAGACAAGATAACTAGGAAAACTGTGGGGTAGAGTTTTGATTGAGAGAAGTATATGGAAACTCTATGTATTTTTTTTCAATTTTTCGGTAAACATAAGCTGATCTTAAAAAAAAAAAGACCCAGAGGTGAATTAAACAACTTCTTTAATTAATTAAACAACTTGTTTCTAAATCTTTAAATGTTATTTTCTTTCTATTCCTTCTTTGTTAAAATGTCTAAAAACCATGCTTTATCTGACTTTCAAGTCTTCTATAATCTTCCATTTTACCAGTTCAGCATTATTTTCATTATTTCTATGAGACACACTCCATGGTAGGAAGATAAAAGAGATGTCTCATGGGACCAACAAACAAACTATACTAATCCTAAATATATAATTGTTACTGTTCTTTACAAAACTTTTTCTCTTCCCTTCTGCTGAGCTAGATGGTTTCCTTTAATGAATGATTCAAGATCCATGTCTCCCATAAAAAATATCCCCAAAGACATGAGCTTTTTGCATCCTTCTTCTCATATTGTAGCTAAAGTTTATGCCATGAAGTAAAGGACAACATATATTCTCTATTATGTTGCTATGCTGCTCATAGGAAATAGTTTTTTGTCTTTTCAACTAGATGGTAAATTTATTATTCTTTATATATTTTAAATTTTATCCATAGTATCTTTAGTGATCAAGAGATTCTTGCTAATGGAATAATTATTATGATATTATTTTGGTTTTACTGATAATCCAAGAGTACCTAAATATTAATGATCATGTACTTCAAAAACAAAGGGAAAACTAAATGTTGAGATCAGGGACTCCTTTGTAAGATCAAGATCATGAAACATATAAAGCCTCCTTAAGTTACATACTGGTCTTACGGGGTATGAAAGTAGACACTTGTAATCCCAGCCATTGGGAGGCTGAGGCAGGAGGACTGCCAAATTCAAGGCCAACCTCAGCAACTTAGTAAGACCTGTCTCAAAACAAAAAAAAAAAGGTCTTGGGATGTAGCTCAGTGGTAAAGCGCCCCTGGGTTCACTCTCTAGTATCAAAAAAAAAAAAAAAAGTAAAATAAATAATAAAAAAGTTACAAACTGGTCTTGCATCAAAATGTTAAAAATATAATACATGATACAAAAAATATCATCAATTTCCATAAAATATCACATAATTCAATCCTTAGCACCAAAATGACAATATCCAAAAACTTATTTTATATATGTAACAGATATTTTTCATATAAAAATCATCACCTGATTCACAAATAATACAAAAATCGAAAAGGGAAAAAACAATGAGAACAAAAAACTAAAACAAAACAAAAACTGAAACACTAACATTACCTTGAAAAAGTAGAAAGGTTCTAATGGAATTAATGACATCACCAAATTGCAAATAGTCAAACAATATAACTTTTCAGAATCACAAACTATGGGGTAATATTCAATTTGTTAATCATTACTCAGTATGAATCACTATTAATCAAGTTCAAGGTAAGAGCCTTAAGAGTGACAATGGAACAGATTTGGTCTACCAGCTTAGAATCCTCAATTATTGTACCAGAGCTTCAATAAGTTGACCATTGTGGGAGAATAATTGGTCTTAGTATTCCAAAATATTTGCCATCTGGTAGGCTAAAGTAAATGGAGTGGAAAGGAGGAATTCTGAAACATGAGAGCATATTGTGAAATCATTAGACATAGTAATGGACTACTGGGAAATTAAGCAATCAGAAATGGCATGTTCAAGAATATCATCCTGAAGACAAGTTCCTGTACTACATTAGTCTTTCAATAATGTAAGAATAGCAATTGGCTATGGACTGCTACAAACATGAAAACTAATGATAGCAAATTCCTATTTAAGACATAATTGACATAAATTTTAATTTGTAAGATTAAATTTCTAAAGGGAACTTACCTTGCAAAACTTGACTTCAGCCTCTAAATGATGAATGTATTGAGATTGGTCATTAATGATAGGAACAAGGTTGTGTACAATAGGCATATTAGTTTCCTCATATTCTGATGATCTCTAAAACAAAAAAAGGTAAATTATGCATGTTTGGATTTTGCAAAAAATCAGCTGATACCTTCTCCAGATTTAATTCAGCACATATTTGATGTAAACAAAGATCAAAGTGTAACTAATAGTATTTATTTCTCTATTCTATAAATTAAATATACAAGACAAGGGGATATGAATATCATTTTTTACAGACAGAAAGTAAAGATTGTTATTAAAAGCAATGGAAAGTATAAAGATACTGGGGTAGGATAATTGTCTTAGAATGACTTGCCTATTTGAACTGAATACAAAATCCTATTCAATAATGCTGTGATATGAGGGACAGCTCTCTCTAAGAAACTGCCATGGAAGAGAACTGCTAGCTGAAACTGTAGATTAGCTCACTGAAGAAAGAGATTCTTTAGATAAATGTTTGAGGTCAAATGTATGTCAATAATGTAAAATTCCATTTCAAAAAAGATACTTCAGCAAAACATTTTTTTTTGTTTTAAATTTTTTATTCTAATACTTAGGCAATTCTAAACTGTGCTTTTTTTCTGGGGGGGGGGGTGGAGAGTATAGAACCTCCAAGACTTGAGCCCTAAAGTAGAGAGAGAGAATTTTTTTTAATATTTATTTTTTAATTTTTGGCGGACACAACATCTTTGTTTGTATGTGGTGCTGAGGATCGAACCTGGGCTGCACGCATGCCAGACAAGTGTGCTACTGCTTGAGCCACATCCCCAGCCCTAAAGTATTTGACTTAGCTTATTTTAAATGACTATTATAAAATAACTTTTTTAAAATAAGAAATATGGGAAAGGAAAAATGAAGTTCAACCAGCTAAACAAGAGGAAAGTTTGAAATGGACAATCTCTATTTCTTAATCATTCTGGTTTTCAGTTCAACAAAAATTATGAACAATCAAATATCAACTTTCAAGGCAGATAGTTAAAAATAGCTTTATGTTTGGGTATATTAAATTTAAAAAACAAAGAAACTTTATGTATGTATGTATATGTATGTATGTACATATATATGTATTGTGATTCTAGGAATTGAACACTGGGCCTCATGAATGCTAAGTCAAAGCTCTGCCATTAAGCTGCATCTTCTGCCTCAAAAGTAGCTTTATTTATTTACTTAATTATTTACTTATTGGCAGTATTTGGAATTGCACCTAGGGATGTTCTACCACTGAGCTACAACCCCAGTCCTTTTTACTATGAGACAGGATCTCACTAAGTAACTCAGATTGGCCTTGAACTTGAGATCCTCCTGTCTCAGTCTCCTGAGTCACTGGAATTGGTGTGTGCCTTCATGCCCAGCTAAAATAACATTAATTAAACGGACTACCTGTGGTGGGTAGAAAGCTAAATAACTAAGACATTACACTTTTACATTTGTCACATATATACGTTCATACAATAATAGCTATTTATTTATTTATTTGTTTTTTTGTTTATTTATTTATTTATTTATATGTGGTACTGAGGATTGAACCCAGGGCTTCGTCTGTACTAGGCGAGTGCTCTACCACTGAGCCACAACCCCAGACCTATAATCATTTTATATTAATAGAAACAGGTTCAGAATGTAGGCAAATATGAATTAAGTACAGTTAGTCCTCCATGTCTGTGAGTTCCACATCCATGGAGGATTCAAACAATTGCATATCAAAAATATTTGAAAAACATACTTAATCTGTACTAATGATGTGCAGAGCTTTTTTCTAGTCATTTTTTCCTAATAATATAGCATAAAAACTATTTACATAGTAGCATCACATTGTTTTAGGTATTTACATAGCATCACATTGTTTGAGGTAATCCATTGGTGATTTAGAGTATATGGGCAAATGTAATATGTTATATGAAAATACTATGCTATTTTATGTAAGGATTGGAATATTCATGCATTTTGATATCGAAAGAGGGGTCCTGGATCTAATCCCCATGGATATTGAGAGACATCTGTGTCGGTTCCTATGAATACATAGGAAAAAGTCAATGTAAAGAATCTTTTAGGAGTCCTGGAAAGATGGTGGTGGGAAGTGAGTAAGCCGCTCCGTGCTCCGCGCCGCTGCGCCCGCACAGCGTATGTCACCACGTCTTAAAAGAAGAAGTAAAGATCATTAAAGGAGATCTGTGGATAAAGACACAGCACCGTGTCAAGAAAGGGGCCTAGGTGGAGTGAATCTGCCACAACTCCAGCCAAGGTGGAGAGAGTCCATCACAACTTCAGCACGAGCAGTAAGGCTGCAGCCCCTGAGCTGCCTGGCTCCCTCGGCCCCTTCTCCCTCTCCTCTCCACCTTTTCGCTTTGCTTATCCCCCACCATCTCTCCTCCCACGCTCACTCTCTAAATCTAGATCTCAATTTCTTTCCCCCACCCCGCCGGCTCTCTTGCATGCCCAGTACCCGGCCCGCGCGGGCCCCGAGGCGCTGCCTCCCCTCCCCCAGCCCGCACCCCCTCCCCGGGGGTCCTGAAGGCCACAACTGGGCCACCACCAGGGCTTCCCGTGGAGCAGCTTAAAGCAGACTCTTCACCACGCAAGTGAGCTGCTGAGTAAAATGGAACAGCTGATGAGTGACAATTTAAAATCTAAGTGATCCAACATGGCGGCGGACGCGAAGAGATCAAGTCTCTAACCCCTTCAGCTGCGTGGGCATAGGGAGAAGTAAACTATGAAAATACTGTTCGATCAGGACCACTAGGCACTGTTGAGCTGAAGGAGATCCCGGGCGAATAGTCTGCCCTTCTCAGAACACACCGAGCCCAGATTGGCTGCATTCGAGTTCTGATTCGCCTGGTGCTCGTGACTCAGCACTAATGATCCCGCTGAAATAACTAGTCGGCCCACCTGAACTCACAGAGGTAAAAGCCAACTGAGCACGATAGCCAGACCCAGGGAATCAGGAGTGACGTGGGACTAGCGACGCAGAACTCCCGGTTATCGCTCCCACCAGTGCTGACAACAGAGGTCCCTTGCACCAGCTACCAGGAGAGTTGCTACCTGAGGGCAAAAAAATTCGCTGGGGGTCCTCAGCCCCAAGCCCATAAACTTAGGGTCTGAGGGAAGCAAACAGAAAGGGTGTGCCCAGGCTTCCATGATAACAGGGCTCCCAGGAGCAGCAGACCCGACATGTAGCCAGTATTGTGGTGAGTGTCACAGGTGAGCGCGGCCTGGCTTGAGGAACCACAAGAGAAGGCCCTAGAAACCCGCACAGTCTGGGAAGAAGAGCTGAGGCACAGTGATTGGTTCCCACCTATCAAGAAGAGAAGCCTGGCCCAGTGGGCATAGCTCCACCTACTGGAAGAGAAGTTAATCAAGCTCTATGACTGCATTTATTATTATTATTATTTTTTCAATGATTATTATTAGTATTTTTTTATTTTTCACTTTTTGTTGTTGATGTTGTTCTTTAACTTTCTTATTAATGGTTTCAATTTTTTAATTCTTTTTATTCTATTATTATTACTATTATTTTTTAAACTTTAATTTCCATTTTTTTTATTATCATTATAAATTTCTTTTTGGTTTTAAATTTTTATTTTTTCATTTTTTCTTTCTTTCTTTTCACTTTTTTTCTTTTATCTTTTCATTTCTTTTCAATTTTCTTATTCCCCCTTTCTTGAATTCTACCTGCCTACACTCATTCTCTTTAGTGACTTCTTCCCTTCCCTTCTAATATCTCTCCTCCCAAGCATCAAATAAATTTATAAGAGTAAACAGTAACTCAGCAGTCAAACAGAACAAGAAGTAACATGAGCATAAAAAAGCAAGGAAGAAAAGGAGTAAAAATAATGAAGGACAGCCTAAATATTCAGGAGGACCTAGAGTCATCAGAAAAATGGCCATATAAAGAACTCAAGGAACACCTTAGACAGATGGAAAGGAACCTTAAAGATCACATTGAAAATGAATTACATAAACAGATAAAAGAAGAAATTAAGCATCTTTATCAGGAGATAGAGATTATTAAAAAAATCAAACAATAATTCTAGAAATGAAGGAAACGATAAACCAAATTAAAAACTGAATCAAGAGTATCACTAACGGAGTGGAGCAAGTAGAAGCCAGAACGTCAGATAATGAAGACAAAATATATCATCTTGAAAAGAGTCTAGCCAACTCAGATGGGCTGGTAAAAAATCACAAGAAAAACATCCAAGAGATTTGGGATAACATAAAAAAACCAAACCTACGAGTCATCGGGATAGAAGAAGGCACAGAGATTCATACCAAGGGAATGAGTAACCTGCTGAATGAAATAATTACAGAAAACTTTCCAGAAATAAAAAAGGAAACAGATATACAAATTGTAGATGCATACAGGACACCGAGCACACAAAATCACAGTAAACCAATGCCAAGACACATTGTTATGAAGATATCCAATATACAGAACAAAGATAAAATATTAAAAACTACAAGAGAAAAGAGGCAGATTACATTTAGGGGTAAACCAATAAGGTTAACAACGGATTTTTCATCAGAGACGCTAAAAGCAAGAAGATCCTGGAACAACGTATTTCAAACACTGAAGGACAATGGATGCCAACCAAGAATTCTGTATTCAGCAAAATTAAGCTTCAGGTACGACAATGAAATAAAAATCTTTCATGATAAACAAAAGCTAAAAGAATTTGTAGCCAGAAAACCAGCATTGCAAAGCGTCTTGAGCAAAACACTACACGAGGAAGAAATAAAAAATAATAACCAAAACCATCAGTGGGAAGTGCCTTGGTAAAGACTGAAGATGGGGGGAAAGCTAATCATGGAGAAACAAACTAAATTAGGAAAAAAAAAGAGATAAATTATCAATCATGGCAGGAAGTACAAACCATATATCAATAGTAACTCTAAACGTTAATGGCTTAAACTCTCCAATAAAGCAACATAGGCTAGTAACATGGATTAAAAAAACAAATCCAACAATATGCTGCCTCCAGGAGACACATCTGATTGGAAAAGACATACACAAGCGCAAGGTAAAAGGTTGGGAAAAAATATACCACGCACACAGTCCTTGTAAGCAAGCAGGGGTGGCCATTCTCATATCGAATAAAATCGACTTCAAGACAAAATTAATCAAAAGGGATAAGGAAGGACATTATATACTGTTAAAAGGAACCATTCACCAACAAGACATAACAATTATCAATATTTATGCACCAAATAATGGCGCTGTGACATTCATAAAACAAACTCTCCTCAAGTTCAAGAATCAAATAGATCACAACATAATAATCATGGGTGACTTCAACACACCTCTCTCACCATTGGACAGATCCGCCAAACAAAAGTTGAATAAAGAAACTATTGACCTCAATATCACAATCAATAACCTAGACTTAACTGACATATATAGAATATATCAACCATCATCAAGTGGATATACTTTTTTCTCAGCAGCACATGGATCCTTCTCAAAAATAGACCATATATTATTTACCCTCAGTAAATAGACCATATATTATTTACCCTCAGTAAATATAAAGGGGTGGAGATAATACCATGCATTTTATCAGATCATAATGGAATGAAACTGGAAATCAATGATAAAAGAAGGAAGGAAAAATCCTACATCACATGGACAATGAACAATACGTTACTGAATGATCAATGGCTTACAGAATACATAAAGGAGGAAATCAAGAAATTCTTAGAGATAAATGAAAATACAGACACAACATATCGGAATCTATGGGACACAATGAAAGCAGTTTTAAGAGGGAAATTCATCACCTGGAGGTCATTCCTCAAAAAAAGGGAAAAAAAACAACAAATAAATGAGCTCACACTTCATCTCAAAGCCCTAGAAAAGGAAGAGCAAAACACAGCAAATGCAGCAGAAGGCAAGAAATAATTAAAATCAGAGCAGAAATCAACGAAATTGAAACAAAAGAAACTATTGAAAAAATTAACAAAACAAAAAGTTGGTTCTTTGAAAAAATAAATAAGATCGTCAGACCCTTAGCCATGCTAACAAAGAGAAGAAGAGAGAGAACTCAAATTACTAACATACAAGTTGAAAAAGGCAATATCACAACAGATGCTACAGAAATACAGAAGACAATTAGAAATTATTTTGAAAACCTATATTCCAATAAAATAGAAGATAGTGAAGACATTGATAAATTTCTTAGGTCATATGATTTGCCCAGACTGAGTCAGGAGGATACACACAATTTAAACAGACCAATATCAATGGATGAAATAGAATAAGCAATCAAAAGACTACCAACCAAGAAAATTCCAGGACTGGATGGGTACACAGCGGAGTTTTACAAAACCTTTAAAGAAGAACTAATACCAATTCTTTTCAAGTTATTTCAGGAAATAGAAAAAGAGGGAGCTCTACCAAATTCATTCTATGAGGCCAACATCACCCTGATTCCGAAACCAGACAAAGACACCTCAAAGAAAGAAAACCACAGACCAATATCTCTGATGAACCTAGATGCAAAAATCCTCAATAAAATTCTGGCAAATCGGATACAAAGGCACATCAAAAAAATTGTACACCATGATCAAGTAGGATTCATCCCTGGGATGCAAGGATGGTTCAATATACGGAAATCAATAAATGTTATTCACCACATCAATAGACTTAAAGATAAGAACCATATGATCATCTCGATAGAAGCAGAAAAAGCATTTGACAAAGTACAGCATCCCTTTATGTTCAAAACATTAGAAAAACTAGGGATAACAGGAACTTACATTGACATTGTAAAAGCTATCTATGCTAAGCCTCAGGCTAGCATCATTCTGAATGGAGAAAAATTGAAAGCATTCCCTCTAAAATCTGGAACAAGATAGGGATGCCCCCTATCACCACTTCTATTCAATATAGTTCTTGAAACACTGGCCAGAGCAATTAGACAGACGAAAGAAATTAAAGGCATAAAAATAGGAAAAGAAGAACTTCAATTATCACTATTTGCGGGTGACATGATTCTATACCTAGAAGACCCAAAAGAGTCTACAAAAAAACTACTAGAACTAATAAATGAATTCAGCAAAGTGGCAGGATATAAAATCAACACACATAAATCAAAGGCATTTCTGTATATCAGCGACAAAACTTCTGAAATGGAAATGAGGAAAAACAATCCATTCACAATATCCTAAAAAAAATAAAATACTTGGGAATCAACCTAACAAAAGAGGTGAAAGACCTATACAATGAAAACTACAGAACCCTAAAGAGAGAAATAGAAGAGGATCTTAGAAGATGGAAAAATATACCTTGTTCATGGATAGGCAGAACTAACATTATCAAAATGGTGATATTACCAAAAGTTCTCTATAGGTTTAATGCAATGCCAATCAAAATCCCAATGGCATTTCTTGTAGAAATAGATAAAGCAATCATGAAATTCATATGGAAAAATAAAAGACCCAGAATAGCAAAAACAAATCTAAGCAGGAAGTGTGAATCAGATGGTATAGCGATACCAGATTTCAAACTATATTACAGAGCAATAGTAATAAAAAAAGCATGGTACTGGTACCAAAACAGGCAGGTGGACCAATGGTACAGAATAGAGGACACAGAGACTGATCCACAAAGCTACAACTATCTTATATTTGATAAAGGAGCTAAGAACATGCAATGGAGGAAGGATAGCATCCTCAACAAATGGTGTTGGGAAAACTGGAAATCCATATGCAACAAAATGAAACTGAATCCCCTCCTCTCATCATGCACAAAAGTCAACTCAAAGTGGATCAAGGAGCTAGACATCAAATCAGAGAATCTGAATCTGATAGAAGAAAACGTTGGCTCCGATCTACATATTGTGGGGGTCGCGCTCCAAATTCCTTAATAGGACACCCATAGCACAAGAGTTAATAACAAGAATCAACAAATGGGACTTTATTAAACTGAAAAGTTTTTTCTCAGCAAGAGAAACAATAAGAGAGGTAAATAGGGAGCCAACATTCTGGGAACAAATTTTTACTCCTCACACTTCAGATAGAGCCCTAATATCCAGAGTATACAAAGAACTCAAAAAATTAGACAATAAGAAAACAAATAACCCAATCAACAAATGGGCCAAGGACATGAACAAACACTTCACAGAGGAGGACATACAATCAATCAATAAGTACATGAAAAAATGCTCACCATCTCTAGCAGTCAAAGAAATGCAAATCAAAACCACCCTAAGATACCACCTCACCCCAGTAAGATTGGCAGCCATGATGAAGTCAAACAACAATGAGTGCTGGCGAGGATGTGGGGAAAAGGGTACTCTTGTACACTGCTGGTGGGACTGCAAATGCGTGCAGCCAATTTGGAAAGCAGTATGGAGATTCCTGGGAAAGCTGGGAATGGAACCACCATTTGACCGAGCTATTGCCCTTCTCGGACTATTCCCTGACGACCTTAAAAGAGCACACTACAGGGATACTGCCATATCGATGTTCATAGCAGCACAATTCACAATTGCTAGACTGTGGAATCAACCCAGATGCCCTTCAATAGATGAATGGATGAAAAAAGTGGCATTTATACACCATGGAGTATTACGCAGCACTAAAAAATGACAAAATCACGGAATTTTCAGGGAAATGGATGGCACTAGAGCAGATTATGCTTAGTGAAGCTAGCCAATCCCTAAAAAACAAATACCGAATGTCTTCTTTGATATAATGAGAGCAACTATGAACAGAGCAGGGAGGAAGAGCAGGAAGAAAAGATTAACATTAAACAGAGACATGAGGTTCCCACCTAAAGGGAGAAAAAAAGGGAAATTGCATAGAAATGGAGGGAGACCCTCATTGTTATACAAAATTACATATAAGAGGTTGTGAAGGGAATGGGATAACAAACATGGAGGGAAATGAATTACAGTAGATGGGGTAGAAAGAGAAGATGGGAGGGGAGGGGAGGGGGGATAGTAGAGGATAGGAAAGGTAGCAGAATACAACAGCCACTAATATGGCAGTATGTAAAAATGTGGATGTGTAACTGATGTGATTCTGCAATCTGTATTGGGGTAAAAATGGGAGTCCATAACCCACTTGATTCTAATGTATGAAATATGAGATGTCAAGAGCTTTGTAATGTTGTGAACAACCAATAAAAAAAAGAATCTTTTAAATTCAAGTTAATACTATATGGAAAATGTTCACAAACCATCTGTACATCCTTTGACAGGCTAATATTTAGATATACTTTCCATCTGAACAATACCTCAGTTTCACTCTCAATACCCATATATTTCTGATATATTATACTGGCTATGAAATTGCATTCTAAATCTACAATATTAAAAAGTATATTATTATTATTATTATTATTATTATTATTATTATTATGGCTTATAATCATTACATGTAGACTGAATACAGTTAGTGTCTATGTACCAATCTTTTATATATCTTCATACATATAGACCAGTGTATTTGTAAACAATTTGTATACTAAGCAAATTCTCTTGATTAAAGTTTTTTGCCTATCTTGATTCAATAAACTCCATAATATCACTGTTCAATTTTATCTTTAAAAAGTGAATAAGCATTTGTGAACATTAAACAGATACAGCAAATTCATCTAATAAATTTAAAAACATCCCACCCACTATTGCTTAAGAGCATTCTCAAAACCATATGTCAACAGTAATAAATTCAATGAATAATAAAATGTTTTATTAAAATTATAACCTTTATCTATAAATATTAACAATATATATAAAATACATTCCTCTAAAGTAAGAATTAAGCATATAAGTATGTATCAGGTGGAATGAAGTACTAATATGGGGGTACTATTATGACATTTTCAGCAGTGAGTAAAGCAAAGTGACACATCTGTACAGTTTACAGCATGTAGGCTTTTTATTCAACTATTACACAATTTGAAAATTCAAGTTGGGCCAGGAGTGGTGGTGCACATCTGTAACCCTAGCCACTTGGGAGGATGAGGCAGAAGCATTGCAAATTCAAGGCCAGCCGTGGCAACTTACTGAGCTGGTATTGTTGCTCAGTGGTGGAATGTCCCAGTACCATTGGGAGGAAAATAAGAAAGGTGGTCATTACTGCATTTATGTCATACTTCATAATTCAATATTTTTAAGGAATTCTAACTATATAATCTTATTTTATTATTTCAAAAAATCTGTGAAATAGGCACAATATCCTTAGAGAGAGAATGTGATAGGCCCTATTTAGATCTAAGGCCTAGATATTATTTTGACCTGGTCTTCATTCTTCCCTTACACCTATCTCAGCCTTTACCATATAAAATATTTCAATCAGGAATAATACACTGTATTCAAAAATAAAAATAAGCCTCAGAATAGAGCATGACTTCTCATATCACACTCTTTTTAAAAAAATATTTTTTTAGTTGTAGATGGACACACAATAGTTTTATTTATTTTTGTGTGGTGCTGAGGATTGAACTAAGTGCCTCACAAATGCAAGGTAAGCACTTTACCACTGAAGTACGGCTGCATCCCCCATATCACACTCTTTTATAACTATATATTTTAACATGTAGGATAATGTAACACACTTTACTTTTGACATTCAAATTGAAAGTATCATAAAAGAGTGTTAAGATCATAATTAAGTAACATCTTAAATGATCAAATACAGACATGATTCTCTAAAGAAGAAATAACTCAAATATTTTACTTTTACATTTGTCATATATACATTCACATATTCATACACACATACACACACACACTCATGAGTGTACACTAACAGTTCCAAAATACATTTTCCAAATTGTTTCTTTCTCACATCATCTTCCTTCCTTCCTTCCTTCCTTCCTTCCTTCTGTCCTTCCTCCTTCTTTTCTTTTATTTTTATTCTTATTACTATTGTTATTAATTTTTCAGTACTGGGGATTGAACCCAGATGCACTTTCACTGATCTATATCCTCAGTGCTTTTAAATTTTGAGACTGGGTCTTGCTAAGTTGCCCAGGATAGCCTTAAACTTGAGATCCTCCTGCCTCAGCCTAAATTACTGGGATTACAGGGGTGCACCAGTGCACCTTGGTTTTTCACATTTTTTAAGCAAATAATAAATTAAGAAAATTAGGTTTCCCTCTGGTATGTAAGTCTCTTTTCTTTAGTCAAAATAGTCAGATGGGAAATAATTTATTCAAATGCTTTATACTATACACATGATCAGAATTGCTTATAGCATATGCTACTAAAATGACATAAAAACAAAACAGAGTTAGAAAACTTTTGTCAGGTTACAAAAGGTGATACTCACCAAAGGGGGTATTTTTTGTTTTCTTGATGGAGATATCTCATTTTCCTTACTTGCTTGCTGATGCAACATAGCTTTGAGCTGTTTAACTACAGAGCAAAAGCAAATGAATTCATTGACTTTGAGATCCATGGTTTATGCTATAGTTTTGATTTTATATGTCCCCCAAAGTGCCATGTGTTTAAAGCATAGTCCTGAGCTCAGTGCTACTGGGAGGTAGTGGAACCTTTATGAGGTGGGGTGTACTAGTAAGTCTTTCTGTCATTGGAAGGTTACCGTTGAAGAGGATAGTGGGACTTGAACTCCTTTCTCTCTCTTTTTTACTTCCCTGCTATGAGGCAAGCAGGTTTTGCTCCTCCAGGTACTTCCACCTTGATGTATTTCCTCATCACAGGAACAAAACTATGGGGCCAATTAGTCATGGACTGAAACTTCCAAACCTGTGAGCCACAATAAATCTTTTTACTTTATAAGTTTATTTAGCTTAGATATTTGTTATAGTAATAGAAAGTTGACTAACAACTTATCATTATCCACCCATTCTTTGATTCATCCAACAAATATTGCTTAACTTTCTATTATGCATCAAAAATTGTGCTATTGACTTGGAATACAAAGACAAAGATACCCCTTAAGAGCTAAAATTCAGTGAGCAAAAAAGATAGACTAATAGATGTAGAACAATAAAACAAATTTGGATATAGACTTAGAACTATGCATAGTGTTACAAGAGGACACACATAATTGTGCCTGTTTTCACAGAGAAGCTAATGCTGTCCAGGTGAACAGGAGTTCACCAAGCAAGAAAGGGGGAGAAAAGTTCTAGTTAGGATGCATTACACGTGTAAAAGTACAGAGGCATAGTTAGGAGGTTTGTATGCCTAAAATATGGTTTATGAGAGGGATGGTTAGGATGAGAGTGTAAAAAAAAATAAGACTGGAAATGTAGGTTGCAGCTCTCTAAGCAAAATATTGTTATCTCATCTTAAGATATTTGGACGTTAGCCTATAGGCATTAGGAAGTCGAAAAGAAAAAAAATTTAGTGAAGAAATTGTATTACCTGATTTGTGTTTCAGGAATAACATCCTAGCAGCAGAGTGGAGGATGGGATGGAGTCAGTATTCTGTAGAGTTTAAAGTACTTACTATGTGTCATTTAGGCTAGGACTGACATTATTACTTACCGGCATGGCTATGTTGCAGTTCATGCCAGGCTATCTCAGGGTCCTCATTTCCTACATTGGTGCTAAAGGAAGGATCCAGTGCTTCTTCTTCAATGGTGACATCACCTTCTCTCAGGGCACATTTCAGTTGGTGAATGCTTCTGCTGGCCCGTTCTGCAAACAGACATCTGATGAAAATCAAGGCCGGTAAAATGTGAGCAGTCACATGGACATTTATTCAAGATAGCAGTCTTGAAAGAAATATCAATTATTTCTGGTACTCAATGGAAAGAGGAGAATTTTGTTTCTAGTTTGCTGAAGATTGTGCCAAAGAAAGTGAGAGAAGATTAAGTTCATGGATTAGAGGTTAGTCTTAATGGTCTGTGTAATTGCAATTGTTGATTTCTTTTTTTGTTTTATGTTTAATATTTTTAGTTCTGGGGATTGAACCCAAGATCTCAAGCATGTTCACCAAGTCCTCTATGAGTGAGCTTCATTCCCAGCCCCCTCTGATATTCACTATATATAGCACCTCCAGCATAGTTTTGGAGGGTCAAATGGCAGTTTCCCCACTCTCAAGCAATAACCAACCTGGGGATCTGGAGATGTGTTCTCCTTCCTCTCAGTGCTTAATACTGCCCTACCCTACCTGGAAATAGAAGGGTGAGTTGGGCAGAACCAGCCATCGGAACTCAGTAACACCAAGTTCTGACCTAGGGAAGCCCCATTATCCCTGAGGACCTGATGCCCTTGCTTCACCAAGAGACATAAACTAGCTGGGCATGGTGGCACACAGATATATTCCAAGCTATTTGGGAGGTCAAGGAAGGAAGATCAAAAGTTTCAAGGCCAACCTGGGCAACTTAGTGAGATCCTGTCTCAGAATAAAATTTTAAAGGACTGGGGATGTAGCTCAGTGATAGAGTGCCCCTGGGTTTAATCCCTAGTATCACCACGGGGGGGGGGGGGATGCCGGGGTGGGGGAGAAAAAGAATGAACTGCTTATTCCAGTTTCTCAGTTTAAATCAAGATTTGTACAGTTGAAGTGATTATGGTGGCAGTTCATACTGTATAGTGTTTCTTATGTATCGTACTCATATTCTTGGTTAGTGTAACCCCTCGAAATGAAGCTTAAACATGGTAGCACATAACATTTGTTTCTTTGATAATTCGTCTCCCTCAAGAACCCAGGCTCACTTCCTTGTGGCCTTATATTTTGAAAATGAGTAGGCCTATAATTTGTATTAACCAGCACAAGTTACACCATGAAAGTCCCAGGCCCCATCTGTTTCACAAAGGACTAGCAGCTGCTGTCTCCTTGATCTTGGAATGTTTGATTTTAGGAGCTGTTCATCTTGTTGAAGAGACCTGAGAAGAGGCCACATAGAGAGGAAAGGCTCTGAGACTTCATGGAGAAGGAGAGATGCTCATCACCTCCATCACTCTACACCCCAATAGTCCAGTGTAACTGTTAGAGGACTCCACTGTCAGCAACCATTTAAGTACAATGTCAGGAAAAAAGACCTGATTCATGCATGAAAGCACATTTATTAACATATATTTTATAAAATCTTGAAAAACAAATTTCTTTTTCTCCAAGTTCATTCATTTTCAGGTTTAAAATAGAATACCATAATGATATTACTTAATGGAGAAGTAGTAGAGTTTCTTGACTTACAGCAAGTAATTTTCTACCTTGATTAATCTAAAGAAAACAGGTCTTTCAGTCTAGGTTAAACAATGAAATTCTCTTTATTAATTACACAAGAGACTCAGTGAATTTATCATTACATTTTCTCTACAGTAATCCTATTTATATAGAGATCTTTTTCTAACACAAACTTGGTGCTGATTACTAACCAAGTCTGGTCTCTTCTTACTTATCCTGAATTTAAAGAAGCACAGATAAGAAGTATTCCTAGTTTTCTCAATATAAGGAACAGCAACAGCTTTCCAGCAGCTCAGAATGTTCTAAAGAGACTTCAATCTATGAATAAAGCACTGTTGTTATTGTATCCATTAGAAAGGAAACAGAGGATTTGATTAACATTAAAAGTATGCTCCATGGAGCCATCAAAATGACTTCACTTCTAAAACAAAGGATAATTGTTTATTTATATTTGGTCTAACTAAAAGCTAATAAACTATATTAGGAAAAAGAAAGAAAATCTGAAATAAAAATCACAGAATTGAAAATCCCTACAGGTAAAGCTCTTTCCGATTACAATGATGGCAGTATTTTAAGGGCCCTTTAAATATTTTTTCTAATATTCTTGTTTGGTATTTTGAAATTCATAATATTAAAAGATGACATCCTAGACTGTACTGTGAAAATAATGAGATATAGAATTCAACAACTATCCCAAAGGAGAGTGATACACATAGCTTTGGGGTTTTTTTTGCAACTATTGACTCAGTTGTGAGGGTCAGAGAAGGAGAGGAATTTGCAAAGGACCCTGTCCCAAAACTAAGATGTAAATGATACTTTTAAATTATTTAAATACAACATTTTAAAACACACACACACACACACACACACACATATATATATAAATACATTTTTCAAACATATACACAGCAACATCCACATAATTATAAAATATGAATAATAGTTAGTCCTGAAGAATTGTAACTCTAAGATGATTCAAGATGGATGAAATTCCATTGCTTATCTACTGGAGATATTTAATCTGAAGCCTCCATAAGCCTTATTATGAACACTATTCCATAGATGCAGTTATCTGATGCTTAGACTTAAGGAAACCATATTAGACAGGAGGTTCCAGTTATCATTTCCTATCCCACTGCTAATGGGGCACAGCTTTATGTAACCGAGATAGAAAGGACATTGACTTCCTCTTCTCTCCTGAGAGGACAGTAGGGTATTTCCAAATGATCTGATTTCTTCTCCCCAGCACCAATAGGCTAAATGTAAACTTAATTATAAACAGAAATACAAACAAACCCTCTGAGTCTTACAGATCTCATGAACATAAGTACAAGTAAATAATATTTCTATTACTCCATTATCCAAACATCAATCAGAACAATGAACACTTAAAATGGTTCTTGAGCTAATGACTGTAAATTTAATCTCTTAGTTACTTTCTTAATCCAAGTTCCCTATTCCTATGTTCTAATTCCCAGCTCACCATTGAGCTTTTCTTCATCAGGATGTTTTTGAACAAAATGTAAAAATTTCTCAGTCTAAGAAGGATCACTAACTATATTCATATAGTGAATTATTAATGTCTACATTCTCCATCTGTCTTGGGAGATGTGTAAGAGAATTACCCTAGTGACAGGGAGAGGGAACCAACCCTATGAAGTACCCAGCTGTCTCTGAGAAAACAAGCAATGAACCATTCCCTAGGCTGACCTATAAGATACACAGCAGTTCCTGGCACAAGCTTAGAAAAGGGCAGATGGCAGAAAAATGAAACCATAGCTAGATAAGAGAAACATGTGTCTGTCTACACATAATGGGGCCACATCCTAGTTCGGAAGATTGCCGTACCGTTTTCTAAGGGACTGACAGCAAAACCAAGGTAAAAACAGCATAATTGAAAGTCAGACAAAGTCAGCTCTGTAAACAGCAATATCGAAAGACAATAATTAAGTACTACAGATAAATGAAAAAAAATCTCAAAGAAAATA
This sequence comes from Ictidomys tridecemlineatus, assembly GCF_052094955.1. Classification (NCBI taxonomy): domain Eukaryota; kingdom Metazoa; phylum Chordata; class Mammalia; order Rodentia; family Sciuridae; genus Ictidomys; species Ictidomys tridecemlineatus. The sequence continues at coordinate 56,189,405 of NC_135486.1, forward strand.
CTATCATAAGACTGTAATAGTTGAAAATGTGCTTAAAGTGTTTGGCACCAGTAGTAAGAGAAAATCTGAACAAGAATGTAGAATCTTTAAAAAAAATAGTGTCTAGAAGATCATAAATGATGTAGGGGAGTTGGCAAATCCCATGAGATTGTCGATATCCATTCTGAAGGATACACCTGACATTTCTTTGGCACCAACTGAGAAGACTTATGCACCTGTCACTTCCTCTGATAAAGAATTCTAGCTAGACTGGCAGAAGAATGTGAATAACATCGCCAGCCAATACAATCTGTATCTTTAATTGTAATTACACCAAACTATAACTCTTGTAGAACTATGAGATGGCTATGAGAAAAGTCTTACTACTTCTAGATCATGGTTTCTCAACCTCAGTTCTATTGACATTTTGACCCTGACAAACCTTTTTGTAAGGAGCTAGGTTATGCATGTTTAGCAGTATCCCTGGCTTATATGCACTGGCTATCAGTAGCACTTACCTCTACCCCCAATAATAACAATAAAATTGAAAAAAAAAGGTTTCTGGACAATACTAAATGTTTGCTTGGTAGAAAAATTGACCCTGACTGAGAATTATTGGTTGACATCAATAAAACAAGATAGCTAGTATTCAGTCTTGAGAAAATAATTCCATTATAGTCACTACATTATTATATTGTAACTGTAGCTTCCTCTTCATGAAGAAAAGGGCAGAGCAATGAGTTATTCCACCACAGTTGTCATGATGGGATACTTCTTATATAGGTGGCAGGGATAGATATTATATACACTGTAATCAGGAGCTCAGAATTCATATTAACTTAATTTTGTTTCAAGGCCTAAAACAATGCAATATTTACTTTAAGACCATTGCTTTAAATATTCCAGTGGGCCTTACTGAAGTTCCATCATAATTAAGGTTGCTTTGGCACATGTATATGTGCTTTTTGAGCTACCTTCTTTACCAATGGACACCAAAAAGTTATCACTAGATGAAAAGGTGAAAACCTTAGCACAAAATGGGGATGTATTTGAAGTGTAAGTCTTTACACATCCAAGGGAGAATATAATTATTCTCAGTATCTCAATAGCTTGTGCATATTTCTACCCCAAAACACGTGAAAGTGCCCTTACAATTTTACAACACTTTACCAAAATTTTGGTTCTAGATATTCCAGGAAGGAATAATTATTTGTAAAACATTCTTTTCTGCCTGACAAATCCTGTCTTTTGCCTATTTTATCTCATTAGTGGTGGAAAAATAAATATGGGATTTTTCTGTTGTAATTTTGTTTTAGTAAAATAAAATATCATAAAACTACTAAAAAGGCAATGAATATATGAATAAGAAGGATATAAAATTTAATCTTTATAAACAAATACCAATCCTTATATGTGTATATGCATATACATTACGTGGCAAAGCATATGCAAGAAAACTAAGAAAAGAAAAATATTGAGAAAAGAGAAAAATAAGTTCTATGAGTACATATCAGAAAAAGAACTTTCACTTAAGTTATACCCATTTTCTTAAGTCTGCTAAAGATCCAGATGACATCACTGCTGGCTAATACACTAGCTAAATTCTTGGCTAGTAAGATTAACATAGTCCTTGTACAAAATATAATCCCTTCTCTGGCAGGAGGAAAATACTTTGCAGGATCTGGAGATATATGCCAATCAGATACAGGGAAAACACAGAATAACAACATTATCTCCAGTTTTCTTGAACTAAAGTAAATTACAAAGAAAAGGAAACTCCTCAAGATTATGTATTTTCTTCTCATATTCATCACCATTCAATATACTTAGTTTGACTCCTTACTCTCATTTTGTAAAAGAGAAATAGTCCAACCGAGTGTTAATGGAAAGGACATTAGTGATCCAGGGATCAGAGAGTAATCCCTACAGGGGCAAAATAGGCTCTTCAGTGTGTTTTGCTTGGATCTCTTTTTGGAAAAAGACAGGGAGGAAGGGAGAAGAATAAAGAAGTAAGCAAAAGAGAAATTGGAATGTTTTTAGAAAAAGCATAAACTGTCCAGTTTGGTCATAAGCCTCACCTTTCCCAAGTGTCTTCCACTGACTCCTTCATTCCAATGCTTTGTCATCTGCTTGGCTCCTAAAAGGCAATAGTTCTCACATCTAGTACAAAATTTTCATTTTACAGATGAGGAAACAGGAATCTAAGAACTTGTTTAACCTGTTAAGTCCCAAGTTTTCGATTTTTGTGAACAGAATTACTTCAAAATTACCATATGTGGTATATTTGTTGCTTGATGTAAGTTTTTATAAGGAATTCTACATTTGAGATAATGGAATCAAATACATCAAGGTCACACAGGTGGCTATCAGCAAAGTAACAGTAATGTAAGTGACCTACTTTCTTATTACACATTCTCTTCTTTGAATCCATCATACTTTTTGCCACAAATTCCATCTAGAGGCTGAAACATCAAAGTGTTGAAAGGAAAGAAAGAACTAGTATACAGAATATATATAAAAACTATGTGTTCCTGTCACATTAAAAGTTTGTTTCATTTCCATTTATGCCTATCCAATCAACCACAAGTGGCTAGGTACTTACTACTTGAAGGGGTGAGTCATGAACATAGGTGTTGTTGATAAAGCTATACCCATTACCTAACACAGAAGCAACAGGCAAGACATGATTCTATTATTAAGGTTAGAATACTGTGTTCTAGCAATTTCTATTCTTTCTAGTATCAGGTTCCTATGCTAAAGTGTGCAGAACTTAAAACAGAGCATGGGTTATCTTTTATTCAGGTTTTTCTTGACTATAAACTACTATATTTTATACTTTATGACCTGATACAATGATTCCTTGAATTTAAATTAGAAGAAGGGCATTTGCAATCCTCCCCAATTACAAATGTATTTCTTAAATTGTTCTGTGGATCTTGAATTATGGCTATCTAGAGAGTAAATGAACACATAATCATACTGTCAGAAGACCTTCCAAATTACTTCTAATTCTATATTGATCTTTGTGGTTGCTAAGATATCAGGAATATGTACACTTCTTATCACACTGGATCATGACCAAAATGAATCTGTCAGGCAATGAAGGTTTCCAGTTTTTCTACCAGGACTCTCATTTTGAAAGAGAGTCAGTTTATTTTCTCTAATTTCTTGCAGAAAGGTTACAGTCAAACCAAAGCAAGAGCGATCTGGGGACACAATCTATTTTATGGAACGGAGTGTTGCCCAATTTTAGAAATGCAAAGTCAATTAAGATCTTTAAACAAACAAACAACAACAGAGATTTTTGGAAGGTTCAAAAGGGAAAACATCTGAAAAGTGTAAAGAAAAGGATGAGAGGTAAATGTGGAGTCTGCACATGGGCTTCCTATTTCCATGGATGCTTCAGCATCACTGGAGTCAAAGAGAGGTAAGAATTCCACTATCATTTTAAAAGCCAGAAAGTCAACTTTGTCTCTGCTTTTTCACATCAGTATTCCAAACACTTAATATACCATAATAATGCCCAAATTATATTTAAAGTAAAGAATTAGAAAAAAGCATAAGAAAATTGAATTACTATCATGGAAAATTATAAAGGCATTTTGCATTTTAATTTAACTTTCTGGTGAATAAAAATGAAAAGATACTATTAATGATTATATATAGTTATTTCAAAATCACAGGAATAAGCAGTAAGAAATTCCCAACACTTTATTATTAGCCTTCCATGAATTAGACAAGACATATTGGTAACGGAATTTTTAAATTATTGGGAACACTCAACATAATGAAGTTCCATATACTGAATGCACCATATTTTGATTATTTAGAAACACAAAATTTTACTTTAAAGAGAATTATTCTGTTTAAAAGAGGTAGTTTACACTTGTGAAGAATTTTTGATTGTGCTTAAATTCAGGGTTTTGTTTTCTTCTAGAAGCTGTTATATATTAGAAACTTACAAAAAGAAAAATTCTACATAAATAATATATTCCAAACCCATTTAAAAATTCAGGTTCCATTTTTATTCATTGTTAAAATTATGGCTAAAAACTTTTAATTGTTTACCTTTTTTCTATCCCTTTTTAGTAGTAGTGAAATGCTTGGACTATCCTTATGTTGTTATTAAAATTAAAATTTATCTAAAAATGTATTATCTTTGACAGCTGGGCCAGTAGCACACACCTGTAATCTCAATCACTGAGGAGGCTGAGAGAGGAGAAGCCCATCCTCAGCAACTTAGCAGGGCCCTAAGCAACTTATACTCTACTTTCATGTACATCTAAAGATAACAAATAAAAAAATTAACAAAAACAAAAGCAAGGCCAAACAAAAAAATAAGATAAAATGGGGGTAGAAAAGTAGCCAAGTGCAACTGGGTTAAATCTCTATACACACACACACACACACACACATACACACGTATTATCTTTGAATGAAAACTCTTCCTTGTATAATTATGAAAAAAAATCCAAAGCTATTATAGATGTTATTGTAAAATTAACTTGAAATTAACCACTTTACTACATCAAAATATCTTACATTAAATTCCTCCAGGGATTACAAAAAGGGTTAAAATAAGGTCAAAGGAGAGGTTAAAAGAAACATAATAAACCTTTAAATAAGGTTAAAAGAAACATAATGGAAAACAGAAAATGTTTACTAATCTAAAAAATCGAATAAAATCACTCATATCATTGTGCACATTTTTCTTGCTTACAAATGAAATGCTGTTTCTATATCTAATAGCTCTTCAAACTACCAGTAGTCTGATGAAAATATTAAGACCAATTCCTTTACTCCTGCAGTTTGAATACTTGAGAATGTCGACAGTTTGTTGCATTACTGACAGATATAGACAATAAATAATAACCCTACAAAGCTTAGAGTCATGAGAAGATTAACTTTCTAATCTTCTTGAAAAATCTTCATTTCACTGCCATGTACCAAACATAAATAGCAGATAATGTGCCAAGCACTGATCCTTACTGCATTTTCAATTGTAGTAGCTAAAATATATATAATACTTATAATTTCAATTATAATAATCTATAATTATTTTACTTTCTTTTCCACTAATCCAGAGACCCATAGAGATAGGGACTTGATCTTGTTCCATACTGCAAATCAGCACCTAGAATGCCTAACCCATAGTGGGGCACTGAATTAATATTTTCTGAGTAAATTGGGTTCTAAATGCCTTAAGTATCTTTGTAAATGTTAGTTATGACCTAGGTGGTTTGGAAATTCAACAGAATAGGAAATAAAGTATATCATATCTACTAGAATAAAACATCTTTAGTGAAATTGTTCTTTTTGTTTACATGTATATGTCCACATAATTGTGCGCGTATGTGGTGCTGGGGATGAAACCAAAGGGCTCATAAATACCAGGCAAGCCCTCCACAACTGACCCACATCCCAACCCTGAAAATATATTTCTTTCTATGGGGTAACATTTTTTTTTTAAGTTTGAAAATCATTGCTTTATGTGGATTATTTCATTTGCTTCTCATAATAAACTTGCAGATAATACTACAACTTCCAAAACACAGAACGGAGATTTCCAGAGGTTGTAGAATTGTGCAAGATTACAGACTGCACATATGGACAACACTTCTACGGGTAATTGTTCATAAGGTACTGCACTAAGAAAATATGCATTAGTTAAATGCAATTTCAATAACAGCAATTATGACTTGATTAATAAAAAAAAATATAGGCTTTGAAAGCAGACAGGTCTAAATGTAATACCTGGCTCTGCCACTAATCTGCTGTGTGGGCTTTGGCCTATAATTTAAACTTTTTGAGCTTCAATTTCCTCTTGGGTAAAATAAGGATACACAGATAAGATTATTTTAAGTTTTAAATGATACTATATGTAAGTGGGCTAGACCAATAAGTAGAAGCTACTGTGATTAAAATAACGTTTATTCTCTCTTGGTCCTATAAGTAACAGTCAACCCACTACACCATTATTTGAAAGTGTAAAAAGTGTGAATCAGGAATATGTTGGATTAAACATCAAAACATGGGAACTGGACAAAAAAGGGACAGAGCTGTCCAAGACTTTTTGCTGGCACTGGACTGAGAAAGCCGCCAAGTCAAGATCAGTCCACATTGTTGGTTCTGGTAACTATGGAAATCAAAGGAAACAAGGTTGCTTAGCCATAAAAACAATGTCACACTATTTCATCCTCCTCAATATCACAGCAACATTCGTCTTCTTCCTCCGCATCCTGGCTGGAGCCCAAACCAGGTGTTATGAAAGGCACCAGCTCGGCTCCCGCCCACTAACGACCTGGGCATCTAGGGGCTAGGCACAGAGGTTCGGAGCAACTCACCCCTGAGACTCCGTTGATATTGCCCCAGAATTTCCTCCAGGGTAGAGTTCCCTGGGGAGTCTGCCATGCACAGACTCTGGGCCCAGAGATGGGAGTTACGCAGGGAAATGTCCAGCGCACTCCCTTCAGAGAATAGGCCTAGCGCCGGCTGAACGCCCGCCTGCTTCCTGCCGCTGCTGTCACTGGGGAGTCTTGGAACCCCGGACGGAGCTCCCGGGGGCTCTTCCTACCCACTGTCCTTCATAGCGAACGTCGGGAATTGTAGTTCGCAGCTAAGGGCCCGCTGCTTCGAGAACCCTAGGAGCCTTCCAACTACACTACAACTCCCAGAGGGCACTGCGCACTGGGCGCCGACCTCGACCATTTGGCTGCCGGCGTTGGTTGCCAAGAGACCGACTCGGAGGTTCCGCCCTTTTCCTCTAGCCCAGCCTTGTTTAGTCCCTCCTCCTCCCTATCCTTCTGAGGTCGGGACTGTCCGAGGGAGTGAAAAGGCCCCCTGAGGCCTTGACACTTCAACGTGTGCCGCCTTGCAGCTGATCCCTCAGCCTTCTTAATTACGCAAATAACAAGCTCTGGGCACTGTTCATTTGCCACATTGTCCAAAAGTCAAATACACCCTCAAGAAGGAGAACCTCAAAAAACTTCCTGCCTATTCCTTTCTGGCTGCCAACACTACACCTACTAGCATGCTTAGCAACGCGACCTCCACTTGGAGTTGGCGCACCGCCGGCTGGGAACTGTAGTCCTTGTAGGTTGCAGCTCGGGCTATTGCCAGGGTCCTCTTCATTGTTCCAGCTGGTCTTGGGAGCACGCCTGCGCACTGTGCAGCCAGGGAAGCGTGTGGGTGAGACCCTCTGCACAACCCTTTTTCATTGTCTGGGCTTAGCGCCTGCGCAGTAAGAAATCGTTGGGACCGGGCTTGAGAGGATAAGGCCTGGCTCCTCGCCCTTTCCCGAGGCGCCTGCGCATTAAGCGCCCGCTCTTGCCGTTACCGCTATGTGTGGGGCGTGTGTAGAATAACGTTATTGCCCAGCGGAGCTGAGGGGCCTGGAGCTCGGCCGCGGCAGCAGCGACGACGACGACGACGACAGCGGCGACGACGACGACGGGGTGGGGGGAGGACGGCGTGCTAGCGACTCACGGGACGCAACGCGCCCCGCCTCCCCTGTCCGGTCCCTCTCTCAACGGTGAGGGGTAAGTGATGCGTCGGGCTACTGGGTGTCGGCGCCGCCAAAGCCACTACAGCGGCTTTTTCTCCTCCTCCTCCACGGATACTTGACAGGGACTCTGGGCGCGGCCCGCGGCTGAGCCTGATGCGGGGCCGCCTGCCAAGGGGGTGCTTTCCGGATGCTCCGTGCAGCACCACCGCCCCTGACCTGGGGCTCCCATCCCCCATCCCGTCACTGTCCCCGGCCTCCAGTTCTGAGGCCCCTGGCCTTCTCTGGCCCATCGCCACCGTGTCCACTTCCCCTGAGTGTATTGAATCATTTTCAGGTCCCTCCCTTCTTTGTGCAGCCCTCCCCTTCGCCGTAGCAGTTTGCGAAGGATGTGGGGGGGAGCTTTGTAGGCAATGGCTGCGTTGCTGCTGGAGAAGGGATTTTTTTCCTGTATGCCCATCCCTTTTGTATGGTTGGTTTCGGGGTGTGAGGTGGCTAGGGGAGGTCACACGGGGAGCCTTTTGGACGTGTCGGGAGGGCGTGGAAGACGCGGTGTCACGCACCCAGCCAGGCGACTTGCACCCGGCGTAGGCTGAGGCTCTGTAGTAAACTCGGGGAAGGAGAGGGTAGCTTCCTGTGGGCTTCATTGTCCTCAGATTCAAATGTAGGATTTTGGTGTGGTTCCCTTACATCTTCTACAAGGGAGCTGGGAACATTATTAGCAGCTGCCAAACACAGGGCGGGAAGATGTGGGATTTATATATCACATACAGATTTATCTCATAATCTATTTTCCTGGTGTTCATTAGGGTTTTACTTATTTTCCCCATCTAAGAATATAAAGATAGAGACTATACCCGCTGGAGTTCAAGTCTGTCAAGGCGATCCATATAAGATTACTAGGTAACTATGAAGACTAGGCTAAGAATGGCCTGACAAGGAAGCTGATGTGTAGCCAAGAAGTGAACCAGCAGAATTGTTTGGTTTTTTTCCCCCCCAATTGGGTGGGTATTCTTGTTCCTAAGGGACTAGATTAGGATAATCTTTGCGTTTTATTTTATTTTTTAACAATCAAAACAAAACTTTGGTATATTGTTTCTGAAATTGTTTATCTTTTATTCTGTTAAATGAAAATTCACCTATTTGGAAGGAATTTGTTGAAGCAGATGATACATTTGGTTGAAAAATGCATATTTTGGGGCTGGGAGCTGTAGCTTGGTGGTAGAGCTCTTGCCTAGCACTTGTGAGGCACTGGAATCCTCAGCATCACATAAAAATAAATAAAGGCACACTTTTCATCTGTAACTACAAAAATAAAAATTAAAAAAAAAGAAAATGCATTTTTAAAAATGATTTGAATCTTAAGCTTACACCAGCAGAAGACAGAACAGAGAGGAGCATATGAAGTAATAGTTACCTTATGAATTACAGTATTTAGATTTTCACTGAAATTACTCTACTTTATGCTTCGAATACTTAGAATTCTGGAAATAATGCATTGATGAATAGCAAGTTACAATTTTTTTTTTTGCCATTATTTTAAAGAAAACTAGAACTGCTTTCAGTTTTTTCTCACTTTGTAGATACTGTAGAATTTTGGTGGTATAAAATAGAAGAGTCTGAGTATACTTGACAGACAGGGGAAGACACAAATTCAACTGGAAGACAGAGCCAAATAAAACCAAGATCTATTCTGCAGTGTAGTTTTTCCTGTGCCACCCTAGGCCTCCCCCCCTTACAAACTTATGAAAAACTTCTCTGCCTGCTCTTTAAGCTGTCTGTGTCAATGACTTTGATTTTCATAGTTGAGTTAATTTAGTCATCTTTGTGATGTAAAAATAGTATTTTTTCTGGAATGGGACTTTAGTTTCAGAAAGTAACTTCCTGTATAAAGAAAGATGCCGTAACATGTGCTTTTCATAAAAAGAAAGTTTTGGAAGGGTTTTCCAGTTCTTTACTATAAAATATTTTAATATTATTTCTTGAAATTCAGTGAGATTTTCTAATAGCATGATCAAGTCTATAAACTGTGCAAAATAAATTTTCACATAGCAAAAATATATGAAGTTTTTTTTGATTAGTGAATTCTAATGATTTTCAACTTAAACTAGAATTTACCTTTTAAGAAACATTAACTTTGTTTTTTATTGGGTTAATTTTTATTACACATTGCTTTTTGGTTGCTTTAGAATTTTAATTCTTTAATTCTACACTGTATTTAGTAGGCATTTTTTTGAAATTTATTTCCCATAATTTAATCAAACTTTAAGAAAATAATCCATAATTAAATTCAGTGTGTGAAATTATATTCACTCAAACTTTAAATGTGTTTTATTGGTAACTTTCATGGTGTTCTAAAATTATTTTACATGGGAATAACTAATCTGCATGTTTAGAACTAGAATGATGAAATTTACATTGTATACATAGGCATTATTCTGCATCAAATCAAGGTGCTTTCTGAAATTCTATGCTTAGTGATTTGTTTGTTCCTTGTGTGTTTCTTATTCCTTTTTATCTACCAGATAAAAAGTTTTTATTTTGCATCTGATAGCAATCAGATGAGTTCTCATATAGTACTAAGTGCTGTATTTGTTTAAGCTTCTTGTCTATATGTTTTTTTTTTTAATTCAGAAAATTCTTTTCCAGGAAAATAATTTTTCCCTTTATAATTAATGTATAATTCTTTTTCTTTTTCTTTATTTGTTTTTTGTTGGTACTTCAGTTCTTTTTGTTTTTTGAGAAAGGGTCTTGCTAAATTCCCAAGATTGGCCTGGAACTTGCAATTTCCCTGCTTTAGACTTCTGAGTATATGGGATTACAGGCTTGTGCTATCACACCCAACTCTTCCTTTTAAACACTGGGTTGTTAAACATTGCTAATAAGTATCTAACAGGATGATACTTAATTGCAGACTCAAGTGTCTGTATAGTTGCAAATTATTCTAGAAATATAACAAAAGGTCAGTTACATACTATCTGAAAATGTTTCATGAGTAGATAATATGTATCAACCTGAGAATTATAAGAAATAGGTTTACTTTTAATGGGGAGAAATCTCTGACCATTTTTTTTAAATCTTATTATTAATAATGAAGATTTTTTAATAACTACCTATGCTGAAATGGGCTTTGATTTATTAACTCAATTATTTCATGAGGAATGAGTTTTAATGATGAGTTAACCATTTTGATATGTAAAGAGAATAAGAAAACATCTGTGGTTGATTAAGCTGGGTATATTGTCCAGTTTAGTTGAAATGATTGTGCAACAGTGTAATTTTTTTTTTTTTTTACTCAGAGTGAATAACATAGCTGTATTTATAAAGCCTACTTTTATATAAGCAAAGGTAGAAAAGAAACCAACAAAAGGTTAAAGAAAACCTCATAAAAATTACACGCAAATAGAGATTGCATACAATGGAAAAGAATCCCAAGCATGCATTGCTTAGATTTGAATAGCATATGATACATAGCAAAGAACAGATTATTATTTAAGTGTATTGATAATTAACAAATTACATAGAAAATATTGTACTTTGGGACATAAAGTTTATTAAGTGAACTATACCTATCATGTATGGAACACCTGCTAAATGTCAGGCTGTGTGCGTATGTGTTTGTGTGTGTGTGTGTGTGTGTGTGTGTGTGTGTGTGTGTGTGAGAGAGAGAGAGAGAGAGATTGCATTTAATTTATGCAGCAGTCTTAATAAACATATTATAAAAATACATTTAATTCCACATTTAAAGTGGAAGAAATTTGAGGCTGTTTTTAATGTCACATATAAAGGTTAGAGCCCATAAATGAACCTTTGACTTTTTGACTAAAGCCAAAATTGTTTCTGTTCATCTTTTTGAATTGGAGCTTAACCAGTCATCCATAAAATATGCCACCCACTACTAATATTCCTTAGATACTAATGAACCTAACTCTCCATGAATACTTCCCTGAACATAGAAGAAAGACCATTTACCCTTCAGAAAGTATAATGGAAAGATTTTACAAAAATTGAGCCAATATCTTCTTTGTTATCTAACTTCTTGTTGCACTCTATCTTTTGAAGTAAAACACTGTAAAGTTTTTCTCAAATTTATTAGCTCTCTGCTGGATTTTCTTTTATTCTAAATTAAATGTTTCACTACTTCTAGTTCACATGTTATGGCTTCATTTGCCTTTTTCATCTCTGTCAACTGAATTCTGTTAGTTTTATCAGTGCTATTCTTTTTTTCTGATCTAGTTTTCATATTTAATTCTGTAATTATGGTCTGAATTCAGTGTGTAGTAAAACTATTCTTTTCCTTATTTCAAACCATACACTTGTGTTTACAGTTTTTGTCAACTCTTTAACAAAACTATTTGTGTTTATCTCCAGTTCTAAGCAAAACACACTGAGAGAAATATGTTATAGCTTTTAAAGTTATATTTATGTAACTCAATGGGTTATTTTTGGAGATGCTGTTCTTCTGCTTTTCTAAAATGAAATGATAAATAAAATAGGCTTTCTAAAATGAAATATGTTTAGTAGGTACAATAGATGCTTTTGCTATTTGTTGTAGATTTTTGTTTTGTTTGAATCTTCTTAATTAACCAATAAAATATTAGCAGCCGTATGTTGGTTATCTTTATTTATTTATTTTTTAGAAAACAATTTGGAAATCACTGATGCAGTTAACATAAACCAACATCTTTATATTTAGCTAGATCTCTGTATTTTTGTATATACACATAGATGATGTTTTTGAAGCACTGTTTTACTTTACTGCATATTAAATTTCATCTGCTCAAGTGTATCCATAGTTAAAACTTGTTGAGATCTTCTTGAATCATATCATCTAAGGGATTAGTTTCCCTTCCTGACTTTTTGACATTTATAAACCTAACAAGCCAGACCTCTAATATCTTCATCCTGGTTATGTACTGGATATAGCCAAGGACAAAGCCATGCAGACTTATAAATAGAATAAATGTTATATAAACAAAATATGCTTATGGGAAAAGGGTGACAGAGGCAAAGAAATCTATCTGGATTGTGTGTGTGTGTGTGTGTGTGTGTGTGTGTGTGTGTGTGTGTAAATGGTTATATCCACCCAGTATTATAGTATTGGGTGAATCTAGGAGTTAATTTTATAATAAAATGATATAAAATTAAGATAGAGCTATGAAAATAATCTTTAAAGATAGTGAATCATAAAAGACTGGTACTTAAAAAAAATTTTTCAAGGCATCAGTACATTCACATCATTCAAAAATCAAATAACATTGTTACTGGAGTCCTAAGCCGGAGGCCTAACTCTCAGGGTACCAACAGATCAGATTTGGCCACCTGCTGCTTCATGAGTTCAATCAAGAGAGCCAAATGGTGGTGAAGTCAGAATGGAATTTATTTTTCAGTATGGCTCTGCTGGGAAGAATGGGAGTGGGTGCCTACCAGAATCCTAAGCCCTATCTTGGGGGTACTGACAAGAGCTTTGGGTTTATACTGGGGAAAGTCAAAAGCCCAGGGGCAAGAAGTATGCCTAGGCAAGCAGTCTTGGTCCAAGTGTGGTCTGGTTGATCATTGTCTCTGGGAGTTTCTGACTTTGCCCAGGAAATCATTATTGCCTGAGGGGGCAGTTATTTTCCTGTCTTGAAATGATCACTATTCGGGCTGGGGATGTGGCTCAAGCGGTAGCGCGCTTGGCTGGTATGCGTGCCACCCGGGTTCGATCCTCAGCACCACATACCAACAAAGATGTTGTGTCCGCCGAGAACTAAAAAATAAATATTAAAAAATTCTCTCTCTCTCTCTCTCCTCTCTCACTCTCTCTTTAAAAAAAAAAAAAAAGAAATGATCACTATTCTACTAGCTGTCGGAAATGATTGCTCTTGCTTGAGGGTGGGGCAGGGGCAGCCTCACTTGCTATCACAGGATTTATTGAATTTAAGAGGATGGGTTGGGTGGGTAGGGAGAGAGAGAACCAGTTAGAAGGACAAAAATGGAATTAGGACAACAACTTGACCTCTTCCAGTATTTTAAAAAGAAAGTATGAAAATTCTTTTTACCCATGTTCTTCATGTGCTGACTTACCACTTTCCCTCATCTAGTAAATAAGTTCTTCCTTATCCTTCAACTCTAGCAAATATAAATATGTTCTTAGCCTTTCTTCCCTTTCTGACACAAAGCTTTTTTACACACTGCTATACATCATGAGGGCTGCTGTTGTTGAGTAGATGGGAATATTCTCTCCACCCCACACCCCATCCCTCTGAGAAGGTAATATTTAGTAGATTTGCATTCATTAAAGAAGCAAGCCATGTAGGTATTTGGTTAGAGGACATTCTACTCCACAGTGCAGTGGTGCTGGGATGAGTAGATTCAAAGAACAAAGAGGCAACTGAGACTGGAGTTGAGTGAGCAAAGGGAAAAGTAGGAGGAACTGAGATTGGGTAGAGATTTTATTGGCTGGTTTTATTTAGGTTTTAAGGGTGTGCATTGGAAGGTGTTGAACAGGAAAATGACCAAAAAAATTGTATTTTAATTTAAAGAATGGCTTTGGTTATTTTTTAAATAATAGGCTAGAGGAGAGCAAGTATGGGAATAGCAAGATGAGCTAAGAAATATAATTGAGATGATCTAGACTAAGATGTCATTGTTTAAAGTGACAAGTGTTGGTGTTAGTGAAAGTAAATCAGCTTCTGGTTTAAAAAGTCAAGAATTTTGGACGTGTGAAGTTAGGAATAATAGGTAGGAAAGGGGATATATAGGTCAGGAATTTAGAGGAGAGGTTTGGATTACAAATACCTAGATATTTAAATTTTAACTGTCACCAGTAGACTGCAAGAGATTACTTGAGGAGTTAAATAGATTTGAGAAGAGGCCCAAAATTGAGTCCTGATACTCTGGACATTAAAAACTTAGCAAAAGAGAAGGAGCCACCAGGAAAGATTAAAAGATGTGGCTAGGGAGATCTGAGTAAACTCATGAAGTATGTTGCCCAGAAGCCAAGGAAAGACAGTATTTTTAGAGATAAGAAGTGATCCATTACCTATATCACCATTGGTAACCTGAATACTTCTTAAGAAATCAAATAATGTCCTCGTGACAACAGTATCTGAGAAAGTAGTTTCAGTAGACCTCTCTTCTTTCTGGTTTGCCAATAGGAATTCAGAAATATTCATAATTATTCTCACTTGGAAACTACCAAATCTGAAGCCCTAAACGAAGTTTTATTCACAAGTAGGTCATTGCTGTTTCCTAGGTAGATGGGTGTGGCTGCTGCTTCAATTGAGGTTTTAACAGGAGATGCAGTGATGTTCAGCAAGAACTTTTCAGGAATTGCCTCAGTGTCACTATTTGTGTGATACTGTTTGTTGCTCACTATCAGAAACTCAGTTTCTTCATCTCTAAAATAAAGCTACTTGTAGACCAACTCAAACCTTAGAGGTTTATTGTGATAACCAAATAAATCAGATGTAAAAAGCAAGGTAGGGATCTCCTTTCCGAATTGTCTCAAATGTGGTAAGAAAGGAAATATATTACCTGGGGTGAGAGGTGACAAAAATACTTTTCATTTTTAACTCTGTAAAAATAGCTTCATTTTTTTTAAAAAAAAAAACTTTGTGAATTCTATCCTCTTAGGCCCTAATCAGGACTTTCCTCTTTGAACACGTTTTTTTTCTTTCTTTCTTTCCCCCCCCCCCCCCGCCCCAGGCAGTCTACAGAATAAGGCTAGTCACATGTTACATGGAATAGAAAAAAAAAGTACAAATTCAAAGCTGAGATGTTAGTTAGGAGTCTTGAAATCCAGGCAGTCAGCTTAAACAAAACAAAACAAAAACTGATTTGAGGAAACCAGAGGATAGGGGAAGCAGAGCCTACTTGAAGATGTGTGGATGTCCTGTATTTATTTTAGTGAAAAAGATACATTGCAAATAAAGGACATCAGTGGTAAGCTTTTTTGAGGCAGCAGGACTATAACTTAAAAATACAAGGGTTGGAGGTGTAGATTAGTGGTAGATCACATGCTTAGCATGCATGAGGCCCTGGTTCAATCAATCCCTACCACTGGAAAAATAAGAACTAAAAACAAACAAACAAAAACCCATAGTCTACTCAATATTCATGGGGAATTGGTTCTAGGACTTCCAAGGATACCAAAAATCTCTTAAATAAAATTGTATATTTGCATATATCCTTTCCAAATCTTGTATACTTTGTCATCTCTAGAATACTGATAATGTCTAATACAATGCAAAACCTTTCTACATAGGTGTTGTATTCTATTGTGCAAGGAATGATGTCAGACAGTCTGCACATGTTCAGTATAGGCACAATTTTCCCTCCCAAATATTTTTGGTACGAGTTGCCTGGATTCCAAAATGGGGGACCTTATGCAACTGTGTATATCTTGAGGATGCTATAGAATATCATTATTTGCCATGATGGCTTAAGAAATACTTCATTGGACAATAATTTTAAATTGAAGGCCATTTTATTTTTCTAATGCTGTTTTACTCATTAGAAAGCTATCCTTGTACATTGCAAAAAATTATAGAAAATATCATTAAGTCATGCTGGGGCTGTAGCTCTGTGGCAGAGCATTTGCCTAGCATGTGTGAGGCACTGGGTTTGATCTTTAGCATTGCATAAAAATAGATGAAGGCATAATATCTACAACTACAAGATAAAAAAAACACAATTAAGTCAAGAAGAATACATTTATAATCTCACTAGCTAATAATACCATTGTTATTTATTCTAGTTATGGTTTAATCTGATAACATTTTATCACAGGATTAGATTTTTCTATCATTTTTAATGGCAGCATAGGAATTTATATTTACCAAACTTGTAATTTACTTAGAATTTATGGAAATTAAAAGTGTTTTAAAAATTATAAACAACATAGTTATCAGTCCATCTTTTGTTTTGTCATATTTGAAGTAAATTGTAGATACCAGTATTTATAGATTAAGAAAACTACTCTTGGGGCCAGAGTTGTGACTCAGTGGTAGAGCGCTTGCCTAGCATGCATGAGGCACTGAGTTCGATCCCCAGCACCACATAAAAATATACAAATAAAATAAAGGTATTGTGTCTATCTACAACTAAAAAAAATTTAAAAAAAAAACTTACTCAGGGTTGTGTTTCAGTGCAAGTGTTTTTTGAATGTTTACAATAGTGCTGTTGAAATATTTTCCAGGCAACCTCTGTTATATGAAACAAATGACAGTTTAAAAAAATCAGATTCTCTTGTTTTCTATTTCAGTAGTAGTGGTGTTCATTGTTTTTATAAATAGCTTGCTGACAAAATTGATGCTGATGATATTGAGTTATTCCTTCTTTTGGGGCAAATGCGTATATATGTGACTCTTTGTGTCTGTGTCTATTTTTAAAGAAAAAATGGAAAATTGAGTTTTTTGGTTTTTTTTTTTTAATTTAAGCTGAAGAGCTATTTGAGGAAACATACTGTTTCTCTAATTAAAGAGGCTCTGTTATTTCCCTTAGTAGCAAATCCAGGAGTGAATTATTTATTCTAAATTTTACATTTCACTACCTTCTGCTTTCACTATTTCTTTATCCTTTATCTTTGAATTTTGTGTTGGGCTTGATTCAATGAAAATAACAACTCTTGGTTGAGGTGAAGAGAACATGATTTTGCCCTGTGATTTTAAGAGGTGCATAACAATTCCAGAATGATAAGGATCTACCTTTATAAATTAAGGATTAAAGATTTATAAATTGGAGAGGTAGGAACAAATAGAGGCAATTAAGCAAATTAAATTTAGAACTTTTAAGGGGTATGGCCTGGGGCCAAAGGGGTTGGAGGGACTTTTTGGTGGCCAGCAGATCTAGTAGTGATTGTGAATAATATTCAGAATGTAAATCTCAAGAAGTCTGACATCTTTTGTAAAAAATATATATTTTAGGTGTAGTTGGACACAATTTATCTTTATTTTATTTGTTTATTTTTATGTTGTACTGAGGATCCAACCCAGGGCCTCCCACATGCTAGGCAGCACTTTACTACTGAGCCACAAGCCCAGCCTCCTAACATCTTTTTGATAATGGATATTAGGTTAATTCCAAGTTAACATCTCCTACCCCTCAAATATATAATGTGAAATGTAGGAATGCTTCATCAAAGAATGCTATCTTGATAACCATTTCTTTCTTCTACCTCTCGGGTATCAGGTTTTATAACTAGAACTTTTTTGCACATATTTTAAATTGTATCACTATAGTTGTACATAACGGAAAGTTTTGTTGTTACATATTTGTACATACACACAACATAACACTAGAATTTGGCCAATAGCATTCCCAAGTATTTTTCTCCCCACTGCCCCTCCTGCCTCTCTCTGGTTCCTTTTGTAACTAGAATTTCTAATATCTGACATGTCCTTTCCTTTCCTGTCTTGTTGAGCCCAATTTGTAGTCCAGTCAAGTCTCTACATTCTAAAACAGCACATTGTGTGTTTCTTGTAGTCTGGAATCTGTTCTAGTTTGAATCTTTAGTTTTCACAGTTGTAGCTTACTACCCTTGTCCCTAATACTGTAATGTTGTTAACCTATTCAATCCAAGCTGAAGGCATCCAGTTGAGGGTTAGAAAATACATATACATTTTCATGGTAAAGTTAAAATAATCTTTTTGTACCTCATAGAAGCGAAATCTTACAATACTTGTCTTTTGGGACTGGCTTATTTTACTTAGCATATTGTTCTTGAGATTGATCCATGTTATAGCATGGGTCAGAATTTCTTTTCTTTTAAGAATGAATAATGTATGATTTTATGTTCATACCATGTTGTGCTTATCTATTCATATTTCCATGGATGCTTAGGATGCTTCTTTGTGTTAGTTGTTAACACCAATAATCTTTTATCTATTTTTAGTTGCTTTTTTTTAAAATTTCAAAATTGCAGATGCTATTTTTCAAATGAAATAATATGTCAAAATTCTTTAGGCTAGTTATGTCTGGAGATTTCCTCCCTTAACAAAATTCTCGTATTTTAATTTTCTCAGATATTATCACATTACAACATATCTCCAGTGAACCATTTAGATACCTCATGGTATCCTGATAATGATGAGCATAATCACTTTAAGCACGAATGACCTAAAGAATTTTATGAAAGAATGGACTTAAAAGATTCAGTGACAGTTGAAATGTTTATTGAACACTTTTAACCAAAAGACTTTAATAATTGATGTAAAAATTATAATGATACTCCTTTGTAAATGAAAATAACAACACTCTTTGTGCTTATTTGATTAGATTGCATTTTTTCTTTCCAACATGAATTATTTTATCAGCTATTTTCCAGGCTTATATATATCTTCCTTAGTATAGATACTCATGTGATTTATTTGTAGAGCTGATGTAGCTAGAGTAGCTACTAGGCATATGTGAATATTTGAATGAAAATTAATTAAATAAAATAAAAATTAATTTCAGTTTGCATTAGTTATATTTCAAGTGCTGAATGTGGCTAGTGAATTAGATATTTTAGATGTTTAACATGTCCATTGTCACAGTTTTGTTACACAGTGCTGCTTATATTTATAAGCATGATAATTTAATGTAAGGGTAAAAAGAAAAATTGCATTATTTAGGCTAGTGATTATTATGGTATTATTATAAAATGCATTGTGACATTCATTAAAAACATTCTTGCTTAAAACATATTCTTGAGACTTTTTAGTTTTTCTGTACTTTGAAATTGCATTTCAACTTTCTTGTGTTTTATCAATACTCTGACGAAAATTATTTATACTGACCTCCCAAACAGTTGATGTTTAGTGGATGAGAAAATGTATTGAAGATAAACAGAAAAATTTTTAAAGGGCAGGTGAGATCGGATATCTAAAATCAATGAAGACATCTGGCAGAAATAGAAATTGTTGTCATAGAGAGCTAAGAAGGATAAATCAAAACATCTGACTTTTAGAAAAAGGTCTTACAGACCCTTAACTTGTACAGCTTTCTTCCCATTGTCACTCTGTATAGTTTGTTTTCAATTCTTTGAGACAGCTTTGTGCACTTTTTCTTGCTACCAGTGCTTTGTGACCTGACAGAGTTTTTCAGGTTCATCATTGTTCAGTGAATCTAGAAATAGTTTATAGTTCTTTCAGATCTGATGTTTCTAATTCATGCTGTACCCTAACTTAGCAAATTTGCATCATTCTTCTAAATTAGTCAGCTGATTTTTTGGTCTGTGGTTTTAATTACTGATTAAAATTCTTTGGCTTTGTCAGAAAATCTTGGGGCTTGCTGGTGGCCAAGCAGGAGGCTGAGAGTACATTGAAATGAGTGAATTTTGTATGAAACTGTCAGCATTTATTGCTCAAAAAAGAGCATCGGAAAATGTTGTTAGGTAAAAATATATTGCTTATCAGTCATTCTCAAACTCATCAGGCAAATATGAGACTTAGGAATTATTATCACCCACATCATTTTAAAGTGTATTTAAGAAAGAGATAAAGGATATAATGGTTGTAGGAAAAGCCTAATTCTCAATAGCTAGAGTCCCAGGTTTGAATATAGATTGTTCTTATTTACTACTATTAGATTCATGACCAGGGTAAAGTTTTTCAATTTGGTTTTCATAAGGAAAAATTTTCTTACATGCTTGTTTTAATAGTTAAAAGAATGCAAAGGTAAGAAACTAGTAAAGTACACAAAGGAGAGGTACCTGATGTTTGAACCTAAGTCTTAATTGGTTTGTTGTGTAAAACAACAAAATTATGTTTTAATAAGAGTTGTCCAGTCCCCCCAACCTGTCCCCAGAACTAGGGATTGAATCCAGAGGCACTTTACCACTGTGCCACATCCCCAGCCCTTTTAATTTTTATTTTTTAGTTTGAGACAGAGTCTCACTAAATTGCTTATTAAGGCCTTGATAACTTGCTGAGGCTGGCCTCAAATTTGTGATCCTCCTGCCTTAGCCTCCTAAGTCTCTGAGATTACAGCATGTGCCACTATGCCCGGCAAGAGTTGTACAGTTTTATAAAAGAAAGCAAGTCAGACTTTACATTTTTTATAAACTTGCAGAGAAAATGTGGCAAGAACTTTTAATGCCTAAATAATCTACATAAAAGCATAACTTGTTTTCTCTTATTTTTTAAACATGTTATAAAATGTTTTTTATGAAGGAATGTTTTATTAAATTGCTAGATTTTCTCATCAAATCTAGATCTTTTGTGAAAATGTATAGTAAAATTGGATACAGAATATGTAGTTCAGTATTTGGAATGTCATCTTCACTTGTTTTTATGAAAAGTATATGTTGTTACACAAAATTACATATAAGAGATGGTGAGGGGAAAGGGGGGGGAAACAAGGGAGAGAATTGAACAACAGCAGAAGAGGTAGAGAGGGAAGATGGGAGGGGTGGGGAGGGGGGATAGTAGGGGATAGGAAAGGTAGCAGAATACAACAGTCACTAATATGCCATTATGTAAAAATGTGAGTGTGTAACCGATGTGATTCTGCAATTTGTATTTGGGGTAAAAATGGGAGTTTAAACCCAATTGAGTCAAATGTATGAAAGATGATATATCATGAGCTTTGTAATGTTTTGAACAACCAATAAAAAAAATTTAAAAAAAAATAAAGAACAGTATATTGTTTTAGTTTTAATGTTATTTCAGGTTAGAATAACAAATTATATTTGTTATTGATACATATTTAATTACTTAAAATATTCATAATGTATATGGCAGATGGTAAAGGTGAAATTTGGAGCTCTCATTCAAAAATAACCATGAGTATATGAGAGCAAAATTTTCCCAGTATTGAGTTCACATGAGCATGGAGTAAGTATCTTGGTAGGAATCCAAGAAAAGCACAGCTGTTTTATTTATTTAATTTTTAAATTAAAAAAGCACAGTTTTATTTATTTAATTTTTTTTGTAGTACAAATGAGTGTGGGGATTTAAAATAAATAAAATTTTTCTTTTTGAATATATTTCATTATCTATTCCATATCAAGTTAATTATACAGCAAAGTTGAATTTTTGAATATGTTTTGAGCATATGTCCCCTTCAGAGATATTTCTCCTGATCACCCATCCTAAAGAGCCCGCCCTAAAACTGTTCCATAAAGCTTTTCTCTGTTTTTTTTCCCCATCCCACTGTCAGTAAGTTGTCTTTTTTATTTATATAGGTATTTGTTTTTGCTTCTGTGAGATTAAGAACTTTTTGTCTTTATTCCTACTTTTCCCCTCATATATCTTCAATGCATAGTATGTGTGAAGGAATTTAAAAAAAGACTAATTCATTTTATAATCTATAAAATTGGAATCTTCTATAATTGGGTGATAATGTTTATGTCCATTTCCTAGAACTTACAAAATATTTGTAGTTAAAAACAATTTGTGTGTGTGTTTGTGAATTCTATTCATATACATGAAGTTCTTAGAATAATGTCTGATACATAGTAAGTGGTCAATAAATGCTTCCTATTATAAATAGAAAACTACAGTAGAAAGATACAGTTCTTAGCTGGAATGCAACTTTATTTATTTTATTTTTTAATTTTCAGTAGTGTCAAAATGTTACCAATTGAGAGTTCTGTTTCAGATAGAAATCACAATAGGTGAACTACAGCTCCCTTAAGTGTTAACAACTCTAGGCTTGAATGCTCACAGCTCTTAGTTTTCCAGGAGCCAGAGCTAGCACCTCTCCATTGCTCTTTGTTGCTCTCTGTTATTCTCTGGATGCTAGCCACCCTTGGTGTTACTAACCCAGGCCACTTTCAGTCCAAGCATAGTGTTACCTGCTCTTAGTAGAACCAGTTTAGACATCTGTATTCGGCATAAAAATCTTGAATAGGCAAAATATGACCATTCCAAAGAGGCTTCATTAGGACTTATGTTGCAGCATAAGGGGAAACAGTACTTGAATTGTTCTAAGGAGTGTATGAGAAGCCTACATACGTAGACTCACTCAGACCCAATATATGCACAGTGTTTTGGCTGCTAACTACAGACTTTCTACTTAGTCATAGGTTGGGGAGGGGCTTCTTACAGAACACATTGAGAATAGCTGATGGGCTGCAGAAAGGTAGACTCATCCACAGAGGCTGTGTTGGTGGAATCTTGTGGGATGGACCTGCTACTGAGCTGATGCTGCCACAGCAGGAATCTTTCAGGAGCCACAGGGTTTGGGGGCCACACGTGGCTGTCAAAGATGAGAGAAAAAAAGAAAAGAAAATATATGCTCAGGAGTATTGGGCCCTTCCATTCTGTCCCATAATGACAGGTTTTTAGGAATATTTTTTATTAGGGACTTAGGGAAAAAATGTGAAATAGGAATCTTGAATTTATACATTTGTTTTAAAATTTTCTCTTATTCTTTTAGGTTCTTGGTGTGATGTAAAAAGACTTGTTACAAATTATAGAAACCTATGTGCCCTTCCACACTGTGGCTAAATGAGTTCATTTTAAATGCTTTATAAACTTTACTGCTGGTTCAGATGACAATTTCAAAAGGTGAAGCTTGTCACCTCATTTGCTGTTGTGGTTTGGATATGAAGTATTCTCCAGTAAACTCATGGGATAGATAATGCAGGAATATTCAGAGGTGAGATTATGAGAGCTATAACTTAATCAGTGGATTAATGAATTTTATGGATTAATAATTCAAAAGGACTACTATACTGGATGGTAACTGTAGGCAGGTAGGACATACTTGGAGAAATTAGGTCACTGGAGGTGTGCCCTTAGGGATTATATCTTCCTACCCCCTCTGCTTCCTGACTACCATAAGGTGAGCAGCTCTCTTTTTCTGCCATGATGCTTTCCTTATCTTGGACCCAGAGTGATGAAGTTGTTCAACTATGGACTAAACTTCTGAAACCATGAGCTTTAAATAAACTTTTTCTCTTAGTTATTTTTATTTTATTCTTTGGTACTAGGGATTGTACCCCTGGATACTTTACCACTGAGCTATATCTCTAACCCTTCTTATATTTTATTTTGACCCCTCTTATTTTTTATTTTAAGCTGCTAAAGACTACTTCAGTCTTTCGAGTCACTTGGATTGTAGGTGTGTGCCACCACAACCATTTCTCTAAATTGTTCTTATCAGGTATTTTGGTTATGGCAAAATAACCAAAAGCTGACTAACACATTTGCCTTTTTTTTTTAATTTTAATTAGAAAAATCACATCATTCAGAAAACAGCTGTATAGTAGTAGGCCAAGCCTATGGAGATCATTATCATTCCTTTATACCTCATAGTAACAGAAGAATAATTGTCGCATGGATGCAGAAGTAGATAATGTTTTATTTAAAATAAGAAATGCACAAGTTAGAGGAAGGCATTTTTCTTTCTTTGTGGACTGGTAGTCCTAATGTGAGACCAGCTATTTTTCTGCAGTACAGGAGTTGTGGTGTAAAAGGAGATTTATTCTCTGTAAAGCTATCTGGTGATGAATCAGTTGATTTCCAGAGCATTTGGGTCCACTGTCCTTAACATATGTTTTCGCTCAAGTAACTACATATACTGATTATATAATAGGTCCCCCCCCCCCACAAACCTAATAATCCAAATAGTTTTTTTTTGCCATGAGTTGTGCCATACACTGTTTTGTAGTTCTGCTGTAATGTTGCTATATATCAAGCTCACTCGACCCTAGTTAGTATTAAAGTAATTAAAACCACTCAGACCCCTCTTACCATCATTACTGTTTAAATTACACATGAGTAAAAGTAACATTTTTAAACATAAGCAAAAGGAGTAAAACATACATAGTGTCAAGAAGCAGACCTTAGTAAAGCTATGAGCTCTGCTTAACTGAGGTTTATGTTTGTTTTGGTTGTATAATTTTTGTTTTTGTTTAGAATTTAAAGCTTAAATATTAAAATTTTAGTCTATTATATCCTAAAATGAACTCTATCCTAGCAGGAGAGTCAATTTTTAAAACCAGTATAATTCTAGGAACATGGAAATAGAACTATGATGCTGGGTTAGTGTTCCCATCTATCTGTCTGGCTTCCAAATGTTTGAACTGTAAACTTTTATCAGAGAGCTGCTGAAAAGGGAATCATATGTAACAAGGGATAAAGTATAAGAAAGAGATTGGCTGAAGAAGGTCATGACTAGGATTTAATTGGTACATTTAATTGCTAACAAAATTTAGATGATTAATTTCTCACTTTCTGCCCCTGAAGATTTCTGGTTTATTCTTATTCACCTCAAGACTTATAGCAGCTCCAGAACTACTCATTTGTTTCATTAAAAATAGAAGATCAAAGCACTTATTATAGGTGAAAACATTGTGCTAGACTTGAGAAATCTCTCTATATTTCAGCTCTGTATTAACTTGTAATAATATCATCTCCAGTGTTCCCATTTGATCTGGGAAAATGATAACCTCTTGTTTGTAATAGTACCATTTTTGGCATATCATTGTCATAGCATCTTTGAGGAACATTTTCAACAGACTGAGTTCCTTGAGGCAAGAAAGTCTTTTGTTTGACCTTCTGGTCCTGATTTGCTCAGGGTACTTGGATTTGGTAGACTTCTCCATATGTTTGTAAAAAGAAGAAGGGTAAGGTGGAGGAAGATAGTTTTCCTGACTTCAAAGAGATTAACAACTAGAAGCATAAACATGTAGTTAATGATAAAAATTATTGTTTAAATTGTAACATAATAAATGATTGAACAAGTATTAATGGAACTATTCAACCCCAGAGCTGCCAAGGCCCTTTTACTGTTTTCCAATCCCAAAGAAAAAACTTAGAAGATTCAACAGAGAGGTTTTAGACATTTTATTACTCATACACTTCTCAGTGGTGGCTAGCCCGGATTCAGTGGAGGCCTGCACCCCACTTATTGGGCAGAATTTATATAAGGTAGGTTGCATACCTATTGTGCAGGTGGATTTCTTCAGATGTTTTATGAGTACATTTTTTACTTTACAACTAAGTTCACTCTCCTTTGATGCTTACCTAAAGATTGGAGACAAGGGAAGTGGCCACTTTCCCCTCTCCATTTCCTTTGTTATCCTTATCTCTTTGCCTGGAATAATGAGCTGTCCTAGGCACTGAGTAGTGTTTACCCCAACAAGTACCACAGAAAACAAGAATAACTAGTTAGCTTTACCTTGGGGAAATGGGATCAGACTTATAGAAATGCAAATCTGCTATTTTTGTATTTTGTCATACTCTGAGATTCATTTCTAAACATTGAAATTTTTAATAAGCACAGAAGATAGACGGGTATCATTTTGTATTATAATCTAGTCTACTTTTGTTTGTTTGGTGTTGGGAATGAATCCAAGGGACTTTTTACCACTGAACTATCTCCCCCATCCTTTTTATTTTATTTTATTTTTTTGAGATAGGGTCTCACTAAGTTGCCCAGGCTACCCTTAAAAGTGCAGTCCTCCTGCCTGAACCTCTTAAGTTGCTGGGCTACAGTTTGCCACTGTGTTCAGCTTCTATTCTGCTTTTGAGATCAAGTTGCTACAGTATTGAAAAAAACAATGAGAATTGCTGGTGTGGGACATGCAAGAGTTGTAAGTTTTGCTTTAGTTATATTGTTAATCACTTCAAATGAAGCAAAGAAAATTGTATTTATTTCTAAATAATTAATAGGACTTACTTTATATATAACTATTAAGTGAGGTTTCCTAGAATATTTTCTATTTGTAATTAAAGCTCTTACCTGTTTTCTTATACACAGAACATGAACAAATATTTAGAGTTTTCTTATTCACAAATTATGAATTAAACTATTAGGGCCCTGAATCTACTTAGAGTTAAAAAATCTAGGGCTGGGCTTGTGACTCAGTGGTAGTGTGCTTACCTAGCATATGTGAGGCTCTGGGCTCAATCCTCAGCTTGTGTCCATTAAAAAAAAAAAAAAAAATCTAGGGGCTTGGGTTGTGGCTCAGTGGTAGAGTGCTTGCCTAGCCTGTGTGAGGCCCTGGGTTTGATCCTCAGCACCACATAAAAATAAATAAATAAATAATAAAATAAAGGTATTGTGTCCAACTGTAACTAAAACGTAAGTATTTAAAAATAATCTAAATCATACACAGATTAATTAGTGAGTAATGAATGAATATATGCCATGTGGTCCAATCCCTGATACTAAAGTTTTTTTTTTGTCTCTTAAATTCCTCATTAGATAAAATTCTTTTATTATATTATGCACTAAACAGGAATACCCAGCATGTATCAGATTTCTTTTTTTCTTTTTGTTTTTGCGGTGCTAGGGACCAAACCCAAGGCCTTACACATGCCAGGCAAACAGGCAAATCCTCTATCACTGAACCACATCCCCAGACTCTCCAATTGCTTTTATTGAATTAGAGAACTTCAGTCTTCTTATTTAATTTGGTAGAATGATATTTCTTTTAAACAATAGTATCTTACCTCTAGAATTCTACTGTCTACCAATTAAACATCCCCAAATTGCATAACTGAAGCCTTCAGAGTAACAAAATTTGTGTTTTAAAACCTGTAATGAGAACATAAGTATAGGTTGAGTATTCTTGTCAAAAATGCTGGTGACCAGAAGTATTTCAGATTTCTGAGTTTCTTGAATTTTTGAAATATTTGTATAGGCTTCACTGGTTGAGCCTTTGGAATCTGGAAATGTGCTCCAAAATCCAAAACTTGGTGATTATCATGTTAGATTTCAGATTTTAGATTAGTGATGCTCAAACTATAAATTATTCACCAGAGCTGTTTTTCAGATTTTATTTGTTCAATTTAAACCTAGTTCCAGAATGTTTACATTATTTTTTAAGTGATTGCAGGAGGGAATATGATTGTAAAGATGAAAAACAGCTATTGGTAAGAAAGTAGAAAACCAAAAAGCCATAAAGAATATAACTACAGGAACCTAGTATTAGGAAAGATGCATCCATATTCTATGTTAAGTTCTGAGGAAGTAACTATTTTACAACATAGTTTGTGAATTGTTGGTAATCGTAAACATGAGCCACTAATAAAGTTAAATAGAATATTTAGTATTTTTAGTTGTAGAAAATAGGTAAATGTGAAGTGTGCTTTAAATTATTTCATTGAAAATAGTAAAACGAAAAACCGATATTGATACTATATGTAGCTTTTTAGGCTTTGTAAGCCATATGGTCTCTGCCACAGCTATTGTGAAAGACATGGGTTTGTTCCAGTAAAACTTTATTTACAAAATTAGAAAGCCATATTAAGGCAATCTGTTCTTTAAGAGAAAAAAACTCCAAGTTCTCTGGGAAACTTGAGTGGTCAAAATGTTGTTGTTGTTGTTGTTGTTTTTTCCTAAGGTGGACAGAAACAAATAGTGTCACATAATGATGGTTTGATCAACAGTAGTTCACATACACAGTGGTGGACCCATGAGATTATGTTGCTTCCTTAGTTCATATAAATACAGTCTATTGTGCTCATCTAATGATTCATTTCTTAGAACATGTCCCTGTTAAGTGATTCATGACTATAGAGATTCTCCTCAAATTATAATGGGGCTATATTTTAAAACTCATTATAAATTGAAAACACCATAAGCATTTCAAAGTGCATTAAATTTACCTAGCTTACTAAACCTCATAGCTTAGAAATAGTACACTGTATATTGGTTGTTTATTCTCATGATCATGGGGCTGACTTGGAGCTTGCTGCCATTGTCCAGCATCATAAGAATGTTGTCACATTGCACATTGTTAGCTGGAAAAAAAGATGAACATTTGAAGCATGGTTTATATGAATACATCACTTTTGCATCATTATAAGGTGGAAAAATTGTAAGTCAAACTATCTCAAGTAGAAATTATACAAAACTAAGTGAAATAAGATTTTTTATTGTGTCTCCAGTTTAAAACCAGAGATAGGGCCAAGTGGGGAATAAACCCAGGGTCTCACACATACTAGGCCAAGTGCTGTAATTACCATTGAAGTACATCCCCAGCCCTCTTAAAATTTCTTGTAATGTTCTTATCCTTCTTGCAATGCTATGAGATGATATAATACCTTTTATTTTTAAACATCTCAAGTAGAAATTATACAAAACTAAGTGAAATAAGATTTTTTATTGTGTCTCCAGTTTAAAAACAGAGATAGGGCCAAGTGACTTAAAAAAAATCACATTAAAAATTATCATAAAATACAGAATTCTCCCCTTATTCACAGGGGATATCTTCCAAAACTGCCACTGGATAGCTAAAACCATGAACAGTACCAAACCCTATATGTATTTTGTATTGTCACACCTGGGATAAAGTTTAAGCTACATATTATAAAATATTAACAATAACTAATATAAAATAGAACAATTGTACAGTTATAACAATATGCTATTATAAAATTCATAAGATCATAGTCTCTCTCATTCATTTTTTATTTTTATTTTTTTGCAGTAGTGGGGATTAAACCCAGGGTCTCACACATACTAGGCCAAGTGCTTTACCATTGAGGTACATCCCCAGCCTTCTCAAAATTTCTTGTAATGTTCTTATCCTTCTTGCAATGCTGTGAGATGATATAATACCTTTTATTTTTAAACATCATCTTATTTTTTATTCATTTAAATACCAAGACTGTTTGAAGTAATCATTTTGAGTTTAACAGAGTTAATAATCAAGCAGAAAAATGTTATGTTTTAAGTTCATGACATGGAACATTTAGAATTGAATTTTTTATTTGTTCTAATTAGTTATACATGACAGTAGAATGCATTTTGACATATCATAAATAAATGGAGTATAACTTCTCAATCTGCTGGTTGTAATGTTATACAATCACAATGATCGTGTAATCATATATGTACATAGGGTAATAATGTTTGATTCATTCTACTATTCTTTCTACCCTCATATAGCTTCCCCTTCCTTCACTCTCCTCTGCCTAATCCAAACTACCTCTGTTCTTCCCTAGCATGCCCCCCTACAACACTTACTGTGAATTAGCATCCACGTATTAGAGAAAACATTCTGCCTTTGGTTTTGTGGGATTGGCTTATTTTGTTTACCATGATATTCTCCAACTCCATCCATTTACCTGCAAATGCCGTAATTCCATTCTTCTTTAAGGCTGAGTAATATTTCATTGTGTATATATACCACATTTTCTTTATCCATTCATCTGTTGAAGGGCATCTAGGTTGGTTCCATAGTTTGGTTGTTATGAATTGTTATGATTTTAAGTCGTTTGGGCATAAACCAGGGAATGAGAGCGAGGTCAAATGGTGGTTCATTTCCCAGTTTTCTGAGGAATCTCTATATTGCTTTCCAGAGTGGTTGCACCAGTTTCAGTCCCACTCACATATTGCTGGTGCGACTGCAAATTGGTGCAACCACTATGGAAAGCAATATGGAGATTCCTCAGAAAATCTTCTCTTTTAAAGAGCCAGAAAATCAAATATATAGACTTTGTGGACCTTATAGTCTCTGTCCCAGTTGCTCAGCTTTTCCATCATAGAGTTGAAAGCAGCCATAGACAATATGTAAAGAGATCTGGGGTGGCTGTCTGAGGTATGTGTGGTAAAGATTTTCTCCTATTCTATAGGTCTCTGTGC
Source organism: Ictidomys tridecemlineatus (assembly GCF_052094955.1). Classification (NCBI taxonomy): domain Eukaryota; kingdom Metazoa; phylum Chordata; class Mammalia; order Rodentia; family Sciuridae; genus Ictidomys; species Ictidomys tridecemlineatus. The sequence goes on from NC_135486.1 coordinate 56,219,394, forward strand.
ACATTTTTGTTTCCTTTGCTGAGAAGAAGCTTTTTAATTTGAAGCCATCCCATTTATTGATTCTGGATTTTACTTCTTGCACTTTAGGAGTCTTGTTATGGAAGTCAGTTCCTAAGCCAACATGGTAAAGATTTGGGCTTATTTTTTTCTTCTATTAGGTGCAGGATCTTTGTTATATTGTGCAAGTCTTTGATCCACTTTGAGTTGAGTTTTGTGCAAGGTAAGAGATAAGGGTTTAATTTCATTTTGTTACATGTGGATTTTCAGTTTTCTCAGCACCATTTGTTGAAGAGGCTATCTTTTCTCCAACAAATGTTTTTGGAGCTTTTGTCTAGTATGAGATAACTGTATTTATGTGGTTTGTCTTTGAGCCTTCTATGCAGTACCATTGGTCTATGCATCTGTTTTGGTGCCAATATAATGCTATTTTTGTTCCTGGGGCTCTGTAATATAATTTAAGGCCTGGAATTGTGATGCCTTCTGTTTTCCTTTTCTTGCTAATGAGTGCTCTAATTATTCTGGATCTCTTATTTTTCCAAATGAATTTCATGATTGCCTTTTCTATTTCTGTGAAGATTGTCATTGGGAATTTAATAGGAATTGCATTAAATCTGTGGACACTTTTGGTAGTATAGCCATTTTGACAACATTAATTCTGCCTATCCAAGAGCCTGGGAGATCTTTCTTTCTTCTAAGGTCTTCTTCAATTTCTTTCTTTATGTTCTGTAGTTTTCATTGTACAGGTCTTTTACCTCTTTTTTTTAGATTGATTTCCAAGGAGTTTTTTTGTTTGTTTGTTTGTTTTTGAGTCTGTAGTGAAGGAGGTAGTTTTCCTACTTTCTCTTTCAGTGGATTCATCACTGATGTATAGGAATGCATTTGGTTTATGGGTATTGATTTTATATCCTGCTATTTTGCTGAATTCATTTATTTTAGAAGTTTTCTGGTAGAATTATTTTTTGGATCTTTTAGATATAGAATCATGTTGTTGGCAAATATTGATAGTTTGAGTTCTTTTCTTGTATCCTGTTAATTTCTTGATGCACTAAGCAGCTCAGTGAGATCCTATCCCTAAATAAAAAACAAAATAGGGATTGGGATGTGACTCAGTGGTTGAATGCCCTGAGTTCAATCTGTGGTACAAAAGGAAAAAAAAAAAAAAAAGGAGAAGGAGATAGATAGATAGAGGGCATCCTTGTCTTGTTCCAATTTCCAGAGGAAATGCTTTCAATTTTTGTCCATTGAGATGATGTTGGCCTTGGGTTTAGCATAGATAGCTTTTACAATGTTGAAGTATGTTCCTGTTACCCCTGTTTTGCTAGTGTTTTGAACATAAGGTGGTGCTGTATTTTGGCAAATGCTTTTTCTACATCTATTGAGATGATCATATGATTCTTGTCTGTAAGTCTATTGATGTGATGAACTACGTTTATTGATTTCCGTATGTTAAACCAACCTTGCATTCCTGGGATGAACCCCATTGATTGTGGTACACTATCTTTTATTATGTTCTTGTATGTGATTTGCCAGAATTTTATTGAGAATTTTTACACCTATGTTCATTGGGATTATTGATATGAAGTTTTCTTTCCTTGATGTGTTTTTGTCTGGTTTGGATATCAGGGTGATATTAGCCTCTTAGAATGAGTTTGGAAGGGTTCCCTCCTTTTATATTTCATGGTATAATTTGAAGAGTATTGGTGTTGATTCTTCTTTGAATGTCTTCTAGAACTTAGCTAAGAATCTGCCTGGTCCTGGGCTTTTTTGATTGGTAGACTTTTGATGGAGTCTTCTGTTTCATTGCTTGAAATTGATCTGATTAAATTGTGTATGTCTTCCTGATTCATTTTGGGTAGGTATATTTGTAGAAATTTGTTGATGTCTTCAAGATTTTCAAAAAGATATTCAAAAAGATATTTTATTGAAGAAACTTTCAAAATAGTTTCTGATTATCTTCTGTTTTTCAGTAGTGTCCACCATGATATTTCCTTTTTCATCACAAATTTTACTAATTTGAGTTTTATTTCTCTTTCTCTTCATTAGCATGGCTAAGGGTTTATCAAATTTTATTTATTTTTTCAAAGAACCAACTTTTTGTTTTGTCAATTTTTTGAATTGTTCCTTTTGTTTCAATTTCATTGACTTCAACTCTGATTTTAATTATTTTCTCTCTTCTGCTTTTGGTATTGATTTTTTTAGGGCTTTGAGATGTAATGTTAGGTCATTTATTCATTGACTTTCTGTTCTTTCAATGAGTGAACTCAGTACAGAGAACTTTCCTCTTAGCACTGCCTTCATAGTATCCCAGAGATTTCAGTATGTTATATTGATGTTCTCATTTACCTCTAAGTATTTTTTTTATTCCATCCCTGATTTCTTCTGCTATCTGTTTGTCATTTAATAGTGTATTATTGAGTCTGCAGATGTTGGAGTAGTTTCTATTTTTTTATTTTATCATTGATTCTAATTTCATTACATTATGATCTGATAGAATGCAGGGTGGTATCCCTGTTTTGTTTTGTTTGTTTTGTTTTGTATTTTCTAAGAATTTGTGGCATAAAATGTTCTATTTTAGAAACGAATCTGCTGCTGAGAAGAAAGAGTATTCACAGGGTTGGACCCAGGGCTGATGCAGGTCCTCCCTTCTTTCTTGCCTCAGTGGATCATGCCAAGGGTGACAGCAGAGGTGGTTTGGGGGGAGGATAAGTGACTGGGCGGTGCTGGCACAGGAGATGATGTCATTTCCAGTTACAATGCAGGGATCACAACAAACATAGCCTCCACGGAAGCACTATGGCATTACTTCTCCTATTAGCTGAGCAGCCCGAAAGGAGACTGACTACATTCTAATTCACTTAGATTCTAATTGAGACTCTGAAGCCCTTTGTGTTTTTTTGAAGCAGAAGAGGAGCTATAGCACAGGATTTTAAATTTGGGAAAATTAAATAACTTGGTGAAAGAGTGGATCTGAGAAATCAGCGAAAGGAAGAATATTCCACATTCTGTAATTGAAAATGTTGGAGGAACATTTTTTACATTTGGCTCTTACAGGTTAGGAGTACATTCAAAAGGTGCTGATATTGATGCATTGTGTTTTACACCAAGACATGATGATCGAAGTGATTTTTTTCACCTCGTTCTATGATATATTAAAATTACAAGAAGTTAAAGATTAAGAGCTGTTGAAGGGGCATTTGTATCAGTTATCAAACTCTGTTTTGATGGGATATAGATTGATATTTTGTTTGGAAGATTAGCACTGCCGACTATTCTAGAAGAATTGGACCTACTCGATGACAGTCTGCTTAAAAATTTAGATATAAGATGCGTAAGAACTCTTAATGATTACAGGGTAACCAATGAAATTTTAAACCTAGTACCAAACATTGAGATCTTCCCGTTCACTCTGAGAGGTGTTGAACTGTGGGCCAAATGCCACAACATCTATTCCAATATACTAGGTTTGCTCAGTGGTGTTTCCTGGGCTATGCTAGTAGCAAAAATTTGCCAGCTTCATCCAAATGCAATAGCATCAACTCTTGTACATAAATTTTTCTTGGTATTATCTAAATGGTATGTGTTTAGATTATATTAAAATAAAATTGATTGTAGACACTGAAAAAATACAGTGTATTTTGCTCGTTGATAGATGAAATATCTATACATATTCTGTTGAGTCCAAATTATTGATTGTATTATTTAGATCTATAGTTTCTTTGTTTAATTTTTGTTTGGAAGATCTATCCAGTAGTGAGAGAGGTATGTTCAAGTCACCCAGTATTATTGTATTGTGGTCTATTTGATTCTTGAAATTGAGAAGGGTTGTTTGTATGTAGGTGATCCATTGTTTGGGGCATAAATATTTCCAATTGTTATATCTTGTTGATGTATAATTCCCTTAAACAGTGTCAAATGTCCTTTTTGGTCCCTTCTGATTACCTTTGGCTTGAAGTCCACTTTATCTGACATAACGATGGAAACTCCTGCTTATTTACATAGTCCACATGAGTGATACATTTTTTCTTATCCTTTTACCTTCAGTCTGTGAATGCCTTTGCCTGTGAGGCAAGTCTCTTGTTGACAGCATATTGTTGGGTCTTGTTTTTTAATTCGCTCTGCCATTCTATGTCTTTTGATTGATGAGTTTAACCCATTAACATTCGGGGTTATTGAGGTATGATTTGTATTCTCATTCATTTTGGTTTATTTCTGTTTTTTAATTTGACTTAGTTTCTCCTTTGATTGTCTTTCTTTACTGTAGTTTCTCCCTTTGCTGGTTTCACTTTTTTGTTTTTCATTTCCTCCTCATGGAATGTTTTGCTGAGAATGTTCTGTAGTGCAGGCTTTCTAGTTGCAAATTCTTTTTTTTTTTTTTTAAGAGAGGAGAGGAGAGAGGGAGAGAGAGAATTCATTTTTCAGTAGATACAACATCTTTTTTATTTTTATGTGGTGCTGAGGATCGAACCCAGCGCCCTGCAGCGCCCTGCACATGCCAGGCGAGCATGTTACCGCTTGAGCCACATCCCCAGCCCAAGTTGTAAATTCTTTTAACTTTTGTTTATCATGGAAGGTTTTTATTTCATCTTCAAATCTGAAGCTTAATTTTGCTGGATATAAAATTCTTGGTTGTCATTCATTTTGTTTCAGAGGGTGGTATATGTTGTTCCAAGATCTCCTAGCTTTGAGGACCTGGGCAGAGAAATCAACTGAGATTCTAATTGGTTTCCCCCTATATGTAATCTGATATTTTTCTCTTGTGGCCTTTGATATTCTATCCTTATTCACTATGCTAGGGATTTTCATTATAATGTGCCTTGGTATGGGTCTCTTGTAATTTTATACATTTGGGGTCCTGTAAGCCTCTTGTATTTGATTTTTCATTTTATTCTTCAGGTTTGGGAAATTTTCTGATACAATTTCATTGGAAAGATTGTGCATTTCTTTGGTTTGTATCTCCCCACTTTCCTCTATCCAATAAATCTTAAATTTGGTCTTTTCATGTTATCCCATAATTCTAGCAAGTTCTGTTCATGATTTCTTACCATCTATCTTTTCTGTGTGGTCAACTTTATTTTCAAGATTACATATTGTGTCTTCATTGCCTGAGGATATGTCATTCCAACTGGTCTAGTCTGTTGGTGGTACATTTTATTGAATTGTTAATTTGGTTTATTGTTTTCTTCATTTCAAGGATATCTGCTTGATTTCTTTTCATAAACTCTACCTCTTTATTGAAGCGATCTTTCAACTCCTGAAATTTATCTCTGAATTCACTCCTTACATCATCCTTATGTCACGAATCAGTTTAACTAGGTACATTCTGAACTCCTTATCTGACATTTCTTCTACTATGTTGTCAATGGACTCTATCATTGAAGCATCTTGGTTTGTTTGGGTCACTTTGTTCCCTTGTTTTTTTCATGTTGTTTGTGTGTCTTCTCATCTAGCAATGTAGATCTGAGGTACCACAGTTTCTACCCTTCAGACTTAGTGTCCCTAAAGGTTTCTAGTATTTCTCTTTTAAGGGGGAGATCACATTAACAGCACTCAGTGCAAACAATATATAGCCTTAAACCAAATATCTCCTATTAAGACATCAGGTACTTCTCTCCCAGGTAGTCCTGAGGGCTGAGCACTGGGACCTGTGTGGTGGTTGCAAAGAGCTGCTCTGCATTGGTAGTATCAGGACCAGGTGCTGGGGGGTGGTGAGGTAAGGAGAGATTAAGAGATTGAGGACTGGGGTGCCAGAGGGCCCTGTTGGATGCCAGACTGATTCCAGACCTGGCAGGACTAGGGGATCTGTAGATGCTGGACTGGGATGCAGCCGGTGACTGGGATGGTGCCAAGGCCCAGCAAGTGTCAGTTCTATTGGGCCCCAGGAACCCTGTGGGCACGAGATGACTGGGTCAGTTAACCAAGAGCAAGATGCCCTCAGATCTACTTCCTGCCTTCTAACCCTGCTATAGCCAGCCCCATTCATCCCTTCGAGTTGCAAAACTAGAGAGCTGGCTTTCTCCCGCAAGATGTTGGCTACTGGAACATCCAGCAGGAGTCTCTGGTGTGATAAAACTTGCAGTCAGTCACGTTGATAATGTAGCTCTAGGACCTGGTTGGTGTCCCCAGATGAGGTGGCTGTGTCCTAAGATGCCAGAGGTGATGGCAAAACTTCAGGCAACTGAGCACTGGGCCTCCAGGACCCTGCTGGTGTACCAAGATCTAGTCTGCTGTGTCTTGAGATGATTATGGTAGCAGTGGCAATGTTCCTAAGATGGAGGTGGGTCACATCCTAAGATGGGGCAGCAGTGGCAGGTGGCCTAGAATTGAATTTTTATTTTATTTTAATATCTATGTTTTTAAATTTTTTTTAGTTATAGATCAACACAATACCTTTATTTGTTTTTATGTGATCCTGAGGATTGAACCCAGTGCTTTACATGTAACAGTCAAGTGCTCTACTGCTGAACCATAACCCCAGCCTGACCTTTTTTAAATTTCTTCCCCACTTTTTATTGGTGTATTATAATTATGCATATGGTGGGATTTGTTGTGTACTTGCACACAAAATAATATTGGTCAATGTCACTCCTTAGCATTTTCCTTTCCCTCTCTACCTCTCATACCTTTATCACCTTAGTCCTTTCCTCTTTGATTTCCCTTTGATCTCCATGAGAACCACCCCCACATTTATTTTTTTTCTCTACCTTCCTATGTGAAAGAAAACATATGACCCTTGAGTTTCTGATTTTAACTTATTTCACTTAATGTAATGGTCTCTAGTTCTATCCATTTTCCTTCAAAGACATACTCATTTTTCTTTAAGTGTGAAAACTCCCTTGATATATATGCCAAATTTTCTTTATATATCATCCATTGATGAACACCTACGCTGGTTTCACAGTTTGGCTCTTGCAAATTATGCTGCTGTAAACATGGGAATGCATATATCACTATAATGGGATGACTTAAATTCTTTAGAATAAATACCACGGAGTAGTATAGTTGATTTCCATAGTGATCGCACAAATTTATAATGCCACCAACAGTGTAAAAGTGATCCCTTTTTTCCCCTTGTACTCTCCAGGATATATTATTATTTGTATTCTTGATCACGGCCATTCTGAATAGTGTGAGATGAAATCTAAGTGTAGTTTTGATTTGCATTTCCCTAGCTGCTCATGATGTTGAACATTTTTCCATGTATTTGTTGGTCATTTGTATTCTTTGAGAACTGTCTGTTTAATTCACTTGCCCTTTTATTAATTGGATTATTTGATTTTTGGTTGTTAAGGGTTTTTTTTGATTTTTGGTGTTAGTTGTTTAAGTTCTTTTTATATTCTCCATATTAATCCTTTGTCAGAAGAATAGCTAGCATAGATTTTCTCCTACTTATTCTTGTGTATTTCCTGAGCTTTGTGGGTCCTAGTGAGAAAGTTGTTTCCTGTGTCTATATGTTGGAGTACTGACCTATGTTTTTTTCTAGGAGTTGTATAGTTTCTAGTCTAATTCCTAGGTCTTTGTTTCATTTTGAGTTGATTTTTGTACATACTGAGATATAAGGGTCTGGTTTCATTCTTCTACATATGGATTTCCAATATTCCCAGCACCATTTGTTAAAAAGGCTGTTTTTTCTTTAGTGTATGTTTTTGACACCTTGACACCATACATTTTTGATGATGTAGAACAAGGTGTGTGATGTATACATGGGGCAAGTAAGGCATTGGGTAAGATGGAGAGGAGGATACAAGATTTCATTATATTACAAAGAACTGTTTGCAATTAAAACTGATAAAGTACTGAAATTTTCTGCACTCAAACTGTGTGTAAACAAAACTGTGGAAAGTGAAACCTTAGAAAGAGGGAACTACTGGATATGTTACCATGAAATTTATCAAAACTATACAATTCAGTGATTTTAACATTCACAATGTGAAACCAACATCGCTACTTGTAGAAATTTTCATGTTCCCAAACAAAAACTCTCCTCTTTGAATAGTAAATGTCCATCCCCCTCCTAGTATATTTGCTTGTAACCTTTGTTCTACTTGCTATCTTAGTAAATTTGCCTATTTTTGATGCTGCAGAATCATGTAATATTTGTCTTTTTGTGCTTGGCTTTTTTTCACTTACCATAATGTTTTCATTGTTCATCATGTTGTACCTATATCAGAGTTTCATTTCTTTTTATGATCAAATAATAGCCATTATGTAAATATGCCATGTTTTGTTTATAGTTTATCTTTTGAAGGATGCTTGGGTTGTTTGAACCTTTACCTATTATGAATGATGTTTTTATAAACATTGGTGTAACAACATTTGTTTGCATCTGTGCTTTTAGTATAGACCTAGGAGTGAAATTGTAGGATCACATATAAATTCTGTTTTTTGAGAAACCACAGTGACTGCACTATTTTACATCTTCACCATTAATCAACAAGGATTCTTTTTCTATATTTTTACCAACACTTATCATATTTCTCTTTTCCCCCCCTGTACTGGGGATTAAATGTAGAGCCTTATGCTTATGTGAATGAAGTTGCTATAAATATTGATTGGAGCAATACATACTATAGTGTGCTGATTTTAAATCCTTTGGGTATATTCTGAGGAGTGGGATTACTGGTTCAAATGGTGATTCCATTCCAAGTTTTCTGAAGAATCTCTATTCTGCTTTCCACAATGGTTGCACTAATTTGGAGTCTCACCAACAATGTATGTATGAGTGTACCTTTTTCCCCATATCCTCACCAACATTTATTGTTACTTGATAATTGCCATTCTGAGATGAAATCGCCGTGTAGTTTTTTTTTAATATTTATATTTTAGTTTTAGTTGGACACAATTCCTTTGTTTTATTTATATATTTTTATGTGGTGCTTTTCCGAGTTATTTATATATCCTGGAGATTAATGCTCTACATGAAGTGCAGAGGGCAAAGATTTTCTCCTGTTCTGTACATTCTCTCTTCATGTTCTTGATTGTTCCCTTTACTATGAAGAAGTTTTTTAGTTTGATACTATATCATTTGTTGATTCTTGAGTTTACTTCTTGTGCTTTAAGTGTCTTGTTAAGGAATTTTGTTGCTAAGCTGAATGATGAAGAATTGGGTTATTTGGGGGGGTTGTTGGTGTTAAAGTTTTTTGAGTTCTTTGTACATTCTGGATATTAATGCCCTATCTAAGGAGCAGGTGGCAAATATCTTCTCCCATTCTGTACATTCTTTCTTCACAATCATGTTTCCTTTGCTGTGCATAAACTTTTAAATTTGATGGTATTCCACTTATTGATTTTTGGTTTTATTTCCTGTACTTTTAGGAGTCTTAAGGAGGTTGGTTCCTGTGCCAAGACATTGGAGTGTTGGGCCTACATTTTCTTCTAGCAGATGTAGAATTTCTGATTTAATTCCTAGGGTTTTGATCTGCTTTGAGTTGACTTTTGTGCTGGGTGAGAGATAGGAATCAAGTTTCATTCTATGGATTGCCAGTTTTCTCACACCATTTGTTGAAAAGGCTAGCATAGCTTACTTTTAATTCAAGTGTAGTACATAATCCATTTTATGGTAAAATATTTATAAGTATTGTTCTTTTTATTCCTAAGTAAAAGCTTGAGTAGATCCTATCACTATTCTCATTTATAGATGAGGAAACTCAGGAAAATAAGATGATATAACTTGTCCAAGTTCATGCAAAATAGAAAGTAGTGAGCCAAGATTCAGACTTATCTGCCAATCTAACTCCAAGGTTTATATCCTTAACTGTTAAAGCCACATCTTCCAGAACAGTCGTTCTTAAAGCTCAATCCACAAGCTTCTGGGAATTCCTCAAATCCTTTTAAGAGTCTTTGGAGTCAAAACATTTTTCATAATGATATCAAAGCATTATTTGCCTTTTTTGTTGTACTGAGATTTACAAAAAAGAATGGCGATAAAGTTTGATGGTTCCTTAGCATACATATATCAAGGTAATGACACTAGAGTGTACTAGTAGTTGTTGTAGTCATCATTGCTGTATATTTGTAATTATTTTTTTAAGGCTATTTGCACTTAAGAATGTCCTTGTCAAAACAGAAAAAAAATGTTAATTTTAATTTTATTAACTCTTGATCCTTGAATCACATCTTTTTAATATTCTGAATGACTAAATAGAAATACACATAAAGACATTGTACACTTAAGTATCATCGTAGTATTATTGTATGAGCTGAACTAGGTACTTGGTTTCATAGAACACTTTTACTTTACACATTGACTGACAAATTATAGTTTTGTAGACTTGGGTATTTGTCAGACAAAGTGGGTCTCAAGGAAATGAAGTAATAAAGATCCTTTTTTTTGCAATAATAAAATTGAAGCTATCAAGAGAAAATTAGAATTTAAGAATTCTGCTACTATGAGCTTAACAGCTGTCTAATATTTAAAGAATTTTCTGTTGAGATGGGTGATGATATTAATGATTGTGTTATAAAATAGTATAATAAAACATGCCAACATTTGTAAAACCTGCATTCTTCTGGAAACAAGGAATTTTCCAAAGGACCAATGTATGGGGTTGCAAAATCCCAGCAAAGTGAAAGGTAGATTTTTATGTAACAGCATAAAAGGTTCCTTGATGCAAATTCATATTCCATATTGCAAATAACTTTCAAGAAAACCACCACTTATAAAGTTTCAATGCAGTATTTTAAAAAACAATCTATAATTATTTGAGAAGACTTAAAATACATGTCCCCATTCCAATTGTTTATCGCTGTGAAGCCAGGTTTTCTTTATGTAAGTCTGGATAAACAATAGATTGCAGTGCTATAAAGGCAAAGCATATATGGGAATCTTTTATTAAGCCAGACATTAAAGAGATTTGCGAAGTGGAAAATATTGCTATCCTTCTCACTGTAATTACTTTTGCTTTGGTATATAGTTTATGTTTTCATAGAAATATTAGCATTTTTAAATGAAATTGGCCCATTATTATTACTTTAAAGTGAAAATAAATATCAGTTAATTTATTTTCTAATATTGTAAATATATATGTATGTTTAATATAGAGATAATACACATATTTACATTTTTTAAAGGCTGTTTTCCTTAAGAATGTCCTTATCAAAACAGAAAAAACGTTAATTTTATTAACTCTTGACTCTTGAGTCACATCTTTTTAATATTCTAATGACTAAATAGAAATACACATAGACTTACACTGTATACTTAAGTATGGTAGTTGTCTCCAGGAAGAGGATATGTGTTATATTCAATACTCTTAGGGGTTCATTTTTTTGTTTTAAGTATAAAAGGGTTCCAAGAACAAAAAGGAAATATATTAAGAAAGTAAAATATGTGTGAGGAAAGAGCAACTGAAATTGCATATTTTTGAAATTGAATTCAGTATCCTATACTTGATAGTCAAAGAAGCAATTTCTTTGGCATCCATAATTAGTTCTTAGATATAAGGTGCATTCATTTTGTGAAACCATTCATAGATAAGACATTTATTTGTACAGTATTGCTGATATCTGATATTAACATTGTACTAATGTTAGTATTTATATGAGGATTATAGACCTTTATAAGCTATTCTAAAGCCTTTTAGGAGAGTTATGATTTGGATGAGGTCCCCCAAAAGCTTATGTCTGAGACAATAAAAGAAGATTAGGAGGTGAAATTATTGGGTTATGAAAGCCTTACACCAAGCAGTGGTAACTGAAGGCAGGTGAAGAGTGGCTAGAGGAGGTAGTTCACTGGGGGCATGACTTTGGGGTATATCTATTTTGTATCTGACAAATGAAGTTTCTCTCTTTGCTTCCTGGCAACATATTCCCTACTACTTTCCTCTGCCACTCTTCTACCATGAGGTTCTGCCTTGCTATGGGGCCCTGAGGAATGGAGTCCTCTGAATGAGTCCTCCAATGAGACCTCTGAAGCTATGAGCACCAAAATAAGCTTTTCCTCCTTAAAATTGTTCTTATCAGGTCTTTTGGTTGACTAAAACAAAGAGTGTAAGTGTTTACTAGTTGACCACCTACTTAATGACCCTCTTTTATCTCCTCCCCACACCCCTCAACCCCTGCCCTCTTTAAAAGACAATGGTCTGACTATGTTTGCCAGGCTGGTTTTGAACTCTTGAGCTTAAGCAATCTTCTTGTCTTAGTCTCCTGACCATCTGAGACTATAGATGCGTCCCTCCAGGCCTGGCTCAATCTCTTTGTTTTTAATTCAGTTCTTAGTGGAGTTTGTGGACTTACTTCACTGGTGAAAATTTGTTATATATTGTTTATGAATGCAGTTCTATTCTTATGCTTATGTATAGGCTTTGGTGAATAGATACTAAAACTAAAAATGTCAAAATATATGTTTTTCTTGTCTCTGCAGGATGACGTAGCTTTGCCAAAGACTTAGAAGCTAAGCAGAAAATGAGCTTAACATCCTGGTTTTTGGTGAGCAGTGGAGGCACTCGCCACAGGCTGCCACGAGAAATGATTTTTGTTGGAAGAGATGACTGTGAGCTCATGTTGCAGGTATTGTGTCTACTCAGGACTTGAAATTAGCATAAAATATTTTCCTACTCTTTTAGAGAACAATAGTATTTAGATTTGAACTTTCTGACTCTCTCTTTTAACTCTAGTTATGAGTGCAATTATTTTCCATCCCTGCATTATCTAAAAATAAGTTCTACATCTTGAGGATTGCATTTTGATAACTGAGAGCTCAAAATAGAAAAGTTTATTTCTAAGTAGGAGGTTTCATATTAGACATTTTAAAAATAAGACTTGTAAATAATTTGTATAATTAGCCTAGCATGTAGTAAATTTGAATTTTAATCATGGATACTTCAGGGATATTAGTTTTACTGCTTCTTTTAAATATGCTTATTATGATACCTACTAGTAGTTTGAGAATAGAAATTGTTGATATTTAATAAAAATAAGTTCTATTATGTATATTTAATTTTACCACGTGGTGTAAGTTATATGCAGATAGTAATTAATGTATTTATCCTCTAATATAGTTAGCCATATTTCTGTTTTTGTGATAAGAGCAGGTAAAATCTACTCATTTAAAAATGAATTTCATAAATGGTACAATTTAATTACCCATAGTCCTCATGTTGTGCATTAGGTGTCTAAACATGTTAATTTAATTTTACATATCTACTATTTTGTATTCTCCGACTGGTATCTTCCCATCTTCTAGCCCCTGTCTTCAGTCCTTGGTAACCACTTTTTTTTTTTTGGTGTGTGTATGTACATGTTTAAGTGTCCACATATGAGTAAAAGTCATGTAATATTTTTCTGTGTCTGACTTATTTAATTTAGCATAATATCTGCCAGGCTCATTATCCATGTTGGAGCAAATGTCAAGAGCTCATTCTTTTATATATATATACATGAACATGCAGATATCTTTACAAAGTGGTGATTTCATTTCTTTTTTTTTTTTCCTGCTGGAATTTTTATTAGGATTCCATTAAATCTATGGATAAATTAGGGGAAATTTAAAAGTATTAGTCTTATGAGTCTTATCAGTCTAATCTTAACAGTGTTAGTCTTATGAGCTTTGAGCATAGTGTGTGACTTCATATTTTTTATTTTTAAAAATTTATTTATTTAAATTATGTATATATGACAGCAGAATGCATTTTGATTCATTGTACACAGTTGCAGCACAACTTTTCATTTCTCTGGTTGTACATGATGTAGCGTCACACCCTATGTGTACATGTACCTAGGGTAATCATGTCCATCTCATTCCACCATCTTTCCTGCCCCCATCTCCCTTCCCTCTCTTCCCTCCCCTTTGCCCAATCAAAGTTCCTTCATTTTTCCCATGCCCCCCCTCCCCATTATGGATCAGCATCAACCTAGATGCCCTTCAATAGATAAATGGATAAAAGAAACTGTGGTATATATACACAATATACTCATCATTAAAAGAGAATAAAATTATGGCGTTTGCAGGTAAAAGAATGGAGTTGGAGAATATCATGCTGAGCAAAATAAGCCAATCCCCAAAAATCGGCCAAATGTTCTGATAAGTGATTTCATTTCTTTTGGGTATAAGCCCAGAAGAATTGTTGGGTCATATGTTAGTTCTATTTTTAATTTCTTTTGAAACTTCCACACTGTTTTCCATATGGCTATTGCAAAATACATTCCTACCAACAACATACAGATTCTTTTTGCACATCCTTAACAATATCTTAAAGGATATGAGGCGGTGGTCTCAGTGGTATTGATTTATATTTTCATAATGATTAATGATGTTGAACACCTTTTCATATATCTGTTGGCCATTTTTGTGTCTTTTTTGGAAAAATGCATATTCAAGTCTTTAGCCCATTTTTTAATTGAGTTCTGTTTCCACTTTGAGTTGTATGAATTCTTTTTAAAGTTTGAATAATAACCTCTTAACAAATACATAGTTTGCAAATATGTTTTCCTAATCATAAACTGCCATTTAATTTTGTTGATTGATTACTTTGCTGTGAGAAGACTTTTAGTGTGTTGTGGTCCCATTTATTCATTTTTGATTTTGTGACCTGAGCTATCGTTATGATATTCAAAAATCATTGCCAAAGCGAATGTCCAGGACCTTCTCCCCTATATTCCCTTCTAAGAATTTTATAGTTTCTTAACTTACATTTATATCTGTTCAATTTTTGCATATGATGTACAATAGGGTGCAGTTTCATTCTTCTGTGTGTAGAAATCCACTTTTCCAGCACCATTTGTTGAAGTCATGATCTTTTCCTTTTGTCCTCTTGGTACCATTCTCAAAACTAGTTGACTGTACATGTTCAGATTTATTCCTGGGCTCTCCATTCTGTTTCACTGGTCAATGTATCCGTTTTTATGTTAGTAACATACTATTTCCTTAGTTTTTCTTGACCACTCACTAACTCTGTAATATAATTGGACCTTTATATTACAAAAAAGTAAAGGGTTTTTCATTGAAGGGGATAAGTCATGATATGGAAGCCACAATAGTAAATTGGAAGACTTTTGACTCCCATTTAAAAACAAAACAAATCAAAACCAAAAAAAAAAAAAACAAAAAACAGGATGTGGGATTTGGGAGAAGGGTAGCATTCATATTAAAAGAATGCAGTGGAATTAGTTTTCTAAGAGGAAAAGCCAAATTTGAGTTAAAGGAAGATAATGGGAGATAACCCATCTATGAAGAACTTTAGAACAAAGAGGAATTTAAAGTAAGGCACACTTTAAAGAGTACGCTGCATAGCCTTGGGAAGAAGGTCTTTATAAGAAGTAAAAGTCAAGAGGAAGGAGGCATAGACTTTTGTAAGGGACAGTATGGCAAGTGGACAGTAAGTAAATGGATAGTTTTACATTTAAATTTTTTTTTTTTTAGTTGTAGATGGACACAATATCTTTATTTATTTTTTTATGTTGTGCTGAGGATCAAACCCACTGCGTGACTCTTGCAAGGCAAGCACTCTACCACTGAGCTAGAACCCCAGTCCTTTCATTCTTTCTAGAAGCATATTATGACAGGAATAAAGGCCCTGTCAAAATTGATTGTCTTTGTGAATAAAATCATGGCATTTGTAGATAAATGGATGGAGTTGGAGAAAGTAATGCTAAGTGAAGTAAGCCAATCCCCCCAAACCAAATGCCAAATGTTTTCTCTGATATAAGAATGCTGATTCATAATGGGGATGAATAGATGAACTTTAGATAGGGCAAAGGGGAAGGAGAGGAAAGGAGTGGGCATAGGAATAGAAAAGATGGTGGAATGAGATGGACATTGTTACCCTAAGTATATGTATGAAGACATGAATGGTGTGACTCCACTTTGTGTACAACCAGAGACATGAAAAATTGTGCTCTATATGTGTCGTATGAATTGAATCACATTCCACTGTCATAACAAATTAGAACAAATTTTTAAAAATTATCTTTGTGATTTACAACTGGATCAGCTAAGGTTTTTCTATTAGTATCAGAGACTTGATGAAGTAAGCAGTCTTTATTAAAATTTAAATTGTTTCTGAATGATTATTATTAAATATTTATTGAAATATCTAAATGGGTTGTGAAAATTATAGTATACCTTCTCTCTGTTTAGTTTAATTTAGAGGAGATGTGAATATGATCATCTGGAAATGAAAATGGTTTTATTATTCATATGGTTAGATGCAGTAACATATCCTTTATACTCTCTTTTTCTTGATTACTCACTAGACTAGTATACTATATAATCTTGCTATTCTGCCCTAATTCTTATGGTGGATACTGAACCACAATTGATACCTTGAATATATTTGATAACTGAAATATAAAAATTGTGCCTTTCTTTAAATTGGCTATTTTAAGAATTACAGAGGTGAATTCATAAGACTACTCTTGAAAAAATTGCCACTTTATTTATTAAATAGATAAACAAGATTCCCCCCCACTTGGTCCTATGTAATATCTTCCTTTCTTCCGAACACCCAGAGTTGGAAAGATGGCTCAATTCAGTGGTCTCTGTTCTCTTATGTTTTATGTCTTTTCTATTATTGTAGGGGTTCGTTTATTTACTACCCTCATAAGAAATGGTAGAAGAGAGTGTAGAATTCCAGTTTTTAAACTATTAATTCCTTAACCTTTAAGTTTTCTTATTAGTGTTAGTTCCAGCTGTGAGTTCTGCTCCTGGAAAGCTATTTTTTTCTCTGTATTTGCTTGTCTATCTAATGGTAGTTTGCCCGCTGATGAAACTAAGGTGATTTTTTGTTTATTTTTGTTTGAGATGGGGATCTTGCTCTATTGTACAAGCAGGTCCTGAACTCATGAGCTCAAGTTATCCTTCCACTTCAGCCTCCTCACTAGCTGGAACTAGAGACATGTGCCACTACTTCAGCTTTTAAGATTTTTTTCCCCCTATCCCAGGAATTTAACCCAAGGTGCTTAACTACTTAGCCACAGCCACAGCCCTTTTAAAAAATTTTTATTTTATCTATCTATCTATGTATCAATCAATCAATCAATCAATCAATCAATCAATCATTGTTGCAGGTTCTCACTAAGTGGCCTAGGACCTAAGTTGCTAAGGCTGGCTTTGAACTTGGAGTCCTCTTGCCTCAGCCTCCTAGGTCATTGGTATTACAAGTGTGCAACATTGTGCCTGATTTAGGATTAATTTTGATTTTTACTTTGTTCAACATTTTTCTTTCTATGAGGTTTGAAAGGATGGCTTCCAAGTTCTTCACATATTAGACTAGAAACTGGAAGTCATATCTCTTCCCAAGTTTTGATAGCACTTTTGCTTTTATATGCAAAGTTTTGTGCAGTTGCTCTGTAATGGTTATTGAGTTCAGATTCATCAGTTCTCTGACTCTTCCTGTGCCTTTACTGATAAATTCATTCTTTCAGTAACAGTTTTCACAGGCTCTTAGTACATTGTTCAGATACTTCCATCTGTAGACAACTCACTAAGCTGTGGTGTGTGTATGACGCTTCAAAGCCACTTTCAAAAAACATAGTTTGTCATTGCAATTTCTCTCATTTTTAGTTTTTTTTTTTCACTCTTGGAGCTCACCCATGAACCAGTTTTAGAATCTCATTTTAAGTGAGAATAATTTTATTCAGAAAATTATCCCTTTATGTCCCCTTTTCTTTAAATTCCTTATGTAATTTATAATTTTTAGTATTAAGAGTAAAAATTATTTTTTAATTTTTTAATTTATATATGACAGCGGAATGCATTACAATTCTTAATGCATTACAATTACACATAGAGAGTACAATTTTTTTAAAGAGTAAACTTTTTAGCAGTAAGATACATAAAAAACGCTAATTCACATGATTTTCTTATAGCAGTTTTAAATTATAAAAGGATTGTAATTTGATATATCCAACAAAGTCAGCTGATTTATTTTTTTTGAAAATTATAACATAATTGTAGAAAGAATATTTTAAAAATTTGGCTATTTTTGTCTTCAGGGAGTGATGGTAAATTTGTGTTGTATAATAACACTTAAACCACTTTACTTCAGTGTTTTCCTATTTTACCTATTATACTATTAACGTTAGATACTAGCCAAACATCTTTTGTTTGGTATTTATTCTAGTATTTTGTTGTATTTGTTAACTTAAGAAAAATTTCTTTCAGTCTCGCAGCGTGGATAAGCAACATGCTGTAATCAATTATGATGCCTCTACAGATGAGCATTTGGTGAAAGATTTAGGCAGCCTAAATGGGGTAAGTTCACAGGTTTATATTTGGTCTTGTTTGAATATTCATTTAATATTATATGAAGACAAATTGGATTGCATTTCCTATTTGTATTAAATTTTCTTTTTCTTTAGTTTGAATTTAACTTGTAAATGCTTGCTAGACACATCACATTTTGGGAGCCATGTAACAGAGTATGAAATTAGCACATGTTCACAAGAAACTAATAGATACAGGAATTAAGACAGTTAAAGACTTCATTAGGAAGATGAGGACTAAGCTTTATCTTACTATATATATGGCTGCAAAAAATGGTGGGAAAACATTATAAAGTCATGGCAGTAAGAATGCAGAAAATACTCTAAGGGTCAGAGAAATGTGTGCTCACTTTATTTTTATTTTTAATTTTTTTTAAGTTGTAGATGGACATACTATCTTTATTTTATTTATTTATTTTTATGTCATGCTGAGGATCAAACTCAATGCCCCACACATGCCAGGCACTTTATCACTGAGGCCAGTCCCGTCAGCTCCCTTTTTAGAAAATAAAGATGGAAAGTGGTTTGGGGACTGATAGTGTATGGCCTTTTATACTAAGGTCAAAAACAAAGTAAAACACAAAATTTACCTTAACAAGTGTAGAATATTAACTAAGCACCGTTGTTTTCTTCTTGCTTTTTTGGCTTTATACTTTAAGATACTTTTGTGTTACTGCAATTAATTTTTTCTCATTTCTTCATTTGATCTTTCTCTATTTAGCAGAATATAAATAGCCATAGAATATAAGAGGATGTTGAAGTATTGAATTATTTTAATTTTTTATGCATTTGCTAACATAAGCAAATATAATATTGTTCATATCTGCGTTTTTGAAATTCTTTTTTGTATTTGTGATGCTGGGAATTGAACACAGGGTTTGGGGCATGCTGGGCAAGTACTCCACCACTGAACTGCATCCCTAGCCCCTTGAAATTCTTAAAATAAATTTAACAGAAATTAAATCTCAACTACTTCAAGCTGTTACTGCTTTTCAAAATATGTATTGAAATTCATATGAATAAACATGCAAACATTTGGCAAATTAGGTAAAATATTTTTTCCTGGTCTTAAATTGGTCGGCTATTAATGGATTTTTCTGTTTGTTCTTTGAGACAAATTTTTTTATAAGCATGTTCTGTTGGTTTATTCAAGCCTTTGGTATTTCATCATAGCACATAGAATTAAATCAGCATTCTTCAAGTTTGGACTGAAGTTGTTCACTTTTGGCATTAGCCACTTTTCCATATATGTGGTCCCACACTTTCCCTTGCCATACCTCTTTTCTTCCTATAATTCTTTCATTCTTCAAATAATTTTCCAAATATATTGTTAGATTTTCTTCAACTAAGTAGTTCGCCTTTGTTGCCATTTATAAAAGTTTCACTTATTTTTAGAAGAAAATCAAATTCTATTCTTCCAGAAAGGATCACAGAGAAATCTCTTGTATTTATGAATATTAACTTCTGATGTTGTTGACATGCTTAAAGTTTAAAGTAGAAATGGGCAAAGAAGGTAGACACTGTTAAACTATGAGGCATGTAAGTTACCAAGTTTAATTCACAGCTATTTGTTAAAATATCTTTTTTCCTTCTATGTTCCCATAGAGTTTTGTTTTAATCTGTTATTTTGAGTGTTTCATCAGCCTGATATTAAATCTGCTTTTATATCTCTGTTTCTATGTTTAATTATGAGCTCCTAAATAGTTCATGTGCCTTTGCTTATGTAATTACAACCACAGTGCCTAGCACAAGCATGGCATGTGAACTTAGTCAATGTTTTATAAATGGAATTGAATTAATTTTGTATCTAAAGGACTTTGGGATGGGAATTTAGCTTGCCTTCCATGTGTGAGCCCCGGGTTTGGTACCTAGCATGCACTCCCACCCCCCAAAAAAGTGGCACAAAATTGTAATCTACATTTATATATGAAATATTTTAGTATTTTATCAGTATTATAAATTCTTTTGTATATATATTTTAGTTGTATATGGACATAATACTTTAATATTATTTATTTATTTTTATGTGGTGCTAAGGATTGAACCCAGTGCCTCACAAATGCTAGGCAAGTACTCTACCACCCAGCCCTCAGTGTTATAAATTCTGTATTTAAGCCTAGAAAGTTTCATCTTGACTACAAGGCTGTTCTTATGTGTCTTTACATTATTATTTTGTGAAATAATGGAGTAGAATTATATTGGTGGTTTTTAGTCTTTAAAAATATTGTGATCAAATGTGAAAATTATTTAGTGTTGGGTTTGTTTAAAAATCAGATGAAATATGAACTTCTAGGCTGACATTTCTGTAATTTGATTATATTCAATAATTTTGTGAAAGATAATCACCTATAGAGAGCAAGTTTTGTGTTTTAAACTTGGAATTAGGACTTAGATTTAATCTCATGTGTAATTTATTAGTTGTATCACTTGGAACAAAGCATGTAATCTCTTCATTATTTAGCTTCTTCATGTAAATTGGTATTGTCTCCTAAAGTGTGTGAAAACATAGAGTTGAAGTTTATGAAAAGTGAAGGTGTAATACAAAATTTGTTTTAGCTCTAAAATAGTGAAATGATAATTCCTGCTGTGTAGTATTGTTACAAGAATTAAATGTGATAGTGCAATGTGAGTGTGTGCTTATTATAGAACCTTAAAGCATTGTACAAATGATAAATTTACTCTTACCTAATTAACAGCTGAAAACATGCCACAAAGGACATGGTAGACAAATAATGTCAGAGTTCTATGAACTACTAGCTATCATTTATTTTATTCATAAAACATATAGACTATGTAATCTACATATTGTTCACTCTTAATATTTGTGTAATTCTAGAATTTTGAGCACCAAGTTAGAAATAGTAATTTCAGGAGTTGGGGGGCATGCTAAGTGGTTTTAGCCCAGTTTTAATTTTTATTAGTGATGTAATCTTGGACAAACTATTTAATTTCTCTTTTCCTTAGTTATTTAAAAAAATAGAAGCAATGAAATGGTACCTCACAGTTTGTTATAAAGAGATACATAAGTTAATTTCAAAACTTCGTTAGAACATAAATAGAAAATATTTAGTATATAAAGTTATTGCTGTTATTGTTTTAGAAAGCAACTAAGACAAATTTGGCACCATGTAACCTATGTATTTTTCAATGAACACGCTGTTGTATTTTAAAATGAAGCACTTACCAACCAAACTCAAAAATGTCCACTTCCACTTCTACTCCCTTTTACTCTATTCTCCGTGCTACTTCCAAGGGACCTAAATTTATATTTATATTATTGCCACATTTCACTAAAAATGTAGTTATAATAAGTGAGAGGAAGCTGAAACTGATTCTGTTGCTAATGTTTTAGTAGATCATTTTTCTGCAAATCCAATGTGGCCTCTCTTTCTGTAGGAACCCTTGTTTGTGTTCAGTTCTTCCTACTTTCTCCTTGTACTGGACCATTCACACTTTGTTAAATGTCATGGTTTCTGCCAGATCTATCCTGTTCATTCCAGTCCTGGCTTTTGTTACTCTTTTCTCCCTCTCCCCTAAATGTCACATTAGGCCAATGTGATACAAAGTGGAGAATGGACACACTAGAAGGTGTAGAAGGTTAGGGAAGAAGATAAAGCTGTCCTAGTGAATGAGGTGTAGATTGTGCTTCTGGCCACTATATTCAGTTTCCCATAATATTAATATAGTATATGATGGTGTGATTAAATGATGTTGGCACAGAAACAAAACTTATTTTTTCCATGTGAAATTTATTAATATGCTTCATATTTGATATACTAAAATGATTTTTTCCCTCTTGTCTTTGAAAATTTCTCTTTTGTAATGTTAGACTTTTAGGAGATAATTTTCTCCCAGATGTTTTCACTTGCATTTTTGTGAGCTGAACCTTTGTGTCTGGCTTGTTTCCTAAGTCTTTTAGACCTTAAGGAGTATTTCTAGCATAAGTGACAGCATGTTAAAATTGTGTTTCATGATCCTTATAGCTTAAATATAAAGCACCTACAAGCAAATTGTAGGTGCTTTATATTTAAGAGAGTTGAGCAGTCTTAAACTTTAGAAGGGTCATCTTATGCCTTTTGAGTAAACATGGTGTTTTATGTTATTATATGCCGTGATTAATAAAATTGGCTCAAAACTGTTACATTCTTTTACACAGTGTAGCTAGTTGTTTATTTCCTGCATACCAAATATCAGTAAATTAATATTTTCATTAATATTTTGTTTTCTTCATCTCTCACAGCTTTTCTAGTTTATAATTGTACCTTATTTTAATAAACTCCAAATGTGAGTTTTAAAACACTCTGAAATGTTTATTTTGGAATGAGCCTAAAATTAGAGTTTATAAATCCAAGAAGCCTTTGAATTTTCTTTGTGTTACCATTTTAACTTCTACGTATAATATTGGAAGCTTTTGATTTGAAATTATTTAGAAATCATGCTAATATGTGATTGAGTCTTAGTGGTGTTCACTTGTTAACATATATCTGATTGGAATTAAAATTGCTATCTTTTCTAATTTCTTGATAGATATAAAATTATTATTTTATAACATGTTACAAAGAGCTAATTATACACAGAAATTTGAGACTATGACCATAGTAACATTACATAATACTCTTATATACTTTCCTATGCATGATTCAAGGCCCTTCTAAGCTTATTAACTATGGAGGGAACCTTTCAAAAAAGCTATATTGGCCATCTCAAATAAAGTGGAATGGGAAAAAAAAATAGAATCAAAAAGGAAAGAGCATAGTAACTTTAAGTTTCAATTTACTAAAGAACTTTGTTAAGTATTTATATAATATCTTCATTCTGGGCAATGAAGTATAACATTTGTTCTGTGCTCTATATAATTCTAGTAACTTCTAGGTCTTCAACTCCAGTGATGCCAGGAAAAGTAATCATCACTTTTTATTATCAATGTCCAATGGATTATTTTTATTATATATATAAATATATATACACACATATACATATATATTTTTTCAAGTCTTTTTACAAATAATTTACAAATATAAGAAAAGGATAGTAAGAACAACTTGAAATTTCAATAAATAATTTGGCACAACAAACTCAAATTTGTATTCCATAGCTCCAGGGTTTTAAAAGTACATAATAGCAAAATGGTTAATGTTCTTTGAATGCAGGTGACTGCTCATCAGCTTGTCATAAATTCACCTGAAATGTTTCTATTTTAAAAATGTTGAATCCGGTGTCAAGTACATTTCTGGTTGGTTCTCGCTTATTATTTTAATTGTTTTTGCTCTTGCATGGTCAAACGGTGTATTTTAAACTTTAACACCTTATAATTTTGACAGGATGGCCATTTTCTTCTATAATACTAAAACATTGATTAGTAGATCAATCCACTAGTTCTATTTCTGTATCATCTTTATCCTTCTAGTCATCTTAGTGTAGATACTTGTATTGAGCATATGTCCATTTACAAACGCTACTAAATTAGCATTGGAACCAAAATGGGGGAAAAAGAATAACAGGAAGAATATGGTTAAAATTTATTTTAAAATTCAAATTGGTTCAGGTATTGCTGGAAAATACTGCATGATTCTTCTTATTGAATGACTGTGTGAGAAATGCCTTATTTTCTTTTTGTCCTTGGAAACATTATTTTCTGTTACTCTTTTGTCCATTATTTTGGTTATTTTTGTTATTGTTAGAAATAATTGAGAAAACATAAAATAATTACCATGGTCATGAAAAATCAATATTTCAACATATGGGAAAGATCATTCACTAAGATCCTAGAATACATCTTAGATTCATAAAAGAATCTAAAGAACCCATGTAACAATTGTAAAATAGGAGTTTATTCAGTTATTTTTAAATGAGTAAATTTTCTTTTTGCTTTTTGGAATAATTTTAAGAGTAAAAGTACCAAAAGGTCAGCCCTCACAAATTCCTTTTGAAAACAACCAAAATTAGGGACACAAGCCCTAATGATATATTTCACCCTTTACATTTTGCCAGCTAAATATTATGAATTTTTCTTGGCATTATCATTAGAAATTATTCTAAGTGCCTAAATTCATCTTGGCAGCACCAGGTTCATTGTTATCAGAAATAATGAAAAAGGGCTTAGTATGAAATACTTTTATCATGCTGCGGAATGCATGGCATATCTTAATGATACAGAAGCTGTCAGCCACCAAATAGTATGTACTTTTTCAGTATCAGGTTTTCTGGAATATGAGAAATAATACTTGATATGTAACCTAACATCTTCTTTCTCTTTTTCTTGCAGACATTTGTGAATGATATAAGGATTCCAGAACAGAGTTATATTACCCTGAAACTTGAAGATAAGCTGAGATTTGGATATGATATCCTTATATGATTTTGTGAATTTATCCAATTTATTAAAAAATATTTACTCTGGTGTTAATTAACATTTCTGAGACATAGAAATTCACAATATAGATATGCTAGAAATCTTTATTCAATGACTTCCTATACTAAAATACTAGATGTTTTAAAAATATATATTTTTTCAGTTATTATTTTTGTTTCTAAAATAATCCTGGAAAAGTTGATGAACTCATCTTCCCAGTTTATATAGTTTCACTAGCAGTCTCTCTGCAGTGCTATTGCACATGTCATTTGTATATCAAAGAATTTAACTGTGGAGAGAACAGGTGTAAGGGGAATGTTTACTTTTTGTACAGCCCAGGGGTTCCTTTCAGGTGGATGACAATGGCACAAATAAACTTCCTGGGAGGAATAAGAATAAGAATTTAAAATTCTTTTGTTTAAAAAATTAGAGTCTAATAACTGAACGGGGACACTACTACCTTACACTACATAGGATAGCTTAAAGAATCCCTGGAGAAGAAACATGATTGAAGAAGAAAACATTTCTGTTCATCAAGGCACAAAATTTTATATAAAAGACTTTCTTATATTTAATTAAAATACAGATACTCCACATTATGCTGAATTATTTTTAAGTTTTAGTGTTTTTTAATTTTGACTTTTATCTGGACTTTGACACTAAAGAATATATTAATCAGTGGCAATCTGGATGGACTTTTATCACTTTAGCAGAGAAATTGTAATCTCAACTAGAATAGATGCTGAAAGTTAATGTCCTACTAACACTATAAAAATCTGTAGTACCATTTAAAATTTATGAAAAATAAAATTTAAAAGCTTTAAATTTTAAAATTCTTATATAAGAATTTTAAATTCTTATATAAAATTCTTAAGAAAATGTTTTATAGCTTGTCTTAATGTTTACACTTGAAGAGCTAAAGGACTATATGAAAAGTCAAACTATTAAATATGAATGCTTATTTGTTGTATATTTTAAATCTTTAAATTATCATACATAAAATGATTAAGTATTAGCATTAAAACCTTGGCGAGTGAGTCATTTTCCACCAGCATGTTTTCAAAAAATATATGTAAGTATAGTTTATATTTACGTATCTTTGATTCTGTTAATATCAGTTGTTTTAAAACATGAGAAAATACTAAAGGCTCAACTTTTAATAAACACTGTGAACTTAACTTTGAATTTTAAATCAAGAATAAACTATTAAGCTAGACATGGTGTCACATGCCTGTAGTATTAACTATTAATAAATAACCCTGACTTTACAAATTGTACAGTATTTTCTTAAGAGCAAACTAACTTTTTTTTTTTCTTAAAGGAGAATTGAACCATGGGAGTAGATGTGAAGGTAGTGAGAAAATGGTAGTATTTTGTATGCATTTTAAAGATGGAGCCAGTAACATATCCTGATTAGGTTGGATGGCGAGTGAGCAAAAGAGTCAAGGTGGGGGGGGGTCAAGATTTTGGTCTAAGCAGTAGAAAAAATGAATTTATTATTAACTGCGGAAATCTGTGTAGAACAGTTTTATGGGAAAAAAAAGAAAAATCATCTCAAAAATCAGTTTTAGATTTAATTGAGGTCATTATTTTTCTGTTTTCTATTTGTAATTCTGCTCATTCCTTTTTTGGGTGGAAGCTGAGAACTTTTTTTCTGGTACTGTTGTTTAGTGCTATAAATTTTCTGCTAAATACTGCTTTAATATTCTGAATACTCTCTAATTTCCTTTTTCATTTCTTCTTTGAAACTGGCTATAGATATGTATGTTATTTCATTTTCAAATATTTAAGGAGTTTCTCAAAGTTCTTTTTATTACTGATTCATAATTTAATTTTGTTGTAGTTAGTGAACATACTTGAACATACTAGATTCTGTTTAAGAAAGATTAACAAAATTAAGCAGGATATTTTCCAAAGCTCCACAAAATTCTAGAAATTTCAGAATTTTCACTTTATACGTTAAAATGTCTACAGCTTCCATTATGCTTGGGAAGTCTTTTCCCCCCAAGTAGTCAATGGTAATTCCTTCCTTAGAGTGATTGTTGAGTGCATTGAATTGATAAAATAGAATAGAATTTAGTATATGATATAAAGGTTCTTTCATTACAGGGTTAAGTAATGTTGGGAAATGTGACCTCTACTCTTTAGTGAATAGATCTTTTTAATATACAGAAGCATTGTTCTTTTGGCACCATAATGAAAGCATTCATTATCCCTAGCACTTGGGTCTAATTTGTATACAATCAGTTGTTTGATAATGTAATATAATCCTGATGCAATACTGGAGCAAAGAGGTGGTTGTGGTTGCTCTATGATCCCTCATTATAGCACTTATTTTGCGTTTGCAAAGTGAACTTCATTTTTATTATGTTTATCAAAGAGTAATCAAATTACTTTAGGATTTGCTGTTTGGTAATCATTGTGAGACATTTTTACATTTTTGGGTCTTGCTGTCAATATAATTTGATCCAGGTGCTTTTTTCTTCATTGTAATCATGTCATATTGTTTGTGAAAATTAAAAATGTCTTTGTGCTCTGATTAATAATACCCAGTTATTTTCTTCTTGAAGTCTAGTATTGCCTAATGTAAGAAGTACTTGCTGAATTTTAAGATTTTTAGTATTTAAAAATAAATAATTTGTTCTGGGGCTGGAGCTCAGTGGCAGAGCACTTGCCTAGCACTGGTTCGATCCTCAGCAGCACCACATAAAAATAAATAAAGAAAATAAAAAGTATTCTGTCCATCTACAACAACAACAACAACAAAATTTTTTAATTGCTTTTATTTTTCAAATACATGACGGTGGAATGCATCACAATTATTACTACACACGTAGAACACAATTTTTTTAATATCTCTGTTTGTAGATAAAGTACGTTCACCCCAATTCATGTCTTCATACATGTACTTTGGATAATGATGTCCATCACATTCCACTATCATTGCTCACCCCCTGCCCCCTCCCTTTTCCTCCCACCCCTCTGTACTATCTAGAGTTTTCCTCCCATGCTCCCTCTCCCTATCCCACTATGAACTAGTCACCTTATATCAGAGAAAGCATTTGGCATTTGGTTTTTTGGGATTGGCTAATTTCACTTAGTATTAATGCCATGATTTTATTCTCTTTTATTATATATGCCACATTTTTTTTTATCCATTTATCCACTGAAGGGTATCCAATTTTGCTGTCGTGAATTGTGCTGCTTTAAACATTGATGTGGCTGTGTCCCTGTAGTATGCTTTTTTTAAAATAACAACAACAATAAAAATTTTTAAATGAAAATTTTAAATGAGAATTGTAAATGTATTTTAACATTTAATATTAAGGAAAATTCTGTAATTCTTCTGTAATAAGTCTTGAAATAGGACAGTTTCCAATTATATTTGATGGCCATTTTAAGCTTGATTACCAGAATTTTGAAGTCCTTTTCTTCCTTAGCCCCGTTTACATACAAATCTTTTTACTGTAGTAAGAGGAGAAATGAGGGTCCCTGAAGAAGCCCTAAAGGTAAAAGTTTTTCCTTTTTTCAATCTTCCATTCACTAGTGTTGATTTTATTCATGGATGTTTCAGTTCCTTTTCTAAATGTATTTTGTAGCATGAGAAGTTTACCATTCAGCTTCAGTTGTCCCAGAAATCTTCAGAATCATCAGAATTATCAAAATCTGCAAGTGCTAAAAGCATAGATTCAAAGGTGGCAGATGCACCTACAGAAGTGCAACACAAGCCTACAGAAGCACTGAAAACTGAGGAAAAAGCCTCAGGTAAGCTAACCTCTTGAAAGTCCCATATTTATACTTGATTTTGAAGAAATTATATCCTTTGTTCTCAAAAGATTGGCCACTTGCTTATCAAAATAATTTTTATTTCATGTTTGTTTGCATTTTTCTGAATTATAACAACTGAAAGGGAAGAAAAGATGTTAATCCAATGCTTCATCATTATAATATCATTGTATAATTTACAGGTCAAAAACCTATGAAAATGCTTTGTATAAATAATTTCATTTAAACAAACAATTTGAAATCGATGGACATTATATTTGTCCAAATAAGAAATATATTCTGCTAAAAACTAAATATAGTTACTATGCTATTCCCATTAGGTTTTAAAAAAATTAGAAAATGGCTACTCATGACAATTTACTCTAGTTTAATCTTTTGTATTTGGCATCAATGACATTTCTAATGAGACTGGTTTTACTGTACCCTTGTTGGTTTTTGCCTACTTTCAACAAAACATCTTGTACTGGGACCATTTCTTGTCTAAATATGCAAGTCAAAGGTTATTTGTTTTAAGTGGTTCATTTATATACCAAAGAACTCAACACTTTAACAAAAAGCTTAGATATATATCAGCCAGTATAAATGTTCACATTCTGTAAGGTATTACACCAATAGTGTTATTACTTGTCGGGTGTTTTTCAACTATCTAGATTACACTTTGGATTTTTTTTCACTTGATTAATCAAGTAGACAATTCTAGCCTTCAAAGCATTGTTTTATCTACTTTAGGCAGATTTTTTCCTACCTCTTTCCAGATATTTCTGCTATGCCCCGTGGTACTCCATTATATGGACAGCCATCATGGTGGGGGGATGATGAAGTGGATGAAAAAATAGACTTCAAGTCAAATGGCAAAGCTGAAGAAAAAAATCATGAAACTGGAACATCAGGTAAAAATATCTCAATGACTATGACATTACATGGATATTTTGGGAATCATTTGTAATCTAAGCAGAAATCTGTCAACTCTGAAAAGAGGTGGTCTGCTACTCTAAAGCTTGATTTTAAAAAAAAAAGGTTGATGGCTATTTTAATGTCCTTATTATTTTAATATAAATTTCTTATTTATGAGTGACTCTCAAATTATTAATTTCAATCTTTTAAAAAGTAATTTATTTAAAGTATTTTTTCCTAGTTTATGAGATTGTTCAAACTGGTGACAGATTAATAAACTGGATATTTTACATATTTAAAGTAATTATTAAAATGAATTTTTAACCAAGGTAGTAGATACAAATGGATTTTATCTTTTCATTAGATTCACAAACATAACAATTTCTACGATGTTCAGAAATGTGATATGAAATTATAGCTTCTTTAAAACGTCACTATTCTCAATTTGTTGGGATTATAGTAGCAATAAGATTACCGTGTTCAGCTTCAAGAATGAAGAAATAGTTCTGGGTCAGAGTCTCAGAATAGTAATCAAGGAATATGTCTTTTGTTGATGAAGTAGTTCGGTGGTGAACTAAGTGTTCATAAACCAGATCAAGATTTCCAGGAAATAAATGGAGGTGTCAATTGTTTGTCACATACGGACATTGAAAAGACATCAGAACAGAAGGATTGAACAGCCAATTTCTGTGATAACAGGAGATTAAGATCCAGAACTGGTACCTGGGATGAATATGGAAGACTTAGTCTGACAGAGAAAAGGATAAATTTCATCCGAAGTTTTTCAGTTTTCTACCTTTGATCATAGTTCTACAAAATAAGTGAGACAGTTTTCTTAGTTGGAGAATTAAGAATGCTGTTTCTTTAGATATACTTTTATTAGGCCAGGACACAAAAATCTTAAGAAAGCTGGCATTATCAACTCAATCTTACTGTGTCCCAAACCGAATTTGTCAACTTTATAAAATAAATTTCTATCACAGTTTCCTAGTTTCTTTCACCAACACAGTTTACTTCACACCCAACCATGAAGTATTATTATTTAGTATTTAACATATCTTCAAATGTAAATAACAGAACTGTTTCCTGATACTAAACAAGAAGGACTTACTGGCTCACATGATTGAATACCACCATCATCTCAACAATGTTATCATCTAGCTAGTTTCTCCATCTTTCAGTCTTAACTGTTCACAATAGTTGCATACTGAGGGAGTTTCCCCTCATACTCAGGTTGCCTACCAGTCAAGGGTAAATGCTATCATATCCAGCAGAAAAGAACAAAGGTTGCTTCCAGAAGATCTCACAGAATGTGGAAGAAGAACATTCCTAAAAGTTTTCAATACATCTGTCTTCTCGTTGGCCTCGCACAGGTTCAGAAGTGTGTCACCTGCTTATTAATGAACCTGTCCCTGGTGAGACATAGGAGATTATCTCTACACCACTGTTGTTGGCCTTGAAGCTGAGTGTGGAGTTTTTTTTTCCCCTAAGGCACATGAGCTGTGTCAGGGAAGAGTGGATACCAGAGAATGTTGGCGTTCTTTAGAAAGAAGAAACAGGAAAAAGATACTGGAAGACAATCAAGAATGTCTACTTTATTTGAAAGTTTTTGTCTTCCCTTTTCTTCACCTTATCAATCTAATACATGACCTACTTCTGTTGCCTTTTTGTCCCACCAAGTCATAATTGAACTTTCTAACTTAAGTTTGGGCCCTAAAAAGCTAAACTGATCTTTATTTCATTTTTTTCAAGAAACTACACTGACTCCCATTTGCTTGCCAAATAGATTTTAATGTTTTTAAGTTTTATGTATCAGAGCTTTCTAATTTTGCTCTACTTTTTCTAGAGGGCCTTATATTCCAGTATCAGTTGTTATAGTGTTCTCTTCCAATTTTGGAGAGAATATGATAATTCCTGCCTGTTCTGTTCTCCCTCAGGTTTCAATACACACAGACATTGAATAATATAAAATTCTAAATGATGTATTTGTATATATGTATTGCTAATATGTGATACTGTTTAATTCACTATTTTTGAGTAAGCCTTCTCTCCACAACTTATCTCTAAATTCCTTTCTTCAAGAATCACATATCATGCTATCATTGTGCACTAGAGCCACCTGGTAGAGAGGGAATTTTTTTTTTTTAATGTCTTGTGCTCTATCAGATTCTGTTGGTTAATAGTTCAGTGAGATTATTGCTTGCTTTGTCATTTTAGTATAAGGATAATACCATTTAATATTTGTCATTTGCAGTTTATTAAAAGATAAGATGAGGTTTACTTACTGGAATAATCTATGAATTCATCAGAAATTTAAAAATCAGGTTTGAAATGTGTATCAATTGTTATTAAATTTGATTATTTTGAAATTAAAGTGTTTTTAAGAATTTAAATTTAAAAAAATGTTTCAAATTATGGAATATAAATGATCAATTTAATAACTTATACTCCAAGTATACTCATGCAGTATAAACAAAAAGTGACTTCCTTTTTGGATACCCATTTTTAGAATTGAAAAACTTGGTACTTACTATGGAAGGTGAATATTTCAGAAAGGATTAAAACCTGTCTATTACTAATCATTTTTTATATCCCCCTCTGTGTGTCCACATGTCTAGAATCTCCTAAAAACTTGACACATAGTCTAAAAAACTTAGAAGCAAATGTATACATTAGAACAAGCCAGTTTTCTTGAAATTCTGTGAATATTTTCAATCCTACTAAGGAAAATTTTTCTTCAACGTAGTTATAGCTGCGTTCTTCAATCTTTGGTCTCAACATTAATTTAAAGGCTCTTTAAATATTGTATACATTTTGAAAAGGCATGTATACTATATGTAGTAGCTTCTTGATTCTTTTTACAGTAATTTTTAAAAATCCAGACAAACTAAATTTGGAGGCTTTTAAGTTGTAACTTCTTTTTAGCAAAAGGAGTTTCACAGAAATCATAATTTGAAATACTTCACTAGGCTAAGTTGGGTAAATGTCTAAAGCAGAATGAGCCATGGTAATTATAGTCTGTGATTTTAAATTAGTTGAGTATTAGTTTAGTACAGAAGAATGCATTATAAGTATCCCTGATAGATCACACAGTCATAAAGTACCCTCAGAGCATAAGCAAGTTATCACCAGTTGCTTTTCTGATTTAGATATACAGAATTAATTCTAACATAGTCAGTTGTTAAATAATTTTTTAAAACCTAGTAGTTGAGATTACTAAAATATTGATATAAACAAATAATTAGTATATAGTTTAATTTTATATAACAAAAATGACTTTTAAAAGATAAATGAATGTTAAATTCATAAATTCCAAACTATGTTGGCAGTATTCTAAAAGAAGAAAGCTGGGGTTTTTTTCTATCTTAATTCGTAAGCCCTATTAATTTTGCTATTAGGCATTTTTAATAGGACCACACATTTCATTTGTTTTTACCATCTTCAGGAAAAGGAATCTGACTACATATAATTAATTTTCCAGGTGATCAAACTTCACTTTTACAACAGTTTTTAAAAAGTTTAACCATTTCCTAAGTTACTGTTAAATGCATTACCCCTATAACTACTTGAGCAAAGAAGTCTGAGTATAGTGTAAATTTTTTCTCTTAACTCAGAATCATCGTTATTTGTATCAGTTGTTGAATTATGATATCTTACAATGATGTCCTCAGAAGCCTTTGAAATATGTAAAGCTTCTCAGTATATACTGAGTGATACTGGAATACAATGTTTTTGAGGCCATTTATCTGCTCTTGATTGTCCCTTGCACTGATAATGTAGGGTTTTCCCCAGTATCATCCTTTCATTTTCAGTAGTGAGCAAAATTGAGTAGTTTTAGTAAAAGATAATTTTATACTGAAAATTATTATTCTTAGATAATTCTTTTGCCTTCTTTTTAGCCGTGTGTGTGTGTGTGTGTGTGTGTGTGTGTGAGAGAGAGAGAGAGAGAGAGCAGCTTACTACTTCTACTATTTTGGAATTGGAGCTTTATGTTTTCTTTCCCACACATTAGCACATGGAGATGTTAATGTCCCATTCTTTTGTAACCTAAAAACATATGTTTTTATGATTATTTCTTATTCAGAGTACTGTTAAGAAGTCAATTATTTAACACCTGATGAATTAAAATTTAACATGTATTTTAAAATTCACTTAATTTAAGGGTTAGAAACAACATAATTTCCTTGTATTGCCTTTTCTTTCTAATAAATTTTCTGTACACAATTTTTCTATCAGTCTGTTTAAAACCAAAATGGATTTTTGAGCAGAGAAACATATTTCATTTGAACTTGCTTGGTAATAGACCATCTCAACAACAGGGCAGTTTAATCAAGCTTTTTCTTTTGCATTTGCTTTCTCTAATAAATACTTAAAATATGTACTTAAAATAAGCATTTTAGCTGTCATTTTCATTTATATACCTTTATGTATTTTATTATAAAGCATCTCTTTTCATACCTTTATATTAGTTTCTGAGGCAACAAAAGAAAAGTGAAAGTGTTCCAGGGTTGGTTGTTCCTTCTGCTTGCCATCTTGTTAATAATCTGAGGCTTATAATTCAGCTCCTTCAAATATTTTTAACACTTGTACATACTCAACTATATAGAAATGTAAACTAATTTTCTTCTGGATTACTGGCAGGCAACTGAATTTTCTATTTTTTCTTTTTTCTTTCATATTGCTGCTTGGATTGCTATGCTTTTGTGCAAATCACATGTTTTATCTTTACTCTTTTTGTCTTTATAAGATTGTCTATCTTCTTCCAGGAATCACGCATCAGTAATATTTCTGTCATTCTAAAATTCATATCTCTAAATGTAATGGTAAACGATGGTAAGTGGAATCATTACTTCTAAAACATGACTTACATATTTACTTTATATCCTCATTTGAGTATCTGTTTTCCATTGGAGCTCTACATTTATTTAAAGATGTTTAAGACATCTCATCCTGCTGACTTGATAAGGAAATCCATGCTCTTCATATATATATATATATATATTAATATTTATTTATTTATTCTTCTTTAGAACTTGAATCTCCAGCCCCATTTGATTTCACTTCTTTTGTACCTTGATAATTTCTAGATCCAAGTTGGAAAAATTATGGACCTAGCCATGAAAGGTTCACTTCTTCACTGCTTCACTATCCTTTGCTATTACTACTACTTATCTTGCATCTGCTATTAGTTAAATGGCATGTTTATAATCAAGTTCTTTCTTCTCTGTTACATTTTTTGCTGATGATAGAATGCCATTGTTTTTCATCCAGACCATGATCTGCGTTCTGATCCTTACAAAATAATGCACTGGTCATTATCAGTCTCCTTCAAATGCTAGAAACCCCCAAATATTTTGAATTCTCTCTTATTTTTCTCATTAGGGTGCAGCATAGATGCCAAGCAAGTTGAGGAACAGTCTGCAGCTGCAAATGAAGATGTACTTTTTCCTTTCTGTAGGGAACCAAGTTATTTTGAAATCCCTACAAAAGAATTCCAGCAACCTTCACAAATAACAGAGAGCACTATTCATGAAATCCCAACAAAAGACACACCAAGTTCCCATACAACAGGTGCAGGGCATGCTTCATTTACCATTGAATTTGATGACAGTACCCCAGGGAAGGTAACTATTAGAGACCATGTGACAAAATT
Organism: Ictidomys tridecemlineatus; assembly: GCF_052094955.1. Lineage (NCBI taxonomy): Eukaryota > Metazoa > Chordata > Mammalia > Rodentia > Sciuridae > Ictidomys > Ictidomys tridecemlineatus. The sequence goes on from NC_135486.1 coordinate 56,254,277, forward strand.
TACTTCTGATCAGCGCCACAAGTCAAAGAAGTCATCTCCTGGAACTCAAGACTTGCCAGGAATTCAAACAGGAATGATGGCTCCAGAAAACAAAGTAGCTGACTGGCTAGCACAAAACAACCCTCCTCAAATGGTATGGGAAAGAACAGAAGAGGATTCCAAAAGTATAAAAAGCGATGTTCCAGTGTACTTGAAAAGGTTGAAAGGTAAAGTAAATGATCATTTCAGAACTTCCTATTATATAATTAAGAAAATTCAGTTTTCATAGTTAGCAAACTACTAGTAAGTAAATATATAGTAGAAGACATCTGCTTTTTCAAACTTTATGTTTAACTTTAAAGCTCAAAAGCAAACCACACTGCTCATGTCCAACTTTTATTCACAATAGTCTTTCTTCATTTTCTTCCCAAAGCCATATTGTAAATTTTTATATATGCCATTAAATGCCCCCCCATGGAAATATCAAATTAATTTAGTGCATCGGTGGAATTTCCTAAAAGACAATTCCCATCACTTCTTTTGTTTAAGGAAAAGATATATCCAGTTTTATTGTCTTATGATGCTTCTAAATATCAATATCTAGATTTTGAAAGAAATTTTAAGCCATTAGGTATGGACTAAGAGTTCTACTTGGGTAATATAATCATATTGTTGATGGAGTACTTCAAATTGTTGTTAGTGGTTACTTAAGAAACACTTGAGTTTACAAATATTTACTGGATACTTATTAATCTAATTTTAAAATTTTTTTCAGTATTTAAACTTTATGAGAATTGTAGTTGAATGTTCATATTCAAAACTTTATAATTAAACACTAATGGTATCAGCTGATCATTTTTTCCTATTGATTTTGCCAGTTCCTTTTTTAAAAGAACTAATTGAATACAGATTTGTATTACTTTCACATATTTATTTAAATAAGGTATATATAAAGGAATGATTTTGAATTAATTATGATTATTTATTAATGGCCATTCTTTTGTATATTAGGAGTCAATGAGTTTTTAAAAATGGCTCTTTGAGGTCAGAGACCATATATTACTTTACTTGTATCGTTAACACTTTATATGGGACTTAAGCATATGATAGGTACAGAGTAATTCAAATAAACAGTGAATGAATTCATTCTCCATGGCAAGACTGACCCTGGCTTAATGCCTACTTTGTGTCCTGATACCCTACTATAAGAGGTCTAGTAATGAAGAAATTGTACTCTCACTCTTATTTTGGATTTGCTTCTAAGACATTTCAGGACAGTGAGATAATGTGATTAATTCTTTGTGCCTATTATAGCACTGTAGTCATAAGTGGTTACCTGGCATATGTACTTTTGAGTTGTGATTATAATCTTTAATTCGTATAGACTTTATTATACATAATTGAGACCTGTGTATGCATGTATAGGTTAAATCTTATAAATAAAAGCCATACATTTGTTAGCTGATGATTTATATTAATTGGATAAGTAATACTGATACTCTACTATAAGAGGTAGTACGAGACTTGAAAATTTATTGTTTTTAAAAAAATCATTCTTATCAAATATACAGTATGATCTAAATTAATAAAAGGGTACCATTTAAAACTATCTTTGTTAAATCCTTTTGTAACTTTGTAAAGTCATTATAACTTTTCTGTTAGATATTTTTTGATTAGTACGTTATAGTTGTATATAATCGTGGGATTTGTTACATATTTGAACATGCACATAACAAAATTTGGTCAATTTCACTCCTTAGTATCTCTCTTTTCCCTCTCACTTCCATTTCTCTCTTCTTCTTCCTCTACTCTATTGTACTCCCAAGTTTTTAAGCCATTATTTGAAAACATTCTGTGATTTTGAATAAGACTTTTGTGAGCCTAATTTCAAATAGAGTTATTAAGGACTGCGTTATCTGTGTCACCACATTAATCATTAGATATTTTTAAACTAAAATATCTAAGGAATTAATTAAGGAATTAGACAATCAAATAGGTAGACATATATTCCAATAAGGTGCTGCCGCTGGGAAACCTTTTGGATTTGACTTTATGCCATTTTGCATAAAGTCATCAAAAAACATGTTTTTTTTTCAAGTCTAACTCATTTTGATCCAAGATAGACCCATTTTATTTCTTCAAACTTAACTTACAAATGGCATTTGACTCTATACAGAAGTCTGAACTGCTTCATTGGACAATAGTTTTATATAGTTTAGGATATCAAGATGATACATTAAGACTCTAAATAAATGCAAATATATAACAGTGTATAACAATTTTTCAAAAATTATAGACTTTCAGCAACTACTCATATTAGTCCAAAAATTCAAAGTAGGCAAAACAAAACAAAAATATCTTGCTCCTACAAGAGTAAAGTGCACGCGCTTTGGGACAGTGAGGAAAATAATGTTCACAAAGCCCATACACTTTCACCCTTTAGGAGAGTTGCACCTTCTTTGGCTATAGTGGTGAGGTACAGATGACCTATCCTAAGAAGTATTTTAAAATTTCAGTGTCTTTAGGCATCATTAATGACAAGCAGAGGGAGGGAAAAAAAAAACTGGTGAGGAGAGTTTGCTAGGGATCTTTTTAAGTAAAAAACAGAAGATTGGATCTCTGATCAGATGTCTTGTATAACACTGAGAAATAAAAGAATGAATAATAATTTTCCAACCAAAGAAAATGGCTATTCTTAAGCTATACGAGAAAGATATTTGAAAGGGCCTTATACCACTGGGTTCCAAATTTTATATATTGAAATAAGAATTAAAGTCTATAAAATGATATTTTCATTAAAATACTTTTATACACATTTTTTAAAGGTTATTCATTTTTATAAAAGAAATATTGAAGTTTTATTATTTTCAGCTCTTACAAACTGTGTTCCTTTTCAGCATATCCAATATAATATTGAAATAGGTTTGAAATGTATGTAATGTTTTTAATGAATTTTGTATTTGAACTAGTGGTTTTATTTGGGTTTTCTGTTCCACCTGCTATCCATGACCTCTGGATTCATTATTTGAGGCAGAGATTCCATTAATTCAGTTATTTTTTTTTCTTTTTAGGTTTCATTTTGAATAGTTAATAATTTGAAGAAAGAATTTAAGATTTGTTTGTCAAATCTTATTTTATAATATTAATTACTATCTCTTTAGTGGAAATACTCCCCAAACCCCCATTTTTAAATTTTATTCATTTTCTTTCTTTCCCTTGCCTATCACTTTTCCAAAACATCAACCTTTTCTGCAAGTACTGCCATTCTTTCTTTTCAGTTTTCTCATTCCTTTTATGTATTCCATTTTTATAACTTGTCCTCTTAAATTATTACCACTAATTGGTGACATCTAAATTTATTCATGGGCATTAAAACTTAACTATTTCATTAGCCATGTCTTCTGCTTCCCACCCCTCCAGTCTTTCATTTTTCATCATTATTTTGTTCAGTAACACATTATTCAGCTTGTGTTCAAATTAAAGTTTGTTACCAAACTTAAAAATCAGATTTTGTCCTGGAAGCATTGGAATATATCAAAGTGCATTACAGTGTTCTAGATTGATTTATAGCTTCCAAATATATTTTCATTTAAATCCATTTACATATGTATAATATTCTATACATATTTTTAAAATATGTATAGAATAGCTCTAGACTTCCTAATAATTTCATACTATTGTAATATAGATATTACCCCTTGAGTCTTTGTCCAAAGGAGCGTAGATTTATTTAAGGATTTGGTAGACTATTCTTTTCTTTGATAGAATACTTTATTTAACTTGTTAAGGTACCAGAGTTTAGAGCACAAATGCAATCTTCAAATATTCTCATAATTAGAACAACACAGGAAAAATTTATAGGAAAAATTAGGGGGAATTACAGATTTGAATCTTTATTAAAAAGGAAAGGCATACTGAACTTTGGAAAATATTGATCATCACATCACATTTTTATGGTATTTGTATTTTCTTTTCTGCATAATCATTTTAGTGGTGTCATTGTTTTTCTTATCTTTCTACCTCTCAAATGCAAAAGTCATTTTTATTGTTAAAATTGTTAATATTTGAAGGCAAAATTAATATTTATTGACATTATGAATACAAACTATGACAGATGATAGTATCGTTTATCTACTAAGGCATCAATTAATCATTATAAAGTTGAGATTTAGAGAAAGAAAAGCAGTCCTATTCAGTTGTTTATAAAGGCCCCCATTGTTGGTTGATAAAAATTGAATATAACCATTGCAATTGAGGGAAGTTTGCAGAGCCTGTTACTGAAAAGAACATATGACTTTGGATGAAAGGGGAGGGGAGAGGTCAAAACAAATAGCACTTTTGTATACACTTCTAACTTTCTACATGGGATTATTTTCTTCTCTATTATGTGATTTCTCTTTTTCTGTGTAGGAAATAAACATGATGATGGTACACAAAGTGACTCAGAGAATGCTGGGGCTCATAGGCGCTGTAGCAAACGTGCAACTCTTGAGGAACACTTAAGGCGCCACCATTCAGAACAGAAAAAGCTACAGAAGGTGCAGGCTCCTGAAAAGCATCAAGACCAGGCTGTTGTAAGTGAAACTTCTTTTATAATTGCATTCTTTAATGAAGACCACCCCAGAAAAAGAGGGTCATATTCTTTTACTCAAAGTACAGGAGTCTTGTGTCAGGAAACTACTTACTCTACACTACATACAAAACTTGAAAAAACAAAATCTCCAATAGCAGATGCCAAAGTGGTTTCTTTGTCTTTACAGACTAGCTCTGCGCATCACAGAGGGGGGCATGGTGTTCCACATGGGAAATTGTTAAAACAGAAATCAGAGGAGCCATCGGTGTCAATACCCTTCCTACAAACTGCATTATTAAGAAGTTCAGGGAGTCTTGGGCACAGACCAAGCCAGGAGATGGATAAAATGTTAAAAAATCAAGCTACTTCTGCTACTTCTGAAAAGGATAATGATGATGACCAAAGTGACAAGGGTACATATACCATTGAGTTAGAGAATCCCAACAGTGAGGAAGTGGAAGCAAGAAAAATGATTGACAAGGTAAATAACTGAAATTTGAGTATAATGTTAGTTGTGTGGTGTATTTAACTGTTGGAAATTATTGGAGAGTCAACACTGAAATGTTCTCATGCAGTCAGTGTTATTGGAACTTCAGAGTTTTGTTAGGGAGCTGTGAGACTAATAATAAGACCAAATTGCTTTCTTAATTATTCTGAATTTGCCTGAGTTTCATATGTATGGTCCTGAACATTTAAACTGTTTGGACCTTTTAAGGCTATGTAAATTTAAAGTAGGCTTTAAAAATAGTACACTTTAGACATACTCACTTTGCATTTATTTATGTCACAACTAAATAGAGTTTTAGAATTGTTAACATAAATGTGTTAACTACAGGTTTCCTTTCTACTAATTTCATGTTGGAAGCACATGAAAATACATGTTTTAATTAATATGTCCTTATTTTTTTTTCTGTTCACTGCTGTCTTTGATGATAGAAAAGCAGTGTATGAAAACAAAATCAAATTTTTTTGTATTATGTTCATTTTAGCTAGATTATGCCTAGTCATGATGATTATATAAATTTTCTTGATGATACTGATTAATGTGTATAATGATTATTATTTGGCTTAAAAAATAGTTTTTCTTAATTATGCCCATGGTAATAGAAAGTCAGCTTTCAAATTAGCTGTTTGTTTTACCGCCTGGAAAGTAACAGCATAAGTTTGTCTAAACATTTATTTATTTTAAAAATTATTGTTACTCAAAAGTTGAGTGCTTCTTAAATGAGCAACATTAATATCACTTAAGAAACCAACCCCCAGATATACTAAATTAGAATCTGTACTAAAAACAAGACTGCCCAATAATTCATATGCACATTAACAGTTGAGATGCACTAGTTTAGATAACGAATTTTCAGAATGGTATCTGAGGGAGTGGGCAAGATACCTAGCCCTATGGGATGCAGGAAAAATATTAAGACTTATGCTCACTGTTTTGTATAATTTTTCTACTTTGAACTGTTTTCTCCAGTGTATACAATCTATTAATATATTGACAGACATATAGTTTCTAAACATAATATTTATCAAAGAGTATCATGGTCAAAATATTTTACTGTGGAAATGCACAACTCCAAACATTTGGAGACCCATTTGCCTGTGGAATAGTTGTTATTGTAAGCAATATATTGTGGTTGTTAACAAAAGAAATGGTCACACTACTGATAGAGAAATCTACAATTATAAAATAGGATTCATTTAATGAAGTAATGATATTATGTGACTGGATAAATAATTTACTTATTCTTGAAAAAAAGCTGGGACTATACTGAAAGGAAAACAAGGATTACAGCATTATCTTGTGACTACCAAAGTAATAAAAGAACTGAGATTTCATTATTTATGATCAAAGCTGAAAACCAAATCTAGGCTAATTAAAGTAAGGCTCCGGGGGAAACAAAAAAGCCCAGAACCAGGAATCAAATGTCTGGAGAAATAACCTGTGGGTGTGGAGAAAACAAAGGCCAAGAATAGCAAACTTGACAGCATAAGAAGTGCTTTGGGATGACTGGAGTAGATATGGGCAACATATCAAATTGCTTGGATGAACTGTCATCTGTTTTCTCCTTTTTGAAATTTTGGTGTGTGGAACAGGAGTTGGGGCCATCTGCTGCTGTCCATCTAAATCTGAATGGTCCTGAAAACTTTCATATGGTCTTTTTCCTATTTCATTCCATCATTTGTGAAATGGTTTATTTCATTGATAATGTGCGAGGTTTTGCATTAGGGATGGTGATGCAAATAGAAAAAAACTGAGTTCTTTCTTTCAAGAATGAATGCATAGTGGGGTAGAAAAGTGAATTAAAGCCAGACATGGTGGCCTATGCCTGTCATCCCAGGTACTTGAGAGGTTGAGGCAGGAGGATGGCAAGTTCAAGGGTAGCCAGACCTTGTCTCAATAAAAAATAAAATGGGCTTCAAAATTGAAAAGGCAATTTAAAAGCTGTTGTCCTGTCCAGCAGTCAGTCAGTTATGACTGTCATAATCTTACATAAGAAGACTGAGCTAAAAATACATATTTGGGAATATTAGAGAAGAGAGGGGAGTTATGCAGAACTAAGAGATGAAACTACCAGTGAAGCTATATAGAGTAATGGGACAAAGTGTGAAATTCTTGGCAATACCAACATTGGTGGACATAGTATTAGAGTGAACAAAAGAAAACTGAAGAGGATCAGACAGGAGTAAGAGAAAACCAAAAGGAAATGTCATCTGGGAATCAAAGCAGAGTGGAAAAGAAGTAAGCAATACTGTACTGATGTTAAGTATAGTAAGCAGTGAAACACCTTTTCAGTTCATCCACAAATACATTGCTTACCTGGGATTAAAGATGATCAGAAAAGTTATTTGCATCTTACCTTAGAAGAAGAAATTATGTATAATTAAAATAGTATCTCTTTAAAAGAAATGACCAGGCCAAAATGCCCTATTCTTGTTATTCTGTTTTGGTGTTGGTTCTCTCCTTTTCCCCAACCCCCAAGTTAAGAGAGTACAACAGTTTGTTTTGTATTTTGGGGTTCTGTCTGTTAATGATGTCCTTATATTTTTTGCACATCCCGAAGTTCACTGTTTATGAGGGTGACACATGCCTCATATTTATAAAGACCTCTTAAATTTTGTATCTATGTTTACATGAAAATGCACTATAAATGCTGTTGCCTACCTGAATTAAAAAAACTCATCTCTCACAGTAATGATATTCTCCCCCATTTACTCCTGCCTCTTCTCTACCTTCCAAAGAACCCATCACAGTACCAGTTTCTTTTTTCTCTTCCATTCAAAACAGATAATACTAAGGGAAGAGGAAAATCTTGTCAGGCTACTTTTTTATTTTTTATTTTTGATACTGGGGATTGAGCCCAGAGGTGCTTAACCACTAATCCACATCCCCAGACCTACCTTTTTGTTTCTTTTGTTTTGTTTTTACATTTTAATTTGAGACAGGGTCTCACTAAGTTGCTTAGGGCCTCACTATGTTGCTGAGGCTAGCCTTGAACTTTTGATCTTCCTACTTACTCTCCCAAGTCTCTGGGATCACAGGCATGCACCACCATGCTGGCCAGGGCTACTACTTTTAAGCTAAATAAGGAAAAACTTAAAAGTGAGAACAGAAAGTTAAACATTGATCAAGAAAAAATATTAGTCATTATAGATAGTGAGGCTTTGTGCTTTTAAAGTGTTTCTCCTTAAATTTTATACCACAATCAACTTCGTCCCATACTTTTCCTGGCCTGACTTATTAACTGTTCATTGTATCAGCATATCTCCCCCTAAAAGCCTATTGATAGCATGTTTTCTCTTTCCTCATGGAATCTGGACAGTGCTGGTTCTGAGATAACAGGTGGTAGGAAAGAATCCAGAACGAGAAGAACTATTACAAGATCAGAAACACAACATAAAGAATATCTATGGTAGTGAATTAAGGAAGTCAGTGCTGAGAATCTGGATCCTGGGGTAACAAATTAAATTAGACCCAAGTTAGAACCAGGGGAACCATGATAAACATCTTTCCTAACCCCTTTCTGGGCTCTTCTAACACTTTTTTTCTGAATTTTAAATTTAATTTTGATTACAAATATAAAATCAGTGTTAAACATTCAAAATGTTTTATTCTATTGAATTTAAGGGATTTTTTTTCTTTATAAGTGAATTAGATTTAATAGTATTTTCAATTTTTTAAAACTCCTCTCTTAAATCATCTTGATGGAGTTCTTTGACACCAGAAGCTAGAATTGCACATTGTTATTCTGTAGTTATATGTCAGGTGATTTTTGTAGGATGTAAGAACCTTTATATTGATTTGAACTGATAGATACCCTGCTTTCTTAACCCAGGAGGTACTTCCTCCTTGAGGTGATAGATGTTCTAGTCATGTCAATTAAAACCTAAGTAATTTTTTACTTTGATGCCTCAGTTATTATTTCAGAGTAAGCCTAAAAAAGCTTGACATTTTTTTTAATCATTATCCTTTTCATTTCTAAGGGAAGGTGAATTTGGAATTCTAACTGATATTTGAGATTTTAATCTAACACATAAGGGACTATGGATATTAAATTATCATTTTGGTCTATATTGTATTATCATTTTTATGTACATAAGTCTGTCTCTTTTCCATGGTCTCTACTTCTTGTCACAATAAGCAAGATGCCTATATCTCATGTTATTGAATATAATAATATGAATGAGTATTCACCATTTGAAAGATCTGATATGCAACATTTCTTCTCTCCACTGTTCTAATTTTAGAATTAGAAATTTTGGACTTTTTCTGTATGGCTTGAACTTTTAAATGACAATGGCAATGAGGATGATAATATAATAGTGAAAAAAATCAAGGTGAAACTTTTCATAGGCTTGGTTTGTATTGTACATGCTTTTATCATCTCCAGAATGTTTAGTTTCTTTAAATTTAAAACTAAATCTAAAATATAGTCTGGTTTTATAGAAAGTTGGATTTAGATATAGAGTTGCATGGTTCCTTCATGTGAATTTACTTGTTTATTCATAGGCTTGTACATTAGACCTGTCCTTAAGAGTAAGGACTCAGTGCTAGGCATGGTGGTACATGCCTGTAATCCCAATGACTAAAAGCTGAAGCAGGAGGATCACAAGTTTGAAGTCACCCTCAGCAACTTACTGAGGCCCTAAATAACTTAGTGAGACCCTGTCTCAAAATTAAAAATTTTATAAAAGGTGCTGGGGATGTGGCTCAGTGGTTAAGGACCCCTGGCTTCCATCTCTGTTACCAAAAAACAAACAAATAAAAAGAATAAGGACTAAGTTATAAAGATATCTAAATCCCCTGTAGCAATAGCTAGCCTGTAGCCTATAGTTAGTAAGTACCATATACCACAGTTGCTTAATATGTGTATAGCTGTCTCTAATGCTTTAAAATATCCCATTTGTTTAGGATAGCCACTAATATACAAACATGAAATCCCAAACTGAGATACTATATATAATTGTATATATTCAGAGGTAAAGATTGAGAACATGGTCTGTGATCTGGGATAGGATGGAGAGGGAGGTACTATGGAAGACATGAAAGCCATTCCTCACCTCCAAAATAAATGAGTTATTTTTTTCTTTTTTGAGAGAGAGAGAAAGAGAATTTTTTAATATTTATTTTTTAGTTTTCGGCGGACACAACATCTTTATTTGTATGTGGTGCTGAGGATCGAACCCAGCGCCATGCACATGCCAGGCGAGCACGCTATACCGCTTGAGCCACATCCCAGCCCTAAATGAGTTATTTTTAATTTCTGTTTTACAGTGCTGGGGATCAAACCAAGGGCCTTGTATGTACAAAATTTTTTTTATTCTTGTACCCCACTCCTCATTCCTTTTGTTCCTACCCTAAAAGAATTAGAAACTGACTGGTAACATGGGATGCAAAGTTCCGATAGAGAGGAAGCATAAATATTAGATATCATCCTTTTCCCTACTATATACTTCTAGCCTGAGAAGCCCTTGGCTGAATAAGAGACCCATATTTTATATTTAATAAGTTTGGAATTTTTATTGAGAACTAGGTCGGAGTAGGAAAGGGAAGAGAATCATGAGACTGGGGCTAATATATTGCATTTGAAGTACCGTGAGTCACTCAGGAGGAAAGATGACAGGTAAGCAGCTGTCCATATAGTTGGTAAATGGAGTGAAGCATTACATGTAGATGAACTCACCTAGGGACAGAATGTAGAATGAAAGATAAGGAAACCTGACAAACTTGGCCTTGCTTTGAGTAGCTCTCAGTTGTATCCAATTATTAGATATGGGTTAAATGGTATGGGCTATTGTGTGTGTTATTTTAAATGTGAAAAGTATGTTAGCTTTAAAGTATAAACACAATATAAACTATTTCCTCTTTGTTTTCACATGAAACTTTTCACAAGTGGATGTTTGTGTACCTGAAGTACACAAGTGTACAGAAGTGAATAGATACATATTTCAAGATGGACTAGTCAGTTATTACTATCATAAGTTTTTTAAACTTCGGCAAAGTATGTGTGAACTCTGAAGACTTCTTTTCCTGCACAGTAGGAGTTCCTGACCTATCATTTCTTTTGAAAAGAAATAACTGTTACTTTCTTACACATGTATAGCTGTCTCTTAAACTTTAAAAGGAATCTATACAAAATCATCTGAGTACTTGGAGAACTTCCCTTTTTCAAAGCATTAGTTCTTTGTGTGCCTTTTGTTGTCATTTCAAAATAGTGTCAAAAGTGATTACATTTTATTTGAAAATTCTGGTGGTTATGAGTTAAAAGAAATCAAGTTTCAGTATGGATTTAGAACTAAATATCACCAAATCAGTAAATAACTGAAGGTAATTTCTAAATTAACATGCCAAGAGATACAAAAATGTAAGTACTCTTACATGATTAATTTTACTTTCGACTTCCAAACTTAAGTTAGCTTTCTTCTAGTAATTATAAAAATTTTTAAAAAAACCTTCAAAAATTTGAAGTTTAAAGATTCTTGTGATAAGTGATTTTTAATGTTTAAAAACATATCATTCACTTGAATGGCTCGAGTTTGCTTTCTTTACAAATATGTTAAAAGCAGAGCACATACGGATACTCAGGTTTTTTATACTGCTGTTTTTAAACTTATTTAATTCTAATGTTTAGCAAAATGAAGAAATTTTTTCACTTTGCTTCCATATATTATTGAAATTCATATTGATTTAAAGTTAATAATATACAATTTGCACAAAGATAATTTAAATATTCAGTAGTTCAATAGAATATTAAATCACAATTCTTGAACAGAACAAAATGGTTGTGTTTGAAGTAAATATTAAGTAATAAGGCCATCTAGTGGTAAAAACTAAGTTTTAGTGAATTTGAAAATCTGGTACCTATTTACTAAATATGAACTTTAGAATTTATCAGATAGCTGTACTATATGACTTTTAATTTTTTTCTAGAAAGTATTTTAGTTTAAGTTATTTTCACATTTGTATAGATAACAAAGGCTTTCTTCGGTTATATTCTAAGATCCTTTATACAAATTGCTGATTCAGATGCATAACTTTGGAGGTGCTGGGGTTAGAACCTGGGGCTTCACACATGCTAGACAAACATTCTAAAACTGAAGTATACCCCCAGCCCTACAAAGAATAAGCATTGGGAATAAACTGGATACTTAATAATAAAATTATTGTTTATATGACCAAAACTTTTTCAATGTGTTTGGCAATATCCATGGCCTTTCATGTGCCCCAAAATGAGTAAGACTCAGTTACTACCAAAAAAAAAAAAAAAAAAAAAAAGCACACGAATATTTGTTTCTGCATTTATAACTTTTCAAAAGTGTTGACCATTGACAATCTGCTTATTGAAAAGATTGATCTGTGTGTATAGGCCCAGGAATCTGCATTTCACAGAAAGGTCTTAAGAAACTATTAGGCAAATAAAGTTTGAGAATAATGTTAAACTTTATGCCAAGATCATACAATAAAATCTGTAATTAGCATCAGAGAAAATAATATGTATAAATTTAACTCATGTAAATGTTAAGCACTTAATAGGGAAGGAAAAGACAAAAAGAATCATGTTTATAAACATGTTTCAACATGCTTCTTGAAAATAATAGAGCACAGAAACAAGCTGAAAACAAGTTGAAAAGATAATCTTTCCTAACTCTTTGCATTATTATAATGTTTAACAAAATTATTCAGGTGTTGTAACAACAAATATAAATGTGCCGGGTGAGGTGGTGTACACTTATAATCCCAGCATCTTGAGGGGCTAAGGCAGGAGGATTACAAGTTGAAAGCCAGCCTCAGCAATTCAGAAAGGCCCTAGGAAACTCAGTGAGACCCTGTCTCTAAATAAAATACAATAAAGGGCTGGGGATGTGACTCAGTGTTTAAATGTCCCTGAGTTCAATCCCTGGTAACCCCGCCCAAAAAAGATCCTAAATATTTCTGATTTTTATATGAATACTTGCTAAATATTAAGAAAGAATAGTCACACTGACATAAACCACAATGGCCTGTTTTCTTCTTCAGCTATACTCCAATTGTATTATTCTGTCTTTTAAAAAGTTCTTCTTGTTATTAAAATTGAAATACACCTGGGTAGGGTGGTTGACACCTGTAATCCCAGTAGTTTGGGAGGCCAAGGCAGGAGGATCACAAGTTCAAAGCTAACCCCAACAAAAGCAAGGTGCTAAGCAACTCAGTGAAACCCTGTCTCTAAAAAAAATACAAAATAGGGCTGGGGATGTGGTTCTGTGGCTAAGTACCCCTAAACTCAATCCCTGGTACCCCCACCACAAAAAATAAATTGAAGTAAAAATTTATTTAGAATATTTTTATTTGCTTCTGCAGTTAATATGAAATTCACTTGTTAATCTAGTACTCAGACTTTGATTTTCACTTGCAAAATTATTTTTTTTCTTCTAGGTATTTGGAGTAGATGACAATCAGGATTATAATAGACCTATTATCAATGAAAAACATAAAGACCTGATAAAAGAGTGGGCTCTCAGTTCTGCTGCAGTAGTAATGGAAGAAAGAAAACCACTGAGTACATCTGTATTTCACAACTCAGAGGTACACATCTCTCTTGTGTACTTAATTCTTTATATATTTTATATATATATATATGTATATATATATATATATAAATAACTTTGTATCATTTGTAAGTTTTAAGTAATTGATTTATCCCCCCCTTGTGAAACTTACAAAAACTAAAATTTTACACATTTTCCATGACTAATGAAAACCTTAAGCCTGGCTTAGTTTTTATTATTGTTATTTTAAATTAATATTTTTTAAAGGAAAAAAATATTTCAGTAAGCAGTTAATAATCTATATGTTCATTGCCCTAATTGGTGTTCTGAGACAAAATAAGAAATGTACATTTTATACTTTATAGGAAGTTTGTGTTTGTAATTGAAAGACTCACCATGTCAGAAAACATATGAAAGGTATTGTCTGATGGATATATCTTATATACTTCAGTAAGTGTAGTATAGCCTGAGTTGTAATTAGAATGTGAGATTAATTAAGAATGGCTTAGTGGAGAAATCCATGGTGTCAAAATTTCATTACACTTTGGTATTTCAAAAAGAAATGTAAAACATCTGTATAAATCAAAAGTACTAAAGTTATTATTTGTTCAGATAATAAGAGCTAACATTCAACAGAGCCTTTAATGTGCCATTTTACAAATAAGGAAATTAAAGTAACAAAGAAATTTATTTCGCCAGGGTCTTACTTTTTTTTTTTTTTTTTTTTTTTTGTGGAGCCAGAGTTTAAACTTTTAGCAACTTTGATTTCTTAATTTATTCTTTTATACATTATGCTATATTATTTCTTAGGAAAGGAACTAATTTATGATCTAGGAATAGTAAAGAAATATGAAATAAAAATGAAAGAAAATTGTAAGGCATACATTTTATTTATGTTTGCATGAAATGGAAGTAGAATATTTTATAGTCAGGTAAATAAACTTGCATGTTTGCTTGTCAATGTTAAAATTACTTATTTATGGTGTGCTATTTCCTGAAAACTGTCAAAACAATAACTGTATTTTAGTATTTTGTTTTTGTTTTTGTTTTTCTTAGGAGAATTTTTATTCTGTTTTTTTTATTTATAAGATTTATTTATTAAAAGCAGGTTATCATTATTTAAGGCAATATGCTGATATTTTGATTAATCCAGGAAGGATTTTCATGAACATAAACTTAAATAGACTCCCTGCTCTCTTCTTTGTCCACTCTATTCATTGCCAAATAAAATTTATATAGTCCCAGTATGTTTCTGCCTTTGTAGGAGTCACCTATTTGGCCATTAGAACTCTTCCCAGAATGGCTCTACATAAGTGAGTGCAATTAGCCTTAGGTACTCAGAAATGTGGGCATGTACCACAAAAACTTAGGAAATTCAAGGGTTCAGCAGGCTTTGGTATCCGTAGGTTGCACTACATCTATGTCATTCTCTCTACTACTATTTTAACCTACTATTCTTAAAATCAGTCATACAGTATATGAAATCTTTAACTTCATCAGTATGTAGCTTGTTAATCATTAAATATATAGTAAATCTGATACTTTAAATAAAACATGTTTCAAATAGTTCAAAATAAACTTCAGTCATAGTTTTCCATTCCCTAGTTGCTATGTAGTTTCAACATGAAGCCTTGGCTTGGATTTTTTTTTTTTTTTTTTTTTAGTAAAAAGCATTATTTATATATATTTGGCTTTTCAAAATGGTAAAGTGTTTAGTTATTAAATCAAACATGACAAATCTTAACATATATGTGTGTACAACAAGTGTCAGAAATATGAGCAAAAAAAAGTATTAGAGAATTTGACAAAGTTGAAGAGTCAATGCATCTCAAATCATAATTGCAGATGCAGAGGACAGAAAAATCAATGAGGACATACTTGAACTAGGTAGCATCGTGGATAAATTAGAATTCATACCCCATTTGAATCAAATGTATGATATGTCAAGATCATTGTATTGTCTTGATTTATATATTTTTTCATATACCACTTAGATCTTCCACATTGTTCAAATTGCCCTGTTCCTAAGAATTAGCAACATATGACTATTAGTCTGTAGAACCATATAATAAATTAAGTTCTGTTTTACTCTTAAGTTTTAAAAAATGACTTCCCCTAAGGAAAGATCTAAACACAGCCAGGTCTAGGTTCAGAGTTTAATTCATAAAGACTGAAATTTATAGCTTCTTTTGGAAATCATAAATTTTTGTAGAGAGAAGTCAAAAGTTTGGGTTTTGAAATCACTGAGGACATAACCTGGTAGGTTTAATACTTCCTAAGACCTAGAACCAATCTGAATTCTAGAGACAATTAGAGGCCTAGATAATAAGTTGGGAATAGGTCTCCCTGTTCTCATTAATGGAGTCAGGACTAATCATGTATCTATCCACGAACCTATGCTATGTATCAAAGCTGATCTTAGCAACCAGTAAATTTCAAGCTCTAACACTTTATTTTGAAGCTGTTGCTAGTATTTAAGAAGTACATAAAATTATACTGCATTTTCAGTAAATAATAAAATCATAAAGAGAATACCTAGAGAACTTTCATTCTATATATGAAAAAACTTAATAAATGAAAATGTAATAAGGTAAGGTTTATGGTCTTGTATGGCATGTTCCTATGACTAAATAAAACTCTTTCTTTTCAAAGAATCAAATTTGACCAGACTGCATTATCTCAATGTCTTGTTTTTCTCTTTTCAGGAAGGCACATCTTCATCTGGAAGCAAACGTTGGGTTTCACAATGGGCTAGTTTGGCTGCTAATCATACAAGACATGATCAAGAAGAAAGAATAATAGAATTGTCTGTACCTGTTCCTTCAGAAAATGGTATTTTCCTTCCTTCCTTCTCTTTCTCCTCTTTGTTTTCTTTTTCCTTGCCTCTTTCTATTTTTGTGAGTCACATATCAGTTTTTTAAAAAAGAAAAACATTTATATAGTGAGAAGTAAATTAAATCTAAAATTATTTCACATAGTCTATGATTGTATTGCATGTATGATTTCTCTAATAAGTAAAAAGCTGATTTTTATTAGGCATCTTGTATTTTAAGCAGTGGAAAATTTCCAAATAATAATAATGATGGGGATATAGCCTAGGGCCTTATACATGCAAGGTTAGACAAGAACTCAACCACTGAATTACAACCCCAGCCGCAAAAGTATTTATTTAAAGTATTTATATTGAATGTGTATTAATATTTTATATCCTTTATAAGTTAAAACTTCTAAAGATAGATGAATGGATACCTGTTAGAATTTAAAACTGTATTCTAAGGAAATTTTCTTTTTAGTTATAAATTTCTGGTATTAAATTATGGTTTTAAAAGTTTGTATTTTTACTTTTAAGTAAAAATTCTTGCTACCCTTCTTGATATGCCAATTAAATTATTTTAGAATAATATAATTTTATTTTGACTAACCATGCAGATATCATTAAAATATAATCCTAAATGAAGATAATAATTTGTAGATGAAGCATGTACATGTATGAACTTATCTATATTACATATATAAATATTTTAAAATGATGATTTCATTATTTCACATTTTATATGTCATAATGTCATTAAATATCATAAGTATACACAATTATAACTTGCCAATTTATAATATAAAAAATTAAAATGAAAAATTTATTCAACATGAAGACACAGAGTTGAAAAAAATCTTTTAAGAAATTATGCTTAAGGAAGAATGTGGCATTTTTTTTTTTTTTTAGTTGTAGTTGGACATAATACCTTTATTTATTTTTATGTGGTGCTAAGGATCAAACTCAGGGCCTCGCACGTGCTAGGCGAGCGCTCTACTGCTGAGCCACAATCCCAGCCCCTGTATGTGGTATTTTTTAGTCTGTATTTGTAATTTTGTTTTTCTTGGAAGTGCAAATTTGTTTTTTTCTCTGGCTTGTGGCATCCTAAAAAATCTATTTTAAGAATTTTTTAAACATTATTTAGCTAAGTATTTTGAGAAAGCTACATAATAGTTACCAGAAAAACTAACATTTATCATAGAAACTAGAAGTAATTGGTAGTATTACCAAAAAAACTTTTGATGGGAGCAGAGTCATTTGCAAATTGGTTCACATAACCTGGTCATTGTTTAGGGGGAAAAAAAAGACAGAAGGACTAGATAAATTTACCAAGGAACCTACAGTAAAATTATTAAGTATTAGTTGTGAAAAGCAAAATTCTATCCTTCTCTTAAAAAATAATAGACCAGTTACTTAGGTTTCATGATCTCATTTCTATTTTATCATGTTTTAAGTGGATTTATTTAGATAAGGTGATAAATTCACTTAAGTCCTAAAATATTCCTGTTAAGCCTATATTGAATGTGTATTAAGAGCAGGATAGTGTGGTAAACATTAGAAAAAATACAAAAATAGAAAATAGTCATTGTATTTTAGGCTCTTTAATTAGCATGAATAAGGTAAGACATGTAAACATGAAAGAATAAACAAAGTAAGATACAGCATGATTAATTATAGCATGATTAAATTTAAATTGGTCAGTTTGGTAAGTATTTGTCTCCATCATAACCACTATATTTTTGTGAAATTTAAATGCTAGTCTTTTAGGGTTATAAAGAGGAAAAAAAGAACCCCAGAAGCTTTATCTATTATTTTCACTCTATATATCCATAAAATATTAGAATGCTTTATATGTTGATTTATATTTCTCTGAGAAACTTACCCCTTTACTCAGAAATACATTCCATTTTTAATATGAACATTTTCCTTAAGTATTCTCAAATTCTCCCAAACATCAAAGTATGTATTTTATCATTGATCTCTACTTATTTGAAAAAAG
Organism: Ictidomys tridecemlineatus; assembly: GCF_052094955.1. Lineage (NCBI taxonomy): Eukaryota > Metazoa > Chordata > Mammalia > Rodentia > Sciuridae > Ictidomys > Ictidomys tridecemlineatus. The sequence goes on from NC_135486.1 coordinate 56,272,667, forward strand.
AGAAAGCAGTTGTGTATTTTCATGAGTAGTCTTGATATACCAGAAAACTATGATTTAAAAATCCCTCCATTTTTAAATTTATGACACATCCTGTCCTTTTCTTGTACTTACTATTTAAAAAATTATTTTAATCAGCTTTAGATTTAAAAAATAAAACCTTATATGGCTAGTATTTTCCATGTACTTAGAAAATCTAAGCTTTCATTCTTTCAAGTAGATAATGTACATTACAAGCTAAGTATCTTGTTATTTTCTGCTATGTAATTGAATGTATAGCAAATAAACAATATTTATTAGGCATTCTCTGTAACATACCAGATTCTGCTTTTTTTGAGTATACCTTAAGGACAGAAAGTCACAAAAGACAGAATGACCATAGTGAATTGCCCTACAGATGTAGGGATGACTCTTACACACACCAACACACCATGGTGTCTGGTTAATAAAAATGTATACTAGAAAATTGCTAAGAGAGTAGATTCTAAATATTTTTACTACACAAGAAAGAATTAGTTTAATGTGAGATGATAGATATGTAAATTAGCTTAATTTAGCCATTTAGATGGCATGCATTATAATATATGCATATATTCAGAATATTATGTTGTATACTATAAGTATATGTACAGTTTTTGATAATTAAAAAATATGTTGAAGGAGATAAAGGAACTGATGGTTCTGATTTTCATCTCAATTTCATTTCATTGCTTTGCTGAATCTCTGTAAATAGGCAGCTTATTAATCTAAATATTTTAGATTAATAAATAAAGAATTATATTTGCTTAGAATTATACTTGCTTTTAAAACTGTTTAGTAACAATGATGGTTCATCTATTTATACTTGCCATTTTTTAACTTACACTTCAAAATCTAATGTAATATGATACCACTTTGATTTTTATTTTTTAATCTAATTAATTCCTTCATTGTGGTTTTTATTTTACAGAGGCAGACATTGGTGAATCTGGCATTTCTCTGAGAAGAACTGGATCTGTAGCTTCCTTGGCTGGGCAGGGAGAGAGAAGGAGACGAACTCTTCCCCAGCTTCCAAATGAAGACAAGTCTCTTGAGAGCTCTAGAGCAAAGATTATAGCACAAAGGTCAGAAATAGGTGAAAAGCAAGACACAGAACTGCAGGAGAAAGAAACACCAACAGGGGTACACCAGAAAGATAAACAAGATGCTGACAGAGCCTTGAATAAAGTGAATAGAACAATAAATGGTGGAGATAATAAAATCCTGCCTCACATAGGCAACTCTACTCCTGGGAAGGAAAAGAGTGAACCTGATAAGGAAGCTTCTTTAGTAAAGCAGACATTAGCAAAAATTCAGCAGCAACAAGAACAGAAGGAGCAGGCCCAGTGGACACCTGCTAAATTATCTTCAAAAAATATTTCATGTCAGATAGATAAATGCAGGGAGGAAACTTCTAAACAAGAGTCCCAACCTCCAGACAAAATTCCAGGACATTCTACAAGCAAAGGAGAAAGAGTAATACAAAATGAGAGCAAGAGAAGAAAAGCTGAGGAAATTCTGAAAACTCAGACTTCAAAGGGAGGAGACAAGAAAGAATCCTCCAAGTCATTAGTGCGACAAGGGAGCTTCACTATAGAAAAACCTAGCCCAAACATACCTATAGAACTTATTCCTCATATAAATAAACAGACTTCATCTACTCCTCCTTCTTTAGCATTAACATCTGTAAGTAGACTACGAGAAAGAAGTGACTCTTTGGATACTGATTCTAGTATGGACACAACTCTTATTTTAAAAGACACAGAAGCAGTAATGGCTTTTCTAGAAGCTAAATTGCGTGAAGATAATAAGACTGATGAAGGCCCAGATACTCCCAGTTATAATAGAGACAATTCTATTTCACCAGAATCTGATGTGGATACAGCTAGTACTATCAGTCTGGTCACTGGAGAGACTGAAAGAAAGTCAACCCAAAAACGAAAGAGTTTCACTAGCCTCTATAAAGATAGGTGTTCCACAAGTTCTCCTTCCAAAGATGTAACAAAATCATCATCTTCGGGTGCTAGGGAGAAAATAGAAAAAAAACCAAAAAGTCGTTCCTCAGATGTAGGTTCAAGGTCAGATGGTCGTAAATTTGTACAATCCAGTGGAAGAATAAGGCAGCCTTCAGTAGATTTAACAGATGATGACCAAACCTCGAGTGTACCTCATTCTGCTATCTCTGATATTATGTCATCTGATCAGGAAACTTATTCCTGTAAATCTCATGGAAGGACTCCACTTACCTCAACTGATGAGCATATACATTCCAAACTGGAAGGAGGTAAAGGAACAAAATCTAAGACTTCTCCTGTAGCATCTGGGTTATCCAGTAAGTCAACTACTCTTCCAAGGCCACGACCTACCAGGACTTCCCTCTTGCGCAGAGCACGACTTGGTGAAGCTTCAGACAGTGAACTTGCTGATGCTGACAAAGCATCTGTTGCTTCTGAAGTATCCACAACAAGTTCTACATCCAAGCCACCCACAGGAAGGAGGAACATTTCTAGGATTGATTTATTGGCTCAGCCTCGTAGAACAAGGCTTGGTTCGTTATCAGCTCGTAGTGATTCTGAAGCTACAATATCTAGAAGTAGTGCCTCTTCACGTACTGCAGAAGCCATCATTAGAAGTGGAGCCAGATTAGTACCATCAGATAAATTTTCTCCTAGAATTAGAGCTAACAGTATCTCTCGACTATCAGACTCCAAGGTCAAAAGTATGACCTCAACTCATGGCTCTCCTTCAGGTAAATTGAGTCCAGATCTTTAATAACATGAGCATGTTCTGTTTGGGGGCTAATCTTTTAAGAATTAGATTTCTAGTTGTTGCCTTTCCAAAATATTCAAGAGACAGGTTTTGTTTCCTTATTAATAAATGGAAAATTCAAAAGTTAATATACTTCCAATTAAAGTCCTGGGGAAAAATAGTGATTTTAAGATTCTAAATTCATTGGAATGATTTAGACATTTTAATTTTCCAGTTAGTGACATAGGTGGATTTGTATGTCAGGATTACATAGGGAATTATTATCTGGTTTAAATAATAGGAATTAGCATTGTACTTTTAAAAGCATGTGTTTAACCTTTAAATATCCTCATATACTCCAAAGTCCTTATGAATCTGAAGAAAAACAGTATGCCAGTTATTAGTTCTTTTAAGCTAAATGAAATGATCAGTGTTTCTTCTGTTTTTGTCTACTTATTTTGAGATGTCTTATGTACTTGTACATTTTAAAGTAACATTTATTTGTGGTTGAAACCAGTGAAAAACTTAACTCAATTCATTTCAGTAGAAGAGGATAGATTCATGGGGCAATCACTAAGTACATGTTGGTCAAAGTAGGCTGTAGACATTTAGTTAATTGCGAGAATTATTTCATAAAATACTATTATAGCATTAGCTGTAGTAATTATCTATAATTGAGTGTAATATCTACAGAATGTCTTATTCCTCACCAGAATTTAACTATTTTGGGAATTTTTGTCTTTATGCGTATCATATTCAGAGCTGAAGCCATTGAGAATACATGGTGACTGGTGTTATGTGTATATCCTGTATAAGCATGGTCTTATTACTTCATAATCAGCCTCATATATGGGTGTGGCTGAAGAGACCAACTGTTAAAAGACTAGAAGATTTATGATTATTGTCAGTCAACAAGCATCTAAGTGAGCCCTAAGTTTTGAGTTGAGAGTGGAAGAAAAGTTGGTGTGCAATTTTATCTTTTTAATTTTGTTTGATTTACATCTGCCACAATATCTCCTACAAGACCCCAAATTAACGGTACTTAATATATATATATAAATAAAAATATATCTATTTATATATTTTATATAAATAAATATATATATAAATTTAAATATACATATTTATATATTTTTCACTTCCTAATCCTTTCTTTACTGCTGCTTTCCTCCATCTATTCACCATTCCATCTCTGCTGGTTAGGGCATTTGATAATAATATTCATAGTTTGTGGCAGGAATTGATATAGGCTGAAGCTAGAGAACAGAAATTCATTGTTTCAAAAAGAATAGATGCCATTTTCCTTCTTACTCCAGCCCTTATTTCTACACTTCAAGCATAGGTTGGTTGTTTATGAATTTATTGCCAAGTATTTGAAAACTAACTGTTATGTTTTGTTTGTGTTTTTCTATTGTTTCTTATGGCTCTACTTCTTTAATTCATATTTCCTTTGTGCTGCATTTTATGATATGTAGCTGATAAAATTTCTTCTGCCACACTGCTTGCTTTATCACCTCATCTCCACTTAAGTACATTAAAATATTTAAGTATACTTCCATCCTAATATAAGCTATCATAAGTTCTATGTTGTCAAAAAGATTCTCAAAATTTATAAATAGTAAAAACTAAACATAGAGCAAGCATGGCTTAAGTTAATTCTTTCTCCGAATTAAAAGCTAAAATAGAGCATTTTCAGATTTTACCCCACAAACTTTGCTATATGCTTATAAATATACATGCAAAACATGTTTGTGATTTAGTATCTCTTTAAAATATTTCAGTATAGTATGAAGAAGTAATGTGTGGTTTCTGTCTCCCTCCTCTTTTTTTGATACTGAATATTGAACCCAGTGGGGCATTCTACCACTGAATTACATTTCTACCCCTTTTAATTTTTTATTTTGATACAGGGTCTTGCTAATTTGCTAACTTTCTAAGTTGCTAAGCTCCGACTTATTATCCTCCTGTCTCAGCCTCTCAGGTTGCTAGGATTATATGTATGCCTCATCACATCTGGCTGTATTTTCTGAAGTATTACTGTATTTTCTGGCTGTATTTGCTAAATTTGTAGTTGTCATGTATTTTAGGTTCAACAAAGTTTAGTTACATTAAAAGAAATCAGAACATTCACAGATATATGATACTAATAATTATTTTTTCCCTTTTTAATTCTCTAAACATCATAGTTGGTAGTTTGTTTTTATAGTAAATATAGTAGTTTATAATTTCCACAAGAAGAATTTTTGCACATTTTATACATAAAATAAATTTCATAATAAATATCATAACTAAAATAAGTTTAAAGTGAGTTACAAGATTAATTAAACTATCTTGAACTTTCTCTCACTTTAATGTATGACTTATCTAGCAGTTTGCCAACCAATAACCCTCTTAGACATTGACATTTCAAACACCTTCAGTACAAATATTCAGTTTAGTGATCTATCATTAAATCTTTAGTAAATAAGCTTAATCATATAAAATTAAGTTTATTTCCATAAATTGGTAGCTTAAGCTGAATAAAGTTAAGATGTAAAATTTTTCTTCAACATGAGTAGATATCAGAAAAGCTGTCATTTTATGAGAAGTTGCTGGTGTACTGTTTAAAAATTAGTTTTGTTAGAAATGAAAAAAAGAGACTCTTCCAATACCTAATTGGAAGATACTTGGAATAGCAGGGAATGAGTTTTGAACTCTAGGAGTTAGTAGACTGCCCTGCACTTTAACATAAGCAACACAAGACCTCTCTGGACCCATTTTCTTAAATCTGTAAATTGAATTTAGATTGTCTAATATCTGAGATCATTTGGTTCTAAAATTTTATGAAATAAGTAGGTTTAGAGGAAAATTCAAAACATTCTAGCAGGGTGCTATGGCACATGCCTGTAATCCCAGTGGCTCCGGAGGCAGGAGGATTGCAAGTTCAGAGCCACCCTCAGCCAGCAAAAGCGAGGCACTAAGCAAATCAGTGAGACCTTGTTTCTAAATAAAATACAAAATAGGGCTGGGGATGTGGCTCAGTGGTTGAGTGCCCCTGAGTTCAATCCCCAGTACCCCTATACCCCCCTTAAAAAAAAACAGACATTCTTATTGGAAGTTTCTTCTGTATTCATTAGCAGGTTGTGAGGAATTTTCTTCAGATAAAGTGTATAGCTACTAATAGTTTGCAGGCAAAGATTAAGGAAAGCAAAATGTTTTTAAAATTATTTGAAAAATAACAGGTTAGAGGTCCTGGCTTTGAACTCCCTTTCCCAGGCCCTTTCCCAATAGTTATCATCTCAGTCTGTTGTTACACAGGCAAAGTGGTGTGCAGAGGTAACTTGCATTTTTCTTTGTAGTATACCCTGTAGGATACATTTTCTATTTATAAAAATAATTTGATATTCTCTCTCAATTTTTAAAATACATCTTATTCTTTTGGTTGCTTTTAAAGATAATGTTAGATTCTTTAATATTCTGACTTCTACATAAACCTTTAAAAATAGATAGAAAGTATATGAAATGGATTTTTCTCTTTTTCTGTTTTTCCTTAAAATGTAATAGATTTATAATCTTGAGACTCAAAAAATTTAAAGTGTATTTTATTGATGATGATGTTGTTAATGATGATTATTTGCTGTGCTGGGGATTGAACCTAGGGGTGCTCTACCACTTACCTACACCCTCAGCTCTTTTCATTTTTTATTTTGAGACAGAGTCTTGCAAAGTTTGCAATGATAGCCTGGAACTTGTGATCCTACTGCCTTAGCCTCCTGAGTAGCTGGATTATAGGCATGCACCACTGTGCCCAGCAAAGTTAATTTTAAAGTGACTGTATATATGTTTCTTTTAAGAGAGAGGGAGAGAGAGAGAATTTTTAATATTTATTTTTCAGTTTTCGGCGGACACAACATCTTTGTTTTGTATGTGGTGCTGAGGATCGAACCCAGGCCGCACGCATGGCAGGCGAGCGCGCTACTGCTTGAGCCACATCCCCAGCCCCTGTACTTATATATTTTAACTTGATATTTCTCATAAATTAATAACACTTGGTACTCAATTCTCATTCTACTTTCATGTACTCTGCCACTCATGAAATATATCACCTTTTAATGCTATTCTTAATAATTCAGTTTCATGATACTTATTTATGCTTTCATTTATTCTGTAGTTTATTAAAACTCTTTGTTACTGGTTTTCTTTTAAACACATTTTTCAATTATAGGCATTGTGACAGTAGTTTCCCAATCATAAGGCAGGAAATTTGAACTAACATATTATGTTTTCTTATTTATGAATACTATAATGAGATATCAATGTAAACTCATATTTACCATTTAATGAAATGCCTTTATTGAAAAGTACAAATTTGTTTCCCATATATTTCTGATTTTTTTGCTATGTCTTTAACTTTTTTCTAAAATTTATTTGCTCTTATTTCCAAACTTTTTATAAAATTGTTTTCAATAAGTCTCAGAGTAACTTCAATTTACAGGAGTTTGCATATTCCTAGAAACGAGTCAATCTCCACCATGGTAAAAGTATTTTCTATGTTAATAAATTACCATATAGAAATTGTGTTTAAGCCCCCCTTCAAAGAATCTGTGATTAATTACCCAAAGTTCTGCATATGTATTTGTGTATACTTTTACAGAGAACCATGAACTTTCTGCAAATGATCATTCTTTTGTACTCATGAATCTACATCTAAACCCTAGAAGTTCAAAATATAGGTGTGAATCAGGACAAATGAGTAGGCTCTAATTTATGCCATATTCCTTACTATAGGAAAGCCAACACTGAAGACAGTGTATGTTAGTTTTATCTAAGAGCCAGCTCAGCCTTGGAGAGCCTTGGCAAAAACAGAGTTTTGGAGGAAAATATAGAAAAGTTACAAAATTCCAGTGCAGAAGGATGAGAGAATTCTGGACCTTACCAATCTACACAGCTTAGTATCAGTTTTTATTAGAAACACAGACAAAAAGATAGAGAAGAAAAAAAGAAAACTCTTATAATATTAGTGGCAACTGAAACTTATAGCAGGTTCTAAGGTTTTATCATTTTAAATACCAAAGATATCTTATGCTTTTTACTAGTTTTGAGTAAAGCAAATGGTTTACATATAGGAATTTATTCATTCAAAAATATGTATTAAATATTTACTAGCCAGACACATTGCTAAGTGCTAGGTATAGGTTAGTTGCTTGAACTGACAAGGTTTCTGCCTTTGTGACATTTACCCTAAGTAAACCATTACATACTTTTCTTAAATTTTAGCTTCTATTTATGCTTCACAGATTACTCATATGTTGGATTTTCATATTAACAGTAGTAGTGAAGTGTGTGCATTAATTTGTCTCCTGGTTTTTTAAATGTGTCAGCAATACCATTTTTAAATGTCTTTACTAACCTTGAATAAGAAAGTGATTGCCACTTTCTTTAATGTGACTATTCACAGTATCTCCTGTGCCTTAAATGTCGATGGTTGTGAGAACAGCTTGTAGTTTTGCTCTTTGTAGATTTTATGCCATTGTCTATTTTCACCATATGCTTTCAGTGTCAAAGCAGCAGAGTTGTACTGAAGATGCTTTGTTGTGTTTTTTACCATGTAAAAAGATTTTTTCCAACCATAGCATAACAGGATGTTGAATGACAGAGGTAATGTTTTTTTTTTCTGCCATAAAGGCATAATTTCCACAGCAGGAATTATGCACATTTGTATGTTGGGAAAAGATACAAATACAAAAAGATATCATCTCTGTGTTAAAAGTCCATGTGGCATGAGGATATCTTTTCCCTTGTTTTTATTTATTTATTTGTTGTTGGTGTTGTTGCTGTCATTTAAAAAAAATCCATATCTTTAATGAGAAATATTTGGATCTGAAAAATAAACATTTATGAATAGAGCTTGCTTAGTTTTTTATCATTAGTAAAAATTTTCATCTGAATGTTTATTCACTACACTTGCAGAAAACACGTTCTTTCAATTGTTTTTAATTATTCATTGTTTTAAATTCACCAAACTGTAATGTTTCTATATTTAAGGAGTAGTAGACTTATGGTTTTTGTGAGGTATGTGTGTCAGTTATTGAAAATTGTGCTGTGTGTACACTCTCATGGTGTCTTTGAAATCATGATTTTTATTTTATCTCCTTCAAATGATAACATAATAATTCTCTTTTTAATAATTAAACTAATTTAGTAAATTCAAGATGGAGGCGCTTTCCTACTGATTATGCTTCCACCTCAGAAGATGAATTTGGATCAAACCGTAATTCCCCTAAACATACCCGTCTACGTACTTCTCCAGCCCTGAAAACCACTCGCTTGCAGAGCACTGGATCAGCAATGCCTACTAGTTCTTCATTCAAGCACCGGATTAAAGAACAGGAAGACTACATCCGAGATTGGACTGCTCATCGAGAAGAAATAGCTAGGTTAGTTTTAAAGATTTATCTTTAAGATTTCAAGATTTTTATCAATTCAACTTGCTAACAAAATTTAGCTTTTGCTTGATTTGTACTGGTAGTCTGAAGAAATGAAATCCATTGTGAGGATGAACTGTGTTGTCAGCAGAATTGCTGTCCATCAGCTTTTTTCCTTTTATCTTTACCTTTTTTAATGCCAGTGGTACTAACTTACTGTAGAAGATATTGTGGAATTATTTTGGTCTCCTGTCTTTAATTTTCAGTATCAATGCAGAATAAATAGTATGAATTTTAAAAAGTAGTAGTAGCTCTTCACAATTACAATTGTTCAGTTAGGTTACTAATCACCGTCCTTTAAACCTCCAAAGAGGTAATAGTCTACCTTTTAGAGATTAATTGTTAATGTTCTCTGGGGAGAATTAAAGTAGGCAGATTTTTCCATAATGAATTCATTAAGTGTTATTAATTTAAACTTTGAATATACAAAAATATGATTATTTTGAATATAAAATAAGTAAATATTAAGACTTATTGCTATAACATTTAGATTATGTACAAAAAGTAAATCTCATGCTGTGTATGTGATTGATTATTTACTCTGGATAAGTGCTGAAGAGAAGTTCTATTTAAACGGATATGATAGCAATTAAAAATATAAGTTTTTTTATTTAAAGATTGTAAGGTTAAATTTTAATGCAGCATACCGTGTGTTACCCCCAAATTTTCATCGTTTACTTGCTAAAATCATTTCTACCTTTGTCAGTAGCTAATTTTCAAGTTTTATATTTGGCAACATTATTAAAGAACATATACCTATTTAATAGATGCATAGTGACTCCCTTTTGCTGAGACTGGCTTTGAACTGCCTTTACAATAACAAGATACTTTTACCATAATTTATTGGTGATTATCTTTTTTTTCCTTGTTGACTTCTATGAATTGTGTGTTTTCTGGCTCGTTAGTTTAATATACTGTTTAGGTTTTTGTTTTTAATGACTATTCACTAGTAATTACTTTTATATTTGGAGAACATGACCTAATCTTATTGTGCGATTTGAAACATTTTGGTTTTATTATACAAATTGTTTTTCATGAAACTAATTATTGAAGCATTTTAAGCCAATTATTCTCATTAAAAGAAAGGCATTTATATGCTTGGGATCCATGAATAATTATGGGCCACAAAATGCTTGTAGTGAGAAAATCTTGACATATTTTCTATTCTTCTCTGTATAGCTGGTAATAGCAGGTCTTATTCTTTTTTTTTTTTTTTTTTTTGGTGCCAGGGTTTGAAGTAAGGGGTACTCGATCACATTCCCAGGCCTATTTTGTATTTTATTTAGAGACAGGTTCTCACTGAGATGCATAGTGACTCCCTTTTGCTGAGACTGGCTTTGAACTTGTGATCCTCCTGCCTCAGATTCCTGAGCCTCTGGGATTACAGGCATGTGCCACCACCTCTCCTGGCCAGTCTTATTCTTGTTTAATCATTTTCCTCATCCCCCACAAGGAAATACCCAGCTGCAGAAGATCAGATGGTGCCAAGAGAAACTAAAATATGTCTTTCTCCTCTCAAGAGGCCTCCCTCAGCTCTCTCTAAACTAGAAATACTGACAATCCTCTTTTTGTGGGCCAAATCCATTTTCTTTTTCCCAAATAGAGTTTTGATAAAAAGGAAGTGGGAATATTGACTGTAATGTGCATTTTTAATTGGTTCCATTTTGTCATGTGCATTGTATTACTACTATTCTGTGTATTTTGTCATCTATAACAGACCAAGGTGTTCAGCTTCTAGTAATTTCTCATGCCTTTTTCCTCTGAAATTTTGTTAGTGGCACTAAGTTATAAAACTCACCTTTGGAATTTTAATTTTTCAAGGTGTGTTTTCCAGTCACATATCTCAGAGAATACTTTTTGGGTTTTTTCATGGAAATTTTTAAAAGAAGAGGAAGGGAAGATAGAAGATATGAGGAAGAAAGCTAATGTTGATATTTAATCTTCTCATAGGGCAAAGATAAGTTAGTTAATGTGAGAAAAATTATTTTCAAAAGACTAAATCACAAACTAAACAGGATATAAGAAATAAGTTTTCTATAATGGACTATTACTTTCACTTGAAGAAAATTCATCTGCTGATTATTGATAAGTAATAGGTAAAGATACTTTAATTGAAAAGCAAAATTCATTGTTTACAAAAGTGTTTTTGGTTTTGGCATATTCTTTTTGTTTAGAATGCAGGGCTATTTCACTTTAACCAGTGCTTTGTAAATGTGTATATAGTAATTCTTTACTTGCATTTAAATTTAAAGTACAAAGCAATGTTAATCCAGAATATAAAATGTATAAAGAAGTATAGTGTTAATTAGTCTTTTAGAATAGGGAGCTGTTCTTCCAGGTACCCCTTATGCATGTGCTTTGGTAGCTCTTGCCTCGGTTTCTCAATGATGATAGAGATATATAGTTCAGCTAGTAAGAATTGGATAGATTATAGTAGTTTATGAATATTAGGGTAAACAGTTCCATTAGTGCCTTTATAGATGACCTAAATATTATATTAGAAGACTATATCATTTCCATTTGAATCACAAGGTGCTTAACAATATTTCATTGTTTCGGATTCATTATTACACATACAACTGTATCATTAAATTGTATTTTTTGGAGAGAATTCTGGTCAACAGTATTTCATTTTAAGAAATGACAATAATTCACTATTAGATATATTACACAGAAAAAGTAAAAGATAAAAACAATGTGATATTTTATCCTCATGTTGGCTGAGAGTATTATTTGCAAAGATGGTGTACTATTTTTGTATTTGCCTCTCCAGTTCTGTTTTGGATCAAATTTGCCTAAAGTTAGGTTTTTTAAAAATATTATATATACATATAGTTCCCACCAAGTCAACATAGAATTTTTAATGTAATAGGAGTGCTTAGTCTAAGGGGACTATGAAGATGACTTTAGTTAGAATCAAAGAAAGAAAGCAAAGGTGTGTATATCTAATATAAAATGAAGTGCTATGATAAAAGCTTAAAAAGTACATATATATATATATATATATATATATATATATATATATATATATATATATAAAATATCTGTACTAAGATATAGAAGTATATAGTTAGGGAATGACCAAACTGAAGATAGGGCAAAGCTTGCTAAATAATGGGAGACTTTGGATGCCAGCTAAGGAATATACATGTCATTTTATCTGCTAATCTAGATAACGCTAAAGGCACTGTATAGAACCTGAGAGAAGAGCACTTATTTGTGTCAAAAGTTAATGTGCAGCAGTTGCCAGATGGCAGTGCAACAGCAGCCCTGTGCGGGCATTACCTGTGGCCCATGACACAGGCAGACCCCCTGGGCCACTTCAAGTGTCCTGGGTGCTTAAAGGTAGGTATCTGAGAAGCTGTGCAGGGTGCCTTGTAGGCACATCTTTTGGTCTGCATAACTGTAGGAATGTCTAAAGCTGAAGAAACCTTTCTGTGGATTGTATCACAGCACTCTGACACCTAAGTTCCAAGTTGTAAAGCCAGAGCAACAACAGTTTGAGACCAGAGACATCTTGCCATGGCTGCCAAGATGATTTCTTCCTATCTTAAGATTCAAACCCATGACTACCTCAGTTCCAAATAACAGACGATATCATGGAAGGTGTGAAGGCCACAACTAAGTATGCATCATTTCAGACACGGAATGTCCCAAATCTTTATACCTTTCCTTGTCCTTACTGTCTTGAGAAAAACTTTGTGGAAGGAAGAGCTTGTGGAGTACTGCATATTATCTCACAGCAACAGATACCAGACTTGTGGTTTGTTCAATATGTGCCTCAATGCCCTGGGAGACTATGCAGCACCAGCTTCATAAAAAAACACATCCAGTGCCAGTGCCAGTGTCAATTTCCATGGATTACGGTATTGATGAAGAGGACATGATGAACCTGGTGCTACCATATTCCATCAGCTTCCATGACGTGTTAAGTGTGAAACCTTTGACTCCTATGGCTTAACTGTACAACAGACCTGGAAATGAGCCGTGGCACTGGGACAGGGTCACTTCTGACAGGGGAAATGGGTCTCCAGGTCAGAGTTCTCTTTTCTTTTGGGCTCTTGCCAAAGTTATTTTCCCTATTATTAACCTTGTTTGTCATTTGGTCTAGTGTCATTGATCCTCAATTACTTCCTAGAGATTCTACCTCCTCTTCTGGAAGAAAATCCAGCTTTTTCATTTCCACATATTCTTATTTCACACTTATTCCTTCCATCCAGTGATTATCTCTCAGATCCTGTGAGCCACCTGGGACCTTTTCTGGGTCACAAATAGCACAATAAAACATGTGTTTTCTTTCCTTGCCTGGGAGGTATGTGAACTCTGGCAAGAGTACAGCTGACCAGGACTGAAACTCATCTGTGCTTTGGAGCTACTTGTCAGAGGGTGTGGGCAGTGGCTACTGGAAGCTGCAATTTGTATTCCTGAAAATATTTCAGGAACCCCTGTAGGGTAAAAGTTCTGGATTTTGCATGATCTGATGTTGGAAGTTTTATTATTGATATTTTGCCACACTTCCTGCAAATGCTTAGAATTAACTGATTCAGTCTTAAATGCCTGCAGGGTACCTTTTTAGGAAAAGGTATAATCATATTTTTAGTGGAGGTATTTCTAGGTTAGGAAAGTTAAACAGCATTTTTCCATAAGTGGGGAGGAGGGTCAATTAAGAGAGGTAGGAGGACCATAGCTTTTTGGTTTATATTTCAGTCTAACAAACGTGTTTTCAGATGACTGGGTCACATTTACCTTTCTCTTTGGGAGCCTGCATACATTCTTGTCCTGATGCGTGAAAAGCAGTCCTCTGATGATTAAAAAGGAGAAGGCGTGAGGGCTTTGGTGGTTACTTTTATCCTTAACTTGGTAACTTTTATCCTTAACTTGGTAACTTAGATTAATCTGAGCATTATTTTACTGTCACAAATAGTTTTCTTATGACACGTTTTAGCATATAAATTGGTGTTTTAAAACTCTGCCTTTTAATTCAGAGAAAAGCTGTTCTGATCCCGTTGTTTCTTGTTGGAAGAAAGATTGCAGGGCATAGCATATTCTCTGATGAGCAGTTAATAAAAATTATGTACTCAGAATTTGGTTTAGTAGCAACTCAAGAAACTTGAAGTTGAACATATTTCATGAATATTAATTATAAGGCTAAGAGCTGTCAATCTAATGTATAGGAGTAGAATCTATTAGGTTCATTCATTCATGTCACACATCTCTAGTTTGTGGTAGTTTTTTTCTGGTCAGTGGTTGAGGTTGAAATGACTCTGGGCCTGTACACGTTGCTGTGGGTCTCTTACTGCCCATCATGAAAGAACTAGCTGCAGTTGCCTAGTAACTAGCAAAGACAGGGTCCATTTGGGGCAGGGTAATTTTTTTCCTTAAGGTGTTGTTACTTAGAAGGACCTGCATGTTAAGATCAGCTTCTTGACTATAATTTCTGGAAAAAGTTAACTCGGACCTCCTTAAATTGAGATTCTCTCAAAACAAGTTTGGAGAAAAGTTTGATAAGGCTTTCATTTGAGGGATCTGAGAAGAGCAAATACATCTTACTGTTGGAACCAAGAAAACAGGTTAATGTGCAATGTGTTGAAGATCTAAAATATGATAGTGTTGGCATACATGAATGAATGAAGGAAAGAGATGCAAATACAACAATTTACAACATTTGATGATTGCCATGATGGTAAGGCAGAATTTAAAATAATTCCATAGTTGTTCAAATGGGAGATTGGTAAGATTTGGGAACACAAAGGGCAAGGAAAAGGAACTAGCTATATTTTGGATATACTGACCTAAGATGTTTAAATGACAATCATGTGAAAAAGTCTAGCAGACAAACTATGGCTTTAAAATATAAGATGTCAATGAAAGCTAGAATAGTAGTTATAGAAGTCATTCACAAAAGAAAATTAAGTGGTAGTAGATTTTATCATGAAGTAAGGGAATGGTGAGTAAACTCTGAATGTTGCTAAACAGAGAGAAACCAAATTACAGGGAGATACCATAGCTATGTTATAGCCTCATAGTCAAGAGCATGGACTTTGTAATCAGACCATTTGGATTCAAGCCCATTTCTTACTACAAGGTCTGTGTGAACTCTAGATAAGTTAATTAACCGTGTTCCAGTAATCTGCAAAAAATGTTCATGATTATAGTATCAATGTGAGAGAGGTGACAAATAGATACATGTACTTGACCTGGTGTTTGACATATAGTAAACTGTGAATAAATGTTAGTTATATGTAAAGGGGGAATATAGAGAAAACAGTAATATATGATCATATTTAGATCTTTATTTTGAGCTTTAAGTTTTCTGGTCATCTCATAAATTTATGAGAATCCACATATACCTGGAGTTTCAGAATCAATTTTAAGTTCTTACAATTTATAAAATATTCAACTAGGCTTTGCTTTTTACAAAAGAGTATTGCACTCATAGATTCACAGGCAATTGACAACATGGGGAAAGATGGCAAGCACTTTTTGGAAAAATAGATAAGGAAACACAGTGAAGAAAAATTTAATAGAACTTGGTATCTAGGAAATTAAAAAGCATTGGATACCTATAGATGAATTAAAGAGATGTGCATTAATTTTCTTGAAGATCTTTTAATTATATTTGTATTATCAAATCTGATTTTTCCAGAATACTTTTGCCAGGCTTGGTGTCAAATGCCTATAAAATTTCGACAGCTCAGGAGGCTGAGGCAGGAGGATCACAGGTTCAAAGTCAGCCTCAGTAACTTAGCAAGGCCCAAATCAATTTAGCGAGACCCTGTCTCAAAATATAAAAATAAAATAATAAAATATATAAAAAGGGCTGGGTGACTCATTGGTTAATCGACCCTGGGTTCAATCCCCGGTGCCAAGAAAAAAAAGAAAGGAAGAGAGAGAATATTTTCTTAAAATCTTTTATTATGTCTCCTTAAAGGATACTTATAAAACCATTCAAGAAGAGAACAAAGTTTTTTCCTTTCTATCCCCTCTTCTTTTTAAATTTCAAGAGATTCATGATGTGGCCTGTTATATAGTACATGGTTTATTTCAAATTGATATATATCCTGACCTTAGTCTTTTTTTCTTTGTATTTTTGGAGTCTTTATAAAAGTTTTATTTTATTGAAAGTTGTAAAATTGAACAATATTATTGATAATAAAATAGGCCAAGAGATAGGGATATAGCTCATTAGTACAGCACTTGACTAGCATGTGTAAGAGCCTGGGTTCAATCTCCAGGACCCAGTTTTAATTTTAAAATAGGCCAAACACTGGAACACTGGTTATACCCAGAAAGTTTGGAACTTAATATGCCATTAAAGCGATAAAGAAAATGTTTATAGTTAATTGAAAACCTAAAATTTTATATTGGCATCTCAAATCAAAATCTGACAGTTTTTTAAAATTATTTTCTTAGTTGTAGATGGACACAGTACCTTTATTTTGTTTATTTATTTTTATGTGGTGTTGAGGATTGAATCCAGTGCCTCACACGTGTGAAGCAAGCTCTCTATCACTGAACCACAACCCCAGCCCCTGACAGTTTGTTTTTATGGTATTTGTTAGGTCACACTTGGCAAAAATTGTATATTTATTTAGGGATACATTGCATTAGGAGTTTTTAAAAATTCTAATTCAATTAAAAAAATTTTAAAAATAGTTTTCACATGTGTGAAATTTGAAATTTTTAATATTTCATTAACACTTCCAACATACCTAGTGTCTATAATTAATATTTTTTTCCAGCATATAAACCTTCAGTGGATATTAGCCTTTACCTGGTTTAAGTAAGAAAAGTGATATTACTGAGATAAGAAAATAATAAACTTCATGACTTCAAATACATCTATCTTATCTCAAACTTTTTTCTCTCTTCTTTTACAAATAATGCATACTTATTTTTATAGAATTTAAAAAATTGGTTCAGTAGTTCTGGCTCTCAAGAAGTATTAGGTTTGAATTAAAGATCTTTATCACTTAATTTACATTTTGTTTGAGACTTGTGCTGGTTTAAAATTTGTAATAAGGAAAATGGACTTAAATTTGAATTGTATTTTTATAATTGGTAGGTTTAAATAGCTATTAATATTGTAAAGGAAGCAAATAGATTATAAAACCTCAAATAAAATGTTTGTTTTTAATTTTATTTTTTTAGAATTTCTCCCTTTAGCAGATTTGAAAGGGAGGGAGAATAAGTGTAGAAGAAGGGCTTTGTAGGCTTAGTTTTTAAATCAGGGCACAGATACAAGAGATGTAAAGAAATATATGATAAGATATTTCAATAAGTGTGACCTAAGGAGCATTATAAAATTAATTTGGAAGCTTAGACTTAGCAACCACATGGGGATAGATGTATCCATACCCTAGACTGAATGATAAATCTTCTGTTTCTGTTTGGAGGATGGCCATAACTTTTGTTTTCTCCTAATAATTTTATTTGCCTTTTAAAATTCCCTGTACTGGTTGTAGCATACCTGAAATTGTTAAGCAATTAATTTGAGGTTAATTTAAATTTTATGGTATGTATTATTGAGTCAACTGTAAGCAATTTTCATGCAAAGAATATATGTATGTATACACACACACACACACACACACACACACACACACACACACACATAATATACCAGCAAATGAATACTTTGAATGCTTATTGCCTGAACAATGTATGTTATTTTTACATGAAGAACTGCCCATTTTAATACATGTTTTACTACATAATGTGGACATGGCTATTGTTGATATTTTTCTAATTAATTTATATTGCTTTCCACAAATATCAGAAGCTTTATTGTACAAATGCCACAGAAAGAAAGTTCAAAGAAAAAAATGAAATTTCAGATAAACTGTTGCTTGTCTTTTAAAAATTGTCATTAAGTTTGGTTATTCTGTTTCTCATCTTAGTTCATTTATTTCAGGAAAGAATTGACTATGCAGGTTGAATATCTCCTACACAGTATGCTTGGGACTAGAAGTATTTCACATTTTTAGCTTTTTAGGATCTTAGAATATTTGTGTATAAATGGTGGATATCTTGGGCATGGGACCAAGATTCATTTATGTCTATACCTTGTATCCTAAAGGTAATTTTATACAGTATTTTTAATATGCCTATCTTTTTACTATGACCTGTCATATTAGGTCAAGTATAGCATTTTCCATGTTGGTGCTCAAAGTTTTGGGTTTGAAGTCTTTCACATTCTTATTTTCCCAATTGAGATGCAGATAACCTTATTATCTAACAGAACACTTTAAACTTGTTTTCAAAATAAGCACATCAACATAATCTTTTGAAAAAAATATACTCAGAACAGTAATTTGAGATGTAGTATCACAAAATGGAAAGATCTAGTTATGCCTCTTTTTGTGACTTTAACCTAAAAATGATCACATGACTTCTAAGCTTTGTTTTCTTATCACTAAAGCAAGTGATTAGGACTTTTTTATAGGTGGATTGTGAGAATTAAATGAGTTAATAAATGTAAAGCTTATTTATAATGTACTGATTATAATGGTGCTCACTATCTATTCTAAGCTCCCTGAGGAACCCCTGTCTGCTTCTTCACCATTGTAGCCCTTAGGAACTAACACAATGCCTGGCAAATAATAAGGGGTTGATAAATATTTGTTTTTCCTACCTTTTTACATTGGTAAATAAGAGAAAAATTAACCATCTTTCATTTCTTATATAAAGCTTATATATTAGTTCACCATAAATTGTTTCAATTGGTCCATAAGCTTCAACTAAGCATCTCTTTTTTAAAACTTTTTTATGCTCTTATTGCATCCCTTAAAAGTTTCTCAAACTCAAATTATTCAAATTTTAAAAATGTTATTTTATACTTATTTTGGATTCTGAAGTTGTTGAAACTTTCACATCGACTTTTAAGAATATTCTGTCATTCTGAAACCTTCCCTGTGGAAGTAACTAAGTTTAGTTTTGTGTGCAACAGATGCACAGCATGGGAAAATTGCATGTCTCAATGAAATGAAAATACATCTTTCTTGAGACATGTGGGACTATAAATGATAGGTTGTTGTGTTCCTCTCTGTTGAAAAACAAAGGCTAAGTGAAAAATGTCTATTTTCTCTTTTGATTATCACTAGTAACAATTACTTAATTCATTAGTCTATATGGTCAAAAACACAAGTGGCTTTATGGATATGAGTACTAAACCTGAGATCTGATCCTGCCTTAGGTACTTCTAAGTTGTATGGTCATGAGCAAGTCATTCAGCTTCTCTTGAGAATGTGTCCTCATTAATAAAAGCAGATAAGCTTTATCTTGTAAGAACTTTGTGATCTTCAGATGACAGCTGTTAAAGTTTATGGAGCTGTGTCAGAGTGTTCTGAATGTAAAAATATAAAATATTTATAAAAAGAATTTCAATTATATTGAAATACTGTTATCAAATTATTTTAAAGTAATATGGTGGCATATGGTTCTTTTAAATAAAGAGTGTTGTTGTGAATTTAATGACTATAATTTTTGAAGAAATTATGAACATAAATGATGTTTTGAAATACCTATAGCAACTCTAATATATTTGAAAGAAATGCCAAGCATCAGTTAGGTGTTAGAGAAAGTAATGTAATTGTTTCTTCTCATGAAAGTTTAGACTCCTTGAACTCTATCATCTCCAAGTTTAAGAACCCCATGATATACTAATGCTGGTTATTTTTGTGAACAGTGTATACTTAAAGACATATCTCCATTCAGGGTGCTTAAAATATATTTTTCAAGATGATATCTTATAAATTACTTGGAATTAAGTTTTGTAAATGCCAGCTTTTAAAGTCTAAGATTTTTGATATCAAAATATTTTGTTGCCTTTACAAAGAATCTTAAGTTGGGGTACAGATCTTTAATTAAATATGCTACTTATATAACTGATTTCTATCATGAATTATTGTTTCTAGAGCTTCTCTTTAAAAGGAATTAAATTTCTTTTCTAAACTTACTACCAGGATCAGCCAAGATCTTGCTCTCATTGCTCGGGAGATCAACGATGTAGCAGGAGAGATAGATTCAGTGACTTCATCAGGCACTGCCCCTAGTACCACAGTAAGCACTGCTGCCACCACCCCTGGCTCTGCCATAGACACTAGAGAAGAGGTAGGAGATCTTCATGGAGAAATGCATAAGGTTCTTTCTTTTCTTTATTTCTTTTGCTTTTAGCTTTTTGCTTAGTTTTTTTTGTTTGTTTGTTTGTTTTCAGTTTTTTTTTTGGGGGGGGTGATATGTCCACCCTTCCTGTTTGCATGAAGCTCTGCATTTTCCAACTTTGCTTTAACAAATTTCTTTTATGTGTTTGTAACAAAACAGTAAAGGTTAACATTTGGTCTACTATTAAGATGGAGGTGGAAAATAATTTAGAATAAGAACTTTGCCTGCAAATTTCTGCATTTCTGCTCCGTAGCTTTACATGAAATGTGAATCTAAATGGTGTCTGAAAAGCAAACCAAAATTTGATATGATAAATGCTTGTTTTGACTGCTAGTTAATGAGTTACTATCTCTAATAGCAAAAAAAAAAAAAAAAAAGATAAAAACACAACAGTTTTTACTGCTTTAAGTGATAATTATGTTAATGAATCCATACATAGTTATATACACAGGAATATTTTAAAAAACAAAGATGTATATTATGTATACATATACACACTATATATGTATGTGTATGTGGGGTATGTGTGTGTGTGTGTGTGTGGGTGTATGTATATGTATAGATTTTCAAAGTATTCTTATAAACTCTGAAATTTAAGTTAACGTATGTAGACTATTGCCTGTACAAAAAAAAATCAGGACCTCTGGCAACACAAACCAGAGGATATCAGTTTACACAACGTGTTCCAGAAGGTGACTTTAATTTATAAAATTAATAGTACTATTGTCTCTTGTCCCTCAGTATCAGTGGGGAATTGATTCCATGATCTTCCCTTCTTTCCCACTGTACATATCAAAATCTGTCCCTTATGTAAAATGGTATAGTGTTTTCATATAACCTATGCACATCCGTTTGTGTACTTTGATTCACTTCTTGATTAGTTATAATACCTAATACAATGTGAATGTTACATAAGTCATTGTTAAACTGGATTGTTTTCAGAGTAATGACAAGGGAAAGTCTACAAACACAGGGTTTTTGTTGTTGTTGTTTGTTTTGCTTTTTAAAGAATACTTTCAGTACTTAACTGATGAGATGCCTGGATATGTAAGGTTGACTATATTTTCTGGCCATGTTGGCTATTTTAATAGAGAGCAGAAATGCAAGCAAAGGATCAGCATTTAAAAGAATGATTTGTGTAGTTCAGGGGTTGGTAAACTATTGACAGGAAATTCCTGTTTTTATATGATTTAAAATTGAACTTTTTTATGTTTTTAAGTTGTTGAGAAATATTAAGGGAATATAATAACTAATAACTTAAAATTATATGAAATTCACCTTTCAGTTTCTGCAAAATTTTTTTCACAGTGTAGACACACTCATTTGTTTAACTATTGTGTACGGCTATTTCTGTGCTACAGTAGACTGCAAAACCTGAAATATTTATTATCTGTCTCCTTACAGAAAAATTTTGCCAACCCCCAATACTAATGACTCCACTTTTTAAATTTTATAATATAATGTTCTGAATAGTAGCCCAAAATGGCTAACCTTTTTGATGAATTTAATTCTGATAATCTGAGCTGATATTTTCTTCAGTTGCTTTTTGTTATATTTCTTTTTAGTTCTTTAATGGACACTTTTCATTTGTTTTTCCTTTATATGTTGTCTGATTTAATAAGTGATATTTCATCAATCTGTGTAGAGTTTTGTTACCACATTGATCAATTTTAAGTATGAAATCATCCTTATTGGTGTAAAACAGAAAGATCTTCTTGGTGGCAAGACATACACATTTCGCTGGTACATTTATAATGATAATATTATTTTTTCAGCTTTATAACTAAATTTTACCTAACATGATTATACATTCACTCAAACTCTGTAGAATTACTCAAACATTTCATTAAATAGACTTTCATTTTTCCTTTTTGTTTTATTTCAGAATATTGTACTAGAGTTTATTTCCTCTTCAGTAAACCCAAATTAGGTAGTATTGAATGTCTGTAATTTGCACTTTAGTATATCATTGGCAGTATATTATTCTTACTAGAAGGTATAATTTCTATAGCATTGTTAAAAGTTTATCTGACTAAGATTAAAATATTTATGTGGATTTAAATTTTTTCCTCTTGTAAATTTAATTGAAATTTGCAATTTATGTATCTTATGAAGAAATTTGTCACTTGGATTTGGGAAGGAAAAAAAACAGAAAACTAAAAGAAAAAGAAACATTATTTTATACTGGTAAGGCAATATGAGTAAAATGAACTTATTGTCCATCTACATAGCTGAGTTTTTTTCTATTTAGTATCTATTTTTCATTTGAAGAAATTTTATTCAGAGACTAATTGATTTTGGCATAGTTATATATTTTAGATTCTGAAAATAAAATCTATGTAGATGAACATCTATTTCATAAAAAATACTTTTGAAGTGCTTACTTAAAACGTAATTGGTTTATTGAAGATGACATGCTTCTGTTACTACTTGAGAATGGAATAACTTCTAATCATAAAATTTATGCAGTGTCTATGCTTTTCTAATTTATTTTGTTCTCATAAGGGTTTGCTTTTGTTCTGTTAGTTGGTTGATCGTGTTTTTGATGAAAGTCTCAACTTCCGAAAGATCCCTCCATTAGTTCATTCTAAAACACCAGAAGGAAACAATGGTCGATCTAGTGATCCGAAACCTCAAACAACAGAGCCTCCTGATCATCTAACAATTACAAGACGGAGAACCTGGAGCAGGGATGAAGTAAGTGAACTGTAGACATTGACATATGGCAGAGGAGGCAAGCCCTATAAGTGGGAAAAGGGGAAACTAATTCATAGGGCTGAGGAAAAAATGGTTATTCTGATAGAATGAAATTTCATCCCAACATCACTTTATATCCAAATAATTAACTCTAAGTGAAATAAGTTCTTGAATGGCAAAAGCAAAACTATAACACCTCTTAGTAAAAATATGGGTAAAACTATCTTTGAACATTATATAAGTGTTGATTTCTTAAAAGACACAAAAAGTTTGACTTTAAAAGATTGATAAATTTTAGTATACTAAAACTAAGGACTTTGGGGCTGGGAAGCATGAGACCCTGGGTTCAATCCCCAGCACCCCCCGCCAGAAAAATTAAGGACTTTTATGTATTTAAAGGTACTTCAAGGAACATAAGAAGACAAGTTACAAACTTGTGTAGCACATATAGTACAAAAGATGAATATACAGAATATATAAAGAATTCCTATGGATCAATAGAAAACACAAAATCAACTCAATAGAATGAATATTTTCAAAAGATTTGAACAGCCGG
The DNA here is from genome assembly GCF_052094955.1 of Ictidomys tridecemlineatus. Classification (NCBI taxonomy): domain Eukaryota; kingdom Metazoa; phylum Chordata; class Mammalia; order Rodentia; family Sciuridae; genus Ictidomys; species Ictidomys tridecemlineatus. The sequence goes on from NC_135486.1 coordinate 56,296,310, forward strand.
GCATGGTGGCACATCTCTATTTCCTCAGCAGCTCAGAAGGCTGAGGCAAGAGGATTATGAGTTCAAAGCCAGCATTTAGCAACTTAGTGAGGCCCTAAGCAACTCAACAAGACCCTGTCTCTAAAAGAAAAAAAGAAAAAGAAAAAAAAAAAAAAGAACTGGAGCTGTGGCTCAGTGGTTAAGTGCTCCTGGGTTCAATTTTTGGTAACAAAAACGAAAACAAAACAAAAAAGAGAAAATACAAAGACAGAAAATAGGAAGGATATGTTTAACTTCATGAGTATTCAGAGATGGTATTTTAAGACAATAGTGAGAGTATAAATCATCAGTAACAAATTAAAAAATCTTAAAGTGTTAAGTATTGAAAGAGAATATGGCTACATGGACTGCCTTACATGTTGCTGGTCGAGGTTAAATTGGACTATCTTACATGTTGCTGGTGGAGGTTAAATCAATGCAGTCATTCTGGAAAATAGTTAACTTATTTCCTACATTTGAACATAAAGATGTAGCAGGATATTGCAGTTTTCCTGTTACTATGTATGTAAGGAAAACCTTTTTCCATTGACCAAACAAGGCACACACAAACATATTTATTCAGTAGATCTTTCTCTTACCCATGGTTTGATAAATTCTAAGACCCCCCAGTGGAAATCTGAAACTCGATGGTGCTAAACCCTATTATAAATACTAGTTTTTCCTATATGTATGTGTGTGTGTGTGTGTGTGTATGTGTGTGTGTGTGTGTGTGTGTGTGTGTGTGTGTATGGTAAAGTTTTTTTTTTTTAATAGTTGTAGATGGACAGCATGGCTTTATTTTATTTATTTTTTTATGTAGTGCTAAGGATTGAACCCTACGCCTCACACATGCTAGGCAAGTGTTTTGTCATTGAGCTATGGCCCCAGCCCAACTTATGATTAAGTTTGATTTATAAATTAGGTATAGTAAGGATTAATATAGTAATAATAAAATAGAGCTATTATAATAATATTCTGAACTAAAGTTTATTTAACATGATGCCTCTCAAAATACTTTATTGTACTTTCCTCATCCTTCTTGTGATATCAGATGATACAATGTCAATGTGATGAGAAAAAGTAAGGTTAATAATATAAACATTGTGACCTAGTGTTAGGTTACTGTGTAAGGTTATACATACATTGGAACATCAGCAGATGATCTTATAATCCATGGCTACTAAGTGACTTGGGGGCAGGAATGTATGTAGCATGAATAAACTGGATAAAGTGATGATTCATGTTCCAAGTGGACTAGAACAGAATGACAGGAAATTTCATTATGCTAATCAGGACAGTGCACACTTTAATTCTTATGAATGGTTTATTTCTGGATTTTTCAGTGTAACATTTTCAGACTATGGTTGACCACAGGTACCTAGAACCATGAATTCAAAATCACAGATAATGGGGGACTACTTTTGTTACTACTATTGTTATTATCATGTTGCTAATATCAAAAACTTGGAATCAAAGTGTTTATCTTGGCAAAAAATATGTAAAAAAAATTCAAACATATCATTGCACAGTTGTAATAAAAACAAACTACAGAAATGTGCAATGATATGTTTGAATTTTAGCAATATAAGTGAAAAAACTAAGTCTCCAAAGATTATATATAATGTGATTCTTTGTCATATATTTTTGTTAGCATGCAATTTTTATTGTTTTTTTAAAATCTATTTGTACAGTTAGTACTCCAGTATCAATTTCAAACCGTAAAAAGAATGTACTTCCCAGTGATAACAGGCCACAACTATTCATCTGAAAAGAAACCAAACTCTGCCTCTGAAAAGTTTACTAATTACACAGTATTACACACTAATAAACACTGTAAATAATGTTGGAACTTCAGTATTTAATATAAATCACATGCTGCCTTTTCTTTTTAAAAAATTTTTTTAGTTGTTGGTAGACATTTTTAAAAAAATTTTTTTTATGTGGTGCTAAGGATCGAACCCAGTGCCTTGCACATGCTAGGCAAGCACTCTACCACTGAGCCACAACCCCAGCCCACATGCTGCCTTTTCTAATGCTTACAACATTTGTTTAATATCATTTAGAATAAACGCTTCATGAAAATGCTCCTTTACACTCACACATGAACGAACTGATACACAGAAGAGCAACCAATTGAGTAAATGGTAAACATAACAAACAGAACACTAAATTTAGATAATCATACATCTGTGATCTTACTATCTACAGTCCTACCTATGACTTAGGACATACTGCCAATTCTACATAAATAAACTTAAGTTAAAATGACAACAGTTTCAATGCATGATGACAAGATACATCTCTAGTCTGTATAATACGTGATCATTCTGTTAACAATAAATAAATGTTAAGGTTTTATGATCATATCTTTTCCATATTTTATTTTTAACTCTTTCTTTGTTGCATAATTTTAAATTGTTTTTTAAAAATGCATTTCCTTGTTTATTCTCTTCACCCAGAATTAACATACTGAATTAGGAATAGATGAAGAAGATAAACTCTGTCCTGGTATAGGTGAAAATAACTTAGTTCTACTAATTAAACATTTCTTTTGTCCATTTATTAGTTGTTGCTATCTTTGTCATATATTTATAAAATGAAAAATATACTCCTTGATCTAACAAATATCATAAAAAGGAAAGATAGAGAATGATAAATGGAATTCATGATATTGTTTACCTTTACAGGAAGACAGAGAGATGGGACGGAGTATACCATCTAAATTGAAGTAGATATATCAGTCAGCCTTACTGCATAATAGACAACTGAAAAAGTTTCTGTGGCAGAGAGGTTAACCCAGAGTTAATAGTGGGCTTAGCTGTACAATTAAAAGTTGCAAGTTGCATCTAGATTTGCTTCATGTATTTTTTTATACATATGACAGCAGAATGGATTATAATTCTTATTACACGTATAGAGCACAGTTTTTCATCTCTAGCTGTATTCAAAGTATATTCACACCAATCTGTGTCTTTATACATGTACTTTGGATAATAATGTCCATCACATTCCACCATCATTTCTAACCCCATGCCCCCGCCCTTCCCCTCCAACCCCTCTGCCCTATCTAGAGTTTGTCTATTCCTCCCATGTTCCCTCTCCCTATCCCACTATGAATCAGCCTCCTTATATCAGAGAAAACATTCAGCATTTGGTTTTTGGAGATTGGCTAACTTTTAGCATTCCATATATCTTTTGTAGTACTTGGGCCAGTAGGCTTACTGGGGCTTTTTCTTGTTATAGTACCATTAGAGAGGAAGCCCTAACGTGCAAGCATATTTCAAACCTTTGCGTATGTCATATCTCTGAACATCTCATTGGCCAAAGCATGTCACATGGTTAAGGTCAAAGTCTGAGGGTACAGAAATATCTTCCTCCAGTGGTGGTGGAGACAGTGGAGAAGTGGACATTTATTTTAAATACTATCTACTCTTTATTGATTATTGGTAGAACCTAGTTATTTGGAGGAGTGGTAGAGTCATTAGATTACTAAAAGGATAAAAAAAGTTGCCCAAGTGGACCAGTGATGTATGTCATGAATATTGATTCATGGTTAATTCTGTGAACCTGCAGACCAGTGTTTATAAAAATTTTTAAATTATTATAAAATGAACATGTTATTAGTTCAATGACACATGCCTGTAGTCCCAGCTACCCAGGGGACTGAGACAGAAAAATCATTTAAATTCCTCTAAGTGTAATAAAATAACGTGCAAGAAATCTTTATTTGTAAAAGAGGATGGAGATATCTAGAAAATATCTCAAGGTTATTATCAGAACTTTGTTTAATATACTGAACTGCAATTTATGGGGTAGAAAAGTGAGAGAGATCCTCTTCTGTGTATAATCTTTCCTTAGACTACCCTGCCTTTTGTCACTCCTTCCTTATTTGTATATGTCTTCCACTTTAATTTGGCTTACTTCCTCATTACCCACACATCTTATTTCTATTTATCCTCCTTGCCTTTATGTTGCTTTTCACATCCCAAGAAACTTTATCCTTCACTGGCTTCACATTCTTGTCATTTGTAAGTTCTAGTTTTTCCATGACCACATCCTACTTATGTCACCCTCACCAAACTCATTTTCATTGGAATTCTTACAGCACTATATCACAAAATTTAGCATATATTTACATGCTTTTTGTAAAATATTTAATAATATTTCCTATATATGACTATTATCCCCACCTCTTACAGGTCTTCAAAGCATATTGACATCCAAGACCATATCGAATTTTCTGGGTTTTCTTTCGAAGTATTGATATAGGTCTGGCAATATAAAGAGGCTGATTTTGGAATATCTGGACTCAAATTCAGTCCTTTTAGTGAACTGTACTAGCTTTGCTTTCATGAGTTATCCCAGCTCTTAGACCAAATTTGGCCTGTCACCTTTAATAATCTTTTATTACAACACAGCATTATTCATATGTTTTTAAATCTTTTGTGAATGCTCTTTCACTTTGCAAGAAGAAAGCTGAGTTTTGGTAGAAACCATATGGCCCTTAAAATCTTTCCTGTGCACAGACAAACCTCTGTATCTCAACTGGGGTAGTACTAACCCCATCACAAAAACTTAATATTTTGAGTAAATTTTGAAAAGTTTGTCTTTCCCATTATATTCTGTTTAGAGAGGAGGGTTTGTGCTCTTCTTGATCTTTGTTTTCATATTACTTGGTGAAAGAATAAATAATACATTTAGTGTGCTCTACGTTATTCATATCTTCCCTTTTATGATAGTTTGAATGGAGTATGAGAGTCATGACAGTAATTAAAGATAGGCTAAATTAGAATTTTTTTCTTCAAAATGGTATGACCAAAACAATATGGAAACTTGACAAAAGAAACTCCTTTATTAATAATGTTTCATTTTCTTTATTTCCTTATATATTACTCTAATTGCGTTCTTCCTAATTTTTTCATTGAAATTAGCATAAATACTACATACCTGTATACTAAGTTGTGAATAGTGTTCTTAGTAGTTGTACAATTCAGTGGTAGTATTTTAATATCTACTTTTTTTCTTTGTTTCAGGTCATGGGAGATAATCTGCTGCTGTCATCTGTCTTTCAGTTCTCTAAAAAGATAAGACAATCTATAGATAAAACAGCTGGAAAAATCAGGTACTTGTGGTTACTGGAACCTCCTTTCCATAACAGTTACCTCTTCCATTTTTTTGAGCCTGATATCACAGCTATGAATAATTAATAAAGTCATTGGAACTGAATCTCCCTGCTGCCTTTACTATCTTCTTTAGTTTGAAAATATAAGTAATAACCATAGCTAACAAATGCCTTTGATATTCAGCCCCTTTATAATTGAGAATTAACAGCTGTAATCACTGACTTGTAATTAATAACTTGTATTAATAACCAGAAACATTTTCCTTTTCTACAAAAATAATAGCAAATAATTTAAATTAACAGACTTTGAGGGTTCTTTTAAAGGCCTCAGATTTTAGTTTCATTTTCCTCATTGGTAAAAGGGACATTATTTGACTTAGGAAATGTATATAATAAAGGCACAAGACAAGACTAGTCTAACAGGCACAACACTTGAGGATATTTCAGCTTTGCCACTTACTAAGAACTTGAATACTCCCTTTGTTTAATCTGGCCCCAGTTTTACCATCTTGTAGAGGAATATGTATACTTTTTTATTGATTTTTTTTAAAATAATGACAGCAGAATACATTATAATTCTTATTACATGTGTACAGCACAATTTTTCATATCTCTGGTTGTACATAAAGTATGTTGACGCCAATTTATGTCTTCATACATGTACTTTGGATGATGATGTCTATCACATTCCACCATCCTTGCTAATTCCCTGCCCCCTCCTCTTCCCTCCCACCCCTCTGCCCTATCTAGAATTCATCTATTTTACTCAGCAATAGAAGAGAATAAAATCATGACATTTGCAGGTAAATGAATGGCTGTTGGAGAAGACAATGCTAAGTGAAGTTAGCCAATGCCCAAAAAACAAATGCCTAATGCTTTTTCTGATATAAGGAGGCTGACTCATAGTAGGGTAGGGAGGGAGAGCATGGGAGGAACAGAGGAATATGTATACTTTTATTGACTACTCATAGAGTTGTTGTAAGGAGAAGAAGATACAAGTCTCATACATGAACGTACATACATAGTATATTTATTTTTTTAAACTGTAATATTACTGCTTTTGCTCTTCATTGCTTTTTCTCAAATTCAATTTTCCCTTCTTTGGAATGAATATGTTCATCTTGGGAAAACTTGCCCCAAAGTAAATACCTGTCAAATATTGTTATTTTATAACTTTATTACCTATTCAAAACAGAGAATTCTAGATTCTGTGTAATAATATTTCAGAAATCATTGACACTGTAACTTAATTTGTTTGTAGTTCATATAATTAAAAGTTTCAAATATAATGAAACTATTTCTTAAAGTTATTTGTTAATTATAAATTACACACAAATATAATTTTATGTGGCTTGTGTATTAAAATAAAACATTTCATCAGTGTTTGATAAATACCAATAAGTATTTGGGGAAAACAGTGAACATTATTTTTATTGAATTTTAAGGTAAATTACCTAGTTTAAAAGAAACTTAAGATATTTTTTCAAAAACTATTTCAAAAGTATCATATCAAACGTGTTTAAAGTATTTTTTAAAAAATATTAAAAATGTTTACTATAAAAAGTTTACATCATCTTTCAGTCAAATGTAGAAATTTTACTTAGCATATTAAGAACTGGCTTGAGCTTTCTTTCATATTTAAGGCGGGGGGGCTACCTGGGATTGAACTCAGGAGCACTTGACCACTGAGCCACATCCTCAGCCCCCTTTTTGTATTTATTTAGAGACAGGGTCTCAGTGAGTTGCTTATTAGCACTTGGCTTTTGCCTAGGCTGGCTTTGCACTTGTTATCCTCCTGCCTCAGCCTTCTGAGATGCTGAAATTATAGGCGTGTGCCTCCATGCCTGGCACTTTCTTTTATATCTTGAGTTCTTTTTTTAAAAAAAAAATATTTATTATTTATTTTTAGTTTTCGGCGGCAGACACAACATCTTTATATGTGGTGCTGAGGATCGAACCCGGGCAGCACGCATGCCAGGCGAGCGCGCTACCGCTTGAGCCACATCCCCAGCCCCATATCTTGAGTTCTTGTCTGTATAATTTCTTAAAAATGTACCAGATCATCTCTTCATTTTGTTGTCTTCTAGAAGAAAAATAATCAAAAATTTGTTATATTCACAAGAATGGTCTAATCTGTACTGTCTGGTTCTTTTTTCCTCTTTATTTGTAAATGAGTATCTTAACAGAAGTAATATATGAGCATGGTTTAAAAATACAAATATTTTAGGGGCTGGGTTGTGGCTCAGGACACCTAGCATGTGTGAGATGCTGGATTCGATTCTTAGCACTGCATAAAAATAAATAAAATAAAGATATTATGTCCACCTGCAATTAAATTTTTTTTAAAAACATACAAATATTTCAGAAAAATATACATATAATGTCTTTTACCTGTATATGTTTATATATGTCAGTACACAAATATATTTTTTCCATATTTTTGTCTTTTCAATCAATATTTTTTCGAGAATATAACTGAAGTATATTGATAGTCTCTCCAAATTGGGTTGGAATATGAGACATACTACCTTTATAGTTAAAAAAAAAAGCATTTGATTATTTGGCTTTTCTTAAGTTGTTCCTCATAAACATAAGTGGTCTTTTAAATTATTTTAATAACTATACCCTTATTTTGCCATCCATTGTTCTTTTTTCAAGAAAATTTACTCTGTCAATTGTGACATATTCCTATGAGTTTCAAATAAAGTTAACTTTCCACAGAATAATAATTTAATATCCATTCAGTAACAGATAGTTGTAAAGTACATTGTAGGTACTTTAGAATTTTTGTTAATTAGACCTTAACAAAACAAAAACCCCTGCTGTTGTGGAGTTTACATTCTAGGTAATATATTCAAATGAGTCAACCTGGGTTAAGTTAGCTGTTTCTGCTACCTGATTTGTCTTAGTTTCATTATTTCACAAGAATATTATTTGTAGTTCACTAATCACAATTTGTGTTCCCACAGAAGTCTAGTCATCTTCTTTTCCTTTTTCCTAATATTAAAATCATTAGTAGTTACATAGAAGAGATAATAAAAATATAAATAACAATACTAATTTTACTTTAGTAAATTGAAATCCTATTTCATTTTTTAAAAGTTAAGGCTCATAATTCAGAGATTAATCGCATGCTATTTAGAAATAATGCATTTTGTGAAGTCTGATTGAGTTTATAAATGATTCCTTTGTTTTTATTTTTACTTATACACACTGATTAAGCAGTTAAGACTAATGCCATCTTAGATGAGGTTTGTTTTCCCTTAATAGTCACATCAGCCCATTTTCTTTCACAAAAAAAAAAAAAAGGAAAAGAAGAGCTTTCCTTTACTGTCATAGCCCACCCACCTGTGATGTACTCATCTAGTGTATGGCCAGAGACAGATGTAGTTTACTATTCCCTTGGGTGAGCCCAACTGGAATTTGAAAGGAAAAAAATTAAACTTAGCTAATTAATTATTACACATGAATTAACAAATCTTCAGGTCCTAATCACATGCCTGCGTATTAGTACCAAGACTCAAACCTCAGGTTGAGTAAAGTATTCAGTTTAATTGAAGGTTATGATTTTGAATTTTATTCCACTAAAATTATATTCTAAATTGGTATTTCATGGCAAGATTATTAACCACGGAACAAATAAATAAAATAAATATTGATTAAATAATTGTATATAGAAATTGGGCCAGAAGTATAACTCAGTGGTAGAATACTTACTTTGCCGTGTACAAGTACTTGACTAGCCCAAGTTCAGTCCCCAGCACTGAAAAAGAAAATAAAAATAAAAATCTTATACAGGAATAGTCTCCAAATTTATTCATTGATAAAGTTGTTTTTAAGTGGATATTTTTGTCTAGCACTTTTCAAAATGCCCTCACAATTGAGTGCAGAAGGCAGGCAAATGGGTACTTATAATGCAATGTGGTAAGAATAGAAAGGAAATTACAGGATAAGATACTGTGAGATCCCATAGTGAGTTTTGGGATCTAGGAGAGATTGGTGGGCAATTTAAGTCCTGAAGAATGGGGAGAGGAGTTAAGTAAAAAGTGTAGTGACAGGCTCGGGATTATGAGATGACACTGTAGAGATTAGGATGTATCAATTTAGGCAGATTTTGTGAAGGACTTTGTCCTTTATCATAAAAAGAAGAAAGCAATAGAAAGTTAATATATTAAATGATTGCTTTTGATACACTGTTATCCATAAAAATATCATAAGAGTGTTATTAAAAGTGTGGTATGTGACTTGCTACTGTAAAACATTTTACATGTAAATGAATATACTATGTTATTTCATTCCAACTACAAGAAATAATCACTCTAATAAGTGTATCCTTATCCACTTACTCAGTTTCCAGATTTTTATGGACTTCTTACTACTATTCTCTTGTTGATTGTTTTTTACCACAGTGTGTCTTTCTCATTCTGCTCTGAACTCATCTCTAATCTCCCCCTAAGAAAAATGATTTATGTAGCTTTGGCATTTAATTAAAATTGAGAACAAAGAGCACATTGATTTATTGGTTGGCTATTGATTTTACTGTCTTAGAAATTTGACAATTTGGGAAAAAATGCCTCAACAACATTACATTTAAATATTAAATGTTCCATATGTTTGAGTTACCTTCAGTTTGAGTATTGGGTTTTACTATGTGTAAAACACTTTGACAGACTTTGTGAAATAAGATAATAAAGAGAATAAAACACCATTTGACTTATAAAATTTATAATCAAGTGGTAAGGTAAAGCACATATATAATTACATGTATAACATTGTTATACAAGACAGCATATGATAGAGTAAAAAGAAAAGGAAGGATCACTTTCATGGGATGATCAGGGAAGATTTTGTGGCATAGATAATATTCAAAGATGGGCATGATTTTTGATAAACAAATCTAAAGAATAGAGATGTAAGCCTTCTGCATGGGTACCTTAAGGAATGCCTGATCTTTAAGCTTTGTGCCAAAACATATAAACTCAAATACCTACTGAGGTCAGTCTAAAGAAATGCATATTTAAATTATTTGAATACTTCCTGTAGATTCAATTTAAAAGTATTTATGTGAGAACTCCTGTTTTGCAGCATTCTCATTGTATTCCATATGAAGTGACCCACTCAAGTTACAAAACATGACCCTGCATTGGTAGACTGTCACTTTGCAATACCAGTTTCCATGTATTGAGAGACAATGCTAGAAAATAGGTTATAGAGGACTTAGAATATGAGTCTAAGACTCCCCCACACCAAGACTTTATCAAAAAGTACTTTTAGCTTAGTAGTTAAATTATTGAATAAAATAATCTTTGGAATTTATTACGTATTCCTGATGAAGTTTAGCCTACTTTTAATCTGTAATGACAATCTGAAAATGACTTTGAAAACTATGGTTTTTTTCTTGAAGATTCATATTGACTTTTGAACAAAAACAAATCTGACCATCATAGCCTGGCCTAAGTAATTTCTTGATAAGCTTTTCTGCCTCCTTAGTATTTAAATATAACATTGTATTAGAATTCATTTCTTTTCTTAATTTATATATGACAGCAGAATGCATTTTCATTTCATCTTAAAATATTTTGCTGAGGATGTTCTGTAGTGCAGGCATTCTGGTTGTAAATTCTTTTAACTTTTATTTATCCTGGAAGGTTTTTATTTCATCATCAAATCTAAATCTTAGTTTTTCTGGATATAAGATTCTTGGTTGGCATCCATTTTCTTTCAGAGCTTCGTATATGTTGTTTCCATGATCTCCTGGCTTTGAGGGTCTGGGCTGAAAAATCTTTTGAGGTACAAATTGGTCTCCCCCTATATGTGATCTGATTCCTCTCTCCTGAGGCTTTTTAAGATTCTGTCCTTTTTCTATATGCTAGGCATTTTCATTCTAATGTGCCTTGGTATAGATCTGTAGTAATTTTGTACATTTGGTGTCCCATAAGCCTCTTGTATTTGGTTTTCCAATTCATTCTTCATGCTTGGGAAATTTTCTGATATTATCTCATTGAAGAGATTGTGCATTCCTTTGGTTTGAAACTCTGTGCCTTCCTCTAACTCAATAATTCTTAGATTTGGTCTTTTGATGCTGTTCCATAATTTTTGGTTGTTCTGTTCATGGTTTCTTACTATCTTCACTGTGTGATCAACTTTATTTTTCAAGTTGTATACATTGTCTTCATTTTCTGACGTTCTTTCTTCCAAGTGATCTAGTCTGGAAGTAATCTTTTGCTACCTGTATTTTCTCTCTTATCTCTTTGTTGGAGTGATAAATTTTTTGCCTGTATTTGCTCATTAAGGTCATTCTTTAATTCAAAGATTATTTTAATTATGAACCTTCTGGAACTCCTTCTCTGACATTTCATCAACTCTGCTGTCCATGGGTTCTGTTATTATAGTGTCCTGGTTTGTTTGGGGCACTTTCCTCCCTTGTTTTTTGATGTTGTCTATGTGGTTTCCTTTCTTGCCATGTGGACCTGAGATATTACAGTTTCTTTCCTATATTCTTGTAGTACCCATGCAGATTGTCTGTACCTCAACTTGCTGTTGGGCTTCCAGACCTTGTTGGTGTCCCTCAGTGGATGCTACTGCATCCTGGATCTGAGACCTGCATAAGATGGAGTGGGTGGATTTGGGTCACTGGTTTGACCTCCCATGGTAGTCTGCTGGTCGGAAAGGGCAGTTGTGCGCCAGAGGCTATGCTCTGGTGAGTGTCTGTCCCGCCTAGGGAGGGGTGGATTGGACTGCTGCGCTCCTGGGTCCAGCACAGGTGGGTGTAGGTGGATCTGGGTCGCTGGGCTTGACCTCCCACGGTAGTCTGCTGGTAGAAAGGGCTAGATTCATTTCATTAAAGCCTGAATGATAGGTTTGGCTTCTTAAGTCCATACCATATTTACAAATTATCCTTTCAAATAAGCTTTTTATCTCTTTAAGAGTTTTGGCTTTTTTGTTTTATTTTGTTTCTTGGTGAATCAGGAAACTTATTTAAGTATTCTAAGCCATTTTCATCAAAGTAAAATGTCTGTGGTTTAATAATTTTAGAACTTGTATGAATTCTTAGCACTGTCTGGCTAAATATAGACTTTTCCAGTTGTACAAGTTATTTTCCTAATTCCCAGTACTAGTGCTACAAGGACTCTCAAAAGAACACAATACTTTGCTTATTCCTTAATATCACAGTCAGTAGCACAACAGTTCTTAAAAATATGACTGGCAAGGATGTTTACTCTTTTGAGTTTAGAAAATTTGATAATAGATCAGAAGAGTATACTTATACCAGATTCCAGACCCATCATTATATTATTAAGTATGGTTATGCGTAATTGTAAATGTTCCAGATTTGAATGTATATTAATGAATTGCATGGCATATTGACCTTTGAAGAAATACCATTAAGGACATTAATTTACTATTTAAATATTAATTAGCTACCAATAGTAAAAACTTACTTTCTTAATGTTGTACAGTGTTGATTTTTACATAAGGCAGTTAAGCTACATTTCCAGAGTGACTCATTGAAGAAATTTTTTAAAAATTTAAAAATGGTAGTTAGTATTTACATTTTTCTAAAGCTGCTGAATCATGTCTCATAGATGATAAAGTATTGAATAAAGATAAATGCCAGGTTTGAAAGACAAATCAAAATTTGGTGGTACTTTATAAATTATATTAAACTTAGTTTGCAGTATAGGATATTTATCTCTAAAATAGTATTTTTTTATTAAAAAGATAAAAATTTAAAATTTTTAAATCTTGGGCTGGGAATGTGGCTCAGCGGTAGAGTGCTCGCCTAGCACGGGTAGGACCTGGGTTCGATTCTCAGCACCACATTAAAAAAAAAAAATAAAGGCATTGTGTTGTGTCCATCTACAAAAAAAAAAAAAAAAAAAAAAGATTCTCTCTCTCTTAAAAAAAGTTTCTTAAGTCTAATAGATTATATATAAATACAGTAACATTAGCTGAGTGCAGTGGTACATGCCTGTAATCCTAGGGGTTCAGGAGTCCAAGGCAGGAAGATTGCAAGTTCAGAGCCAGCCTGAACAACTTAGTGAGGCTGAAAGCAACTTAGCAAGACCTTGTCTCAAAATAAAATATAAAATGGGCTGGGATGTGACTCAGTTGTTAAGCACCCCTGAGTTCAATCCCTGGCGCCAAAAAAAAAAAAAAGTAACATGAATTAAGATGTACAAAAATAAACATAGTAAGTTCTTCAGTTTTCAGTCTGTAAAATAATGTTTATACTTTGCTCCACTAATAAAGTTGTCTACTCCCATATAGAGGTTTTAACACAATTGTTCATACCTCATTCAGCCTATTTTCACCTTACTCTTACTTTACTTAATACTGTATATATTCTGTGAGAACAAACTTGTGTGTTCATTGTAAGCATCCATCCTTTTTGTTTTGCATTATTTTATTTCATTTTGTTTTGAGACAGGTTCCCACTGTTACCCAGACTGTGTCCAAACTCCTGATCCTTCTGGCTTGGCCTCCCTAGTAGTTGGGATTTTAGGCACATGCCACCCCATCCAGCTAGTAACAGTTATGTTGTTAATTATAAATATTAGTTAAATTTTGGAGTTATGTCAAATCTACATTTGTTCTATATTTGTTTTTCAAAAAAAGAATGAGAAGAATATTAAAGAGTTTATTCATATATTGATACTATCTATTTTCATTTTTAATACAAGTTTTTCATATGTGTTAATTAATTGGTCCTATTGGCTTAGTATTTAATTCTCAGTTCAGGCAGGTTTTTACCCCCCTGTGTAGCTTTGAAAAGATATATTGTTTTTGGAATTATCATTATAATGAAAACATGTTAGGTTTTTAAAATATGAAAGTAAAATGCTTATTCCTTTTTTATTTTTAGAATATTATTTAAAGACAAAGATCGGAACTGGGATGAAATAGAAAGCAAATTAAGAGCTGAAAGTGAGGTCCCTATTGTGAAAACCTCAAGCATGGTATGGCAATTTTTCTTAAGATTAAGATATTTCAGTAATAGAGTTTTATTTTAAGGAAGATAATATACCTATTTTTGAGTTATTAGTTTATATTTGAAAAAGAAGATATAAATGTACAAATTTGAAAAAATCTTTTTCCTTTATCGGACTATCACAAAGGAATTTAAAATAATAGGTTGATAATTTCAAAAGTACAGAGGGCCAGAGGGAGGAATGTTTTTTCACTATTAAGGAATCTTGTTCTTTTTAATAATTATACATTAAAAATAGCAATTTTAAAATAAGTACAAACATTAAGTTGATGTGAGTTATTTTTATTTACTTAATTCATTGCTTGCCTCCTTTTAAAACAACTTGTATAGATTTCTACTACAGAGTAGAATTCTAATATTAATGCTGCAGTTTTTATATATATTTTTTTCCCAAAGAAAACTCTAAGACACTTATTATAGAGTTATTATAAAGTCAATCAATACAAATTTTGTCAAAATCTTTGTTTCTATAATGGTAAATTACCTTGAACTTTTTATCTTCTATCATTATTGCATTGAAAAATATTACTCAATTTTGTTTTGAAAGATTCTAAATTTGAATTTTGTTTACTGAGTGTCATAATTATTTCATATCATGTTGTTACTAAGTTGTATCATGTAAATGATATTGAGAGTTTCAAATAAAATGAGTGAAATTCATTGCTTGTCATTTGAAAATGTTTTATTTATAATAAACTGATTCTTGTTATTGCTTTCCTTGCAGGAGATTTCTTCTATTTTACAGGAGCTGAAAAGAGTTGAAAAGCAGTTACAAGGTAAATTTACTACTGAATTAGGTATAAAGCGCTAATAGCTAAGTATAAGTGCATTCTAAGAGATGATATTTAAAAAATTTTTATTATTATAACAATGTTTGATTAAGTTTTATGACACATGTAAAAATATAGCATTCTACATATTCAAATTACCCATAAAAAGGAAACTTTAAAACTTGATGAAAAAGTTAAAAATAACTGGGTGCATTGTAATCCCAGTGACTCAGAAGGCTGAGGCAAGAGGGTCACAATTTCAAGGTAAACCTTAGCAACTTAGCAGGACCCTGTCTTAAAATTTAAAAATAAAAAGGGTTGGAGGTATAGCTCAGTATAGCATTCCTGGGTTCAATCCCTGGTATTAAAAAAAAAAAAAAAAAAAGGTTAAAAATTTAGTAAAGTTAAATCTTAAGCATATATTAGTGCTTAGATGTGAAAATAGGCTAGATGTTATATTCTAGGTACATATTTAAAGTGTGTAAATACAGCTGAAAATGCTTATTGATAATTAGAATTATTTGACAATTGTTGGCATAACTTCAAATGAACTTATGTTTTAATGCAGATAAAATTTGCATAGATGAACCATGAGATATGAATACATATTGACTACAGGAACTAGAAGAGGAAGGAAAAAAGAAAATGAAAGAGACTCTGTTTGCCTTTTGAACTTTGACAGAGATATTCTTACTCATATCAGATCTAGATCATTCATTAATACTTGTCTTGACCTAGAAGTCCCCAGTGGTACAACAAGAAAGTTCTAGGGCCCTCTGCTATTTCTACTCAGTCTTTATTGACTATGATGGGCATAATATGTTAGACCTACCTAAGAGGTTCTTAACCTTTATTCAGGTCCATCACATCTAAGTATTATGATATAAAACCCCCTAAATTGTACAGTTTCACAAAGTAGATTAATACATTTTTTAATAGGCTTCTAAGAGATTCTTATATGATGCTTGCTTCTCCCAAATCCTTACTCAGCTTGACGTCAGGTTGAAAATCACTGTTTGGGAACTGCCCTTGACTACCCAAAGATCTTTGGTCCCTTCTGTAGCATTACCAAGGTCTGTTTGCCCTGCTGGGTATTAGTATCTAGGCCCTAAGAAAATGCTTTGCCTTCTCTGAGAGAAAACTTATGCAATGCTGATAATCCTGGCAGGTGACAGTGTAAATAATTTGGCTCAGGTGTTTATTAAAACCCATAACCAATACTTTGACTATCTTCTCACAATAACAAAAGCAAATTTCAGAAAGGTCTTCTTGAATTCTGCATCTACAAATAGCAGTTATGTAACAGTTAATGAAATGCCCAAGTGATTTTCCATAAAAAACACTCATGTCTGTATAATCTACAATATAGATTAGCCACAGAATTAAAAAGAGTAGAGATTTAAATATAGTAATGGTATTGGAAAGATTAGTGACAATTAAGATCGTATACACACCAATAATTGAAATATTACCCAGATCAAATTTAACTGCATCTACAATTATATCTTCTTCCTTCTACTTTTTTTACTTTCTTTTTTCTTTTTTCCTTCAGCAATCAATACTATGATTGACCCAGATGGAACTTTGGAAGCTCTCAACAACTTGGGATTTCCTAGTGCTATCTTGCCATCTCCACCGAAACAGAAATCCAGTCCTGTGAATAACCACAGCAGCCCGGGTCAGACACCAACACTTTGCCAGCCAGAAGCTAGGGTTCTTCTTCCTGCTGCTGCCTCAGTCTCAGCTGAATTTGAGAATGCCGAATCTGAGGCTGATTTCAGTATACATTTCAATAGGTTCAACCCTGATGGGGAAGAGGAAGATATTACAGTACATGAATGACTTTCTCTTGATTGTTAAAACAATTACCTGTGGAATGTCTAGGAATTATTGGAAGCAGCATAGTATTGACATACAAAACAAGACAATTTGGTCAACTACAATCTTGTCATCCCTGTCTTCTTAATTTTATTTATTTTTTTACCTAAAATGAAGCGTCATAGTAGTGCTTTCAAACCATTTAGATAACCACTTGATGCACATATAGGGAAAAGCAGATTGTGGCAAATTTACCTTTTGTGGTTTTATGATTTTCAAATTGAATTATTGCATCCTTTCCCTTCATAGATCTTTGTTTTTTTTTTAAGCCATGCTGTGACCTACAAGCAAACTAAATATCCCCCTGACTCCTGTGCCAAGCTGCTCCCTGAAATGGACTTCCTCTTCATCTGTACAGATTTGTTAAACATTCTATTTGCTTCTTAATGTTAGGTTTATATTAGTACTCATTACCATTGGACCCAATGACATTGTTTTCCACAGTAAAGCAGACCTTTTACAACTGTCATTCTGTGTCCTAAAATTTTCCAGCATAGATGTGATTTATATAACTTTGTTGCTACATAACTTGTCTTGGGGTTTATGGAGATTAACCATTATGTTTGCACTAAGATTTACTGGGAGTGGTAGGTGGACATATCTATATCAATAAGGACTAACCGTCTTTTATGTACATAGGAAATTGATAATACTGTATTTGTTTTAACCCCACAGTGTTTTACTCCACTTTCAAAAAGATCAATTTGGCACTTTTTTTCAATTTTTTAAATGGAAATAAGATTTTGTCCTCTCATTTTAGATTAAATGATAACTAGAAAGATTAAACTAGACAGATAGTTTAGGTGGAGTATATTTTTAAAACTAAGAACATGTATATCGGTCCTGTGCTACCAAGTTTATATGTGACAGTTGAAAAAAATTCCCCCTGAAATAATCATGAGGTTAAAATTTTCTTCATTAGGAAACTTGGAGAATCAGTAGTTGTAAGATTAGTTGATAGTTTCACTCCCAAGCAATGAATTGCTTCTGTGTGTTTCCCTGTAGGACCCAATAGTAAATCCTGTCTCAGTTTTAAAACACATTTATGAAGACCCTGAAAGACAACGATGACAAAGGCTTTTGGCTTATGCTACTAAATAGAAAGCCTATGAAAAATATCTTCGATAAACTTTTTATTTTTTTTCTTTCCTTCCAGTAAGTTCACATTTGGGTGACTTTAAAAATAAAGTAATTATCTTTGTGTTTCCAGAACACTATAATTTGGGTGAATCTTAGTTAAATATTTTTAGACCGGGATTTCCCCCTTGATTCCTACAGCCCCTAAAGGTTAAACTGTAACTTTTGTGAAATAGTCTTTAATTTTAATTTCAGCAATAACCTGTTCTACCTTATTTAAAGAAACAAAGTAATTGTGTACTTCAGAACTTTATAGGATTTTAAAAATCCTGTACTATTGGATCAATTAATAAAAAGGCAGAGTCTTTTTGTAGAGTTGTAAAAACAATTCTGTTGTATACTGGATTTCATGTTTTTATTTAAACAAACAAAAGATAAAGAACTCCTTGTAAAGCTAATTTCCCATTGTATCTAATAAAGGAAGACTAAAAAAGGTTTTAAAGTACATAAAAGGAAAGATAAAAATGCACTAAAGGAATAAATAAAACGTTCAAACAGGGTCAGTCCATTTGAAGAAAAAAGTTGAACAAAATAATCATCATTGCTCCCTCTTTTGTTTAATGTTTGGGTACTGATCATATCCACATGGAAGTAGAAGGTAAGGAGTTAGAAAATTTAGCATTTACTCTACTTACGTTATTGTTTGTTTATACAGTTTTGTTTAATTATAAACATTTGGCCTTTTACTATGTTATTTTTATTTTGTATGAATACATTATTCTCCTTATTTATTTTTGTTACATTTATTACTTATGTTATTTTGTTAAGCATTTACAATTCCATTTTTAAATAAAGTGTTTCTGGAACTTTATGCAATGATTATACATTTTATTTCTTCTACCATCTGACTTACTAATAATCATCAATTAGTAAAAGAATCTTCCAGTTCTAATTAATATGTGACCATTTTCAAACCTCATATTATTTTGACTAAAGAAAACATATTTTCTTAGCAAATTATAGTAAATATAATTCACTTAGCTTAATACATTAATGAAATATATGCATACAAAGGTCTTTATGATATATATGTTGGAAGCAAAGTAAAAATTTAAAATATCTTGGACATCATAAATTTGAGAAATGTCAATTGGGAATTCGTTTCTTTCATCATATCATTTAAGCTCAAGAATCTTGAATGTCTCTCCCCATTACTAATCAACATTCTTCTAAGTTTTATAGCCTGACCTTTTGAGACTTTCCATAAAGAAGCCCTGGTCTTATGTATCTCTATACCTAATACAATCTCTACCACGATTTGTAAAACTCTTAACTAGCTTTTCATTCCTCTGTACACATGCCACTTCCTCCCCTTCTTTTCTGTTCTTCCAGGCCCCACTGCTCTCTTCACAAATCTTCCCTCAGGTTGGGCTTGGTGGTACATGCCTGTAATCCCATGAGGCTGAGGCAGGAGGCTTGCAACTTCAAGACCAGCCTGGGCAATTTAGAGAGACCCTGTCTCAAAAAATAAAAAGGAATGAAGATGTAGCTCAGTTGCAGAACACTCTTGGGTTCAATTTCCAGTACAGCAAAAAAGAAATTGCCCCTCAGTTGACTGCACCACCAACTTTTATTTTGTCTTCCCCTCTCCCATGAAACATACACATAGTCTTCCCTTCTGGTCACTAAAATACTCCTCATTTCCTTGAGAAGATCATACACTTTCAAACTTGCTTCCTTTGTGCCCTTGGATTTACTTGCCATATCTATGCATGATAGAATTCTAACATTAGGAAAAGAAACTAGATTTGGATATTTTAGATCCAGGCCCATTTCCTGTTAGCTGTAAGAGCCTTCCTCCATGTTTGGATCTGCAAAATAATAAGTCTTATTATCCAGGTCTAGTTCAAGTGACTTTATGAAGTGCCTCTCCTTCAAAAAAATCGCTGATTCTTATAAAGTCTTATTCTCATTGTGTTTTCATAGCCCCCTTGGAATCAGCTGTAATTCAAATATGATCTTATAAATCTCAGATCTGAACAAATAAATCTAGTACTAAATGCCTGACACATATCAGGCAGTATTCTCTTCACAAGAGAGTCCTAGCAGTGAACAGAAACAAACCATTGTGCTCTTAGACCTTAAGATTCTAGAGTAGGGAGACAGGCAGTAAAAGATAAAGGTTAATTAAATGGGTAATATTAGATGGAAAGACCATATTGTACCTTATGTTATAGTGAATTGTTTATGTAGCTATCTCTCAATAGATTGAGTGCTTTGAAAGTAAGTGCATTGCTGCTCAATAATGTTGATTCTCTTATGTATATTTTAATTAAAGTTTCCAAGAACTTTCTGTGGTCTGGCTTTCAACCCTCCTTTTCCTCTGAGCACCCCTCTCTGCTCTAGTTAGACCCAAAAGTCACTTTCACTTAACTACACAGTTTAACACTAGATTTTAATTGAAGTTGAGGAGGCTTCTCTTGTTCTGTGCTGCTGCTGCCTTGATCCCTGAGGGACTCACTGAGCAGTTGAATTCTACCTGGAGTTACATGCAAATTCTCCAAGAAATAATCATCTCCAGGGAATTTTACATCTTTAAGGAAATCTGTGTTCGCATTATTTAAATGTTAGGATGAACAGTACAATGGGAGTCTAACAGGAATATCTGGGATGTAACTCTTAAGTTGAAGCTTTGTTTAATCTCCTTGAGATCTAAATGAGTTCCCAACTCTCTTCTTTCCTCCATGTATATAGATCATTAGCCTGGCATTTCCCCCTTTTCCTTCTTTTCTACATCATTACCGTGAGGTCAAAGCTCCTTGCTGCCCTTCTGTCTAACACAACACTTCACCAGCTGAACCTGATGTTTGTTGTATGTCTAATACTCTTTTTAGTGCCCTTGCATGTATTACAATATTGCAAGCATTTCTTAATTGAAATCTTTTAGAGTTATTATTACTACTGTAACTATTAGTACTACTAGGATTACAAGGTCTCACCTTGAACTGAAGGTAAAAAATTCTTTTAATTTTGAGGCATGGTGTATTAGACCTAGAAATGTTAGCCCTCATATAGTTAAGTCACCTTTTTCCTATTTTAGGTAATTGAGACATAAATAGAACAAGGGGTGGAGGGTTATTTATTGTTAGGCAATATATAAACTATTTCATGTGTGTCTGTTAATTCTCCCAACTCACTTGTAGAAAATGACCTGTTATCATTCATATGTTAGAGATGAAGGAGCTAAGGCTTCCTGAGGCTAAGGAACTTATTCAACTCTCCGGGTGGGATTTAATCATATCTAATTGATTTGGAAATCTGAATTCTTTGTATCCGCCCTTCACTAGTTCTCACCTGGCAACAGCTGTTAGAACCTGGACATGCTAGCAACCTGTACCCACTCTTCACTCTGCTGACCTACAACAGTGACCACAGACCTAAAGAGGTTTTTATGTCTTTCTTCTGCTTTTGAATAGAACTGGAGCTGAAATCCTGCCATTTCTCCTAATAACTTCTCTAGTGGTGACAAGTAATAACCAAATGTTAGGAATAGTCTTCCTTATGTGGAACACAGATCCCTTGAGAGAATGAACTAATTCCTAGACATCTGGATTGAGCGCTTCAGGGAGGATGCTGCCAAGAACCATGTCAGTTTGTGAACCAGCTATACAATAGATTTTAAAGAGGTGAAACCCCAGAGCTGCAAATATGAAAATGGTGAGTACAGCCAGGCTTGATCATGTCATCCCAATGGTTTGGAGGCTAAGGTAGGAGGATCACGAGTTCAAAGCCAGCAATTTAACAAGGCCCTGAGCAACTCAGTGAGACCCTGTTTCTAAATAAAATATATAAAAGAGCCGAAGATGTGGTTCAGGGGTTAAGTGCTCCTGAGTTCAATCCCTGGTATAAAAAAAAAAAGTGAACCCACATCAGAGCTATTACCAATGCTTTGTTTCCCAAGCTTTGTGTTTCAATACTTGTCTGTGAGCAAGGCAAATTAAAATGGAGAAAAGGAAACACCTCATTGGATCAGTAGCATGACCCCACATATTTATCAGGACAAACTGGATAGAGTGAAGCAAGAACTATTTCCTTCTTGGGGAAAACAGCATGGAATCTGACACTTGAAGATAAAATAACAAATATAGGGGGGCTCTGATGGAAGTTTGCAATGAGTTAGGGTAGTGGTGGTTGAGAAAAAGAAATTTCTACCAAAATTGAGAAACTCTTTATGTGCTATTTCCTTTGTAATTTTTGTGTTCAAAAATTACACTGCCGGGCTGGGGATGTGGCTAAAGAGGTAATGTGCTCACCTGGCATGTGCGGGACGCTGGTTTCGATCCTCAGCACCACATAAAAATAAAATAAAGATGTTGTGTCCACCAAAAACTAAAACTAAAATAAAATAAATATTTAAAAATTCTCTCTCTTTAAAAAAAAAATTACACTGCCTACTTCCCACTTGATAATTGTTATGGCTGGAATGTCCACTAAAGTCTCATGTATTGAAGGCTTGTTCCCCAGCATTTAGAGCTATTGGAAAATGGCAGAAATTTTAGAAGATGTGTCCTAGTTAAGGAATGTAGGTCACTGGTGCCATGCCCTTAGAAAATACATTTGGATCCAAGCCACTTTGTCCCTTTCTCTCTTTGCTTCCTGGTTTCCAAGATTTGAACAGCTGTGGTCCACCATGTGCTCCCTGTCATGATGTTCTGCTTTACCAAAGGCCTAAAGTGACAAGTCCAAGTTACCATGAACTTAAACCTCTGAAACCATGAACCGCATTAAATCTTTCCTACTTTAAGATGATTTTTTTTTCAGATATTTTTTCACAGTGACAGGAAGATAACTTTCTTCAGTGATGGAAAGTCTTTTATGACCAAGACTGTTCCAGTTGACTTCCATGTCCAGTTGAGGATATGTGAACTTTGCCATATCTGTTTTTCATTGCCAGCCTAGTTCCATGGTTGAATCCCAGAGTCTTTCCTTCAAGAGAAAAACAAATCAATTGACCATGAACTTTTATTTATCCCATAACACTTTATAGTGTTGATAGTGTTTTTTAAAAAGGGACAGGGAAAAATGGCATAATCACTTTGGGAAAATGTGTAGAAATTTCTTATGAAGTTAAGTGTACTTCTACCATGCAAACCAGCAATTCTAGGTATTTATCCAAGAAAAAAAAAATCATCTGTCCACCAAAACATGTATACAATGCTTATAAGAAGGTGTATTTGTAACAGACAAAATCTGGAAACATATACCAATATTTGCCAATAAGTGGATAGATAAGAATTATTGATGCATTAATAAAATGATATTATATTCAGCAATCGAGAGTAATAAGCCCCTGACATGCAATAATATGGATCACTTTCAAAAATGTGTTAACAAAAGAGGCTGACATTGAAGAGTACATACTGTATGCCTCAATTCATGTGAAATTCTAGAAAAAGAAAAACTTTTATAGTGATTGATAACAGATCAGTGCTCATGGAAGATGGGGAAAGGAAATTGACTATGGGTATAAGAGGCTGTTTGGGGATGGTGGTAATTATAGGAGTGAATGCATTTGATAAAACTCAATAAGGTATACACATAGAAAGGTGCTTTTAAAAAATATATAAATTTCTCAAAAGAGAAAATTCATTCCCCTATAACTTTGATGCAAATAATTCCTATTGTTTTTTTGTTGTTGTTGTTGTTGTTTGTTTGTTTTCAGTTATGTGATAGGTCTTACCTCTCTTCTCTCTCCTGCTTTCTACACTGGGAAGTGTTGTAACCTCTCCAAATCTGTTGCCTTCTGCTCTAGGGTCAAGACAGAAACTAAGCAGACTTCTGAATCTGACTTTAAGAAATTGACTTCCATAGGGCAAAAAACAAGTAACCACGGTTGCAAAAAACCATCATTGAACCAAATTGCTTTACTTTGGCTCTTGATATATGTTCTCTAATAAATGTTCTCTAATAAACTATGCCAAACTGATTTTCTGTGTTGGAGAGATTTTTGGTTTCCAGTGTGACTTTCTCATCCATACTATCAACAGCCATGGGCAAGCATGTATCAACACAGGTGTCTCTTCCTCTTCTTATAAAGGTACCATACCTATCATGAAGGCTCTATGCCAATGACCTTATCTAATACTAATTGCCTCCCCAAGTCCCCACCTCCAAATGCCATCAAACCTGAATTTGGGGATTGAGTTTCTAATACATGAAATATAGGGCACACAGCTTCCTTATAATAGCCCAGAGGATGGGAGGAGATGAAACTGCCTTCTTTTCTTTTGACATTTCTCCCATACCAGAGTTTAGGCAACTAATATTTGACTGGTGATCTCTATGGACTTTTGTTTTATGCTGTTTTTCCACATGTGAGATTCATGAAGAATCTGTTGTGCCTGCCACAATGGAAAATTGGCCAATGACCTCAGTGAGATTTACTTCTAATCAGGTTGTACTAACCTGTCTTGGAGTAAATATAAATTTCAGACAAGAATCCAGAGGCCAAAAGTATTGGAGTTCATAGGTTAGATGCAGAAACATCAATATCAGGTATTCTCTCTACTGGAGAAAAACTGAAATTCTAACACATTAAACTCAGAGTATTTCATTTTTTGCTTCTCATGAGAAAGTAGTTTGCTAAAATCAATCAATATAAGAGAAAATGGGCTACATAATGGAATATTGTTTGAACATAAAAAGAACTGAACCACCAATGCATTCTCCAATATGTATGCACCATGAAAACACCAAGTGAAAGAAGCGGTCACAAATGTCTATCAAATTATTCCATTTATATGAAAGTTTAGAATAGCTAAATGTACAGAGATAAAAAGTATACAGGGGTTTTCTATGGCTGGGGTTAGGATATCAATATCTAGATATCTACATATAGAAATCTATCCATATCTAACCAGTATAGATATATGTCATTGGCTGCTGGTCACATGGGCTGGACCATTATACCGGGGCTATGGCACTTTCTAGGAAAAGGGGTAGAGCAATTACTGAACCCCTTCCATGTGTCCCATGTGATATAACCAGAAAAGTATTTCAAAAGTTGATTTTCCCCATATTTCTCCCTTTAGCCAACTCAAACACTCATATCCTAGGAGGAGGAATGTGGCAAGCTAGAAATCAAAACAACAGCAATTTTGATTGGTTTCAACATTTTCAAGACCTTTAAAGCTGTTAGGGAAATCTAAAAGTAAGTAGACTCTCAGACTTTGGCAGAATGCCTTAGCAGGAATTTAAAGAAACAATATTTTCCCTGTTAGAAAATGAGGATTCCTGATCGCCAGAGAGAGGTAGAACCTGCTATAGTTTCATAGCAATGCCCCTGAAGAGAACGACATCCTTGAGGAAAAACTTCAGTGCAATGTGGCTGTGGGCATCCAGGGCTGTGGGTAGCCTGGGAAGAATTTTTCTTGACTACACCTTCACCATAGCAGTGGGAAGTCCTGGGATGAGGTACCTGACCCAGTGTTGGATTGTGTAACAAATCTGTGGGGGCAGTGGAATACCTCAGCGACTAACATCAAATATCCTCCTAGCCTGCTGTGATGGTGTACTTGAAATGAAAATTAGGCTGGTTTAGAGAAAAGTAAATCTTTGATATATAGACCACAATCGATCAACTTGGATATGCAAAAAATATATTTTAATATATGTTATAAATACCTATATAAATATGAATGGGGCAGGGAAGGAGGGAGAGACTGAGAGCTAGCTATCTAATCCTAACTCTTAAATAATGTGGGGAGGTAATTCTTATTGCCGACATCCAGGAGAAGAAACTGAAGCCTGGGCAGATTTTCAATTATTTTCAATTATTCACCCCTGGCCCCAGAGCTAGCACAAGCAGTCAGGGGCATGTCAGTTATCTGCCACTTTCACTTCCCCAAATGTCTCCATTTGGATACTAAAATTTAAGTTTATTCAGGTTTGATGCCTGCATCACGTCCTGCTGTTCATTTTCTCATATATATATTTCCCTTAAGATGTAGGTTGACCCAATACCTTTATTTATTTTTATGTGGTACTGAGGATCAAACCCAGTGCCCCATATGTGCAAGCTGAGCCACAATCCCAGCTCCTGCTGTTTATTCTCAAAAGCCAGGGAGTAGCAGGAGACCCTCCAGGTAGGGATCCCTTGGTGGGTGCTTCCTTCAAAATCAAGCATATGGAAGTGCCTCAAGAAGCCTGTCATCTCACAGTAATGGAACCTGGCCTCCCGCCTGCTTTCCGGGGCATGCACAGAAGGGCTTCAGACCCAGGCTGCCCAAAGGGGCCTGGGAGGCGAAAGTGCTGTGAAGGTACTTTGGGTTCTATTTGGACCTCCACAGTCTAAATGGCTCTACCAGGGGTGGAACACGTTTCGTGGGCCTGAAGTATATACAATTTACAGAGCCATTTTAACCCATTAAATTGTCTGGTTCCAGATGTGGGACCCTTAAAAAAAAAACTTAAATTAAGCAACAAAAATATCACTTAGGGTAAAGTTTGAAATATACACTATGTTTTTAGAGTTCTATTCCAAAAAGGCAATAGGTGAAGGACTGGAGTGTTTCTCTCTCTCTCTCTCTCTCTCTCTCTCTCTCTCCCTCTCTCTCTCTCTTCCTGTGTGTGTGTGTGTGTGTATTTCACATGAAATACATATTTCACATATATATAAATATTTCACATATATGTATTTCATGTGAAATAAATTATATATATACACACATATATATATGACATACAAGCTCAAGATAATGATTACCAACCTATTTTAATGAACCTGTGTCAATTTCATTGAAATATTGAATTGAAAACTTTGGGATTTAATGGTTAAAGACAAAGAATACAAAGTTTGGTACTGAGGTGAATTTTTATTTAGAGTGAGACAAAAAAATCACAAATTATAATTTTCAAAAAGTTGGAGGAAAAAATCCACAACATCACCAAGTTCAGAGAAAGAAATTTTTACATTTTTTCCTGAATTAAAAAATTTTTATTGACTGCCCACACCAGCCTGTGCATGACCTAGGCTCACAGTAGGCAATGGTCCATCCCTCCACTGGTGGGGCAGACACCTGCCAGAGCCTAGCATCTGGCACAGGACCACCCCTTCAGATCAGCAGACTATCGTGGGAGTCAGGCCTGACCCAGATCTGCCCACACTGACTTGTGCAGGACTCAGATTCAGGGTAGGTCCAAGTTCGCCACCCCCCCACCCACCTGGGAGCCTAAGCCTAACCCACTTCCATCTTGGGACACTGTAGTCATTGCCATAGCCTTCTCCAAATAGTAGCCCCTAACTTTTTGACAACTGACAGGGCCTAGAAGCAGTGGCATCTCAGAGCAGGCATCCCAAAGGGATTGTGAGGCTCATTCTTGCAGCCCCTTCTCTGTAAGACATTGCTTCTATCTTGGGACACCTTAACTATTATCTTGAGTTACCTCTGCTATTGCTGTCACCAACCCTAGATGTAGTTGCATACACTGAAAGACACCAGAAGTATCTGGAAGCCCAACATCAAGGTGAGATACAGACAATCTGCATGGTTACTACAAGAATATAGGGAAGAAACTGTAATATCTCAGATCCACATGGCAAAAAAAGAAGACACATAGACAACATGAAAAAACAAGGGAGGAAAGTACCCCAAACAAACCAGGATACTATAATAACAGAACCCATGGACAGTGAAGTTGATGAAATATCAGAGAGGAGTTCAGAAGGTTCATAATTAAAATGATCTATGAATTAAAGAATGACCTAAATGAGCAAATACAGGCAAAAATTTATCACTCCATATATATTTCACGTGAAAAAATATATATGTATATATACAGGTAGCAAAATTGCTTCAAGAGAGAGATAGAGACCCTGAAAAAAAAAACAGTTGGAAATCCTTGAAATTAATGATACAATAAATCAAATAAAAAACTCAATAGAAAGGATAACCAACAGACTAGATCACTTGGAAGAAAGAATGTCAAATAAGGAAGACAAAGTATACAATCTGGAAAATAAAGTTGATTACATAGTGAAGAAAGTTAGAAATCATGAACATAACCACCAAAAATTATGGAACAGCATCAAAAGACCAAATCTAAGAGTTATTGGGATAGAGGAAGGCACAGAGTTTCAAACCAAAAAAATGCACAATCTCTTCAATGAGATAATATCAGAAAATTTCCCAAGCATGAAGAACGAATTGGAAAAACCAAATACAAGAGGCTTATGGGACATCAAATGCACAAAATCAACACAGACCTATACCAAGGCACATTAGAATGAAAATGCCTCACATGCAGAATAAGGACTTGAATCTAATGTATGAAATATGATATGTCAAGAGCTTTGTAATGTTGTGAACAACCAATAAAAAAAAAAGCTGCAAAAGAGAGGAATCAGATCACATATAGGGGGAGATCAATTTGTATCTCAGCAGATTTTTTCAACCCAGACCCTCAAAGCCAGGAGATCATGGAACAACATATACCAAGCTCTGAAAGAAAATGGATATTAACCAAAAATCTTATATCCAGCAAAACTAATTTTTAGATTTGATGATTAAATAAATATCTTTCATGATAAACAAAAGTTATAAGAATTTACAACTAGAAAACTTGCACTACAGAATATTCTCAGCAAAATATTCCACAAAGAGGAAATGAAAAATAATGCTGAAAATCAGCAAAGAGAGGTACTACACTAAAGGAAAATGTAATCAGAGGAGAAACCAAGACATGTTAAATACCAAAAATAAACAAAAATGGATGGGAATACAAATCATGTCTCAATAATAACCCTGAATGTTCATGGCCTAAATTCACCAATTAAAAGACATAGACTAGCAGACTGGATCAAAAAGAAAAGAAAAAAAACTAACAATATGCTGCCTCCAAGAAACTCATCTCATAGGAAAAGACATCCAAAAGAGTTGGAAAAAATAATACCTCTCATATGGACTGCAGAAGCAAGCAGGGGTTTCTATCCTCATATCAAATGAAGTAGACTTCAAACTAAAGTCAACTAAAATGATAAAGAAGGACAAGGGAACCATACACCAACAAGACTTAACATTATATTACACATAATATATATAATATATTATATTATATATATTATATTATATAATATATTATATAATAAATATATACCTTTAAAGAAGAATTAATGCCAATACTCTTCAATTTACTTCAGGAAATAGAAAAAGAGGGAGCACTTCCAAACTCATTCTATATGGCCAATATCACTGTGATTCCAAAACCAGGCAAAGATATATCAAAAAAAAAGAAAGAAAGAAAGAAAGAAAACTTCAGACCAAAATATCTCTAATGGACATAGATGCAAAAATTCTTAATAAAATTCTGGCAAGTTGAATACAAAAACATATCAAAAAGATTGTGCACTACGATCAAGTGGGATTCATCCCAGGGATGCAAGGTTGGTTCAACATACAGAAATCAATAAATTAATTCATCACATCAATAGACTTAAAGTAAGAATCATATGATCATCTCAATAGATGCAGAAAAAGCATTTGACAAAATACAACACCCCTTCATGTTCAAAACACTAGAAAAACTAGGGATAACAAGAACATATCTCAACATTTTAAAAGCTATCTATGCTAAGCCCCAGGCCAACATCGTTCTAAATGGAGAAAAGTTGAAGTCATTCCCTCTAAACCTGGAATAAGACAGGGATGCCCTCTTTTACCACTTCTACTCAACATAATTCTTGAAACAGTGGCCAGAGCAATTAGACAGACAAAAGAATTTAAAGGGATACACATAGAAAAAGAACTCATATTGGCACTATTTATTGATGATATGATTCTATACCTAGAAGATGCTAAAAGTTCCACTAGAAAACTTCTAGAACTAGTAAATGAATTCAGCAAAGTAGCAGGATATAAAATAAACACCCATAATTCAAAGGCATTTCTGTATATCAGTGATACATCCTCAGAAAGGGGAATGAGGAAAACTACCCAATTTTCAATAGCCTGAAAAAAATAAAATACTTGGGAATCAACTTAACAAAAGAGATGAAAGATCTATATAATGAAAATTACAGAACACTAAAGAAAAAAGCCAAAGAAGACCTTAGAAGATATAAAGATCTACCTTGCTCTTGGATAGGCAGAATTAATATTATTAAAATGAACATACTTCCAAAAGTACTATACAGATTTATTGCAATTCTGGTCAAAATTTCAATGACATTCCTCATAGAAATAGAAAAAGTAATCATAAAAATTCATCTGGAAAAATAAGAAACCCAGAATAGCTAAAGCAATACTTAGCAGGAAGAGGGAAGCAGGCAGCATCACTATACTAGACCTTAAACTATACTACAGAGCAATAGTAACAAAAGCAGCATGTTATTTGCACCAAAACAGACTGGTAGACCAATGGTACAGAATAGAGGACACAGAGACTAACCCACAAAATTACAATTATCTTATATTAGACAAAGGTGCCAAGAACACACATTGGATAAAAGATAGCTTCTTCAACAAATGGTGCTGGGAAAACTGGATATCCATATGTAACAAAATGAAATTAAAGTCCTCTCTCTCCCAGCCACAAAACTCAACTCAAAATGGATCAAGGACTTAAGAATAAAACCAGAGACCCTATGTCTAATAGATAAAAAAGTAGGCCCTCATCTATATCATGTGGAATTAGGAAGCAACTTCCTTAATAAGAATCCTTTAGTGCAAGAATTAAAATCAAGAATCAGTAAATGGGATAGATTGAAACTAAAAGTTTATTCTCAGCAACAGAAATAATACGTGAGGTGAATAGAGAGCCTACAGAATGGGAGCAAATCTTTACCCCTCACACATCAGATAGAGCACTTATCTCTAGGGTATATAAAGAACTCAAAAAGCTAAGCACCAAAAAACAAATAACCCAATCAATAAATGGGCCAAGGACCTGAACAGACACTCCTCAGATGATATACAATCAATAAACAAATATATAAAAAAATGTTCATCATTGCTAGCAACTAGAGAAATGCAAATCAAAACCACTCTAAGATTTCATCGCACTTCAGTCAGAATGGCAGCTATTATGAAGACAAACAACAATAAGTGTTGGAGAGGATGTGGGCAAAAAGGTACACTTATGCACTGCTGGTGGTGCAGCCAATATGGAAAGCTTTATGGAGATTCCTTGGAAATCTAGGAATGGAACCACCATTTGACCCAGCTATTCCTCTCCTTGGTCTATACCCAAAGGACTTAAAAACAGCATACTTCAGGGACACAGCCACATCAATGTTTATAGCACTACAATTCACAATAGCTAAACTGTGGAAACAACGTAGATGCCCTTCAATAGATGAATGGATAAAAAAAAAGTGACATATATACACAATGGAATATTACTCAGCAATAAAAGAGAATAAAATCATGGCATTTGCAGGTAAATGGATGCCATTGGAGAAGATAATGCTAAATGAAGTTAGCCAACCCCAAATGACCAAATGCCAAATGTTTTCTCTGATATAAGGAGGCTGATTCATAGTGGGATAGGGAGAGAGAGAATGGGAGGGATATACAAACTCTAGATAGGCCAGAATGGTTGGAGGGGAAAGAAAGGGGAATGGGGTTAGAAATGATTGTGGAACGTTGTGATCATTATTATCCAAAGTACATGTATGAATACACAAATTGGTGTGAATATACTTTGTATACAACCAGAGATATGACAAATGGTGGTCTATATGTGTAATAAGAATTGTAATGCATTTTGCTGTCATATATAAATAAATAAATAACCTAGAAAATTAAAAAAAAACTTTATTATTAATTGGTGAAAAAAATTGTGTATTTTTTTCATGTATAAATGTTGCTTGAAAACATGTATACAATGTGGAATGGCTAAACTGAACTAAAAAATTAACATGTATTAGTCATGTATTTAAATTTTTTTCTCTTTCCACATTTTTATTTGTGCATTATAGTTGTATATAATGATTGGGTTTGTTGTTACATTATTTGTATATGCACACTCCCTAGCACTTCCCTCTTCCCTCCCTTCCTTCCGCCTTCCAATCCCTTTTCTCTACAGGTCTCTCTTTGATTTCCATTAGGTCCTTGCCCTTCCCCCATCTTTTCCTTTTTTATTCTCCAGCTTCCCACATATTAGAGAAAACATGACCCTTGACCTACTGAATTTGGCTTATTTCACTTAACAAATGGTGTCTAGTTCCATCCATCATTCTGCAAATGACATAATTTCAATTTTTATGGCTGAATAAAACTCTGTTGTATACTATAGCACATTTTCTTTATTCATTCATCCAGTGGTAGACATCTAGGCTGGTTCTATAGTCTGGCTATTGTGAATTGTGCACATGGTTATGCATATGTTGCAGTAGTGTGATGAGTTTAATTCTTTAGGATAAATACCATGAGGTATAACTGTTTCATGTGGTGGTTATATGCCTAGTCTTTTTGGGACCTCCATACTGATTTCCATAGTGGTTGTACTAATTTACAATCCCATCAAGAGTGTATAATGTGTTCCTTTTTCTCCACATCCTCTCCAGCATTTATTATTATTTGTATACCTGATAACTGCCATTCATACTGGTATGAAATGATATTTCAGTATAGTTTTGATTTGCATTTCCCCAATTGCTAATGATGCTGAACATTTTTAATATGTTTGTTGGCCATTTGTATTTCTACTTTTGAGAATTATATGTTTAATTCATTTGCCCATTTATTAAATGAGTTTTTTTTATTTTTTTAGTATTAAGGTTTTTGATTTTTTATGTATTCTAGATATTAATCCTGTGTCAGAAAAGCAGCAAAGAATCTCTCCCATTTTGTAGATTCTCTCTTCATATTACTAATTGTTTTCTGTGTTTTCAATTTGATACCATTCCATTTATTAACTCTGCATTATTAACTCTGCATTATTATTTGGGATCCTATTGAGAATGTCGATGTCTGTGCCAATATGCTTGAGTGTGGACCCTACATTTTCTTATAGGAATTGCATAGTTTCTGGTCTAATTCCTAGGTCTTTTTTTGAATTGATTTTTGAGTAGGGTGAGAGATAAGAGTCTAGTTTCATTCTTCTACATGTGGATTTCCAGGTGTCCTAGCACCCTTTATTATAAAGGTTGTCTTTTCTTTGAAATATTTTTTTTGGCATCTTTGTCAAGGAGGATGAGGTATGTGGGTTTGTTTCTATGTCTTCTGTTCTGTACCTTTGATCTATGTTTCTGTTTTCATGCCAGTACCATGCAGTTTTTGTTACTATAGCTCTGTAGTTTGAAGTGAGGTACTATGAAGTCTCTAGCATTGATTTTTTTGGCTTTTGGATAAATACCATTACTTTAGCAATTCTGAATCTTTTATTCTTTCAAATGAATTTTAGGACTGTCTTGTCTAGTACTGTGAAGAATATCATAGGTAATTTGATAGGGATTGCATTGAATCTGTATATTGTATAATGATAATGTGGACATTTTAACAATATTAATTCTGCTAACCCATGAACAAGGCAGAACTTACCATAATTCTGTGTCTTCAAACTTTTTTCAGTGTTCTATAGTTTTTATTGTATATGTCTTTCTCCTCTTTGATTAAATTTATTCCTAAGTACTTTATTTATTATTTTTAAGGCAATTGTGAGTAGAATTGTTTTCCTGATTTCTTTTCCCTCAGAGTCATTTTTGGTATATAGGAAAGCGATTTTTTTATATATGTATTTTTTTTAGGTGTAGATGGACACAACACAATGCCTTTTTATTTTTTTTATGTGGTGCTGAGGATTGAAACCGGGTCCTTCCCATGCTAGGCAAGTGCTCTACCGCAGAGCCACAATCCCAGCCCCCGTGACTGATTTTTTAATGTTGATTTTATAACTTGTACTTTGCCAAATTTATTTATTAGAATTAGCAGTCTTTGGGTGGAATTTTTTATAACTTCTAAGTAGAGAATCATATCAACTGCAAACTGTGATAATTTGACTTCTTCTTTTCCTATTTTTGTCTCTTTTATTTTTTTTCTCTTGCCTAATTGCTCTGACTAGGATTTTTTAGTGCTATATTAAATAGAAGTGGTGAGAGTGGACATACTTGTCTTATTCTTTTAGAGGAATGCTTTCAGTCTTTCCTCACTACTACATTGACTTTGGGCTTTCCATATATAGCCTTTATTATGTTGAAGTAGGTTCCTTCTATCCCTAGTGTCTTCATTTTATTTTTTTATTATAAATGGGTGCAGAATTTTGTCAAAGGTCTTCTCTGCATCTATTGAGATGGCTAAATAATTTTTGTCCTGATTATATTTGTTTTATGAATTGCATTTATTGGTTTGTATATGTTAAACCATCCTTGCATTGCTGTAATGAAATAAACAGTCATGATGTAAAATATTCTTAAGATTTTTTAAACATGATTTGCTAATATTTTATTAAGTATTTTGCATATAATTTTATTGCCTTGATGTGTCCTTATCTGGTTTTGGTATGAGTGTGATACTGGCTTCATAGAATGAATTTGGAGGTGTTATGTCCCTTTCTATTTCATGGAATAATTTGAGGATTATTGGCATTAGTTCATCTTTAAAGGTCTGGTAGAATTCAGGTGAGAATCCATTAGTCCTGGGCTTTTCTTTGTTGGAACGCTTTTTATTATTACTTCTATCTTATTACAATTTATTGGTTTGTTTAGATTTTATGTCCTCTTGATTCAATTTTGTCAGATTGTATTTATCTAGAAATAAATCTATTTCATCTAGCTTTTCCTATTTATCAGAGTATAAGTTTCCAAAATAGTCTCTGTTGAATTTCTGTGATGTTTGTAGTGATTCCTTGTTTTTCATCTCCAATTTTATTAATTTAGGTCATCTCTTTTTTTTTTTGCTTAGTTTAACTAAGGACTTATCAATCTTGTTAATCTTTTTATATTAATTTCTTAAAAAACAAATGACAGTGAAATGCATTACAGTACTTATTACACATATACAGCACGGATTTTCATATCTATGATTGTATATAAAGTATGTTGACACCAATTCATGTCTTCATACATGTACTTTGGATAATGATGTCTATCACATTCTACCATCAAAGCTAACCCCCTGACCCCTCCCTTTCCCTCCCACCCCTCTGTCCTATCTAGAGTTCATCTATTCCTCCCAAGCTCCCCTTCCCTACCCCATTATGAATCAGCCTCTTTATATCAGAGAAAACATTTGGCATTTTTTTTCGGGGGGGGATTGGCTAACTTAGCATTATCTTCTCCAATGTCATCCATTTACCTGCAAATGCCAGGATTTTATTCTCTTTTATTTCTGAGTAAAATTCCATTGTGTATATATGCCACCTTTAAAAAAATCCATTCATCTACTGAAGGGCATCTAGGTTGTTTCCACAGTTTAGCTATTGTGAATTGTGCTGCTATAAACATTGATGTGGCTGTGTCCCTGTAGTATGCTGATTTTAAGTCCCTTGAGTATAGACCAAGGAGAGGGATAGCTGGGTCAAATGGTGGTTCTATTCCTAGATTCCCAAGGAATCTCCATACTAATTTTCATATTGGTTGAACCAATTTGCAGTCCCACAAGTAATGTATGAGTGTGCCTTTCACCCACATCCTCGCCAATACTTATTGTTACAATTATCTTATATTAAAAGGTGCCAAAAAACATGTATTGGAGAAAAGATAGCCTCTTCAACAAATGGTGCTGGGAAAACTGGAAATCCATATGCAACAAAATGAAATTAAATCCCTATCTCTCACCATGCACAAAACTCAACTCAAAGTGAATCAAGGACCTAGGAATTAAACCAGAGACTCTGCATCTAATAGAAGAAAAAGTAGGCCCTAAGATTTATCATGTGTGATTAGGCACCAACTTCCTTAATAAGACTCCTATAGCACAAGAATTAAAACCAAGAATCAATAAATGAGATGAATTCAAACTAAAAATTTCTTCTCAGCAAAAGAAATAATCTGTGAGGTGAACAGAGAGCCTACATCCTGGGAGCAAATTTTTATCCCTCACACATCAGATAGAACAGTAATCTCTAGGGTATATAAAAAACTCAAAAAACTAAGCACCAAAAAAACCCAAATAACTCAATCAATAAATGGGCTAGTGATCTGAACAGACACTTCTCAGAAGAGGATATACAATCAATCAACAAATATATGAAAAAAATGTTCATTATCTCTGGCAATTAGAGAAATGCAAATCAAAACTACTCTATCATCTCACTCCAGTCAGAATGGCAGCTATTATGAAGGCAAACAACAATAAGTGTTAATCTTTTCAAAGAACCAACTCTTTCTTTCATTGATCCTTTGTATTGTTTTTTATTCTCAAGTTCATAGATTTTGACTCTGATCTTCCTTCTACTGCTTTTGAAATTGTTTTGCTCTTCTTTTTCAAGTGCCTTGAGATTCATCATTATGTTGTTTATTTAGGATTTTTCTAATTTTTTATGTAGGCTCTCATAGCTATAAACTGTCGTCTTAGAATTGCCTTAATAATGTGTCCCAAGGATTCGGGTATGTTGTATCAGTATTCTCATTTGAGTATAAGAATTTTTAAATTTCTTCCTTGATTTCTTCTACCATCCATTCTTCATTCAAATGTATATTTTTCAACTCCATGTGATTATATGATTTCTGTAGGCTTTTGTTGTGTTTATTTTTGTTTTAATTCTATTGTGATCTGATCTGAGATGTTAATTTTTTTTGCACTTGCTAAGAGTTGCTTTGTGGAATTATCTCCAATGAGGTGGTCAAAAGCAGCAATGAGAATGGATGGTCTCTTTCACAACTTTCTTTGTTTCCATTTTTCTTTGGCTATGGAGGGAGGGAGGAAGGGAATGAGAGAGAGAGAGAGAGAGAGAGAGAGAGAGAGAGAGAGAGAGAGAGAGAGAGAGAGAGAGAGAGAGAATGCTTGTGCACACACAAGGACTGAGAGTTGTTAACCCCTTCCTCTTTTTTTTTTTTTTGTTGTTCACCAAGGTCCCAATTAGAGAGGCCTAAGACTAAAGATGGTTGAAATAACTCAGCTTCCCTTCTCACCAGTATAAGGTAGGATGGAATGAGTAGTACTGTGAGTTGAAGGCTTGTCTGCACAGACCATATGGATGTAGTCCCAGGCAGGGTAGGGCTGGTGCAGATTTCTATAAGAGGAGTTCCAGGGGCTGGGACTTAAGTCTAATCTGGCCTCAGGGACTTAGTGGGGGGACATCTGCTCTGGAGATAGTAGATCAACACACCCTAGGGCCTGGCAGTCACCAATGTGGGGAGTATGGATCTTTGGGGAGTATGGATCTCAGAAGCTTCCCAAGAATTCTACTTGTAGGGAAGGGGGACAATCCTTCATGTACTCTGCTGCCTAGAAACAGCCTTTCCTGGCTTAGTCCCCAAGTACATTGCCCACCTGTTCAGATTCCCAACCCACTTCATCTGGTCCTTTGAGCTTCAAGTCTCAAAGGAAAAGCAAAAATCTCCCTGGGATTCTCTGTGTCTCTTCCTCTCATGTTCTTCTAGGTACGCCGTAGGCCATGCGGTAGGCACTTGCCAGAACAGCACGGTAGTGTGTGCTGTGAACTGCTGGCTCCTGCAGGAGCAGCTGCATCATGGTGGCATCAAGATATCTCCTGCTTCAGGGCTGGGGATGTGGCTCAAGCGGTAGCGCGCTTGCCTGGCATGCATGCGGCCCGGGTTCAATCCTCAGCACCACATACAAACGAAGATGTTGTGTCCGCCAAGAACTAAGAATAAATAAATAAATGTTAAAATTCTCTCTCTCTTTCTCTCTCTCTCTCTCTCTCTCTCTCTCTCTCTCTCTCTGTCCCCCCCCACTCTCTCTTTAAAAAAAAAAAAAGAAAGAAAGAAATCTCCTGCTTCAGCTCCTAGTGGCTAGTAGAGAAGCAGAGAGAACTTCCAAACACCAGTTCACAGGGCAGCCTCTAGATCAGTTAAGTTAGACTGCTTTTCTGATCTCAGGTTTTTCTGTGCCCAATCTGTCCGTTGTGTTTCTTTCTGTGTTATCCCTCCCCTCTTTGGAGAACCAGGTTGTTCCCACTGCTTCTGCTGCAACTGGCATGGCTCCAGTGTGCTCTGTTTTCTTTGTTCAATGTACTCAAATTCCTGAGTCTCTAAGACACTCTGACTTTCCAATATGAATTTTAGTGAAATCCTTTTTCATCCAACCCACTGAGAAGTATTACTCCTGCTGCTTGAATCCCAAGCCATGGAGCAATTAGGAATGCAGTTTTCCTCTTATCTGTCAACTTGAATCTCCTCTATTTTTCTTTTCTTCTTCTTTTGTAGTAATTAAAAAAAATCTCTCAGTGACTTTGAAGAAGAATAGTGTAAAAATGTTAGAATGTGTTGTTTGGTATTCCACAAGGCAGTCTGTGGCTAGTGGAGGTGAAACAAGATTTGAAGTGTTCGGAGCTGGAAATTGGTATGTGAAACATTCTTTCAGTTATCTGTGTATTATTGAAAACAGAGAAACAGGCTTTCATTAATACCTAATATTATTGTTTTGAACTATAGTCATCATGTTGTTGAACTTGAAAGGAAAGTGACCAGGACACTTGGAGCAACCAAGAGATTTTTATTGCACTGGTGCCTGATTGACCAGAGAAAGAGAGGGAGAGAGCAGGGAAAGAGAGAAGAAAGAGAGAGAGAGCAAAGCGGGTGGGGGTGGTTCTAGCAGGAGAAGGTCTTATATCCTTTTTGCTGTGCTGCTTAAATCTAACAGGGACTCTGGGTCTGCAAGCTGCCTTGTTGGTGTACAATGATTGGATCATACAGTAGTTGCTCAGGGTGTCATTTTCTGCCTTCAGGCAGACCTGGGCAGGGCCTAGATGTGGGTTTCCATTGAACCAGATGAAGGGTGGGGTTTGAGTGTTCAGCCTTGAGTGAGATTGAGTGTTCAGCCTTGAGGCAAATAAGCGATAAGGAACCAGATGAGTGAGGGTCCAGTGTTCAGCCACCCCTGCAGCTAACATTTGTTCAGCCTGCTCCAAAACTAACAGAACTTATTCCTCTTGTCTAAACTTTGACCAACATCTCCTCAATGCCCCTCCCCCAATCCTGGTAACCACCATTCTATTCTTTACTCCTTTGGAGTTCAGTGTTTTTATATTCCACACATAATGAGTATGTGGTATTTGTATTCCTGTGTTTCATTTATTTCACCTAACATAATGTCTTCCAGGCTCACACATGTTGTAAATAATAGGACTTCATTCTTTTTTAAGGCTGAAAAATATCCCATCATGGATATATACCACATTTTCTTTATCCATTCATCAGTTAATGGACACTTGGTGATTGCATATAATGTGTCAATAAGCATGGGGTACAGCTATTTCTTTGACATACTGATTTCCTTTGTATTCAGTAGTGAGGTAACTGTTTTTAATTTTTTAAGAATAGTTGACATAACATGGCTATTCTCATTTATATCCCAGCAACAGTGTGTTCACTTTTTCCACCATATCCTCCTTGACACTTATTTTTTGTCTTTCCTATTACAGTTATCCTAGCAGATTAAGATGATATCTCACTGTGGTTTTACTTTGCATTTACCTGATTCCCCTGTGTCTATCTATGTGTGTCTCCTTTTTAGAAAACTCATTTCCTATATTTTCTCTTTGCTGCCCTCTATGTGTGATGACAAGTCCGTAATATTATTTTCTTTTTTTAATATATTTTTATTTGTTGTTCAAAACATTACAAATCTCTTGACATATCATAT
Organism: Ictidomys tridecemlineatus; assembly: GCF_052094955.1. Classification (NCBI taxonomy): domain Eukaryota; kingdom Metazoa; phylum Chordata; class Mammalia; order Rodentia; family Sciuridae; genus Ictidomys; species Ictidomys tridecemlineatus. The sequence goes on from NC_135486.1 coordinate 56,335,931, forward strand.
TTCACACATTAGATTCAAGTGCGTTATGAATACCCATTTTTACCCCAAATACAGATTGCAGAATCACATGGGTTACACATCCACATTTTTACATAATGCCATACTACTGACTGTTGTATTCTGCTACCTTTCCTATCCCCTACTATCCCCTCTCCCCTCCCCTCCCATCTTCTCTCTCTACCCCATCTACTGTAATTCATTTCTCTCCTTGTTTATTTTCCCATTCCCCTCACAACCTCTTATATGTAATTTTGTATAACAATGAGGGTCTCCTTCCATTTCCATGCAATTTCCCTTTTCTCTCCCTTTCCCTCCTACCTCATGTCTCTGTTTAATGTTAATCTTTTCCTCCTGCTTTTCCTCCTTGCTCTGTTCTTAGTTGCTCTCATTATATCAAAGAAGACATTTGGCATTTGTTTTTTAGGGATTGGCTAGCTTCACTTAGCATAATCTGCTCTAGTGCCATCCATTTCCCTGCAAATTCATTGATTTTGTCATTTTTTAGTGCTGCATAATACTCCATTGTGTATACATGCCACATTTTTTAAATCCATTCATCTATTGAAGGGCATCTGGGTTGGTTCCACAGTCTAGCTATTGTGAATTGTGCTGCTATGAACATCCATGTGGCAGTATCCCTGTAATACGCTCTTTTAAGGTCTTCAGGGAATAGTTCGAGAAGGGCAATAGCTGGGTCAAATGGTGGTTCCATTCCCAGCTTTCCCAGGAATCTCCATACTGCTTTCCAAATTGGCCACACCAATTTGCAGCCCCACCAGCAATGTACAGGTGTACCCTTTTCCCCATATTCTCACCAGCACTTGTTGTTTGACTTCATAATGGCTGCCAATCTTACTGGAGTGAGATGGTATCTTAGTGTAGTTTTGATTTGCATTTCTCTGACTGCTAGAGATGGTGAGCATTTTTTCATGTACTTGTTGATTGATTGTATGTCCTCCTCTGAGAAGTGTCTGTTCAGGTCCTTGGCCCATTTGTTGATTGGGTTATTTGTTATCTTATTGTTTAATTTTTTGAGTTCTTTGTATACTCTTGATATTAGGGCTCTATCTGAAGTGTGAGGAGTAAAAATTTGTTCCCATGATGTAGGCTCCCTATTTACCTCTCTTATTGTTTCTCTTGCTGAGAAAAAACTTTTTAGTTTGAGTAAGTCCCATTTGTTGATTCTTGTTATTAACTCTTGTGCTATGGGTATCCTATTAAGGAATTTGGAGCCCAACCCCACAATATGTAGATGGGAGCCAACTTTTTCTTCTATCAGATGCAGAGTCTCTGATTTGATATCTAGCTCCTTGATCCATTTTGAGTTGACTTTTGTGCATGGCAAGAGAAAAGGATTCAGTTTCATTTTGTTGCATATGGATTTCCAGTTTTCCCAGCACCATTTGTTGAAGATGCTATCCTTCCTCCATTGCATGCTTTTAGCCCCTTTATCAAATATAAGATAGTTGTAACTTTGTGGATTAATCTCTGTGTCCTCTATTCTATACCATTGGTCCACCCACCTGTTTTGGTACCAGTACCATGCTGTTTTTGTTACTATTGCTCTGTAGTATAGTTTGAAATCTGGTATCGCTATACCGCCTGATTCACACTTCCTGCTTAGAGTTGCTTTTGCTATTCTGGGTCTTTTATTTTTCCATATGAATTTCATGATTGCTTTATCTATTTCTACAAGAAATGCCATTGGGATTTTGATTGGCATTGCATTAAACCTATCGAGAACTTTTGGTAATATCGCCATTTTGATGATGTTAGTTCTGCCTATCCATGAACAAGGTATATTTTTCCATCTTCTAAGATCTTCTTCTATTTCTCTCTTTAGGGTTCTGTAGTTTTCATTGTATAAATCTTTCACCTCTTTTGTTAGGTTGATTCCCAAGTACTTTATTTTTTTTTTTTGAGGATATTGTGAATGGAGTGTTTTTCCTCATTTCCATCTCAGAAGTTTTGTGGCTGATATACAGAAATGCCTTTGATTTATGTGTTGATTTTGTGTCCTGTCACTTTGCTGAATTCATTTATTAGTTCTAGTAGTTTTTTCGTAGACCCTTTTGGGTCTTCTAGGTATAGAATCATGTCGTCCACAAATAGTGATATTTTAAGTTCTTCTTTTTCTATTTTTATGCCTTCAATTTCTTTCGTCTGTCTAATTGCTCTGGCCAGTGCTTCGAGAACTATATTGAATAGAAGTTGTGATAGACGGCATCCCTGTCTTGTTCTAGTTTTTAGAGGGAATGCTTTCAATTTTTCTCTATTCAGAATGATGCTAGCCTGAGGCTTAGCATAGATAGCTTTTACAATGTCGAGGTAAGTTCCTGTTATCCCTAGTTTTTCTAATGTTTTGAACATAAAGAGATGCTGTACTTTGTGGAATGCTTTTTCTGCGTCTATCGAGATGATCATATGGTTCTTATCTTTGAGTCTATTGATGTGGTGAATAACATTTATTGATTTCCATATATTGAACCATCCTTGCATCCCATGGATGAATCCTACTTGATCATGGTGCATATTTTTTTTGATGTGTTTTTGTATCCAATTCACCAGAATTTTATTGAGAATTTTTGCATCTATGTTCATTAGAGATATTGGTCTGTAGTTTTCTTTCTTTGAGGTGTCCTTGTCTGGTTTCAGAATCAGGGTGATTTTGGCCTCATAGAATAAATTTGGAAGAGCTCCCTCTTTTTCTATTTCCTGAAATAACTTGAAAAGTATTGGTATTAATTCTTCTTTAAAGGTTTTGTAAAACTCCGCTGTATACCCATCCGGTCCTGGGCTTTTCTTGTTTGGTAGGTAGTCTTTTGATTGCTTCTTCTATTTCATCCATTGATATTTTTCTGTTCAAATTGTGTGTATCCTCCTGACTCAGTGTGGGCAAATCATATGACTTAAGAAATTTATCGATGTCTTAAATATCTTCTGTTTTATTGGAATATAGGGTTTCAAAATAATTTCTAATTGTCTTCTGTATTTCTGTAGCATCTGTTTTGATATTGCCTTTTTCATCCTGTATGTTAGTAATTTGAGTTCTCTCTCTTCTTCTCTTCGTTAGCATGGCTAAGAGTCTGTCAATATTATTTATTTTTTCAAAGAACCAACTTTTAGTTTTGTTAATTATTTTCAATAGTTTCTTTTGTTTCCATTTAATTGATTTCCACTCTGATTTTAATTATTTCTTGCCTTTTGCTACATTTGCTGTTGTTTTGCTCTTCCTTTTCTAGGGCTTTGACATGAAGTGTGAGCTCATTTATTTGTTGGTTTTTTCTTTTTTTGAGGAATGACCTCCAGGTGATGAATTTCCCTCTTAAAACTGCTTTCATTGTGTCCCATAGATTCCGATATGTTGTGTCTGTATTTTCATTTATCTCTAAGAATTTTTTTATTTCCTCCTTTATGTCTTCTGTAACCCATTGATCATTCAGTAACATATTGTTTATTTTCCATGTGATGTAGGATTTTTTCTTCCTTCTTTTATCATTGATTTCCAGTTTCATTCCATTATGATCAGATAAAATGCATGATATTATCTCCACGCATTTATATTCACTGAGGGTTGCCCTATGGTATAATATATGGTCTATTTTTGAGAAGGATCCATGTGCTGCTGAGAAAAAAGTATATCCACTTGATGATGGTTGATATATTCTATATATGTCAGTTAAGTCTAGGTTATTGATTGTGATATTGAGGTCAATAGTTTCTTTATTCAACTTTTGTTTGGCGGATCTGTCCAATGGTGAGAGAGGTGTGTTGAAGTCACCCATGATTATTATGTTGTGATCTATTTGATTCTTGAACTTGAGGAGAGTTTGTTTTATGAATGTCACAGCGCCATTATTTGGTGCATAAATATTGATAATTGTTATGTCTTGTTGGTGAATGGTTCCTTTTAACAGTATATAATGTCCTTCCTTATCCCTTTTGATTAATTTTGTCTTGAAGTCGATTTTATTCGATATGAGAATGGCCACCCCTGCTTGCTTACAAGGACTGTGTGCGTGGTATATTTTTTCCCAACCTTTTACCTTGCGCTTGTGTATGTCTTTTCCAATCAGATGTGTCTCCTGGAGGCAGCATATTGTTGGATTTGTTTTTTTAATCCATGTTACCAGCCTATGTCACTTTATTGAAGAGTTTAAGCCATTAATGTTTAGAGTTACTATTGATATATGGTTTGTACTTCCAGCCATGTTTGATTATTTATCTCTTTTTTTTTTAAATTTAGTTTGTTTCTCCATGATTAGCTTTCCCACTGCCCTCTGTCTTTACTGAGGCACTTCCCACTCTTGGTTTTAATTTTTGTTTTTCATTTCTTCCTCGTGTAGTGTTTTGCTCAAGATGCTTTGCAATGTTGGTTTTCTGTCTGCAAATTCTTTTAATTTTTGTTTATCATGAAAGATTTTTATTTTCTTGTGGTACCTGAAGCTTAATTTTGCTGAATACAAAATTCTTGGTTGGCTTCCATTGTCTTTTAGTGTTTGAAATACTTTGTTCCAGGATCTTCTCGATTTCTGTGTCTGTGATAAAAAACCGTTGTTAACCTTATTGGTTTACCCCTAAATGTAATCTGCCTCCTTTCTCTTGTAGCTTTTAATATTTTCTCTTTGTTCTGTATATTGAATATCTTCATAACAATGTGTCTTGGGGTTGGTCTACTGTGATTTTGTATGCTCAGTGTCCTGTATGCATCTACAATCTGTATATCCGTTTCCTTTTTTATTTCTGGAAAGTTTTCTATAATTATTTCATTCAGAAGGTTGCTTATTCCCTTGGTTTGAACCTCTATACCTTCCTCTTTCCCGATCACTCTTAAGTTTGGTTTTTTTATGTTATCCCATATTTCTTGGATGTTTTTCTCGTGATTTTTTACCAGCTTTTCTGAGTTGGCTATATTCTTTTCAAGATGATATATTTTGTCTTCATTATCTGATGTTCTGGCTTCTACTTGCTCCACTCTGTTAGTGATACTCTCATTTGAGTTTTTAATTTGGTTTATAGTTTCCTTCATTTCTAGAGTTATTGTTTGATTTTTTAATAATCTCTATCTCCTGATAAAGATGCTTAATTTCTTCTTTTATCTGTTTATGTAATTCATTTTCAATGTGTTCTTTCACCATTTGAATTTGCTGTCTCATGTCCTCTTTAAGGTTCCATTCCATCTGTCTAAGATATTCTTTGAGTTCTTTATTTGACCATTTTTCTGATGCCTGGAGGTCCTCCTGAATATTTAGGCTGTCCTGCATTGTTTGTACTCCTCTTCTTTCTTGCTTTTTCATGCTGCTCATGTTACTTCTTGTTCTGTTTGACTGTGAGTTACTGTTTACTCTTATAAATTTATTTGATTCTTGGGAGGAAAGGTATTAGAAGGGAAGGGAAGAAGTCACTAAAGAGAATGAGAGTAGGCAGGTAGAATTCAAGGAAGGGGGAATAAGGAAATTGAAAAGAAATGAAAAGACAAAAGAAAAAAAAGAAAAGAAAAAAAGAAGAAAAACTTTAAAAAAATTAAAATTTAAATTTAAAAAAAATTTAAAAAATTTAAAAAACAACAAAAAAATGAAAGTGAAAAAAAACCCAAATTAAAAAAAAATAATAAATGCCATCTTAGAGTTTGATTAACTTCTCTTCCAGTATGTGGAGCTGTGCCCACCAGGCCAAGCTTCTTCTCTCAATACGTGGGAACCAATCACTGTGCAGCAGCTCCTCCTCCCAGACTGGGTGGGTCTCCAATTCTGAGTGCCTAGGGCCTTCTCTTGTGTCTAGTCACTTTCCTACTTTTCCTCAATCCAGGCCCTGCTCACCGGTGATGTTCACCACAATACTGGTTACACGCCAGGTCTGCTGCTCCCGGGAGCCCTGTTTTCATGAATGCCTGGGCACACTCTCCCTGTTTGCCATTCCCTCAGACCCTAAGTTTGTGGAGCTTGGGGCTGAGAACCCTCAGCGAATTTTTCTTGCCCTCTGGTAGCCACGTCCCCGGTAGCTGGTGCAAGAGACCTCAGTTGTCAGCACTGGTGGGAGTGGTAGCCGGGAGTTCCGAGCCTCGGGTCCCGCGCCACTCCTGATTCCCTCTTTCTGGCTATTGTGCTCTCAGGAGAGCTGGGAGGGGCCCTTAAGGTTTCTCTGCTGTGTGGAGAGGGAAGGCTAGGGGGTTACACACCTGTCGCTGCTGGTTTCAACGAAGTTATCTCCTCCGCCGCATTCTGGTGACGTCAGTTCTCTGCCATGGTGGTATCCCATACAAATGGCGACAGTTCGTTCCCTTTGCCTGGTGACCAATGCAATGGGTGGGTCCTGATGGGCTCTCCCAAGCCCAGTCTCAATCCTATGGCCACTGCCTATGAAGGCTCAGTTGGCATTAACCTCCGCAGATTCAGAAGGGCCAACCAGTTGTTTCAGTGGGATCGTTTAGTGCTGAGTCACAGCAGTTTGTCTGCAAGAAGCAGGCGAACAGGAGCTTGAATTCATCCGATCTGGGCTTGGTGTGTGTTCTGAGAGGCCCAGACTGTTCGCCCCAGATCCACGTCAGCTCAGCATTGCCTAGTGATCCTGAGCAAACAGCATTTAGATGGTTTATGACTCCCTATGCCTGCACAGCTGAAGAGGTCAGAGACTTGATCTCTCCATGCCCGCTGCCATGTTGGTTCTATAATATTATTTTCTATAGAATGAATAGAAAGATATTTCAGTGCTCTCCTGCATAATTCATCATTTTTTTCTCCACTACAGAACACTAACAAATGTGTTCCAATATTATATAAAAATAATTATTTATGTGGTTGATCAAGTTTATATATAACTCAAAGGCTTATGCATGCTAAATATGTTCTCTGTCCTTGAGCTATACCTCCTGAGGGCTTTTTTTTTTTATGAGGGACATTTTAGTCATCTTTTCACTGCTGGGACCAAAAGACCTTACAAAAATAATTTTAGAGGAGGGAAGATTATTTGACATTCCTGGTTTCAGAGGTCTCAATCCATAGATGGCCAACACATTGCCTAAGGTGAGGCAGAACAAATGGTAGAAGGGCATAGAGAATAAAAGTAGCTCAGGACATTGTACCAGGAAGAGAGAGAGAGAGAGAGAGAGAGAGAGAGAGAGAGAGAGAGAGAGAGAGAGAGAGAGACTGAACTCAGCTCACAAAATATATACCCAAATGGGATGGTCTCCAATAATTCACCTCCTCCAGCCACATCCTAACCACCTGATTCACCACCCAATGAATCTCTATCAGAGGATTAATGCACTAATAAGGTTGAAGATCTCAAAAACAGTCATTTGAAATCTAAACTTTATTGCATTGTCTCACTCGAGCTTTCCAGGAACACTTTATATCTAAAAATAACAGTTGGAGTGCATGAATTAAAATCATACATATATTACTTGCTGTTTATAATATTGTTATGTTTGTGCTTAAGAAATCTGATGAATTCTATTCCTATCAAAAAAGTTAATGGTACATTTGTAAGTGTTTATGTTACATTCACAAGCATGCTTCTTCTGGCAGAGAACTTATTTTTGACTAGGTATTAATAAAATTCTAATAATATTTTACTAATATTTCTGCTTACTATATACACGTGATATCATTGAAATAATGTTCTACATGCCAGTTTTCAGCATTTTAAATTTTGTTTCTCCTCCACTAGTCACACTGCCTTTGTTGAGCACCAGAGAGCACATTCAAATCATTTCTACACCATGATGTCATACTGTACAAATTGAGTTGTCACAGTGATTTGGAAGAAGATTTCTGGAGTCATTTTCACACTGGAACAGATAGCAACAGCTTAACTGCACAGAGAAGAGACCGTACCACATAAATATATTCTAAACCCCAATAAAATATATCCTCAATTCATAATCCTCATTAGTTGGATCCTAAAACTTTGTGATCTTTCTAGTACCACCTGACATGAGGGGAAGAGTGTGTTTGGGGGGATGACTCAGAGTAAAAAGAGACAGTATCTTTAACCAATTTCAAATTTTACACAAAAAATGACCTATACTCAAATTGAGAAACTAATGTGACTCCATTTTTAAAAAAATAAATAAATAACAGCAGCTTCTACCTCAATGCCTGTCCTAAGGAAGGGGCATGACCCTTGTCCTTGGAAAAACCAACAGAGCACTCCTAGGCACATACCCACCTTGCTGAGTTGTTTGTAAATAACAAGAGAGGTCTTCGGCGCCAGGTGTCCCTGACTCAGTTAGGCTAGGTGAAGACCCATAGCAACCCCCTAGCAACCACCAATCAGCATGAGACAGGAAAAATACCTGGGATGCCAGATGAAACCCCCCCCCCCAGTAGTTTATGGTGGTTGATAACATGTTGGGAAACCATGTAGTTCAGCATGTACTCTCTTTGTGGCTTAAACCAATCAGTTCAAAGGAATCCTCCTCTTGTACTAACCAATCACCCCTACCCCAACTTGTTCCTTCAATGAATGTGCTAATCAATGTTAAGAGTTAATGTTTGGTTTTCCCACGGTATGGAATGATTTGCTGTGTGATGTTGTGACGCATAGAGTATCCCCAAAAACCTATAAAATCTCAGTGAACAAAGGACCAGGACTCACTCCCTGGGACCGCTGTGTCAGGAACGGTTGTGAGTCCAGCCTCGAGCTTGCAATAAAGACTCTTGTGTGATTGCATCAGATTCGGCTCCTGGAGGTCTATTGGGGTCCCATGAATCTGGCATAACAAAATAAACATGTCTATCTGGAGCTTTGGGAGGCTCAAGTGAAGGCCTTGAAACAGAGATGTCTTTGGATTCACTGTAAATCTCCCTTGAACTTGCTCTTGTTCTTTCTTTTTCCTGATGCCTATCTATTCAGAGCACTTCAGCCTTTGAGAATGTACTAGATTCAGCTATTGAGCATCTACTTATTCTAGACCCTGTGATTGGCAGTAGGATTCACTATTAAGGAAGTCAGAAAATTTCCTGAACGTCTGGAACTATCTGGGATGCTAATATTGAAGATGGTTTCCTAACCCATTATTTCTTGACTCAAAATTGTCAGAGCCCACACAGCCTCTCAGGTTAGAGGGAAACTAGAGAGAAACTTCCGCATGTTGGGAGTCTCTGGCCCCCCAAACAACCACTTGACAACTTTTTGAATCAAACCTTGTATCATCTCTAGGCCTGTCTTAAGTTTACTGTAGGGAAGGTTCCTTTTTAAAATCTTCACAAATGTGAATGATAGATACTTTGACCTGAAATGCCCACATTTTATAATCTGTATTCAATAGAACAGCATATACTGTCCTCAGGGTGCTCCCAAATTAACTTCTTCTAACTTTCAATCTGTTGCATTTTATTAGGACTCTGGTAGGGTCATCATTATGTCCTTAGAGAAAGGAATTCCTAAGAAGAAATACTTTAGGCTATGTTTTCTTGTACTTCTATCTGCACCAATATCAGTCAGATATGAAACCCTCTCTCTCCTAACATCTATAAATACTGGATAAAATGAAACAAACACATTTTAATAGCATAACTGAACTCAAAGGATCTTGGGGGCTAAGATTAAAAATAAAACTGAGTATATTTTGCTGGAAGAGTAAATTTTGAGTTTTATCACCATAAAAAAAATGGTGAGTATACAAGGCAATGCAGTTTAAGTAGCTTGATTCAGTCACTTACATTGATATGTATTTCAAAACAAAATCTCATAAACAATATTTACAATTACTTATTAATTATTAAATTAAAAAATAAAATATAAATAAGTAAATAATAAGGAAACGGAAATACCAAGCTGGTGCTGAGAAATTGCTGGTCATTAGTTCTTAGTGAGCAGGGAACTTGATCTTTACTTCATTCAGTGAAAGGAAATGGGCCTTGGGTCTGTGTGTGATAGGTACATGAGCCATCCCCAGGTGAAGAGTGACCTGGAATGTGAAAGGGCAATATTTAAAGAGAAAATAGGTCTTTTCCTGGAAATATGTACTGACATGGATCTTCCAGATGTAGAAATCATAGTAAGTCTCAACTAGGATCCATTTTTTCTGAAACACCTAGTTACACTGTGGTAAATTATAGAACACCAAAGTCAAAGGGAAAAATCTTGAAAATAACCAGAGAGAAGAGAGATGATTCATCAAGAACTACTATTAGACATTTTTTTTGAGATGGGGATCTTACTGAGTTGCTCAGTTTGGCATTGAAGTTGCAGTCTCCTGCCTCAGCCTCCTACTGGTAATATAGTTATGCACACCAAACTTGGCTTACAACTAAACATTAAATATCAACAGAAGAAGCTAGAGTGTAGTGGACTAAAAATGTATTGTTTATGGATGCAAACCTTTGCAGAAATATAAAAGTATATGTGGTAATGATACATGCTAATTTCTGAATAGAGTTATACCCAGGAATAGAGGGAAAAGGAAAGAGATGAACATTGAATTAGGCATTTGCTAGACTATACTATTTCATATAATATTTTATTCATTAAAAATAGTATTTTTGTTTATTAAAAGATAATATCAGGGCTGGGATTGTGGCTCAGTGGCAGAGTGCTGGCCTCACATGTATGAGGCACTGGGTTTGATCTTCAGTACCACATTAAAATAAATAAATAAATAAAGGTATTGTGTCCATCTACAACTAAAAATTCTTTTTTTTTAAAAAAGATAAGTTTAAAGCCAATAAGATATAATAGTGATAGCTGCTTCATCTTATTAGTATGCCATAAATTTATTATTTTATATGCCTTAAGTATTTTGCATTATAAAAAGTTTTAAGATAATTCCATTTTACCCTCATTCAATTTATTTTTTAAAAGTGTCAATCAATTAAAGGATTTAAATGAATACACATTAGAAGTCTCTGAACTTTTGCATTTTTAACAAAAAAAGTAATTCATTGTATCTACTTGTCAGGCACTTACTGAAAAAAATATATTTATATTTTTAAATGGCACTGAACTTCTCTCTGGGAAAGAGCTAGCATTGCTAAAGACAGCAAAATCACAGAGCCCAGACCTATTAAGTTCAATCATTGTCTCATGCAATTATAGATTCTAGTGCTTCCACCAATATTAGATCTCTGTATCTTCTGTCTTCTATTCAGGAAAACTTACAGTGTATATATAACTGAGTACCTAATAGAATGGCTTAAGGAGATTTTAAAATCCTATCTTTCTGAGTCTTAGTTTTTAAATACCAGGTTGTTAGGTCAATGAATTTAGCTGCAGTTCTACTTAGATTCAGGGGGTAGACTTCTCCAAGTGTCTCTCACATCATGGGATTACTGACCACATTCATCTACCTTATTTACTTAATTGGGTTCTAGAATTTTCTTATTTTGGGAAGTGTTCCCAGAAAAAAAATCGTGAAGCAATGGGGAGAGTGACACAGAAATTGGGGGAGAATAATAGGGTGTGTTCTCAATGTAGTCACACTTGTAGGCAACTGGTGGGGCACGATTCCACCAGGGCCAACTAATGAACCATGAACTGACTTCCTGAAAGGAGGAGGGAACATTTATCCACCAGTTACCACCTTCCCTTGTTCAACATTTTCTCCTTGGGGTATAAATTATCTTGTACTTACACGTGATATTTGGTTCAGTGCTGTGCTGGTTCCTGCAAGTGTTCCATCCTGTGGTGTCAAACATCAAGAGATAAGATGCATAGATGGAAGTGTCACCAGGTTAAATTTGTCTGTAGCAATGGCTAGAGCAAGAGCTACACCAAGAGAATATGAGGCAAGCTGAAAGTTTGTGCCATATAGATCATTACTGAAAAAAAAATTAGTTTCTTGGGTTATAAGAAATTAAAACTCACTTATCTACCCTTCTTCAGTCACACAAGAGACAATAACTGAATTAAGCCATGTATTGTTCCCATCTTATCATTCAGGGAACAAAATTGTATATAAAAGTTGCTGGCTTTTAGTATTGGAAATTACTGGTTTCCACTCCTGTGTGTTTGAATCAAAACAATAGCATGAAATGGGTCAATTGCTGGTATTCAGAGAAAACAGTGAATGCATTCCAGAACTCATGATGCAATACATTTGGAGAAAATGCTACTTGCTGCTGACCATTAGAGCCATTTCATTCTTACAGTAATAAGCAAAAAAAGAAAATATCTTTCATATTTTTATGTTAGAAGGATAAGTTTTAAGTATAATAACGACACAAGGATTCATTGGGGCAATATATTGCCTAACCTTTGTTATTTATTTCAATTTTCATCTTTTTGATTTTCTAAGTGGTTGATAGTCAACTGTCCATCACAGTAACAAAATACCTAAGATAATGAACTTATATGGAGAGAATAATTTGTGGGTCCAAGTTGGTTCCAGACCATGATTTATTGGTTTTATTGTTTTGGGCCTGTGGCAAGTCACACATCCTGTGGAAGGTACGATGGAGAAAAACCACTCACCCTATAGCCAGAAAGCAAAAAGAAATAGGAAGAGATGGAGTATATCCCACAATGAGTCTTCCTTCCCTCCCTCCTTTCTTCCTCCCCTGCCTTTTTTTCTATTTTGTTTTATTTTATTTTACTCTAATGTACTAGGAATCCATAATTCCTCTCAAGGACATACTTCCAATTACCTAAGGGCTTCCTATAAACTTTGTCTTCCAATTTCCACCATCTCCCAATAGTGCCCCTCTGGGGACCAGGGGTCTTTAACACATGCACGTTTGGGGGACATTCAAGATCCAAACTATGACAGTAGCCAAGACTCATTCTTGTTGCGTTTGAATAATGAAAAAAAAAATTCCTGAAAATGTTATTCTCTTAGAACACAAGATCATAATGTAGAAATTATAATTAAGGCACTGGGCATGTCTGTACCTGTATGTTGGTTAGAACAATTGGCTGCACACTTGGAAAGAACAAGGAAGAACTCTCCAAAGTGCAGAGAGCCAGGGAGCTCACCAAACTCTAGATTTCTAGGATGAAGGTAAATTCCTAGGGGTTGTGTAAGGTCGTGTTCAGATGAAATAACCAGCAAAATTAATGCATGCTTCAATAGGAAATGTACGGGCATCACTTAACCAAGAGGATATATAGAATGGAAATATAGCCTGTTAAAGGAATTCAGATCTTCCATGGATATCATAGTTACATGAAGAAGAGAAATGAAGATGCTTGAGGTGGTTGAGATTGGCACCTAGAAGATAACCATAAGCTGCTCCTAAAATATATATTCCAAAGATCCAAAGTCAGAGTTGGCAGAACTGGACTGAGCATTCCTCTAAGCCAGAGGCTTGAGCCAGGGAGAAGGGAAATTAATAGTTTTTGAGAAAACCATTGTGCCAGGCACTTGCTTACCATGTTTCATTGAATCTTCTTCAAGCTCAAGTCAGGTGAAGGTCATCTTTGCCTTTGTACAGAGGTGGAAGTGAGTCTCAAGAAGGTGCGCAACTTTCCCAAGCCTCCCAAGTAGCTGAACTACTGGCTTACACCATCACACCTGGATGGATCTGTGCCCTATTGTTCTCCAGATATGGAACAGGGAGCCAGTGGTCACCAGGCCAGTGTCATCCTTATCCCTAGGGTCTGCAACTCACTTCCAAAAGTTGGCTGGTATGGGACTGGTTCCAGATGAGGGTCACAGGACATGATGTAATTTCCGATTTTATCTGAGTCACCAAAGAATTTGTGCTGCTCAAGGAATTCTGCAGGGATTTATCCAGAATTCAGTAGGTTACAATGAAACATTAACCTTCAAAGGAAGAAGTACTTCAGTACTTCCAAATACTTGGGATCATGAGACTCTGGTATAATGCATTCCACTTAATTGATGTGTTTCATGCTGCAGCATCCAGCTGGCCTCTTTGTGGTGACCACAGTGAACTGCAGAAGCACGTCCCTTTTCTACCCCCATGTTACAGTTTCTACCCCATATTATAGAAGCTCTCCTGAATACATTATGTCACTGAATGCCCAGAATAACTCTGTAGGCATGTCTTATTGCCCCACTGACCAGATGAGGAAAGATGAAGTGTACTAGTGACCTCCCAAGGTCAAAGAGCTTCTAAGTGTTAAGGCCAGCATTGCCACCTGGGTCTGTTGACTCTAACTCCTGTGGACATTCTTTGAGGCCAGAAAACCTGAGGTGGACTGAGAATCTTCCTGTGTGTCCTATGGACTTTTCAAACTGAGCAAGTTTTAAACTTAACCCCTGATCTCCCACCTAACATGAAATCTGTTCCAGGTGTAGCCTTTATCATTTTCAGAGAAAGCAACATAATCTATTTTCTTTCTTTCTATTTTTCTTTTTTTGGTGTGTGTTTTTGACAAATCTTTTAGAGTCTACCCACTCAGATTTATTGAGGTATATTGATAGGTAAAATTATATTAATTTAAGCTGTATAATATAATGAGTTGCCATATGTACATGTTGTGAAATGACAACCATGATCAAGTTAATTAACATAGCCATGACTTCCACAGTTACCTTTATGTATATGTGTGTTGCTTGTGTTGATAATGTTGAAGGTCAGTGAATCTTAGCAAACTTCGAGAGTACAATACATTACTATAACAGTAGTCACTGTGCTGTACATTAGATTCCCAGAATTTATTTTGTCTGAAAGTTTATAACATTTGACCCATGTCTCCTCATATCTCCCATCCCACTTCCCAGTCCCTGGCTACCACCCTTCTACTTATCGTTTCTATGAGTTTGACTCTTAGATTCCACATACAAATGAGATCATGCACAGTTTTCTGCGTCTGGATTATTTCACTTAACGTAATGTCCTCCAGTTTCATTCATCTTGAAAATGGCAAGATTACCTTTCCTTTTTAAGACCAAAGAGTGTCCCATTGTGTTTACATACCAAGTTGGTACATAAATCCAGTACATAAATCCAGTATCAGAAGATTTCTCCCTATGTAGTCTAAGAGTTTTTTAGTTTTAGTCTTTGCATTTGTGTCTTTGATCTGTTCTGAGTTAATTTTTTTATAGTGTAATGTAAGGATCCAACTTATTTATTTTTCATGTAGATATTCAGCTTTTCTAGCATCATTTGTTGAAAATTTTTCCTTCCCCCATTGAATGATTTTGGCACCCTTGTCAAAAATGACAGATAGTATATTTGGGGTTATTTCTGGGCTTGCTGTTTTATTTTATTGACCCATATGTTTTTTTCTTATGTGAGTGTCAAAGGACAATTCATGTCCCTTGATATTCCATATGCATTTAAGGATGGCCTTTTCTATTCCTGAAAAACTAAATAATAATAATAATAATACCCACCAAAAACATTCCATTATGATTTTGGTAAGAATTTCATTGAATACTATGAAAACTACATAGATCACTTTTGAGTAGAATTGTCATCATAACAATATTATGTCTTCTAATCCATGAATGCAAGATGCTTAACCATTTATTTATGTCTTAAAATTTCTTTCAGCAATGTTTTGTAGTTTTTAGTCTGCAAATTTGTCTCCTTTTTTCCCCTTTTATTCTTTTGAAACTAGTCTAAATGGGTCTTTTTAAAAATTTTATTTTTGATAGTTTATCATTAGCATATACAAATGCAGCTCATTTTTGTGTGTTGATTTTATCTTCTGTAACTTTTCTGAATTTTTTTTATTCATTCTAAGTGTGTGTGTGTGTGTAAAATCTTTAAAAATTTCTCTATATCTAGATCATGTCATGTAACAGAAAAATTTTTGCATATTCCTTTCTTGTTGGAACACTTTTTATTTCATTTTCTTGACTGATTTCTCTGACTAGAACTTCCAATACCGTTTTAAATAGGAGTGGTAAAAGTAGGCATCCTTGCTTTTGTTTATAATTTCTAACCATTTTGAATAATGGTGAATGGTTAGGTTCTTGTGAGGACCCCCTTTCTGGCTTGCAGAGAACACTGCCTCTTTGTTGTGTCCTTGCATCAAAGAGGAAAAGAAGAATATATATGGTGGTGTCTCTTCTCTTATCAGGGCACTGATCTCATTAATGAGAGCCCACCCTCATGATCTCACCTAACTTTAATTGACTCTCCAAGGCTTCAGGGGTTAAGGCTTCAACATATGAATTTAGGCAGAATACAAACATTCAATCCACAACAGAGATCAGAGGTATCTTTCTTTCTTTCTTTTTTATTGTTTGAAACTTTATTTTGTATTTTTAGGTTGAGACAAGGGAGAATTTTACAAAAATCGTAAGAATGACAGCCTTATGTTTCAAAAAACAAGGTTTTCCATCATTGTGTAAAACATGTTCATAACAGAAAACTTGAAAAACACACAAAAGGAAAAAAAAGTGTTAGCTTTCTGTTACTGTAACAAAATACCTGAAATAATCAATTTATTAAAAGGAAAGGTTTATTTTGGCTCATAATGTTGGAGATTTCAGTTCATGACTGATTAGCCCTGTGGCCAACTGCTTTGGTCCTGTGGAAGCAGAGTATATCATGATAGGAAAATGTAGTAGAAGACGCCCCATATGACCAAATGAGGGAGAGGAAAGGGCCTGGGTGCCAGAATCTCCTTCAAAGGCATACTCCCAATGACCTAAGACCTTCCACCAGGCCCTGCTTCTTAAGTGCTCTACCATTTCCCAATATCACCATGGGCTGGGAACCAAGCCTTTAACATGGGTCTTTGGGGGACACTCACCCTAACCATCACAGAAAAAAAAAACCATTTCTTTAATTCTAATATTGTTGGATAGTAGCCAGGGACAACATTTCATATAGATTCCTCTGCTACGTTCTCTCCCCATATACACATTCATGTTTTTTGAATCATACAATACACATAAATTTTAGCTTTTACAAAGCTTGTTTGTATGATTCCCATATTATGATAAAATATTCTACAGTAGGATTATTTAATGAGCACACATTACAATTCTTTATTATTGGCTATTTAGTTTCTAAATCTTCACTTACAAAGAGCAATTGCAATAAGTTAACTTTGTGAGTATGAATAGAGTAGCATTTCTGGTTATTTCTTTACTACATGGTTCTGGAAGTAGAATTGCTGGTACAAAGGGTATACCTATTTTAAAGAATTTGATACTTACTCCAAATTGCCTTCCAGAAAGTCTGTACTGATATTCTAGCTCTGGCACTAAAGCTATGGTTATGAAAGTAGAAAATTATAAATACGGTACCCCCTGTTTTCAGAAATCCCTCTATATGGCATTATTGTACTTTTTCATTTTTATAAATTTGCATGGTGAACAAAGATGCTTTGTTGTTATTTACATTTGTATCTCCTCAATTAGGATAGAGCTGGGATTCTTTGTGCATTTTTATTCATCATTTGTAATTCCTGCTTTGTTAATGACTATTTATTCTCTGGCTATTTTTCTTCACCTTGTTATATTGTGAAGGAATATGTGTAAAATTATGGCATTTGCAGGTACATGGATGAAGTTGGAGACTATCATGCTAAGCAAAGTAAGCCAAAAAACAAACAAACAAACAAACAAAAAACAAAGGCTGAATGTTTTCTCTGATAAGTGGATTGCTAATCCATAATGGAGAGGGCGTGGGATGAGTGGAGATTGGGCAAAGGGAGGAGGTAGAGAGGAGGGAAATGAGGGTATGAAAGATGGTGGAATGAAATGGTCATCATTACCCTAGGTACATGGATAATTGCATGAATGGTATGACCCTACTTCATGTACAGAGAAATGGAAAATTGTGCTCCATTTGTGTACAATGAATCAAAGAGCATTCTGCTGTTATGTATAACCAATTAGAACAAATTAAAAAAAAAACAACAACAAGAGATACAAAGAACATGAGTCCATTCAAGGAGCTGTAATAAACTTACTGAAAGTCACTTCTGGCTGTGCATCTGTACTTTGACTCCACTGAAGCCAGTAATCTACATTTTCTGCATCTTTGAAAAGGCATTTACTCATGCTTTCATCTACTGGAGCAACATGTTATGGGGGAGGATGAAAGGTTGTTCTACCATTAATTCACCCTGCGTCTTTATCACACTGGGTGCCAGGATTCAGTTACCAGGACAATTTGACCCCCACTCCCAGAGCAGAAATTGTGCAAAGATGGCCCAAGGAGAAGGATGCAGAGCAGGCCAGACTCTTTGGTAATCCTCTGGATGAGAGAATTTTCCAATGAGGCCCATGAATACTCAAGGGAACCAGATCTGCTCTTTGCTATTTTCAGAATCTCTTTAGGAACGAAAATTGGATGGCAGGCGTGGGCAGTTTTCCTTCAGGATACTTCCAAAGTTGAGGTTAGAATGAACTACAGGCTAGGTACCTCCTGAAGCTTGAAGGCTCACTGGGACTCAAAGGTATCTTTCTTAAACTCAGATCTGGACTCATCATTCCTCACTTCTGTCTCCTGCTGACAGACCTACTGTCTTCCCATTGCCTGAGGTCTAGGGTACAAATCTCTGAACACGGAAAACAGGGTTCTTCACAACTGGGTTCTCTTTATTCTCATCTTATCCAAATCCTGCAACTCAGCCTGTGACCAGGCCTCAGTCCTCCATGTGTTCTTTCATGCCTCCAAACCTTAGCACTCGTTCTTCGTTCTGACTGGAAGACCCTTATTATCTCCTGGGGGGAAAAATCAGGAGCTTAGAAGCACAGTTTGAGGTGAGAATGCACGTGCAAAGGATTTAGTAAGGAAATGTTCCTAAGAGAGTGGAGGAGTCAGGACAGGAAAAGGAAAGGAGCCAAGTCACATGGGATGGTAGGTAAAGACTCATGGAGGATGGCTTCAGCCTGATGCTGAAGGGGACTGAGCGTTAGTGATGGCCTGGAGTTGGCCAGCCCAGGGCGAGGACCTGGACATCCACACTCCTCATACTCTGTCATCAGTCATTGGCTAAGGGCTGTCCTGGGATTAGAGGGTGGGGCACTTAAGCCTTAAGTCACTTGCAGCTCTCTGCTCCCATGGTCGGAGGACAGTTCTGTAAAAAAAGAACCAGAGACATGAAACACTAGAGACCGAAGCCAAGAATGAGGGGAGAGAAAGATAGAAGAGATCTGAGGGATAGAGATGGGCACCAAGGTGTCACGACATCAAGGTCTACATCAATTACTGACTGCTTCCTTTCTGGTTTCTCCCTGATTCTGCCAGGCATGCTAAATCTTCCTTCCAAGTCCTTACATTGTTATTCATGTTACAGATTGACTGCCTTACACCGCACTTATGTTTATTTAATTCTCTTCCTGACTAGCAAGTAAGCTTCACCACTCCAGAGGTTGTGAACGATTTTGGGCTGGCCCATAGTAGGTGCTCAAAATGTATATTGAATGTATATTGTCTTAATGAGTTCATTTAAAACAAAATCAAAGACACTTTTTTGAAGGGGTACTGGAGATTGAACCTTGGGTTGCCTTACCATTGAGTGACACCCCCAGCTCTTTTATTTATTTTTTTCTGTTCAGACAGTCTTGCTAAGTTGTTGAAGCTGCCCTTGAACTTGTGATCCTCCTGGCTTAGCCTCCTGAGTTCATGGGGATTACAGGTGTGGGCCAATGTGCCTGGTGAAATTAAAGACACTTATCCTAATATTTTTGGTTTTGTATTCTTAAACAGGTTTTGAAATGTTTTTTTTTTTTATTTTCAAAGGAGTAGTAAGTTCACACAGGAAAAACAGTTCCATTTGGAATCCGTAACGTTTACGCATTCCCACAACTCTCACCTTGGTCTAGGATTTTAATAAAATTAGGTAGCTAGCATACTTCCCGTCTAGCCTGGGAGATGTTTCTAACACTGTCCATCAGTCTCCACCTGGACAGACCATTGGCTGTAGCATGGTACTGCCTCTCTTCTTCTCTTGCAATCCTCGCCTTAGTCTGCATAATATGTGATTCCTTTGCTGATAATGGCACCGAGGGAGAATTTATGAGAGAAAATGTTAGCTGCCCTACACAATTCAGGGCAATGTCATTTCGATAATACCATCAGTGGATCTGTCACTCTTGAACACAGTTAAACCCTTTTCCAGGTTGATTCATGTTTCCATTTGGTGTTACCTCTTGGTACCAAAGACAGACATATGCCTTCTGGCTGCTATATTAAACAATGTAAATTGTGCCCTCCATATATTCATTCATTTAACACATATAAGCGCCTTATTTGCTCATGACATGAGAAGGGTTCTGATAGAATTCAATGATTATAGAATTATGGCTATACTATCCAGGGATGTGACAAAATTATATACAAACACTTGAGCAAATAGAAAGTTATGCATGTCTTAGGTCCAGAAAAATGTGTGCATCCATATGAAATTTGTGTCTATCACAATTATAAAGGATAATTATCATTTATATACTTTAAGAGGATTTTTGATCTTACAAAGCTTTTTGTCATAGGATTCCGCTGACAGCCTTCCTGATTAAATTAAAGTTGTCATTTGACCTACCACAATTGACTCTGGATCAACTTGTGTTAGTCAGTTTTGCATTTCTCTAACAAATACCTGAAGTAGTTCACTTAAAGGTTTTTTTTTTAGTTCACAGTTTTTGAGGTTCTGGTCCATGATTGGTTGGCCCTGTTGCTTTTAGGTCTATGGCGAGGCCATACATCGTGGCAGAAGCATATGGTGGATAAAAACTGCCCACCTCAGGGCCACAAAAGAAAAATGAAAGCAAGGAGTGGGGGCGGAGTCCCCCAACGTCTAAAGGCCACACATGAAGCCCCATCTTATAAAGTTTCCATATAGCGACAAGCAGGGATCCAAACCTTGAACACATGGGACTTTGGGGTTATTCTTCAGCACAGCTCTTTGGCCATGTCTTTATTGGGTAAAGAAGTCATTCTATAGTCTCCATTTGTTTCCCCCCAGATTGCACTGAGTTTAAGTGATAGTGTTAAGTATCTTCTGAAAAAGGCAGAATCCTAGAGTTGGTGGGGTCTCTAAAAAAAGAAATGCTTTAAATCAAAACAAAACAAGACAAAGTCCTGTTCCATGTCTAACTAGAATTCCTAATCATGCCGACTAGACTTGAACCTCATTCTCTCGTGGTATGTATTTTTTTTTTTTTTTTAGAGAATTCTTTCGTGCTTCTGTGATATCACAAAATTCTTTCACAACAGGCAAGAGAGAAATATAATTATATCTGGTCGCTGGTTTTGAATCAGCATGTGAACATCAAGTTCCGGACGGCAATACAGAGTTTTAATTTGGTTATGTGCTAGAATTATTTATTGATCCTTATTAAAGAGCTGCAGCTCTATATTCTGGGCTGCACTTTAACAATCCTAAATGGTTTAGAACTGCATTGTAAATATGCCTGCCACACTGTGGTTGTTGACATTTCTGGGATGGCATTTGATTCTGTTTTGCCTTGGCCTATTCATAGGCAGCCAGTTATTATTTACAGTTAGAAACAAATTTTCAATTTCTTCCACCTTCCTTCCTCCTTAAGATATGTCGAAGTTGTGAGTTCAGACCAGTCTTAACAATAACAAAGAGGCTGATCTGGAGTTTGATTTCTCAGTGGTTGTGGATCCCAATGAAGTGAAAGCTCAGAGTGTCAGGAAGAACAAGCGGGGGTCTAGATCCAAGTGGTGACAAGCTTGTCTGTTCATTCAGTAATCATTTGTTGAGCACCTGCAAAGAGCAAGGCAATATCCAGAGTCCAGGCAGGTCAGGTCAAGGGTCAGGGATCAGGAAATAAGGTGAAATGCTATTGAAAAAGGAGCAAGGAAACTTGCAGAAGTTTAGGAACCAATCCAAGAGCTATGGTGATAAGAAGCAGAGCATGAGGTTCCTGTAAAATCATGTCCAAGTACCTCTTAAAAAGCAAGAATAGGGGCTGGGGTTATGGCTCAGCAGTAGAGCGCTTGCCTAGCATGTGTGAGGCCCTGGGTTCGATTGTCAGCACCACATAAAAATCAATAAATAAAATAAAGGTATAAAAAATTCTTTTAAAAAGCAAGAATAGCTGGCTTTTAATTTTTATTTTATTGTATTTTAGAGACAGGGTTTCACTATATTGCCCAGGCTGGTCTCAAACCCTGATCTTAAGCAAGCCTCCTGCCTCAGGCTTCCAAGTAGCTGAAACTACAGGCACATACCATCACACCTAAATAAATTTGCCATTTTGAGTAGGGCTCCTCAACTCATGGCCTGTAGACTGATGATTGCATAATTTCATGGGTCAAAAAGAGAAAAGGGTGGAAAGGAACACACAGATGCAGCATCTCAGACAGTTTGAATCAGAAACACTCACTTCTCATTGAGCTCATTATGCAGCTTTTTGAGCCCCTCAGAGGCTAAAGGTATCTTTAAATGACTTGGTTTTATTTGAAAACTTAAAAACAAATCTTTGAAAATCTGGATGTCCACTCTCTAATAAAAGTTCCCATATCCTTTCAGCTAGCTTTCTCTATTGGCATTTTGGTAGTCACCATGGATAAGAATGCTGCTGAAATCATGAAATAACATGACCTTGAAGTAGGCTGGGACTTTGCCCCCTCCTCACAGGGGGAAGTATCCTATGGTGACGAGATAGTACTGATGAACCCAGCCCAATTCCATTTTAAGATTGAGAGCCATCTCATCACAAAGTCATGAAAAGTTTATTCCTGTTTTATTATAAAATACTAAGATTTCTATTTGGCCTTACCATAATTTGATGTTGGTTGGGATATTTGCCTGTGCTTTGAACTTACTGGTACCTGGTTCTCCTCCACCAGATAACAACCCTCCCTAAAATCTCAGCTTCTCCTCATTACCTTTGATGTTGGAATCTGAGTTTGCTCCCTACCTCATGATGTTAAACAATGTAGATCATAAACCTGTTATCTGCCCTGTATTATGCTTGCCTGAACCCTGTCAGCTGTAAGTTCCCAAGACACCCCCTCTTTTGTAACTTTGTGTTATAAAAACTTTCCTATAATCAGACCAGCTGCTGTTCTCCGCCCTGTTTTTCCAGGTGAGGCATCTGCAGGCCAGCTCTCTTGTGTACATAATGTAGGCTTGCTTTAACTTGGTTTAACTTGGAGTCTGTAGTGTTTTCTTTGTGTGGTGGTTCAATAAGTATCTTCAGGTGAGCTTGGATCATTCTAGAGGGCAAAGACCATACTTTGCTTATCTCTGAAGGTTTTGCTCCTAACCCATATCCATAATATCACAGAGGCTCAATAAATGATTGACCAGTTTAGCTTTGCCTGCTTAACACACCAGTCCCAATTTCAGCAGCTCAAAAGGACTATCTCACTCTTGCTCAGAAGCCATGAGCCAGCTGGGGGTGAGCTTATCAACTTTCATCTCAACTGAACTTGGCTTCAAACTGCAGGTTGGGTCCAGTTCTGCCCCACATGTCTTTCATCCTCCTCAGACTAATAGGCCAGCTGAGGTATATTCTCTGGCAATGGCAGAAGCCCACGACAGAAAAGGAAAACACAAGTAGTCTCATGCACAAAACTAATAAACTGTAACTTTTGGGCCTATCCAATTAACCAAATGAATATACATGGCCAAGCCCAATAGGAAACTTACATAGCAAAAAATATAGATCCAAGGAAGGACAAATAGTCAGGGCCAATAATTCAATCTACAATGATTAGTGAATTCATGTGTAAGAGCAAATTTTCATATTTGTTGGAGTGGAGAATTGCAAAAATAGGGAAACAAAACAGTTCCGATGTGATAGTGAATTACTTGTATCATATAGATTCATTAGGAATCTTAGTTCCAGACTAATTACAATCTCTACTTATGTGCTTGATGAAGACTGCTACTGATAATTTACAACATTTGACATTCTTTAATGAGCCAAATATAAGAATATCAAGGGCTAATTATGATTTTAAGCAGAGAAAAAAAAACATAAACCATATTCTTCATTCTCACATTTTGCAGCTCTCTGAAATTTGTCTGAGAAAAAAAAACTATGGCTATCCATAATTGCTCATTTCCCCTGGAGAATTGAAGTGAAATCCAAGTACTCATGTATTTATGCCCAAGAATTACCTTGTTTGTGATTTAAAATTTAGTGAATGGCACTAAAACCTCTGAATCTTCAACTCACCACAAACAGGCACCTCCCATCTTACCATAGTTTTCACATCCTGAGAAACCATTAGCCCTTTATGGGCAAAGGTAATTATGTCAACAGGAAGAAAGCTCACTGCATATCTTAAGTGCAGGTCTTCAATCCATAATGGTGTTTAAAAGGAGGGCTGCCTGCATCTTGATTGCTGCTAGCTGATGACCTGTGGCTTATTCCATCATGCAATAATCTTCAGCTGGTCTCCATCCCTAAGCTGCTTTTATAAACTTGAGCCTTCTGAAAATGCTAGTCCTTGACTACTCCGATGAGTGTTGCAAGGACAAAAAAGGTATGTTTGTTAATTATTCCAGGCAACAGAAAGCTGGAACAAAAATCTATGTTTCTGAGTCCCTTGGAAATAAGAAATTGAAAATGCATATATATATTTGAAATTTTGAGTGTACAAGGTAAAGCTGCACTTTAGTCCCTAAGATGCACAAAAACTCCCTAAGATGTAGTTTGGATCTGGAACGACCCCCAGAGACTCAAGTTTTGAAGGCTTTGTCCCCAGCATGGCACTATTGGGAGATGGTGGGATCTTGAAGAGGTGGGGTCCTGGTAGAAAGTTTTTAGCATGGGAATGTTCTTAAAGGAGATTGTAGGCTCCCATTTTTTTCTTCCTCTCTGCTCCCTGGCCATGAGGTAAGCAAGTTTGCTCTGCTAGGTGCTCCCTGCCATTGCCATCTGATATCACCAACTGATTATGAACTGGGACCTCTAAAACTATGGACCAAAATAAATCTTTTCTCTTTAAGTTGATCATCTCAGGAATTTGTTGTAGTAACAAAAAGCTGACTAACACAGAACTATTGTGAACTCAATGCCCCTGGAATGATCTAATATAGATCTTTGCTCAATTGTTTTAGCTTTTTATCTTTTTAACACTTAGAACTTGAAGCCCTTATTATTACAGTGCCCTCTAAGCCCTTTCACAGATTGACGGTGGTGGTAATGTAAATGACTTCCTATTTGGTCTCTGGAGACCCTGTTCCTAAAGAGAAGTCCCCATCCCCCAGTCCTGCTTCTCATGCCAACTGCTCTTCACCCTAGGCTGTTTTCATCAGGTGCTCCTTTATCAGGTGCTAAACTCCTCCCTTGGACCACCAAGGATAATTTGAGATAATTTGAGGTTGATGTGGCTCTCACCAATGGGGCCCCTTTGCTACTATGTCTGTGGAAAAACTCTGGTCACCACTATTACCAGTTTTTAGCACCACAGAAACATTTTGAAATCCTAAGTGGGTTCTAGATCTTCTCCTCATTGGGGGAAAATGACCTCGGGAAAGATTTTGTTACCTCTTGTTTTGTACCACTGAGTTCTTTTGTGCATCAGGTTAAATTAACCTAAACAGCTCCTGCTTGGAAAAATTATCTTTTTGAGGAAACTGAAATTCAAGTTCATTTAACTATTTAATGCTATGCTATTCAGGCTCCTTCTGCGGTTTGTCAATACCTTTCCTGAGAGAAGATACCTATGTCTCTTTCCTTATGACCTTGAGTAGCAAGGGGAGGGGGATTTTTTTTTTTACAGATGGAATCTTATTTTGGCATTATTTAGTGTGTTTTTATTCTCCAGCAAATCTTTTTATCCCTTGTGTGGACTTTTCATTAAAAGGCAGTTTGGGCCCTTTGTTGATGAAAACAGTGTTCAGGCAGGATTTCTAAATATAGGGAAAGGTGATTACAAAACACTTCATTTTATGGGAAGCTTGGATAGACCACCCACAGCTACATTTTTGATTGTCAATGCTAATTGGAACCGGAGAGAGCATCTGCTATCCCACAAATGCTATTATAGTTCGCTGTGGTGGTTTTTATAATGTGTCAGTTTAGCTTGATTGAAACATATTTCCCTAAATTCCCTTTTCTGTTGGTTTCTGGTTAGGATGGGCCACAAAACCAAACCAAACCATTTTTTTTTTAATGGGAAATATGAGGAGTGAGTAAAATTGCAGTCACCTTGTAGCTCATACAACTTGTCACTTATCTGTTGGCTGGCTTTGTTAGCATGAGTCAGAGGTCAGATTGCAACTACCAGTCTCCTGTCTAGCATGTTTTTCATCTTAGATGTTGTAGTTTGATCTAGGTTATTTTAAAAAAAAATCTCTCTTCACAGTTTTCCTGACTACCTAAAAGTCTCCATCTTTCTTCTGTGTTCTTAAATATATGGAACATAGTGTAAATAAAGGTTATGATTTTCTTTGTCCACAAATTCTATCATCTTTGCTATTTTGGATTTATTTCTATTGATTAATTTTTCTCCTCATTATGGGCCACACTTTTCTGCTTCTTTGTATGTCTTGCAATGTTTGATTGGTTGCTAAACATTTTTAATTCTTACCTTCTTGAGTGCTGGTTATTTTTGTAGTTCTATAACATTTGTTGAGCTTTGTTCTCAGACTCAGTTACTAACTAATTCTTTTGAAGTTCACTTTCATTCCTGGGGATCAGAGCAGTCTTTAGGTCTAATTTCATCCCTCTATCAAGGCTATACCTTTCTATCAACTTACCCAACGTCTGATGAATTGTAGTTTTTTCTGTTCTGGTTTGAGGAGTGTTATGGTTTGGATCTGGAATGTCACCCAAAGGCCCTTATGTTAAAGCTTGGTTCTCAGCCCTTGACTCTATTGGGAAGTAGTAGAACCTTAAGGAGATGGAAGCAAATTAGATTACAGGAGTATTCCCTCGAGGGGAATATTGGGACACTTTTTCTCTCTGTTTCTTGGTCACTATGAAGTAAGCAACTTTGCTCTACCACATGCTCCCTGCCATGATGTTCTGTCTTGCCACAGGCCTCAAAACAGTGCCAATCAACTGTAGACTTACACCTCTTAAGCAATGACCTTGAAAGGTCTTGGCTTCTTCTTTTTAAGTTGATTATCTTGGGTATTTTGGTTATTGCACAGTGGAGCCTCACAATGTCAGGAAGCTGACTAACACAGGGAGAAACAAACTGTATCCAGATTCATACAAACTCCTGAGGTACTTTTCTCACACCTATGTTCTGATTAATACTGGGCTAACAAATCAAGGATAACCCTCTGTGTTTTCTTCAACTCTTTCCTCTGTTCAGTTCTCTATTGTTTGGTACTCTACTCTGTGAACTTTAGCTGCTTTGGCTAGCCTGGCCCCCCGGTTTTCTCTCCTCATGTCTAGAAGTCTGCTAGGTCCTATCTGAGGTCCCTTTTTTGGGCTGCATCCTGGAAGCTTCTTCAGGTAACTAGTTGGGGCAATTTTAGGACATAGCTTGTATGAGCCTGCTCAGGTATCACTCTCCTGTAGACCCTGCTGTCCAGTGTCTGCAAACCAAGTTTCACCTGTTTTGTATGTTTTTTAGGTCAGTAGCTCTGGAATAAAGTTTTTCATGGTAAATCTGTTTAATCTGAAAGTATCCTGTAATTGAAAGTCATTTACTAACAGAAAAAAATAAAAATAAAATGCACAAAAAAGCTACTATATACAGTTACTTATGTATGTAAGTTGTGCCCTTTTAATACTTTTACAACTAAAACAAAGCACAAAGATCAATTTAATTCTGAGAAAGATGGCAAATGGCCTTTAATGTCCATACCCCACAGTTTGAAATACCTGTTTTCATTATTTTCATACTCTTTTAAACTGTCATATATGAAGATTATGAAGTATTTTTTAAAACAAAGATTCTTTAAAAAAATGCCTCCTTGCCTAACAACAGTTTAAAACAACTGTTTTAGATTCTGTCATAGGAACCATTTCTTAGAGGCTACCACAAAAGAATTAGGATTGGGAAGTTAAGGGATAAGAAATGAGGCAAAAATAGTGATAGAAAAAAGGACATTAACCTCACAAATGTTGAATAACATGGAGTCCAAATGCTGTATCCAATATAGGTTCATTTCAAAAGTAATACTGTATAGCTTCAAGATTTTAATTTTAATTTTTTCCCATACCAACATTTCCCAAACTATGTTTCAGGATTTTTCCTAAACACATTATCAGGAGATATTAATAGATACTATTTAGATAAGAGTTTCAGGGAATAAATAAGCTTAGGAGAAATATCAAGGAGACCTGTATAAATGTCCTATTCTTGAATATATAAGCACCTGATAAGTAATGCTTAGCTTTGTTTAGTGAAACATTTTATTAAAGTTAATATTTCCTGAGGGAAAAGTGTTGTTTGTGAAATAGGTTTGGAAAACTCTGTTCTAGATGCTAATAGTTTAATTACTACTAATAAAAATATAATAATAAGTCATCATAATTGTTATTGTAATTATTGAGACCTTACCATGGACTGTATCTTTAAATATTTAATGTTTCCATTTTGGGATTGTTCTAATGCTCTGTTTCTGTAATATGTATTCACTAGCCGCATGTGGCTATTTAAGTTTAAATTTAATTAAAATTAATAAAATTTAAAGTTTAGTTTCTTAGTCATGTTAGCCACATTTTTGGTAAGTGGCTACCATGTTGTACAGGACTCCTCTGGTTTGTATTTTTGTTTTTTTTTCTTTTGTTGTTGTTATTGTTGTTGAGTCCAAATTAAATATCTCAATAATGCAAATCTTCATAAATTTCTGAAACATACAATGTAGGCTCACTTATTCTCAATCACCTTTGAAAACATCAATTTATTAATCTTCATAAAAACTTTGTGAAGTAGAAAGCATAATGCCTTCCTGGAGAGAGGACCTCAGGTGTTTTCATTGAAGGGAAATTCAGTTGCTGATTTCCACTTAATTGCTCCACTAGTAATTTGTAGACGTCCCCTGTGGTCTTGCATGGACTACAAATAAATGTAGTGAGCTTATAAAGCTGGTGCCCCAATAATTACCACTTTATAACAAAAGTGAGGAAGCCACATGCTATCTGGATTTCCTTACTGGTATACAGATGGTTATGTGGCATTTGCCACCAATTTCATGTGTAGCAGGAACTTTGAGCGCTTCTAGTAAGAAGGGGCAGATATTCTCTTTCTCCCTTTGTGTTGGGAATTGTCCCTATTCCTAACCCAAGCATCTGTTCCAGCCAGTATGGCGGTGTCAAAACTTTTTTTTTTTTTTAATTTTTTGAGTTCTTTGTATACTCTGGATATTAGGGCTCTATCCTAATATCCAGAGTATACAAAGTGTGAGGAGTAAAAATTTGTTCCCAGGATGTAGGCTCCCTGTTTACCTCTCTTATTGTTTCTCTTGCTGAGAAAAAACTTTTCAGTTTGAGTAAGTCCCATTTGTTGATTCTTGTTATTAACTCTTGGGCTATGGGTGTCCTATTAAGGAATTTGGAGCCCGACCCCACAGTATGTAGATCGGAGCCAACTTTTTCTTCTATCAGGCTCAGAGTCTCTGATTTGATATCTAGCTCCTTGATCCATTTTGAGTTAACTTTTGTGCATGGCGAGAGAAAGGGGTTCAGGTTCATTTTTTTGCATATGGATTTCCAGTTTTCCCAGCACCATTTATTGAAGATGCTATCCTTCCTCCATTGCATGCTTTTAGCCCCTTTATCAAATATAAGATAGTTGTAACTTTGTGGACTGGTCTCTGTGTCCTCTATTCTGTACCATTGGTCCACCTGCCTGTTTTGGTACCAGTACCATGCTGTTTATGTTACTATTGCTCTGTAGTACAGTTTGAACTCTGGTATCACTATACCTCCAGATTCACACTTCCTGCTTGGAATTGCTTTTGCTATTCTGGGTCTTTTGTTTTTCCATATGAATTTCATGATTGCTTTATCTATTTCTACAAGAAATGCCATTGGGATTTTGATTGGCATTGCATTAAACCTATAGAGAACTTTGGGTAATATTGACATTTTGATGATGTTGGTTCTGCCTATCCATGAACAGGGTATATTTTTCCATCTTCTAAGATCTTCTTATATCTCTCTCTTTAGGGTTCTGTAGTTTTCATTGTATAAATCTTTCACCTCTTTTTTTAGGTTAATTCCCAAGTATTTTTTTTTTTGAGGATATTGTGAATGGGGTGGTTTTCCTCATTTCCATTTCAGAAGTTTTGTTGCTGATATACAGGAATGCCTTTGATTTATGTGTGTTGATTTTATATCCTGCCACTATGCTGAATTCATTTATTAGTTCTAGTAGTTTCTTTGTAGACCCTTTTGGGTCTTCTAGGTATAGGATCATGTTGTCCACAAATAGTGATATTTTAAGTTCTTCTTTTCCTATTTTTATATCTTTAATTTCTTTTGTCTGTCTAATTGCTCTGGCTAGTATTTCAAGGACTAAATTAAATAGAAGTGGTGATAGAGGGCATCCCTGTCTTGTTCCAGATTTTAGAGTGAATGCCTTCAGTTTTTCTTCATTTAGAATGATGATAACCCAATCAACAAATGGGCCAAGGACCTGAACAGACACTTCTCAGAGGAGGACATACAATCAATCAATAAGTACATGAAAAAATGCTCACCATCTCTAGCAGTCAGAGAAATGCAAATCAAAACCACACTAAGATACCATCTCACTCCAGTAAGATTGGCAGCCAATATGAAGTCAAACAACAACAAGTGCTGGCGAGGGTGTGGGGAAAAGGGTACACTTATACATTGCTGGTGGGACTGCAAATTGGTGCAGCCAATATGGAAAGCAGTATGGAGATTCCTGGGAAAGCTGGGAATGGAACCACCATTTGACCCAGCTATCGACTATTCCCTGAGGACCTTAAAAGAGCATACTATAGGGATACTGCCACATCGATGTTCATAGCAGCACAATTCACAATAGCTAGACTCTGGAATCAACCCAGATGCCCTTCAATAGATGAATGGATAAAAAAATGTGGCATTTATACACAATGGAGTATTATGCAGCACTAAAAAATGACAAAATCATGGAATTTGCAGGGAAATGGATGGCATTAGAGCAGATTATGCTAAGTAAAGCTAGCCAATCCTTAAAAAACAAATGCCAAATGTTTTCTTTGATATAAGGAGAGTAACTAAGAACAGAGCAGGGAGGAAGAGCATGAGGAAAAGACTAACATTAAACAGAGATGAGTGGTGGGAGGGAAAGGGAGAGAGAAGGGAAACTGTATGGAAAGGGAAGGAGACCCTCATTGTTACACAAAATTACATATAAGAGACGGTGAGGGGAAAGGGGAAAAAAACAAACAAAAAAAACAAGGGAGAGAATTGAATAACAGCAGATGAGGTAGAGAGGGAAGATGGGAGGGAAGAGGAGGGGGGATAGTAGGGGATAGGAAAGGTAGCAGAATACAGCAGTCACTAATATGACATTATGTAAAAATGTGGATGTGTAACCAATGTGATTCTGCAACTTGTATTTGGGGTAAAAATGAGAGTTCATAACTCACTTGAATCAAATATATGAAAGATGATATGTCATGAGCTTTGTAATGTTTTGAACAACCAATTAAAAAAAACCTTTTTTTTGGTTCTTCTTAGTTATGCATGACAGTATCCATTTTGATAAAATTATACAAGCATGAAATATTAGGACCCCATTCGTGTGGATGGGCATGAGGGTGGGATTCATTTAGATATTTTCATATAGGTACATAGGAAAATTATGTTAGGTTTATTCTACTCTCTTTCATATTCCTATCTCCTTTCTTATCCTTTGTTCCCCTTTGTCTAATCTACTGAATTTCTCTTCTCCCTCTTATGCCTCCTTTATTGTGATTTAGCTTCCAAAACTTTAATATCAATATTATTTAGATGTGCAAAGGAAAATATATGTTCTTGACCTCTCTACAATTAATCTAAGTATTCATTTACAGGAGTCTCTATCTGCAGAAGGCAGAGTGAAAATAATTTTAAACCTACTAATTGATAGTAAGAAAAAATTGTTTTTTTCATTTTAGGTGATCCTAACTTTCACCCATTCATCTATCTTCCTTCTTCCCTCCCTCCCTCCCTCCCTCTCCCCTTCCTTCCTTCCTTCCTTCCTTCCTTCCTTCCTTCCTTCCTTCCTTCCTTCCTTCCTTTTTCAGATTAAGCAGAGACTAGAACCTGTCCAGAGACCTGGAGGATGTATTAAGGGATGGGCCCAAGATGGTAAGCCGGAGTGAGAAGCCAATGTGTGCTAGAGTCTGCTGGGTTTCTGTTCTCGCAACTAAAAGGCTCAGGGGTCATCCAGTTGAACTGAGCTATCTGTGCTGCATGAAATAACCACACAAATACCTTTTAGTTTGGGGGTACTGTGACAGCTCCTCTGACCTTAAGGGTCCGCAGGAAGAGAGAGAGAGAGAGAGAGAGAGAGAGAGAGAGAGAGAGAGAGATTTTTTAAATATTTATTTTTTAGTTTTCGGTGGACACAACATCTTTATTTGTATGTGGTGCTGAGGATTGAACGCAGTGCAGTGTGCATGCCAGGCGAGTGCGCTACCGCTTGAGCCACATCTCCAGCCCTTGGCAATAATTTTTTTTTTTTTGGCTATCATGCCCAAAGTTTAGGTAACAAAAACAAAAAAGTGGGACTTTATCAGATTGAAAAGCAAAGGAAATAATCAACAAAAAAGGAAGCCTGGTGAAAATATTTGGAAATCATTAAACTGATAAAGGTTTAGTATCTAAAATATCTAAGGAACTCACATAACTCAATGGAAAAAAAATCATAAAAATAATCATTTAAAAATGGACAAAGGACTCAAACATTTTTTCTAAGGAAGACAGACAAATGGTGAACAGGTCTATGAAAATATGCCCAACAGCATTAATTATCAGGTAGATTAAATCTAAACCTCCATGAGATACTGCCTCACACCTTTTAAACTAACTACTATCAAAAAGACAAGAGTTTATAAGTGTTGGTGAAAATATGAGAAAAAGGGAACCTTCCAACCTGAATTGTTGGAAGTAAATTAGTTCATTCATTATGAAAAACATCATGAAGGTTTTTCAAAAAATTAAAAACAGAACTACTACAGGACCCAGTAATCTCTCTTCTGGGTGTATCCCCAAAAGAAATTAAATCAGTACCTCAAAGAGATATCTGCACTTCCATGTTTATTAAAGCATTATCCACAATAACCAAATATGGAAACAACCTAAGCATTCATTAATGGTTGAATCAAAAAATTGTGGTGTGTGTGTGTGTGTGTGTGTGTGTGTGTGTGTGTATTATTCAACTTTTAAGAAGAAGATGCTGCCATTCATGACAATATGAATAAATCTGGAGGACATTGTGCTAAGTAAAATAAGTCATATGATCTCATATGTGAAATCTTTCAAGAGGTAGGATGCATGGAAACAGTAGAACAGTGGAAACTTGGACAAGGATGGGGAGCAAATAGGGAGAAATATATCAAAGTCCACAAACTTTCAGTTATATAGAATGGATAAATCTAACCGACAGCATGAAGTCTGTTAAAAAGTAAACCGAGGCACAATACAATTTTAAGGAGTTTATTTGAGCAGATGGCAATTCCTGAATTATGCAGCTCTAAATCAGAAGTGGTTTTGGGGCTCAATCCAGATGGAATGTAAAGGGAAGTCTATTATGGGGCAAACAAAGAGTAAATTAAAAAATTGCTCATTAGCAGTTATGTAGTTGTCTTATTTGGTCTCTTTTGCTGGAAAGTTGCTAGTTTTTATTGTTATGTGGTTTCTGATTGGTTAGCCTTAAGTTTTATAATTTTTAAAACAGATATTTACAATAAATTACACAACTTAAATTCCACTTATGTTTGCATATCAAGCAAAGTTAAGGTAACTTATGAGGCCTATTTGGCTTTGCTCTTAGATTTTTCAGGGTTGATCTCCACTTTAATTTCTTTTAGTAGAAATACAGTTAATAATGTTGTATTGTATATTGAAAATTTGCTGATAGAAAAGACTTGAGATACTCTCACACACATACAGTAACTATGGAAGGTGATGGATAGGTAAATTTACTTAACTATGGTAATCCTTTCACGATTTACATGTATATCAAGAGAGCATGTTGTACACCTTAAATGTATAACCCCAAAGAGAAATGTATATAAACAGTTAGCATATAATAGGCAATTAATAAGTTATATTTGTCTCTATTATTTGTTCAAAACAATTTTGAACACTGTGTCATTATTATTATTTTCTTTCCTTGGCTATTTTTTTTAAAATCTTGGCTAATAGCCAAGTCATAAAGCATGTTGACATCAAACAAATCACCAAATGTCATGCATTGTACCTCCTAAATATCTTTCAAATCTGTGATGTCCTCCAACTTTGCTGTCTCTGGATTTTTTGGTCTGTTGCTTAGATGACTACAATCTTCTCCTAGTTATTAGGACAGCCCTCCTCCAGCCCATTTTCCATATTCAAAAATATCTGATAAAAGTTGTTGAAAAATGTAATAGGAGGGCTTTTCCTTAAAATGAACATTTGTCCAATGTCACTGATCTCTGCTATAAAATCCTTTAATGATTACCCTGTTTTGCAAGATAAAAATCTCTACTCTTTGTCCCAGCACATCAGACCATCTAGAGTCATTTCCTGCCTTTCCTAGCTTGTGCTCCATGGCCTGCCCTGTCAGGATGCCCAGGTTTCCTTCTGTCATGCTGTCTGTCATTCATGATCCTTGGTGCTTGTCCCTCCTCCTACTAAGAAGTCTCTTTTCCACATTTCTTACTTGCCTAGGGAGCTTCTACCCATCCCTCCCTAATCTTCCATATATCACCTCCTGTCTTTCCCTGACCACCCAGGACAAGGCACTTGTATTTTTTTTTTTCTCACTGACTTAAAACTATACAAATTTATTACACCTACACTGGACGTCACAAATTCAAAATGAGTCTAACTGGGCTAAAGTCAAGTTTTGACAAGATGTGCACCTTCCGAAAGCTTGAGGGGAAAAATCTCTTTCTTTGCCTTGCTCAGTTACTAGAGGCTGTTTGTATCCCCGGCTTATGGCTCACTTCCTTTATTTATTTCCTTGGGTAATGTGGAAAAGGGACTTCTCAAAGCCAATGGTGTAGCATTTTCAAATATTCCTTTAACTCTGTATTTCTGTGTCCCTTTTCCATCCTTAAAGAAATATTGTGATTAGATTCTGCCCACCCAGAAAAGACAGGATAATAATCTCTGTATTTTAAAGCCTTCTGATCAGCAAACTGAGTTACACATGCATGGTAATGATATCTATTTCACAGAGTTGTTAAGAAGTGGAAATTAAATTACATAATACATATATATGGAAGTATAGAGCATATGGCATGACGTGCTTGCTAAATAAATAATAATGTTACATCTGTTCTACACTGTTACAGCTGTTACAATACTGTTACACACAGCAGTGGTAAGAAATCTGACACCCAGTGAATGTTGAAGGTATATGAGTTACATCCTTTTCTCCCCTCTCTGCTATAATTTTGTCTGTTTTCTGCTAGGCAGAAAGAGATAAAGCAATGGAAAAGAGGAAAAAAACCTGCCATATTTACTCTGGAATCAAGATCCCAAAAGAAACTATTTTTTTAGATGAACTGTCAATGTGATGGGCAGGAAATAGTGCTGTCCCACAGCTCTATGTGACAGGACATCAAAAGATGAAACATCACATATGGGCTCTAATGGGTTGCCAGTAGCCATGATGCAAGTATGGAGAGAGCATGATAAACCTAAATAAAATGTGGGGAAAGGGAATCATCTTTAGAATTCTCTGAATATCATGAACATCCAAAGATGGCAGAGTTCCATATTTCAAAATAAACCTAAATTTCTTCAGTAATTGACAAGTGAGAAATGGCCAGAGCATCTTTCACAGGCCAGGAACCAGTGGGGAGGGTGAGAGGAATTTGATTAACCAAGTGAGCTATGAGGGCCAGTTGGTCTCAGAACATTAATTTAGAAAGAAAGTTATCAGGTTAAGTCTTTGGCAGAGAAGGAATGCCATCCCATAAAGAATGCGTGCCCTGTTTTTTGCGGGCTTTGGAATTTCCTGGTAGAGTGGTGATAATTTTTTATTTGGCACAAAACCCTCTGCTCTTTTGACACTCTAAGTTCTGTGGGAAGAATGTACAGTTGCCTCAGATGAGAATTTCAGCCCAGAGAAATATTAGCCTTTGCCTAAACAGAGATACATAATTGGAATATCTTTAAAAGTTTTCCTGAATACGTGCATGTGTGTGCTCATGTGTGTATAGGTAGGTAGGACAAATTGCTCTATTTCTTTTATCCCTTTAAATTGAAAGATTGTTTCCTTTTCTTCTATGTAAGTTTTAGTAAAGACTCAGCAAGTGACATAAAATACATGAAATCAGATAACAAAGCATAAAAGTCAATTCTCCTGAACTGTGTTGCTTATATATCACACGAGCAGTTCTCAGAATGTTGTTTGTAAAATTGGGTGCTTGATTGAGAATGATATTAAAAAAAATCCAGGTGACCTACATTGAAAAGTTTCTATCAGTGTTACAAATAAAGCGGAGGATTTGATTCACTTCTGGGGCAGACTTCCTTGGGTTTAAAAAAAAAAGGTATGAATTCTGTTTAATATTGAAAACTGGTTGTATTTGCTTTCTTGATTACAATTAGTAGAAGCCAAACCTTGTAAACCTCAGAAGAAAAGGAACCTATTAGAAAAAAACATCAGGCAACTCATGGAATTGATGGAAAGACTGGAGAACTAGGCTTGGAAAATAAATATCCAAGGACTAAGGATGTTGTGTAATTTACACCACAGAAGAGCATTGCATAGAAACACCCAGCTTAGGCAGCCACTGCTACCAGCAGGACTGTCCACTACAGGACTGCCCTTACCACTCTGGAATGTAGTCAGTGGAGGCTTTCCCGCTGTCAACAAAAAATAACGCTCAATAAAGATTCCTTGTCACTTATTCCCAATTCAAAGCTCTAACAAGTGTTCAATAATTTTCCAAGCTTAATTTATATGCATGATTGAGTATGTGTGCGTTGTCTTTCTCCAAGATCCACATAGTGGTTTTCCCAAATGTAGAATGGGTTTCAGATCCTGGGCAATCATTACAGCCACCACCAAACAACCAACCAATGAGCTTCAAGTCTCAAGTGTCCTCTCTCTATATAAAATTTTCCCTCAAAGTTTTGCATTAATCTGTACTATTGTGACTCACCATGTAATTTATAGGTAAGTCAGGGCTACATGAGAGTGAAATGTAATGGTGAGTCTTTATCTTACTTAAGAACTTGTTGGGCTGGGGTTGTAGCTCAGTGGTAGTGTGCTCGCCTAGCATGCATGAGGCACTGGGTTCGATCCTCAGCACCACATAAATGTAAAACAAAGAAATTGTGTCTACCTTAAATTTATATATGTGTGTGTGTGTGTGTGTGTGTGTGTGTGTGTGTAAAGAACTTGTCTATGGCTACAACATCATGCTGGAATATAGCAAAAAGTTTGTATAATTTTCTCTTTAATTCAAGGTAGAAAAAAAATCCCTGGGATAAAGAATGGTACAGCTCTATCCTGACTGGGAGTCATAAAGATAGAAATATTGAAAACTGAACAAGATACTCTTTGGAAAAGATGTTAGCTTTTCATGACTGTGACCAAAATACCTGACAAGAACAACTTAGAGGAGGAAAAGTTTATTTGGAGCTCACAGTTTCAGAGATTTAGTCCATAGTTGACCAACTCCATTGTTCTAGGCCCAAGGTAAGGTAGAACATCATGGCAGAGGGGTGTGGAGAGCAAAGTGCCAAAGCTCATGGAAGCCAGGAAACAGAAAATTCGAAAAATCAGGGACAGAATATAATCTCTAAAAGCCTGTACCCAGTGACCTACCTTCTCTAGCCATGCCCCACCTGCCTACAGTTGCCACCTAAAATCCATTCAAATTATTAGTCTATAAAGTGGATCAATCCATCAGTTAGATTACAGCTTTCATAATCTGAACATTGGTACATTGCCATGTGAGCTTTGAGGGGGAGGAGCACATCTTATATCCAAACCATAACATATAACCACAGTAGAATTTTGGATTGAGTTGTCTGGGCCTCAGGGCTGTTCAGATGTACCCTGAAAGAAGTCGATGTGACCTTCACCAAAAAATCCCAAGCCAACAAAGAAGTTTCTCAGCAAAATGAAAAGTTTCTTGCTCAGGTTTTATTATAATGTACCTAGAAATTTTTTCTTAATGTACTCATCATGTTTGGGTTTTACAGCACTTTTTGAATCTGTGGCATAATATCTTTCAGTTGCTTGGAAAAATATCACTGTTTCAGGAAGAAGCAAACTCAAAATTAGATTAATTATTTGGTATCCCTATATTCTATATTTGAATTTCCACTTCACTCTTAAGCTTTGGTAAATTTTCTTATATTATTTCATTGAAAAGATCATGTATTACTTTAATTTGTATTTCAGAGCCTTCATCTATTTAAGGAATCTTAAATTTGTGCTTTTAATGTTGTACCAAAACATTAAAATTTGAATATTATATTCATAGTCTTTTAACATCTGTTCTAAAGCAGCAGAGTTTCTACCATGTGAATTTGTAGTGTCTCTGTAGGTTTCTAGTACCTTATAGATTAGGGGAAACATATAATAGTGACAACCAATGCAAATGATATTCAGTATTAGACTAAATATTTGGTTTCTACTGTGATATCTACAATGATAATTGGCACAAACACCAGACGTCATAGGGTCAGAAATTGCCATCAGTAATAACACCTGTTTCATTCTACTATTTTTCCTATCCCCACATCCCTTACTATATGTATATATGTGACTATATGACCAATATGATTCTGCAGCATGTACACTCAGAAAAATGAGAAATTATATCCCATTTATGTATGATATATAAAAGTGCATAAATGCATTCTACTGTCATGTATAACTAATTAAAACAAAAAAATTAAAAAAGGGCGGGACTGGAGATATAGCTCAGTGGTTAGGAGCCTCTGGGTTCAATACCAAAACCAAAACACCCTCCCCCCCAAAAAAAATAAAGAGGATCAACCAAGAAAATTAAAGCCATTGGACCCAGAAAACAGAAGGTCCAAACTAAGGTCCATGGCAGGCAAAGGAGATAAAGGTGAAGGGAGATCCCACAAAAGCTGAGATGCTCACCTAGACAGCAATCCATTCACATTGGAACAAGCCAGAAGATTGTAGGAATTATTTCTTTGAGCAATAAAATTAATATAATAACAGATGTGAATGTGTGTATTGAGAAGATAATTACTCAACTAGGGGAGCGTCTGAAGATAAATTAGAGATAATAACAGAAAACAAGCAAAAAAAAAGGCAATTATAACTCTGGGGGATAGGTAAGTTGTAAATGGAAGGAAAAGCTTATGATAAATTTTCTACTTAAAAACAAACTAGCAGAGTTGTTTACCATAGTCAACAGATGGAAGCAACCCAATGGCTATCAAGGGATGAATGGATACACAAAATGTGATGTGTACAGACAAGGGAATACTATTCAGTCTTAATAAGGAAGGAAAGTCTGACATATGCAATAGCCAAGAGTTAATAAATAGGATGACATCAAATTAAAATACTTCTGCACAGCAAAGGAAATAACTAGGAATGTAAATAGAGAAGCAGCAGAATGGGAGAAAATATGCTAGCTACTCTTGTGAGAGAGGATTAATATCTAGAATATACAAAGAACTCAAAAAACTTCACACCAAAAATCATATAACCCAAGTAATAAATGGGTAAATGAATTAAACAAATACTTTTCAAAAGAATAAGTAAAAAAATGGCCAACAAATATATGAAAAGATGTTCAACACCATTAGCAATTAGGGAAATGCAAATCAAAATTAGATCAAGATTTCATCTCACATCAGACTGAATGGCAGTCATCAAGAATACAAATAAAAATAAATACTGGAGAGGATATGTAGGAAAAGAAACATTTTCACACTGTTGATGGGATTGTAAATTAGTACAACCACAATGGAAATCAGTATGGAGGTTCCTCAAAAGACAGTCATGGAAGCACCATATAACCCAGCTATACCACTCCTCAGTATTTATCCTAAAGAATAAAATTACCTATTACAATGATACATGCACACCTATGTTTATAGCAGCACAATTCACAATAGCCTACTATGGAACCAGCCTAGGTGTCCATCAGTGGATGAATGGATAAAGAAAATGTGGCATGTATACACAGTGGGGTTTTATTCATCCATAAAGAAAATGAAATTATGTCATTCATAGGAAAATGGATGAAACTAGTCACCATTATGTTAAGTGAAACAGGTCAAACTCAGAAGGTTAAGAGTGGTGTGTTTTCTCTCAGAGGTGAAAGCTAGAGAAGAAATGGAAAAAAAAGATGGATTGCATCTCCTGAAAATCAGTAGAGGAAGATCAAAGTTGGAGAGGTGGGGAGAGAGGGGAAAAGTGTTGGTGAGTGATATTGACCAAATTATATTTTTATATTGCATGCATACACGAATATGTAACAACAAATTCCATCATTATGTATGACTATAATGCAACAATTAAAACTGTGAAGAAATGATTAAAAGTGATTTACTTTATGTTATGTGTACTTTGCCACAATAAAAAATCTTTAAAAAACAAACAACAAAAAAAGAAAATTCCATTGGTAAAAACAAAAAGATCATGTATTACATTTGGCATTTAATCCAACAACATGTATCACGTATAGTATCCACAGCAGTAATAATTTCAACAACATTAATGGTGGGGGCAGGCACTATATAAACTAATTGGTGCTAAAAGATGGTGAGAATACAGTGGAAAAAAGCTTACAATTTTAAAAGGTGAACAGAGAGAATGCAGAAAAGATGTAGGATGTGATGTTATGAGGAAGGAGGAGAAAATATAAGTAAAAATATTAAAGGAAGGGTCAAAGAGAGAACAACAGGATTTTGCTATCAGCATAAACAAATAGAGAAGAGAAACAGAGAGATGAAAAACAATATAAAACAAAACCAATACGTGGCCGTATAACCAATGAGATTCTGCAACCTGTACACTTGGAAAAATGAGAAATTATACCCCATTTGATTCAAATGTATGATATGTCAAGATCATTGTATTGTCATGAGCAACTAATAAAAAACCCCAAAATATACTAATCAAAAACTCTAACCCTCAAAAGACAAGGCAAGGAAAAATAACTAAATCTTAAGAAGTGCTACAAATGAGAAAAAAGAAACAAATATGTATATGTGTATATGTCCATGAATACACAAAAGTACTCACACACAAAAAGAAAACATCCCACCCGCCCCCCAAAAAGAGAAAAAAAACATTCTTAATTAAAAATTAAGGAATCATTTCCATTGTCTATGTCCAAGTGTCTTTCTTTCCATTTCTTCTTGAGTTATGTTAACACAGCACAAGAGTAAGGAGTGAGGGTTGTTGCATGCTTTCTCTTTTTGTGTCGCTCACCAATGTGCCAAATGGAATTTAAAAATTCTCAGCTTCCCTTCTCACCAGTAAGAGTAGGGTGGGATGGGAAGTATTATCAGCTGAAATTTTGTCTGCACAGGCTAGTTAGGATGATGCACTTGGGAGTGCACCCTGCAGGGTGGGGCCCTGCAGAGTTCTGTAAGTGGAGTTCTCAAAGGCAGGGCTTAGGTTCAGTGAGACCCTGGGGACTTTGCTGAGTGGTGATTGCTCTGAAGAGATTAGATCAGTGCCCACCTAAGGCGGGGTAGTTGGCATTCCCAGATAGGAGCCCAAATCCCAAGAATCTCTCCAGGATTCTACTCTTGGATGGATGGAGCCAATCCTTCACCCCTATCTGCTGCATGCAGACACAGCCTTTCCAGGCTTCCTAGGCTTAGTCCCTGAAGGTGTAGTCACACCCACCCATTCAAATGACCTGCTTCAGCTGGTCCTGCAAACTGCCAGGCTCAAAGGCGGACAGGAGCTGAACTTTGCTTCGATTCTTGAGTTCCCCTGGGTAGAATATTCTTTGTGCCTGTTTGGCTCTAGCTCTGCTAGGCAGAGCCTAGCATGAGTCAGGTGCCTGTCAGGTCCATGTATCCATCCCAGCTCTCGAAGTGGCCACTGCAGTGCAGCGCCTCAAGATTGCTCCTGTGTCGGTTCTCCAGGAACGGTTGGAAAGTATGGGGCGCCCTTCATGCACCAGCGTACAGTGCAGTGCAGCCTCTGATCAGTCAAGGGCAGGCTGCCCCTCTGATCTCAGGATTTTCCACACTAAATCTGTCCACTGTGTTACTGTTTTCCCCATCCCCCTGTGCTGTGGCAGTGCTGCTGCAGGTGCTGTGGGTGCTGTGGCCAACTCCTTGGCTCCAAAGTTGTCCCCCCCACACACTTTGTTTAATGTACCCAAATTTCTAAGTCTCCAAGACTCTCTATAAACTATCCAATATTGAGTTTTAGTGAAATTTCTTTCATCCACTTCACAGAGAAGCAGTATTCCACTGCTTGAATCACAGGTCAGGAAGCAACTAATACAGCCTTCCTCTAGCCTGCCATCTTGCTTCAGGTACAAATGTTTTAAATGAAGAGAACCAATAAGGTTCTAAAATCTAGTTTAGATAAAATGATAATTTAAAGAAACAAACAGAAATTGTCCAGTGTCAAAATCTGTTTATTGCCAGGGTTTTGGAATATGGATGACCCATTGACTTAATTTTAAAGGAATACATATTTTATCCCCCAAACAAACAAATGCAGAAAGAAAGAGAAGAGATTTGTGGGTTTTTTTCTTCTTTCTTTTTTTCTGTGGTGCTGGCAATCAAACCCAGGGTCCTGAGCACTCTAGGAAAGTGCTCTATCACTGAGGTATATCTGGATTCTTGATAAGAAGAGATATTAACAGAAGGAGGGAAATGCAAAAGTGAGAGGGGACTGTCATAAATGTGTAAGATCACAAAATCTTACTTTTCTTCACAACTGGAAAGAAAATCCTTGTCCCATCATGGAGTTCTCCACTGGAGTTTTTATGATGTCCTCAGCAATATACCAAGGGCAGGGTGGCACTGCTGATGCTTAGTGATTTTTAAAAGTAGTCACATTTTTTAATTCATTTTTACTATTCTTGTTTTGTGGTGCTGGGGATTGAACCCAGGGCTTTGCATATGCTAAACGCATGTTCTTTGAGCCACATCCACAGCCCTTATTTTTATTTTTGTAGCACTAGGGATTGAACCTGAGGCCTTGTTAGGCAAGGCCTATGTGTTAGGCAAGAGCTATGAGCTATGTCTCCAGCCCCTATTTTTATTTTTAAAATCTCTATAGACAATACCCATTGTTTCCAAGGGGACTGACTATTCCCTGCACTCTGCCCTTGGTACACCACTTGGCATCCTTGGGTTTTATAAAACAAGCTATTTTCAGTTGTAATGGTACAAAGGAGTTGAGGAACAGAACTGAGTGCTGCTTCATTTCATAAAGTAATTAATCCTGTGTTTTTTAAAGGCCACTGCTTTCCCTGATTTGCTCTTTGTTTTCCATTATCTTTCTTGGATCACTTGTGCATCCTGTTTTTAATGCTGGTATTACTAAAGCCATTTCTTAGTTCATGATCCGTGAAACTGCTCCAGCAGTAAAAATGGTACTCCCAAGCCAGGGTTCAAATCAACATTATGTCCCCCTCTAGGTCAGAATTCAAACTATGGAAGAAATTAGGATATGTCGACTTTCCAAAACAGTCAAGCTTTCTAAATATACCTAGCCAGGGAATTGTGTAGCTTCTTTTAAACAAAAGACAACAAAGAATTAAAAACACAACAGAAATCATTTTTTCTTGTTAAAATACATGTTAATTGTAGAAAATATAGTAGACAAAAATAAGAAAATAGAAGGTAACTATAATTTCCTGAGTGAGAAATAACACTTCTTTCTCTGCCTGCTTGCCTGCCTTCTTTCTTTCTTTCCTTCCTTCCTTCTTTCTCTCTCTCTCTCTCCTTCCCTTTCTTTCTTTCTTTTTCTTTTTCCCCCCTTTTTTGGTACCAGGCATTGAACCCAGAGGCAATCACCCACTAAGCCACATCCTCAGCCCTTTTTTTATATTTTATTTAGAGACAGGGTCTCGCTGAGTTGCTTAGAGCCTTGCTATGTTGCTGAGTCTGGTTTTGAACTTGTGATCCTCCTGACTCAGCCTCCTGAGCCGCTGGGATTACGGGTATGTGCCATTGCCCCTGGCTCTTTTTTCTTGTCTTTTCTTTCTTTCTTTCTTTCTTTCTTTCTTTCTTTCTTTCTTTCTTTCTTTCTTTCTTTCTTTCTTTTTTCTGCAGTACTGGGGATTGAATCCAAGTTTCAATGGGTTAGGTAAGTGCTCTATCACTGAGCTGCATTCTAGCCCCACTTTATACACACACACACACACACACACACACACACACTCTGTACACACACATACAATTTCATAAATTTTTTAAATGAATAGATTATGAAAAGTTACCTGTGTTATCATTAAAGCATTTTTTTTCCTGGAAGACCTTCTAGAATGAGACATCTAGAGACACCAATAGGCTTCCTCTGTCTATGGAGAGATCTACTCTAGCCATAGTTCTTGCCAAGTAATGAGGCCTAAAGTCAAGTGCAGAACCATTCTGTTTGGCTTAATATACTGTTGTTTTGAGAGGATTTAGAAGCATTCTGAACTTCAGGGGATTTGGTTACCATACATTCACGTTTCTGAGAAGTGGCAACATTCAAAGATCGTTTATGGAGTGTTAGTCAGCTTTCGATCACTGTGGCAAAATAGCTGAGATGACCAAACAGGTTTGTTTTGGTTCATGGATTCAGAGGTTTCAGTCTATGCTCATCTGTCCCTGTTGCTTGTGCCTGTGGCAGCACAGCACAGTTCATCATGATGGGAGCTTGTGGCAGAGGACATCTGTCACCCCATGGTGGTTGGAAAGCAAAGATAGAGTGACAGGAAGGAACCGGGGGTCACAATATATCCTTAATGTCTTAACTTCCTTCCACCAGGCCCCATCTTTTAAAAGATCCACTATATCCCAACAGTGCCACCCTGGGGGCCATACCTTTAGCACACGGGCTTTTGGGGGCACATTCAAGATCCAAACCATAGCATGAAAGAATTAATAGTTTAATGCCTAAGAGTCAGT
Source organism: Ictidomys tridecemlineatus (assembly GCF_052094955.1). NCBI lineage: Eukaryota > Metazoa > Chordata > Mammalia > Rodentia > Sciuridae > Ictidomys > Ictidomys tridecemlineatus. Next base: position 56,380,893 of record NC_135486.1, read on the forward strand.
GGCTGAGAATAGATATGAGCAAATTTTGGGTCTTGTCAGGACTTAGTGTGAGGGAGAGTCATTTGTTTAAATGGGTCTTGTTGAGTGTGGTACTGACATCCAATCACTGAGTCAGAATCTTTCAGCAAAAAGGGAAAGGAAGTGTTCTCCTGTTTAATGTCTGCCAACTGCAGGCAGCAGCCCCAACAGCAGGTGGCAGCCTAGTCTATGATTGAATTCTGCAAGTGACTGGGAATTATTTTTTCCAACTGTGAAGAATGTCACTGATGGATAGTTCTAGAGATCATGAACTTATTGCTAACAATGAGATAAATTATGCTTCCAAATAACTCTTGCATATGTCTAATGTCTGTTTTCTGGACCCCATCATGTTAGTCCTCATACTGTTATTCCTGAGTATTTTCTACCCTAAACATACACTAGTTTTTGTAACAGTTGAGGTATCAGCCATCCTTCTCAGGATGTACTTCATCTGTGTATAAATTTCCTTCTGTGTGAGCTATACAGATTGAGTGACTTCCAAGTATGGTTTGATAGGACTGTAAGATGACAGGACTGTAATTTCTGATGATCAAAATGTAGAATATATGTGAATAGACTCTGCAACTGAATTAGTGTTATTTTAGCCTCTGAGTTAGTCTGTTGGAAGAAAGTGAATGTGATTGTCATTCATTTGCTTCCCCATCTATTAGATTCTCTATCTTTGTCTTTTCTGCAAGAGTCTCTAGGAGGCTGACCTCTAGTGAATGAACCATTCAGGTTTCTCTGCTAGATTTTGTTTCCATTTGGCCAATAGGAGGCCTCTGCTGAAATTTTAAGAGTAAGAGCAAAAAGGTATTGAACCATTTAAAAACATAACAACGAGTGTATCCTTCTGTTTATGACCTCAGCTCCTCTTTGTGAGCAACAGTGTTAGTTCCTGGGTAAATCATCACTTCTAGTTAGCTCTGTAACTTCTAATTAGTTTCTAGTTAACCCTTTAAACAGACTATTAAACTTTTTCTGATTAGCACTTGAAGATTGAACCTTTTCCTGCTGGGATCCTGACAGGTATAGGAAACATATAGACCACTAAAATGCTAAGGAATTTTCACATAGACTGCACAAGAATGTGCAAATATATATATATATATATATATATATATATACAATATATAAATTATATATATATATTACACAAAAACACACAGTATTTTATTTTATATATTTATGAATTTTAACACAGGGCACTTTATCACTGAGCTACAGCCCTAGACCTTTATATTTTTTATTTTTGAGACAGGGTCTCACTAAGTTACTAAGACCTCAAACTTGTGTTACTCCTGCCTCAGTGTCCTGAGTCACCAGGATTATAGGTATAAGCTACTGTGCCTGGCTATAAAATTATTATTTGGAAACTCCCAACATCATACTAGTTATCTAATATCAAGTTATTCAAGTTGGATAATTTCCAGTAGTTGAGATTCTTTGACTCTTTATTTTATTAATCATCTTAGCTTTCCCTCCAAACAATTTGTGAGCTGTGTGCAGATTTTATTAATATGTGATCTCCATCTCTATCCATGGAGAGGCAGTATAGTATCATGAGGAAAACTTGACTTGGAGTAGATAGAATTAGGTTTGAATTACTAGCCATGTGACATTGGAAAAGTTACTTTAACTATATGAGCTTCAATTTCTTTGTCTACAAGATAAGCACAATGATTGAAAATTTTGTCATGAGTTTAGCAAATATGTCTGTAAAGTCCTTGTGCTTTACTTGGCCCATGACAAGCATTTGATAAATGGTTGCTTTGTACACAAGAGGGAAATGCAAACTATTTTGAAAATGACACAATGGAAATAAGAATGTCATTCGAGATGTCATTTGAGAATGAGAAGTACATGGACTATCTATGAGTGTGTGTGTATATTTGCAGGGGACAGGGAGAAGATAGAGAATTGCCCCTCAGACTTCCAGAGAGGAGAGACATAATTTCACTGGGAACTGCAAACAGTTGAAAAGTTGGTAAATTGAACATTTCTTTCTGATTCCCAGTTATCTTTCAGTGACTTTGCTTTTCCAGCTGCCTTTGTTCTTTGAGTTTTCTCTTCTCTAATCATCTCTTCCCACACACTTTAATTCAGAATTCTTGCTCCCTTTTGCCAAGGTATAGTGCTTTGATTTATGAATTAGTTCTGTGTTTGCTTTCTAATTTCATAGTTCATGCTTTTGTATTTATTAATACATTATTTTTGCTTTGCTAAGAGTAATCTTCTACCAGAAGGAATCTGCTATAGCTATTTTTCATATGCAATATTTTTTATTGTCATCATTTTTTAGAATTCTGCAAATTGTTTTTGTGTTTTTTTGTCAAAAAATTAAGATAGAGCTTTTAAATTTTCATGTTATAATTCCTAGTTTTGTTGCAATATAGTCAGAGACTATTATGGTAGCATTTTTATATTGTGTAATAAGATTTTGAGGGTCTAATATGTATTCAATTTTAAACATGTTTTATATAAAAACTCAGTGTTTCCTTTTCCTTGTTATAGGTTCTGCTGCATAATTATATGTATATACATTAGGGCCTCATGTAGATTTATGGTTACCTTTTTTGTTATATTATTACATTTGAAGAGTAAATTAAACTTTTATAAACATTTTCCTTTCTATATCAGCTTGCATTTCTGCTGTTTTATCTTAATAAAATTTTGATGTATCAAAACTTGTGCATACATATTTTGTGTTTAACATTTTGGATTTTATCCTTGATAAAGAGCTTTTGTGTCCCCCTTAAATCTGACCAACCCAGTGTTCACAATGCAGGTTTAACATTCCAGGGTGGTTGGGTAGGATTCAACAGGAGTTCAAGTTTGTGAATAATGGTTCAGGACCATGGACAACTCCCCCACTATTTTGATGTCTTGAGTCATTTGAACCAGAGTTAAAACAGAGATAATAGTGAAACACCTTAAAATGATGAATTAATTTGATTTTCTATGAAACTTTATGAGCTCAATGAGCCAGGCAAGAACTGTCTAAAGCAGAGGAGTAGCTTGCTCAATATTACTGTCCCATTGAGCAAGATTATCCTTATCCTTATGATGAGGGAGACTGCCTTATGCTATTTAGACAGGGGCATACTTCTACAAATTTATCTACTTTATTTCCAAAGTTGTGGTTACTTACCCACAGTCTTATTATAATCATAATCCCATATGATTCCATCTGCAGAGGAGAGTTTACTAGACATAACAGTATTAAATTTCAGCTCATATGACTGCAACCAGTCCATGACTAGTTCTATATATTATTTTCTGTATGCTTAGTTAGTATGATGACTTTGCCTCCAAAAATACTCATCCTTTTTCAAATGTTGATCAACCAGTCTTTATATCTACAAGTTTGAGAAACAGAACTTAAACTTTATGAATTCACTTAGACATTGCCTGTGATGGCAATCTTCCAATTAGCCCCACCCTGGAGCATTCTGACATCATTGTACACTCTTCCATAAAAGCATGGACCATGTGTGATGAGGCGGGGAGGCCTGTGGCACTCTACCAAAATCCCCCCTCCTAGCTTATATTGACTTGTTAAGCAACACTCACTATTGCATGACACTCTATAATTGCATCTGGGTGCCTTGCATGATCAAAGAGTGTGAGATTCAAGCAGCAATGTGGGTATTCAAACATCTCTTTATTTCAAAATTTTAGTTAGAGAAAAAGATCTTTAAACAAATATTTATGTTTGACTAAAGAAGAGGAAGTAAACACTTTATTTGTAAATTTGCTAATTGCTATTTTTAGTAGAGAATATCGATGTTGAATATTTGTCATTATTTCCAGATTTACCACAGAATAATCCCCAGGAGCTAAATGACATTGTGCTTAAATCAAGTACCTGGGGAATGGCTATAAAACCAAACTGGAGGCCACTGAGATTGATGGAAATGGCACTTAGGTCTTCTCATAGGGGATTGGGGACATTTTTCCTCTGAATACAGCATTATAAACTTGGTTCTCTTCTCCCTCTGTTTCTGTCACTGCCTATCTTTGTCTTTGTCTCTCTCATACAGAAGCTTATTTATATTTGACTGTTAAAAATCTATTACTAGGAAGGCATACCAATGCATTTTATTTCATCTAGATGGGTAGTAATTAATGCAGTTCTGTTTTCTTTCTAAGCAATTTGTTATGTGTTAAATGCCAGAAAAAGGCAACCCTTAGTTTTTAGGAGATCATTTCTTTATGAGGTCAAATGGCCACTATAGTTGATTAATTCATCAATATTATTTACTAAATGCCAGTAAAGCAGAAGTGAACACAAAAAGAAGATCACAATGGACAAATACCTTCATTTGCTACCTTAACCTGCCATATCATGATAATCATTGCAACTTTCCTTTTCTACTGCAACTGGCCTCCAGATAATGATTGGAGGGATACAGGAGCTCATGGAGTCTCCTGAAAATATTTGTGTGGTTTTTCTAGAAGTCAGATTCTTATATTAAGAATTTTTAACACCTGGAATGATTAGGCAACAATAAAAGAAGGGGAAAAACATGTCAGATCTGTTCAAAAAGTCATATGGCAGGCTCAGTGTTCTGGGGACAACCCCTGGCTTTAGAAATAACTCGGTAGTTGCTTCTGTCATATTAGGATGGGATGGTAGGATATTAGAAACTTTAGGGATTAGAATTTACCTAATTTCTCTAGAATCCTTAGGGGTGAAGTTCTGAGACTTGCAACCTAGAACCTAATTGAAATATCTTCCCTCAGCATTGACAGACTTCTATATTGTACATTTTACTACTGGATGAGTTAAGATGGGCTAGCTTATGTTAACAAACATCACCCAAATCTTTGTGATTTAACACAGGGAGCTCTTCCCATTATTGTCATTTGAGACAAAGTTTCTGGGTATCAGGTAGAAAGCAAGAATCTTTCTTGTGCTCTTAAAGGTTCCTCTGCCAATTCTTCTCATATTTCAATGGCCAAACAAATCCCATAGCTTTGCTTAACTTCAAGGATAGTGTGGAATTGCAATCATACCTTTTTTTTTGAGGGGGGAGGAGGGAGAGGAGAATCAGCCCTAATAATAATCATAGTACATATTTATAGATTGTTTCACAAGATTTGATCTATACCCTTTAGATAATTTTCCTATATGCCCAAATAGAGAGGGAAGTCATGGAAAAAATTTTAAATTTCCTTAAAAAGATCTACTTTGCAGAGTTGGCTATGGAACTCAACAGAGTCCTTATTGATGAACCCAGTCTTCTCAATAGAATTCAATATCAAGAAATATGATTAAACTTTTAGGATAATTGAGATAAGAACAATTTTGGCATTGATATAGTTCAATTATGTATTAAGTTATTTGAAGAAAAGTAAAAAGTTGATAGCAAAGTCAATACAGCATTAAACCACTATTTGGTTTGATGTATTGCTGAATTGAGAAAATAAAGCACTAGTTTAGGTATCATATAGACATGGCCAATATGTATTTAGAAAACAGTCTTCTGGTAGCTTTATAACTGAAAGCAGGGGCATGAGGTTAGTTTTTCCAATTCTGAGCCCTTCTAGGAAGAATATAAAAGGTGGCACAAAGCAAGTACAGGATGTCATGAAACCATCACCTTGGGTTACATGCTATGACTTAAATGTTTGTCTCCATAATTTATGTATTAGAAATTTAATCCCTGAATTCATATGTTAATGGTATTTAGTACTGGATCTTTGAAGAGTAATTGGGTCATGAGTGTCCTGTCTTCCTGAATGAAATGGATGAATAGGTTATCTTTATGGTAAGTGTGCTATAAAAGCCAGCTGGGCTGTTTCTTGGATGTGCACCTTTTACCATATGATCCCTGTGCCATCTCATGATTCTACAGAGTTCCTATCAGCAAGAAGACCCTCTCCAGATATGGCCCCTCAACTCTGGACTTCTCAGTTTCTATAACTGTAAGAAATGCATTTTTTCTTCATGAAGTACCCCTTATTCACTTATAGTAACAGAAAGCAGACTGAGATAGGCTGTCTAAAGGTGGAATTAATATTTCTTATAGTGCACTATCTGTTAAAGGGAAGACAATGGTCAAAACATTCTTATTCTTTAAAGCACATTTTATTACCACCTGGTTTCTCTATTTTTCCTCTTTCTTTATTTCTTTCTCTTTCACACACATCCAAAGCAGCCCACACAATTTCAACTGAAGGTACTTTCCTTTCCTTAGAGATTAGTCGAACAACATGATTTTTGTTAGAGACACTATGTAAATCCACACTCATTTCAATTCACTTAGCCTACTGGGACCTATAACTGTTACAGTAACATTGAAAACAATAAACCAAACTAAAACAAAACAAAAACAAAAACAAGTAAGCTCACTGAACTCCATCAGTCTGTAGTTTAGTGTTATTATTATTTTTAAATATGCCTTGATCCAACAGTGGTGGCCTTAATGAATTATTCTCAACCCAGGGCTATATGGGTGCTGTCTTTCTTCTCTGAAGTATTGAGTCCATATTTGCCCTTCAGAATGACTGCTTGAACTAATTTCCTGCTCACCTTGAAAAAGCCATTTTTTAATAACTCACCATGCTTATGCCTTATGTGTTCTCCACCTATACTTTAATGGTGTTGGGAAATTACTTTTGTAGATTTTCTTACACTGTGGTGACCAAGAAAGTCATCCATTTGTTATTCTTTAATGAGGACAAGATGGAAACATCTTGAAGAACTGCTTCTGCCTCCCAACCCAGCACACACAGACATTTGCCTCATCTCTCCTTGCTGCCTTCAGGGGCTGACTCTCTTTCACTGCCATCAATCCTATATCATCTCCAAGGAAACCTCAATTTCCATGCAGCAAATGACTCTCATCAAAATAAGATCATTGTGTGTCCCCCCCACCTCTTATGGCAGTTTACATTTTTCTAGAGTGTACAAATCTCCCAGAGTTTATTAAAATTTCTTGCTTGATATTGGCTTTTTGTGAAGTTGTCTGTCACCATGTTCAAGTGTGAGTAGGCCTGCAATCTAGCTGGGAGGGTTGTCTAAATTCTAACTGTCCTTCTCCAGAGTCTCTGGGTAGCAGACCACTCTTAGGCTCTGATGGAGGAGTCCCATCAGCAGCCTGGCTGATCTCATTCTGCACCTCCCAGTCTAACATGAACTCATCTGCTTGACTTTCTCTTGAGTGTCCTTAGATGGTTTGTTCTCTTCTTGCATGGTACGATTTGGACATCCTGATTCTTGGGCTTGACTCCCATGTGAACTGTGGCTCTAACTTAGAGTAGACTGCTGCAAAGACCTCTACAAACATGGGGAGACTGAGATATTGGGGGTTCTACACTGGGACTCAAGAAGGATGAGAGCCTCTAATGAATGTGTCTTTTGGTCTATTAGTTAAAATCATGCCAGACTCTTAACAGCAGTCAGTTTGGGGCTATGGAATTCTGGAAAACATTTATTTTCTTCTTTAGATTCACCTGCACTTTCTGCAGTGAACATGTATCAATAAAATACATGGTGCTGTTCAGAAGCTGCCCTGTCATCATGTTCCTGTTATTGATGGTGTTGTTTCTGATAGATAGAAATCTTGGCCTAGCACTCCAAGTAATGTGGAGAGTATTTACTTCATAAGCATTCTTATTTTTTAATCCTTGGGAGTTTTAAACACAAACTATTCCCTGTGATTACGTTAACAGGTTCAGAGAGTGAATGAATGTCCTGGTTACTTCCTTTGTCCTCCTCCTGGAAGCTGTCCAGGTTCACTGCACTTTGGGAATGGCAATTATTAATAAAATCACAATAACTTCTTGTAAGTGGTGCATCCATGTCCCTCTTTCATCCAGAGTGGGTCTCTCTCTGCTTTAGTCTAACCATATCCCTAGGCTTCCTGGATTTCATCAGGGCTGAAAGAATGGTCAAGATATCATTGTTTTTTTTTCCACATCCCCTTCAGAAAGTATTTACTTCATTTCCATACCATAGATTGCAAAATACAGTCATATATTCACCCTAACCTGGTATGCATGTCCCTTTGTAAGGGCATAACTTAGCCACTCCTCCCATAGAGAAGAGACTATTTAACTTGGAATTTGGGCAGGACTTGAAACATAATTTACAACAACAACAAAAACCAGTATGGAAGAAGCAGTGTCATGTGACTTTCAAGACTAGACCAAAAGAAACCTAGCAGCTTCTGTTTTTATTGTCTTAAAGTGATGACTAAGACAACTGTATACAAGATGGACTAGCCTACTGGAGGATGAGAAGTCCGTTGAACAGACTCCCAGCCAACAGCTAGTCATGTGAATGAGGCTTATTATAGATTTGTCAGCCCAATAATCTTGTACTGGACACAGCCCAAAGAGGGAGCCCAGGCAATAAATAAATAAATAAATAAATAAATAAATAAATAAATAAATAAATAAATAAATTGTGTGATTAGTTTTGAGGTGGTTATTACACAGAAATAGATAATTTAAAAAATCCACTGCATTTGGGGGGACTGAAACATCCACATCCTGTTCACATAGTCACAGGGTTAGCAGAATATGGATACTGGAGTTCTATTGCTTGGGCGTGGGGTAAAAGAGCAGGACCCAGAATTTGAGGTCTTAAAGTTCATGGACAGGAGTTTGACTTAGTCCTAAAAGCAGTCATAAAAGTGATTAAGCAAGACGTAACACAGCCCGATATTCACTTTGGAAAGTTACTCTGTGAAGAGTAGATTTGAAGGTGAGAAGGCTGGAGCCGGAGAGACCTTTGGGAGGTAAATGTAATAACCTACTTAAGAGTTGATTATGAGTTGGAGCATTGGGAAAGTTTTGGAGAGAATAAAATGGATTTGAAGGGTTGAGATAATAAAAAGGCAAAATTGGTGGAACTTGCTGTTGCTTGAATGAGGAAAGCGAATAGAGAACGGAGTCAATCCCCAAAATGGAGAATCCTGGGGATAAGGGAGATAGCAAATTTGGAAGGAGAGAGGATGAGTTTAGTTTTTTAAAAATGTTTGAGGAGGAGGCATTCAGATAGAGAATTCCGATGAGCAGCTTTGTATAAAGGACTCCATCTAAGGAGGGCCTTGGGGATCTTAGAGTAAAACTGAGGTGATGAATAATTGTCAATTTTAAATAAAACATATTTTCCTTTTTGATTAAAAGGAAAGTCAGAAAGTCAGTATTGTTTCTTCTGACCAAAGGTTATTGCACAACTTACAGAGCTGAATGTAAACATTGATTTTTAAAATTAACTGTAAAGCTCAAAAGAGAACAAGGAAAACTGGGTTTCATAATTTAGGGTGGGTAACACTTTAGAGCTGATGTCATAAGAGGATTCATTAAGCCAATATAGAGCCATGCCATTTTAACTGAAGTGTTTAAGGATCTTTAACTCTGATTTTTTAATTAGTAGAAGCAAATAAAGAGAGCTTCATTTAACTTTGGGGAATCACAGTTCGGTACTTCAGGTGACTTCAAATTTGCCCTGATACAGCAGTTCAGATATTCACAGTGATCAGCAATGTAGTGTTGATTTTCTGAGAAGTCACTCTACCCCTTGCCTCAGTTTCCTCTCTTTTCAGATCAAGTAGGAAAATGGGAACACAACCAACTAATAGGTATCAACCACCCCTTAACTGCTATCCATGTAAAGTATCAGACCAAATGTAGTCAAAAAGAAACTTTAGAGAGTATTTCCCCCATCCCCTTACATATGTTCCTTTAGTTTGGATCTGAAATGTCCCCCTAAGGCTTGTGTGTTAAGGGATTGGTCTCCAGGGTGGAACTATTGGTAGATGGTGAAACCTTCATGAGGTGGTGCCTAGTGGGAGGTTTTAGGTCACAGGAGGTGTGCTTTTAAACAGAATGAAAGGACCCTGGTCCCTCCCTTTCTCCTCCTTTTTTCACTTCCTGGCTATGATGAGGAGCAAGCTTGTCCCACTTTGTACTCCTTCCATGATGTGCTGTCTCACCACAGGCCAGAAAGCTATAGGACCAGTGACCACAGACTGAGACCATGATCAAAATAAACCTTTCCTTTTTCAAAGTTGATTGTGTCAGATATTTTGTCATAGTGGCACAAAGATGACTAACACACACACAGATGCAAGCACATAAAATATTAATAAAAGCTTTGTGTGCATTAGGTACTTCGTCTAAATGGTTTATACCTATTAGCTCATTTAACCCTTACTTACTATCTCTTTCTGTTTTATAGTGAAAAGGCTGATGTTCAGAGAGCTTAAGCAATTTGCTCAAGGTGGTCAAGCCAGTGAGGGTACCATCAGGCTTCAAGACAGGGTAACCTGTCTCTGAGGCCAACCCAGCCAAGGAGAGTGTGGGTGCTGAAAACACTGCAGGAGTTAAAAAATCAAATGGATAGGCTGGGATCGTGGCTCAGCGTAGAGAGCTTGCTTAGCACAGGCGGGACCTGGGTTCAATTCTCAGCACCACATAAAAATAAAGGCATTGTGTTGTGTCCATCTCCAAAAAAAAAAGGGGGGGGATTCTCTCTCTCTCTCTCTCTCTCTCTCTCTCTCTCTCTCTCTCTCTCTCTCTCTCTCTTCCCTTAAAAAAAAAAGATCAAATGGAGCTCAGCCTGAGTATCTAATTCTACTGGGAAGCCCCCTTCCACCTTCCCTGCCTCACTCCCAAACAGAGAAGCAACAGTTCAGTCTCTCTTCTCCCTGCCTCCAGCCCTGGGCCCCTTCTCAGACTCTGTACCAGCCTGTGTCAGCCCTCAAGACGGCAGTGCTGAGCCAGGCACGAGGCTGACAGTGCATGTCAAGGCTGAGAAGGTCTATGTGGGCTTTCTCCCAGTCTTCTGTTTGTGGCTCCTTCTCTTTCTTTAAGTCTCTCTGCTGGAACATCAGCCTTCTGACTCTCCAGAGCACCATATAGCAACCTCCACCCTTTTACCCTGTTTTATTTTTCCTCAAAGTGTTTATTACTAGCTGGTGTTGTGTTATACTCCATATTTTAAAATTCATTGTTCCTTAACTTGAAAAAAAGCTACGAGAGGGCAGGACTTTTCTGGTCACATTCACTTGTTGTCCTAGTACTTACAGTGGTGCTTGATGTATGGTGGGGGCTCACTAAGTATTTGTTGCAATCCTGTGTTAAGTCAGCTTTCTGTCACTGTAAAAAAAATATGTGGCCTGGACTTCACCCAGGAACACAGATTAGACCCTGGTATCTTCGAGGCTCAGTGTACTGGGATGTCAAGGCACCACTTCTAGTCTGAGACATTCCTTGGATCTGCTGACTTGATCCCTATTCTTCATCATTGGCTCCTTACCGGGATCTGAGCTTATATCTTGACTCTGTAGATTGGCCAGGGGAGGGAAAGCTGTGGGAAGACTTTGAATTGCCCAGGCTTAACTCTCTCTAAGCAAAGACTTATCACTTGAAAAAAAAAAAAAAAAGGAATACTTTCTATGCTGAGGATCAGACCTAGGGCTGAGCTATATATATCCTTAGCCTGATTTCTCACCTGAAAATGGGAATATGCATGCCTATCTTTGAGGGTTAATGTGAGTGAGGGTCAAGGGAAACAAAATAAAGTAAAAGACTAATGAATAGAAGCTGACGTTCTGAGCATTCTTGAATCTGTGGGTTTCAGTATACTTACTACAGAATGTGAGGTGGCATTCTTTTTGTGCAGTAGTTTTAAAAATGAAAATAACATTACACTTTCCTAAAGAAATTATAGATAGATGACCAGAATTCATGATTCATAAGATTGAGCTGCTATGTCCGAGAATAGCGCCTGGGCAGGGAGGTTGGGTGGGAAGGAGGTAAGGAATGGAGTGGAGAGGAAGTCTTGAGTCTGATGATCCCAGCCTCTCCCAGAAACTTCAAAGTCATTGTAATGTATTTGAAAGTGTTGGCTCTATCAACTCCCTTCTGAACATCACATGATATTTCAGGGGAGGAACTGACCAGTCTTAGAAGCAAGCAGGGAAGAGAAGCAGTCCCTAAGCCTGTCACTCAGCTCATCTGACCTCCTGGAGTTTCCAGACTTATGTCATGTCTGGTGTGCAGAGAAAGTCAAGCCTCAAAGAAGGTTGACACTGTAGAAGTTTGGTTTATCCTGATGACCTAATCAGAGAGATGATCAGGGACTTAGGCAGAATGGTTGAGATTTCTACTAGTTGGGATCTTTCTTATCTTTCTTTATTCACTCATTCGACAGACACTTAATATTCAGGTACTAAGCTGGGGAGAGAAGATGAATAAGATAATGTCTCTGTCTTCTGTCCTCTGACACACACACACACACATACACACACACATACACACACACACACACACACACATAGCATATCTGGTGAATGCTGCAAACATAACTTGTTGAAATGGGCAAATACATCAGAGACTATTGTTTACAAGATCTATATTATTTCTACCCACTTTCCCTTTACAGGGCTCTTATAAGAAGTAAGTTGTCACCTCTTTTTGTTCAGTTCTTCCTGTGGCTCTTGGTATTTTGTGTGTTGACAGCAGACAACCAAGCTGATTAAGTTTTTCTTTGACATGAACAGTGAGTCATTGCCTTAGCCTCCCTACAGGGCATTTCTTTCCATTATTTTTATCCAGCAAGTGGGAATGGTGATCCCTGCCTTCTCCATGGGACGATAGGGTCTAAATGGTGACCTGCATCTGTAATCCTATAAGTGACCATACTTGTAGCCCTATATTTGCACGAGAGATTACACGTTTTTTCATTTAAAACTTTTAGAAATGTCACTATAAATGAAGTACTGGTTGTACCTACTGGTGACAATAATTCTATAATTATATGTTGTACTTCTCAACTCCTGGAATCACAAAAGGATTTTTACATGTCCTTACTCAGAATAGACCCATTAGTTATACTAAGATTGATAAAGTGCTTGCTAGTTAGCCCCATTACCTGATGTTTTTTCTAGAAAATACCATTGGCTGTAACCCTTTAAATGTGGTTTAGGTAACAGGTCTAACACAAGATTGTAGAGATGATTCTCACCTAGGTGCACTCCCTGCATCTGCCATACCAGGGTGGGATGCCAGCCTGCTCTTGTGATTGCCAAGAAGCACCAACAAAGATACCTTGGGTTGTCTGTCATATAGCTCAAATTCTTCCTCTGCTGAAAAAAAGTCTGGAAAACAGGAGGCATTAAACTCTCAAGACTACTCCCTGCGACTAAAGGGAAGGCAGTTCTCTTTCTGTTGTGCTTCTTTCCTCTTTAATACTCTTTTCTTTTATTATATCCTATTACCTTTCCTGAAGGATGCTCCAGTTTGGATGTTGGATTCTCCCTTAGGGCCAAGGGTTAAAGGTTTATTTTCCATGGGGAAACCATTGGGACCAACTACCATTGGGACGTGGTATAACCTTCTGGAGATGGGGCCTAGTGGTAGGTGTGCAGGTCACTGGGTGTGTGCTCTTGAAGGGGTTAGTGGGACCCTAGTCCTTTCTCTTCCTCTCATTTGCATGCTAGCCATGAGGTGTATGGCTTTTTTCCATTAGGTGCTTCTTCCATGCAGTCCTGCCATAGTCCCCCCAACAATGGAACTAACTGACCATGACTGTAATCTTCCAAACTGTGAGCCACAGTTCTTTTTATAAGTTGATTATCTCAGGTGTTCTGTTAGACTGAGAGAAAGCTCACAAAGAATAGCTGCTCTACCAATAGCAGAGAAGGAACAGCCCGTGTGCCTATTCAGCTATCCCTGGGATAGACACTGTTCACTGTTCTGGGCAGGTGCTCTCTTCAAACAATTGAGAACTAGGGAACAATTCCAGGCATCTAGAACACAATAGTATTTTTATATATTGCAGCAACATCTACTAGACTGGGGGGACCAATTCTACTAAGAAAAATTATCCAAAACTAATAAAAGGATGATGACTATGTTTTTCCAGTGCTATACTAACAGACCCCTAAAGATTTTTAATTCTCTAGGGAAATATAGTTTTGTTTGACTTACTATTTATTATTGATTAAGGACCAGACTGCCTGAAGTTACATGGTAATTTTTGTCTGCTAGAGATGCAAATGATTTCTTCTTGTAAAAGGATTTTATTGCCTTATAGTACATTAACCAATGTGGTCTCTAAATGAGCAAATTACTTCACCATGCTGTTCCTGATCATCTATCTAAATCTTTGTTCTTCAAATTATCCCTTGAAACAGTTTTACCATCCTCTGGTTCTCTCCTTTATGAAGTAAATAAATCTCCCTATGTACTTACATGAGAATCATATTTTCACTTTTTGAAAATTATACTTTGACCATTCAGTCAAATAGATGGGGGAAAATTCTTAGAATTGTTGGGTGGATCCAGGCTGTACTCTATCATGGCTGACTCGAAGCTCATTCTCAGATGGCAGGGTCCTGGACTAGGGTCAAACATGGGGATGAGGTGAGCTCAACTGTTGATATACTCATGTCATGAGGAAGGATAGGACCTTATTAAGGAAAATAAAGCAGGAAGGATGAGAATGAATAGAAAAAAATAACTCTTTCACTCACAGAAAAGAGAATTGCTAAATCAAGACGGGACTAATCTTAGCATAATGAGAAAGACTAACTGGTGCATATTTTTTGCCCAATATTCACTGACTAGAAGCCAATGTTCAAATCTTAAGTGGTGTCCAGAACTTCACTTATTATTGATAATAATATTGCCAATAATTGAAGTAGTTTGTTTTCATGTTTTGACTGCTGACTAGTGCTACTAGCCATATAAATAAATATATATATATATATATATATATATATATATATATATATATGCTTTTTACTCCCTATTGTTGGGAGGTAATATGGTAAAGAGAAAGACTCAAGAGAAAATAAGTGACCCATGCATTTTGCATAGCTAGATTGCTACAGGAAGATTTTAAACCTAACTTTTTCTTCCTTCCTTCCTTACTGCCTGCCTTTCTTTCCTCCCTCTTTTACTCTCTCCTTCCCTTCATATCTTAAATGTCTCTTGAGTGAATGCTGTGTGCCAGGCACTGTATTAGGCTCTTGGGATACAGCAATAAACAAAATTCTTGCTTTCAGGAATTTTATATCCCAGTGAGAAGGACAAAGAAAATTAAAAATAAGTATCTCCTATAGCAGCAAATGCGATGAAAAACACAGCTTTTGTATTTATTTTTTCACACCCATCAGCCATTCAGTTTTCTCAAACTCTCTCACCCCACCCTCAGGCAATGCTTTACCCAGGCCTGGAGAATTGGGAGGACATCATAGCAACATCTGTAGTTCCTTTGTTCCAGGGCCTCTGGCACAGAAAAGCGAACCCAGTGGCAGACAAAGCTGTTGGAAGCAGTCACGCTGCTGGCAGCCAAAACTTAATCATGTGTTCCAAAGGCAGCAAGTGTGATGTCACTATCCTGGCCTGGGAAGGCAGGCAGCAGAGGTCAGCTTCTTAGTGGTCAGGGTCAGTGTCTTGGCTCCCACGGGTACACCCTGAGCAGCTTCAGAGGAGGAACCGCAGAAATTGGGAAGGGTTTACCCACTTGGATATAAATCAGGAATAATCATTGCATGACCTGAAGGTTAGTTAAAAATTTATGTTTGAATGTTTTCTCTGATATGTGGATGCTAACACACACAAGGGTGCTGGTGGCGGGGAAGAACAGAAATCCAATAAATCAGACAAAGGGGAAAGAAGGGAAGGGAGGAGGAGGGATATAGGAAAGATAATGGAATGAATCAGGCTTAGCTTTCCTATGCTCATATAATACATGATCAGTGAAACTCTACATCATGTACAACTACAATAGGAAGTTACACTCCGTATATGTATAATATGTCAAAATACACTCTACTGTCAGGTATGTCTAAAAAGAACAAATTAAAAAAGGAAAAAATATGTGAGGAAATCAGCATATTCATGATCTTAGTGGAGAGGACATGGCAGTAATTACAATAGATGTCAAATCTGAGTAACTAGCTGTTATGATTTAGCTATGAGGTGTCCCCCAAAAGCTCATGTGTTAGACAATGCAAGAAAGTTCAGAGGTGAAATGATTGGGTTATGAGACCTATAGTCTAATCAGTACATTAATCCCCTGATAGGGATTAACTGGGTGGTAACTGCAGGCAGGTAAAGTGTGGTTGGAGGAGGTAGATCACTGGGACCTTTCCTTTGGGGTTTACATTTTGTCCCTGGTGAATGAGAGCTCTCTCTGCACCCTGATTGCCATGTCCTGAGCTGCTTTCATCTACCACACCTATCTGCCATGATGTTCTGCCTCATCTTGGGCCTACAGCAATGGAGTCAGCTATATATTAACTGAGACATCTAAAACTGTGAGCCAAACAAACATTTCCTCCTCTAATTGTTCTTGTCAGGTCTTTTGGTCACAGTAATGCAATAGCTGATTAAAACATCAGCCCATCCTATTGTTACTGCTTCATTTGGTCTTAGGATTTGTGATTGTTATGCATCATCAAACAAGATTAAGGCTTTGATCCCATAGCATCTCAAAATAAACAACAACAGCAGCAACAAATGCTTGCACACAAAGAATATTCCAGAAGCTATTGGGGCACTACAATTGGGGGGTTCTTGCCTTGGGAAGCATCTGCTTTTTTTTTCTATTTAAATCATCTGGGAATTTGTGTTGGATCATTGTCTCATTAATGAGGCCTCTAAATATCAACTTTGTATTTTGACTGCTTTAAAGGAGGATAAAAGACCAGGGATTGTTGATCTAAGGGCTAGAACATTCTAGCAAAAGCAGTTCTTAAAGAGGAAGGAAACGGATGAGATGGACAGTCAGCCTCAAGAGTCTTCACATGGTCTTCCAGGATAGCCCTTGCCTGAATAGCTAAGGCCATGGTATGTGTCCTGGAATCTGGGACACTGAGGCCCAGCCTCAAGGCTTGGCTCCTGCTTCTTCATTTTCTCCTGCCTCCGACAGTGACATCCCCTGAGCCAGCTCCTTGCCCTCCTGGGTGCCAACGGATTCAGCAGGTGTGGATGAGGCCCATGTCATGAATTAAGTGTGGCCAATTTCCTGTGGCTTGGCCTTTTCATAGTCCTTAACTGCACTGCTAACTTGGCTTTGTGTACTCTCACTTGGATGCATATTGGAATCACCTAGGGAGAGTTAAAAAATCCCAAGGACCAGGCTGCACCCAAACCAATGAAATCAGAATCGTAGTGGTGGGGTAGGAACAGGCATTAGTAATTAAAAAAAAAAAACAACTCCCTAGGTTATTCCAATGTTCATAAAACCTGGCACACCACCAACAGTCTGAGAATGAGGGCTGGTCTCACAAACAAATCCATTAACACAGATGGAAGTGAACCTCACACAGTGTCCAGCCTGTGGTAGAACACTTTTAAATTTTTGTGCAATGAACATTTATCTTACTGGTGATAGGTAAATAACATGGCATTCCCAGGTGAGATAGCCCTAACCTGTGGCATAGCATGAGCTAGCCATACATACCCTGGATCATGTTCTTATTCCTATTTTACAGAGGAGGAAACTGAGGGCTATAAGGATAGACAAAGTCTCCTAGTTCAAACTGCTGAAAGAGGGCAGAACTGTGTGTATGTGCTGAGCACCATACTGTGGGGATAAACCAGTAATAAATTTAACTTTATGTAAATGGATGATTTGACAAAGCTAGCCCTTTATGGCCAACACATTAGAGCTTTTGCATCAAATTTCTACTTATAAGAGCCAACACCGAATCATAAATTCAATTTCCACTGGTTTTCATAGCTCTGGAGCTGTCTGATATCAGTTATAAACCCTCAAAACTGCTAAAAGAAATTTCCCCCTTTCTATATTGACTTTGATCTGCTGTAGTTGTTGATGGTCTGGCACAAGATAAATGAAATATTCAAAAGCAGAAGCAGCTCATATATACCATATTCGCTTTCTCTAAGAAAGAGCAGATCGTACCATTTATCAAGTCCTGAGAGAGTAACTTTTTTTTAATCTCAGCAAAGCAAGGGGCCATGAGGATTGAAAAAAAATAAAAGGGATGTCACATGGGCTGTGCTGGCCAGAGATCAGTCTCCTTTGGTTGGCAGTGTGTGCTACTCTTGGACCACTAGCACCAGGGCAGAGGAGCTCAGGTGGTAAAGATGGGCCAGCAAATCCATGATGGTGGTGTGGGGTTGGGCAGGAGCAAGATTCCACAGCTGCCTTACTCAGCACATCTTCCTTCCATAGGCAATAAAAACATGGGGACAAACTAAGTAGAACATTCAGAAATGGGTCTGTCACGAGAGCCCAGATCTCTTTTCCTAAAGCCTGCCTCCTAGAAAGTCACTCTAGTTAGTGCATCTTCCATGGATTTTCATGGAACATGGAGGGATGACCAGACCCGGGATCAAAGGTCCAAACTATATACAATTTGGTCTTTTCCTACTTTTCTGGAATTATTTCCCATTGATCATGACTGATCCTGGGCTTTAGCAAGTCAAATCTAATCACTGTTTTCTGGAAACGCTCTGATGTCCCTGCTCCAAATTTGTCTCCTCCACTTTCAGAGTACTCCTACCCATGGCTGCTGTTCACACCGCGGCTTCCCCATAGCACAGATCATGGTCCTCCTGTTTGTCAGTGGTCTTCTGACAGTGGCCCTGTTCCAATGAAACCTCCTTTCTTTGGACTCCTAAAGCAGATCCAGTTTCAGCACTATTCATACATAGCATTCAGCACAGGCTCTCTTCAGGTGTGTGTGTGTCCATCCATCACCAGATGCTCATGGAAGGCAGGCCAGGAATGGTAAGCCAAAATGCTATTATCCCTTATAAGAGTTATCTCAATGTTAACTTATCAGGTGCTCAGATATATCAGGTTGATTAATTTCCTATTGCTGCCTATCAAATGACCACAAACTTTGGAACTTAGTTTGTGTTCAATAATCTTATTTCCCAGGTTTTATAGGACAAAAATTTAGTTACCATATGACTAAGTTCTCTGCTTGGGATCTCACAGGACTGAAATCAGGTAGCAGACAAGATTGTTTCTCATCTGAGGCTCCAGTTCTTTCTCTAACTCTCCTGATAATTGGTGGAATTCAGTTCCTGAGGTTGTAGGACTGTGAATCCCATATTCATGATGTCTGTTGGTAGGTGTGTACTTTTAGCTCATAAAGACTACCCTCAGGTTCTTGTCACAGGGTCTGATCCATCTTCAAAGTCAGCAGGAGAACTGTATTGAATCTCTTTTATGCTTTGCATCTCTAGCTTTCATATCCTCTGATCCCTAGATCCAGATTTAAAGGGTTCATATGATCACATTGGGCCTGCCCAGGAAATCTCTCTTTTGTGGTATGTTTTGCCATACATAATCCTGGGATTGACAGTGGGTTCTACCCACACTCAAAGGGGAAGGGATTATATAAGAGCAAGATTCACTGGGGTCATCTTAGAATTCTGCCTTCTACCGTGTTAATTCATGATGCACTAACTGAATCTTAGAGTGAAGTCTTTATACTCTGGGCCCATTTGTGGTTGCAGGTCTTTCAGATTCTTTCCTCCTGAATTGTGTTTATTTTTTATGTGTGCATATGTGTGTCCCTTTTTCTGGGAAGTAGAGCTATCATTTCCATCAGATTCTCAAACGGGTCTGAGAGTGTTCACTCATCACAGACATCCACACCAGGAGAATTAAATCACAATCCTGACGATGGTACATTCTAACGAGCAACCTAGGTAGAAGAACAACTAGGACTAAGAGATAAATGAACTTGATTTTTATCTCATTCCCAATGTCTCTTCCCCATGAGGATTTGGAGAAATCTCTCAAATTCTCTGGGTCTCATTTGCATACGGGAAGACTAATAGTAAGTCCTATCCCTCACAGTTGTTAGAAGCATTAAAAGTGTGTCAAAGTGCTTTGCAAACTGTGAAGTGTTAGCATTTGCCAATTGTCTTGTCACTGTGAAGAGACACTAAAAGTGGGTGGGACACACAACATTTGGAATGAAAAAGAAAAGATAGAAGTTTACATTTATCAAAGTTAAATATTTTAATATTTAAATTAAATGCTGGGTACTTTTCAAAGAATGTTGCCCCTAGGAACAATTTTCCAACCTGTATCAAGAGTTTAAAAAATATCTGAGATAAAATTTCTAGAAATTTCTCTTAAGAATTTAATTAAAAACACTTTTAAAGATTATAGGAGTAAAAAATTGAAACAAATCTAAACGTTTAATAACAGGGATTGGTTAATTATACAGGAAATGTTATTTAAACACTAATGTTATATTACATTTAAATATCTGACGGAAAGATGCTTATAATAAATGGCAGTTTAGAAAAACAATATCTATAGTATGTTCACACTTTATTTCAAGGGGGGTGGTTTACTGTAGAATGAACCTACAGGTGCTTCACCACTGAGATCTATCCCCAGACCTGTTATAGTTTGAGAGAGGGTTGCCAAGGTTTACCTGGAAATTGAGATCCTCCTGTCTCAGCCTCCTGATTCATTGGGATTACAGGTATACTCCACCATGCCCAGCCAACTTCTCTTTAAAGATTATCTACAAGAATTTGGACCGAAATATTGATAAAAATTAACCTTAGGTAATGAAATTTGAGAAATATTTATTTTTATATTAGTTATGTATTATTTTTATATGTAAAGAAAATGAATTCAGGTAAGTCTGTTATAAATCACCAGTTCTATTTCATTGTCACTTATCAATGTTCCAGCAATGAGGGGCAGGAGGTACCCTATTTCGAGATGCCATATAGAGACTAGGGACAAAGTTTGGTTCTGGACACCCGCTGGTCCTGTGGTGAGGTCTCTAGGGATCCCTATTGGTCTCATCTGGTGAGGTTGTCCACTTCTAAGCTGCATTTCAAAGAAGGATGAAATGACCTCATCAGTAGTCAACTCCTCCTATGACCCTGCAGGGAATTCTGACCACACATAAACTCTTCCTTATTCCAGTCCTCCTCCATTACCTACATATCTTTCCCTTTAAAAGTTAGCTTTAGAGACATTCTAGAACCTCCTAGCTTGCCATATGCTCCTCCTGCCCATACTGTACCATTTATTTTTTTTTCAGTTGTGATGTCACAGTGTAGTTGCTGCATAAAATCTTGCCCTGAACTGAATTAACATCAGATGAGGCCTGTTGCACTTTGCTGTTGAGGATTAGATGACTTACAACCCTATTGTTACTAGAGTCCACCTCTCATCTTTCAAGGGCAGAGCAGGAGCACAGGTAGGCTCATGCCAATGTCAGGGGTTGACTTGGTTGTAAAAGAGAATCATTTCCGTTGCTTCCAAAGGTGATCCTTCCTCCCTTATTCTCCATCCCAGGCTGGGGCAGGGTATTTTAGGCAAAATGAATTGAGGAAACTCAAGGTGTTACAATGGTCCTGGCTTCCTGCTTTGTCAGGTGGAGTGGTCCCTTCCCTTATCTACGTCCGGCTGAGCAGGGTCTTCTCATTGTGATCCTGATTTTGATCAAAGCATGGAGGCTGACCTTTGTGAGTCCCAGCCTTTTTTCCAGCTGAAATGGGAATTATTTAAAAAGTGTGGGGTTTGGCATCAGTAGGTCTAGGCTAGGATCTGGACCCAGGTCTAGGCTATTGGACAAGTTAGCTATGTGGCTTTGTGCATGCTATTTAGATGTTCTGAGTTTTAGTTTCCCAGACTCTAGTTGCTGGAGAGATTGGTTGGTAGGAACAGCTGAGATCAACCTATGAGAGTAGTTTATACTTGAAAATTTTCACTCGGTGCTTCAGATCAAGCCATTGTTCCTACTTCTCCAAACTGTTGTGTGATGTTCCAGCTCTAAAATCATTGCTTGTGATCCTCAGTTTCACAATGTGTCACAGTTACCCACTAAGGAACTTGTCCCTGCAGTCCCTTTCTAAACCCTGGACTAATATTCTTCTCTAGTACATGGCACCCCCGCCCCCCAACAAAACTCTGTTAATCCTAAACTCAGAAGGCAGGTCAGTGTGTCTCAAAGTGAATTTCTGCATCATCTGCCTCCAAATTGCCTGGATACCAGATCCCAGGTTCCCATTTAGACTCAAGGATCCAAACTGGTTGTGGAAATGACTGGGAATCTATAGAGTTCTCTGTGTGGCTCCTCTGTAGTTAAATCATGGAGAGCACTGACTCAAGACCTGAATGCCAGGCTTAGGATTATCCAATGCTTCTTCTACTTCTTTGCCTCCCTATCTGTGGATCTGGTGCTGGGTATGCCTCATTTCTGGTCTCTGTTACTTGTTTTGCCTTCCTTTGTATTAATAGTGCATTTTTGTTTGTAAGTGAACAAAAAATTTAATTCAAAATGATTTGAGTAAAAAGGTCCAGGGCACATATTCTGTTATCAGAAAGTAGTTTCTTTCTGCCTCCTTACTTGACTGTACTCTGCTCTGTGTTGGTTCCATTTCAGATAGGATTGACCTTGTGGTATCACCATGACAGGGGCTGTAGGATCAGATTTAAATCTGGTAGAAAATTCAATCTAGATTTTCCATTAAGGCCTCATGGACTCTGTCTGGCTTTGATGGGGTCACTTGCACACCAGTTACAGAGTCAGAAAAACGAGTGGCTTTGATAGATGGAGGTGTGGTGGTATTTAGCTCTGTCAAATATACCTAGACTAAGATTTGGGATGGTGATGCATTTCCAAATGAAAATTGTGGCTTTTTCCTAGGAGTAGGGTGTGTGGATGTTAAGAGTCCTTAGACAGCAAATATGCATTTATCTCTAGACACTATACAGAGATGATGGTGACTCTGGCCAGCAGTACTCTGCCTTCTGAGACCATTGAGGTCAGTTCCTATGTCGGAGACAGGACACCCTGATTCATGCAGTCCGTGGTGGATTCTTCAACCCCACACCTTGTCCTGCTGTCAGCTGTGGCCCTATAAGGGTCAGCTGCTTCGATAGACCCACATTCTTAAGTTCTTCCCATTAATACCCATGCTCTAAACCCAGAAGCAAAACAGAAATTTCTTTGGAAATTCAGAGTGGGAGATGAGCAGCTGAGTTGAGATATAACCAAGAGAGTGGACAACTCTTTTACTGAAGTAGTTTGCCTCTGTCAGAGGTGATTTCACTCAAGCTCTTAAAAGTTCAGCGTAATTCACCCCCCATTGGGCTGCACTGCCAGGGTCGGGCTGGAAGGCCCAGCCCACAGGAAGGGATTGTGAGAAAGAGGCTGCAGTTTTATTTCCACAGGAGAAAGCTTTCCCCACCCTGCTGGAGGTGACAAAGTAACCTGACAGCTGACACTATAGGAGGAGATAATGAAAGGGAGGAAGCTGAGAGGGAACCAGGGTCAAGGACTAGCCTTTGTTCTCTGAATCACAGGCCTGAGATGGACAGACCTGGGGCAGCTAGAGTGCTCCTAAGAGTCTGCACCTCACTGCATGAACAGAGATTAGCTGCCCACTGCCTTCACTGAGACAGATTTCCACAGATGAATACCTACTGGACAGGAGTTATTCCTCACAGGGAAAATGTAATTAGACTGGAGGGGGGAAAAAAAAAAAACCAAAGCTCTGAAACCCAAATGAGATGCAAACTCCAGACTGGTGCTCAGATTTTACACATCTGACATTCAGGGACAGGGACTAAGGGGTCATTCTGCCTGCCTTCCTGCACCAGGCCTGGGCTGAGCTGATGCTGGGAATGAGATGTATCCAGAGCCCATAGTTGGCTTTGCTTTTTCCCCCTTAGCAGCCATGGAGCCTAGACTCTGGAATTGCCTTTGTTTTTGGTGTGTCCAGGGGAGAAGGTCTGTGGTTCTTGAAATTTGAACTGTTTCAAGTAATTGAGGAGCTAGAATGACAGTGAAGTCTGCAGGAGAATCACAAGTTCAAAGCCAGTCTCAGCAAGTTATCGAGGCCCTAAGCAACTCAATGACACTCTGTCTCTAAATAAAATATATAAAAAAATAAAAAATAGCTGGGGATATGAGAACCCCTGAGTTTAATTCCTGGTATGCATACCCCCCCCCAAAAAAGAAGGCAAAATATTATTGTTTCTCCCCAAACTTAAGGACCTAGAGGGACTTATCACTAATAGGTTTTCTATACTCCTTCTGGGATGGATTGAAACTAAATTGAAATCTCTCAGGGTCTAGGAGATTTCTCCAGGGACTGGTAGAATGTGAAGAGCAAGAACATTACAGCAATGGGCTTTTCAACTCTGCATTCTGGAAGTTTCCAGCCCCCATTGAAGGACCAATTTAGCATGGATAGAAAATTACTTGGGAGTCAGGGAAGAGGAGGGTCACAGTTCTCCTGGCTAGCCTGCTTCAACCCCCACAGTGGGGTTGTTTCTAGATGGTGCTCAGGAACCCATCAGCAATGGCACTTTGATGGAACTAAAATCCTGGATACGGGGTCCCAGCTCTGCTTTCTACTCACATCTATTTGCTGAAAATTGTAGGAATATCAATGAGGAATCTTTTGTAGAGCTGCCTTTGGTTCTCCTGCCAGAGAATCAATATTGATTTTGAACAATAGGGACACATCTGGTGTGTAGAAATATGAATTTTTAAATAATGTTTTGTGGACCATCTTAGAATCTTACAGAAATAACACATCAAATTATTGATTCAGTCATTTAAAATGCATTAGCTAAGGATGTTATCAGAGGAAGACATCTGAGGTCTGAGCTAGTGAAAAGCATCCAGGTAGGGAGGGCATGTTAAATTTCTTTGCATCCTTGTTTGAGCATGAGCACAGTGCTTGACATGGACCATCATATTATTTTTATTTTGTTTTGATTCTGATTTTGCTTGGGTGATGAAGTGAGAAAGGAATTGAAAATCCATGTTTACTTCTAGCCCTGACCTACATTGCCCAATAGGGACATTTTTTTGTTTTCTTGAACCTATCACATAACTTTTATTTTCAATCAAAAATAGGATCAAATAGGATTTATAAAACTTGAAAAAATTCCAATAATCCAGGTCACAATGGAGTTTCCATGAATGTTACATCATTGTTTTTCTCTCTCCTCAATTGAGGAGATCCATTTAGTTTGGGCTATCCCCAGAAGCTCTTCCCTACTGGTAAAGTATTACTCTGAGATAAGTTGTTGTTTTTGAGTTAAGGCTTTGCATTTACAACATCAAAAGCGAACAGATCAACATTTAAATAATGAAGTCAGCCATCAAGATGTTTAGTTACATCACACAAAATTATCATTTCCACTGGGTCTTGAAAGAATTGAGTAGTTTGCTGTCACGTCAGCATAACTTTTAATGAGACCTCCTATTAAATCTTTTTTCCCTTCCTGTTAAATCTTTTTTTTTTTTTTAAAGAGAGAGTGAGAGAGGGAGAGAATTTTTTTAATATTTATTTTTTTAGTTCTCGGCGGACACAACATCTTTGTTGGTATGTGGTGCTGAGGATCGAACCCGGTCCGCATGCATGCCAGGCGAGCATGCTACAGCTTGAGCCACATCCCCAGCCCCATCCTGTTAAATCTTAATGAAAGGATACCTGTGTTATTTTTCCATTTCTGTCATGAAATACTTGAGATAATCAGCTTATAAAGAAGAAAAGTTTATTTGGGCTCAAAGTTTTGGAGGTTTTAATCCATGACAAATCTGCCCTGTTGCTCAAGGTCTGTGTGAGCACATTATGGCTGAAGCATAAGGTGAAGCTAAGCCATTCATCTCATGGCTAGGAATAGAAGAGAAAGGAAGAGGAAGAGATCAGGGTCCCACTATCCTCTTCAAGGCCATACTCCCAATGACCTAAGAAACCCATTAGGCCCCACCTCTTAAAGGTTCCACCACCCTTCAACAATGCCAAGTGCTGCGGGCCAAGCTTTAGCACATGGACCTGTAGGGGACACTCTGCAAACCACAGCAGTCCCCAACTTTGAAATATCTGTGGGAGTTCATCTTACAGTGTTCTCCTTGGGACCTGGATGTGGTTTGAAAGAGCAGAGCCCACTGTTAAAGAAAAACTAATTGTGTTCTACAAAAGAAGGCAGAGAAAGAAGAGAAAATACATTTCCATTAAGGGCCTAAATGTTTATTTGCTTGTATTCCACCAGGAAATAGGGCAACTCTGTGAGACGAGGTTATAGTTGATGGAATAAAGCATTTATGTTATGAAATAACTAACATCTGAACCTACATAAAAATAATAAAGTAGGCCAGTTCCCTATGGTAATATTTTGTCTGTCCCTGGAATCCTGCCTCCATTAATATCTATGGATAATGCTTGATATTACTTTATATTATGTGCTGTCAGCCCTATATTTATTAATACACCCCTAGGCTTTTTGGTAATTCTGTAAGAAGCTAAAAACAGCTTCAGTGGTACTACCATATATCTAGTTGAAAATATCTTTAGAAAACAAAACACCCTCTGCTGAATCATAAGCTGTTTTTCAAGGGCCTCGAAATATCAGGGCTCAGTCACAAGCAGGTCTGGCCAGTCTGGTGATGTCCATGAAATAAAGTTCAAATGAGCCTGAAAGAATACTGGTTTCATGGCCCAGTTCTGTGTTGCTGAGTTAGTTCTTGTCTGTTCACCTTTGTCACTCTTTCACTGTGCAACTTTGGGATAAAGTTTTTCCTGAGTCTTTGGTCTCAAGTTATTTAAAAAAAAAAAAAGTGGGCTGGGGATATGGCTCAAGTAGTAGCATGTTTGCCTGGTATGCGTGAGGCACTGGGTTCGATCCTCAGCACCACATAAAAATAAAATAAAGATATTGTGTCCACCTAAAGCTAAAAAATAAATATTAAAAAAAGAATCAAATATCATCATTAGCATGAACTTGAGAGGATTCACCTTAAGTGTTCATTATGTGCCAGCCACTCTAGAGGCTCACAAATTTTAACTCATATCATTCTCTAAACCTCAATAAGGTGGTAACTATCACTATTTCTTCTTTGTAGGTGAGAGGATAGGTCACTTGTCCAAAAGCACATGGTCAAAATGAGTCCAAGTGGTTTAACCTGGCTCTTCAGAAGCCCTTGTTTATCCCCAGCTAGCTGGGCTGGCAACCTGAGCTGGGTTCACAAGAGTTGGCTACATCAATAACTAAGAAAATGGCGAAAGAAGCACGCAACACACAAAATACCTTTTGCTTGCAGGAATCAGAGTCCATTGGAAAGAAAGAGAGTACGCCTGAAACCATCCTGTTTATTGAGGAAAAAGACATTCAAGAAAGTTCAACCCAAATAAGGCAAGGGATTAGGTTTCAGGGGGTTGTTTGGTGATGTCTTAGGGTCAGCAGATTGACTGAAATCTTGCAAGGCCACACCCTTCTCAGGTGCTGTGTGGGATCAAAGGCAGAGTGAGGGAAATGGACACATACATTGCAAAGCCCAGTCAGAGCAGTACACCAGTCCAGTCCCTTCATGTGTTCTAGTGCTCATAGCTCACACACATAGTCCATGGCTGGCTAGCGACACTTGCTACTGCCTCCCTTAGAAGAAGTTGGGTATAACTTTGCCTTAGAAATGCAGGATTGAGAAAACTTCTTTTATACAAACTATTATGTTGCCTATCTGTAACTCCCTCAAAAGTCAATTTTATTAATTAAAGCAACCTAAAGCTAAACAGACTCCTGCTGAAATGCAGCTGTCTCCAGTCTTCTCTGGGTTTCATATAAGTTCAATTAAATCTTGGTGATTCTACATACCCGTGCTAGTCAGAAAACTTTCCAAAGTCCTTGTGATATTCTTTGGCTGAGAGGCAGAACAGCACTTCCTCCCGCTCAAAAAACTTTCTCAGATTCACAAGAACTCTACATGAAAACTGAAATGCAATTGCAGTAGTCTCCTCTTACCTGCAATTTTGTTTCCATGATTGCAATTATCCTCAGTCAACCGTGGCTCAGAAATACTAAATGAAAAATTTCAGAAATAAACAACTCATAAATTTTAAATTGTGTGCCTTTCTCAGTAGTGTGATGTAATCATGAATCATCCCTTGTCCAGCTTATCTATGTATTATATACTACCCTCCCTTTAGTTATTTAGTAGTCTTCTGATTATCAGATCAACTGTAGCAGCATCACAGAGCTTGTGTTCAAATAACCCTTATTTTACTTAATAATGGCTACAAAGTGCAAGAGCAGAGATAGTGGCATTTTTTATAGTATATTTTCTAATTTTATTATTATTATTATTCTCATACTGAGCCTAATTTATAATTAAACTTTATCATCAGTCTCTTATGTATAAAAAAACCCCACAGTATATAGATGGTTTGTTATAATTTTGGTTTCATGCATCCACTCATGGTCTCAATATGTATCCTCCATGGGTAAAGGGGGGGCTGTTGAATAAATTCTGAGAACTAAAAGTGTCAGAGTTTAATATCCTTTCCAGGCCAGTCACTCAATTTCTTAATGTATAAAGTCTAAAAGTAAGAAGTGTCCCTAGTAGGCAAGCCAGTCATATTGCCAATCCAAACTTGAAAATGCAACATATAGAACAAAACACCTTCCCATGCCCAAAGCCTGGCCCCACTATTTGGCAGAAAGATGACTTATAGGAAGTTATTTAACTCTGTAAGCACCAGTTTCACTTCCTCTCAGATGGGGATATTAGAACCTTCTTCATATGCAAATAAATGCTTGGTGTACCACCAGGAACACACTAAGCACTCAATAAATGCAGTTCTTATGGCTAAGCCCATCTCATCTTTGCTCAAATGCTTTCAGTGATGAGGAGGATACTCTCAGAAAACGAATTTTTGGAAAGCTCTAGCTCAAGAAATCTTAGAATTCTAGATATGAGAGACCAATTAGTCCAATCTCATTAGTTCAGAGGCAAGAAATTTGAGGCACAGAAAGAGTAAATGATTCATTCAAGGACACAAGGACACACTGCCAGTGAAGGACAGGATGAACGCCAGAGGATTTCAGTGCATCTGATGCCTAGTTCGGTATTTTTTCTTTCTTAGATTTTGCCCAAGTCTGCCCTGATGTCATTTTTCTCTGTAGGTCTAAATTTTTCCCTGTCAGGGTTCCTGGCAGTATATATTGGATGCTTTAAAAAACCTGAGTGTTGAAATGAGAGTGCATATAATCCATTATCAGATTGTAGCAAAGTCTAGAATTGTTTATTTCTTGACACTTGTGAGTATACCACAGATATGTTAGAGAACCTGAAGATTACCCTTTGTGAACATGGCATGGCTCTTCTATTTGTTATGTATCTTTTTCAAGAGGTCCCAAAACACAATTATCCATATTTTTTTATTGGCCATGTTAGCTTTTCATTGCTGTGGCAAATATCTGAGAAAATCAACTTAGAGGAGGAAAGATCTGTTTTGGCTCAGGGTTTTAGAAGTTTCTGTCCATGGTCAGCCAGTTCCATTGCTTTGGATCTGAGGTGAGGCAGAACAACATGGTGGAAAGGTATGGTGGAGCAAAGCTTATCACCTCTTGGCAGTTGGGAAGCAGAGAGTGAGAGAGGAAGGGCTGGGGATGAGATATACCCTTCCAGCACATGCCCCTGAGACCTATTTCCCCCAACTAAGCCTCACCTCTTACAGTTTCCACCATTTCCCAATAATGACATCAAATTATTAATCCATCAATGAGTTAATCCCTGATGAAGTCAGAACCCTATTTTCCAAAAGTCCCACCTCTAAACATTATTGCATTGGGGACATGATTTTTAGGGGGACCATTCATATCTTGTTACAATATGTTATTCATCCTTTGACCTATTTGTTTCTCAAAATGAGTCCCTACTCTTTGCTGGATAAAATATTGTAATACACATACAAAAATACATGCTCTGCACCCTCTAGATGTTAATGGAACAGTGAGGAAGAGATTCATAAACAATGATAACTGGGTAGATATACAATGGAGAAAAGATGGGTGTAAGTTCTATGGAAGCAGATAGAAATCTGTCTTTGGTGGGGTGTAGGTTGGAGTACAAGTGGGCTCAGTAAAGGAGGCAATGGAGGAGATGATCTGTGCTCACACAGAAGTAAATGGTGCTAATACTGTGGCAGATACTGTCTAGTTGTTCAAGAACCTATTCCCCCACCCCGACTTCATCCTCCTGAGCACAGCAACTCTCTTTGCGGTCAGTGTGCCAAGTGACTTGAGTTTTAGCAAATGAATTCAGGGCAGAAGTAACACATGCTACTTCAAGCCTGATCCATGAATTATATAACCCCTGAAAAGCAATGGTACCAACCAACAGTGGACTTAAACCTCCAAAACCATGAGCCAAAATAAATCATTTCTCTTTTTTAAGTTGATTATCTCAGGAATTTTGTTATAGTAATGAAAATCTGACTAACAATGGTGGAGCCATATGATGAAAACACATGTTTCTATCAGCATCAAAACATGTATTTTGGGGTTTGCTTATCAAAGCCTGTTTTAGGCTTTGCGTTTGTAAGTATTAAGCTTCTATGATTGAACCATTCTATGGGGGTTAAATTTTTGTTTTTGAAGTAGTCCATCTTATTTATAATATTGCAATTACTAAATCTAGTCATTTGAATTTATTTACTCTATATTGAAACAAATTAAACTAGTCAAGATAGTCTGAAAAAGATACGGTCAGTAATCCAGGCTTCTTTGTTGTCTAACCAATGAATTAATTGCAAGCTAAACTCAAAATATGTTCCTTTCCTGGAAAATTCCATTTGAGATATATTTGGACCTTTATCCTTAAAGAAATCATTTTAGCCTGGATTGAAATGTTCCTGTTTCTCCTAGATAACCTAGCTTACTCTACAGCCTCTTGCTGCTGCTAAAAACCTACAGTTTGCTTTTTTTTCCTTTTTTTCTTAGAAAAAAGAAAGGAAAGCAACTTTGTTCCCTGCAAAGAAAAGGGAAAGAGGACTGACAGCTGGTTATGTGTGTGGAAAAGACAAAGGAGGAAGAGTGTTTTGTCTCTGTCTGTGATATTTCAGGGCTTTTCCTCCAGTTAGCCAGACTTTACATGTCTCTAACTTGATCTTAATCAGATCACATCATATGTCCTTATATTTTCTTTGTCACTTTTGACAGTTCTACCACAGAATGACCTATGGAACTTTTCTTTTTTTCAACACAGTTAAAAAGTAATAAACTGTAGAATTTAAAAGGAAAAAAAGAGAACAATGTCTGGATATTCACATTTCTTGAGTACCTATGTAGGAAATACATTTTCTAATCATTAACTTATGCATTTGTATTGGTTACCTATTGCTGCATAACAAATTGCTCCAAAATTGTGCTAACAACGTCAATCATGTATTATCTAGTAAGGTTTCTGAGGGGTAGGAATGTGGGAATGACTTAGTTGGACAGTTCTAGCTCGGGATCTCTAAGAGGTTGTAGTCAAGATGTTGGCTGGGACTGAAGGTCGGACTGGGAAGCCTCACTCACAGAGCTGTTGGCTGGAGGCCTTAGTTCCTCATTAGAAGGGCCTTCTCACAAGGCTGCTCACATGTCAATTCTCTTTGTCTAGAGCAAGAGATTCAAGAAAGAATGAGTGAAGAATAAAGAAAATAACATCACCAGAGTAGCTGTCATGAACTTAAGCAAGTGATACTAAAGGTCAGCTTGGAGACGTTTTCCAGCTCTTTTCCTACTGTAGACAATAATATCAGCCAATCAGTTATTTTTTCCCAATCAATTGCTTACTATATCTCAGATAATACAAATTGGAAAAATATCATATATGAAATATCTAGCTGAGGGCATATCGGCTCAGTGTTTTCCATCTGTTATTTCTCATTCATAAAAATAATATACACATTTAGACATGTTTCACAATGTGTTTTTATGAGCATCAAAGAGAACTTCATGAAAGCAAAGATTTACATTTTTCCCCACAAATTTTGTTTTTTGGCCAACATGCTTACTGATAAGTTGAAGGTAGACTAAGAAGTAGAAGGCAAATTTTAAAAATTTGAAATGAATTTCATGACATTATTACATTGACTCATAATAATAGTGATATTATCTAAACATTTACATACTCATTGTGGGATTGACTAATTCATGGGATTCCCTTTAAACTACTCCCTCTGAAAAATAGGTAAATGGAGGTGACCTTGAGTAACCTTCAGTGCTCTGACATATGCCAACTCTGACCTCAAAGAAGCAATGGTTCTGGGGGCTGAGGTAGAACAGGCTGGTTGCAGACACAGACAGAAATGGAAGGGCCCTTTACCATGAATTAGTCCAACTTCTCCATTTTGCATTGTAGAGACTGAAGCTTAGAAAATGAAAGGGACCTGACTCTGGGTCACCCAGTGGCTGATGGCAGATATGAGATTGCAACCCAGATCTCCTGATCCCTAGCCTGACTTCTCTGGAGTCCATTTTACCTCTTGCAGCAGCAGATACCAAGAGTATCTATTGAGTAGGAACAATGCCCTGTTTTCAGAGGAAAAGGAAGTTAGTTGTTAGACTCTGCTTTACTCTTATTCTCTGCGATTGCTATCCAAACTTTTTGTGGAATGTAATGACAGCCAATATATTTAAAGACTTACTATTGCTAGGAACTATTCTCCAACCCATTTAATTCTTACAAAAACCCTACAAGTTTGCTATTAATATTCTTCTTCTTTTACAGCCAAGGAATGTAGGCAATGAGAGGTTATGTAACTCCCTCATAGTTGCATAGGTAATAAGGGTTAACCATGGTGTTCAGGTCTTGGCAATCTGGTTCTAGAGCTCGTCCTCCTCATCTGTAGGTTATAATGAGTTTGCAATTCTCCTGTTCACCAACAGTGTTTTCCCTCCTGAATTTAGGCTATTTCTGTTGGGATTCTCAGCTTATGTTACACCTGGAATCACCCTGTGTTCCTAGTTAGTCTTAAGAACTCACAGTGGTCCAACATCTTCCAGCAAGGTGATGAGGACAATACTTTTGCTCCTAGATCCTTACAATATTCTTCATTCAACAATTTTCCCTCTCTCTCTTTATACATAGACAACTGACACCGTATGGCAATAGCTATGCATGTCCTTGCTCCTAGAAAACAGAGCCTTGGATCCTGGTCCCTATTCAGCCACCAGCTTGCCCAGTGACTATGGAAACTATGTCAAACCACCTGAGATTTTAAGCCTGTGAAAAGAAGTGTTGGCTATTCTGAAGACCCTAGTGAAACCACCGATTCAAGCAAGGTTTCTCAATGTACAATAATTCCTTTGGTCAGATGTGGAGGAATAGGCCGTTTGTGTGCTTCCAATCCATCACCCCCACAGAAGGCTCACAACATACAGACAGAAATCGACCTTTCCTCCTGAGAGACCCAAGGACACGCCCTTCACCAGGAAGTCAAATTGAGTGTCATTAACCAGGACACAACTGATGGGTCTCTTGATGCAATACAATGCAAAATGCACAGCATCATCTGTGAGGTTTCTCCTTTTCTTCCCCAGTAGCCTTATTGTGATATAGTTCACAAGTTACCCATGTAAACCATATAATTTCATTTTTTTGTACTCACAGAGTTGTGTAATCAAAATCAGTCTAATTTGGGACATCTTCATCACCCCACACCCATTTGCAGTCACTCACTTGTCCTCTTCCTGCCTTCAGACTTAGGCAACCAATAGTCCACTGTCTTTGCCTATCGATTTGCTTATTGCTGACATTTCATATAAATGGAATCAGACAACATGTGGTCCTTTGTGGCGAGCTTCTTTCATCTATTATATTTCCAAAGTTCATCCATGTATCAGCACTTCATTCCCTTTTAATAGTATTCTGCTTATGAGATTAAATAAAACTGTAATTATCCATCAGTTAATAGACACACGAGTTGTTTCCACTTTTTGGATATTTTAAGGATGTGGCTTTGAACGCTTGTGTACATATTTTTATTTTGACACGTGTTTTAATTTTTCTTGGGTGTATATATTGAATTGATGGATAATGTGAAAATTCTATGTTTATATTTTGATGAACTGCCAGACTGTTTTCTAAAGCCACTGCATTATCTTATATTCCCATCAGCAATGTAAGAAAGTATTAAATTTTCTTGTCAATCATGTTTAATCTGGTTAATGAAACCTTTAGTCCCAATTTTCAGTTTATAGAAAACATTGACAGAGAAAGAAGCTAATGGACACCAGGAGGAAGCAGTTAGAACCAGAATGCAGAGCAGGCTATAACCCACCTGATCTCTTCAAGTACTCAGTAAGCCAATATACTAAAAAACCAGGGGGATGGTTAATGGCGACTATTTTAGATTAAATGATACTAAATAATCTAAAGTGTAAATGTTAATTGGATTGTGGTTAGGACATAACTGTTTTAAAGGATGTTTTAGGGTCAAGTGGATATATTTGAATATACATGGAATAGTAGATGGTATTAGAGAACTTTTACAATTTTCTTAGATATGATATTAGAATTGTGGTTAAATAGGAGAAAGGTCTTATTTTGAAGATATATAACTGAATTATTTAGGGGATATAAATGTCACGCTATCTGCAGCTTGCTTTCAAGGTGTACCTTAATATCACACACATGCAGAATAATAAAGTTAGATGGTAGCCATTGGTGTTCTGATTGAGCTGAGTATTCAGAACATTCTATTCCTGTAGTTTCTCTCACTGTTGACACTTTTCATAATAAAACGTAGGAAAGAAAAGAGATTACAAGCTCCATGATTAATAATTTTGTTCCCCCAACTAGACTGCAAACCCCTGTAGGTTAAGTCCCCAATTTTAACCTCTGTAGCCCCAGTACCAAGGCCAGTGCCTAGAAACTTCCAGGTTTCATGTGCTAATGCCTCAACACAGGTGCCCCATCATTAACCAAAGGTGATACAGAAACTCACACAGACCAGCAATTCCAAAAGTGTTGCTGGAGTGGAAGGAGCCCTGACATTCTTCACTCTTTATAGTCCTAGCTTGGATAATGAAAGGATGGTAATTGCAGTCATGTTCCTGATGCCTGCCAGCAAAAACAAACTTTTATAACTTTTCTTCCAGAGCAGTTGATGTAAAAGAAAATAGAAATCAACCAGCCTACCAATTAGCATCACTCAAGTTGATTGCTGTTTCTGCCCAAGCTGAAGAAAGTCAGCTAAGTAAAATCTTGAAACAACACATAACCCCTGGGGTACTGAACTCTTATCATTGTCCTTAAAGATAGAGACTTTGGAAAGATTCTTGGCGGATATGCACCATACCATTACATAGGGCGCATTTCAAAGATTAGCCCTGGTGGAGGGTGAGTTACTGGGATTATACAAAAGCCCCAGGGTCACCTGAGCCAATTAAAAGCAATCCTAACATAATATTATTTTTTAGCATTCCATTTTCTCTTTGACTCTCCTTACCAGGAGAGGAGAAAGAATTGTCTTCTGCCAATACAGATTTCTTCATTTTGAAAAACAAATTGAGCCACTTTTTCTCTACAGGATTGGTTTAGAATGATGGAGTAAATTCTAGAAATATAACATGTACCCCAGGAAACACTGAAAATTCAGTACTGGAAATAGATAAGACCACAAAGCCATTCTTCATTCAAAGATAACACTTCTCCAATCTCTTGGAGACTCCTAATTTCAAATGTTCTGCTTTGTTATTCCTATAAACTGATAAAATGTCCTGAATAATCCTTTATTTCTCACTTTAGTCTGTACCTCTCAGATTGCTTATTTCCTGCTCCTTGTGACATAAAAATCTTTTTGCATACAATAGGTTCTATCAGTTTTTGAGAAATTGTCACTGTAAAATTGTTCCCTGATGTTGTCCAAAAGTTTTATTTTTATCCAAAAGTTTGACCACAGGTTGTGCATTTTAAGAACAGTTCTGGTTTCAGTATTCTGCATTTTTGCTATCACATATTCAAACCATGCATTAGTTCAACATACACTAAACTTTTGTTTACAAAAATATTGCACTTCTTGCTCTACCCACATGCTAACTATATAATCATTGCTCTGAAATGGCCACTTAACAGTATTCAGGCCTTTTAGAGATGAAACTGAGCTCCATTAAAATTTCTAAGAAGCCAGAATCAACATCACTGAATTTCAGGGGGACAAAACAAATAGTAATTAAGTCACTTGTTTATAGCAATATTTCTTTGTTTCAGAAAATTAAAAATCATGTTCAAACTTATTTGGGAAAACCTTCAAAGCAGGTCTCTCTGTGAGGGCCTAAATGCATATTAACACGTTAAAGGCTTAGGAAAGATCTCCAATAAAGAAATCTGTTTAACTCTGTTGAATTCAGTGTTCTCTAAATTTATTGACCTATACGATGCCCTTTAAAAATTGCATAAAATCAATTACTATCTCAGGTTAGATATGGAAGAAAATTATGATCTATAATTACCACAGAGAAGAAAACGGTATTAAATAAAGCACAAAAATTTAGGAGACAATCCGATAAGTTTGAGTGCAGATTGAATATTTGATATCAAGTTATATTAATTTTTAAAGTATATTAATGAGATTCTGGTTCTGTGAGTTTCTTTCCTTGACTACTGCATGCTGAGATACTCATAAATAGAATGATTTAATGTGTAAGGTTTGCTTCAAAATAATTCAGAGCAGGGTAGCTTAGAGTAGTTGGCTACATGATATAATGGACATTAGCTGATAACTTCTTTTTTAAAGGACATGGGTATGTTTTTAAAATTTCAACATTGGAGGTCTGAATGCCTGAGCATTGTTTTGATGACACGAACTTGCTTCACAAAGTGTCTCCAAGTAACTTCTAATTTATACAATGGTAGTATAAATTATCCTAGGCAGATACTGACACCTGAACTAGGAGTGTTCCTCAGCACCCAGATCAAGCCTGCTATCATGCAATAAACACCTGCTGATTCATAGTTAGCTTTCTGTTGCCGTGACAAAATACCTGAAATAAGTCAACTTAAAAGGAGCAAAGATTTATTTTTGCTCATGATTTCAGAGGTTTCAGTCCATGATCACCTGGGTCCATTGGTTCTGGTCCTGTGGTGAGGCCAAACATCATCATGGTGGGAATCATGTAGTGGAACAAAGTTATCTCACTCATGGTGAACAGGAGGCAGAAAGAGAAGGAAAGAGAGGAAGTGTCCAAGGACAAATTATACCCTTTAAAAGCATACCCATGGTGATCTAACTCTTCCATCTAGGCCCCACCTCCTAAAGTTTCTGCCACTTCCTAACAGTGCCACCAGCTGAGGATGAGACTTAACACATGAGCCTTTTTGGGATAGTCCAGTTCCAAACTGTAACATACACTGACATGGTGGAGTAGCAAGGGTATTCCTATGCATTTCACTTATTCACAGACTATTTCCATGGACGGGACTTGTCAGGATTCTAGAATCTTAAGCTAGTAGCCTAAAGATCTTATTTATCAAATTATAACATGGAGTTTCAGAGACTCTGTGCCAATCATCAGCTGGTAGTCTGAAAGGGCAGGGAAACAGCCCAATGAGCATCACCGAAGAGGAGCCAATCAGCTAGATGTTGCTTGGGACCGCTGTGAGCCAATCATTAGCCAGCAACTGGAAGTTCACTGGCAGCTGGAAGTTTGCTGGGGCCCCTTTGGCTGTGGCTCTCAACAACTCTGTACAACATGGTGAGCTATAGGGGCTCAGCAGTACCATGGAGCAAAGGACATAGCTCTGGAGTCAGATTATTGGATTTGCCCCTAGATCACCATTCCCTGGTTGGGTGATGTTGAGCAAGCCATTTAAGTTCTTTTGCTGTTTTCTCACCTATGAGGAATAGAGCTGTTGTGGCTTTTAAATCAAATAGTGTAATATACAGTACAGAATAACTATTTAATAATTACCTATAATCATCATCATAATAATCAATATCCTCTTTCTGGCTAGTTAGTGGCAAGGGATGGCTCACATTCTGAGTAACTTCCAGTTGAGTCTCTGGGGCCCTCGTTTTTCAGCAAAGAATAAGAAGCAGTTGCAAAATTAATAGAAATATGCAGCTTTTAAGCAATTACAACAGTTTAAGTAAAAAATACTTCTGTATCTCCAAGAATTCAAACACCTCAAAATTTCCATTATGGTATGAGCTCTTTGGAATATAGAAAGATTGTCCACATTTTAAGACACAGAAAGTATGAGGTTCTCTTAGACTGAGGAATGACAGCTGATATACATTAAATACCACCATCAGGGGAAATTTCTATGTGGAATAAAACTTAGAAGAATATTCTTTTGGTCAGAAATGGAAAAAAAATTGGAGTTCTTGTAAGAAATCCAAAATAAAAACACTGTTTTGTGTTCATAAATGTAGATTTATATCTCTGAATATTGATATCTTTTTTCTTTATTAAATTATTTATTTATTCTAATTTGTTGTACATGATGGAAGAATGCAATTCATTTCACATTACACATATAGAGCACATTTTTTCAAGTCACTGGTTGTACACAAAGTATTTTCACACCATTCGTGTGAATATTGACTTCTTTCTCAAAACGCTTGGCAGTGTCTGGATTGATTTGTTTCTGTGGATTTTACTTAATATTGAATAAATATACATATTTACATATATTAAATAGAATATACATTCTATTTAATATATGTACTCTGTTTAATATATATATATAATAGAACATATATAAAATTAATAGAATATATATTCTGTTTAGTATTTAAATTATGAATATATGTGTTTTCTTCTATCATTGATATAAAATATTCATTTTATTGAAATATTTTCATATCTACATTAATAAATATGTCTTCCTTTTTAAGAAAGTGTTTATTGTTTAAATAAGAAGGGCAAAATTTATCACCCCCATCTAGTTTGTTGAACAAAAAATGGGTTAAATCCTAAATATTAAATCTTTGTCAGTGGTATATTAAATTTCATTGCTACTCTAGATTAATCTTGTTTTAAACGTTTGTAACATTTCTGTAAAAAGCACTTGTAGAGTGAATGTTTACATGTTGAATTCTACTAATGTTAATATTGGCTTTTATCAAGAGTGATTTTGCAATGAGATACTTAGGCATCCAAATAATTCTTTTAAGGAACATTTAGTCTCCTTGTATCTTACATTTTTCTGTTCAGTTCCTTTAAGAATTCAAATGGTTCAGGTGACTTTAGACAGTTTAATTGGGAACATACTTATGTTTTAAAACATAATGTTTTTTTCATTTCCTTAAAATCGTCACAATTATTTCTTAAATATGTCCCAGATATTCAGAAAATTTAGCCATGTAATTGCCTCTGATTTTCATTCTAATCATTAACAGCAATGGAAGAATGACATGGCCTGCACCAAAGGTTTTGTATACTAGATTCTACTGAGGGAATTATTTTGCTCTTCCTAAGCTTTGATTTCTTTATTTGTAAAAGAAAAATCTCCTGCAGTAGTTTATTTAAAGAATTAAAAAGTGAAAAATATGTAAAGTTTAGCATTGAATCTGATAAGCATTAGCTATTTTTATTATCAGTGAATGATTGTCAAGTAACTAATAGATCTTTCAAAAAGTGGTTTAGCTTGGTAGGAAATTTTGAAATGTTGATTTAACTTGTCAGGGTCTCTTCATTCTCCTTTGAAAATTATCTCCACTTCTGCTCTACCAGTCAGAGATGAAATAGCTGTGTGAGCCTTTCTCCTTGGAGCAGCATGATTTTGATTCATTAGGATGCTTTACAATCTCAGCTCTCTCAGAGACTGAAAAATGCTATTCTTTTGTAGACTCTTTCCCTTGTTTTGGTTGTTGTGATGGGAGTGACATTCATTTGCGACTTTCTACATCCTAAACCCAAGTAGAGGCCCTTTAGGGCTCTCTTCAACATTACTGAATGCTACTCTCCTGACCACTGCTGAGAGATGGTTCATGGAAAGGTATTAGACAGCTAAATTGGACCATTGCCCAGCTACGTGAATCACCAGGAGAACGGAGTGTCTTTAAAGAAATGTCTTTTAAAGATACCTTGAAATATATAGGTCAAGTTCTTAACCATTCACTCTATAGTTTCTGGCTAGAGACCAAGTTGCTGGATACATTTCCTGGTAGGAAATGAATCTAGGAGTATTAGTTGAATAAAATGGATGTATCCAAGAGAAAGATAGTTTTGAGACCTTGAGATCTATCTCTCAAAGAAAAGTGGGCTTTGTTTTCCATCTTTCTCTTTCTCATTTCTTTGTGATTAAACAAAGAAAGAATATAATCAGAAAGCTTTCATTTGACTTAAAATAACAAATGCACATAGATTTGCTTTCCCAATTTTACCCTGTAGCTGGCACATATGAATATGTTTTTTCCCCTTAATGTGTGAGCAAACCACCCTATGTCATAATAAATGTGAACAAGTGCCTGTATCCACAAGCTTTTGATTGAGGGCATGTTCACCTTCTCTAGAGGAAATTTCCCAAGCTGTTTAGACCTGGAGATTGCCAGCTGTCCTTCTGGATGTTAAATGCCAGAGAATTTATTGCATAGTTTTATTACTTTGTTAGAATGGCTTTATATAATCTCAGCCACATGTACTCTCTTTACCTCTTTGACCTTCTTACTCTTCTGAGCGGAACACTTAGATGAAAAATAAATAAATTTAACTAATAAGTATGCTCTCCACTTGTTATTAATCCCTTGTTTTCTACCATAAGAGGAAAGCTCTTTAGTCCTGTAATTTTCTGTTGAGAGTTAGGTTCTGCAGAGAATAAGTGGGAGTTTTAAGTCTTATAATACACTGTTGTCAGAACTTGCAAGGGTAAGTTGAGAGCTGAACATTCCAGCCTATGTCAGGATCCAATCAGTTCCCTAGATCTGGGGAACTGATATTTATTCAAACTGTTGAACTAGAGCATGAAAGTATTTGAATTAAAATGGGGTGGGAGAAAGAATGGGAAGTTATATTCCATATATGTATAATATGTCAACTAAAAACAACAAATAAAAAATTTTATAATAGGGTGGGAGAACCTCTCACTGAGAACAAGTCATCAATTAACTAGAGTTATATTCTAAGCTTGAATGGAAATCCATTTTTTGGTCCATTGAATATTCAGAAATAAAGAGCTCTGGTCAATGCAAGAAAGACTTAGCACTTTTGGTGTTTGTTATCTGGAGTCATTGGCTTAAGAGTAAGTAGGTTATATTTTTGGGTGCAGTCATGTAATTGAAAAGGTTTTTTTGCATTAAAAAGGCAAGGAAAATAACATTTCAAGGATGGAGAGGGGATGGCAGAGACACAGCAAGTTCTAAAGCAGAGGCAAGTTGTAAAATAGTCCTAGAAAAATAGGATTTACTTCATATGATGAGGGGAGAGCTGAGGAACAAACACAAAGCCAAGATAAGAGTAAGTCCTGTTTATTTAGTAGCAAAGAATCCCCTCATTGTGGGCCCCAACTGGACTGGATAATAAGCCTCAAACCACAGGTGATCCACACCCATCCCACTGTCTAATGGGAAGAGTCTCTGAAGAATAATATCCCAGATGAGACTCATTAGTGCCTTATTATCTGTTCATACCTGCTTAGTGCCTTTAAGGATCAGGACTATCTTAATGTCCATATCTGTTGGCATGATTGGGCTTAACCTATTAATCACAGGGAAAGGAGCAAAGAGAGCTACATAAACACAGGAGAGGAAACCCAATAGGGAAAGGAAGTTTGATTAAATGCTATACCATTGCTATTAGTCTCAGGCCAATACACTGAGCCTTTTGGTTACCCTTAGACTTGAGTTGGAAATAGGTCCAAGATGTCAGCAAGCATTGAAAAAAAAATCCTGAAAAAACTTCTTAAGTCAGAACTGTCATTTAAACAGTTTGCTATGTCCAGGTGCATAGGTACATTATTGTCCAGTTGGCTTGACTGGCACACAATTAAAGGGAGCATAGGATTAATGTCCTTCTTGATAGTACTAGGCAGCCACATAAGGCAGGAGATAATTTACTTCTTAAGAGCACTATCAACTTGAGCATGATTTGCGACTGGCTTTCCAATTGGAATATAACACTCGAGAAAAGCTCCCACCCCACCTTGGCAACAAATAACTTTCTCACTTTGGGGCTTCTAAAACCAGTTTCAACCTTAGAATACAGCAGGGGCTAAATAATCCCAGTCTTACAGTCAGGCATGAAACTTTATGCACAGAAATATATAAGACAGCACTTAGCACTGAGTTTGACATGTAGTTAATACTTACCAACAATTGATAAACTAATGACTATCACAAATGACTGAATGGATGAATGTAAATTCTTTATGCATTAGCCTCAGACTTATTTGCATGTTCACTCCATAACCACAGACCTTGCTAAATGCTATGGAGTGAACATATGAAATATGTCATGAGGAGCCCAACAGAGGAAAAAAATTTTGTTTGAATTAAGACTCACAGAAGGGAGTTTGAAAAAGTTGATATTTAAACAGACCTGAAGAATGAGTAGGCATTAGTCAGAAGAGAGAAGGGGAAAGAATATTCCATTTGAGGGTCAGCAAATGTGAAGATCATGAAGTAAGAGCTTGTCATCAGGAACCAGAAGGCAGCCAACGTAGCTGGGGAAGGAGACTATGGGAATGATCAAAAGTGGTTAGCAGCAGGACTTGATGTATTTTAAATTCATTAGTATTATGCATTTTTTCCTTTTAGTTTAAGCTATTCTTTCATAGAGGATATGGTTTCCTGTTCAGTTGTCTTTTCTGAATTTCTCCTGACAAATTGGTGCCTGGATTAAACTTAGTGGTAAAACCCTTCTTCTAGCAGCCCTAAGAACTTGCATTTATATCCCCAAGTAGCTTATCTTGCATGTCCCTCTTTTTCCTTTTTTTCCATGTAGCTTTCTCATATTGGAGATAGAATTCTCAATTAAGAAGAATATATTTACAACCATGTGAAAACCAGTATTTCAGTTTGGGTCACACCTGTTTCTGCCTTAACAGAGTTAATCAGGACTTCATTGTGTAGCTAAAGTATGTCTATGTCTTCACTCCTTTTCTAGATCCTAAGCTTCTGGGGCATACCAGAACATAAGCTCCCCAGTAATAAGCGCCCCCCCCCACTCCCAAGGCAGAGACCTCATCACTTGACTGTTTCTCTTGTTCTCACCAACCACTCATCTCCTGCCATACCATCTTGATAGAGTGCACACAAGGCAAATATTGGGGCTAATAGCACAAATCAGACATAGACACCCAAAAGTAGGTTAAGTATGTATTTTGTCCTGCGGGAGGTTTCATGTTACAATGTTTTCTGCCTCATGAAAGATACTGAATGGTTTCTGCTATGAGGACTTGGAGAAGATGTCTTTGTAGTCATGCTTTATTCAAAAAAGAAACAGATCGACTAAGGGAGTAATCTGACACTTGGTTTAAACACTGCCTGAAACAGTTGAGACTTTTTGGAATTATTAAGTTGTATCTGACACAGGGGTTTAGGATTTTTTTTTAATAATAATTGCTTTGGTTTAAAGTTTTCTTTGGTTCTTTCAGAAATTTCTCACTTGCTGCCTTATTTGAGTTACCAATTACATTAAACTTATTTTAAGGAAAAACATTTATTCAATGTTGTATTTCAACACTCTGGCACATAGAGGTGCTCATAGGTATTTTTTCATTTTATTATGGAAAAAATGTAGATACTAGGATGTGTGAAAGTTTCCTGGAAATGGTCCCTGTTTATATTATTTATAATACTATATATTGGTATATGGAATTGAAACTTTAAATGTAACTGATGAATTGATGCTATCACAAGGCCTTCTTGTCTAGGTCCCCTAGCAACACGAGAAGTTTAAATTGGAAGCACATACACCATTCTACACACTCCACTGGATAGAGGGTCCCCACTCCCGCAAAGTCTGAAATTTTGGAGAACAGAGTCTCTTCTTCACAATTATTTAGCACAGTCCTTGTAATAGAGTAAGTGGCCAATAAATATTTGTGGAAAGCCATAAATGAGTGCAGAGAAGAGAAGAGAGGTTGTATTGACTTAGTGTGATGTGATCAACAGAGGAGTTGATTGGTCACCTCTGTAGAAATTGGCTTCTTAGAGTACGCTTTTAAGGAACCCATGATCAGTACCGCTGTTGGGCACTGAAAATAAGACTGTCTGGAAGAATCTTGACTTAGAGCATTTAATCAACCTGTCAAAGGGGATCATTTTGCTGCTAGGGCTGAACTCTCATCACTTTTTGGATGGGGACAAATTGTGTTTTGTTAAGAATACAATTTGAAAGGTTCCTCACTCCCTCAATGATCTCAGGTAGCTTAGTCCAGCCCCAGAATCTGTGGCAGACATTTAGCTGTCTCACTTTGAATACAAACAAGTTGCTATAAACCCTGAAGGACAGCTTTATAGGCAAAGCCAGAACAAGTCATGTTTGTAGTAGGAACTGTCAAGATGCTGTGATTAGAGTGATAAAGAAAGCCCTTGACACTCCTCACACATCCAGGAATATACCTCATCATGCCAGGAACCTGTAATTCCCATCATTTCTCAAAGAGAGAGAAGGTCAAGGAAAGAAATTCAAAGAAGATGACACATTTAATAGTAAACACAGCAGATAGAATTATTTTAGGTAAGGGACTTAAAATCATGAATGCTAAACTCTTGTATAAGATTGAAAAAGTGAGGGTCAACAGGGAGGCAGGGTAATGATCAGGGGACAGAGCATAGAATTATGGGGCAGAGGATTGTAATGAAAAGCCTGGACTCACAATCGTTTACAACGCAGTGGTCCCAGGAAACGAGCCCCTGTCCTTTGTTCAATGAGATTTTATAGTTTTTTGGGATACTCTATATGTCATAGCATCACACAGCAAATCATTTCATGCCACAAGAAAGTCAAACAACAATTCTTAACATTGATTAGCACATTCACTAGCGGGAACAAGTTGGGTAGGGGCGATTGGTTAGTACAAGAGGGGGATTCTTTTGAACTTATTGGTTTAAACTTCGAGGGGTGTACATGCTAAACTACATAGTTTCCTAACATGTTATCAACCACCATAAACTACTGGGTGATCATCTGGCATCCCAGGTATTAAGTATTTTCCCT
The DNA here is from genome assembly GCF_052094955.1 of Ictidomys tridecemlineatus. Lineage (NCBI taxonomy): Eukaryota > Metazoa > Chordata > Mammalia > Rodentia > Sciuridae > Ictidomys > Ictidomys tridecemlineatus. The sequence goes on from NC_135486.1 coordinate 56,425,789, forward strand.
GTCTCGTGCTTATTGGTGGTTGCTAGGGGGTTGCTTTGGGTCCTCACCTAGCCTAACTGAGTCAGGGACACCTGACATCACAGATCTCTCCTGTTATTTACAGACAAACAACTCAGCAGGGTGGGTATGTGCCTAGGAGCTCTCTGTGGGTTTTTCCAAAGACAAGGGTCATGCTCCCCTCCTTGGATAGGCTTTGAGATAGAAGTTTTTTTAAAAAATGGAGTCACATCAGTTTCTCAGGATGAGAAAAAAGGAGAGAAGGAGGAAGAAAATGAGTGTGTATGTATGGGGTGGGGAGTCATTTTATGCCCATGGGAATCAGAGTACTAAATTTACTTAAGTTCTTGTCTCATATTCTTTTAAATCACATTAAGTCTTAATGTAAGAAAGAGAACTAACAAAATACACATTCAAATTCCAGTTATCTAAACAAAACCCCGCAAATTGATAAAAATTTTAGCCTTATTTATCATTAGTTCCTGGGACACTGCCTTGTACCTAGTAAGCCCTGGACAAACAGCTATGACTAAAAAACATGAATAGCTCACTATATGATTTTAGGTTTCCCCCAAAAGCTCATGTGTGAGACAATGCAAGAAAGTTTAGAGGTCAAATGATTGTGTTAGGATAGTTTTAATCTAATCAGTGCATTAACCCCCTGATAGAGATTAACTGGATGGCAACTACAGGCAGGTAGGGAGTGACTAGAGGAGGTGGATCATTGGGATGTGCTTTTGCAGTGTATATTTTGTTTGGTGAGAGAAGACTTTCTGCTTCTTGGTGTCATGTACTGAACTGCTTTCCTCCATCACACTTTCCTGCCATGATGTCGTGCTTTACCTTGGACCCTGAAGAATGGAGTTGGCCATCTATGTACTGAGACTTCTGATAGCATGAGTGCCAAGTAAATTTTTTTCTCCTCTAAAATTGTTCTTGGCTGGTCTTTAGTTCATGGAAGTGAAAAGGCTGACTAAAACAGAAAGTGGTAATAAGAAATGAAGTTGTTGCTGTGACTAACATGACCATGTGCTTCAAAAACTTTTGGAGCTTTTTGGAATTTGTGGAAGGAATTTTGAAAAGTTTAGAGATGCAAGCTGGAAAAGTTTTAGATTGTTGTAAGTGGGGATTAATGGGTGATCTAGTGGGAGCTCAGAAGATTAAAATACTCATGGGACTGTGGACAGTAAAGACCAGGCTTATGGGTTTCAGAGAAAAGTGAGGACTCTATTGGAAATGGACTAGAGACCATTCATGCTATATTCTGGCTAAGAAGTTGTGCACATTTTTTCCTTGTCCTGAGATTTTCTGTGAGATTGATTTTAAAGGGGAAGGACTAAACAATCTGGTATTTCAAATTTCTGAAATGTTTTGAAGCCATATTTCCTATTGTTTCTGGTTGAAGAAATTAGCATTTCATTAATGACTACCATCCCTTTAACAACTATATCTTCCTTAGCCCCAGTTTTACTCACAGTTTTTCTGGCCAAAATTGCAAGTCTGCTTTCTGCTCCTAATTATCACAATAAACTTGGCTAAAAGCAAAATCCATGCTTCTACCTGAATGATATGCTGCCTTGAAATTAATAAAATTGCTATCCAAACCCCAGATAGTTTCTTGGTAAAATTTGACAAACTGATCCTAAACAACTTCGTATAGAATTGCAAGGGGCCCAGAATAGCTACAACAGTCTTGAAAAAGAACACAGTAAAGCAACTCAACTTCTTGATTAATGGGTGATCTAGTGGGAGCTCAGAAGATTAAAATACTCATGGGACCATGGACAGTAAAGACGAGGCTCATGGGTTTCAGAGGAAAGTGAGGACTCTCACTTAAACCAATGGTAATCAAGAGAGTACTGACCAAATGGTCAACAAATATATGGAAAAATTGTTCAACATCTCTAATAATTAGAGAAATGCAAATTAAAAACTACAATGAAATTTCATCTCACTCCAATCAGAATGGCCACAATCAAGAATACAAGAAACAATAAATGTTGGTGAGGATATGGGAAAAATGGTACACTCATATATTGCTGGTAGGATGGCTAATTGGTGTAACCACTCTGTAAGGCAATAAGGTGATTCTTCAAAAAACTAGGAAAGGAACCACAATTTCATCCAGTTATACCATTCCTAGGTATATATCTAAAGGATATTAAATCAGCATTCTACAGTGATGCAGCCACATCAATATTTACAGCAGCTAAATTCACTATAGCTTAAGCTATGGAACCAATCCAGTTGCCCTTCAGCAGATGAATAGATAAAGAAAATGTTGTATATGTACATAATGGAATATTACTCATCCACAATAAATGATGATTTTTATGACTTTTGCTGGTAAATGGATGAATCTGGAGAACATCATGCTAAGTGAAATAAACCAATCTCAAAAAACCAAAGGTCAAACATTTTCTCTGATATGTGGATGAAAACAGACAACAAGGCAGCAGGTTGGGGTAGAATAGAAGTTCAAAGGGGAATGAAGGAAAGAGAGGGGTGATAGGCATAGGATAGACAGTAAAATGAATTGGACATAATTTTCCTGTGTTCACATGTGAATACACCATAGTGAAACTCCACATCATGTACAATGACAAGAATGAGATCCTAGTTACAATGGTATTCTCTCTCTTATATATATATATATATATATATATATTCAAAATATACTCTACTGTCATGTACATCTAAAAAGGACAAATTAAAAAAGGAAAGTACTAGCATAATCATAGATATGTAGTTCAATGAAATAGAATTGAAAGCCTAGAAATAAATCTATGCATCTTATGGTAAATTTATTTTTAACAAGGGTGTCCAGTAGATTTGAGAAGAAAGAGTAGTTTTTCAACAAAATGATGCTCGGTCAGTTTGGCATCCGTGTAGGAAGTTCTGGAGTTCGACTCCTGCCTGACACTATAAACAAGTGTTAAATCAAAATGGATCAGAAACCTAATTTTATGAGTTAAAATGTAAAACTCTTAGAAGGGATCATAGAAGTAAATCTTCAAGACCTTGAATTTCACATTGTTTTTTTACATAGGCCCAAAGCATAAACAACCAAAGAAAAAAAAGAGATAAATAAGATTCTATCAAAATCAAGAGATTTGTGTTCCAAAGGGCACTATCGAGAAACTGAAGACAACACATGTTATGGGAAAAAAAAATTTTGCAAATCATGTATCTGACAAAGAAGTTGTGTCTAGAATATATAAAGAACTCTTATAATTCAAAAATAAAAATAAAAAATATTGATAGCCCAATTAAAATATGGGCAGGGGACATTTCTCCCATCTACATTTCTCCAAAGAAGGGATACTAATAGCATATGAAAAAATGCTTGACACTATTAGTCATTATGGGACTACAAATCAAAACCACAATGAAACACCACTTCATGCACATTAGGATGATTGTAATTTAAAAAGTCAGAAAAGAAACAAAAAGGAAAAAAAGTTGTAGTGAGGATGCAGGGATATTGAAAACTTCAGGTGCTGCTGGTGGAAACGTGAAATGGTACAGCCATTTTGGAAAATCTGATGACTCCTCAGAAAGTTACAGTTCTTAGGTTTATACCTAAGAGCAACAAACACATAAACTTATAATGAACATCATAGCAACATTATTTATAAGAGCTAAAATAATCAAAATGTGGAAACCACTCAAATATCCATGAGTTGATGAATGAATAAAAAAAATGTTATATCTACACAAAGGAATATTACTTGGTCAGAGATTTACATAAAAATTACTGACACATCCTATTACACATGTGAACCTTGAAAATAATATGCTAAGTGGAAGGACCATACATTAGCATTCGATTTGTATGCAATAACTAGGATGGGTAAATCTACAGAGACAGACAGATTAGTGATTGCCTGAGGGTGAGGATGATGGAGGGATTGAAAGCTGACAGTTAAAGATTAAGGAATTTCTTTACGGAGTTATAAAATAGTCTAAAATTGATGACATTAATGGTTGTATGACTCTGTGAAAATATTTAAAAACTTTTAATTGTACACTTTAGATGGGTGAGTGGTATGGTATTTGAATTACAGAAAAAAGAATGTTAATAACTTTGGTGTTTTGGGGTTGAAAATAATTATATAAAGTTTATCTTCTAAGTTATAAAATTAATTAATAAAACCTTTAGAAATCACAAAAGTTTTCACAAAAAAGTCGATTTTATTAGAATTGGATTAGATTTACTCTGAGGTCTTACGCAAACTTACGGTTTCTGTGGAACTAAGTTTTAAGGAAGAGCCAATGTCGGGATGAATAAGATGACATGATGCATTTAAATACATTTCCAATTTGCTAGAGTAGACTTGAGCAAAACTGTGACAACCTCCTTAATTCTTATAAAGCTGAGCTCCCTGGTGGTCCACACTTAGTGCAATGTAGCATTCACAGGAACAGCAACCTGACATTCGACAATATCTGAAAAGCAATTTCAATACTATGAATGAATCCCTAGATCATTGTGAATACAGTGCAAGCTTATTAAAATCTTTCTCCCACTTGCCTCTCTTTGTTGGCAACTTATGAACATTACAGTTACCTTACAGCTCTCTTCTTGCATAGCTAAACTCATCTTTCTTCTTCCCCCTAAAACTCCTTCCTAAAACTCTCCTACCCTGATGGCATCTGTCTTTTCCAAGCCATCTCAATTTCTGTGTCCCTACTCATTGGCCCCAAATTCTCTGTCATTTCCAGTGTTAAATTTAGCTTATTTGGATGCCTGTTAAAATTCCTCTACTTTTAACCTCATTTCTATACAACCAAGAAAGGTCACACAAAGAGAATTCAATTCAACACACAAGAGAAGAGTAGTAATGCTGTTTTTCTGGTCACATTACCCAACACATCTAAAAATTAGAGGTGACAGGTTCAGACTGGAGGTGTAGTGGCCCTTGTGAGAAGAAAAAGTGAACATCATTCTGTGCTTTCTGGAATCCTCTACTTACCAGGGCAGCCAGAACATCAATTAGAAGTTGGGGAAGAATGAATGGCTCAGGTCTCTGTGTACTTGATGACTGACAATCCAATTTGAAGGAAGAGTGTTTTAAATATCAGAAGACAAGTCTCCTACATTCACATGAGTCATCTCAGAAATATTGACCCTGAAGTTTTCAGATCAATGGAATTCTAAGGCATCTTAAAAGTCTAAAGTATCCCAAATTATCCTATTCTTTAAAACAGAAACACTGAGGATGATGCTTCAATTGCTAATCTGAAAACAGGCTGAAAGGGGTTAAGAAATCACTAATTCCAGGAGTCTTTGGCTTGCTCTTGAAGTTATATGCCAGTCAATAGCATTTATTGAGTGATTGTCTTCTGTGTATCAAGCACCAAATTAGCCTTTAAATTGCATGTTCTGCAGAGAGAACCCTCTCTCAACCCTTGGCCAAGGCAAGTATATCTTTCTCTGCAAATGAACTCCTTCTGGGAGTTCCATGGCATTTTGAATGTCTCTGCACAAGAGTTAAAGAGATTGGTGCTCTAATTTTACATAAATAGAAGAGACAGACTGTTCTACTTGGTTCCCCTGATTATTCTGCTCTAGATTGGTAAGAAAATTTCAGTCATATTTGAAATCCATGCTGGGACAATGTAGATTGACTTTAGAAGATTCGCTTGATTGAAGATGATTTTCTCTGCTGCCCTCTCTCTCGTATGATGCATAAGAGATATCTTTCATCTTGGATATCTTTCTTATCTGAGAAATGGCAATAATAGAAATCTTGTGCAGATATGTAGATATGAATGTTAGTTGAATTCTCTTAGAGAAGATCCCATGTAATATCCATTTTCCATTTATACTAATTGAGAGAATAACTATTTTTAGGGGAATAGGGTGAGTTATTCTTACTTGAACTCTGTTTTCCTTCCATTATTTCCTCCCAGTCCACTTTTGGGCTATTTTTGAATTTGCTACTCACAGTGAGTAAAGGTTAAGGGAAAGGAAAAGAATGGCAAATCTTGCTTTGTCATAGCAGGTGAAATATTCTGGGGAATCTGATTTCAAACAAATGGCAGAGTATTAAAAAAATACATATCTGTGACTTCTGTGCTTTATGGATAGAGAATGATGAGCAGAAACAAGCAATAAGTCTGACTCCCCCTCATTGAGATGGGGGCCACCATGTCCATGCTGCCTGGCTTAGTGCTCCTGGGGCACCCCTGGGTAGAGATGCCAAATCCATTCTTTGTAAGTTGTAATGCACCCTTGGCCTTGGCTGGCTTTAGGATGACATGTTGCACTGAAGCTGATTTTCTGAGCAGGAAGTCTCTCCCTACCCCTTTTCCATTCAAGTCTGTTAGTCTTGTTTTCTTGTCAAAATAGAAGCCCAAGTCTTATCTACAATCCAGGAGAGACTGTCTTGTTAGACAGGCTTCACAACTACAGGCTGGATATCAAGTTCAATCATTCTTTTGAAACTTCTCAGCTAGCTGCCTTGACAAGATAAAAGTCTATATATTTGTAAACTCAAAGCCCAAGGTAAGAGCTGGTATATGTCCCAAATGTTTCTGACATTGCCGTGGATTTTGAACTTGATTGGATATGCATCTAGTAAATGAATGACACTGAGTCTTCAAGTCTGAAAAAGGTGTTATAGGAAATATATTGCTGAGAAAATAGAAAAAAGATTTTTTTGAATGGCTATTAGCAATTTTTTTCTGGTAAGATGTAAAGATTCTAAAAGAAGAAACCATTTTTTAAAAAATAAAAAGCATGATTACTTCTGGCAAGGGGACAAAGTGTACTCTGAATTAGGAGTTATCAAGGAAAAGTTGCATCCAAATCTTTCTGCATCCAGTGGGATATGAGTGACGTGGTCATCACAAGCCATGTGGTAATCATTGCACAGTATCTGATGTTACTAGGGATGGGGATTATCCCTTCAAATTTAGTTTGTGATTTGGGACAAAAGGGGGAAAGGTAGGAAGATAATAACATGACTATAGGCATTTCCGATGTGTGGCTATTTATAGTGTGGTTCGAATGAGTATAGGGATTCTATTGGGGAAGCTGGTTCAGAGGTTACTGTAAAACCTCACTGTAACCAGGGACCACCCCAGTATATTTCCCATTCCCACAGTCATAGGTGGTTCCTGAATATTCTAAATTGATTTTCAAGGAAATGTACTGTTTCTGACAAATGCTTTCAATATTCCATTCTGTGGCTAGCCCATGACTGCTAATGTTACTTAATAGCTATTTAATATTGCTAAGATTGAATAAAATAGGTGACTCTGCATACTACTACTTTCTAGATTACCCCAAATTTTATTACTCTCAGTTTCATTATGGTTGTTGCCTGCATTCACCATGGCCATTGAGAATTAATTCATTCTTAGACATTTGTTTGGGATATAGTGATAATTTAGGCACAGAAGCTAGTCAGCCAGAAATGGCAGGTGGTGTGGAAGAGAAAACTAACTTCAGGACACTGGAGTAAAAGTCTTTCTAGGGCTGTGACTAAAGTACTGCTAAAGGTAAAAGGCACAGAGAATAAGGTCCCCTGAGATCTTTATTCCCTAGGAGTTTTAAGGACTGATACTCTCTTTAAAAAATAGCCATGTGGAAATACCTGGGTGTTTTATCAGGAATATAATGCTAGAATCCCAGCTTCCTTACAAAGAGAATCAGACTTCCTTAAAAATAGAATTTAGATTGTAGATCCTGGAGGATTATTGGGTCACCTGCTATTTATTTATTTATTTTTAAAATTTTATTTCTTTTTAGTTATACATGACAGTAGAGTCAATTCTGACACATTTATATAAACATGAAGTACATCTTAATCTAAATAGGATCTACGTCTTGTGGTTATATATGATATGGAAATTCATTGCAATGTATTCATATATGTATATAGGAAAATTATGTCCGATCCATTCTACAGTCTTTCCTATTCCTACCCCCTCCTTTCCCTTCATTCCCCTTTGTCTAATCCACTGAACTTCTGTTCTTCCCTTCCACTGCCCTCCCTTGTTTTGTTCTAGCATCCACATATCAGAGAAAACATTCAACCCTTGTTTTTTTAGGATTGGTTTATTCCACTTAGCATGAAGTCTCCAGATTCATCCATTTACTGGCAAATGTCATAAAGTCATTTTCTTTATAGCTGAGTAATATTCCATTGTGTACATAAACCACATTCTCTTTATTCATTCATCTGTTGAAGGGCCTCTGGGTTGGATACATAGTTTAGCTATTGTGAATTGAGCTGCTATAAACATTGATGTGGCTGTATCACTGTAATATGCTGATTTTAAATCCTTTGGATATATACCACAAAGTGGTATAACCAGGTCAAATGGTGGTTCTATTTCTAGTTTTCTGAGAGTTACCTGCTATTTAGATACATGTCTCTTAGATGCAATAATCATATGCAAGAAGTTTTCTTTCTATTATGAAACCTCTCATTCTCCCCACCTCCGGCCACCATAGGCTAACAAGTTAAAAATTTGGTTCATTGTCTACCAATTATGGATTATATCCTGCCAAATCAAAGACCTGTGATCTTGCTGCTGGAGATAATGTTTAATTTCTTCCACAATATCACTACAACCTTAAGAGTTGGAGTTCTATAAACAGATGCTGCAAGAAAGAAACTGATATGCAGCACATCAATTGGAAAGCATTGTGGTAGAGATTTTCCCTGTCAATCAAAAGTTTTTCTACCCTCTCCTCCCCAGGCTCTTCTCCAATACTTTGTGTTATACTTTGTGTGGGCAGGGGGTTGCTGAGTTGATACTGGCAGCTTTTAACTAAATTATGCTCTGGGGCACATTTTCAAAGACTACCATCATAGAAGTACTAAGGCAGAAACTGGAGCCTGGGGAAGACTGGCTTCAGCCCTGAAGCCAAGCAGAGGCTTGGAGCTAAATTGGCAGGTGGTTGGGGAAACTTAACAGGAGCATCATTAGTGGTTCAGGTGGGGATAGCACAGGAGTTGTGTTCCAGTCACTTCCAAGTATGCCTGGGCAAGCCTACTCTGTTAAGATCAGATTATTTATTCATTTATTTGTTTTTTTCAACCCATATTTACTGAACAAGGCCAGGCATTGTGCTAGTTAATTTTGTGTCAACTTGACAAGTCACAAGAAGTGTTTCAGGCTTAGAAGTTCTTTAGATTTTAGAATATTTGCATAGGCTTTGCCAGTTGAACTTCTCTAATCTAAAGCTCCCAAATCTGAAACTTTTCAAGCATTATGTAGGTGCTCAAAAAGATTTGAGTTTTGGAGCATTTTGGCTTTTGGCTTTTCAAATTAGGGATGTGTAACGTGTGTGTGTGTGTGTGTGTGTGTGTGTGTGTGTGTTTTCACACTTTCAGAGTATCAGTTCTGTGTCTCTGGAGAATCCTGACTCATGCAAGATAAAATGGTGAACAAGAATTCAAGCCTGTGCAGAGACTTGAAACAAGATGATGCAGTGTAAGTGACTAGATTGCTCTCTTAGATTAGAAGGTTATGGAAGGTCTTTCTGAGGAGGTGACATTTAAGTTGAAATTTGGGTGACAAAAAATAGCCTGATAGAAGACCTAGGGGAGAAAAATCTTCTCAACAGACAGAACAGTTAGTACAAAGGAGGGAACCGGTATGTTATGTAACAAAAAGACCAAGAGGGTAAAAGATTAAGTCAAAGATTTGTCAGAGCCCAGGCAAGGTAGGACTTTGTGAACTGGAAGACAGAGAAAAAATTTGATTTTTTCATAATTATAATGAAAAGTCATTGACAATTTGGATTCCAGGTAGTAATAGGATCTGATTTGAATTTTTAAAAGGTTATTCTGGCTGCTGTGTAAAGAATAAATCATAGGGCTTCCAAAATGAGAATGTAAAAACCCATTAATTTCTGCCTTTTCCCAAATACACACTCAATGACTATAAAGAAATATAAATAAATAGATAAACCCATAAAGTTCAAAGAGAAGGAAAGAGAACATAATAGCAACATTAATTTGGAAGCTGAAACCCACAAGGATGTGTGATATCTGATTCGTCAGCTATGAGAAAGTGCCTGATTTGTCAGGTACAAGATGACAATGGAGGAAACAGAAAGACATCCAATTTATATTGCAGACCTCTTCCCTCAGTGTTCCTGCAGAGGTTTAGGAATCAGCAGATCAGGTGCCTCCAGAAGTAAGGTCAAGGTGAAAGTAAATACAGAAGCAGTGGTTGCCTAGGTTTAGTGGTATATGCTTATAATCCCAGCAGCCTGGGAGGCTGAAGCAGGAGGATTGCAAGACTCAGACCAGCCCCAGAAACATAGTGAGGCCCTAAGCAACTTAACTTCCAAAATATTTCAAAATGTATTTTTGAAATATATTTTATATATATGGATTGGGGATCTGGCTCAGTGATTAACCACCCTTGGGTTCAATCCTCAGTACTAAAAGGGGGGAGAAAAAAAAGAAAGAAAAATCAGTGATTTTCCAGGGCCAATTTAAGAAACAAATAGACCTTTAACTGGACTCTCCTGTTCCATGTAGTAGGTGACTGCTCACAGGACCCCTACAAAAAACTGATCTTCTTTCCCTGGAGAAGGAATAACTAAGGGTCTCTGAGCTAAAGTTACCTATGCACAGTTGAAGGAGAGAAGCCAGTATAAAAATAGGATAACTATTACACATTATGTGAATACCCAGAAAGTTGATAACCAAACTTGTGCAGGATATTGGAGAAGCTCTTCCCAGGGAACTTTTGTTTGTCTAACAAAAGAAGTAAGATGCTGACATGGGGATTCCTAAGGAATTAACCCAGATAAATTATGTTGTGAACAAGTCCATTAGTTAAGTCCTCATCTTTGTGCCAACAGCTCTTAATCAGATTTTTAGCACCCACTTGTTATAGTTTTGGATCTGAAATGTCCTCTTTTGGCTCATTATGTTGAAGCTTGGTCTCTAGTTCGAGATTGTTCAAGGTGGGGATTTAGGGGAGTGATTGGATCATGAGGTCTCTGACCTCATCAGCATATTAATAATTTGAATGCATTATTGGGAGGTGGGTGGAAACACTAATAAAAGATGGAACCTACTTGAAAAGTGGGTCTGTGGGTATGTCCTGTTGAGTACTATACTTTGTCCCAGGCCCATTCCTCTCTTTCTCTCTCTTTCTCTCCTCCCCCTCTCAGCTTTCTGGTTGCCATGAGGTGAACAGCTTTCCTCCACCACACCATTCTGCCACGATGTTCTGCCCTGCCTTGGGCCCAAAGCAATGGAGCTGGCAAATCATAGATTGAATCCTCTAAAACCATGAGCCAAAAATCTTTCCTCCTTTTAAGTTGTTTTTCTCATGTATTTTGTCTTAATGACAAAAAGCTAACACACCACGTAAATAGTCACAGACTGCCAAGAATCATCAGACATTTGGGTTCTATTTTTTATATTGTAATAAACTATAAAAGCCAGACATATGCACTAAGAGAACAAAGCAGCATGGATATTTCCATGTAAGAAAATGTAAAATCAAGCAAAAAATTCTTGATATTAACTTTCTAAATAGATAAAAGTAAATATTATATCCATGAATCAGGAATAGAATGCTATATAACAGAATTATTTAGAGAACAAAAAAATTTTAACCTAGGAACCAAAAAAAATCAATTGCTATTGTAAAAACCCAACACAACCAAACAAAAATCCATTCAGAGGAAGAACTGGAAGGAAAATCTGAGAAAATATTCCTGGAAGTAGAGCAAGCAAAAAAGATTAAAAATTTAAAAAAATTAAGAAAATTAGAAATTCTAAAATTTAAATAACATAAATTAATACAAGAGATTATGGGAAATTAAAGGAAAAAATCAAGACACAATTTTAGAAACAATCAAGAGATAAAGTCATAAGTCTTCAGATTGAATGGGTCCTCTTGATGCTAACATTGAGGATAAAGGCATATTAAGACACACATCACTGTTTAATATCAGAATACAGAGCAACAAAGAGATGACTGTGATAATTGCCAGAGGAAAAAAAAACAAAAGCATCAAGTCAATGTCAACTCCAGGGAAAACAAAAATGTTGTTCGAGAAAGAAAAAAATAATCATAGTATAGAGCTTAGCAGTAAACAGTGTTGTTTCTCAGAAGGACTTATTGGCATTTGTTGTACAGCAATGTCCTGCACATTACAGACCTTTTAGTGTTCCTGGCTTTCATGAACCAAATGCCACTGAGACAATTTCCGTTCTTCCTAGTACTCTAACAAACCAAATATTGATCCACTTTTCAAGTTCCTTCTTAAGAGGCATTAATGAACCAGGTTGAAAATCAGTGGTGCACAGAGTATTAATAATATAAACACTAACTCTTAACCATTAATAAATTTGATTATTAATCCAATCAAAATTAATGGATTGTAAAGATAGGGAGACTAGGAGCTCATAGGCATAGGAGGGAAGGTAGTCATTGAGAGTCACATCCTCATTCTCCTCTTTGAGAAGTCGACAGATAATGTCTAAAACTGACTGATCACAATCCATGCAGTGATTTGGAGATAAATATGCTAGATCAATTAAAAGAGTTGAAAGTTACTTCTTTCGGGGAGGAAGATAGTAAAAAAATGATTGTGGATTGCCATTTTTTGAGAGAAGACTTGTAGAGATGTATGTACATGCAAGTCTAATTTTGATGAAAGGTAAAATGAGTTTTGAGATAACAGTAGAGACTAGTCAGGAAGATGCATTTTTATCTATCCATCTATCTATCTATCATCCATCCATTTATCGATCCATCAATCCACCACCTACATATTAATTTTATAAAAGATGAAAATGAGGCTTAGGAGGCTTTGAGAGGTTAACAAGTAGCCCAAGGTCACAGTCAGCAGAGAAGCCAGAAAGCAAGCCAAAACAATCCAACTGTAAATCCCATTCACTTGGTCACTCTTTGCTGCCTTTAGAAAAGAAAGTGAAGGGAAGGGAGATGGGAGTGGGCAACAGACAAGAGGGAAGAGGGGACAGTAGATGTTCTTTGAGACTCTAGGTGTTGCCTGTGGGACATTGTGACAGACATGATTTAGAGAATTCTCTGCAGGGCTGGGGATGTAACTTGGGAGGAGAGTACTTATGTAGCATGAGTAAGACCCTGGGTTTAACACTTGGGGAAAAAAAAAAGAGCCAAGGAAACTCTTTGCTCAGATACTACTGTAGGACAGCAGATGAATGGAAGAAGCCATGGTTCAAGTTGTTCTTGATGGGCACTCAGAGAGCAAATAAGAGAAGAAAGGGAACTAGTACTCAGTCTCTGGCTTCAAATGCCACCTACTCAGAGTAAGATGAGAGACCTGGAGGCTTGTGCCTTTCAACTGGCTGTCCCCAGGGCACTGTCAAACAGCCTCCTTAGTCTATTTAGAATACCCACCTAGTAATTTTCTTTTGGGTAAATTCAGAACCATTCCTTTACAGTATATCTCTATGAATATGTTTAAAAATAATCTCATCCTCAAAATAGTTCAGGTTATGTTTTCCAGCTTTTATGTTTTTCTTGACACAAGGGAAATCTCATCCCTTTTCTTCAAAGACACTGTTTAACTCTATTAGATTACTTATCATATCAGCTATTTGTATAGACATTATTATTTTCATAACAAAATAATCTTTCCTCTGTGCAGAAAATTAGAAAAAAAATTAGAAAATTACAAATAAGAAATAAAAGGCACTTATAATTCCATTGCCTCAGAATAGTCACAGCTTCTGACTGGGTGGAGGCCACCCCCTTCTTACAGGTGAGGGCTCTTTGAGGGTGTGATCAACACCTCCAGCTAGAGTCAATTCTCCAGCCTCAGGCAGGGGACCTGGCAGAGCAAACAAATAAATATTTGAGTATTTAAGTATAAAGCATATTTTAAAAAGTAAAAAGCAGCTAGCCCACTTTGATAGAGATTGGGAGGCTTTGGAAAGTCCATATTTTAACTTTAAATCACCAAACCCATTTTCAAGGTCCTTTCAACATCCTCCACAATCTTGTTCCTTTTACAAAACTCATTCCCCGTGAGGGCTATGTTCTCCTTCAGGATTCATAGGGCATGAGCTCCTTGGGTTCATTCCCATCTTCCCATCTTCCCCTCTTCTAGAATTTTCTTCTCTCATGCAGTTCTGCTGGTTAATATCCTATCCATTCTTCTGATTTCATCTCAAGTCCAGTCTTCCATTCATTTGTCTACTCCATTTCCCCCACTTTCTCCTCTGAATTCTGCAGCTCCTAGATCCTGCAGCTTCATATGTCCTTATACCAAAGAATCATTATTGCACCTGGGTTTTTCTTTTTTCTTAGCAAAGGGCTGGGCACAAGGCCGATATACAATAAAAACAAAAAAATATGTATTTTAGGGTGTTTATTCACAACCATCATACAGCTAATTCTGCATTGGGGGGAGGGCAGTTTCTGAGTTATGCTAAGATGGGTTTTAAAAACTGCTGTTTCAAGGAAGTAGAATTCCAACTATGGGCTTTTTTTTTTTTTGGCTAGAGCTCAAAAAAATATGAAATAGACAGTTGTTTTATTTGGAACTTGTGGATTAGCCACAGACTAACTCCCATGTGAATGAAAGAAGGAAGCTTATCTCCTGAAGTTGAAGTCCCCAAGCACCTAAGAAGACAAGAGAGCTTTAAAGTAAGTGGGAGAAGAGTAAAATACTGCAATCCATTGCAGAAATGTTTCATTAAGCTCCTAGAAAACAACAACTTCAATAAGGGCAGATAGTTCATATTTAGACTTTGGCTAGGAAGATTTACAGAACAAGAAGGATGAATGCCCTTGATCATCAGAACAACCCTGACTTAGCCCTGGATATTGTTGCTTTTGTGAACATGGAGGCTTGACCACCAGGGAAAAGTCTCACACTTCTTCTTAACTTACCCTCTCCAATGGGTTATGTAAATGTACCATCAAGACAGTTAAAGGTACCAGCAGAAGCTGAGGCTGTTTTGTGGAACAGTTTCTCTCAGAGGCACCATCCTCACAGCTCATTGACACGAATCTGTGGTGATTTAAATGAACAGATTCTAATGTGGTCTTTACTTATAATGTCCTTCTCTCTTCCACAATCCTTCTGTAAGATATTATACCTCCCAGATTAGGTGGATTGTCCTCACAGGGCCTGAGGCTCAGAGAGTGGCAACTTGAGAAGCTGCAGTGACATCCTGCAGCAGCAGGAGAGGTGGCTTGTTAGGGAATGGGTACTTAGCTGTTTTTCCAGGAAGGGGAGCTAGACACTGCTGCCCCTGGGACAGGAAGCTGGGAAGCACGTGATTAGGAAAGCATTTCCTGACCAAATTGGTACCCGGGGAAATTACCCAACTAAATGTGGTGAATCTATGATTCCAGCAGGAGAATCTCTTTCTGGTCTCTTGTGCCTTTAAGTTAGACAACAAATTAACTATTTGTGTGTAAAGAACTAATAGGTGATGTTACTCATATGATGCCACATCCCTGTCTTTAGAAAAAGCTTCCTGGAACTGGTGCATCTTCAGACTCACCCTGGCCTTCTGGCTTCAGAGATGGGCTGGAGCACTGGATACTTGCCTCTGACATTTTCTCCAAGGCTGTGGTGTGTCTGTAGTTGTTTAAAACTTCTGAATGTCAGCCTTCCTCAATGCCTATTTCTTGGGTGCTAAGTACAAGGTGCTATCCTGGTGGTAGTAAGGTGTGTGGGTGTGGCAGGGGGGTCAAATGTATAAAATATTTCTGTACTTGAGGACTTTATTTTGTAGAGGAAATGGAACATACCTGCCCAGCTCTCATGCCAAGAAGATCATCTTACATGGTTCAAGAGGTAAGGTGGTGGTGGGGTGTCTCAGTCTCTTTGCGCTACCATAACAAAAATGCCTTAAACTTAATGGCATATAAACAATAGAAATGCATTCCTTGCAGTTCTGGAAGCTGAGAAGTCCAAGATCAGGGTGTCAGCAGATTCAGTGGCTGATGAGGACCACCTTTCCAGGTTCACAGAGCCTCCTTTCCCCTGTGTACCTACATAATGGAAGAGGACAGGGGGCTCTCTAGAGCCTCTTTTGTCAGGGTGCTAACCCCAAGTATGCGTGCTTCACTCCACCCATGGGGACACATACCACTGTGTTTGCAGAGAAGAAAGCCCCCGAGGATCTGTCTACTGTAGTCACTGATCCCATTTCATAGATGAGGCAACTAAGAGTCATAAGGTCACATTGAGTCATAATGAAATGTAGAACCTAGATGGGAATATAAATTTCTGTGTCTTTTAAAGCCCATGATCTCTCCATTTACTGCCTATTATGTTCTGTTATGTCTTTCTGGGTCATTTCAGCCAGAAATTTTTGAACCAACCCGTGATGTGGCAGATTCTTTGCAATTATAAGTTATAAATGACGGCTAGAAGACAATGATATGCTAATATCTACTTCAAAGTAAACTGAAGAGAGAAAACCTGAAGTTCACTTTTCTCTTTTAAATTAGGTTACACAGGCCATTAAGCCAAGTAATAATAGATTTTTAGAGTTTTTGGACAGAGCGTACAATGGCCACAACTTATTGCTATGCAAAGAAAAACCAGACATCCAAGGTTAAATACCCAAGATCCTACTCAAAACTAACCTTGTCATCAGCACTAACCACGTAAGGGAGGTTGGAAAAGCCTTTTAGATGTTTAACTTGACTTTTTTTTTTAACCATGGAATTATTTTCTGTATGCTATTTCTAATGAAACTACCCATTTAGTTTCTTAAAATAAAATAAAAAAGCATTATCAAGAAGTAGAGGTTGTCTTGGCTTTGGAGTTGGTGCTAATGATGGGTCTTTTTAATTATGAAAATCATTATCTCTGTGTAACTCTGTCCCATTCTTTTTAATTACATAAACCCAGCTCATCCAACTTGATGGTATACAATTAAATGGATTTCAGGAATCTGTAGAAAATCCTGCAAGTTCCAGATGTTCATGTATTCTTTTTCAATTCTCAATTTTGCCAACAAATGTTCTTTGAACAGGATGTGACAACAGAAATTCACACACTGTATACAGATTTTCACTTCTCTAAACACCCTTAGCTTTACAGTAGAATGAACATTCTTCATGGGCAGGGACCTTGTCTGTCTTGCTCATTATCGTAGCCCCAGTGCCTGACAAAAAGTTAAATGCTTAAGTCAGTTTCTCAAGGTGAACTGGACTCCTGTAACACTGGCTTCAATTGCCACTATCACCATTATCACACTACTAAGTAGCCAGATATTCCAAGTGTGATTATTAGAATTTGGGTGGTCTATGTAAACTGAGTTTGGAAAGACTTACTCATCCCCAGATTAATAAGCCAGTAAGCGAGAAACAGACCAGAACCCAGGACTCATGTCTCCAAGTGTGTGTTTATTTTACAAGACAGTCCTGGTTCCTCTTGGTCTCTGGTTAGCTATCTACTCAGCACTGGGTGCTTTGTCTCAGCTTCTCGTAGCAGAGGGGATTGATGCAAACAGTTTTGGAGAATTATTGCTTTTAGTCCCTGAAATCCTCCTGTGAATGTTTCAATATGAAAATGTTTAAGAGCATTTTATTGAAAAACATTTGGCATTGATTAGATATCTATTTCTCTAAACCAAACCAAACATTTTCTAAATCTACAGTAATGCCACGAATTGTTATGTTTCTTTCCTGTATAAGAAGTCATTAGGCTCATATTTTATGTCACAATGATCAATAAATAAGCAACCACATAGTTCTGCCTAATCATTTTGTCTATTGAACCAAATTCTGAAACTCATGACAAATATATCAGAACTCCAGATTTTATCATAATGTTTAACAGAAATGGTTGCCTCTCTAATCTTTAGCCTAAGGTTCTTGACATTTTTTTTTTTGCTTTTTTTGCAGAACACAGTTCTAATTTTTTTTCAGCTTGATGTTGCTTCCTTTCCCAATTCCTCTAAATCTGGATTATATTTAAGGACATTCAAGAAGCAGTTGTGTATTTGATAGAGTGGCTTATGCTAGCTACAGCCAATTGTTAAATTTTTAGGAATTTTGCAGGCTGGTTATTAATTAAACAGCCATTATACAAATCAAAATTGCTTAAACTTAAAATTAAATGACATTTAAAAACAAATGATAAATATGTAAAACTTTTTACATCCTATTTATCTGTATTCTTGGTTTTATTTGTCTATTGTATTTATATGGTGAAATCACTATATAGTGATATACTATTGTCTGTCTCTTCCCTACTCAGTGTTCAGTGATACCACATTGATAGCTTGGAATTAGCCTTGTTGGGTATATTTTCATGGTGGAAATTGGTATTCTGTACAAAGCAAAGATTTTCCTTTATATGGCCAGTTGTTAAACATTTACCAGCATACCAGTGAGAGCAGAGGTGAGGATACAGTCATTGGAGGGCTCTGGGTTCATTTAACATCAGTATCAACTTGGGGAAAATGCCTAATCTCTCTGATGTTTAGCTTCTACAAAATGAATTTGTTGTGGAGATCATCAGCCTATAATCAATGAAGTTGAGAACAGTGTAAATTACACTTATTTGGATGTAGTTAGGATTGCAATCTGGGAAAACACTATTGAAAGTGTGCTCTGAGGTTTTACAAAATGGCAGCTGTATTTATAGCTTTAATTAGGGGTAGGGTTTGATAATTCCATTATTTGTTAGTCAGGAATTATGACTTGTGGGGGTAGAAGTCAGTTGTCTTGCAAGAAAGGAATTGGGTGGCATCTCATTGTCTCTGTAGCTAGAGTGGGAGGAACTGGTTGTACAGATAGTCAGCCAAGGTTAACAGCATTTAAGATGAGCCTTGTCTACAGCTCGGTTCAAAGCTTCAGCTGCCTAGGCCTGTAGGGATGAGTTCTGAGTAGCAGTTGCTTCTCCACTCCATTGTAGGTGTCTCCAACAAATGCTACTCCATTTTGATTTTTTCCCCCTGCCAAGAATGTGTATATGATACCACAATTCTTACCTTATCTTGTGGAATTTAAAACAATGGCTATTAAAATTAATAATGCTACCTTTGTCTCTTTTCTCTATGTAGCAGGAAGAAACATGCCTTTTCAAAGATAAATGCTGCTGCTTTTGCTATCTGCAGAAGTAGCATCCTTTGTTTTATGGATAGGTATTTCCATTGTTGAAGAATATTTCAAGAATTGATGAAATTGATGGAATATTAGGGGCTTTTAATGGGCAGAAAGGTGTAGACCCTTTGACACAGTCTATGTGGTAACATTAAGTACAAGATGGAACTGAATTTACCTGCACAGTAAAGGAACAGGAATCTGAGGATTCAATGGAAACTTTAGGAAGAAGGGCTCTAAAATAAAGCAGAAAAATGCAGAGAATTGGAGGGTTGTAAGTGGAATCTCCAGATGGACACAGGAGAGGGAGCTACTAGCAGGGATGCAGACAAGGACTGAAGGGAAATCCATCCAGGAAGAAATTTTCCACCATGGATGTGGGGACAGATACGCAACCTTCAAGGTAAAGTTGTTCCTGGTTTTGATTTAATTTTCCTCCATTGCTGCCACACCTAATAAAAGTAAAGGACATTGTGCTACTGGTGCTTTGGGGAGCTGACATGAACCAACTAGGAAAGACATAGATAATTCAGTGGAAGGAAAGGGTGTGATAAAAAATTTGAGCTGCACACCCCAGCCCTCATCCTTTGAAGACTTACACAAATGTTAGGGAGAGCACTGGGTTTCCCATTGTATTTGAGATGGCAACTGTTTTACTTAATCATTAAATGTGAAGCTGAAAAGCTCAGGAGACATTTAGGCAGCAGACTTGTGGGTTGCAGGCAGCAGTCTCATCCAAATCCTGCACAGATACCTAGCCAATGTCTATTTTTAGTCCTAATCTTGCCCAGGCTGCAGTCTGTCTGTCTAACTGCCTTGTTCATATGCTTACTGTACCTTAAAATTAACAGATGAAATTACTAAGTCTCCCTACAAAGATGGCCCCCCTCTGTATTGCTTATTTTTATTACTTTTTTCATTGTTTTCCCAAGGTGTTTCAGATAGACAATAGTAGAAGCTCATTAGATCATGGTGGATTACATCTTGATAAAAGCATTGTAAATTGAAAAAAATTGTTAAGTCAAAGATGCATTTAGTATACCTATGCACTAAACATGCTAGCTTAGCGAAACAGTACTCTACAGAGTACTTGTAGTTTAGTCTTGTCATAATGTGGCTGACTGGGAGTGTGGCTGCTTGCTGCTGCCCAGCATAGGGGGAGAGTACTGCATATCAGTAGTCTGATAAATGATCAAAATACAAAAACTTGTAGTATAGTTGTCTACTGAATTGTGTACCACTTTACCACCATTGCAAAGTTAAAAAAAAATGGCAAACCATCATAAATCAGAGACCATCCTACCAGAAATAGAAACAGCAATCTGACAATTCATGTCTCCATAGCTCAATGTGTTATAAGAGTTGCTACTGATTGATGTCATTTTTCTTTTCTCTAAAAGTGTCTTGACAATTATAAAGTACCTCTTACGCAAACTCTCTCCCATGATTCAGACAATAACTTTGTAAATAATCAGGTTTCTTTCCATGTTAGAAATTAGGAACTAGTACTTGGTGGAGAAGAATAGTTCACATACTGTTATTCCATGTAGTACCTTGCTGGACCAAGTTCTATAAGAACAATCAATGGCTCTCCACTTGGCTCTACCTTGGGAGAATCATGGGTTCCACCTCAAAACACTGCTCTCCATTGTTCGGTGGCATCCACTCATATACATAACTTCCTTGGTTTTAATGTGGCATCAATGTTGAGAAGTACTCTCCTAGACCTTGGCTTTCCAAATATGGGTGGAGTTTTCTGTGCTATCGTTTCCTAAATGATATTAGTTGGCTACTAACATATGTGTACTAGCAATTCTGAATTTAAAAGAGCCATATTCATCACAGTTATGTTTTACTTATTTTCATCTGTGCTGGTGTAATTACTGCTGCGAAGGTTAGCGATGGCTTATACATACTACTGGTGGTGATCATGTTTCTATTTGCTTCCTACAATTCCTTGGTGTTTGGGTGCTTTTCTTTCCACAAGGGAAACTTCAGAGTAAAAAAATCAGGGTGTTCACAGGAAGGCTTTGTTTTCTTTTGAGGTGGAGACAGAGAAGACAGAAAATAAGAGTTAGTCCTTTCCTTCTTCAAGGTGGGGTTTCCTGAAAGGGCAGATGCATGAATCTCAGTGTGCAGAGAATTAAGCCATGTGTAGAGGTATGGGGTGGACCACTCAGAGCTTGGCCTGGTGCTGGAATCACAAGGGTGAGAATGCCCAATGTCTAGCTCCTATAGTTATTGATCAGTGTCAGCTCCATATTTGTGCCCCTATCTGCTAAATATTTATGCTTTTCTCAGTCCCATAGTCTCTTACCACCTTCTCTAGGGTCTTCTCTGATTCACTCAGACTGAGTTAATGCTCCTTCATCCTGTTCCCATAGCATCCCATGATAGCTTCCTCTTTCACCGCTGTTGTGTTGTTATGTCTGCCTCCCCAGTATGGCTCTGGGCTCCTGGTAGGCACAGATAATTCATCTTCATGGCCCAAGGACTCCCCAGTGTCTATCACATGGGAAATGCCCATAAAGTACTTTTACCTAAATGAATGGAAGGGACAGGCAAGCAGGGTGAAGATAAAGGTACACAAAAGTACTTGAAGGAACCGTGTCCCAGTAGGGAGGGTTATGTTGTTCTGGCTGAAACTTCCTTTTGAAAAATGACATTTTTAAACTGGGAGGAGAAGGGGAATCATGTACCGCCCAAATGGGCTCCTATGGGTCAATGAGAGAGAGAAAGCAACTAGAGAACACGTTAAATCTCAGGCCTTTTGTGGATGTGTCCAATGTGACCCATCCACTATTATCCAAAAGTGTTTGTCGTATGAGTGGAAAAAAAATAACAAAAAAACCCAAAAAAACAAACAAACAAAAAACACACTCAGGACTCAGTGCCCTCATGAGGTTGTCACAGGAAACAGAATTGATGATGTATTTTCTCATTGAGAGATGTATCCTCTTAAATTATCTGCTGCAAGAGAACAACATGATCAATCTCTTGTTAGGGTTACTTTTATATTAAATTGCCCCTTTAAGTCCTAGTGATAAAGAGTGGGTCAGGAAAAAAAGAAACAACTTTGTGCAGTGACTTTTAGAAGATGGCTTTGACCCAGCTTCCTAAAAGGCTGAAAATTTGAATGCCAGGCCCAGAGTGACGAGTGTCGTCTTAAGGGTATGTGGGTTAAAAAGGTATCTGTGTGCCATCCAGGAGTGAGGGAAGTAAATGGAGATGGCTGACTGCTCTTTTTCTCCTTGTCTTTGAAGAAATTTAGTTAGATGCCTTAAATTTGGAGAAGGACAGATTGAGAGTTTGTAATGCCTGTGATTGTGAGTGGGGGAGGAAGGGAAGGGGAAGGAGAGAGGAGGAGGTCTTTTTATTTATTTGTTTGTTTTTTTGGTACCAGGGATTGAACCCACTGAGCCACATCCCCAGCCCTTTTTCATATTGTTATTTAGAGACAGGGTCTCACTAAGCTGCTCAAGGTCTTGCTAAATTGCTTAGGGCTTCACTAAATTGCTGAAGCTGGCTTTGAACTGGTGTTCTTCCTGCCTCAGCCTCACAAACTCCTGGAATTACAGGCATGTGCCACCATGCTGGGTCAATTTTTTTTTTTTAAATAAATACAGAGGGAGGAAACTATATTGGCAGATTTAGGCTAATATTGGGAAGAATGTGAGAATTATATAATTCTGGAATTGTTTTCCTAGGCATCTCTAGCAGGGCTGGTTCATGGGTTGCTGGTTTGTGGGTTACTAGAAGGCTACTAGGTCAAAGTCATCTTCTAAAGCTGCCTAAACATGGGTGTTGTACGGCCCTGCCCAGGGTTCTGTGATGCATGGCAATCCTTGTCCCTATGTTGGAAAGTGAAAGAATGTCGAGAATGGTGCTTTGCAGAGGCTTCATATTCTAAGCCATAAGAATGCCTTTGTTCAAATTAATTTCTAATCCTTTCCTGTGATCAAGCTGAATTTGGGAAGCCCTGGATCCCTGGAGAGAGATGAGATGAGGATGTGACCGGGCAAGGGCAGTGGAGCTATGGAAGTTAAACTTTACTTCTCCATTTGTCTGTGCCTCTGGGCTTCTCACTCCCGACGTAGGTAGAAGGTGAGGCAGTGTGGGGATTAGGATGCCATGATGTGTGTGTGTGTGTGTGTGTGTGTGTGTGTGTGTGTGTGTGTTCTGTTGGCAGCATCTCCTTCATCCTAAGAGGGTTGTGTTAATATCCACCCACTTTTTCAAGCTGAATTGTACTGGATTGCTTTGCTAAGCTGCTCCCTATGCCCACTCACTTGGAAATGAGAGTGCAGGAAATATAGAGTAAATTACATTTTCTTTATCGCTGAGCAAGTGTGTTTGATTCATTTTAAGATTCTTACAGTCACACTGGAGAAGAAATATACAATATTTTTTTTCTTTCTTGGTATAGGAGATTGGACTCAGGGGGATTTTGCCACTGAGCTACAACCCAAGTCCTTTTTACTTTTCATTTTGGGATAGGGTTTCACCAAGTTACTTAGGCTGTCCTCCAACTTGTGATTCTGCTTTCTCAGCCTCCCAAGTGATTATAGGTATGATCTGCCATGTAGGGCACCACAGTGTTTCTTGTTGTTTTTTTTTTTATGGATAAATCTTTATTTTGGTTCTCCTCTGGTCTGAATCTTTCCTTTGCTTAAAAATTTATTTTTGCATCCCTTCCTTCCCACCTGCTGCCTCCTCTTTCCACAAGCTGCAGTTAGAAACAACAGATGCATAGTCTAGACCATAGAGAGGGTTTTATGCTGGAGATAGGAGTCAGGTATTCTGTGCTGCTGTTATCTAGCAATTTGGGGTAACTCATTTGTCTCCTCAGAACTTAGTTTTTCCATCTGTAAAATGGAGGATATGGCAGTTACTTCATAGGGTTGTCTGAAAGTTAAAAATGAGAAAACACTGCACACAGTAACCTAAATATTGGTTGAATAAATGGATTTGTGAATGTGTGAACCTTCAACTTGGTTAGTGGTGGAATCAGGGCAAGTTATTATGAACTTCTTTCTAATTGCCAGATTTTTTTTACATAGGAGGGTTTAGGATGTTAAGAAAATTCCTTTTTAAAAAAATAATTAAATATATATTTTATCCAATATATGAAAACATAAAAATTGACATATGAATGATATAACATGATATTTTGATACATGTTTACACTGTGCAATCAGGTTAAACACATCTATCTCCTTAACATTTATTATTCCTTTATAGCGAAAACATTCAAATAATTTCTTCTAGTACACAATCAGTACCTATAGTCACCATATAGTGCAATAACACATCAGCACTTCTGATTCTTATCTAACTATAACTTATTATCCATTGATAATTTTCCCCATTCCTCCCCTCCACTGAATTTTCAATTCATCTGAATTCTTAATCAAAATGTTGCCAGGCATGATGGCATACACCTGTAATACCAGCAGTTAGGAAGGGGCTGAGGCTGGATGCTGGCAAGTTCAAAGCTAGCCTCAGCAACTTAGTGAGGCCCTAAAGCAACTTAGCAAGACCTTGACTCAAAATAAAACATAAAATGAGCTGGGGATGTGGCTTAGTGGTCAAGTGCCCTTGGGTTAAATCCCAAGTACCAAAAAAAAAAGTTTATTTTTCTGGTTGAGAGATTACTGCACCTATAATATATGTATGTATGTGTATAGATGGAATGTGTGTGTGTGAGTGTGTGTTTTTACAGAATGGTGTTTTCATGTAGTTTCTATATGGAGAACAGGTCACCAAATACTAGCTTTCATAGAGGCATGCATTTCAAACAATGCAAACTGGGACTATGTTTGTGATTATGTATTTCCAGCATAACACTATGAATTATGAACTATGTTTTCTACTACAGAACATCTTGGCAGCTCCAAAAGAATTAATGTTCAAGGAGCTAAAAGGTAATAGAATAAAAAATAATGTGAGATGTGGTTTTTCAAAACAGTTTAGAATGACTAGAAATGGGTGCTTTGATCCTTTGATACATAAGATGCTTTGTATTTTTCATGGTCTTCTCACTTGCATGATTTAATTTGATTCTAATAATATCTCTTGCAGATATATAAGTTTATTGTTGTTATCTCCATAGATTCTAAAACACATACCTGGAAGTTAAATAACTTGGACAATTTTTGCAAAGAAAGCAGGATTCAAAGAAAGCCAGAGAATACAACATGAGTTTTTACTAACTTGTCTCCCAGCTTCAATTTTTGTCTTCTTTCAATTTGGTCTCCATGCAGCAGCAAAGTGACCCTTTAAATATGTAAACCAGATCATCCACTCTCCTCCGATGGTTTCTCATTGTAATTCCAATCTACCCCAAGTCCTTGCAATGACTTACAGGTCCCTGGATGAACAGTCCTCTGGAGGCCAGAAGAGACCTTCTGGTCTCCCTTTTGTTCATTTTCATCCAGGTTCATCAATTTTTCATTTTCTAAATATATCAATCACTTTCCTGCCTCAGACCCTTTGCAAGTTCTGTTTTTTTGTTTTTTGTTTTTTTGTTTGGGATGTTCTTCTTACGTATGACAAGCTCCTTATTATTTGGATCTCAGCTGAAATGTCACCTCCTCAGAAAGGCCTTCCTTGATGTTCCTATGTAACTGAGCACCCTTCACCCTCTTAGTCTCTCATTGCAACAGAGCTTCCCAGCCTGAGCACCTCAGTATACTGGTGCTTTAATAGGATTAAAAAGGTGTTGCCATAGTGACCCCTCAGCCCTGGAAAGAACTGGGGGCACAGGAGTCCTTCAGATATGCTCAACCTTATCTTTACTCCAATGTTCTGCAGATATCTCAGTTTTTATGCATAGCATCATGTGAACATATTTGGGAATCACTACTAGCATCATCTCGGATTACTTTTCTGGTATCATGTATGGCTACTGGGAATTCACCAATTCGCTTATTTGTTCATTACATCTCTCTTCACTGAATGTAATGGAATTTATTTTGTTCATCCATGTACATCCTATAGGGTTTTAAATAGCACCTGCCACACAGTGGGTGCTTATGTTTATTTGTTAAAACGATGAGCCCTCTCTCTTGTCAAGAAAGGAGTGGCTGGGATAGGACATTGAGTGAGGACTTGAGAAATTCAAGCTTTGAGGTGGTGAAATGATCCTGCTGCTACTACAAGCCTAGAAATAGAGTCAATGCAATTTTGTAATATTATTCTTCCAGAGAATAAAGTCAGAGCAAAATGAGCAGATTGGAATATAAGCTAAGTCTGAGACTGTGGAAGTTTCTGCCAAAATCAGTACTTGTAAATTCATAATATTTATTTAATATTTAATACTAAAACAAAACTTCCGATATTTACTGAGACAATAACTTTCATCCTTTGGGGAATAGAGTAAAACCAAGCTACAAAAATTAGCTTCTATTTCTCTCTCTCTCTCTCTCTCTCTCTCTCTCTCTCTCTCTCTCTCTTTTTCTTGTGATTTTCTGTTTCCCATCAATTGTTGCCCTCGGTCAGTAAGTAGTTAGCTGAATGAAGGTCAAATCTTGTAGCATGAATTACCAAAACTACTATAGCTATGATTTTGACAGCAAACTACTGATTTTCTCTAAGAAAAAGCACAGAATTGCAAAAGGAATTACCATTCTATGTCAAAGACAATGCTCTGCTAATAATAACCTAATTAGAATTCCATCAGGTAAATTTTTTCTTCATGAGTTTTATGCTCACAATGCACACACACAAGACATTTGCTGAAGAAGTCTATTTTCTCCCTATTTGCAATTTTCTTATGATCTGCCTGCCCACCCATTCCTTAACTCATGTAACATACATTGGGCAGACAGAAGAGCTCCATTTCATCTGAGGAATAAATATCATGTCTACTGCCAAATTGGTTAAGCAGTATTCTTACAGTGGTTTCTGTGAAATGATTTCACATTGAATCATTATATGGGGAAGCCGGGTGGCCACAGATCCTGTTTAAGGTGCTGATCAAGTTGCAAGTGTTATCTGTCCTTCGATCAGTCACCATACCAGGGGAGCGCATTCTACTCTAACACTGTTCTTTTCATTTTTCTATATTGATTTCTCAGAAATAGGTTTCAGTATTCTGGAGGCATTACCAGCTGAGAAGGGACATTAGCAAAGAGCAATCTTAAGCTATGTCTACGTGAGGTCTCTACAATTGCTTTTGAAGTGAAACGGTCAATCTGCCTCTATCTTTGGAGGAGGGAACCAAGCAGCCCAATTTACTGACTTTGCTCCACTGAGGAACTTAAATTTTGCCCGAATTGACCAGTCAGTTTAAGACAAAGTAGCTTTTGCCTACATTGCAAATCAAAGAGAGGGGGAAAGAAATTGAGCAATTAGATTGTCTAACAGGTTTACCTATAAGAAATTTCATTTGAGCTTTTATTTGAAAGTCAAAACTCTTCTAGGCTCTTCTACTGCTAATTGCTGAGGCCAGTTTGGGTGACTGCATGGTTTGATATGTGACTGCAGATTGCAGATTGAGGTTATTCTTCACCTTGAGCTTCTTTGCTATGTTTTTTTTTTCCTTTGGGTTTGTGTGTGTGTGTGTGTGTGTGTGTGTGTGTGTGTGTGTGTGTGTACTGGGAATTGAACTCAGGGATACTCTATCACTAAGCCACATCCTTAGCCCTTATTATCTTTTGAGACAGGATCTTGCTAAGATGTTCAGGCTGGCCTTGGACTTGAAATCTTTTTGCCTCAGTCTTCCAGGTTTCTGGGATTATAGGTGTCTGTCTATGGATTGAATCTTAACATCCCCCAAGGACCCATGTATTAAAGTCTTGGTATTCAGCTTGCTGCTATTGGGAACTGATGGAACCTGTAGGAGATGAGGCCTAGTGGAACATCTCAGGTCATTGGGAGCATGCCCTTGAAGTGAATGAAGTGAATATTAGGATCACATCTCTTCTTCTTTCTGCTTCCTTGCAGTGAGCATCTTTGCTCTGCCACCTGCTTTCCACCATTATGTGCTGCCTCTCCACAAGCCCAAGAACATGGGCCAACCAAGCATGGACTGAAATTTCTAAAACTATGGGCCCAAATAAACCTTTCTTCCTTTTAAATTGATTATCTCAGGTATTTTGTCACAGTGAAGGAAAGCTGACTGAGATTTCTTTTTAGGAGAGGGTGGGGCTCCTTATCTGCATCTAATCAGCTATACTTGTCTCTGCTACAGTGCCCTTGTCTATCTTGTGCCCACCTCCTTATATACCATGTATTTATTGCACGGATCATGGGGGCTTCACAAATGTCAAACTGAATTATTGGTCTCTTGGTTAGAGGAGACATCAGTTTTTGGTTAAAATGGACATCTTTCAAGAATTTCCTATTATTCATTGCAAGAGTTTTAAATTAGGAGACCAGGTTTCTGAAACTCATCTAAAGATAAGAATAGCTCTTGAATGTGATTCTAGGATTATGGGGAAAGTGGGGAAAGCCTTTCAGGATCATATTTAAAAGAACTATCCTGGGGCTGGGGATGTGGCTCAAGCACTCGCCTGGCATTCGTGGGGCGCTGGGTTTGATCCTCAGCACCACATAAAAATAAAATAAAGATGTTATGTCCATAGAAAACTGAAAAATAAACATTAAAAAAAGAATTATCCTGGAGGGGTGTGGTAGGTAGGTTAATCAAGCTGTTCTGGGAGTTGGATGGAGAAGAAAAAGCACAGATGTAAGTGCAGTTGGTAAACTCCTGAAGGATATTCCTGGGAAGCAGCTCTCCCAAATCCTCCATGTTGGGCAACCAAAACCACACTCATCAGTGCTTGTGTAAGTTTTAACTCCAGAAACACAATTAAAAGTCACCTTGGAGCAAAATCTCTGCCCTCATTTTACAAGGGAGAAAACTAAGTCTTCAACACATACTTTATAAAGTGCAGATTACCTAACTCAGGGCCAGTTTCATGGGTTTATGTAGCCACCTGAGGCCCTGTCCTCTTAAAAGCTCTGTGGGGCTGGGAGTGCTAATGCTTTGCTCCTGCCATTTAAAATTCCTATTAATTCTATCTCTGAACTCACATGTTTCAAGGGACAATGGAACATGTGCATGAGCAGAGGAGAGATGTATGGCCTGCCTGTGCCCTGTGGTCTGCCACTCCATGAGCAGGTAGTATCTACAACACCCCACAAGCACAGAATTCTGGCAGACCCATGAAGTATGGGAGTTCATGAGACTCGAGGTGGTGAGTAAAAGGTAAGTGTGAATGAAAGTCTGTAAATGAAAGCCCTCCCCCAAGGCCATTTGAGTCAGAATTTGCTTTCAGTATAAAAAAGAAATGGCATATTAAGAAATATGCCTGAAGAAGGAGCCCCACCATATCTTTTCTTGTTTGTATTACTTTCCTGTATTAGCTAAACATCGGCACTGAAAATGATGACTTTGAAAGAAAATGAAAGATAGAGAAACCCATCAATCCTCTTCCTTTCAATCCTTCCTTGCATACCAGTGAGTTGGAAGTAGAGCACGCAGATAGTGTGTGAGGGACCCCCTGGAAAACAGCACTCCTTAAAATGATGGAAGTAAAACCTCTGGGGGGCGAAGGAGACATTCAGACCCCGTCCCCTGAAAAAAGGGCAGATGTGCTCTCAGAACTTAACTCATAGTTGTCAGCCATTAAAAGTATGATATGTGCTTCTTCCTATTCTCGACCTTGAACTTACAGGCCGTCATCCATGAAAAATTATGATACGTGTTCTTCCCTACCCCACACTCTCTTAAATAATCTCATCAACGTCAAAATCCAGGTGCATCACTAAAGCCAGGATGCCTTGGCCTTCAGTTTCCAAGGATACACTAGATAAGAGAATGGTACTGTTGTAGGATTTAGGATTTTTTAACCCACAAAGGGCTAAAGACAAACTCCTAGACCCTAACCTTGTCCCTTGCTTGATTTGTGCCTTCTTCTCCCCTTCACCTGTGTGTTCACTTAACAACTTCGGTGACTCATCCTTATCACAGAACAAAGATGATTTATATCAGACAGATGCATCCATAGGGAAGATGTAATGTTTGGCTCCAGATTGAAGGACTGCCCCTCCCTCAATGTCAAGGTTGAAGTTCTTATGCAAGCAAAGAAAAACACCTTTGAAATGTACCTTAAGTCAATTAAAATTCCAAACTCTAACCCACCCCTACCCTCCTTCACAGGAATAAAAAGTGTCTCCTGGGCTGGGGTTGTAGCTCAGTGGTAGAGCACTTACCTAGCATGTGTGAGGCACTGGGTTCATTTCTTAGCACTACATGTAAGTAAATAAATAAAGACAACTAAAAAGAATTTTTTAAAAACATCTCCTTTGTTTGTTCCAGGAACTGTCTGATCTTACTCCACCAACACTGTCTCACCCCCTCCTTGAGGTTCAACATCCCCCCACGATTAAAGCTTTGCCTGTGTGTTTGAATGTCTCCACCCAGTTTTCATTTTTATTGTCACTGGGCCAGAAGTTCTCACCTGTGGCATCAAATATGCACATATCAAGAGGTAAAAAAGAGATGTTGAGTGAGTTTTGTGCAGCATTTTCACTGTTCCAATTAAAAAAAAATTTCCTAAGAGCTCTGAAATAGGAATTGTATAATTTCTGCTTTGGTTAAATACTCTTACATTTGCATTTAAAACTGCTGTTCTGAAGATGAATGGTATAAGGGTAAATTCATCCTATAAATTTAAAATTTCCATTTTGCTTTGCTTAAAACAACATTAAACTGCAAACAAAAAGCACCATGATATTTTGAGACAGGGAGACTGAAAGGGAGGGTAAACCTTTATATTTTAGCACCTTTAACAGCACTTTTGTCCTGCTTTTTAAACAAGGAGCCTACATTTTCATTTTGCCCTGGTTCCCACAGATGATGTTGTTGGTCCCGACTCTGGTGGCATCTTTATCCCCAGCCTTCCAACACAGTGCCTGTTGCACCTGAGGGTAGTAGCCTGAAAAAGAAGACAGGAAGACCCTGGCAGAGTACCTCCTGAGGCATAAAGATGTCACTCTGGCTTCTACAAGAAAAATTCATGCAGCAACTTTACCTTGGTCTCCATGGAAACGGGTAATGCATTAAAAATGAAAAGTTAAAACAGCTTTCTGCTGGCTCTCCCTCTAGGAAGGAACTCCTCAACATATTAACTCAAATATATTAATAGATGCAGCCTGCTACAGGCTTTTGACACACCTAAGGTGACACAGATCTATCCTTTAACGCCTAGGTTCTGTGAGCAGTCTTCCCCTCACCGCCTCCCCCCCCCCACTACCACCACTTTTTTTTCACTCTTTCTATCCAGGGACCCAAAAAGAGAAAATGAGATCAAGTTCATTGTATTCCAATGACTGTGCATTTAAGGCTTCTTTTAAGACACATACAATTGAGCTTCTCTGTTCCTCGATTTCTGTTAGGTTGCAAGTTCCCTGCCCTGGAAGTGAGAGCAGGGACCTTTTAAGTGTTTGTTTATAGTTTGATCTGAGTCAAACTTGGAAGACTGATCCCTCTTTCCATACTGAGTTTCCTGGGGGGAAAAGGTAGTGAAGTGCAACTTCCTACCCACCTGGAGCACCAGTAGGGGATCACTTTGCCTAGCTCT
Source organism: Ictidomys tridecemlineatus (assembly GCF_052094955.1). Taxonomy (NCBI): domain Eukaryota; kingdom Metazoa; phylum Chordata; class Mammalia; order Rodentia; family Sciuridae; genus Ictidomys; species Ictidomys tridecemlineatus. The sequence goes on from NC_135486.1 coordinate 56,457,432, forward strand.
GGCTGTGAATGGGACATTTTGCAAGTTGTTCTTTCATGAGGATATTGAAGGGGATGCTGAATTGTGAACGCTACTTTCCCTACTGAACCTCTCCCCATGAATTCTGTCTGGTTGGCCTTGAATTTCCAAGAATGATAATTACTCGATAGCAAGAGTAGAAGACTCTCAAAATCATCCATAGTGTTTTCCCAAACTACAGATTAACTGGCACTGAGACTGGTACCTACTTCATTATTTGCTCATCTCAAATTCCCTTTAGGGTGGAGATATATAAATGAAGAGGGTCAAATAGATCTTCCTTTAAAATCTTCCTTTAAAATCAGCAATATTATGCAATACAGCAAAGCAAAGCATAACAAAATCCTATCTTCCTCAACGCCCCCCCCCCTCAAAAGCACAACACTGCTTAGCTGTGCACCTGGGAGCCATCCCTATAGGAGATCTTGCCAGATGGCCCACAAGCTCACCTGTGTAGCTTCCTTGATGAAAGGGAAACAAGCACACTAATGGTACATTTCTGTGGAGAGGAGATAAGTGTCCTCATTAGGGAAGCTCTGAAAATCAGTGATGGAGGCATTATTTGATCTGATTTGGGTATCACTACATTCTACAGCCAGAACACATTAAACATCGGCGATTTAGAGTAAAAGGGTAGTTAAGCCAGAAAGAAATGGAAAATCTTGTCAGGGAGGAAAAATCCTTAATGAATTTTCTACTGAAGTAGCCAATAAATAGCTTGCTAGAAATAGGTCAAGGGAAATATATATATTTATATGTTCATTCTCTATCTATCTTTTGTATCTGGTTTGCTATCCAGAAAGCTTTAACTCTGTGGTCTATTATCATTGAAGATTTAATACAAATAACAATGATGTTTTCAGATTATGGCTTTTAACATGGCAGAATTGTCTGAGTGTACTGGGAATTCAGGCTCAGTTCTTTACAAGGATCTTTACATTGTCTTTCAAATTCTAGCTGAAAAATCTGGTCATCTGGGACGTATTCTGGGCTTTCCTACTCCCCAGCATTGGTACCTTCTATACCTCTCATATCCAATAGGATTAAAAAACCTTTAAACAAATGATTACCTCTTGTCCTTGAGTCTACTATTATAGCAGCATTGTGCAGTAGAAGAGGCATGGAGACATGAAGTCAAGCTGTTCAATTCTTTGGCACAACTCTCAGATCCTTCAGCTATAAGGCAGGGGTGATGGTGATACACAGCTGGAACTATTTTTATAAAATTTAAATAAAGTAATATATGTATAATGCAGAGTACACATTATTTAAGAATAAAGATCTTGACATGATTATTCATGCAACAGTCACCTACACTATGTAATAGCTTAGAATTCCTAGAACTTGTAGCACGGCAAAAGGGACTTTTCAGATGTGATTGAGTTAAAGACCTTGAGATGGGAAGATGATTCTGAATGATTTAGATGGTCCAATGTAATCACAATGGACCTTAAAATTGGGAGAGAGAGAAGCAGAAGAGAGGGTCCAAATGATGAGCTGCAAGGACCCTCCAGCCCCTCACTACTACCATAACTGTCTTTCAGCAAAGAAAGCAGTGCAGATGGCCTCCAGAAGCCCCAAAGGCAAGGGACTGGATTCACCTGCTAGAACTTCCAGAAAGGAATGCTGCCATGCTTACACACTAACTTTAGCCCAGTGTGACCCAAGTCAAGATTTTAATTTACAGGGCTGGGGGTGCACCTCAGTGGTAGAGCAAAGGCTTAACATGAGAGGAGGACTTGGACTTGATCCCCAGAAACACACACACACACACACACACACATACACACACAAAAAAAGCAAACAAAACCTTAGAGTTATAAGATAATAAATTTATGTTGTTTTAAGCCACCAAGTTTTGATAATTTGTTATAGCAGCAGTAGAAAACAAATACATTCACCTTAAATATTATTCTCCATTCTACAACCACAGGGGACTTTTAAAAACTTTGAAATATTCATTTTATTTTTTTACTCAAAATATTGCAGTGGCACAAGCCTTTGCAGAGTACTCAGAATATTTCAGAGTATGACAATGGTACTCAGGACCCTATGGGTTCTGCCACCTCTCTGACCATTGTTCTGTGAATCTTTCTCTTGCTCTGTGTTTGCTACTCAAACCTGTGGAGACTTAAGACATGTAGCTCTCTCTCTTCACTGCAGGGCTTGACTCACATTCCCTCTGCCTAAAATGATCTGCTCCCAGAGAGTTGATGTGGCATGGTGGGTAAGCACACGAGCCGGAGTCAACTCGCCTAGCTACAAACCTCACCACTGCCACTTGGTAGGTATCATTGGCAAGCTATTTATCTTCTAGGTGTTTCAGTTTCCCAATCCGAAAATGAGGATAAATCACAGCACCTATCTCATGATTTTTATAACAATTATAAAAGTTAATCTATGTAAAAAATTAGAATTTTGTTTCAGCTGGACAAATAACTGTCTCAGTACTTGTCTCAGCACGTCAGTGTGGCTCACCGTCTCTTCCTCTGTCACTTTATTACCTTTTTCTCCACACATTTATTGCCACTTATGTTAAGTATTTATTGGCTAACTTTCATTGTCTCCTTACCAGCCTATCTGCTCCATGAGGACAGGAATTTCCTTTCATCCGCCATTCAACCCTCAGCTTCTGGAGCAGTATGGGGCACCAGTAGGCTCCAAACACTTGAGCGTGGGATTCACTTCTGTCAGGCATGTTGAAGAAGAGATGTTGTTAGTGCATCTGAGGTTGAACTGAGTCCTTTTCGATTATTTTCAGCCCTGTGTTTCAAGGTGTTGTTTATTTTCACAAAGCCAATAAATGACCAAATGAATTCTGTTGAATGACCAATTTGAATTCTGGTTATCTGTTTGCCATCTCAGGCAAAGTTTGCTGTGGTACTCTCTCCTTTCTAAGTGTTGCCCTTCCCAGCAGGCTTCCCAAGCAGGGCTTCCTGGTTCCTCCACATTTCTGCCTTTGGGAAATACATTTTACTTGCCTGAGACCTTAGGGTGTCTGCACGAGGCCCTAATAGAAATCCAAATGCACATGGCCTAGGAGTACCTCTGAAGGTACAAAGGGTCAACCGTGAGGCCTGGAGGAGGGAATGGCTTTTAGGAAGGCTCAGATTTTAAAACACAAAGAGCTGACATTTGTGGCTCTCACAGTTGGACTGGGATTTGTCAGAGGTGCTGTAGAAACTGTTAAAATGTAGGATGTGGCCTGTTGGAAATTTAAGTTTTACAGTGGTGTAGGTCATTGATAGTTACCTTGTTTGAAGATATTTGTCCTTGGATCTTGGTGGCATTTTGCTGCCACTTTTTGACCTTCCTTACAGAAATACTGGATTGAGTATTTTGAATAAGCTGACTATTCAAATCAAATGATAGATTTTTTTAAAACAAAATGGATATTGTTTTATTTGATGGATGTATATCAATCAGGGTTTAGATGCAAATATTAAACATTTCTTTTCTCTTTATTGTGGTAAAATTTTCTGGTGTACATGTATGTAACATTTTAAAGTATAAAATTGAGAGGCATTAGGAAACTATACCCATTTTCTATCTCCAGAAGTAGTTCATTATCTGAAACAGAAACTCTGTGCCCATTAAGAATAACTCCCCAGTATTCCCTTCTCCCAGACTCTGCTAACTTCCATTCTACTTCCCATCTGAATTTGCTTATTCCAAGTGTCCAATGTAATTGGAATCATATAGTACTTGTCCTAGTGTGTCTGGCTTATTTTGCTTAGCACAATGTTTTTAGGTTTTTATCCACATTGTAGTATCTATCAGAGTCCCATTCTTTTTTGAGACTAAATTATATTCCATTGTAAGACTGAATAATATTCCATTCCATTGTACTATATTTATTTTTATTCACAGGTTGATGAATATTTGGGTTATTTCCACCTGATGGCTATTATGAATGATGTTGCTATGATACTGATACATAAATGTTTTCAATTCTTTTTAGTGTATAGAATCGCAAGATTATATGTTTTAACTTAATTCCATGTTTAACTTTAAAGTTAACATAGAATTTCCAGTTTTCCATAGCAGCTACACTATTTTATTTTCCCAATGGCAATGTACATGTTTCAGTTTCTCCACATCCTTGACATTACTTGTCATTTCCATTTTTTAAGTAATAGTTATCTTAATGGTATTTTATTGTGATTTTTTTTAGCATTTCCTCAATGGATAGTAATGTTAAGCATCAGGTGCCTCTTGAACATTTATATATCTTCTTTGAAGAAATGTCTATTCAAGCTGAATGCCCAATTTTAATTGGGTTATTTATTTGTGTATGTGTATGTGTGTGTGTGTGTGTGTATGTGTGTGTGTGATGGTTGTTGCTGTGGTTGAGTTTAATGTGTTCCAAATATTAACTTTATAAGAGTTTTATAGTATTAGCTAATCCATTTCAGTCTGGTCCATTTTGAGTTATCTTTGTATGTGCTATTAGGTAAAGGTTTGACTTCATTCTTTTGCCTGTGTATGTTCATTTTTTTCCAGCAGCTTTTGTTTAAACAACTAACCATTCCCCATTGAATAGATTTTGTACCTTGTTGAAAATTTATTGACTACATATGAAGGCTTATTTTTATTCTGTTATATTGTTCTATATGTTTGCATGTCAGAGTAGCACTGTGTTGATCACTATAATTTGGTTGTTAAGTTTTGGAATCAAGAAGAATGAGTCTGCCACTCATTTGCTCTTTTTCAGGCTTATTTTCAATTTTTGAGTTCCCCTGAGATTTAATGTGAATTTGGAGTTGAGTTTTTCTATTTCTTCAAAATACCATTGACATTTTGATAGAGTTTGCAATGATTGCGTCGGATAGTGTTGTAATCTTGACAATACTAAGTCTTCCAGTTCATGAACATGAGATGCGTTTCAACTCACTATTGTCTTTGATTTCTTTAAGTACTGTTTGGTGATTTTCAGTGTACAACGCTTTTGACTACTTGGTTAAATTTATTCCTAAGTATAAGTATTTTATTTGTTTTGGTGTTATCATATATGGAATTGTCCTCCTCTTAATTTCCTTTTCAGATTGTTCATTGTAAGTACAGAAAAGCAATGGATTTTTAGCACATTGAATTTGTGTATGCAACTCTGACAAATTTGTGTATTTATTTCTACTTTTCCAACTTTGATGCTTTTTATTTCCTTTCCTCTGCTCCAATTGAACTCTCAGAATTGTGTGGAATGTCAGTGGCAAAAGCATTTATCCTTGATTTCTCCTTATTTAACAGAGATTTCAAAATTGTAGCATTGAGTATGATGTGTGTTTTTAATATGTTTTAGCCTTTATTGTATTGGGGAAGATTCCTTCCATCCCCAGTCTATTGATTTTTTTAATCATGAAGTTATGTTGAATTTTGTTAAATGCTTTTCCTGAATCAGTTGAGATAATCATGTGCTTTCTCCATCCTCCTCTTGTTAATTTGGTATATTTTACAGATTGGTTTTTAGATATTGAACATTCCTGCGTTCTTGGACTTGATCATGGCATGTAATACTTGGGGTATGCTTCTGAATTCTATTTGATGGAATTTTGTTGAAGATTTTTGCATTAGTATTCATTAAGGATATGGATCTAAGGTTTTCTTCTCTTGTAGTGTCTTTCTCTAGCTTTGGTATCAGGATAATGCTGCTGTCAGAAAAAAAATTAGGAATTAACTCTCCTCTTCAAAATTTTGTAAGAGTTTGAGAAGGATTAGTTTTAATTTTTATTTTATAGGATTCACAGGTGAAGCCGTCTGGTCTAGAAATTTTCTTTATTGGGAAGTTTCTGAACACTAACTCAATTTATTTTCTAGTTATGAATCTGTTCACTTTTTGTTTCTGTGTGATTCAGTTTGGGCAGATTTTATATGTCTAGAAATTCATCCATTTCATCTATGTTACTTAATTTGTATATAATTTTTTAGTACTCTCTTATAATCTTTTTATTTCCATACAGTTGGCAGTAATGTCCCACTTTCATTTTTGCTTTTGGTAATTGGACTAATTTGTTGTTGGTGGTGATGGTGGTACTGGGATGAAACCCAGGACCTCGCTCGTGCTATGCCAGTGTTCTTTCACTGAGCCACACCCACAGCCTCAGAGTATTCTTTTTTGTTAGTAAATCCATCTAAAGTTTTGATCATTTTGTTCATACTTCCAAAGAAACATCATGGGGTTTTGTTGATTTTCTCTATTTAGTGTTTCTATTTTCTACTTTATTTATCTCACTCTATTCTTTATTATTTTCTTCTTTCTCCTAGCTCTGGGTGAAGTTTGCTCTTCCTTTTTTAGTTCCTTAACATATAAAGTTAAGTTATTGAGGTGACATCTTCCTTCTATCTTAATGTATATTTTAATTTATAGCTGTAATTTCCCTTTAAACACCGTTTTCATTGCATCCCATTCGTTTTAGTTTTTTTTTTTTGTATTTTCATTTTCTTCAAAGTATTTTCTTATTTCCCTTTTGATTTCTTCTGTGATTGACTCATTGTTTAAGAGAGTGTTGTTTCATTTCTACATATTTTTGAACTCTGTTATTGATTTCTGATTATATTCCTTTGTGAGTAGAAAAAGATATTTTTTATGATTTCAGTCTTTTAAAATTTATTTATTTGCTTTGAAGTTCTATCTTGGAAAATATTACATGTACACTTGAAAAAATATGTAATCTGTGTGTTGAATAAAATGTTTTAGTCAGTTTCAATTAGTTTATGTTGCCTTGGAAGTCTTCTGTATTTTTATTGTTCTTCTGTCTGGTCATCCTATCTGTTGCTGAAGGTGGAGTACTGAAGTCTCCACTACTATTGTAAAACTATTTCTCTTCAAATCTGTAAATATGCATTGCATATTTTGGGGAGTTGTGTAGTTCTTGCACATTTTTAAAAAGATGTTTTCTTGATTAATCAATCACTTTATTCTTTTATGTGGTGAAAATGTTAAAAATGTGTTCTTTTAACAATTTTGTAATGTATAATGCATTATTATTAACTGTGGTTACCATGTAGCCTAATAGGTCACTAAAACTTTTTGCTCCACTCTACCAAGATTTGTACCCTTTCAGCAACATCTCCCCTTTCCTTATCCCTCCCACCTCCACTCCCAGACTCTATAATCATCTTTCTACTCTGTTTCTGTAAGACTGACTTTTTTTTAGCTATCACAGCAGTGAGATTATATAGTATTTTTCTTTCTGTGCCAGATTTATTTCATTCTGCATGATGTTCTCCAAGCCCATCCATGTTGCAAAATACAGAAATTTCCATCCTTCTAAACTATATATAGAATTCCATGTATAGACACACTACATATTCTTTATCCATTTATCCATTGATGATGTTTTTATTGAGGATTCCTTATAGGTAATGAGTTATCCCACTGCAGGGGAAAAGAAATACCTTCTTCTTACCCATTGCCAGATTAATAGCTGAAGCTTCTAAAACAAAAGTTACATTGACAAGAGAAAAGCAAACAAGTTTATTTAATATAAATTTTATGTGACACAGGAGGCTTGGTAAGAAAGTGAACACTCAAAGACACAGGTAAACCAGTGTATATTTATACTATATTTGATGAGAAAGTGGGCAGTCCTGGAGAAGTATAATTGAATGAAAGTGTAAGATCTGATGGCAGTGAACTGAGGGGGACCAAGAGTCCTTTTTTTTTTTTTTCAGACTCTGCTCTGTGCTTTCATGTCTTTGTAGATGCTCCTTTTCTCCAGTAAAGGAAGGGCACTTCTTGAAGGCAAGTTTCATGACTTAAGGCTGGAGTGCAACCTTCCTAAGTTTTATTACCTGCTTTGGGAAAAAGGTGGGGGAAAAGGTAAGAATGACCTTTATGTTTCTGCTGTTTGTTTGAATGCCAAGGTGCCATATTTTGGGCTAACTTATCCTGAATCTTGTCACCACCATCAATTATTTCCTAATCCCCCAATTTTTTCTCTATTCTCCATGTTCAAACCAAACACCAAGTCCTCTCCATGGCCCCCTTGACATTTCTTGAGTGAACCCTCTCTGTATCCTCATGGCCATTAACTTTGTTCATCTTCCCCTGTTAAAAGTACAAAAGAGCTTTGTGCAATGTTTTCCCAATATGCATCTGATTTTCTCTAGTTCATTCTTCACATTCCATAATTCGTCTGAAACTTGATGTTCATCCCTTCTCCGTTGCCCTTTGGGTTCTCCTTGTCTTCAGCAAAGCTCACATTCTGGTTGTGACATAGGAGGGCTTTATAGCATTACCAGGCTCATTTCTCTCCTTGCCCAGTTTCCCATGCTGAATAAATCAATAGTAGTTTCACAAAAGTGTGGTGGGGATCTTTTCTAACCATTTGCCTGAAAAGTACTCATCTTCACTTGGATAACTTCTTACTCACCACCAAATGCTGGCTTAAGACATGTCTCTTTTGGAACTCACACCACTTCCTCTCCACCCTAGATTAAATAGTTTCTGTGCTCCTGGAGAACCTTGTATATACTTTTGTCAAGTGCTTACAATCGTTTATTTATATAATGGTGCTCCCTCTCTACAGTGGAGAAGAGATATCTTTTAATTTTATGTTTTTAATACCTAACAAAGTATAGGCCCAATAAATCCTATGGAATAAATAAATGAATGAGTCATCATCATCCTTATAATAGAAAATATTTTTTAAATGTTGGCTCCCCTCTTATCTTTCTGTATAAAATATTCTAAAAGTTGCACTATTATTAATATTTTATAAATATGGAGAAGATGAATATGTAGAAAGTGTTCAAGCAGTTTCTATAATATTTTAAGAAAAAGAGATGTGTAATACAAATAGCTTTTTTAAAACATTTTTTAATGTAAAATATTCCTTTCTAATCTCATTTCTATAGGACACTAAGCACATCATGCTTTTCTGTCAATTGAATGCTTATAGATTTCTGATCCATTCATAGATCTCATTTTAAACTGTTCTAACATCTTCCAAACAGCCACTTTTATTACTTTCCATTTCTGCGTCACCCTCTTAGCCCCCATTACCAAGTGCACCCTAAGCTACAGTTATTTTCCCCTCTACAGAAGTAATCCTCACTGTTGTTGCAGGACCAGTGGTTTTTCCAGCACACAATTTGCCATGACATTAAATGGCATCCTAGTCTCCTGTTCGTTGAATGTTTTCACAGATGCACTTGGACTGTAGCTCTTCTTCATGACTGGACTGTCTTTTGATTTTGGTTGTAATGTCAGTCAATAATATAATCATTCTGGGGTACAGTCCTGCACATTGCATTACCTCTTGAAAAGGGGTCAATTTAATTCATCTGAGCTGGAAAATGACTGGAGATAAGAGTGCCAAAGCCAAATTAGGTCAAGTCCATTGAGAGAGAGGAGGTGGGTGCAGCACCCCTACAAAGTGACCAATACATTTGTCATTTCTTCTGGAGGGATAAAACAAAATTTAACTCTAGAAAAATGGCATTGTTTAAAGGAGAAAAGTAGCTTCTAATTTCTTTGTCACCAACTGCCTACATGCATTCCTTGGAAGACGTAGCAAACCTATGTTTCTGCAACATTTATACTATACCCTTTCCCATTTTTCCCTATCACACTCCATATACATTAGCTAGCTTCCACCACTCTTCTTTCACAACCATATTCTTCGAATTCTCATTTTTATGCTTTCAGATCCACATGGTTGCCTCTCCTTGGAAAACATCTGTCAGCATTTTATTTCTGAATCCTATCCATTCTAAAATGCAGCTTCCTACAAGGAACTTGTGTTATTTACCTGTGAAGTGATCTCTTCCTGCCTCTGTAAATCCATCAAACTCTCTTCAATTCTTCCTTGTTATCTACTTTATGCTGAGATGATTTATTTAGTGTGTTTTGCACTTCTAAACTCCCCTGCCCATGCCTTGGCCAAATAGGTTCCCTAAGACATTGATGAGTGAATGCTGCAAATCTGCATGGTTCTGGCAGACATGGAATATGCCAAAAGAGACACTCAGTGTGGCAGAGACAGAGACCTGGGACTAAGGGAGCACACAGAGGCATGAAGGATGTCAATTGAAGCAGCATTTCCACAACTGAGGCCAGGAAGAAAAGCACTGAGTCAAAACAAGAGGTTGCATTAGGAACTTTAGGGACGAGACCTACTTCTCTCTTCTGAGAGGGAGAGAAACTTCTGAGAAGGAGTCAGATGGAGATCCTGATGTCCTGCTCCACTGTGTCTCATTCTGGAACAGACATATTCTGGGAAGACCAAGAACATGATCCTGAATTGCAAGGAGGGGGAAGAAGCCCAGCATGAGAGCTTCACATTTCTTAAGTGAGCACATTGAAAAGAATGACCCTATAAAGAACATTTGAGTTATTTTGGCAACCCTGGGGAGCCTCTGGTATTTGGAGAGTTCGGATAAAAATAATGTCAGCCATTTGCACTCAACTCTTCCAGTGGTCTTAAGGTCTGTGTAACATAACACATAATAAATACCTTGAGCCTGCCGCTCAACCTAGGATCTTGAACAAATATTCATAATTTATATCTAACAATGTGCTCCTCTTATACACCATATATTTGAATCATCTTTGTGTTACTATGACCAAAACACCTAAAAAGAATAACTTGGGGGAGGAAAAGTTTATTTTGGTTCATGGTTTTAGAGATTCAGTCCACAGTTGGTTGACTCATAGCTCTGGGCCCAAAGTGAAGCGAAGCATCACTGCATAAAAGCCTGGCAGAAGGAAGTAGCTCAGAACATGGCAACCAGAAAGCAGAGAGCTCTGCTAACCAGCTATAAAACAAAAACCCTAAAGTCATGTTCCCAGTGACTTACTTCCTCCACCCACACCCTATGTGCCTACAGTTACCACCTAGTTAATCCATATAGGTAGATTAATCCACTGATTAGGTTGCAACTCTCATAATCTAATCATTTCATCCCTGAACATTCTTGCATTCTCTTTCACATGAGCTTTTGTGGGGTCCCTCATATCTACACAATAACACTACACTTATTAGTTTCCTGTCTTCTAGTCACAATTCTTCTAAATTTTTCCTTCATTTTTATCCTATGTCCAAAGTTGAATTACTGAGCAATCAATGTAAACAATAATAAAGTATGAAGAAAACAACAAGGAAGCATTAGAAATAAATATAAAATGAAATGAATGACAAAACTAAACTTATTTAAACTTACCTACTGAAAAAAAAAGGTTCTCAGAAGGGACTTAAAAGCAAGCATCTAGCTACACACCATCCAAAGGAGATGTAGCTAAATGAAGTAGTTCACAGACTTTGAAAATAATGAACTAAAGTTTGCCAGAAAAATATGAAGTAGTGAAGATATTAAATAGTGAAGAGGGCTGTTGATAAAGCATTCAGTCTTCAATGAGGCTGTTAAATTAATGAAATTATACAAAACAAATAACAGTTTTAAAATGTTTTTAGAAATATAAGTAAAATTGATATTAGCACAAAAGATGTGTCAGATATTAATATGCCTCCTAAATTTTGTACAAACTTTGACTATATATTAGATGAAACAAGTTAAGCTCTTCAAAGTAAAAATAGTACATGCTACATAGCTTGATTTTAATTCATGGAAATTAAAAATAAATAGTGAGTGTAGAATTCACATCCCCAAACACAAATTTTAACATGCTTTCCTAAATAACTCTTGGCTCAAAGAAGAAATAAATATTTCAATTCCAAAAGATCTGGAAAATAATCATAATGAGAATATTAAATATCAGAACTTATAGATATGGCCAAAGTTATAAACAGAAGAAAATTCATGGCTTTGGACACTTTCTTTCTTTCTTTTTTCTTTTATGAAATAGTAAGCACCTTCCCTTTTCTTCTCCTTCTTCTTTAAAAGAGAGTATAAGTCAATTAAATAATAATTCACAAATATGTTCCCCATTCTGAGATACTCCATGATGTACAGAACAGTAGTTTTCAGTAGTAGGATAACTCTAAGTTATCCACTTTGTAAAGCAATAGTTTTCCATAAGCTACTATTTACCATTGTGACTACAGGTGCCAAGATAGACTGAATTTATACCTTGTTTGTGTAAGTAAATAATGACCCTCTTCTTGGTACAACCATAAGGCACAAATTGATAAACAACATAGACAGGCCAACTTATCATGCTAAATCAGAAATACCTGAACATATAGACATCCCAAATTATATCAGGAACACAAGACACAGGAGCTTTTCAGCCTCATCAGACACAACCCCCTTATCCAAGACCCACTATAGAAGGAGACCCCCAAGACTGGACACAAAAGCTTTCTAACCTTGTCAATTGGTCACTTGTCATGAATCTTGTCCAGGAAAATTACCACGGCTTTGAACCTGATTCTCTGTCCCTTCAGGGTTCAGCATTGAGTTCTTTCCCTTGCCTGTAATGATGCATAGCCCACTATATGCACTTCAAACTGACACTCTGAAACTGAGACTGGCCTTGATCCTTCACTGTTTGCAATGAATCTCTCTCTCTCTCTCTCTCTCTCTCTCTCTCTCTCTCTCTCTCTCTCTCTCTCTGCCCATGCTCTTGGCACAGCATCCTATTACCCTCTGGGCTGCCTTAACCCTTTCTTTCTGTGATATACACACACACACACACATATATATCATATATGTTAATGTTATATATGTTAAATAATATGTTATATATATATATATATATATGAGTGTTTATACATATATATCATGGATATTAGAAATTAAGATTGTAATGGATTTAAAAAACTCTTGATTTCCCAATTTATGACTATCAGGTGACCCACAGGTATTTCATGAATTGCCACCACTGAAAGAGGTATAGCTTGTGCATTTATTGTTATTGAATATATCCTGAAATTGTGGAAGCATGCAAATGCATTGGGTATATGTTAGTGGCACAGCTTGCTCACAGAACTTGAGCAAAGTAGAAGGAAAAAAATAAATTAGATAAATAAAAAAAATTATGAATTATAAAACAAATAGTCTACAGATTTGAGAAGAACAGAGCATACATAAACGTGATCAAAGCAATTCTTAGTCTCATATTAAAGAGACAAATCTGAAATATGCCTAAATAGAAAGGAGAAAAGAACTTTTGTAGTTGCAATTAGTCAGCTTTTTGTTTGCTGTGACCAAAAGACCTGTCAGGAACAATTTGGAGGAGGAAAAATTTATTTTGACTCCTGGTTTCAGAGGTTCAGTCCACGGTTGGCCAACTCCATAGCTCTGTGCCTGAGGAGAGGTAGAACATCATGGTGAAAGGGTGTGGTGGAGAAAATCTGCTGAGTTCATGACAGCCTGGAAGCAAAAAGAGCTTGAGTGCCAGTATCCAATGACAACATAATCCCCCAGGGCATGTCCCCAATTCCCTACTTCTTCTAGCCATACCCTACCTGCCTACTACAGTTGCCAGCCATTAATCTATTCAAATCATTAATCCATCAAATATTTAGAATAGCAAAAGCTTACAGATTAAAATCAGCAAAGGAAAAAGACACAATGGGTGAAGTTTAAGAGAAGCCCTTTGTAATCATAGCCTCTCTGCAGTGGAGTCACAGACAACAATAGTGTGTTGCTCATCAGAGTCTTGGCGTCCAGGGCTTTTATTAAGGCTCAGTCATATAAGCATAGAATACCCAGAAGGTGGATTATGGCAGGCAAGATTTTACTATGGCTCCCCCAAATCATATGCACCCTGTAAAGCCCCCTGTTTTTGAGTGTGGGTGGAGCTAATAGGTTACTAATAAGTAGACTTTATATTAATTAAAAAGAAAATTTCCCTAAGTGGGCCTGACCTAATTAGTTGAGTCCTTAAATGGGATAGTATTGGGTACTTCTCAAAGTCAAAGCAGCAGAGACTTCTCTTACAGGCTTTCAATAAACAAATTGCCATGAGTTTTATAGTCACAATGAGCTGAATTCCAAATGAGCTGGGAAAAGACCCCCAATCCTTGGATAACTACACCCAACCCACACTTTGACTTTGACCTTTTGAGACCTGAGCTGAGAAGCGGGTAGAACACTGCCAGAATTCTGACCTACTTAACTATAAAACAATGAATCAAAATAGTAAGAGTTAAAATAATCAGAGATATATAGAGCTGCTATTTGTGGTAATTTGCTAGACAACAATGGAAAACGAGTATAGAGCCATCACCTGGAAGAACAATGGGAAATAGAAGGCTTTCTGTTTCATCTCTTTTAAGAAAAATAAACATTGTTTTTAGGTTTTGTGTCCATAGCTGTATTCTATTTCTCTTTCCTCCCCTCTTTCCTATCTTCTATTCTCTCCTTTTTCTTCTTGGTTCTCTATTTCCCTCTACAAATTTTCCTTTGAAGTTTCTCTTCCTTAACCAGATTTGATCCCTGGGTCAGTGTCATTGGTATAGTTGAGAGGATGATGGCCTGGGAGTGGTCAAGGAGTCATAGGGTGCTCCACCCTTAGCCCAAAGGACTTAAGCCACATACATAACTCATTTGCAAATGATGAGTTGGACCAGAGATGTCTGAAGTTCCTATTTATTTATTTATTTATTTAATTTTTTTATTGTTGGTTGTTCAAAACATTACATAGTTCTTAATATATCATATTTCACAGTTTGATTCAAGTGGGTTATGAACTCCCAATTTTACCCCGTACACAGATTGCTGTATCACATCAGTTACCCTTCCATTGATTGACATATTGCCTTTCTAGTGTCTGATGTATTCTGCTGTCTATCCTATTCTCTACTATCCCCCCTCCCCTCCCCTTCCCTCCTCTTTTCTCTCTCTACCCCCTCTATTGTAAATCATTTCTTCCACTTGTATTATCTTGTCTTACCCCTCCTTTCCTCTTATATGTAATTTTGTATAACCCTGAGAAGGGAAATCGCATGGAAATGAAGTTCCTATTTAAACAAATGTTCTGTGATTCAATGGCTTGGCCACATCTGTGTGCAATATGAGAGACATTGGTGTCACTGTTTCTGGGAGTGCTTTGAAGGATTCCATAAATGGCTTCAGCTGATAATTTGTCTTGAACTTGCCTCTGCCTCTCCTGGAACAGGCTCATGATGTTCTGAAATCACCATAGCTCATGGCACAGCCTCATTTAAGCTGTGAGGATTGGGCTCTCAGCCCTGGCACTCTTCTGATGTATCTTTCCTGTGGCCTTGATTCATTTTCCTCACCAATAATATGGGAGAAATCTAAAAGAACAGAAGCCAGAACAATAAACTCATTCTGACAATGATTTGCCCATCTGATTATCTCCTTCAGGAGATTAGAATAAGCCTCTATAAATTCCATCAATATGTAATCAGCATTACTCTTTTTGAGTCCTGGAAAGTAGAAGATGAATAAATCAGCGCCTCAGTGGCTCACAGTCTTATTGGTCAAGATTTGTCTATGCATATGGACAACTGTAAGCAAGTCAGACTTTGTAGCCATTAGAGGAAGATAAACATTGTATTAGAGGGTGTTAGAGGGGGAGATTTTTAGGGTTGATAATCCACAGTATTTTTAACCTCTAATCACTTTGTGGAAATGAAAGAGTTGAGTGATGTTGGAGAAGAAGAGAGGATTTGGGAAGAGGCCTGTTGGATGGTTACCGTCCCCTACCTATGGGAAAACTGGGGCTGGGGCTTCTTCCTTTAACCTGTGAGCTTGATGTGTCTCAAACCATTTCAGGGGGTAATGAATTAGTATCTTAATTTCCCAAGAAGTCTAAAGGGACAGAAGCCTAGGCAGGCTGGCTTCTCTCCAGCTGTAGAAAGAAGAAAAACTTGCCTAAGTGCGACCTGCCTCACTGACTGGTTGATGCAAAGTGTTATTGACAGGCCAAATGTAGTCACACCAGGAAGGGAGCACAACGTTTCTTCCTGTGCTGTTCAAACGGGCTATCTAGAAGGGAACTAAATCAAGAGACAAAACTTGGAAGTGCTGGATGTTTGGGACTAGAGGAATGGTTCTCAGTTTTGTTTTGCTTTTTATCTCAGAGTTTCTTTATACCTTTAAAAATAATTGAACGATTTTTGTTTGTATGGCTTACAGTTATCAATTATTAATCTACTAGAAAGCAAACTGGAAAAAGTTTAAGATATTCATTTGTGAATCCATTTAAATATAGCAGCAATAAACTCATTTATGTTAACAGAAAAATCTGAAATGAAAAATAATGAATTTTCCAAACTAAGAAAAAATAATTCAGAGAGAAGAATGTTTTACATTTTAGCAAATTTATTCCATGTCAAACTTAATACAAGATTGTAGGAATCTGCTTCTGTATTCAATCTTTTGCAATATGTGCTTTGGTGGAAGTATAGGAAGAAAGCTCAAACTCATGCAGTTATGTAATTGCAAAGGGGAGGAATATTTGGAAAGCTTTTTTTTTTTTCCAGATAACTATGAACACATCATTTAGCCTCTGGATACTTAGTACTATATACTTGTGAGAGAAAGAAAGTGCAAAAGACAAAATACATCTTAGTGCCATTATGAAAATGGTTTTAACCTTGTAGACTCTAAAAGCATCTCAAGAATTCCTAGGGACACTGGACCCCCACCTTCAGCAATGAGCTAAAGGCAGGAGTGACCAACCACCAGAACAGAGATACATCTGTTCCCACTGAGAGGTTCTCCAGTTGTGATGGAGGTCTCTGAAGGCACATCTTCCAAGTCTAGAAAGTGCTGCCATTTATGTAAAAACTTTTCTGACCCCATGAAGCTCCAACTGTGAGAGAGTTGGAAACATAGGTTATCAAAAAGGGGTGGGGGGTGAAGAGCAGAAGAAAGGGAAAGAGAAGCATCCAGATGTACTCCTTCCCCAGTGGCAGCCTTCCTGTCCACAACAGCTCCAAGAGGAGGAGGGACAAGGGGGAGAAAACTTTGCTTAAAGACTGACCTTTTAAATTTAGCACTTTAGTTAATGCTAAAGATCTCCTGGAGGATCTTTCTTTTGTTATCTAGAGTGATCATATAAAACTTGATGCCTATCTGAATTTTTGTTTAGAGACTGAAGAAAAAAAAAATACACCCTTAGAATAATTTAAAAGCTTAGCTGGTGGTAAATGAAGAAAAAATTTGCCTGATCAGCACATTGTTTAAAAATACATCAAACAAATGATTGTATAAGGAATTTCACTGTGTTGTTTTGGTTGAGGTATATTGAAAACATTGAAACACAAGCAGGTATATAGTTGAGGAGTGGGGAAGGAGTATTTTAATAGCCTTATCAGATAATCACAATATATCATTTTATTTCTGGAAAATTCTACTGCATACATGTGAGAGGAAGAAAGTTTTAGTCAATTTTAACAATATGATTATGAAAACTGTCTTGATATTTTTATAAGTTCTATGAAGGAGGGTAAATAACATGGGCACCTAATCTAGTTTTAGGAAGAGGATCTTGATTGGAGGCCAGGTTGAAGAGAGAATTTGGAACATATTGGATCAAGCTGATCCACTTCTGCTCGATTTCTAGGCAGCGAGGAGCTAGAGGAGCCACGGGACCAGCGGTTTCTGTGGAGCTGCTTTTCTGCTTTCCATGGAGTGCAGAGGCCATTCATGACTAAGAGGGTTTAAGGAGGCAGCCTGTGTAACAAAACTATTGTCTCTTTCTCCCAGGAGTATTTGTGAGCCTCTCAACAACACAGAAAATTTGTTTTGTTTTTTTTTTACTCTCCCTTCAGATATTGGGATTCACTGCCTCCAATTCTGTCTGTGGCCAGCTTTGTTCCTACAGATTATGCAAAGTGCTGTCAGAAGGAAAATCCACCCTGTGTGGAGTTAAACCCTGGGGAAGGAAGCCTATGGTTACACTCCCAGATTGACTCCGCCTTTTCCTTGTTATTCTAGTCTGTAAATATGCCCCAGTTCTCTGCCTTTTCCATTCCTACCCTCCATTTGTTTACTTTCTTGGCTCCTTAACCCCAGGAGTTGGGAGGGTCAGGATGCCTCATTATAGCAGCTTCAGGGACCATCAGATCAGAGACAATAAACAGGTCCAGAGCTAGTGGAGTGGACTTATTAGAGAGTTGGGTCACGGTGTGTACCCTGCTTCTGCCAACAGCACTTGTGAGGAGAGATGCCCTGATTATTACTGCACATGGCCAACGAGACTGATAGAAATAAGACATCCTGGCTCATTTGCAGAGAAGGGTTCATGTGGAAAGTGCTGTAGTTGAACACGATCTCAAGAACTCAGCTTCTCACACAAAGAAATCTTCCTTATTAAGACAGTTTATTACAAAAGGAATGGGTGTAGCTACACGCGACTAAATCAGCCAGGGTCACTCCAGATGAATTGGGGTAGCGCTGAATAATCACACAGACACAGAAAGTGCCTTTTTCTTGAGGTTCAGTGACAGCTCCTCAGCCCCAACTCCCACAAGGGAAATAAGAGGTAGAAAAAGAGGGGGGAGCACTTTCTGAAGCCCTATTTATTGAAGGGAGCCATTTGATAGAACATTCCATCCAAAAAAGGTAAGGGGTAGTATTACAAAGGAACAAGAAGGCAGCCCATCCCCTTTGGGAAACGCCCACTCCCAAAGCCTTACTCCCTTGTTGAGCAGAGATGGGGATCCACCTGCTTCTGCACAGAGAAGCCAATATCCATGTCTCCATCGCTCGAAGCTAGGGGGCGCTCAGCTCCTATGTGGCAGCTCCCAACAAATGGATAGGTAGAAAGGCTTACTAACATTTGTATATTTATGTCAAGCAGTACATGAAAATTATTGCATTTATTCCTAAGAAAATTCTGGGAGATGTTTTTTTTTTGTCTTATGCTCAAAATGCAGATTAGAAAAGTAAGGCACCAAGATTTAATGACTTGCCCAAATCTCATCACTAGCAATACAGTGTCACTTGGTGCCAAAGGCCATTCTTATCATCATCATATACGTATGCTTCTTCATGGATGTTAACATACTGCTCAAATGCACAATATTCCACACTGCTTTGTAGTCAGTCATTTTAGTATCCTTACTAAGAACAAGAAGGTCAAGTGTTTTCTCCCTTCCTCCATCCCTTTCTCTCTTTCTCTCTTTCTTTCTTTCCTTCCTTCATTTCTTTATTGGAGATTGAACCCAGGGTTATTCTACCATGGAGATATACCCCCACTCTTTTTATTTTTTATTTTGACACAGGATCTCACTAAGCTGCTGAGGCTGACTTCAAACTTGTGATCCTCCTGTCTCAGCCTCCCAAGTTGCTGGGATTACAGATGTGCATCACTGTGTCTGGCTCAAGGGTTTGCTTCGAGTATATTTCTCTGCAGTTGGAGATATTGTCTCTCATGTTTGTTTTAAAATTTGGAATGTTGTAGAGAAAGAAAAGCTGGGGCTAGTTATTTTTGTAAATTGATTCTGAAAGTTTTCCTTTTCAGGAGGAAAACATATCTGTGTCTATAGAAATTTTTTTTTTGCTTTGTACTTCTTTCTTCCAGATTTCTCTAAAGAGTTTCTTTTTGTACTAAAAAATTTAAAAATACACAGGAATATGATAACAGATAATAAGATGAATCTTCCTGTGGCCACAAATTCTCTCTGGATTGAAAACAAGTTATCCCTAAAAGTATTTCTTCTATTCCTTTTCCCACCCATTCCCCCCAAAGAGTGAACTCCTCTCCTGAGTACAGCTTTGAATGAAGAGCTGACTTTAGCTCCTGCACTGGCAGGTATTTAGTTCTTAATCAGATAAGCTCATCCTGGCATTTTTATTTCTTCTCCTTCCTTCCACTTATTTCCCCTTCATTCTAAAACATAAGAAATTTCCTTGGTTGCCATCTTCACAGAAATGTTTCGAGAATTAATGAGCTGAGAAAGATGTCATTTTTGAGGATTTTTAGAAAAAAAAATTAACCTACAGTCTATTCTCCTGCTTCAATGTATTTTTAGAATAAGAGACTGTCTTATCATTCTCTTACACACACACTCACAGACCCGGCTCCAGGAATTACTGAAGGATAGAAACTGGGACATAGTTTCTAATTGAATAATGATAATAAGAAAAGATTCAGGGCCATTCACAAACATTAGAAAGTATGAAGAATAATTATCTGATAATGAAAATGATAAAGCAAAACTGGCTGTCCCCATTACCAATCAACAAGCACATACAAAGAAATATAAAGTTATATAAATACATCACCGTGTGTCTGCTTACTTCTTTTGGGCTTCACAGCAAAATTTAATTATTTTATATGATACAATTATTATGGGTGTCTCAGCTCTATTTTTGTTAACCACATGGACTTGAGCGAGTTATTCCCCTTGCTAAGCCCCACTTTCCTTGTGTGTAACATGGAGATAGTGAAGGTATTCATTCCTTGTGTAAATCACATGAAAGAACTCATTCACAGTGTTCCGAACAGTCCCTGGTTCATAGTTCATTCAACAGAGCCCAATGAGTGAATGCTGCTGTAACAAGAGTTGTAGCAGTTGTTTGGGATGAGATTTACAAGTGGCTTTTCTACCATGATGCCACACAGCCAGGAACTCTACCTCCTTCAACTCACAAGGTGGTACTTGGATTCTAGTATCCTGAGTATGGTGTTATAAGCACCGTGGCTCATAACATGTGAGGCAGGCAGAGAACCACTTTATCTAGATTCATTCTGTGGGGATGTGGTCAATTGTCAGCTCCTTCTGGGTCTGCTCATCACAAAGACCTGCCTTGCCTGAGATTATCCCTTCTCAGGGCAGCCTGCCTATGGTGACTGAATGACATGGGGGGGGCATAAACACCATTTTAGTCTAATATGGAAGTATTTTGATGGGTACTGTGGGCTCTGGAGCTGTTAGTTGAAGTCTTCTTTGATTTGTACTAAGTGCTTTCCTAATGGCAAAAGCAAAAAGGAGTCCTTTGAAACTACTGCACCTGGCTAAGAAAACAAATTAAAAAAAATATAGCCTCCTGGAGGGATGGAAGAGATTGGTACCAATCACAAGGATGTAAAGGAAGGAAGGAGAATGGGCTTCATCATTTCTCTGTTCAAGTCATTGGTCTGACCTTGCAGAAACTAGATGAATCCTGTGGCTCAACCAAGTAGTAGCCGCAATCCAAGCTGCCATTCTGAATGTGAGACCTTCACTACAGTAAATTCATACAGCCTCAAGTACTTTCTCTGTGGTTCTTGATTTGGCCAATGCACTTTGTAATGCAATGTTTATCTATCATAAGTTTGAAAGAGAATCAGAAACAGTTTAAGATCTAATAGAATGAGCAAAAAACCACACACATACATATGTATACACATATATATGTATACACGTGCATATATGTGTATAACATATATACATATGTATATCAGATATTCATGCATAATATATATGAATATAATATATACATATACTATTTATATTATATACAATTTTTAATGTATACATATAAACATTATATATTACATATTAGCATTAGATATATAAATACGTATACATATATAGTTTCTCAATATAGTACAAAGAGATCTTGTTCATCTCAATATCCGTTATATAAAGAAAATGATGTCAATAAATCTGAAGGAGCAAGGAGTGGCTTACAGGCTGAAGGCCTTGGTAAGATACACATACTCCAAAGAGTGAGAAAGAAATCCTAAGAAGATGCAGGGGATAGTGTTATCTGTAACATTTTTAGGTATCTAACATTCATAGGCATATTGGTATATCTCCCTGTTGTGGTAAATTTTGGATTGAGGGATGTTAAAGAATTGGGACAATTCCGGGCGAGTCCCTTAGGATATTTCCACAGATAATTGGCTTGGGGGGGGGTCAGAGAACTGACTGAAAAAAATCCTCCCCGAATGTGGGCAGCATCATTCAATAGACTGGGGCCTCAGCTGAATGAAAAAGCCCAGGGAGAAACTCTGTCTCTCCCTTTCTCTCTCTCTCTCCCTTTGATCAGGTCCATTTTCTGGTGCTATTACCCTTAGATTAAACTCCAAGTTCTTCAGCTTTTGAATGCAAACTTTCCCTAGTGGTCTTCTGGGTGGCTTTCAGGACCTGGGCCTTGTACTTGGGTTACATCATTGGTTTTTTCTCATTCTAAGATTTCCAATTTCTCGAACTGAGCAGCTAAAGGCCCTCCAGCCTGTAGATGGCCATTGTGGAACTTTTCAATCTCTCTGAACCTGTGAGCCAATCTTACAAATGTCCTCTCACAATTTTATACAATTATATTGGTTTTGTTCCTCTGGGGAACCCTGACTAATACACTCTCTCAACTAAAAGACAAATACTTGAATCTTGTACCTCCTATCTAAAAGATATGAGCACAATGCCTAGAGGATCTTGTGTGTTCTGAAAGTGCACAATCCATGCCACACTGGGTGATGCCAATGCGGGCAGCCTTGAGTATAGCACCGAGGGCAGGAAAGAGCTCTGAAACAGCTCTGGGTTGTGATCAAGCAGCCCTGTTGATGGGGCCATAGATGTATCAGGGATGGAAGAAGTTGCTGAGTAGAGTTTGTGGCACACCTCAGAAGAGGAATCACAATGCAGGCTCTTGGAGTTCTGGAACAGGACTACATCATCTGTAGCACATTTTTGAAAAAAAAAATCCTACCATGTTGCTGGATAAACACACATAGATTATTGACCCTGACCATGAACAAAAAATGATCATGTATCTGGGAGTGTTCATCATGAACTAGATATTACTGGATCTATCAAGTCATAGGGGCGGATAGGTCATATAGTAGTTCTATGTTTTTAAATTTTTTGAAGAAGCTTGATACTGTTTTCTATAATGGCTGTACTAATTTACATTTCAACTAACAGTGTGCAATAGTTTCCTTTTCTCCACATCCTCACTAGAATTGTCTTTTCAACAATAGTCTTTTAAAAAAAAAATCTGAAGCGAGGTGATGTCTCATTGTGTTTTTTAAATTGATTTTTTTTAAAAAAATAAATGACAGTGGAATGCATTACAATTCTTATTACACATATACAGCACAATTTTCATATCTCTGGTTGTATGTAAAGTATGTTGACACCAATTCATGTCTTCATGATGTACTTTGGATAAGTTTGAAAGAGAATCAGAAACAATTTAAGATCTAATAGAATGAGCAAAAAATGTCTATCACATTCCACCATCCTTGCTAACCTCTTGCCCCCACCCTTTCCCTCCCACCCCTCTGCCCTATCTAGAATTCATCTATTCCTCCCATGCTCCCCCTCCCTACCCTCCTATAAATCAGCCTCCTTATATCAGAGAAAACAATCGGCATTTGTTTTTTGGGGGATTGTCTAACTTCCCTTAGAATTATCTTCTCCCACTCCATCCATTTACCTGCAAATTCCTTGATTTTATTCTCTTTTATTGCTGAGTAGAATTCAATTGTGTATATATGCCACATTTTTTAAATCCATTTATCTACTGAAGGGCATCTAGGTTGGCTTCACAGTTTAGCTATTGTGAATTGTGCTGCATAAACATTGATGTGACTGTGTCCCTTTAGTATGCTGTTTTTAAGTCCTTTGGGTATAGACCGAGGAGAGGGAAAGCTGAGTCAAATAGTGGTTTCATTGCTAATTTTCTAAGAAATCACTATACTGATTTCCATATTGGCTGCACCAGTTTGCAGTCCCACCATCAGTATGAGTGTACCTTTTCCCCACATCCTTGCCAATACTTATTGTTGTTTGTCTTCATAATAGCTGCCATTCTGACTGGAGTGAGATGAAATCTTAGAGTGGTTTTGATTTTCATTTCTCTAATTGCTAGTGATGGTGAACATTTTTTCATATATTTGTTGATTGATTATATATCATCATCTGAGAAATGTCTATTCAGGTCCTTGGCACATTTATTGATTGGGTTATTTGTTTTATTGATGTTTAACTTTTTGAGTTTTTTATATACCCTAGAGATTAGTGCTCTATCTGATGTGTGAGGGGAAAGATTTGCTCCCAAGATGCAGGCTCTCTATTCATCTCTCAGATTGTTTCTTTTGCTGAGAAGAAACTTTTTAGGTTTACTTCTGGGTTCTCTATTCTGCCCCATTGGTTTACATGTCTGTTTGGGGTAGCCATTTCCAGAGGTATTTATTGCTTTGGGTACTAAGTCAATGAATGAAAATGTGAGTTGTGTGATACAATTGTCAGAAACTTTGTTGGAAATATACAGTGAGTCCAAGCCTGGGTTGTAGTGTTTCTTCTCGGTCTCTGATAGTCTCTTTTCCCTTTCTTGGTTTTGGTGAGCAGTATTTTCTCCACTGAGGTGGTCACATATTGGAGGTCTGGGTTTCTCTTCTTCTGTCCCTGAGCAACCAGGCTGTCTCAGGAAAGTAAAGGGAGGGTCCCACAGCCATCATCATCCCTCTAATGCAACCCAGGAATGATTTGGACCTTTCCAGATTCAGGTGCTTTGAGTTATGGAAGCATTGTTTTCAGTGGGGTATCTGTTGTTTCAAGGATAATTCCATTTCTGAAGAGAAATTTATGAGCTTCTTGGTGTTATAAAACCAAAGACAGGCAACAAAGATCTGTTTCTCTTTTTGCTTTTAGTGGCTACAAAAATTAGCACCATAATCATTGCCCAAGTGTAGTCATGTGTCCTTTTCCTTTCCATGAAATCTTTTCTGTTCTGTGTATATATGTCCTTCATGCCTTTGTGTTGTGTGTTAATACTGTGAGCTGGCTTCAGCCACTTCTGGAAGCACACAGTATATAAATCTTTCAATAAATAAAGATAAGCCATCTTCCCTTCTCCTTCTTCCAAAATAGAAAATAGCCAGGATGGTTTATTTTAGAGATAAGAAATGAAAAGATTTTGAGGAAAGAGAAGTGACCATATTGAAGATAACTATTAGACTTTCCACAGAGTGAGATCAGTGTTCACAGAAAGCCCACAGGCTCTTGGCACTGAAGAGGAAGGATTTAAAACAAAACTACCTTTGCCAGGTTGTTTCTGGGACAAAGCAGAACTATTATTGAATCTGACATATAAAGGAGTCCCCATGTTTGCCCTTATATATTTTTTTCAGATCTATTAAGCAAAAGACTTACTAGTGTCTACTCCACATACCTCATTGTCTTTGACGGTTAAATCTCTAGAAATCTATATTTGGAGCTAGTTATCCTTTTTGGCAACTATCAGGGTTTAATGTGACCATATGTGGATCAGGAATAGGAATTTCTGCCCTCGAGTCTTCCTGATCTATTTCATGGTCATAGGGTTCATTATTGTCTTATGGAACCATATTATGTATGACAAGGTGTGGAACTGGGGGAGGAGAATTCCTAGTTCACTGCATTTGTGTGCATCCAAAGACTATGTGATGAATGTGTGAGTTGTTGGAAGCGAGGGGACCAAGGGATCCGTGTCGAACACTGACATTGTCCAGCACAGTCCACCCTGGGAATTAGATTATTCTGAATGGTAAGTTTCTCAAGGTGGTTGAGCTTTTAAAACCGTATAACATAAAACTTTACAACAATTAAAATTTTTATTAAAATATTTCTACATGATATTGGAAAACATCATGTCTTTTTCTAGAGAGATTCTCTAGAGAAAGTCCTTGCACTCTTTTTCTCTATAGCTCATTTTTACCAGCTTTAGTTTTCATTACCTCCTCTAGGGTCTCCTTGGCCTTAAGGAACACTAATGAGCTTAAATTTCCAAGTAAAATTTAATCTGAAGTGTCTATTGCCATCCGAGCAGTTAAAGTGCAAGGCAAAACTGCTTTCTCATAATCCTTTCTCTGTTTCCCTTATCTTTTCTCCCCTTAAAAAGCTGTATCCTGAGATAGAAAGGAGGGTAAACAGAAAGTGAATCTAGAAGCTATGTGCTTATGAAGGGCAGGAAAACAAAAAGCAATTATCCTCTAGCAAAGAAAATCTCTGGTAGCCCAAATGGATGTGTGTTTCTAACTGCAAAGAGCTTTTATTAAGCAAATGCCTTTGTCCTGAGCTTGTATCCAATCTTGGCAAAGTGGCTTCAGGACAAGACCTATGTTTGGAGAGATTTGGGTGGTAATTGTAGATTGAATCTGCATAGTTGATCTATAGAATGAGCTCGGGTGTTCATCCTTTCATTAAATTTACTCAACAAATATGAATTAAGGACCAGATTCTGATAGACATGGGGCTGGCTATGTCAGAATGAATGATCCCTGCTTTTATGGAACATGTTGTTTAGAGGTGAGGGACAGGAGTAATTGCATCTCATGAGTGCACTGCTAGTGTAAAGGGGCCCATCTGGGAGAAGAAAGCAAGAGCCTAATGCTGGTGGAGGTTCAACTGAGCAGGTTCTCCGATGTTTGGGGATAAACTAGTGGCAAGAAAATACCATTTAACAACAAATTCACTGCCTCCAGTAATCTCTAAAATCAATGTCCTCATCCTGACTGTTTCTTCTGAGAATATGCATAGAAGATAAAGATCTAACACTGGAAAGAAATGAGACCAAAGGAAAACAGCTGATATGCTCCTTGCACTGACAGTGAGAAGTGATATGATTTTGGCAGTAGACCAGCTGACAGCTAAAACCAAGACTTTGCTGACATATTTCTTCCTTTCATGTCCTTCGAAGAGCTCAAAGACCATTCAAAGATTTTTCTAATTCATCTTCAAGACATTCTCACGTGCTTTGGGATAACCTCTCCCTGCTCCTTTAATTTTATTTTTTCTATGCTTTATTTCTTTCTGGATTTGACCCTCCCTGTAGCTTTCTATAAATGTTTCCTGTGATTTTATATGCTAATATTTTGGTAATTTTCTAGAACTCCGCACTTACCTTTCTTTCTGAACTCACTTATCCTGCATTAGGTTTCTTGTTATTGGTCCTTAGCCTGGTCTCAGTTTCTGTCCTTCTGGATTGCTGTTTCATTAAGGCTGATTTTTTTTTTTCCTTTTGGTACCAGGGATTGAACCTAGGGGTGCATAACCACTGAGTCACATCTCCAGCCCCTTTTTTAATTTTTTATTTTGAGACAGGATCTAGCTCAGTTGCTCAGGGACCTGCTAAGTTGCCAAAGCTGGCTTTGAACATGCAATACTCCTGCCTGGGCCTCCTGGGGCCACTGAGGTTACAAGCATGTACTGCTTTGCCCAGCTAAGGCTGAATTCTTGAGTCTCAGTTATGTCTTTGCCTCTAGATACATCTTTGTTTCTTTCTTAGCTCCTCCCTTTATACCCATTTCCTATCCCAGTCCTAAGTTCAGCCCATTCCCAGAACCTCTGCCATCATCAACACCCATAGCTCCCCTTATGACAGAGACGTTTAAACAATTTCAGCAGCACTTTGCTCTTAGTTTGTTAAGAACAACAGTTAAGTTAATCTGCACCAAGTATTTAATGACTGGAAAAGACAGAGCACATAATTTATAAGATGAAGATTTACCTTTCAATAGAAACTGATACTTTATACCAAAGCAATAAATATTGTACAGTTGAATTTCAGATAGTATGAGCAATTAATGGAGCATGCATGTTAGTGCAAGGTGATTAACTTCTTCTAGCCTTGATCACAACTGAAATGTCTTTATTTTTTCACATACAAAAGGCCTTAATTTTAAAATTACTTTCTTTTCTGTAGTCATAGTGAAGAGTTTTGAGTCATTCATACATGTATCTAACAAACAGGTTATACCAAAGAATTCAGCCATTCAAACAGACATATTTTAGTCAAGTGAAGTTAGAATATAGTGGATGTTACAAATGGGATAACATGAAATTAGAATAACCAACAGAATAAAGAGACAATCTACAAATGAAATGAGAGATAATCTTTGCAAAGGTTTAATATCCAGCATTTATAAAGAACAACAAAAAATAAGTGATCCAATTTAAAAAATGGGCAAATTACCTGAATAAATACTTCTCAAAAGGAGAGCTCCAAATCATCAATAAATATGAGAAAAAATGTTTGATATCTTCAGCCATCATGGAAATGCAAATCAAAACTACATTGGGATTTCATCTGACTCCAGTTAGAAATGGCTATTACAAAAAAATAAGAGCAAGTGGTGTCAG
This sequence comes from Ictidomys tridecemlineatus, assembly GCF_052094955.1. Lineage (NCBI taxonomy): Eukaryota > Metazoa > Chordata > Mammalia > Rodentia > Sciuridae > Ictidomys > Ictidomys tridecemlineatus. The sequence continues at coordinate 56,485,385 of NC_135486.1, forward strand.
GGATGTGGGAAAAATAAACACTTATCCACAGTTGGTGGGAATGTAAATTAGAATAGCCACTGTGGAAAATTGTGGAGATTCCTTAAAAAAACTAAAAATTAGAAATATTATATGATTCAGCTATATTACTCCGGGTGTATGTATAAAGAGAATGAAGTCGATATACAAAAGAGACATCTTCATGCTTAAGTTTATTATAGTACTATTCACAATAGCCAAATGTAATCACCCTAGATGCCCATCAACAGATAAATAGACAATGAAAGTATGGTATATGTACACACAGAATGGAGTATAATTTAGCCATAAATAAGGATGAAATCTTGTCAGTTGCAGAAAGATGAATGAAATTGGAAGTCATCATAACAAGCAAAATGAGTTGGACAAAAAAGACAGGTATAATGGAAATTTAAAATTAGAAAGGGACTATGATGGGCTTGGAATGGTGCCCAAGGGGAAGAGAGAGAGAGAGGGGAGAATGAGAGAGTAGAAGAGATAGTGCATGATCAATACATGATATATGCATTATGGAAATGTCACAGGGAAACCCACGAATTTGTATAGTTAATGCCTGTTAACAGAAAAACCATAGTGGACGCTGATCCACTGACTTAGATGAATAGCTGTCTTTTAGTGGTGGGAAACTTCTTGAGTGTGTTTGTATGTGTGTGTGGATGGAGTTGCATATGTATGTGGGAAGAAGCAAGGAGAGTGATAGGAGCTGTGTGTGATGACAATACTTGACAGGCACAGTCATATCTCAGAGTATGGTCACATTGATTCACCTGCTGGCTGGTCTACCCCATTGAGCTCTTGGGTAACTAAGGCTATACCCTGCCATCTATTGCTTCCTCATCCCTTGAATAGAATCTGGCATAAGATCAGAATTCAGTAAACTTGTATGGACTGAATGATTTGGTGAGAATTATAGCAGTGGCATAGAGTTACATAGGATCTTAATAATCTGAGTATTTAATATTCCATACTTAGCTGAGAAGTGCATCCAGCAACAACTTGGTACAGATGAGATTTTCTGATTCTAAGCTCAGGGGAACCTTGTGTTTCCTTACCCTGCTCTAGGTCTGATTGTGTGTGTGTGTGTGTGTGTGTGTGTGTGTGTGTGTGTGTGTGTGGTCTGTGGATCAACATTCACCATTTTCCTGGGAATTTAACTCAGAAACCCTCCACACTGAGTATATCCCCTGCCATTTTTTATTTTTAGACAGGGCCTTGCTACCTTATGAGATTGGCCTTGAACTTGCAATCTGTCTCAACCTCCTACGTTGCTGGAATGACAGGTGTGCACAACAATTCCCAGCTTGTCTGATAACTTTTTAAAGGGTAGTTTGCAAAATCATTAATCTGATAACTTGAACTGTAAAATATTTTGCTTTAATTTAATCTTTGGAGTTTAAAATTTTGGTATTTTTAAACTTTTGAAAACAAATGCAATACTTAAAATTATCCATATTCTTCTAACAAAGACATATCCTTAGGGAAGTGTACTAGAAATGCTGGTGTTTTTCACCTGAAATTGTTTCCTGGTAATGTCATATATTCTTCTGAAGCCCTGGAAGGTAGATTAATGGTTCTTGAATGACTTGACATTAACAGTTTCCTATGACCTACTTTTATATAAAAGATCCTATTTGAGGGTAAAGAAAAAAAAAACAGGCAGATATCTAAATGAAGAAATATCTATTAATGGAAAAAGGAAGTTTGAACTTTTTCATTTTAAAAGATATTAAGGGAATTGCCAAAAAAAGTTGTATAAAATGAAAGTCACCTAAAAGACATTTCATTCTTTTCTTTTTCTTTTTCTTTTTTCTTTTTTCTTTTTTTTTTTTTTTTTTTTTTTTTTTTTTGCTTAGTGGAGAGACTGGGAATCATAGTCAAGTAATATTTTCCTTAAGAAAAACTTCATTTTAACTTGCACACGGAGGGGTAGATACAAAACTGATCAAATGTGTGTATGTGTATGGGGGGGTGAATTAGGATTGGAGAGGGATTTTATTTTTAGGAATCTTCTTTGAAAAAAGTGTTAACACATATAGGAAGAGCATGATGCTGAGTTCTGACCAAGAAATCATCATATATTGTAAAGATGACCACACCCCAAAACACAATTAAATTTGGGGATTGAAACTAAAAAGACCCAAATAACAATCAGAAAAATCATGGCTTTCTAGCATTTACTCATTGTACTCTCATATTTTTTGGTGCTGTTATTACTGTAGTTAACTAATAACAAATCACCAACTGAGATTCAAATCTGATAAAAGAAGATGAAAATAATCATAAAATTATTTTCCCAAGTAATATAAAAAAATCAATTTTTTTGCTGAATTATCATTTATACAAAGTGCATAAAAATTTTTATTTCTTATTTTCTTCTGATGGGTAATTTTTCTTAACATGTGGGTGAGATTGAAAAATAGTGACATTATATATTTGATTCAGAATAATTTCTAATGATCTTTTCCCATCAGTAGTTTAAAAATGGAACTTCCATTTTTCTATTGATTTTTTCAAATTCAGATGGTAGATTGGGATATAAATTATTTAAGATTTTCAGTTCAGTGGAATCTGACAAACCGGCTCCTTTCAAATGCAATTATTCTTTTGTGAAATTTATAGGATATTTCATACATGAAGGATAAAATGGTCCAAATTTTTCTTTCTAAAAAAAAAAGTCTGTCTCTGATCATTAGGCTTTGTGAAGTTGCTCCCCAAAATGTTTGGCTGACAAGATGCCGCTGGTTGAAGTGAGATTCTAAGAGAGAAATAAAACTCATAATGTGTTCTGTGTGTCAGCTAAGATACTGATTTTTAAAAAAAAAAGATTGAAATTTTTCTCAGAAATTTGTCTCAATCAGCAATCAGTATCCTCCTATTTGAAAGAATGCTGCTGAAGAAGGACATGGGTTCATAAAAAGGTAAAGCAAAAAGAACCTTAAAGCAATCATAGCCCTAACCCTAACATTAACATTAATCCTTTTTCTTTTTTAACAAGCCAGGAAACCTCCATGAGGATCCTGGAGAAGTTATTTAACCTCATGGAGGTTTCTTGAGTAGCTGAGAAAAAAAAAATGGATCTCCTACCTTAATAAGAATCATCTTCCCTCAGCAATTTATTCTTCACTTAGAATAGGATAAGCTGCATCCACACGAACTTCAGAAAACTCTGCTCTTTCACTTACACATTGGATGATAAAGCTAAGCCTAGGTTATAGACAGGATTTAAAGGCAAAAAGCTCAAAAGACCAAATTTGTCTGACTTGATTTTTTTTTTCCTCTTCTTTCTGTTCCCTTCCTTGAGATGGAACACAGGGGCATTTTCCCTCTGAGTTACATCCAATGCCCTTTTCATTTTTTAAAAAAATTTTGAGACAGGGTCTTTCTACATTTCACAGACTGTCCTTGAGCTTGAGGTCTTCTTGCCTCTGTCTCCTGTGTCGTTGGGATTGCAGGTGTGAGCCATTGCACCTGGATGACTTGCATTTTTCATATAAACATTATTTCAGGGAAAATAATTAAATATATAAAGTGAGAAGAGATGAGAATAGATAAAGTGACCAGGGTATGATGTTAGGGTGGGAGTGAAAGATCATATTAATAAACTTTAAATTTCTATTTGAAAATCAAGTGCTGTTTTAGGTAATGGCTTTCAAGATTTCAGCACTAGACAGCTCTCCTATTAAAAAAAAAAAATAGGACCCCAGTGAAGAAGCCTGAACTGGAACTTTCTCTTTTTGAGATACCAGAAAGAAAGTTCATTTTCAACAAGAGCTTTTGTAAGTCTTGATATTTAAGGAAGAGTGCAAACCAACACAGTTTAGCTATATTTTTAACAACACAGGTGGAAAAGAAAAGCAATTCTCTGGTTATTCCAGAGTTAATCAGAACATTAAGTTAGCCAAAAATACTCTGAGCATCTGGATTAATTAAATTTTTAGGAGAAGAGAGATGCACATACACTGAACAGACCATTTGAATACACAGTGGGATTCAGAGCAGGATGTATTGTGTCCTGAGTTTGGAACTGGAAACAATCTGTCAGGTTCTGGATGTCAGAATAGTCTTTGTCATTGGGGAAAATTCTGAAGGGTATCTAAAAAGGTACACTAGGTGACATCATGATCATCTACAAACCCGAAGAGGATCCAAGCATAGAACAATGAACCTGCCACTGGCTAATATGAAAAATTCAGTGATTTAGTTATTTTTGTCTGTAAAGAATAAAACAACATTTTTTATTTTTAATATTTTGTCTGGTGAATTGGAGCTGGATTGATGTAATATAGTTTCATGCCTCAACATGTATAGAGCTCCATACTTCAGAGTTGTGATGGCACCACTCTTAGGATAATCTTTAGCACTTCACGTTCACTTTGGGTACTCTCCATCTCTTTCTCCCTTAATGTGTACAAGAAAAAACAGAATGACTGTCTCATTAATGCATTCTCAAGTGATTTTGGTTTAGCCTCATTTTTTTTTGCTCTAGGGATTTTATCAAATAATAATAGAACTTGAGTTTTACGGTTTCTCTTTCATTTCAACTAAATTAAATTTTGTTTATTTTATGAATAATATGGGGCCTATAAACTTTATATCTATCATTAACACAGATTTAAAGAACCTCATTCTTCCTGGGCATGGAACTATGGCATTTCAACTCTTTCTTCTAGAAAAGTGCTGAACCAGAAAAATCAGGAGTATATGTATAAAGTTCATAAATCACAATGAGCTCAAAAGCCCCAGTGGCCTGAGCAATCTTTTCCTGCATTCTCTCACCCTTTTTACTGATACGTGATAGGGAAACAAAAGATAGATTCCATAATTACTCTAGTTCCTAAACATCCTGATTGTCAAAGGCACCCTGTCATGAAGATCCTCACGGCCGACCAGCTCAAGGATGGTATTTAAATCTAGCTCTCTGAACTGGTAGCAGGTCTGCATGGGATCAGGTCCTTCTCTCTCTGTGTGTGTGTGTGTGTGTGTGTGTGTGTGTGTGTGCATGCGCGCGTGTGTTAGTAAAGTGCCACCAGCATGGAGGGATAAGAGAACACTGAATCACCACATCAGGATTTTAGTTTTTCTTACATGTGCTCTAGAAGTCTGGAAAATGGATACCAGTTGTTTGCAGCTCCAAACAGGGAATTTATGACAAAACAGTTCATACACATTATCACTGGCACACAGTCTTATTGGGGTATATAAAGTCCTATTTTTATTTCCAGTCCCCAGGCATACATTATTGCAGTTGCTAGCCATTTTAACTCTGTTATTAAAATTGTAAGGGAAAGCTCATTTGTCTTTGACCATGATTTTTATTGTAAAAAAATAATGAGATTCCTTTATATTATGTTAAGATCTCAATAAATGATTGCAGATATTTTAATATGCAGCGAGGCCAATTACATTAAGGAAGAAAACAAAGTCAGCATTAGTAAAGTTGTTGAAAATGTTTCCTGAGAAAGTATTAATATCCAAAATATATAAAGGACTTTTACAACTCAATAGCATGAAATCAAATAACCCTATGAAAAAAATGAGCAAAGGACCTCCATAGACACAAATGGTGAAAAAGTATGTGAAAAGATGTTCAATATCACTAATAATCAGGAAAACACAAATGAAAAGCACCAAGAGATTCACCTCCTATCTGTTGGAATGGCTATTATCAAAAGTGTTGGTGAGGATGTGAATAAAAGGAAGCCTTGGTATACTCTTAGTGAGATGTAATTGGTATAGGCTTTATGGAAAATAGTATGGAGTTTTCTTTAATAATTTAAATAGGATTACCATATGGTTCTGCAACCCTACTGATGGGTATGTACCCAAAGGAACTGAAATCAGAAACTTGAAGAAATATCTGCATTTGCATTTGTATTGCAAAACTATTTATAATAACCAAGATATGAAAACAACATAAATGTCCATCAGTAGATAAAAGGGTAAAGAAAATGTGTTATATACACATAATGGGATATTTTATTGAGTTTTAAAGAAACAAGGAAATTCTACCTTTGGCAACAACTTTGATTGACATAGAGGACATTATGCTAAGTGGAATAAGCCAGACACATAGAGACAACATGTGCCACATAATCCCACTTACATGTGAAATTTAAAGTGGCCAGACTCATAGAGAGTAGAACTACAATTGCCAGGGACTGGAGGGAGGGAGAAATGGTGAGATGGTACTCAAAGTTCCAATTACATAAGTAGGGGTCAGGATGCTGCTAAACACACTACAATGGATTCCAATACCTTTGGGTAATCCTTTCTCCTAAAATAGAAGTATCATATTCAAAATGTCAATAGTACTGAATTTGAGAATCTTTCATTCAGAAAGACAAAGGTTTGGAATGAAAGATCACTAGAGCCTCACTCATGATATGTTCTAATTATTGCAGGAAGTTAGCGGGGAGCAATGAGACCAAGGTAGTGTTAGGGGCTGGATGACAACTGAAGCCAGACCTCCTGAGCTGCCTTTGCCTTATGAGGACTTTGGAATCTGTTTCTATACTTTGCAGGTCCTGATATCATGTGTGGACACATAAGGGCTCTGGTGGTACTGACACCAAGATAAACAAACTCATGTGAAACTGATGTATAAACCAGAATGCCAGTATTTTGCCTTATAACTAGAAATATAATCGTTGAATAGACTGGACACCTGAATCATCAGGATGACACCTTCCTGCAGGGACATTGACAGGGATAAGCATGTAACAATTAGAAGATTTCTTTTGGAGCATATATAGTCAGCCCTTCCTATCTGTGAATCTCCAGATTCAATCCAGCCTTGCATAAACATGTTTAAAAATAAAATTGTGTCTGTGAACATGTACAGACCTTTTTTTTCCTTGTCATTTCCCCTAAATAATACAGTATAACAACGATTCACATTGCATTTATATTGTAGGTATTATAAGTAATCTAATGATAATTTAAAATATAATATTAGGGTGTGCTTAGGTTATTTGTGGATACTATATATTTTTCTATAAGAAACTTGAGTGTCTGAGAAATTTGGTCCTAGAACTAGTGTCCCATGGATTCCAAGGGAATATTATAATCAGAGAAAGGGAGCCGGCTGTGCCAGAGGCATCTTTCATGAAAGGTTTTGTCTGTGGGTCCACTAATAATTAAATACACCTGTGAGACGGCCAGGATATCCTTGATGGGTGAGGGGGGGGGCTCAGTGGATAGAATTCTAAACCAAGGTGCCACTAGGACAGCTCTGCTTTCATTGGTTTTAGTTATTGGCATTTTGTTTAAGATTTCATCAGGGAAAAATGGTTCTACTATTGACAAAGTTACAAAATTCTCTGTGCAACCTTCCTTTCCACACGATTGAGTGCTTTCTGATTGCCTGGCCTTTCCCTAGTGCTCCAGGCTGAGTCCTGCTTTAGTCCCAACAGCCTCCTCCAGACATGGCCCTGTGGAAACAATCAGTACAAATTTAGCTTCCTAAACTTTACTACCCTGCTGGGGTTGCCATGTGTCCCCCACACGAGATGCTAAAGACATAATTTCTAGTGCCCTAGTGAACGTGGCCTTATTTGGAAATAGGTTCTTGGCAGACGATCAAGTTAAGATGATCATTCTATCATGCAGCATAACCATGCCTATATAAATAAGGTAAAATCTGGACACAGAGACAAACATGCACACAGGGAGAATACTGTGCAGAGATGAAGGCAGTGATGGGGTGGATCCATCTATAAACAAAAACACCAAAGAGCCAGAGAGGCCCCAGCAGTTGGCAGAAAGGCCCCAGACAGATTCTCCCTCACAGCCCTGAGAAAGCATCAACCCTGCTGACACCTTCATCTCCAGAAATAGGAGAGAAAATAGTTGAGTTGTTGAAGCCACCATTCAGTTGTGGAACTTTGCTATGACAACCCTAGGAAACTAATTCCACATTCCATCTCTGGGATTAGTTCCAGGCTTTATCAATTACACACTGGTAGCTCATATCTGTGATTATTTTTTCCAACAGATTAGCTCATTTGTCAGTTTTTTTGTTGTTATTACTGTTGTTTGTTTATTAGCTTCACTCTAACTTGTCGGCCTGTTTTCCAGATTCTTGTGGGGATATAGAATATGTGTCTCACAAATTCCTCCTTGTATTGTCAACAAAGCATCATACAACATTTTTTCCCCCTCTATCTCTAAAATGGTGGGCTGGAGAAACAAGGAAAAATCCAAATAGGTTTCTAATAAGCCCTGAGAGCTTATTAGAAAAAGGTGAGTTGGGTCACAATGGGCTCAGAGTACTGTACAAATAAAGTCACCTTAGCTTACTCTTGTCAGAAGCAGGTACTATTATAATTACCATGATTTCAAGGGAACAAGAGGATCAGAAACAACTTAGTCATTTAATATCACTGGTCTTAAATTGGGGAATGAGTTGAGAAAACAGACCTTGACAACAGCTAGCAGTTCAAATAAGTTGGTGCAAGATGAATACATGTCTAATTACCAATTTCCATGCAAAAGTAGTTAAGGCAATAAATGCTGGCACCCTGAGCCGAACCCTTATTTGCATTGTTTTCCAAGACTCTTGGCAGTTTTGCAAATCTTTGGGAGCTTAAAAACAACAGTAAGTTACAGCACAAGGAATATTTAGGTCCCTCATGCTGGGACTTGAAAACTCTCTTGTACAGTGTTAAACCTGCCTCTCCAAGTACTTCAGTAAGTCTACAAACAAACTCAAGAAGTTGCCTCTAGGCCCTCTTGTCAAGGAAACACAAATCTTTACACTACCCCTTTCAGAGTTTTGTGTCTAAAGGTTAACTCCATCCATCAAATTCTTCAGAAGCCTTAGAATCATCCTCTTTCACACTTTGTCATAATCAAGCCATTTCCAAGTTCCATCACTTTTTTGTACCTAAAGTGCCATTAAATCTATACACTTCTGACTGTTGCCACCGGGTTCCCAGCAAACATCACAATTTTTCACTTTTAGAATAGTAATAACATCCTAAATGCACTCCTTTTATTCCTTCTCACTCTATTTGGAGCCTTCCAAGACACTGAAGGCCAAATGAATCTGGTTGCATTCCACTTTCCTCCAGATCCCAAACCCAGTTCACTTGAATCTGTTGATTCAGTCAAGTATTTATTCAGTTCCTAGGCTTGCAGGAGAAGGAGAGAACAACGAAAACAGCACAGTTCTTGACTCCATGGAGCTTAGGCTGGAAGTAATGTGAAGGAGTGGAAGAGGAAAGACAGTAATCAAAGAATCACGTAAATTTTATAAAAGAGAAAATTACAACAGGCACAAATGCCAAGGAGATGTACAAGGGCTATCATAACATATCAAAGGAAACGATCTCATCAGGAAGGCTTTCTGCAGAAATTGATGATCCTGAGGATTAAGCCGGGGGGAGGGGTAATAGCCTGCTAGACAGACTAAAAATTGTATAAAAAATATCTGTTGCATGAGGGAGCAAGGCTTTTTGGAGAAAAATAAAACAAAGAAAAAGACTATGGCTAATGAAGATAGAAGAAGGAATGTTTAAAGCCAGCATTTTCTCGAATGAAGGTTTTGGATCTCTATTCTAGGAGCAATGGGAAGATGATGAAGGGCAGTTTGACAGGCAAGTGTTGGCTTTTGAATATTGAATAGGAGGAATTTGATCATGTTCGATTTTTGAAAAGATCTCTGTGCTTGGCAGGGAATTTCAGGAATGTTCTCTATTATCTACTTGTAGCTATAATAAAATCAGATAAATTGTTGGTATCAGCGATGGTGAGAGGAGGTGGAAGATACTGATTTTCTTTTTAGCACTAACTCTGTACTTAGCAGTAGCCTTGGGACTTTTTTTTTTTTTAAAGAGAGAGTGAGAGAGGAGAGAGAGAGAGAATTTTTTTAATATTTATTTTTTAGTTCTCGGCAGACACAACATCTTTGTTGTTATGTGGTGCTGAGGATCGAACGGCCGGGCCGCACGCATGCCAGGCGAGCGCGCTACCGCTTGAGCCACATCCCCAGCCCAGCCTTGGGACTTTATGTAGCTGAACTCTTGAAGGAGGGAAAGGAATTGTTCTGGCTTTTAGTCTTTGGCTAAGGTTGATCTTTTGAAAATGATTTTGTGTCATAATTTCAGAATCACCTTCAGCATCCTCTCTCAAATATCTGATAACCACAAACCAATTAAAAGCAAATACTGGTCATTGCTTCAGGTAAATGTATTTTTTAAAAAAAAACATCACAAATTTGGAATATATATGTTAAATAATATGAATTTTAAAATTAAATATCATTAAAATAAATCATAAAAATTTAAATTATACTGTTTAAAATATTTTAAAAACATAAATATATAAAAATATGATCTCATTCAATGAGTGGGACAATGTTTTTAACTTTCACCAGGAGAAGGGCGGATAACTTGAGTCATAAATCAGCTTTTCTTTTCTTACTTTTTATTTCTACCCAATTAGAAATGCCTAATTCACAGCAATATATTTATTATCTAGGATGGTTGCAATTGTTTGGTGGCCCTGTCTGTGCTCAGAACTGGACACAATAAAATGCTGAAGATTCAAAAGTAGAACTTGGGAGATAGAAGAAACTATTATCACTGATTAACTCATTGGTTGTGCACAGTCCTGGATATTACAAAACATTTAGTTCAAATATTTAGTTGTGGTTTTACATTTTCTCATAGCACATGACTAACTTGTTCCACATACACACGTGATATCCATGATTCCTCCACATTGAAGTTCAACCCTATCTTGAAGTTCCATTTCAGAAAGGATTTGTGCCAATAGCAAGTGTCCCTGTTCTGTGTTCCTATTGACCATCATTTCATAAACCCTGATCCTCTTCTATAAGACATTTGGAAGTCATGTAGCTTTCCCTATATTTGCTATAAGCAAGTCAAATTTGAATGATGATTTTGTGGGGTTTTTTTGTTTCTTCTTTTAGTGACTGAACTCATTATTTTTGTACAAAAAAAACCCCATTATTTAACAGTCATTCTGAGGCATCTTAATTGGTTTATGAATTAGGGAACTGTATTTGCAAATGATGCAAAATTTGTCAGTAGTATTTTTTTAACAATACTTGACAAAGCAGTATAACAGAAAATACACCAGATACAGTAGAGGCAAATATTCAATAAAATGCAGTCTTCGTGTATACATTATTTTACTTCCAACTCACGTTTCATTATCAGCCACTGCAAAATTCTCACTTATCTCAGAACATTCCTTGTACTAGAATTCTTTTCCCTCTTCAGGTTTACCCTGTTCTGAGTTGTCATATTTAGATTTTGTTTTTATCACTACTTTTATGCATCGGTGCACCATGTTTGAACCAGTAATCTGTTTTCATCATTTAGGAATGTAATGCATCAAAACAATAATGAGAAAAAAAATATAAAATGAATAACAGAAAATATCATATGCTATCGACATAAAAATATATTAGCCAAGGTATGTTGGATCTGATAATCTGATTTACTTAATCCTTTAGAATTGAAAGATCATTTAAGAATATAACCATTATTATAAATAAAAAAATTTGTTAAAGTTTTAATTTCTATATTTTTAATGTAAAACAATATGTGAAATAAATTAATTTTGTATTTTAAAAAAATACCAAACTGTTAATCTACCTGTGAACAACTTGACAGATTTCTAGGGCCTTCTAGTTGAAGCTTGTAGTCAGAGTCTAAACTGGAGGGAATATAGTGGGCACTCTCCTCCACTGTTCACATCTCCTCTCCAGAACTGAGCTGATAAGCTGGTCAGCAGCTATAGATCTCAGCTGAATCCCTTTGAGGGAATTGTCCTTAGCTGAAGAAAGCCACTTTGTCCACGGTCACAGCCCTTTGAAGATCAGCCCCATCCAATGACCGGAGGATGTTAGAGTATAAACTCTAATTCCCTTACCTCAATTTGGGACAATTTTGAAGGCTCACATCATCTCCAGACCTCCATATGGAAGGGCTGAGATCTTTTTTGCAACTGCATCACAGTTTAACATTTTCCTCTCCCTGACCCTGAATTGATCCCTACATACCCCCAACCCTGCCACTAGGTGATATCCCTGAGAATAGGCCTAATAAATTTCTTGTACAAAAATCTTCTCAGAGTCTGCTTCTAAGCGAACCTGACACATGACGCAGGGACAGACAGCTCCCCTGACATCTCTACCACCTCTAGAAGAATTATAAAATGACTTCAATGGAAGGTAAGCCTTTCATCTCACAATTGAAAATATGAATTAAAATTCAATTGGAACAATGAGAGGATTATAAAGATTTTAAATCCACACTGAGTTTCAAAGGGGCCCAATAAAGAGTCGCTCTATTCCTAGCCTCAATCCTGCTTTGATGGAAACATTTTGCTGTTGTTTAAATAGTGTAGGGTCAATGGGAAACCAAAATATCTTTTTTTTTTTTAACTGATAGAGGTGATATTGGGGAATATGTCTTTCTAATCCTGAACATAAAACCTAGACAGGCTTTCGCACCCATTTAGAAGAAGTTTATCCTTCCAGGAGCATGGCTTGCTTCTGAAGAAGGGGAAACCCAGGCTTCATGGAGGAATAACTCCAGAGGTGGTAAAGGGGGGGAGGTCTCCAAAACCTCCCAAAACCACTAGCGTGGGACACGGGGTGGTAAGAGGTGCAGAGCAATATCAATGCCCTTCTGCATGGGAGGAAATGTTCCCCCCAATACTTACCAGTGACTGCTACCAAAATGTATTCTAGTAGGAAATTAAAAATTTAATAGAATTTTTGTTTTCAAAATAATTTTAGGTTTACAAAAAAAAGTTGATCAGACAGTACAGAGTTCTCACATTACCCGCCTTCCCCACTAAGCAGCTTATTTACATTATTTATATTTGTATTAGTGTGGTACATTTGTTATATTGATGTATCAATATTGATACATTATTATTAGCTAATGGTCACAATTTAAGGTTGACCTTTGTGATGTACCTTCTGTGTTTTAACAAATGTGAAATGATGTGTGTTTGTCACTACGGCATCATACAGAGTAGTTTCAGTCTTTTAACCCCCCTCCCCTGCCCCGGCCCCTGTGTTCTAGCTATTGCTCCTTCCCTTTCCTGAACCTCTGGCAACCACTGATCTTTGTAGTGTTTGTAGTATTTCTTTTCCAAAATGTCCAGTTGTTGGAATTCTACAGTATGTAACCTTTTCTGATTGACTTTTTTAAAAAAATATACATTTGAGGTCCCTCCATGTATTTCTGTGGCTTGATAACTCATTTCTTTGTATCACTAAATAATATTCCAATCCTAGGAAGTTTGGGTTAAAAAAAAAAGGTCTTAGGCTATAAGTATCTACAAGGGAGGAAATTAAATATAAAGAGAGGATAAAGGGAGGAAAATTAGAGGTTAAGAGCACTGAAGACATTCTAATGACTGCATTTTAAAACTTTTTAAACCAATACCTTAAATATATATGAAAAGAGTGTGTAACACACCAACATATACAATTCAAGTGTACAATTTGATGCATTTTCACATATATCTTTACATTCAAATGATCACCATCTACCTGTGGGGCACTTTTTGAACCTTGGAGATTCCCTTGTGCCACTTCCCATGGTATTATTGCTCATCCAGATGTGAGCACTCTTCTGATTTCTATCACTATAAAGTAATTTCACTATTTTTGCCTATTATGTAAATGGAATGATTCCATGTAGTCTTGTGTGGCTGGCTTCTTTTGCTCATCATTACGTCTCTGAGACTCATCAGTGGTTCATCCACTTGGTTAATTTGCAGTGCAGCATCCCATTGGTTAATGGTACCACAATTTATTTATCCATTCTGTTGATGGACAGTTGAATTGTTTCAAACTTTTTACTCTAATGAGTTAATTTTCTATGAGTACTTTTTTTTCTTTTTTTTATTGTTGGTTGTTCAAAACATTACATAGTTCTTGATATATCATATTTCACACTTTGATTCAAGGTTATGAACTCCCATTTTTACCCCATATACAGATTGCAGAATCACATCAGTTACACTTCCATTGATTACATATTGACATACTCATGTCTGTTGTATTCTGCTGCCTTTCCTATCCTCTGCTATCCCCCCTCCCCTCCCCTCCCCTCCCCTCTTTTCTCTCTACCCCCTCTACTGTAATTCATTCCTCCCCCTTGTGTTATTTTTCCCTTTCCCCTTAATTCCTCTTGTATGTAATTTTGTATAACCCTGAGGGTCTCCTTCCATTTCTATGCAATTTCCCTTTTCTCTCCCATTCCCTCCCACCTCTCATCCTTGTTTAATGTTGGTCTTCTTCTCATGCTCTTCTTCCCTAGTCTGTTCTTAGTTACTCTCCTTATATCAAAGAAGACATTTGGCATTTGTTTTTTAGGGCTTGGCTAGCTTCACTTAGCATAATCTGTTCTAATGCCATCCATTTCCCTGCAAATTCTATGATTTTGTCATTTTTTAATACAGAGTAATACTCCATTGTGTATAAATGCCACATTTTTTTTATCCATTCGTCTATTGAAGGGCATCTAGGTTGCTTCCACAGTCTTGCTATTGTGAATTGTGCTGCTATGAACATCAATGTAGCAGTATCCCTGTAGCATGCTCTTTTTAGGTCTTTAGGGAATAGACTGAGAAGGGGAATAGCTGGGTCAAATGGTTGTTCCATTTCCAGCTTTACAAGAAATCTCCATACTGCTTTCCAAATTGGCTGCACCAATTTGCAGTCCCACCAACAATGTACAAGTGTACCCTTTTCCCCACATCCTTGCCAGCACTTGTTGTTTGACTTCATAATGGCTGCCAATCTTACTGGAGTGAGATGGTATCTTAGGGTGGTTTTGATTTGCATTTCTCTGACTGCTAGAGATGGTGAGCATTTTTCCATGTACTTGTTGATTGATTGTATGTCCTCCTCTGAGAAGTGTCTGTTCAGGTCCTTGGCCCATTTGTTGATTGGGTTATTTGTTATCTTATTGTCTAATTTTTTGAGTTCTTTATATACTCTGGATATTAGGGCTCTATCTGAAGTGTGAGGAGTAAAAATTTGTTCCCATGATGTAGGCTCCCTATTTACCTCTCTTATTGTTTCTTTTGCTGAGAAAAAACTTTTTAGTTTGAGTAAGTCCCATTTGTTGATTCTACACGTTAACTCTTGTGCTATGGGTGTCCTATTGAGGAATTTGGAGCCCAACCCCACAGTATGTAGGTCGTAGCCAACTTTTTCTTCTATCAGATGCCGTGTCTCTGATTTGATAACAAGCTCCTTGATCCATTTTGAGTTAACTTTTGTGCATGGCAAGAGAAAGGGATTCAGTTTCATTTTGTTGCGTATGGATTTCCAGCACCATTTGTTGAAGATGCTATCCTTCCTCCATTGCATGCTTTTAGCCCCTTTATCAAATATAAGAAAGTTGTAGTTTTGTGGGTTGGTTTCTGCGTTCTCTATTCTATACCATTGGTCCACCCTCCTGTTTTGGTACCAGTATCATGCTATTTTTGTTACTATTGCTCTGTAGTATAGTTTGAAGTCTGGTACGCTATACCACCTGATTCACAATTCCTGCTTAGTATTGTTTTTGCTATTCTGGGTCTTTTATTTTTCCATATGAATTTCATGATTGCTTTCTCTATTTCTACAAGGAATGCCGTTGGGATTTTGATTGGCATTGCATTAAACCTATAGAGAACTTTTGGTAATATCGCCATTTTGATGATATTAGTTCTGCCTATCCATGAACAGGGTATATTTTTCCATCTTCTAAGATCTTCTTCAATTTCTCTCTTTAGGGTTCTGTAGTTTTCATTGTATAAGTCTTTCACCTCTTTTGTTAGGTTGATTCCCAAGTATTTTATTTTTTTGAGGATATTGTGAATGGAGTGGTTGTCCTCATTTTCATTTCAGAGGATTTGTCGCTGATATACAGGAATGCCTTTGATTTATGCATGTTGATTTTATATCCTGCCACTTTGCTGAATTCATTTTATTAGCTCTAATAGCTTCTTTGTAGACTCTCTTGGGTCTGCTAGGTATAGAATCATGTCATCTGCAAATAGTGATAATTTAAGTTCTTCTTTTCCTATTTTTATGTCTTTAATTTCTTTCGTCTGTCTAATTTCTCTGGCCAGTGTTTTGAGAACTATGTTGAACAAAAGTGGTGAGAGAGGGCATCCCTGTCTTGTTCCAGATTTTAGAGTGAATGCCTTCAATTTTTCTCCATTCAGAATGATGCTAGCCTGAGGCTTAGCATAGATTGCTTTTACAATGTTGAGGTATGTTCCTGTTATCCCTAGTTTTTCGAGAGTTTTGGACATAAAGGGATGCTGAACTTTGTCGAATGCTTTTTCTGCATCTATCGAGATGATCATATGGTTCTTATTTTTAAGTCTATTGATGTGATGAATAACATTTATTGATTTCCGTATATTGAACCAGCCTTGCATCCCAGGGATGAATCCGACTTGATCATGGTGCACAATTTTTTTGATATGTTTTTGTATCTGATTCGCCAGAATTTTATTAAGGATTTTTGCATCTAGGTTCATTAGAGATATTGGTCTGTAGTTTTCTTTCTTTGAAGTGTCTTTGACTGGTTTAGGAATCAGGGTGATGTTGGCCTCATAGAATGAATTGGAAGTTGTCCCTCTTTTTCTATTTCCTGAAATAGCTTGAAAAGTATTGGTATTAGTTCCTCTTTAAAGGTTTTGTAAAACTCTGCTGTATACCCATCCGTTCCTGGGCTTTTCGTAGATGGTAATTTGGCATCCTGTAGGCTTCTAGGATTTGGGATTCTGTCTCATTCTTCAAGTTTGGGAAGTTTTCTCACATTATTTCATTGAATAGATTGTTTATTCCTTTGGTTCGGACCTCTATGCCTTCCTGTATCCCACTGACTCTTAAGTTTGGTCTCTTTTTGTTATCCCATATTTCTTGGATGTTCTGCTCATGATTTCTTAACAGTCTTGCTGAGCTGTCTATGTTCTTTTCAAGCTGAAATACTTTGTCTTCATTGTCTGATGATCTATCTTCAAAGTGTTCTACTCTGCTGGTAGTGTTCTCAATTGAGTTTTTAAGTTGGTTTATTACTTCCTGCATTTCTAGGATTTCTATTTGTTTGTTTTTTGTTACCTCTATCTCCCTGTGTAATTGATCTTTTGCTTCTTGGATTTGTTTATGTAATTCATTGTCAAAGTGATCTTTCATTGTCTGATTTTGCTGTTTCATGTCTTCCTTGAAACTCCAGATCATCTGAAGCATGGATATCCTGAATTCTTTATCTGACATTCCATCTGTTGCAGCTATTACCTCATCTAGAGTTGAGTTGACCTACATTGCTTGTGGTCCTTTCTTTCCTTGTCTTTTCATACTGCTCGCGTTTCTTTCTGCTTGGTGAAACTGTTGTGTTTTTGAAATTTTCCCTCTATTTATTTATTTTGCTCTTGTATAGTTGAACAATCTCCCTTGCAGGGCGGGTAGTGGCTGTGCTCCTCCTCCAATTGGGCTGATCTGTCTACCATGCTGGCGGGCCGCTAGGTCTGCTCTGCCGGTCATTCGTAGGTCTGCCCACCCTGCTGGCGGGGGTGGCGGCTCTGCTCTGCCCCCACTCCAACTGTGGTGACGTGACTACCACGCCCTCAGGTCGTTGGGCCTGATCCAGATGCGGGTGGCGGTTCTTCTCGGCCCCCACTCCAAATGGGGCTACCTGACTGCCACTCCGGCGGGTCGCTGGGCCTTTTCCGGACACGGGCAGTGGCTCTGCTCCACCCCCACTACAACCAGTGTGACGTGTCTGCCTCGCTGACCGGCTGCTGAGCCCATTCCGCCTGTGGGCCGCTGGTCTGCCTACCTTGCGATCTCAGGTTGTGGCTCTGCTCGGTTCCCACTCCGAATGGGGTGACTTGACTGCCACGTCGGTGGGTTGCTGGGCCTTTTCCGGGCACAGGCAGCGGCCCCGCTCAGCCTCCACTCCAATTGGTGCGACGTGTCCACCACACTGGCAGGCCCCCGGGCCTGTCCCGTTGGTGGGTCGCAGGTCTGCCTACCTTGCAGGCTTCGGCGGCAGCTCTGCTCAGCCCCTACTCCAAATGGGGTGACTTGACTACCACACCGTCGGGTCACTTGTCCTGTTCCAGGCGTGGGTGACCACTCTTTTCGGCCCCAGCTGTAGTTGGGGTGACGTGATACCACGCCTGCGGGTCACTTGGCCTGTTCTGGGTACAGGTGGCAGCTCCACTCTGCCCCTCTGGCCCCCACAGCACCCAGCAGGACCCGGACGGAGAAGCAGTTTCCACGGGATACCCAACCCTGGGCCAAAGCAGATCCGGGAGCCTGAACCCGGCCGCTCCGAGCTCAGTGCACGCTCTGCTAGGAGCAGGCTCCAAGCAGCAGTCTCCGCGGGTTCCCCAGCCCTGGGCCAAAGCAGCTCCGGGAGCCAGAACCCGGCCGCTCCGATCCCGGTGCATGCTCCTCTAGGAGCAGGCTCCAAGAAGCAGTTTCCGCGGTTCCCCCGCTGGACCTGTTCTGCTGGTGGGTCTCAGGTCCGCCTACCCTCCAGGCTTGTGGGGAGGGGCGGCTCTGCCCCTCAGCAGGCCGCTGGACCTGTTCTGCTGGTGGGTCGCAGGTCCGCCTACCCTGCAGGCTCGTGGGGCAGCTCTGCCACTCCGCAGGTTGTTGGGCCTGACCTGCCGGTGGGTCGCAGGTCCGACTACCTTATATGAGTACTTTTTTGATGGACATATACACTCTTCTCAGACATATGTCTAGGAATTTCACTACTCAGTCATATGTAGATAATATGAAGAATTTCCCAAAGTTTTTAAATCATTTTTATTGACAGCAGAAATATTTAAAAGTGTAAGTTTCACATTTTTTTCAACTTTGATGTATTCTGGTTTCTTTCTTTTTTTTTATAATGTTAGCAATTCTGATGAGGCTTCAGTAATAAACCATTGTGATTTCCTTTTGCCCAGTGAGGACTGATTTCAGCAATTTTTTAACACTTATTTATTATTTAGATACTCATTTTGTATGTGCCTATCCATGTCTTTTGCCAATTTTTAAAAATTGGTATTATGTGTATGTATGTGTATGTACATATAGAATATAAGAATATAGAACATGTGAAGATGCATAATATAAAGGTATATGAAATATAAGATAATAAGAGGGTATTTTGTATATATATAAATATACATGTATATATAATAAAATGATTTTTATAAGCACACATTTCCCAGCCTCTTGATTGCCTATTTACTTTTTTTTTTCATTACAACCTTATTACACATATAGAGCACTATTTTCATATCTCTGTACATACAGTATGTTCACTCCATCTTATGCCATTATACATGTATTCTTTTTTTCCATTAAAATTCTTAATTCACATATATACCACAATTTTTCATATCCCTTTTTGTATATAATTTATGTTGGCCCCAAATTCAAATCTTCATACATGTATTTTGTATAAGGATGACCATCGTTTCCACCATCCTTGTTAATCCCCTTCCCCCTTCCTTTCCCTTTCACCTCTCTTCCCTATCTAGAATTAATCTAATCTTCTCATGCTCTCATTTCCTACCCCACTATGAGCTATCCCCCTTATATCAGAGAAAACATTCGGCATTTGTTTTTTGGGAATTGGCTAACTTCACTTAGCATTATCTCCTCCAATGTCATCCATTTACCTGTAAATGCCATGATTTTGTTCTTTTTTAGTGCTATGCAATAGTCCATTGTGTATAAATGCCACATTTCTTTTTATCTTTTCATCCACCGAGGAACATCTAGGTTGGCTCCACAGGTTAGCTATTGTGAATTGTGCTGCTATAAACATTGATGTGGCTGTGTCTCTGCAGTATGCTGTTTTGTAGTCCTTTGGATATAGTCTGAGAAGAGGAATAGCTAGGCAAAATGGTGGTTCCATTCCCATATTTCCAAGGAATCTCCATACTGCTTTCCAAATTGGCTACACCAATTTGCAGTCCCACCAGCAATGTATGAGTGTACCTTTTCCCCCACATCCTTGCCAACACTTGTTGTTGCTTTGCTTCATAATAGCTGCCATTCTGACTGGAGTAAGATGATATCTTAGAGTAGTTTTGATTTGCATTTCTCTGATTGATTCAGATGATGAGCATTTTTTCATATATTTGTTGATTGATTGTATTTCCTCTTCTGAGAAGTGTCTGTTCAGGTCCTTAACCCATTTATTGATTGGATTATTTGGTTTTTTGGTGCTTAGCTTGTTGAATTGTTTATATACCCTAGAGATTAATGCTCTATCTGATGTGTGAGGAGTAAAAATTCGCTCCCAGGATGTATGTTCTCTGTTCACCTCACAGATTGTTTATTTTGCTGAGAAAAAACTTTTTAGTTTGAGTCCATCCCATTTGTTGATTCTTGGTTTTAATTTTTGTGCTATAGTAGTCTTATTAAGGAAGTTGGGGCCTATTCCCACATGATGAAGATTAGGACCTACTTTTTCTTCTATTAGACTCAGAGTCTATGGTTTAATTCCTAGATCCTTGATCCATTTTGACTTAACTTTTGTGCATGGTGAGAGATAGGGGTTCAATTTCATTTTGTTGCATATGGATTTCCAGTTTCCCCAGCACCATTTGTTGAAGATGCTATCTTTTCTCCAGTGCATGTTTTTGGAACCTTTGTCTAATATAAGATAATTGTAATTTTGTGGATTAGTTTCTGTGTCCTCTGTGCTGTACCATTGGTCTACTGGCCTGTTTTGGCACCAATACCATGCTATTTTTGTTACTATTGCTCTGTATATTTTAAGGTCTGATATAGTGATACCACCTGCTTCACTCTTCCTGCTTAGAATTGCTTTAGCTATTCTGGGTCTCTTATTTTTTTCCAGATGAATTTCATGATTGCTTTTTCTATTTCTATGAGGAATGCCATTGGGATTTTGATTGTAATTGCATTAAATCTGTATAGTGCTTTTGGTAGTATGGTCATTTTGATAATATTAATTCTGCCTATCCATGAGTAAGGTAGATCTTTCCATCTTCTAAGGTCTTCTTTGATTTCTCTCTTTAGGGTTCTGTAGTTTTCATTGTATAGATCCTTCATCTCTGTTGATTCCCAGGTATCTTATTTTTTTTGAGGCTATTGTGAATGGGATATTTTTCCTCATTTCCTTCTCAGAGGATTTGTCACTAATACACAATAATGCCTTTGATTTAAGGGTATTGATTTTATATCCTGCCACTTTGCTGAATTCATTTACTAGTTCTAGGAGTTTTCTGGTGGAGTCTTTTGGGTCTTCTGGTATAGAATCATATTGTCAGCAAATACTGCTAGTTTAAGTTCTTCTTTTCCTATACTTACTCCTTTAATTTCTTTCATCTGTCTGATTGCTCTAACTAGTTCTAGCTCTGACTTGCAAGAACTATGTTGAATAGAAGTGGTGAGAGGGCATCCCTGTCTTGTTCCAGATTTTAGGGGGAATGCCTTCATTTTTTCTCTGTTTAGAATGATGTCGGCCTGAGGCTTAGCATAGATAGCCTTTACAATGTTGAGATATGTTCCTGTTATCCCTAGTTTTTCTAGTGTTTTGAACATAAAAGGGTGCTGTATTTTGTCAAATGTTTTTTCTGCATCTATCGAGATAATCATGATTCTTTAAGTCTATTGATGTGATGAATTACATTTATTGATTTCCTTGCATCCCTGCAGTGAATCCCACTTGATAATGGTGTACAATCTTTTTGATATGTCTTTGTATTCGATTTGCCAGAATTTTATTTAGGATTTTTGCATCTATGTTCATTAGAGACATTGGTCTGAAGTTTTCATTCTTTGAAGTGTCTTTGTCTGGTTTTGGAATCAGGGTGATATTGGCCTCATAGAATGAGTTTGGAAATGCTCCCTCGTCTTCTATTTTCTAAAATAGATTGAAGAGTATTGGTATTAATTCTTCTTTAAAGGTCTTGTAAAAATTGGCAATATATCCATCTGATCCTGGGCTTTTCTTGGTTGGTAGTCTTTTGATGACTTCTATTTCCTCACTTGATATTGGTCTGTTTAAGCTGTGAATACCCTCCTGACTCAATTTGGGAGATCATATGACTTAAGAAATTTATTGATGCCTTCACTGTCTTATATTTTATTGGAATATAATTTTTCAAAATAATTTCTAATTATCTTCTGAATTTCTGTAGTGTCAGTTGTGATATTGCCTTTTTCATCATGTATGCTGGTAATTTGAGTTTTCTCTCTCCTTGTCTTCATTAGCATGGCTAAGAGTCTGTCAATTTTATTTATTTTTTCAAAGAACCAACTTTTAGTTTTGTCAATTTTTTCAAATTTGTTTTGATTTCATTGATTTCAGCTCTAATTTTAATTATTTCGTGCCTCCTCCTGCATTTGCTGTTGATTTGGTCTTCTTTTTCTAGGGCTTGGAGATGTAGTTTGAGGTGATTTATTTGTTGACCTTTTCTTCTTTTAAGGAATGAACTTCATGCAATGAATTTTCCTCTTGGTACTGCTTTTATAGTGTCCCAGAGATTTTGATATCTTGTGTCTGAGTTTTCATTTTCCTCAAAGAATTTTTATACTCCTCCTTGATGTCTTCTGTAACCCATTGTTCATTCAGTAGCATATTGTTCAGTCTCCATGTGATGCAGAATCTTATTTGATTTCCAATTGATTCCATTATGATTGATTTCCAATTTCATTCCATTATGATCTGATAAAATGCATGGAAGTATCTCTACTCCTTTGTACTTGCTAAGAGTTGCCCTGTGGCATAGTATATGGTCTATTTTTGAGAAGGATCCACGTGCTGCTGAGAAGAAAGTATATCCACTTGATGTTGATTGATATATTCTATATTTGTCAGTTTAGTCTAAGTTATTAATTGTGATATTGAGCTCTATAGTTTCTTTATTCAACTTTTGTTTGGGAGATATGTCCAATGGTGAGAGAGATATGTTAAAGTCACCCAAGATTATTGTGTTGTGGTCAATTTGACTCTTGAACTTGAGAAGAGTTTGTTTGATGAACATAGCTGCACCATTGTTTGGAGCATTTATATTTATGATTGCTAAGTCTTGTTGGTGTATGGTTCCCTTGAGCAGTATGTAATGTGCATTTTTATCCTGTTTAATTAACTTTGGCTTAAAGTCTATTTTATTTGATATGAGTATGAAGGCCCCTGCTTGCTTCTGTAGTCCATGTGAGTGGTATGATTTTTCCCAACCTTTCACCTTCAGCCTGTTATGTCTTTTCCTAACAGGTGAGTCTCCTGTAGGCAGCATATTGTTGGATCTTTTTGTTTAATCCAATCTGCTAGCCTATATCTTTTGATTGGTGAGTTTATGCCATTAACATTTAGGGTTACTATTGAGACATGTTTTATATTTCCAGCCATATTTGTTTATTTTTGTTATTTAACTTGACTTGGTTTTCTTCTTTGATTAGTTCTTCTTTTAGTTTACTACCTCCCTCTGCTGATTTTCATTGTTGTTTTCATTTTCTCTTCATTAAATATTTTGACAAGGATGTTTTGCAGTGCTGATTTTCTAGCTGTAAATTAACTTTTGTTTATCATGGAAGGTTTTAATTTCATCTTCAAATCTGAAGCTTGGTATTGCTATATGTAAGATTCTTGGTTTGTACCCATTATCTTTCAGAATTTGAAATATGTTGTTCCAGGATATTCTAGCTTTCAGGGTCTGTGTTGAAAAATCTGCCATTATCCTAATTGGTTTTCCTCTATATATAATCTGATTCCTTTCTCTGTGGCTTCTACAATTCTCTCCTTATTCAATATGGTGGGCATTTTCATTATAATGTGTCTTGGTATGGATCTGTTGTGATTTTGCACATTCAGCATCTGGTAGGCTTCTTGGATTTGGATTTTGGTTTCATTCTTCATGTCTGGAAAGTTTTCTGATATTATTTCATTGAACAGATTGCTCATTCCTTTGGTTTGGACCTTCCTCTATCCCAAAACTCTTAAATTTGATCTTTTTGTGCTATCCCATATTTCTTGGATTTTCTGCTCATGGTTTCTTATCATTTTCGCTGTGCTGTCTACACTCTTTACTAGATGATATACTTTGCCTCATTGTCTGATGTCCTATCTTCGAAGTGGTCTACTCAGCTGATGATGCTCTCATTTGAGTTTTTTATTTGATTTATTATTTATGTCATTTCAAAGATTTCTGTTTTTTTTTTGTTTGTTTTTGGTTTTTTATATAACCTCTATCTCCCTGTAGAGGTGATCTTTTGCTTCTTGGATTTGTTTATGTAACTCATTGTCAAAGTGATCTTTCACTGTCTGTATCTGTTGTCTAATGTCTTCCTTAAGATTCCAGAATACCTGAATCATGTATATCCTGAAATCTTAATCTGTCATTTTTTCTATTGTAGATGTTAATTCTTCTAATGATGTGTTGTCTTGAATTGTCTGTGGTACTTTCTTTCCTTGTCTTTTTATGTTGCTCTCCTTTCTTTCCAGCTCTATGGGACTGATGTGTTATTGTTTTTACCCTATAGATTTGTAGTGCTCTTGTATAGTTTCAAGATCACTCTTTTGTGGGGAAGGACAATGTTAACAATTCCCAATATCAACAATACATCACCTATGAGCGAATTTTTGTTATTAAGACATTTATAGTTAGCTTTATGTCTATAAATGTTGGAATCAATTATTATTTAAAATGTAATCAGTAGTTTCATAAAAGGCATACAGTTTCTGGTGGCTGATAGAGAACTGGGGGTCAGGCATAGGACATTATGTAAGGGGAAAGAAGTGAGGGTATGGAGTTAATATATCTTAGCAACTTTGGAGAAGAACTGTAATGAAGAGGTTAATGGCAAGATAATAGATAGCAGGTAGTTTAGGGAAGACAAGTACGTGGGAGTACCATAGAATGCATAAAATCACACACATATATGTATTTAGAAAATTACAAGAAGTAAAAATGGTAAAAATTAGGAGGTTGAAAGTGGAAGAGAGGAGGGAAGAAAAATAAACAGGAAAGAAAGAATGAGAAAAAAGAGAGAGTGAGAACAAAAATAAGAAAAAAGGGGGGGGGCTTATGCAATTCCTCTATATTATATTATTCTGGTGACTCAGTTCTTAAAGTCCTATTTCATGCAAAGTTCTTGGTTTCACATATGTTGGGGTTGTGAGGACCAGAGGAGGAAGGGTAGAGGAGTAAGAAAGAGGATAGAATGGATGAGAAGAGGACAACAACAACAACAACAACAAAAA
This sequence comes from Ictidomys tridecemlineatus, assembly GCF_052094955.1. NCBI lineage: Eukaryota > Metazoa > Chordata > Mammalia > Rodentia > Sciuridae > Ictidomys > Ictidomys tridecemlineatus. The sequence goes on from NC_135486.1 coordinate 56,510,635, forward strand.
AAAAAAAAAAAACTTTTAGAATTCTGTTTTCTTTTCTTCTAGTAGGTGGCATTGTCTATTCCAAGCTTGAGTCTCTGCCCTCAGGGTGGTGGAGGTAACCAGTGTGAGAGGGCTTGAGCTTCTACCTGGAGCCTCCCAGTTCTTAGTCTCTCTGAGTTGGAAACCAGGTGCCTGTTCAGTTGCAGTTCTCCATTGATAGCCCCATCCCCCGAAAAGATGGTGAGAAAGGTTTTGAGTTATCACAGCTGGGGGTGGGAGAGTCGGAACCCATTTTTTACTGGTCCATTATAGTTGTAAATCATGGTGGGATTTGTTGTAACATATTTGTACATGTACACAATATAACAACATAATTTGGCCAATGTCACTCTCCAGCACACCCCCACCTCCTTCCACCTTTCTGTCCCTTTCCTGTACTGATCTCTCTTTGATTTTTATGAGATCTGCCCCCACCTTTTCCTTTTTCCTCTCTAGCTTCTGCATATGAGAGAAAACACAACCCTTGAACTTCTAACTTATTTTGCTTAACATGATGGTCTCTAATTCCATCCATTTTCCTGAAAATGGCATAATTTCATTTTTATTTATGGCTGAATAGAATTTCATTATGTATATATACACCGTATTTTCTTTAACCATTCATCTTTGGTGGACACTTAAGCTGGTTCCATAGTTAGGCTATTGTGGATTGTGCTGCCATAAACATGAATACACATGTATCATTGTAGATGTATTTTTTAAAATTAATGTTCTATTTAGCAAAAGTTTCTTTTGATGGTTAGGGGTATGGGATCTTAATTTTTTTTTCTGAAACTTGGTACAATAGCATATGCCTACAATTCCAGCTATTTGGGAGGTTGAGGCAGTAGGGCTGCAATTTTGAGGCCAATCTGGGAAACTTTGCAAGACTGTCTCAAAATTTAAAACAAAGAAACAAACAAATAAAACTTTGCTTATCTCCAAGATCATGAAAATATTCTCCTATATTTTCTTCTAAGAGTTTTATTCATTTAGTTTTCACATCTCAATTTATCTTTTATTATATGGAGTGAGTTAGGGTTATGATTAATTTTTCCAGATAGATATCCCAGTGCTCTGCCACCACTTATTTTTTTCATTGATTATCCTTTTCCTTATCTGAACTGAAGTGGTGCCTAAATCAAGTAACTGTAAAGTCATGTGTATATTTCTGTATTTCTGGTCTTTCTTATCCTGTTCAATTATTCATTTTTATATTTTGAGGTAATATTATATTGTATTTACTATGTTTTTTTTTTAAGTAAGTCTTGAAATCTGGCAATTTAAGCCCTCAACTTTGATTTCCCTTTTCCACATTGTCTTAGCTATTCTGATTTCTTTGCATGGCCATCTGAATTTTAAAATCAGCTTCTCAGTTTTCATAAATAATAAACTAGAATTCTGGTTGGGATTTCATTACATTTATAGATCAACTTTTAGGAGATTTAAATCTTAATACTATTGAGCCATCCAATTTATAAATGTCATATTTCTCTTCATGTTTTCCTTAATTTCTCTTAGCAATAATTTTTAGTTTTCAGTGTAGAGCTCTTGTGCATATTTTGTTAGATTTATTTCTAGAAATCTGGCAATTCTTGATGCTAGCATAAATAGTATTAGGTTAAAATTCAGTTCTCCAAATTTTTTAGTGTGTAAAATATATAAAAATTGATTTCTGCATATCAACTTTATATCCAATATCCTTGCTAAATTCACTTATTAATTCAAATAGGGGTTTTTTTGGTAGACTTTTTTTGCATGTTTACATATAAAATCATGCCATTTTCAAGTAAAAGCAGTTTAACCTGTTGCTTTCTCTTATTAGTTCCCTATGACTGCTGTGACAAATTACCAAAAATGGGGTGACTTAAGACAACAGAAGTTCATTTTCTCACAACTGTAGATTACAAGTTTGAAACTGAGGTGTTGGCAGGGTCACGCTCCATCTGGAGACTCAGAAGAGAACTTGTTACTTCTGACTTGCAGCTTTTTTTTCCCCATTTTCTGACGGCTGTGGCATTCATTGGCACATAGCCTCCTCACTACAATCTCCTCCTGTCTTCTCACCTCCTCCTAGGTGTGTCAATGTTATCCCCTTCTTTGCCTCTGTGATGACATTTTGGAGACCACCCAAATAACCAGGATAATCTCTGCATCTCAAGACTCTTGGCATCTTCAAACATTCTTTAGCCAAATAAGATAATATTTTCAAGGTTCAGGGTTTAGAACTCAACATGTTTGAATGGTCAATATTCATCCACTACGCTTTTCAGTTTTGTTCTTTTGATTTCTTTTCTTTCTTTCTTTTTTTTATTGCACTATCTTGGAATAATAATGAGGAAAGTTGAATAGGAGATCATCTTATTCCTGACTATGGGGAGAATGTGTGTAATATTTATTATGGTTGGAATCCAAAGGCCATGTTTCATAAAGTCTTGGTTGACAGTTTGTGGCACTATTGAGAGGTGATGGAACCTACTGAAAGGAAGTGAGGTCATGGGGGTAGTGCCTTTAGAAGGATATTGGATCTTAACCCCTTCCTCTCTGTCTCTTTGCTTCCCAGCTGCCATGAGTGAGTATCTCTGTTCTACCAATGCTCCCTGTCATGATGTTCTGCCTTACTACTGGCCCAAAGCAATGGGGCCAAATGACCATGGACTGAAATCTCTTATACCATGAGCCCAAATAAATCTTTCTTCTTTATAAATTGGTTATACTTGGGTATTTTGTCACAGCAGTGTACAGCTAACACAATATTTTACTATGTTATTAAATTAATGAATATTTCTATTGTCCATTATCCATTTTTTTACTTTGAATGGATCTTAGGTTTAATTAAATCCTTATTTTTGATATGCTGAAACGATCATATTTTTCAAGTTTAATTAACAAAATTCATTATGCTTATTGACCTTCAAATGTTAAACTAAGCTCCTTTGCCTGAAATGATATAAATTAGTAAAAATTCATGCATTTTATGTGTTTATGAACTTAATTTTTTAACAGTTTGCTCAGGGTTTTTAATTACTGTATTTTTTTCCCCCAAATTCCTCTCAAAATAAACTGGGAAAGTTTTTTCTGTTTTCTGAAAACAGTTTGTTCATAATTGGTATCATTTTTTCACTAAAAGTTTTATAGAACTCACTATTGAAGTCATTTGAACCTGGAATTTTCTTTGTGGGGAGGTTTTTAAATAACAGATTAAATTTATTTAGCAAATGTTAAGACAATTCAATTTTGAATGTGTGTGCTAATTTAATAAGTTGTGTTTTTAAGAAATTTGTCCATTTCATGTAGGTGTGCAAATGTATTGTTATAAATTATTCCCAATATTTCATTTTTTTAATATCTGTGAGGTTTGTAGAGAATTATTGGACTTACTATTGCTAAGTACTAAAGGAAAGAGGGATATGTGATTATGATAAAAGAGTCATGACAAGAAGCCATGATAATTCTTATCATTTATCTAAAGATTCTCTATTGAGCTTTCTACTTCATTCATTTTTGCTCTTATAACTTTTGTCCTGGAATTTTCTTTGGGCTTAGTTTGTTGATTTTTCCTTTTTGCTTTTAATGATAAAAGGTTCTACTTCATCTTAAAGATATGATTTAAGTCTATTCATTTCCTTCTAGATACTGTCTTGTTTGTAACTACATTTGTCAAGGGTTTTATTAGCACATTATTATATGTAGTAATGACATTCATTTTGACATAATTATATGCATGAAATATAATATACTCCATTTCAATTCTCTAGTACTTCCTCTTTCTCCCTCTACCTTCTCCTCCTGTTTTCCTTCTTCTATTCTATTGGTCTTTCCTCTATCTATTTATTGTTTATTTTAAATGGTGCCTTATACATTTACCTAAAGGTGAAATGCATTGTGGGGTATTCACATATGTACATAGAATAATTTGGTCAAGTTCATTCCATAGTTCCTTCCTTTTCCCATCCCCCCTTGGTCTTCCTGAAATACCATCTTCTGTTCCACTCATCTTCTTTCTATTCTCATGGAATTTTCCCACACTCTTGCCTTTATTTTAAGCTTTGACTTCCACATATAAAAGAAACATTTAGCCCTTGACTTTCTGAGTCTATTTTATCAGTTTATTTTATTTAACACGATGATGATGTTCTCCAGTCCCATACACTTACCAGGAAATGCCATGATTTTATTTTTCTTTGTAGCTGAGTAAAGCTCCAAATCACATTTTCTTTATCCATTCATTTGCTGATGGGTACCTGGGCTGATTCCACAACTTGGCTATTGTGAATTGCATTGCTGTAAACATTGAAGTGCCTGCATCACTATAGTATATTGATTTTGTTTCTTTTGGATAAATATTAAGATGATAGCTGGATCAGTGGTAGTTCCATTCCTAGTGTTTTGAGAAAATTCCATACTGCTTTAAAAGTGGTTGCACTAATTTGCAGTCCCACCAACAATGTATGAGTGTACCTTTACCCCATATCCTCACTAGTGTTTATTATTTGTATTCTTGATGATTGCCATTTTAATTGAAGTGAGATAAAATCTCAATGTAGTTTTAATTTGTATTTCCTTTATTGCTAGGAATGTTAAACATTTTATCATGCATTTATTGGCCATTTGCATTTCTTTTTTTGAGAAATATATGTTTAGTTATTTTTCACATTTATTGATTTTTTTTTTGTATATGGGGAGGTTTTTTGTTACCAGTTTTTTGACATGTTGAATTTTCATTATTACTTATTTCAGAATATTTACTAATTTCCTTTATGATAAGCTCTTGACCCATGAATTATTTTTAAGAGTGGTGTTTTATTTCTAAATATCTAGAGATGTTTAAAATTTATCTTTCTATTGATTTTTTCTTTATTTATTTTTATGCGGTGCTGAGGATGGAACCCAGTGCCTTGCACGTGATAGACAAGCGCTTTACCACTGAGTCACAACCCCAGCCCTCTATTGATTTTTAATTTAATTCCATTTCAGTCATGAAAGATACCCTGTATGATATTTATCCTTTCAAATTTGTTGAGACTTCCTTTGTGGATTCTTTCTTTCTTTTTTCTTTCTTTCTTTCTTTTTTTTGAGATGAGAGAGAGAGAGAGAGAGAGAGAGAGAGAGAGAGAGAGAGAGAGAGAGAGAATTTTTTAATATTTATTTTTTAGTTTTTGGTGGACACAACATCTTTATTTTATTTTTATGTGGTGTTGAGGATCGAACCCAGTGTCCCATGCATGCCAGGCGAGCGCAATATTGCTTGAGCTACATCCCCAGCCCCTTTGTGGATTCTTAATCCATTCTTGAAAAGGATATGTGTTCTGTTATTATTAAACATAGCATTTTATAAATTTCAGTTTGGTCAATTTGATTATTTTTATTGTTGAAATCTCCTGTATCTTTACTGTAATTTTGTCTGTACTTTATGTTTATATGCATGTATGTATGTTTTTGAGAAAGGTATATGTGCATTTCCACCTGTCATTTTGAATTTGCCTTTTTCTACATTTTGCTAATTTTTCCTTCATGTATTTGAATCTATGTTATTATGTGCACATAGTTTCAGGATTACAGATTCATACCATGATCTTTTTATCACTATCACACATTCTCCTTTCCTTTAGTACTTATCGTCTTAACGTATACTGCTGTTATTATTATAGTCAACTAGCTGTCTTTGGTCTACATTTTTAATGTTTATTTTTTTAAATTCTTTTACTTGAAGGTTATCCTTATTTTTCAATTAATTAAAGGCTATCTTGTAAACTGTGTGTTTGTGTATGTGTGTGTGTGTGTGTGTGTGTGTGTGTGTGTGTGATGTGTTTTGCTCAGCCCCCAATTGTTTTGTTTCTAAATTGAAATGTCTAGTGCATTTCAATGTGATTGTAGTTACTGGTGTTCAGGTCTACCACATTGCTATTTGGTTTTTATTTGTCCCATTTGTTCTTTTCTCCTTTGTTGTTTTATTTTCTTTTAATAATAAGCAGGTTTTTTTCTTTTTTGTAATTTTGTTTGGTTTATTCATTGACTTTTAAATAATGCCTTTTGTACTATCCTTTGAGCACTAACTTAGATTACAATATGCATCTGTGGCTTCATTTCATAAACTTTCAGTTTCTACTTTTTTCATTTCCTAAACAATGTAACATTGTTATAACATTGTTGAATTCAGTTCATACTCTGTCTCTGGGCTAGCTTACAGAAGTTCATAAATAAAAGAGTAATTAGTCTTCTTGTAACTATCAACCCAAATATCTCTGAATCTATGTTGCACATTACTCATTCACTTTTTTCAGTGACCCTGTGTGATCAGTTAAAAATACCAAGAGATCAGTGTAGACGGTTAGACATGGTTTTAGTTTGCTAGGTTTTAGTCACAATGAAGCATCACAGACTGAGAGGCTTTAACAACAGAAATGTGTTTTCTGACAATTCTGGAGGCAAGAAGTCTGAGATCAAGATGTTGGCAGGGTTAGTTTTTCCTGAGGCTTCTTGGCTTGCAGATAGCCTTCTTCTCCTTGTATTTTCAACATGGCATTCTCTCTCTGTGTGTCTCCTCTTTTCATAAGGGTACCAGTTATATTGGATTGACATTCATTTTAAAACTGAATCATCTCTTTAAAGACTCTATCTCCAAATACAGTCCTATTCTGTGTTATTAGGGGTAAGAATTGAAAATACGAATTTTGGGGAAGGACATAATTCAGCTTTTAAGGCATACTCTCTGCCTTTGATGGGTGGTTATAAATAATAACAAAAAAGTTTCATGATATAGTATCTGAATATGTAACCCTTCATAGCAAATAATTGTGTCCTGTCTATTTTTAATATGTAATAAACCAGGAAGGCCACAAAGGACAGTAGTTAAGACTGGGATATTCTGGATCTTACTGCCAGTGTGTGACTCTCATCTTCATCGTGAATTTCTTGTATGACCTTGGCAAAGTTAGTTCAGCTCTCTGTGCTTCAATTTTCTCAGTTGTGCATTGGGTTAACAATACTTCTTATCTTACAACATTGAACTATTATGAGTATTAAATGAGATTTGTAACCTACCAACTCTTCTTTAACGTATGATTACACTCATGCCACAGCACTTCCCTTCTCATATTTTCCATTGATACCTCTCATGGTCCCTCTCTGAAATCCTTCTTCTTGGACTGCAGGCCCTGTTTACCCCTAATGGCTCCCTTCTGCCTGCTTGTGCTTATTCCTCTTTCTTATACTTATATTTTTCTGCTCTCATAATTCAAGAAGAGAATCCAATTTAAGCATAACCCAGCTTAAACCTCTCTTCTTTTGGAATAACTGGGTAACCTAATGTAACTGACCATGCTTTGGGTTTATATGCATTGCAAGTTAAATCATGTTTAGAGTAATATTTATTCCTTTGCTCTTTTCAACATGTAGTTTTTTTAAAACATAGTTTAATAGAGCATGTTATCAAAGAAGTCTTCTATTGCTGATAAGACTTCTGGTTTACAATAGATGAAACAAATCAGCACCTTTGGTGGTACATTATATTCTTTTCTTTCTTTCTTTCTTTTATATGTGTACTTTTTGCATTACAATTCTTATTACATATATTCCACATTTTTTCATATCTCTGTTTGTATATAAAGTATGTTGACACCCAATTCGTGTCTTCATACATGTAATTTGGATAATGATGTCCATCACATTCCACCATCCTTACTAAACCCCTGCCCCTTCCTTTTCCCTCCCACTCCTCTTCCCTATCTAGAATTCATCTATTCCTCCCATGCTCCCCCTCCCTACCCCACTATGAGTCATCATTTGATCCAGCTCTTTCTCTCCTTAGTCTATACCCAAAGGACTTAAAAACAGCATACTACAGGGACATAGCCACATCAATGTTTATAGCAGCACAATTCACAATAGCTAAACTGTGGAAGCAACCTAGATGCCCTTCAGTGGATGAATGTATTAAAAAATTTGGCTTACATACACAATGGAATTTTACTCAGCAATAAAAGAGAAGAAAATCATGCATTTGCAGGTAAATGGATGGCGTTGGAAAAGACAATGCTAAGTGAAGTTAGCCAATCTCCCCCAAAACAAATGTCAAATGTTTTCAACATGTAGTTTTATTCTCCTTTTGTTCCTGCTGTTTGATTCCTATGACTAGTTATAAGCCAGCTGAAGAACTGGTGCTGACAATTTGTCCCATAGCTCTATAACTCTAGTTATAGTGCTGCCTCTTCCTGGCTAAGTCAAAAGAGGATTGCTGTGGTTCCTAAACCTTCATTTTTCCCCCTACCTCTTAGATGACAGTTAGCTACAAACTCTTCCTATTATACCACGAAAACATTTTTCTTCTTGGAGACAATGTTTATCATTCTCTTTTGATCAGATGACTGTCTCACATGAATTAATATTTAATTTCCAATAAGAGGTAAAAATTCTGCCAGAGAAATGCCCAGTTTTGTGAGAAATGGAGGTTTAATATGCCAAATGGTATTTGCATTTTCCTTCTCTGAAAAATACCTCCTCTTTACTCCATTTTTGCACAGGGTAGAGGAGCAATTTTACAAAAGGTTAAGGACTCAGGCTTCAAGCCAGACAAGCCTGAATTTGAATTCCAGCTCTTGTGACCTTGAGCAATTACTTATCACTGTAAGCTGGAGTGCATTATTTGTAAAATGGAGCTAAAACTACCTACCTCAAAGGGTTGATTGTGTATTAAATGACATGATGCTTCGAAAGTACCCAGTCCATTAGAAGTTATCCATAAATGTTAGCTGTTACCATTATCACTCAAAGATTTAATGTTATTAACATACATTTTCTTGCATTTCACAAAGAGAACCATCATGTAATTTTATACCTGTCCTTTCTCCCAACCTCCTGCATTCTTCTTTGCCTCTCAAGGGCTTTGAAACAAATGGTTGTACTTAGAAGGAGCTGATTCCTTGGATGTTGTGTGGCTATTGAATTGTTAGTTTTAGAAAAGACCGGTGTGCCTCTGGGAAAGTGGTATGGGCTGTGTTCTTGATAGATGTGAAACTTTCAGATGATTGTGATTCCTCTGATTATTATATCCCTTCCACATAAGCTAAATGGGCACTTAAAGAATTCCTTGAGCTGGGTAAAGCTAATTTTTAATTTGAAAAGAATTGCACCTTACAAATTCTAGACTTTAAAAATGTTTATAGTCATTAGTTCCTATCTTGCTCTTGCCCAAAAATCTGGGAGCAAATTTTGATCTCTGGTTATAGATTATTTGCCTCAATGTAGGAAATTGATCATGTCACATAAGATCTTCAATTATTTTTATGTCAAGGTTGGCAAATAAATTCTACCTTTTATATCAACTTCTATTCATTGGTCATGGAAAATTGGTGTCCTGTATTGAAAAAGATTCTGAGGCGTTAATTCCTAGTCGGAGAACATATTTTCTCAAGTATCAGTATCTATTGTGTACCTGAAAATCAAGATGGGGTAGCACATTTGTCTTGTGTCAGCTGATTGTTTACCAATTTCCAAAGCCTATTGCCTTTATCAGAGCTCTGTGGGTTGAATCAGGCATCATAATTGCCTTTGTTCTGCCCAAGCGTGAATGCCAAGAGTAATACATTTGAGCTCACAAGCCTGACCAGCTAGATGAAGCTGAAGAGTCTGATCAAAAAACCAGATGAAAAGTGACAGAATTTTTTTCAAAGAATTTAAAAATATTTTATGTCTTCAAGTGACTTTTGTGATAGAATTTCTTCTTTTCCTATGTCATTGCTATCACATTGGTATGCATCCGGGTCTCCTTTTCCTGTCTTTAGGAAATATAGTTGAAATGCTAAAATATCAGCACTGGGGAGACGTTCTGTGGTTTATGGGGACAAATAAAACAACCTATGTTTTGCCCTATTGACTCCACTTGGTTTCTGTCACCCAGTTTTATGCTTCTTACCCTCCTTCCCATGTCCACCTGCCTACATGGCATTTGCCTCACCTGTTGGGCTTTGATATATGGAGACAGTCTTTACCCATTTGTGAACACCTTTTCACTTTGCTTGCATTCTGACACTACATGCCAGGCTGCCTCTTTGTGTGGATGTCTTCCTAATCTGGCTTGGTCTCCTCACCTGCACATGTCTGGCTCTCTAGTATGGACATCTTCCTTTCCCTGCTTGGTCTCTTGGCTCCCAGTACCAGGCTGACCTTTGCAGATATACTGAACTCACCTCCATGGACTCTGATTTGTGCCAACACACCTCACATACAACCTTGCTTGGATGCTGGTGCTCCAAGCCAGGCCTCCCTCCTATGTGGATGCTCTCCTCATACTAAGGGGCTTTGATACCCAAATTGAGGCTCTGTGACCCATCTCATCTCTACCAACCTGTTTTCTTCTGCTTCACTTTATAATTTCAGCATTAGTTATTCAGGAAGGAATGAGAAAAAAACGGGAAAGAAAAAGCACTTCAGATATTTTAATGATATTTAAAAGATTGTGTATTTACTTCAAATATATAAAAAATGAAGAAGTCAATTTAGAAAACAAATTGATCACAAACATCCAGACATAACTTAGTGATAATCCAATGATTAACATTTTGCCATCTATTCTTTCTTTGTCTGGGCGTACATATCTCCATCTAGAAATACTCTTCATTCCTATCCATCTCTCTCGTATCTTTTTGAATTGTAGGTATGTTAGTCATAACAAAACCCAGAAAATAAATGTGACATGGAGATCACAGGATGAGATGCCTTGGTAATATTTATTTTTAAATTATTTTGAAAATTGACACACCAAATCAATGCTGAGAATTCATCTGTGGCAACAAGACTATTTTTGTTATAGACAAAGACTATATTGCCATTTGAATTTTTTCCCTGTGGATTTTGATAATGGCATTGGCATAGGAGCTGATCTAACCTATCTCTAGTACTGTCTAGAGGCATTTTACCAGTAAAATGAGTATATGCAAAACTCACAACATGCTTTGAAGGCATTTTGTGAAGGTAGTGATTGTTTAATAGATATTTTAAATAAAAGGTGAAATGATTTTATATATATATGTATGTGTGTATATATATACGCACATACATATATACATATTTTTTGTTTAGCTTTCTCAGGGCAATAGGCATCTTGATAGCATAGAATCCATCTTAAAGTAAAGAAAAATCAGGAAGATTAAAAAGATATTTTCACTGTGAATTTAAACAAATTTCCATTGTAGTTCAAAACCCATAACACATCCTCCAGGCAATAAAATGGAAGTGCATTGCCACAGTTTTATGGCTTTATTAGATTTAGGTCTGTTTTGCTTTTTTGTTGTTGTTGATGTGTGTGTATGTGTATGTATGTGCACTTTATAAATATTTAAATATGTGATGATATGTATATAATAAGGGAGAAACATTGTTCCTTTTCTCTAAATTATGAGAGAAAATTTCCTTTTTTTTTTCTAAATCTGCCGATGCTCTTTGGAGAGGAACATATGCTCTTGCTGCCTGGGCAGGATCACATGTAGCTCTTTTATAAGCCAGTGAGAGGTGAGGCAGGGACCAGAACTCAGGGTTCTGGCTTCAGATCCAAGTCTGTAAGGAATATTGGTCCAAAGCACACACCTGAGGATAAACAGCTAATGAAATTTCTATCTGGTACAAGTGTGTATGAGAATATTCATTTTAGAATTGTGTCTAGGGGAAATGATTCATCTGAATTCTGTGATGAGACTCTCACACCATATCATTGTCAACCATAAAGGATACGGATGATAAAAATAGACAGCTCCCCATCCCCAGTTGGTTCATTTCATGTACCCTGTTGTCAGCGGGTTCTGAGCACATCTCTATTTCTTTGTGAGCCTCTGGGGAGCTCCAGTTTTGAAGGCTGGTCCTGACATTCCTTCCAGGTACCTCATTATCCAAGTCATTACATCACTGCCTTTATTAGATGCATAAATATTTATATTACTAATTGTCACTACTTTAGGGATATTGCCAATTTTTCACCTGTAGGATGACCCTTCCACATTTCATGAGAGGATTTCTGGCTGGATTAGCTGTCCAGGGCCCAAGATGGAATTCAAGATGGCTTTCTGGGCATTAGGAAAAGATGATCATTGGGGGAGTGGGGGAAGTTGGATGGTAGGATGAGCTCTAAGCATGAAACTAGGAAATAAGCCTTAATTCTGCCTTCACTTCTAAGATTGCTAGATCTACCCTTCAAGATAAGAAATGGTTCAAATGCTTTTCTTCTGATTGTCATATTGTACCCTCTCCTTCAAATAGTAGCTTCAGTTTTACCTCCTTAAAATTACATCATCTCCACTTCCTGTCTGCTAAGTAGATCCTGACCCACTACGTAATTCTCTTTGTTTTCATAATTCTTGCATTGCTAAAAGTTACATGAAGTGTAGACAAAATTCTTCATTATACTCTGAAAAAGTTTGGGAGAAGGACTGTATCTTTTAACCTATGAACTTAAAAAGCTGGGGCATAGCACACATTCTTATTTCCTAACAGGCTTTATAACAATTCATAACAGTTTTAGGGATATAGATCAGTGGTAGAGTTTTTGCCAAGCATGCACAGAGCCCTGGGTTCCATTCCTAACACTACATACACAAAACAAACTACAAAATACACTCACCCAGTTTTGTGATTTTTCTCTTTTGGATATGTCCATTTCTATACTTACAGACAATTTCAATAGTGATACAATATTTAGAATATCTAAAAACATAGCTTATTTATTTTTAAAAGACATATTATCCAAGATTAAAACATCATTGTTTTGGAAAAATTTCCATTTCTCTTACATTTCTCTTTTCCTTTTAAAATGTAAGATTAACAAAATATACTGATGCACATCATATAAAGCTAACTTTTGAACCCTATTCCATGTATTAGCTTTATTATTGTCATTATTATTATTATAAACAAGTCACCTCTATGTCTGTGTGATAAACTCAGATTGTTGGAGAAATAGGAATTTGTTGCTGGGGAGCTCAGGCCAAGGAGAAACCCCTGAATTCATTTTGGGTTGACCCATGAGTATTTCAAGAGTGTCTAGGAAGGATGTCCTTACCATAGAGGAAAATGAAAGGACTGGTAGATTTTATGCTTATGTTCCTATTTCTGAAACAAGAATAGAACTACTATCTTGTCCATTATCTATTGCTAGTGACACAATACTACAATCTGTATAAGTTATGAAGGAAATAATTAGATTTTTGGCTCAGGGCTCTCGTCCTAGGTCAAGGATCCACAATTGGTGACGGTCTTTTTGTTGGCAGAGTCTTGACACAGTATATGACATCACATGACCAAGGACAGAGAATGCTTGGAAGACTTAGCTAAATTGTCTTTTAGAGCAAACCCAGTGGTAAGGTAACCCATTAACTCATTAGTCTCAGAGTCCTAATCAACTCTTAAAGGTCCCAGCTTGTCCCACTTCTTAACATCTCATAGCAATGATTATTATTATTAAATTTCAACATGAGTTTGAAGGGGAACAAACTGGATTCAAACCATGTCTACTACCTAAAGAACCTTTAAATATTATCGGAGTAGATAGGTGGGAAACCAAGAATGAGACGCTGAAATGAAAGTAGGTGTGTTCTCAAAATAGGTTTTGCTTTTCACAGATTTCCTTAAGGCTTTGGTTTACTTGCAAGTGCTTAAATTTCATATTTTGATATTGAATCAGAAACTCTGATCAAAATTGCCTTAAGCAGGAAAGGGAGCTTGTGAGCTCATATAACTAAACACATGTAGAATTTAGGAAAGGCTTAATCCATGGTTCAAAAAATACGGACAAAAACCTCTCTTTCTTCCCTACCCCATTTCTCAGTTGCATTTGCTGGTGTTTTATTCAGGGTCAAAACAGGCTCTTCCTTTGTGGTCCCATGATGTGTACCAGCAACTTTGGAGCTACAGTCTTTCTTGATGTGCCCAATAGTACACAAGCTTAATCCTGGAATTGAATCCAAATAATCTTGATTGTTCTCCCCTGGATCATGTGCCAAATCCTGAGCCAATCGATTTGGTTGTGGTGAGAGAACTATAAGATTGCATTAAGAAAGTCAGGTCCTATTCATGGATGCATGGGAAGGAGGGTTTAATTTCTCCTATATAGTATGAGTTTTATATTATACAGTGGGGAAAGTATTAGGCTTTGGAGTAAAAAACATTGGTTCAAAGCCTATCCCCATGACTTAACAGCTGTACAACATTTGTGAATCACTTAAATTTCAATAGCTTTGCCTTACTTCTGTTTCTTAAGTGGGGATGATAATAATAAAGAAAGATTGTTGTGAGATTTAAATAAGATATTCTATGTAAAGTACTCAGCACAAGTATTTGACATATAGCAAGCTTCCTTTGAAACTTGATTTCCTTTCTCCCTTATTTTCCCCTAATAGTTGTTGAATCTTTGCAAGAACCAAAGACATATATTGACAAAAATTCTATTTGGAAGCTTGGGTAGGTAACATGAGGCTTCTGACAGAAAACTGGACTTCAGCATATGCTAGTAATGAATACTGTACATGAGATTCATCTTGGTCTTTGAGGCCAGATGACTCAATATGCTTACATTCCTGACTACATTAGATTTGCAAACTTCTCTCTCTGGATGGGCATTCCCAAAGAACTTGATAAAATTCCTGATCCCTGATTCAACCTTCTACTAATGTCTTCTATAGCAATAATTTCTTCCATCCTTCCGGTTCTGTCATTACTCATATGAATATGGGTGTTGAAACTGAATGGCTCATCAAATATCCTTGCAGATATTTAACTCCTTTGGGATCAATATCCTTCATCTCTAATATATTCCCTTACATACCTGGGGACTACCTTATTCTCTCATTGCCCAGAACCTATCTATCTCTGAAACACTGAACTGCAACATCGCTCTTTCTGAGAATAATCTCAAATTTCTAAGTCTCTCAGTATCATTTTCAACCCTATCTATTCTTCAATTTCATACAAATTTCAATCCTGTAATTCATTATTTTTCTTTCATTTAATAAACACTTTTAAATATTTAAATTTTTTCCTGGTCTAACAGCTTATCAGTTTAACCACTCTCTTATTCCTTCAATCTTCCACAATTCTGGGCTTAATCTCCAACCCTGAGGACCAGTCCAATCAATTGTCATCTCTGCTTCTTCATTCATGTTACTAATGATTTCTCATGAAAATCACAAAAACTATTCAAATTGATGTCACCATAATGTCACTATCTCTAATCTCAGATAAACCCTCAGCAAAACCTTCTGACCCTCAGAGGAGCTAAAATAGGCTTTAAATATTCACCATTCTCTTTACATTAGTCAGCTTTTTGTTACTGTGATCAAAATACCTGACAAGAATGACCTACAGGCTGGAGTTGTAGCTCAGTGGTAGAGCATTTGCCTACCACATGTGAGGCACTGGGTTTGATCCTCAGCACTACATAGAATAAATAAAATAAAGTTATTCTGTTCATCTACAGCTAAAAATATGTTTTTTTAAAAAAATGACTTACAGGTAAAACTGTTTATTTGAGGCTCTTGATTTCAGAGTGTGAGTCCATGCTTGTCCAACTCCATTGCTCTTGGCCAGAGGTGAGGCCAAACATTGTGGCAGAAGGGTATTGTGGAGGAAAGTTGCTCAGCTCATGGCAGGCAGGAAACAGGGTGAGTACAAGGAACTAGGTAAAAATATAATCCCCATAGGCAGTCCCTAGTGGCCTACTTCTCTGACACATCGTACATGCCTAAAGTTACCACCCAGTTATTCATTCAAGTTATTAATCATTAAATGGACTAGTACATTAGTTACTGTACTAGTTACTATACTAGAGAGGTTAATGCTCTCATAATCAGTTCATTTCTGAACATTCCTGCATTGCCACATAAGTTTTTTGAGGTACATCTCATATCTAAACCATAATATTCTTACCTTGGTCCCCAAAAGCTCTTGTCTATCTCACAATGCAAATGCATTCAGTGCATATCCAAGAGTTCCCACAATCTAAACAGTTCCAGCATTGGTCAAAAGTCCAAATCCAAAACCTCTTCCAAGATTTAAGGCAAACTTTTAACCCCTATAAAAATCAAAAGTGAGTTACATATATCAAATATACAGTGACATAGATGAAACATTATCATGCCAAAAGTGAGAAAGAGGGACATTGAAAGCAGGGAAGGGACCAAAACAAGACTGAAAATCAGTTGGTTAAACAAGTTCTGTAGTTCCATGTCTGGCAACTGGAGTGTACTGGTTGCGAGAAGGAAGCCACACCCTTATGGCCTTGCTGGTTGCAGCCCACATGACCTCTCTTTTAGGCTGGCTTTCTCTGCAGCTGGCAGGTTTTCTTGGCAGATATTCCACAATGCAGTCATCTCTTATTCCTGGGAGCCTCCACTGCCACTTTGATTTGCTTCACTCCCCTCTCAGGGGCTGCCCACAGAAATTCTGACCCTGCTACACTCTGCCTGGCTCCCCAGGCCTTCCTTTGCAGTCTTAGTGGAAGCTTGTGTAATCCTGCTCATTGCAACATCCTACGTTTCTGAAGAGCTGATTCCTGACATATCCTCAGGGCATCATTCCTAATGTCTCTGTGCAAAGTACTTAGCTTATCTTTCGTGGTTGTAATCCCTTCAACAACCACATCTTCCTTAGCCAAGTTTTACATGCTCTTCTTTTCTGTCCAAAGGGCAAGCTTTTCAAATCTTTCTGCTCTATTTTTTTGCTCCCAATTTTCACAGTATATCTTACTAAAAGTCACCAGCAACACCCATACCACCACCTGAATGCTGGGATGACTTGAAATTTCCTCTGCCAGATTAGTTGGTCCATGACTTTTAAATTCAGCCTTACAGAAAGTCTCAGGATATGGACAAAATGTAGACAAGTTCTTTGCCAGAATATTGTGTGAATATATATCTTCTAGTCCAATTTCCTATTGAGTCTTCATTTCTCTCTGAAACCTCATGAGCATAGTCTTTACTGTCTCAATCCTATCTTCCAAGCTTCTACCCAAATCACCCATTAAGCTGTCCTTACATTATTTTAAGTTTTTTCCATCCTGCATCTCCAAACTTTTCCAAACTCCTTGAGCAAATCAGTTTCAAAATCTTCTGAACTGAATAGTCAGATTAGACAAAGCAACAACCTCATGCCTCAGTACCAATTTCTGTTAGTTAGCTTTTCATCATGTGACCAAAATGCATGAAAAGAGCAACTTAGAAGGGGAAAAGTTTATTTTTGCAAATGGTTTTAGAGGGTAAGTCCATGTTTTAGTTCAGCTTTTTTTTTGTGTGTGTGTGTGTGTGAGACTTAAAGACCCAACCAGTACAATTGTAGAGGAGGAAAAGTTTACTTGAGGGCTCCTGTTTTCATAGGTCTTAATCCATAGAAGGTCAGTTCCATTCCTCAGATCTGTAGTGATGCAGGACATTATGGTGGAACAATGTGGCAGAAAGAAGCAGCTCACATACTGACGAGGAAGCAGAGAGAGAGAGTCCACTCACCAGATACAAATAGATACCCAAAGTCATTCCCCAATTGCCACCTCCTCCAGCCACACCCTGCTACTTCAGTTACCACTCAGTTAATCCCTATAAAGGGATTAAATCACTGAAGATAGCCTTCTATGGACTAAGATCTAATAAACTTTTCTTCCTCTATAATTGTTCTGGTCAGATCTTTTAGTCACAGTGGTGAAAAAACTGACTAAAACACTCTCTTTGGGTGTTAGTGTCCTCTCTCCTACTTCATTCCCATCAGTCACATGACCTGTATTTTTCATATCTAGCCACAAACTGACTTTTCTCTTCACTTTCACAGCAATTTTAACTTACCCTGAGGGGTTCTCATTCATTTATTTGAAAATATTGCTTGTGAGATGATCAATGGACTTCTAGTTATCTAATTCAAAGGGACATTTTTTTTCATTTTCTGTTTTGCAGCAAGTGTGACATTTGGCAATATTACTCATTCTTTGTTTTGATCTGATTCTGTAGTCCCATGGAATCATGTTTTTTTTAATTTTCTACATATTTTTGTGCTAATCGGTTCTAATTAATATTTAACTAAAATTATATTAAATCAGAACACTTCAAATAAATCTAGAGTTTAAATAAATCCCTTTAATGTATACTTCAACATGTATAGTGGTTTGCAAACAATTTAAAAAGTGACTGAAACATTTTTTTTCAAATGTAAATTTATTCAGAAACCCAATATTCATTCTTTCATTAATTTATGGAGTGCTTACTCAATGGGCACTAGTATTTTAGGTAATAAGAATTTACAGTTATAAAAAAAGTTACATATATTGTCTTTTTCATTATGTATGTCAAACATATATGTATATACATACATGTATTGGTGTGTGTATATATGTGTATTTCTACACATATATACACATATAGAGAATGTGTATATATATATATATATATATAATATGTGTATAGTATATATATAGAAAGAGAGAGAGCTCAGTCCTTGTATTCCTTTTCTCTTCTTTACCTAAACTAATTATCTTGATGAGCTCATCTGCCTCATGACTTTAAGTGCCATCTACATATTAATGAAATCTCGATTTATATCTCTAGCCCAGACTTCTCCTTGAACTCCAGACTCATTTACCCAATTGAATATTGAATACATATACTTGTATATATAAGGGGCATCTCAAATTCACCAATTTCAAAGTCAAACTTCAGATATTTTTTCCTTATAATTCTGCACCCCTCACTGATTGCCACTGCAGTTAATGACTACCCTAGATTTTTACCTCACCAGGCTGACCACCTTGGTATTATTTCCAAAGTCTTTCTCCTAGCTTGCCAGATGTTATGGTTTAGATATGAATTGCTCCCAAAAGCTCATGTGGGACAATGCAAGGACATTCAGAGGTGAAATGATTGGATTATGAGAGCCTTACCTAACCAGTACATTAATCCACTGATGAAGATTAACTGGGTAGTATTTGTAGGCAGGTAGGGTATGACTGGAGGCAATGGGTCACTGAAGGTGAGGCTTTTGTCTCTGAGGAATGGAGCTCTCTCTCTCTCTGCTTCTTGATCACTATATCCTGGGCTGCTTTCCTCTTCCACATGCATGCTGCTTCACTTTGGCCCAGAGCAAAGGAGTTGGCAGTCTATGGACTGAGACTTCTGAAGCTGTGAGCATCAAATAAACTTTTCCTCCTCTAAAATTGTTCATATCGGTTGTTTTGGTCACACTGGGGGAAAAAAACTAATTAATTAATAAATCCTGAGGTTCTATCTGGAATATATGTACCAAATCCAACCAATTCTCATGATTTTCACTTCTACCAGTCTATTTTTTGCATCAGTGACTCTTTCCTGGATTTTTGCATTTTGCCTAGATTTTTGCAACAGCCTCCTGATTGTTCTCCCTGACTTCACATCATCTCTTATGGTGTACTCATAGCAAAATGGCCAGAATGACCTTTTTCTAAAACAAGAAAAAGTTCATGCCTCATGTTGCTCATCTCCTCAAAACTCTTACACTGGCTCTCATCTTCCTCAAGGCAAAAGCCCAGATCTTTACATGGTCTAATCCTCCCTCAGTTTCTATCTCTTATCCCCTCACTTACTCTATTCTGTCCCTCCATCCGTACTGTCCCTCAAAGATGCCAGGTAGTATTCCTCCTCAGGTTGTTTGCACTGCATATTCATTCTGTGCAGACTACTCTTTCCCTTGATAGCCTTAACATGTCCCATCTCTTACTTGTATTATTCTGCTTAAATATTAACTTCTTAGTGAGGCCTGTCCTGACCACATTATTTAAAACTGTAACCCTTATCTTTACTCTTATTCCCCCTTAAGCACTTAGAATCTTAATATTCTCCCTCTTTATCTATCATCTGCCTCCTTCTCTATTGACCTATCTACCCGTTTGTCATCTCTTTTACTCTTGTCTCTTTTACTCTCTCCCACTAGAACTAAGTTCCATCAGGGCAGGGTTTTGTTTTGTTCACTGAGTTATATTTAGAAGTGAACATTTAATATGTGCTTAATAATGTTTCACTTTGTTACGTTGTATAAATATTTTACTTAGCCCTTGTCTTGAAAATGATCATTTTTGGTGTTCCTGAGTTTCTGCTGGTGCTGCAGTGACTATATATATGGACCTTGGTGAAAGATAGATGCATTTGACTCTAGGAATTTATCTAGATTTTGTTCTCTGGGAAAATTATGAGGTTGGCATATATAGATGTTTAATAGGCAGTGCTCTTTGGAATATCACCTGTGAGGAACTAATTGGAATAAGAGAGAAATTAAATTCTGATGTAGTTATGAAGTTCTGTTACTGAGATGGTCCTCTAAGTTGTCCCTAAGTAGAGTAAGAAGACTTGGTCTTCATACTTCCATGTTGGACATAGGCTTCCTCAAGAGGGAATCTGTTTATTTGGGGCAAGGCAGTACCCTTCAGTACAAATAATATCATGAAAAAAAAAAAAGGCCTGTGGGTCCTGAGGGGCAGACAGGGTCTTTGTGTTGACCCCAAAACTCATAAATAAAATAAAAACTTTCCACATAATGGAAAGTTCTGGATGTAGAATGTGTGCATCTTTAACGTTACTAAATTTTGCCAAAGAGTTTTCCAAATTGAGTATGCCAATTGGTTGTTTTTCAGGGTGAGAAAGATTGGCTCTGATATATTCATCAATCAGAAAATTCACAAAAAATACAAGAAAGAAAGAAATATACTTGGTCAACATTATTGTTGTGCCTAAAATTTAGGCTTAACATATGTACCCATGGTGGGTATTTAAATGCCTATGGGCATTTGAATATAATAAGAAAGGTACTCTGTCACAAGAAAGATAGCTAATAGTGAGATGTTTTTCCTCAACATTGCTGCATGAATAGCATATTAGATCATCTGAATGTTTTTCACAATTTAGCAACTTATTTCTCACTTTTGCTTCTAGTTTATAGCTCCAGATTCTGTTTGTTATAGATCATTCACACTTAGTTCCTCTGCCACAGATTTTGATGGATAAGGCAAGGTGTTCTTGAAATGGGAACATGAACATCCATAAATCTAAAACCTTGAGGTATTCAGCTGTCAGATACCATGCACATAGAGGGCTGGATGTGACCTATTTTTGCTTCACTCACATTAGCCTTCCCCTTTTAATACTGAATACACCTTTTTAAAAGGAAATGATGGTAACATTAGGTAGACCTTTGATCTATTGAGTACTTCTAAAACTCTAGGCACTGTACTCAGTGTTTTAGCCATATTAGTTCATTTGTGTATGAGGTAGGATCACTTGTTATGAAACTGTGGAGTCTTGGAGAGAGTATGCCTTTCCCAGTCTCATGGGTAACCTGGCAGAAAAATGTGATGGCTAAGAGTTCTGGTTCTGGAATGTACTATCTGGATTTCTATCCTTGCTTGGGCACTTAGTGTGCAACTATGAGCAAATGACCACGTGTATCTCATTTTTTCCCCCTTGGTTTGTTGTAAAGATTTAATAAGTAAATACAAAGCATTCTGAAAGGTACTCAGACCCTGATAAGAAATCTATAAACAGTTGTTAAATATTATAAGGTAGAGAAAGGATTTCAAATCCAAGATTGTTCAATTTCAAAGCTCATATTTTTCTATCACTTTTCTATTTGTTTCTCCTCTAAATGCTTTTTGAGGAACTTAACCACTTGGGCTTAAAGGACCACTTTTTCTAGGAATTGGTGTGATTTCTCACTGTGTCGTTCATTTAATTATCCCAAAGAAATAAAATTTTACATTCACACACAAACCTTTATACACAAGTTGGCAGCACTTTTTTTTGATAATAGAAACTGGAAAAATCTAGAGATCTTTCAGTAGGTAAGTGGTTAAACAAACTGTATCATATTCATGGAATAACTCAGCAATAAAAAGGAAGAAACTATTGATATGACTCTCCAAGGATTATGCGGTGGTGGAATTATTCAGTGTCTTGACTGTTGTGGTGGATGTATGAGGCTACACATGTGATGGAAGTGGAAAGCAACTAACTCTCCTCTCTGTGTCTGTCTGTCTGTCTCTGTCTCTCTCGCTCATACTCACTCAGAAACACAAGTAAAACTTGGGCACTTCAAGTGAAATTGGTGGATTATATCAATATCAATATGATAGACATTTGTATATTATTGATTTACAAAATTTTCCACCTAGGGAATCTGGTTAAAGTTCATAGGAGACATCAATGTACTAGTTTTTCTACTTTCCTGTACATCTATTCCGTAATATCTCAAAAAATTTTAATAGCATGGTGGGGTCTATCTATACTCCTAATATTTTTTTTCTTTAGGAGCTTCAGGTTTGTTTGTTTGTTTGTTTGTTTTAAATATTTCTTTTTTAGTGGTAGGTGGAAACACAATATTTTTATTTCATTTTTATATGGTACTGAGGATCGAACCCATTGGCTCACACATGCTAGGCGAGCACTCTACAACTGAGCCACAACTCCAATCCAGTTTGTTTAAAAACCTGGGAGGTAACTTTCAGAGAAGACCATGTTTACCTCTATTAAACTGGAAATCACAGAAGCTGAGGAGAATGGTACAGCCAGAATATAAAGCATTAGGGGAAGGAGGTTATGCTTCTACTTAAAACTTTCTTTGCCTATGACTTTAGATTAGTGGTACAGATTTAATCCCAGTTTATATTTGTATTTGCAGGCACCATAAGCCATGATTTTAGAAAAAAAAATTGGTACTGAGGTTTGAACTCAGGAGTACTTAACCACTGAGCTCCATCCCCAGCCCTTTAAAAAACTTTTACTTACAGACAGGGTCTGGCTAAGTTGCCAAGAGCCTTGTTAAGTTGCTGAGTCTGGCTTTGAACTCACAATCCTCCTGCCTCAGCCTCCTGAGCTGCTGGGATAACAGGCATGTACCACAGCACCAAGACAGAAATTTTTAAAATATTATTATTTGTACGCTTGTTTAAGAAGTAGAACAATTACTAAACTCTTATATTTTATTTCAATTTAGAGATATGTGAAACACACAAAACACACCAACTACAGCATTAAATGTTAACCTTTTCAAAATTCTTTGTTGCCTTCCCTGAGTCTTTATATTTTTCACTCTCCCCAGAGTTAGACAAAACTAGGAATTTAGTGTGTATCTAGTCTGTTTTTTTTATTTTACTATTTACTTATTTACTATTTCTTATTTTAGTCTTTTTTTATTTTACTATTTACTTATTTACTATTTCTTATTTTACTATATGCAACACTCACAACAATATTACACTGTACTATTTTTAAAAAATTACACAAATATTATACTATAGGTAATGTTTTATAGTTTTTTCATATATTTTATTGGTTGTTCAAAACATTACATAGTTCTTGACATATCATATTTCATACATTAGATTCAAGTGGGTTATGAACTCCCATTTTTACCCCAAATACAGATTGCAGAATCACATCGGTTACACATCCACATTTTTACATAATGCCATATTTAGTGACTGTTGTATTCTGCTACCTTTCCTATCCTCTACTATCTCCCCTTCCCTCCCCTCCCATCTTCTCTCTCTACCTTATCTACTGTAATTCATTTCTCTCCTTGTTTATTTTCCCATTCCCCTCACAACCTCTTATATGTAATTTTGTATAACAATGAGGGTCTCCTTCCATTTCCATGCAATTTCCCTTTAGTTTTTTTCTTGATCAGACATTTTATTTAAAATACTTATTTATGTTGGCATATTTTAATCCATTTCATTTTTAACAATGTAAAGTATTTCATTTAATGACTGTAGAATATTTCATAGGTACAATCTATAACTTATCTACTCTTCTATTGAAAAGCACACATTTGATCTCTAGTTTTTTCCTTTTGCAAATATAACAGAAGAACTATATACCTCTAGAAAACCTTCCTTAGGAGATAACACATCAGATGCTGCTTCACTGTAATTGGTTCTGCCTGAAACTGATTGATTGCTGTAACTTGGAGCTACTTTAGTATATCAGAGCTTCAGCGACAACTAAAAGCTCTTTCCTGATAATAAGGAGAATGGGAGTCTCTATATTCTTAGAAGCACTAAGTAAACATCAGAACTGGTTCAAATCTGTTTATTCAATCAATGATAGGTCTATAGCTCTGAAAGCAAGCAAACACCAGAATTGGTTTTAAATCCCTCTACTGGGTCAATGGCAACTCACTTCAATGAATGAACATCTAAAACTTGTCAATCTGTGATAGCCTCATGCTTGAAAAGGCAGCCAGCTGGCATTAGACATACTCCAGTTAACATGTTTCTGAGACAGGTGTCAATCCATCTCACTTCTACAACTAACACACACAACTTGCTGCTGTAGCCAGCACAATCCATGCTTCTCAACTAACACCAACCTACTCCTACATTTGCACAATCAATTCCCCAAAAGAACTCTTCCCAAGCAACCTTCTGTATCAGATGAATAGTTTGCTTTGCTTAACTATGTCTGGCCAGCATAACTGCTCTTTAATTAAGTAGCAGTAAGTTCAGCTTCTTGTTTTCAGATGTTGAGTGTTGTATTCCTCTTTTAACATGAACTATTAACTTGTTGTAATCAGTTATGCAAGGACTTACAGAACCTTATATAGAGCGGAAGCACTAATCTATAATTATTACCACTTCCATGAATCTTCTTCATTCGCCCCACCCACCCCAGAACAACTCATTGAATTGAATTTTTTGATTTACAAGCCTTCTTTTATCTGGCAAGTAAATAAGCTCTTTATTAATCAGTTTAGTGGTTGTTGTCTTATTTTAATATAAACAATACTAAAATGAACATTTTGCATGTCTTCTTCTCTGGGAATAGAGTGGAAAGGAGCATAGGTTTACTAGAAATTGCAAGATTGTTCGACAAAATGTTATTTCCAATTTACAGTCATACCATTAATAGGGTTGTCCTTAAAAACACCAGATATTATAAGGCTTTATTTTATTTTATTTTGCCAATCTGATGAGTATGAGTAGTTTAATGTTTTAATTTTTGTTTCCTGATTATCCAACTTCAGTTGAGTTCCTTTTACAGTATTTCTTCCTTATTTTTTATGGTTCTTAAGATTAAACTCAGATACTCTTTGCCACTGAGCTACACCCCCATCTTTCCTTTTGAGACAGGGTCTTGCTACCTTGCAGATGATAGCCTTAAACTTTCTATCCTCCTTCCTCAGCTTTCCCAGTTGCTGTATTATGGAGTGCACCATAATAATTGGCTTCCTTTCACTGTTTTTAAATTCTATGGCTTGGATGAGTGTCCTCCAAGGGTCCATAGGTAAAGGCTTGGTCCCCAGGGTGGCAGTATTGGCAGGTGCTGTGGACCAGTATGTGGCAGGTGCTGATGGGAAATCCTTATGTCATTGGGGGTATACCCTTCAAGGGGTTTTGAAGACTCTTTTCCTTTCTCTGCTTCCTGACTTGAGATATGAGCAGTTGCTTTGACACATACTTCTACTACAATGTCCTTCCC
This sequence comes from Ictidomys tridecemlineatus, assembly GCF_052094955.1. NCBI lineage: Eukaryota > Metazoa > Chordata > Mammalia > Rodentia > Sciuridae > Ictidomys > Ictidomys tridecemlineatus. The sequence goes on from NC_135486.1 coordinate 56,536,116, forward strand.
TCATCCAAGCGAGACTCAAACCAAGGAGATCACTCAGTCCTATACTTGTAACTCCAAAACCAAGAGGCAAAGTAAGCCTGTCTTTGCTTCATAATTAGATGATGTAGGTATTTTGTTAGGGTGGCAGAAAGTTGACTAACATAATTAGAAATTCACTATTTTTTCCCATATGACTTGCCTGCTCTTAAATACTTTTTAATGATATCATTTATCATTTTCTTATGAACTTCTAAAAATTCTTTATGAATCTGAATATTAATCTTTTACAATAAGTATATACTGTAACTATTGTTGATCATCTCAACTTTGTTATTTAAAGTAATCATAACCCTATGGGTACAGTGGTGCATACCCATAATCCCAGTGACTCAGGAGGCTGATGCAGGAGGATTACAAGTTTGAGGCAGCCTCAGTAACTAAGTAAGGCCCTAAGTAATTCAGACTGACCCTGTCTCAAAATAAAGACATAAAAAGGGCTGGGGATCAAAACATTGCTGAAAAATTAAATTATTATATAATCAATTCTATAAATGTTTACATTTGACACTTGTACGTTTTGATATTGTTGAATTACCCTTTCCAATTCTGAAACTATAAATGTTTTGCTATATTTTCTGTTAATCATTTTCCCCACATATAGGTTTTAGAAATCAGAGTTTATTTTCTAGTAAAATGTGACTTTTTTGAGACATAAATTAATGTTTTTATATCAAAACACAATTTTTCCATGAATTAACTGTGCACAACATGAGTCTTACAATGTTATTAAATTAAAAAGGCATGTCATAGAAAGCAGTGTTGACAGAATAGTGTGGATTTAAAAGTACTAAGCAATTAAGAGATAAAATGAAATAATCTGGAGCCCATATTCCATTATATCTAAAATAGACTTTAATTTGGTTATTTTAATAACACCTACTTATTGAAAGACTTTAATTTACATAGTGCATTATCATTCACAAAGCATGTTGACAAGAACTAACGTATTTCAAAATAAGACTCCCAGTGATAATTCCCAAAACATGGACCAGCAGCATCACATTGCCTAGGAGCTTGTCAGAAGCATATAATTGGAGGCTCCAACCCAGACCTGTAGAAGCAGAATCTGAAATGTAACAAAAATCCCCTGGGGTTATTTTGCATAACACAATTTGAAAAACATGGGCTGGGGAACTTATTTTTAAGTGACTCCTCACTGCTCTTAACAATGAGCCAACTGAAGGACAACTTATCTATAGCAGCTTTCTTCCAGGAAGTCCAATTATTGGCATGTGTCCTATTAATCTTAATCTTCAACACAGCTTCTTTCGCCCACTTATCTCCCCTGTTTAAAAATAAGGAGGTCACATTTACATAAAGATGAAGGAAATGGCAAATTTGTGATTTCTGGTGGCATTTGATCAAGTTTCTGTGGTCAACTCTTGCATTCTACCAAGTCAGTTCTTTTAATTTTTGTGGATAGAATACTCTTAACTGGGGAAATATATATGTGGAAGGCAGCTTATTTACCTGTTAACCAACATGAATTTTTTTGGTCTCCTGATTCAGGATTTATAGGGTGGATTTAGTGGATAAAATATTTGTGGAATTAATAATAAGTCTGTGAAATTTGCAAACTCTACAAAGGCCTAAGTATCTTAAGAGATACTTTACATAAGAGGAAAATTTTCATTATTGCTCTCTCAGGTAAATCATATTTTGATTGACAAATGCTTTGAGGTTAGGCTAAACAAAATAAAAAGAAACAGCTAATGAGTGTCTTTGTGTTTGGGTTTGCTAATTCATTTTGCTTCAGATCAATCCTGACCTGGACACTCTATATTCTAATGTATCACTCACTGTATTGGCAAATCATTACTTAATTGAACTTGGGCAACTCCTTATTGCTAATTATGTTTTTGCCTAAAGAAGAGACCCATTATTTTCTCATCATTCCCAGGGCTGCCTGTCAGAGAATATGCCATTTAACCAATTTTCAGCTATTAGCCAGAACTGATTTGCTAAAATGATGAAGCTAATGATATGTTGGGGTTGATTACTTACTGCCCATAGGAGATATCACTTGCTTGATAATGAGGAAATGGAAATCCACTCCCTGGGCTATCATTGTGCCCAATTAATATCACATTATTTATTGCATTGCACCTAAGAAAAAAGATGCTGAATGAAAACTTAGAGTGCAATGCAAAACCAGCATTGGGTGATTAAAGAACCACTGTATTCTTATTTTCACTTTTATGAGTGACTAACCAACTCTGAATAGTGGTCTGTTTTTCCTGTATCTGAAGTGTTCTTCACATTTGATAAGAGTATTGGTCAATTTTTTATTATTATAACAAATACCTGAGATAATGGATTCACAAAGAGAAAAGGTTTGTTTTGTTTCAGGTTTAGAGGATTTAGTCTATGATCAGCTGGCCATGACCTCCTAGCATATCATTTAATGAGTTCAAAAGGAAGGTTTATGAAGTAAAAAGTAAAATAGTCCCTACAGCCTTACTGTCATATAATGGAAAAGATATTTTAGATTACTCTGAATCAGTAACAATTTATAAGCATCCCATAGCAACACAGATTATTACTAATTGGAATAGCCTAGCTTTTGACCTGCATGGTGTACAGTCATATTTTAATTGACAAAACCACTTAGTTGTACTTTGGTGCCATAGAACAAAACAGCAGCTGCTATTTGTACCTGATGCCGTATTTTTTGTTGTTGTTTTTTTATTGGTTTTGGTGAAACATTCTTCTTTCATAGCTACACTTGAGATTGTGACCTTAGTTTCTCTTCCTAAATATTTTAAAATTTAGAGATGGTCTTAATACAGGCTCCTGAACCTGATCATGTAACAGTGAGGGATAAGGTTTGCCAAATTATGGACAGTATTTCCAAGGTAGAATTCTCAAACCTCCTGCGTCAGAGTCCACTGAGCCTTGGGGATAGCAAGTCTAAGTAGCTGTCCCTGTGATTTTAATGCACATTTAATTTTTGAATAAGCACTGCTTCATGGAATAAAGAGCATAGTCAAAAAACACCAGTGGTCCAGAAGAAATTATCATCCCCACCAAGAAACTTTGAAACTTATGGGCATTAACTGCTTCTGTGATGGGCCCTGGATTCTAGTCACTGGTGACCTCATGCTGTCTTAGTAGATGGCAGCTGATGCAGTGTCTGAGACATATATTTGGCAAGTTCCATGGATTTTTATGTCCCTCTAAAATTCATATAGTGAAGACTTAATCTACCATGCGCTGGTATTTGCAGGAGACCTCTGAGAGCTAATTGGGTTATGAGGCTGAAGCCTAATATGTGGTGGTAGTGCCCTTATAAGAAGAGACACAAAAGAGATTATCCCTTTCTGTCTTGTGAGGATACAATGAGACTACTGCCCCACGAAGGGGTCCACTCCAAAATCTGACCAACTTGGTTCCCTGATCTTGAATTTTCATCGTTCAGAACTATGAGAAATAAATGTTTGTTGTTTCAGCACTTAATCTATGGTATTTTGTTATAGCAACCTGAACTGGTTTAAGATGGTAAATAAACAACAACTCTGAGCTAACAGAAAAAGAAAATAAAAGCTTTTGTATATATGGGTATACAGTTATAGAGATCAATCAATCAATCAATCATCTAATCTTTATTGATAGATATCCTTTCCTTATGAATGTAAAACTCAAATATTTATATTATGAATGTTAAAAAATATGATTATGAATTAGTTTAAGGCAGACTAATGCTCAGTGTTTTATGATTCCCTTTACCTTTCCTCTCTAGTCTGAGAGAATTCTTCTAGTCTGCTTCATTTTAAGATAGGAAGAGTAGCTGGTCTCCTCTTTGTTCTACTTGGAACAACTGTCTGGGATAGACAGAAGTACACTCCTTTTCTTTGGAGCAACTTTCTGGTAAAGGCTTGGTTGTCAGCCTATGGTGCTATTGGTAGATGGTGGAGCCTTTAAGAGGTGGGGACTAGTGGAAAGAAGTTAGATCACTGGGAACATGCTCTTGAAGGAGCTATTGGAACCCTAGACCCTTGCTGTCTCTCTCTTTGCATCCCAGTTACCATGAGCAGCTTTGTTACCCCAAATGTTCCCTGCCATAATGTTCTACCTTTCTATGGGCCTAAAGCAATGGAGCCAGCCAACCATGGCCTGAAGCCTCTGAAACCATGAGCCAAAATAAATCTTTCCATCCTTTTAGGATGATTTTTCTCAGGTATCCATTCACAGCCACGGGAGGCTGATGGAAACAGTAGGATCTTCTCCCCTAATTGTCTGTGAAATGAAGAGTCTGGAAAAGAAGCGACAAAACTGTTTTGTGCAGTAGTCACCTTCGTTGAACTTCTGAGTGGCCTTTGGCTTTGGAATCTCATGTTCTTCCATAAGCATCTCTTTGTGACTGTGTTAGGTTCTGTGGAGGTGAATGACTCAACACACAGATTTTAGAAATCTAGACTGTTTGTGCATTATTACATAGAGGCATATCTAAACCCTTTAGTCACAATACGTATTACTAAGCCCAGCCATGGACAGTGCCCCTGACAAGTGCTCCAGAAGTAAAGAGCAGTGAAGTGGCCTCTTTCTCTGCATATTGGCCTTAGGTTGTTTATTTCTTTACTGCAGACTGAGACTAGTTATCTCAAAAGCTTGCTGGTGCCAAACTCAACTTTTTTTTAACACATCCTTTTTTTTTTTTTCTAAAATAGTCAACAAACATAATTTCAACCATTTAGAATATAGCTGTTTTCCATAGCCTATGAAATCTCACCCGTCAGTGCTGGTGTGCCAGGCGTTGGGGACGAGAGTTTGTGGTTATAAGCTTCCAAGCTGTTGCTGTCCTTAGGAGCTCTCTGACCCAGAAATTCCTTATGTGCTGCTGAGCTACATCATCGACTAACCCTCTCTTCCATCTTCCTTTCTGCTGGGAGTTTGCTTGCCTTCCTCCCTGAATACTGATGAGCATAAGAACAGTTTCATGCCATGAGAAACTCCCCTTATCAGGAAACCCCACACCCAATAAAGCATGATGTGTGTGTGTGTGTATGTGTGTGTGTGTGTGTGTGTGTGTGTGTTATTCTTGTCATGATCCTATTTCTTTCCTAGATTGGTCCTGAGATCCCAGAATCCCTTATAACCAACTAACATGCATGAACTGTCCTGGGACCCAGGAAAGGCTTTCTTAAAGAATAAACATCTGAGCTGAGATGTGAGTCACTGTCAGGAATTCACCAGGAACAGGGGGGAAGAAATATTCCAGGACAGTATTTTATCCAAAAGCTCTGAGCTGACGAGTATGACTTCTTTGGCCAGAAGGCAAATTATGAATAGGGAAATTATCCAAAGTCAAAAGAATCAAAACCCCTCCATTGGTAGCTGAATTATGAAGGGTCTTATCAAGAAGTGAAGAACTCTTTGTGTGTGTGTGTGTGTGTGTGTGTGTGTGTGTGTGTGTGTGTGTGTGCACATGTGCACTGTGCAACATGAAATGAGGAAGAGGTATCAGTTTTGATCTGTCACCTCTGGAAATTCTGCCTTGTGACCAGAGTCCTAACCCTTTGTCCCAGCTTACTTTAGAGAGACCATTGAAATTTAAAACCATGGAAATACATCAGGTACTTGGGTGTAAGACAACATAATCAAGTAGAACAAAGGCCTTCTCATGGGAGGTCCCTCTGGAGAAGGGACTGAGGGGTTCCAAGAAAGAAGGAGAGGGATTTGATCAGGACCAGCAGGGTCCTTGACATGTGCAATGGAAAAAAATTTCAGCATGTGTGAGTCAGAGTCATATACAGATATTTATTTAGGAAAGTAGATATACATGTAAGAGAGAATGTGGAGAATGTGGGCAATCTCAAGAGAGATGGTGGTAAAGCTGGAAATACACATTCAAGGGAGAATGTGGGCCATATTGAGAGTGAGAGATACATTTTGGGATTCCCAGCTCTTTTAACGAAAACTTGGTAAAGGGTGGGTATAGGAAGGTTAATGAAGGATATCAGTCTGGCAATCTGAAGATGGTGTTTTAGTTAGCTTTTTTGCTGCTTTGACTAAAGGACCTGACCAGAACAACTGTAGAGGAGGAAAAGTTTATTTGAGGGCTCATGGTTCCAGAGGTCTTAATCCATAGGTGGCCGGCTCCATTCATCCAGGCTCCAGGTGAGGCAGAAAATCATGGCAGAAGAGTGTGGCAGAGGAAAGCAGCTCACAGGGTGAGAGAGACTCCATTGGCCAGATACAAATATATACCCCCAAGCTACACCCCAATTTCCAAATCCTCCAGCCACACCCTACCACTTCAGTTACCACTCAGTTAATCCTCTCAGGGGATAAATTCACTGATTGGGTTAAGACTCTTACAACCCAATCATTTCTCCTCTGAACCTTCTTGCATTGACTTACACCTGAGATTTTGAGGGATACCACATCTAAACCATAACATATGGTTTATGGTAGTCATCCTTGGGATGATGTGGTCTTCATTATCATATTCATAGGTAGCACTGGAAAGTCCACTAAATTATAGGTTTCTTAAAAGGTTTATCTCTTTTTGCATATTCTCTTTGCTTAAATAGATTTGTGCTTAATCTATTTAATTAATAGGGCACTGATAAATTTATAAATTTCTCAGGATTTGGGAGTAATTGACCCGAAAGAAAGACTGGCCTAGGGGGTGACAAGTATGAAAAAGTCTGTGAAACTGCTGAATTAAAATTTAATTTCCTAGTCCTCCCTTTATATCTCCTTTCTACCTATTTTTAAATTTCTTCTACCCTACCTAATCCCCATTTCCAAATTTTATCCTTAAACTTAAGGATTGGTGAGGGTGAAGTTCAGTCTTCTGCAATTGCTTCAGACTTATAAGGGACAATGACCCTGCCTACACATGAATGGAAAGTCTCATCCAAACTAAGCTAAAGGAGACAGAGAGAAACTGGTCTCCATTGTGGGGATGGTTTGGAATTCATGCATTGCCACCTTCTTAATGTGGAATCATTGTAATCTGGGATATAAATTTCATCAACAAATTAAGAATGAGGGCTGCAGTTGTGGCTCAGTGGTAAAGCACTTTCCTAGCATGCGTGAGGCACTAGATTCAATCCTCAGCACTACAAAAAAATAAATAAATAAAATAAAGGTATTGTGTCCACCTACAACCAAAATAAATAAATAAGCAAATAAATAAATAAATAAATAAATAAATAAATAAATAAATAAATAAATAAAAGAAAGAAAGAAAGAAATTGAGAAAGTAAAAGCCAAAAAATAGTAGCAGGAGCATAGTAGCCAAAGATCCTAATAGTGGTAACACCCGGGTGAGGTTAGGCAAATAAGCTTTAATATTATGACTCTTGGTATATACATTGCTTTACTGTAGCCTGTGGGGGAATATATAAGAAGGTAAGGAATAAAGGGATTGGAGTTGCCAAGAGAAAGCATATCCCCAGCCAAACAACTGCTCTAATGAGGCAAAGTTATTCCTATAACAGAAAGTGAAAGACCCACAAGAGTGAAAAGGAATGATTTTTGGCATATGGTGTATAGGAAAATTACCTTAAATATGTTTTTGTGTTTAGTTTTTGAACAGGACTTGTAGACTCTCTAGTGGCTCATACAAGCAGGAATTTTTTACTTTTTATGGTAACATGTGGTCAGGGGACCGCAAAATGTCAAGAGGGACAGGTTTAATTTTGTATCTTAAAGCAATTCAGTTGGAGAGATGTTTTGGGAGTCAGTGCCGTATCCTATCTGTCCTGCAAATCCAAAAGTAGAAGTACCATTATAAAGTAGAATATGAGAGAGAGCCACTGTCAGAAGATATCTAATTAAGTAAATCATGTAGGTGGTCTTTTTAAATGCCTTCATGAGTATAGCTCTGTCTTTCTTTTTATCATCATCATAGTATACTTACCTCTAGTTTTACTTTCCTCCAGGATATGCAAGACTAAGTAGGTAGCCCTATGCTGGGCAAACTTCAATCATCGTTTTAAACTGTTAAGGTCAGTCAAAGCTCCTCAGAGATTACTTCTAAGGACTTTGTGAGAAATCTATGGTTTCTTTAGCCTTGTTCTACTAGTTGTGCTATCGTCCAGGATAGGTCAGGGTCTTGCTGACCACATGTTTCCCTTGTAAGTGTTGAGGACATTCCCTTATCCATGGACCTTCCTTTTTGCAGAAATTGCTCCTAGTGTCTGGAGTCCTTCTTCATAATCTCCCTGATCAGGAGGTTGGGTGATTCACCAGAGTTGCAGGGATCAGAGCTCAGTATTATAGTCTATTACCCTGTGGGTGATGGAAATCATCTCAAAATACTGCTCAGGTTGTTCTGTTAGAAGTTGTACTTTTGTAAACTTTTAATAGACAATAGATACAAAGTTTTACAAGGAAAATCCAAAACAAAACCATTAGCAACAAAACAAATTTAGTTTCTATAATAGTTTGGAAAACATTAGATGATATGAATAGATCCTCATTTTAATTTAACTTGTTTACAGATTTACTTATTTTTTTAAGTTACTGATGCTCAATCTTTTAATCAACAAAGCAGCATGGTTTGGGATGCTGCATTTGGGCATATTTAATTACTTTTGCTTAAAGATGATGATCATAATACAATTAGGAATACACAACTATAAGCATAGAAAGGCTATCATTTTTAACAATTTTGGTTTGGAGTACACCAGCTTTACAGAAGGATTTTATAGTTGGGATGGGAAACAAATATATTTAATATATAAATAATAATTAGCATCACAGTTAGGTAGAAATCTTTTATCTATTAACTTAGTTTTTATTCTTGGAGCAAAATTGAGACTCCAAGACTAATTAAAATAATTATAATCATGGGTCTATGTAGGTTAACAGCATTGACAAAAATCAAAGAATATATTTAAGCCTCTTAAAAGCTTAGGAAACAGTGATAATGATCAGAAATTGATTCATTACCTGATATACAAGTATAACTCATTTATACAACACCAAAAACTTAATTTAGTCAAAGCAAACAGATATAGGCCAGGTATTAAGTGGCAAGAATATTTAAAATTTGAATGGTACTAAATACAAAAGGCAGAAATTTTTAAAAGTTTTATTGACTCTTTTATAGGTTTAACATCTAGATAAAATGTTTAAGAGAGGACTTGTTGGTTATCTGGTATGTATTAGACCTATATACCTTTAATTATAACTTAGTTTTGTATGATATTTAGACACAGTATATAAAGCCTTCAGATGTATGTATATCTATAGTCTCATATATGGTGTCAAATATACTATAGTAACCTAAAATAATAGTTGTTCATTTATTTTTTTAATTTTAAAATTTGTTCTTTTTAGTCATACATGACATTAGGATTCATTTTGAAATAATTATAAAAACAGGGAATATAATTTGTTCTAATTTAGCCCCTCTCTTCCTCCCTCTGCTTGTTCCCTTCCTTCTACTCTACTGAGGTTTCTGCTATTAATTTTTTTTTTAATTAGTGCCTTCTGGATGTACATGAAGGTGAGATTCACTGTGGTGTGTTCATATATGTACATAGGAAAGTTAGGTCAGATTCATTCCACTGTCTTTCCATATCCAAACCCTCTTCTCCTCCCTTCATTCCCCTTTGTCTACACCACTGATCTTCCATCTGTTATTTTTTATCCCTCCCATTTTGGATTAGCTTCTGCATATCAGATAAAACATTCTATCTTTGACTTTTGAGGACTGGTTTATTTCACTTAGCATGCTATTTCCAATTCCATCCCTTTTCTGGCAAATGCCATAAAGACTTTCCTCCTTATGTCATTGTGTATATATTACGTATATATCACATGTTCTTTAACCATTCATCTGTTGAAGGGCACCTAGGTTGACTCCATAGTTTAGCTATTATGAATTGCACTGCTATAAACTATGTGGCTGTGTCACTGTTGTACACTGATTTTTAACTCCTTGTACTGAGAAGTAGGATAGCTGGGTCATATGTTGGGTCTCTTCCTAGTTTTCTAGAAAACCCCATACTGTTTTCCAGAGTGATTGCACATATGTGTAGTCCCACCAGCAGTGTATAAGTGAACTCTTTTCCCCACATCCCTGCCAGTACCTGTTATTATTTGATATCTTGACAATTGCTATTCTGATTAGAGTGAGATGAAATCTCAGTGTAGTTTTAATTTGAATTTTTGTAATTGCTAGAGATGTTGAACATTTTTTCATATATTTGTTAACTGTTTGTATTTCTTCTTCTAAGAAGGGTCTGCCTGTTCAATTCCTTTGCCCATTAATTGATTAGGTTACTTGTTGTTTGTGGGTTATTTTTTTTTTGAGTTCTTTATATATCTTAGATATTAATGCCCTATCTGAGGAGCCAGAGGAAAAGATTTTCTCCCAATCTGTTGGCTCTTTCTTCACACTCTTGGTTGTTTCCTTTGCTGTGAAAAAGTTTTTTAATTTGATGTCATCACACTTAGTTTTTACTTTATTTCTTGCACTTGAGGAGTCTTGTTAAGTAGGTCAGTTCCTGTGCTGACATGTTGGAGTGCTGGATCTACATTGCAGAGTTTCTGGTGTAATTCTTAGGTCTTTGATCCATTTTGAGTTGAGTTTTGTTCCGGGTGAGAGACAGATGTTAAATTTCATTCTTCTACATAGGGATTTCCAGTTTCCTAGCATTGTTTGTTGAAGAGGCATTTTTTTTTATCCAATGTATGTTTATGGCACCTTTGTCTAGTATGAGATGACTGTATTTATGTGGATATGTCTCTGTCTCTTCTATTCAACTCCATTGGTTTTCATATCTGTTTTGGTGTCAGTACCATGCTGTTTTTGTTACTATGGCTCTGTAGCATAATTTGAGGTTTGATACTGTGATATTTTCTGCTTTGCTTTTCTCACTAAGGATTACTTTCACTATTTTGGTCTCATTTTTTCCAAATGAATTTAATAACTGCCTTTCCTAGTTCTGTGAAGAACATCATTGGAATTTTGATGGAAATTGCATTGAATTTATATGGAGCTTTTGGTAATATAGTCATTTTGACGACATTTATTCTGCCTATACAAGAACAAGGGAGGTCTTTCCATCTTCTAAGGTCTTTTTCAATGTCTTCCTTTAGTGTTCTGTAGTTTTTATTATAAAGGTCCTTTACCTCTTTTGTTAGATTGATTCCCAAGTTTTTATTATTAGTATTTTTAGGCTAGTTTTCCTAATTTCTTTATCAGCAGATTTATCATTGAAACGTAGGAATGTGATTGATTTATTGGTGTTGAACTTGTATCCTGCTACTTTGCTGAATTCATTTATGAACTCTAGAAATTTTCTGGTGGAGTCTTCTAAAAACAAGATTATGTTATTAGCAAAAAAAAAAAAAGAGATAATTTGATCTCTTCTTTTCCGGTTTGCATCCCTTTAATTTCCTTCATTTTGCCTACTTTCTCTGCCTAGAGTTACAAGGACTATGTTATATAGGAGTGGTAAAAATGTGCATTCTTGCTCATGTTTTTAGAAGACATGGTTCCAGTTTTTCCCCATTCAGAATAATGTTGACATTGAGCTTGTCATAGATAGCCTTTACAATGTTGAGGTAAGTTTCTTCAATCCCTAGTATTTCTAGTGTTTTAAATATAAATGGTACTGCACTATGTCGAATGTTTTTTCTGCATCTATTGAGATAATCATGCAATTATTGTCTGTAAGCATATTTATGTGGTGAATTACATTTATTGCTTTTCAAATGTTGAACCAAGCTTGTGTTCCTGGTGTAAAACTCCTTTGATCATGGTGCAATATCTTTTCAATGTGTTTTCATATGTAATTTACCAATATTTTGTTAAGAATTTTTGCATCAGTGTTCATAAAGAATATTGGTCTGACATTTTCTTTCCTTGATGTATCTTTGTCTGGTTTTGATGTCAAGGTGATACTAGCTTCATAGAATGAATTTGGCATTGTTCCTTTTTGTTCTGTTTCATGGAACAGTTTGAAGATATTGGTAGAACTCAGCTGAGAATCCATCAAGTCCTGGGCTTTTCTTAGTTGCTTCAATTTCATTATTTCAAATTGATCTGTTTAGATCTTCTGTGACTTCCTTATTCAATTTGGGTAGGTCATATGTCTCTAGGAATTTGTCAATATCTTCAAGATTTTGTAGTTTATTGGAATATAAATTTTCAAAATAGTTTCTGATGATTCTCTGAATTTTAGTATTGTCTATGGTGATATTTCTTTTTTCAAGTCAGATTTTGATAATTTAAGGTGGTTTTTTTTTTGCCTCTTTTTTTTTGGGTTAGTTTGGCTAAAGGTTTATCAATTTTGCTTATCATTCCCAAAACCAACTCTTTGTTTTGTCCATCTTTTTCCTTTTCTCTTTTGGAACTCAATTTAATTGATTTTGGCTCTAATTTTAATCATTTCCTGTTTTCTACTAATTTGGGTGTTAGTTTTTTTTTTTTGGGTGGGGGGCCTTGAGATGTAGTGCTAGATTACTTATTTGGTATCTTTCTATTATTTTCATTTATGAGCTCAATGATATGAACTTCACTCTTAGGACCAACATCATAATGTCCCAGGAGTTTATGTTGTATCACTATCCTTATTTAGTTCTAAGTATTTTATTTCTCTCCTGAATTCTTCTGCTATCTACTCATCATTAAAAAGTATATTATTTAATATTTAAATGTTAGAATGGTTTCAATGATTTCTAATTTAATTCCATTATGATTTGATGGAATGCAAACTATTATCTCTATTTTTCTACATTTGGAAAGATTTGCTCTGTGACCTAAAATATAATCTATTTTAGAAAATGTTCTATGCGCCACTGAGAAGCAAGTGTAACAGTCATTGATGGATGACATATTCTATATATGTCTTTTAGGTCCATATTATTAATTATACTTTTTAGTTCTGTAGAATCTTTACTCAGTTTTTGTTTGGATGATCAATCCAGTGATGAGTCATGTTAAAGTCACCCAGCATTATTGTATTGTGGCTTATTTGATTTTTAAGATTGAGAAGTCTTCTTTTTTTATGTATGCAGATGCTTTGGGATATAAATATTTTACAATCATTATATCTTCATGCATGATTTTCTGAAGCAGTATGAAGTGAATTTGATTAATCTTGGCTTGAAGTCCACTTTATATGAGAATGGCAAACCTTGCTTGTGTATGAGTCCCATGTGAATGGTATGTTTTTTCCCATCCTGTCACCTTTAGTCTGTGGATGTCTTTGCCTGTGAGGTTAATCTCTTGCAGAGAGTATAGTGTTGGGTCTTTTTTTTTATCCATTCTGCCAACCTGTGTCTTTTGATTGAAGAGTTTAGACTGTTTACATTCAATGTTTTTTTTAATTGAGAGATGATTTATATTTCCTGCTCTTTTAATCTCTTCTAATGTTTAAATTGGACTCAATTATCCCTTAATTGACTGTTCTTCCAAGATTATTCCTCCCTTTCTTGGTTTTCATTTTTATTTTTCATTTCTTCTTTTTTTCCCATTTTAATGTGTTCCTGAAAAATTTTATTGAGTATGTTTTGTAGTGCAGGCCTAATAGTTGTAAATTCTTTTTGCTTTTGCTGGAAGGTGCTTATCTCATCTTCAATTTGACACTTTATTTTGCTGAGTATAGTACTCTTGGTTGGCATTTATCTTCTTTCAAAGTCAGTTATGTGTCATTCCAAGCTCTCCTGACTATTAGGGTCAGGGTTGAAAAATCAATTGACTCTGGATTGGTTTACCTCTAAATGTGACCATCATTTTTCTCTTGCAGTTTTTAAAATTCTCTCCTTATTCTGTAGGAATTCACATAATAATTTGTCTTGGAGTGTACCTATTTTGATCTTGTATATTTGGTGTCTTATATGCCTCTGGTATTTGAATTTCCATCTCATTCTTAAAGTTTGAAAAATTTCTGATATTATTTCATTGAAAATATTGTGCATTCCTTTAGTTTATATTTCAGAGTCTTCACCTATTCCAATGTACGTTAAGCCTTTAAATGTTATCCCAAATTTCTTAAATATTCTGTTCATAGTCTTTGAACATTTTTTCTTTATGGTTGTCTTTATTTTCAAGATTATATACTTTGTCTTAGAGGTCTGGAAATATTTCTTTAGAGAGCTCCAATCTATTGGTGATGCTTTCCTTTGAATGTTTAATTTGGTTTATTGATTATTTCCTTCATTTTGTGGATTTCTGTTTGGTTCTTTGTCAGATTCTCTTTCTCTTTATTAAAGTGATATTTCACTTTCTGTATTTTCTCTCTGATTTCACTCCTTACCTTTATTTTAGCTCATAGAACAGTTTAACTGTGAACTTTCTAAATTCCTTTTCTGACATTTTCTCCACTGTGTTGTTAATGAAGTCAGTTGTGGAAGCATTATGGACTCTTCAGGTTATTTTTTCCCATTGCTTTTTTTATATTGTTTATATGTCTTTCTATCTAATGATATAATTCTGACTTTGTTTAAGTGAAGAACTACTTTGTGAGTTTTTTTTTTTTCCTTAGGAGCCCTGGGTTGGGAGAATATTCAGAAAATGATATTTTAAGTTAATGTGTAATCTCTGCTGATCCAAATCAGCACCTGTTTAAGAGATGTCACTGAGCTGAATTTACTATAATCAGTTCAGAATCAAGCCTCGTTCTAATCAACCTTATAAGAAACACAAACTTGTTGCAATTTTTCTCCACAGTTCCTCAAATTCAGGCACAAACCTATAATAAGGTTCTAGAGTAAGTAAAAAATTAGTTGTTAAATTTAGTAAACTTAATATAACCTTGAGTGAGGGCTAAAATGGGGGAGGGAAAAGATTGGGGGCAAAAAGGAAAGAGGAAAATGAGAAAGAAAAAAAGAACAAGAGAGAGAGAAAAGATATAAAAGAATAATTTATACCGAGGTAGAGAGGAGAAACAGATGAATGATTGGTGTTTGAGGTAGTAGCAGATAATGCAAGAGATGAGTTGGGAGTAAGAGGAAAAAGCATAAACTAAAGCTAAGAAAACAAAGGAATATTCCAATGAATGCTTTAAACCATTACATGAAATACCTTTGAATGGGTTGAAGGTACAATGTTGGCTCTTGAGTTAACAATTATCATTCAAGTTAAAGAGTTATTTATAGGACCAGAGTTGATTTTAGAGTTGTTTGTAATAAATCATGTCAATATGAAGAAAATTCTTGTCGGATCTTGGTTTAAATTTCATTGGAGTTTTGACACGTGGCAGATGACCATCAGTCTTTGGCTGTCGATTTCTCCTGAGTAGCAGGAGCACAGGAGCCAATTCTCTAGTTGATATGAACCTCTTCCAAGCAACTTCTGGTTTGTCAGCTCAGGGGCCTGCAGTCAACTGCTCAAAGGATGTGGTATTTGGGTTAGCCTTTTCTATTGTGTGCAGTTTGGGATGTAGGCTCTGAAGTGTCCCTCTGATTGCTGTGGGTCACTGTGTACCTGCTCCCCTTTACAGGATCCTCTTCATGTACTGAAGATTCTGATGGCTGCCTGCGAGCACAGGAACTCTGGTTGTAGTTTTTCCATGGGTGTTCCTGGTACAGAAGTGTATTCCCCCGGGGCTGGGGATGTGGCTCAAGCAGTAGCGTGCTCGCCTGGCATGTGGGCAGCCAGGGTTGGATCTCAGCACCACATACAAACAAAGATGTTGTGTCCGCTGAAAACTAAAAAATAAATATTAAATAAAATCTCTCTCTCTCTCTCTCTCTCTCTTAAAAAAAAATAGTGTATTCCCCCAACCATGGCTACCCCTCAGGTGGTTCACCTAGACTCTAGTTTCTGCTGCCCTCGGTTGTTAATAGTGGCCATTAATTCCCTCTGTTTATTAAGTCTGATACAAAGTCCCAGAACTATTCAAACAATGCCCTGTCACTTTTCAGCTGTGCACCAGTTAAGGCCAGGATCAGCCTCTTCCTACTGCAGAGACTCTGGTAATTTTTCAGCAGTTCTTTATGTCATGGGATCTTCAGGCAACTTCCCTCTGATATGTCCCCGTGATCTCAGGGACTGTCCCTAGGCTTCCCATGGTGCCTCTGCCCAGTGTCAGTGGTTGGGGACATGGTGAATCTGCTTTCCCTCTATTCAGGGCCAAAGCTGCTTCATTGCTGTCTCTGAGTTGAGTGAACAGATGCTGTGCAGAGCTTCCTGCCCTTGCCTGGGTCACAGGGGCTGAGCAGGGTTAGGCTCAGCCCCTGCGACCCAGGCACAAGTCTGCACCTGCATGTTCATTCCTTTTGTTCACAGTGAGGGGAAGTGAGGGTGTTTCCGTGATTTTTGCCTAGAAGTGGTCCTTCTGATACCATCTTGGAAATCAGGATCTGGTGTGTTGAAGATAAAACACCTGAGAAATCCCTAGTAGAAAGCAAATGTTACTTAAGAGAGGGGGGGTTGGGTAGAAGGGGGGACTTCTGCAGAGAGAATCCTTGGACCCTAGTGCTGATGCTTGTGTGACTTGTTCCTTTATAGATCTCAGATTTCTTCCTATTTTGCCTAAGTGATCATAGGGCGGGAAAAGAGCTGCCCAGGGGTTCTCATTAGCAACTGCTTGTGTTGGAAGGAGCATTCCCAGGAGGAGTCCATAACCTTGGAAGGGGGGAAGGGCTCTGGAGGTATAAAGCATTTCATTTCCTTTACTTTGAAGTAGCCTCTGTCTTCCCAACCTCATCACTTATTGCTGACTATCTGTTTTTGCAGCCATCTCACTTCTAGTTATTTCTGGCCAGACTCTTTTTAAAAATTATTTTTATTTATATATGACAGCAGAATGTATTATAATTCTTATTACCCATATAGAGCGCAATTTTTCATATGGTTGTATATTCACACCAATTCATGTCTTCATACATGTACTCTGGATAAGAATGATCATCATATTCCACTATTATTTCTAACCCCGTGCCCCCTCCCTTCCCCTCCCACTTCTCTGCCCTATCTAGAGTTAATCTATTCCTCCCATGCTTCCTCTCCCTATCCCACTATGAATCAGACTCCTTATATTAGAGAAAACATTCGGCATTTGTTTTTTTGGGATTGGCTAACTTCACCTAGAATTATCTTCTCTAACTCCATCTACAAATGTCATGATTTTATTCTCTTTTATTGCTGAGTAATATTCCATTATGTATATATGACACATTTTTTAATCCATTCAAAGGGCATCTAGGTTGGTTCCACAGTTTAGCTATTGTGAATTGTGCTGCTATAAACATTGAGGTGACTATGTGCCTGTAGTAGAATGTTTTTAAGTCCTTTGAGTATAGTCTGAGGAGAGAGATAGCTGGGTCAAATGGGGGTTTCATTCCTAATTTTCCAAGAAGTCTCCATACTGCTTTCCATATTGGCTGCACCAATTTGCAGTCCCACCAGCAATGTATGAGTATAACTTTTTCCCCACATCCTCACCAACACTTACTGTTATTTGTCTTCATAATTGCTGCCATTCTGACTGGAGTGAGATGAAATCCTAGAGTGGTTTTAATTTGCATTTCTCTAATTGCTAGCAATGATGAACATTTTTTCATATATTTGTTGATTGATTGTATGTCATCATCTGAGAAGTGTCTGTTCAGGTCCTTGGTCCATTTATTCATTGATTTGATTTTTTTTTTGGTGTTTAACTTTTTGAATTCTTTATATATCCTAGAAATTAGTGCTCTATCTAATGTGTGAGGGGTAAAGATTTGCTCCCAAGACGTAGGCTCCCTATTCACCTCACAGATTGTTTCTTTTGTGAAGAAGAAACTGTTTTTGAGTTCATCCCATTTATTGATTCTTGATTTTAATTCTTGCACCAAAGGAGTCTTATTAAGGAAGTTGGGGCCTGATCCCACATGATGGAGATTAGGGCCTATTTTTTTCTTCTATTAGACACAGAGCCTCTGTTGTTGTTTTTCTTTTTTCCTATGTCCTTGATCCATTTTGAGTTGAGTTTTGTGCATGGTGAGAGGTAGGGATTTAATTTTATTTTGTTGCATATGGATTTTCAGTTTTCCCAGCACTATTTGTTGAAGAGGCTATCTTTTCTCCAATGCATGTTTTTGGCACCTTTGTGTAATATAAGATAGTTGTCATTTTGTGGGTTAGTCTCTATGTTCTCTGTTTTGTACCATTGGTCTACCAGTCTGTTTTGGTGTCAATACCATGTTATTTTTATTACTATTGCTCTGTTGTATAGTTTAAGGTCTGGTATAGTGATACTACTTGCTTCACTCTTCCTGCTAAGGATTTCTTTAGCTATTCTGGGTCTCTTATCTTTCCTGATGAATTTCATGATTGCTTTTTCTGTTTCTATGAGGAATGTCATTGGGATTTTGATTGAAATTGCATTAAATCTGTATAATGCTTTTGAAAGTATGGTCATTTTGATAATATTAATTCTGCCTCTCCAATAGCAAGATAGATCTTTCCATCTTCTAAGGTCTTTTTTGACTTATTTCGTTAGAATTCTGTAATTTTCATTATATAGATCTTTCACCTCTTTTGTTAAGTTGATTCCCAAGTAATTTTTTTTTGAGGTGATTGTAAATAGAGTAGATTTCCTCATTTCCCTTTCTGAGGATTTATCACTGATATACAGAAATGCCTTTGATTTATGAGTGTTGACTTTATATCCTGCTACTTTTCTGAATCATTTACTGATCCTAGAAGTTTTCTGGTGGAACTTTTAGGGTCTTCTAGGTACAGAATCATATCATCAGCAAACAGTGTCAATTTGAGTTCTTCTTTTCCTATGTGTATCCCTTTAATTTCTTTTGTCTGTCTAATTGCTCTGGCCAGTATTTCAAGAACTATGTTAAATAGAAGTAGTGAAAGAGAGCATCCCTGTCTTGTTCCAGTTTTTAGAGGGAATGCCTTCAATTTTTCTCCATTTAGAATGATGTTGGCCTGGGGCTTAACGTAGATAGCTTTTATGATGTTGCGATATGTTCCAGTTATCCCTAGTTTTTCTAGTGTTTTCAACATAAAGGGGTACTGTATTTTGTCAAATGCTTTTTCTACATCTATTGAGATGATCATATGATTCTTTAAGTCTATTGATGTGATGAATTGCATTTATTGATTTCTGTATGTTGAACAAAACTTGCATCCCTGGGATAAATCCCACTTGATCATGGGATATCATGGTCTCTTTGATATGTTTTTGTATTTGATTTGCCAGAATTTTATTGAGAATTTTTGCATCTATATTCATTAGAGATATTTGTCTGAAGTTTTCTTTTTTGATGTGTCTTTGCCTAGTTTTGGAATCAGGGTGATATTAGCCATATGAAATGAGTTTAGAAGTGCTTCCTCTTTTTCTATTCTCTGAAATAAATTGAAGAGTATTGGTATAAGTTCTTCTTTAAAGGTCTTGTAGAACTCGGCTGTATATCCATCAGGTCCTGAGCTTTTCTTGGTTAGTAGACTTTTGATGGCATCTTCTATTTTGTCTCTTGAAATTGATTTGTTTAAATTGTTATATCATCCTGATTCAACTTGGGCAAATTATATATGACTCTAGAAATTTGTCAATGCCTTCGATATTTTCTATTTTATTGGAGTACAAGTTTTCAAAATAATTTCTAATTATCTTCTGTATTTCTGTAGTGACTGTTGTGATATTTCCTTTTTCATTACGTATGTTATTGAGTTTTCTCTCTCCTCTTTGTTACCATGGCTAAGGGTCTGTCAATTTTATTTATTTTTTCAAAGAACCAACTTTTTGTTCTGTGAATTTTTTCAATTGTTTCTTCTGTTTTAATTTCATTTCAGCTCTGATTTTGATTATTTCTTGTCCTCTGCTGCTTTTGGTGTTGATTTGTTATTTTTCTAGGGCTTTGAGATGTAATGTTAAGTCATTTATTTGTTGATTTTTTCTTCTTTTAAGGAATGAACTCCATGCTATGAACTTTCATCTTAGAATTGTTTTCAGAGTGTCCCAGAGATTTCAATATATTGTATCTGTGTTCTCATTCACCTCTAAATTTTTTTTAATCTCCTCCTTGATGTCTTCTGCAACCCATTATTCATTCAGTAGCATATTATTTAGTCTCCAGGTGTTGGAGTTGATTTTATTTCTTCTTTTATCATTGATTTCTAGTTTAATTCCATTATGATCTGATTGAATGCAGGGTAGTATCTCTTCTTTTGTTATATTTGCTAAGAGTTGCTTTGTGGCATAATATGTGTTCTGTTTTAGAGAAGGATCCATATGCTGCTGAGAAGAAAGTGTATTCTCTCATTGAAGGATGAAGTATTCTATATATGTCAGTTAAGTCTAAGTTATTGATTGTATTATTGAGTTCTATAGTTTCTTTGTTCAGCTTTTGTTTGGAAGATCTATCTAGTGATAAAAGAAGTATCTTAAAGTCACCCCAAATTATTGTGTTGTAGTCTACTTGATTCTTGAACTTGAGAATAATTTGTTTGATGAACATAGCTGCTTCATTTTGGGGGGGGCATATATATTTGTAATTGTTAAGTCTTGTTGATGTATGGTTCCCTTGAGCAGTATATAATGTCCTTCTTTATCCTTTTAGATTGGCTTTAGTTTGAAGTCTATTTTATTTGATATTAAGATGAAAACCCCTGCTTGCTTCCACAGTCCTTGTGAGTGGTATGGTTGTTCCCAACCTTTTACCTTCAGTCTGTGAATGACTTTTTCTATGAGATGAGTCTCTTGGAGGCAGCATATTGTTGTTGTTGTTGTTGTTTTTAAAATCCAATCTGCTGGTCTGTGTCTTTTGATTGGTGAGTTTAGGCCATTAACATTCAGGGTTATTATTGAGACATGATTTGTATGCCTAGCCATTTTTGTTTATTTTTGGTATTTAACATGACTCGGTTTCTTCTCTGATTAGATTTTACTCTAGTATAATCCCTCCCTTTGCTGATTTTTATCACTGTTTTTCAGTTCCTCTTCTTGGGATATTTTGGTGAGGATGTTCTGTTGTGCAGGCTTTCTACTTGTAAATTCTTTTAACTTTTGTTTATCATGGAGCATTTTTATTTCATTATCAAATCTAAAGCTTAGTTTTGCTGGATATAAGATTCTTGGTTGGTATCCATTTTCTTTCAGTGCTTGGTATATGTTGTTCCATGATCTCTTGGTTTTGAGGTTCTAGGTTGTTAATTAACTTGGTAATCTTATATTTAGTGAAGATACAGAAATAAAATAATCTTAAACTTTTTTGTATATGAAAACTCATTTAATGACTCAAATATATTGTCTTTTTCTAGACCTTTAAAATTACACAGTACTTAAATTTACCTTTAGCAATCAATGTTTAGTATTTTAACTTATGAACAACTTAGATTTTTTAAACACATATACATATTTTTAATTGTTAATTCCATGTATTTATTTTGTCTATTTTTAATAAGTATTTTTAGATACCCACGTAAACTAGGATATCAGATGAGCATAGCAAACATTTTAAGTTATTAGTTTTGTGAAACTCTAAATACAGTGGACATTGTATTTTAAACATGTAACAGTGATAGACAGATATAAATCTGATTGGTTAACAACCTGGGCAAAAAATGTTAATAATTTAAAAGACATTTTAATTTTAATTTTTCAAAAAATTTTAAATTAATTTGTTTGCTAAGTATTTATTTAATCACATGAACTAAAAAGCATTTGAATCCATTTTTTAAAAATATTAGGAGTGCTCATTTATGTAGAAGCCCATTTGGTACCATATAGATGATGCTTACATAGACATACAATATACACATGGATATGGGCATACGTAAAATAGACAGGAAACAATACTTTCATGGTTTCATTTAACAAGTGCTAAACTTCCACACGTAGGAGACAAGAGAGGTATATACTCAGAGCCTGTCACAGATGTGACATATTGATCAATAGATGTGAAAGAAAGATTGTAGGATAGAGTTAGCCTGAGAATAATTGCTTAATATAACAACACTCAAAAAACCCACTTTCTTAGAAAAGACACTTCTGTGGGGAAGAGAACAAATAGAACTTTGTTCATTACTTTCCCATTTACAGAACAAGTTAAGCTGAGATATTTAGGATTGTATTTCTTAGCCGTATTTCCACCACTCTAGTTTATATTGGGATCAAGCTATGTTATAGAAAAACAATAAATTTCCTTTAAGTCCTCTACCGTAAAGTAATTTTAATTATTTATTATATACCCAAATGGTGAGATCTCAGGGATAGACACTGAATTAGTCATGATTGTAATTTGCAGGCTTTAAGGTGTGTGTGTGTGTGTGTGTGTGTGTGTGTGTGTGTGTGTGTGTTTCTAAAAAGAAAAGAGAGAAAGAAGGGGTAGTCTATGAGTCCCCTACAGGATTGGACTTAGGTTTCTTCCCATCCTGCCAATCTACCAGTGACTAGGTGTCCCTGCCATGGAGATGTAGACCAATTTATTCTGCAGTGTAATCTTCCTTTTTTTCTGAGAAGTAGTTCTCAGAGTGTTTTATAACCCCTTACAGGCCTCAAGAAAAAAAGTCCTGTTTGAAAGGAATATTCCTAAGATCTTAGGTAATTTAGATGCATTTGAAAACTTATAATTTTTAATAGTGAGGACAAAAAAAAAACACCTTATAGGGAGTTTGGAGGCATTTTGAGATAGGACAGAGTCAGAGAAGTTTCAATAGAAAAGAATTGTGGCTGACATTTTATCTCATGCCCAAGAGGAATGAATTCTTCATGGCAATCATGTCCCTTCATGGTGAGGTCGGATGTGAAACACAACGTATCTTAAGTATAGCAATTGCTGCTCCCTTGAAGGCAGAACTGTTTTCCCTTTAGTTAGATAGTACCAGTAGGGTGGGTATTTATCTCAATTAAAGCAACACCTTAGACAGAGAGGAGGACACTTTTCTTTAGGGCTGTATCTACTAAAGAGACAGGTAGAGATTGAAATAACTCACTTCCTGTGTGAAAATAAAATCCATGAATCAGCATTATTACTGGGATAAAAATTGAGAGCCCAGAACCCATTTATTACCTTTCCCTTCAGGACTCAGTTAAAGCAAAGTCCTGAGGATGTGTCCTATGTGCCAGATAGAAAACTGTAGAGGATAGATTGCTTTAGCTGGAGCATGGAACATGAGATTGCAAAAAAGATAGTGTTAGAAAAGACAGGACACGAGTTCATCCTCAAAACTTAGATTCACAAAAGAAGCTTGAAGAATTAAAATTATGGCCATTATCAAGTCTTAAATGTGGTAAGTATTGGAATTTGGGTATCACCCCCAAATTCAGTTCCCCCTACAAGGTCTCAGAGAATCTCATATTTGACAGAATGAGCGAGTGTCAATCACTGGGAGAACCTGTCCTCATATGTGTCTTCCAGATGAATAAGTTATATTTCCTCTGACCCAGGAATGGGTATGTGAGCCAAAGGGTCTTCCTATCTCCAGTGGTTTTTAGGAACAAACATTCATATTTTATTCTAAGTTCTATTTTCTGAACTTTTATGAGTAAGCCCTCATATTCTAAGGGGAATAAGGGATTTTGGCAAAAAAAAGAGAGAGAAAGAGAGAAAAAGATCAACTGTTTAAGTTATATTGTAAATAAAAATAACTGAAAACAGAAGCAGACTTCAAATTGGCAAGCTGTCTTTATTAAGCAGCAGTGGAATGGCACATGGCACATTTTCAGGAAAGAAAATGGAGACTGGTAATGAGAGGGGTCTTTTTTTTAATATTTATTTTTTAGCTCTAGTTGGACACAATACCTTTATTTTATTTATTTATTTTTATGTGGTGCTGAGGATGGAACCCAGGGCCTCGCATGCGCTAAGCAAACGCTCTACCACTGAGCCATAATCCCAGCCCAAGGGGGGTCTATTTTTTATAGGGATTAATGAGAGTTAATAAAATGGTGAGTGGTTATGCTCGAATTCGGGACCCCCAAAAGACCACCAGAGACCAAGATGTAAGCTTTATTTCAAGCTAGCTCAGTCCTCTGCACGCACACAGCAACTGGTGACGCTGAGAGGTCTGAGCCCAGGGTTTGCAGCAGTTTTATACACTCTTTGGGGAAGACAGGGACTTCACATACATCATAGCATCTCTTAGCAAATCATCACACAACTCGGGAAAATCATAAAACAACTCTAAAACATGATTAGCACATTTGCTTTCGGGAACAAGTTGGGTAGGGGTGAGTGGTTAGTACAAAAGGGGGATTTGTTTGACTGACTGGTTTAAGCCATGGGGGGAGTACGTGCTGAACTACATGGTTTCCCAACATGTTATCAACCACCATAAACTACTAGGGGTCATCTGGCATCCCAGGTATTTTCCTTGTCTCATGCTGATTGGTGACTGCTAGGGGTTGCTATGGGTCCCCACCTAGCCTGACTGGGTCAGGGACATCTGGCACCCCAGATCTCTCCTGTTATTTGCAGACAAACAACTCAGCAGGGTGGGTATGTGCCTAGGAGTGCTCTGTGGGTCTTTCCAAGGACAAGGATCACACCCCCTTCCTTGGACAGGCTTTGCTCTGAGGTAGAGGCTGGTTTCTCAGTTAAGCAAGAGGACTGCTTTTTATAGGGTTTAAAGAGAGTTAATCATAGCAGAATGTTTAGTATGACTTAATCATTAGAGATTTGAAACATGCTGACTAGCCAGGAAACTAGTTGTGCAGGTTAAAAATCGAACTGAGGAAACAGCTGTAAAAGCTCATCATTCAAACTCAGGGAAACAGCTGTAAAAGCTTAAAACTCATTGTTACTGGGATAAAAATCCAGAGCCCAGAGCCCATTTGTTTGCCTTTCCCTTCAGGACTCAGTGTTACAGGGACAGGATGACAGACCAGAGCCCAGGGCTCATTGTTTGCCTTCCCCACCTCCCTCCTGGATCACACTGTCCTCCTTTTCTCCCAGGGGGCTGGTATTTCCCTTTTCTTGGGGGATGTTATTTTCCATGTCCTTTACCTATGACTGTTTGAATTTAAGTAATACTTTTTTCCCCCCTTTGGTTTCAAAAGGATCTGGAAAGTGACTCATACATAGTTTGCATTCTAACTCAATTGAGATATTAGGCCTTAGTAAGGGTACAGAGCTCAGAAGCCTCAGGGAAATCCTGTAATTGAAGAGGAAAGAATTTTAAAGAGGACCATAGAGTTCCTTGAGTTTTAGAGTTCAAAGAATTATTTTTTAATATTTGCTTTTTAGTTGTAGGTATACACAATAACCTTTATTTTATTTTTATCTGGTGCCGAGGATCAAATCCATAGCCTCACCCAGGTGTGCTAGGTGAGCGCTTTACCACTGAGCCACAATCCCAGTCCCACAGTTCAAAGACTCTTAAAATATCCCAAGGATAATGTCAATCATCATCTTTCTTATTGCCACATGAATCTACCTTGCTTGGTGATTTTTCAGTCACCCCAAAGGGGGAGCCATGGCAAATAAGGAAGATCAAATTTTTGATCTTCAGTCTTTGAGAAAGCAAAGGAAGCAGAGGGAGAGATTATAAGTACAGGAGCTAACATAGAATAAGTCACAGCCAAGGCAGTATGAGAAACATTGAAGTAGATTTACCAAAGTTGATGTCTCAGATGCTCTGTGTACCAAAAGGTGTCATGGAAGGAAAGGTATCTCCAGAGAAGGGGCTGCTGATTTTCTGAAGAGAAGGGGTAACTTGACTCAGGAGCAGTCCGATTCTTGGCATGTGTGATGGAGAAGACTTTTAACATGTATGTGTCTATACCAGTTAGAGGTATAGACAAAGGTTTATTTAGGAAAGTAGATACACATGCAATGGAGAACGTGGGCCATCTTGAGAGTGAGACATGTTTTTAGAATTCCCAGCTGTTCTTTTAAAGGAAACTTGGTGAGGGGTAGATGTGGGAAGGTATGGATGAACGATGTCAGTCTGCTGACCTCAAATGGTTTTGGGTGGTCTAAACAATGTCAGGATAATTAGGATGATGTAATCTTCATTATCCTATCCGTAGACCACACTAGAATGTCCCTAAATTATAGGTTTCTTAAAATGTTATATCTATATTTAATCTATTTTTTATAGGATAAACTAATTATACACAGGTACATTTACAAATTTCTCAGGAATTTGGGAGTAACTGGCCTGGCAGAGAGATTGGCTTAGGGAATTTCAGGCCTAGTAAACTATGAAGAACTTCTGAACTAAAATTTTATTTCCTTGTCCTGCCTTTGTGTCTCCTACTTCTATTTTTTTTTTCTATTCTACCTTTGCTCAAAGGGGCCTACCTGTCCTTTAGATGCATTTTGTTGAGTTGCATAATATTATTAAAAAATAAATTTTTAATAGTTTGCTATTTTTTTAAAAAAATTGGAACACTTCCTATAAAATATGAATATCTGGTTTCCTTTGAAAAATTAGATGTAGAAACACTGATATCACATTCTAACATGGAACCAATTTACTGGAAATGAATAATGGCAACCCCCTTACAAATTGCCTATTGAATTATTCTCTCTCCAGTCTCCTTAAGCCTTAGAACCTTATTCATGTCACCTGCGTAAGTAGACATTTGTATTTATCATGCCAGAATTAGAGGATTGAGTTATTTCCTTTTATTTTAGGGGGCAGAGAGCATGGTCTTTTGCAGATATACCCTTGATGTTTAAATAGCACAGTTCTTGGCAAACTATGCTCATTAAACATGTATCAAAGCCAGAATTGAGCTAAGATGGGACAACAGGAGGCATGTATCTTTTCAACAAGCATTAGATGAAGGTGAAACTCACATGGCATAAGTTTCATCTCTAGAGCTGTTCAATGAACACTCCTCCCCCACTTACCTTTAAGATAACCTTGAAAGAATATGGTTGGCTGCAAAAGACTATGATCTTTGTCCTCCTTTTGGAAAGAAATGACTCAGTCCTCTAATTCTGGATATTAAATGTAAGTGGCTACTGGTCATGCAGGTGGCATGAGTAAGATTATAAAGGAGAAGGACACTACTAAGGCTCATTCTAGATCCTTTACCATTTTGCTGAAGAGTGTGTCTTGGTACTTTGCTTCTTTTGATTTTGTGTGGTCACTAAGATTTTACCTCATAGGCCTTTGGTGGACTTTTCCAAATCATAATATTAGGTTTACGAATTTCCAAAGAGTTTTATTCTCTTCCTATCATTCATGGACACATATGGAATTTTATATATAGATTTTTTTCCTGCACATTCTAAGCTAATAATGGCATTTCCCACTTACTCTGGAGATGTGATGATTTATAATATATTTTCAAATGTTAATCCCAGCTTGAATTCTGGCCAAGAAACTGTACTTGGTTAACATGTATTATCGTTTGTTTTGTGCTAGGATCTTTTTGCATGTCCTTATATGGATATCACTTTAAAAATTAATTTTTTAAATTTTTTATTGTCTTAATTAGGCATTAAGGATAATATAACTGTGTTATAAAATATATTGGAGACTGTTCTGTCATTTTTTGCTTTATCTGGAATTTTTTAAAATTTGACTTATATACTTCTGTCACCTATTTTACCTTACCTTACTTTACCATATTATTACAAATAGTTCTAACTTGTTCTTTTTAGTGAAGGCATAACAATTCATTAATGGAATATGCTGTATTTATTTAGCCAATTCCCATTGAAGGACAATGTTACTGACTCCAATATATTTTAATTATAAACAAAATACATTGTTCCATATTTAATTTGATCTTGATCCTTCAGTTTAGGTGGTAATTGGGGGAGGGGGAGGAGGTTTACAGGGAATTGAACTCAGGGGCACTCAACCACTGAGCCACATCCCCAGCCCCTTCCTGTATTTTACTTAGAGACGGGGTCTCACTGAGTTGCTAAGTGTGTTGCTGTTGCTGAGACTGGCTTTGAACTCACAATCCTTCTGCCTCAGCCTCCCTAGCAGCTGGGATTATAAACATGCCTGGGCCACCATGCTGGGTTTAGGAGGTAATTTCTTTCTTTCTTTTTTTTTTTTATTGGTTGTTCACAACATTACAAAGCTCTTGACATATTATATTTCATACATTAGATTGAAGTGGGTTATGAACTCCCAATTTTACCCCAAATGCAGATTGCAGAATCACGTCGGTTACACATCCACAATTTTACATAATGCCCTATTAGTAACTGTTGTATTCTGCTACCTTTTCTATCCTCTACTATCCCCGCTCCCCTTCCCTCACATCTTCTCTCTCTACCCCATCTACTGTAATTCATTTCTCTCCTTGTTTATTTTCCCATTTCCCTCACAACCTCTTATATGTAATTTTGTATAGCAATGAGGGTCTCCCTCCATTTCCATGCAATTCCCCTTTTCTCTCCCTTTCCCTCCCATCTCATGTCTCTGTTTAATGTTAATCTTTTCTTCCTGCTCTTCCTCCCTGCTCTGTTCATAGTTGCTCTCATTATATCAAAGAAGACATATGGTATTTGTTTTTTAGGGATTGGCTAGCTTTACTAAGCATAATCTGCTCTAGTGCCATCCATTTCCCTGCAAATTCCATGATTTTGTCATTTTTTAGTGCTTCGTAATATTCCATGGTGTATAAATACCACATTTTTTTTATCCATTCATCTATTGAAGGGCATCTGGGTTGGTTCCACAGTCTAGCTATTGTGAATTGTGCTGCTATGAACATCAATGTGGCAGTATCCCAGAAGATGGAAAAATATACCCTGTTCATGGATAGGCAGAACTAACATTATCAAAATGGCGATATTACCAAAAGTTCTCTATAGGTTTAACGCAATGCCAATCAAAATCCCAATGGCATTTCTTGTAGAAATAGAGAAAGCAATCATGAAATTCATATGGAAAAATAAAAGACCCAGAATAGCAAAAGCAATTCTAAGCAGGAAGTGTGAATCAGGCAGTATAGCGATACCAGATTTCAAACTATATTACAGAGCAATAGTGACAAAAACAGCATGGTACTGGTACCAAAACAGGCGGGTGGACCAATGGTATAGAATAGAGGACACAGAGACTAATCCACAAAGTTACAACTATCTTATATTTGATAAAGGGGCTAAAAGCATGCAATGGAGGAAGGATAGCATCTTCAACAAATGGTGCTGGGAAAACTGGAAATCCATATGCAACAAAATGAAACTGAATCCCTTTCTCTTGCCATGCACAAAAGTTAACTTAAAATGGATCAAGGAGCTTGATATCAAATCAGAGACTCTGCATCTGATAGAAGAAAAAGTTGGCTCTGATCTACATATTGTGGGATTGGGCTCCAAATTCCTTAATAGGATGCCCATAGCCCAAGAGTTAATAACAAGAATAAACAAATGGGACTTACTTAAACTAAAAAGTTTTTTCTCAGCAAGAGAAACAATAAGAGAGGTAAATAGGGAGTCTACATCCTGGGAACAAATTTTTACTCCTCACACTTCAGATAGAGCCCTAATATCCAGAGTGTACAAAGAACTCAAAAAATTAGACAATAAGATAACAAATAACCCAATCAACAAATGGGCCAAGGACCTGAACAGACACTTCTCAGAGGAGGACATACAATCAATCAACAAGTACATGAAAAAATGCTCACCATCTCTAGCAATCAGAGAAATGCAAATCAAAACCACCCTAAGATACCATCTCACTCCAGTAAGATTGGCAGCCACTATGAAGCCAAACAACAACAAGTGCTGGCGAGGATGTGGAGAAAAGGATACTCTTGTACATTGCTGGTGGGACTGCAAATTGGTGAGGCCAATTTGGAAAGCAGTTTGGAGATTCCTGGGAAAGCTGGGAATGGAACCACCATTTGACCCTGCTATTGCCCTTCTGGGACTATTCCCTGAAGACCTTAAAAGAACATGCTATAGGAGGTAATTTCTTAAAAAAAAAAAGTTGTTGTTTTTTACTTTGCCTCTCTCTACTTAGTAAATAGTGTGCATTTATTCTAGTACTTTCCTCTCAGAGTCCTCTGAGAGGTCAATCTGTTTCTAAACGTTATCAAGGCAGAATGAGTGAAGAAATGTAATTTCTGAATTTCTGATCCAATACTCTCTACATGTAGACAAAAAGAAAGTACTTAAATTCATTTATAATCTATTCTCAAGTCCAAGTCAAGCCTACCATCATAGTAACTTAAAAACAGCCCAACAAACCCATTGTAATTATTTTTTAAAATATTTTTTAGTTATAGATGAACACAATTTATTTATTTGTATGTAGTGCTGAGGATTGAACCCAGTGCCTCACACATGCTAGGCAAGTGCTCTACCACTGAGCCACAACCCCAGCCCATTCCATTGTAATTCTTATCCCTAAAGGTCTATTCACTCTCTAAATATTGTTCTGAGTTATAGTATTATTGGTCTACCTATTAATAATATTTCTACAATTTTTCTTTTTATGTATAATCTGTGTATAATTTGTAACTTTTTAAAAATTCTCAAGAGTACTTTTCATTTTAAGACTAGGTACTTCTTACTTAAATAACTCTCAACTTGATAGGATCTCAGGATATTTTTCTCTATTCTTTCACGTCTTTCCCCATTACTCTGTTACCCAAAATTACAGGAGGGAGGGAAGGAAGAAAAGCTTTATATATTTTGTCGTTTAATGTCTAAATATGTGTGGATTATCACAGAAAAATAGGTAGTCATAAGGTTAAAACCACATTTTGATGCTATGTTTCTCTAACATTAGTGGGTCTTCAGTCACCGTAAGTCCTCTATCCCTGAGATAAGTGTTTAGCATAGATTATCCTAGCAGTCAAAGGGCAAGTCTTAAATAGGCCCTGAAATATCCAACATTGCTGGACTAAGCCCACTTGGGTATTAAACCCCCCCAAATTTATGAGCTCTTCTTATATTTGCAAATTAATCAAAATAAGTAAACTTGCCCTTTTATTTCCCAGAGATTCAAAGTAGGTCAACTTGAACACACTTAGCAGTATAGTATAGTAATCTATGCTGTAGAAAATTGTTGGACCACAAAGCAACACAAACAAAACAAAACAAAAAAAAACCACCATAATTTTAATATATTGCTGCATTTTTAAAAGAAATTAATCTCTAAAACTCTCTACTTCTTCCACCAAAAAATGAGTTAACCAGATAAAAGAGGGATGAGAAGAAGACAAACACAAATGGTGATTTTTTTTCTTTTTATATAAAAAATTTCCACAAGAGCCTCAGGGTAAGAATACTAATCTTTGAACTAGCATTAAAGTCGGGAAGCTAGGCTGGAGAACAGACTTTAGTCCTGGAACCCTGGAAGAGGGCCAGAATGGTCATAGGTTAGTAGTACCATCTTGGAGAATGGGTAGAAGAAAAAACAGATCCTTTTGGAGAAAAGGCCTATAGAGATTCCCACAGATAAAGATTAACTTAATATTAGCTCACAATCACAAACACACAGGGAAATCAAGTGAGCAGAATAAAGAACATTTAGATTCCAAAGTCCTTGGACATAAGAACTAATAAATGCAGGATACAAAATAATTATAGGCATACCTTGTATATATTGTGAGTTTAGTTCCAGACTATAGAAATAAACAAAATATTATGACAATGTGAATGTATTTTTTGTTTCCCATTACATATAAAAGCTATATTTACACTACATTATAGTCTACTCAGTATGTAATAGCATTTTGTCCCCCCCCAAAAATGTACATATGTTAATTTAAAATAGTTTATTGCAAAGTTACTATGGATCATCTGAGCCTTTAGCTAGTTATAATTTTTCTGCCAGTGGAAGTTTTTGCCTCTGTGTTGATGATTATTGACTGACTTTACTGAATGAGGATATGGTCAGAAAATTCTTATAATAAGTGTAAAGTTTGCTGCATCAATTGACTCTTATAAGTAAATTTAAACTGCTATTGACTCCATAATTTTTAGGGTTTGAAAAGGAGTGAACCAACATACTTAAGAAGAAGAGTGGGTATGGAGATTAAAATTCATCAGTGGAGATATGATAATAAAAAGTTCTAAAGACATTGTTATGAAAGTATTTTTGTTACAGAAAATATGAATAGTAAGATCTTCTTTTAGGAAAATCACTAAAATAATAAAGATATATAAAGGGGGAAAATGGAAAAAAAATGTTGAATAAATGACTATTTTAGTAGCATAAGAAGAAAATTTCCTTTTCCAAAGGAGGCCTTCATATATTTATGAAAGACAATTTTTCTCCTTTAATCCCACAAAGGGAAAGGAATAAAATTTTACAAGTGAAAGATCAGTCCTACTATATCTATGATTATAATGACTCCCCACATACCTCTGTGTTCATTTCTGTGGGCTCTGCTGTTATTATTTATTTATCATTTGCACTCATTCATACATTTAATGAACACCAACAATATGTCAGGTACTGTTCCAGGTACTTGTGTATACCCATTTTGTCCCAAGTTTTTAAATCTGTGAATACGTCAACAAAGCTGATACAGATGCATTAAAATAAGTCGGAAATCATAGTCTTATAGATAAGGATTTATATACCTTATTATGTTAATCATTATATAATAATATACTTTATTATTAAATAGTTATAGTACATATGTAATTACATTATGTATTATAGCTGTATTTAAGTTTTAAGAATTGTTTCACATCTGGGATGTTGGAACAAAATGGGTTTAAGATGAAGAATGCATAGTCCCTGACCTTTAGTCATTCAGTCTAAAGAGTTGGGCAAGCTGATGTGTAGCTCAGTGATATTGGTTTTCTAGCATTCAGGAGGCTCTGGGCTTGATCCCTCGCACTGCAAAAAAAAAAAAAAAAAAAAAAAAAAATTCAGAAAACCAACATGAGGTAGACAAGCTCAGAAGCTCCTTGCATTGTGCCTTTGTGAGAAGTTCTACATAAATCTTTTTACTAATCAGTTCCCCTGGATGAGTGGGCCATGCCTGCTGCGATTTTCCTTTGGGAGAGAATCCTGGTGTGAGAAGCAATTTGAGGTGCAAATGGTCAGGGTCTTGGATGAAACAAAAGGAAGAAATCATAACAGAGGATTCATTGGTCTGTGGGTAAAACGGCAGCTACGAGAATCAAGAAACCAAAAGTCTGAGTGTTGGAGAAGAACGTAAGCAGGACTAGAGAACTGAGAGGCCACATGAGGCTCCATGAGGAGTAGCCAGGCCTCAACTGATGCAGTAATCAGGGCTTACATGCAGTGACCAGGGGAGGGTCTGCCTGGCCCAATGAGCCATGCTGGGGAGTGGCTCTGGGAACCAGCAGAGACCAAAGTGGGTTAATACTTTCCCAAGGTTTTAATGAAGGCCAAGGGAAAGCAACATTTAGATTTCTGTTTAAGGATGACTAAGGGTTTTCCAATCATCAAACAAATGGGATTTATTGCGAGGTAGATAAGAAATGTGAAGTGAAATATTCCCTGAGACTAAAGTAGAGATCTTGGGGATAGCATGGGAGAAAGCGTCTGGAATTCCAGATGCTCACAAAGAACTTTATACATGAGGGAAAAGAGCTTGGCTTTGCCATTAGAGACAACAAGGAGCCAAGTGAAGTTTTAAGCAGGAACATGAAGAGATTTGAGTTGCTATTGCAGACAGCCTGGCAGAAAGCCTCTGCTGTAGTCCAAGCAGGAGGCAGTGAGGGGTTGAAGTAAGACAGTGACAACAGTAATGGAGGTCAGGGAAATTAGAAAACAGGTGCATTTTATTTTTTGGTTACCAGGGATTGAACCCAGGAGTGCTTAACCACATCCCCAGCTCTTTTTTTTTTTTTTTTTTTTTTTGAGACAGGTTCTCACTAAGTTGCTTAGGGGCTGGCTAAGTTGCCAAGGTTGGCTTTGAACTTGTGATCCTCCTGCCTCTGCCTCCTGGGCTGCTAGGATTACAGGCGTGCACTACCATAGCTGGCTGCATTTTAAAGACTGAAGATTTAATGGCTGGCTGGCTCTGAGGTTAAGGAAGACAGGTAAACCATGCAGATTGTGACTTCAAAAGATGATAAAACCAGTCAGGTATCTCAGTTCCAATTTTAGTTCTGTAAGGAACTGACGGGGGGACACTAGGAAAACACTCCTATTCTCTGGGTTTTAAAAGGAGGCGATAAACTTTAAAAACTTGAAGTTTCTTCCTGCTTGAATATTCTATTATTCTAAGCTTCTCCCCCACCTGCCTTTTTAATACTTCTGAAGTGCTTCAGAAGTATGCTTTAATACTTCTGAAACCAGCAGTTGTGAAATCCCAGCTATGTTTTTTTAAGGAGACTTTAGAATGTATGTATCTCACATTGTCTTTAAGACCCTGAGGGTTCAACATTTATTGAAAATGTTATGAGGCAAATGCAGAGCCAGATGACTCGCCTTTGAAATTTGTCCTTGATAAAGCAGTGCATTATAAACATATTCAATGGGAGACAATGAGGGGAACTCAGATGTAAGTCAGGAAGGTAATTAAAAATTGAAAATGGTTCTTCTCACTTGCTCTATTTGTTAAAAGCTCATGGGTTTATAGAAATATTGAACTTCAGTTCTTGAACTGAACATGTGATTAAATCTATTGGTCTTTTAGCCATTTGATCATTCTTGCCTTCCTAATCATTAAGAGCTTCTGGAAATTTCTAGTTCTTTGAGGTGGATAGTTTATAAATTTTTTAAAGGTAGCCCACATGACTTGAAGTAACTTCCAGAACACAGTACAGTAAAAATGGCCACAAATCACACAATTACTTCATATTATTTATTTTTCAATTAAAGCTTTATAGTTATACGTGGTGGTTGGGTTTATCATACCATGCATGGAATTTGATTTTAGTCCATGATCCCCCCTTTTCCCTCCCATATTCCCTCCTCTCTTCCATTCTCCATCCTCTACTCTACTAGATTTCCTTTTGCTCATGTATTTATTTATATTTGATTGGTTCTTTCTACCTATGCACAGAGATGAAGTTCCCTGTGGTATATTTGTCTATGCACATAACATTATTTTTTTTAAAGAGAGAGAGAGAGAATTTTTTTAGGATTTATTTTTTAGTTTTCAGCGGACACAACATCTTTGTTTGTATGTGGTGCTGAGGATTGAACCCAGGCCGCACGCATGCCAGGTGAGCGTGCTACAGCTTGAGCCACATCCCCAGCCCAACATAACATTATTTTTAAAGAATTCCTTCTCTCTTTACCATCCTCCATTCTGCCTCTCCCTCTCATTCTTCTATAAGACTGATCTTCCCTTTATCTGTATGTTATCCTATCCTTCCATCCCACTACAAACCACACATTTAATGGGAAATATTAGTACTACAAATCACAGCTGTTTTCCTTTCCTACATTGCCAGCAGATCTCCTGATAAATGTTTCATGTTAAAGTGTAAGTGCTCTTTCTGGTTTGCTTCATTTTAGTGAAGCGTCTAGAAACTAAGCTATTTCACATTTCAAATATTATTATTCTAAGGATACTGAATAATAAAATGTGCTTCTGAGCATCTTGGATAATAAATCCATCTAATCACAAAGCAATTATATCTGTAAATTTCATGTAATTTAGGTTTTTTTTCCATCTGATGAGAGAGGAAGGATATAGGCTAAATGAAATCTGGCCTTTTGCTTTTTATTTTCCTAAGGGGAATATTATAGCTATACATGTCACCCTGGCTCTTAAAAAAAAAAAAAAAAAAAAAAAAAAATGAAACTGAAAAATTGGATGTTTCACCCAGAGGCTTTTTGGCGTTGGGGTTTAATATCCTCATAATCGACAATGGGCTTATATCAGTGATGGAAGACAACTAGATAATGACCTCCGGAGATAGAGCCTTTTACCTGCAGTGAGCAAGAACACAGTTTTAAAGCTTCCACTGCAATGTCATAGGCATCAGCAAGATTGAAGGAGAAATAGTCAAAAATTTAAAGCACGTCTCCTCTGGCTTCATGAGGAGGCAGACAGAAAGCCTGTCATTACCTTCTGGAAATCCTGGGGTGTGTGATAATCATTTTGTTGTGGTCTAGAGTTTAGTTAGGGTTAAGTAAAAGATAGCAGATGCGCAGTTGGGAGTGGAATAATGGTGTTAAAAAGAAGAAAAAATGATAAGCTTTGTTTTCTTTTTTTTCATTTGGGGTCTTGCTATATTACTCGGACTGTTCTCAAACTCCTGAGCTCAAACGACCCTCCTGTCTTAGCCTCCTGATTAGTTGAGACCACAGATATGTGCCACCACACCTGGCTAGAGGTTTATACTCATTCATTCAATAAAGATTTATTGATCCTAGAATTCTGTACAGAATGGTGGGGATGGAGAAAAGACTGACACACTTGCTTCAAGGAGCTTATTTTTTAGGGAAGGAAGTGAGACAAAAAGCAAATAAATAAGCAGAAGATAAAGTATGTCAGACTGTGATGCATGTTATGAAGAAAATAAAGCAGAAAAGTGGAATCAAGTATGTTAGTGGGGATAAGAATGCTGTGATTTTTGTTTTATCAAGGTGCCGGAAGCCACATCTCCAGTCCTAAAAATGCTGTTTTAAGCAAGGTGGTGGGGGACATCTCACAAACAAGGTGTTATTTAAGAAATGAAGGAGGGTAGAGAGTCAGCCATCTGGGAAGAGGGAATATGCAAGGAAAACAAAACTTCCCAGCAGAGGAGCAACAGCATGAGCAAAGGCCCTGAGACAGGAAATTGCTGGCTTGTTCCAGGAAGCAGATGGTGAAAGGAATAAACCCAGGAAGACCATGGGAGAGGAATCTACAAAGTTGTGTATGTGTTTAGGGCTGTCCAAAGCAAGGCATGGGACTTGGAGATTCGTATTCTGCCCATAATAGAAGCCACTGCAGTGGTAAGTGGATTTTCAAATAATCATTCTGGTTGTTCTGTTGAGAACTGTGGGTGGAGAAAGGGGCAAAGGCAAAAGCAGGCATCCAAATATATAGATCCAGAGAAGATGATGTCTGGAACCAAGGCAAAAGCAGGAGAGGCGAGGAATGTGTGGATTCTGAGTGTATTTCATGGGAGAACCTAGGATTTACTGATAGATTGGAGATACCTTACTAGATAGAGAAAGGAGTTGTAAATGAGTAAAACAACTGTCTGAGCAACTAGAAGGGTGACATTGCAAGATTGGGAAGATCATGAGAGGCATGAGGGGAAAGTGAGGTGTTCCTTTCTGTACATGTTAAACATGAATTATTGCCCAGATGTGGAAGGAAAAGTAACAAAACCTGCACCTTCTGTGACTTCAACCTGTATGGTTTAGAGTATGGATCTGTGTGATAAAACTTTGCAAAGTAGAAGAGAAATGATGAATACAAAGTCAAAGGTAGTGGTTTCTCCATTTGGGGAAGAAAAGGCAGAGTGATGGGGTAGGGAAGAAGCACACAGGTTCACTCAATAAAATTGGTGATCTTCCAATTTTTAGGTGGAGTAGAAGGTTTCTTTGTGTTTATTTTATTTTTCTGTTTCAAAATTTACATACATTTACTTGCATTCAGCAAATATTACCTGATAAAATATTTGAAATTAGAATGACAGTAATTTGAAATAGAGTAGAAACAACTATTTCTGGCGGTGTTTTTATGAAGCAGAGCAGAACTATTGGGTTGAAGTGAGATCAAGAGTGGGCATTTTAAAAATTAAATAATTAAGAGCATATATATCTGCTGATGGGGCTGATCCTATAGGGAGGGTGACAAGGGTGACATAGGTGAAAAGTATCTATTTGCTACTCTATGTCCTTGAACAGGTGAGATGGTGTGTGTGTTGGGGGACAGGTGTTGCTATCCTCTTTTTGCTCTTGTGAAGCCATTATTTTCATATTCCAGGTGATATTATTGGCTTTATAAATAGGAAATACCTTCTCCCATGTTCACCCTGTCCTCACCATCCCTCATTAAACAAAAATTCCTATTTTTATATTACCAGTTTAATTAATATTTTACCTGTAGTTTTCAATTTATGTTTAAAGCCCTTCTCTGTCCCTAGGTCAGGGAGAGAATTTCATGTTTTATTGAATCAATTTTGTAAGTTTACCTTTCAATTTTAGGCCTTTAGTTCTAAAATTAGTGTCTGCCCTTGTTGGTAGCATTAGGTTGTGATCCAACTTCAGAATCCCAAAGTGGTAAACAAATTTTTCCCAACATAATCTATTAAAGAGTCCACCCTTTCCCCGCTGGTTTATGGAAAATCTATTGTTTGTAACACTTCTGATGTACCTTTATATTTTTCTCCAAAATGCCTTTTTCCTCTTGGTATGCTTTGACCTGGACCTTTTTACTAGACATTTCACTCCATTAACTGCTGAGCTTCTCCTGGACATTTAAGTGTTTTGTCACACTAAAAAGCTGATTGGAACATCTGTACATAGTTGGGGGAAGGCTTGCCTACTTGTAGGTACATGTAGGATGGGCCTGCATGGCGTCTGCTTCATTGAGATCCTCATTCTCAGTATCTTAAAGTTTCTTCACTTCAGGATCAGATTCCCCCAAGAAGTCTCTTCTAATAACTTGCCTTGATAATACCAATGCAGCTATTTGATTTTTTTCTTTGTGGTGCTGGGGATTGAAGCCAGGGCTTTGTGCCTGCCAGGCAAATGTTCCACCACTGAGCTAAATTCCTAGGCCCTGCTGCTTGCTTTTAGAAAGGGTGAGGAAAGGTCAGAGGTCAGAGGAAGTGTAGGAGGAGAGTTCTCAAATACAATATGCAAATATATGCAAATTGTTTCATAACCTGCGCATTTTCATTGGTGTACACTGACCTACATCATGCCTGAGGGTTCCTATACCCAGAGATGCTCTCTTTTATACTGTCAGAGAATAAATGTCTCACCTCCTTTCTGAGTTCATATAAAGGCAGTGCTTTGGCGAACTAGAGTTAAGGGGAATATCTGTATTTCTAGAGTTTTTGTTAAGACACTTTTGCCCAGGTGCCTGTTTCAGCCTCATGAGTTCCACCTATCTAGACATAGGAGGATCTGCTGATACCTGAGATTGGGAACCTTGTGGCAAAAACCTCGTAGCTTCTTGGCTTACCCTCTGTTGGGTATCATTTAGCTTTCTCATGACCATGAGAAAGTCACTTGGTGCTCACCTATTTCCCAGGTTCCAGAATTGTGATGAATTTGTTTCTTCTTCTTTTCTTTTTGTGGGGGCCCAGAGAATTTCAGCTCCCTGCTGTCCATTTTTCTTGGAGGGAAATGCCATATCTGCTTCTCTCCTCTGAGAGGCAAAACAGGCTTCCTCAGCAGAGCACCTGACTGACTTGATATTGATGTGACACGTCACCTCCATTTGATGATAGGAATTCAATTCACTTAATTATGATGAAAAATACCCTGTGCTCAGAGATGTTATCAGTCTAAGGTACATCTCCTTTCTGTCACCGTGAGGGGGTGGGGAGGGAGACTTTACCCAGAGACACTCACCCCATTAAAACTCCAGAAGCAGTTTGGCAAGGAAAATAGGTTTATTCAAAATCTCCTTTGAGGAAAATAGAGGAGAATGTTCTGTCTTAAATCTTTATCTTTGGGAGGCTCAGGTATGTGGAAAGGTTTCATAAGAGGAACCACACTTCCTCTTATAAAAACCTTTCCACATAAAAAATAAAAGGTAGGTAATATACATATGCAGATTGAATTAGCCAGAGTCTATGTCAGTTTCAGCCTTCTTGGTTTCTGTCCTCAGCAGGAGGAAGTAGAGCAGTTATCAGGAAGCCTTTGATTTCGTAGTGGTCTATTTCATTTTTGCTTCTTTCTCTTTTCTCAGTCTCTCCTCCAGGTTCACAAAAGTGTTTTCACTTGATGCAAATCAAATCAACTCCTCTTTGAATTGAGCCTTGGTGAAAGTGGCAAATGTGACATTGTGTCCATATGACCCTTTCTGAACAGGGATCCAATTCCCTGGACACTAATGCAAAGAAACCAAGGAGTCCAGCACTGGGGTGTACACCTTCAGGAGAACTTTATTAAGACCTAAGGACAAATGCATCTGGTTAGAAAACAAAAGACTTTTGTCTCCTTCTTGTGTGATTGCACCCCACATCCTGGCTGGGATACAGGCCGCCCTTGTTGTGTGCTTTGTTTTGAGAAAGGAGAAGAGGATAATTAGGTCCCTACCTAGAGGCAGCTATTCTTTCCTGGCTTTGTGATAAGGTTTGAGCAATATTCTCCTTAGGAGTATGAAATGATTTCCAGGTTGGTATTATTTTTGTTCAAAAAAGCTTCAGAACACACAGACATATATTTAAATCCTACCCCCTCATTGGTAAATATGGAACGAGAGACAGAGAATTTAAGCAACAATTCCACTGTAACTGCACAAATTAGAGATGGGTTCCACAAAAAAAGTTCAGGTCATTTGTCTTTGTTGAATCGTCCAGAGACCCTGGTTTTAGTAAGTGAGTGGATAATTTTCAGAATGTCCTGTTTCTTAGAATTTTCAGTGTTTGTTTATTAAATTTCTTATTTAATAAGAAAGCCATGATGATGGATTTTCAAGGTATTTTTTAACTAGAAAATTTTTTAAGTTTAAAAGGCACTCATTATTTCATGGACAAAATCAAACTGAATAAATTTTAAAGTTAGAGTATAGTATGTTATAAAGGAACAACTGGATAAAGAATTAATAATAGACTAAAGAGATTAGTTTCCTTGGATGAAAATTTGATCCATTGCATATCTGTAGGGAAATCTGGGCGAGTGAATTTACCCAGTGTCTATGGTCTCACTCAGAATTCTGGATAGTAGATTCTTTCTAATAGTCATAAGAAAACAAGATCTAAATTTTATATCAAAGATGTCTTAGGAAAGTGACAGGTACAGCATAGTCATTCTACATTTCCCCATAATACTATTATATTTCACAAGATGGGAGATGCCTGAATAGAACCCTCGCGGTTGGGAGTATGCTATTTCTGAGCTTAGTGAGGACCTCTGATGTTGGTGGTAAATTCTAATCATCTGCTTCTTACCTCTGTGTTTTGTTTTGTTTCTAACTGCTATTTATTATGTTTTGTTTTTTTCCTGGTCAGAAATATCCTTTCAAGCTGTGATTCTCAAACTATTGTATTTTTCAGCTCAACAAATATTGGGAGAAAATGGGAGCTGATATCATTGGCAACACATGGTAGAATGAACTAGAAATCACAGCTCCCCACCCCATCCATATAGCATTGTTAATGCTTTTATAAATCTAGCTTCAGGGAAGTTGGAATATGCTTCTCCATTTCTTGACTTTGGGCTAACTCGTGTGATTTGCTTTGGCTAAAGATGTATTTGGGCTCACTCTCCTGTTTCTCTGTCACTGTGATGGGGATAACATACCCTAGATAGTACGGTGGACCCAGGGGAAAGAGGAGAAACAGAGCTGTCCAGCCAATCTGTAGACACGTGACCCAGGAGTACCTGCTTGTTTTCATACAGTGCTGAGTTCTGAGGTATTATGTTACATAAAGTCATTGTGACTATAACTGATCAGGAACCCAACATTTGATTTTATTTGCCTAAGAACAGCAAAAGGCAAAAACTCCAGTTATCATGACCATCATTTCATAACAGACATGACATCTTACTACAAACAAACAAACATAATTTAGAATAAAGAACATTCCTTTAATATGATACATCTAAGTATAAAAAATTTCTCCTTCCTCTCTTTTATAGGACACTGCAAGAAGTTTATGATTGCTTATAGCAGTTAGAGGAATGACTAAAAGATTCTTCTCCACATAGGAGAAGGGTCTAGATGTGGATTTCTGGTAGATTTCCAGCCACATAGGAATCAACGTTTCTGCAGATTTTTTTTGTCTCAAGATACCATTTTACTATAAGTTGTCTCTGATGAAATTCCCTTTAACTCTTCACAAGGCAAGCAACAAACACATTTTGCATTTAAGTATGCTAGTTCTGAGAGCCTGAGGTGTTCTGAAGTGGCCTGGTGGAGGTCCTGCAAGGGGTATGTGTGTCTATAAATGAAACAAGTTGTTTTCCGGCTTCCATGGGTGGCTTTATCTGCTGACACCCCTAGTTTCTCTGCCCCAGGGTCCTCAATGCAAGTTGCCGGATCAGCAAGACTTACACAGTGTGAAGTTGTGTTTGTTTTCTTCACATTGCTTTCTTTTCTTATTTTTAGCACCATTGTTCCCAAAGAAAATACAGATAATCATCCAAGAGGTTGAATATCAGAATTGTAGGTTGCAGAATATAAATTGTAGCCCAAGAGAAAGAATTTGACTCTTTCTCTTGTAACAAAGCATAAAAGAGGCTATTCACACAGGAAATCATGGCCTGGGGACAACAAAAACAAAGGCAATTGGAGTGGAAGACTTTCTCCAGGCAGGTGGAATGTTAATTAAGTTTTAAAAAATGAGAGTAAACACCCACATCTATTGGTTTCCACCAGTTTTGCTGCTCACAGTCTGTTCCTTCAGCTAGGCTCTTGGGCAAACCAGCCTGTGATTAGATGCAGCTCTTGGGGCCTCTTCAGATACATTGGTTCTTCTTCTTGAAATTAAAAAAAAAAAACGCACACACATATATGCATATATTATATAGACATTTATAAAGAAATGCACATACAAAATAGTAAAAAGTGTTCTATAGTCTTCTTATTCATGCTGAACCAATACCCAAATTTCCTGGTTTTGATACTTAGGCTTGCCAGATTTAGCAAATAAAAATACAGGGCAATTAGAGGAGTTTGAACTTTGGATAAATAACACATTAAATCAGGATACATTTATACTAAAAAGTGTTTGTTACCTACACTTCAAATTTAACCGAATATCTTATATTTTGTCTGGCAAGCCCCATTAGACTAAAGTTATTTACCATTTCACAGAAGTTGGTGAAGAAGACATAGCAGTCCATGTACTGTTCTTGCAACTTTCTAAAAATGTACAATTATTTCAAAATTAAAAATTAAAAAAAATCATTTCCTCCTCTATTTGTCACACTCATAAAATTGTGAGAAGATAGGCATCTTCAGATAACCTGAGAATAAAATGGGCTTTCTACCTTGGTGACTTATGTGTTATTTATTCAGCTACAGTGGATTAAAAGGGGCTAGGTTCTTTTCTCTCAACTGTGGGAAAAGCATTAAAGACAATTGGCAAAGACAAATTGTGTGTGGCAAGCTTTTCTTCATATTCTGTTAAAGCCTTGAACACCTCATCTGCTGGCAGTTGGGCAGCAAATAGCATTTTCACTCTGCTGTGTTTGGGAGTGAGCTCCCTTTGATGTCCTACATCCACAATGACACTCAGAGCTTCCAAAATGATTTGGCTGAACCTTATGGACAAAGATTAGGCTAACCTAAAATTAGGAGCTGAATTTCTATTTCTTATCCTGGGGGAATTGCATCAAAGACTACTAAATATGTAGGGATGCCCTGAGAATCAATATAATTGATTTTCTGGATCCTAAGGGCCAATGCCAAGGTGACATTCCAAGGGAACACAACCTTCCACCTTTTTAGGCATTTGGCTCTGCACCTTTGACGGTCTTCTGGGTTGATCTGGTCCAAGGCTCCTTGTTGCCCCTGTGATTTGATACCAAGATAAAGGTTTTCAGTCCTTGGCTCCTTCTCCATGGAAACAGTTGCTAGTTATGACAGTTCAAATGATTGGTATTCAAATATACAAATAATCAACAACATGACAAAGAAATACCTGATACACCTATAATATTCTTTCCTGTTTTTAATTTGTATTTCTATAGAATAAAACTATAGAGATAATTTTATTTCTATAAAGAGAATAAAACAAGAGTCCAGTCTTTCCTCCAGTAAGGCTAATTTTAAAAGTTTCAAATGGCGTTAATGATTAGAAAATTTTGTTTTAGACCCATAACTCACTTTTGGCAAGGTCTTAGGAGTTTTTAGAATTATGGCTAAATTTTGGAAAAAGTATGTAAAATTTCTTTCAGGGATTTTAATTTTTTTCTTTTAATGACTTTTTAAGTGCTCTGAATTGATGACGCTCACTGGCCAGGTGTTCAAGTATTCACGTCACTCTAAATGCTTTAGGAGTATGCCTGGGGACCAGCCACAATGGATAAAGTCTCACAGAAATATTAGCTCTACCCAGAAGTGATTGCAAGACATATATAATCTATTAAAAGCAAATTGAATGTATCCTGAGTTCAACTATTTTACAATGTTTGCCAGATCAATGTGAAAACTGATTATCATTTTTATTTGTATTTTGAATTCCCGTGAGGGCAAACCTTTTATTTTCATTGATTTATTTTAAATTGCCACTTATATTCTTCACCAATTTTTGTCTTTGCCTTATTTTGTTTTGTTTTGTTTTGCTTAGTTTTCCTGGTACTAGGGATCTAACCCATGAGCGTATTAGACATGTGTTCTACCACTGAGCTACATCTGCAAGATTCCATTTCATTTCCTTGTAAAGCAGGGTCTTGATAAGTTGCCTAGGCTAGCCTCAAACTTGTGATCCTCTTGCTTTAACCTCTCTGGTAGCTGGAATTACAGACATGTGCCACCATGTCTGATGTGTATTTTTTCCCTACTGATTTGTAAGACTTTAAAAGTATATGTTAAAGACAGTAGTCTTTGTTTTATATGTGCCACATATATTTTTCTCATTTTAAATATTAATCTTTTTATAGAAAAATTTAATTTTAAGTTAAGTATGTGAATCTTACCTTTGAAGTATTCTACTCTTGGCCTCACTCTTAGTAAACCCCCTCTATTGTAAGACCATAAATTATTGACCAAATAAGAGGAGTAATGATGAGAATAGTA
This sequence comes from Ictidomys tridecemlineatus, assembly GCF_052094955.1. NCBI lineage: Eukaryota > Metazoa > Chordata > Mammalia > Rodentia > Sciuridae > Ictidomys > Ictidomys tridecemlineatus. The sequence goes on from NC_135486.1 coordinate 56,580,734, forward strand.
ATGGTAGCACTAATTACAACTGTGATGAATGTCTATTTAATTCATGTTATTTGCCAGAGGCATTACTAAACACTGAGTTAATGAAATTATAATTAATTCTCTTCTAAGTCCAGCAACCTTGGTAACCTTATCTTGCAAATGAGGAAACTAAATCTCAGGAAAGTTATGTTCTCAAACAATCTGTATGACTTTGTAGCTTTGCTTATTGTACAGGGCTGTGGGAGATGTGGTCAGCCTGGGGGAGTGGGGACAGGTGGACTAGATGGCTGCCTGAAATGAGAAGGAGTGGGTATTGTCAGTGGTAGCAGAGATTCCCAGTCACCTCTCTAGAGCAATTAGTCTTTTAGGCTGGCAAAGGACAGTGAAAAACAATGTGTACTGACCAAAAATGAACTTTCCCTTGCACAATGTATTATGGATGAGAAGATAATTGGGAGAACAAATGAGAAACTCACAACCCCCCCAAAAAAAATCATAAAGTTAGAGAAATTGAGAAAAAAATCAGAATTGTGGTTCCTAGGAAATAGGATGCATTGTTTGTGTCATGCAAGACATACCCTATATGCAAAATAAACATCCCACCCAAAACAAAAAAGTCAACATGTACCACCACCGCCAAAAGCCAAGTGCATGAAAAAGGTTGAATGGAGATTAAAGGAAATCTGAGTTAGGACTTGAGAAAATTTTTAACTTGGAATTCTCTAAAATCAAAGGAGCAGACTAAACAGAGAGAATAAAAGGGAGGAAGAAGGAAAGTTAGATAGAGATGAGGCAGAGATTGAGAGAGAAGGTGGGGGAGAGACAGAAAAAAATGACTTTCTTATTTGTATATGCTTGCATTTCCCAAATAATTTTTGTGTAAGACTTGTTTTTTTATTTATCTGCAAGATTGAAATATTCTTTTTTTACTTCTATCTTATTTGTTCCTTTTAACTTCTAATAAAAGAAATTTTAGACAGCCCACCCCTACCTCCTCCTTGTCCACTCTGACACCTTTATGATTTCCTGCCAGTGTAGTGGAGGAAAGTTTTAGCCACCTCCAGGGTCCCTGGCTGGACCAGAAAAAAAAAAAAACCTGCCTGGCTGTCACTGTGGTGGCTGAGAAGGATGAGACAGGAGAATTGAGAGTTCAAAGTCAGCCTCAGCAATAGCGAGGTGCTAAGCAACTCAGTGAGGCCCTGTCTCTAAATAAAATAAAAAAATAGGGCTGGGGATGTGGCTCAGTGGTTGAGTGCCCCTGAGTTCCATTGCCAGTACCCCCTGCCCCCCGAATAAAGGAAAGCTGACAAAAACATAGAAATAAGAGAAAAGTATACAAACATATATAGCACACTTTCCAAAGGACAATGTGGTGACTTCAGAAGGGAGGATCCAAAGCGATGGGGAAACCTTTATTTTGTGCTTAGGTTTAGTGAGAAGTAGACAAAAGGAGATGTGATCTAATTGTCATAAATTGCAGGGAAAAGAAATTTAGCAAGAAAGATCCGTTTGTTCATATGATTCCTGGCATCTTTGTGTCCATTCCTTTCCTATAGAGATAGGGCAGGAACTTGTCACATGAAGGTATTGGAAGGGAGAAGGGAGGGAGAAGCTCAGGGGAGCTTTCCTACTTTTCCTGTGTTTTCAAATGCCCAAGGTATCATATTTTGAGTATGCTCTGAACCCTATCAGCAGTATGGCCCAATTCTATTTATAAACTGAAAACATTATCTGAAGAAGAAAGTGAGTCTTGAAAGAGATAGTAAGAGGCCATTTGGTTCTGCTCCTGTCTTTGGATCTTGCCCAAGGTCAGCCTGTGAGCCAGTGATGTTGAGTTTGGGGGTTACCTGTCTATCTGCCTATTAGAGGCATCTGTGATAGGCTCAAGTGCTTCACCTCCACTACCAGAATATTAACCTTCTTGAGTTCTAACTTGCATTGCACCATGTGATTACTAAAACAAAGGCTTAATTACCAATGGGATTTAGAGAATGGCAAAGAGAAATGTAGGCCCAGGGAGCCTTCGTGATGTTTCTTGCAATTCATTCTGTAGCAGCCACCCACTCTGCTTGCCAGTTCCATTTAACTGAGTTGTTAAAGAGCACAATATTAGCTCCTGATTCAAAGCCCAACTCCAGGAACCATGCTCATAACCACAGTACTAAACCCAACAAAGTAGGCAAGCAAAAGTGAGGTATTTTTAGGAGTGCTTATTTTCTGAACGGCTCAGCCCCTGATTTCCTACTTCATTCAAGCATGCATTAGCTAAGAAGCTTTTTTTCATTAATATTTATTTCTCTTTCACTTGTAAAAGTTGTCCATTTTCATAACAAAATTGATAGCTTTGGGCTGGGGATGTGGCTCAAGCTGTAACGTGCTTGCCTGGTACGCGTGGGGCACTGGGTTGGATCCTCAGCACCACATAAAAATAAAGATGTTGTGTCCACTGAAAAATGAAAAATAAAAAATTCTCTCTCTCTCTCTCTCTCTTTAAAAAAATTGATAGCTAATTGTTGCAACCCAGTTTATGGATTGATAAATATTATCCCACTGATATGAAATGCCATCTGTGTTAACCATGTTTATTAGTTTCTGTATTTTGATGCTTTGACATCTAGGACCTTACTGGTCCTGCCTGCCCTTCTCAAGGTTAGCCAATTCTTAGAGGTAGTAAACAATTTGCTCATGAAACTACTTTTCAAATGCAAGGAAACCAAATCAGAACTCATACCCCCAAACCCCTTCTTATATGGGGCTCTCCACTCCAGGCATTATCCACAGGCTGTCATGAGCCAACCATGGGCTGTGCGCATGAGCTATGAGGATTTGAGCACATGAGGGGACTGGACTGACCTTGCTGCTCTGACTGGGCTATGCAGTATATATGTCTTTTTCCCTGCTCTGCCTTTGATCCCACAAGCACCTGAGATGGGTGTGGCTTTCCGAGATGTCAGTCAATTTGCTGACTACAAGACATCACCAAGCAACCCCCTGAAACCCGATCCCTTGCCTATTTGGGTTGAACTTTCTCGAATGTCTTTCTCCTCAATAAATAGGGCTTCAGGAGTGCTCTCTCTCTCTTTTTGCCAGCCTCCTTTGCCTCCCTTGTGGGAACTGGGGCAGAGGAACTGTCAGAAAATAAGCATTCCTATCACCTCAGCGCCAAGGACAGCCCTTCTATCCCAGAAATAACTGAAATTACCCAAAATAGTCAGTCCTAAACTGGTTTACAGTGCTTCTCCTATCTCCTTCCATGGAATCCACTGTAAAGACTCTTGCTTAAAGCTCCTTCCTCCATTTCCCGATAACCCCAGACTTTCCTTGAGAGCTCCACTCATATTGTGCCTCCTCCTCTTGGGATCTGTGAATATATCAAGTTATCTTTTAAATTGCAAACCTCTCTTGATCTTTCTTTAGTTGTGAACTCATTATACCTAAATAATAATAAAACCTATGTTAGAGAAGCATTCTCATAAGGAACTAAGTCCCCTAACTATATATTGCTCTATCCTTTTCAAGATTCACTTTAATATTTTTTTATCCATGTTTTAATTCTAATAACAATATCAGAGGTGTTTTATGTATAGTATCTTTGTAATATGCTTTAATATTGATATATATTTTTTCTAAATATTAAATATTATTGTGTAATATTGCAGATAAACTTTAAGGTCATCTTTTCAACTTCAACTGAAAAAAATCACTATGGAAATTTGTTGCAAATAAAATTAAAATTGAATTGACATTAAAAATGGAAACCTCATACCTGCTATGGTGAAAGGAAAATAAAAGCAAATCACCGAGACAAGATGCAGAGGTAGGAAAAAAATGGCAGAATGGCTGGGAGGCCAAACTGCCAAGCTTTATTTATATCAGTAAGTTACATTAGGTTGGAGAGACCAAGATGGCCGCGAATAGAGTGCATCACACCCCATGTACCGCACAACTGTGCAGGTGAATAACGAGTTAGAACGACAAAAAACTGTCTTGTTAGGAACTTACAGCAAAAGGGGGGGTGCACCGAAACCTAGAAGAAGGATTTCCAGCACCAAGGTCCGGTAATTGAGTCTCAAACACGAGCCAACTATGCGACTGGAGATCCAGGCTGACTGATCCGCATGGCCCGCCCCGTGGCTACAGATGGTGGAGTGTCGCCAAGAAGTGACCAGGAAGCCGGGAGAAACGTGGCTGCGGAATCTGTGGAATCTTGCCGGCTGAGCCCTCACTGATCCCCGGGCTGAGTTCGGGATTTCAGATGGGGAAGGAAGAGGTACAGTTCTATCCCCCACAACGGAAACTGCACCAAGGAAACCAGCGGCCACCATCTTGGAGAGCTGAAGTAACCACCGCCATTCTCCGACAGATTGCAACAATAAAACAGGTGTGTACTACTCAGCTCATCTCCCATACAGCGGGGAATTCGCATAAAATCTCTCCTAGGCTTTCCGGGGAAGGGATTGTCAGAGCAAGCCTGCATAGAGATGCAGGGAAAGGTAGATACACCTGACCTTCAACTCCCCCTCCCATCAGTGGCGAAAATGAAACCTGTCTAGCCAGCGCTGGGGGAGGGGCAAGCGAAAAAATCAAAACAATAGAGTGCCAGGGTTCCCAATAGCAACCCTCCACACCCAACAAACAGCAGGCCCAGAGTATAGTTTGAACTGCCGAGAGGCATCACTCAGGGGAAATCTGGTGTAGCAGGAGAAACCAGGACTAGCAGGAGAAACCAGGGGACTAAAGGCCAGGCCCTTGTGACTGGGAGGCTGGAGACTGCATGCCCACCGGCGACCGACTGGGCAACTGGGCAGCTAGAGATCGCCCGCCGGCTGCCTGTGCGACTGGGTGGCTGGAGACCGCCCGCCTGCTGGCGACCGGGAGCTGAAACCAACCAGAGATAGTCCAGTCCCACCCCACCCCCCATTCGGACACCCGAGCAAGGAGCCTGGGGCCAGCCATAGCAGAGAGGTGACGTCACTGGAGCTTGGCCTTCAGAATTCCTTCCCAGCGGAATCCACTTTACCAGGCATAGTCTACCAACACAAAGGAGAGACAACAGAGATATACAAAACCAAAACAAATCTATAGAAGAGAGCAGAAACACGACAATCAAATAGAGCTGGAAAGTAACGTGAACATCATGAAAAAACAAGGGAAAAAAGGACTACAAACAATGCAGGACAACTTAATTCTACAGGAGGACCTAGAAGCATCAGAAACATGGATAGGGAAAGAACTCTAGGCATACCTAACTCAGATGGAAAGGAATATTAGAGAAGACATGAGAAAGAAAGTCCAAGCAATAAAAGTATATTTTGAAAATGAATTAAACAAACAAATTCAAATGGTAAAGAACGAGCTTTACCAGGAGATAGAGATCTTAAAAAAAAATCAAGCAGTAATCCTAGAAATTCAGGAAACTATAAACCAAATTAAAAACTCAAACAAGAATATTACAAATAGACTAGATCAAGTAGAAGTCAGAATATCAGATAGTGAAGAAAAAGTTTATCAACTTGAAAAGAATAAAGTCAACACAGAAAAGATGCTTAAATCCCATGAGCAATCTATTCAAGAGATATGGGATGTCATAAAAAAACCAAATTTGAGAGTCATCAGGATAGAAGAAGGCATAGAGATTCAAACCAAAGGAATGGACAACATATTAAAAGAAATAATTCTAGAAAACTTCCCAGAGATGAAAGATGGAATGAATTGCCAAATCCTGGAAGCCTACAGGACCCCAAACATTCAAAACCATAATAGACCAACTCCAAGACATATAATTATGAAGATAGCCAACATACAGAACAAGGAGAGAATATTAAAAGCTACAAGAGAAAGAAGGCAGATTACATTCAGGGGTAAACCAATTAGCTTAACGACTGATTTTTCATCACAGACTTTGAAAGCAAGAAGATCCTGGAACAATGTATTTCAAATGCTGAAAAATAATGGATTCCAACCAAGAATACTGTATCTAGCAAAATTAAGCTTCAGATTTGACAATGAAATTAAAATCTTTCACGATAAACAAAAGCTAAAAGAATTCAAAGCCAGAAAACCAGCACTGCAAAGCATTTTGAGCAAAATACTACAAGAAGAGGAATTGAAAAATAGTGCCCAAAACTAACAACAAGAGGTATCTCAGTAAAAGGAGGAGGAAAATAACCAAAAAGTAAAAACTAGCCAAACTAAAATAAATAAATAAAGAAGCATGACTGGAAGTACAAATCATATCTCAATTGTAACCTTAAATGTTAATGGCCTAAACTCACCAATCAAGAGACATAGGCTAGTAGCCTGGATCAAAAAAAACAAATCCAACAATATGCTGCCTTCAGGAGACTCATATGATAGGAAAAGACATGCACAGGCTAAAGGAAAAGGTTGGGAAAAATCATACCACTCACATGGCCCACGGAAGCAAGCAGGAGTGGCCATATTCATATTGAATAAAATCAACTTCAAACCTAAGTTAATCAAAAGGGATAAAGAAGGACACTACATACTGTTAAAAGGAACCATCCACCAACAAGACATAACAATTATCAATTTGTATGCACCAAACAATGGAGCTACAATGTTCATAAAACAAACTCTCCTCAAGTTCAAGAGTCAAATAGACTACAACACAATAATTATGGTTGACTTCAACACATCACTCTCGCCATTAGACAGATCCTCTAGACAAAAACTGAGTAAAAAAACTATAGAACTCAATAGCACAATCAATAACCTAGACTTAACCGACATATATAGAATATATCAACCATCATCAAGTAGATACACGTTCTTCTCAGCAGCACATGGATCCTACTCAAAGATAGACCATATATTATGCCATAGGGCAACTCTTAGTAAATATAAAGGCATGGAGATAATACCATGCACCATATCTGATCATAACGGAATGAAACTGGAAATCAATGATAAAAGAAGGAAGGAAAAATCCTACATCACATGGAAAATGAACAATATGTTACTGAATGATCAATGGGTTACAGAAGACATAAAGGAGGAGATAAAAAAATTCTTAGAGACAAATGATAATACAGACACAACATATGGGAATCTATGGGACACAATGAAAGAAGTTTTAAGAGGGAAACTCATTTCTTGGAGTTCTTTCCTCAAAAAAAGAAAAAAACAACAAATAAATGAACTCACACTACACCTCAAAAACCTAGAAAAGGAAGAGCAAAGCAACAGCAAATGTAGTAGAAGACAAGAAATAATTAAAATTAGAGCAGAAATCAACGAAATTGAAACAAAAAAAAAACATTGAAAAAATTGATAAAACTAAAAGTTGGTTCTTTGGAAAAATAAATGAGATTGAAAGGCCCTTAGCCATGCTAACGAAGAGAAGAAGAGAGAGAACTCAAACTAACATACGGGATGAAAAAGGCAATATCACAACAGACACTACAGAAATACAGAAGATAGTTAGAAAGTATTTTGAAACCCTATATTCCAATAAAATAGGATAGTGAAGATATCGATAAATTTCTTAAGTCATACAATCTGCCCAGATTGAGTCAGGAAGACACACACAATTTAAACAGACCAACAACAAAGGAAGAAATAGAAGAAGCCATCAAAAGACTACCAACCAAAAAAAGCCCTGGACCGGATGGGTATACACTGGAGTTCTACAAAACCTTCAAAGAAGAATTAATACCAATACTTTTCAAGCTATTTCAAGAAATAGAAAAAGAAGGAGCTCTTCCAAATTCATTCTATGAGGCCAACATCACCCTGATCCCGAAACCAGACAAAGACACTTCAAAGAAAGAAAACTACAGACCAATATCTCCAATGAACTTGGATGCAAAAATTCTCAATAAAATCCTGGCAAATCGAATACAAAAGCATATCAAAAAAAATTGTGCACCATGATCAAGTAGGATTCATCATTGGGATGCAAGGCTGGTGCAATATACGGAAATCAATAAACGCTATTCACCACATCAATAGACTTAAAGACAAGAACCATATGATCATCTCGATAGATGCAGAAAAAGTATTTGACAAAGTACAGCATCCCTTTATGTTCAAAACACTAGAAAAACTAGGGATAACAGGAACTTACCTCAACATTGTAAAAGCTATCTATTCTAAACCTCAGGCTAGCATCATCCTAAATGGAGAAAAACTGAAGGCATTTCCTCTATAATCTGGAACAAGACAGGGATGCCCTCTATTACCACTTCTATTCAATTTAGTTCTGGAAATACTAGCCAGAGCAATTAGACAGACAAAAGAAATTAAAGGCATAAAAATAGTAAAAGAAGAACTTAAATTATCGCTATTTGTGGATGACATGATAATATATTTAACAGACCCAAAAGGGTCTACAAATAAACTGCTAGAGTTAATAAATGAATTCAGCAAAGTGGTAGAATATAAAATCAACACGCATAAATCAAAGGCATTCCTGTATATCAGCAACAAAAATTCTGAAATGGAAATGAGGAAAACCACTCCATTCACAATATCCTCAAAGAAAATAAGATACTTGGGAATCAACCTAACAAAAGAGGTGAAAGATTTATACAATGAAAACGACAGAACCCTAAAGAGAGAGATAGAAGAAGATCTCAGAAGATGGAAAAATATACCCTGTTCATGGGTAGGCAGAACTACCATCATCAAAATGGCGATATTACCCAAAGTTCTCTACAGGTGTAATGCGATGCCAATCAAAATCCCAAAGGTTTCGTGTAGAAATAGATAAAGCAATCATGAAATTCATATGGAAAAACAAAAGACCCAGAATAGCAAAAGCAATTCTAAGCAGGAAGTGTGAATCTGGAGGTATATCGATACCAGAGTTCAAACTGTACTACAAAGCAATAGTAACAAAAACAGCATGGTACTGGTACTAAAACAGGCAGGTGGACCAATGGTACAGAATAGAGGACACAGAAACCAATCCACAAAGTTACAACTTTCTTATATTTGATAAAGGGGCTAAAAACATGCAATGGAGGAAGGATAGCATCTTCAACAAATGGTGCTGGGAAAATTGGAAATCCATATGCAACAAAATGAAACTGAACCCCTTTCTCTTGCCATGCACAAAAGTTAACTCAAAATGGATCAAGGAGCTAGATATCAAATCAGGGACACTGCGTCTGATAGAAGAAAAAGTTGGCTATGATCTACATACTGTGGGGTCGGGCTCCAAATTCCTTAATAGGATGCCCATAGCCCAAGAGTTAATAACAAGAATAAACAAATGGGACTTACTTAAACTAAAAAGTTTTTTCTCAGCAAGAGAAACAATAAGAGAGGTAAATAGAGAGCCTACATCCTGGGAACAAATCTTTACTCCTCACACTTCAGATAGAGCCCTAATATCCAGAATATACAAAGAACTCAAAAAATTAGACAATAAGATAACAAATAACCCAATCAACAAATGGGCCAAGGACCTGAACAGACACTTCACAGAGGAGGACATCCAATCAATCAACAAGTACATGAAAAAATGCTCACCATCTCTAGCAGTCAGAGAAATACAAATCAAAACCATCCTAAGATACCATCTCACTCCAGTAAGATTGGCAGCCATTATGAAGTCAAACAACAGTAAGTGGTGGCGAGGATGTGGGGAAAAGGGTACACTTGTACACTGCTGGTGGGACTGCAAATTGGTGAGGCCAATTTGGAAAGCAGTATGGAGATTCCTGGGAAAGCTGGGAATGGATCCACCATTTGACCCAACTATTGCCCTTCTCGGACTATTCCCTGAGGATCTTAAAAGAGCATACTATAGGGATACTGCCACATAAATGATCATAGCGGCACAATTCACAATAGCTAGACTGTGGAACAAACCTAGATGCCCTTAAATAGAGGAATAGATAAAAAAAAAATGTGGCATTTATACACAATGGAGTACTACGCAGCACTAAAAAATTACAAAATCATAGAATTTGCAGGGAACTGGATGGCATTAGAGCAGATTATGCTAAGCAAAGCTCGCCAATCCTTAAAAAACAAATGCCAAATCTCTTCTTTGATATAAAGAGAGCAACTAAGAACAGAACAGGGAGGAAGAGCATGAGGAAAAAATTAACATTAAACAAAGACGAGTGGGGGGAGAGAAAGGGAGATAGAAGGGAAAGCATATGGAAATGGTAGGAGACCCTCAATGTTACACAAAATTACATATAAGAGGTTATGAGGGGAAAGGGGGAGGGAAACAAGGGAGAGAATTGAACAACAGCAGAGGAGGTAGAGAGGGAAGATGGGAGGGGAGGGGAGGGGGGATAGTAGGGGATAGGAAAGGTAGCAGAATACAACAGTCACTAATATGCCATTATGTAAAAATGTGAGTGTGTAACTGATGTGATTCTGCAATTGGTATTTGGGGTAAAAATGGGAGTTCATAACCCAATTGAGTCAAATGTATGAAAGATGATATGTCATGAGCTTTGTAATGTTTTGAACAACCAATAAAAAAAAAGTTACATTAGGTCATTAGTGCCATGACTACATTATTACTTAGTATTACTTTAATCCCAGGTGCTGGATATCTGAGTTCAAAGTCCAAAGGACATTACCATAGCAACTAGATACCGCACCTGTATTAGTTATCTTACTAGCTTCAAGGAGAAACTGCTAAGCATTCCAAGCGTGGGAAACAGAATGCCAGTTACCACCCCCGGGGGGAGTTTGCTCACCATAGGAATGCTTCCCTGTACGTTTCCATGGTCAGAATACCTACACTGTGGTTTCGATTTCAAAATGTCCCCCATAATATGTAGGCAAGGCAGCAAAGCTCAGACGTGAAAAAAACAGATTATGGAAACTATAACCTCATCAATGGATGATTCCATGTGATGGATTAAAAATTCAAATGATCCACTGGGTGGTAACTGTAGGTAGGTGAGGCATGGCTGGAGATGGTAGCTCACTGGAAGTGCTCTTAGGGACTATATCTTGTCCCTGGCTTCGGTCTTTCTATCTTTGCTTCTTGGCTGACATAAGCTAAGCAGCTTTCCTCTACCATGCCCATCTACCACGCTGTTCTGCGCACCTCAGGCCCAAAGCAATGGAGTTGGTTGAACATGAACTGGCACTATTTAACTATGAACCCCAAATAAACTTTTCCTCTTACAAGTTGTTCTTTTCAGATATTTTGGTCACAATGATACAAAGTTGATTAATACAACTGTATCAGCATTTATTTAGATTTCCTTTCATGCTCTTAAATAATGTTTTATAATTTTTAAGACTATTTATCACATATCGTAAGCTGAGTCTGTTATATTATGAATGGAAATTTTTGCTAAAATCATATTTCTGTATTATTTTTAGTAGATAGTAAAACTTCTGACTTTCATAGGTAGACCTTCTACCTGACCACCTGGCTTGATGTTCTTCTTTGTGGGAGGCCATCCTTGCATGTGATTTGAGTGACCTCCCTGGCTAGGTGAGAGGTGCTTAGACACAGCTGTGTCAGAGCTTTCCCCACCCTTCTCCAGGTCCAAGGGCTTGTCCATGCAGAGGCGTGTCTGGCCACTTCCCCAAGACCCAATAGTTGCCCCTGACCATGGAATGCTGCCACCCTTAACCTTCATTGGATGGGATTTTACCTTGAATTCTTTGTTCCCCAATAAAAGTCCACTCCCTGGTGTTCTCTCTCTCTCTCTCTCTCTCTCTCTCTCTCTCTCTCTCTCTCTCTCTCTCTTCTGTAAACCTCGACACCGCATTAGGTGGCTGGAGGCAGGAGCTAGGAGAAGCCGTCCTGGATCTGATATTAAAGGTAACTAGAGTCTTGTCTCTTTAATTTAGAACTCCCTAGCGTTTACTCAAGAACCGAACCTTCTTAATGAAGCCAGCGCTGGTCGCATGGCAGATATCTTATATATTATCTTATATAATGCTAGTGGACTAGCATTGGGCTATGAAATCCAGATCATTTTACCACTTACTTTTTTTTTTAAAGTCTATTGGTACATTATAATTACACATGTAAGTGATATGCATTATTACACAGTCATACATACATAATTTGGTCAAATTCATTCCCCAGTACCTCCCTTTCGCTTTACTATCCCTTTTGCCTGGTCACCTTCTTCTCCTCTTCTGGCTTTCCTTCTATCCTCATGAGATCTTTACAGTTTTTCTTCTTTTTCCTCTCTATCTTCCACAGATAAGAGAAAAACATATGACACTTGTCATTCTGAGTTTGACTTATTTCTCTTAATATTTTCAGGTTCCATCAATTTTTCTGCAAATGATATAAATTCATTCTTCCTTGTGACTGAATAAGTTCCATTCTGTGTTGTGTGTGTGTGTGTGTGTGTGACATTTTCTTTATCCATTCATCTGTTGATAGCCACCTAGGCTGGTTCCATATTTTGGCTATTGTGAATTGTACTGCTATAAACATGGGTCTGCATATATTGCTTTAGGATGATGACTTTAATTTTTTGAATAAATATAATGAAGGGTGACACATCTGTGTCATATGGTGGTTCTATTACTAGTATTTTGAGGACCTCCATACTGCTTTCTAAAATGGTAGTAACTAATTTACAGTCTCACCAATATTATATGTGTTCCTTTTTCCTCACATCCATTCTAGAATTTATTATATTTTGTTCCTGATAATAGCTATTTTATCTGGAGTGAGATGAAATCTATGTGTAGTTTTGATTTGCATTTCCCTGATTGCTAAAGATGTTGAACATTTTTTTATACATTTGTTAAGACATTGTAGTTCTTCTTTTAAGAAATGTCTATTAAGTCTTTGCCTATTTGTTTATTGCATTATTTGTTTATTTGGTATTCATTTTTTTAGTTCTTTATATATTCTGGAAATTTCCCCCTGTTGGAAGCTGTCAGAGTTTTTCTCCCTTCTATAGGCTCTCTCTTTATACTCTTAAATGTTTCCTTTGCTGTTGACAATTACTTTTGAGAGAAAATCTAATTTGTTGGTTTTTCCCAGTGTTGGATTTGTTTTCTTCTTGCTAATTAGAAACAAAAGCATTCCAATATTGTGATAGATAATTTTGGCTGTCAACTTGATTGGTTTGAAGGATGCATGGATAATTGGTAAAACATACTTCTTGGTGTGTCTGTGAGGTTATTTTCAGAGAAAACTGGCATGTGGATCAGGGGACTGATGGAAAAGGAACACTCTGAGTGTGGTCCAATAGGATGGGGACCTAGATGGACCAACAAAGCAGAAAAAGAGGGAGGCTCACTCTTGAGCATACTCTGCTCATCTTGAGTAGGTACCTTTTATTCTGCTGCCATTTCCCATGGACATCAGACTATTGATTCTTCAGACTTTGAATGTGGAGTTACACCAACATCTACCCATAGTATTTCCAGGCCTTTAGTCTTCAGAATTACTTTCATTCTTTTTCAATAATTTCTTATACCAAATAATATCAACCATGAATGGGTAGCTCTCTTATGGGCTACCTATTCTACTGTTTTATAGACCCTTATATCCTCATGATTATATTGGGAAAGTTTTTATAAGAAGGGGTTTGCTATTCCAAGCATATTTGTGAGGGTCTTGATCTAATTCAACCCATACGCCTCCTGGATCACTCCTTTAATTGCCAACACCTAAGAAAGGAGTCTTACTTGATAGCCCATTCCATATTTGGACAACTCTTAGTGGTAACTTATTTGTATTTATTTGATATCATACTGCTGTTCAATAATCTAACCCCTTACAGGTGTTCCTTCTTTCCCATAACCTTAGCATTCACAAATTTAATATTTTTGCAATTTCACCATGGTCCTCAAATGTTCATGAAAGAACCTAGCTCATAATTGTGTTAGGGCATTAATTTGAGTAGTGTTTTCTGACAGGCGGACCTGTAGAATGTAGTCACTTAGCTAGTAAAGTGGTCCTATCCAGAAGGTCAATGTTTACTTTGACTTTTTTATGTTCACAGTAACACTCATGAAAGCAGCACAGCCTTATAAAATGACTTTGGTTCCATATTCATTATTTATAAAGGATCTTAAAGGAGTCACTAAGATTTTGCAGCTATATTTTATTACGTTTTATGAGAAAATATATATTCTAGTGATAGTCATATATCTGGGGTATTTGATAGCCTTTGGAAGTATTCCTGATGAATGCCAATGGTTTCTGCATAATCTGTTTCCACTGGGTGTGGAAGAAACCTCTGAGCACTGCTCCAGCACTGCATTACTACAAAGAAGGTTCAGAAGGAGAGATATACTGAAGCCCATAAATATTTTGACATGTTGAAAATCAAAAAGCCTTGTAAAGGGTACTAAATGATATAGCTTGGATTAGCATTTGTAGGGAGCAAGCCAGTGGTATGCTGTGATCCATGTGTGACTTGATTCAATTGATGGAAATACTTAAGATGAATATTTGTACATAAAATTTATGTAAAGGAAATTTCACATGTAGTATTTTTTCTTCACTAAATAAAACTATTTATATTATTTTATGGATATTCCTTTTGCTCCAGAACTGATTTCAGCTGGAATATAATATAATTAATATAATATAATATAATATAATATAATATAATATAATATAATATAATATAATATAATATAATATAATAACAATACAGTATGAGTAAAAAGATAGCAGGTATATGTGTGACTCCCTTTAAGTATGTTTTATAAGAAGACAGGAAAAATGCATTCAAAGAGACCAGCAATGAATATCATGAATATCTGATTTGGCAGATTATGGCCCACAGGCAAAATCCAGTCTGATTTATTTACAGTATGAAAGCCAAGAACAATTTCCTACATTTTGAAAGGTTTAAATGAAAAAAAGAGAAAAGAATAACAACAATTTGGGACATATGTGAATTTTGCAAAACACAAATTTTAGTGCCCATAATGAAGTTTTGTTGGAAGAAAGCCACACTCACTGACTTACACATTATCTGTATTAATCATATTTCCGTGACTATAGCAAAGATCTGAGATAATCAACTTAGAAAGAGAAAATGTTTATTCTGGCTCACCTTTTGGAGATAGTATAGTATCTAATGTGTAATGCTCATGCCATAATGTTAGAATGTCTGGCTCTTCATTAGCAAAAAGATTGTGGATCCAAACTTTCTTCATAATACCTCCTGCATGAGAAAGGACATGAGTAAGGAGGGCCTGGATGATACCTGCCCTTACCCCAATCATGAGCCGGTAGCTTACCTGTTGTTTTAGTCACCTTTTTTGATGCTGTGACCAAAAGACCTGACAAGAACAATTTCAGAGGACAAAAACCTTATTTGGATCTCACAGTTTCATAGATCTCAGTGACTAGATAGCTAAGTCCATGGCTCTGCGCCCCAAGTGTGGCAGAACATCATGGCAGAAGAGTGAGGTGGAAGAAAGTGTCTCAGAACATGGCCACCAGGAAGCAGAGAGAGAGCTCTGCTCACCAAGAACAAAATACATACCCCACTGGCAAGCTCTCCTCCCATGACCTACCTCCTCTAGCCGCACCCTACCTGCCTATAATTATCACCCAGTTAATTTCTATTAGATGATTAATGCATTAATTAGGTTAAAGTTCATAAATCAACCATTTCACCTCTAAAGTTTCTTGCATTATCTCACACATAAGCTTTTGGGGGACACTTAATATCTAAACCATAACACTTGTGTTCTGAATTGGGATGGGCTGGTGGCAATGTGGCAGTTAAGGTTTAACTGTTTAGTGCCAGATTAAAAAAAAAGGACCATAGCAAGGATAGTGGAAGGAGACGGTCATCATTATACAAAATTCATGTATGAAGATGTGGATTTGGTGACAACATACCTTATATACAACAGTGATTTGATAAATTGTGGTGTAAAGGTGTATTAAGAATTGTAATGCAAAAGAAATTATGAATGTAATGCACTCCTCTATTGGGATGTATGTAAGAAATAATAAAAAGAAAGAAAGAAAGGACCAGGAAATGATAGAACAAGAACTATGGGTAGCTGGTCCTGAAGCTTTGGTGTATCTATCAAGTTCTAGCAAAAAGCAAATTCAGAGCAAAACCTGAGAAAACTTAAGCCTGTACCTCAAGAATGCTACTGCTAGGTCTGGAGAGGAGAAAGAAATAGGGATAGGAGAGAGGAGGACTGAGATGAAGAAGTGAATATTAAAGGAAGTTGTCTGGTTAACTTTTCTTAATTGCCACTGCATTCTTGGGAAAAGGGTTGGTCAGAATAAGGGAGTGTCATATTTACAAAGATGATTTGTACACAAAAGTGATATGAAGGAAATTTTACATGCAGTACTTCTTGTTCACTGAACGAAACTATTTATATTTTTTTTTTTTTTTGGTTGTTCACAACATTACAAAGCTCTTGACATATCATGTTTCATACATTAGATTCAAGTGGGTTATGAACTCCCAATTTTACCCCAAATGCAGATTGCAGAATCACGTCGGTTACACATCCACAATTTTACATAATGCCCAATTAGTAATTGTTGTATTCTGCTACCTTTCCTATTCCCTACTTTCCCCCTCCCCTCCCCTCTCATCTTCTCTCTCTACCCCATCTACTGTAATTCATTTCTCCCCCTTGTGTTATTTTTCCCATTCCCCTCACAACCTCTTGTATGTAATTTTGTATAACAATGAGGGTCTCCCTTCATTTCCATGCAATTTCCCTTTTCTCTCCCTTTCCCTCCCATCTCATGTCTCTGTTTAATGTTAATCTTTTCTTCCTGCTCTTCCTCCCTGCTCTGTTTATAGTTGCTCTCATTATATCAAAGAAGACATTTGGTATTTGTTTTTTAGGGATTGACTAACTTCACTAAGCATAATCTGCTCTAGTGCCATCCATTTCCCTGAAAATTCTATGATTTTGTCATTTTTTATTGCTGCATAGTACTCCATTGTGTATAGATGCCACATTTTTTTTTAACCATTCATCTATTGAAGGGCATCTGGGTTGGTTCCACAGTCTAGTTATTGTGAATTGTGCTGCTATGAACATCGATGTGGCAGCATCCCTGTAGCATGCTCTTTTAAGGTCTTCAGCGAATAGTCCAAGAAGGGCAATAGCAGGGTCAAATGGTGGTTCCATTCCCAGCTTTCCCAGGAATCTCCAAACTGCTTTCCAAATTGGCCTCACCAATTTGCAGTCCCACCAGCAATGTACAAGTGTACCCTTTTCCCCACATCCTCGCCAGCACTTGTTGTTATTTGACTTCATCATGGCTGCCAATCTTACTGGAGTGAGATGGTATCTTAGGGTGGTTTTGATTTGCATTTCTCTGACTGCTAGAGATGGTGAGCATTTTTTCATGTACTTGTTGATTGATTGTATATCCTCCTCTGAGAAGTGTCTGTTCAGGTCCTTGGCCCATTTGTTGATTGGGTTATTTGTTATCTTATTGTCTAATTTTTTGAGTTCTTTGTATACTCTGGATATTAGGGCTATATCTGAAGTGTGAGGAGTAAAAATTTGTTCCCAGGATGTAGGCTCCCTATTTACCTCTCTTATTGTTTCTCTTGCTGAGAAAAAACTTTTTAGTTTAAGTAAGTCCCATTTGTTGATTCTTGTTATTAACTCTTGTGCTATGGGTGTCCTATTAAGGAATTTGGAGCCTGACCCCACAGTATGTAGATCGTAGCCAACTTTTTCTTCTATCAGACGCAGAGTTGATATCAGATTTGATATCAAGCTCCTTGATCCATTTTGAGTTAACTTTTGTGCATGGCGAGAGAAAGGGATTTAGTTTCATTTTGTTGCATATGGATTTCCAGTTTTCCCAACACCATTTGTTGAAGATGCTATCCTTCTTCCATTGCATGCTTTTAGCCCCTTTATCAAATATAAGATAGTTGTAACTTTGTGGATTAGTCTCTGTGTCCTCTATTCTGTACCATTGGTCCACCCGCCTGTTTTGGTACCAGTACCATGCTGTTTTTGTCACTATTGCTCTGTAATATAGTTTGAAATCTGGTATTGCTATACCTATTTATATTGTTTATCAACATCTATTTATACCGACCTGTTCAAATAATCATATATTAGATAGTCAGGTAAGTTAATCATAATTTCTGAGTAATACTAGGGTTTTCAAAATGTTTTAGGATATTGAGATTAGAGACTCTGAAACGCCCATACTTTGGCCAGAGAATAATTGTTTCTCTATTTCATCCCAATTATACCTGTTCCATGCTGGCTCGAATGCTCTTGTCTTAGAAGCTACACTCGATGTACAACAGTCAAATGAGAATCAAGGTGATGAACCAGCACTCAGTATTTCTGGCACTGGCTTGTAAAACTGAGTTAAGGGATGAAGTTTAAGCTGGTGGCCTAAATGGGTCATTTTTATCTTGCCCTAAACCTAAATAGAAACTTTGGAGTCTTAATACCTTCAAGTGGTCCCATGGTAGAGAAAGCAGGTATGTATCCGCATTGGGTGTGTGGGAAGGGCTTTTTCACCCAAAATTTGAGAGCAGGTTCCAAGTTCATTAACATACAGCTTCACTGGACAGGGAAATTCAAAGAAAAGAAAGGAAGAGATGGCCCCTTGACCTGCCCCACTGGACCAGAAACTGGCATAATTTAAACAAGACGAATAAAAGGCAGGCAGTGAAAAACTTATTAGTGGCCTTCAAAGCCCCATGGCCAGTAGTGGATACTGTTCCCATTCATTAGTGACTTGGAGTCTGCTCTGTATATGTGTGGGTTGGGAGGAGAGAGAGTAAAGCATGGAGAAACTAGCAGAGAATCTCTTTGTACTAATTATCCCTCACTTTTCTTGTCTGTAAAATAAAAATGGATTAAGTGATTTGTTAGGCAGCTTCTTGATTTAAAATTCTGTATTTACAGAATTTACAAATGAAGAAACTGCTTTTAAATTCTCTCTCTTACTGTCCTGGCAGTGAGTCTTTTTCCAAAATGGAGCAGATTGAAAGTTTGAAACAATTCAGTGTGACCCCAACTTATCTCATAAACCTTTTTCTGATGAGTTGTGAATGGGCATACTTCAAACAGACATAGTTATGCTGATGTGTTGGAATAGTTACAGTTCAAAATCTCCAGGTACTGCTTCAAATATGTCTCATAAAAGAATACATTTTCTCAGGTTGTCACATAGAGGAAAAAAGTAATAATAGACCCAACCACTACTTTCCCATAGCCTTGTAAATGATCATACCAGTAGTTTCTATTGGCTTCATAAAATAAGACAGAAACATGAATATGTTAGAAGTAAACTTCTTTTCTACATAAAAGAAATATCCCAAGGTAGACAGTTCATGCTGGTAAGGTGATTCTATAGTCATCAAGGATGTTCTGAAGTGCCATTTCATCATCTTCTGCACGTCATTTCCAACTTCATGTTTCCCTCATTGTCTCAAATGGCTGCTGGGGCACAAGTCATCATCCCTGCATTTTATGACAAAAAGGGCACACTTCCCAGGTGAGTCAGCTTTCTTTAAAGCTACCTTCCTGGAATATTCATGTATCACTTACACTTACATCTCGTTGGTCAGAACTTGATAAAATGGACTTTACCTTGGTGCAAGGGAAAGTGAGCAAAACAGATTTTCCACCTGAGTCTATTGTCCTAATTGTATTCTTGAAGACAAGGAGAATGAATGTTAGACCGGAAATAGCCTCTGCCACAAGGATGGAGAAATCAATTTGCATTGATATCTGCTTCTGCATCAGACACGAAAAATGCTTAGGGTCGATGTTTTCATTTTGTAGAGGTTGCAGAAGCAGGAACTTGTTCAGCATCCCAAGTGAACTCTCTTTAGATTTCCATTCATTACACGGACCAATTGAGAAGACTTCATCTTGAGTTTGACTTTTGCTTGGTATCATGCACATATGTTTGAGCAAGTCACATTCCATTTGAGTGCACTCCTTATTTAAAAATTGAGAATTTTCTGTGATACCTTGAGGGTTACATAAGACTCAAAACAGCAATAAATTAACATTTGTTGAGGATTTACTCTATCCCCATCTGCGAGCTAAATATTTTACATATATTATTTCATTTAACAGAGTAAAATTGCACAAAATTTTACTTGTGGCAAATAAGACAGATCATGTTCTTGTTTTCCTAGAATAACACTCCACCACTGAGTGAGATATTACCAACACATTACAGAATAAATTTCACATTATAGAATTACAAATATTTTAAGTGATATACAGGCAAAATATAGGGTCCTGTGAGGATGGGACTTGCTATGAAGGCTCATAGATGGCGTCCTTGGAAAGAAACACACAGCTGAATCTGGAAGAGGATGAGGAATTAGGCAAATTGGTGAAAGGTTTCTACAGGTGAGACACATTTTATATAAAAATTCACAAATGGAAGGGATAAAAATGTAGAAATTTGAAGAAGAAAAAGGATACTAAAGACTCAAGTTTGGAAGGAGAGGCAGAGTGTTCCGAATTGCCTGTTTCTCCAAGTGTGTGTACACAGGCAATCTTCTTCACACACACACACACACACACACACACACACACACACACACACACAATTGAGCCAAAAATTGTATAGCCTTCAGTCTAACAGTAATTAATTTTACAGACAAATTAAATTTCTCCAATCTTAGCCAATGCTATTCTGCCAAACTCCCACTGAAGTTGAACTAATAGACCATCTGAGAAATAACACCTTGTACCATTTCCTCATAAAGTTGGAAGGCTGTGATGCTTTCTGTCACTTTGTGAATTTGAATGCTGCCCAGGACCAGGGTTCCCCTCAGTTTTCTTTTTCTCAAGAGGCCAGGGCCCAGCAAATGCCTTTGTCAGGGAATACACTACAGCTGCCAATTGGTAATTTTCATTATCAGCAAACTTCTGTGGTTGGCTTGCTCAAAATCATGGTCTCAGCCGAGAAAAGAGGGGGAGAGGAAAAGCAAGACTTGAAGCTGAATAGGAAGCCAACCAAAACACCAACGTCCTTCACTTACGGAGGGCTTTATGGCCAAATTTGAGAGAAAATGACTCACTCACCTTGAACTCTTTCTGAGGATTAAGTTTTCGTAGGGGCATGTACAGACCCTGGAGTGATACTTGGTATCAAATCCTTCTTAGTGGCTTTTCCCCAATATTCAATCTCTAACAAAACAAGAGTTTGTAAGTCTGATTTTTTTAAATAATTTTTTTGTTTTTACTTAGTATTAATTTTAACTAACAGATGAAATTGTAGACATCAAGTGCAACCTGATGCTGTGGAGTATATGTAGACTGTGGAATGACCAGCTAATCAGCATGCGCACCATTCTCCCAGGTTCTCATTTTTGTGGGGAGAACACTTTCTTTCCCTTCAGTATTTTTCAAGGATACAGTATATTGTTAACTATTGTCATGGGGTTGTATAATAGATCTCTTGAACTCATTCCTTCTGTCTCACTGAAATTTTATATCCTTTGACCAACCTCCCTTCAATACCCATCTCCTCACACCACCATCTGCCCTCGCCTCTGGTAACCACCACTACATTCTCTTTTCTGTGATATCAAGTTTTTTTTTTTAATTCCATACATAATTGAAATCATGTGTGATATTTGTCTTCTGGTGTCTGGCTTATTTCATTTAGCATAATGTCCTCCAAATTCATCCATTTTGTCACAAACGGCAAAATGCCCTTCTTTCCTAAGGCTGAATAATGTTCTATGGTGTATGGACAATGTTTTCTTTACTCATGCATCCATTGATGGGCACTTAGGTTGATTTCACATCTTGGCTATTGTGAATACTACTTCCACCAGCAAGGAGTACAGATATCTCTTTGACGTATTTTTAAATTTCCATTAGATATATGCCCAGTAGTAGGATGACTGGATTGTATGGTAGTTATATTTTTAATTTTTTAAGGAATTTCTTTATTGTTTTCCATAATGGCTTTCCTAATTTAAATTCCTACTCACAGTGTGCAGTGGTTCCCTTTCCTCCACATACTTGTTAGCACTTGTTATCTTTTGTTTGTTTGTTTTTTTCATAATAAGCATTCTGACAGGAGTGGGGTGATATATGGTTGTGCTTTTGTTTTAAATTTCCCTGATGGCTAGTGATCTTAAACATTTGTTTTCATATATCTGTTGTTTATTTTTATGCCTTCTTTTGGAAAATGTTTGTTCAGCTCTTTTGCCCATTTCTTGAGTTATTTTTCTTGCTATTGAGTGTTTGAGTTTCTTATGTATTTTGAATACTAACGCGTTATCAGATGTATAGTTCAAAATCGTTTTCTCCCACTGTGTTATGCTTTGCAGAATCTTTTTAGTTTGATATAATCTCATTTGTCTGTTTTTGCATGTATCATCTGTGCCTTTGAGATTATATCCAAAAATTTTTTGGACAAAAGTCATAAAGCTTTTCCTTTACATTTCCTTCTAGTGGTTTTATAGTTTTGGATTTTACATTTCAAAAGTCTTAAATTTACTTATAGTTGATTTTTGCGTATGTTGTGAGATAAGGATTTAATTTCATATGTCTATACAGGTTTACCAACATCATTTATTGAAGATATTATCTTTTCTACATTGTGTATTCTTGGCACATTTGTCAAAAATCAGATGCATAAATTTGTTTCTGAACACTTTATGTTGATTAGACTATGCCTCTTTTTTGATGCCAGCATAATGCTATTTTGGCTATTATAGCTTTGTAATGTGTTTTTAAATCATGTAATGCAATGGTTCTAGATTTGTTTTTGTGGTTCTAGATTGCTTTGGCTAGTTGGGGTCTTTTGTGGTTTTGTGTGAATTTGGGGGGTATTTTTTCCTAGTTCTGTGAAAAAGGGAATTGACATTTTAATAAGGACTGCACTGAATATGTACATTGTCTCTTTTTAAATCATGGGAACAGTTTAACAATACTAAGTTTTCCTTTTCACGAACATGAGATATCATTCCAGTTAAGTATTTTATTTTTGTAGCTATTGTAAATGAGATATTCTTTACTCCTTTTTAAAGTAGTTTACAGTTAGTATATTAAAATGTTACTGCTTTTTAAATGTTGATTTGTTTCATGAAAATTTACTGAATTCCTTTATTAGTTTCAACAGTTTTTTGGTGGAGTGTTTTGGATTTTGTGTATCTAAGATTATATGGTCTGCAACAAGAGACAGTCTAACTTCTTCCATTCCAATATGAATGCCTCCTATTTCTTTCTCTTGCCTAATTGTTCTGGTAAGGACTTCCAGTAGCCTGTTAAATAGAAGTGAAAAAAAATGAGCAACCTTTATTATTTTTAAGAGTTTTTTTCTTTTAACATTTATATTAAAGATTTTTATACTACCAGTATAGTACTAGAGTATCTGAATTTGTGTATATAATATTATCAGTGAGTTTTAAATTTCCACTTATTTTTCTGTTACTCATTAGTATCCTTTTCTTTCATCTTTAAAAACTCCCTTTAGCATTTCTTGTAAAATAGATCTGGTGGTGATTAACTCCTGTGTGTGTGTGTGTGTGTGTGTGTGTGTGTGTGTTGAAGTCTATTTCTTCTTTAGTTTTGAAGAGCACTTTATATGGCACTGTATCCTGGGTTGACAGCCTTTTTAATTTTTTTTTTAAGTTGTAGATGGACACAATACCTTTATTTTATTTATTTTTCTTATGTGGTGCTGGGGTTTGAACCCAGTGCCTCACACATTCTAGGCAAGTGTTTTACTACTGAGCTACAACCCCAGCTCCTTGGTTGGAAGCCTTTTTATTCAGCACTTTGAATATATCATCCTAGTCTTTTCTGTTAGCCATATTGGAACTCCCTTGTGTATTATTTTCTTTCTTTCTCTTTCTGATTTCAGGATCTTCTCTTTGTCTTAAGATTTTTGATAGTTAGATTATAATATGTCTTGGGATAGTTGTGTTTATATTCAATATAATTGGAGACTTAAGACTTTCCTTTATCTGGACATTTACATATTTTTCACATTTAGATGATTTTTCTGCTACTATTTCTTTTAAGTAAACCTTTTACTCCATTATTTTTCTCTCATCTTTCTTGAATTCCTATTACTCAAAATTTGCTTTTTGGATGCTGTCTCATATGTCCTCTAAGAATCCTTCATTCCTTTTAATTATTTGTTTCTCCTTTGATGCTATATTTTCCAATAAGCTAAAAGCTACAAGATTTTTTAAAATTTTACTTTCAATTTTTTTTTTCTGGTCACTTATCGTTTTGTTCATTTCATCAAATTGTTTTTCTGTATTTTCTTGATGTTTCTAATTAGCCTTTAAATAGTTATTTTTATTTTTATATATTGTTTTTAGGCAGACAGTCTGTACAACTTCATTTCTTTGGAATCAGTCCTAAACATTTTATGGTGTTCCTTTGGTGAGGTCATGCTTCTTTGATTGATTTCTCTTAATCCTTGGGGTCATGCATTAATGCCTGTGCATCTGAAAAAGTAGGTCCATATTCCAGTCTTTGCATACTGCCTTTGTCAAAGATTTTGGGCAATGTATCTGGCATGATCCCTAAGCTCAGGATTGCTTCAGTGAACATATTGGAAGCCTGGGGACTGCTATGGTGGATGCAGCACTGGAGATCACCAGAAGCCTAGGAGCCAGTACACCTTTCATGATATTGGGGTACATGTGAATTCCAGGGTTGCTGAGGCTTTCCTGCCATGAGGGCTGTCCAGAGCCTACCCCTGCTAAGGTATAGATTATGGTGGTTTATTTTGGGTGTTATGGTTTGGATATCATTTAAATGTGACTCCTAAGTGTTCGTGGTCTGAAAGAGTAGTTCCCAGTATGGCGAGGAATGTTAAGAATTGGTGAAAATTTTTAGAGGTGGGATCTAGTTGGAGGTGATTAACTCACTCAGGACATACCCCTTAGAATCAAGCGATGTAGTTCTCATGGGACTCAGGTTAGTTCTTGGGAGAGTAGGTTGTTATCATTGAGACCACCCTGAAACAGACCCCCTTTGAAATTTAAAAGCAATCCTGATAACTTTTTTTTTCTGCACCCCGTACTGTCTCATACTGAGAAGGGATGCTGAAGATCTGCTCCCTCACCATCAGCTCTAAGGAGTACAAAAGAAATTAAGATTGAAATGTTTCTAATTAACATAGTCTAGCTAAATCTACAGACTTGTATTTCCTCCCTTTTCTCTCACTGTGCCTCCTCTCATCTTATAAAAGCTTTCTGATCCCTTGAGGCCTCAAAGATAGAAATCTGAGATAGAAGGTATTTCTCTATCTTTCTCAAAGACAAATTTGAAAATTTAATTTTCCTCACCAACCTGCCTCCCTCATTTAATGGAGAAATGAGCGATAAAGCTTTTACCTCCTAAAGCTTTTACCTCCACTTGCCCCATCCGTCTGCATTCAGTAGCCTTTGTGCTTCTTCACCATGTTGTGACCCAGTCAAGGTGCCCCTCACAAGTCCAAACAGATGAGGCCACTTCATCTTGGCCTTTCAATCTCCCAAACTGTGAGCTAAATAAACCTTTTTTTCTTAATAAAGTTCCCAGCCTCAAATATTTTGTTACAGAAACAGAAAACAGACAAATACATTGGTATGGAATCTGTTCTGCAAACCTGAAGCCTGGAGCTGTGTTGTCCCAGTTGGTCCTGGGACAGATCTAGAATGCACTGGCCCCGAGTCTGGGACTATGGGATTTGTCTCATGGGGTCCAAGGCAAAGTTATGTGCTCACTTGCCTCTCTTTCCCTCAATTGGACAATATTTCATTCTGTTATACTGTCACAAGTTGGGGGGATGGTGGAACAGATAATAAAAACTATTTGTAGTATACTCTCTGATGGATCTTATTATTGCGCTTCAGCTAAGTACTGTGATCTCTCGCCTAGTAACCTTAACTCTTGTGAAATAATTTTTGTTTGTGGATTATTGCTCAAAATGAAATTTCACATGGAGATGATTACAAAGTGACCTGTCCCACCATACTGCTCCAACATTTTCATGTGTATCTGATTTTAATTTTTCAGAGATGGCAGTGCTATCTGCATAGTACTAATTTTTGGTTCCTGAAATATGAATATATTTAACTTCAACTTTTCAGAAGGAAAAATACTATCTCTATGTGCTACCTTTTATTTATTTATAACATAGCTGTCTGTATCAATGGCAGATTCGAGAATGACCAACAATAGTGCTTTCACGAACAAACATTTAATTCTTTTTTTTTTTATTTTATTTTATTTTTTTTATTTTTCAAACATTTAATTCTATAACTTAACAAGAAGCTAATAAGAGGTTATAGTTTCAAGGCTGACTCCACAGTTCAAAAGTGCCCTTCAGACACTCTGCTCCACTGTCCTAAGCATGTTTGATCTTATTCTTCATACATATTCCCTGATGATTGCAAGAGTCATGGACATCATATCCGGAAACCACTCAGCAACTTCCACTTATGTTTCTTGGACAAGACTTGTGTCACGTGGCCACTCCTATCTGCAGCAGAGGCTGGAAAATGAGTGTCTACAAAGAGAATCATCACAAATGGTTCAGATAAGTATGATGTATAACCTGGGACAAGTCCCATTGTGACTTGGATGGAGTCAGGGTTTATGAAACAGGTTCAACTAACAACATCTGCCTCAGACCTCCCCCCCCCCCCGAGAATGATGTTGGGGGAAAGATGGGAGAAAGTAAATCACACATTTGTATATGTTTGTTCAAAAAGTATTCTTGATGGTTTATTTCTAAAAGCTTTTTCTTCCATAGCAACTTTCCAAACAATGATGTACAAATGTTTTAGGTCTTTAGAATTCTTTATGACCTTAAAAATTATTAGGAAGCCCCAAACACAAAATTTATGTGCGTTTCATTGATTAATATTTATCATATTCAAAACTGAAATCAAGGACGCTTTAAAGAGTTTTTATTAGTGCACTGTGTGATACATAATATTGAAGTTCATTTTGACATAATCATACATGCATGGGATATAATTTGCTCCACTTCAGTCCCTAATACGTCCCCTCTCCCTCCCTTTCTCTGCCCACTACTCCTCTTCCTCTACTCTACTAATTTTTCTTCTGCTTATTTATAGTTTTTTTTAATTGGTACTTTATTGGTATACATAAAGGTAAAATTCACTGTGATATATTTATGTATGTACATAGCATAATTTGGCCAATTTCACTCCTCCATTCCCCCCTGATCCCTTCACTTCCCCTCCATCCTCTTCCTCCACTCCACAAATCCCCCTTCTATTAAATCAAAGAAGTTTAAAAAGGTCTACTAATTAATTTTAAAATTGAAACAACAAACACACTCCGTGTTAATGAAAAGTAACTGCTTTAATGAAAAATAACTATATTCTGTCTTTGGCAACAAATACTGCCAGTTATTTTCCTTAAAGTCTTTTGCTCACTTTGCTTATTTTCAAGGAAATGTCTTTCAAATATCCCTGTGCGAATAACCACAGCTTGCGTGTCGTTTGTCAGTTCTTCTTTTGAATCAAAACAGCATTCAATGAGAAAAGTGGTTAGATCAGCTCACAACTGCAGCCCCTGCCCTAGTGTTCCCTCTTGAGAAAGCTATGGAACTTTCAACATGGAGCACAATTACTCCATGTATGGTTTTCACGGTGTCACACAGAATATTTAAGACGTGTTCTTGTGAGTTAATGAACTGAACATTTTTTTTTGCTGCTTTTTGTAGATATTTTTGAAGGAAACTAAACTTTCTTTTTCATGTGCTTTTATAGTGCATAGTAAGAAAGAATATAGTGACCACCAGTTCAGTTTGGTGCCGCTGTCTGGATTCAGAACAACAAACCAGCAGTTTTACCCACCATTGCTTCGACACAATTGTTACAAATTACAGCATGAAGGGAAAAGGCAAATAACATTTCAGTAGGATTAAAAAAAGAGAGAGTTTGACTCCTTAGGCCTCCAGAATTATGGGGATCACCAGGTGTCCATGGCCCACACTTTGAGAAATGCTATTCTATGATGTTATTCCAATTTTCTTCAGAAGTGCAGACTCACTCTCACTCATTTAGAATAATGAGATGATTTTGGAGCTTGCATATATATATATATATATCATACATAAAACTTCCACTTTTTATAATTTGGCTTGATAAATGATAGGCTCATCTTCCTTTTTTATTGGTTCTTAGTTATACATTACAGTGGAATACATTTTGAAAAATTATACGAGCACGGAATATATCTTTTTAAAAATTTTTTTAGTTGTAGATGGACACAATACATTTATTTTATTTTGTTTATTTTTATGTGATGTTGAGGATTGAACCCACTGCCTCACATATGCTAGGCAAATTTTCTACCACTGAGCCACTACTCTAGTTCAATCTTATTCTAATTAGGACCCTATAAATCAATTATAATCCTATACTCCAATGATGAACCATCTGAAAGGGAAATTATAAAAACCATTCACAATAGCCTCAAAAAAATTAAAATACTTAGGAATCAATCTAACAAAAGAGATGAAGAATCGTTGCAATGAAAACTACAGAAACACTAAAGAAAGAAATTGAAGAAGACCTTATAAGATGGAAAGAAATCCCATGTTCCTGGATAGGCAGAATCAATAATGTCAAAATGAAGTGCTATACAGATTCAATGCAATTCCCATCAAAATGTCAATGATGTTCTCCATAGAAATAGAAAAAGCAGTTATGAAATTCATTTGGAAAAATAAGAGGCCCACAATAGCTAAATCAATCCTTAGCATGAAAAATGAAGCAGGAAGCATCAAAATACTAAACCTTAAATTACACTACAGAGCTACATTAACGATAAAAAAGCATGATATTGGCACCAGAATAAGCAAGAAGACAGTGGAACAGAATAGAAGACACAGAGATGTATCCACATAAATACAATTACTTATTACTAAACAAATGCACCAAAAAGACAGACTGGAGAAAAGATAGCCTCTTCAACAAGTGGTGCTGGGAAATCTGGAAATTCAAATGTAGTAGGATGAGAATTAATCTCTCTTTCTCATCCCACACAAACCTCAACTCAAAGTGGATTAAAGACCTAGGAATTAGACCAGAAACCCTGCACATATTAGAAGTAGGTCCTACACCACAACATTTTGGCACAGACTGACTTCCTGAGCAAAATTTCTAAAGCACAAGACATAAAATAAAAAATCAATAAATGGGATGGCATCAAACTAAAAAGCTTCTTCACAGCAAAAGAAACAATCAAGAATGTGAAGAGAGAACCTACAGAATGGGAGAAAGTCTTTGCCAAATTTACCTCAGGTAAGGCATTAATTTCTAAGATAGATTAAAAAAAAAACTCAAAAAGTTTAACACTAAAATAAATAAATAAATATAACCCAATTAATAAATGAGCAAAGGAACCAGACAGACCCTCTCTAAAAGAAGAAATACAAATGATCAACAAATATATGGGAAAATGTATAGCATCTCTAGCAATTATAGAAATGCAAGTTAAAAGTACACTGAGATTTCATCTGACACCAGTCAGAATGGAAATTATCAAAAATACAGGTAGCAACAAATGTTGGCGAGGATGTGGGGAGAAGGGAACGCTCATACATTCTTTGTGGGGCTGCAAAATTGGTGCAACTCTTCTGGAGAGCAGTATGTAGATTCCTAAAAAAAAAAACAAAAACAAAACAAAACAACAACAACAACAACAACAACAACAACAAAAAACCCTAGGAACAGAACTACCATTTGACCCAATTATTCTCCTCAGTATATATCTAAAGGATTTAAAATCAGCATACTACATTGACATAGCTATGTCAACGTTTATAGCAGCACAACTCACAATAGCCATCTCACTAGAGGCCCATCAGCTAATGAATGGATAAAGAAATTGTGGTATATACACACAATGGAGCATTACTCACCCATAAAGAAGAATGACTTTATGACATTTGCCAGTAAATGAAAGGATCTGGAGACTATCACACTAAGTGAAATACCCTCCTCTTTCTTTAAAAGTGTGATATCCCAGATTGGAGTTTGATTCTAAAACATTTAAAGAAAAAAAATGGTTGTTAATGATTAATAGCAAATTAATAACTAATTTTAAGTACTATTTTACAGATGAGCAAACTAAAGCACAGAGGGATGAGGACACTTCCTTAAGGACACAGAGCTAGTGGGAGTGGGGCCAGGACTTGAATACAAGTGTTCTGACTTCAGTGATCACACACTTAACTGCTACTGTGCTGTTCAGTACAAGAGATAACAAAAGTTTTGTACTTGGGAGGGTGAACCCTCACATGTACCTGACAATTTGACCATTAGAAATCACTGGGAATACAAGCCTCTGAATTTTTAGGGAGTTATTTCCAATATTTTGGCATGTAATTTACAAGAGGATTTTAGGTTTTGTGTTACTTTTTGTTTCTGAGGTTTTATGACACCTTCAAGGTAGTGAGTGAAACATCAAAGTTCCCTGAGTATCACAGTTTCTGCATGTCTGCCTATTGGAATAAAGAAAGAAGCATTTATTAGATCAATTGCTGTATTCCAGTTGTCATAATCCATGTTGATTTTCTCCAGAAAAGAGTCTCAAATCAGCAGGTAAATTGGAGTCACTCCCTAATTCCATTTATGGCGAGTAATCTGTAGTATTCTCTAAGACACAACTGTCCCAGACTCAGGTCAAATGCACTAGTTTAATAGGAGGATGACAAGATCACCATCCCAGCACGTTTTGCTTATGATAGAGGCATTAATCTTTCCTATGCATGAAGTATGACTTTCCATCTATGATTTTCATAGGAACTAGGAGGTACAGTAGCTTCCAGTTGGATCTTCCTACCATAAGACCTTCCTTCTGTGGGACAGAATGTCAAAATGATCTTCTACCAGTTGCTGGAAACGGAAGAAATTCCTACAAGAGGAGGTTATAAACCAATACATTGAACAAATATTCTATGAGTCACCTGACCCATGGACCAGATGACATTGCAGATTCCCGGGTCTGAGTGAGCTCAGAGCCAGTGTTCAATAATCCCCAAATTCCAGAGTATTTCCCTTTTGCTGTTTTAGAGTTACTCTTGATAATGACTGCCAATACCATTAGCAGATGTTCCTAGCAGGGAAGCCTGATGAAATATTTTCATTACATTCTTGACAAACCATCTCAGGTTTCTTTATCAACATTGCCTAAAATTCAAGAGGCTTTTAATTCAAGACTCTATGAGCAGACTTAGATAGCAATCAGGTAAGTGGCTCGAATGAAGATACTTTAGATGTTTCCAGTAACATGGGTTAGGTAAGAAAGGAGTAAACAAAAGTTTTCTGTAAAGAATCAGGTAGTAAATGTTTTCTAGGGCACACAGTATGTGTATGACCCAACTGACCCTTGGAGAGCTGAAAAGCAACCATTAACAATAAATAGAGAAGGTTGTGTTACAATAAAGCTTTCTTTACAAAAATAGGTGGTGGGTTATATTTGGCCAATAGACCATAATTTGTGGACCCCCCCTGAAGTTTTGTATTAGGAAACTTCCCATTAGTTTTGCCCCCAGGGATCCCATGGTCATTTATCCACTGGTATACTGCCTATTTTAAGAATCATGTCTTTCTTGTTATTGACAATTAAATGTTGTGTGTGATTTTGAATAGCCCAAATTCCATCTTTCCTTTTTTAAGAGAGAGAGAGAGAAAGAGAGAGAGAGAGAATATTTTTTTAAAGAGAGAGGGAGAGAGAGAGAGAAAGAGAGAGAATATTAATATTTATTTTTTAGTTTTCGGCGGACACAACATCTTTGTTGGTATGTGGTGCTGAGGATCGAACCCAGCGCCCTGCGCATGCCAGGCGAGCACACTACTGCTTGAGCCACATCCCAAGCCCCCAAATTCTATCTTTCAAATAAAACCTGGAAGCTATTTCAAAGGCAGAATCAACCACCTTCATATACCACTTTCAAAGAACAGTCACTAAACTACTTTTTATGGAAGTTAGAACTCCCAATGATTATTTCCTTTCAGGCTGTAAAGAATAGAATATCTTCTGATTTTTTTCCTGAGGGTGGAGAGAATATAGTCAAAATGGCTAGTCATTCAAATATACTAAATCTTCTCCAAAATTGATACCTCCCCAATTCTTAATTCCTTCTTCCACATAAAAAAAAAGATTAGATGGCTCATAAAATCATTGGAAGAGTTGGAGGAGCAGACTCTATACTGAATTTACAAGAACCACTTTGATTATTGGTTTATAATAGAATAACTATAGCTCTCCACTCAGGACCATGTCTTGTGCTGAAATTGGGAAATGGTCACCATATCACTAACACTACAACAACACTAGGACCTCTGTGCTCTGACTCACCAGGAAAAGAGACACTCTCTCTTATTTTTTTATACAGAGACAACTCTGAAATTTAAATAATTAAAATAATGAGCTTAAAGGTCAATCTCAGTGGTACAGTGATTGCCTATTATGTGTGAGACCATGGGTTTTATCCCCAGCATCGCAAAATAATAACAGCAGCAGCAGCAGCAGCAGCAGTAATGATAACTATTAGCTCCAGCAAGAGTGTGATAGTTTCTGTATTTTCTTGCCATTTTGTTCCATTGACCTATGTGTTTATCCTTTAGCTAATACCACAATGTCTTATTTTAGCTTTATAGTAAGAGTTGATATTGCTAGTCTGAGTCTTCCAACTCTTCACTTTTTACAAAACTATTGGACTATTCTAGATCCTCTGCCTTTCCATGTAAATTTTAGAATCAAGTTGTTGATATCCCTAATAAATACCTCTGAAATTGTGATTGGAATTTCATAATATATACAGAAGCAATGTGGATAGAGTGTGAGCCTTCTGAATATTCACATATCCTATCTGTACATTTACTTAGGTCTTCATTGTTTCCTTTCACTATTATTTTCTTTTTAGTACAGAGATCCTCTCCATATTTTGTTACATTTATACCTAAGTTATTGTTATTGGTAGTGGTTCTTCTCCCCCTCCTGTTTCTCCTCTTTTTTTGATGCTATTGAAAATTCTACTTTAAAACAAAATTCAGATTCCTATTGTCCATTGCTAGTAACAAGGAATGCCATAGAATAGTGTGTATTGATTTTGCCTTTTGTGACCATGCTGAGTGGCTTGCACTCATTCTGCAATGATTTTGTGAATTCCTTGGGATTTTCTACATTGATTTTTATTTCCTTTACACACACACACACACACACACACACACACACACACATTTGCCTTGTTTCTGATCTTATTATGAAAGCTTTCAGTCTTTTACCATTAAGAATACATTAGCTATAATGTTTTGTAGATGTCTTTTATCATGTTATGAAAATTTCCTTTTATTCCCGTATTGCTAAGGGGTTTTATAATTAGAGGATCTTGAGTTTTATCAAATGATGTTTTCTTGATTCTTTTGAAGTTGTCATATGATATGATTTCCCCTTTTTACTTTGTTAATAAGGAGGTTATTGTCCATTGAATGATTTTTGAGTGTAAAGCAAACTTTGGTTTCTGAATAAACCATTCAGTCATGATATATTTTCTTTCTGTAAGCTGTTGGATTAATTCCCTTAAATTTTAGTTTGGATTTTTATGTCAATTTTTTTAAGCATATTGATCTGCAGTTTTCAAAGGAAAACTGGCTTCAGTATCAGGACAATGCAAACCTCACAAAAAGAATTGGAGTATTCCCTCTTCTATTTAAAAGAAATAGCTCTGTGACTATTCAAGTTACTTCTTTTTGAGTGAATTTTGGTAGCTTTTGTCTTTAATGAACTAAAGCTCATTCACCTGTGTTGTTAAATTTATGAACACAGACTTGTTAGTAGTTTTATTTTCCTTTAAATGTGTATGGAGTCTGTAGCAAGGTCCCTTTTTTCACTCCAAACATTTGGGGATTTCCTGGATACTTTTCTATTACTAATTTCTCATTTAACTCAGTTTTAATCCAAGACCATTCTTCTATTCCTTTAATTTCTTGAAAGCTCATAACCAAGGATATGTTAAATCTTGGTGAATGCTCCATGTATACCTGGAAAAAGTACATGGATTTTTGGATGTGTTGCTCAGTAAGTGTCGGTTTGGTGAAACCAACTGACAATGCAGTTCAAGTCTTCTTTATCTAAGACTGGATCAACTTGCTCTACCAGTTACTCTCCCTCTATAACTGTAGATTTGTGTATATCTACTTTCAGTCCTATCAGTTTTTGCCATTGTATATTTTGATACTCTATTGTTAGGTGCACATACATTTAGGATTGATATATATATATATTTAGAGAATTATTCCATTTATTGTTATAAAATATTAATCTTTTTTCCTGGTAATATTCCTTGCTCTGAAGCCTATTTTTTTTCATTAGGGTTTACATAGTATGTCTTTTTCCATCCTTTTGTTTTAACCTGCCTCTGTCTTTATAAATTAAGTGATTTTCTTATAGATAGTATACAATTGAGTCATACTTTAAAAATTAACAACAATTTTTGGAATTGTTGTCTTTTGATTGGTGTGATTTAACTATATTTATGATTGGATTAAATTTGATAATTTTGCTAGATTATGTATTTGTTCCACCTGTTGTTTTATGTATTTTTTCCTGTCTTTTCTTGGGTTAAGAGAGTATTCGTTAGGATTGCCATATGATTACATTTAATATAAGAGGAAATGTTACTTATACTTCTATTAAAATATTTTTAGGCTTTTCATTTGGTTTATGATATGCACTTTTAATCAGAATTGAACTTCAAATATTACTGTACTGTTTCATGTGAAGTTTAAGAAACAGTTCACTTCCACTTTCCCTCTTCTGCCCTTGGTATTATTTTGCCACGTATTTTGCTTTTAGATAGTGTATAAAAACAACAAATTACTGATAGCATTGCTTTAAACAGTTTGGACATATAAAACTATATAAACTGATATACAAATATATATGTGTATATACACATACATGTTATATATGATATACTGTTGAGAGCCACAGCCAAAGGGGCCCCAGCAAACTTCTAGCTGCCAGCAAACTTCTAGCTGTCAGCTGATGATTGGCTCACAGCGGCCCCAGCAACATCTAGCTGACTGGCTCCTCTGCAGTGATGTTCATTGGGCTGTTTCCCCGCCCTTCAGACTGCCAGCTGATGATTGGCTCACAGCGGCCCCAGCAACATCTAGCTGATTGGCTCCTCCATGGAGCTGCTCCTTGGGGGACTTCTTTGGCTCCGCCCATGCAACCCAGCCAATCCGCCTCTAGAGCAGGAGGATTGTGGGAGGTGGAGAGGCTGGAGTGTGGGAGAGAGGCTTGTGGAAGCCGGTGGTGGCAGTTGGGCTCTGAGGGTTTTTTCCTGAGGAGCTGTTTTGTTTGGCGTTTGTAGTTCTAGAAATAAAGTTAGTTTCTTTTGACAAGTGGCTCCTGAATTATGCCCAGCCAGACTGCGCCAATATATATATATCACACATATGTGTATATGTACATATATGATATATATGATATATAATCTCATATACGTATATGATATGTATCTTTTTGGTGTTTTCTGAGCATCTTCCAATGTGCTTTGGTGCCTGTCATCATTATAAGTTTTGTTTACAATTTCTAGCTGAATTCTTCTTACCACTGTGTTGCTCCAAGTAAACAAGTATGCATGTTCTGTCTCTCTTTGGAAGCATCTCTCTCTTTATAGGTCAGGATATTTCATTGACTTACAGCTTCAGCTTCCTAATGGACTTAAAAAAAGTCATAAACTTATGGTGTGTCAGGCATTCTGTTTTGTTTTTGTAAGAATGAGAGTGATACTGGGCACAGTGGCACATGCCTGAAATCTGAGTGACTAGGATTATTGAGGAAGTAGGATCACAAGTTTAAAACCAGCCTCAGCAACTTAGAAACTGTCTCAAAATTAAAAATAAAAAGGTCTGGAGATATGGCTCAATGGTTAAGTTTCCCTGGGTTCAATCCCCTGTCCAAAAGACAAAAAAAAAATGAGAGTGATAAGTAATGTCCTTTCCAGCTTCCTCAATTTCATATGAAACTTCTAAACTAAATCCCTTTATCCATGTAATGAATTTTGCAGAGAAGAAGAAGAAAGAAGGAAGAAGAAGGAAGGAAGGAAGGTATGAAGGAAAGAAGGAAGAAAGGAGAATTGTTTGCACCAATGCAAACAAGCTTCATGGATTTTACTATGTACATATTTTATATAAAGCAACTGATTTTGTAAAACCAGAACAACTTATTGAAATCTCAATGACTGATGACCAAGAGTCTCTTATTAAAGTTGGGGAAATGTCCTTCAGGATGAAGTATACTCATTTTCAGTGGTCCATATATTGCCTGATTTCTTCCATAGTCTGAATATAAGATTTATCCAACAAAGGGATAAACATTACAGCAGCATCTCAGACTGTACTTGAAAAACTTTCATTTCCTTTTTCTGTACAACTTGGAGCTATGCTGATTTAGAGATATCTGTTTTTCAGGGATAAAAGCTGTTGTTACAAATTATCACAAATATTCCACTAAATTTAGTTTTCAAAACTGCTACTGGTCTATTTAGGGTTCTTGTGACACTACTTAAATAGGGAAATTGTGAGGCTAACATTAATTGCACTGATTGATTCTGATTATTAAGGGAAAATATGGTTGGCCCTACACAACAGCAGCCAAAAGAACATAATAGGAGAATAGGTGATCTTCTGGGCAATCCTTGGTATTGACAAGTCCAGAGGAAAGGTTAATTGAGATTTACATCATACAGACAGGACTATCTAGGGGCTTGAAAATTCTGGGAATGAAGTTTCAGGTCTCCTGACCAGCAGAACCCTGTGCTTGGTGCTGCCTGGGAGCAATGATAACTTAAGAAGTAGAGGAAGGAAATTACTAAACCAGCTACAGCCTTGAAAACAGCTACAGAAATAGGAATATGGCACTTAACTGTATTTCATCATTTTGTATATTCTGTATATATTTTTTCCAATCCTTTTTCATGCTTTTTAAAGTATAGAGCATGTTGTGGTAATGTATTTCATAATTTAATTAATAAGTTACACAATATTAGGACAAACACAGAAGAACGACATGTTCTTTTGGTTAGTGAGGCTCATGAATTCATACTTGAGGATAGTCAAGAGTGGCAAATCATGACATCTCAACCTCTGGGAGAGACAGGAAAGCTTTTCATACATCCACACACTCCCCTTCATTTCTAAGTCTTCTTTCAATTGAATCTGTCCTATGTGAACTGTTCCAGCTAATGGTCAACGTGTGCAAGTGATGTGGACCACTTCTGAGTCAACATAGTGAAGTGCTAGATGCTTCCTCCATCATTTCTTTCCTCTACTATTGAAATCTTGGAGGTGATGTGTCCAAGGTGGTATAGCCACAAGACAAAACCAAGCTGAGCTGGACAATGGGCATATTACTTTTGTGAGTTAGAAATGTTTACTGTGTTAAATCACTGGGTTTCAAAATTGTTATGACTACAACTTACATAACTTATTCTATCAAAAGTAATTACCTAATATAAATTGAAAGATTAATGAATATATAGAGTTATATTTTATGATATAACTAGAATCATACTTTGCATACAATTTCATATTTACTTTTTTTTTACTTGAACTTCTTTGGTATTTAAATAGAAAGTTGTAAGTAAATCTATTATGCATTTTTTATTTGCTATCACATTAACCCAGAAATTTTCATCTCTGTGCTATAGGTTTATATGTGTGTGTGTGTGTGCATGTATATATATATATATATATATATATATATATATATATATAGAGAGAGAGAGAGAGAGAGAGAGAGAGAGAGAGAGAGAAACAGAGACAGATACAGAGAAAGACACACACACAGAGGTGAGGGAGGACAGAGATTAATAATTAGGAGATCAGAATAAATTAATATAACAAATTCTTTCACAGCTTTCATTGAAGTTCTTCATTTCCTAAGAAAAATGCAAATCATGCTACTTATACCTTGAATCAGCTTGATTCAGAGACCAAATCAAATTCAAATAATCCATAAAAAGACTGACATGCATTTGACCTTCATGTCAATGTTCCTTAAAATGCCCAAGAAAAACAAGTACTTGACTTTAATAGTCCTTTTTATTAAGATTGTCCCTATACAAAATAAAGTGTTGGTTACAGGCACAATGACTTTTTCTAATTAAGTTTTTCTGTAAGAATATGCAGGACTTTTATCCTCCCTGTCTAGTTTTGTTTTGTTTTGTTTGTAAAAGTTTTTAAATAGATGAAAACTTTGTGTGTTTTTGTTGAAAGGTCAGGAGAATAGTCCAGGTCTAAATATATTTTGCTGGTTACTCATTTGTGAAATGGGAACAACTGGACAAGGTAGTTTCTGAGGTTTTTTCTGCTCTAAAATTCTGTGATTCCGCTATTAAAAAAAAGTAAAGTTTTCAGAAAGCGTATCCAGGGGTAATTTAATGTGTGGTAACTTTTATGTCTTTGGGCTTTCCAAGTGATGTAATAATAGAATATTTCCCTCTGCAGTAGAGAAGCTGCCATGAAGATAGAGAAGATCAGAGTCTGCTGTAAGCAACACTTCTTGTCACTCTTTGTTCCTGGGCACAAACATACCACTTGGTAGCGAGCAGGGATACATTTGAAGCTCACTAGATCTGGTTCCCAGGCTTTTCTGCTGCTGAAAACCCTGCTCAACTGAAAGCATTTCTTCCCAGCTCTACTCCAAGGCTGAGTCTCCTTCAATATCCATTGCTTTCCTCCATGACAGCAGGGAGTGTTCTCTTTCTTACTAATTCCACTGGCAACAAAACAATAAAAAAAAAAAAAATGGAGAAGCTTCTATTTAATGGTGTCCTAAATAAAATGGGGGAGAAAAAAAAAAAGAAATCACAAGACATCAGTTGATCTATCAGCAGGCACTGCCTCCCCAGCACTTTCTCCAGATTTATGACATGGAACTGAGCACTGTGCCTCCAATTGAGGAAAAGGTCTGACAAACTCATCCTCATAATAAGGAATTTGGTTTACAGTCCCTTCCGAGGTAATTATATTTTAAAACGGGCCTAATGGGAAAAGATAGGCTCCAACACAAGCAAATGAGACTCCAATGCAGTTATTTCACATATCAGAAGAGGAAGGACTGGAATAGAGTTTCTTAGCAGTCCTCATCTTTTGAAGTAGGGAGACTGGCCTGAGTCTCTCCCTGCTCATTGAGTCTAATTACACATTGCTTAATCTTGGAGCAAATTCTTTAGACCACCCATTGCTTCCAGGCACTTCCTGATGTTTCTCTCCGAAGACTGCCTGTAAGCCAGATGCTTTACTAAGCAGTTCAACTCTTATGGATGAGATTTTGTGGTTCTGGTTTAATGGCTTTTTCCTGCTTCAACTCACGTTTTAATGATCAGCAATCATCATGGTAAAGAGGCAAATGAGTCTTCTGTTGTTCTTATTATCCAAGCAAAATCCATCAACCCAGAAACCAAATCCCATTCAAAACCCAGGCATTCTCTTCCCAGGGAACCCCTCTCAGATAGAGCAGGCCACATCACTATATCCTGAGCTTGGCTGGCTGGAGCTGTGTGAAGCCCTTACTCATAGCTAGATACGGAGAACTTTGTCATACTGCAGAAATCCTACAGCCTAGCAATTAAAAACCACATCCTCTTCCACTGTTAACCTGTCCAGATGAAATCAGAAAAAAAAATAGAATTTTATTTTAATTATCTGATATAGATTCTTGGATAAACAGACAAACACAGAATAGCAATTTAGTGGGGGAAAACAAAATGAAACAAAGTTATGAGATTTGAATCCAGAAATTCATGATTTAAATCTTTTCAATTTAATTGTTATGTGGCCTCAAATAATTAATTAGCTCCCTGGACATCTATTTACTCATCAGTTAAAACAACAGGAACATCAATAATAGCAAATGGAATAATACCTATCTTCTGTTCTGTTTGTGTGAATTAATTGCAGGAAAAATCAAGATGCTGGATATTGTACCTGTCCAACAGTACCAGTCAGATTTCTTTCTTCCCCCTAATGCCCTTGCCCCGTGCTTTTATTCTTAGTACTATATGGGACCAGAGTTTTTTCCCTCAGGAGACATCTTTTATAAGTGCTATCTTCTAGTGGATTAATAAGATATTTATTAAGCACATGAGTAATTTTCTATGTGTTGTGGAAGATACCAGGAAATAGCTTGAACTCCAGATAACAATTCAAACAAATGAAACTGCTTCATTTCATAGGAAAAGACTATGTTTAAAATTTTCTTCATTAAAGTTATGAACAGCACATAATCTTAAAGCTCCTGGAGGACAACTTTCATTTCATTGTGACAAGATAAAGGAGACAGACTCCATTCTGCATTTAGGCAAAAATGTCTTTTTTTCTCTGTGATAAAAAATTTAAGGTTTGGATAGTCTTACGTATAAGCAGAATCAATTGGTATATGGTAACAACCATTTCACTGGAAAAATGAGTAACTTATTTTTTTTACTGATTCATAATATAGCATGCCCTCCCAGAGCTGCC
The DNA here is from genome assembly GCF_052094955.1 of Ictidomys tridecemlineatus. Taxonomy (NCBI): domain Eukaryota; kingdom Metazoa; phylum Chordata; class Mammalia; order Rodentia; family Sciuridae; genus Ictidomys; species Ictidomys tridecemlineatus. The sequence goes on from NC_135486.1 coordinate 56,621,128, forward strand.
CAAACCCTCCCACTTGGCCATCTCATACCATGCTTGAAGTCTTACTGACTGTCACATTACTCAAATCATAGACTTTTTTTTTCAGAACTAGTAAAATGATGATAATTATACAATATGAGCTTACCATGCAGGGAAGGTGCTGTAGTTTGGATGATAAATGATCTTCAAAGCCCCATATTTTAAAGGCTTGGTTCCCATGTAGCATTAGTGAAAGATGGTGGAATCTTGGGGAGGTGGGGCCTAGTGGGAGGAAGTTAGGTCATTGTGTGTGCCACTCTATATGAGAATGGGGCCCCTTCACCTTCCTTTTCTCTTTCCTTCCTTTCTTATTTGCTCCAACATGCAAACTTGCCATGATATGCCACTACAGACCCAAGTTGTGAGTCCAAGCAAACATTTTTGTCTTTATAAATTCATTATCTCAGGTATTTTATTAAAGCAACAGAAGGCTAACTGACAGAAAATTTGGGGTAAAGTTTAATTAACTTTTGGTCAGGAAACACTCAAGATATTAAAAATTTAATTTATGCTGTATTCAGTATACTTTAAATGGATAGATAATTTTTAAAATAGTTACATGTTTGATTGGAAATGGCATAAAATTTAGAGAGCCTGCCTGCCTGTCCACAGAGGGCGAGAAGCATGTGGGAGGAAATTGAAATTCAATAATTCTTGCAAAAACCATTGGATTCTGATGCTTTAGAGCTCTTTCTTATGTGGGCTGAGATTTAGCCTTCCTACAACATACTCCACATCAATCATGGAGTTAGATCATTAAGAAAAGGATGCATATTGTAAACAACTTTTTATTTTAGGATGAGAATTCTTTTCTTTCTGAAATAGTCACCCTTGTGCTTATTTTTCTTCAGTGACACTGGAATTTTCACAGAAATATTGGATTTCTTTTTGGAAAAACCACATCCTTAAAGCATGGATTTACTGTGAATGAACTTGGTGCAAAACAAATGATCAAATTATAGGGAAACCTCAGAATCAGTTTTTGTTTATTTTGTGAGATATTTGATACAAAGAGTATGATAGGGATACTTACATATGTAAAAATTCACCAAGTTGCATATTATACTGTAAATTATAAGTAAACAACATGGAGTATAGTAAGTATTGCAATTATGAAGCATAATAATTAAGCAGGATTTTTTTTCATCACCCAAATTGAGGGATTATCAGTACTGTGGAGGGACCCTTTCTTCTTTTGCATAAATACATCCCTTTTTCTGCCTCTTGGGAAGTATCCATCTCCTGAATTTTATGTTTGTTGTTCTCTTTCATTTCTTTGTTCTTTATTACACATGTAATTACACTGAACAGCATTACTTCTACTGGTTCATGAATTTTGTATGTAAATGGCATCACATGGTTTGTATTCTGTAGCAATTTTCTTTGTTTCATTGATATGAGATTCATCCACGTTGAAGTGTGGGTTGTCATTCCAGCACTCAGAAAAGATGGAATCATTCTGTAACATTAAAGTTAAAGGAATTAAATGACCTGTAGCCAGAGATGTTCTCCTGAAGGCTTTAACATTCCTAGACCATATTAAGAAGTCCTTGGGACTTTGATTATATAGATCGGGCATGTGTTTATATATGTGTGTATGTGGGATGTGTGTTGGTGAAAGTTTTACTAGCCTCATGAGGTGAGTTGGGACTGACCTCTCTTTTTCAATTCTCAGGTAAAGTTAATGAATATTGCTATAATCCCTTCATTAACCGATAATTAACATTGTTATATAAAATCATTTTAGCTTAATGTTTTTATTGTTAGGAAATTTTAAATTATTAATTTATTTTGAGTTGTACTTACAGGATTATTCAGCTTTCCTAGTTTGTCTTTGCTTCTTCTATCCTATCTCCCTAAGTTCTATAATCTGGTCTGTGTGTAAAGGTCAAAAAATTTTCCACTTTCAGGAAAACTGGTATTCTTTTTATCAGCAGGCAGGAGCACTTGGGGTCTGTATTTCTGCTGCAGATAACAGGTTGTGTGATGAGGAATGTAACATATTCTATTGACTTAGAAGGCCAGGGATACAAGTAAATTGCTTTTAAGGTAACTGGTTGGGGGTCTGCACAGTTGTTCCAGTTTAAAGAATTATTACCTTATCTTCTTCATGTTCCCATTGTTTACATCTCTCTGTTACCTATCATATACTCTATCCCATTTCAATACCTAAAATTATTCATTGTGCTTTTTTGTTGTTTCCTTTGCTAGAGATTTGACAATTTTGTTAGTCTTTTCAAGATATTTTTCTTTTTATTGTATTATTGTTTTGTGTTTAATGTTTGCTTTCACCCATAGTAGTTCATTCTAAGTTCTTGGGGTTATTTGTAATATTTTAAGATGGATTCTCTTCTCATGGATTTTCAGCTTTTGTTCTCCATTCTGAGCTTATAAAAGCTCCACATTTCTCTTACATAATGCTTTATTTGAATTACATGACTTGATATATGATTGAGTTGTAATTTCTAATTTTAAAAAGATTTATTTTTTACTTATAAGTGATTTAAAGGTATTTTAAAACATGTATATATTTTAAGTTACCTTTTATAATTGATTTGTAAGTTGATAGTATTATGTATAGAAAGTTTAGTTTATATGGTGGCAATTTAAAAAAATGTCTTGAAACTTTTTTTTGTACCTTGATATACAGCTAATATTCATGAATGTTACATGTTCACTTACAGACAATGTGTATTATCCATTTCTTTAGAGAAGGATTCTACACCTTTATTAAACGAGCAATTGTGTTCTAATATACCCCTTGATTTTTGACTTTCCTTGATCTCTCATGTACCGACAGTTTAATTAATCACACGGATGATGAATTTATCAGTTTATTCTATTTTGTCAACTTTTAAAAACATATTTTGAAACAATCTTATTAGTTGGATACAACTATAAGATAATTATATTTTCCTGATAAGTTAATATTTCTGTCACATGAATCTCTGCCTACAATTACTCTTGCCTTAAATAACTATTTCATGGACCTACTACCATCCTCTTTGTGCCTGATGTATCTTTTCTTTTAAAATATGAAATATAGATATATTATACACATTTGAATATATACCCATCTATGCACCACCCAACCTCAACACCTGGTAAGTCTTACCAACATCGTTTCATCTGTAACCTCATTCACTTTTTCTTGCACTGCCTCACCCCAGATCATATTGAAGTGAACCTCAGTCATCATTTCACTGTAAATATTCAATGCATACACTTAAAGTACATTTGTAAAGAATAACCACAATATTATTCCCACACTTAAAAATTAACCATAATTCCTTAAATGCTATGAAATATTTAATCATAGTTAAATAGCCTTAATTTCCTCATAGTGCTTAGTTTGAATCTGGATTCAAAAAAGAACCTTACATTGTAATAGATTAATATAGCTGTCAAATCTCTTTTAATGCATAGATAGCCATTCCCCAAGCCTTATTGAAAACTGGGTTGTTTTTTCCTATAGACTTTCCCATATTCTGAATTTTGATTAGTGCATCATTGTAAAAAAAAAAAATCCGCATTCCTTTTTCTTCTGTGTGTGGTATGTGTTTTCCTATCATATTTTCATATTTTAACTTGAACCTTCACATATTCTCATGTTTTAGGATTAAAACTTTTACACAATATATACTAGGTTTTATAGTCAACTCATGGATGTTTTGGTAATGTTATTTTGGCTTTATTTTCATCATATTATCTTTTGTTTTTCTATCAATTCCACCTTTGTTCTTTGATCTTGCCCTTTTTTGAATTGATAGTGATTTTTAAAATCTTCCTTAATTTAAAAATGTCTGTTGGTAGCCTTTGTAACAAATGGTGCTGGGAAAAGTGGAAATCCTTATGTAGAAGAATGCTACTAGACCCTTATCTCTCACCCTGCATAAAAATTAACTTAAAATGAAATTACAGTTCTAGGAATTAGACCAGAAACTATGCAACTAGATATATGCAACCAGTCAACATTCCAGCATATAGGCACAGGCAACAACATTCTCAAAAGGACCCCTAAAGTTCAGAAAATAATGCCAAGAGTTAAAAATGGGACGGCATCAAATTAAAAATCTTCTGCACAGCAAAGGAAACAATTAGGAATGTGAATAAAAGAACATGTGGAATGGGACAAAAATGCTACTCTCTTGACAAAAAACTCAAAAAATTTATACACAAAAATATAAAACAACCCAATTAATAAACAGGCAAATGAGTTAAACAGATACTTCTCAAAAGAAGAAATACAAATGGCCAAAAATATATGAAAAATGTTCAACATCATTAGCAATTAGGGAAATACAAATCAAAACTACACTGAGATTTCATCTCACACCATTTAGACTGGCCATCATCAAGAACATAGAAAATAATAAATGCTGGAGAGGATATGGAAAAAGGAACACTTTTACACTCTTGGTGGGATTGTAAATTAGTACAATGACTATGGAAATCAGTATGGAGATTCCTCAAACGGCTAGGCATGAAATCACAATATGACCTGGCTATTCCACTTCTCAGTATTCATCCTAAAGAATTAAAGTCATCATACCATACCACAGTGATACATGCATACCCATGTTTATAAAAGCACAAATCATAGCCAGATTGTATGAAATGATAAAGAAAATGTGGCGCATATATACAATGGAGATTTATTCAGGCCATAATGAAAAATGAAAAGATGTCACTTGCAGGAAAAAGAATGGAATTAGAGACCATTAATGTTAAGCAAAACAAGAAAAACTCAGAAGGTTATGGGTCATATGTTTTCTCTCATATGCGGAAGCTAGAGAAAAGAAAAAGAAAGATGGAGGCAGATCTAATGAAAATCAAAGGGAGATCAGGAGAGAAAAGGGTCCAAGGGGCAGGAAGTGGGGAGGGAGGGGGAAAAATACTGGGGAGTAATATTGACCAGAATATGTTGTTATATTGTTTATTGTGTGCATGTATGAATATGTAACAACAAATCCTGTCACTATGTAAAACTATAATGCACCAATAAAAAAGTGGGAAAAAAGAAACAAAATTTTTTAAAAATTAAAAAAATAAAAATAAACAAATAAATAAAAGTCTGTTGGTTTGTGTTACATGTAATCTCTCTCCCACTATTTTCCATCTTGGAAAACCTGTTCCTTTCTGATTTAGCATTTTGTCATAAATAGTTTTTTGTTTTACTTAAAAATAATGATGAGCATGAATTGAGTGCTGTTCTGAATGCTCTGCATAAATTATATGTTTGTTCTACACAAATTAGTTAGGCTCTCTTTATTTTTACATTTCACACACGAGGAAACTGAGGCACAGAGCAGTTATGTGATTTACCCAAGGTCACATGATCACATGGATAGTGAGGTGCAGACCAAATCTGAGTGCAAGGTTGAACTCCAGAGTCTTATTTCTTGCTTAGTTTAAGATATAGGCCTGCGGAGTCAGGGTCATGGTCAGTATGCTCTTCGTGTTGTCCACAGCACAAGCCCAAAACAAAGTAGGGGCTTAAACATTTTTTGAATCTAAATCTCTGACATATTTCTCTCTGATCCCAGTATAGAAATTATTTTGGACAATGGGAAACCCTGTCTTCAAGAGTTATACCCCACTCTCCTCTTCTTCTACTTGGTATAACTTTTTCCCTCAAAATCCATTTGTTGGTTGCCAGATTTAGCAAGCAAAAATATAAATTGGCCATTTAATATAAATTTCAGATAAGCAACAAGAAATTTTTATTTTAAATACATGCTTTACAATACATGAAGGCATCCTTATACTAAATAATTATTTGTCACCTATTTGAAATTCAAATTTAACTGGCTACCCTGTATTTTATCTAGCAGCTGTACATGGAGATCATCTGGTCAAAATATATTGCTGCTGATACTGACCCATTGACCCAAGTCCTTTTATCTCTTACATTGAGTATAAAAATAGTGGCAATGAGAAAAATCGGTACTGTCTTCTTACGCTGCCCTCCTCTTCCATCATTAGCCTGATTCATTCTCCTGTTTTGATTGATTAAAAATACATGCCATGAGTGACCATAAATTATAGATTTGTTTTATGATTTCCCAGCTTGTTCTACTCAGTCATCCACAAACAACTTTATGCTTTCAAAGCTTTAGTAATGCTTTTGTTTTTAAATGAATTTCCCTACTCTAAACTCTTCAAATGATAAATTATTTCCTAAAGAGAATCTAAAAGTAATAAAGAAAAATTAGAAACTTCATGAAAATAGAAAGAAGAGAAAATGAAAATCTTTAATTCCCTTATTCAGATGCCACCATTGTAGATATTGGTGTTTAATCTTTTTCTTTTTTTGAATCTTTTGAAATCACAGCTTAAACAAATGCAAATTAGACAAAGCCTGAGAGTTAAACAAACTTTTAAGCAGTTTCTAATTTTATATTGTTGCAAATAACTTTAATTAACATTGCATTTTTAATTCATTTTTAGTATCATATATATGGGTGGTCTCTATTCTATGAATGGAGCTACAATAATGAATATAACAATATCTTTACCACAGATGACTAACAGGGAACACATAAAATTGCCTAGAAGCCAGATATGCTCTTTAAGAGTACTCCAAGGGCTTTCCCATGCACACAACGCAAATGGTTTCCCACTGCATTTAGAAATAACAACCACACTATGGTATTTCCAAACTTATGACTTCATATTCCACCACTCTCTTCCTATTCCCCACAGTCCAGGAATTCTGGAACAAGAAGAACTGAGCATATTCCTGCCCCATGACATTTGTACTTCTGCTATTCAAAATGCTTATCCCCGCAAGCCCTACCACCCATTCACCACACATTCAGGTCCTGCTTAAATGCCACCTTATAGCACAGGTCTCCCTTCATCTTTCTTTCTAAAATAGCAACACCTTCTCTTCCGACTTATTCATTTCATTTTCTTTCATAGCACCCTGCCACTTCATATGTTGCATATTTGCTTATACATTTGGCAATTTTATATGTCCCCTGTTAGTTGTGAGGGGGTAAGAGTGGAAACAGGAATATGATTAGCATGCCCTTGAAGCAGGTGTGAGTCGAAATGATGGTTGTCTGGGCTGAATGTGGAATCATGGAGATATAAGAAGTCAATTCAAGATAGTTTCCCGTTAGTATTGACTGTACTTGCTGATAGAAAGTGAAGGAAAAGTGGGATTGAAGGGATTTACAGTTTTAGTCTTTTTGTCTGGATGTGAATAAACATAAAGCCATTCTCTAAGATAGGAAAGACTAGACGTTCTGTGTATGTGTGTGTGTGTGTGTGTGTGTGTGTTTGTGTGTGTGTATGTGTATGTGTGTGTGTATGGTTATGTGCACGTAGGATGCACAAAGTAAAGGGTGGTGGTGAAAAATTAGTAGTTGTTTTGGCATATTAAGTATGAGACACGATGCAAATATGAATTATGTAAATGAAGATGTCTAGTGGACAGCTGAATACACAATTCTTTGAGCTCAGAGACGAAGATAGAGCATAGTTCGATGTTGGAGCTAGAGGAAAAAGGATAACAATAAATAACACTGATCTGTCTTTACTTGAAATATTGATATTTTGTCAATGCTGCATTTGGGGGCCTTCATTTGTGTTTTTCTAAATATTATATAACATTATTTATTGATTAGTTAATTATATTGATCATTAATTTTTTGATATCCTTTAAATTTTAAGTTCAAAGGTAGTGTCTCACTTGCCTCACCCTGCAATGCCATACTGACAGTATTTTAAATCATGAGCCTACTTGAGATCATGTAGTGAGGGAGTATAGATAAAGAAGTCAAGAGATAAATGCTCAGCAATGGAGCAGGACTAGCTAGTGAATTGGGAAAACAACAGGGACAAGGAATGTACATTTATCATTATTAACAAAAATCACCACCATGGTACAAATGCATTAATTTCTCATCTCATTTAATGATTATAACAATTATACAGAGATGAGAAATATTTTATTCCTATTTGGTAGATGAGAGAATGAAATTTTAAGATGTTCAGTGTCAATATGATTCCAGAATCGGCTAAGTATTTCTTGACCACTTACTCTATCCCATTCTTTTTCTATACCTTTATTCTGCTCTTCATTGTGGTGTTCTTTTCAATTTTGGCCTAATAACAGGTAGAGTAGACACATGTCTACTGAATTGAATTAGATGAATGGAAGGGCATCTGTTAAGGGGAACCTCAAGTCACTGAGTACAAGTTAACGAGACCCTTGCTGTATCAAAAAGTCTGGAGCATATTTTGTTCTCGTTTCATCTATTTAAAAGTCCTTTCCTACTCTGCATACTACTTATGCTTCCATCTCAGTCTTGCTGGCTTCCAGCTCAAATAAATTTTTTCTTCTTGATTTCAGATAAACCATTTATCCACACTTCTTTATTTTTCTCATATTAATGTACCATGCTGATGTTAAGATTCGCTATGATGTGCTTGAGGTTCGAGTATGATGATTTTCCTTGACTGAACAATAACCTTGTAATATGTAACACTTACTCAATATTTACAATGAGCCAGGCTCTGTGCTAAAAGCCTGTCATGCATTCTCTCATTAAATTTTAAGCACCATCTTTGGGCTAAATACTATTACTATCAACTTTCTTTCGATGTAGAAATGGAGATTTACAGTGGTTTGTTAGATAATTTGGCCTAAGTTGTAAAGCTAGTAAGTTTCAGAGACTGAATTGAGTGGAGAAGCTCTGAGTTCTTTACCACACTCTCCTGCCTTGCTTGTTAAAACTTATCCCTATTTTTGCTGGAATTTTTTTGTGCACTAGCCATGGTTAGAGAAAACTTTCAGGGTAGACCAATCTTTAAATAACTTATTCCTTTTCTTTTGTGTCCCTCACATTATTGAATCCCCCTAGAATTTTGTACTCCCATTCATAATAGCTCAGAGTGGCCAACATAGATAACTCCAGGGTTAATGCATTCCTGCAGTGGCAGAACCTGTATATTTCTTTCAAACTCTGCTGGAAGCCTGCTTTCCTCTTTTCCACATTATCAAGTCAGCATTCTGCATCAAACACCTTTCTCAAATTGACCTGGCCCTTTGGATAAGCTGGCAGTTCTTTTTAAGTATAAACTTAGAGTCAGAAAAAAAGTATTTCCCAAACTCAACTGATAGAGTGTAACAGGATGTTTATATTTATATTCTGGTGGGTTTTTGTTTGTTTTTTGTTTGTTTGTTTGTTTGTTTGTTTGTTTTAATGTCCTGTACAGGCTCTCAACACCAACAGCAAGCCTATGTGCAGCAGGACAGCCACGGGCCTGGTAAAGTTTTCATGACATCTGAAAGCAGAGGGGGGAACGCATATGTCTTGAACTGCCAACAGAATGCCAGTCTGTACAAAGTGTCCATGTTCACTGAAATATTCTGACTCCTATATGGTACCTCTGAGGTGGTGTTTATGTGGTACTTCTCCTCTCCCTCAGGACATCTGGGCAAAGCATTTAATAATTTTTTCTCATCCATTGTCCTGAAACTTTTCTCTCTCCATCCCTGAAGAAATTTATGTCTCCAATAGCCAAGAAGTTTATGAACAGAACAATTCCCCAACTTGGATTTGTCCCTGCAATAAATGGACCAGTCAGCAATTGTGTTACCATCAAGTCCCTTCTCTTCTTTGGATACTTTTTTCCCCTAGTCTTAGGTGATCATAGCCTTTTATGGGCACACTCATATTTATTACCTCTCAGCAGTTCCCAAATGCCTTTCTTTGGACAGATAGTATCAGAACCACTGTGATCACTAATGAAAAACAGGGACCATTAGGTCACATCCCAGAGCTACACAATAAGATTCTCTGAGGTTTGACCCAAGACTAGATATTTTAATAGGCTCTTAGGTGAGTTATCTCAATATCAGCTGTTCTGCTACCCCTTAAACCTCCCTGCTCAGAGCCTCAAGAATTCTACTCAGACATCTTTCAGCACAGAGATCTCTGGTCCATTGACCCCGCACACTGTGTTTGCCTCACTCTTCTCTGTCTTCTTGTTCTTGCTTTGCTTGTTCCTCCTGCTGGAAATTGCTGAACAACAGCAACACTGACATCATGTTCTACTTATCTCCCTATAAATTTCTTGGAAAAATTCGAATTCTGTTTGTCTAGCCACTTCCCTATCATGTGCCTGTACATGAGCAGCTAATATTTCAGAAGACCACAAAACAGGCCAAAGGGTCAAATTTAAATTATTATCAAGAATTTTATATGGCTATTCAATGCTGAGTAAATACCCACCATGCTCCCCCGTGTCACTATTTCACACCCTTTTTCCTCTCCTTAAATGTCTAAGCCTCTCCTCCAATTCTCAAAATAGATGCACTCAAAAGAGAAACTCTTCCTCTTGCCACAAAATCTGCCAGCAGCCCACTTGCATCTGGACCCTGCGCTTCCTTTTGCACATCCTGCACTGGACAATGCATCTTGGCTTCTATCTTGTTTTGGATCTCATTTGCCCTTCCATTAGCAAGAATTTTATTTCTGCTATTCCCTTCACAATTCCTTTGCCATACCACAAGTTTTTTTTTCTCTTCTTCATCATTTATATTAGCAGACAGACATGCCCTCACACCATTTAAAAATGACTTTTTTTAAAATCTCATGTGTTTCCTTTCCTACTGTCTCATTTTGTGGTCATCTTACAGTGAAGGGATTGTTTTTTTTTGAGATTTGAATTTCTATATCATCTATTTCATATTCCTGTCTAATCCCACTCCAACAGAGGTGCTAACTCCAGCCAACACATCATTAAAATATAAGATCCCCAGTGAGTTTCATCTGAACAGCTACAATTTCAAATCTCCATTCTTTCCCTTATTCTACATCTCCTTGGCACTGCTGATACAATTAATTTTCTCATCTTCTTTGAAATATTTTCTTCTTTAGGCTGACAGTTTTCTGGTTATCTTCTATATCACAGATTTCTCTTCATTACTTTTTTCTTGAAAATCAAGGAGGCCTCTTTGATTCCATTATTTTCTTCATATCCAATATCTGACTGGCCAATAGGTTTAGTCAGCATTTGTTCAACACACATCCTAAGCCAAATGACTTATCATCATCCTTATTCCTATAATCCTAGGTCAAGTCACTGTCATCTCTTACTAAACAACTAAAATACACATTTTCCTTCATTGGAAGAAGTCTGGACAAAGCAAACCACATTAGCCTTGTGTGAGCATGAATCTAATAACAGTATTTTCTTGCTTAGTTAAAATCCATGTTAGGTTTCAACAAGTTAAAATACACCTACTTTACCATGTCCTGAAGGGTTCTCTGGTAATTATACTGAATATATAATATGAGCTAGATATAGTTAAGCATTGGAAAGATATTGGTGAATGAAATTAAAATATTTCTGTGGCTTATGCTCTAATCCAAAGGCAGAAATAGAGAGAAAATTCATTTGGCTCTCTGAGGGAAAGAGATCTTCAAAGAGAGGCACATCACTGGAAGGGACCTAACATGGGAGTGAGTTGTGAAATGGCCAGGAGCCAGTGTATTCCAGTGGAATGAGCAAGTGGGATGGTTGTAGGCGTGTATTAGTCAGGGTTCTCTAGAGGAACAGAATCAACAGGAAGTATAATTATAAAAAGGGGATTTATTAGGTTGAATTATGCAACCAGAAGTTGGATAGTCCACAATGGCCATCTACAGGTTGGAGAGCTGGAAGAACCAGTAGCTTCACAGTCCAAGAGGCTGAAGCTCCAGAACAAGAGGGATCAATGGTGCCACTCTAGGTCGAGATCAAAGGCTTCTGGAGAATCACTGGCAGGGTCCACTTTGGAAGCATGAAGAAGAAGAGTCCAACATTATTTGAAGATTGCAGCAGCAATCAAAAACCCATTCAAGAAGAATCAAGCTTGCATCTGCTGCTGCTTCCTTGTTCTTCCAATTTTTATTGCATCCAAGCCATCATCCTATTAAACCGTGCTGGCAAAACTTAGGGAAGGTCTCCAACTCAGTTGGCTATTCCACATGCAGATCATTCCTAGACACACCCTCACTGACACAGCCATAAACCTCTTAATCCTGGGCATCTCCTAATCCAATCAAGTTGAAAATTAAAATTAACCATTACAAAGAGACAAGGTCAGAGTGATAATAGCAATGGAGGTGTGTGAGATGTAAAATGTAGGACATGGTTGCCATGTTGAGAGCTTTATTTTTTTTAATCTGAGTGAGGTGAAAAGAGAGGTTTTGAGCAGAAACTCAAACATTTTGAAACAGAATTAGCCTGGGGCCCTTTGCTAAAAATCAACAAAAGGAGTAAAGTTGAGATATTAAATAAACTGTTGCAATAATCCCCTTGAGAGGTTACAGTGGCTTGGGTCAGGGTGTAACAAGGAAGGTGGTCTGAGGTGGTCAGATGTTGGGTACATTTTGAGGGTAAAGTCAGGATTTACTGACACTGTGGGATATAAGAGGAAAGAAAGGGTCAAAGATGATGCCGTCATTTCTGGTCTGAGTAATTAGAAGAATTGAGGTGCCATTAATTGTATTGGGGGAGATACAGGAAGGGCAGCTTACTAGGTTATGGCAGAAGCTGGATTTCAACCATGTTATTTTAGAAATACATAAATAGTAATCCGGTCACTGTCCAATTTTCTGATAAGCCTGCAACCCCAGAGACACCCTTCCTTTCAGCTTTACAGCAAGACATCCAGCTAAGCAGCACCTTGATTCCTGACACACAGAACTGTGAGACGATAAATTGTGTTGTTTGAAGCTGTTAAGTTTGTGCTAATATCATTACACAGAAAAAGAGAACAAATACAGCAAATGTGTGGTGCCATTGTGTGATTTATCAAAGGATTTTATTGTTTTAAAGAGTGACCTCTTCAGTACATTCAAAATGTGATTTTATTTATCAGAGTCAAATTTAAAATTTATCAGAATAACACATATGGTATAAGGTGAGGTATTTTTTTTGTATGATCTAGACTTCAGGATATGCATATTTTTTTCTTTGGAAATTTGTATTTTATTCATTCCCCACCCCCCATTTTTATCCTTTTTTTGAAAGGACATGTAGTTCTGTAAGCCTGATTTTTAAATCTTGCACATCTCATACTGGTTTAGTGGAGGGTAGTTAAAAGTATAGAATTGACATGAAGAATTATTTCTACCAGAAAATTTGGAGAAATGCAGATTTGAATTTTTATGATACTAAAATATTTTGGAATATGCACATGTGAATAAGGTGAGAACATTGCTGTTTATATATGTTGGACAATTCATGAAAGTCAAGTGATTGGAAATTGTGGTTGTTTTGAAGTCTCAGGAAATCTGCTACTCTTAGTCTTGCTGATAAAAAAAAAAAAAAGTTATGAGGACAAATGATGCTCGGGCTGGTGCAGGCTGCTGTATCCTGCCAGAAAGAAAGGATCTGCAATCTCAGCATTCTCAGAGATACTGGAGGCTGCCACAGGTAGAGTTTGTTTTTTTGCTTACTGTGTGTTTCAGTGTTCTTTCACGAAACACACAAGTGAGTTTTTAAGCATATAAATAGAACAAAAACCACTGACTACCACCATCAGTCAATTCAACTTTCTTGCCATAATTATGGTAAACTGTTAAGCTGACAATCTTGCAACTTGTACTTTCATCTGCTTTTTGTTGCACCAATTTTGCCAATACCTTGAGGTCCTCTTATCCAAATTTTGTTTTTGCATAAATTGTCACTCTTCACCTTTTAAATGATACATAAATTTCAAAATTCTATTTCCAAACGGAAACAAAGAATTATGGCTAAAATAGGAAGCCAAAAGCCTTTGTTTGAATTCAGAGGGCATGCTCAAAATCATACCAGGTCAAATGTTATGAGAGAGCTCCCCCACAGTTCACAAGAGAGTGCAGGTAGGAGCATCCCTCAACCCAGTGGAGAATCAGTGGCCATGGGGTGGTTGATCATAAAACAGAGGATGCTTAATTAAAACGTTGTTTTAAATTTGGGTGGAGATGCATAGAAGACAGAATCTCACAAGGAAGTCCACAGCACAATTTTCATGAAGCATGTGCTTTAAAAATTAGGAATGTTAATTTGAAATAAAATAGCTATAACTGAAAACAGATTAATATTGATTAGTACCATACCATAAGAAGTACCACTAAATAAACCATTTTTAAGAATGTTTTGAAGTCTAGGTTACAACGCTCAGCAGATCAACTACTGCAATTCTTCCAGGTTCCTTTCTCTAAAAAAGAGACCATTGGATGAAACCTTGAATCTGATTTGAGTCTCAAGTGGCTGCCATCCTGAAAGAAGACAATTAATACATGGCATTTTTATATGATACATTTTGATGTGCTCAACAAATAAATTTTAACAGCTGGCTCAGGGGCCAGGGTTCTTTTCATTACAGATGGCCAAAGCATGGGCATGAATAATATGTTTGTTTTATTGGTCTTAGGCTACTGTATTTATAATGACATTATCTCTGAAGATGTCAACTTGAAAAGGACTTCTGGCAAAATCACTGGCGAAGACATGCTCAACAAGATATATGGGGTATTTAGTAGGCACTGTATCAATTACAAAAAAAAAAATGCATGGCCATGTGCACAGATGGAGAAAAGTCTGGGAAGGAGGGCAAAGCTGAGAAGAGGAATACCTCACACCCAGGCTGTCCATGTACCCAGGAGAAAGACTGGCAACCACCAGATATTTTTCCAAGACACCTCACCTGAGAAAGTTTGCCACTTTTCAGTGTGTTCAATTGGGAGTGTGAGAACCTAAGATTATGAGTTTTGTTTAAAAATGTTTGCTTAAAATTCTCATCTTTTGAAAAACAAATTTGTCAGGAAACCTGAAATGTCTTTGAAAACTGGCTGTAATGCACAGATGTAATCTGACTAAGCCAAAGGAAAATGTTTATCAGAATTTATTTTTTCAAAATGAACCTCAGGAGTATAATACTGGTGAATCATCAGCCCTCTTCATCGCCATACTGTCATTCTTAATTTGCCCATAAACCACTTTTATGTTGTTTAGTTAAGAATATACTTTAATAATATGATGAACATCTATGATCTCACCACCTAATACAGGAACTAACCATTGATTGCCTTCATCTACCAATGAACTTTTCTCTAGCCCATTACCCTCTTGCCTCCTCAATATCCTGAATTTTGTTGAGGCTTTGTTTTAAAAATCAATCAGTCAATAAATAAACACATAAACATGCATGTTTAAAGCATAGCAATTTGGTTTAGTTGTTTGTCCCATTTACAGAAATGTTTTTATATTATACAGTCTTCTGGATACTTGCTTTCCTTCACTAATTTCTGTCATTTATTTATAGCTTGATTTCATGATGATATAACATTTCATTGTGTAAACAAAGCATGATTTATTATCCATTCTCCTCCTGACATACTAGGTAGGGTAAGAATATTGCTGTTATAAAAGTTTTATCTATATATCACCTGTTGTTTATGTGCAAAAAAAATTTTTTTGGAGTTTATACATTAGAGTAGAATTACTAGGATTAAAGGGCATGTAAATGTTTAACAGAACCACAACAACAAAAGACATCAAATTATTTTCAAAAGTGATCATATCTGTTCATCCTACTGCCCTCCATGTGCATTAGGTCAATTTACATTCTTTTCAGTACTTTATATGAGTTCACTGCTTCTTTCCTCTCTCCCCTCCACTCTGTTGTTGAACTCACTGTTGAGTTTTATATTTGGGGTTTTGTATTTTATAATTGTAAAATATCCTTTGGTTATCTTTCTGTCTTATATTTATTTGATGAGACTCTGGGTTTTGTTCCAAGTGTTTTGTAATTGCTTGCTGAGGCACTGTTATGATGGCTGCTTTAAAATCCCTGTCAGATAATTCTAACATTTAATATCTCAACACCTTAATGTCAGTGAGATCATGGAAGCCCGTGGGCTTCCATGCTCACCTGACAGTACGGAGGTACATTCACTGGAGTGGTATCAGAGGAGGCCTGGTGAGACATGAAAAAATCATCCCCACTCAACAGCAGTAAGGAGAACCACTCTTGGGGTGCCATGGAAACTGAGCAGGAACTTGGACATATACTCCCACCCGGCAGTAATAAAGTTGTATTCCTCTTTCCCTGCAAGAGAGGTATCAGAAGAAGCCAGTTAATAATAGAAAGGTTAAAAAATATCCAGTTTCTTAATACCAAACATCCAGGTTTCAATAGGAAATAATTTAGGAAACTACGAACCGGAAAGAACCAATTACACTTTAAAAGACCATCAATAAACACCAAAAATAAATCTCCAACCAGATACCAAGACAATTAATTGTTTTTCTAACAAATGATGTGGAAACAATTGGATGTCCACACATAGAAAATGAATTTGGACCACTTTCTTACCCCCTATACAACTTAAAATAGATTAAAGGTCTGAATGTAAGAAAGAAAACTATATAAATATTAGAAGAAAATCTATAGGTAAATCTTTTGGAGCTTTCACTGGGCAACCATTTCTTAGATGTGACACCAAAGGTATAAAAAAAAACAAAAAATAAATAAATTGAATTTTGTCAAAATTTAAGAATTTTATACTTCGACAACATACTTTATATACAACCAGAGATATGAAAAATTGTGCTGTATAATTGTAATAAGAATTGTCATGCATGACACTGTCATTTATTTTTTAAAAAAATCAATAAAAAAAGAATATTAAAAAGTAAGAAAAAGACAATCTAAAGAGTAGAAGAGAGCTGGGTATGAAACTCAGTTGCAGAATTCTTACCAGTTTATACAAGGCCCTGGGTTCAATTCCCAGCACTGCAAGAAGAAAATATTTGAACATCATATATCTGACGAGGGTTTAGTATAAACTATATAAAGACAATGAATCTACTTAAGGTATGATCAAAGACTTTGAATAGTTATATCTAGGAAAGAACATTTATAAATAGCCCATAAACAAATAAAACTGCTCTTCACATTAGTCATTAGGGAAACACAAATCAAAACCGCAATGAAGGGTACTTCATACCCATTATGATGGTTGAAATGAAAAAGGCAGATTAATAAACGGTGAGGATATGGAGAAATGTAAACATTGCTCACGGTGACAAAAGTTGGTCTGAACATACCACTGTAACAAACAGTTTGGCAATGTCTCAAAAAGTTAAAGTTACCTTATGACCCAACAGTTCCTTTCCTACATTTTTACTAAAGAAAATTGAAAATACATCTCCACACAAAAACTTGTGCACCACTGTTCATAGCATCATTATCCTTAATGGTCAAAATATGGATGCATTTCTCTCCCTTGTTTTTTTTTCCCTTTCCCTTCACTTCCTCTTATATGTAATTTTGTATAACAATGAGGGTTTCCTTCCATTTCCATGCAATTTCCCTTCTCTCTCCCTTTCCCTCCCATCTGTCATCCCTGTTTAATGTTTTTTTTTTAAGTTAAAAATGCTTCCTTTATTACATAAGCCAGTAACTGCTACTTCTAAGTTCAACTGTGCATCTCTACATTTTTCAAAGTGTCATGCCTGTGATGTTAATGACAATCACTTCCAAGTGTCATTGGGTGGTGGCTCCCTATGAGTTTCATCCATGGTACCTGCACCCCACTCCACACAGTCAACAAACTGCTCTAGTAAATTTGGTTCTCCCAGGTTCCAGAGGAAACATATTCAGTGTTCTTCTATATCTTATTGAATCAGATGCAGCAAAGCTCTGAAGGAAACAGATACTGCAGGTGTCCTAGCTTATCAATATACTGTTTTATCATTTTCATGAACAAAGCAGATTACAATGGAGTCCTAATTTGCATTATAATTTGTTGTTGGCAGACAATGCACCTTCTCCAGAAGACATACCATGATTTCCAAGATGCAAGGTCACTCTCAAAACAGTATCCCAACGAGTGGGCTGCAAGTTCACCTCAGGTACAAGGAAGGGCTGCTTCCTCTTTTTCAATGATGTGATTGAAACAGTGCTTTGCAGGATCAGCGTGAATTACACGTGGATAATTTGATAGTCTCTATTACACATTAAGTAGAATTAAAAGACTGCCTTAGTCTTACTGTTAATCAGTGTATTAGTGTTATCACATGTTAAAACAAAAATTATATCCCATTATTCTGTTTAAGTCAAGGAAGAATAGAGAATTAAAAATAATTTGGGGCCAAAATGATAATCAAATTATCACCAATTCTCTAACCAAAAAACCCCAAAGTAACTGCTAAGGTTAACAAACATATAATAATTCTCTTCACATGGCTTTGTACTGTTTTGTGAAATGCATTATTAAAATTCCTGAGCTTACGAAAATCTTTAAAAGTCAACTCATCAAAACAGGCATTTGGCCAATAAAGATTTAATTTCATACCAATAAGCCTTTTAGATTCTAAATTTATTTAGGGCTGTGTTTGCACATGTTTATAGAATATTTTGTTTACTCTAAAAGATGACAAAACAGCTCCCCCTCAGTGAGACCCTGGCCTAAATATATTCACTTTCCTTATATAGCAAGAGGATAACATTGAACATGGAAGCTTTCAATTTGTGGCACTGAATGATTAACTACACAGGGCATCCTTCAAAAGCTACAATTAAGGATCCACCTAGCTTTTCAGCAACACAAGCCCGATTGAGGTCTTCTGGCCCATTTGCTTGACATTCATGTTTTATACCTTGAAATTTGTTTTTGATTGCATCCTTGGAGCTCGCATAGATCATTTTACTTTTCAGAGGCGCTAATTCTGGTGCCCACACACACAAAAAAAAAACATCAATTCTTCTTTTCTGGATTCCTTGGTTTCAAAGCTTGCATCATACAAAGCATAACGACAATCTTTTTCAGGAAGCATTCCCACAAAATGCTTGAAAGGATCGGTTATGGTAACACCAACATCTCCAACCAAGATCTCTTTGCCTTCTTCAACAATGCTGCACTTTTTGTCTGCACTGAGACAAAAAATGACAGCCTTCTTTCTTTTCTTGATTTCTTCTGGCGTGGAGCACTTCCGAACTTTCATGTCATAAAAAATGCGACATACTTCATCAGCCACTTGCACTCCTGAGGCCATTTTCACCGCAGCTGTCAGAGGGATGCAAGGGAGGAAGCCGACCAGCACCGAGTCTGCGGAGCGTCCTATTCGAAGCAGCCAGACCAAGAGCCCCGTTTAATGTTAATAATCTTCTCATGCTCTTCCTCCCTGCTCTGTTCTTAGTTGCTCTCCTTATATCAAAGAAGACATTTGGCATTTGTTTTTTAGGGATTGGCTAGCTTCACTTAGCATAATCTGCTCTAATGACATCCATTTCCCTGCAAATCAGTATACGGGTAAAAATGGGAGTTCATAACCCACTTGAATCAAATGTATGAAATATGATATGTCAAGAGCTATGTAATGTTTTGAACAACTAATAATAAAAAAATATGGATGCAACCCAAATGTCCATCATTTGATAATGGTGATGGTTGTATCTTTTGTGAAATATATTTGCAGCCATTAAATTGTGAACTTTTAAAAAAAGTGACTTTTATGGAATTCATTCCATCTTTTTATTTTTTTAACCCTTAGTCCTGTCCCCTATGTGCTCTATTTCCCTAGAGTTAACTCACATTGAGGCAGGTTAGTTAGGAATGATTTGTGAGTTTGTGTCATCTGTGACTAGTGATGAATCTCCAAGGATGAGAGCCACAGGCACTCCAAACCCATAGTTATCACCTCTACTTACTCTTGCCCCACATGTAACTCTTCAAGCCAGGGCTTGTATTAATCTACCTTTCATTACTCTAATTAAAAAACTGAGGCAGGCTAACTTAATAAATAAAATAATCTTATTTAGCTAACAATTCTGGAGGTTCAAGAGCATGTACCTGGCATGAGCTCAGCTCTGGAAAGGACGCTCTTCACTGAGTCACATTAGGGAAGGAGCTCATGTGAGAGGGAGGGAACACATCTTGAAATAAGAAGCCAGAGAGGCAGGGCTCTCACAATCTTTTCCAAGGGCACATCTTCAGTTGACCTCAGGACCCATCTCTTAATCCATACCACATTACCACACTAAGAATCAACCTCCCAGCACACTTTGGTTAGGGGAACACATTTAAAACATATTAAACCATAGCAGGGCTTCATCTTTAAAGTCCAAAGATATTTGCATTGGAAGAATGTCTCCTAAGTTGGAACTATGAATTCTCAGGGTGGGCTATGGAGAGAGTCAATGCCCACAGCCCATTGGAATCAATCTGTTGTTATTAACTCCTATTCCAAAGGGCTTTTAAAAGAGTGAAGAAATTAGTCTTACTTATTCTCAACCTTTACATAATTATGAATTCTCAAAATCTTGTGACTCTAAGTCAGAAATGTTTTAACTATCATGGAGATTTAGAGCTCTTAAAAACAGCCCAGTTTGCTAAGTACCACTTTATCTTTTGTTGTTAACCAGTGAGTCTCAAGGAAACTTGTTTGTCTTCCCTAATGGTAATGGGAAATGCTATTTTAATGTTTTTTTTAAAAAAAAAATGGATAGATTATGAAGTGCAATGCAAAAATTAGGTTTTGAAGATAAAATACCCAATTTGCAGAAAGCCATTTAATCTAAACCGACATCAGGTCTATTGAGGTCTTTTTTTCCTCTGCCTGAAAAAACTTTTGGTGGAAATGTTTGAGGAACAGCATTCTAATTAAATAACCTATCATCCTTAACTTGACATGATAGCTAGGGCAGAATCTTATCATGTTTAAGAAAGATGTTAAGCTCTTGCACCCTAACTCCTAAAAAGCACATTGTATTTTTGGAACCATATTATGTTTTTGCCTGATTTAACTTGATGTTCTTTCCAAGAAAGTAATTTTTACAGTTCTTGTTAAAAAAAAAATTACCTGGTCGCCTCATTTCCTATGACTGCTTGGTTGTGATTCCCAATGCAATTTCTGGCACCTGAGCTATACTATTTGGTTTTCAAATGTGGGCAAATTGCATAATACAGGGTACAGTGCGATTTTTGTATAGTTCCAATTCTTCTACTGGTGTTTAAAAAATATTAGCACAAATATTTGGCTTTATCACATAAAAAGGTCTTGTAGGAGACACACTTCACAGAAATTAGAGTTTCAACATATTTTTTCAAGGAGGGGATATCTCTGGAGAACATCACTAAATAAAATTTTTAAAAAATCTCCATATTTTCCATATGCTACATACTGGATTTATCCTTCAAATACCAAGTTTAATGAAACATACATCTTGAATGCAAAATACAGGGAAGGGAGAATAATGATCACAAATTCCTGCTCAGTTAAATGTTTGCGCTAATAAATGAGTTGCCTGCACAGCTGTTCAGTGTTAGAGTTTCTCATGGTGACTAGTCCTCGTTTTCATCTTTGAAATGCTGTTTCAAAAATTTTGGAAAGAGGATTTGTTTTTTCAAATTGAACAGATTAGTGATAATCTCATTAGCAATCTGGATGGTCATTTTCATTTGGTGGATGGCTTCCCCGTGAATCTTGGGAAATTCTTGGAATTTGTTGTCTCTAAAATTTTCTTACCTAAATGGAAAAGTCTGTGTCATGCACTCTAGTGTGAATTTGTTCTTGAAGAAACTGGAAGCCTTGAGGTGATTAGAGTAGAGTGTATATCAGTCAGTGTTTGTCATAGTAATACTGTGGAACAAGCCACCCTCAATGTCTGAGCCATACAACCAAAAGCATTTACTTCTAGTTCATGAACATGTGAATCAGCTTGTCTGGGCTTAGCTGGACTTGACTTCAGGCCATGGATCCAACTTAGATATGTTTCAAGTTATCTTATTTTTCTGAGAAAAGTGAGCACTCCATTTCCCGGCTTGCTGTGTTCATGTTGAAGGCTTGATATAAGAGAACAAGCCAAATCATGCAAGTACATCAGATAATACCCATTGGCCAAAGCAGACATGCAGCTTAACCCAGAGAAGAACTATATTCTGTCTCTAGTGGGAGGAACTGTGAGACCACAGGACAAAAAGTATGGACATAGAAAAGGGCAAAGAATTACAACCAAAAATTCAATCTACTATATTCAGAATATCATAGAATACATCAAATAATAACAAAATACACTTTAAATTTTTCTTACAAAGTTTTTGCATATGCATACCCTTTTCTTCTCCTATACGCACAGAGGTAAAATGGATTAGGTACAGTATAGTGGCAATTTTCAACTATTCCCATCTTTAAAGTTTTTTCAAAGCATCACAACCCCTTTTCAAAACACTTTTATGTAGACCTCAATTTATGAAATGAATAATGTTGGAGCTACTCCAGAGGAAAGGCAGAGAGAGAAGTGGGAGTTACCAGGGTTGCCAGGTAAAATATGTGATGCCTGGCTGAATTTGAATTTCAGATAAACAATGAATAATTTTCTAGCACAAGTATATCCTACGACATCCTTTTGGTTTTCTTTCTTTCTTTCTTCTTTCTTTCTTTCTTTCTTCTTTTTCTTCTTGCTAAATTTGGCAACTCTAGTTGAGAGCAACACATAACTACACCCTTCCCACTTCCTCCTTTACTACCTGTCATGGTGAGGTGCTTCTCAATGGTCCTGGCCTGTTCAAATAGAGTCGTGCTTCCCTCCTCTGGGCTGTGGGAGCTCTGATCACAACACTCATTAGTGTAATGACTGATTCCTCATTTATCCCCTGAAATATTCTTTTTTTTTTGTTCAAGGTGGGTTTGCAGTGGTCAGGGTTATACTTGTACATCACCTTTCTCCTCCACTGCCCTCTTCATATGGTTTAGATTAGATGTTCCCCAAAAGCTTATGTGTGAGACCTTGGTTTAGAGGTGAGATGATTGAGTTATGAGAACTTTAACCCAGTTATAGGGTATTCACAAGGTGGTAAGGGTATTCACAAGGTGGGTAGGGTGTGGCTGGATAAAGTGGGCCCCTTGGGGGGGCATGCCTTTGGGGTGTATATTTTGTCTTTGTTGAGTGGAGCTTGCTCTCTTTGCTTTCTGATCATCATGTGAGCCGCTTCCCTCCACCACACTTTTCCACCATGATATTCAGCCTCACCTCTATCCTCAAGGAATGAGGCGAACTCTCTGTGGACTGAGACCTCTGAAATCTTGAATCCCCAAATCAACTTTTCCTACTTTAAAATTGTTCTTGGGGAGATCCTTTGGCACAGAAGCAAAAAAGCTAACTAAGGCCTCTCTGCACTAGAGCAGTACCACCCTCAGGTTCTTGGTGGACAAGGTGAGAACTTGAGGTTGTTCTTACTGCCTTACAGAAACTTGGCTCCTCCAACACCTTTTCCACATAATTTCTGCAGCACCTGATGTTTAGGCTAGGAAATCAGTACTGTTAAAACTGATGTGATTGATTTCTTCCTTCAATGCAAGGATTTAAATCCTAGGGAGTCAGGGGAAAACGTCAGACCATACTGAAATGGAAGTTGCTTTAGATTTGTGCCTCTGTAGAGCATAAACAGATGGGCACATCAGAGTCTATAGATGGTTGTATTGAAATATTGCTTCTTTAAGAGCATGCCAGTCTTCCTGAAGGTTTTAATGAGTGGGAAATATTTAATCTGCTCTCATGCAGACCTCAACAGTGAGCCTGAAAATTCTGGAAAAAGTAACTAAGTGCTTTTGTTTTGGTTGGTTAAATTTTTCCATATTCTAAAGAAGTCCATAAAATGGAAGCCTCAGAAAAATGGGGGAAGGGCTAGCTGTAATTAGTACTAGTGCTGGGGACAGAGAGGGAGCATTGGATGTCCTCCCTCATCTCT
This sequence comes from Ictidomys tridecemlineatus, assembly GCF_052094955.1. Taxonomy (NCBI): domain Eukaryota; kingdom Metazoa; phylum Chordata; class Mammalia; order Rodentia; family Sciuridae; genus Ictidomys; species Ictidomys tridecemlineatus. The sequence continues at coordinate 56,644,890 of NC_135486.1, forward strand.
ATGCTCTATCCTTTCACAGAGGCTAGTTGAAGTCATAGGCACCCATATCTTTTTTTGCCTGCTATCTAGTGCTCCAATAAATAAATTTTGTATTAATTTTGTTCATGTACTTCAAATAGTACCTGCAAAGGGAAAATTAATTTTCATATTTCAGAAATGACAGAAAACTCCATATGTTTAGAAATAAAAATCTGCAATAAAAGGAAACATTTGAGCCAAGCAAGACCTTATGGAGAAACTAGAAAACAAAACACAACAAAAATACAATCCAGAGTAAGGAGAGATCATGCAGTAACTGTCACTTTAAATATGTGTTGATGAAAAAAAAAAACCAAGATGTTTGCTCTCCTCAATATCTTGACCTTTAAGCCCAGAAGATTTTATTTTCTTTTATTTATTTTAGGAGCCATGGCCATCTGATGCCATTATTAAGGTTGGCAGAGGTGGGTTCTCTGCTTAACAGAGGACCATAAAGCGCCTGGGGCCATCAGCATGCAATTTATGTAACCTTATTAGATGTCCCTGATGCCATTTTCTGGTAGAAAAAAAAAGTTATGAGCGTGGCTGCAAAGAGCTTCCAGCACATGAAGGGCTCTATGGAGGGACAGCTCCCTTAACATAGTGTTTCCACCAATATCTCTTCATCTGTGGATGACCACAAAAGAACAAGACACTGCAGCCTGGAGACTGAAAAGTTTCCAGAAGCAGGATATGATTTCATTTTATGGCTTAAGTGGAAGATATTCAGGAGATCCTATTGCATAAGTCCAGACGTCCCCCTTGATGCACAGGAGATATTTTCCAAGATTCCTGAAGGGCTGCTTGAAATCACAGATCATACTGAACCCTATATATGCTATGTTTGTTCCTATATATACACACCTGTGATAAAGTTTAATTTCCAAATTAAGTATAGTAAGAAATTAGTGACAGTAACTAATAAGAAAATAGGCCAATTGTAACAATATAAGTAAAAATAAATGTTATGTGCATGTAGTCTCTCTCAAAAGAATGAAGACAAATGTAAATATTTTCAGACCACAGTCAACCACAGTTACCTGAAACCATAGATAAACAGGAACTTCAGTAGTTTGAAACTATATTTACAACATTAAAGGCTGTAACATTTCACTCTCTTGCAGTCTGCCTGACACATTGGATGCTTCTAATTATTATGAGAACAGCAAGGCCCTAGGATAAATCATACTATCTTCAAGGTGACAAATCTGACAGATGTATTAATGGGCTTTGGGCTCTTCCTTGTCATTATCTAACATGCAACTTTTAACAAATCATTCCTCTTCTTTAAGTTCTTCATCTGTAAAATGAGGATAATGAATGAAATCCAGTGAAGAAGTCCCAGGTCAGGGTCTTCAAGTGTGGATGAAAAGGAAAGATCAGGGGCAGTGGCAGGGTTCATGGTCAGGTTCCCAGGAGTTTACTGGATGCAGCCTGTCTTAGAAGGCCCTTTGTATGCTCCTGGGCTTTCCCTGCTTATCTAAGTCATGCTGCTAACTACAGTCACAGAAAGCGTGATTAGAAACAGTATTCTGCTGTTTGGCTCTGTGTGTGATAATTCCCTCTGTAATGTATCTGCCTAATGGTTATTGTTTCTAATATTTATTCTAGAGCTTGTGGATCTAGGTTGCCTTGAATTTTCCTGATAATCTGACTTGATCCATACTAATTGTGGGAAAAGGAAGAGAGGACCAAATTGTACTAGATATTACCTAAGTTATAAATGAGCCTATTTTATATTCAATTTTTTTTCTGGAAAAAAGATTTCAAGCAAAAAGAAAATATTCTTCTGTGTGTGTATGTGTGTGTGTGTGTGTGTGTGTGTGTGTGTGCAAAAGAGAAAGAGAGAGAGAGAGAGAGAGAGAGAGAGAAGAAAGAGAGGAAAAGAGAGTGTGAGGAGACCCTGATAGAGCCCACTCATTGCCCAGGATCAGACAAAAGATTACCAGAAATCAATAGAAACAATTTGGAGTGAAATAGATGCCAGGGATGTCATCTAAGGATGACAAGGATGGATTTTTACTTGCAGATTTGTCTCAGAATGTACAAATATTAGGTTGAGCACCCCTAATCTGATCTGAAATGCTCCAAAATCAAATGTGTCAAATGGTGGTTACATTCCAAGTTTTCTGAGGATTCTTTATACTGCTTTCTATAGTGGTTGCACCAATTTGCAGTGCCATCAGCAATGTATGAGTGTACCTTTCTTCCTCCATTCTCACCAACATTTCTTGTTACTTGTATTCTTGATAATTGCCATTCTAACTGGAGTGAGATGAAATCTCAGTGTAGTTTTAATTTGCATTTTTCTAATTGCTAGAGATGTTGAACAGTTTTTCATAGATTTCTTGACCAGTTGTATTTATCTGTGAAGTGCCTATTTAGCTCTTTTGCCCATTAATTAATTAATTATTGTTATTATTATTGGTATTAAGGTTTTTTTGGCTCTTGTATATCCTGAAGATTAGCACCCCATCTGAGCTGCAGGGAACAAAGATTTTTCTCCCATTCTGTAGGGTGTCTTGATTGTTTCCTCTGCTGTGAAGAAGCTTTTCAGTTTGATACCAACCCATTTATTGATTCTTAATTTTACTTCTTGTGCTACCAGACTTTAAATTATACTACACAGCTATAGTAACAGCATGTATTGGCATCAAAACAGATATGAAAAACAATGGAACAGAAGACACAGAGGAAATACCCACATAAATACGGTTATCTCATACCACACAAAGGCCCCAAAAACAAATATTAGAGAAAAGATAGCCTCTTCAACAAGTGGTGCTGGGAAAACTGAAAATCCATATATAGCAAAATTAAATTAAACCCCTATCTTTCACCCTGCACAAAACTCGACTCAAAGTGGATCAAGGACCTAGGCATTAGACCAGAGACACTACACCTACTAGAAGAAAATGTAGGCCCCACTCTCCATCATGTCAGCTTAGGAAATGAATTCCTCAGTAAGACTCCTAAAGCACAGGATGAAGCTCTTCTTTAGGAGAGATTCCATGGTGTTATTCCTTAGGTGACTGACCAACTTGCTACTGTTCTATAATTCTAACTAGAAGTCTATTTCTGGGACCATGGCTGAACTGGCTCTGAGCAGAAGTTCTATAGATATTCAACCATTTCTTTGATGGTGAATACAGAAAAACAAAGGAGATGAAGATCAGATTGAGTTTCCTGAAATCATTTTCAGACATTGCAGTGCTTTTTATTTCCTATTGTGAATGGATGCTATGCTGTGCATGATCCAAAGTGACAGGCAATCCTCACATCAGGAGCACTGGGACTTCGAATAGGTTTGCTGCTCATTTGGATGTGGGTTTGCTGGCTGCCTTCCGAAACCCCAAGAAAAGAGGTGGGAACTGCTGTCTCCCAAGTGCCTGCTTTGTGCCAGGGATCGTACTTGATAAATGACATAACCTGACTCCCATAATCCTTTCTTTCTCCTTGAAATCAACTTGTCAAGTTCTGTTTTTCCCCCCAGGTGGAAAAACAATATGCATGAGCCAGATAGAAAGTCATAATGTAAAGCCCTGGGGCCAGTAATGGAGGAGTGAAAGCTAAATGTGTGGTTATAGGACTTTTCCCCCTTCTTATTCCTTATGACAATGAACCTTATGTTTTTTAAAAGTATAGAAGACTTTGTTCAAATGAAGTCTCATCTGGATTAGCAAACAAATGGGAAATATAAATTTAACAAAGTTAGAGATGCTATTTGGGTTAAAGACGTTTGCAAGCAGAGCCTGATTCCCCAATCCCCAAGGCCTCCAGTCATATCCCATGGGCTCCTGAAAGTTTCTGAGATATTCAATGGAGCTTAAAACAATCAACAGCAGCCACCCCACTAAGGGAATTGTCTGCATGCAGAATGCTGCTAAGTTTTAATGCATAATTCCTTTGCTATTCAGAACATTATAAGATTTTTTTATTATTATTAGCCATAGTATTAGTACCATTCTTATCATTACCATTCTTTAGAAAAGGAAACCAAAACTTAAAAAGCTTTAATATCTTCTTTAAATAGTAGAGTACAAGTTTAACTACATTATTCACTTATTCATTCATTCCTTCAACAAATATTCATAGAACATCTTCTACAGGTCATACTCTAAGAAAGCAAAATGGGCTAAAATGCCTGTCCTGGTGGAGCTGACAGTCAGGTTGGCAGGAGTGGGTAGATAGGATACAGAAAATAAGTAAAATAGTAAGTACATTAGATGATGGTAAGGACTTGAAAAATAATAAAATGGGAATGGATAGTAGAGAATGTTGTGAAATTATAAATATAAATAGGGTCAGCAGGGGCCTCATTGTAAAGGTGATCACCATGGTATCAGCTAAATTTGAAAAATAAAGCAACTTGGGTTGAATAAAGAAAGATAGATCTAAATCAGAAGTTATTCAGTTTTACTGATTAAATAAAGTGGTAAAATGAACAGAATCTTGAGAACAATTTCTTATAGTGGGCAAAACTTACATGAATAGTTAACCACTAAGAGGACCTAAGATGCACTTTATCTCCAGGTTGGCATCTTTGTTCAGAGAAGAGAAATGAGTGAAAAAATGCCCATGGTCATGCACTCAGGGTCTTTTGCAGAAATTTGGGGTGCAGGGTGTTCCATTTATCACGAGGCAATAGCTCAGGGTGTGCTTATTTTGATGGTGACTGCTGCTTTTGATTAGGAAGGATTTCCTTGCTGGCTTCAGCTGAACGTTGATGCATTCTGCTCCTTCACAGTTTGCTTGGCAGCTGTTCTATTGCAAATCCAGGCGAGATCTGATAAATTTAGCACTGATTAAAAACGGAATCCTTGAGCTGTAAGATGGGTTAACGTATGGTTGCCTAGCACAACTGTTTTCTTTCACTCTTAGGGAAAAGCTTACTATGAAAGTCGGGTGCAAAACATATGATTTGGTCTACACTTCACAATTGCCCATGAACTTAAGCAATTATTTGTTCTCTAAAAGAATCTAGGTTCTTTGAGAGACCACCTTACATTGTCTATATGTCACCCGTAGTAAAACTGCAAAAACAAAGCCCTAATGGAAAGAGAAACAAGACCTGAATTTGTGCCTGGCTATGAGGTTGCAGTTTTGTAAGCAAAAGGGGTAGTAGCAATCAATCAGAAAGCCTCAGGGATGTAAGGATTGAATTAGTACACAGAGGGGCAAGGCATTCTATGTGGCAAAACAGAGCCTCCCACACAGTCAAGTTCAGCAGGCTCTTATTGAACAACTACCATGTGGCAGGCCTTGGACAAGGTGCTGAGTTTACAGTGATGAATAGTGATTGCAAGGTAATTACAGGGTGGCTGAATGTGTGCTTCAAAATGTCAACCTCAGTGGACTGACGAGAATGCTGCAATATTCACCATTGGGATAATTTCATTGTACTAGAGCATTTTCTCCTGCAAGTCCTTGTCTATTTGCAAATGGATCACTGGGAAAAGGGTAAGGTATTAACCATTACTTGTGTCAGCATTGTTTAGATTTCCAACAGAACAGCAATTTGTTTATTTAGATAATACCCATTGAGCACCCACTATGTGCTCAATTTTATTCAGCATTGTTTGAATAAAACAAACTTTAATTCCCTGATCTCAAAACTTGATGTTTTAATGAGAAGAGAGAGTGCAACGGACTAACAAATATTTAGATGATGTGTCAGATAGTGAAAAATAGCAAAGTAGGATAAAGGGAGAGGGATGGGGCATGACTATTTTTATACATGATTTTCAAGAAATAGCTTTTTAATTGAACAAAGACTGAAAGGATGTGAGGGAGAGAGAAAGCAGCAATCTGGGCAGAAGGACCAAGAAGCATCAAGACTCTGGGGTGGGGAGCTCTTGATGTGATCCAGGAATATGACAAGGAGTCCAGTGTGACTGGGATGGAAAGGTTCAGGGAGTGACAATAGCAATTGTGGTTTGAGAGGTAATAGTGGGAAACTCAGGTAGAAAAATGTACCATTAGATTTACACCAGAGGGTGGACCTTAGGGATAACCAGTCAGTGGGGGCTTTGTAAAAAGGTAAAAGACTTGAAGACAAAAGCAAATTAAACTGGAAAGCAAAAATGGAAAAGAAAGTGTTCAAAGACAATCTTTCTGTGCGTAGATTTTTCTATCCAGGACTGGCCCTTCTCTATACATGGTTATTTCCCACGATGTTACACATGCAAGCCTGTCCATGGGGCTGAGTCAAAGCTGCCCCCAAATCAGTCTGCTTTTGTTGCTGTTTTCCTTTTCTTGGACCAGCTCTTATAAAATGAGACCAGACAAAGCATCAGAATACATGGTTTCTATCCCTGACTGAACCATTAGCAAACGTGTAACTTGGGACATTTCTTCATTTTATGGGTGAGGTATCATAGGGCTAGAGAGATAGTCTTCAGCTACAGGCATTCATTCTATGTTCATTCTATGTCCATTCTATAGCTTTCGAGAATGCATAAGCACTTGGTCTGAGCATAATGCAGCCTTTATTCATGCATTTAATTTTGCTCTAGCTTTCTATATTGAAGCTTATGAACTCTGATGCTTTATTCTATAAAGGCACTAATCAAGTACTTGACCAGCTGAGGCTTCAACAGAAACTCAAGTAATCTCAGTTTGTGTATGAGGCACCTGGGTTTGCTAAATCACTTGCCCTAAAACAAGTGATTTCCTATTTTAGGTACTTGCAAATTAGCTGAGAACTTGTTTGAATCTATACCAGACCTGGAAAATACTGAGGGTTATGGTTCGGATATAAGAGATCTCCCCCTCAAATTCCTTTGTTAATGGAACCTAATCGGTGGAGCAATCCATTTGATGGATTAAAAATTTTAATAGATTACCAGTGGGGCATGGCTGCAGGAAGTAAATCACTGATGGTATGCTTGGGAATTGCATAACTTATCTCTGGATTCCCCACCCACATTTCTGTCTTGGCTACCATGAGTTTATCAGCTTTTCTTCTGCTATGATATACTGCCTCATCTCAGGCCCAAATGCTGACCATAGACCAAATCTCTGAAATGTGAGATTTCCCCTCTAAGTTGCTCTGGTCAGGTATTTTAGTCACAACAATCTGACACATAGGCATATTTGGGGTTAAGGATATTTGGGATAATGCACAGAATGCTATAATTTGAGTAAGATTCCCAGAAGATTCTGAGTCAGATCATGATGCAACATTCTTTGAGAAACATTGGGATGTATACTAGTAATAACTATTACATTGGTTGTGGTGGAGATGTTGATAAAGTTTAGAGATAATGGAAGTGGAATGGAAATTGTAATGGTAATACCAGTGGTAATAGTGGTGATGGTGGTAGTGGTGGTAATATTGATGCTGCTTGTAGTGATGGTGGTAGGGATGGTGGTATTTGTTGGAGATGGCAGATGCAATAATTGTTGGTGCTATTAATCATGGTGGTGATGGAAGAAAATGGGGCATGATCATGCTCATGTGCAAGGGTACTGGTGCTAATTGCTTAGTTTTTCTGGGGATTCCATCTGTTGGAGCAGAACTCATTATATCCACTGGAGTCCAATTTCTGTTTCTATAGGTAATGAACCTCCCATGGCTTCAAATTTTCCTGAAATATATTTCTCTAGGCTGTATATATAAATTGTTCTCTAGGGTTGTTCTTCCAAATTACTACAGACATCATTCCTCATATTCAGCTAAATAATTAATGCTTATTAAGTGTCTATCACATGCTAAATTTTCTATTATTTAGATTTTTCTCGTTTAGTACTTTACATAACCCTATGAATTAGATGCTATTATGCTTTATTGAAAGGTAAGAAAATTGAGGATTAGAAGATTTAAATAACACAGAGAGTCTTTGGGGGATTCAGGTGTTAGATTGGGCTACACAAGTGGTTTCCATGTGCTTGGCACATGACAGATACTTACTAAATATTTGAATGAATAAATCAAGATAGACAATAGATTAGATGTGCACCAGAGAGCACTGAGAACTTATCCATATTAAATTCTTTTTTATCTACTCAAAAGCCAAGTCCTACTGAAATCTCCAGGTGATGGTGAGTGTTAGTTCCAGCAGCTAGCCCAGGACTTGACATGCAGTTAATGTCCTCAGTAAGTGCCTATTAAATCAATCGACCAGTGAAGTGTTTTTCTCATAGAGTTTGATGATAACTCATGACAAAACATTCACAGATGATTCAATGAGTAGATGACTTTGAACATATTGTGTTAGATAGTTGAAATCTTGAGAAAGCAGTTTTATAAGATACAGTGAACAAGTATGCCCGTAAGGGCACATCAGGAGAGATGTAAAAATGGACAAAGTTATCCTAGGAAGACAATCTTGTGTCAGCACCAACAGAGTGGGCCCTGGCCTGCCCAGGCTCACTGTCTCCCAGATACTTGAAGTCCTTCTATGAAAAGGTCAGTCATACTGCTTGGCAAGGTCAAAGGCTTCAAAGCAACTGACTCCTGAAGAGGAAGGCTTTGACTTCAGTTTATAGTAAAAGGAAAGTGGCTGGCCTCTGTCTCTCTTAGAGGATGCTGGGTATTTGTGGGGTGAGGGCACATGCAAAAAATACAGGGCTAAAGGAACATTCTAGGAATAAAGGATGTGGTGATTTCACCATCTTTGAGTGTTTGCATAGACTTTTTGTGTGTTCTGTTGTCTCTTATTCTCTCACACTTTGGACTACTTTCCTACCTCTTATTTTGCTTCATTTTTGCCCCAAGAGAAGGATAAGTCTTCTTAAGAGCAAGTAGCTTCCTGTCTTGTCCATTGAGATGAAAGGCCCAGCGTCAGTTCCATTGCTCTTTGCCCAGATAAATGGATCAGGCCCTAGGATGAGGACTGTACCTCTCACTGCACGATGATCAAATGCACACCTTACTTACTATTAAGAATGAGCAGGTCCTCCATTTTCCCTACTCATTTTCTCATAGATTCCCCTTGAGTCCAGAAACTCTTCTCTTTAGCTTAAAATTTAAAAAGCAAGCAAGAAATCAAGCTTCCCTGAAGGAACAGGAGCCTCAGAGAAAAGCAATTACAGCCTTTGATTATGAAAGAGCACTCTTAAGAGAATTACACTAAAATATTCAGGCCCTGTCTCCTCTCCTCTTTTCTATGAGGAAGTTTTCTGATCAATAGCAGGAGCATGAGATAGGACCCAGCCATCAGAGAGGCTTGGCTCCAGCTCAGCTCCATGGCCAACCTAAGTGCAGAGTGCTTTGTTTTCAGCTTTGCTTTGGTCTGATAGAGCATTTTAAAGAAAGGTTTCACCAACTCCAGTGTTTAGATCTGTATAGGGTGTGCAGTAAAAGAGATGAGCAGAGCTTTTTGTACAATGTTGTAAATCCTCAGTAAGGGGTAAAAGAAAAGCTCTGATTGGAAAGTGTTATGATATGCACTGGTAGCTTACAATCACTACTTTGCTTCCTTTGTAGAGAAGATAAGGATAATGCATTTAACTCATCTCTGTCTCCAGGCTCAGTGCACTGGCTGGAATGTCCTTTCTACCTACATGTGTTCATTCAGCAAACATCCATTATGAGTCTGTTCTGTTCCAGCTCTCTACTGGGTAACAGGATAAAGCTCCCTATCCTGGGGCTCTCACTTGGTAGGAAAGACAGAAATAAAAGCAAATAACTACAATACTTTTTAACTGCAACCATAAATCTGAATGTTACCTGGTCCCCTCTGACCACTGGTGGTCTAAAGAAGATTGGCTTAGCTTCTTTTTCTCTCCAGTTCATATAAGTGAACCTTCAAAGTCCTCCTTCCCTCCCCAGAGTCTCACACAAATTCTCCTGATTTCATATCAGGAAACCCCACCATAATCTCTGTGGTCTGGGAACCAGTAGACCTCCAGGCCTTCGGGAATTCTGGGCATATTTAGTTTTTCACTTGGATTCTCCAGGAAAGGAGAGAAACGTGATTCACTCCCTTTGCAGGTCATGAGAGGCTTCACACAGAATAACGATTGATCTGATCTGGAGGAATCAGTAAGAACTTTGTAAATGTCAAATGCTCTGCCTGCTCAAGCAGTACATATTCCTTCTTCCACAAAAGCATGCTATGCCTTCCTTTTCTCAGATGGGTCATTAAGACCAATATTCCTTAACACTCTGGTTTCTAAGCACAAATAAAACCCTTTCCTTCCTTGATCATCCTTTTACTCTTAATTTGACAAAAAAAATCCATCCATGTTGGTATGGGCATAGAGATTTCATTGAAGTGTGTGTGTGTGTGTGTGTGTGTGTGTGTGTGTGTGTGTCTATTTGAATGTGTGTATCTAGAGGGAAGGGACAGAATTCTATATAACATGGTGACGTGTCAGTATGTCAGGCATAAGTAAATTAACACCAGCGTTCTATTTGCTGTAGAATGTAGGTGAAAATTGATGGTCTGATTTTTTCAGTAGAATGTAGGTGAAAATTGATGGTCTGATTTTTTTATAACAAAAGAAACAAACAAAGGATAGAAAGATTTTTCAATAGAAGTATGTTGTGCTCCTAAATATAAAGTTAACTACTTGCTTTAAAATCTTAACCACGTAGACATGTATAAAACCCAAACCCAGAGTGGTTGAAGTGCCAGTCATCGATCAGGTGGCCCCAGCTAACACATTAAAAACATGATTTCAGACAATCACTTCCTAATATGCACTTTCACTTGTACAGCTCATAAATAAGTCAGACAGTTCACAGACAAGAAGAAATTTGGCCGTGTTTCTTGTTTTATATTTTCCCAGTAGTCTCAGAGGTAAAGAGGAGGAAGACTGAAATAGACCACACACAGGGTACAAGATTTGATGTCCTTCTGCTTCAGTGGTTTCTAACTTGTGATTTGCACCTATTCCTCAGGGCAGAACCCTCAGGTCCTTTACTCTGGGAACCCTGTTGATAGCCCAAGGATTCAGTAGGATTATTAATTTCAATAATCTCTTATGATGATCAGGGGAGATTATCTAGAGGGCCAGGACCAGGAAAGATCTTTCTTTCTCAGAGTAGCCTACTGCCTGCTCCTTTTCTCAGGAGAGTGGGGATCAGAGAGATTATTGCTATTTAAGTGAACAACATTCACTGAGGTCCCAACACAGAGGTTAAGAACTCTAGCTTAGCAGCAGAAGGACTGGGTTGGAATTGCTGCCTTCCTGCATCTTACCACACATTGACCTGGCCAGGATGCCCAGCCTGTGCCTCAGTTTCTCATCTGAGTAAATGTACACCTACTGCAAACAATATTCTAGAGAATCAGAACATTAATATACTGCAAGTACATAATGCAGCTAATATAGAATGTTCAATAGCGTTAGTGTGACACTTTAAGCAATATAAAACAATCTTTATTCTGTTGAAAATAGGTCACCTTCAAAACAGCAAATTATTTTCTCTTAGAAAAACAAGATATTTAACCCACTCATTTTTAATTGTAGTGCTTCTAATTAGAAAAATAGGATCCACAAAACTTTACTCGCAAAGTAAATGGAAATGTCAGACACTTTGTACAATGTATCATGGGGAAAAGAGAAAATAGAAGAAAAAGAAAAAAATGGTGATGTGTGAGCAAAGATAGGGGAGAGATTTTAGGAAGATAAAGAGAAAGGAAGGAGAAAAAAGGAGAAAAACCAATGCATTAGGTGATGAAGGAAATGTGAGCTGGAGGGCATGCCCTCTGATTGCTGTGGTCATTGAGCTTCTAAATACCATCACTCATTCTTTCTGTCTTTTCAAATATTTATTAGCTCCTTAAGTATTCCCAATGCTTAATTACATTTGAGATAATGATAGGACGTGAAAGTAGTCAGTCAGCTGTTGGCAATGCAGAACAAGATAGGAAACTGAAGCTGGAAAGAAGGAATAGGAAATCCTAAATATAGAGGGAAGAGTAAAATTGCAATTCCTTTAAAGGGGTGATGGGAAAAGTGCCAGGAACGGGTCTATGGAGAGTGAACTTAATTAAACCTAAGGAGAAGAACAAGGAGGATGGGTTAGGCAGGGGGATACCAAAAAAGTCAAAGTAGGATAAAATTTTGTGAAAGAAGAGGTGTTTGATTATGTTAAATATCATAAAGGCCAAGTAGGATGAGGGCTGCAAACATCCAAATCTGCCTTGAATAAGATTGACCTTTGTTAATATAATAGTGAGATGATATTTCAGGAGGGCAATTTAGCAGTATGTTTTCAGTGTCTTTAAAACGTTTATACCCACCGGGAGTGTAGCTCAGTGGCAGAGGGCGTGCTCAGCATGTTCAAGGCCCCGGGGCCAGTCCTTAGCACCAAAAAAAGAAAAAAAAAATTATGCTTTGACTCAGCACTTTTACTTCTGGGAATTTATCTTTCAAAAAGAGTCAAAAGTTTGATTGATTTAGAAAAGTGAAAACCTGATAATTGCAAAAAAAATTTTTTTTAGTTTATTTCTGAATACTAAATATAAACATCTGACATGGACAAGAGAGCCTGAATTAGACAATGAGTCTTCATAAGGCAAATACTAGACAGTACTTAAAAAATCATTTTAAGTAAATTGTTAAAAACAATTCATCCAGAAAAGTGTGCAAATCATAAATGATTTACATGAAAATATTCTATGATGAAAACAGAATTTATACAGAGATGTGCATAAATCATAAATATACTATTCTGTGAATTTTTATAAAGTGAACACCCCACGTAGCCACCACTCAAATTAGGATACCAAACACTGCCAATATCCTAGAGGTCTCTTTCATGAACTCTCTTGTCATGACCCCTCCAATGTACTCACTGACTTGTTTATATCATTATAGATTAGATTTGAATATTTCAGAACTTTATGTATATAGAATTTCCCAGTATATATTCTATTATATGCCTTCTTTTGCTCAAAGAAACTAGTTTAGAAAGGTTTTTTTAATATTGTATCTTGCCATAATGCACACTTCTTTTCATTACTGTATTTACTTCATCTTATAAATATATCACAATGTATTTATCCATCTTATTGTTGATGGGCATTTGGGTGGCTTCCAGTTTTTAAAGATTGCTAATAGTACTGCTATGAATATTCTTACACATGTTCTTGGTGCCTATATGTATTTATTTCTGTTGGTGTGTACATTGGAGATAAAGGACTTTCTCCAGCAGTGTCTGAGAATCCAAATATATTATATCCTTGTGAAGACTTGATGTTGTCAGCTTTAGAATTATAATTCTGGCATAAGTACCTCATAAGTACCTGTGGTTTTATTTTGCATTTTTTTCATGACTAATGAGGTGAGAAATTTTTCTATACTGATCAACCAATTTTTGGTAAAATAACTGTCCAGCTTTTTGTCATTTTTATTAGGTTATCTTTCTTTTATTGAATTGTAGGAGTACCCTATATATTGTAGAAATGACCATTTTATTGTGTGAATGTATTTTTATGTGTGTGTGTGTGTGTGTAAAAAGTCTCCTCAATTTCATTTCTGTGGCTTCCCTTTGTAGTTTCTTAATAGTGTCTCTTGATAAACAAAAATTCTGAATTTTAATAAAGTTCAATTTCTCAATATTTGTTATGGTGAAAGTCTTTCCCTGTTTAGTATTTGCCCACTCCAATATTATCACGCTATTCTCTTATATTATTATGATTTTTATTATCGCATTATAATTACATATAATAATGGGATTAATTATGTGTACATTCTCAATCAATTTCATTACCCAGGGCCTCTCCTTTCCCTCACATCCTCCCTCTCCCTGGTCCTCTTCCTCTATTCTACCAATCTTCCTTCTGTTTCATGAAGTCCCTTTTTTTTTTTTTAACTTCTTTCTCTCTGGCTTTCACATTTGAAAGAAAACATATGGCTTATTTCACTTAACATGATGCTCTCCAGTTCCACCCATTTTCTTGTAAATGACATAATTCATTTTTTCTTTATGGATAAATAAAACTCCACAGAGAATGTATGTATATGTGTGTGTGTGTGTGTGTGTGTGTGTGTGTGTGTGTGTGTGTGTGAATCAAGGAATCACATGTCCTTGATTCCTTTATGTATTTCTTTCCTATTTTCCTAAGGTATAGGGCCTATGATGTGTGTATAACAAACTTTAGGTAACATTTTCTTTATACATTCATCTGTTGAAGGACAGCTAGGTTGATTATATGTGCTGCTGTATACTGGGAACGTATGAATTGCTGATTCAATTTTTTTGGATAAATACTGAGGAGTGATATAGCTGAATCATATGGTGTGGTTCCATTCCTAGTCCTTCGAGAAACCGCCATACTGATTTCCATCATAGTTGTACTAATTTGCAAACCAACAGTGTATAAAACTTGCATTCTCCCTGCATTCAGCATTTATTATTTGTGTTCTTGATGACTACCATTCTAACTGGAGTGAGATCTCCATGTAGTTTTGATTTGTATTTCCCTTATTACTAAAGATGTCGAACATTTTTTCATGTATTTGTTGGCCAGTTGTATTTCTTCTTTTGAGAAATGGCTATTTAGTTCATTTTCCCATTTACTTATTGGTTTATTTGGGGTTTTTGTTGTTGTTGTTGTTGCTGGTGGTGGGTTTTTGTTTGTTTGTTTTGTTTTTTGAGGTCTTTATATCTTCTGGACGCTAGTCCTTTGCTGGAAGCTTAGCTGGCAAAGATTTTCTCCAGTTCTGTAGGCTCTGTCTTCACATTCTTGCTCCCTTTTACTGTTCAGAAGTATTTTAATTTGATGCTGTCCCATGTACTACATTTTGGAATTATTTCCCAAGCTTAGGATTCCTGTTAAGAAAGTCATTACCTGCTGTTATATGTTGGCCCTATTTTTTTCTAGAAGTTGAAAAATTTCTGGTCTACTTTTCTTGGTTTTAAATTCTGTTCCATTATTTCTTAAATACGTTTTATCTTACATAATTAAATCTTTCTGTAATTGAGATATTTAACTAGATATTTACCAACAACCACATTTAGAGGAAAATAGTGCATCCAAATGACCTAGAATTCATTATTAGAAAATACTAGAAGTTATATATCCTCCAGAGTTTTCCTCTTTTTTAAAAAATTCCAGGCAACTATTCTTTACTACATCAATGGCACCTTGTGGTATGTTTTCTGAAGTTTCATCAGTATCTTTGGTCCACTGTCTAGCACTCTCCCTTCTTTTACATTCTAGGAATTTAATTTTCTAGTTTCTGAAGATAGGAATTTAGAACGTTCATTTTTGTCTTTTCTTTGCTATCATATTAATTTGAATTTGCTTCAAACACAGTTTTATCTATCTCTCTCACAAACTTTTAAAGAAAAGTTTACAGCAATTTTCACATAGTAAAATTATTATTTTCACATAGTAAAGTTCATTCTTTTATGGGTACAACTTGAGATTTGGCAACTCTATACTGTTATATAACCATTCTAGCAATCATAAGACATAAGCAATCATGGAGAATATTTCCTTCTCCTTGAAAGTTTTCCATATGCTTCTTTATGGTGGGGCCACTTCTTCCATTCCAGCCCCTCTCAACCACTTATCTGCTTTATGTCTATAGTTTTACCTTTTCGGAATGTCATGTAAATAGAATAATATATCCTGCTGCCTTTAGTGTGTGTCATTTTTTAAAACTTAGTATGATGCATTTTGGGATTTATTCACGTTATTCCAAGAGTCAGTAATTTGTTCCTTTTTACTCTATGAGTTTATTTATCCTATTACCAGTAAATCAGTATTTCGATTGTTTCAGTGTTGGGCTATTTTGAATACCATTATTATTGGTATGTGTTTACGGACTTTTGTGTGGACATAGCTTTTTATTTCTTTTGAATAAATAAACAGGAATGGGATGGTTGGGATAGATAATAGGCATACCTTTGATCTTACAAATTACCAAATTGTTTTTATTTATTTATTACATTTGAATCAGATGGGATATAATTTCTCATTTTTCTGAGTGTACAGGTTACAAAATTACATTGGTAAAGCAACGATACCATTTTCACTTTCTTTCCTTTGCAATGTATCAATACTAGAAGTCATATATCCTCCAGTGGTTTACTCTCTCTTTTTTAAAATTCCAGGTAACTTTTAGTATCTCATTAATTTAATTTGCATGTCTCTCATAACAGATGGATACTAAACATCTTTGCATATGCTTATTTATGAGCTACATTTTTTTATTGAAGTAACTGTTCATTATAACTTATTTTTGTTGGGCTGCTTAACTCATTATAAAGTCATAGGATGTCTTTATTGTTAATGTAAATCTTTCATTAGATATGTGGATTTCAAATATTTTTCTCTAGTCTGTAGCTTATCTTTTTATTTCCTAAATAGTATCTTTGAAAAGCTCTTGTCTTTTTTGTTTTGTGGTCTATTTTTTGTGTGTTACCTAAAAAATATTTGTGTAATCCATAGATTTTATCCTATGATTTTTACTAGAAATTGTATAGTTAGAGGTTTCATATTAGGATTTCAATATATTTTGAGTATATTTTTCTATATGGTAAAGGTGGGTTTATTTCTGGGCTCCCTATTCTATTCCAATAACCTGTTATCCTCAGTCTAGTCCTGATTGTCATAATTATCATAGATTTTAGAAAATCTTTAGTCCAGGTAATATGATTTCTCCAAATTTCTTCTTGTTTTTGTTTTTTCTTCCAGAATTGTTTCAGATATTTTAGGTCTTTGATTTTCCACTACATTTTAGAATTACCTTTTAATTTCCATTCAGAAAACCTACTGGGATTTTTGCCTGGAGTTGTTTTGAATCTATAGGTCCATATGGAGAGAACTAACATCTTAATAATACTGGATCTTTTGATACATTAACAAGATATAGCTATCCATTATTTTGGTCTTTTTAAATTTTTCTCTTCAGTGTTTGTAGTTACTGCATGCAAGGATTTCATATGTTTTATATATACATACATATATAGATTCATTTCATGTTTTGATGACACTATAAATATTATTTTATCCAAAACTTTCAGTTGTTTATAGCAAGTACATAGAAATATAAATTACTGATGTATAAAGTCATATATTGCAACTTTGATAAGCTCACCTACTACCCCTAATAGCATTTTTGTGAATTTTTTAGAATTATGGATAATTACATCTGACATAATCATATAATACACAGACATAAACCATCTTCTTTTTATGTCTTCTTTTCCAAACTGCTTTTAGCTTTTGAATAACTGTGCTCATTAGGACCTCAATTAAAATACTGAAGTGTTGAGATCATAGAGACCTGCCTTATTTCTGATTTTAGGGAGAAGGTATTCAAATTTCACATGGGTATGAGGTTAGCTGAAGGGTTTTCTTAGACTTTATCTTGATGAATTTCCTTTTTATTCCTAATCAGTTCCTAGTTTTTATATGAATAGATATTGAATTTTATTAAATTTTGTACCAACTTAGATAATTATGC
This sequence comes from Ictidomys tridecemlineatus, assembly GCF_052094955.1. NCBI lineage: Eukaryota > Metazoa > Chordata > Mammalia > Rodentia > Sciuridae > Ictidomys > Ictidomys tridecemlineatus. The sequence goes on from NC_135486.1 coordinate 56,662,284, forward strand.
TTTCATTTTATTTTATTTTTTGTTTTCATTTTTCAGTTATGGAAATAATTTTAGTATAGTATAATAATCTGAAGAGATAAGACAAACTTTCATGAGAAGTTTCTAAAAGCATCTAGTCTAAAATAAAGATCTGAAACCTTTTATTGGGAAAGATTAAGTTTATGCTTTATCCAGAGTAAAAGAGTTTCTCCAAGCCAACATGCTTGGTGACCTTGACCCATTATTGACTCTGACCACTACAGAACAAGAACATAATTAATGTGTCATATATTCCCTCCCTGAGCTCTGCCATCAGCAAGTAATCAAAGTTTCCTTATTCCTTATAAGTGATAGATTACTATAGGAAACCCTAGTAAACTAGCACCTTTAGTTTTCCATTGTCAATTCTCGGCATTAAATACCTTAGCCATAAAACTATACCTGTACAGTCAGCATGTTTTAAATAACATTTTTTTGCTTCTGTCCATGCTTGGTAAGATGAAAGCTCCAGCTATATCTCCATTTATTTGCTTTCTTATGGTCTTAGAGATTTTGATACATAAATAGTGAGACCCAATCAATAGACTTTTGGATTCTTTCCAACAGAAAAGCTCTCAACAATCCCTCCTACTCTAGGGGCTCATGTTGAAAGGACAAGAGAGCTCACAAATATCTTTATATTTTATTTCTGGATTTATAAATTTTAAATTGAACTCCAAGAGAGAGAGTGCCCCAATTTTTTTCAAAATGTATTTATATTTTCCAAAATCTGATCTTTGAATAAAATTCTGGTGCAGATATGCAGTGAATTCAAATGGATTAATTAAGAACACATTTATGCTTCACTCCCCCTGAAAAAATTTTATATGGGCCATAATGAAACCCAAGCAGGAAATGTCTGTTAGCAAATGCCTGTATTTCTAGATGCTCCCACGGCTCTGCCATATGCTTATTAATCCTCAGCAAGTCCCTGAAGCATATAGTTAACCTGGAAACTCGCTTTCTTGAATTTCTACCTACCATGACACCAAATTCATTAGCATATATATGGTGTTTAACATGTAGATTGCTTCTTCCTCTAGAAATGGATTCTGAGAATCATTAGTCATTTTACAAGCAACAATGGGGCAACACATTCTGTACAAATCCACCTGATTAGGTATGTCACAGGATAGATATATTCCAGGTTCTGAAATTTAGTACATGTGGATGAGTCTACTTATCAATGCTGTGGTGTAGAAATCAGAACAGCTGACTATCAGCTGGGGTGTACCACTAATTATGTGACCTTAGCAAATTAATCACTGTGAACCTCAGATTAATTAGGTCCAGGATAGAGGTGTTAGAACTAGAACTCCAAGGTACTTTAGAGGTCTTTGGACTAATACTAAACTATCACAGTATAGCCTTTTATCCTTGTTTACCAACCTAGTTTGGTCCTTGATTCCTTTCTTATAAAAAAATAAACAATGGAAAATTATATGAAGAATCAATATTCTGAAATTTAACAAATATTACCATATGCATTGTTTTCTTTTTGAATACATAAACATAGACAAATATAATCTTTCAGGCTATGACATGCTTAAACAGAGGTGAAAAATATGACATCTTCATGCAACTATTTATTATATGTCTACTATTTCAAACACTGTGTTACTCAGGCATCAAACAACCCCCAAACTGTCCAAAGAGTCCAAGAATGTTAGGTGGTAATAGGTGATAAGGAGAACCAAGGATGATTACACTTGTTTGTCTGTTTGCTTGCTTCCTTATTTATAGAGCTTGAAAAATTGGATAAAGTGACATTTACTCATATGGGGAAAATAGATGGGACAGGAGAGGGAATTCAAATTAGTGTGAGGCAGAATCAAGTATCTGTTTTGGAAACATTAAGTTTGAAGTGCCTATTAAACATCCAGATAGCATTAGTTGACATCATGTAAGAGTTAGACCTATGAGGCTGGAGTTTGGGACAAAAGTTGTAGACATGATGATTTGAGAATCATCAACCTGAAGGTGGCTTTTAAAATACTGAATCTAGAGAGACTACAGGTAGCCCTAAAGACCTAGGCTTGAGTCAGAACTGGGAGGTAAAAGTGATGGGGTCAGTATGAAAGACTGAGGATGTAAGCCAAAAATATAAGAGAAAGTTAAAAGACTAAAATTACTCACAACCAAAAAAAGAATAATTTTACAAAAAGAGATAAATGTTAAAATGTGTAAATACCATTGAAGGCGGTAGGTAGATAAGGACAGGAAGATATCCACTGGATGTGGCAACATGAGAATCATTGGAAATTTTTCAAAGCATAGTTTTATTTGAAAGTTGGGCACAAAACCAGGACTGGAATAAGTGGAAGAGGAAATAGGAAATAAAGTCAATAAGTCATAGTTTAGTCAATGACTTAAAAAAGGATAATGAATATAAGAAAGAATGTGAGGTCACAAGATGTACTGTATATACTACAGGAATTGATTCAGTAGAAAGGCAGGTTAATGCAGGAAAATTTGGAACCACTGATCAAAGACTCTTCCAAGGCTCACAAGACTCTTCCAGAGCCTATGCAGTATTCTCTGCCACAGTATCAGAAAGGAACATACAGAAGTGTAGACATATGAACTGTTTTTCATATACAGAGGTATAAATATGGTTTTAATGTTCACTATTGTCCTTTTTAGTAAATCAGGAGGCCAAATCATCACCAAGGAGTTGGGACAAGCACAGGAGAGAAGAGACATAGAAGTGAGTAAGTTTTCTGAAAGAGTCATTTCAAAAACTGACCAAAAAAAAAAAAAAGCCCCCCTAATGAGCAAACACAGGATTTCCAGACAAAGCTGCTTGCCTGCTGAAGTTTGTAGTAATAAATTTCAATTGAAACCAAACTTCCACAGTGTCTTTGGCAGCCTGTTCCCTCAACTATAGGCACAAAGAAAAAGGAAAGTTGGACAACTGATATCACCAAGTGAATATGATGGAGAGAGTGATATTGACGATATTGATGATACTCCATTGGAGTACATGTGGAATGCAGAAGAAAATAAAGAAAAGGAGAGATAGAAGGGTAATAAATGGAAAAGTGATGAGTGAGCTCATTGGCGGTGACAGAATTGATGTAAAGGAGATTCTAGAGTAAACATGCTGAAAGAGAGAACAGGAGGTTTGGGATGGAATTAATGCATTTAATGATGATGGACTCAGACCAAAGGAGTTAGTACTGGACTTGGGAACGGAGACTAAAAAGTAAATGGAAGTGAGAAAAATCCAGAGAATAACAGACTGAGAGTACACGTCTGAGAGCCATAGCAGAGTTGGAATGACGCATGGCATTTTTGCCAGATCGGAGTGGTTGAGAGGTGATGTCAGCAAGCCATTGAGATGTGAAGCTGTGTATTCAATTATATATTAGACCCCTGCTGTCCGCCTCAGCCTGCTACTTTGGAGTTCTCCGGGGATTCCCAGAGAGTTCCCATTGGTTGGGGAAGTGCCAGAGGAGGGATTTCTAGAGGCGGGATTTCGGGTTGGGGTGGTGTGTTCCTGGAGGAGCCAGGTAGGTGGCGTTCGGGAGAGTTCCCGGGGAGTGTGCTGGTGGAGTTAGGAAATAAAGTTTGTTCCTGCTTAAGTGGCTCGTGATTTGTGCCCAGCCAGATTGCGGCAGTACACCATATGAATGTCAAATTCTCCATGAAAGAGAGCCGACATAGGGATGGAGAGGGCATCAGATGACTGTAACAGGACCAGCATACCTGAGTCTCAAGGGAATTGAGTGTTTTGGAGGAGGGAAGATCCCAAATCAGAAATAGGTGTGAGGAATCAGAGGAAAAAGTCTCTGGTAGGAAAAGGAATAGGCTAATTATGAAGTCAGTGGAGGTTTCAGTCATGCTAGAAGCTTAGGGGGATATTTCAGTCATACACTATAAATGGCAAATCCAGTCACTGAACTTGTGTCTTCAGACTCCAACTACAACCCTTTTTCTACTTTATCACAATTGCTGTATAGTTAAATATACATATTTTTGGTTTTTGATGTGTTTTCAGGTTATTGTTGCTGGTGGTAAATGGATCATCACTAAGGATGGTCCTAAGGTACACATGAACTGTTTATCTTAATTGCTATTCTGATAATATTCACATTACCATCTCTTTTCAGCATTATAAATAGAAATAACCTAAATTATTCCTAAAATAGGAATAATTAAATTCATTTGGTTAACCTGATTTTGCTTTAATGAAAAAGTGTCTAGAGGTCAAATATTTGCACTTTCCCCCCTCCTCTTCTTTCCTCCCATTAGCACATTAAGCCTCTGCTTAGACATTGATATGTGAATCCTTCCTGATATCATCACTGTACCTCGTCATGTTACTTGCTATGAAATCCTCATTTTCCTTGAGCCCTTACCTTACTCCCTTTGAGAATATCCAATATATTCTCCATATGTGATACAGTGTTAAGGATTTAACAGGACAAAATGTTGAAAATAAGCATTAACACTTGTGAGTGCACACGTAATCACATACACAGTTTTGCCACTTATTGGATGTGTGATCTTGGCTTTATCTTTGAAGATAATGAAAATACTCATAACCAAATGTAGTTATGGAAACTAACTAGGAGAATACATAGAGTTTATCACAGAGCCTGAAACATGGGAAGAACTCAATGAATGCTAATTCCAATTTGTATCACATCTGCACTAAATTTGTACATTCACACATGTATGCTCATATGAGGAGGATAGACTTACCCAGATTACAAATATGCAAGTAAATGCTCTTTCTATGAATTTCTGTCTTCCTTCAAAATGCTCTTGACAAGTATTCCAATCTGGAAATCTTTAGCATCTAATCATGAGTGGTTTCCTACATTCAGAACAACCCATTAGTTTCTTGATTTCCCATCTTTTTTCAAGTTTTATCCAAATACTATTTTTTCTTTCTTCCTCTAGTTGTCAGAATTTGTGCTCTTCAATTTGATTTATTTCCATTCAAAATTGGAAGTAAAATAGTATTAGAACTAATGTGATTCTCCCCCAAAGCCATGCTTATTTAACAAACATTATTTAAAAGTTTCTTTTAAGTGAACCATTCAATGTCTTAACTAAGATTAAAAATTAATTTCTCTGTTGGTGTTTCCTCCTGACATTCCGTGGTGAAATAGTCATCTAATTAAATGCCCACCCACAAGAATAGGGTCCTAATTAGAAATAAGATATATTCCATGCTTGTATAATTTATCAAAATGGATTCTACCATGATGTATAACTAAGAAGAATCAATAAAAAAGAAAGGGAAAAATGTATCCTTCCTATTCATACAACTCACTGTACAGCTCAGAAAAGAAATTAATACATACCAGGTAGATCTGAGAGTATGGCTCAGTGGTAGAGTGCTTGCTTATCATACACAAGGCTGTGGGTTCGATCCCTAGGAATTCATTTCTAAATTTTGAGTGAAAACACAATTTTAACTATAAACATAACATTTCATATAAGAGCTATCCTCAGGAATTTTTCAACCTGAGAGATTAAACTTCTAAGTTTAACATTTGCTGGGTGAGAACCACATCTTACCTGGATTTTGTCAATGATTTATAGATAAATATGTATTCGCTTAAATTATAGGCATCCATAAAAAAAAACCCTGATAGCCTGAACACAAAGTGAAGACATCTATTTAGAATGTGACACTTAGCTCAATTTTAAATTGGTACAAATAAGAAACAAAGTATTGGTGTTTCGGAAGAGACTTCTTTCAGAAGAGAATTCTTCTCATTCTTATCTTTCCCTAAAGTTAGTGTCCAAAATAGGTAATATTGTTTGTCACACTTAATAAAGGTCTTCAATCACCTCACATGGGTTAAGATAATTATTATAAACAAGACAAGTGATAACAAATGTTGGCAAGAATGTAGAGAAAAAGGGAATCCTAGCACACTGTTTGTGGGAATGTAGAGTGGCACAGACATTATGGAAAATAGTTCAGAGGCTCCTAAGAAAATTAAACATTAAAATACATTATGATTCCACAATCCCTTTTCTGGGAGTATACCTAAAGGACATGAAATCACCACCTTGTACCCATGTTTTCTGGGAGTATAACTAACGGACATGCAATCACCAGGTACCCATGATACCCATGTTCATTGCAGCATTATTCACAATTGCCAAATACTGAAGCAGCCTAAGTCTTCATCAACAGATGAATGGATAAAGAAAATATTATATAAAATAGAATATTATTAAGCCTTAAAGAGAAAATGTTCCTGCTGTTTGCTACAACATGGATGTTATACTAAGAGGAATATTATACTAAGCCAGGCACAGAAAGAAATACATTGCATGATTTCACTTATATGTGGAATCCAAAATAAAACAAAAGTTAAATATACAGAGATAGTGAATAGAACAGCGATTACCATGGGTATGGGAAGAAATTGCAAAATGTAGGTCAAAGGATACAAAGTATTAGAAATGTAGAATAAGTCCAGAAATCTAATAATGTACAACCTGAAGACTACAGGCAATAAAATGGTGTTATATTAGGGATTTTGGGTAGATAAGTAATTGTATAATATGATGGATATGGTATTCTGCTTCACTCTAGTAATCATTTTGCTATGTATTCTATGACATCATGTTGCAAACCTCAAACTCAAGCAAAAGTTATTTGGTTTTTTTAAAATTTCTTTACATAAAGTATCCCTATAAACAAAGCTCCATAGTTTTAAAGGCACTGAACTGAAATCACAGCTTCTGATGCAGACAAAATGAGGTAAGAATGGGAGAGAAAGACTAAATGTTTGATCCCTTGACATTCTTTTTCCTCTAAATCCAAATCATGTTAGAATAAATTAGATTACTCAAAATCAAAATTAATTTCATTAATTGTGTATTAGTTTCTTTCTACCTTAATATGAGAGAGAGAGAGAGAGAGAGAGAGAGAGAGAGAGAGAGAGAGAGAGAGAGAGAGATATTCTCTCTGAAAGCAAAGAATACCTGGATCAGCTTCTACCTCCACCAATACTGTTAATGAATAAGGAATAATACTGAAATTCCATTTTATGAGCTGTAAATTTAGAAAGGAGAATTAGATATCACTAAAGCTTCTAAAATTAACCTGTATCTGCTACTTGTATATGAAAAATTGATATAGTTAAGAACTGTACTGACAATTTTACAACGTCCTAAGAATAAAATCATATGACATGTGAAAACACTAACTATAACCCATTTCTGTGTTCTAACTGAGCCACATAGGATTTGGTTGATTGCCTAAGATGACCACTAATAAGTAGTACTATTTCATGTCCTCAAAGAGTCTAACTCTTAATAGAATCTAAAGATTTATTTTTAATGAATAAATACATGAGCCATGGTTTGGTAGGCTGGCTGTCTGGCCCAGAACCTATAGCAAAACTACCATGCAGTGATATGCTGCTATTTGCCACAAAGAAAAATTAAAGTTATCTGTGGGGAAGAGATGGAATAATTCTATGGCATTAATACCAATTGAATTTAAAATAATGGAAGTAAAGGGTGCCAGAACAAGCAAGCCATGGGGGACTATTCTATTGGGGAAATATTTCAGAGTGAGAATAATTTTAATGGGTTGAATACTTCTGAGACATTGGACAATTTCAAAAATTCCCCATGCTTCAGACGTTATACTAATAATTTTCCTCCTTTTTTTCAGAAATAGGGAAAAATTAAATGGATTAAACTATAGTTATTTCCTCAAATACACTGATCCATCCCTGAGGGAGTAGCATATTTGCAGGAGAGAAAACAATGCCAAGATTTGTGCCAGACAAGAGAGGCCAAGGTATCAGCACGGCTCAATAAAGAACAATTAAAGGAGGTTCCATTTCATCTGACTCCCAAAGCTCATATCAAACTTGCTGAGAAGGCCAATATGATCCTTGTTCTCCTTTCCCCCTGCTTACATATACAGTCTGCTCCTGTGCCCCTGACATAAGATACTGAAAGCTGACCTTTCTCCTAGGAGCCAGCCAATTTTTTCAGCCCAGTCCAAATTAAACCTTCTCTGGCCCCAGACCTACTTTTGAGAATAAAAACATCTAGCAACCTAAAAGCATTTTTTTAAAAAATAATAGGCCTTTGTCTTTACTGCTAAAGTAAAGCATTGCAAAAAAATTTGGAAATAATCAAAAAGTATAGAAAAACTTACGCACAATCTTATTACTTGAAATGAACCACTGATATAGTTAGTTCTGTCATATGTGTGTACAAATTAAGTAATCCTCATCCAAATGCTTTGGACCAGAAGTGCTTCAGATTTTAGATTATTTTTTTCAGATTTTTGGAATATTTGCATATATATATAATGATATATTTGGGATAGGACCCAAGTCTAAACATGAAATTCATTTGTTTCATATACATTGTACACACCTAGACTGAGGATAATGTTATACAGTATTTTTAGTGTGGAGGAGATAGAGTTATGTCTTTAATTTACCAAAAGATGACTCTCTTCGTAGACAATATCTGGGAAAAATTAAGGTGAAATAAAGATATTTTAAGGCAAATAAAAACTAAGATAATGTGTTGCAAGTGAACCCATATTTAAAGAAATACTAGAGAGAAGTCAGGCAACTAACAACCAAAAATGTGATCCTAGAATGAAAAACAAATTCAGAAGGAAAGTTCACACATATAGGAAAAATGTGGATGAGTTTAAATTGTAACCAACTGTAAAAAGGAATGAAAGTCATGTTTCATAGAATGTACATAAACATGTACATAGAATTTAAACAATGATAAAAATGTATTAAAAAAGAGAAAGATAAAGCATTCTAAGGTTTTTGTGTTTTCTGGGAAATAGTAAAAGTACTAATTTATAATAGATTAAATTAACACAAAGATGTATGCTTTAATCTTTAGACTAACAACTAAAAGAAAAAGAAAATATAGTTTTAAACATTTATTAACCCAGATATACCACTTCTTGGTAATTATCCTGAAGAATTAGTCATTTTACTACAGTGATACATGCATACCCATGTTTATAGCAGCACAATTCACAATAACTAAATGATGGAACCAGCCTAGGTGTCCATCAGTGGATGAATGGATCAAGAAATTGTGGTATATATACACAATGTTGTTTTATTCAGACATAAAGAAAAAAAAACTATGTCAATTTTCAGGAAAATGGATCAACTAGAGATCATTACGTTAACCAAAATAAGTAAAATTCAGAAGGTTAAGGATGTTTTCTCTCATATGCGGAGCTAAAGAGGAAAAAGGAAAACAAAGGTGAGTGTGTATCTCCTCAAAATCAAGGGGAGATCAATTGAGAAAAGGGACCAAAGGGTGGGAAATGGGGAAATAGGGGAAAAGTCCTGGGAAGTGATATTGGTTATTGTTATATCATGTGTATAAATGAATATGTTACAATAAATCTCATCATTATGTATAACTATAATGCATCAGTTAAAAATGTGGAAAAGGATCTTATTAGCTAAAAAAAAAAGACAACAAAGGAGGAAAAAGGAAAGTAAAACCCATCTGTCAAAAAGAAAACAATTAGTGATATAGTATATATAATTACAATTTATCAGTGATTACATAAAATGCAATGGGCAGCCCATGTTAAGTATGAGACTATAAGACTGAATTTAAAAATAAAAAATAAAGTTGTATGCTGCTTACAAAAGATATGTCTTAAATATGAGACTTGGAAATTGAAAGTAAAAGGTTGGAGAAGGATGCACCATGCAAACACTGACTTAAGGGAAACCAGGGTAGCTATGTTAATATCACACAACAAAACCTTAGGTTAAGAACATTATTAGTGAAAACAGGGGAACTTCACAATGACAAAACGTTAACATCAATAGGGGGATATGATTTTATATTTAATGTGCTTACAAGATTGCCTCAGATACATAAATGAAACTTCACATAGTTTAAAAGGACAAACGAACAAACTCACCACCATACTGGGAGATTTTAATGCACCACTCTCAGTAACTGGTAAGGCAAGCAGACAGAACAGCTGTAAGCCCAGAAAATACTTGAACATGATTTACATTGGCAGATTTTATACACACATGCACACATACACAAAATGCTGTGCCCCAAAACAAAAGAATATGCTTTTTATAGGTATAATGAAACATTTACTAGAATAGACCATATGGTGTATTATAATCATCTCATCTGCTCACAATGTAACTAAACTAGAAATCAATTCTTACGTAACTAGACAATCTGAAAATATTGGAAAACTACTATTAGATTAACAATATGAAAAATAATCATTGGTTAATGTAGAAGCTATAATGAAAACTAGAAAAATATGTGATTGAAAAATAATAATGAAAGAATCACAACTCACCAACTCCTGGGATGGGAGATTTCTGTTTCTGTTTAGTATCTAGAAAGTGGAAAGAGGATCTGATTATTATCGGGTTAAAAATTTAAAAATCCAGATAATTTACAAAATCATAATTTTTTTTGAATCTCTCAGAGAACTGTCTGAAGGCTAATGTGTACGTTGGATTGCACAGAATGGTGAGCCCCTCCACAAAGAGATGGGACACGGGACCTGTGTCATCTTTGGCAGAGCTCCTAAAATAGATGAAGGAAGATTTCCTAAGCCATGTTATGACACTTTAATACCCTAATACTAAAACTACACAAAGAAACATTGCAAGAAAAGAATGCTACACACACACACACACACACACACACACACACACACATCACAGACTCTCTTTGGACTTTCTGGAAACCTTTGTCACTTTTTACAGCCATACTCTGCCACGGTACATGTATATTGTTCTACCTATAACTTTTACCCAAAAGAGGATTTTATTCATTCATTTCATCATCTCAGAAACTTCATCTCACTTTGAAACAATTTAAAATGTTTCCTCTATCTAAGCTACTTATGTTTTCTCTGCTCTATCACCCCCCCTTCTCAGTAATTATATTGTTCATAGAAAAGAGTGTGATAGTATAGCAAAATGGCAGGAAATAAAAACTATCACTGTATTCTTGCTGCCTCTCCATGTTACTGAGTAGAGAAAAGCATCTCAGAATAAATGGCTAAGATGATGCCTGTTAAGAATGACTGTTCTAGAAGCTCAGGTGCCTCCCTGGAAGATATGAGGAGAGGTAAAATGCCTCTGATGGTTCTCTGCACACATACTGGTGGTGCCTGGCTCCCCAGAAGGAGGTGGGAAATGAAGCTTGGCAAGGGACTTGGTTTCAATTGAAAAGCATCAATCTATACAGCTCTGAGATTTAGAGCGGGAGAGGTTGATGGAGTGGGATCACGGAGTAGCAGTGTGGAAGAATTGGACTGGATCCTGCCTTCTGAAGAAAACTCTGACCTTTTGGGGGAATTTATCACTGTAATAAGCAAATCAGGAAAGGATGCTAAGCAATCAGTTGCTGGAGCTATACTACAGAATGTACTAATTAGCACATTTATTTATTTATTCTCCCTTCCTATTGGCTAAGCTTAATATAGTAACTCAGATGAGTTATGCAAAACCACTAATGACCATATTCTGGCTATTTTTAAAGCATCAGCAAGTTGAGGGAGAAATGCAAAGTTGAAGATCTGAATATGCTCCATTTGTTCCTCCTGTATCACAGCCAGGGTCCCAGAAGGAAATGAGAATAGGAAAAATTTTGAGGATCTTGTAAAGGCAACTCTGCCTTTATTTCTATTGAACACCAGGCAAGACAAAGCCTGAAAGCAGAGACAATGTGTCTAGTCTCTGGCATAACTTGGGTCCAGGATCTTTGGTAGTAAACCGGACTTACCTTCTCCACATCTTTCCTCTATCATTATCTCTGGGCTTCAAAGAGATGTTAGTGAGCATAATATTTAGCAATACTTTAGAAACTAACATTTACTACAAATCAAGTGGGGACCATTACTATGGTTGCATTTACTTAGCATCCAAGAATTTAAGTTCTGAAATAAGGTCAGTTGAGGCAAAACCCAGTTTTTGTATGAGAGCCAGTACATCTTGGCAAAAAGGTTCAAAGGAAGCAAACACTTTATTCTTTTTTTTTTTTCAAATGTGATAGCTCATTTATTAATGCATTGATTTGAGCCAAAATATAAACAATTCTAAGTATGTGTGGCTTGAGGTAAAGAAACTTTTCCCATTTTAAATTTTCCATTCATTCAATAATGTCTTCCCTTGATTGCTCTTGTTTGATGCTATCCTATGTCTGTAAATCTATTTTTCTTTCTCTTTCTTCCTTTTTTTTACTCATCCTCTTCCTCCTCCTTCATTTTATTATTTTTTTAAATATCTATTTTTTAATTGTAGTTGGACACAATACCTTTATTTTATTTATTTTTATGTGGTGCTGAGGATCAAACCCAGGGCTTCCTATGTGCTAGAAGAGTGCTTTACCACTGAGCCACAACCCCAACCCCCTCCTTCTTCTTTTAATAAACAGAGCAGAGATGACTTTCTAGGAGGGAAAAGAGCAGACTTAGAGCATTCAGCAGGCGTGTTAGGGAGATAAGCACTCTGACACTCACTTGGAACTCACTGACCTTGACCTTGAACTTGGCTTCTTATACTGGGACTCCTGTCTGCTTTTATTTTGTCCTTTGCTGGTAAACACTAGTTTCATGCCAAACGATGTCAATATTTGCTCAGTTAAGGTATTTATGGCAGATTGGCTGTTTCTGATTATATACTATTGTTGTGGTCCAGTGAGCATAAATTGATGACTGGTGTTGCTCAATGGTACACCTGGAGCCCCCTCCTTCCTTCCTCCTGAATTCCTGAGCCTGCCATTTTTCTCTGAGATGCAGCATGTCCAGATGGCAATATCTAAGGAAACCAAACCTAGCACCTGAATCAGCTTGGTTTTATGTTAAAAATGCTTAGTTCCAGGGCCTCTCCATCAGAGGCTTAGGTGAGAGCATTTAGCAGCTGTTGGCACAGGCCTTTGGAAGTCTGACCTGCTGGGCTTCATGCTGGGATGTAACTGAGGACAAGGAGAGAATTGGGCTTCCAGTTAACTCCAGGGGGGGAAAAAAATCTGCTTGCCTCAGGCATGGGAGAAGATTTAGAGGTTATTTTAAGGGGTTCAACTGAACTCAGAGAATCCAAATTAAATAACTGGACCTGCAGCTCTGATTCTCCAATGCGTTTTTACTCTTATTACCTCCTCCTCACACCAGGCTCTGAAAATATTCTAGATGTAGTTCGTAAAGATTGAGATGTTACTTCAACAGTAATGGATCCCATCATTCTCTTAGCCAGAACATGAGCAGGGCTTTTTGTCCAGCTCTGGGCTCTGGGCTCTTTCAGGGCTGTGCTAACAGACAAGCTATAGAACTGTGAAGCAAGAGGATCAGTGCTATGTCTGGACAAACAAAACCTTAGGGAGTTGAGTTTAGTCCGAGGTGGCCTTAAAAAATACCTTCTCAAAAGATGCGACTTATGAGCTGTTTTTGGCGAAATGAGAGTGAAATGGAAAGGGGCGGGTTGGAGGGGGAGTGTAGAGCTGAAGGTTGAGGCTGTGCTGTGCGCATGCTCTGAAGGGAGAGCGCTTTGATCCATATAGCAAACTTAAACCCCCTCATAGGCTGAGTGTGCTGAGATCTTTTTCTTTCCTCAACCCTTGGCCTCTGGAGGCAAAGGGCTGCGTGGTGGATGACAGTGTCAGACGTGTATGTTGGGATTGCTTTAGGACAGTTTTGATAGTAAGGTGGGATCTTTTTAGTCATGTTGTTTTAGTCAGCTTTTTTTTGCTGCTCACACGAAAGGACCTGACCAGAACAATTGTAGAGGAGGAAAGGTTTATTTGGTCTTTCCTCAGGGCTCAAGGTGAGGCAGAACATCATGGTGGGAGAGTGTGGCAGAGGGAAGCAGCTCACATGGTGATCAGTAAGCAGACAGAGAGACTCTGCTCACCAAATAAAAAATATAGACCCCATAGTCTTACCCACTAATGGACCATTTCCTCCAGCCACACCCCACCTGTCTCCAGTTACCACTCAGTTAATCCCATCAGGGATTGATTCGTTGATTATGTTAAGGTGATAACCCAATCATTTCTCCTCCAAACCTTCTTGCATTGTCTCACACTTGAGCTTTTGGGGGACACCTCACATCCAAACCATAACACATATGATGCTACTATTTTTGCAACTGAATATTTCTGCATTTTGGATATCAATGCCACCGTCATTTGTGTTCTGAGGTAATTTAGGAGAAAGTACTAGGTTATCAGATATGTCTGGGTTGGGTGGTGAAAGGATAGAGAAAAATATAAAATGCTAGCTTTGGCCATTACTAGCATTTATTTTCCCTATGCCCTTCTTGTCATCCATAAAATGGGTTTAATAATATCTAGCCTCTCTTTCTCATACACAGTAATGCAACCAAAATAATTGATCTATCTCATTGTGCTTTGCAAAGTCCAATCATTGTACAAAACAATGTGAATGCACTTAATGCTGCAGAAATTATGATTAAAATGGTAAATTTTACATTATGTTTTATCAGAATACAATACATAATTCTTTTTTATCTTGTATCGGATTGAGCACAGAGTGGGAAAAAAAGAGGTTTTCTGAAGTCTTCAAATTTTTGTGATTGCAAATCTCTAGTGGTAAAAAGTATATACTGTCATCCCTTTGGTATTCAAGAGGGACTGGCCACAGGATACCCCATGGACATCAAAGTCTATGGATGTTCATATTCTTTATATAAAATGGCATAGTATTTTGTAACTTTTATATACCTTCCTGTGTGCTTTCAATTACTTATAGTATTTACTACTATAAAAATGCTATTAAGTAATTGCTATATTGTATTATGCAGGGAATAATACAAGGGGGAAAGTCTATGCATATTCAATATAGGCATACATTTTTTTCTCAATATCTTCAATCTACAGCTGATTAAATCTGTGGACATAGAACCCCTGTATACAGAGGGCCAACAGCAAATACATTTGTTTCTAAATTGCATATACTATTGTTCTGATATGTGGTATATACTATAAAATACTATTACTGTAAAGGATGAGATGAAGAATATAAAATATTTAAAAATTTATTTTACTTGTTACTATTTTATTTCTTATCAATTAATTTCAAAGAAAGCAATGCAATTTTGATTTACTGCAACATCTTGTTTGAAGCATTTTGTTTTAAAGCAATCTGAAGACATTATTGTAATACCATTTTATTTCATTGTTCAGAAATGGCTGGAATAATGGCTGGATATCTTACAAATTTCTCAGTTCCAATGGAAGCTGGACATTCTTGGTTGAATTTACTTTTTTCCATGTTTCTTTTGAAATTAGTAAATTTTCTTCTCCATGGATTTCAATCAAATGTTCAAGCAAATGAGTTAGAAGGTGGTGCATTATAATATTTCCAACAAATAAATTTAAAACTCACTAAAAGTTTTCATTTATAAGATTTTAACAAATTTTGAAAAAGAATTTCAACACTAAATATGCAGAAAATGAGAAGCCTTGTAATTGGCAGCCATTATTTTCCACAACAAAATTTTACAACAGTGGAACTATTTCCACTGTTAGGGTTTTCAAATGTTTCCATTTTAGCAAAAATTTTCCCTGAAAAATTAGTTTTTCTTATTCATTTCTTAAGAGTCACCTTTATGGAGAAGGGACAAATGAACGGCATAGGGTTTTCAAATGTTTCCATTTTAGCAAAAATTTTCCCTGAAAAATTAGTTTTTCTTATTCATTTCTTAAGAGTCACCTTTATGGAGAAGGGACAAATGAACGGCAGTTGTTTTAACAACACAAACCTTGCCATCACAAAATGGTTTAGACACTTGAAATACTTACCTTTAGTAGAAGAAAAAATTCTTAATATATTAATGCCAATAGCAATTCATATATAAAATATTAGCAAGTATTAATTTTGGATAATTCTTACCCAACATTCTATATATATAATATATAAATATATATATATATATAAATATATATATATATATCCATCCAATAATATACTACCTAAGTATAAAGACTACATCATTTCTTCCTCTGCCCTAATGAATTTTAAGAGTTGTGCACACTAGCCACTGCTCTACCAGTTGAGAAAAGCACAACATCCCTATTTGTTGGGAAGCCAGGAAATTGCTTTTGATAAGATGGCATGCAGTGGCCAGGACTGGGCCCTGCCTTCGTCTGTTGAGTAAAGTACAATGTATACTCAGTCTGCCCCTAGCCAGCCTATATTTATCTCACCAGTCCCTGAACCATCTAACCTCACTTAGCAATGACATAATTTCTTTTTTTCTGTTGACCACCCTCATTTCCATCCAATTCTACTGTCAAGTCTATGTAGGTTTTCAAGATGTCAATACTTTTGAAAGTTTTCCAAACTTTTATTTATCCTTAAAATTCATCAACAATTAAGAGATCATAAAATTTTGTGAATATGAGTTTCCTCATCTTTAAAGAGGCTTAAGCTATGTTTCAAAGATATCACCTATATTTAGTAATCTGTCTAAATTCTCTGTCCCTGAGCTAAAATGTACTGAATAGTAATGACTTAAATGTAGGGGAGCTTGCATTAGCTCCCCTACATTCTTGATATAAACATGTTTGCTGCATCATAATTAATGTTATAACTCTTTGTTAAAAATATTTAGAAAACCTATGACATTCTTTCATTTAGTATTCTCAACTGCATTTCAGACATTCTTAGATTTGAGATAGAATTAATCTATGAGTTTCTTGAGCAGCACTAAATTCAAATTCATTATTTTTATCCTTGCTTACCATTGACATGACATTTAATATTTATAAATTGGGATAGTAATTATTTGAATGCATAGAATTATAACAGTTGCTGACATGAACTTATCCTTAGGTTCTGGCAGGAAAAGAGTTTGATAACAATAATAAAGCATGATAATAACAATGACAATAATAACAATTTGTCTTGGCATAGATTCATATGCTTTGGAGTGGAGGTGTGTACATGCATTATAGATACTACTAGTTGTATTGACAGAAAAGAAAATGTGTTCCTAGGAAGTATAATTAAGAGTAAAAAACCAAATACTTTTGAGTATTTACTGCAAAGCACCATAACATATGCATGTGAATATTTGTTAAATCAGTAGATTAGGGATTTAAGGGTAATCTACTCCAGTAGAAGTACCCCAGTCTCTAGAGATAGACTGAGCTTTCCTAGGTGAAATTATATATATATGATAGCAGAATGCATTACAATTCTTATTATACATATAGAGCACAATTTTTCATATCTCTGGTTGTATACAAAGTATATTCACACCAATTTGTGTCTTCATACCTGTACTTTGGGTAATAATGATCATCACATTCCACCATCATTAAAATTTGAATCCAATTATAAATGCTCTTCCAAGATTGTTATTACAAATCAGGATTAGAACAGTGGACTCTCTTCTTCCTTGGCTTAGATTTAGGAGGAATCAAGAGGATTTTAGGAATCAGAAGGATTTAGCTTTTTGGAAAAATATAAGAATTGAGTGTGATCAGTCCTGAATTGATTTTGATCAGACCACCTTCTTTTATTTCAGCCCTGAAATTCATACATCCTGGGAAAACATTTTGTCTTAGACAAGCTGGGGTCTTTAGTTGAGTAATTGGGAATAAAAGATAAACAAGGATTTTGATAGAGGGTTAACAGCTTCTGCTAAACCAACTTAGACTTCACATTCTAACACTATAACCCTTCCCTTGAAAATAAATTCTGTTTTCTTCTTATTCACAATCATATTCACTTGGCAACTCCAAACTTGGATGACTCTAACCATCACATACTTGTGCCTGACTACCAAAAGTTTGGTGGAGATAATCATATAACCTTTCTTCTTCTTAATGTAAATCTTAAATGGTTATTAATATTTCCATTCCATTCTCCCATACCTTCACTTTCACCCTTTTAAGAATCCTTATGCATTCCCCTGTCTCATCTTCCAATCTTCAGTACCTATTCTCAGCCCACTGTCAATTGATGAATGAATAATAATACATTGGAAAAAAATAGATGCCATCTCGGATCAATAAACTCATATTCTTGTTGCCAAAGCCAACAGTCTACCTGGCTATCTGTCTAACTCGGCCTTCTCTCTTGTTGCAATGCAAAAATGTATCTTTCTTCCTATGAGGGGTTAACACCTATACTTTTGCTATGATTCTATCCTCTACTTCCTCCTACAATTTAAAAAATTTCTCTGTCATTTCATCATTTTCTCCCTTTCTACTGGCACATACACAGCAACATTTAAATACTAATGACTGTACAAAAAAAATGCTCTTATACTCTTTCAACTTCTCATTCCCCTTTAGCTACAGTCATCTTTGTTTCCATTTAGGGAAAACAACTAACTCTACAAATTTTTATTTTCTCTTCTCTCATTGGGTTCTTTACTCACTGCTTTAGCATCAGTCTAATATGTCCCTGTAACATCTCGTTTTGAGATCACAGAGGGATCTTAGTAAGATCACTTACCCCTTGCCAAATACAACAGATTGGTTTTATTTGGCCTTCCAATAACATTTGACCAAGTTTTCCCTCCAATTTGCTTGAAATAATGTTCTTTTTCTACAGAATTTTTAGATGTTATACCCTTTAGATTTCTTCTCTCCTCGGTGTTATCTCTTATCAGTGTCCTTTACTGTTTTTCCCTTTGGGAGAACTCCAGTCCAGGGATCTTTTTGTCTGTTTACACTTTCTCCATATATGATTGCACCTTGATCTGTGGCCTGAATACTTCCTACAGGCGGATGATATAAAATATGTATCTATTAGGCATTATCTTCAACTAAATGCCAAAAAATTCCATTGGATATCTAATAAACACCTCAAAGCTATCAGGTAAATAAAATGTATTTTTGATGTTTCTCTAAAATCTAGATTCTCTTAGTACATGACAACACCTTCTATCCACTTGCTCAAGCTAAAAGACATGGAATATAAAGACTCCACTGTTGTCTTTACCCTGTCATCATCTAATACATAAACAAGTCCTGTCAGGTACGCCTTGAAATACAAGCTCATCTTCTCTAGTGTCTCAGTCCAGGTTCAAATCACCATTGTGCCCCACCTGAACCATCAGGTCAGACCTAGACTTAGTTTTCTTTTCCACTCTATTTCCTGAGAACCCATTCTCCACATTGCTTCCTGGATGGTATATATTGTTCAATACCATAAAAATATAATTTCTCCCTGCCTAAAAACCTGTAGTGGCTCCTCTGAATTCAAGGTACAACTCCTTTCTGGAGTTTGAACACATGATACTCATATCTACCTCAAGGCTTTTGTGATCCTTCTATATGAAATACTTTATTCTCAAATGAGAGTGTGCTTACTTTTGAACATGACATCAGTCTTGGCTTAAATGCCACCTTTGGAGAGGAGTCTCAGTTCTCACTGTGCTATTCATTTTTATTTCTTTGATGTTGAGCATCTTTTCATGTGCTTATTGGCCAATTGTATATATTCTTTGGTAAAATATCTATTCAATATTTTCCCATTGTTATTTGCTTGATCATTTATTATTGAATTTTAGAATTTTTTAATATCATCTTGATATAAATCTTTGTGAGATATGTGTTTTGCAAACATTTTTCTTAGTCTGTAGCTTGCCTTTTCATTTTCTTAATAGTAGCTTTGGAAGAAGAAACATTTAAAATTTTGAAATCCAATCAATCTTTTTATATATGGATCACATATCATACATCTTATTAAGGAATCCTTGCCAGGATCATGCCTAAGACAATGAAGATTTTTCTCTTTTAGAAATTTTGTAACTTTAGCCTTTACATTTATGTCTATGATTTGTTTGGAGTAAATGTTTATGGTGTGAGGTATGGGCAAAGATTTATTCATATTTACATATAAATATCTACTCCAGGACCATCTGTTGAAAACTCCATCCTTTCTTACCACTGAATTGTCTTAGCACGTTTGTCAAAAGAAAATCAGTCTCAGCCAGGCATAGGAAGACAAATATGACATGTCCTCACTCATTTGTAGAAACTGGAAAATCATTTTCATACAAGAGGAGAGTAGAATAATGGTCACTAGAGAATGGGAATGGTGGGGGAAGAATACAAAGAGAGAGGTTAGATAGGGAGTGCAAAAACACAGGAGGAATGAGTTCTCATACATTCTTTAGCCTAGGATGATATCTGTAGACTATAGCAATCTATGGTACATTTTTAAATAACTAGAAGAGTCTGAAGGCTCCAACACAGAAATAATTTATATTTAAGTAAATGAGAATACCTGATTTGACCATTATATATTATCTACATATATCAAATTATCATACTGTCTCCTATAAATATTATTTCAATAAAAATCAATCTCTAGGCTAGCACTGGTCAATAGAACTTTTTGCAATAAGGAATATATGCTCTTTCTGTGCTGTCTGTTATGGTGCTACTTAAATAGAGTGCATTTGAAATACAGCAGCAACGAAAGTTTTAATTTTATTCACATTTAATTAATTTAAATTTACATTTCAATGGCAACATAAAACTAGAAGCTACTATATTTAACAGCACAGTCTTGTAATCTTTCCTCTATTCCACTGATGTCTATCATTACATCAATATTAAACTGGTTTAATTACTGTAGCTTTATGAAAAATCTTGAAATCAGATAATGAAATCCTCCAATTTTTTTATATCCAATATTGTTTTGTCTATTTAGGTCATTTTCATAACCATATAAACTTTAGAAACAACTAGTCAGTATCTACAAAACTAGCTAGCTGACATTTTGTGATTACACTGATTCTATATATGAATTTTGGAAGTTTGGGTGTTCTTACCCATGAACACAGCACATCACTCTATTTATATATATCTTCTTTAATTTCTCTTAGGAATGTTTTGTAATCTGTACATAATCTATTAAATTAATCCATAAGTATTTTAAGTTTTTAGAAATGCTAGTATTTAAATTTAATTTTTGAAATGTGTCTTGCCAGTATATAGAAATAAAATTGAATTTTTTATGACTATCTTAAAATCTTGCAAAATTCACTTGTGAGCTACTGTTTTTCCACTGATTTCTCAAGATTTTCAATTAATGCAATATGTCTTTAGCAAAACAGAACAGTTTTGTTTCTTCTGAAAGACTTTTAATGTCTTTTACTTTTTTTATCTTACCCTTGACTCTAGGGGTAAAGCATTTTCTTTTTATATATGATTATATATCATGACAGTTGTGAACTTTTTTTCCTTTATTTTGCTTTTGCCAATGTCCTTTATCAGGTTGTGGAAGTTCTCTTACATTCCTGGTTGGTAGAGAGCTTTTTCATGAATAGTGAATTTTATCAAACACTGAGATAATCAGTCTTCTTAGTCTATTAATATAATAGATTGCAATGTTTGATATTCTAATGTTAAAGAAAGTTTGCATTCTTGGAATCAATTTTACTTGATTATTATGTATTTTTCTGTGTTGTATAATACATTTTGTAAATTTTTAAGTTCACCTCTCTTTTTATTAGATATATATAAGATTTTATTAGATATATATAAGATTGACTATATTAGATTTATAAGATATAAGTCAATGTCTTTTATAAGAGATATTAACCCAAGATTTCCTCTTTTTGTGGTACCTTTCTCTGGTTTAGTGATGCCACTGTTATAAAATGAATTAGCAAATATTTCTTCGATTGTTATTAAATGAAAGAGTTTGTGTATAAATAAAATTATTTCTTTCTTAAATGTCTGATAGATTTTCCAGTGAAACCAGCTGGACTTTGAGTTTTCATGTGGCAAGGATTTAATCTATTCTTCATTTAAATGAAAATTCTTTCAATTAGTTTAGGACAGTGGTTCTCAACCAGGGATAAATTTGCCCCCAGGGGACATCTGCCAATGTGTGGAAACAAACTAGGAAGCTGCTACTGGCATCTAGTGGGTAGAGACCACAGATGTTGCTAATTCTACAAAGCACAGATCACTTGGTGGAAAAAAAAAAAAAGGAGTTTAGAGCTATTTGTCAATGCCAAGTTGCCAAGTTTATTGGCATAAAGTTGTTTGTAATATTTATTCATTCTCCACTTTCTGTAATATCTGTAGTAATATCCTCTCTTTTCCCTCCATGGTAATTTTTTCCGATATTTTTTTCTTTTCTCCCTTCCTTCCATCTTTCTTATTAGTCTAATTAGAGGTTTATAATTTCACTGGTTTTTATGACAAATTATTCAGTTGTGGGGTTTTATTGATCCTCTCCATTGTTTGGATTCATTACATTAATTGATTTTTATATTGTTTTTGGTTTTTCTGTTCCATTGATCTTGATCTTTGTTATTCCTCCATTGTTACTCTTTGTAGAAAAACTTAAGATAGCTCCCTTCCGTCTACACATATAATCCTTCACTGCCGATGGTATTGTTTGTTGTGTGTAGTTAAATGTGTATGACTGTGTATATGCATTAGAACATATATGAGAATATATTTTAAAAATTTACTAGGAATAAAGTCTTGTAAGTTGTGCATTGAGTTTATCATTTCACTGAGTAATTTCTGTGAATTAAGCAGAGAAGAAAAACAAAGTAAAATAGATTCTGTGGAATTTGAACTGGGAAACAAATCTTTTCAATGACTAATCATTAAATAATTCTTTCTGGAAAAGAAGACTATCTATTTGAGAATATGTAGGTCACAGTGTTAAGATTCTGTAGAAATATCTAAGAGGACCATAAAGCTTACTAAGTATACATCAGATGTAATTCCATGGTTATTGTCAAGAGTGAACAGGAAATACTGAAGCTCACAAAGAACTAGCATGGCTAAAAATAGTCTTTGTAAGCATATTGAAATCCTCTTGCAATGAAT
The DNA here is from genome assembly GCF_052094955.1 of Ictidomys tridecemlineatus. NCBI lineage: Eukaryota > Metazoa > Chordata > Mammalia > Rodentia > Sciuridae > Ictidomys > Ictidomys tridecemlineatus. The sequence continues at coordinate 56,685,117 of NC_135486.1, forward strand.
ATTATCATAGGACTATGATTATAGCTATGTCTCAGATGATGAGATATTGAATAACATTAAAGAAAAAATACCAAATCAATTTTAATTAACTCCTGCCCTTTTTATATTTTTGTTGTCAATTCTTTTTTTTAATTTCAATTATAGCCATCAATGCCTATAAAGAATTGATCAACTCCTTATATTTTACATATATATGAAAGACTATCAATATCTACTGCAAATTAAAAATTTCTGTGGTTTGGAAATAGGATATATTGTAACAGGTGACATTTCCAATGTTTTAAACACCTCGAAGTCTTGAATGTTATCATTACATAACCCTTAAAAATGATCATCTAATACGTTGTTATAAAGTTCGACTCAATTATGAGAGTTGTAACCTAATCAGTAGATTAATTCATTTGGTGGATTAATAATATGAAAGGACTACTGTAATGTAAGGTAATTGTAGGCAGGTGGAGTAGGTATCTGGAGCATGCCCTTGAAGATTACATCTTTTCCCCTATAACATCTCCTTCCTCTCTCTATTTCCAGGCTGCCATGACCTGAGCAGCTTCTCTCCACCACACCCTTCCACCATGATGTTCTATCTAATCTCAGGCCCAAAGCAATGGCATTGGTTGCCTGTGGACTGAACTGTGGGCCTCAAACAAACATTTTCTTTTCTAAAGTGGTTCGTTAGGTATTTTGGTTGCAGTGATGAAAACTTAATACATATATAAATTCTTCTTGAAATAAATTCCTCTTACAATAAAGTCAAAGAGAAGCTTGAACTTTTCTTTAAATGTTATGCCTAATTTCAATTTTCTTCCTAATTCCCTAGAAACAACATTTAATATAAGTTTTATGTCTATCCTTCTAGATATTTTGCTTTGCAAGTGGAAATTTCAAGGGGGTTTTCAAAAAATATATGATCATACTTCACATATTGTTCTGCGGTTTGCTTTAGTATTTAACAGTATCTCTATCCTCGCTTTCTTTTTATTCCGTTTAAAAGAATAGATTAATTTTGTCATTTACCTACTTAGAACCTAAATAGACAAAGTAAATGGCTAGTTTTATATTTTTACATTTTACTTTTGGTTAAACACAACGGACATTTGTTAAACACTTTAGCACAATTTCAATTAAAAAAAGAGATGATAAAAACAAGAAAAATATAACTAAATAGCCTAGGGGTTGCCCATAATTGACCATTTGCCCAAAAGTGGTCCTTTTCTTAGTGGTACAGACATTTTTGTATTTTAGCAACAGCATAGATACCTGAACACAGAAGTGGATGTAAAGAGAAATTAGTCTTTGAATATTTGTGAAGTGCATTGTGCCAATGGCTTATGGATTCCATGAGCATAGAAACATACCTTTAGTACCATTGCCTAAGCAAGTTCCCCTTCTTCCTGGCTTAGTATTATTCAATGACTGCCAGTGGACTCAAGGGTTATCCTATGGTATCAATACTGTTTGGGGACTTGACCTTCCAGCTACTGTGGTAACTGAATGCCAGTGAGCAGGAATTAAAAAAACAAAAACAAACAAACAAAAAACTCCCCGTGATGTACATATTGGTGTAAAATGGTGCAGAAGAGGCTGTGGTTCTTTTCTCAGGAGAGCAGAATGCAAGAGACCCTTGGTTGCCTCTATTGTTCAGAATAGAAAATGGCTTGATAGTTTGAAGACACCTGTTCAAAGAGTTCTGGTGTCCATAAACAATGAATGAAAGAGAAGATGCACAATCTCATGCTATTGAACTTACTCCTACTTCACAGGCAAATTCTTGGCTTGCTTTGCCATTGGAAAAATGTCTGGGTATTGTGGGTAGCTCTCCCACTTTCCAGAACCACTAATCCAAAAGAGCATGGCAAGTCATGCCTGCTACCTGCTCCTATTAAAGCATAGCTAGTTGCAGTGAATGCATAGAGACATGTTATAATACTATTTCCATATGTTTTATTTTTTAAAAAATGTCTAGAGATAAAATATAAACATTATGGTCTGCAGTTATTTAAAGAGGCAATGAATAGTTTAAATCTCAAGTAAGATATTGCCTGACTTGACACACCCAGGTCCTATAACATGAGGCCTAGTCTCACTCTGAGAGTCCTGACTCTTCCCATGGCAGCAAGGGACAAATCCTTTTTCCATGTCTACTGCCACCAACCTTTGAGAGCTTATCTTTGCCATATTTCACTTTTTGATCTCTGTTCAAACCACTACCTTTTCATTACACAGAAAGATGTTCTTGCTCCACGCTTCCTCCACAGATAGTCACTTGTGAAGATTGTCTTTTTGCCTTTGTGTTTTTCCATAAGGAAAGCAATCTAACCAGTAGGAGCAAAACTAAAATGAGAGCTTCTGAATATGGTGTGATTAAATGACTGTCCCACAAAACACAATTAATATGTTGTTCATTTAAAAACTCCTTTTCTTGTAAATATGCCATCTGCCTTTTCATCGCAGACCATTCTTAAGAATGGGGGAAAGCAAGAGAACGCACTGAGAATTGGAATTGACACACTCTATTATTTCTACAATTATAATTATTTTATTTTGAAATAATCTAACACAGAAAAATAGGAGGTGCAGTATGAGGAAACTTTTGCCTCTTATCCACTTGAAATTTGCCAACATGAGGCCCTTCACTACTGTCTAATTCAATGCATATTTCTTACACAAAAAAGTCTTTTATACAACCAAAATACAAACATCAACATCAGTAAATTACCAGACCCCATTCCAGATCTGCCAATTGTTTCAATAATAACAAGATGATCCAGGCTCATGTTGTGCTTTTCCTACCTCTGCACTGGTTCCAAAATTCAAAGCTCTCTGGACCTTTAGCATTGAATGGCATTCAGAGATGCCATTATTTTCTGTTGGTGCTTATTGCTTTTTTGGCAAATAAGCACTAAGACCATACAAAGCTATAGTATGTTTATGTAAGCACAAATACATTTACATTTATGTGTTACTATTTGTACAAATAAAATCACACATTCACATCAAAATCTCCAATTTCAATCCAATACCACAGAATTCATTCTTGTTTTCTTCTTATTGTTTATAACTCTATTCTCTAAAAGTGAGAAACCTGGCTCTTGTTACCCTTAATATAATTACTTATTTGATCAATCACCCAAATGTAATCCATGGTCTATCACACCACCTGTGCTTTCACACTGATGCCCTATTCACCGTGTTTAAACTCTGAGGAATTGCACTGTGCTGCTTTCCATTTTCTTCACCCTCTAACATCCACCATGAGTTGCTTTTCCTTCTGGGTATCCTTCTCAACCTACCTGCCATTCAAATGTTGAAGATTATTTCCTGGAAAAGGATCCCATGCTTTGGAACCTTCAAGCCAGTTTCTGTAGCTTTCCAGTGGTTTGACATGGAAAAGAATAGGCAAATAGCAGCAATTAATTCAGCATAAATTGTGCCAAGCTTAAACTGTACTCCTTTAGGGAAAGAGAAAATAAGCCATGACCAATCATTCTGCTGATAAATAAAACAAGGGGGTTTTTTTCACTTACTTGTTCCCAGGAGCAAATGTTGTTAGTAGTTCTTGCATGTTCCTATATAGCTCTCCAGATGCACTGCCAATTCAAGAGGAAAGAACAGACATAAGAATTAGGAAATGTGCATTATACAGGCCACAGTATACTAGGAGGAGGCAAGGGATTGTTACAAAGGGAAAAGTTGATGTACTCTTTTTGGTAACATTAGTTACCCAAAACTCCTACATTCACAGTTCTTTATTTACAATCAATGTTTTTTAGAAGACCCTGGCTGAATATTCTCTTGCAATTTCTTCCATCAGTTTGAGTTTGCAGTCTTTCCTATTTCTGAAGACAGAAATTCAATTTTACCATTTGGCACAAAGATTCTGCAGATTCTTGAACCAGATAAAATAGTTTCTTGCAAAAGCCTATGTTGGTGAAAGCCAATGCCCTTGTGCTTATTTAGGGTAATAACTTTGCAGCATTAAGCTTTAGGCACATGAACAGATGAACTTTTTAATTTTCATTTCCCATTATGCTTCTTTGTGGCATGTCATCATGGTGTTCAGAGACAACTGAGATTTTTTTCTTATGTATTATTTCCTGGGTTAAGGTACCATTGACCTGGAAAATACTGTTTAAACTTAGGGAGCATGTTTTAGTCAGTTTTTTTTTTTCCTGCTGTGACTGAAAGACCCAATCAGAGCCAACTATAAAGGAGGAAAGGTTTATTTAGGAGCTCACAGTTTCAGAGGTCTCATAGATAGCAGGCTCCATTCCTTAGGGCTTGAGGTAAGGCAGGACATCATGGTGCAAGAGTGTAGCAGAGGGAACCAGCTCACATGATGATCAGGAAGGGGAAAGAGAGAGAGAGAGTGTGTGGGCAGGGTGAGGGGACTCAACTCACCAGATACAAATACATATCCCAAAGCCATGCTCCAATATCCTCCTCCTCCAGCCACACAGTACCACTTCAATTACCACTCAGTTAATTCCTTTGAGGGAATAAATCCACTGATTGGGTTAAGGCTCAATCATTTCTTCTCTGAACCTTCTTTCACTGTTTTACACGTGAGCTTTTGGGGGACACTTCCTTCCCAAAGGGCCATGATTTAAGCTTTGCCCCTAGAAAAGAAAGTTGGAATCAAACAACTTCTTCTAACTGGAAAAAGAATAACAAAATTGTTTTCACAGTTATTTTGCCTCCACAACAAAATGCTGGAATCAAAAATCATAGAAAACTCAAAATATTCCCCCGATGTCTCCTAGTTCTCCAAAGAAACCTGATTTTTATGTTGACTCTTGGTCCTTCTGAAAATACAAGACTTCAAGGTAAAGGCCAAAAGGAATGGTTCAAATTGTTCACATTGCCCCTTTCCTTCTATTTATTGTGCTCCATTATGCCACTGCCTCAGTTGACAAGAGCAAGGTGACAGGTAAAATGTGGAACCCAAATGGCCTACCAAAGCTACCAACAGGAGCTCAGTGACCTCACAGAAGTATCTAGGGAAAGTCTTCATCCCTTATGTGTTCTGCCACACAGCAAGCTATGGAGAAAGTAGGGGAGTCTCGCTCATGAAGTAAACGTTCACTGAGCCCTTGCAATTGCCTCCTCCCTAAATCTTAGAAAATGAATAGTTTATTGGGAAGATAAAACACAGTGCTAGACATCAGCTTGCTCTGTTATTAAAGAGAGGAAAGACAACATAATTTTAAACTTCTCCTCTTGATTTAGTGCCATCATTATATTGCAAACTAGAGATGTTCTCTGAGCTGTTGAGGCACAGAGTTCCCCTTGTCCCACACTAATGGACCAGACTACTAAGCTTTCTTTGTTCTAACATTTGCTCTTAATTTCCTGGCTCATTCTTCACTGTCAGGAAGTTAGATACACATCTTGCTGCTGTTCTGCTGTTTTTTTAACAGCCGCATTCTCTTCTGCTTTGGGCAAATAACCCAAAATAAAACCAGATTTAGACAAGAATTTTTAAATGACCTTGGAAAACACACACTTTTAGCTAACAGATTTTAGTACATGAAATTGGACTGTCATTCCACATGCTCATAAACTTTTAAGTTACCTTTATAAGCTGCTTTTGAGAAGAGGTTATTTTTGAGTCTGATTTCCAGATATTATGCTGGATTGCTATTGCATATGAGAATTTTATTAACTTGATTTTACAGCAGAGTTATTGCTCTTCAATGTGTGCTTACACACACACCCGCACACACACATATACAAATACACACCATTATATGCTTTTCAACTGCAAAGAACAGAATATACTCTACCTAGTCTAAACCAGAAAGTATAGAATCATTGATAGGGCTGGAAAAGCAGACTTTAGGCTGAGCTTCCAATAACATTCACAGCTTCTAGAACTATTCTGCTTATTTCACAAATAGGAAAACCAACAAATCAGGAGATTGCTCCTACCACTTCAGACTGTAAAACCACACTGTCTCTAGGACAACCCATGATAAATGAAAGCACAACCCACATGCAGCATGTTTACCTCTATATCAAGTCTTACTTGAATATTTGTAAATCAGTGAAATCTGTTACATTGAGAACCCTAGCTGCAAGGGAGCCTGGAGATTGTAGTTTTGACTTTCCAGCATCAACCCTATAGGAGGTAATGGCAGAAAATATTTGGAGTTTGTGCTGAGAAACCAGTCCATAGAAAGCTCCCTCATATCAAATGATCTTATTATGTAGTTGTATTTAAGCTAACCAATAATTATCTTTCTCAAAAGAATTTAAAAAGAGAATTCAAACAATGTGCTAATGCCTCACATCTGATACAGTCTTTATTTCCTGATACTTATATGTATATATATTGCATGTGTGTATATTTGTGTGTATATATGCATATTTATATGAAACATATACATGCATATATATATACAAACATACATGTGCAACAATGCTTGTATACATGTGCAAATGTATTTTTTATACAAATGTAAACATATATATCTGTATGTATATGCAATAGAGAGAGACAGCAAAAGAGGAGAGAATTTCAGGGTCATGTATATCAGAAACGTACTGACTACGGTATCCCTTAATCAGGGGGTAAGGGTAGGATTATAGACCTTAAAATGGCTAGTGGTAGGTGGACAGGTCTTCTTCAATCTATGTGCTAAGGGTTGACTATAGACAAACTATATGATCTTTATCTTTGAAGGAATTCATATGAGGAGAAACTCATGGACAAGTGGCAAGTAATTATGAGACCACAGGATAAGTTTTATGGTGGGAAAATATAGCTCTAAATTTTTTATCGGAATACCCCTGAACTGATGAGTCTGGACATATTATCTTAAATTGACCCTCTATAAAGAACAAAGTTATTTGCTATTTCACATTTTATCTTTGAAATTCATGTGAATTTCATGGTCTATTTTATACTATATTTTAAACATATGTTTATTTGTTTTGAATAACTTACTATCATGAAAAAATGTTATTTGTCCTTTTGCCTCATAGACAAAAAATTATTGTAACACTGGGTCTATTATTACAAGAAAAATCAAACTAAATTAAAGGGGGTTGATGCTGGACCAGAAAATTCCTTTCTCTGTCTTGATGTCAGACTATTTCTAAAATCTGGGCCCACCTACATATATTTCTATTAATGGCAACTTTTCTCAGGATTTTTGTGAGCAATATCACTTTGTGAGTTACTTTGGATTTTTATGATTAACAGTTAATGCAGTCATCTTATTTTTTGAGGATTTCCCCTTTCTTGTAATTATTTTTCCTTCATGAAGAAAAATAACAAAACTCTGAGTACATAAATTTTGAGATCTCCCAACTAAGGTAGCATTCATCTATAGTACAACAGGGGTGCGTAACTTCAGGGGTTGCTTGGAAGGGGAACAGAGGGAGCTGTCTATGCCTGTGTGGAAGAATAAATATGTTATATTATCACTGGAATTATCTAGGAATGCTGAAACATGTGGTGCTAATAAAAAGATGACCTTGTTTAGTGAGTTTGACAATTGTTTTTAACTTCTCTACAAAGAATGTACCCCCTTATTGCCCGACCCTAGTACAGGTGGCTCCTACTATCCTATCTAAGTAGCCATTGCTGTATAGAATTGTTAACACTTAAAGTCACTTCTCATTATATTACAATTTAGCCACAAGATGATTATTTCATGCACTTACAGTGTGGCTGCAAGATGATTACTTAATGCATTATTCCTTTTTAAATTTATCTTTTTGACCACCTCATTGAAAACACAAAGCACTTCATAAAAATTATCTTTATTAAAATTAGGGAACAGAGACCAGTAAATGGGCCAGTTCATTATATCTATACATTCACTCAAATGTAATATAAACAACTGGGTTAAATTTGCTTTCTAGGGCCTGGGGTTGTGGCTCAGTGTTATCACACTTGCCTAGTATGCGTGAAGCACTAGGTTCAATTCTCAGTACCACATACAAATAAATAAAATAAAGGTCCATTAACAACTAAAAATCATTTTTAAAAACTTTTTAAAAATTTGTTTTTCAATCAGTTGCATACATATGTTTTTGAAGAACAACAAAATAGATTTTGGGAGAGTCTCAAGATTACATTTTATATCTTGTTACTATTTTTTAGTCTAAAGCAGCTTAAACTAGCTACATAGCTTCTTCACCACTTCCTCTTTTTCATTGCTTGACTCTGTAAAGTGTATGGATAACTGACTTGCAGTAAGCTTTGAATCATTTCTAATGTGCTTGTTTGAATTTTTTACATATTGATCCTGGCCAAGTCTGGGTTTTTTTAATTGCAAATATTCTTGTGAATATCTTTTAATTTCCACATGATTGATTTGAAAACATTTTTGTTTTGTTTTGTTTTGGGCACCATCTACAGCCCTTTATTTTTTAAATTAGGTGTTTAATTTAGGTGTTAACAATACTATACAGCAATGGCTACTTAAATAGGATAGTGGGAGCCACCTGTCCCAAGGCAATAAGAGGGTACATTCTTTGTAGAGAAGTTAAAAACAATTGGCAAACTCACTAAACAAGGTCATCTTTTTATTAGCACCACATGTTTCAGCATTCCTAGATAATTCCAGTGATAATATAGAGTCTTACTGAGTTACCTAGGACTTTGCTAAATTGCCAAAGCTGGCCTTAAACTTGTAATCCTCTTGCCTCAGCCTCAAGAGCTTCTGGGATTACAGGAATAGAGCACCATGCCTGGCTGAAGACATCTTAAAAATGATAAATTTCATGCATCAATTGCCCAGGGTACTTGATAATGTGGAGGAGCACTGGTGAGATGAGCAATAACATTGAATTTTCTGATAACCTCAAAGTGATATACCTAGCCTGGTACTCTCTTTAGATCAGAAGCCAGCTTGTCACAAGTTATGAAGGATTCATTTCTGTTTTCTGTAAAAATATTAGGATGTCTGTATGGCCTGACCATTAGTTGATGTTGTAAAGCTGATTGAAATGCCTGCCTGTGCCCTGAACTCACCCATGTCCGGTTTTCCCTGACCAGATAACAACCCTTTCCTAAACCTTAGTGATGCCTCATAAATTCTGGCCTTCCCTGGCTGGATAATGACCCTCTCTGAGTCTCTAAGATCTCCATAAATTCTGATGCCAGAGCCAGCAAAAATGTAAACTTGTGTTATGCTCCTCAGAGTGTTGTTATCTGTAACCTCCCTTTGTGTAACTTTTTGGGCTATAAAACTGGGCTGCAAGGAAGCCTCGCCGCTGTCCTTGGCTCCCACGATTTTAATGGGCAAGGCAGCCCGGCCGGTGGAAATAATAAGCTTGCTTTAATTTGATTTCAATTGGAGTCGGTGTTCTTTTCTTGCATCGTGGTCTAACAAAAGCACGTTGTTTGTCTCAGTTAGTTTTTGTTCAGTGAGAGACTAGCTCCAATTGTGGAGGTTTAAAATCACAAGATCAATGTAGCTCATAATTCTGAGGTCAGCAATTAGGACTGTGCTCAGCTGGGTAGTTCTCCTGTTATGGAGTGGACTGATCTCCCCTGGGGCCCACTCAGCCGACAGAGTGTTTGGAGTTTTCTGACTTTTAGATGAGGGTGCTTCAGTTGTTAACAAACCCTTTTATTCTCCTGTAGATTAGCCTGGACTTCTTGACGTGGCAGCAGTGTTCCAGAGAAGCCCATTGCACAATACTTTTCAAACCTTGTTTAACATCACATTCTGCAACTATTAGGGTCCTTCCAGACTCCAGGGATAGAAAAATGCTTTAGCTTTAAGTGGGAAAAAGCTACAAAGTCACATTATACGGAAGTGGATTCAGGGAATGAAAGAATTCGTGGCCATCTTTGCAGCCTACTACATTCACATGAGTGTCTTAAACACATACCCACACCCAGTTTGAGATAGGTCAAAATAGAAAAAGTAGAATTCCACTGACAGGTATGCATACAAACTTTTAAGAGATTTGAAATATGTTTCATAAATCATCAAGTAAAATAAATACTATAGAAAGGTGTTTATATGATTCACTGGCTTTGGCTGCCGCCTGATCCACCGCTGCATATTTTGGAGACTGCATGTACTGTATTTGAGAAACAAGTTATTAGACATAGATTCCAGCACTATGATAGCATTAAAACACAGTGAGTAAGGTGTTTTACTGGGACTAAGCTCTGCCTGGGACTAAGGTGTTGAGAAAGAGAGAGGTCAGATAACATTAACTGATGAGGTAGCACTTGAAGTTTGATGACAGGTAGGTGGAAGGAAATAAATATAAAAGAAGGAAGAGTAGCCCACTAAGGCTAATGAAAGGTACAAATAAATACAGGGAAGGAACTGACTGCATTCTCTCTTCAACACTGAGGATTTCTACCATTCACACAGCCTAAAATAAATCAATACAATAAACCTTTGCTTCCTGTCACTGCAAAACTCAAGGTTGAGATTTCAGATATTTCCCTAAAATTATTTTAGAAATTTAATTAAATTAGAATAAAATTAGGCCAACGGAGTGATACATTTTCTATAATTTTTCTAAAGAGTTAAAATGCATTGGTTTATGTTGCATAAAGATACATAATAGTAAGCATAAACAAAAGACATAGAGGTTAGGAAGGAATTCTATCTGGAAATGCTAAAAGCAGAAGGTTCTTCAGAATCTCAGGTAGAGAAAACACTTGAGATTGGCTTAAACATCTAATAGATAAAGGCCTGAGGTCCTGCAAGAACTGGGTCAAGTTTGTTACCTTACATACTTCAACTGTGGTTCACAGTAGCTATTGGAGATTAAAACAAAACAAACAAACAAAAAACAACAAAAAACAAGGAGCCAGAAAAATAAGTGCCATTGATAAGTTTGCCAGGCAAACTCTCTAATGGATTCACATCAAGCCCTTGTATCACTTATTCTGGACTTATTTCTGGTATCTGCTGCTGCTGCTCTGATGATGATACATACATGTGTGTTTCTAGGTTGAGTGTTGTCTGCTTTTTCCTGCTAACCAGCATTTAAACACACATAGAAAACACCAAAGAAACTTTAGTCCTTTCCCCTGGTAAATGGACTTTCAAAGGACCTAGAAAGTCTGAAGTGTGATTTTGGTGGTAGGGATAGTGAAAAGTTGCTATTGGCACCCTCCTACACACACATGCTCACATGCACACCCACTCACCACCACCACCAATTTAGCTACCGGATTTACCATGAATGTGAGTCCAGAGATTCACAGCCCAAACTCCCAGAGCATCCTTCTTCATTATTCTCCCTCCTTTTCATTTCCCCCCAAGCCCAAGTCCTTTTAATTTTCTGTTTAGCAGGGACTTATACCACTCTTCTTTTGGTAGAAATCTTCAGGGCTTTACCAACTGTAGTGTGAGTCAGAGCTTTCCTCTGTTGCTCAGAAGGGTGAATAGGAAGCATCCAAAGGCAAGGTCAGAGAGGGTAAGGGTGTGCAGGTAGTCTCTGGCTCTCCTCCAGTGTCATCCTCTTGTATTTATTTTCTTTGTTCAGTTCTGGTTATTCAGTAAACACATATCTCATACACTGAGGGAATAATATTATGACCTACTTTGCAGGTTTTTTGTGAGAATTAAATAGGCTACCTATAAAAGCAATTGGAATGGTACATGGCACATGGGAAGTACTCAGTAAAGAGCAGCTATATTCATTTTCAGGTTTCTGCTTGGCTTTCTGTGTACTTAAACTTGAATAGTAGACTCTGCTGGGGCCAATATCCACCAGAGATCCTTGCCAACTTCAATGACACAAGTGCCCCTCACATAGCTAGAGTGTTCCAAAACTGCATAGTGTTTGATGAAGTTGGTAGAAATGTCTTCTTCCCCTTTTGGTGCTCCAGTATGTTAGAATTATCCAAATCAATATCATTCTGCATCCTAATATCTTAGAAGGTTTGGGGTAAAATGAAATCTTGAATAGAAAATAGCTCTTTTAGTTTTTAACTGTAAATTTCATATTGTCCTTAGGCTCTGGGCATGGGTTAAAGATCAGGGTCAGAGTAAGGATTATGGTACAGACTAGAATGACAGATAGTAAGGATTATGGTACAGATTAGAACGACAGATATGTGCTGTGTTAATTCCTTGAACAATCATACACATAGAGTTCTTTCTACATGCTAGATAAAGAACTAGAGGCGGGGTTATATCAGTGATGGGTTGGGTAGGGGAAAAGTTATAACCTGTCTAGGAATCCATCCAGTCCCTTAATTGGAGAATGTTTCAAAAGGGAAAGAAAGCAGGCAATCCTTCTTATCTTATTATCAGCTATTTAAGATATTTGCTAGGAAAAAGAAACCTCAACTAGTGGATGATCTTAGCAGGATGTCTGTAGCTAAAAGATTGCTTAGAGCATCTAAACCCAGACACTAAGAGCCAGGGCTCACTGGAGGATTTCATCCCTTCTCTTCACCTTTCTGGGCTGTACCTTAAAAGTGCTGCCTACTCTGTGTGTGGGAACCCTAAAAGACCTCCCCTCGAGACCTTGTCTATTAATCTTGGCCAGGGAAATCATGTAGGTGTCCCTGACTTCTCTTGCCTTATCTGTGCTTTTTCATTGACTGTATCTTTCAAATAATTAGTAAATCTTGATACTGGATAAATCTTGATACTAGATAAAACTTGATACTCAGTTTCACACCAGTCTGATTCAATCTAATTCAACATGTTAATCCTACGTCTCACATGACTACAAAAGACAAACATTCTTACTCTTTATAGAGCTTAGTTGATTTATTTTTCCCTTCTGATGAGTCAGGTTCAGCATATGGGAGCATGGTAGTTACAAAGAAAACTTTGATGCCAGATGCTTTGTTCAATCAATCCTGTCCCATCTGTTAGTTGTGTGACTTGGGGCAACTCATTTAATCCTTCTGAACCTTATTTTTTCCATTTTGCATAGAAATTTTGATGGTATCCACCTTATGAAGTTGTTATGAGTTGAGCACAGAATGTGCTATGAATAGTGCTGGTAAATAATGGAGGCCACATAATTTCAGCTAGTATTATTCCTTGAAGAATTCTTTTCTAGGTATCTCAGAAGTCTTAGTCCAAGTCAGCTCTGGCTAGCTTCCCTACTCACTAGATATGTCTGGATATCATTCCTAGACACAACTTTGATACAAATCAATACAATACACTTACATGGGTCCCTTGTCACCTTTGTTTACATATCACAAACTGAATTTATTTCAAACAAATTGCTTTGAAACTTCAGGCTTGTTGGGGTATATATTTATTGTGTTTTTTCCCAAACTCACATTTTTAAACTTTATTGCTAGGGTAGTTCATAACAGAAAACTACATTTAGATTGGGTGTCAGTCAGCTTTCCATTGTTGTAACAAAAAAACTGAGAATATTGACTTATAAAGAAAAAAGGTTTATTTTGGTTCACAGTTTTAGCTCCAGACCATGATCCTTGGCCCTGTTGCTTTGGGCTTCTGGTACATGTGTTGTGTAGTAATGACATGGGGCCACATGGTAGAGCAAACTACTCACCTCAAGACCAAGAAGCCAAAGAGAAAGAAGGAGCTAGGGTTCTTAAACTCCTCTTGAGGGCATGTCCCCAATCATTTAAGGACTCTTACAAGGTCCTACCTCCCCAAGGTTCTACAGCCACCCAATAGAGCCACCCCCAAACCAAGCCTTTAACACATGAGACTTTGGGGAACAGTTAAGATCCAAACTGTAGTAATTGGGAACGATCACACAACCCATTCACATATAACCTCAAATAATATTAATTGGCTATAAACTGTATCTTCCCAGTGGATAAAGCGATAGAAAAAAAATTATATTGTAAACTATCTACCGAAGTTCAAATTCCCTATAGTAACCTCTGGCAGAATAATTTGAATATGGCCTCAGGTGTTGATTTTTGAAATGCAAATACATTTCCATTAGGCACAGCAGCTGTGGCTACAGGATTATGCCTGCACTGTGGGTTTAATAAGAATTGATTTGTCAATACCAGTATGTGTATTTTAGATAGGGATACTTACTTTTCTGTCCTCCATATTCTATTTCTTCCCACTTCTTCAAATGAAAAGATTCTCAGCCTTTTTGTGCCTTGTTTGTATATCTTAAAAATTTTCTTTTATATGAATGTGTCTTCTAAATTTATTTCTTCTCCCTAAGCATCTAACATATGTTTGGTCCATCATAGACGCTCATCTAATACCTTTTAGTAAATACACAGAAATGTCTGAAAGGCAAACTTCTCAAAGGTTGTAGAATTTTGCCAAGTTTTACTTGTAATAAATACCTTTTGTGAAGTTACTTTTTATTTACCTACCAATAAACTATTCTCTCTATTCTTGCTATCATATTGTTGCATTCTATTAAAGGGGCATTTTATAAAGTTATTGTGTGGCATTGTCCCAACAGACCTGAACAGATAGGCCAAGTGGATTATCTCCATTTTATAGGCAAAAATACTGAAGCTAAAGTATTTTAATGACTTGTCCCAGATTACCAAACCAGTGACTGGAAAACTCCAGAGCCTATGTTCTTCTTTTAGCCTTAGGACTCTTAAGACAAATTATAGGCAATGCTACTTCATCAGTAAACATAACAGCAAGAAATAAATGGAAGAGGAGAACCTGAAGCAATTTAGAAACTGTCAGGGAAATCACTAATTGGAACATACAGTCATGAAGTGTTCTGATGAGCAGTTCATCCTATTATTTTTCCATTCTGCCTTCACAAAAATGTTTCAGCTCTCTATTTGTGAGAGGGCAATTGGATTGGTGGGTGGATGTATGTGTGTCCATTCACCTGTGTAGCACAGGCTCAGTCTCTTCTTCATTGATGTAGGTTCATTTCTTCTCAAGAGATCATGGAATCTGTCTTCCAGCTACCATCACAGGCCTTCTTCTAATGATCTCAGGTTGATCCTGCTAGAAATATCTGTAAACCAATTTGACAATGTACCTCGATCAAGCAGACTAAATACCATGAAAACTTCACAGAGACAAGGTATCATCCAACAGACAACCCATTCATTCCACTGAGAGAGCTCCAACCTTTCTGCATCACTGATACTACATCTTTTCCTAATCATTGTCCCTAGTGTGTCTAAAAGTTTGATATTTTACAACCAAAGGCCAACTTTTTTCCCATGACTTAGAAGAAGATAGAAATTAGATGCAAGGGCTGAAGTGCAATAACTCAACCATCAATGCTACCAGGGCTTCTGGGCTTTATGCAGAAAGCAATGTCCATGAAGAAAACCCTGCGCCACTGTGGTCAGAGAGTATATAAAATTCAGTCTGATATTTGGGTCAAGACAATGTGTTGTCAGTTCCAATAAGAAGGCAACTCTGAGCCTCTACCCGAGGGAGTAGGTTTTGGGGAGATATTTCCAGGACTCCAACCAGCAAAATACAAATTGGCTAAAGATCCAAGGCACACTTCCTGACATTACCTTATTCTATCCTTGACCTCTTTAGAAGGATGGGACTGTACAGGGTAGTTATAGAGATTGTTCAAAGCGTTGAGCCCATGAACTTGAAAGGCAATATTTTTTGCATTCAGGAGGTAGTCAGAAGTTTCCTCTCCAGAAAGAGAGCAAATGCTGCAAGATTTCCCACAAGGGATTTGGGAAGAAAATCATGAGCCAGGGACAGTTTTAACAAAGATGTTACCTTTTAAAAGAAAATCTTTATTTTGTTTATTTATTTTTACGTGGTGCTGAGGATCAAACCTACTGCCTCATATGTACGAGGCAAGTGCTCTGCCACTGAGCCACAACCCTAGCCCAAGATGTTACCTTTTTTAAGATGGGGAATTATAGGATGGTTAGATCCTCATGTTTAGGAAAAAAGTCAATATTTCCAACAGTTGTCAATAAAGTTGTATGTAAATAATTTAGAAAATATTAAAAAGAATACTTTTCTTCTGAAAATTTGGAGGGCTGCTATCAGTAAATTTTTCTTATGTTACCAAGTTACACATTTTGGTGCAATTATATTAACTGTTCTATGTTTTTAAACACTAGGCTTAGTTGTTTTAACCCTTTAAATATGCTTAATTACAGCTGGTTGCAGTGGCACATGCCTATAGTCCCAGTGACTCACTGCTGGAGAGGCTAAGATAGGAGAATGACAAGATCAAGGACAGCCTTAGCAACCTAGTGATCCCCTGAGCAACTCGGTGAGACCCTGCCTCAAAATGTAAGATAAAGCTGGGTGCAGTCGTGCAAGGCTCTAATCCCAGTAGCATGGGAGGCTGAGACAGGAGGATCACAAGTTCAAAGCGGCCTCAGCAATGGTGAGACACTAAGCAACTCAGTGAGATCCTGTATCTAAATAAAATACAAAATAGGGCTGTGGATGTGGCTCAATGGTTTAGTGCCCCTGAGTTCAATCCCTGGTATCCCCTCAAAAAAATATAAGAAAAGAGTCAGGAATATATTTCCATAGTGAAGTGACCCTGGGTACAATCCTCAGTACCAAAAAAAAAAAAAAAAGACTAATTAGGTCTCATTGAAGATCAATAACTATTTAAAGTTTTAACAGAACTAGATAATAAACTCCCTAAATTTTTCATGCCTTTGGAAGATGGACTTAACGAACCATACAGCTTATAAAGTGAAATGAAACTTCCAAGAATAGAATTCCAAATACAACAAATATAATGTGTGCACTTCTGCTCTCTGTTTTTACTCACGACAATTCTAACACCAAATTTGTGTGGTTTTTCACACCAACAACCTACTCGGTTCACTTCTCACACTAGTTATCCCATAACTTCAAGATTCAAACTTGGTCATCAAACCCACAAGTTACAGAGCTGAGTCCCACAAGACTGCCTCTTTTCACATGCCACTCACAAATGCCAGGCTGCTCATACTTCTGACTTAAATCACGGTTTCCACACCTTTCTCTTTGTGCTTGAAGATTGCTAGAATAGATCACAGGAATACTCAGGGAATAATTTTACTTAACTATCGCTGGTTTATTATCAAGGGTACCATTCAGGAACTGCCAAATGGAAGATGCATCCATTGGACAAGGAATGGGGTAGGATGAGAAGTTGCCATGCCCTCTCCAGAGGCCTCACCCTCCCAGGGCATAGATGTGTTTACCAACCAGAAATTTTTTGATCCCTATTATTAGACCTGTCCCATGCATAGGTATGAATGATAAATCATTGACTTTGTGATTAACATAATCTCCACCCCTATCTCCAATCCCAGGAGTCCAGAGTGAGGCTGGATGGTCCAACCTCTTCACCATAAGTTTACCTCCTTTGACAACCAGTACCCCATTCTGAAGCTATCTAGGGGTCCTCACCTAATTAGCATAAACTTAAATAGGTTGAATGGAGGACTTTTTACAACTCCGTGCCAGGAATAGGAGATGAAGATATTATATCACAATATAAGCTTTTGGTTTAATAGATAAATAAGTTAGGAAAATTTTTAAAAATACCTTTCTTCTGGAAATTTGGAGGGCTATCAATAGATTTTTCTTACTTTATGTTACCAAGTTGTACATTTTGGTGCAAATATTCTCTGATTTGGCAACATATGTAAAACATAGCCTCATATTTGGTCCTATATGCACCAGTAAATAATTAAAATATAATTGAAGTTTTGATGCTCCAAAAACACTGCCAAGATTCATTAACCCCAAAATTATATCCAGTGTTTTATATTTTAAAAGAAAGATGAAATTCAGGAGACACTATGAATGGATTGGATATTCTAGGTTGGAGACCCAAGTTTTATTTCCATTTATTTTAATTAAAGATTTTGATTCTAATAGGGATAGGACAGAGACTGTATTTATTTGCCTGTGAAGATTCCAGAATTTCATTTCCAGGTCCGTAGTTTATTCAAGAATGATGGATTCTTGTGATATCGGTTAGGATGAGCTAAGTTGTGCTAGGGAAACAATCAACCTTCAAAGCTTGATGGATATTTTTCTTTCATGTTTCAAGTCTATCTCAGGTTTGCACATAGCTCTGATCCTTGTTCCCTCATCCAGAATTTGTGTTGCCAGAGCAACAAATATCTCAAGTAATACTGTTGCTATGACAAAGAGAAAGAAAGTTTTGGAGGACCTTGCACTGGAAATTAAACACTTTATTGTAAAAACAACACTCCTCAATTCCACTCAAAGCTTATGGGATAGGATTGATTACAGTACCCTACCCAGCCTTCATGTAAGCAAGAGGTTCATCAACACATGTACCCTGAAAACAGAAAGCCAGAAATACTAGGTAGACATTACTAAGAAGCATCACGCTAAATATTGGCTTGAGGTCTTTGTAACAAATACTGAGAAGAGTAAGCTCAATATTGAAAAATTACTTAAAGTAAAACAAACCTTTGATCAAAATGTTTTTGGCAAAAGGCTGAGGAAAAAACTTCAAGAAAAATATATTCCAGGGAAGTTTTTTCCTAAGCATTGGGAGATATGAATGTATTTCTTATATTAGGAAACTTAACATTTAATTGCTTTTAAGTGTGTATGATTTGAAATGTTTACATTATAACCTGCAGAGAATAAGTAGTAAAGTGCCATCATAGATATCTTTAAGTAAAGGTGTTTCTACCATATTAATGCTATTAGACCCTACAAAATGCATTGATTTCATTTTTTTCTTATATACTTTTACATTTTCTGAAATAAAAATATGTTTGAAAAGAAAAAAAAAGTATTGGTGTGAGTGCGATAAATGTCCAAAAATATATATAAAAGGCTAGATAGGCCTTTTTTTTTTTTTTGGCTTGACAAATCTATATGCATGAAAGGGGAAAACAGAAAGATCCTAGGACCAATAGAACCAAACAAATTGCCTTTCCTGCCTTCACAGAAAAGGATTCTACATATTAATTGAATGAAAGATTTATTTATAAAAGGAAAATAGGTTTTTAAAGAGAAACTCTTCGAGTGTACTTGCAGATCTCCCCTCTACCAGGGCTATTGTGTTGTACTGTGTTGAATTGTGTGTGTCAAATCAGTGAATGGATAGACAGAGAACACACGAGTGCAGACGGAAGTGGAGAAAGGCAGAAAAGATACTAGAGAGGGAACATACAATATACCCAACGAAACACAGAAAGTGAACAACGGATTGCGAGCATGTAAATGTAAAGATTTTCTTCTTCTTTTATTGAGACATCATATTTGTACATTGTTCATATCAATGGGGAAATATTATGATAATTTCATATGTGCATACAATGTGTAATGATCAGACGAGGTAATAAACACTTTTGTCTCCTCACATGTTAATCACTTTTGTGTGTGGTACATTTCTACTCTTCTGGTCATTTTGAAATATATCATAGATTATTTTTATTAATAGTTACCCTACTGTGTTACAGAAGGCCAGAGTGAATTCCTCCTCTCTGTATTCTGGTGCCCCTTATCTAACTTCTTTACCCATTCCCTTCCCAGACTCCAGTGATGGCTATCCTACACCATTCCTCTATGAGATTGACCTTGAGTCCACAAGTGAGAACCTGTGGTATTTATCTTTCTGTGTCTGGTTTATTTCACTTAACACAATGACCTTTAGATCTGTCCAAGTTGCTGCAATAACAGGATTTCATTTTTTTTTATGACTGAATAACATTCCATTGTGCATATATACCACATTTTCTTTATGAGTTCATCCACTAATGGGCATCTAGGTTTATTCCATATCTTAGTGATTATAAATAGTGCTTCAATAAACATGAGAATGAAAGTATCTTTTTGGTATAATAAATTTTCTGGTACTCAGGGGTGAGATTGCTGAATCATATGTTAGTTCCATTTTTAGTTTTTAAAGGAATATCCATTGTGTTTTCCATAATGACTGTACAAATTTACATTCCCACCAATAATATATGAGAGCCCCTTTATCTGCATTCTCATCAGAACTTGTGTTCTTTTTTCCTTTTTGATAACTATTCTGAGATGAGACAACATTTCATTGTGCTTTTAATTTGCATTTCCCTGGTAATTAGTGACACTGAGAATTTGTTCATATATTTGTAGGCCATTTGCATGTCTTCTTTTGAGAGGTGACTAGTCAGATCTCTAGCTCATTTTTAATTAGGTTATTTGTTTTTTTGGTGTTTGATTTTTTTCATGTAAATGTTGAATTTTACAGAGAGATAAGATACACTAGTGTTAGACTCCTTCCATTAAGCTGATGTGTTCGGTGAAAGACACAGTATCTGATAATAATTTTTTTATGACTTTGGTCATAGTTTCACCTCTTAATTTACAAGAGATGATAAAGAGGCTTGTATTCTACATAAAAGCTCTTTTTTTTGTATTCATCAATAGTATTAGTAATTTGGAAGTTAAAAAGATATATATTAGGTAAAATATTCCTGAAGTTCCTCCAACGAATTGTGAGCACTAGCCTAGAGAATCAAACAAATATCTAGATGTTGGGAAGAAGACATCAAAGCCATTCAGAAGAATTACAGTTTTCATTCCATGGACAAATTTTCTAAAGAGGAACCTGAGTCACAAAGAATGGTATACTATTTTAACAATGTACTTCTGACTATCAAAAAGCCATCAAAGGAATTCAAACTAGCTCTTCATAGGAGCACTCTGATTAAAATGACAACTATAAAAGACTGTATAAAGTCTATGCAACCCAATGAATAAAACATTTTAAAAATATCACAAAGGCCAAAGTCCCAAATGAACTGAAATCCACAATAAAAGCTAAAAGTCAAAAGTAGATATTTTATAAATAAAACAAATTAAATTAAAGCAAGGGCAATAGGGTGTAGTCCCATTGCTAGATGGATACATTGTTAATAAATAGCCAAGAGACTGTAGAACCTGTGGGCTTTTAGTTTACTTTCTTCAGCCAAGATAGCATGCTTGATGGTTAAAAGCGTAGAACAAATAATTTAAAGTAGAAATAGTTATCTAAGATGGCATTACAAGTTTTGTGTGTTGGGTTTCAGCTCTGGAAACCACTGCCTTGCTGCCTGAGAAAGCCTTATCAAATTTGTTTTTAAAGAATGAATGGGAGTTCTGCTGATAGAAGAAGACAGAAAGATGGGATAGGCAGAGATCAATTCATCATTCCAAACAGCAAGGCAACTGGAGAGCTCAAAGTAGAGGATGGGGCAATGCAGGCAGCCGTCACTGAGACGTTTGTAAGAAATGAGGCAGAAAATTAGGAGCATTCACACCTGACAACCTGAGAATCCTCTCAAACACAGGAGAAAGGAGCAAGAATGTTTCCAAATGTGGATTACAGGATTGGTGCTAGGAGAGATGGAAGGCCTGATAAGGTGATGATCTGAGAGGTTACTAAGGAATTGGAAGAGCTAGAGAAGGAACTATAAAATGATTGCCAGAGAGTATTGAAATCCCAGATGAGATTGATATCCAATGCTTCATAATAGCTCTGTTATAGTTCAGACTGGTTGTAATATAAATAATATTTTAGCACAAAAAGACACGAGAATGCCAAACCAAGATAATTAAAGGACTGTCTATCTTGCTGAGAATGCAGTAATTAATGCAAGAGATGCAGATAGAATTGTGCCCTGTGTTAAGGCAGAAATCTCTCCAGACAGAGTCTCATGCTCAGAAAGCAAAGTATATTAGCCGGGAAAGCCTGCCAGGCTGCCCAGTAGAGTGACACAGCCAACAGGGCTATCTTAATAGGGTTTTTACATTCTTCAACAAGGAATAAGAGCAAGCTAGACTTGGCCTTGAGTGCAGCAAGCTAAAATTGACCTTGAGTGCAGCAAGCTAAAATTGACCTTGAGTGCAGGTGGCTGGGCAATAACAGAATTTTGTATTTAGGGACCTTGGAAGAGGAGGGTATGGGAACAAAGTGTCTTAAGTTTCTTTTTCTTGGTAGTTTATAATCCCCAAGCCCCAGGGCCAAGATGCA
This sequence comes from Ictidomys tridecemlineatus, assembly GCF_052094955.1. Taxonomy (NCBI): domain Eukaryota; kingdom Metazoa; phylum Chordata; class Mammalia; order Rodentia; family Sciuridae; genus Ictidomys; species Ictidomys tridecemlineatus. The sequence goes on from NC_135486.1 coordinate 56,706,975, forward strand.
GTTTCAGAACCAAAAGGGAGTCACTAATGTTCAGGATATCCCATTAACCTGTCTATTGGTCAGAGTAAATGAGTAAGTAAAAGATGTTTCTTTAAACTGTTTTTAAGGGCAGTTGTCAAAGTACCTTGACAGCAAAAATGTACATCTCTTCTTGAAGAACATGGAACCAGTAGAGCAGAAAGGGCCCTGTAAGTTTACAGGAAGCCAGCTGAAAAACGCCTCTCCCTAGGAGGCTCCAGCAAAGTAAGGACAGGAAATCAGACGCAGGAAATCTGGAGCCCACAAAGTGGTCACATTACTGCTAGGAGAGCTATGAGATCTCTCTTTCCCCTTCTTGCATGTATTTGACAGCCTAGTATTCATGAACACAAATTTCCCTTTCCTTCCTGGTCATTCTTTCTGTTTATCTTACTGCTTTTTCACCTTCCCATGATACCTGAAGCTGATGTCTATATTTACTTCTTTTGCTTCCTCCCTCCTTTTCTTCATAACTTTGGACTACAAAATTTGATAGTGGGAGCCTGGCTGTTGTTCATTGCTATATACAGTTGACGTATACTGGGAAATTCCTGACAGCATTGATATATGTGTTATTTCAAAACTAGCTCTGATTGTGGATGCTGTTGTATTCTGAGTTTTTCTGGCTGTGTTACAGATACAGCCTATAAAGCACTCAAACACCAGTGCCAATGTGAGTCTTTTAATCTGTGTAGCCCACCTCCCCCACCATTACTATACCAGTTAAGAAATGTACAAAAGAGGGGGTGGGATGGAATATAGTGTTGAATGGTGTTCAGACCCAAGTATATTAAAGAAGACAACTGGGTTGAGAAAAAAAATAATCTACAGAGGTCCCTCTATGTTAAAACTTGAATAACTTTTGTTCAGATCCTACATCTGTAGTATCTAGAATATAAACAGAAATCTTTTTGGCTACAAGTATATAAAGAAGCCACCTTAGCAATGGGTTGCCAACAGGTCCACTAGAGAAATTCAATTTAAATTCTAAATATCAAACCAGAGCTCCAGAGTACTATTGCTTAAAAAAAAAAGTGTAGGCATGTGCTCATGAAAACACAAATGTAGGTAGCGTGACTATATTAAATTAACTATTGCTTTAATGTTGTATAATTAAGTTTTTGCTTAGGTTTAAAATATATGTTAATATGTTGAAACTCTACTAATATTTGGTGAATGGAAACCCACAGATAATTCATCTTATGTGGGAATAAAGCAAAGGGAGGTCTTAATTTGACATTGTCAACTATCACATTCTGTGGCATGTTAAATTGAAGCATAGGCTTAAGGCCTGAGAAGGATGGCCCCCTAAGGATTATTTAGTCTAAGAATCTGTGGGATTAGGGGAATCTTTTCAGGGGGGAAGTAAGTAGACATATTTGTATTCTATCTGGGATCAGAGCAGCTTTATGAGATTTCTCTGAAATGCCAAGTATCAGTTTGTGCTAGAGTAAGGCTGGGCTTAAAAATGGAGGAAGTCAAATCTGCAGAGTATTTCTTATTTTCAATAATCTGTCTGGAATGATTATTCGGTAGTCACTATGAGAATATAAAAAGCCACATAGACATTTTTAAGGCTTCTTTATTCTACCTATACATCATTCATTTATTATTTCTTATTACCTCACTAGTATCATGTAATGACTATTCTTTTGCCCAAAGTGGTTATTATCACTTTATAACTAATGATAAGCATGGCTTTTTAGCTCTGTGAGTGTTTTCTGTTTTGTTTATTTATTTATATTATGGTTTTGCTTTCAAGAAGATTCAGTTGAAATAGGGTACAGGTACACACACACACACACACACACACACACACACACACACACACACTCTGTAGTGAGTACAGGTTATCAAGAGAGGTTGCCTGGGTTCAGCTCCCGTCTCTGTCCATACTTACTAGTTGTATCACCTTAGATGTCCTGTTTCTCTGTCTATAAAAAGAGATAATAACAACATGCATGTCTTAGTAATGCTAAGGGTAGAAAACAGTGCTCAATGTAAAATGCTTATCATATTTTCCATTGTAATTACTGTTTACTGACATCCCTTTCATACTGCCCACCCTTCCAAAGAGATTATCAGCATAGTTCCCTTGGAATGTTAAGTTGATTTGCATTTAATGTAGCATAATTCAGGTAAAATTTGGTGTTTATTTTTTAGGAAATATATTTAAAAGATAGGTAAATTATACACTGATCAATTTTATGTAAAAATGTAAATGTCTGATGCAGAGCAGTATACTGACATAGTAACCTATTTTCAAGAGAGTCTTCTGAAAATAGCACAAATACATGTTTAAAACTAGAATTTAGAACAGGAGTTGTGAAATGTTTTTCATAGTGTGCCTCTTGAGATTTATATGCTATTTTTCAAGAAATATGGATAGATGAAAATCATGCAAACATTTATTAGGTAAACTTAAAACACTTTCAAGAGACTTGAGAGAGCTTTCAAAGAAAAATTTAAAGAAATGCACAATTCTGTATGTTTTCAGATTGCACAAGATGAGAACTTTCTGAAAAATTAATGTTTTAAATCTAATTACTAATGAATTGCTAAGGGTGACAGTGGAGATATAATGGGGCAGTTTATATGACATGTCTTTCCTCAATTCCTGAAATTTTTAGAAATCTTTTGTTATATTTTCACAGAATAAATTTTTAATATTCACCAGAAAACATTTCTTGTTTTTTTTTTCTAAATAAGGTGAGTGTCATCATACACAGTGTTGCTACTTTAGTGGCCATTCTATACATGGACTTACATTATTTTAAATTTCATGATGTTGTTGTTCTAGTTACTACTAATTTAGGGCATCTTTAGTAGAACATACTCTAGGTTTTCAATTTCTTAGAACTACAAAAACCCTTAGAAGGAGAAAAAAAACCTTAAGATGTATTAACTATGAAGTGCTAAACAGTACTGTAAAATATGAACTAGTCAATTACTATCATTTCACATCACCAGAAACCCTGTACAGCAATTACTCTAATCCAAATGTAAAGCAACATGGTCATTTAGATAGGCACTCTATTTAAATTCCAACAGTTTTGGTCACATATCAAAAACATAAGAAAAGGTGACCTGTTTCAATTATTCCAACAATGAAATCTTAAAGTAAATCACATCTCCGATAATATATATGTATAGATTATAGATATATATATATATGTATATATAATATATACATATATATGTATGTATATTATATATATAAATATTCTACACACACACACACACACACACACAAAGGAACAACATTATCTAATAAAACCAGTTTATTTTTAGAAAAGATAGCTCTAGACCACAAATTCAAGGATTTTATCTAGCTTGGTTACTGATCAATCTTTGTATATCTAAAACAGTGCCTAGTAATAGTGGGAACCTAGGAAACATTTTTTTTAATTGTTGGGGAATTAGAATTAAAAACAAATTTTTTCCCAACCCAGAAATTCTCTGCACAAAAGTGGTAGAGAAAGATAATCTTATTATCAAATAACATTAAACCAGAATATGATGCATACCCTAGGCATACCACTAAGAGATACAAAGTCTACAAGACAGAAAGAAATCTCATCTTTTTATAATGCCATGCAAATACCACCCATTCAGAGATGGGTTTGTTTTTTGTTTTGTTTTTCTGGGGGGTGTTGGGGATTGAATTCAAAAGATTTGATGACTGAGCCACATCCCCAGCCATATTTTAATTTTATTTAGAGACAGGGTCTCACAGAGTTGCTCAGAACCTCGGGGTTTTGTTGTTGTTTGTTTGTTTGTTTGCTAAGGCTGGCTTTGAACTCGAGATCCCCTTGATTCAGCCTCCTGAGCTGCTGGGATTGCCACCATGTCCAGCTTAGACAAGTTTTTAAGAAAAGTTATAACTAGTCTTTAAGAAAGAGAACCTGACATCATTAATTGTCATACATAGCTCATCCTAATTTTGCCTAGGAGTCGGGATGACTATCTATGTTAACTCATTGGCCAGAGGTAAAAAAATCCAAGTCCTCATATCTTTATCACAAAAGGTAATTTTGCAAACTGGATCAAGGAGTTCATTAACAATAGATTTGTACTGTCATGAATCTGGAAAAGAGAGGTGCTAACTCCTTTGACATATACATTCCTAGCACACTACTCCCCGGGGTCACAAAGCTAACAAAGGACCTGTCTAGTCTTTAAAAGAATATGGACACACACATATGCACACACAAAGACACTTTATTTTTTTTATTTTTTTAGAATTTTTAATATTTATTTTCTAGTTCTCGGCGGATACAACATCTTTGTTGGTATGTGGTGCTGAGGATCGAACCCGGGCCCCACGCATGCCAGGCAATCGCGCTACCGCTTGAGCCACATCCCCAGCCCCACAAAGACACTTTATGATAGAAGAAAATACTTAACATTTATGAGTTTTCTAAGGCAAATGCTCTAAAAAGAAGGAGGGTAAAGAAAATTTCTTCCCTAATTTCAAAAGAGAGACTTTAAGTCTCTTATTTTAAACTAGTATTTGTACTTTAAGAAGTTATTGAAGACACTTTTGACCATCAAGATTTTATTTTAGGCTAAGTGTGGTAATGTACACCTGTAATCCCAGCAATTTGTAAGGCTGGGGCAAGGATATCTCAAGTTCAAGACTAGCCTAAACAACTTACTGAGATCCTCGGGAATTTAGTGAAACACTGACTCAAAAATTAAAATATCTGAGGATGTAGCTCAGTGGTGAGCATTCCTGGGTTCAATCCCTAGTACCAAAAAAAAAAAAAAAAAGAAAAGGAAAATGTTTTATCCTACAAACAAGCAAGCCCATCTATTACCGCAATTGTTAATGCTAATGTCTAAAGGGTTAATTAAAACTGGCATTTTACTCTAAAAACATGATTGTGAAAATTCCTAATACATTAGCAATTACTTTTAGTACAAATGAACAAAATGACTTGCCTTGATATCATCTGTATAAACAGGACCCTAAATTGTAAGCCTGCTAATTGTTCTTTCCTATCATGAACATTAGCCTGTATGTGTGTAACTATGTAAACACTCACTAATGAATCTTTAATGTTCTTTCAGGATCAAGCCAGGATTTTCAAAGTAACTAAAACAGTGTTACAAAGAAATGGATTAAATTAGGGGAGGTTTGTGAAGTCACCTTCATTTTATCTTCCAACACTAGATTAATCACAGCCGCAAAACTGCTATCTTAATTGAGCTAAAAAATATTCTTTGATTAGAGTTATTTTAATGATGACTCCAATTTATTTTTTATGTGTAAATCAAACCACAGGGTGCTCAAAAGATATTAATTTGTGAGGAGATTAATCATTCCTCTGGGTTCAATTCACATGCTACTAAACTCCACCCTGGGATTTTAGGGAGAGTCAAGAAATTCTCTTCCTCCCACTCATCACTGAGCACCACAATCCCTTATGTGGATTTTATGGTTTAGATATTAGGTGTCCCCTGCCCCTAATAGTTCATGTGTGAGACAATGCAAGAAGGCTTAGAGGAGACATGATTGGGTTATGACAGCCTTAACCCAATCAGTGAATTAATCCCCTATTGGTATTTACTGAGCAATAACTGAAGATGGGTAGGGTGTGGCTGCAGAAGATTGTTTTAGATTATTGATAAAATAGAAGTAACTGAGACATAAGTAGAGTTAACAAATTGTCCAAAAAATTAATATATCTTTCAATAAAATTATTGAGTATCTAAATCTAGGTGTTATCTTAATTAGCTGTGAGTAGTAAACTTGCCCACTTTTAAAGGATATATACAAGATACATATTTTGTATCTGGCCAGTGGAGTCTCTCTGCTTCCTGATCATCATGTGAGCTGCTTCCCTCTGCCACACTCTACAGCCATGATGTTCTGCCTCGCTTGGAGCCCTGAGGAATGGAGCCAACTGTCTATGGACTGAGATCTCTGAAACTATGAGCCCTCAAAATAAGGTTTTTCTCCTCTAAAATTGTTTTGTCAGCTCTTTTAGTCAGAGCAGAAATACAGCTGATGAAAACAGTAGAAAACAAGGATGAAGTAAAGATATTCTCATCCTATAGTGAAGAATTTTTCCCTGTCCCTTATCTACTTCTCAGATGTAAAATTGAATTAAATTACACTAAAGCTAATCTGTTTTAGGAACAAATGGCACATACTTGGGCTCCAAGAATCCCTGGGTTCTAAACTCAAGGGTTTGATGAACTTGGGCCCATCTGCTGATCTCATCTATAATTTGGCCAGAAGATTCTAATCCTCCCATCGCCATGCCAGTCACAGAGCGCTGCATCTACCAGCCATGGTGCCCTGGGTTTCCTACATTTTCTCATATAATTTTCCTAGAAATCTTATAAAGTGTGTTTCACAGATGAGGAAATTGAGATGTAAGTAATTTGTCCCCATGTCTCCTAACTTTAAAGAGCAGCATCGAAACTAAACTGAAATCTATCCAACTTCAAAGAACATAACCAATTTATGCATTTCTTTTTATGATCAGAGAAAAACTCAATTTAACTAAATACTAGTTAAAGTTTAGGACCTTAAGGAAACCAGGATCTCCTTAAGGAAACCTCAAATCATTAAATATTAACAACTCCTATGAGAAAAAAGATTAGTTCCATTATAGGCAAATAAAAGCTACAGAAAATTGGAGATGATTAGGTGTCTGCCCTGCTTTTTAGGTTTTTACTTGTGAATTCAACATTCTCCTACTTCAGGCTATTGTGGACACTGACTTATCAGATGGGCAGCACCTTTGAATCATTTTTATAACTATTCTGAGTCAGAGGCCACAGCTTTCCTTTGGAAATATTAAAAAGGAAAGTAGTGGAATTTCATTTATCTGAACAAATATCTCCAGGGCAATGGGATAGTGTAGTCAAAAAAAAAAAAAAAAAGTAACAAAGACCTGTTAGCCTGTCAAATCTGCCACTAAATTAACTTAAAGAGAAATAGCAGGTAGAGTGCATTCTTTTTCATTGTAAATGTACTTAAAGCTATAATGGGTTAATATTCAGTTAGATAATCTGAATCAAAGTTTTAGGTGTGACATTAGCAAATCCTACCAAACATTCTACATGAAGAAACAGACTGGGCTATAGCAAGAACAGCTATACAGACAAGGGCAACACCATTATTGACTATCATTCCTTAGCAAAACTTTAGTAGAAACATCCATGACACTATAATAGGGTCACAACTGACAATACAGAGCTGTGGAGCTTTGCATAGAGACTGGATATAGCCATGTTTAAGAGCCATATGACAGGACAGAAACACATAAATGGGAAACTCTTCTGTTAGCTTTCTTCTTGAGTGGAAAATCTAAGTCACATGATACAGATTTTAAGTATCAGAAAAGCATATTCTTTTAAAAAAAATCATTGTTTTACTCAAAGTGGATCAAGGACCTAGGAATTAAACCAGAGACCCTGCAGCTAATAGAAGAATAAGAAGGCCTTAATCTCTGTCATATAAGATCAGTCCCCTACTTCCTTAACAAGGCTCCTAAAGCACAAGGATTAAAATCAACAATTAATAAATGGGATAGATTCAAACTAAAAAGCTTCTTCTCAGTAAAAGAAACAATCAGTGAGATGAATAGAGAGCCTACAGCTTGGGAACAAATTTTTCCACTTGCACATCAGATAGAGCACTACTCTCTAAGGTATATAAAGAAAACTAAAAAAGCTAAACTCCAAACAAACAAATAACCCAATCAATAAATGGGCCAAGGACACGAACAGACACTTCTCAGAAGGTGATATACAACAAATATATGAAAAAATGTTCAACATTTCTAGCAATTAGATAAATGCAACTCAAAACTACTCTAAGATATTATCTCACTCCAGTCAGAATGGCAACTATTAAGAATACAAACAACAATAAGAGTTGGCGAGGATGGGGGAAAAGGGCACAATCATACATTGCTGATGGGACTGCAGAATAGTGCAGCCAATATGGAAAGCATTATGGAGATTCCTTGGAAAACTGGGGATGGGACCACCATTTGACCCAGCTGTCCCTCTCCTTGGTCTATACCCAAAGGACTTAAAATAACATACTACAAGGACACAGCCACATCAATGTTTATTGTAGCACAGTTCACAATAACTAAATTGTAGAACCAACTTAGATGCCCTTCAGTAGATGAATGAATGGATAAAGAAAATGTGCTATATATACACAATGGAATATTACTCAGCAATAAAAGAGAATAAAATCATGGCATTTGCAGGTAAATGGATGGAGTTGGAGAACATAATGCTAAGTGAAGTTAGCCAATCCCCAAAAAACCAAATGCCAAATCTTTTCTCTGATATAAGGAGGCTGATTCATAGTGGGGTTGGGAGGGGGAGCATGGGAAGATTAGACAAACTCTAGTTAGGGCAAAGGGGAAGGAGGGGAAGGGAGGAGGGATGGGGGTTAAAAAAAGATGGTGGAATGAGATGGACATCACTACCCTAAGTACATTTATGAAGAAGACATGAATGGTGTGAATATAATTTGTATACAAGCAGAGATATGAAAAGTTGTGCTGTTATATGTAATATGAATTATAATGCATTCTGCTGTCATATATAAAAAATTAGAATTAAAAAATTTTAAAATTCATTATTTTAGATTATTGATAAAATTGAAGTAACTGAGACACAAGTAGAGTTAATAAATTGTCCAAAAAATTAATATATCTTTCAATAAAATTATTGAGTATCTAAATCTAGGTGTTATCTTAATTAGCTGTGAGTAGTAAACTTGCCCACTTTTAAAGGAATATGCTGAGAACAGTGTTTTGTATTACTATATGTTGTCAGTTGGCTGTCTTACATAGACTCTGGAAGTGTTACATCTTAGTTGTCTGGTTTGGGGCTTGGTTTCAAGTAGAAAACCAGTATGAGGTAGAAATAGTACAAAAATCAAAAACAAACAAATAAAATGTGAGAAGCCAGTATATGACTAAATAAAATGTGTGTGTCTGTAAGGTAGTTGAATAAAAAGGGGAGGAATATAAAAAGTAGTATGTTCTGCCAAGTCCTCAGATGGATCATGGACTGGATAAAGTTGAGAACTCTTTTGTCTATACAAACTTCCAAGGTGGATGGTTTAATTCAGCAACTATCATCAATGATTACTTAGTTAAGTAAATATATGCTTTTTGGAACTGGGTCCTGGTCTACTCTGAAATTTCTCAGAGATATATGGCAAAGCTTTTTAACTTCATATCCAGATATGCTTTCAGTCCAAATGAGCTTCACAGAGAACTGAAAACCTATTATAAATCCATACAAAGTACAATGCATTAATTTGTATAATGTTATAAGAATCTCCATTGAGATAAGTTATAGTTGAGTTGTCTTCAACTTCTCAATAAATTCATGGTTCTAATAAGTTTATAAAACATATCGTGGATTTTTGTTGTTGTTGTTTTTAAATCCAGAGAGTCATTGAAAACAAAGGACCAGTGAAAGCTCAAAACTAATTGGACCAGTGGAATTGCAAATTCAGAAGAAATATCTATTGTGGGTTTGTGAATATGGTTTTTTTTTATTTTTAGTCTCTGACAAAGTGGAGAAGTACAGTCCCTGCATCATGATGAAATTTGGAAATTACACATAAATATTATTTGATTTGTATCTTCCTCAGTCCCTAAAAACAGCCACCTTAAGTTAGTGGCTTCATCTCTAATCAAGCAACAATATTACATCTTCTCTGAGCCAATTTGCCTGCTGAGATTTTGAAGCTCCCTGCATGATTCATTCTGCATAAAATCATTTGGTTTTTGCTCGCTGTAGATAATTGGTTCTTGGCACCAAAACTTAAACTATTTACAGTCCAAGTCTGCTAAAATGACATTGAAGTTTAGCTTAAACAAACAGAATCAAAGTCAAGGATGTGTTTTTTCAATGATCTTCATTGTATCTCTTAAAATTAAGCTTTAAGAAAACTGCAAGAATTGATCGTAGAATTGGAAATTAGAAAATCCAAATTCTAATCCAATGAGACAATTTATTTGATTTGAAGAGAGGGAAGGGAGGAAACTAAAGGTTGGGGGAGGGGAGATTTCCTTCTTTGGGGAGGTTTCACAAAGGATCAGACTTTTGTGGGCCAGTGAAACAAGGTCTAATTTAATTACCATAACACATTTTAAATACGAAGAGTCTAAGACTCTGTAAAAACTAAAACTTTTTATATAGAAGGTAATATATTAAGCAAATACATGATAATGCTGTCACATGGTTTAGTGACTTAAATAGTCTGAGAGCTTTAGCAAACTCTAGGCGGTTAGGACCTTGGACAGTGGCTTTATGTAGCCAAAGGGCAGAAAGAGAAGGGAATTTTTTTTTTCAAATGAGAAGTGAGCATAAAAATAACCATAATAACTAATATTTATTTAATATATATACTAGATATTATCCCAAATTATGAAGACTAGATAATATGTACAAAACCCTTATGCCCCTATCTGGCATGTATAAATGTTCAATGTATTTTTTATTTTTATTAAGTTATTGCATTTATTATTAAATGAAATCTGGGCAATACACACTGCTTTGTTAATTTTGAAATCAAATACAATATGTATTAGATTTCAGATTCAATAATAGTGAATTATTTGGATTAATCCTTCTTCCAAAAACAATTGTACTTACATTTTTCTAACAAGCATCATCATATTTAAGTGATTATTAGTCTGTAGAGTTTAAAAGACAGAAGAACTCTCATCCTAATTAATTTTTGGACAGATGCCTAAAAACAAGAGGTAAGCATAATAACAGAGCACCAAAATTCCACATACCCTGAATTTATTTGCTTATTCAGCTAACATAAAACTTGGCTTCTGATCTGTGCAGGTCACAGGCAGAAGCTAAGACCAGGACTCACCAAAGACAGAGGGACTGGAACTTCTCAAAGCAAGGGTAAACCAGACCTAAATAAATCCAACCTACGCTCCCAATCTCTGAAGGCTGCAGACAAGACTTAATGGGTGTTACACAAAGCAGAAGAAGGAAAAGAGAAGGAAAAACAAAAAAACAGAAATTCCTAAGAAGGTGTGTGACTTCAGCTCTACCTTCTTGTGAGATGTATTAAACAGTAGTGATGATGACTAATAAGATTAAGAGATGGAGACCAAAAGCAAAAACAAAATAGATTAAGAATGGCATGTATAAACAACATATAAGTTGAGAGGGAGTTTAAAAGAATTTAAATGTATTATAAATTTGCATTGACTCAGAGGAAAGTAAATGTCTAGATTAATTTTAGATTTCAATAAATTAAGTAAGCATATTTTAATTTTAGGATAACCATTAAAATAAGAAACAGAATGAAACTTCCAAACCAGTAGAAGTAAAATTGCATGATAAAATATACTTAAACTGAAAAAGTCAACAAAGGACAATTAAATAAATACTGAATGGATGAAATAATAAGATATGAAATAGAAGATATAAAATAAAATGGCAGAATGAATCCAATGAACATGTCATTAGTTATAAACAGAATACTCAATTAAAAGACTATTATTGTCAGACAGTATTTTTTAAAAAATAAAACAACAATGTATGGTCTACAAGAGACAATTCTAAAATAGAAACATTCAAAAAGGTTGAATTAAAAATACAGATGAATCACAGAAACATTAGAAAAGAATCAGTGAAGCTAAACATATACCCAAAGAACATTCCTACTGATAAAGAGGTTTACTTCATAAGAGTCAAAGTTTCCATTTACCATGAAGATACAATAATTTGAAATTTATAAGCACCAAATAACAAAGCCTCATAATATACAAATAAACCTGATAGAACTAAAAGCAAGAAATAGATGGCTCCATAACTGTAGTAAGAGATAAAATTATAAAAGTATTTTATGATATAAACAGACAAATGAGCACTGAATTAAAAAGACTTGAGCAGCACTATTAACATACTGACTTAATGGAATATGTTAAATATTGCACATGTCAACTTCCTTGGTCTTAGAGATTTTTCACACTGCTGGACTCTAATGTTCTTTTAGGCATCCTTTATAGGGAACTTTCTTAACAATTATGAAGACTAGATAATACATAGATAATCTCCCTGTTCTCTCAATGAATAGGACTGACCTGTATCCAAATCTTGCAGTGAAGACAAAGTGTGACTGCAGAGGCATTGCACTAATCATTTTCTCTCTTTTGTATTGTTCACCTGGGGAAACCAGTCACAGTGTTGAGGACGCCTCAGCATCCTCATGGAGAGGTCCACATGGCAAAGATTCAAGGCCATTCTCCAGCAGCCAGCACTGACTTACTAACTTGTCAGCTTTGTGGGTGGACCATCTTGGAAGCAGGCACCAATATCAGCCTGGCTTTCAGCTTGTTGCAGTGATAGCCAACATCTTGACTACAACCTTATGGGAAACCCCAACCCACCCCACTAAGATACCTTCCAGAGTCTTCACTCATAGAAGCTGAGAGATAATAAATGTTGAGGTTTTATTGTTGTTGTTGTTTGTTTTGTTTTGTTTTGTTTTTTGCTTGCTGTCAGTAAAGGACTACTGTGTTTATTTTGTCCTGACACTCACATTTAAAGAGCTATGGTTCCATATAGGTTCAAAGCTGCCACACAGAGTTCAAAAGTTATATTGGATTTTCTCAAATATCCAAAAGACAGGACTAAAAGTGTGCCAGAAGGGCTCATGGAGACTGTGGCAGGCAGAGCCTGAGAGTCAGAGGTGACCTGAAGCCCTGTCATTCTTGCCAATTAACTCTCTATGCAAGGACTTGCATTTCCTTCCCTGAGCACTGTTTCCCAGGTGAAGTGATTGCTGTGCAACCACAAGAGCATCTGTGCTGCCATAGCAACACACATGTTTGCTTTCCAAGTTGTAATTAAGAATGTCCAGCTATGCGGGAAGTAAGTAGAAGAGAGGACTGGAAAATCCTTGCAAGGTATCCAGGGCATTGGGACTGGATAAGTGGGAAGAAGAAACATCTAGGTATAATTCAATCTATGACTTAAGAGCACTGATAGGCTAAAGCAGAAAGTCTGACCTTTTGTCCAGTCTACAAGCAGAGGGCACAGAGCCAGAACAAGGTCAGAACAAGGGCAAAGAAAATACTTTCTGAGAACAGGACTGGGCCTGAGATTCATTTATATTGGGTATCAGTAGAACCTATCAAATGACTAGGGTGTCCTCGGCTGCTTCTATATTTATAAGCTCCCAACCAATTATGCAAATAAAGAAGAACCCAAATAAAGTTATGTAAAAAAAATAATGTATGTTGAATGTTTAATATTTTAACAAACATTAAATGTTTGTAACATTTGCAAGATGAAAATAGGTTTTACTTAAAAATATGATCAAAGTCTAAATCTACAGGCCCTAGTGAAGATAAAGATTGGGCCAAATACCTGCCCTGCTCCACTCAGCCTACTAAGTCATGGTTTCTACCTTTGCAATATTGGGCTGGGCTGAGGAAATTTAAAGGGAAGAAGTGGAAAGAGATAAAAGCATGAATTTGGAGGAAGAAGGCATTGAGAGGAATGGATGGAGCATGGAATGGTAGCAGAACAAATGCTTTCTCAGGCTTCTGGGTCACTTAGGAAAAATGTGTCCTGTCTCTTCCAGAGTCCTATGTCACTCCCCATCTGTCTTATTTTTAGATAATGTGTTACTTTTAAAAAGTACCTTAATTTCTTTCTGTATCTATTGTGTTTCTCATCAGAAAATGGGGTGTTTTAATCCCTTGCTATTGTTCCCCATGGCCCATATGTTAAAGGCTTGGTCCCCACCTCATGGTACTATTGGGAGGTGGTGGAACTTTAAAAAAGTGGGCTCAGTGGTAGATCTCCTGGTCACTTCTTCAAGTCACTGCTCTTGAAGAAGGTAGAGGACCCTGCTCTTCCCTCTTTCTCTGTCTTTTGAGTCCTGGTCATGAGGCAAGCAGCTTTGCTACGCCAGGTACTCCCCATCATCATGTGCAACTTTATCACAGGACTTCCCTTCTCCAAAACCTCTAAAATTGTGAGGCAAAATAAAACATGTCTCTTTATAAGTTGATTACCTCAGTCATTTTGTTACAGTAAAAGAAAGCTGACTAACAGATCCCATAAAGAAATTCCTAGACCAATGTCAATAGAATAGTTGAGTGGACACTTTAAAATGGTGTCCACTCACTTGCCAATTCAATATCATTAATGTTTTTAGTGCTTACTTTAATGAAGCATAATCTCTGCCCTATAAACACTAATCAGAGAAAGGATGATAATGTTCGTTAATGTCATTGTTATTAACTTTTATAATACAATGAATCTCCAAGTCTAAGAGAGAATGGATAGAAAGTACATAAGGGGTTCCTAGTTCATAGGGTTGTTCTGAGAAATAAATGAGATGATATTTGTTGAGCACTTGGTATAGAGCAGCTCTAAACCCATATTATCCAAAATCATTTGACCCAAAGTAAAGATGATTAAGCCCAAATCTCTGCAATTTCCAACCTCCCAAGAAAGTGTGTGTCTACTTATGTAGCTACACATGGTTAGTGTATTAGATTTTCATTGCTGTAACAAATACCTGAGATAATCGACTGAAAAGAGAAAAGTCTTATTTGGGTTTATACTTTTGAGGTTTCATTTCATTGGGTTTGCTGCTCTGAGTCTGTGGAAGCACGGTACATCATGGAAGGAGCACATGGTTGAGGAAGTTCATTCACCTCATCATGGGGAAGCAAAAGAGAGGGGAAGAGACAATGTCCCCTACAAGGGCACACTCCCAATGATCTAAGACCTTCTACTAGGCCTTCTCTCTTAAAAGGTTTCACCCCATCGGAATGTACCACAGTGCCACAAGCTGGGGACCTACCCTTTAACAGATGGGCATTTGAGGATATTCCAGATCCAGACTATACCTGTTATTCCAATCTCTCTTATACCTAATGTCCCTTCATGTATGTCCCTTGTGCTCTGTACTGGGTCCAGTGAGGGGACATTTAGTCATCCCCTCACTAGAACATTAAGTGTGTCCCAGGTACCTAAGATGAGTATTAGGTACACGTTATAGTCACTCAATTGATATCATAATTATAATGAATGAATGAATGAACGTATCAGTGAAGACTTAGGACAAGGCCTACAAATTTGGGAGATTTACCAGTTGAAAGATGCCAACAATCAAGATATTACATTAAGAAGGCTAAACCTAAAATCCAAGGTTTTTCATCGGATAGCCCTGTGATATTTAGGGATTGAAAGAATCAGCACTAACTTCTTAAGAGGAAGAAAAACAAACTCAAGAAGAAGAAGAAGTTTATTTTAAGTCCCTAACAGTAGAAGAGGCCACCAGGAAGAGGAGAATATAGAAGAGGTTGTTTACCATCGACTAGGAATCCTCAAATATTCAGTCACTACTACTTTTTATTCCTCCCCAGTTATCAAAAGCACAGCCATCATTGAGAATAAGTGCCTAAAAGAATGAATGTGATCAACTCCAGACCTAACCCTGGCCATCTCACCATACTGAGGAAGACTCTGACAGTCTCATGCCAACTGTCTTGTAATCAGATGCAACAAAGCAAAGCATAAAAATAGCAACCATCACAACTGCAACCATCAAAACCAACCCAACCCACAAAGGCAACACACAAAATTCTCTGGACATATGTTCCTGTATCTGTCTACACATGGTCTCAGTGAACCTGGGGCTCTGGTGCAAAGTGGCACAGTTCAACGGGGTTTCCTCAAAGGAATTATAAAGAATAACGAGTCTCCATACAAGGGGTGGATTAGAGTTGAGCCCTTTTCTATGTGTTTCCATAGCCTCTATGAAAACCTTTGTTACAGTTCAAAGAAATAATTTCTTGTTTAATATCCAAATTCTCAACTAACTAACTGTGACCTCCCTGAAGGCAAGGACTCTGCCTTGCTTATTCACTGTCGTATCCCCAGGACTTGGCAAGCGCCTGGCACAGAGAAGAAACTCAATATATGTGAAATTAATGAAGAGGTGAATAAATGAGTGAAGGAAAGGCTCCATTTATCACGCCCTCTGTTTTTAGAAATGCACTGTCAGAGTCCAATGATCTGAGCCTCCCAGGGATCGGGGTAACTGCTGCCACCAGTTGTGGGTCTCTGTGTGAAGTGCTGTGTGCATCTCTCCTGAGAGTCTGATTCCACATCCATAGTAAATGTAAGCCTACCTTGAAGGCAGGATAAGTCTGGCTCTGTTCTATGTTTCAAAATATCTAGCACTACATATTTCAAAATATCTAGTGAATAATTTTTAAAAATATTCTTTGAATGGCTAGATGGATGTTGTTCCCCCCAGAAATATGTACATGTAGCATAACCTAAATAAATCACAAAGAAATCCTAAGATGGAAATCTCTAGAGGTGGAATTTCAGAAACTGTGCTGCTACCTGGGTAGTAGAGATATTATGGAGGGCAAAGTAGACTTTCTGAGAGCCTTTGAATCGCTAATTTTTTCATTCAGCTAATATTTACTGATGCTGTGCTACTTACCAGGCTTTGCTGCAGGTACTAGACAACAAACAAGACAAAGATCCCTTCTGGAACTTATATTTTAGAAGAAACAGATATGCTCAAACTCAGGACCCCCAAAAGACCTCCAGAGACCAGATGGATGTAAGCAGCAAAGAGGAGTTTATTGCCAGCTAGCTCAGTCCTCCGCACACACAGCAATTGGTGACACTGAGAGGCTCCGAGCCCAGGGTTTGCAGCAGTTTTATAGACTGTTTAGGGAAGGCAGGGACTTCACATACATCATAGCATCTCTTAGCAAATCATCACACACTGCGGGAAAATCATAAAACAACTCTAAAACGTGATTAGCACATTCACTGGCAGGAACAAGTTGGGTAAGGGTGATTGGTTAGTACAAGAGGGGGATTCATTTGAACTGATTGATTTAGGCCACAAGGGGAGTATGTGCTGAACTACATGGTTTCCCAACACGTTATCAACCACCATAAACTACAGGGAGGGTCATCTGGCATCCCAGGTATTTTCCCTGTCTCATGCTGATTGGTGATTGCTAGGGGGTTGCTATGGGTCCTCACCTAGCCTGACTGAGTCAGGGACACCTGGCTCTGCAGATCTCTCCTGTTATTTGCAGACAAATAACTCAGCAGGATGGGTATATGCCTAGGAGTGCTCTGTGGGTCTTTCCAAGGACAAGGATCACGCCCCCTTCCTTGGACAGGCTTTGCTCTGAGGTAGAGGCTGGTTTCTTGGAAACAACAGAAGTAGATATAGTAAATAAAAGTAAAGTACATAGTATGTTTAAAGGGAGTAAATACTCTGGGGAAAACAGAAGCAGAACTGATAAAAATCTCATGAGTATAGGGGTAGGATAATGTGGTGAATGGGAACCCATTCCATGTTTGGTGCAGCTGTATGGTGACCTCAGACTCTGTCCATGAGGACAAATACATAACTGGATTTGACTAAGGAGTGCTGATATGTACTTTAAAAAAGTCTACAGTATCCAAATACTAGTTCCAAAGTAGGGAGAAAGGCAGATGATAATAAATATGAGGAAGTCTTAATGAGCTCTGCTTACAAACACTTAAAGAAATAGAGCAGAACAGAAAGAAAGAGTAATCTGTTTGATTTGATGAATACTTACTATAAACTTTAATATGTGTTTTGGGTAATTAGAGTTGCTTTCATAATAAGTGATATTCATTGCTACTGAATGAACGATTTGAAAAATGGACCATTATCAGTAACATGAGTGTGTTTGGGAAGAGTCAAGACTGAGCTCTGTTAGAACTGCTACAGTGTACTGAAAGTGAAACGCAGAAAGACCAATGCCTTCTTTCCAAGAAGAAGTCTATAGGTCCTTCTCTCCTCTAGCCCCAGCAATGGGAGAAGTCTGATAGGTCTATAGTTAGCTGTTATAGACTACAACATACAGGAGCTGATCTGACCTACAAATTCTCCCCAGAAGCTGTTGATCTGATTGGAAAATCATTGGACTGGAGGTGAATGCACTAGGTGTAGATAGTAGAAATAGGTATCAATGCAGTAAAGACACTGTGAGATTTGAACAAGATGAGGAAGAAAGTGCTGCAGTCTTTGATCTCAAAATAGAGTTGAGGTTCAAGAGTTGAATAGGATTCTTATGTGAGACTAAACTGTAAAGGCACCACAGCTGGTTGCCAGGCTCGGGAGCCTGTTACTTACATTAATATTTTAAAGAAAAAATCTACACAGAAACAGAGAATATCTAGAAGCTGTGTTCTCACCAGAGGAACATTTGAGGAAGGTTTGGTGAAGGTTTGGAAAAACATACACAACAGAAGGATGAGATCACATCAAATTGGAGTTGGAAAGAAAAGGATTGTATCGATTGCTCGATTGAGACCCTCCATGGTTCTGAAGTCCATAGTTCTTTCTGCATGAGTGATTGTAGATGATCCAGTGCTCAAGGAACTACATGGCCCCAAATATTCCAGTGAGATCTTCACCTCTGGAGAAGGAAATCTGTGAGAGATAGTAGAACTCATCCCCTGGCATAGTGACATTTTATTAATTGACTTGAACTCTTGCAGTCATAGCCACTCACTACCTTAATCACTCTCATTAACCTTTCCTACTTACAGGGGGTGGGTCAAGAGGTAAGGATAGATTGAAGAAGGAATCAAAGATAAAATATTCTTATTTCATTTCTGTATGACAGGATGAATAAAAGTTTAGCACTTAAGCCAAAATCGATGTTTTAGATATTTGAGTAAAATACAAATGAAAGCATTCTGTAGTAAAATGTTGGATTGTCAAAGAATTGGGTAAGTTCGATGAAAGCACCTGGGCTGGGGGTACAGCTCAGTGGTAGAGTGTCTTCCTAGCATGCACAATGCTCTGGGTTCCATTCCAAGCACCCCAGGGGGAAAAAATTTAGGATAAAAGCTCCAGCTCCACAGACATTTTTTTTATTTTTCTTGAAGTTAAAAAACAAATAAGACATATCAAGAAATGAGCCTGATCTTGTAAATTTACCTTCCCCAACTTATTACTATTTGTGTATAGTAATAATACATTAAAATTTATAAATTATGTACTTTTGACAATCAGGAAAAATATGCATGAGAAAAATAAGACTCACTCATAATACTATCACACAGAGATGAACATTTTTTGTCTATTTTTAAAATTTTTTTCAAAAGTCCAATCTTAATTTACATACTTGATAGTTATTATAACCATAAAACAAATGGCAAATTATTTCCTTTATGTCTAAACCATATGAGTTTTTAATCACTTAATAGGAACTTTTGAAAGACTATATACTTAAAAACCAGGAACATGGGCTGGGGATGTGGCTCAAGCAGTCACGCGCTCGCCTGGCATGCATGGGGCGCTGGGTTTGATCCTCAGCACCGCATAAAAATAAAATATGTTGTGTCCACTGAAAAATAAAAAATAAATATTAAAAAATTCTCTCTCTCTTTCTCTCTAAAAAAAAAAACAGGAACAAATAAATAACAAAATGACAATTTAAAAAGGCTGTTTGTCTGACTAAAATATAAAATACTTAAAAGAAATCACAAGAGAAAACATTGAGATATTAGATTAGACAAAAAAAATCATTTAAGGAAGACTTGAAATTTATGAACAAAACCAAACCAATAAAAAATAAAGGACTTCATCAATATCTATTTTTGCAAAATAGATATCTAAAAAGTGGTTTTTGTCAAAAATAAATTTCTTAAAACATCAGTTAGAAGGAAACATATAATATCCTCACCCCAACAAAGATTTGATGAAAAATATTTGAATATACATTTCACAAAAGAGAATTTGTGAATAGTCATTGTGATGTTTTATGGGTCAACCTGACTGGGCCATAGGTTTCCCAGACACTTAGCCACACGTTATTCTGCTGTGTCTGTAAGGGTGTTTCTAGAGGAGATTAACCTTTGGATTGGTAGACAAATGGCCCTCACTAAAATCCTTGGGTCTCATTCAATCAGGTGAAGACCTGGCTAGAGCAAAATTGTTGACTAACAGGAACTTAAGTCTGACTTCTGAGCTGGTATCACGGGGTAGACTGTATGCTTTGAACATGAACTTGCTGCTCCATCACTATGGCTTATTTTAAAGCCCACATTTATTTTTTCCTTTGCCTTCTTCCTCTCTGCCCCCTAATCATGGGGGAAGCAAGATTAACCTTCCCTTCTAGGATGAGTTACCTGTCTTTAAACACACTCCACAGGAATGAAGTAATGCAGACTTCAGCCCTGGCCCCGAACATCTAAGAAACAGTTATCTCTACAAGTGAATTTTGATCCCTGACAGAGCACAACTGGAATGTAACCTTTAAATCACCTCTTAAAAGCCCTTTGTCTCCCCTAACAGAATCAGAACTCTAGGACAGGAGTCTTCTGTGTTTCTCCTTTGCGAGTAAAGCAATAAAACATCCTTTTCCTTTTTCACAAAACCTCATCCTCATTATTGGCTTGACACTGGGAAAGAAGACTGAGTTTTCAGTAACACTGGGACATCGGTTTTCCCTTGTCCTCAGAGAACTTACACAATTGGTTGTCTTGGTTCTCAGGGTCAGTTTCAGACAGGAACTATAACACCAGCTCTTCTAGGTTATATAAATGTGCCATGCTGTTATGACATTTACATGAAGTATAGAAGAAGCAGGTCAAGAGGTAACTGGGGGCCAGGTAGGGTGGTGTATGCCTATAATTCCAGCATCTGGGGAGGTGCTTGCTTAACATCTAGTAGGCCATCTTAAGTGACAGTCTCTATTTTTAAGAAATAAAGGGCCCAAGGCCCTTCGGAGAAAGGCTCACCACTCCCTCATACCAACGCAACCCTTCACTCCCGGCATTAGGACCCACGTGACTCTAATTCATGAACCTCCCCCATAAAAGTCTTAAAAGTCTTGTGCCCCAAGTCTGTATTACCTCTCTCTGCCTATGGAGGGATGGCCGTTATTTTTTCAGCTTTGACAAATGAACTCTCATGTGTATCTCTGCCTGGTCTCTTTCATTTCTAGCTCGCCCATCTCCCACGCCCCAGTTCCTCGCTTTCCTTTCACTGAGGCAGGAGGGTTCTAGGTCTCCAGCTGCAGATCTTGGGAAACTTTCAGCCAATTTGTTTCTTCTTTTTTAATCTTTAAATATGTTTGTTTTTATTTCTTACTTTAATAGTCTACAGAAATTTTCTTTTAAGAAAAAAACTTTTTATTAGACAGTTGTAGTTATACATAGTTGGATTCATTTTGACAAAATCATACTTGCATGGAATTTGATTTAGTCCATTTCAATCCCTGTTCCCCCACCATTCATTTCCTTTTCCTTCCCAGTCTCCCTCCTCCTATTTTCCTTCCACTACTCTACTGATCTTCCTTTTGCTAAATTTATTTTTTAATGGTGTTTTCTACATATGCCTAAAGGGAAATTCCCTGTGGTATATTTATAGAGACATTCCACATTTCCTCCACTTTCCCATCCTTCCCTTCTCTCTCTCTCTCTCTCTCTCTCTCTCTCTCTCTCTCTCTCTCTCTTTCTCTCTCTTCTTCTTCTTCTTCTTCTATCCCACTGATCTTCCCTATATCTTTATGATATTTGACCCCTACCCCTGCCCCCTAGCCTGCCTCCTTTCCCTTATTTTGCTCTAACTTCCACATATGAGAGAAAATATTCAACTCTTGATTTTCTGAGTCTAACTTAGTTCACTTAGCATGATATTCTCCATTTCCTTCTATTTACTGGCAAATGTTATAATTTCATTCTTCTTTATTTCTGATTAAAACTCTATCATGTATATATACCACATTTTCTTAATCTTTTCATCTACTTACAGGCATTGGGCTGATTCCATAATTTAACTATTGTGAATTGTGCTGTTATAAACATTGAAGCATTAACTAATTTCTTATATTAAATACCACCTCCCTTGTGTGTGTGTGTGTGTGTGTTTGTGTCAGATGATGATAGATAAATGATGATGGCAATAGTTCAATATTAGGTAGATAGATATCCTATTGGTTCTGTTTCTCTGGAAAACCATGGGAAATACAGTAGTTAAGCACATGAAATATTATTAGTCATCAGAAAGATGCAAATTGAGAATTATCACCCTACACTTAGTAGAATTACCAAAATCAAAAGAACAGACTATATATACCAAGTGTTACAGAAGATATGGAACAACTGACATTTTCACACACTACCACTGGGAATGTAATGATGAAACAACCACTTTGGAAAACGTTTGACAATATCTTACGAAATTAAACATTCACTACTCATATAGACAAGGAATCTTATCCCAAGAGAATTAAGATAAATGCTCACGAAAGACTTTTGCATTCATGAATATTTATCATTGTTCAGTCAAAAAATGAAAATAACCAAATATTTTCTGCTTCAGAAAATATAACACTGTTATTACATTTATATGAGCTATAGAAGAAGCAAGTCGAGAGGTAATTGGGGGGCTGAGGTTGTGGCTCAGAGGTGGAGTGCTCACCTACCATGCATGGGGCACATTCGATCCTCAGCCCCACATAAAAATAAAATAAAGATATTGTGTCCACCTATAACTAAAAAATAAATATTAAAATAAAAAAGGTAATTGGGGGCCAGGTATGGTGTTGCATGCCTATAATCTCAGTATCTGGGGAGGCAGGAGGATCTCAAGTTCAAAGCTAGCCTCAGCAACTTAGTGAGGCCCTAAGCGATTAGCAAGACTCTATCTCAAAATAAACACACACACACACACACACACACACACACACACACACACACTCACACAGAGGGCTAGAAATGTGGCTCAGTGGTTAAGCACCTCTGGGTTCAATTGCTAGTACCCAAAAAAGTGGTCATTGGGGACAGTCATCATGAAACAGGATACTGGTTATATGGTTGTGTTCAAACTGTATATTTAAAAGAATGAATTGTGTTGTATATAAATTAACCCTAAAAAAGCTGGTGAAGAGTAGGAAAAATAAATGAGATTATCACAAAGAAAAGCTCTCTTATTTGGATGCCTTGACCATACAAATGTAACATACAAATGTAACAGAGTCACCTTTTCCCTTGGTAATATCACCTCTGATAGATATTACTTTTGGAAAAGGTACATCTTTGCTTTTATTAATAATTTATTTGTTTTTTGGATTCACATTGCAGATATTCGGTGTCATCCTTGAGTCTTTTTTCCAACACCTAATCTAATCTATTGTCAATATTTGTGAACTTGTAGGGGCAGAAAAGCATGATCCTTTTCCTACCCATCACAGGGGTCCTGGTCAACATTTCTATAACAAAAGACAGCCTAACAAGAGAAAACTATAATGGATTTATTTAAACAAAGTTTTATGTGACACAGGAACCTTCACAAATGGAGAGAACCAAAGACCCAGGGGAAATGGTTTTGAGGCAAAGATGGACATTCTTGTTGAAAAGTGATTGAACAAAAGGTTATGATCTAATTGTGACAGGAAAATCCAGCAGGTCCTATCTATACAGACTCTTTTAAGCATCTCTTTGTAGCATTCTTTCTTTTCGTGTATTGGGCCTATGATGCATATAGAATATTTGGCTTGCTTTTGGGGAAAGGGATTCTAGTTTTGATGATCTGTCTTGGAGAATAGGAATTCTGATTTCTGTGACTCACTTTAGGGGAGAACAAAGAATTGGAGACAGGAGGGCAGGAGTAGGTCAGAGAGAGACTTGCTTCTGAGACTGCTTCTGAGGGTTTATAACCTCCTTAATTTCAAAGTACTCCACATGCCAAAACATCACACTTTGGGGTATCATTTTCTGATCTCCAACAGAGTGAACAAAACAAAAGAAATTGAGGTAGAATGAAAGGGCAAGGAAAGACAATAAACGTGGCAAAATCAAAGGAATTCATAACAGCAAGCTAAAGTGCTATGGAATCAGCAGCTGCCTCATAGTTGAAGACTTTGGAAGTTACTATATGTCCTATATATGTGCCAATTGCTGCTTATCATAAAGGACATGATTATACAATTTAATTCAACATTTATGGAGTCTTTACAAAGGACTATACCTTTTACTGGGTGTTCAGGATTTAAAGATGGGGAGGCACACAATACTTGTTCTCAGATGATCTAGTAAAGAAACAAGAACTCTGGCAAATATCTATAATTCAAAAATAATTATAATGTAGCTATATATAAATTGCAATGGCAACCAGATTTGAGAGCGATTGATTCTGCCTAGAAATTTCAACAATGACCTCCCAAGTGTGACACTTGAGCTGGAATTTTTTAGGTGAGTAAATGAGATGAGAGTTTCTTGAAGAAGGAACAAGAACAGAAGAATGGAAGGTGTGAATATATAGAGAAGATTCAGATTTTAGGGAAAAATTGAATGTAGGATGGCCGGTAAAGGAGAGAATAATAAGATAGGGTGGAGAGAATCAAACAGAGATGGATTATGCTAATGGTTTTTATTCTATTCTACTGAAATGGAGAGATAAAATAGGCCTTTAAGGGCTGGGATATAGCTCAGTGGTAAAGCGTCTGCCTTGCATTTGCAAAGCCCTGAGTTCTACCACCAGTTCCAAAAAAGACAAAAAAAAAAAAAAAAAAAAAGAACCCCACAAAAAATAAGAAGAAGAAGATTAAAAAAAAAAAAAAAACCTTTTCCATCCTGAACTAAAATAGGCCTTTAAGCATGGTGTAGTGGCTGCTTGGGGCCATGCCCAGGTACCCTGCATTAAGCCAATATATATTTCTTCCAACTGTTATACATGTTGGCTGCTAATAGCTCATGACTGCTTTTTATCTTTGGAGAATTGTCCTTGGCAAGCTACTTTGCCCAGAAAGTCACTCTGCTTTCCCCACCAATATCTAGGGCAATCCACAGTCTATGATGGAATTGTCTGAAGATAGAATAGACCAAACCCTTTATCCCAGGAGAAACAACTGTGTTTATGCTTAGAGCCCTTCCCTGTGGATTGAGCCAAGGCTTGAACTTCTCCCAGTTCTACATACTTCCCTTTTCTCTGTCCTCTTCATTCCCTTCCTTGTGGGTTTTTTTTTTTCTGGAAGAACTTCCTCAGTAAATCACAAGCACCCCAATTCCTGTCTTATGTTCTGTTTCTAGAAAACCTGACTAAAGATACTGGGGAATAAATGATTGGATTTGGGTTTCAGAACAAGATCTCAGGATTGTGGAAGTTGGACCAAGTTTAGCAGAGAGAAAGGTACAAGGATGACACATCTGGGAGGTAACGGGGCCTGGATCAGGGTCTCAGTGGTATGGGGACAGGAAGAAGGGAAGGTGATTCCATCATCTCTTGAGTCAGAGGCTATGTGAAAGAAAGAGAAAAGTCTAAGATGACCCTCACGTTTTGAGGGCAGTTGGGGGAAACATGATATCAGTTACTGAGCTAGACAATGAAAGACAGAAAACACATCAGGGAGGTAAGATACAGACAGAATTAGCTTCATAATCTTAAATTGATGGAACTCATCATCTTTTTTTATATCTATATTTTAGTTGTAGTTGGATACAACATCTTTTATTTTATTTATTTATTTTTGTGTGGTGCTGAGGATCGAACCCAGTGCCTTGCATGTACTAGGTGGAGGTCTCTATGGCTGAGCCAGAACTACAGCCCCAGAACTCATCATCTTAAATTGACCTCATGGGCCGTGCAGAAGATAAAAGAGCACAGGTGAAATGACTGAATACAAATACAGACTTGGGAGCCATTGGCCATTGAAACCATGACCACAGATGAGGGGTGTTGAGGGCCACAACCAAGTTAAGATGGCACCTGGCAGTATGCCAGGAGGAGTGGCTTGTGAGCCAACGCCAGTGAGCCATTAAGATGATGAGGATTCCTTAATGACTGACTGCTGTGTCTAGATGATGCCAATTAAGTTAAGCTGTGTGTAATTAGTTGGGTATATGTACCTCTGCGGTCCGGCAGAGAAGCGGCTCCTGCTACCTTGGTGACTGCTACTTTGAGTTCTCAGTTCCTGCTGAGTTCACTCGCAATAAAGTAGTTCCTGCTTCAATCTTCAAGTTGCTTGTCACCTCTCGGTTATTTTGCCCAGCCAGACTTAGGCAGCCCAGCCAGACTACGACAGAGGGGAAGTGAGCCACAGATAGCCTCTGGAGACCTAAAGCTTAAAAAGCTATTGGAAGAAGGAAAACCAGCTGGAAAGATCACTGAAGAGACTCAAGGGGCAGAAGAGAACATGAAGAGAGAGGAGCAGCAACTACATTGGAAGGAGAAGAAAATGATCATAGATATGAAATACAGCAGAGAGTTAAGGTAGATGAGTCCATCAATAGGTCAACAGAATTTGAAGGTTCTAGATGCTTTTGGACAGAATATTTCTTTCTTGAGGATAGAGCTAATAGACGTTGTGTTCTGGGGTTGCTGGGAGGCAAGATGGTACAGGCGCAATGTGCGCAACACAAACATTTTGTCCTGCGATTTCTTCCTCCATATTGAACACTCAGTATTTTTTTTTTTTAATTTTTCCTTCATAACTCGTTTTCTGTTTGGGCTGTACAAGTAAATTATGTACCTGTCAAAGCTAGAAATACCTTAGGGCTGGGGATGTTGCTCAGTGTTAAAGTGCTTGCCTAGCAAGCTTGAGGCCCTGGGTCCTACACGTGTATCCCTCCCAAAAAATTAATTTTAAAAAAGCAGAAATATCCCACAACTATGAGGCATAGGCAGCCCAGAATTTTTTAAATCTGATAAAGTGAGATCTTAGTCTTTCTGTCCGCCTATAACTCACAAACAGCACTAGTCCCTTACAAAGATGTCCCTGGGCATGTGGATCACATGATGAAATCACAGTCAGCCTCCTTGGTAGCAGAGGCCTTAGGGTGCTTCCCTCCAACTCCAGGAACTAAAGGTCACAAACATCCCAGTACATGAAAAATACATTTCCCATGGAATCATATTGACTTGACATTTTGGAAGAATATGCAAGAATAAAGAGAAACTTCTCACAAGTTGGACTTCCAAAACTACTTTTTGTTTTATATCCTTTTCTGTTTCTTTCTTATAAACTTCTTTCTTTTCACCATGTCTTTATTTGTATTAGATAATTTAGTGTTTTTTTTCCTACTCCCATATTTAAAACATACTTCCTAAGCTTTAATGTTAGATAAAAATCTCAAACTCAGGAGTGAACTTGTGTTGGAAACAGGCATTGGCATGCTATTCGACCCACCCCATCTTTGTCCTCAGATCTGCTCCACTCAAGTGGCCTCAGGACTATACCACTTTTTTGGGGAAGAGCCTCAATTGCTGCCACCTAACAGAGCCTCCTAACTCCTCAGACTTTTTTCAGTTTCCTTTGGATTAGATCCAGGAGGTGTTTGATTCTTGATCAGAAAGACCATAGCTCCCTCAACAATGAGGTGCAGATAAAGAACCCCACCACGAGGTATAGGATCCAGATTTTGGCAACTATGCTAAAGGGCCAGGTAACATTACCTAGAAATGTTTTAGGATCAATGTCCTGTGTGACCAACTTTGACGAGTAATAAATAAGAGTTGAATAAATGCCAGCAGATGATTTTTTGCTCTGCATCAGACTGTAGTGAGGTATGGTCTTTCTACCCACCTTGACTGGGTGACATTCCACCTGGTCAAGCCCTGGCTGTGTTTCTTGTGACATTGTGGTCAGCAAAGTATAGCATCACTTTGACTTTTTTTTCTCCTTTTTCTATTACACCCCTTTACCCCTCACACTCCTGCCCTGAAAATACACCTTTGAATAAAACCTTAGTAGGTAAGTTTTGCATCAGGTTTCATTTTCTATTAAATCCAGGCTAATCCAGAGGCTTAGAAGTGAAACTTGTTTATAGAACTTAGATTTGGAAATGTCTTTAAAGATCATCAAGTTCAAACAACTACCTACCAGAGGAGACTTTCTTTCCCATGCTTGGGCATGTCTAATAAAGGCTGCTCACTTCCTGGATAGTCCCTCAACTCCACTGTAGAGAAAAAGCATGTGGACATATCTTTCTCTATTGGGATGGAGTCATTTGCTCTTGTTATTTTCATTTTATTTTTTACCCATTAGTTGTAGTGCTTACTTCTGTTTAATGAAAAATTTGAAGAGGCTATTGTTTTGAATTGAGCTCCTACAACTAGGCTCCAACAGACCAGATCAAACCAAATGGAATCCCTCATGCTAAATGCCATATAATCAAATTAAAACTTTAAGGAAGCAGATAGACCCCTGAGAAGTTTTTCCTGAAAACAGGATATTCTAGTCCACCTGAGTCAATGTCATAAGGAAGTCCCCTTTATCCCTTTCAAAGAGGTAACCTGCAGTAACCTGATGTTAGCCACTCAGCTTTTCTTTCTGTATTGTTTTGTTTCTTTATTTTCACCTTACAAAACCCATTGTTCTGCTCTTACCCAGTGGGAGCTCTCATTCTATTTTGTACAATAGAAGCTGCCCCATTCATGAACTGCAAATAAAAGTCAATTAGATCTATAACTAAATTTGCTGTAATTTTGTCCTCTGACACTTCTTATACTTCAATGTCAGACTTTAAAGGAAAACAAGTATTTTAGTCAGCTTTTTTCTGCAGCTGCAACTGAAAGACCTGAGCAGAACAATTGCAGAGGAGGAAAATTTATTTGAGGGCTCACATTTTCAGAGTTCTTAGTTCATAGAAGGCTGGTTCCATTCCTTGGCCTCCAGGTGAGGCAGAACATCATGGTGGAAGAGTGAGTCGGAGGAAGCAGCTCACATGATGCTCAAGAAGCAGAGAGAGAAACAGAGAGACTCCACTTGCCAGATACAAATATACACCCCCAAGCCACACCCCCAATACCCCACTTCCTCCAGCCACACCCTGACTACCTCCAGCCCCCACCCAGTTAATCCCTTCAGGGATCAATTCATTGATTAGTTTAAGGCTTTCACAACCTAGTCATTTTCCCCTCTGAACCATCTAGAATTGTCTCACACATGAGTTTTGGGAGGACACCTCACATACAAACCACAACAAAAAGATCCCAGAGTTACTCTGGGAATACAAGTCCTTTAAAAAAAAATGGACACTTAGAAATTAGATCACTTCTTTTATCTATTTATTTTATCCTACTGTGAAAAAAAATATGTTGTATAACAAATAAATTGCTTGATTTAATTGTCTTCCTGTTACTCAGTACATAAGTATAGGTTATGTTTTGCTAATTTGAACCCGTCTCCATCTCAATATTCCAAAAGAAGTTTGTGGAATTAAAGGAAATTGTGTCATCACATAATAAATGCTTCCTCAGAAATTGCACTTTAAGCCTGGTTGGTCATTTTCCCAGGAAGACTGTGTGTTCGCCTCCTGTGTTCCCATTTATATCCACCTGCCTGTATCCTGGCACTCACCTCATCGTGTTAGAACTCCTTACTTATGTGCATCCTCCCCAAAAGTAAAAACTATTGTCTTCATATTTCTAATCCACTCCTTGCCTCTGATTGCTGGATAAAGCCTTGAACATTGTAGGTCTCAAATATGTAATGCCTGAATTAATTAACATTCCTGTTTTCCATCTCTAAGGTAAGAATAAAAATGCAGGTGGACCTGCTCTGGGTCAGTTTAGGATGATTGTTGTTAAATGACAAAGATAAACATCTGAAAGTTGCACAAATTTTGCTGAGAGTTGCAAAAGAAAATATAAAGTAAAAGCATTTTTACATTCCCTATAGTGTTTTCGATAAGTGGCTTGAATAGGATTAGTGGGAAAAGATGTTACTTCTTAAGCCTCTTCCTTTTAATCTTTTTTATTTTTTCTGTAGCTCTTTGTTTTCTTAACATGAAATTTCTTTTCCCTCCAAACAGAGCTCTTAGATTCCTTTCCTGGTTCCCTGAAGAGATCTCAGCATCATGCTATAACACATTCCCTGTGGAAATTGTGCCTTTTTGAAAAAGTGGCCTACCAATTCGAGCACAATGACACTTCTGTTTTCAGCATTGCTTTTCTTAACATATTTCCCAGAACTCAAGTTTGTCATAATTAACATTTTACCTCTCTTTTTGAAAACACTAAGTGAAGAGATATGTTTATATATGAAGAACAGAGTTGGTTTTTCAATTTTGTTTTCTCTCAGTGGTGATGGGTTTGTGTCTTTTCATCGACCTCTATCATTTTTTACTCTTATCGATAACAATGCACATTTGTCAAAAAGATGATTCATTTCAGACTGCAGTCTGTGGCCTTGGAATAAAGTTAAGGTGCTGACCTATTCCAAGACACCTGTCATCAGGCTGGCATTAGGACACCTACCTGACCTCGGATGACAAATATTACTTCTAATGTTTCCTGAAGAAAATTAACTTATTCCCATCCCAAATTACATTTTGGAACTGCATATTTTTCACTTTTAAAAGCAACAAATTTATCGGTCAGCTTTCAGTCATTGTGACAACATGTCTGATACAGCAACTTATAAAGAGGAAAGGTTTTATTGGTTCACAGTTTCATAGGTTTTGGTCCATGGTCACTTGGCCCTATTGCTTTGTCCCTATATGTGTGAAGGGAAAGGCTTCCTATTCATCTCATGGCAATCAGGAAGAAAAGAAAAAAAAAAAAACAAGAAGTGAGAGACTAGGTCTTAGGGGCACATACTCAATGACTTAACTTCCTTACCCAATGATTTAACTTCCCTTCATTAGGCCCCACTTCCTAAAGCTTCTACCACCTCCTAATAGTGCCACAGATTGGGGAGCAAACCTCCTACATATGGGCCTTTGGGGAAATGCAAGGTTCAAACTATAGCAAACAAGTATCCTGTAAAATTGCACAGAATTACTTAAGAAGGTTAATTTAGGTCACCCCAGCCATTAATACCTTTGTTCCACTTACTATATCAAATTAATTATCCAGTAATGTGGCAGGTCCCTAGGAGGAGATTTTGATGAGGTAGGGGCAAGAAATGTCAATATTCTCTCTGAAGTCTGGGATAACGTTAACTAAGTCTAATAGGGTGCCATAATAGGGGCTTATGGCTATAAAATGATCTAGGAACTTTGGATGCAAAAACAGGGTCTCTGAAGGAATTTTGCAGAGACATTTATCTTGCTTTGCAATTTTTCTAAGAGTGTATTCTTCCAGAAAAGAGCATTTCCCCCACTGCATTGCTTAAAACCAAACATTAAGAAGCAAAACTGGAATAAGAAGAATTAAGTGATTATTTATTTCAATTTGAAACCCTATCCTAGTTCTTTTAATTAAATATGGTTTGTTGAATTTGCTAGGGATGTAAGTGAAAACAAAACACACACACACACACACAATCTGAAAAAAAACCTTAAATCTTATATTTAATATTTAGTGTCATCTGTAAGTTGGAAAAAATTTGGTATAGTTATCTAGCCAAAACAACAACTTTCCATATTTGGAGAGGTTGTATAATGTACTATTTTTCAACCAGAGAAGTGATATTGAGTAGAGGTTTTCACATATGTAAAATGTCCATAAGTTTATAAGAATGTATGATGGTTTGCTCTGTGCTCATTTGGAAGCAAGAGAGAAAAAGGGAATACATTTCCATCTCTATCTTACTAGTTAATTAGAGCCTTGCTCTGCTGTGGGACCTGGGTTTAATCACAAGTAAGTGGCTGGGGTCATAGGGTTGGTAGATATGATCATCATCCTGCTATCCACTAGAGAAGTCTCTACAATAAAAAATCTATGAGTGTAAAGAGCAGGAATTGGTTGGTAGATAATATAGCCACCAAGTGAAGGCACAATTTAGTTCTCCATTTAAGTGAAGATCTATTCCTCAAGACAAATCCTCCATGCTCCCTTTTGAAGAAAACAGTGAACACACGGGCAGACAGTAATGGGGAGAATCAATGGAGAAGTAGCCAACCTTCTGTCTTTTATATAGATAACAAGGAGACTTCCAAAGGTAGCTCTGGCTACTATTTAGTTATACTCAAGAGTTGTGATGTAATTGCAGAGGTCACTAAAGTCCTGCTCAGTGTGCCTTCATTCCCCTGTCCCCTACTAACTCCAATTCCCAGGCACATCCAAATGACATCCAGGCCTTCTCAACCTGTGGGGCCTGGTTTGAAATCATTACTTCAGAACAACTCTCCCAGCTCAGGAGCCAACTCTGGTGAGAAGTAATCAAACAATTTCAATTTTGCTGTAATATTTAATTTCTAGTGAGATAATTTAAAAACACAGGAAGCCTAGGATGAAAATACCTTTACAATTCTATCTGCTACACAACTGACACAATTGTAGTAGACAGAATGGGAAAGTACCTTGAAATAAAAGGTCTACATAATACATCAAAGTTAACACAACTCACTATGGCTTTATTCATCCCACATGTCCACTCACAGTAATCTTCTATCTGGTGCTATTCATGGTTTGAGACTTGGTTTTACTGCTCAATTGTCCATTCCTTGGTTTTAAAGTAACTAAACTCCTTTCTCTGAGTACAGCTGGGGGATATGCAGATAACTCTGCAAAGCCAAGCCATGGTGGGGGGCATTTACCATCATTATTGAACCTCTGGTATTAAAAGCTATAAAATGGAAACAATCATACTGTGAAACCTTAGGAGAAAAATGCCGACCAATTAATTCCTGAGTATGAAAGCCGAAGATGAAACCTTCTTAATGTGAAAGAAATTAATCCAGCTGTGCTCTACTCTTTAAGATACTGAGAAGCAAAATGCCAAAAAAATTATGGCAAATAAATTTCCATCTTAGCTAAAATTCCAGATGTACAAGGGATGTTGTATTTGTTATAAGCAAAGCACTGTTAACCTCTATTTGCCTGCTGCTTTGTGGCAGATCTTGAAATGGCAACAATAATGACGTGTTTACTATTCACTTGTCTTCCCCCCACCAAATACCATAGCCATGAGGATTGAACAAGAAATAAAAGACATTAGATTCAGTTCCTTCTCTGAGACCCCATCTCCACACTATCCTCTCTCCCCACAACCTTGGATAGGTCTTTGGAACTCCCTGAGCTTCACCTCCTATGGGGGGCCACCCCTGAGCTATTATAGCATCTTCACTTGGCCTTCAGCCAAGAAGGTTTTGAGCTGGCATTGCACTATGGCTCCTCCCACTCTGCACATTGCAGGTGATCACTGCCTTAGCTCAGCTAGGAAGTGTGCTTTCTCATATCCCCGGACTTGGGTGTAACCCACTGGGCTTGAACAGCCTAACCCCTGTCTTATTTGGTGAAGAATATTCTATGGAAAAGCTTTTGTGTGTCCCCCATATAAAAAGAAACCAAACGCAGGTTCATCATCTCTCTTCCCAGTGTGGAAGCCCAGCCCCTAAGGTCCAAGAGCCATCCTGTCCCAGCTTTATAAAAAATTACTTGCGTGTAGTATGGTCTTTTTCCCACCAGCCTACTCCACCCAGAGGACCCTGGTTTCCACCACCTGCACGGTGTGTGGGCACGAAGCTCCTTTACTTATCAAGGAGGTCATTGGAGTAGATAAACTCTTACATCACTTTTCATATTAGAAATTCGGTGCTCTCTAAAATTCTGCAGAGGCAGACTCAACGATGCTCACCTTCTCTTTTTATATCTGCCTCATTTCATTTTAAGGACTGTGAAAAGAATGGGGAAAAGAAGCAGAAGATGAAGTGAAGCCCAAGGCACAACTAAAATCAGCCACAAAAATTGGAACAGCACCTGGCTTCATTTCATTCCTTTTCTTTCCTGCCCCAGTTCCTATTCAGATCTCTAAGAAACACAGGACTCATTATTGAGGGCCCAAGAAGTCATTTCCTCCCTATCATCCTCAATGAAATGAAAGCATTGAAGAAAGGAAACAATTTTCCCGTATCATTCATAATTTGCTGGGTTACTCTGGTGCTGTGCTTGGGTCTGAGCTCCCAAGTACGTTTCAGTCCTTTGTTTAGGATGGGCACAATACGGAGTTCCACAAGATACTAAGATAAGAGAGAGATAGAGAGCTTTTTGGCTTCCAATGATGGGGATCCCTGAAGATGTGTCACTCAGCCAGCAACATTTTTCCTTATAATTCTGGGGTTGTTTTTCACCAAAGGCTGAGAAGAAGCAGAAGACAAGGTGACAGGAACCTGTGCTACTGCTGGTTCATATGCAGTCATGTGTGGATCAGGCTGAAAGTCACAGTCTTCCTACCGACCAGAAGATGGAAGAAGTCAGCAAGACAGAAACCTGGAAGAATCTGGCAAATTCTGATGACCTGGAACTCAGCTCCTCAGGGAGCT
The DNA here is from genome assembly GCF_052094955.1 of Ictidomys tridecemlineatus. Lineage (NCBI taxonomy): Eukaryota > Metazoa > Chordata > Mammalia > Rodentia > Sciuridae > Ictidomys > Ictidomys tridecemlineatus. The sequence continues at coordinate 56,741,211 of NC_135486.1, forward strand.
GGAATGCATGAAGTAGAAGATTATGAGAAACAGATGAGAGGATCATGACCCTTGAAGGTCTGTGCTAAGGCTTTTCTCTACCTCTTGGTTTTGTCCCTGTATGTAAGGACAATACTTGGAAAACATTTGTTGAATATCTGCTCTGTCCTAGGCACCTGGATCCCTACCAGCCTGAAGGAGCTGACAGTCTGGTCAGGATGCTAAACATTCATGTGGCCAACAAAGCACCAAGACAGACAAGAGCTAAGTCAGAAGAGCTGGGGAGGCTGAGGCAGAAGAGATGCCCTTCCCCCTTGCCCCTGTATGGGACAGGATAGCCTTTGTCTCTTGACTACTGACTTTCATGGAATTGAATGTCTCCCTTCCAGAATTCTGGGCATTTGTCTTTCAAATATTTCATCATTGCCAAACACCCTTTTAATGATAAAACTGACTATCATTTCTGATTATAGATGACATTGGGTTGTGTTGCAACCAAGGAGAACATACACGGACAGGGAGAGAAATGGGCCTCCCTTTCCACCAAAGCCTCATGTGGGTTGTGCTCTCCAGCAGCTACCATCACTCTTGCTCAAGTCACATCCTCTTTCCTATTCCTGGCCAATATCTGTCTTCGCTGGACAGCAGAATTTTCTCATTATTTCAGAAGCAGAACTGAGACATGTGAAAATACATTAAAATTATTTCAGAAAAATAATTATCTAACCTTCTAAAGGAAGAGAGTAATTTGGACATAAAAGAGGAAAAATATGTATAGAAAAGGTGATTTTCAAACTTCTTAGAAGAGTCTATTTAGCCCAAGCTTTATAGCCAGGAGGTTATCTGTCGTGTATGTTTCATGTTGCTCTCTCTGAATCAGAAAGTGTTGCCACTGTTCTATCTTCAGTGGAAAAGAGGCAAACTCTGAGATGTCCCTCTCCATCTCTATCACCTCTAATAAATATATAGAGTTTGAATTTATCCAACTTGTATTTAAGCCATGGGTCTGTCATTAACAATGGATTACTTTCTTTGCCTGAACCTCTGTTTCCTTTTGTACCCCAGTTTTCATCCATTAAATGGGTTAATAACTGCTCCTAGTTTATAGGGTTGTTTATTATGAGGATGCAAGGAAAGAATCTGTTTAAAACACTTGGGACAGTGCCTGACACACAGAAAGCATTTAGAAGTTAAATATTGTCATAGAGTGTAGTCCTACTGCATGCTCAATGGCCATAGGAACACTTTGACCCTATTCATTTAGAGGAATCGATCTTTACCTCTAAAAAGAATAAGCTATTAAACCATGGGCTTTGGGATCATTTAAAATAAAATAATCTCTGTTGTAGTGCTTTTCCTGCCGCTTACAAACTGCACAATTTGAGGTTTAATCTTGTTAAGCTTCTTTTTCTACAAATTGAGGATAATAATATCTAACCCATATATTTGTTGGAAGCAATTAAGTGAGCAAATGTATGTAACTTAACAAGTTACTTAAATAAAATTGGTCAATAATGGTTTCTGCTTTGCTAAGGAAAATGTTTCTTCCCAGCATTCCTAGAGATGATTGGGTCCTAAGTAGCCAAGTTTATATATATATATCTTTTAAAAATGTTTAGTTGCAGATGGACACAATACCTTTATTTTATTCAAATTATTTTTATGTGGTGCTGAGGATCAAACCCAGTGCCTCACATATGCTAGGTAAGTGCTCTATCACTGAGCTACAACTCCAGCCCCTATATGTATATATGTCTTATAGCAATCTCCTCATTTGCATGGCTTCTTGGGTTGTCACAAATAGTAAAGGTAGTCACAAATAGAAAAGAAACAGAATTAAAAAAATAGAAACAATCAGATACTTGCTTTTAGAAATATGAATTGGAAAAATACCAAAAGAATTAACTGAAAGCAGTGTAATAAAAAAAAACACTGAGAAAGATAATAAAATGTTGTCAGACCATCAGGGTGCATAACAAATTTTAATTATGAATAAGAAAAAGCTATGACCATGAGAATAGATATACTAAGTAGAAGCCAAGGGCACTGGCAAGAAGAGAATAGAGACATACATAATAGAAAATAGAGACAAACATTTGGAAGTATTTAAATTCCTTTAACAGTGGAATAGTTGAGAGAAGATCCACAAAACTTTGTCATTGAACTGCCTTGGAGCAGCCTCTTCATGAAACTGGGTCAGATGTTGGTTTCTGTTCTCGGTTTCCCATGCAAATCTCCACCTCTTATCCATAGGATTCCTTTCCCTTCCTCACCCCCTTTTTTTTATGTTTTTTTTTTTAAGCAGAAACCATTATTGACCAATTTTAGTTTTCGATGGACACAACATCTTTTTTTTTTCTTTTTTTTATTGGTTGTTCAAAACATTACAAAGCTCATGATATATCATCTTTCATACATTTGACTCAATTGGGTTATGAACTCCCATTTTTACCCCAAATACAAATTGCAGAATCACATCGCTTACACACTCAACGTTTTTACATAATGGCATATTAGTGACTGTTATATTCTGCTACCTTTCCTATCCCCTACTATCTCCCCTCCCCTCCCCTCCCATCTTCCCTCTCTACCTCATCTGCTGTTGTTCAATTCTCTCCCTTGTGTTCCCCCCCCCTTCCCCTCACAACCTCTTATATGTAATTTTGTGTAACATTGAGGGTCTCCTACCATTTCCATATGCTTTCCCTTCTCTCTCCCTTTCTTTCCCCCCACTCGTCTCTGTTTAATGTTAATCTTTTCCTCATGCTCTTCCTCCTTGTTCTGTTCTTAGTTGCTCTCTTTATATCAAAGAAGACATTTGGCATTTGTTTTTTAAGGATTGGCTAGCTTCGCTTAGCATAATCTGTTCTAATGCCATCCATTTCCCTGCAGGGTCTCACTGAGTTGCTTAAGTGCTCCCTAAGTTGCTGAGGCTGACTTTGAACTCGAAATCCTTCTGTCTCAGCCTCCCCAGGCTGCTGGGAAGTATACAGGTGTGTGCCACCACACCTGGCTAAATTCCTACTTCTTAGTTTCCCCACTACCATCTGTTGGCCTCCAAACCTGGAAATGACTCAGAACCCTGCAGGTCAATCAACACCCTTTGTGACTTCTTCCTCTATATGCAAATCATTATCTTGGCCAAGAATATGACAAGGGCAAAGAAAACAGATTTTCCCAAAACCTTTCCTACCTATTTTCACTAGAAAAAGTGCCAACTCACATTTGATTAGATGACCAAAGTCTTCTCCCACAATGAAGCTTCTCTTTAGGAACCTCTCCTGCCTCTTTCTTATCAGATGGTCGTTCCTACTGCCATTTCTGGGGTGGCAATTTCCCCTCTTCTACAACTTTTCCGTGGCTAGTGTTAGACAGTGTCCTGCATGTTCATTATAAGTGTGTGGCAGCAGCCATAATGCTTATATTTCCCATCTTGACTATTGCCCTGTGGCTATCAGTTCATCTAGCAGCTTTACCCAGGAAAAGATGAACAATAGACCACTGAACAGCTGGCATCACTCTCAGCTCTGCTGCTGCCGGCTCATTATGTATGGTGGTCACGCGCCAGCCACCAACTGCGTAGGGCAGAGATTCCCTCTTCAAAAACCTTCCACGTCACTGTGCACAGCAAAGCGGTGTTGTGATCTGTCAGGGCCAGATTCTGCGCATCTGCCTGCTCTCAGTCCATTAGGCATTCTCCTCATCTGGCGTTAGGTATTCTTATACTTTCCTCATTCTGTGTGCTGGTCACAGGTCGCCTTCGGAATGAGGCGCAGGGTCAAAGCATGGGCACTGAGGTGGGAGCCTCACTCTGAAAGGAGTTCACTGCAAAATGTTCACAGACAATACATGTGTTACAAGGTGGGTGTCCTTATAGATCCCCATTGCCTCCAATGCTTCATTTAGTGAGACCTTGGGAGAAAACATGAACAGCACTTTATCTTTCAGAAGGTTGGCGATAAATGCACCAGCACTGACTGTTTTACTTAAAGGGGAAGAAGAAAGGAGATCTTACAAAACTGCACTCTCTCAAATGCAAATGAAGTCAAATCCCTGGAGGAAATTAAGATACTGTGTGCTGTGTGTACAAACGAAATGGATTTATCTTAGTTTGTGTTAAAAAACCAAAACTTGTAGTCATCCCCAAACCTCTTCTGTCTTCTTAAGGATTTTAAACTCAATTCCTAAAAATAAACTCTGCTTTTCCCACAGATAACTCTGAATACTATCGGTTTCTTATGCAGCTAGCCTTGATGCCACCTTGACATCAATGTAAAAACATAGGAACTGCTTTTTGATCTCTCTCCAAATCAGGAAAATGTACAAGTGTATGCATGAATGAACAGAAAGACAAGCAAAAGCAACATACATATCACAAGGACATATCTCCAAAGTCAATAGATACTGTTTTCAATTTAAGTAGAGGACAGATTAAGCTCTAAAAACTAACAGATGAAGTAATGCCCTTCATGCATGTTCATAAACACTCGGATTCATTTCCTTTGCATTTTATAGTCTTATCGTATTCATTATTCTCCCTCACTTTCCTTCCTTCCTTGCTCTCCCCTTCTCTCTCTCCTTTCCGGGTGATTGGGAAAGAGTCCTAGGAATATAATGTCAAGCTAGAGTGTAAATGAATGTGATTTCTGCTAGATATTGCCTAGTCCCCATTGAATGTGAGAAGTTCAAACCTAATAGCCCTGTGATTTCACATGTTTTTGTTTGTGTTGTAATTTTGTCAACTCAAGATTAACCAGGTGGGAAGAAGCTGATGCAGAATTCTGCTGGTCTTCTGTAGCTTCTCCACAAAATGACATCAGCTCATCAGTTCATTGGCCAAACTTGTCATGTGAATCTGCTGAATGGCAAGGGATCCGAATCTGGGACAACAGATCCCAGGTATCTGGTGAGGAGTTACTATACCCTGGTGTTTAACCTTGAGGTCATGTATCACCATTTCACTAGCGCCTTGGCAAACAGCTGTTTGTAATAGAAACAAAGGAAGGAGGGAAGGACAGAAGGCAGGAGAGAGTAGCAATGTAGATATCTGACAATAGGGCAGGGTTCGATATTATGTATACCTGAGCAAAATGATTCTAGGCATAAACTCTTGGAATTTGAGTGAATTTCAATTTGATTTCTCTTACTCTTTACATATGTGAACTTGGAAATTTTATTTAAGTTAGACTTTGATTTCTTTGCCTATAAAATAAAATATATAATAAAATATATATAAAATATAAAATATATAATAAAATATAAAATAAAATATATAATATAAAATGAGAAAAATAATAATTATTAATAATAATACTAACCTTATAAGGTTATTGTGAAGATTATACTGTAAAAAGAGAATGTAAAATAAATAGCACATCGCTGGTTCTAGAAAACACTTTGTTATTACGATTTTTTTCCAGCATCAAGTTATGCAGAAAAATATTTACTGACATGGAAGACGGTTCACTCTATGATTGTGAATGAAAAAGAAACCTTAAGACTCTTTGCTTAGTGTACTCATTGTTTGTTATTTAAAAATCACAAATAGGTGCCTAGGAAAATCTGGAAGGTACACCAAAATATAGACAATAACTACCTTTGGTTTATCCTTTTCTGGATCTTTTTTGCAATAACAAAATAGAAATTCCATCCAAAAATAAAGACACTAAAAGTAGATAGGGTATACATCAAGAGTCAAATTGCTTGTAAATTAGGAGTCTCCCCTTCTCCTACATTTTCAATATGGCCTGAAAATGTATCTTCAGTTACACTTATAAAAATGTGAAATTTATGTTCCAAGAAACTAGTCTTCTGTGCCAGCAAGTATGCACACCATGTCCCGATTGGCAAATCTCTTGGATTATTTCAAATGGATTTGCATGCATTTTCCTTTTGTGATTGCAGTGTTGTTCTGTAACACTGCTGCCCCTTCATTTGACATTTTCCCTGTAACAGTTACAGATGCGTCCCACACTATGTCTATGGCACTCTGCCTTCAGAGACTCTCTTGCCTGAGATAACCAGAAAGAAAACATTGAGGCAGTCTATGAAGTGGCAGTGTTTCATTATCCTACCACTACTACTTTAAAAGGTTATAATCCCCATATCCATATTATTAAACGCTAATTCAGGCTTCACTTTAAAACCTTCTCCTGTAAAAGGATGGGCTCTATTTTATAAAAGCACACATAACTTTCCCTTCAGGTAATTCCAGTGTTTTCACTGAGTGAAGATGGTCTAGTATTTAATATGCCACTACTAACAATGACCTGAATCTCAATAACTAAGATCTATGTCAGGCAATCATAAGCCAATCATACTTTTTTCAGATATAACTTGGTATGTGAGATAAGGAATAATAAATAGAACACCTTTTTTTCCCACTTTGAAAAGTGAATAAGTGTAGAACTCTACAGGTATTCCCATTTGCCAGCCCTAACTTCCCTATTAGTTTATCATGATTTTTTTTTTTATAATTCAAAATCAGGGTAACATTGGACATTTAGTGTCCATCTGGAAGCCTAGAATGTAAGCTCCTATTTTTTTTAAGAGAGAGAGAGAGGGAGAGAGAGAGAGAGAGAGAGAGAGAGAGAGAGAGAGAGAGAGAGAGGGAATTTTTAATATTTATTTTTTAGTTTTCGGCAGACACATTTGGTGTACGTGGTGCTGAGGATCGAACCCAGGCCACACGCATGCTAGGCAAGCACACTACCCCCAGCCCTGTAAGCTCCTATTTTAAGATCATCTCTTACATGTGTCTTCCTCTCTACCTCATGAAGACCTCTGATACAGTACCATTTCCCTCCTCATAATCATCACCAACTAAGAAGCTCATACTTTTGGATGGTTAAAAAAAAATCACCCTCTGACCATGAAAAAGTCAGTCACATTTAATAGTTTAAACATTGGATCAGTTGGTTCTAATTTTCAAGTGTGACATAAAATGATCTAAATTATAGATCAGATATGGTGAAGAGGACACTACAGTCAGTCTCTAGCGCTGCTAGAAATGAGCTATGTGATCTTAGGAATGTTGTCTGATATTTCTGCATCTTAGTTTCTCTTACCACTAAAATTGGAGAAGTTATAAAAATGATCTGTAAGGTGCTGGGGTTGTGGCTCAGTTGTAGAGTACTCGCCTAGCATGTGTGAGGCACTGGGTTTGATCCTCAACACCACATAAAAATAAATCAACAAAATAAAGATTTAAAAAAAATCAGTAAGATTATTACCATTTCTAAAATTCTGTGGTACTATATGCATTTGAATTCCTAAGGATTAACTCTAAAAACCAAGTTTTGACATTCAATCTGAGCTGAACCACCATACGTCCATTTATAGCTAAATTATTCCATGTATGATTTATACTTATATGTTTTATTGCAAAAATATTAACATGGTTTGACTAGAGGAACTTCTCTTTACACTATTGGGATTAGGATTGCTGTAGATTATATATATATAATATGTATAATATTATTGCCATCCAACTGAGATTACTTTTCTAAGAAAAATTCTTTAGTATTTTTTTTTCTGGTTCTGGACACTGAACTCAAGAAGATTGCAGTCATTTTTAAAAAATTTTTTTTTAGTTGTAGATGGACACAATATCTTTTTTTTTTCCACAATATCTTTATTTTATTTATTTATTTTTATGTAGTGCTCAGGAGTGAACCTAGTGCCTCACACTTGCGAGGCAAGTTACATACCACTGAGCTACAACCCCAGCCCCATTCAGTCATTTTTATTTTTTATTTTGAGACAAGATCTTACTAAATTGTCCAGTCTGGCCTTGAATTTGCCATCCTACTGACTTAGCTGCTGGAATTACAGGCATATGCCATCCCCACCTAGGAAAAAAATTTTAAATTGAAAACATATTTAGCTTCATGATTAAATAAGATGAAGACTTGATTATCATTCTTTTAAAGGTAGCAAAACCTGAGTCACAGTGAAGTCAGTTAATTTGTTCAAGGTCAAACAGCTAGTAGTACTGGGCAGTGAAGGAATCAAACTCAGTCAGCATGACACTAACTGCCTTTCACTGCTGTATTACTATTTTTAACTACCACAGTGCTACAACTACAACAAAGATGACAAAACTATGATAGCTTCTATTTCTAGCATGTATCCTCAGCATTTAATACAACCTTGATTTATCATATATCCACTTAATGATAATTACTTTGTGATGTATGAGGCATCCTAGTAACTACTAGAGAAACAGCCCCAGTTATCAAAGTGTACATTCTAGTGCTAAGAGATAAAAACTAAATAAGCAAAATTTTTTTTGAAACAAATAATTACAGATTTAATAAGTGTTAGAAAGGACAGTGATTGGAATAGTAAGTTGGGTTTGGACAAATTAGCTAAATTAGATAAAGTCTTCCCTTGACCTACAGAAGTCATCTTTTGTAAACTAAAAGATGAGTTAGAATAAACCATTCAATGAGCCATATGTAAGTAATCTAGGTAGAGGAAAGAGAAATCTTGCTTGGAAACAGAAAGCAGCACCTCACATCAGGAAACCTGAAAAAAAGTAATGAAACTTAAGAAGCCAACCCATGGATTTTAACTATGAATAGAATCTAGATTTTATTCAAAGTGCCATAGGAAGCCATGAAAAATATTTAAACTGGGAAGTGACATGTCATGGTTGTGTTCAAAAACAATACTCTTATTCTTCATCCTTCAGCAATAGAAAGCTAGGTAATTTAGACAAATTACCTGAGCCATATGTCAACCAACACAAGCATGGGCTATCACTCAAACATGGATCCTCTTAATTCCAAATTGGACTCATGTGACTCTGAATTACTAGTGACCCAGGTGTTTGGCAAAAGAAAACCAAAGTGATTACTGGAGGAAAGCATGTTTATCTTGGTTCTTAAATTTTTCCAACAAATTAAATCCCAGTTACTATGCCTTGAGCATAAAGCATAAGCAGGCACACTTAAAACCACATGCAAACCACCAGAAAAAAAAAAAAAAAGAACTACTGGGACTCCATATATTGGAATGTTTCATAGACTTTTCACTTCATTTGTTCTGTCTAGATTAGAGATTTTAGCTAAGAACTAAAAACCTTTTAAAATGATGAATTTGGAGAAGAATAAAACAGAAAATTTTAATTTATAAAACAGAATAGCTGAAATAAGAACATGAGGATGGGTTCACCAGCAGAATTTATGGGCTAGAAGTTGGGCAGAAGGAAAGATCCAGCATGAGACACAGGGAAACAAAAAGAACACACACACACACACACACACACACCTGTGAATCCTCCTTCATGCACACACATCAAAGAAGAACATATAGTGATGATAGTTTTAAGATACATAAAATAATGTTTCCTGGAAGAAAGAAGACAAAGAATGGAGGAGAGGCAAGATTTGAGAAAATTTTTCAAAATTATTAAAAGGCAAAAGACTTAAGACATAGTAACCCTCCAGTAGGGGACACACACACACACACACACACACACACACACACACACACACAGATATGCACACATTAAATACACATCACAGGGAAATTGAAGTTAAATAAAATTTTTTTTAAATCTCAAAAGAAGATAGTGAAAAAAAATCAGACTTCCTTGAAAGGAGAAACAACTATCACCTGAGTTCTGAGGCAAAAAAAACTAAAGTCAAAAGATAATGAAGTGAAATCCTCAAAATGATGGCAGATAATAACTGGTGATCCACAGACAATAATTACAGATTCTGTACTCATTACAACATAATAAGAGGATACAAAGAACAACTTTATGATGATGCATTTAAAAGTAACAAATAGGAATAGAAAAGCACAAACTCAACAGAGGTGACATAAAAAGAAATAAAAAATCTGTGTATCTCTATAATGACTAAAAACATTGAACCCATCATTTAAGTTTTGCCCATTACACTAGAGAATTCTGCTAAACATTTAAGAATTAAATAATGTCAACTATTTAATTATTCAATTTAATTCATTACTTAATTAAATAACAAATATTTAATTAAATAAGCTATTTAATTAAATAATGAATTATTTATATATAATTAAATTATGTTATATTTATAGAAATAATTCATTATTTAATTAAATCATAAATATGAGAAGTATAAATCATGACCAGATTGTGTTTATTCCATCAATGTTTACTAGTTTGACAGAGATTTCATCAATGTGGGTCTCCATATTGACAGAATAAAGGAGAATTTTTATTATTTCATCAGAACTTTCAAAATCCAATCAATATAATTCTCCATATTGAGTGGAAAACGAAGGAAAATTATGTGATTATTTCATCAGATGTAATGAAATATAAAATTCAATTTATTTTTTGAAGAAAAAAATCTTGTTCTTAACAACTGATTAGTTTTCCCAATCTGATAAAGAATATCTACAGAGAACTTGCACCAAACGTTTACCTTAAAGGTGATGTTGAAACTATCCTGTTTGAAATCAAGAACAGAACACCATCACCTACCATTAGCACCATTGTACTAATTCAATCCAGTGCAGTATACCAAAAATAAAAACAATTGGACATGAGTAAAATTGGGAAGAAAGTAAAAAAAAAAAATAGTCATTGTGGAGTAAGGAATGTGTCCTCCAAAGAGAGGTCTATGCTCCAGCTCCTGGAAGGGAACCTGGAAATACTTAGTATTTCCACAGTGGTAAATGGGGAATCCCTCAGACCCCACCTTAGAGTTCATATGCTAGTGAGTCAATTCTTGTCAGCCCAATCTCTGTGGAAGGGTGGCTAGAGATGATTCTATCAATCCTACCTACACAATGAACCATAGGAAAAGTTACAGACATGGAAGCTCAGGTGGTCCTCCCTGGTTGTAACACTCTGTGCATATTGTCACCCATGACCAGGAGGAGAAGTGCCATCCATGACTGGGAGAGGACAACTGATGCTCCATGCCTTCCCAGGCCTGCCTGGGTGTCTCTCTCTCTCTCTCTTTGGATGGTTTGGATTTGTATCTTTTCCCTTAATAAACATGACTATTGGTAAATAGCATTCAGTGAGTTCTGAGTCTTTCTAGCAAATGTTCAAACCTGAAGTTGGTTTTGGGAAGCCTCTGAACTTTCACTTGGTGTCAAAAGTCTTAGAGAAACTGAACAATCTGTGCTCTTGGCCTCAAGTTTGGTTAATGCCAGATATGCACAAATTATGATTGTGCCCATAAAAGATAAATGGTAAACTTATAAGTTGTTAATAAAAAAGTAGCGAGATTTGTAGGTTTAGAATCTCCGTAAAAACTATTAATTGTATTAGTACCATCAACAAACTCAAAATTTAAAATTAAAATGGTGTTATCAATAACATCAAACATATCATCTAAGACCAGGAATGCAGTTCCATGGTAGAGCACTTGCTCGGCAGGTACAAAGCCCTGAGTTTGATTCCCATCACTGCAAAAAAAATAAAAAGAGTAAAAATCAACAATAAATCATGTATAAATAAATATATATTTATATATAGAATTAATACATATTTCTATACACAAATATATATAAATAAATTTATTGATATAAAATATACCTAGGGATAAAAGTTTCACAAAAGTGGAGCAAAATTTCTATGTAGAAACTAAGACATTTTTAAGAAAATTTACAATGACTTGAATAAATTGAGAGATATACTCAGCATTTTAAATTGAAGACTCAGTATTTTAAAGATGTACATTATTCACAAATTTAACTATACATTCAACAAATACCAACTAATAGTTCAGCTAGTTTCCTTTTATCTTCAGATTAGCCAATTTAAATGTGTAAAGTGAAATACACAACCAAGAGTAGCCAAAATATATATGAAGAACAATAGTGTGTAGCAAAATTAGTTAAAAGTAAGTTGGCCAGTCTACAATTGTCATAAAGTCAAATAAAAAAAGTAGGACCAAGTAGAAGTTACAAAGACAGGTTCACTTATATATTGACACATGATTTAGGACAAATGTCTAATGGGAAAGCAGCTGGGAGAAAATAACTGCTTATTAAATGGTGCTGGAATAATCAAGCATCCATATGGACTTCTACTTCATACCAAAAAATCAGTTCTGGATCTAAATGTAAAAAGTAAGACAAAAAAGAAAACTTTACAGAATAAAACAGGAGGGCACCTGTGATTCTACAAGTCATGGTGTGACCATCTGAAGGGCTTTGTGTCTATAGACGGTTGTGTTGGTGTGTGTCACATGCCTGTGTGTGTGCATGGGTGTGCTCTCATGTGCACCTTCTATCTGCAGGTACACCTGTGGGGAAGCTGTGATTGCATATGCAGATACTTGGCTCCCTTTTGACATTTTGGGGCTGAGTGTGGCTGCTTGTCTGTGGTTCAGTGATGGGGACCCAGGGTGGCAGTGAGCCCCACTGTATAGTTGTGTACGTATGACTGTGGACGAGGAACTTGGGAGCCCAGTGGACCTGGCAGGACCATATACAGCGGTGGCTCAAATGCTGAGGAGCTGCTCCTTCCAGGACAGATGACAGCTCTGTCATTCCCCCCTCCCCACCCTGGCTACCAACTTCATGGTTGGGCAGAAGATAGTCTGGCCTTGCCCTCCTGGAAAGCTCATCAGTGGGGAGAGTTCACCTTGCCAGGCTCTCTGACCACCCCAGTCCCCTCAGTGCCTTCCTCAGACAAGAGCTAGGATTCAACTCCTGTCGCTCCTTCCATTTAGAGAGCCCAATTCTCTGGCATATCAGGACAAAATGTTTTAATCAGCTCAACGTTACATAGATCACAACATGTTAAAGCTTGTCATGAGATCTTTGGGATCTTTAGGATCTCATGACAAGGAAATAATTTTAAAACAAATGAAAGAACTAATCATAGAAGAAAAAAGTGCTTGAGTACATTCAAGTCAAATACTCATATTAATCCAAAATCATCATTAAAAGAGATAAAAGTTGAGGCACCCATTGACTGAGACAATCATACATATCTGTCTTAGTCTGTTTTCTGTTACTATAACAGAATACCATAGACTCAATAATATATAAAGGAAAGAGGTCTGGCTTATACTTCTTGAGGCTGCAAAGTCCAAGATCAAGTTAGTGCATCTGATGAGGGCCAGGTGCTCCTTCAAATTATGATGAGAAAATGGATCAGGAAGCAGGTGTATATGGAAGAAAGGGAAAAAAAACAAATTCCCACAATAACTAAACCATTCCCACAAGAAAATCATCCATCTATTTATAAGGTCTCAGCCCCCTTGACCCAAACACTAATCTCCACCTCCCAATAATTTCAACCCAAGTCTTAGAGGGGACAAATAACATTTAGGCCATAGCAGGGCCCAGCCAAGGGCTAGTAGTCTAAATATATGACAGACTCATCAATAAGAAAAGTCATAAACGCATGCATTGCTGTTGGGACTGCAAATTGGTGGGCCACTATGGAAAGCAGTACGAAGATTCCTTAGAAAACTTGGAATGAAACCACTGTTTGATCCAGCTATCCCACTCCTCAGTCTATACCCCAAAGATTTAAAATCAGCATACGATAGTGACACAACCACATCAATATTCATAGCAGCTCAATTCACAACAGCCAAACTGTGGGACCAATCTAGATGACCTGTGGTTCCTATACACAATGGAATATTATTCAACGTTAAAAGACAATAAAATTGTAGCATTTTCAGGTAAGTAGATGAAGCTGGAGAATACCATACTGAGTGAAGTAAGCCAATACCAAAAAACCAAAGGCCAAACATTCTTTCTGATAAGTGGATGCTGACCCATAATGGGGAGAGGGGCATGGGGAGAATGGAGGAATTTTGATTGGGCAAAGGGGTGAGATGGCAGGGGAGGGGGCATGGGGGCAGGAAAGATGGTGGAATGAGATGGACATCATTACCCCAGGTACATGGATGACTGCTCATATGGTGCGAATCTACACCATGTACATCCAGAGAAATGAAAAGTTGTGCTCCATTTGTGTACAATGAATTGAAATGCATTCTGCTGTCATATATAACTAATTAGAACAAACTTTTTTAAAATTTAAATTTTTTTTTAAAAAAATCTACATTTCTCAAAAAAAAAAAGTCAGATAACCCATCTGGAAATTAGACAAGAGACTTGAATAGGAACTTCTCTAGAAGACATTATTCAAATGGCCGACAAGCAAATGGTAAAATGTCATTGTATTAATATAAGGAAAAGATGGATTAAAATCACCATCATATGCCAGAAATAGTGAAAAAGAAAATGACAGAGAATAGCACCTTGTTGGCATGAACTTCTGAAAGGTTTGTAAATGGGACAAACACATTGGAAATAACATGTTGCTATCTCCTGGTTGATTATAAACTTGTTGAGTCAATTGACTCATATATATACACCAAATAGAAATAAAGACACATGTCCCAGGTAGTGGCATGCTGAAAAGAGCTTGCACCAGCTTGCAAGAGCTATTTCTGCATATCTCCCAACCCCACCTTTAGTGACTTTACATTGGTGAACTAATATTAGCCATTTGAGAGAATTTACATCTTGGAAATAGGCAAGTGCTACACCCAGAACTACCAGGAAAATGTACAAGAATGATCTCAGAAACATAATTCATAATAAGCCCAAACAGAAATCACCCGAGTAACTTTCAAGAGAAGATGGGTAAATAATTTGAAAAAGTTAATTCAATGAAATGCTATATACAGTAAAATGAGCAATCTGAAGCTACCCATAGCAACAGGATCACTTCTCCCAAGCAGAGTATTGAATAACAGCATTAATAAAAATAAACACCAAAGGATTTCTATGGTACATTTCATTTATATAAAGCTCAAACTTAGCTAAAGCTGGACAATAATTTATAGGAAAGCAAACTAAAGAGATAAAAGTTTGAAGTAAAGCAAGGAAGAGAAAAACATGGATATTAGGAAAACAGTGATATTCATACCAAAAAAAAGGAATTGTGATTGGAAATGAGGAGAGGATGGGGTGCTTCAGCAGGACTGAGAGTGGTCTACTTCTTCATCTTAACTGTGGTCATGGGGGTGTTTCTAAGTCACTAAGCTAAATGTTTGACTTTCAGATAATTGCATCTAAAGGACTGTAATCAATAATAGTCCTACCTTCAGGATAAGGATAAAATGCTCTTAGAAACATGTTTAAAATATAATAAGCACTAAGGATGAACAAGTGGTACTAGTAGTAGTCATAGTAGCAGCAGTCACAGTGTAAAACAGGATTTTAAAGTGGAATCTGCTCAAGGAAATGGCAATCTTGATATAAAGGAATTAGAATGGCATTTCAATTGAATATGAGAATGATGAAACATGCATTTTATATTCAGGTCACTTTCTTGTGCAATGTAGGCCAGATCTAGTGCCGGAAGCCAGTTACACCCAAGTCTATACGACAAAGCCCCTGCCTTTGAAGCCAAAGCATAGCAAAGATAATCCAATCATTCACTTATGCATTTGACAGACATTTGCTTGATCTCTGATATGTACCAGTTCTAGAGCTATAAGTAACTATTTTAAGGAATATACATGCAATCCTAGGAAGACACACAAATGGGCACATTAAAATATTAATGCTATGTCAGAGATTACTGCATGGTGCAATGGGGAAAAGGCTAGCTATGAGCTAACTGCTATGTAAATGAAGTGCTAACTATTCTGAATTAAATCAATTAACCTCTATTCCATACTCATCCTAGCTAGATACATTGAACAGCTAAAAATTACACTTTAATACTCCCTTGCAACAAGGGTTCTGAGGCAGATTTTTCTCCTAGTGAATGCATTCATGAGATATGGAAAGAAACATTGAGGTGGAACCATTTTTTTTTTCCAGTTATTTCCCTTTCTGCTGAATCGGGAAATAAAGAAAGTAACAGATATCCCTGCTGTAGTATCTGCTATAGTTTGAATATGTCCCCAAAGTTCACGTGTTTGAAAACTTAATCCTCAATTCAAAAGTATTGAGACTGTCAAGAGGTGATTAGGTCAGCAGTGCTCTGACCTTGTGAATGAATGTCATTATCATGAGTGGGTTAGTTATAATGTGAATGGATTCTGATACAAGGACGAGTTCTGCCTCTTTTTTCCTTTCTTGTGCACATGTTCTCTCACCATGTAATGCCTTCCACCATGTTAAGATACAACAAGAAGACTCTCCCCAGAAACAGAACCCTCAATCTTATACTTCCCAGCTTCTAGAACTGTGAGCCCAAACCGTTTTTGTTTATTATAAATGACCAGCTTCATGTATTCTGTAATAGCAACACAAAACTGACAGAGACAGCATGCCTGTATCCATTCCCCAGTTCCTTGGGTATAAAGAATTTGTGGAGGCCCTAACAGTATTGTGATCTGAGTTACTGGTCAGTGGATTAGTACAGTATTCTTTGCAACAAGAAAGCTGTATTTCTATGTAGTAATTATCCCTGGTGAAAGCACAGCTCCAGGAATGTACTCCAATGTATCAATGCCTATGGTGGGACAACTTTGGTTTTTCTCTATAATGCTCCTGAAGGTTCATACTGAATCAGCCCCTTCAACCCTTCTGATGGTTGGTTAGGACCTGCCTTCCTGTGCTTAACTTCTTTCTGTTTTGAGTGGCTTCTATTTTCTATACTCAATTGTGGAACACTACAAATAGAAGTGTATGTTTTCAGGTACTAGAATTCATTGGAATAAAAAAGTTTACATATTTCTCATTATAATTCACACCAAGATAGTGTCTATTGTTCTAATTACCATTTTTCTTCAGAAAATTCTATTCTGTATCTACAGGATTAAGTGCCCTTGTGAATGTCAGATGTAGCACCCGAAATAAGCAAATGCATATTCTTACTGATAGTTACTACATAGAAATACAGCTTTCTTGTTGCAAAGAGTACTTTTTCATTTGCTGAACCTGAAGTGTAGCACAAGCCTTCATGGTGTCAAAAATACTCATGTCGTGTATTTTACTTCTAGGGAACACCAGGCATCAAAGGCAGTGTCAACTTAACCAAACAAGTGAAGTGCAGACTGATAAGTTTTCCAACTATTTAAGGATGCAGTAGATTAAACAATTAAACACACACACACACACACACACACACACACACACACACACACACGCTCCCAGACACTGTTTGTTCAAGGAATTATGAGAATTAAACTGGAAATTTTCCTAGAAGAAATCCATTTCTTGAATACCCAAGAGATAAGAATAAAGTGAGATGATAAATGCTGATTCACCAACACGTTTCTTTGAAAACCATGGTCCCCTTGAGCACAATAAGAAACCATCTAGGTAGAATTTACCCCAAAGCTTTCTTATCAGGGAAAAACATGTCTCACCAGCCAACAAGGTAGTGATTCTTGTCTTACATTCTCCACATAAGTTTCCTTAGATGTGGTGAGTCCTTTTAAGGTTTATACACACACACACTCCTTGGGTAGGATTCAGGGGAGAAAAATAAAGCACAAAGTTTATGGATAGTAAGTGGTCAAAGAGTGTCTCTTGTCTTGCTTGTTAGCCATGACCAAAAGCACAAGCCAGCCAGTCCCTGGCTTCTCACAAAGGACAGGAGTGCTTAACATATATTGAGTACCTACTATGCATAGCCTACGTCAGTCCTTTAGGTACACTGTGCTTTCGTAGATACCCTGCACGATGGATCCAAGTGCTGTCCCCAGTATACAGGAAAGTGCTAAGTCATATGACCAAAAGATTAGAGCAAGGAAGGTAAGCCAGAGTTGACTTCCTTTAGGAGAACTTGATGCTGGCTTTAAGACCACTACACTATGGGGCTGGAGTTGTGGCTCAGCAGTAGAGAGATAGCCTAGCACATATGAGGCCCTGGGTTTGATCCTCAGCACCACATAAAAAAATTAAAATCAAGGTATGTGTCCAACTACAACTAAACAACAACAAAAAGAACAATACACTACAGATGTGACTTTGTATATGGCTTAATGTGCAGCTACAGCCCATGCTCAACTTGTCTCACAGTTTTCAGATGCCTCATAAAGGCTCTGAAGCAGTTAGAGAGCACAGACTACTATATTCAATAGAATATATATTTTTTGGCAGAACGAGGTAAACACCCCCACTCATTTGTTTCTTTTAGAAATCCAGGTTGCAAGAATGCATGTGTGGATGATAAGACAAGAACAACAACATTTCTTCTTGCAGTGCACTTTGTGGGTGTATAGTCAATGTTCTGTTGCTATGACAAAATACTTGAGATAATCAACTTGGAAGAAAAGTTCATTTGATGTATTTATTTATTTAATGTTGTTGTTGTTAACTTTGATATGGAGGACTGAACCCAGGGTCTCTGCTACTGAGCTACATCCAAGTGCTTTATAGTTTCTATTTTGAGACACGGTCTCAATAAAAATTGTTGAGGGTCTCACTAATTTGTTGAGGCTGGTCTTGAACTTGCAGTCCTCTTTCCTTAGCCTCTCAAGTTGCTAAGATGACCACCGTATGCCATCATGTCCAGCAGGAAAGGTTTGTTTTGATTTCTGGTTTTAGGAGTTGCAGTCCATGGTCCCTTGGCTGTGTTGTTTTGAGGGCATATGGTGAAGCAGAATATCATGGTGGGAAACATGTAGAACAACGCCACTGTTCCAGGGAGCAAAAAAGAAAAAAGAAAAAAACAAGGAAAAGGAAAAGGGAAGGGTCCAGGGTTCCAATATCACTTCCTCACAGTAGGTCCCACATGGCAAACCTTCCACTTCTATCAGGAGCCCCACAGGCTGGTGACCAAGCCTTTAGAGCATGAGTCTTTGGGGAACATTTAAGACTCAAACCATAACAGTGGCAGGTGGAAACTCCAGGAGGAAGAATGTTGCACAGAAGTAGACTTTACTGTGGGACCGGGCAATGCATGCTGGGTTTCACAAAAGTGAAAAATCCCAATGCTAAACACAAACCAAGACCTTCAATTCCAGGTCCATAAGTTATGTCAATGAGCCCTATTTTGTTGAAACTCTACTTCTCTTTCCTTTGGGCACCCCAATCCTACTAACTCCAAAATTCCACAGCACAATATACTGATATTTTTAAAGTCTAGTGAATTGCATCAAATATCTACCCACTGAGATTTGCCAAGGGGCTGTGCTACTGCAGCCCATGATGTACACCCCCCTGACCCTACATTAAAGAACGCTTATTATCAATCCACTCACACATCCAGCAATCAGTTCTTATTAACTCAGCACCCACCACGTACCGACCCTGTTTCTAATATGAATCACCATGCAATAGGGCAGTCATTCATTGAACTATAGCCCCAAATAAAGATCATGAAATCTTTCAAATAAATATAGTGTTAGTATATAGTTATTATAATTTGATGTATTAATAAATGATTCAAGATCTATCGTGATCTATCTATTTTTTTTAAAAAAACTGTGACATTATTACACATTGAAGATTTTATGTATGATTCATTTTCGTATCTCCCAGAATAGCATGAGATTTTAATGCCAAACCATGGTGAGCTCTTAGACCAGCAAATGTATCCAGGTAAAATTAGTTCACCTTGATACGTTGGGAGGCAGCATCATTCTGGGCTCTTTGTTTAGCCCTGAAGATCATGGGATTCAGTAATGTTGGGACACTCTGATTACATATTCTCATCTATCATCACACAGAAACAGTCTGCACATGACTGTTGAGCATGTGTTTCCTTCTTCCTGATTTTTATAAAGAATTATTTGCATCTTGTGTTCTGCATGTGGAGAAAGAACCCAAATGTCAAATGGCTGCGCTAAGAGTACTTTGGTTTATAGGCAGAAACAACAGAAGCCCAGAGTTATGGACTGAATGTGTCCCTCCCAAATTCATGTTGAAATTCTAACCCCCCAGGATCAGAGTATTAACAGATGGTGTTTGAACAATGGAATATTACTTGGCCACAAAGAAGAATGACGTTATGATATTTGCTGGTAAATGGATGGATCTGGAGACTATCATGCTAAGTGAAATAAGCCAATCCCAAAAAAACAAAGGTCAAATGTTCTCTCAGATATGTGGAAATTAACTCACAATAAGGGGTAGGGGGAGAATAGTTCAGTGCATTAAACAAAGGGGAGCCAGGCACAGTGGCACACACCTGTTCCCAGCAGCTCAGGAGGCTGAGGGAAGAAGATCATGAGTTAAAAAAAGGGAGGCGCTAAGCAACTCAGTGAGACCCTGTCTCTAAATAAAATACAAAATAGGGCGGGGAATATGGTTCAGTGGTCCAGTGCTCCTGAGTAATTTGCTATGAACATGTATGAATATCCCACAGTGAATCTCACCATTGTGTACATCCACAAGAAATTAATTTGAAAATAATAATAATAACTGGGTAAATGGCAGAAAGAGAGATCAAAAGAGGATAGGGAACAGGGGTGGGGAAAAGGAAAGAAGAGATATGAATTAGAATAAGTTATATTCCATGCTTGTACAGTTATGTCAAAGTGGATTCTACTACTATGTATAACTAAAAAGAACCCCCAAAAAATAAATAAATAAGAGAGATAGATGGGCGTTTGAAAGGTGATTAGATCATGAGGCAAAGCCCCCAGGATGGGATTGGTACCTTAGGAGAAGACACGTGAGAGCTGGCTCTGTGCCCTGCACCACCAGAGGAAACAAAGAGAAGATGGTTGTATGCAAACCAGGGAGCAGACCTCATCAAACAGTACCAATGCCTTGATCTTGGGCTTCCCAGACCTCAGACTGTGAGAAATGAATGTTTGTTGTTTAGATCACCTGGTTTGTGGTATTCTATGATAAGAACCCAGTATCCCAACATTTCCTAAAACAAAGATTGAATTGCAGCAACTGGTCATCTCTCTTTTTACTTTTCCTTTCATCCCCTAATAAAGTATATGGCATTTACTAAGGTGTGTTGGAAGAGGGCTTCCAACAGAGCCATGTCATAATACCTATGGGATAAGCTTCCTTGGCCTATACATTTGGGCTGAACCTTTGAGACAAGTTTAGGGCACAGTTTTGTTTGTTCCTAGTCATGGTTCTTTGGCTGCCCAAAAATAAAACTTCCAAATCTATGACAAGCCAAATAGGCCTTTGTCTTTTTCTTGAGTTCCATCAAGAACTCAGGGGACAGAAGTGATGATAAAAGTAGCCAGTATTGACCGGCAGCCACCCCTTCAATTATATTAATATTTCAACCCTGAAAGAGAAAAGGAGTCATTCAAGACACTCCCTGATAGAGAACACAGATGGATTCTGGGACAGAGCAGCCCCAGCCTGCAGGATGAGCTCTTGGTACTTGCTCTGGAGCCACAAACAGACAGTCCCTGTGTTCAGTTCTGAATTTGCATGCTGCCTCCCGAGGCACACGCTGATCAGGTCATCGCAGCAGAGCAGATCCCAGAAGGTTGCTTGCCTTGGCAATGACCCTGGAAGTTCAGATTTCATTTTAATACAAGGTGCAGCCTCTGCATTCCCCCATGAGGAAATTTCACTTTTCCTCCCCGTCAAGAAGTAGGACATCCGGGAAGCCACACAGAGGGAGACTGTCCCGGACTACGCCTGATCCAATGGCCAGAAGGCTGGTAGATTTTATCAGTTTGCTAGCATTATTATGGTTTAAAAAAATGACTTAGAGTTAGGTCTAAGTTCCACCTCTAACACGAGGTATTGGAAAATTGTGTGACTTAGCAGATTTCTGTTAGATTACCTTTCCATTACCACCTTCTCCTAGATACTTCCACCTTCTGGCCATGTGGCTGTGTGATACCTGCCTCAGGCTATGGATGAGGGGTGGGGAGACTAGAGACTTAGTTCCCTGGAGAACTAAATTCTACTTCTGTTCATTGCCAAAAGATGTAGAACTTGGTAGCCATCAGAGACCGTATTTGCCACCACATAAAGAAGCATGGTCTATGATAAAACAGAATGAAAATAAAATTTATGGAAACACAGGAAGAAAAGATAAAGCAATCTCCTTGCTGCTTTCCTACGGCCCAGAGGCACTCTGAAGGCTCACATATGTCTGTGTTGTTCCCACATTTTGGTTATTTAACCTCTGTAGGTCTCCTCCAATAGTAAATAGCTTGGTCAGAATTTACACGTGGAGCCAAAAATCCTGACTAAAATAAGATCCACTACTTACCAGTGTTGCCACACTTACTTGCACACTTGAAGACCATTCTCAGGATCAGGCTGTTGACATTCCAGAAAATGTACACATCAGTCTGAGGGAATGCACATTTACTGGGAATAACTTACCAGAAGAAGCCTGCAACAAGACTTCATCCACAACAGTGCAGAACTCCAACTCTTTGGAAGGAAAGTGTCTTTGGGTTGACAAATGGGATGGAGGAGGACATTGAAGGGAACTGTCCATGGTCCCCAGCTCTAGTTGTTCCAGAACATGATCTAGGGCGATATGCTGGGCTTGCCTTACAGATGATGCCTGTGTACATTTAAGAGATGTGTCTCTTGTTAAAATCCAAGATTTTTTTAAAAAAATTTTTTCTAATTAGTTATACATGATAGTAGAATGTATTTTGACATATTATACATATATGGATTATAACTTCTCATTCTTCTGGTTGTACTTTATGTAGAATTACATTGGTCATGTGATCATATATGACCTAGGATAGCAATGCCTGATTCATTCTATTATCTTTTCTATTCTCATTCCCTCTCCCTTCCCTTCGTTCTTCTTTGCCTAATCAAAGTACTTCTATTTTCCCCTAACACGAAAACGTTTAGCCTTTCAGGGATTGGCTTATTTCACTTAGCATGATATTCTCCAGTTTCCCCCATTTACTGGCAAATGTCATAAATTCATTCTTCTTTATGGCTGAGTAATATTCTATTATATATATATCACAATTTCTTCATCCATTTATCTGTTGAAGAGCTCCTAGATTGGTTTTATAGCTTGAGTATTGTGAATTGAGCTTAGAAAAACGTTGATGGGGTTGCATCAATGTAATATGCTGATTTTAAGTCCTTTGGCTATAAACCAAGAAATGAGATAACTGGGTCAAATGGTGGTTCCATTCCAAGTTTTCTGAGGAATCTCCATTACTGCTTGCCATAGTAATTGCACTGAGATTTCATCTCACTCCAATCAGAATGGCAACTATCAAGAATACAAGAAACAATAAAAATTACTGAGGATGTGGGGTGGGGGGAAGTTATGCTCATTCATTGCTGGTAGGAAACCTGATATTTCTTGGGTGAAAAATACATCTGAATTTTAGTTTATTCTTCAAAGCGTAGCATCCTTCTGGGGGAGAGGCTATTCTGCCCTGAACCCTCTTTTTTTTTTTTGTTTTTGCCTACTCTTTCGAGGTAATTAGTCTAATGTCTTTACTAAACCATAATATTTGCATCTCTTTTGTTGGGAAACCAGAAAAATTCATATAAATTTGAATTCATTTGGTTTGATAAAACCAGGTGTTATGTATTCAGTATCTGAAGTCCAGAAAAATGAGTTAATCCTTGAAAGAAACAATATTGAACTTGTTAAAATTCTGCTGCTTTGCAGAGTGTGATGGCACATGTCTGTAATTCCAGCAACTCAGGAGGCTGAGGCAGGAGAATCAAAAGTTAAAGGCCAGCCTCAGCAGCTTGATGAGGCCCTAAGCAACTGAGTGAGACCTTGTCTCAAAATAAAAAATGGGCTGGGGATGTAATTCAGTAGAAACATACCCCGTGGTATAGAGGAAAAAATCCAGTTGCTGATTCAGCAGGCCACAAGATTTTAAAAGAAAGGTATCAGAAAAATTTTAAATGGTATCTATGTCTCTCAAAAAGGAACAGTTCAGTAACCTGATGAATAAAATCTAAGAACTGTCCATCTATTGAAACAAGTTTCTGGATTTGAAAAACAGTTTGTGATATTTTAGTGATGCAATAAAAGACCCCTATTGATTTGAACATAAACAAATTCTATTACTTATTGAACAACCCCAGAGTTTCAGGCATGGTTGGTACTTTGCACATATTTATTATTTCACTCAATTTTAACAAAAAAGCATTCCAAGCTGGAAATTAGAGTCCCTATTTTGCATATAGGAATTTGAGGTTTATAAAAATAACTCACCCAGTGTCACAAATAATTGTCAGATTTGGCAAACCCAATTGTCTAATGCCATGCCTGATTAACATGATTCTTTTTTACTTCTCAAAAGACTTGAAACATCAATAACATCTTCATAGAGTTTCTGAGAACCAAATGATATGTGTGCAAAGCCTCTTTGAAAGCTGTAAAAGGAACGTACAAATATTAAATGTTATTACTGCTTCAGGTAGTAGCTGACAGAATTTTTCACTGCAGGTTTGGAAGTAGTGGTTACATTCTGAGCAAACTTAGAAACATCTCTTTATTGAAGATGCTTTAGTAATTCCAGGTTTGAAATTACATTTTTAAAAACACCTTCTTCTCCTAGTACTGTGTTTCAGAATGAAAAGATCAGTGTGTGAGTGCTGTTTCTCTGTCTCTAGGGTATTGCATTCCCATCTCCTTGTCTTAATTGTTCTCTTTTTGTACCCATTCATGGATTTATGACCTTGCTCTATTATGACCCAATGCCCCGCTTTCCTTTTACCAGGATGCTTTTGCACACTATTCCAACTCCTCAGAGTTGTCAAGAGAATGGATTCTGGAGTCAGTCAGACGTATTTAAAATTTTGCATTATCTTCTACAAGATGTGTGATCTGACTTATGCACCAATCCCTCTGTCTAGCTTTCTCCTCTGCACATAAGGTCAATATCAGTACTGACTTCATAGTGTGTTGGGTAGTAATGCACATGAAGTGCTTCTTACATCATGGCTAAATGCTTATTTGCTGATGTCGTTGTACCTGTAGCTATTTTTTTTTGTGGTTGTTCATTATATCACGAATATTAATTACTCTTTTGCTCCTGGAGGAATCCTTTGTCCTCTAGTCATTTCTCCTGTTACTTCTCTCCCCACTTTTTCTGCACTTCTCTCTCCTGTGTACTTTATTTTTCTGTGGATCCACAGTCAGTATACTTGCACAAATTGGGCTTGCTTTTTCTTCTGTTATGTGATACTGCTGTCATCTCTAAACCCCCACTTCTACGATGTCTCCGGGATTCCTTGTAACACTTCAGGCTTCTGCTGAAGCTCAACCCACTGAATTCTGCTTTAGCCTTTTAGTTACTTTGGATTACCTCATGGTGTCTGGAACCATTATTAATTGCTATTTGCAATGGCGTATGGAGTTTGGCATGGAGAGGTGGAGAGATGGTTCCAATTCCTGGGTCTGCCATGAACTGTGTGTGTTTGGAATTTTTAAAACTTGCTTAGACTTCCCCAAGTCTACAAAAATATCTGCTGATCTTATTGAGTTTTTAAAGGATTAAATGAGATAATGTATGTTAAAAATATAATTCTTTGTAAACTGGGAAAGTGCCACATGTACATTAGTTGTTATTGTCTTAGAATACACCATTATTTTGGAAAAGAGAATACCATTCTAGATGAAACAACCAGGAAGGTAATATCTCTAAGAAACAAAACAAACACCTTTCTTTCCTCGCAATTCTTCCCCTGACCTGATTTTAAAGCATTTGTGATTCACAGTAAAGTCATTGTAGTTTCTACTTCAAGAGTGTTAACAGTGTCCTCCTGGGGCAGGAACAAATTTGTCCTGAAACCTCTTCGGTTTGCCTCTCCTTTCAAGGTTATTAGTCTAAAGTCTTTGCTAACCCATAATACTTGCATCTCTTCGTTTGGGGAACTAGAATATAGAAAAAATCCATATTAATTTGTATTCATTTAAGTGTGGAATTTGGAATAACTGTGGATAATGTTTAACAGTAGCTTACCTTTGCTCTATCTATAAGGTAAATGTTTTCTTGAAATATAATTGCACAATAAATACTACCTACTGATAAATCAGGTAACTAGTTTTATAAATTTTTCTCAGATAAATTGAAAACACATCTTTAGTAATAATAAACTGATCTTATATGACAAGCATTTTTTATAAGTATTTTATATAAACATACCTAAAAATAATTGACTCAGTAATTTTAAAACATTCTCTTCTGGACACAGAATAGAAGGATATATTTATCTAAGTAGGATAAGTTTAAAACAGAAAACAAGGTGAGGATGCACCTCAGTGTGAAGGCACTGCCTAGCATGTACTAGGCCTGGATTCCATCCCTAGTACCTCAAAAGAAAAAAAAAACAATGATGCACATTTATGCACATATTGGTCCAACTGCTGAAAACTAAAGATAAAAACAAAATGTCCTTGAAATCAATCACAGGAACAAGACTATGGACGACCTGAACACTGACCAGAAATTGTAAGAAGACAGAAGACAAATAGATAATATCTTTACAAGCAAAGAGAAAATTCTAGACTTCTATTTAAAAAATACCCTTCAGAAATTAAGGTGATCATTACAGAGATGAATGAAAAGTAGCAGTCACTTGAGAAGGCAGTGTGGTGATTTCTTGTTGTTTAATTTTTTGAGTTCTTTGTATACTCTGAAGATTAGAGCCCTATCTGAAGTGTGAGGGGTAAATATTTGCTCCCAGGATGTAGGCTCCCCTATTTACCTCTCTTATTGTTTCTCTTGCTGAGAAAAAAAAAATTTAGTTTGAATACGTCCCATTTGTTGATTCTTGATTTTAACTCTTGTGCTATAGGTGTCCTATTAAGAAATTTGGAGCCCAACCCCACGAGATGGAGATCGGAGCCAACTTTTTCTTCTATTAGTCGCAGAGTTTCTGGTTTGATTCCTATCTCCTTGATCCATTTTGAGCTAACTTTTGTTCAAGGTGAGAGAAAGGGATTCAGTTTCATTTTGTTGCATATGGATTTCCAGTTCTCCCAGCACCATTTGTTGAAGATGCTATCCTCTCTCCATTGCATGCTTTTGGCACCTTTGTCTAATATAAGATAGTTGTAATTTTGTGAATTGGTCTCTGTGTCCTCTATTCTGTACCATTGGTCTATCTGCCTGTTTTGGTACCAGTACCATGATGTTTTTGTTACTATTGCACTGTAGTATAGTTTAAAATCTGGTATTGCTATACTGCCAGTTTCACTCTTCCTACTTAGAATTGCTTTTGCTATTCTGGGTCTTTTATTTTTCCAATGAATTTCATGATTACTTTTTCTATTTCTTCGAGGAATGCCGTTGGGATTTTTATTGGCATTGCGTTAAACCTATAGAGTACTTTTGGTAATATGGCCATTTTAATGATGTTAGTCCTGCCTATCCATGAACAAGGTATATCTTTCCATCTTCTAAGGTTTTCTTCTATTTCTCTCTTCAGGGTTCTGTAGTTTTCGTTGTATAGTTCTTTCACCTCTTTTGTTAGGTTGATTCCCAAGTATTTTATTTTATTTTTTTAGGATATTGTGAATGTGGTGGTTGTTCTCATTACCATTTCATAGGATTTGTCACTGATATACAGTGCCTTTGATTTATGCGTTTTGATTTTATATCCTGCCACTTTGCTGAATTCATGTACTAACTCTAGAAGTTTCTTGATAGAACCTTTTGGGTCTGCTAGGTATAGGATCATGTCATCCTCAAATAGTGCTAATTTAAGTTCTTCTTTTCCTATCTTTATGCCTTTAATTTCTTTCATCTGTCTAATTGCTCTGGCTAGTGTTTCAAGAACTATGTTGAATAGAAGTGGTGAAAGAGGGCATCCCTGTCTTGTTCCAGATTTTAGAGGGAATGTCTTCAACTTTTCTCTGTTCAGAATGAAGCTACCCTGATGCTTATTATAGATAGCTTTTACAATGTTGAGGTATGTTCCGGTTATCCCTAGTTTTTCTAGTGTTTTGAACATAAAGGGATGCTGTACTTTGTTGAATGCTTTTTCTGCATCTATCGAGATGATCATATGGTTCTTATCTTTAAGTATATTGATGTGGTGAATAACATTTATTGATTTCCATATATTGAACCAGCCTTGCATCCCAGGGATGAATCCCACTTGGTCACAGTGCACGATCTTTTTGATATGTTTTTGTATCCGATTTGCCAGAATTTTATTGAAGATTTTTGCATCTAAGTTCATTAGAGATATTGGTCTGTAGTTTTCTTTCTTTGAAGTGTCTTTGTCTGGTTTAGGAATCAGGGTGATGTTGACCTTGTAGAATGAATTTGGAAGTTGTCCCTCTTTTTCTATTTCCAGAAATAGTTTGAAAAGTATTGGTATTAGTTCTTCTTTAAAGGTTTTGTAAAACTCTGCTGTATACCCATCTGGTCCTGGGCTTTTCTTGGTTGGTACTCTTTTGATGGCTTCTTCTATTTCCTCAATTGATATTGGTCTGTGTAGGTTGTGTATATCCTCTGGGCAGATCATATGACTGAAGAAATTTATCGATGCCTTCATTATCTTCTATTTTATTGGAGTATAAGGTTTCAAAATAATTTCTAATTATCTTCTGTATTTCTGTAGTGTCTGTTGTCATATTGCCTTTTTCATCCCGTATGCTAGTAATTTGAGTTCTCTCTCCTCTTCGTTAGCATGGCTAAGGGTCTGTCGATCTTATTTATTTTTTCAAAGAACCAACTTTTAGTTTTGTCTATTTTTTTCAATTGTTTCTTTTGTTTCAATTTCATTGATTTCAGCTCTAATTTTAATTATTTCTTGCCTTCTACTAC
Source organism: Ictidomys tridecemlineatus (assembly GCF_052094955.1). Taxonomy (NCBI): domain Eukaryota; kingdom Metazoa; phylum Chordata; class Mammalia; order Rodentia; family Sciuridae; genus Ictidomys; species Ictidomys tridecemlineatus. The sequence continues at coordinate 56,769,794 of NC_135486.1, forward strand.
TTTTGCTGTTGTTTTGCTCTTCTTTTTCTAGGGTTTTGAGATGAAGTGTGAGATCATTTATTTGTTGTTGTTTTTTTTTCTTTTTTTGAGGAATGACCTCCAAGCAATGAATTTTCCTCTTAGAACTGCTTTCATTGTGTCCCATAGATTCCGATATATTGTGTCTGTGTTTTCATTTATCTGTAAGAATTTTTTAATTTCTTCCTTGATGTCTTCTGTAACCCATTGATCATTCAGTAACATATTGTTCATTCTCCAAGTGACATAGGATTTTTCCTTCCTTCTTTTATTGTTGATTTCCAGTTTCATTCCATTATGATCAGATAAGATGCATGGTATTATCTCTACTCCTTTATAATTTCTAAGAGATGCCCTGTGACATAATATATGGTCTATTTTTGAGAAGGATCCTTGTGCTGCTGAGAAAAAACTGTAACCACTTGATGTTGGGTGGTATATTCTATATATGTCAATTAAGTCTAGGTTATTAATTGTATTATTGAGTTCTATAGTTTCTTTATTCAACTTTTGTTTGGAAGATCTGTCCAGTGGTGAGAGAAGTGTGTTGAAGTCTCCCATAATTATTGTATTGTGGTCTATTTGACTCTTGAACTTGAGAAGAGTTTGTTTGAAGAATATAGCTGCACCATTGTTTGGGGCATATATATTTATGATTGTTATGTCTTGTTGGTGTATTGTTCCCTTGAGCAGTATGTAGTGTCCTTCTTTATCCCTTTTGATTAACTTTGGCTTGAAGTCTATTTTATTTGATATGAGTATGGACACTCCTGCTTGCTTCCGAGGTCCATATGAGTGATGATTTTACCCAACCTTTCACCTTTAGTCTATGTATGTCTTTTCCTATCAGATGTGTCTCCTGTAGGCAGCATATTGTTGGATCTTTTTTTTTTAATCCATTCTACTAGTCTGTGTCTCTTGATTGGTGAGTTTAAGCCATTAACATTTAAGATTACAATTGAGATATGGTTTGTACTTCCAGCCATTTTTGTTTATTTTTGTTACTTAACATGATTTGTTTTTCCTCTTTGATTAGTTTTTCCTTTACTGTACTATCTTCCACTTTTGGTTTTCATTGTTATTTTTCATTTCCTCTGCATGTAATGTTTTGCCAAGGATGTTTTGAAGTGCTGGTTTTCTAGCTGCAAATTCTTTTCCTTGGCCCATTTGTTGATTGGGTTATTTGTTTTCTTGTTAGTGTGGTGATTTCTTACAAATCTAAACTTTCTTTCACCATATGATTTGGCAATCACAGTCCTTGATATTTACCTGTATGTTTAAAAATTATGCCCACACAAAAGCATGCACAAAAATGTTTTTAGCAGATTTATTTATATTTGACAAAAAATGAAATCAACCAAGGTCTTCTTCAACAGATAAACAGATTTGTGGTGGTGTATCCATACAATGGAATATAATTTGGAGAAAAAAAGTAGAGCAAGGGATATGACCCAGTGATAGAGCACATGCTTAGCATGCATTAGATACTAAATTTAATCCCCAATACAAAGAATTGTATTGGGGATTAAATTTAGTATCTAATGTATGAAGGAAGGAAGAAGGAAGGGAGGGAGGGAGGAAAGGAGGAAGGAAGGAGCTATAAAACCAACACACACACATACACTCAAACACACCCCAAAAAAGAAATTTAAAAGCATATTTTTAAGTGAAAGAAATAAACCTTAAAAGCCTCACACTGTATATATTAGGCTTCTACAGAAAAACAGAACCAGTAGGATCTACATATGGGTGTGTGCATAAAGATCGATTATAAAGACATGGCTCACGTGATTTGGATGTGGAGAAGTTCAATATCTGCAGTCAGCAAACTGGAGACAGGAGAGCCATGGAGTGGTTCTAGGCCAATTTTTTCCAAAGGCAAAAGAATACTGATGTCTCCGTTTGAAAATAGTTAGTCAGAGAAAATTCTCCATTACTCAAACTTTTTATTTTATTCAGGCATGCAATAGATTAGATGAGGCCCACCATCTCATCCAGAAACATTGTCCCAGACATGCCCAGAATAATGTTTAAACAAATATGCAGGCACCCTGCAGCTCTGTCAAGTTGACATGTAAGATTTATTATCACACTGTATGATTCCAACTGTATGACATTCCAAATAAAGCAAAACTATGGAAACATTAAAAAGATCAGTGTTTGCCAGGGATTCATAGAGATGGATAAAGGAATGAATAGAGAGAGCATGGGGGATTTTTAGCACAGTAAAAACTCTAAAATTATTCTGCATGATGCTATAATGGTAGATACATGACATTATTTATTTGTCAAAAGCCTATAGAAAGTACAACCCCCACAAATGAACTCTAATGCAAACTATGGACTTCAGTTAATAATATTATATTTTTTCATCAACTGTAACAAATGTATTGAACTAATGTAAGAAGTGAATAGAGGAAACAGAGGAGGGGGAAAGAGGAGATTTATGGGAAGGCTTTGTACTTTGTGTTCATTTTTTCTGTAAACCTAAAACTGCTCTAGAAATTCAAGTTTATTGCTTTTTTAAAAAAATCAAGGTGAAAGAAAGCATTTTATGACTTAAAAAAACATCAATTTCCCCAGATTGACTGGAAATGGTAACAAAAAGAATATCAAATCTTTTGGAAAGAGTACCAGAATTTATAATCATGTGAGTAAATGTAAAAGGTCTTATTTTCTCCCTTAATTTCTCTTCCTAATGGTTTTATTAGTCAACATAATGTCACTCTGAGGCTAATTAATAAAAATATGAAAGTGGAAATTAATTATTCAAAAATAGTTAATAATTTATATTTTCAATCCCTTAAAAAGCCCCTTTACCTTAATTAAGCTGAATTTATGAGAGAATTTAATAAGAGATTCTATATGATATCTAAAAGAAAAAAATTGATCAAAAAGTAACAGTCCTTGAGCTGAATTTAGAATACCTCAGGCTGACCTATACTGGCAGCCATGGGGCTGACCACTCAGACCTCTGCAAGACAGAACTGTTAAAGGAAATTTCATTCAGTTGACAGCCTCCAGCTGTAGCACCTCTAGGATCCACCACAGCATTCAAGCTGGGAACATGGGAACAGTCTTTGATGAACAGCTAAGCCAATGAGGAAAGGGGAGGTGAGAGGGGAAAGGGGCTACAGCAGCAAGTTAATGTAGTCTCTAGGCCACAGAAAGGTTGTTGAATTTCATTGAGGTTGAAATGCATAGTCTCTGGGGAGTTGTGAAAAGAGAGAGAGAGAGAGAAGACAGACAGAGAGAGAGAGAGAGAGAGAGATATGATTCACCTAACATTTTAACAGGATCTTTGGCTGTTCTGTTCAGAATGGAGGGTAGACAAGCAAAAGCATTCTCCTGCTCAGGGGCCTCTGTCCTGGAAATTTCTTTTGCTGAATGTTCTTCCTTTAGACACCAGCATCTTGAATTTCCATTTTCTTTAAGAATTGTTTCCAAAGCTATTCAGGTTATAATTAGGTCTACTCAATCCCCCTTTGATATAAATATATAAATATGTGTATATATATTAAATATGTATGTATATATATATTAAATATGTATGTATAGATATAAAAGATATATAAATAACCTAAAAGATATATATATTTAAATAAATAGATAGATAGATTCAAGTTTGGGAGGTGGCATGGAATGTTAGCTCACATCCTACAAGCCCCGAAATGTATTTAAAAGTATCCGTGTCACATAAGCACATGCTCTTAGCTGTTCTGTGGCTCATGGGCACAGCTTCAGAATTTTCTGTACTCCTGGAAGCAGAATACCCCTGGAACTTGTTCTTTCCAAGTACAACATTTGAAATAACCCATGAGAGGCAGAATGCAAGCCAATTGGCTGGAGCCACTCAGGGAATTGGAACTGGAGAAACAAGCCTAGATCTAGAATTGGAGAGATATTCAATTATGCATTCACCAGGCTTGACACAGGTAACCGTAAAAAATGGGGGGCTGTAGTGGAAGTAAAGGGTCATGTGGCATGCCTCCTGCAGTACCTAAAAAAAAAAATCATCTGTTCCTCCTATGTATTAGCTTATGTGCTAAAACGAGATCAAACATTCAGCAATTTTACTAGGAGTAATATCTATGGGGGAAAAAAAAGGAACAGAGTTAGTCAAGTTAGAATTGTTAGACCCAAGAATAGGGTTGATCCCAAGTGATGGAAAGAAAGGCAGGGAGTAGAAGTGCCCTAGACTTCTCAGGTAAGAAAAGTGCAGCAAAGCTTGGGGAAGCAGGCAATTCAGTAGCTTCCATCAGAGCAGTGCCTATCTGTGGCTTGTTTCCTCCTTGGAGCAGGTGCTCCTGAAGCCCTCAGCCCATGGCTGGGAGCAGTCATTGGGGCGTGGCTTCCAGATGGGATTCAAAGTGAGTGGCAGCTTGAACCTGCTGGGCTGTGCATGCTGTCTTAGCCCCACGAAAAAACAGAAAATCTATGTCATATCGAGCATTGTAACAATCTGATTGTTAAGACAGGTTTTTCTGCCATACCTGAGTTTGTTAGCTTTGTTCATCTTTATTTTAAGAGGATATTTAACTCTCACACCTAACATTTTTTCATCATTTGCAGTGATGTGCTATTCTAATGAGCTTTAGCTTATCTGTAGAACCTAACAAAATGTTCTATGCTGGAGGAGACTTTCTCTGATTTATGAAGCCCTTCAATGAGTTCATTCATTTCACAATCATGCCTTAAGCACCTCTGTGTGTGAGGCCTGAGCTTCAAGGGCAAATGAGACACCAAAGTCCTTGCCCTCACAAGGGATAGTGCGACGTGATTTTTGTAATGTCTACAGTTAGTTTCTCTTCTGGAATATGATGGGCTGGGACCTCAACAATAAATCTCTCTAATAGTGAGTTTGAAAGATTGCAACAGATATTAATTAGAATTTTTTAAAGAAAAAAAATAATTAGTCCCATACATTCAAAGTTATCATTTTTTTCCTCACTGAAAAAATCTTGGCAGAAGTGAGAGTAGCTTGACCATTCTGAGCTTTGGGGGCCTCAGGAGCCCTCCCCAAACTGCTGGCTTCTCTGACAAAAATCAGTTCCTCTGGATTCTGATTTAATTTGCTGCCAGGTTTGATGTGACTTACAATAACATTTACACCCCTTCTTGTCAAGTCTTGTGCTGCCTGATTGAAACTCTGGTCACATTTTGATTAATTTTGGCCTTTATTTATTCTATGTACTCTCACGGTGGAATTAATTATTTCTGGGGGCCCCAAATGCCAAGACTGGCAGAACAATTGATGGGTGATACCTGGAGTCCTGGAATGCACCATAGCTTTCCTGTGGCCTATTCCTCAAGGGATGTATTTGTCAACTTAGATGGAAATTTCTTCACCAGATTTATATGCAAGTGATCCCTAGTAGTGCAGAAAGTAGTGAGTGCCATAAATCTTGAGAAAACTTTACATATATCTCTACCCTGGATCCTTTAATATCCTCATACTCTCTGTTCACTAACAATATCACTCCTTATTGGAAAATACAGGTTAGGCTCTTGGACCTCATAACCTTGGTAGAGTAGTGGGAGTAGTTACCAATTATTTAACCTGGTAATGAGGGTACTGAAAACCTAAATTCTACATGATACCAAAAGAGGTTTATTCATCTTAGACATAGAAATCAAGGTCACCTCTTCTACATGTTGTAGAATCCTGGGATACTCAGGAGTACAAATGAAGTCAAGAACCCAAGGAAGATTTTCTTTCTTTAAATGGATCATACATTAATCATTCTAAATGGTGAAGTTTAATCTTTGACAAATTGTTTCTCATCATGAAGTCTGTGGGCATATTCTTCTCTGGTTGAAACCACTGTATGGTCAAACCAGCTATTTTAGGAAGCATTTCTATGCCTCTATCCTACATTATAGATCTTTTCATGTATGAGACATTTCACTTATAATATGTGAACACCTTTCATCATAAATTGAAGCCTGAATCGTAGGGTTCCCATTTCATAAGGAGCAGATGATTTTAGGTCAGACTCACTCTTCACCAACCATTACTATATTTTTAGATTAGTCTATGGGTATCATGGATGATAGTGACAGTTTTATTCAAACTTTGTCCTTTGCTGAGTGGACATGAATTAGCTATAGGCACACCTATATGAACTTACTATGAAAGCCTAACTTCAAATACAGACGGATTCAGGATGACTGAGAGGGGCATTGATGAATTTAGTAACACTTGCACAGAGAGAGATACAAGGAGGATCTCAAGAGGGAGAGGGGCCAACAGCATGATAGCAGGCTACAGAAAAGCTAGCCAGAAATAAATTCTGGCTAGAAAGGTGTGTTCTCTGAACCAGCTTTCCAGCATGCTTAATATTTTCTGAATTCTGGCTGGAGTCCTGATGCAGAAGACTATCAAGAATGGTGGCACACTCTGTCCTCAGGATCAGAAGATGTTGAGACTTGAAGGGATCATTCCAGTCAGTCCAGTCGCTCACTGGACATGGGAGGATTCAGAAGGAAGGGCCTTTGGCTAGACTTAGACCAAATCAAAAGCGGATTTCAAGCTCTGGAAGGTATTGTGGTGTCTCCTCCACATTTATATCTGCAGAGCTCTGGCTGCTCAGGTCTCTTTCCAATCCAAACTTCTCTAGAAAACTGAACTCAGGGTCATCAAGGACCTTTCTTCCTTCCTGCCTTTCTTCCTTGACAAATTGAAATCATGTGTATTTATCATGTGCAAAATGATGTTTTGGAGAAGTACTTATTTTTCTGAAAACAAAAGAAATAGGGTGAATTCAGAGTGTTGTAGCCAGTCATAGATGAATGATCTATGCTTAATCTGCCATCTCCCTTCTCAGTACTGCCCTGTCCCTCCCACTCACACTCCCTAAGGTCTGAAGGAAGTGGATTTTGTGAATTTAAGGACCTACATTCTCGGTACTCCACTCAAATTCTACTCATTCCCTGATCTAGAAGAGCAACAAATCTTTGGTAGTTGCTGAGCTCTATAGCTTGTCAAATGGAACATGGAACTTAAAATGATGGTGCCTAGGGGCTGCGATTGTGGCTCAGTGGTAGAGTGCTCGCCTAGCATGGGCGGGACCCAGGTTCGATTCTCAGCACTATATATATATAAAAGGCATTATGTTGTGTCCATCTACAAAAAAAATAAAATATTCTTTCTCTCTCTTTAAAAAAAAAGTGATGGTGCCTAGTTGGGGCACATGGATCTTCAAGTAAGTTTGAACATGAATCAAATTTTATATTAGCCTGAACTATATTAGATAATTCTCCTCCTTCTGGGGACATTTAGTTATGGAGCTGCAGCCCTAGTTCATAGGGTTGTCTCAGAGGAGGAAAATGCAATGTAAAGGAGCTGGTGGCCAAGAAAAATATAAAAGAAAAATAGCCAATGCCAGACATTGACTTATTTTCTTAGAGGAAACAAGAGCTTGGGGAGCAGACACTGGGGCCTGAACACAGAAAGTGTTGCTCCTGAGGCGTCTATTACAGAAGGTGGGAGTACTGACAGTCCCTTGCCCAAAGTTGTCCTTTTATCCTCCACTGGCACAAACCTATGGCGGTTCCCCTTGGAGGTATTTGGTACTGTGTTCTTCAGTGAGAACACTGCCTGGATAACAGGATAATCTGTTTTATTGTTGTTATGGTTGTTTTAAGCCAAGTGAATTACACAAGACCTTTGTTATGAGTGATTTGAGTTCTTTTCTATGTTTTTGGTCCCCTTGGTCATTTTTATAGCCATTCTTACTTTTACAAATTGTACTTGTAGATTTCCCATTGTAGAATGATGGAAAGAATATAGAATTTGGAAATCAGCCTTAATTTTAAAGATACTGCCACTCACATCAAAGGGCTCTAGAGAAGTGGTTTGCCTGATTTCCTAATCAGTGGAAATTGGAATACATGGGTCCTCTTTTTCAGAAGAGTGGTGTCAGTTCAGAATTATTTTGGCTCATGGTTTCAGAGGTTCAGTCCAGGTTGGCCAATTCTGTAGTTCTGGGACCAAGATGAGGCAGAATATCATGGTGGAGAGGTTCAACAGAGGAAAGCACCTCAGTATATGGCAACCAGAAAGCAAAGGGAGCTCTGCTTACCAAAGTCACATCCCCAGTGATTTACTTCCTCCAGAACACCCTACCTGCCTACAGTTACCACCTACTTAATCCATATCAGTAGATTAATCCATTGATTAAGTTGAAGTTCTCTTAATCTAATCATTTCACCTCTGAAAATTCTTGTATTTTCTCATACCTCAGTCTTTGGGGGACACCTCATATCAATACTATAACATATGACTTCCCATCTATTTTTATAAATCAAAATTTAATGAAATAGTCTTACCCATTCATTCATATCATCTACGTAATAAAACAGAGTTGTGTAGTTGTACCCCAGGTTCAAAAATATTTATCATCTGATTTCTCAGAAAACATTTGCAGATGCCTGTCTTAGAGAAATGGTATGGCCAATAGAAAGTTTTGTTGAAATTTTAATGAAAAATAAGCTATTTATCGACAATTCATCACAAGAAACTGAAGCTGAGTAAAAACCAAGTATTGGTAGGTACTAATCTTCATTTGTATGAATATCAGTTCTTCCTTCCTCAGATACAGATACTACAACGTCCTCTTCTTTTAGAATAGTTAAATTGCCATCTGCTACAGTTTGGATCTGGAACATTCCCCATAGATCTGCCAGTTCAAAGCTTATTCCCCAGATTGGCCCTATAGGGAAGAAGTGGAAACTAAGAGGAAGATTCTAATGGTAAGTCTTAGGTCGTTGGGGGAATGCCCTTGAAGGAGATAGTGAGACTATGGTCTTTTCCTCTTTCTCTCTTTCATTCCTGGCCATGAGGTGACCATTTCTGTTTTATCATGTTCTCTCCACCATGATATACTGCCTAGCTATAGACCCAAAGAAGTGGGACTGATCAACTATGGATTGAAACCATAAGCCAAAATACATCTTAGAGAAGATTGTCTCAGTTATTTGTTACAGTAACAGAAAGCTAACTTAATACACCATCATAACCCGCATAAGAGGAAGTGCACTACAAAAACCATAATCTAATCTAGATATTTTATAACATTACGTATATCACATGTTTGTTTATATTTATATTATTTTCTTTATTTACACTAGGCTTGAGGAAAGAAAATTTCTTCCAAAGGTACCCATCTTCTGATTTTAGAACCATGATTGTAGCCAGGAATGAAATCTTCCAGCCATGTCCAGACTACCTGAAATGATGTGATGCCTCATAGGAAGGATAGTAGCTCCACCATCTTTTCGCATTATTTAGTCTTTGGGTTCATTTTAAGCCAGACGGCATTGTAGAGGTCACCAGATTCAACAGCTTATCATAATGATCCTCTCTGCATAGTATAACTTTAGTGTAGACCTTGAAATCAGAAAGAAGTCCCCCAATTATATTCACCCCTTTAAAGATGCATAGCCCATGACCTCATAAACTAGCCAGCTCTACTCCAGAGCAATTTTCATTATTAATTTATAGTGTTTGTAGGAAGCTTTACTGTTTTTATAGGCTCTATTACTTCACAGACCTGATCTCATGTTTTATCCACCTAGTCAATGTTTGGATGAATTGCATTGCTGTCTAAAGCCAACGCTTTAATCTGGGCACTAGATCCCCTTCTGACTCACCTACTCAGTGACATCATCCCAACGAATCCTCTTTTTATCTACAGTTCTACCCCTCAGTATAGGATCACTGCATCTGTATACAGATATGCTTCTGTATGTATAAGCTTTAAAATATTCCCCACTGGGTCTTATATCATGGTTCAGTTATATTCTCATTGCCTTTCTTTCTCAACAAACTTCAGTAATTGTTGATGCTTCTTCTAGTTTTTCAACATTGTGGATAAAGATTCTCTGGACAAAAATAAACCTTTTCGTGGGCATAATTTCTAGAACATAAATATATCTCAAGGATCAGGGATTGCCTCATCAAAGAATGGATAAATGTTTAACTCCATCAGAAACTGACAAATCATTTTCCTAAATCACTGTACCACTTTACAAGCCTACTGGAAATGCATACATTCCCAGTTAATGTACTTTTTTCCTCTACAAAAGTTAATGTTGTGTGGGTGTGAAATGATAATCTAATTGTTGTCTCAATCTGCTGTTTGGATACTTAATGGTATTAAGCATCATCTCATGGGATTACTGGCCATTTGTAGGTCTCCTTTTGTGAAATATCTTTAAATGTTTTTCTGAATTTTTTTAGGAAAAAAATTGTTTTATGATAAAATTATGAGGTGTATTATTTTTCCAGTGTGTAAGAAATTACCTCAAATTTGATGACTTTTTGTTTATGAATTTACTTTCTCAGTTTCTGTGGCTCAGGAGCCCAAGACATGATGGCTAAACTGGGTCCTATGCTCAGAGTCCCTCAGGCTGTCATAAAGTGAATGGCAAGGACTGGTTTCTCATCTAGAGGTCGATGTCCTCTTCCAGGTACATCCAGACCATTGGCACAATTCAGTCCTTGTGGTTGTAGGATTGAGGTCTTCCTCCCGTAGAGACCACCCCTTCTCTGTGGATACTTTACAAAGGAACATCTTGCTTCTTCAAAGCCAGCAGTCAGGGGTCTCTGCTGTTTTGAATCTCTTTTAAAGTTTACCACTCAGGGTAATCTCTCTTTTGATTAAAGTCACCTTTACTAATTACATTTTGCTAATTAATTTCATTATTGGCTAAGTCTAAAAAAAAATCCTTCACCTTTGCCGTATAAGTGTCATTACAGGAGTGACATGCATCATATTTGCACCATACTTACAGTTTACCCACACCAAGGGGAGGGAATTCACAGGGTGTATACCCGAGGGGCAGGAATCTTGGGACATATTAGAGTAATACCACGTAAGAGATCATGTTTTTAAGTATATATTCTAAATGTAAGTCCTTTGTCATAAATATGAATTAAAAACCCTGATTTCAGTAACTGATTTGCTTAACCGGGATTTTGGATGAGGAAAAATTTAAAATTATAATAAAAAACAATCCATCAAAATCTTTTCTTTTATATTAGTGATTTTTATGTCTTGTCTGATACATACTTGCCTCCTCATGTGTTCTGAAGATAGGCTATATTTTTTTTCTAGAAGATTTATAGTGTTCACTTTTATATTCCAGTTTAGGATCCATGTAAAATTATTTGTATGTAATGTGAGATAAAGTCAAGATTCCCCTAGCCTTGTGTGGACATCCTGTCATTCCAGCACAATTTATTTCAAAGGTTTTTTTTTCTCCACTGAATTGCTTTGATGCCTTTGCCAAATATCAGTCTTTCATAGACCCTTTATTTTGTTCCACCAATTTAGTTGACAATTCTTATGTCAACATCACACTCTCTTGGTTAGTATAACTTTAGTGTAGACCTTGAAATCAGAAAAAAAAAGTCCCTCAATTATATTCACCCCTTTAAAGATTGCTTTGACATTAGGTCTGCTCCACTTTTCTCTTGTGCACCAGAGGAGGAAACACTTTTGTGCCTGTGGCTCCCAGTGGACATTCTCACGCTATCCCACACTTGTCCTTGAATTGTTTGTTTCAAATGTTAGCTTCCTACCCACTTGTCTGGTGCCACTGGCTTCTCTCAGACCACTGAGCTCACTTCTTGTCTCCAAGATGACCAGGGACTCAGCTGTCTTCTAGATTCAACACAACCATCTCAATGCAGTTTGTCCAGCTATTCTTATTAGAGTGAGGGTTGTCATAGTATCCATATGATGTCCTCAGTCTAAAGATGGTCCCCTATCTATGACGGTTTGACTTAGGATTTTCTAACTTCATAATGGTGCAAAAGCAATACACATTCAATAGAAACTATACTTCTAATTTTGAATTTTGATCTTTCCCTAGCTACGTATGGTATGATGTTGTCTTGCCATGTTGGACAGCAACCATGAGCCACAGCTCCCATCACAAGATCTCAAAGGGAAAAAACCAAAACTCTATAGTCTCTTGCATTTCTAAGCTAGGATGTTCAGTAGGTTAAAAATATTAAATGTGCATTCAATGAAAAATGTGTTTGTTATAAGTCAAGAGCATCTGTGTTGCCAATTTATTCCAATACGGCAAAGCTAATGTTTATGTTTTCTTTTCTTTTTTTGGTCAGCCTTGTAAGGGCGTTCTCAACTATATTGATTTTTTTTTCAAAGAAACCATTTTCAGCATTGTTGATTTTCCTTTGTTGCTAATCTGTTTTCTATTTCACTGATTTCCACTCTTTATTATGTCTCTCCTTCTAATTTTGAATTAAATTTGCTTTTTCTTTGTAGATTTTTTACACAAAAGCTCAAATAATTAATTTTTAATCTTTCTTCCTTCCTAATACGAACATTTTTAGTTTAAAAATTCTGAGGACTGCATGAGCTACCCTGTAAAATCTGATGTTCTGTTTTTCCTATCATTCTTTTTTAAAAGAGATTCTGATTTCTTTGTTGTTTTTCTTTGACCTTTGGAAAACTTAGAAGTGTGTCTGAATGTCCAAGTATTTAAAGGTTTCCTAGCTATCTTTTTGTTATTGATTTTCAATTTAATTTGCTTTTGGTCTAAGAAGATATTTATAAATATTTCAATCATTTGAAGTTTATTGTGATTTGTTTTTATGGTTCAGAATATGGTCTCTATTGGTAAAAGTTCTGTGTGTACTTGAAAAAGTAGTGTGTATTCTGCAGTTGTTGGTTATACTGTATAAGTGTCAATTGGTTCATAGTTGTTGACAACAGTGTTCCCATTGACTGTATCTTCTGTGCATTTTTTTTAACCATCACTATCTTCTTGTTTTCTCTAATTGTTTTAAGAAATAAGTGTTAAAATCTCCAGTTATGATTCTGGTTATGTCCAGTTTCAGTTACACCAATTTTTGTTTTGAAGCTCTGTTTTTAGGGATATATACATCTAGAATTGTTATGCCATCCTGATGAATTGGCATTTTTATTATTATGAAATTGTCTTTCTTTACCTCTAGTAATTTGACTTTATGGTGTTAATGTGATCAAATCAGCTTTCTTATGAATAAAGATTATAAGATATGTCTTTTCATATCCTATTTTTACCCTCTTGTCCTCTTATATATAAAAGCCATTTCATGAACAATTTGTAATTGGGTTTTACCTTTTAAAAATCCATTCCAACAAATGCTCCCTTTTAATTGTATTATTTAGTTCATTTGTGTTTACAGTTCTATCAACTTGGTGAAGTTTAACTCTACCATCTACCTCTTTTTCATTCTGTTTTTCTATTTCCAAGTGAGCCTAAACCCTTTATTTGTCCTTGGAGTTAAATTAAAGGGTAGCTGGGTGTGGTAGCACATGTCTGTAATCCCAGTAACTTGGGATGCTGAGGCAGGAGGATCACAAGTTCAAGGCCAGCCTCATCAACTTAGTGAGGCCCTGCACAATTTAGCAAGACCCTATGTCAAAATACAAAGGGCTGGGAAAGTGGCAAAGATGTAAAGTGCCTCTGGGTTCAATCCCAGTACCAAAATAAATAAGTTAATTAGTTAATTAATTAGAATAAATTGAAGGGTAGCTAGTGAAATTCCTCCCAGAGTTTCTTAGAGCTGTAGATATGCCATAACTTTAAATTAGATTGAAATCAACTGGGTTATCTTAATTCTAATCTCCTACATGCTCTATTGCCTTTTTAATGTTGTTATTATTTGAGTTGGGAGGGAACTAGACAACAGCTTCAGGTATTAATTATATACCTGTGGATTCAACCCAGCAAGTTTCTGGAATTCAAATGGCATCAGAGTGCCCTGCAGGGGATTTCTCCCTGTTCTGCAGATCTTCTTGCACGGTGGCTTTCTCTGCAAAATTTATGGACAGTAGGAGATGACAGCTAGGAAGGACCAGACTAAAAAGTGTTTTTTTGTTGTTGTTGTTTTGTTTTTGTTAGCTTTCTTGCATTTCTATTTCTTGTTTGTTTGCGTTTGAATCTCCTGGAGCTTCAAACCCACCCACCCACGTGCAGTCTAAAGCTTGACTGACTTTTTCTTACTCCTGCCAAATTTTTCCCTGTATGGTAGACCTGCTTTTCTGTTTGCCCAGACCAGGGATGAAAACCACCATGACTCTTCAGCCATCATTGAATGGCAAATTCACTGTGGAATTTGATTCATTAGGGCTTTCTTTGCCTCAAAAATTCATTTTTAGGCCCCTAGAAAATGCAATTATTATTTTTCATGTTTTTATCATTGGAAGAAGGATCTTTGTTATGGTTGGATGTGAAGTGTCTCATGGTGATCTCATTCAGCCTCATGTTTTGAAAATGCACTTTCATGTAGATGATTCTGTGATTTATATTTTGAACTCAGATCTATTCTTGAACTCCAGATTTCTAAACACCTACTTAATAATAATGTAGTCTAACATACAATATGCTCTCAGATTTAGCATACTCAAAATGAAGCTCCTGATTTTGTGTCTGAAATCTGCTTTTTCTGCTTTCTTTCTCAAAAAGTAAATGGTAACATCATTCTTTCAATTGCCCCAGGTCACATGTCAAATTCTGTTTGACTCTTCTTTCTCTAGTAACTTATAAACAATCCTTTAACAAATACTATGACTCTGTCTTCAAATTATTGCTTGGACTTCAACACCCACTTCTCTGGTATCACTTCTTCAAGCCACTATCCTCTGCTCTCTGGATTATTCCAATAGCTTCTCACCAGTTTTTTTTTTCTTCCCTTCTGCCACCTCTCAGCTCCTACTTCATATTACCATTCTCAGCACAGCCAATAGAGAAATCCTGGTAAACCCTTAATCAAATCATCTGACTGTTATTCTCTGCTGAGAACTCTCCTGTGGCTTCTTTTCTCCCTATAAGTCAAAGCTAAACGCTTTCAATAGCTTAGAAGGTCTTATTTAATCTGGTGCCTAGCCACTTCCTTGACCTGATCTACTCATTCTCTCCTTTGCCCATTCTTTTCCAGCCATGTTGGCCTTCTTGTAATTCTTCACACACAGGGTGCATGCTCTTGCTGCAGGTCTTATTCATATTGTGCTTTTCAGCTTAGAACATCTCCTTCCAGAAATCCCTGTATTTGCCCCAACTTCTCTAAGTCTTTCACATCCTTTTATTAGACTAGCTTTTCCTGACTATTCTATGAAAACAGTAACACTTTCTGAATAGAACTGATCTCTACTCATGCTACCATTCTTTTTTGCTGCTTTATAACCCTTTGTGACAATTATAGACTTAGTCATTTGCTTCCTGTCTTTCTCCGCCTCCCTCCCATAAAGTATGCTCAATTACAGCAAGAATTCTGCTTATTCTATTTATCTCTGTATTACCAGTTCCAGAAGAGCACCAGGTATATAGTAGGTGCTCATTAAATGTTCTACCAATGAATGAACAAGCTGTAGACCCACTTGAACCTTTTCAATCTTGCCATTATGTTCTGTGACTCACTCTCACATTTATTCATGCTAAGTGCTATGAAACTTTAAGCTGTAATGCCATCACTTTGGGGAAACATTTTTCCTATTATTCTTGCTGATTTTCAATTCCTAGAGGCTAACAGAATCTGAGGCAGAGATATGAGCCATAGTACACTTGGCTGTAAATACCCTGCTGCCTCCCTGTCCCTTGGCCCTGTCTTGATGCCCCTCTAATCTTGTCTTTTACCTTAGAGCTCTACTTTTCTGTCACCTTTAAATCTTTCACTGCTTTGCCTGAAGGCACATAGGTCCCAGGAGTAGCACAAAACCTCTGAGCAAATGCAGCATCAGCCATAGACAAATAGCCACATGCTTCTCTGATATGTGTGCAAGGTCCATAGTAAACATGAGCCAGGGAGTAATTTGCAGCTGGGGACATGAATCAGAAATTAAAACAGAATGAAATTATGTCTTTGTGCTACAAAATTCTATGAAGATAAAAATAAACCTAACAAGTCTTATAAAAATATGGGCAATAAAAATTCTTGCAATATAAACACACTTCCATTTTCCTCTTTCCAGGCTGAAGCAACTAACCTGGCAGTGAGGAGACTTGGGTCCTGTCCGTCTGTCTCCTGATTATGTCACTGATGAGCTGTGTGACATTGCATATACCAGCTCCACTCTCTTGTTTTCTCAGGCCAAAATTCTTGAATTTATTTTCACTCTTTTCTTTCTCTAGTACCTTACATCCCATCCCCCCACAAATCCTGTGGCTCTGTCTTCTAATCATATCCAGAATTCAAACACCAACTTTACTGGTATCCCCTGGTTCAGGTCACCATCATCTCTTCCCTGGGGTACTATTTCCATTTTTTTCCAAGCCCTAATAAATCCCAAGATTACTTCAATCTCTTGCATTGGATGAGTCTGTGAATTTTGTGAACCTAACATTCCAGAGGACTTGGTGGGTTTTCCCAATATCGTGTGCATGTCATTCTTTCCCACTGAAGATAAAATGGGCATGTGGGCAACTGTTATTCTAACCAGCAAGTCAGGGGTGTCCATTCACAATGTACCCAGGGAATTCAGACCTAGTAGCCAGAATGTCTGGAAATTGATAAAGTCTACTGGCTAGTGGTCACTGGAGCTGATGTTTTACTAACTACACTTTTATTTTCAAAAACTTTTTATTGTAGGTATGTCAAAATACCAAAGTAGGAAGACTGACATGAACCACTCTGTCCCCAGAATTCACGACCATCTTCAACAATTGTTAACTTCCAGCCACCCTTCTTTCATCTATATGTCGACCTACTGAATTGATCATTTTAACCCCTAGATTTCATATACTTAAGAATGTATCTTTAAGAGATATTTTTTTTCTTAAAGCACAACCACAATTCCTTGAACAAATAATTTCTTAAGTTCATTATAGAATCTTAACCAGTTACCAAAATCTATGTAAACAATAACCTTGTAATGAGGTAGGAAATGAATATAAATGTGTGTGGAAGAGGATATAGTACACCTACAATTATGTCAAAAATATGCTATACAAAAGATAAAATAGAAATTTAACAAAATGTTACTCATTAGTGGTGTTGATAACAGTTGTTCATTGGTGGTAACTCCTATTACTAGTTTATTGAAAAAGAACTACAAAAAAAAAAATAGGAACAATGCATTTGGCATCAGAGGACCAGGCAAATTGCTGAAATTTACAAACCTCAGCGTACTTCTCAGTTGCCAAATGAGTATAATATAACACCTGTAACCATCATTTTTATTTTGAGGATCAAATATATGCACTTATCACATTTCTGATACCAAGTGTGTGTGTGTTTCCATACCAACCATCAGTTCTCCACCTTTCTAAACACCAACGTGCTAACCTACAATTCCACTCCATTCTCTGGGTAGAACATGTTAGAATTCACTCCACATGTTCAAGGACTCAGTCTGTGCAAGACCCTCTCTGTGCATACCATCCTATCAGCTCTCCTATCAGTTCAGAGGTTGAATTCCATAGGCATGATTGACTATCGTTGACTATTGGTGACTAATTCAATTTCCAACTCTTCTCCCCAGTTCAGAGGTCAGGCAGTGAAGTTCCAACCCTCTAACTATGCCTTGGTCTATTGGTCCCACCTCTCATCCTGTAGCTATTTAGGGGCCCAGTCAGCTCGTCGGCCCAAAGAAAAACACTCATATTGTTTCAGAGATTCCAAGGGATTTTAAGAGCTAGTGCCAGAAACCTGGGACAAGAGCTGAATCTTTAATTTTTATTATATCACAGCATCAAACACACACAGCTTCTCTTTCCCTGACACAGGCTTTTCCTGCCAAGGCTATTCAGTTTGATCTTTTCTTTTGGACTCCATTGTCTCATTTCTTATGACAAACTAGGGCCAAGTTAAAATATGGGGAAAATAATCACATTCAGAGTCACCTTTTTCTAAGAAGCATGATTTTATTAAGGTAATATGAAGCCAAAGTTGTTGCAAAAGTTGAGTTTCCCATAACCATAGACAGCAATACATAATCTTGTCCTAATACGAAGGTCAGTTTCAAATAGGGCTGTTAATGGTCTCAGAATGATGTTTTTCTATCAGCTATTCACTGGCTTTATGAAAGTTATTTTTGTTGTAGTTCTATTAGAATAAATTAATTTAAGCTACACTTCTACTACTTCAAAGTTAAGGTGGCTCATCAGAACAAGGGTTTATTTTTTGTTCTCATTACACATCCCTATTGGGTCAGTTGGGATCTCCTCTGCTCCTTGTCTTAACATGCTGGGAGTTAGACTGAGAGCAGCCACCGTTGCAAATGCTGCCAGCCTCCACAGTGGAGAGAAAGGGCTCTGGATGGCCTTGAAGTGGCAAATAAATGATCTCTCCTGGACATGACACCTGTAACCTCAACCCATAATTCATTGTCCAGAACTAGTCATGTGGGCCCACTGTTAGCTGTTAGGTAAGTACTTTCAGAGGCAAGCTTCTCTCCTTATGAAGAAAGAGCTGCTGACCCTTTGAAAAAAAAAAAGCTAGCCTTCTTTTTGTTTCTGGTGACCAGGGATCCTAAAAGGCCTTCCAGAGAAAGTTATAAAAAACTGGTTTTATCCAGCCAAGCTGGCCCAGTTCTCCACCTTTCCAAACACCAACGTGCTGCCCTACACTCTTTTAGGTGACCCAGAGTAAACTAAATTCTACTTTCAGGGGGCGTTTCCATCTGCCATTTTTTGAACATGCAACGTATGAAGAGACACAATCTCAGTCTGAGCCTGTTCAGAAATGTGTTCACCTCTACATGTGATGATGAGTCTTTCCTATGGATATGCATAAGTTTCCCCAATAAGAGTCTGATTCTCTTTGTTAGTGAAGAAGCACTGCTTTGAGAATTCTCCCTACTTGCTACCAGTAATGAACTTTTATTCTCTCCAGTTGTGCTTATTGGCTGTACATTATCCAAAGGGTAAACGCATTGTGTTTGGGTACACCACTCAAACAAACAAAAAAGGTAGAAGATAAGAAGTACAGTTCTGTCTTGTATCCCAAATGTAGAAAGCTGGAATGTTTGGTGAGCGGCATTAACAATCATCATAAGTTGCAAATGACAGAAGCACAATGCAAACTACTCAAGCAGAAGGGAAAATAACAAACAGGACCTGAGATTGTAAAAGTGATCAGACCTCAGGAACCACCAGAACCAGATGTAAAAACAACAACAATAAATAAATAAATAAATAAAAAACAACCTTCAGCTTTCATTCTTCCTTCTCTCTGGCTTTTTGTGCATCTTCTTCCTTCTTTCCTATTCATATTCTGGGTTCTTCTAAATACTGGGGATGTGGTGAGGTAGGTAAAAAGGAAACAAACAGGGAAGGAAAGAGGGATTATAACCTTAAGTATAAAAACTCCATGAATGCCTTCACCTCCAGGCCTAAATTCTTAAAATCTCCACTAAAACTTAAAGAATTATAAATCTAGTTAATTAGTGCCTAGGTACCTTTTTTAACTTACAGAATGCATTTTTAGACTGATCAAAAGATACCTAGAGACAGATATTGTTAGGGACCCAGGATATGGAGTCCAAGCACTATTAGATAGTACGACCTAAAGATTATGAGAAGAATCAGACCACTGTGGCCTGCTCTGTGATCCATCATCAAAACATCAGAGCTCTTTTTTTTAATTAGTTACACATGACCTTGTACATATCATACATTTTTTTAATTAGTACAATGACCTTGACATATCATATATTTGAATCACATGGGATACAATTTCTCTTTTTTCTGAGTATAATGTGATTGCAGAATAGGTTGCAGAATCACATTGCTCAGGCATTCACATGTATACACAAAGAAATTAAGTAATTGAGTATTATGCAATGGAACACAGGGAATGTAAGTTTTTTTGTTGTTTCTCTTTTCAGAAATGTTGGAAATGTATTATTTAAACTGGGCTAAAATTGTTTTTGCTTATTTTCTTTTGGTAGATTTATTCTACTCCAATTTTAATTACATTTTACACATTCAACTATTGTATATGAAGGGAAGTGGGATTGTGGAGGCAGAGTTAACAAGTTTTTTCTTACTTGCCATTAGGCATACTCCCTGTTCATACCTAAGTGTCACTACTAGGATTAAACCAAGCTGGCTTAGACTTTTGAAATTCAATGTGATAAGGAGCGGAGCATTGTATTAATAAAAACAAAATGTTATGTATCAGCAAAAAAAAAAAAATAGATCAGAGCTCTTCAGCTGACATCACCCCCTTGCCCATCTCATGTTCACTGTTGACAAAGTTCCCTTTCAAAGATGAAAACTGAGTTTCCCCAAAGTGCATTTCCTGTCTAGTGTGCTCCTCTCTCTTGCTTTGAGTGCGTATCCTGCTCCGTTGCTTGTTTTCCTGATAAATCTCCTAACTTCCCTTAATAAAACTCTCCTGTGTCCTTTGGATGCACCTGAGACTCCTTTCTGTGGTGTAAGTCAAGAACCTGCCAGGACTGGATCGAGGTCCCCTTTTCTCTTCTGAAGGACCTGCTCAGAATCCATCCATTCACATGGACACACGGATAGATGGCCACATCAGATCCCTGGGTGTATATCTTATGAAAACGGCTTCTTTTAGTTCTATGTGATAGACACTGAATGCTCATGCCTGGGTCAAATGCTCACAAATGACCTAAACAATCCTTCCATGTGTCAGAGCCATTTTGAAGAAAACCAATGGCAACTGCAGTTGGTATATGAACAAGATGTGAACAGGAGCCATTCTTAAAGGAAGAGATTATTTGGTGGACCAAAACTAAATTTTTAATTGTTTAATGCAAGTCTGTTTAATGTAAGACTAGCAATGTGAAGAAATGCCCTGTTGGCCCAAAGCATAAGAATATAAAGGGAAAAACATATTCATAAAAATCAGTGTTTGAATAAACTATGTTTTTGTTCAAGTCTTTGTAGTCTATGAGGATGAAGATTTTCTATATTCTATCACTTGCTAAATATTAGGGCTTTGTAATAGACAGAAATAAATAATAAATAATTTTAAATTTTATTTATTAACCCTGTGGCCTAAAGTTGCACATAGCATAAAATGAACAAAATTATATAAAGAAAAATGAAAATCCACCAGCATGGTGAAATATTTATAACACATTTCTTATATTAATTGATAAAATTAAGAGATAAAAAAATCAGTACACATATAGAATATTTAAACAATACCTTAAGAAACTAAAATGTGTGTATATATGTGTATCTCTTGTTTGCTGAATATATATTCTTTCTAGACACTCACAAAACACTTAAAAAATTGAGCCATATAGTAGACCTCATATTTAATTTATCAAAAAACTTCTAAAGGACTGAAATCAGTTAAGTTCCTTTCAATATCTCATTTACAATAAAACCAAACCTAAATGCACTTGAAGAAGCAAAGTCCTCATATTTTGACAATTAAGAAGCACATCCACAAGTAGTACATTGATAAAAAACAAATCTTAAAATGAAAATCAGATTATATTTAAAAGTGAACAATAATGAACATAATATTAACAATTTATATAGACTACAGATAAGCAATATGAAAAATGTATGGCCCTAAATGCTTATAATACCAATCAATAAAAAATGAAATGCATTCAACTCCAGGTATTTTTAAAAAACAGCAAAATTTAAATATAAAGAAAAATTAATGGATATAAACACAGAAGGTAATAAAATAGAAAATAAAATTGATGAATGCCACAAAACTAAAAATTTAAACTTTTGAAACAACCTATGATAACTACTCAATACTGAAATATTAAAGAAGATATTATGAGCAGTTATATGCCAGTAGTTTCAAATGAAATGGCTAGATCTTAGAACCATACATTTGATCAAAACTGATAAAAAATAAATGGAAGCCCTTTTTTTTTCTTTTTTTGAACAAGGGATTGAACCCTGGGGCTCTTAACCACTGAGACACATCCCTCGCCTTTTTTTATATTTTATTTTGAGATAGCATCTTGCTAAGTTGCTTAGGGTCTCCGTAAGTTGCTGAAGCTAGCTTTGAACTCACAATCCTCCTGCCTCAGCCTCCCAAGCCACTAAGATTACGGGCATGGGCCACCATGCCCAATGATAGAAGCCTTCTTGATTTCTATATGCTAGATATTTCTAGAAAGCCAATATCTGCTACAATGGGCTGAGTAAAGAAACACTCATTCTATGGAATATTAAAAGCACTGAAAATGAAGAGACTATAAAAAGACACATGCACATGGATAAATCTCACAAATGGATAATGAAGAAAGAAGCAAATCACATAAAGATACATAGAGTGTGACTTCATTTATACAAAGTTTATAAATCAGTAAGACAAAGCCACATTTGCTTAAGATGTAAGATATACTCCATGTTTGTGTAAATATGTCAAAATAGACTCTACTGTCATGCATAACTAAAAAGAACAAATAAAAAAAAAAGAATTGCATTAACCAAGTTTTCATTGCCATGACCAAAGTATCTAACAAGAACAACTTAGAGAAGGCAAAGTTTATTTTGGCTCATGGCTTGAGAGGTTCAGTTCAGGGTTGGTCAACTCTACAGCTCTGTGGCTGAGGCAAGGCTGACCCTCATGATCGAAGGGTATAGCAGAGGAAAGCTGCTCTGCTCATGATAGCCAGGAAGCAGAATAAGCAAAAGAGGAGCCAGGACAAGATACAGTCCAAGGCTACACCCCCAGTGATCCACTCCCTCCAGCCATGCACACCTTCCTATAGTTACCACCCCGTAGTCCATTCACATTACTAATCCATCATTGGATTAACTTACTGATGAAGTTACAGCCCCTATGAGCTAATCAGTGCCTAAAAAATCCAACTATGAACCTTTTTATATTGGAGATGATGCTTTCAGGGAGACCCCATCTCGAAATAAAAAGTATAAAGCGCTGGGGATGTTGCTCAGTGGTTAAGGACCCCAGGGTTCAAGCAACAGTACCAAAACAAACAAACAAAATAGGGAAAAATCACAATGTGAACTTTTTGAAGGACACGAAAGATCTCAAAAGGATACATTAGATAGGTGATGAAACTACAGAGTAATGCAGGGGATTGATGATCACAGAAGTGAGGGTAATGATTGTCTTGAGCTCAGGGAAGAAGACAATGTTATTTAGTTGTGGGCAGTGTTGCTTTGTAGCAGGGATGGTGGTTACATGTGCATTTGCTTTGTATTTTATTCTTTAAAAATGCATTGACATTTTAAAAATAAAATGTTATGTTATTTCAGATACACAACATGATACTATGGGACACATATAGATAGTAAAATGGTTATTATTGTGAAGCAAATCAACATAGCCAGTATCTCATACAGATACCATTTTGTGTGTATGTGGCAAGAGCAGCAAAAATCTACTCACTGAGCAAAAAAATACCTGGTTTGATACTTTTTAAAATTGACTATGGTCCTCATGTTATACGTTAGATCTCTAGTCTTCTTCATCCCACATCTGAGCTCCTTTGCATCCTCTCATCTACATCTTATTTCCTCCTCTGCCTTCCTATCCCTGGTAACCATTGTTTTCTTCTTTATCTTTATAGTATTTGACTTTTTAAAAATATAGCCTTCCATATGTAGACACATTTAGCAAGTTATAAAAAGAATTGTAACCTAAATAAAACTTTTTGGCTCAAAAAACTCAGATTTCATTTCTGACTAAGAATTAACTTCAAAGGGAAGCATTTTTATAGTCTTTTCCACCACAATTACCCCTATAAATTATGATATATTTATAGACTATTAACTCCCCAGTTCCGGGTTAAGCTTACATTTATCAATATTAAATTGACATGAGTGGGAATGAAAAGTTTATCTACGCCTCCGCACTGTCCAATGGGTAGGTAATGAGGCACAGGTTCTCTTCAGCTGTGGGAAAAAGGGAATAATCCAAAGGTTGGATAAGGTTGCAAATCTTTTAACCATGACATTTAGGACCTGGCTCATCTCATTATTTCCACCAATATACCCAAGAAGGGGTGGCAAGATAAGAGGAAAAAATGAAGTCTCCTCCTCTGGTCATTTCAATTTATAGGCTAGCAGATTCATTTTACCAGAAATAAATAGAGATATTCCATGTAGGGTATGTAGTCTATCATTCTTTACAGCATTGGTTTTGGGTGTATTCTCAGTTTCTTTTATCTACAATGCATTGTATTATAGAAATCTTCCTTCATTTATCCCTTCCTATCTCCCCCTCTCTCTTTTCTTTCTCTCTCTTTCCCTCCCTTTCTTTTTTCCCTATTTCTTCCCTTCCCCCTCCCTCCTTTCCTTTCCTTTCCCTACCTCCTTCCCTCCCCACTTTCTTTCTTTTTTTTCTTTCTTCTTTCTTCAAAAGGGTCTTGCTGTATTGCCCAGACTCGTCTCAAATTTCTGGCCTCAAACATGTGATCCTCCTGCCTCAGCCTCCCAAGTAGCTGAAATCATGGGTGCACATCACTGGGGCCAGCTATATTCCAGAAATATTATTCCCTGAAGGCCCTGAGTCAGCTTGGGTAATGCTTTGTTCAGCAGGAAGAGGGACCCTGAATGCGGTATAGTATGACTTACATGGTAATGAAATCATTTGGAGTAGTTGCCCCCTGCACTTGAGGAGAATAGGGCTAGGCACAGGGGGCCAGGCCATCGTCCTATGATGACTAATCAGTACCTGGAGATGCAGCCTCCACTCACCACTTTAGTCTGAAGGTGAAAGGAGGGGACAGGATTCACTGCTACGTCCCTGTGCCTCACCACTGAGCTTCACTGTGGAGCTTTATGCAGTTTTTGCCCCTGTATTTGTTGCAGCCTCCCTGTGCTGACAGAGCACAGACGATGAGGGCTAAAATTCACAAGCCAATGGAGATATCAGCCCTTTTTAAAGAGTCCTCAAACTTATTTCTCCCATGGCCTTTTCTATTTTAAACTTATCAAGGTAACTTAATATCAGTGAATGCTCTATTCCTGGCCATCTTGGCCTTAGTAGGTTCTCATTCACATTGAAAAGAGCCAGGGTGTTTGAAGCCAAAAGACTTGGATTCAGGGTCCCTAGAACAAAGGAAGAGAAATGTTTAGGTACACATTTGTGGATGGTTCTCAAAATGGATTTCACTAAATGTATGGGAAGATCTATATCCAAAGACTGACGTTTGGGTTCTAGTTATCCAGAGGCTAAAATTTGCAAGTGTGTTCCTTCTTCTCAGCCACCTTGCCTCCTTTCATTATACTGATAACATAGTCAAAGGTGCTACTCTTTGCCTTGACCTAAGGTCCCTTTTGGCAAAGGGAAAATCAGATCAAACTTCCTTGGAGTGTTTCTAGTGCCCTCAAACCAGCCAATTCTGGCATAATTTTTTATCCATGGGGTCTGTCTCTCTAGGGTTCTCACCAATTAGTTGTCTACTCTTCACCATAGCTGTTAGTGTTAATAAATGTAGAAAGGGATAGTTGGTCACTTTCTCTCTTTCTAATCATTAGAATAAAAAGAGGCCCAAGGAACAGAAAATCAAAACATCTATCATCATTTTTTGAACAATCTAGAGCTGGCAATGAATATATGTATGTACATATGTATGAATATCATATACATAATTGCTTATGAAGTGAACGTATGTGCTTTGTATGCATCTATACAACCCTTCTTGTATTCATGCATGCATGTGTGTACCTAAGTACCTACAGAACCATTATTTTTTGCAATTTCCATTCATAGTGGATTTTTATTTCAACTTTATATTTCCTTGTCTCTGAAGTTCTTGTCCAATATGCATGACAGCTATGTTTCTAGGGAGAAAAATTCCTCCAGAAGAATTTTTAAATGTATATGCATTTTCATTCATTATTTAAAAATTATAATCTTATTGAAGGAAATGCGGAAAGAGCAAAATAAAAATGAATCACTTTGAATCTGAATGTCCAACACTGTGACTATTAGCATTTAGTGTAATATCTTCCAGTTTCACTCCTTAAGAATATTTCTCTTCAGTATTCTTTTTACAACTACTGGTTAAAGTATCTTAATTCAATAAAATAAATCAATAATCTAACTGATATTAGTTCCTCGCCTGGTAGATTTTTAAATTCCTTGAGGCAGCAACCAAATCATTTAACTTTTATTTCTGAGTTTTCTCTTTCCCCTAGGCCTACCATAGTGACTTATACCTAGAAAGTATTCAATGAGTGTTGCTGAATCATATTTTGCATAAAAATTGTAGAAGACCTATGAACCCTAGGAGTACAGATTCAAGCATCAAACGAAAAATGGGCCTTAAATTGAACATAGTAATAAAGTATCTATGCTAGTCTCAGGAGACCAGCCTGATTCCAAGTATGCACTCAACATTGGGATTTCTATTTTCCCCAAGGTAAGAGTGTTCCAATTTATTGGGTCCATTCACAACCCGGGCAGATTCCTGTCATTCAAATCAAGTTGACCTACAGAAATGGATTTAGGCAATAGGAACATGCAAAGTGGATTTTTTTTTTATTAACAAATGTTTCTGCTCAGTCTCCAAAGGAAATGGCAGAACTGCTTTTCATGATAAAGAGGATTAACTAAATGAAGAGCTGCAGTTAATCTCTGAATGTGTCCCTCATTGTTCTGAAGCACTTTTTTTTTTCTTAAATAAACTTGGAAGGTCTTGTTTTTGTTGGAGTTTTTTTCATTGTACCCTTTTCAGACTGGAAAAAGAGGGCCAACTGTAAATAAAGTGTGTTGTGTGTGTTATAGACTACTCATCTTTCTGAAAAATATTTGAATTTTAGAATGGTGTGGGGGGGGTTTTGTCTTGTTTTGTTTTTGGTTCCAGAGATTGAACTCAGTGCTTAACCACTGAGTCATATCCTCATATTTTTAAATTTTTATTTTGAGACAGTATCTCTCAAAGTTACTTAGGGCCTTGCTAAATTGCTGAGGCTGGCTTTGAATTTACAATCCTCCTATCTCAGGCTCTCGAGCCACTGGGATAACAGGTGTGTACCACCATGCCTGGCTGAATTTTAAAATTTTAAAATAATCATACTACCGAAGTAACATGAAACTTTAATAGAATCATGGTTACTGAGGGTTTATCATCTCACTACTTCTTCCTCCCAATATTTAAATTTGTTCAGCAGTGGTCTCTCAGCCTGGGCTTGAATGTTTTTTGGTGTTGAAGAATTTATTGCCCCTAACCACAGTCAATCTTTAAATGTGGAAAATTTTTCCCTAATTGAACTGAATGCTGTGTCCCTGTATCTTCTACTCATTGCTACTATTTCTGAAAGAGACAGCCAATGAGACAGTTGTCCATTAAAGTCCACCTGAAGCAGGACCTATTTTCTACCTCTTCAGATCCCACCCTCCAGGCTGATCCAGGAGCCTTTAGATACTGGGTATTAGCTGAGAGAACTATATGACAGATACTGATTTGAAAGGTGTCAGAATGTGATAAAGTAAAGTTTTCCTAGAAAGATGGAAGAGGTTATTTTTAGACCTGTGGGGATAGACCATGACTAGATATGATAAGTGTATGGGGGACATGGGGAAAGGAATTAGAGGACAGAGGAGGAAACAAGTTCCAAGGCACAGATGCCATGGGATCCAGAGAATGGCATAGAACATGAATATGAAATTTATTTTGAATTCAAACTTTGAGTTCCTGAGATTTTTCTACTGGATTCCCAGTTCCATTGCCCAATTCATCTCCTACTCTTCTCTGGACCACCAAATTGAGAGGATAGGGAAAAGAACCATCCTTTGGCCTGTCTGTACAGAGAAACTTCTAGAAGTCGTGCTAATAATGCCATTTGGGATAAGGTATTAAAGCCTGGACCTACGTCATCTATATTAATCTTTGCAGCCACCCCCTGGATTATCTTCATTTTGCAGATAAAAAAACCCATCAACCTAAAAGGTAAGTTGAGGCAGTGTCAGAACAGGATTTATTCCAATCAAACTGAGCACCCTTGGGGGGGGGGGAAACTACCAATTCCAGTTACTAAGAATAAATGCTCACAAAACTGGGACTGAGGGGTCTGGTTTTATAGATTAAAAAAAAAAAGAACAAGAAGGAGCTTTACTGCAGACCAGTTGTGAGGATTGCTTTTGTTGATAGGAATAGCACAGGTCCTTGAGGCCATCAGTCACTTATGTTATACATTCCAGGTAAGAATTTTGATAAGCAAGAACAAGAATTTCTAAGTTTTTAATTATTTTAATGACACCAGTGTATCTATAAGGAACTAAATGGAGGTACTTCAAGATTAAATTAACCAGATCATGAGACTCTGGAATCCAAGTGGGTGTGACTGCTGTCTCCTAACCCAAGACCTAATAGGTGATTACAGATTCCTCACCCCTTTTTAATGTCTTCAAACCTGAGACTCAGACAGGCAAATTGCTGGTTGAAATTAAAACAAATTAATGAGAGAACCAAGGTTCAAACAAGATCGATTGGCCCCTGGAGCTTGTGAGCCAACCTTTAAATCTCACCGTCCATATGTGTTCTCTGTGGTCATGAACATGATGATGGAAATGGGGGTGGGATGGATACAGGGTTCATTGTGTAAGGCACAGTGTAAGAGAACATCTAAAATCAGAGCCAACTCAAATGTAATCCTTCAGGGGAATGGAAAGAGATCAACGTTTACTGAGAATCAACTATATACCAAGAAGAGAACTAAGAACTTAAGATAATAATAAAGCATATAATGAACATAATAAACCAAATAAAAATCTCTCAATTGAAAACTAAAGATTTACAGTCATAAGATCTAAAGTAAAATGATTTCTTAGATTCCATGCATATATAGATCTAGCTCTAATTTCATGTGTTTAATATATTTATCTAATTGATAATAGATGGATAAAGTTCTTCTAAAAAAAATAAAAAGAAGATCAAATTAGTGCTGCTTATAAAAACCCAACAGGATCTTATTCTAGAATGACTATGGATATAAAGTGAATAAGATACAGTACCCCCCGCATCCACACACACACACACACACACACACACATAAACATGCAGGACAAGATAAATGTATGAATCTACACAAGATGGCATATGCTAAGTATCACACATGAGTAGATAAATGAGAAAACATGGAGAGATGAAGGTTTTAAATAAAGGAGGAGAATAAATGAAAGACATTTCACTGTCCTTGAATTTGAAGGCTCAGCTTTGCAAAATTGGAATAAAGTGAAACTAAAAATAAAACCTTTTGTTCTTGCACGTAAAACAAGTCCCAAACAACCCACTACAATGACTAATGATAACTGAGCCAGAGACATGCTTTGGAAGCCATCTGTGAGGACCCACGGCTGTACTTGCCAGTGGGATTTACAGGGAGGAGAGTGGCTTGTTGTGCTTGAGACAAACTGCATTTGTGACATCAGATTTTCCTTTATTGCATCTCAGTAAAATAAACCAGGATTGTCCCTGTGACCTCCAAAACATCATCTGCTCAACCTTCCTATCCTCTCACTCCAAGGGCAATTTGTTTTAACTCTTGAAAGTCAAATACAGTTTGTATTTTCTTAGATAACTCTTAAAGCATTGATAAGTTCTGATTTATTTATTTTGGTCATTTGATCCCAAGATTCTGAGCTTTAGTCTCTATCAATTCCAAATGCCTTCAGATTTTCATTTAAGAAAGCAAAATTGGCATTTAGGAACATTGCTAAAGATTGCTAATGTAATGTATGCTAATAAGAGAAGTGGTGTCTGTGAATCTCTGAGTTTATTTTCAAAGAAAGGGGAAATGGTAAAATCCAAGGTGCAAACAGTGTGGAGCTCCAGCGCTATGGGTGACACGGGGTCCTGAGAAAAGACATCTTGTATCCACACCATTGATGGGAACCCATCATCCCTCAGGAAGCAAAGGTGGCACTGGTTGCAGCACTTAGGTTTTCTGCTCACTTCTACTAATTCTTCTGCATAGTGACAGACAAGGTAAATGCTGTAGCTATTTAATATCCTGATCAAAAAGATAATATCCCAGGGCTCATTTTCATCAGGAGTGACTATTTTAGTCAGATAAACAGCAGGCTGATCTTCACCCACATCTGTGCAAAACATGACCTAATTTTTTTTTCAGAGGGTGCTGGGGATGGAATCCAGAGCCTCACACCCATGCCTGGGAAGTCAAATGCTCTACTATTGAGCTACCTCCTCAGTCCTATGACAAAATATTTTAATGAAATAGGACTGTCGTGTTGTACTGAAGTCAAAATGAGCCATGTTTTCTTCATCAATAGTAGTGTCTATAAATATTTTAACAACCTGCTTTTGGGGGCTGAGGGCTGGGGGAAGTCCAGATGTGTAGGATGTATGGTGTTTGCTGATTACCATGTTATAAGTACTCCCATCATTGCTGATTTCGGGCCACCCACCTAAAACCACTGAATGTAGAATCAGGAAGAGATGTGCAATGCTGTAGGCACCAGCTCCAGCATGACACTGCCTGTAAAGCATAGAAGATTCTACAAACAAAACTTGTCCCTTGAGATGGAACTCTAATATTCTTTATGACTGAGTCTTGACCTGGTGAGCAATTACATTTAAACCAAGATACATGTATTTACTTACTATGATATCATCATAGTGAGTATTGAATTTTTTATATGTATTTCCTGTCCAAGTAAGCCATAACACTGTGATTGACTCTAAAAATAAGTGCTACCACTTAAAGCTGACTTCACATTGCTTATATTCACACATTGCTCTGGGCTTTCCTGGCAAGTCTCAAAATTAAATGCTTTGTGTAGCCTCTTTTGGTAAATGATTATCATTTCTTAGGTGTCATGTGTATCCCTAAGGGGACTCTGTGATGGAAATAATATAGTGTAACAGGGAATCCCTTTTGAAGTATTTTTACCAGAAGATTTTTTTTGTTGAGTCTCTTAAAATAATTTCATCTCTTTTTCTCTAGATAGCCTATCTGTGGAGTTCAGATTGCTACATCCAAAGGTCTGCAAATAAGGATGAGAGACAGGAAGAGGCAAATAAAAAGAAATGGCTGATAAATGAAAGCAATGATCTTTGAAAATGATTCCCAGCTTTTGAACTTGTAAGAGGCAATAAAAATTTCAAGGTCTAGAATCCACAGATTCCTAAAGTAGTTCTATAATATAAAAGAGAACAGAGGGCGAAAGCAAGAGAGAGAGAGAGAGAGAGAGAGAGAGAGAGAGAGAGAGATCTGATCTGAGAAAGACACTCAAAGAGACTGAGAAACTTTAAGTGATAACTTATCCAGTCTTATCTTTTTCCCCTTTTCCTTTTGTCCCAGGGTAACCTGCTTCATGCCTCAGCTCCTTTTTAGCAGATGATATTGATATTATGATATTGATCATAAAGTTCCATCTATTCTTCTCACCTTTTTCTTTCTTCCTCCTCATCCTGCGTGTTTTACCTTCTCAGAGAACAGAATATGCAACAGTAAATTATCTACCCATTGCTTCACCATTCATGCAGCTATTTAAAATCAACAAACTGTACTACCATTCCTACTTGCTGGAAACTTTATTTCCCTCACTGTTTCAGCATGTGAGCCCCCATGATAATTGTTTTCTCTGATTTTTTTTCTTCTAAAACTACACGAGGTGCAGTGTAAGACATAAAGAGTGTTAACACTCAGCCAATGCACGTCCATCTCAAGAGAGAAAAGAGGTGGCACAGGCAAAGGCAGATAGCATGCAGCCAGAGCGGCGGAGTGGTGGCGGCACTTTGTAAGGAACTCAGTGTCTTTGTAAAACAGTGATGTCCTTCTGTTCTTCAATTCTTGATCACATTTTGAGGCAGCTAAATTTGTAATTGCTGCATTTCCCATTGCTCCTTCTATAAGCATTGAAATATAATTGCCACTTTCCCTACCAGTTCAAGATAGTACTGTCATTTCATTGTGACTATAAAGGTCCTTCCTTCTGAAAAGCACAAAAAGGTGATATTCATTGTTCTTTCTCTTTTTGGCCAGTCAGTTCTACTTTAAAGATATATAATAAGAAATTGAATGCTTTAACTTAAAGCCAGAGGAGAGAATCCCCAATGCTTTCCAGTAACTTAAAACCCCATGATATTTGTGGGAACTTGCACAAATAAAAATCTACTTCTTGGACAAATGAATAAATGACAAAGGGTTCCAGAGCTTCTACCTGGAACCAATCTTTGGGCTATCACACACAGAGATTTCCTCTGCTTCTCCTTTGTGCTGGAGGAGCATGTGGAAGGCAGGGTATGCTTTTGGTGACCTCTAGATGGTGATTTTTACTTGGGTATGATCTGTACTTGAAATATATTTGCTCTGTGGTTTTATTTTTTTTAGCACTAGCATATTTGGAAATTGGAAATTGTTTCTTGACCCTACCAATATGTTAGCTCAGACTGGTTATGCATACTGGCTCCTTGCCCTACCACTTGTTATTTCATGATGGCCAAGGAAATGAATGGATCTTCATTTAAAATAAAATGTGCTTTTGTAACCAAGGCAATATGAAAAAAGGAAGCTTTGGTCAAGGGAAGAAATACTTCTTCCTGACGGATGAGAGAAAAGTCACAATAGGAGTGAGACTGGGTTTTCCAGTTCAGACATGGATTACTGGGAATTCTCAATTGGATGGGACCCATGCATGGCCAGATATTTGGTCCAGTGGTATTTGCTGAAGTCAGTTGCTCCTATATACTTTGCATTTATTATAATTGGGGAAGGGAAGTTTCTAGCATATTTTATAGAGCTGATCAGTTGTGCTTTTTGGAATGATTGGTTAAAGCCATTTTAAAATGTAAAGTACCATTCCAATGTATGTCATTATCAACACAACTCACAGTGATGCTTATAATACAGTATGCCCTATACTTCTTTTTTTTTTAAAGAGAGAGTGAGAGAGAGAGAGAGAGAGAGAGAGAGAGAGAGAGAGAGAGAGAGAGAATTTTCAATATTTATTTTTTTTTAGTTCTCGGCGGACACAATATCCTTGTTGGTATGTGGTGCTGAGGATCGAACCCTGGCCGCACGCATGCCAGGTGAGCGCGCTACCGCTTGAGCCACATCCCCAGCCCCCCTTATACTTCTTTTTAAGAGATTTTCTCTTCCAGTATACAGAAGGTGTTGCCTGATATCCTCAATGACTTTGCACCTGCTATGGCAGAAGGCTGAGTACAACGCCTAAGGTGTTCTTAACACCCTGGTTCACAGAGTGAGAATTGAACTG
Organism: Ictidomys tridecemlineatus; assembly: GCF_052094955.1. Lineage (NCBI taxonomy): Eukaryota > Metazoa > Chordata > Mammalia > Rodentia > Sciuridae > Ictidomys > Ictidomys tridecemlineatus. Next base: position 56,802,936 of record NC_135486.1, read on the forward strand.
TTTCTCTGCTAAGTCCCAAAGGAATTATTAGAAGTGAATGGAGACTTTAAAACATAGGTATGCCTGTGTTTTAAACCATTTGATATTCAAAGTCATTTTTGCCCTTACCAGTTAGATTAGTACACCTGCTAGTGTATTTTAAAACTTATGTGTGTATTTGTGCAGGGTTAAGGTACGTTGATTATACTGCCTTTGTATAGACTATTTAATCTTATGAAAATTAGTGATCATAGTCAAGGGAAGAATAGCCAAAATGCATAAATGAAGGCAGGGCCCAAATGATTGGGGGGAAATCATCAGATGAAAAGAAAATGTAAATATCTTTTTGTCATGGAGATTTCTCAAGCTCTTGCCTTCAAAGTATAACAAGTTTTTAAAAATTATGTGTGTACATATTATTTGCTAGTAAATATTTTTTTATATTTATTTTTTAGTTTTCGGTGGACACAACATCTTTATTTTATGTGGTGCTGAGGATTGAACCCAGTGCCCCGCACATGCCAGGCCAGCGCGCAACGGCTTGAGCCACATCCCCAACCCCTATTTGCTAGTAAATATCATTTTTAAAATATATATATAATTTTGAAAGAATAGGAAGGCAGAGATATTCAACAAATGAGAGAATGTGGTATCTGTCATATGTGAATCCTGATCACTTTCTCACACAATAGACAAGTTCTCTTTCTTTGCTACCCAATAGGAAGTGCTTGTGTGGCTATGGTTACCATCTTTACCATGTCTTTTTACAAGGTTTTTGGAATCAAGCAGTCCCTGACCAGAATATAAAAGCATTTCATAATGTATTTAAATGAAAAACGAGATCATGACCAGCTACTTTGCAAGGGACTGAAAAAGAATGGAGTTGAACTCATATTAAAAAAAAACACCTGTGATGGCACCACATGTATGCCAAATAAAGTCCCTACTTTGTGAAGCTGAAAAAAAATCACTATTAGAAATTTGATATGAAAAATCTAAAGCCAACAACATAGTGAATGGGGAAAACTGAAAGCATTTCCTGTGAAATCTACAACAAGACAAGGATATCCACTCTCACCACCCTGTTTAATATAGTACTAGAAATTTTAATGTGGTTGGTTAGAAAAATAGACAGACTCTCTTTTTCTGCATCAAGTTAATGAGTCATAAAATGTAAAGTCATTTCAGATAAATAAAGATTAGATAAGGATTAATTCCCAAAGCCAATTAATCCTAAAGCCAATACTTAGTTCAAGTGCGATGTTTGTTGGAACTTCTGTCAAAACTGTGCTAAAAACAAGCAAGCAATCTGGGACAGATTTTGACAGCTGGTGTCCACTCTAAATCAAATAAGTGATGGCATCGTATAGATGGAATACATTCAGCAGGGGTCATTTGGGTCATGTCCTATCTGTTACTGTTTTGGCAATATCCTTTTCATCATTGGTATATGACTTCAGCTTTAGCAGGGATAATGCTTGGGAGAAAAATCTGTCTGTTGGGAATACATTTTCCATACTCATCATATATCCCTTCTTCCTTCCTTTCTTTTTCTTCCCCTCCTCCACCTCCTTTTTTTCTTACTTTGATGAATCTTTGAAGTGAGGAGGAACTTTCTATGCTATGGGTAATCTTTAAACAGTCCCCCTTGCATTAGAACCACAAGGATTTTCAAGGCCAATTTGGGCAGGTAAGTAGGAGACGTGGTCTAATGATACTCTATGTCAAAGACGATCTTAACTTCGTAGAATGCCAACAAAGACCTCGTTAACAGATAATGCCAAGGGATGCCAAATACTCTTGAGGTCAGAGGCCACCCTTGCAACTGCCTATTTCAAACCCAGTTCTTCCAGAACAGAATGCAGTTCTGCATAGGATCCCTGCGCAGACCATTGTGGGGCTCTCCATGGGGGTCATCTGAATGAAGCCTTGTTTCGATGCTCATGTTCTCCCTTGACTCATCCCTTCCACTGGTGTTGATTCCTAGAACAATCATTGAACATCCATCTCCATCTCAGATTCTGCTTCCTGAGGAACCCAACCTGCAGCCCTCCTTCCCCTATACTTGATCTATAGGGGCCACCTGATCTACAGGGAGTAGTGGAGATAGAGTAGCCTCCTTCCTCTGCCCCTGAAGGTTTCTAAGCCTAAATTGGACCTCTCCAATTCTAAATTGCATGTGATACTCCAACTGTATCTTTTAAAATGAAAGAGTGACCAGAAGGACAGATACATCCTTCACGAGCAGTAAAGAACAGGTGTACAGTGTGGTCAACAGGGATCCTGTGCAGAGCGGCATTCTGTTCATTTAACAAACTGATTACAGAAATGTGGCTTTAAGAACCTGGGTTTTGAAATCAGTCCTGTTGTTTGATTCCAATCTGTGTCGTTCACTTGTACACAGCCTTGACTTTAACCCCTTGAAGCCACAGTCTCAATATGAAACAGAGAGATTGCTGTGGAGGATTAAATGTGAATGTAAGCAAAGCTCTTAGCACAGTGACTGGCAAGGAGTAAGCATTCAGATTTTCTCTCTTCTTAGCAGCTTCTGTGGTTTCTGTCCATGCAATGATCTCCTGGAATAGGAAATGTGCAGAAAGTGATGCTTCAGGCTCTGTCCCTTCTCACATACAAAGAATGCAATAAGGTAAATCAAAAAGAGTTTTTATAAATCCCAAACCATCCTATTTCCTATGATCAAACTGTAAGTAGAGGCAATGGTTCTTTGCAACTTTAATTAGCTTGTTGTAATCATATCTTTTTCTAAATTGATTCATGACAACTTGTGTTCAATTTATTAAATCTACCTATCAGCAAAACTGTTTTTTTTTCTCCCATAGCTACTTGGCAGATTCTTATCTGTCTGTTCATACCCAACTGATTAAGATCCGAAAAATGCTTTTATACTCCCTCCCTTTCCTTTTATGGTCTGGAGAGATTTGAATCTTATTGACTCTTCTGCACACTGAGGGACTCCTCAATCATATTTTCTTTTCCTTTCTTTCTTTTTTTTTTCTTTATCTGATGCTGGGGATACAACCCATCCATGTTTTGTGGACTTGACTTATTCCTTTTCCATTGGGTTCTCTTGCCCTTTTCACTCTAGTTCCTCTGCTGGAAACTAAGCCTCCCCTGTCAATCACTGAGAGATGAACTTAGTGATTTCTGATAAGTACAAGTCAAGAAGTCTCTTTTCTTAAGAGCATGAAGCTCCTTATTGTTTATCACTAATGACATATACATTGACTTGGACACTGTCAAAAATTTTGAAGGCTGAGCATGGTGGTGCACACCTGTAATTTCAGTAGCTCGGGAGGCTGAGGCAGGAGGATTGCAAGTTCAAAATCAGACTCAGCAACTTAGTGAGATCCTGTATCAAAATGAATGAATGAATGAATGAATGAATAAATAAATAAGGCTGGAGATGTGGCTCAGTGGTTAAGTAACCCTGAGCTCAATTCATGGTATCAAAAAAAAAATTTAGGAATTGCACATATTTAAGGGTATGTTGTCACCTTTCTGTTACTAAAACAAATACCTGAGATAATAAATGCATAAAGGTAAAAGGTTTATTTTGACTTACAGTTTTGGAAGTCTCAGTCCATGGTGCATTGGTTCTATATCATGTCAGCAGCACCTGGGAGAGCAAAGCTCTCACCTCATGACCAAGAAGCAAAAGAAAGGAATAAGAGGCTCTGGGGGTACCGAACTTAGCACCTCTTAACCAGAGGGAAAGAGATCATTGGCTTAGAAACCTAAGACTAAAGAAAGTTCCAGCCACTGAGCATCGCAGTTAATTTTGAGCTTTCTTAATATCATTGTTGGGAAATGAAAATGTCACATCCTGCCTTCAAAAAATTTGTAATATACATAAGCTATCGATAGTGAACTTGAGCCAGCATGAAGATGTTGCACATTTACTTATACTTGTTTAAATGATTAAGCATAGAAACAATGACTCCAATCATTCTTAGGAGTCATTTTTCTTTAGAAAGTATGCACAGATGGCAGAAGCCAGAGAAGCTCAGTTTTATGACATTAATATAATTCTATATTGTTGCTCTAAACAACAATAGTTTCTTAAAAAAGAAGAAAAGTGAAAACTATGATCACCACTACAGTCGAAATCTATTTTTTCCTGGATGCCTAAATGCAGTAAATACGGATCACTCTCACAACACTTGATTTATGATTAGATTTCAGTTTTAAGAACCTACAGAGAACTATTCATTAAAACGTGGTTTGCATTCTCATCAGATATTTCACTCTTTACTGTTGAGTTAGATATCCTTTATACTAGGTACCATGTAATATCCATAAATGATCATCCTAGATACTGCAGCAGATACTGTGGAATATTCGACAATATTCCCATGTGTTAAAAGCTTGGTCCTCAGGGTTGTGCTCTCAGAAGGTGGTGGAACCAAGGTGGTAGAATCAGAAGGAAGTGGGGCTGAAAAAGAGGTTCTTGGGTCACTGGCAGTGTGCCCTTGAAGGGAATTCTGGGACCCCACCCCTTTTCTTATTTTTTGTGTTCCCTGGATCATGATGTAAGTAGTTTTGTTCCACTACCTACTCCCAACTTTTGCCCTCACGCACCCATACTAGAAAACCTAAGCAATGTGGCTGCTTGATCATGGACCAAAAACTCCAAAACTATGAGCCAAAATAAATCTTTTCCTTTATAAGATAATTTCTCATGTTATTTTGTTATAATAAGATAATTTTCTCTGGTATTTTGTTATAATAACAGAAAACTGAATCACACAATAATCAAAGTGGAATTTAGATGATCAGGGACAATAACTGTGAAGCATGTGATTAATATTTCATGGTTATTTAATCATTCCATCACAATTATTTAATTCCAAGGCTGTGAGCACAGAGGCCAAATAAAGTGCAAATTTAATCAATGGTCTGATTAGTTTAATCCATTCCCACTGTGAGTTAGGAGAATTCAGTTGTTTGGTTCCTACTAGGTGCTGTTAGTTGTCCTAAACTATCCATTTAACCATTTACTATCCTATTTATGTGTTTCTTTTTCAGTATAACTATTTATTGTCTATTTATCTGCACTGATGTGATAGATCTGTCTAAGACTTCACTGAAAAATCAAACTTTATCACCAAACCATAACAACTTGACAGATTAACTAGGCAAAGCAACATGGCTGAGTCTCTACTGTTGGCTGGTTGTCCACAGAGCTGGCACAAGAATCAAGGTTTCTAACCCTCAGAAATATTCCAACACCATGTGATTTGGTTCTGCTTGTAATAAAACCAAAGCCTCTGTGTATCGGCATAAACTGACTTTAAGGTCTCATCCTGGGGACTAATTAACCTCTCACTCTACTCCCCAGCTTTCTCCAGGTCACTGTGGGGGCTCTCAGCTCAGCAGAGATGCCAAAAATGTAAGCAAGGCCTGACAGCTTGGTGTTATGAGACGAGATCTGGAGTTGAACAACCTTGTGTAATAACTGTATTGTTGCCTCTTATTCCAGGCAGGTTTGGGGCAAGTTAGTTCTGAAATTTTGTTTCTTTCTCTGTAAACTGGTGCTATGGTTTGGATGGATCCTCCTAATTCATGTGTTGGAAGCTTGATCCACAATGTAGTGATGTTGGGAGGGGAGGCTTAATGAGAAGTGATTAGTAAATGTATTCATGTCATTAATCAAAAGTGATACCATGACAATGAGTGAGTCTGCCTCTCCTGCTTCCTCTTTTGCACACACTTGCTTGCCCTTTCACCTTCCACCGTGTTATGATGTAGCATGTAAGCCCTCATCAGATGCCATTTCTATGCTCTTGGTCATCTTAACCTACAAAGCTGTGAGCTAAGTGAACTTCTTTTCTTTATAAACTCTCTGGTCTCTTGTATCCTGTCAGAGCAAAAGAAAATAAATTAAGACTCTTGGGAATGGTTATGTGTACTCTGCAGGATTTTTGTGAGAAACAAATGATATTATACCTTTGGAAACTGGCCAATACATTAACCAACACAGAATAGGTCTACAAAAAAATCAGAATTATTAGTTTAAAATCAGTCTGTAGGTAACCAGATCCATTTTGTTAATAATTTAACATGTTTTTTAAAAACCTTCATTGCCATTTTATAGCAAATCAATAATAACGACTTGGATCAAGGAAATAATGTAGCAGAAAGACACTCCTCATATGATATGAATAATGTGCCATATTAATATATGCACATTCTTTAAGAAAAATGTTCAATCTCAGACTACTTTAATATTGTTCCAATGGTATTAATTTTTCAAGTTTTCTACAGAAATAACCTTATAATTAACATATGGATTTAGAAAAGTAATTCTATTTTAAGCTGCTGGATCTGCTTCTTGACAATAAAGAACAGAGTCATTCTTGGGTCAATGTTTTAATATGGTCTTGCATAGTGTAAAAATAATCAGGGAGGACATAATGCATACTATCAGGGAAGATCTAATTATTGAAATGTTTTATTCATTAGTAATATACCTTTGACAAAACCTAATAATGCTTGGTAAAGTGACATGTGAAAAAGAAAACATACAATTACTAAGAAGTATTCACTTCATTTTTTTGATCTGACTTGATACAAAAAATTTCATTATTTGGAGTTAATGAACCTGGCTTTTAGACCATACTCCATGACTTATTAGATAATGGATTTGGGTAGAACATGTAACCTCCTCCAGCTTTAGTTTCCTCCTTTTGAAAATTAGAGCCAGTAGCAACTACGAAGACAGCTTTCAGATAATTTTTCCATGAAGGAAATGTGATAAAGGATATAAACACAAGCTACAAATATGAACTATTATGGAAATGTACTATATTATTATTATTATGAAAGGTTTAAACCAGTGGCTTCTTGACACTTTCAGTCTTAGGTTTCACATCATAGGAAGTACCTAATTCAGATAATATTAACAATTCCCAGCCAATGGCATATGTTAAGTTTAAGTTTGAAATCGGTAAATACATGTTTTACTTGAATATTGTTTCAATGTATTGTATAAAATATCAATAGTGACTTAGGTACTAAGTCTTTGTAGGATAAACATTGATGACATGCAAATTTGTTACTGAGTGCCATTTCTGTAATTAATTGTAAGCAATCAAGATTAATTAAGTGATATAAGCGCTGCTGATGAAAAAGATAACTTATCATTCCAATAATGCAGAAAACATGTCTGTGCCTGAGTTCTAAGAACAACAGAGAGCTCTAGAGTTTATACTTTCTCACCTTATCCTGTAGTCATTATCTGAGAGCAATGATTCTTTCCCTACTATGGTTTGAATAAGTGTCCTTCAAAGGTCCATGTGCTTGGTCCCCAACCCAGTGATATTGGGAGGTGGTGGAACCTTTAAAAAGTAGAGCCTAGTAGAAGGTCTTCCAAGCAATGTGAAAGTGCCCTTAAAAAGGAATATTGGTGCCCCAGTACCTTCCTCCTCCTTACTTTACTTCCCCACTATTAGGTGAGCAGCTTTGCTCCACTACTTGGTGACTACAATCAATGATGCGCTGCTTTGCCATGGGTTCAAAGGTGATTGGGTCAATTAATCATGCACTGAATGAAACCTTACAGTGAGGTAAAAAAAAAAAAACCCTTTTCTCTTTATAAGTGGACTATCTTAGATATTTGCTACAGTAACATAAAGATAACTAACACATCCCCATTTATTTGATGAATTTGAAGTTCATGGAAATCAAATGAAAACCAAGAAAGGTATAATTTAGCAATTAAAGAAGTTGATATTAAAATATGGGTATTATAATGTCAAGTCTAGTGCTCTTGAAAATAAAGAAGTAAAAAGGGGTTTTGAAGTGTTAGTAGCCATTCAGCTATCTATTCCCCATGGCTTATTGGGTGTTCATTATGCATAAGGCACTATCAGCCCAATGAAGGATCAAGGCTTGGCCCCATTTCCCAAGAAGCCAATGGGTAACATCTAATTTGCATTCTGTAAATGTAAGGGCTTTGAAAAAATGCTCAGGAAAAAGTGCTATGAGAGTTAGTTAATTCAACAATTTAAATCATTTTAACAATATTTTGGTGCAACAATCCCATATTATAATTGGTCATCCTCAGGAATACCATTTTTCTTCCCTCTAATAGGTTGAATTGAGTTCAGTTTTATAAAAATGTCATCATGAAGGTCAACTAGGAGTTCCATGTTACTGCCATAAACAATAATCTCCATCAGGAATCCAAGATAGAAAAAAAAGAATTGTGCATAAGAACGCACCCATATTTATTTGAACTTGTTAATTCCACTTTAACAATGTCTGACACACTGTAGTAAGTAGGTTAAGAATGAAAAAGTAAAAATTTATGCCTTATCTGCTATTTGAACCATAATAAACATTATCCATGCAATTATTATATAGCTCAGTTCAAAAGTTTGCTGTAACACAAATACTACCTTTGTACTCTTCAAAAAATGAAGAAGGTAGCAACTATCACAGTGTCTTTTTTTTTATATAGGAGTATGATTTTAAAAATCCATTCAATTTGAAAACTTTGTTTGATAAGGAAACCATTTGTTTAAATTCTTCTACAGTAGAACATTTCATTATTATTCTTAATTATATATCTCTTACATTAAGGTTTGGATTTATCATATTACCTATAGTATTATCTCATAGTGCAGAAGACAGAAATATTCTTTGCAGAAGGGCAATCAAGTTTTTCTAACATCAGTATTATAAATACAATATAATTATTTGTAGTTAAGTTGTGTATTTATATTTTGAAAAGCAAAGGAAAAGCTGTGAAGAGTAAAAACCTGGAGGAAGCCAATGAATTGTTAAATAAATTCTAAGCATATAAAATGGAAGATACAACAAGATTGAATGTAGAGTGTTTACAGCCTTTTAAGCCTGGTTCAAATCCTTGTTTGGAAGTGTCATTTCTGCTTTAGCTTCAGACCCCTTACTGAAAAAATGGGGTCAATAACATTTATATTTAAGAATAGCTCTGAGATTTGCATACAATCTACAGGTTGGTGGCACACAATACAATTCAGCTTCTGAGAAAACCAATCTAGCATAACAAAAAAGTGTGTGAAGTGAACAGGTGTGCTTAGTTCCTCCATTCCCATACTGACTATTCGCAGGGTTTTATTTCAACTAATGTTTCTACAATATCTTTTTATTTTTGGTGGGGGGGGGGACGCTGGGGATTGAACCCAAGGCCTGCCACTAAGTGCTGCCCCCAACAAATACCATATTTCAATATGGGGCTCTGAAAAGATATGAGACAATCATTGTCCTCAAAAAGTTTGTCAGATTCTGACATTGAATTTCTTTCTTTGAAACCATCATTCAAGCAGGACAGTTCCTGCGAACAATTCTGCAAAGGGCTAGAAGAGAGTTCAGTTTGCCCTCTGCATCTCCCTTCAAAATCCCTGGAATGCTGTTCAAATTTACATCCACTACACAAGTTTTTAAACGGACCTGGCAAATCCTTAACACTAGTTATGATTTAGCTTTTCCATAAAAAGGCAAATAAAAATGCTTTGAAATGCTACTCCAAAGGTAACAAAAGATAGATTAAGATTTAATTTTTAACATGGTCACTTTAATCATATTGTTTGGGTTCAGGAGAGAAAGCATACATAAAAACCCTTGGGAGAGTAAATTCTAGAAACCAAGAAAAGAAACTCTGTGGCAGTCATGCAACGCACACCTAACAGGGTCAAAGCATAGGCGCAGCGTTTTTTGCGGGCGCTGGATTTCTGTCCCAGGATCAAGTGGGGACGGCCTCTGGTAGCTTTGTTCAAAGTGGACCCTGCAGGCCAGGGCAGAGTGGGTCCAGCAAGCCTTCCCGCTGAGAACTGCACCAGGATGGGATCTGCATGTCTACAGCTTCAAATGAAAGTACAAAGCAAGGTTCAAGAAAAAAACCTCTCCTCTTGGCCATTTTCTAGGGGGTGCTAGTCACCCTCTGCTCTGAGTCCCCCAAGTCGGGACAAACGGGTTCCCGAGGCGGGAAGTTAGTGAACTTTTAGCTTGGGAAAATGGGAAGCTGGAGCAGGTGGGGCGGTGTGAGGGGGCATGTTGGATGGGGGCGGGAAAGGGCGGAGGTGGTTTCCTGAGTGTCTCCCTCAGGAACCATCCCTGCGCTCCTAGAGCAGGAGGGAGGAGGTGCTCAGACAGCGCTCACTTCTCCACTTGCTTGGTGGCTTTCCAGTAAAAATGGGCGAGCGAGAAGCGCTGGGCTTGGAGAAAGGCAGGTAGCTGGGGGAGCCAGCCGCCCAACCTGGGCGCAGTGGCAGGGGCGGCGGCTGCACGCTCAGCCTCGGCCCCCGGCAGGCAGCAGCGACTCTTCACTGCACCAACCTGCGGGCTCGGGCCGGCTGGGCCAGCGGCGGCCCCTCCCACCGCACCCCACCCCCGCCGCTGCCGCTGCCTCTCGCTCGGGCCGGCCCGGGTCCCAGTCGGTGCAGCAAGCAGCCGGAGAACGGAACGCCCGCTCGGGACCGCAGCCGCCGGGCGACGTCGCGGCCACCGCCGCCGCTGCCGCCGCCTCCCAGGGGCACTTCTATCTCCCAAAGCAGGCTCCCCCTCCTCCCAGCATCACTCATTCCCCCGCCCCAGCTGTCCGCCCCCTCCCCCGCCCTGTCCCGACCCCGCCCTGGCTCCTTCGGCCCCTCTCCTTCTGCGACCGCCCCTCCCGCCCAGCCGCGCGCTCCCCGCCGGCGTCGGCACTCCGCGCTCCTGAGCCCGCACACTCCTTCTCCACCCCTGCTTGGCCTCCCGCTCGCCTTCTGTGCTCCGCTCCCTGCGCGCTGCTCTCATCCCGAGTCCGCTGCGCGCTGGCTGCCGCCTGGTCATGTCAGGATGGAGATCCGGCAGCACGAGTGGCTCTCGGCCTCCCCCCACGAGGGCTTCGAGCAGATGAGGCTCAAAAGCCGCCCCAAGGAGCCCTCGCCCAGCCTGACCCGAGTGGGCGCGAACTTCTACAGCAGCGTCAAGCAGCAGGACTACAGCGCCAGCGTCTGGCTCCGGAGGAAAGACAAACTCGAGCACGTAAGGACGGCTCGCTCCCGGGGGCCTCTGCTTCGCACTTGCAGCACCCACCCCTCCTGAGGTGGTGGCCAGTGCGCGCTCAGGGTTTGGGAGTTAGGCGCGGGGACAAGGGCGTCCGATTCCTCGGTCCGACCCCGGGGCTTTTTCTCCTTCAGTTTCTCGCCTTAATGACGGGACTGAGGGGGAAGGGAGTGGGGATTCCCTTTCAGGCAACGCTTGGCCCCTGCAAACCCAGACCTTCTCACCAGCTTCTCGCTGTAGGGTTCATATGCACTCTGTTTTGGGGGGCGGGGGTATATGTACGAGGTGAGTATAAAGTAGAAAGTGCCATAAGCGTGGCTACGAGGAACTCGGCGTTGTAAGGGAGAGGGTTTAGAGGGGCGTTTGCCTGAGCCTTTTGGGCTATTTCACTCTGTCCAGAAACTAAAATTGGTGAAACTGTAAAGTTGTTACTGGAGACCCAGGTTGAGCCCACACACAAGCCATTAGAGTTTTCTGCAGTGTGTCCGCCGAGATGAGCAGCTGGCGATCTTCTCTACTTAAGCCCAATTAGAGAGAGATTTGCGCGTTGCAAGGAAAGAGATGAAAGAATGAGCGGATTTCCCTGCTACCCCGAAACCTGCTACTCTGCAGGGTGGGAGCCTGCGAGCTTGCGAGTTAAGATCTCCACTCAATTTTGAGTGCAAGCTTCGGCGTGCAGTATTATTGGCTCCAGGGTTGAGCCCCTGTGACTGGCCATTCTGAAAGGAAAAAGTCCTTCTAAAAAGGTGTTATGTGAATCCATGGGATTTTGCAAATCTGGCCCGCCAGCATCTTTTTAAGCCAAATGTTAAAATGAAACTAAGAATTATCTCTAGAGTGTAGCACAACTAGGTAAGGAGAATTGCTCTTTTCTTCCCTTGGAACAACAGAATCCACATTGAATCTGTTAATGGAATGTGGAGGTTTCCCTGTATTTGGGTCATGACGCCAGTAATGATAAAAAAGATAAGATCCAAAACTCCTGTAACTCACACATCTTTCCAGCTGTACCAACCTGAATCCCATTTGCCCCACCCCCACCCCAGGGCTTTTTGTGGACTTTGCAGCACCCAGGGCTTCCCAGGAGGAAGCCTTCAAAAAGGTTTTTCTCTATTACAATTTGCAAGGAGGGTCTGCACCTTTTTTTTTTTCCTGGCCTGATTAAATCCGTGGAATGACTAATTCTAAAACCTGAATTTAAAACTTTGAATTGATTTACAAGCTCTATCTTGTGTGTAGAGTCATTTATTGATGCCAGAAAGATGCCTGAGATCCATAAGACCACAGAAGTCACTGTTGGAGATTCTATGATGCCAAGTTGTTTGAAAAGCAACAGCAGTATCAATTTAAAAACGTATACTCTGGAATTAACGAAGGGACTAGTGATGTGAGTTTAAAGGGGGCTAATAGCATCTTTATGTAATTTAGTTCTTGATATTGTTGATTTAGTGCCAAGAAAAAATGATCCAGCCCTAGAATGGTGACAGAACAAGTCTTCATTTTAGTTTTTACCCTGAATGTGTAAAATGTGCAGCTCGTGCTTTGGGTTGATCTGCTTCCTTTATTCTCTTACTGAAAATCAATAGTGCATCCGTCTATAACTCTGTCTTCTTGAGTCACAGATGTTGCATGCTTTATACTTAAATTCTTTCTCATGTCCAGATTTTAATTGAAAGTATTATACCTACCATGTGGGCCACAGCAGCCTCACCTTTTTGCACAGGATGCTGGGTTCTCTCCTGAGGATTAGAGATCAAGCAAATGAAGAGCTGGTTGTTTGAAAGCATGTGTGATCTGTGCTTATTTCTTCACTCAGATACTCCAAAACAGAGCATTGCATTCATTAAAAAAAAAAAATCAATCACCTCATTTGTTATTAAAATCAGAATAGTGTTTGTTCTGCTTTCTCAACTATGTTTCACGAGAGATATGTATTCAAACCCACTTTCAATTAGAAATGGGGATTTGCTTCAGATGAGTTTTGTTCACCTCTTTGCAATATCCACAAACATTTTTAATGAATTAATATTAATGAAAGTGCTATAAAAATTAAAGTCATACAAAGATATAAATTTTACTTGAATTCAAGCATTCAGTATTTATTATATATGTTGGGTTTCCTAGTCTGTGATGTTTCAGGTAGACCAATGTTACTTGAAACATCAAGACCAATTTGAATTTTAAAACCCATAACAAAGGTAGCCTGGTATATGGTTGCCACACAAAGCATGAGAATGTTAACTTTATTGTAGGCAATGTTCTGAACCTGTATGTTGCTTTCTAGTTTAAATATTGCAGGAAATAGGATGAATGTGTCAGAAATTAAAAGGCAACATGTGGTGGCTTAGAAAACACCTTTCTTATTGTCTAATCAAATAGATGACCACCATTTTTATTATGTTAAAAATGAATTAATAATTATGATGGAGATCATATGCCTGAAAACAGCCTCTCAGTTATTTTGCTGATACTTTAAAAGCCAATCTAAGTATTAAGGGGATAAATAAATTATGACTTCAAATGACACACGTATTCAGTCATCACAATAACGGGATTCCCTGAGATGAGATGTGGCAGTGGGTGGATTCTGTCCAGACTTCAGAGGCACGGCTTAATCTGAAAGTCAATAACACGATGGAAAGTGACAGCTACAGAATACATTTCCACCCACTTTGCTAAAAGTGAGAATAATTTATCTCTCTCTCTTTCTGGTTTAAAGGCTACTGGATGAATCCCCAGGTTGGGCAAGAGGAAAATGACATGAATTGGTTGAGGATTAGAATATTTTCAATGCATCTTTAAATTTGATTCCTGTGATTGATGGATCAGTACTTAAGATGAATACCTACTTATTAAGAAAGAAGTATGGGTAGACAATTTTTCCATTGCTGAATCATGATTTGAAAAAGGTGTAAGCAAGTTGTGTCCTGTGTCATGAATTCTGGACTTTGAACTCTGGACAAGTTACTGACCACATACCTAATGTTGTCTTGTTAGTTGCACATTCTGCTTCTTATTCTGTCATAATGCCTATAGCTTTAGAAGGCATTCGACTTGGGAAGCAATGGAAGTCTTATTCTTTATAGGTTACAATTTTTACTTTAGGTACAATGTAGAAGTGAAGAATTACAGTATAGCAAAGCAAAAGGGGCTAGGACCGCCCCTGCAATACCCCTAATTCCACAAGTCTCAGCCCTCTTTGGGCTAAGTCACTTTGAGGGCAGTGATTTCATAGGATTTGACTATCCCATAGGACATGGCATTAGATTGGTGTCCTTTATGCTCTGTGCCCTTTTTATCGTTACTTTTTTTATCTTTTAGAATCAGGGAGAGACGCAGAAGCTCCTTTACTCAGGGGGTTTTATGCCAGTTAGAAGTCTCCTGGTGCTATTTATGGAGAGGGTGATGCCTTTTTTTTCTCTTCTGTATATTCAATTGGCCTTTGCTAAAGTGTGGTTGAAAGTAAGGGTTCTGGTTAGGCAGACCTGGGTTTAGACTCCGACTCCATTTCTTATTAATTTTTGACCTTAGGAAAAGAGCTCACCGCCACCAAGATGCAAATTCACATTCCTCCTTGAAGAGTTTGCAGGTTCACTTGAAAACAAGCTCATTCCTGATGCTCATTTTCATGATTACCAAGGCAGCTTAGGGAAAGTTGGTAAAATCAAATGATGACTCTCATGCTCTACCCAGAAGTGATACATCCATTTGACTCATGCTTATTGGACAAAGAAAGTTTATGGTCAAGGCTACTTCAAAGGGAGTGAGGGAAGATAAAGAGGGAGAACACCCCTGCTTAGCTCTTATTAGGAATACCACACAGCACATGAAGCCCTTAGTGTAATGTTGGGCTCATTTGAAATGATCAACATGAGGTACTTATATGTGTAATTACTTCTCAGGTGCTGCCTAGCTCTTTTCTTTAGGTATAATGTAGAACCTTCCCACTCTATCCAGAGGATTCCCAGACTTCACATTTGTGATCAGCCTGCTTGCCTATAGTGCTGTACCCAAAGCATATGGATCCTTTGGCCAGACAGTCCAACTCACTGTCCTGGGACTATTATACTGTCCCTTTGCCTGGTTTCCAGTCCAGTGTGTGAGTGTCTTACTCTGGCCAGCAAGCCATTCCCTTGCTCCTTGCCTGCTCATTCTGAGGTGGGCTCTTCTGATTCTCACTCTCTCTGCATGCCCCTACAAGCAGAGGCCACCTTTGTACCCTGTCCCCAACACCTGTTTCTTTCCCAGCTCCTGCTAGTGGAGTTAAGTTGAGCAATATTTCATTTATCTGCAAGAAGATGGTGATAGTTTATTTAAAATGGAAAGATAAGATCAGAGAGAGAATTGTTAAAGAATTGTTAAAGAATGAAAGAATCCTTAATGTTCATACTTACAGTGGACCATAGTATCTTGATTTAGTAAGTGTCTTACACTTGCAAAAAATTGTCTCTTCTAAGTGTGAATTTGAACCTACTTTAATAAAGTTTATGCCATCAGTGAATAGTAAATAAATGCCAAGTGCACACTTGCCTACTGGAATAAATTATTCACATGATGAGCAAAGAATAAATAGATTAGAGGAAAATTGGTCTCAGTGGTCCTGGCTCATGTTATATAATGCCATTTGTGTCCCACAGAGCAGATCCATGAAAGTGTTATACCCCACAGAGCAGATCAGCAAAGCAGGGAAAGACAAAGTTCAACCTCAGGGAATGAATCTTTAAAATGCTCCATTAAAAGTCAAACAAATAAACAAATAGTCTGGCAAACACTTAAGAACAATTACTAGTATTATTTCCTGTGATTTTGATCAACGGAACAGACTCACTCTAGGCAGACACAGTACTGTGCCTTTCTTACTCAACAGTTAAATGAATGTTTAGGTGTCTCCTGAGTATCTTTTAATGGATCTCAGTGTTGTGTCCATTTATTGTACTTGTCACTACTACAGCTAACTTGTATTTTCCCACTAATGGACTCCTTCCTCTCACTGTGGGTTGACATTGCAGTTGTTTTGAAGAAACTATGGTTTCTGTGAACCCTGTTGGGTATGGCTTACTGATTTATTTTAATGTAATTATAACCAGCGACTTACCATATTTAATAGATTTAATTTGAGAAGCTCAAGATGATTTGATTTGAAGATTTCTTTTTCTTAACTTCCCATACTAACTTCTTTCTAGTTTCTTTAAAAGTTTTACATCTGCTTACAGACTTATGTATCTATCTGAGATAGAAATCTATGTGACCTTTTTTTATTTTTTATTTTTTGAATGGGGTTGCTGGGGATACTTAGGGCTTTATACATGATAGGCAAATTCTCTACACCGAGTTACATTCCCAGCCCTATGTAGCAGTTTTTAATGCTTTTGTTTTAGCTTTAAATCAAGAGATCTGATGAAACTTTTGTACTTCTACATGTCTATAACTACCATATGCTCTCATATTGAATTGATGGTTAGATAACATGGACAGTAGAGTTTATGGCAAGATCTTCCCCAGAAAAGATGCTTAAAATATATTTATATATTTATATATATTAAGAACATTAAAGTTACTGGATTGCATAAGGTTCATACCTGCACAGATTATGCTGTGAAAAAACTTAAGGTACAGCACATGGGGAAGAACAGTTGAAATGTCTAACAGTTGAATGTCTAGTTGTTGAGGAGAGAGACCATTTTAACAACAACAACAACAAAAAAAATTAGTCACAAATTCAGCATTTAAGAAGGATTTAAATGAAGAATGTGGCAAAATTATCTACAATGAAAAATCCTATTGATGATTAATGAAGTTGTCCAAGTTGAACTACTTAACATGGTATCATGATCTTTGGATAATAAATATGTTTTTTATTCTCCCAAGTAGATGGTGAGCCTTCTAAACATAAAGTTTCTCTGAAGGGAACTATTATTGTGCCCCAACTAATAAATTGTGAAGTCTGATCCAATAGTAACTTGGGGGGTTTAGCTGAGAAGATGAGACTCATTGGCATAAAAACACAACAACTAGCTAGTTCATCAGGTGACAGATATTTGTTGAGAGTATCTTGTATGGGAGAGACACTGTGTTAGGATACTGTGAGGACTTTAATTCAGCAAGAATTTATCTGACATGAACTGTGTTGCAGACACTGGAGATTAAACAAAGATTAAGATGTTTATAGTTTTATATTTGCAGTAACAATGTGAGTATAGCATTATCAATCATACAAAAAACAGTGCAAGAATACTACTTCAAAGGGTCTTAATGTTCAGATAAGGAGAAAAAAACCAGTTAAAAAGCAAATAATGAATATTATCATGTATCAGAACAAAGTTGAATTCATTCCAGTAATGTGAAGTTGATATACACATTTGAAAATCCATTAGTGTAATTTATCATGTTAATAGACTAAAAGAGTAAACCCATATTGATGGATTTGCTATCTATAGATAGATGAAGAAAAAGCATTTGATTATTTGATGAAATGGTGTGTACCTAGGCATGATAAAATAAGCAAACTAGAAATCAAGGTAACCCTTAGTGTTCTGATAGTTTCCCAACACTGGCTAATGGTGAAATATTGAAAAATTGTCTGCATAAATTGTGAATGAGACAGAGATTTCTGAATCATCACTTCTATTCATCATTGTACAGGGAGTCGTAGACATTACAACAGGGCAAGAAAAAATGAAAAATGTAAGTATTGAAAAAGAAGTAATAAAATTGTCATTATTGACACATGGGGTGATTGAATACATTTGAAAATCCAAAATAAACTAGAGATTTACTTAATGAATTTATAATGTTACTGGATTTGTCAGGGCCATTGATACAAGGTCAGTATATAAAATTAAGTTAGAAAAAATTTCCAAAATAAAACTAAATACTATTACCAGTTATATTAGTATGAAATAACAAATACTAGGGATAAATCTAACAAAAACTGGTATGATCTCTTCTTAATTCTCTGTCAGATTTTCTATATAATAAATGCCATTTCAGTTAAAATCTCAATCAAGTTTATATGATGAAAAATGGTTCTAAAATTTCTGTGGAAAACAAAGGGCCAAGAACAGGCAAGACGATCTTCAAGAAGAACAAAGAAGACTGCTTACAGTTGTCAAAACTTATAAGTCTATATTAGATAAAGAAGTAGGGGGTAAACAGATCAATTAACAGATAAATGAGTGCAGAAACAGATCTGTACATATATAGGTACACAATTTATGACAAAACTGATAGAGTCTTTTTTTAAAAAAAGGTGCTGGGTCATTTGTGCATCTCTATTACAAAATTGATCTTAATTTTGTCTTTTGCACCATCTGCAAAATTCAGTTTTATGTGAGTTTTAGACCTAAATTATGAAGAGAAACAAAGAGGCTCCTACAAAATTTAATTAAGTAAAAAAAAATTCATCACCTGGGACTAGGGAAGAAGTTAAATAGTTTTAATAATTCCAGTTATTAGGATTGATATATGTATTACATTAAAACTAAGCACTTTTGTCTTTCAAATATAACATTTTGAAGGTGAAAGGCAAGTCACAAAGTGGAAGGATATATTTTCAATATACCTTCTGACAGAGGCTTTTTGTCCATTATATATAAGGAATATCTACAAATCAATAAGAAACATAAAGAGCTGAACAGAAACGTAAGCAAGGCACTTGAACAGGAGCTTCACAAAAGGGGCTATCTGTCATCAGTCATCAAGAGAGTATGAAGTTAAAAGCATGTACTATATAACCAACTAATATCTAAAATGAAAATGATTGACAGTAACTAGGTGGTTATGAATATAAGGAGCATTTGTAGTTCTCATAACTTTTGGTTGGACTGTAATAAAGAGCCATTACAGAAAACTGTTGATAGTATCTGCTAAATTGAATATATATATATATATATATATATATCTTATGACCCAACAATTTAATCATATATTTATGTGTATATATATACACACACACACATATCTCTACATATGCACGCACACATCAAACAAATGCATTCTCACCTATACAAAAGATCTACACAGATGTTTATTGAAGCATTATTTGATTAACCCCTAATAGAATGCATCTCTAATATGCAACTATAACTGGAGGGACAGTTACATTGTAATTTATTCCTATCATGTAATACATTAATTAAGCAGTGAAAAGAAATTACGTAATGTATCTATTGCATATGTATGAAACAATGTGGATGACTTTTTCTGACATAATAATGAGTGAAAGAAGACATAGTATGATCCATTTATGTGCAAAAAAAAAACCAGGCAAAGCTCAATTGTAGAGATAGAATTATTGATACTTTTGAGTGTAGAATGGGTTTGAGGGTCTGAGAATGTAGCTTAGTGGCTGAGCACTTGCCTAGCTTGCTTGTGGCCATGTGTTTAATCCTCCCCATCTCAACAGAGTTAAATCAATAAAAATAATAAAAGGGCATGAGGGAAGCTTCCCAGGAACCAGTAATATTTTCTCTCTCATATATATATCATATGTCAGTGAGGGTTTACAAAAAGTAAATAAAACATGGTGCCCTTGACCTTTCTTACTGCTCATCTCTGGCTGTGCCTTCTTAGACTATATGCTTCTCCTGTCCTACTGTCTGAATCCCCAGCCTTGGGTCATCGTACCCTCCATCATCGTTGTCTTCATGTGGAAATCATTGTGTGATGTCCCTCATATGGCTTCCTGGGTTGTTCCTCTTCTCATCTCACTATTTGCTTTGGGCACCCCAACCATGGCATTCCATTGTACATACTGCCACAGTATTCATTTTTTTGGGGTGGGTGGGTGGGGGAGTGGGTACTGGGAATTGAACTTGGGGGCACTTGACCACTGAGCTACATCTCCAGTCCTATTTTGTATTTTATTTAGAGACAGGGTTGCTTAGCGTCTTGCTTTTGCTGAGGCTGGCTTTGAACTCATATTCCTCCTGCCTTAGCCTCCTGAGCCTCTGGGATTATAGGCTTGTGCCCATGTTCTGGTTTTACTGCACTGTATTCTAATTGTTGCTTTTTTGTCTTCTCTACTAGAGTACTCACTCTTTAATTCTTTTTGAGCTCCCTCAATGTGCTTAGTGAACTGTGACGGTCTTGGTTCAGAGACCTACAATCACTCCTTTTCCAAAGAAGGTAGTCAAGGAAGACTGCACCCTTGTACTGATGAAGCTAGTGCTGGGCTGAAGAATACTCTCTATGTAGGTTCAGTGAGCCAGGAGGAAGCGAGGCTGGTTGTAAGACAGGTCTGAACCAACACTTTGATCAGAAATTGGGCAGAAAAAAGCCTGTTGAGAAGACCAAAGAGTTTAGTTATGACTGGGGACAGAGTTTGTAAAAACACCCACTGAGGGGCATCAATGGGCATGAGAACTTTGAAAAATGTTGGGCTTTATTTTGTAAGCAAAGGAAGATAATTGAATAGGTCCTTTATTTGAAAAGTCCAAGTTTCCGAAAATACAGTGGTAACATGCAGTGTTGAGGAGTAAGAGCCTGGAATTGGGAATACCAGTGTAAAATCTTTTTAGTGGTTTATGTAGGAATTGCCAAGGAAGTGACAAGAAGGTGGGGAAAATAGAAAAAAACAAGAGGCACAGAAGCAAGATGTATTGTGAAAAAAGAATTCATAGTACCTGGTGCCGGATTGGGTGTGGGGAATCTGAACAAGCTCATCCATTCAATAAGCATTTACTGAGTGATAGAGAATGTGCCAGAAATTGCTATTGGGATGATGGCTACAAGAATGAACAGGGAAATTTTTAAAAACTCCTTGAGAGTTGGAATTTTGCCCTGTTCATCTTTGTATCTTGGACTCAAGCCATCGTTATTGTCTTTATCCACATTATCAATTTTATTATGATAATAATTAACATTAGCATGCCAATACCTGTTCTCTAAAAGGAACTGAGCTTCAGGCTTGGGAGATTCAAGTGTGTATGATTGGATCTTTGACCTCAGGTTACTGGTGATTTGCCTTTCAAGACTCAAATTACATTTTATTACCTCTAAGCCTAAAGCCTGGTTGAGTATCCACCTTTCTCATGTGGACCTATATATAACACCATGGGCAGGCATTTACTATAACACTTGATGTACTGTTATATTAATTGCCTAATTGTCTATCTTCTTCCCTTTTTGGAAAGTTTGAGGACAGTGTCAATAACAATGTACTCTAAATGCCCAGCACAATGCCTGGTAGATACATACTATCGATTAACTTACATATTGAAAGGGTGAGTGAGTCGATGAATGAATACATGCTTAGTGAGGTTGGGCTTATACACGTGAGAGGGAGAGAATGATAGCTTATTATGATATTTTCCAGATAAATGCTACAGATGTTCAAAACAACAAGAATTCAGTGGAAAGAAATACAGATGCTCCAGGAGGAACTATTGAAGAGGCATTCACAAGGTCTTGATTAAATGTCAGATGAAGAAGATAATAGACAAGGCTACATTCTAAGTCATTGCAGATTGAGAATCCATTAAACTTTTTTAAGACTTGGGAAACAAAGTCACCTTAGTAATTTATCTAATGTCATTGTTTATAGGTGGACTTTTTGGGGGTGTATTTTCTTTTCTATATATCTCAGTTTTAATTAGTAAAGAGAGAAGGTTAACTTTTTTATTTTCCATGAGCAGTTTGACTTGTTGCCCGGTCTAAATCTGCTGGTTCATTATTTTAGCTCCTGCATGCTCTGGCTCAATATTCTTGATCAGAGGCTGGGGAGTGTGTCAAAACTGCCAAAATTTCCATAAAAACCTGCCACTCTTTATCATCAAGAATCTCTTCCTGTGATTTCCTGACTCTACTGTTTTTAAACTTTTTTTCATTTCCTAAAATCTTCTTGCTTTAATTCCTGATATGTGCACAGGTTGCTTAAAACATGTCCTGTAAGATTTCTACCTTTTTTTAAAAAATAAATTTTTGATTTTGTAATAACTTTAGATCAACAGGTAAGATTCATAAGGACAGTACAAACATTTTCTGTATACCCCTCACCCAGTTTTAGTTTTCCCCAATGCTGACATCTCAACTCCAGTCTTTATTTGAATTTTACTACTTTTTAAAATGAATTCCCTTTTTCTATTCTAGGATCCCATCCAGGGTGCCACATTGCATTTGGTTGTCATGTGTGCTTAGTCATGTCTGGGCTGTGACAATTGCATGGGCTTTCCTCATTTTTCTTGACCTTTACAATGTGAAAGCATACTAACAAAATGTTCCTCACTTTGGGCTGGTGAGGAATGTTCCTCACTTTGGGCTGGTCTGATTTTTTTTTTTAAATGATGAGACTTGGATTATGAAGTTTTGGGAAAGAATACTACAGAGATAAAATACCCTTCTCATTTCATCGTATCAGGTTGTATGCACTAGCCACGTGACATCACTGATGGACATGGGTCTCAGTCACTTGGTTAAATTAGTGTCTGGAAGGTACCTGCACGGTGAAGAATTTTCCCTTTCCATACTCTATAAGTGTTGGAAGTTAAGTCTAAAGTCCTCACATTCAACAACTCCTGGACTGGAAGTAACTATATTTATTATTTGGAATTCTTCTTTTAGGAAGATTTATCTCTTGTCAATATTTATTTGCTCAGTCCTTTTACTTATGTCAGTAGAACTTTTGGATATTTATTTTATACTGTGGATTTAATCAAGTTCTTTGTTATTTATTTGTTCCTTAAGTGGTACCTGCTTTGGTCATTGGGAGCTTTTTTAGGTCAACTGCTGTGACCTTGGACAGGCCTCCTTATTTCTGGAACTACAAAATTCTCCAGGCTCATTTTGTATTTTTTTCTGCCTCTTCTTAATGTGGTTTTAAATATATTTTTCATAAGTATTATCTGTCCTAACTGAGTCCACTTTTAAAAGGCTCTAATAAGAGAAATACTTAGTCATTTAATAGATAACAATAAAAGCCCAATACACATATTTTGATAAAGATGGAATATCTTCATTTGAACTTGCTATAGAACTCCAGGTCTGTAAAGTCTCATCCAGATGATAAAAAGAAGCTTTCTACTAATCAAATAGTAGGGCATGCTGAATGGTATACTGACTTTATGTCATATTCAGATATTGTGTATGCATGCTTATGTGTGTGCACACATGAATGTACACACATGTGCACATTCACACACAAACACACACACATGCATTTTTGTGCAGACAGATTCTCTCATTCTTTTTTTTTTCCTCCTCAGCATCAGTGTTTTTTTTTTTTTTTGTCAGAAGATTAAGTTCTGTACTTGGGTATTAATAATTCCATTCCTATTTCAATTCCTAGTTTAACACTGTTTACCAACCTTCTTCATGCTTAGAATGTTTGGCTTATGTATAAAAAGGGGGTCTTAAATGGTTAGCCATCATGGTTTGTCTTTTCTGAGCCAAGATACTATCATCTGAGATTTCAAATCACCTTCAAAAACTTACTTGGGAACTTTTCAACAACAGTCCATCATATTAAGAAAATATCTCCCGAGGGAAAAAGAGGGAAAAGGGGAGTTGCACGGAAGATGGAAGGAGAACCTCATTGTTATATAGAATACATATATGATGTTGTGATGAGAAAAAGAAAAAAAAGTGTGTCACATTAGATTGGATAGAGAGAAAGGATGGGAGAGGAGTAGGGGGGATAGGAAGGGCAGCAGAATAGAATAGACAATATGATTGATGTATGTACATTCCATGTATGTATTATATGTCAAAATACATTCTTCTGTCATGTATGACTAAAAAAATAAAAATAAATCATATGGTAAAAAAAAAAGAAAATATCTCCCAGTAGAACCAAGAAAAAGAAAAAAAATTATACTCCAAGGCAGACATTGATTTTCAGAGGGGCACTTCAGGAGTGGAAAAGTGTTGAAGAATATGAAGAAATTTTATCTGGTGTCCTTGTCTCTCTTTCCAGGATGCTTGTTTTCCTTTCTTCTACCTGCATACTGTAAGTGCTATTCCAACAGAGTTAATTCCTGCTTTCTCATCCTTCTAACTCTTCATATCCTTCTATGCACATATTGGGTGCTCATTCACAATGGTATCCCATAAACCAAAAAAAAAAAAAAAGAAAGAAATCAACCAGCATTATGGTTATTTTCACTCTAGAATATATATATTACAAAAATGAGATAATGGCATGACAATTCCCAGGGCTTTGCTGAAAGTGGCCTGTGGAAAAAAAGTGCTTTACTACCCCTCTATGCATTTTCTTCAACAAAAACCAAAGATGAATTGGAAGTTCATCTCCTGAGGGTAAAGGAGGAAGAAAGAAGGGCAAATGCTCAGGGGCCACAAAGAACAGATGACTGGTGGGGGAGCAAAGGAACATTAGCAACGAGTGGTGTAGAGGGAGGCTTAACATAATCATTGCCAGATGTAATGTCAAGATTACTTGTCCGGTTTGAGTAGGAAATTAGGTGGATAGATTTATCCTTGATTAACATTTATTTCTATAGCTCAGGGTAGTCACTATATAAATACACGAAAAATTTGACATTTCATTCACTGTCACTATCACTTTGTGAAAGAACTATGATTTTTAACAAGGAAGGGTCAGTGCAGCACCTTCTTAAATAGAGTTGGGAGTTTCAGGAAAGCTATGTTGAAATGTAGAGGCCAGCTGGCCTGCTAGCTTCCATTACTTCTGCATGACATCTATGATTCATATTTTTGTCTCAAAACTTTATAAATTACTGCATTGCAATAAATTTCAGAGTTGCTTGTGAAAAATTTAGACTAAATGCATTAAATCCCTAAATGCCAGAAGCATAATATTTTTACTTTTTTTTTGTTTGGTGGGGGGGGGCACTGAGGATTGAACCCAGGGATGCTTTACCACCAAGCTATATCTGCAGTCCTTTTTATTTTTTATTTTGAGACAGGGTCTCACTAAATTGCAAGCCCAGCCTCAAACTTGCATCCTCCTGCTTCAGTCTCCTGAGTTGCTAGGATTATAGACCTGTGTGCCACTGTGCCCTGTCATTCTTCTGCTGATTAAAACCAGAAACATATTGAGTGTTAAGATTTGTAGTGATTAAGGATCAAAGAATTTTTCAACATTAGCTTTGCTAAAGATCAATCTTTTAAGGAACTTAGGTGACTGGGGAGAGAGAAAGAACTCAAGAGGTCAGCTCTAAGTCAAGGAGATGGTATGTATCCTTGCCAAGGGAACCCACTTCAGGCCATCTGCAAAGCTGCTGGGCTGCCTGTTCTGCTTGATGTGGTCCCTGCTGCTTCTAAGGACGGTAGCCCCACTGTGATCACCTTTTCTCCTGCTCTTTTGTGGCTGTCAAAGGCACTTGCAGATGCTGGGGCTGGGGCTGTGGCTGCCTTATTTATTTGGCTACCTGGAAAGAATCTCCTCCTACCCACTTTGGTGCTCCACACCATCATCTTGGTTTCACAGTACTGCTGCTTTATGCTTCCTGTGCCTCTGAGATTTTCTGTAGAAACCAACTTTACTATTCCCAACCCCTCTTTCTCTTCCTTGGAAACCTATTACTTTATAAAAGCAAATCGTTAAAGTGGAACTGAGGGATAGGAAGTGCATCTTTTTAAAATTGCCCCTCTTGTCTAGTGCCCAGAGCATATCTTGATTTCTTATTTTGTTTTTCAGGATGAATTTCTTCCTGGAAAGTTCATTGATCATACTTCCCTAAGATGTATAAATCCAGCAGCAACAGCTGGCCTCCATCCTGCATCCCTCATGCCCCTGACTAGGAAGTTCATAGTCATCACTGACTTAAATCTTCATGGGCAACAAAGGTGTTTGGCATCACTGTCCAATCATCCTCCTGCCCAGGTATTTCCAAATAGAGAACAGATGTCTTGTCATGTAGATTTAATTTCTTTAAAACATTTTTATTGGTGTATAATAATTATAAAGAATAGGAGGTTTCATTTTGCCATATTCATGCATGCATATAACATAATTTGATCAATTCGTCTCCTACTACCTCCTTTTACTCTTTCCTCCTCCTCCCCCAGACCCCCTTCCTTGAGAATAGAAGGGATATCTTTTCATGAGATCTGCATCCCCCATGCTCTTTCCTCTTTTTTTTTCTTTCTAGTTTTCACATATGAGAGAAATCATGACCCTCGAGTTTCTGAATCTGGCTTATTTTGTATAGTATGATGCTCTTCATTTTTCTGAAAATGACACACTTTCATTCTTTTTAATGGCTGAATAACACTCCACTTTGTACACCTACCATGTTTTATTTATTCATCTGTTGAGGGACACCAAGGCTGGTTATAGAACTTGGCTGTTGTAAATTGTACTGCTGTAAGCATGGCTATGCATGTATTGCAATAGTATGCTGACTTTAATTCTTTTAGATAAGCACTGAGTTGTGGTATACTGGGTCATATGGTAGTTCCATTCCTAGTCTTTGGAAGAAACTTCATACTGGTTTCCATAGTGGATGTACTAATCTACATATACTGTGTGTGAGTTCCTCTTTTCCCCATCCTCTGTAGCAGTTATTATTTTTATTCTTGATGATTGCCATTTCTATCTGGAGTGAGGTGTGAAATTTCAGTGTAGTTTTGATATATATTCCCTCTTAATTGCAACTGGCTTATCATTACACACTAATTTACCAAAGAAAGCACTGACACACCAGAGGGGCCTCCCAGTGTTACAATTCTATACTCTGCCACATAGGAATCATTGAGAAAATGGATCTAATGTTTACCAGGACTTGTATGATTGACAACAGGGTTGTTTTTCATAGTCTTGAGAAAAGGTAGGGACTTTTTTACTGTCTCTAGCCTGTGCTATATATTTGTTTTTCACTTAATGTGCTCTCCAAGCCACTTTTACTACTTTTCATTTCAACTCCTGCACTTGTGCTTATACTGCTTTTATGACACCATCATTCTGCTTAGAAATTGCTGGTGGCAGAAGGATGAGGAATGCCATGATTTCTCAGCAGACTGGCTAGTCCGAGTGTGGGGGCATGACTGGGCAGTTTAATTGTAGGGAGAAAATCTGAATCCATGGCTTCCAAGTACCTTGGGGACCTTGAGGTTGTCCCTTGTCTCTCATCTTGAGGTCTGAAGATGATTTTTATTTAATTCATAGCTCAGAGGATAGGTCTTCTTTTCTTTGGTCTTTAGGTAGAACCTTAAGCTCCAGTGAGATAATATCCTAGGACCTTACCATGATGTCTGAAATATAAGAAAATCACAAATATATGAGGAAAATATGCCCACCACAGCCTTACTTAGAAGTATATGCTTAAATAAACTATTTATTTAATTTTTTTGCCATGAGTTTGAATAATAGGCAGACAAGCTATTTGTATGCATTAAAGTTCTCCAGAGAAGCAGAACCAATAGGGCATGTGTTTATAGAGAAAGATTTATTTTATGGATTTGTTTAATGGAATGTGTTTTTGTTTATCAAGGAAACAAGGAGACTAGATTTATCCTAAGCTAAATTACCTGACTTTTCTAGAATATGGTAAAGGATAATGAAAGCAAAACCTGAATGTATAAAAAAATTAAATATGTATATAAAGTTGTAAAAACTTTCTAGAAAATACATTTTATGAGTCTCACTTAAAATTATTGTGAAGTTCAGTCTGGTAAAAGTAGCAGAGTGTGTTGAAATTTTGACAAAGAAAAAAGAGGAGCATGACTATTTTCTTTATACATTCATTGGTTGATGCACATGTAGATTGATTCCTTAACTTGGCTACTGGGAATAATTCTGCAATAAATGTAAGACTATGCCCCATAAATATATGCAATTATAATTTTTTCAATGTTAAAGAATGCATCTTTCTTTAGAAGTATATGCTTAAATAAACTATTTATTTAATTTTTTTGCCATGAGTTTGAATAATAGGCAGACAAGCTATTTGTATGCATTAAAGTTCTCCAGAGAAGCAGAAATCTCCTCATGGTGTCTAGTAAAACCTCACTGTTACAAATTAACCATTTCTTCATTGTTCTTTCCTCTTCAGAGCAGTGTTATAGTTTCGATTTTAAATATGCCCCCACAAAGGCCCACATACTAAAGGCTTTGTTTGGATACCAGCCTGTTGCAGTGTTGGGAATGGTGAAACATTTAGGAGGTGGGGCCTAGAGGAAGGAAGTTAGGTCATTGGGAGCATACCCTTGAAGAGAATTGTGGGATCCTGGTCCCTTCCCCCTGCCCCCTCTCTGTCTCTCTCTCTGATCCCTGGCTTCCATAAGGTGAGTGACTTTGCTCCCACACATGTTCCTATCATGATGTTCTGCCTCACCACATGCTCAGAACTGTAGGGCCAAATGACCATAGACTGAAACCTCTGAAACTGTGAGCCAAAATAAACTTTTCCTTTATTAAGCTGATTTTCTTGGGTATTTTGTGACACACAGAAAGCTGACTTAACACAAATAGAATAAAAAGTATTGATTCATTCTAGGAGATTTTTTTTTTAAGAGGAAACAGTTTCAAAACATCAGTTTAATTTCATAATGTTAATTTTCCAAGATTTGAGTCATATATATTATGCTACATTTTAATAGAATTGTAATTTGCAAAGCAAAATTTCAACATTCAGAATAATTTTCAAAACTGATTTTTCAAAAAAAAAAAAAAGGTCTATGGGGAAAATTGTTTCATCCTAGGGGAAAAACACCTTTTCCCTAAATAACCAACATAGATATTTTAGCATTTCTAAAGTAGAGATAAATAAATGCGTATGATAAAAAGTAAATTTTTATAAATTTATAAATTTCTTTGGGGAGACTTTAGAATTTATTTTTAGAAGTCACAGTATAAGAAATGCTTTCATGGATGGAGGCAACAATTGCAAAAGAACAGCGTGCTGATAATTGCCCTGGGATTAAAGATTCAATTTGTTTAGTTTGAAAGTGAATTGAAGAACCTTCTGGTTTGTTCAAGGAGGATAACTCTCCAGTGAGCCCTGTGGATTTCAAGAGTGCCAGAGGTTGGCATCTCGTGCAGTTTGAGTCCAATAAGACCTTGAATGATAGTGGTTGACACCTATATTTGTCCGATATTTGCTTACAAAAGCTCCAAGAATAAGTCAAAGGCAAATCATCTGGCAAGCATTGACGAAACTTTAAGGACTGGGATGAATAGAAGGATGCATTTGGAGAGGCACCTCAACGTGCAGTTTGTGTGGTTTGTTCCTTTTAAGTCAATTGGACCTGCCTTTGTTCTCCTCTTTGGTGTGTTTAACCTCTCACTCTCTTATATCAAAAAGGACTAAAATATGTACAAACTATTTCCTGTAGTTTTCTCAGGAGAGAAGAAATGTTAAACATGTGTTTTGTAATATTAAAATGAAATAAAACAAAATACAAACTAGAAAATACTCATGCTTATTTAATCTTTCCCAATTATGATGCATTCAGCCTTGACGAAGTGAATACTCAGGTCAGAAGGTTTTAAATGGAAAGGAAATTTGCTGTCTCACATAAAAAAAAAAATTAGTTGTGTTGGTTAATTCAGCAGCTTCATTAAGCGGTCAAGTTCCCCAGGTTCTTTCTGTATTTCTGCTCTACTTCCATAGCTTTTAGCTCCTGTTTCCAGTGACAAAATGCCATCAACAATTCCAGGTACCACATCATCATTATGAAGAAGAAATTCAAGGCTCTGGAGAGAGCACTTGATCTTATGTACCTTTCTGAGAGCAGTAAAATGTTTCTCAAAAGCTCTTTCCCTCTGGATTTACCCTCACATCTTGTTGACCGAGAGTTCCGTAGGGCTATCAGTCAGCCAGTTGCTAGCAGAGTTTGGGGGAAAAGATGAATAGCTATGTTTTGAATGTGCTAAGTTTGAAGTTTTTGAGAGGCATCAAGATAGAGATGTGGAGAGTCAGATGTGTGTCTGAAATTTGGGAAGACATGGGCATAGGAGTCTTCAGTATACCCTGGTAGCCTATAACATGAGAGGTGAGATTCACAACTGAACTGTGCCTTAGCATCCTAACTGACTTACAGATTTCTATTACAGTCTTGTCTATATATCATATATAGTTCAAGCTATATCTTAATTTTAGATCGAACAAATAAGAATTGAGAAAGTAAATCTTTTTTTGTTTTCTTCCAGCCACATAATACATTCTGTAGATTAAAAGAAGTTCTATTTGGATTTTTTTCTTGCTTTATTCTTCAGCCTTTCGTATCTCTGAATTCCAATGAGAAGTGCTTGTTCTCAAGATAGCTGTAAATATGTTTGCTTTTAATTTATTTTGTTTACTTGTATTCACCATTAAGAATTTACTGTGTTTTTATCAGTGAAGTAGGAAAATGTCAGAAGTACAAATGTGGCACAGCTAAGCAGGGTCAAAGGTGAAGGGCTTATGAAAATGAGTGATATTAAGTATGATGAGTTATAATAAATGTTATTACTCCAGTTACTATTATTATTTCTGCTATGGTACAGAGTAGTGCAGTGTAGTCATGTGTATTCTGGTCTAGCTGCTTTGCTCTCTGTTCAGGTTTGTTGGCCTGAGACTACCTGAAGCACTTCAGTGATGGTGAGTAAGAGAATTTAGGAGGCTCCGACATGATAGGACATAATTTTGGATCCTTTAATTAGCCATTGATTCCTTCTTCAATTTGCTTTTAATCCCACCTGTGTAGTGAAGGGGAAATCTTAATTCAGTGCTAGTGAGCCTTTATCTGCTGTGTACCATTAATCTCCCATGTAGAAAATCAGAAAAAGAAAGAGGAAGGGATTGGGCGGGGAGATATGATTGGGGGAGAGAGACTCAGTAGTCTTCCATGTACAGTACTATTAAAAAATTCCTTTTTTATATAAATGTACAGTTAACACTCCTCTGTATCTGCGAGTTCTGTATCCATGGGTTCAACCAACCTTAGATCAAAAAATAATTGAAAAAATTTGCATCTGTACTAAACATGTAGACTTTTTTCTTGCCATTATCCCCTAAACATTATAGTATTAACAGCTATTTATTTAACTTGTATATTGTATTAGTTATTAAAAGTAATCTAGAGATGATTTGAAGCATATCAGAGGATACGTGTAGGTCATAGAAATCATCTGTAGATTTTGGAATTGGATGGGGGTCCTGGGACTAATTCCTCACAGATACTGAGTAATGACCATACTAGTTTTTTAAAAAGTGAGTTTTTAAAGAATAATAATAATGTTACTATAGGTTTTATGTGGTTATTGCTCCTGGTGACTGTCCCCAACTTTCCATCCTTCTTCTATTCCATCCTGCATAACTTGACATTGAGTCATTCTAAACATGGTTTTCTGATAAGAATTCTGTAATAACCTTTTCTTGAATGGAGTCCAATGAATCCTTTTTCTTCATTAGTTATTATCTGTTTAGCCCATCTTATCACATTCCAGTCTACCCCCTCAGCTTGAGACGTTCTAGGCACCTGTGTTCTGTACCTTTCTTTGCTCATTCTTATTTTTCTCCCCTTCCTGACCTGCTCACTACAGAAGTTAAATCCCAAATTCTACCCAAAAGCAAAAGCCTTGTTTTAGTGCCTTAACCTCTGACTGCCCCAACCCTCAGCTTTCTTGCTTTTATGAATTTCTGTTGCCTCTTTGAACAGTTATTGTAATTCAGCACTTAATTACATTCCCATTATTTCAGGTATTTTTCTGTAGCCTACAGACTGCTTTGACCAGTATGCCATGACAAGTTATGTTATGTAGCTATGTGGCATATAAGGCTTGATAATAAAAGACCATACAGCTTTGAAAACACTGTTCTTGAAGTTCTGAGTTATATAAAAGTGTGACTTCTCTGTTGCCAATTTGCTAAGGAAACCTAACAGTGTAGAGAAGCCATATGTAACAGTTTCAGACTGTCCCAGCTCAGTCCAGGGTTTGGTTTTTCTAGACAAAGTTTTAGACAGGTGAGTAAAAAGGTATCTAGCTGATCTCTGTATTTAGCATTCAGGTTGCCCTCAGCCTTTGGAATCTTCCCAAGTGCAGGCTCTAGACATACTTAAGCAAAGAGAAACCTTCACACTGTCCTCTGCACAATTTCCTGATCCACAGAATCCCTAGACATAACAAAATCATTCTTGCTTTATGTCACTGAGCTATAGACTGATGTGTTTCACAGCAACTGAACATTTCCTTAAAAAGAGGTCATAAATCTTCACAGTTCATCGCCTATATAACCATTCTAATTGCCAATCTCATTTCTACTAAGACGAACAAAAACATGCAAGCAAAACAAAATACAGAGTAATAATAAGAGACTATCAAATGACAAGAATCGAGAAAGTATCATAAAGCCATGGCCAAAGATATAAAGATATATAGATATAGATATAGGTGTATAGGTAGATGTATATAGATATAAAGATATAGAGAGCAATCACTCACATATACTATTAACATAACTCTTTATCATTAGTAGATTTTAATTCTCAATTGTTTATCTCTAGATCTACTTAAAAGTCCTTTCCTGCAATTATTACTCTTCTGCCAATTTTTATTTCTCTATAGGGTCTACTTGCTACATATTAATGCCTGAAATAAAGAAGAGATGGTGTCCAACTTTTCCCTTAATTATTTTCTCTCAGATATTAATGAGCAATAAATACATGAAAGTTGCTCATTTTATTAACAAATAGTTGAAAATCAAAGAATAGTAGAACTTTTAATATTTTAAAAATGATACTACTAAATACTGATGAGGATACAGAAATGAGCTCTTTCTCTTTTGAGGAGGTTAAATTATGAAAACTTTTATTGTCTTGCATTTGACAATGTACATCAAAAAACTTAACATTGTAAATGCCCTCTGACGCTGAAATATTTTCTTGAATGAACTTGTATTAAGGATATTAAGATAGTCCCCCCCCACACATATCTCTCTCTCTCTTTCTCTCTCTCTCAAGAGTACTTAACCACTGAGCAACATCCCTAGACCTTCTTATTTTTTAATTTATTTTTTATTTTTGAAGACTTTAAGATCATTCTATTTTTATTTTTATTTATATATTACAGAATACATTAAAATTATTTATATATATATCACAATTTTTTATATCTCTACTTGTATACAATGTATATTTCCACCAATTTGTGTCTTTATACATGTAATTTGGATAGTAATGATCATCTTGTTCCACCATCATTTCTAACCCCATGCCCTCTCCCTTCCCCTCCAACCCTCTGCTCTATCTATATGACCGAGGAGAGGGATAGCTGAGTCAAATAGTGGTTCCATTCCCAATTTCCCAAGAACTCTCCATACTGCTTTCCATATTGGCTGTACCAGTTTGCCGTCCCACTAGCAGTGTATGAGTGTACCTTTTCCCCCACATGCTCGCCAGCACTTACTGTTGTTTGTCTTCATAATAGCTGCCATTCTGACTGGAGTGAGATGAAATCTTAGAGTGGTTTTGATTTGCATTTCTCTAATTGCTAGCAATGATGAACATTTTTTAATATATTTGTTGATTGATTATATATCATCAATCTAAGAAATGTGTGTGTAGGTCCTTAGCCAATTTATTGATTGGGTTATTTGTTTTTTTGGTATTTAACTTTTTGAGTTCTTCATATACCCTAGAGATTAGTACTCTATCAGATGTGTGAGGGGTAAAAATTTGCTCCCAAGATGTAGGCTCTCTAATCACCTCACAAATTGTTTCTTTTGCAGAGAAGAAACTTTTTTAGTTTGAGTCCATCTCATTTATTGATTCTTGATTTTAATTCTTGCACCAAAGAAGTCTTATTAAGGAAGTAGGGGCCTAATCCCACATGATGGAGATTAAGGCCTATTTTTATTCTATTAGATGAAGAATCTCTGGTTTTATTTCTAAATCCCTCATCCATTTTTAGTTGAGTTTTGTTGTGTATGGAATTCCAGTTTTCGCAGCACCATTTGTTGAAGAGGCTATCTTTTTCTCCAATGAATGTGTTTGAAACCTTTGTCTAATATAAGATAATTATAATTTTGTGGGTTAGTCTCTGTGTCCTCAATCTTTACCATTGGCTACCAGTCTGTTTTGGTGCCAATACCATGCTGCTTTGTTACTATTGCTCTGTAGTATAGTTTAAGGTCTAGTATATTGATGCCACCTGCTTCACTCTTCCTTCTAAGGATTGCTTTATCTATTATGGGTCTCTTATTTTTCTAGATGAATTTCATGATTGCTTTTTCTATTTTTATGAGGAATGTCATTGGGATTTTGATCAGACTTGCATTAAATCTGTATAGTGCTTTTGGTAGTATGGTCATTTTGATAATATTAATTCTACCTATCCAAGAGCAAGGTAGATCTTTCCATCTTCTAAGTCTTCTTTGACTTCTTTCTTTAGAGTCTATAATTTCACCTTTTTTGTTGAGTTGATTTCCAAGTATTGTATTTTTGTTGGGGCTGTTGGAAATGGAGTAGTTTTCCTTGTTTTCATTTCTTAGGATTTATCACTGATAATCAAAAATGCTTTTGATTTATGAGTATGGATTTTATATCCTGCTACATTGCTGAATTCACTTACTAGTTCTAAAAGTTTTCTGGTGGAACTTTTAGGGTCTTCTAGGTATAGAATCATATCATCAGCAACTAGTGCCAATTTGAGTTGTTCTTTTCCTATGTGTATCCCTTTAATTTCTTTTGTCTAATTGCTCTGGCCAGTGTTTCAAGAACTATGTTAAATAGAAGTGGTGAAAGAGGGCATCTCTATCTTGTTCCAGATTTTACAGGAAATGTCTTCAATTTTTCTTCATTTAGAATGATGTTGGCCTGGGGCTTAGCATAGACAGCTTTATGATGTTGAGATATTTTCCTGTTATCCCTAGTTTTTCTAGTGTTTTGAACATAAAGGGATGCTGTATTTTGTCAAGTGCTTTTTCTGTGTCCATTGAGATGATCATATGATTATTTAAGTCTGTTGATGTGATGAATTACATTTATTGACTCCCATATGTTGAGCCAATCTTGAATTCCTGGGATGAATTCCACTTGATCATGGTGCACGATCTCTTTGATATGTTTTTGTATTCGATTTCCCAGAATTTTATTGAGAATTTTTGCATCTATGTTCATTAGAGATATTGGTCTGAAATTTTCTTTTTTAATGTGTTTTTGCCTGGTTTTGGAATCAGGGTGATATTGGCCTCATGGAATGAGTTTGGAAGTGCTTCCTCTTTTTCTAATCCCTGAAATAGATTGAAGAGTATTGGTATTAGTTCTTCTTTAAAGGTCTTATATAACTCGGCTCTGTATCCATCAGGTACTGGGCTTTTTTTGGTTGGTAGACTTTTGATGGCATCTTCTTTTTTATCACTTGAAATTGATCTGTTTAAATTGTGTATATCATCTTGATTCAATTTGGGCAAATTATATGACTCTAGAAATTTGTCGATGCCTTCGATATTTTCTATTTTATTGGGAGTACAAGTTTTAAAAATAATTTCTAATTGTCTTATGTATTTCTGTAGTAACTTTTGTGATATTTCCTTTTTCATTACATATGTTAGTGATTTGACTTTTCTCTCTCCTTCTCTTTGTTAGTATGGTTAAGGTTCTGTCAATTTTATTTATTTTTTCAAAGAACCAACTTTTTATTCTGTTAATTTTTCAGTTGTTTCTTTTGTTTCAATTTCATTGATTTCAGCTCTGATTTTAATTATTTCCTGTCTTCTACTACTTTCTTTTTTTTTTTTTTTTTATTGGTTGTTCACAGCATTACAAAGCTCTTGACATATCATATTTCATACATTAGATTGAAGTGGGTTATGAACTCCC
This sequence comes from Ictidomys tridecemlineatus, assembly GCF_052094955.1. Taxonomy (NCBI): domain Eukaryota; kingdom Metazoa; phylum Chordata; class Mammalia; order Rodentia; family Sciuridae; genus Ictidomys; species Ictidomys tridecemlineatus. Next base: position 56,838,684 of record NC_135486.1, read on the forward strand.
AATTTTACCCCAAATGCAGATTGCAGAATCACGTTGGTTATACATCCACAATTTTACATAATGCCCAATTAGTAATTGTTGTATTCTGCTACCTTTCCTATCCCCTACTATCCCCCCTCCCCTCCCCTCCCCTCCCTTCTTCTCTCTCTACCCCATCTACTGTAATTCATTACTCTCCTTGTTTATTTTCCCATTCCCCTCACAACCTCTTATATGTAATTTTGTATAGCAATGAGGGTCTCCCTTCATTTCCATGCAATTTCCCTTTTCTCTCCCTTTCCCTCCCATCTCATGACTCTGTTAAATGTTAGTCTTTTCTTCCTGCTCTTCCTCCTTGCTCTGTTCATAGTTGCTCTCATTATATCAAAGAAGACATTTGGTATTTGTTTTTTAGGGATTGACTAGCTTCACTAAGCATAATCTGCTCTAATGCCATCCATTTCCCTGCAAATTCTATGATTTTGTCATTTTTTATTGCTGCATAGTACTCCATTGTGTATAGATGCCACATTTTTTTTATCCATTCATCCATTGAAGGGCATCTGGGTTGGTTCCACAGTCTAGCTATTGTGAATTGTGCTGCTATGAACATCGATGTGGCAGCATCCCTGTAGCATGCTCTTTTAAGGTCTTCAGGGAATAGTCCGAGAAGGGCAATAGCAGGGTCAAATGGTGGTTCCATTCCCAGCTTTCCCAGGAATCTCCAAACTGCTTTCCAAATTGGCTGCACCAATTTGCAGTCCCACCAGCAATGTACAAGAGTACCCTTTTCTCCACATCCTCGCCAGCACTTGTTGTTGTTTGACTTCATAGTGGCTGCCAATCTTACTGGAGTGAGATGGTATCTTAGGGTGGTTTTGATTTGCATTTCTCTGACTGCTAGAGATGGTGAGCATTTTTTCATGTACTTGTTGATTGATTGTATATCCTCCTCTGAGAAGTGTCTGTTCAGATCCTTGGCCCATTTGTTGATTGGGTTATTTGTTATCTTATTGTCTAATTTTTTGAGTTCTTTGTATACTCTGGATATTAGGGCTCTATCTGAAGTGTGAGGAGTAAAAATTTGTTCCCAGGATGTAGGCTCCCTATTTACCTCTCTTATTGTTTCTCTTGCTGAGAAAAAACTTTTTAGTTTAAGTAAGTCCCATTTGTTGATTCTTGTTATTAACTCTTGTGCTATGGGTGTCCTATTAAGGAATTTGGAGCCCGACCCCACAATATGTAGATCGGAGCCAACTTTTTCTTCTATCAGATGCAGAGTCTCTGATTTGATATCAAGCTCCTTGATCCATTTAGAGTTAACTTTTGTGCATGGCGAGAGGAAGGGATTCAGTTTCATTTTTTTGCATATGGATTTCCAGTTTTCCCAACACCATTTGTTGAAGATGCTATCCTTCCTCCATTGCATGCTTTTAGCCCCTTTATCAAATATAAGATAGTTGTAACTTTGTGGATTAGTCTCTGTGTCCTCTATTCTATACCATTGGTCCACTCGCCTGTTTTGGTACCAGTACCATGCTGTTTTTGTCACTATTGCTCTGTAATATAGTTTGAAATCTGGTATCGCTATACCGCCTGATTCACACTTCCTGCTTAAAATTGCTTTTGCTATTCTGGGTCTTTTATTTTTCCATATGAATTTCATGATTGCTTTATCTATTTCTTCAAGAAATGCCATTGGGATTTTGATTGGCATTGCATTAAACCTATAGAGAACTTTTGGTAATATCGCCATTTTGATAATGTTAGTTCTGCCTATCCATGAACAGGGTATATTTTTCCATCTTCTAAGATCTTCTTCTACTTCTCTTTTTAGGGTTCTGTAGTTTTCATTGTATAAATCTTTCACATCTTTTGTTAGGTTGATTCCCAAGTATTTTATTTTTTTGGAGGATATTGTGAATGGAGTGTTTTTCCTCATTTCCGTTTCAGAAGTTTTGTCGCTGATATACAGAAATGCCTTTGATTTATGCGTGTTGATTTTATATCCTGCCACTTTGCTGAATTCATTTATTAGTTCTAGTAGTTTCTTTGTAGACCCTTTTGGGTCTTCTAAGTATAGAATCATGTCATCTGCAAATAGTGATAATTTAAGTTCTTCTTTTCCTATTTTTATGCCTTTAATTTCTTTCGTCTGTCTAATTGCTCTGGCCAGTGTTTCGAGAACTATATTGAATAGAAGTGGTGATAGAGGGCATCCCTGTCTTGTTCCAGATTTTAGAGGGAATGCCTTCAACTTTTGTCCGTTCAGAATGATGCTAGCCTGAGGCTTAGCATAGATAGCTTTTACAATGTCAAGATACGTTCCTGTTATCCCTAGTTTCTCAAGTGTTTTGAACATAAAGGGATGCTGTACTTTGTCGAATGCTTTCTCTGCGTCTATCGAGATGATCATATGGTTCTTATCTTTAAGTCTATTGATGTGGTGAATAACATTTATTGATTTCCGTATATTGAACCAGCCTTGCATACCAGGGATGAATCCTACTTGATCATGGTGCACAATTTTTTTGACGTGTTTTTGTATTCGATTCGCCAGAATTTTATTGAGGATTTTTGCATCTAGGTTCATTAGAGATATTGGTCTGTAGTTTTCTTTCTTTGAGGTGTCTTTGTCTGGTTTCGGAATCAGGGTGATGTTGGCCTCATAGAATGAATTTGGAAGAGCTCCCTCTTTTTCTATTTCCTGAAATAACTTGAAAAGTATTGGTATTAATTCTTCTTTAAAGGTTTTGTAAAACTCCGCTGTATACCCATCCGGTCCTGGGCTTTTCTTGGTTGGTAGTCTTTTGATGGCTTCTTCTATTTCCTCAATTGATATTGGTCTGTTCAAATTGTGTGTATCCTCCTGACTCAGTCTGGGCAAATCATATGACTTAAGAAATTTATCGATGTCTTCACTATCTTCTATTTTATTGGAATATAGATTTTCAAAATAATTTCTAATTGTCTTCTGTATTTCTGTAGCATCTGTTGTGATATTGCCTTTTTCATCACGTATGTTAGTAATTTGAGTTCTCTCTCTTCTTCTCTTTGTTAGCATGGCTAAAGGTCTGTCGATCTTATTTATTTTTTCAAAGAACCAACTTTTAGTTTTGTTAATTTTTTCAATAGTTTCTTTTGTTTCAATTTCATTAATTTCCGCTCTGATTTTAATTATTTCTTGCCTTCTGCTACATTTGCTGTTGTTTTGCTCTTCCTTTTCTAGGGCTTTGAGATGAAGTGTGAGCTCATTTATTTGTTGGTTTTTTCTTTTTTTGAGGAATGACCACCAGGCGATGAATTTTCCTCTTAAAACTGCTTTCATTGTGTCCCATAGATTCCGATATGTTGTGTCTGTATTTTCATTTATCTCTAAGAATTTTTTTATTTCCTCCTTTATGTCTTCTGTAACCCATTGATCATTCAGTAACATATTGTTCATTTTCCATGTGATGTAGGATTTTTCCTTCCTTCTTTTATGATTGATTTCCAGTTTCATTCCATTATGATCAGATAAAATGCATGGTATTATCTCCACCCCTTTATATTTACTGAGAGTTTCCCTGTGGCATAATATATGGTCTATTTTTGAGAAGGATCCATGTGCTGCTGAGAAAAAAGTATATCCATTTGATGATGGTTGATATATTCTATATATGTCAGTTAAGTCTAGGTTATTGATTGTGGTATTGAGTTCTATAGTTTCCTTATTCAACTTTTGTTTGGAGGATCTGTCCAATGGTAAGAGAGGTGTGTTGAAGTCACCCATAATTATTGTGTTGTGGTCTATTTGATTCTTGAACTTGAGGAGAATTTGTTTTATGAATGTCGCAGCGCCATTATTAGGTGCATAAATATTGATAATTGTTATGTCTTGTTGGTGAATGGTTCCTTTTAACAGTATATAATGTCCTTCTTTATCCCTTTTGATTAACTTAGTCTTGAAGTCGATTTTATTCGATATGAGGATGGCCACCCCTGCTTGCTTACGAGGACCGTGTGCGTGGTATATTTTTTCCCATCCTTTCACCTTCAGCCTGTGTATGTCTTTTCCAATCAGATGTGTCTCCTGGAGGCAGCATATTGTTGGATTTGTTTTTTTAATCCATGATATCAGCCTATGTCGCTTTATTGGAGAGTTTAAGCCATTAACATTCAGAGTTACTATTGATATATGGTTTGTACTTCCATCCATGTTTAATTATTTATCCTTTGTTTTTAAAAAAAAAATTTAGTTTGTTTCTCCATGATTATTTTTCCCCTCGCCCTCTGTCTTTACCGAGGCACTTCTCTCTGGTGGTTTTGGTTATTGTTTTTCATTTCTTCCTCGTGTAGTGTTTTGCTCAAAATGCTTTGCAATGCTGGTTTTCTGGCTGCAAACTCTTTTAACTTTTGTTTATCATGAAAGATTTTTATTTCGTTGTCATACCTGAAGCTTAATTTTGCTGGATACAGAATTCTTGGTTGGCATCCATTGTCTTTCAGTGTTTGAAATACATTGTTCCATGACCTTCTTGCTTTCAGTGTCTGTGATGAAAAATCCGTTGTTAACCTTATTGGTTTACCCCTGAATGTAATCTGTCTCCTTTCTCTTGTAGCTTTTAATATTTTCTCTTTGTTCTGTATATTGGATATCTTCATAACAATGTGTCTTGGCGTTGGTCTACTGTGATTTTGTGTGCTCGGTGTCCTGTATGCATCTTCAATTTGTATATCTGTTTCCTTTTTTATTTCTGGAAAGTTTTCTGTAATTATTTCATGCAGCAGGTTACTCATTCCCTTGGTTTGAATCTCTGTACCTTCTTCTATCCCAATGACTCGTACGTTTGGCTTTTTTATGTTATCCCATAACTCTTGGATGTTTTTCTCGTGATTTTTTACCAGCCTTTCTGAGTTGGCTAGACTCTTTTCAAGATGAAATAATTTGTCTTCATTATCTGATGTTCTGGCTTCTACTTGCTCCACTCTGTTAGTGATACTCTCAATTGAGTTTTTAATTTGGTTTATAGTTTCCTTCATTTCTAAGATTATGGTTTGATTCTTTTTTATAATCTCTATCTCCTGATAAAGGTGCTTAACTTCTTCTTTTATCTGTTTGTGTAATACATTCTCAATGTGTTCTTTCGCTGCTTGAATTTGCTGTCTCGTATCCTCTTTAAGGTTCCATTCCATCTGTCTAAGGTGTTCCTTGAGTTCTTTATATGACCATTTTTCTGATGACTCTAAGTCCTCCTGAATATTTAGGCTGTCCTGCATTGTTTGTACTCCTTTTCTTCCTTGCTTTTTGAAGCTGCTCATGTTACTTCTTGTTCTGTTTGACTGCTGAGTTACTGTTTACTCCTATAAATTTATTTGATGCTGTAGCCGCAGGTTTCAATGAAGTTATCTCCTCCGCCGCAGTCTGATGACGTCCTCTTCTACTACTTTTGATGTTGATTTGTTCTTCTTTTCCTAGGGCTTTGGGATATAATGTTAAGTCATTTATTTGTTGACTTTTTCTCCTCCTAAGGAATAAACTCCATGCAATGAACTTTCCTCTTAGAGCTGCTTTCAGAGTGTCCCAGAGATTTTGATATGTTGTATCTGTGTTCTCATTCACCTCTAAAATTTTTTAACCTCCTCCTTGATATCTTCTGCATCCCATTGTTCATTTAGTACCATATTATTTAGTCTCCAGGTGTTGGAGTAGATTTATTTCTTATTTTATTATTGATTTCTAATTTCATTCCATTATGATCTGATAGAATGCAGGGTAGTATCTCTACTTTTTTATATTTGCTAAGAGTTGCTTTGTGTCATAGTATATGTTCTATTTTAGAGAAGGATCCATGTGCTGATGAGAAGAAGTGTATTCTTTCACTGAAGGATGAAATATTCTATATATGTCAGTTAAGTCTAAGTTATTGATTATATTATTGAGTCTATAGTTCCTTTGTTCAGCTTTTGTTTGGAAGATCTATCTTGTGATGAAAGAAGTATGTTAACGTCATCCAAAATGTTTGTCCTGTGGTCTATTTGACTCTTGAACTGGAAAAGAGTTTGTTCGATGAACATAGCTGCTCCATTGTTTGGGGCATATATATTTATAATTGTTAAGTCTTGTTGATAGTATGTAGTGTCCTTCTTTATCTTTTTTGTTTGACTTTTTTTGAAGTCTACTTTATTTGATATGAGGATGGAAACCCCTGCTTGCTTCCACAGTCCATGTGAGTGGTATAATTTTTCCCAACCCTTCACCTTCAGTCTGTGGATATCTTTTCCTATGAGATAAGTCTCTTGGAAGCAGCATATTGTTGGGTCTTTTTTTCGATCCAGTCTGCTAGTCTATGTCTTTTGATTGGTGAGTTTAGGCCATTAACATTCAGGGTTATTATTGAGACATGATTTGTATTCCTAGCCAATTTTGTTTATTTTTGGCATTTAATGTGAATTGGTTTCTCCTCCAATTAGATTTTCCTTTAGTGTAATACCTCCCTCTGCTGATTTTCATCATTGATTTTCTTCTTAGAATTTTTTGCTGAGGGTGTTCTGTAGTGCAGGCTTTCTAGTTGTAAATTCTTTTAACTTTTTTTTTATCATGGAAGGTTTTTATTTCATCATCAGATCTAAAGCTTACTTTTGCTGGATATAAGATTCTTGGTTGGCATCCATTTCTTTCAGTTGTTCCGTTATCTCCTGGCTTTGAGGGTCTGGATTGAAAAATCTGCTGAGATACGAATTGGTCTACCCCTATTGGGATCTGATTCCTCTCTCTTGCGGCTTTTATGACTCTATCCTTATTCTGTATGCTAGGCATTTTCATTCGAATGTGCCTTGGTGTAGATCTGTTGTAATTTTGTACATTTGGTGTCCTGTAAGCATTTTGTATTTGGTTTTCCAATTCATTCTTCATGCTTAGGAAATTTTCTGATATTATCTCCTTGAAGAGATTCTGCATTCCTTTGGTTTGAAGTTCTTGCCTTCCTCTATCCCAGTAACTCTTAGATTTGGTCTTTTGATGCTGTCCCATAATTCTTGGATGTTCTTTTCATGGTTTCTTACTATCTTCACTGTGTGATCAACTTTATTTTCCAGATTGTATACTTTGTCTTCATTATCTGACATTATTTCTTCCAAGTGATCTAGTCTGTTGGTTCTGCTTTCTATTGAGTTTTTTATTTGATTTATTGTATCTTTCATTTCAAGGATTTCTGACTTCTTTTTAGCGTCTCTCTCTCTTGAAGTCATCTTTTGCTACCTGTATTTGTTCTTTTATCTCATTGTTGGAGTGCTCAATTTTTGCCTGTATTTTCTCATTTAGGTCATTCTTTAATTCACAGATCATTTTAATTATGAATCTTCTGAACTCCTTCTCTGACATTTCATCAACTTCACTGTCCATTGGTTCTGTTACTATAGTGTCCTGGTTTATTTAAGGCACTTTCCTCCCTTGTTTTTTAATGATGTCTATGTGTCTTCCGTTCTTGCCATGTGGATCTGAGGTATTACAGTTTCTTCCCTATATTCTTATAGTACCTGTGCAGATTGTCTGTGCCTCACCTTGATATTGGGCTTCCAGACCCTGCTGGTGTCCCTTAGTGTATGCTACTGCATCTACAGTTGGTGGCAGCAATAGCAGAGATAACTTGAGATAATAGTTAAGGTGTCCCAAGATGGAAGCAATGTCTTACAGAGAAGGGGCTGCAAGAGTGGGCCTCACTCTCCCTTTGAGATGCCTGCTCTGAGATGCAACTGCTTCTAGGCCTTGTCTATTGTTAAAAAGTTAGAGCCCTTGTATGGGGAAGGCTATGGCAATGACTGCAGTGTCCCAAGATGGAAGTGGGTTAGGCTTAGGCTCCCAGGTGGAGGGGAGTGAACTCGGACCTACCCTGGACCTGGGTCCTGCCCAAGTCAATGTGGACAGATCTGGGCGGGACCTGACTCCCATGGTAGTTTGCTGGACCGAAGGTGCAGTCCTGTGCCAGAGGCTAGGCTCTGGCGTGTGTCCACCCCACTAGTGGAGGGGTGGACCAGGGCCTACTGTGAGCCTGTTGCTTAGGGCCTTGCTAAGTTGCTGACGCTGGCTTTAAATTTGTGATTCTCTTGCCTCAGTCACCCTAACTTCTGGGATTACAGGCGTTACACCACCAAGTCTGGCTATGCCTAAAAATATTTTTGAGGATGTTTATCGCAACATTCACTCTTTCATTTATTTATTTAACAAATATTTGTTGATATCTGCTCTATGACTGGCAGAGTTCTTGGCCTTGAGAATACTCCATTGAAGAGGCAAAGTTAATGGCCCCGTTGGGCTTCTATTCTGGTGGGTGGGGGAATAGCACTAAATCCATCCATCTGGCATAATTTTAAAATTATAAGAAAAATGAAGAAAAAGAAGTAGGGACCAACTGTGGGGAGCCGGGACAGTTTCTAAAGAAGGTACCTTTAACGTAACAATAATTTTAATAAAAGAAAGAGAAAAGGAAAAAGCTTTTAATATTAGGAAAAAAGAGATTATTGAATAAATTCTGGTATATTCAGGCAAAGGAATATTGTATAGCAAATTTAAATGGTAATGACAAGTAATTTTTTTCATGAGTTTTAAGTCAGAAAAGGAGTTTTTAAAAAATGATGCAATATATATTTTTATAGCCTGTATATTTATTATATAAGACCATATAACTGATAAAAGAAAAGGTAGAAAGGATATACTCCCAAATATTAACATAGTTATTTCCAAGTGGTGCAATGAGGAATATTTTTATTTTTTTACATTTGTTTATCTAGATTTCCTAAAGGCTGTGCAATCGGCATGTATTACTTCATATAAGAAGTTAAAAAAATGAAAACAAACTATTATTTCAAACTTCTTTCCTTATACTTCTAGTGTATTCCTTTTCCATCTACAGGAAAGCCCTGTGAGGCTAAACTATTTTCCTTCTTTCCCAGTTTGGGCATAGTACGTGGTACTTCATAAACAATTCTTAAATGAGTCAATACATTAAGACATGAAAGAAAGCAAAGAATAAAATTTATTGTGCTCTTTTTACATGCTGAATACAAAGCTCAGTACTTTAAATGTATCCCAATTAATTTTTGCAGCAACAATGTGAAAAAGAGATGAAGCCCTTTTTCATAACTAGAAAACAGGTTCACAGAAGTTAGAAAATTACTTGAATAGCTATATAGGAGAACCCGTATTTAAGCCAAGGGCATTTTATGACCTTGGGCTAAAGAGGGCTGAGTTTCCATGCCTCCTGCATCCTATCCCACTTTTCCTGCTCCCTGCACTTGTGCATGCACATGTATGGTCTCTCTCTCTCTCTCTCTCTCTCTCTCTCTCTCTCTCTCTCTCTCTCTCTCTCACACACACACACACACACACATACACACACACACACACACAAGCTTGTGCACACACACACAAAGGTATGGCCCATAAATAAGGAAAATTTAGAGGAAGAGGAAGACAGTTTTAGACCTGTGCTTTGCATCTGAGATGTGGTTAAGGTCAACTTAGAGGGTGGAATGGTTTGTTTTGATTCACAGTTTCAGAAGTTTCAGTCCACGGTTGATGGCCTTGTTGCTTTGGGCCTGTGGTGACACAGTACATGATGGTGGAAGCTTGTGGCACAGGAGCTGCTTACCTCATGTATTCAGGGAATTAGAGATAGGAAAGGGCCAGAGTCCCTTCTGCTCAGAGGCCAGTCTCTTTTTCCAGCTGAACAATGGAATAAGGACAAGAAGGGATTCCCTTTCCCCTTTGGAACATGTCCTAGAAACTGTGCTATCACATGCCCACCCATCCTCTCGTCTAAAACTGAGTCACATGCCGCACCTGGCTGTGCGAGAGGCTGACACATGTAAACCCTGTTCTGGGAAGTCAGCTAACATCCAAAGGTAGTTCTGAGAGAGCGGATATTGAAGGGTACTTAGACATCAATGTCACAGTCATTTAAGGACTGTTCTGGCATTCTGTAATCTTTAGCTATCCCTAAAAACATGAGTGTTAAAAATTTAGTTTGGTGTGTGCATATTGTGTGTATGAGGACCAATGAGAGAAAATTATAAATGACAATACTGGCAGTTTTTAAACTGTCATTTACTTAGTTCTCTTGTAGAAACAGTCTCTCAAAGTCTGATGAAGTAAAAAGAATGTGAATCCATCCAGAAATGCTTTAAAAAAAAAAAAAACTGCCAGTAGGAACATAATCAAGTGATGTTTGATAAGGCTGCAGTAGAGCTATTAAATCCTTACCTTATATGACATTAAATAGCAGAAACCTCCATTTAAAAAAATTATTGAAAGAGGTGTCAATCTGTGCCTACTGAAGTTGAAACTGGCTTTTTCAAGAGTAATTGTATGGAGTATTATTTTCTTCAAAGCCGCCTTCCATTTTCTGAGAGCAAAAATTTAAGCAAGACAAGTTCCCCGCTCCTCTGGCCCCCAGTTTTATCTGCCTTATGCAGTTTAAAAGAGAATTAAATTTATTTTCGTCTTCTGATTTTTTCCCCTTTGCACAAATTTTCTGGTAGGAACATAATTCAGTGTTCTGAGGTATTATTGTGGTCTGAGAAGTGTCCCTAGTTATATAGCAGAGATTCTAAAGAAAGAAAGACTTTCCCTGCCAATGATGATTGCAAAACAAAAGGGAACATTTGAATGTAAGTGCTGGCAATAATTTCTTTTTTATTTCCGTTACACCATTTTGATGCCAAAAATTAATGGAGCATTGTGGTTACATAATTTAACATAAAAGATGACAAATATGTAAGGATCTTATACTATTTCATCTACATTTTTGTAATAACCCATTAAGTTACCATAGGGATCTGATTATAAATTACATATTTGGTTATTTCTAACATTTGAATAAGTTGTCAGAACACTGTTGCTTTAAATCAGTGTTCTCTAAGCCACAAGGAGTCTAAATCCAGATGAGGTTCTGTTGGATTTTAACCAGTGATTTTTAGGGTTGCAAATCAAGGTAATGAAATTTAACCTCCAGGCCTTTTCTCTTCTTGTTCACATCCCCATTTGTTCCCTCGATTTTATTTTCACCCACTTATTCATTCAGCAATTTTCCTTGAGCACTAATATGTCTGTAATAAAATTATGTTAAAGACATTCTAAAACAGAAATAACAGCTGAGTAATACCAAACATATTATTTCCCTTCTAATTTTAGAAGGGTTGCTATGTCTTTGCTTGCGTTTCGCACTGGGATACCTCTGGTATCTCGTATCTTCATGGCATTTTTTTTTTTTTTTTAATTTATGAACTTGTTTGGAATCCAGTTCTAGAACTTTTCTTTTTCTTTGCCTGGAGAAGAAAAAAAATATATCAGTGGATTCCCTGCTGGAGGAAATGTCCATATAGCTCAGGCTCCTCGCTGGGCCTGAGGTTGCTGGATGCTGGGGAAGAAGCATTTGTTGAACATCTGCTAGGTTCACAGCCAGAGGGTGGATGGGAAATTTGCAAAAAAAAAAAGAGAGAGAGAGAGAGAGAGAGAGAGAGAGAGATTTGGTGCCTGCTTCTAGAGGTAAGAGATAAAATTCAGTTTGTATCATTTGCTGCTAAGCTTGGGTTTCAGCTGAGATAAAATGTCTACTTGACTTGGCTAACTGGTGTTTTTGTAAGTGTGAGCATGTCTTAAACTAAAGGGAATAATGGTTCTACGTCCTACTGCCTCTCAGCAATGTGGTTACTCAGCTGACAGTGTAGGTTCCTGCTTTCAGGGGGGTCTTGGAGACAAGAGCATGGTATGATAAAGGGAGAGAAAACTAATGTAGAACAAATGGATGTGGCAGTGCAGCAGGGACTGGCCATAGAGGGGGCAATAAGAGGGGCACTTCATCCTCGGACCATCTTGCCACTTCAGATTTGGCAGAGTTGTGAAGGAAATCACAGCTCAAGAGGAGTAAATGGGATCGAAGGCAAAAATTGAAAAAAATAAAAATACAAGTAAGGGCAACTTGGATTTATTTACCCATAAAGACAAAAAAAATAAGGAAATTTATGGTTATTTTAGCTGATTTTCAAGTATAGTGCTCCTTGACTTATAGTGAGTTTCCATCCTGATAAATCTGCCATAAGCTAGAAATACCAGGAATTGGAAACACACCGAATTCACCTGACCTACGGAACATTCTAGATTAGCAGCACTTTAGGGAATCACTTGTTTCCCCCAGTGATTGCTTGGCTGACTGAGAGCTGTCACTCATCGCCTCTGCCCAGTTGTACAAGAGAGTTATTGTACCATGTATCGCTAATCTGGGAAAAGATCAAAATTCAGATTCAAACTATGGCTTCTACTAAATGAGTATTGCTTTTGCACCTTCAGAAAGTCAAAAGTTCATCAGTCAAAACACCTTAAATTGGGTACCATCTGTGGTCTCATTAAAGGAAGGTTTGCAGAAAGAAAAATGGAGTCCGTGAAACGTGGAGATTATGTAAGAATTCTCCTACTGAAATAATTGGTGATGATGAGGTGATGTTCTTTTTCATGATTGAGATGCTGTGGATGAGAGAGTCAGAAACAAGTTTGGGACAGTTTTATGGTCATTTTGGAATATAAAATAAACTTGGCTTGAGGCAACAACCATCTCCAAACACCAGCCGTTTCTGTTACATAAAGCCTAGTGCAGAGGCAGACCTGCTGGCTCAAGATGCGATGTGTGGTTCAGGATGTACATGGTGAGTAAGTGAGTGATTCCCATGATAGGGACAGATGTGGAGCCTGCAAAAAAAGTGATTGGAAACTCAAGGCCCATGGAACCTGCAATAAACCATCTGCTTAAGCCTGTTACCTGCAAGGGAAGGGATGTGCTGCAGCCCTGCATGTGCAGGCAGTTCGTGTAGATCTGTGGAGCATTTAAATAGGGGCTGTCACATGCCTGAGTATGCCGGATGTACAGGGCTCTGTAGGGCACGGAGAAGAAATAACATCTTGCATAACCTGTGGAAAGGGTATGCAAGTGTCACTTGGCCCGAGTTAGAATTAGGAAGAAAAAGTCAGGAAGGACACCTAACCTTAGAATCCAGAGAGAAAAATAGAAGGCACACGGATGCAAAGGCAAAAGTAATTATGAGAGATGATGAAAGATTGAAAGGGAGTTTTCTGAGCTACCTACCTGGGTTCATTCTTAAGGACCACATTTTAAGTTAAAAAAAAAAAAAGAAAAGCTCATTGCTTAGTTCCTTTTTGGCAGAACTTAGCTGTGAAAAGAGACTTTGCAGTCAGGAATGCTAAGAAGGAAGCTGTAGGGGGTATGATTTTGCATACTTTGAATTTCTAGCTTATCTCTGCTGGAGCCCTGCTTCTGGGGCTGGTTCCATGGGGATGATGCCTTACCTGCACTATAGGCAGGAGCACTCTCCCCATAGTCAGGGAAGGGGACAAACATGAATAGTTTGTAACTGGCCGATGCTGGAGGTCCTTAAGGCAGTGCGTGGATGAAAGTAGAGAGCTCTGTGTCCCATAGGGGCCACGCTGGCAGTTCTTCTCTTTCTCTCCATCTACCCTGGTGCAGCCATGTGACAGTCTCCAGCTGCAGAGGTGGAGAGGGGAGTCTGACTGCTCCTACCTGGCTTCTGCTAGTCCTCCATGCCCAGAGTTTCTCATTTGTTCTGGGCCTACTATCCCATGATCTGAAAATTTTCCTCTGACCCTTAGAACTGATACGACCCAGATGCAGCAGTCCACATTCAATCTCTGTCCCCTTTCTGCTCTGACCTTGAATGTGAATGCTTAGACTGACTATGGTTTTCTGTGTGTCCTCTGCACTTAAGATATTGAACATGAACTACAGGAAGAGGGTGCACTAACCCCTTCATCCCGGTGGGGTCTCCCAACTTTACTTTTTCCTTGGTCAAGCCCATAGATTGTTCTTTTCATTTCAAGAAGACAGTAGGTGTGACCAGTGTCATAGTGTGCATGACAGTAATGGCAACTAGCCAAGTAAAACATTTTGAATATAATTTAGGAAAACTTCCAGCTTTGTGTAATAGAGAGGTATTCTAAGCTAGAGAGCTGGTCAACTTTCCTTGCTATAACAAATGCCTGAGATAATCAATTTTAAAATGAGGAAACATTTATTTTGGCTCATGGTTTCAGAGGTGGTTGGTTGACCCTTGGTTACATAGTATATCATGTTAGGAGTGCATGATGGAGGAGGAGTTTACCTCATGGCAGCTGAGAAGCAAAAAGAGAGCAAGGTAATGGGGTCTCAACGGGGGGGGGGGGGGGGGGGGTGACGAGCAACTTGTATAGATTGATACAGCAGGAGTGGGAGCCGTTTATTGTAGGACAGGAGGGGTATATATACATTCCACACAGCTTATCTTAATTAGCATAAACTAGATACAGCAGTCAACCAATAAGGAATCTCCACACTTAATGGCTCGCTGGCGTTACTTGACAAACCACTCCCTCTGGCAAAATGCCAGGTGCCATCCTGACTTGTTTACAGACCCTAACACCAACCATCAACACATGGACCTTGGAGACAGTCAAGAGCCAAACTACAGAAGATAGTAAGAATTTAAATATTTCTAACTTTTTTTCTGATGAGCCTTAACTAGAAATGTGTATAGGTCAGATTTATGAACCAGGAAGAATATCCTTAACCGACAGAATGTCCCAGCCTCCAGAACTGTGAGAAGTAAATATTATTAAATCCTCCTAGTCTATCACAATCTGCTGTAGCAGCCTAAAGTAAAAGACATAGCAGGTGTAGATTGCTTTGCACATTGATCACCTGCATGGGGTTGCTATACAGTGTTAGGCTGCACTGTACTATGCTTTTACAACGGTGAATGGGGAGGAGAGACAGAGCATCAGAGAAGAGTATGATGTGTTCATAAAACTATTGGTTGTATGTATTGAAAGTAGACTATGCAGGCAGTTAAGAAATAAATAGCCATGTTGATATGTTGCTTACACAGATAAAAATGATAGTGACTAGTGAAGAGATAGATTGTGAATTTCAAGCCTATGATAAATATCTAGTATTGTTGAGCTGCAGGTCCATAAAAATTTTGATAATGGCAGAGTATTAAAAATGAAGATGGAAAGGAAAGGCATAAATGAGTCAAATTTTAAGAATATGTGTGAAATTTACTCCTGCAATTTCGTGGAGTCCAAACATGGGCCTGAAGTCAGTTTCAAAATGGGAAACACAGTGCCACAGAATGAGGACATAGAAAACCCTGAAGGCAGAGTTTCAGGAGAAAGAATGAGGCAACATTCAACTGGAAAATGAGTAGAGAAAGTTGAGAGCAAAATAAAACAATGGGCTTACCTGGAAAATTTCCTTTGCGGAACAGAGCCTAACTCATGGAATGATTTAAATATCTGAGGTATTCAGATATAATAGTGCAATAACAACTTTTATTGTTTTTATAAAATTGAATTTTCAGTTGAACGGAGCTGGACTAAATCTAATGTGTTTACCTTGTCAAAGTTTGATAATCTGGTGTTTTCTTAAACTATGAGTGAGTGTGCACGTGGACATTTCTGTATATCTCTCTATCTCTGTTGCTATCTATACCTCTGTCCATCCATTTGTGCTTCTTTTTGTGTCGCTATAAGTGGTATGGAAGAGTAGAGAGTATTTCAGTTTTCTGAATTCATAATTAATAACCCAGAGAAGAAAATATTTCAGTTAAAAATCATTACCCCCAAACATTAGTGAGTGTGGATTTCTAAAAAGAAGATGCTGTAAGTTTATTTGAACTAAGAATATGAAAACAAAAGATATTAAAGATAGGCTGTCAAGAAGTTTTAAACATGTAAGATTACCAGTGGGAACTAGGAATATAATTTAGATCAGTTAAACCTGAGTAATCTCTTAGTTGAGGTCAAGGCAATAAATGAGGGGAAGAGACTTCCATGCCCCAAGGGAATAAATGGGGAAAAAAAATCAAAGCACGGTTTGCATGTATCTCTTCCTTAGCCTTGATATTCAACATGTCTTCAAAGAAGCAGCATGAGATTCACCATAACTCTGGTTAGAAGTGCAGAACCCAAGTTGCCTACTTCCAACATCACTAAATTAGAGTCTGTAGTTTCCAAAATCACAGGGTGATTTGAGAGCATATTAAAGTTCGAGAAATACTTTTCTAGAGGTACAATGTAGCAGTTAGTTGGCTGGGTAAATTTTTTAGAGAGTATTGAAATCCTCAAGATTAAAGAGGAAATGAGTAGTGAGGAAAATTATATAATGCAGATGTAAGTTCTAAACAAAGGGTTGCCTAGAACTGAGGCTATGTACTCTCTGTATTGAGTGTTTTAGAAATAAAGTTTAGGCAATTAATGGGCTGTCCAATGCAGCAAAAGAGGAACTTAGACTAATAGTTAAAAAAAAAAGAATGTGAGCACACACACACACACACACACACACACACACACACAGTTATTAAGAAAATGTATACCTAAACAAAACTGAAGAGTGTCAAAGTTATGAAATTTTTTATTGAAAAGACTGAAAGAAAATGTGTGTGTCCACACATAATTGTAACATAAGAAAAAAATGGTGTTTGATTTATTTTAGAACACTTTAGCAAAGCAGGGGTCTCTGAAGAGCCATGAAGAGCTTGCTTATTTTGAATTTCTGAGTTTGTTACAAATGAATATGTAAAGACCTTGAGGTAAGAGGTGGACTTCTGGGAACAGATGGTGCAGAATCACCAATAAGAGCCAAGTCTGAGACATCTGTCTCACTAAGTCACTGTCACCATTCTTCAGTTCTGGGTTTCAGAACTTGCCAACTTCACAGGCCCTATGTGCAGAGGAAGCTGCAAACCCAGCTCCTTGCAGAGGTGAGGATAGCCATTCCAGGATATCCCTTTAAAAATCCTGAATCGGAGGTCCCACTATTCCTGATGCCCTGAAAGATTGACTTAAATGGAACCGTTTTCTGTGCTTGCCAAAGATCTGGTGACAGAGAAGCTCCAGTCATTGCATTCTACAGTTTATGTAGCCTGTCTTGAGCAAGCTTATTTTCTGTTTCTTAGCAGTGCATCCTCCAGCTGCAGCCTTATAGAAGTTCTTTCTTGCCTGGGCTTGGTGAAATCCTGCAAAATCCTTTTGTTTCTGTGAGATCCAACACAGTCAACTTCTCTGTGAACAGTTTCTCGACTCTCCCCTTTGGACAGGCTACCACAACTACCTAGCCTTCCCTCTTTCCTTCCTTTCTTAACAATAGTCTGGTCATTTTTTTAAAACATAATACTTCTACTACAAAAGGAATACATATTCAATTTTGAAGAATAGAAATATAAAAAGGTCTTCAGAAGAAAATAAAAATGATCTACAACCCCTTTCTTAAAGTAATCACTACTAATGTTTTATTATAATGTATCTTGTCCTATTTCTGTTCTTTTCTCCCTCTTTCCTTCTTCTTTTCTGCCCTCTGGTTGTTCCCTCTCTAGTTATTTTTTTTAATCAAATGTATCATGGTATTATTTACCTTTAAGAAAATATACCCGTTTTTAATGTATAGTTTGATCAGTTTTGACAAATATGCACGTCCATATATTTAACACTTCAATCAAGGTGGATAATGTCCCACCCCCAAAAATGATGAGCCAGAGGCTCATTTGTGCTTCCAAGAAACAAGCTCTCTCCCAGCTCCCGGCCACAGGTAACCACTAATGTGGTTACCACTCATCACTGGGGATGAGTTTGCCTGTCCTGGGGCTTTGGATAAATGGAATCACTTTTTTTGTGCTTGGATTCTTTCAATCAGCATAATTTTTTTGAAATAGATCCATGTTTCTGCCGATATCAGTAGTTTGTTCCTTTCGCTTCTTAAGAATTTTATTTTCACAAATATTTGCTTGCATTCATATTTTATTGCTACTATTGCCAGAATTCATTTTTCAAATTTTTATCTCAGTATTTTTTAAATGTCTTTTATTAGCAAACTGTGCATATGTGTCTGTTGCTGGGGACTGAACCTAAGTCCTTGTGCATACAGGCAACTGCACTATATTCCTAGCCCAGATGACTTTATTTCTTTAAAACCAGTTTTAGGTTTATAGAAAAGCTAAGTAGAAAATACAGAAAGTTCCCAGATACTGCCTCACCCACTCTCCAACATTTTCCCATATTATTAGCATCTTGCATATTACATTTAGTATCATTGATGAGCAATTTTTTTTTAAATTACTAGACCATTACAGTCACACATATTATTGGGTTCATCCCAATAAACTCACACACATGGAAATTGATTTTGGTTTATGATCCCCTTTTTTCCCTCCCAACCCAGTTCTCCTTCCTCTACTCTATTAGACTTCCTTTTGCTCAAGTATTTATTTTTGATTAATTCTTTTTACTTAAACTTAAAGGTTAAGTTCCCCATGGTATATTTATATATGCACATAATATGATTTTTGAAAAAAATTTCATTCTGCATTGCCTCCCCTTTCCCATACCTCCACTCTGCTTCTTGATCCCCTTCTATATTAGAGATCTTCTGTTTATCTTTGTTATCCTATTTTTCCCTCCTGCTTTCCTTTATTTTACTTGACCTTCCACATTTGAGAGAAGATATTCGACCTTTGAGTTTCTGAGATAGACTTAATTTACATGGAATGATATTCTCCATTTCCATTCATTTACTGGAAAATGCCATAATTACATTCTTTTTTTATAGAATGTCAGTATTTATATATACCACAGTTTCTTCATCCATTTATCTATTGATGGACACCTGTGTTAATTCCATAATTTAGCTATTGTGCATTGTGCTGCTATAAACATTGAGGTGGCTATATTGCTATAGTATGGCAATTTTTGATCTTTTTTTGGATACCAAGGAGTGGGATAGCTGGGTCATTTGGTGGTTCCATCCGTAGTTTTTTGAGTATACTCTTCATACTATTTTCCAGAGTGGTTGCATTAGTCTGCAGTCCCACTAACAATATACAAGTGTTCACTTTCTCTTAGTCTTGCCAGCATTTATTGTTGTTTGTATTCTTAATCGCTGTCATTCTGATTGGAGTAAGAGGAATCTTAGTGTAGTTTTGATTTGAGACATTGAACATTTTTTCATGTATTTGTTGGCCATTTGTGTGACTTCTTTTGAGAAGTTTCTCTTTAGTTGTTTTGTCCATTTATTGACTGGATTATTTTGGTATTTAGTTTTTTGAGTTCTTTATGTATCATGGATATTAGTTCCCTATTGGAAGAGTAGCTAGCCAAGATTTTTTCCGATTCTGTAGGCTCCCTCTTCATGCTCTTAATTATTTCCTTTGTATTTGATGGCATTCCACTTGATGATTTTTTGTTTTATTTGGGGTGCTCTGGAGCTCTTGTTAAGGAAGTATATGTCAGCACCTATGTGAGGGAGTGTTGACCCTGTGTTTTCTTCTAGCAATTGTAGAGTTTCTTGTCTGATTTCCACATCTTTGATCCATTTCAATTTGAGTTTTGTGCAGGGTGAGTGATACAGGTCTAGTTTTATTTTTTTTTACACATTTTCCCCAACACCATTTGTTATAAAAGGCTGTCTTTCCTCCAAAATACATTTTTTTATATCTTTGTCAGATGGCTGTAGGTATATGAATTTGTCTCTGTGCGTTTGCTCTGTTCTATTGGTCTTCATTCCCATTTTGATGCCAATAGCATGGCTTTTTTGTTACTATAGCTCTATAGTATAATTTTAGATCAGGTATTGTGATGCCTTCTGCTTTACTTTTCTTGCTTAGTATTGCCTTGGTTATTCTGGGTCTCTTATTCTTCCAAAATGTTTTTTTTAAAGAGAGAGAGAGAGAGAGAGAGAGCGAGAGAGAGAGAGAGAGAGAGAGAGGGAATTTTTTAATATTTATTTTTTAGTTTTCAGCGGGCACAGCATCTTTGTTTGTATGTGGTGCTGAGGATCGAACCCAGGACACACACATGCCGGGCGAGCGTGCTACTGCTTGAGCCACATCCCCAGCCCCATTCTTCCAAATTTAAGAATTGTTTTTTTCTAATTCTGTGAAGAATATCATTGGTATATTGATGGAGATTGCATTGAATCTGAATATTGCTTTATGGCCATTTTGACAATATTAATTCTGTCTATACAAAAACAGGAGTTGATTTTACATCTTCTAAGGGCATCTTCAGTTTCTTTCTTCATGTTTCATAATTTTCATTATAGAGCTCTTTTACTACTTTGGTTAGATTAATTCCCAAGGGTTGTTTTTTGTTTTTAATCTTCTAGATAGAGCTTCATGTCATAGGCAAAGAGAGATATTTTGACTTTTTCTTTTCCCATTTGTATCCCTTTGATTATCTTTTCTTGCTTGATCAATCTGGCTCATGTTTTGAGGATTATATTAAATAGAAATGGAGAGAGTGGACAGTCTTGTTTCTGATTTTAGAGGAAATGCTTTTAGTTTCTCTATACAGTATGATGTTGGCTCTGAGTTTGTCATAAATGACCTTTAGAATGTTAAGGTAAGTTTCTTCAATCCCTAGCTTCTCCAATGTTTTTAACATGAATGGGTGCTGGATTTTTATCATAGGCCTTTTCTGTGTCTATTGAGATCATCATGTGATCCTTGTCATTAGTTCTATTTGAGTGGCAAATTACATTTATTGATTTGTATATGTTGAACTAACATTGAATCCCTGGAATGAAACCCACTTGAACATAGGTATATTATCTTTTTGGTGTGTTTTTGAATGTGGTTTGCTAATATTTCATTAAGGATTTTTGCACCTGTGTTCATCCAGGATATTGGTCTGTAGTTTTCTTTCCTTGATATGTCTTTGGCTGGTTTTGGTCTCAGGGTTACACTGGCTTAATTGAATGTGTTTTTGGAGTGTACCTGCCCTTTCAATTTCATGGAATAATTGGAGAAAGACTGGTGTTAATTCTTCTGGAAAGTTCTGGTAGAATTCAGCTGAGAATCCATTTGGTTCCAGGCTTTTCTTTTTTGGAAGACTTTTCATTGCTGTTTCAATTTCATTACTTAATATTGGTCTGTTTAGGTTTTCTATATCTTCCTGATTCAATTTGGGTGTCAGATGTGTCAAGAAATTTGTCAATGTCTTCTAGATTCTTCAGTTTATTGAAGTAAAAATTTTCAAAATAGTTTCTGATAATCCTCTAGATTTCTGAAGGATCTGAGAAGGGTATTTTTCATCTCTGATTTTGTTGATTTAGGTCTTTTTCTTTTGGTTAGCTTGGTTAAATCAATCTGACTTATCTTTTTGAAGAAACCACTTCTTTGTTGAATTGATCCTGTGTATTGTTTTCATATTCTTAATTTCATTGACTTCAGCTCTGATCTCAATTTTTTTTTTCCTGTCTTCTACTGGTTTTAGTTTGTTCTTAGTTTGTTCTTATTTTTCTAAGGTCTTAAGATGGCATGTAAGCTTATTTATTTGGATCTCTGTATTTTTTATACATTTATTTAATTTATTTTTATGTGGTGCTAAGAATTGAACCCAGTGCCTCACACGTGCAAGACAAGCGCTCTACCACTGAGCCACAACCACAGCCCCTCTGTATTTTTTAATGTAGGCACTTAGTGCTACAAATTTTCCTCTGAGAATTTCTTTTATACTGTCTCAGAGATTTTGATAGGTTGCATCTCTCTTCTCATTCATTTCTAAGAATTTATTCATCTACTATCATTTTTTCTTTGATCTATTCTTCATTTAAGAGTGTGTTGTTCAATCTACATGTATTTATTTTGTTTCCATATTTTTTCTTGCTGCTGATTTCTAGTTTCAGATTTGCTTTGTGGCCTTGAATATTGTTGATTTTTATAAAAGTTCCATATGCTACTGAGAAGAAGGTAAATTCAACTGTTTTGAGGTGAAATATTCTATAGATATCTGTTAGATTCATTTGACTTACAGTATTATTTCTGTTGGAGATGTCTTTATTGATTTTATGCTATTATGACCAGTGTTATTATGTTGGTGTCTATCTGGGATTTAATGTTGTGGAATTTTTTTGTCTTGTTTTGTTTTAAATGTAATGTTTTAAATGGGGTGTACTGATATATGATAGTAATGTTTACTATTATAATATATTCTTGTTAGATTATTCCCTTTCCTAGTATGTAGTAGCCTTCTATGTATCTTCTAATTAATTCTTTTTAAGTAACAGGGATTGAACTCAGGGGCACTTGGCCACTGAACCATATCCCCAACCCTATTTTGTATTTTATTTAGAGACAGGGTCTTACCGAGTTGCCTAGTGCCTTGCTGTTGCTGAGGCTGGCTTTGAACTCACGATCCTCCTGTCAGCCTCCTGAACCACTGGAATTACAGTCATATGCCACCATGCCTGACTCTTCTGATTAACTTTTGCTCGAAAATTTTGCTTTATCGAGTAAAAGGTTAGCTACTCATGTCTGATTTCAGGAGTTGTATGTGAGGAATACTTTCTTCCATCCTTTTACCTTTGGCCTGTGTGTGTCTTTGCCTATAAAATGAGTCTCTGATGAACGGCATATAGTTGGATCTTGCTTTTTGATCCTTTCTGGTAATCTGTGTCTTTTAATTGGGACATTGAAACCATTAACATTCAGCATTAGTATGGATATGTGTTTGTGGTTTTAGGCCATTTTGATTTTTTGCTAAATTGAACCCTGTCTTGATTCTGATATTGTAGATTACTCTTCTACTGATCTCCTTCTGTTTGGGAGCTTTGGAAATTGTTGTTCAGTTCCTCTGTGTGAAGTTTATCTTTGAATTTTTTGTGTGTGTGTGTGTGTGCTCATGAGTTCTTTTAGTTTATACTTGTCATGGAAAGATTTTATTTCACCCTTGAATTTGAAACTGAGCTTTGCTGGATTTAGTAACCTTGGCTGGTAGTTTTCTTTGAGAGCTTGGAATATCTCATTTCAAACCCTCCTTGATTTTAGAGTCTGTATTGAGAAATCAGCAGTGAGCCTTATTGGTTTGCCTCTAAATGTGACCTGATGCTTCTCTTTTGTAGCTTTTAATATTCTTTTCTTATTTTCTATGTTAGACATTTTGATTTTGATGTGTCTTTGAGAGCTTTTCATTTGAATAAATCTGTTTGGGGTCCTGTGCATCTTCTGTATAGGTCTGTTCCATTTCTGACATGGGAAATATTTTCTGTAACTGTCTCACTGAAAGAGTTCTTTATGCCTTTAGTTTGTTTCTCCATTTTCTCTTCTGTCCCAATGATTCTTAAGTTTGGTTTTTAATGTTACCTTAGAGTTCTTGTATAGTTTGATCATGTTCTATAACTTTTCCCTTTATTTCATTTTGTGTACTCAGGGTCATAAGCTCTGTCTTCATGGCTTGAAGTTCTGTTTCAAGGGCTAAAGTTCTATTTTCTATGCAATTTATATGTTAGTGATGCTTTCAAGTGAATTTTTAATTTGATTGATTCTGTATTTCATTTCTAGGAGTTCTGATTTCTTTTCACGATTTCTACTTATTTATTAAAGTGGCCTTTCTTCTCCTGTATTTACTCTAATTGAATTTTTTTTTTTTTTTTTGGTACCAGGAATTGAACCCAAGGACTTGCAACCACTGAGCTACATTCCTAGCCCTTCTTTATTTTGAGACAGTGTCTTACTAAGTTACTTTGAGCCTCACTAAGTCTTACTAAGTTACTTTGAGCCTCACTAAGTTTTTGAGACTGGCCTCAGACCTGCAATCATCCTGCCTCAACATCCAGAGCAATTGGGATTATAGGCATGCACCACCATGTCCAGCAATTCATTAGATGTTTTAATACTTAGTTTTTAAATTATCTTTCTCTGGGATTTTTATCCACATCACTATCAGTGGGATCTTTTGATGGGAGACTGTGGATTTGGGGGAGGGGAATTTTTTTTTTCCATTTTCTCATGTTTTCAGAGATCTTGGACTTTCACATCGATTTTGAGATGGATTCTCCTTGATCGTTTTTATGCGTGTCCTTTTGTGTGTAATTATCTTATTTGTTCTGGCACTTCCTTCTGCTTTTGATACATGAGTAGATGCCAAAGGGTAGGACCTGAGGCCCCTCCCTCTCTGACTCTTCTTCCTTTGGGTCCTTGTTGTTGGTTTGAGACTTTTGTCTCCTGATTTCTTTGAGTTGAGGTAATATCAGGGCTCAGGCGGGGTTAGATTGTGTGGGGGATGGATTCATTGTTGCTCAGTTGAGACGTATTTCTCAGCTGCAGAATCACTGGTCTGATATTAAAGTGTCCCAGTCTCTTCTTGGCCCCTCTTGGAGGGGGGAATCCAGGAGTGGCACTAATGTCAGCAACAGATGTACACTTTAAGATATATGTCCAGTGTCTACTTTGACATCTCTAACATAATTGCCTCCTATCTAGGAATGGTGGAGTCAGCATTTAACAATAGTAACAATAAAAAAAATCTATAAACTAGGTCAGTTGTTTGACAGAAGTGTCTATTACATTGTCCAGTATATGAATAGTCACACAAACTTGAATGGGGTAGGAATTACATAGTCTAATCATTAGTTTGGGTTTTATCTCTTCCATTTTTGTATGAAAGGGTAGCTAAATATTGAGTGTCATTAATTTGTGTGTGGGACAAGGTGTGCTGTCTTTTGTTTGATTTTAGTTCAACACCAGAGACTCCACCCTCTGAACTTGTAGTGTCCTTGTAAATACCCAGCATCTCACAGAAGAAGGGACACCAAACAATAGTGACAGCAATTGCAAATAATACACAGCATTAAAGTAAATACCCTGTTTTTACTATGGCATCTTCTACATTAATTACCACAAAACCCAGAAAAGGTGGAGTCAGCAATTGTCAACAGTAAAAACAATAACCATGAACTAGATCTGGCTTTAAAGCAAACAGCAGTTGTTAACTATGTCATCCACCGCAATAATGACTGTGTCAGCATTAATGGGCGGGGGTTGGGGGAAGGAGTTCTAAACCAATTAGAAAGATGGTAAAAATATAATTAATTAGGAGAAAAAAAAAATGTGCCGAGAAGGTAGAAGATATTTTACAATTTCAAAAAAGTGAACAGAAAGAATGCAGAAGAGATGTGCCAGATGATAGTTTAGGAAGAAGGGGAAACATAGGCAATGCAAAGTAAAGGAAGAGAGAACAATAGAATTGGGACATTAGCCAGAGAAGAAGAGAGAGAAAAAGAGACAAGAGAAGCAAACAAATGAAAACAATACAAAACAAAAATATACAAACCAAAAAACACTAATCCTCAAAAGACAAACATAATGATATTTAAAAATGCCAAAAATAAGATAAAAAGAAACAAATAAGAATATGTATGTATGTCTCTGAACCAATCAGCACTACAAGAATTGCCTCCCCCACCCACACACATACACAGAGATTATTCATGAAAAATAAAGGAAACCTCTCCATTGAGGTGGTCAAAATAGTGGACCAGAATGGATGGTCACTATCTGCTCAACTGACTTTCTTTTTAATTTCTTCTTGAGCTGTGTACTGAGAGAGTAATAGAGTGGGGTTGTTAACCCCTTTCTGTTTTTGTGTTGTTCTCCTCCAGGGGAGAGGCCCTAACCTTGGTATCGGGGGCAGCTCCCCACCTCACCCAGGGCTCTAGAGGGGAGGCCCCACTAACCTGAGTGTTGGGGGCAGCTCCCCGTAACATTGCACCCAGGGTAGAGAAGCCTCCCCCATCTAGCGGGGAGGCCCCGCTAACCTGGGTGTCAGGGGGAGCTCTCCATACCACCACACCCAGGGTAGAGGGGCCTCCCACTCCAGAAGGGAGGCCACAATAACTTGGGTGTTGGGGGAGGAACTTCTGCCGTGGGGAGACCCCTCTAACCTGGGTGTTGGGGGGAGGAACTTCTGCTGTGGGGAGACCCCTCTAACCTGGGTGTTGGGGGGGACTTTCCATACCAGTGGGTGTCTGGGGGGAGCTTTCCATAACACCAGCCCCAGGGTAGAGGGGACCCCCCCTGCATGGGGGAGACCCTTCTAACCTGGGTGTCAGGGAGAGCTGCCAGTTGGAGTGACCTATGACTGACTGAGATAAGACTCAGCTTCCCTTCTTATCAGTATTAGGTGGGATGGATTAGAAAGTGTTGTCATCAGAGCTTTGTCCATACAGACCAGATTGGTGTACCCTAAGGGTAAAGCTAATGCAGAGTTCTATGAGTGCAGTTCCATTAGTTGGGGATTAGGTCTAATCAGGTTTCAGGGGCTTTGTTGGATGGTGTCTGTTTTGGACTGATTAGATGGACACACACTTAGGGCATGCCAGTTGCAGATTTCAGTTGGGAGTCTGGATCTCAGGAGCCTCCCGTGAGTTCCACTTGTGGATGAGGGGAGCCAGGCCTACACATACTCAGCTGCCCGTGAACACAGCCTTCCCAGGTTTAGTCCCAGAGTGCATTCACACCCACCTATTCAGATTCCTGGGTCACTTCATCTGGTCACTTGAGCCACCAGATTCAAAGGAGAAGTGAGTTGAGCTCTCTTCTTTTTCAACTTGAATCCCTGGGTATAGTCTACTCACATTCTGGTAGGCATACCCTAGGCCACAAAATAGGCACTTTCCAGGATACTCTGGTAATGTTTGCTCTGAATTTCTGGCTCCTGCAACTGCAAGCCATAGCTGCAGTCTGACCACCTCAAGATGGCTTTACCTAGGCTCTTTGTGGCCAGTTGGGAAACAGCACTTTTCAAGCACCAGAGCAAAGTGTAGCCTCTGGATCAGCTAAGTTCAGGCTGCTTCTTTGATCTCAGGTTTTTCCAAATCCGTGTTTCTCTGTGTTCTCTATTGCTTTGGTGAATCAGTGCTGCTATGGCTGCCACTCCCAGAACTAGTGCCACAACCAGCTCAGCTCCAGTGTATTTTTTCTTTTTTGTTTGTTGCACTGAAATTCCTGAGTCCCTAAGACATTTTGAATGTCCAGTATTGAATTTAGTGGACTACCTTGCTGAGAAGCAGTACTCCCGCTGCTTGAATCCTGAGCCGTGGATTGATGAGCTGTGGATTGATTAGGATTGCAGCTTTCCTCAACTCAACCATGTTTACTTACTGATGAGCAAATATTGATGCAGTATTGTTAGCTAATGTCCATGGTTTGCATTAAGGTTTACTCATACATTCTCTAGGTTTTTGACAAATACATAATGGTATGTATCCATCATTACAATATCATATATAACAATTTCCCTGCTCTGAATATCCCTTATGTTTCGCCGATTATCCATCACTCCTCTGAGCCCTGGGTAACCACTGATCATGCTGTTTCCTTGTCTCCTTAGTTTTACCTTTACTGGAATGTTTATATGGGAGGAACCCATTATTATATAGATTTTTGAGACTTGCTTCTTAACTTAGCAATATGCATTTAAGGATCATTCACGTGTTTTTGTGGAATGATAAGTCATATTTTAGTACTAAATAATATTCCATTCATTGTATGTATATATTAGTGAGTTTATCTGTTCATCTGTTGAAGGACATTTGGTTGATTTCAAGTTTAAACAAGTGTAAATGAAGCTGTTGTAAATATCAGTGTGCACTTTTTTTGGTGGGTATTTTTCTAAACTCATTTGGGAAAATACCAAGAAGTGCAATTGCTAGATCATATTACCATATGTAAGTTTTGTAAGAAACTGCCAAACTGTCCTCCAAAATGTTTTTACCATTTTGCATTCCCACCAACAATGAATAAAGATTTCTGTTACTCATGAGTGTTTAGTATTATCAGTGTTTTTGAATCAACGTTAGTCATCCCAATAGATGTAGAGTGGTATCTCACTGTTCTTTTAATTTTTAGTCCCTGATGGCATATAAGGCCAAACATTTCTTATATGCGTATTTGCTTTCTTTATATCTTCTTTGGTGAAGTGTCTTTTCAGGTATTTTACCTATTTTTTAAATAAGATTATTTGTTTTCTTATTACTGCGTGTTAAGAGCTTTTTACCTATTTTGGATTCTAGACCTTCCTCAGATGTGTCTTGGAAGTGATTTTCTCCCACTTTCTGACCTGTCTTTTCATTCTCTTGATAGTGTCTCTCATAAAACAGTTTTGAGTTTTAATGATGTCTATTTTGTCAGTTCTTTCCTTCATGAATTGTGACTTTTATATTATATTTAAAAAGTCATCAGCAAACTGAGGTCACCAATATTTTCTCCTATATTGTCTCATAAGGTGTTTATAGTTTTGTGTTTAGTTTTTGATCTGTAATCTATTTTGAGTTTTTAGATCTGATCTAAATTCTTGGTTTTTTCAGTTTTTAAAATTTTTTTAAATTTCTTTTTATTACTAATAAAAATTACCACATAGTATATTATGATATTAATATACAACATTTTTCTTACAATTCACCTATTGATAAACATTCTCATTTGTTTTTGTCTATTGTGAATACAACATGGTAACTCTTTATGCTAACATGGACATTCATATAGATGTCTTTGTATGGACATATATTTTTATTTATCAAAGGTAAAAACTTAGAATGTCTAGCTTATATGATAAGTATTCTTTTATTTTATTAAATTAAAAAGAAACCTGCCAAACTATTTTTCAAGGTGGTTATATCATTTTGAATATTCCACCATTAATGTAGGTAACTTCTGTCTTCTCCACATCCTTTCCAACTCAGTATGTTAAGACTTCATTAATTTTAGACATTCTAATATACATGAGGTTGCCATTCATTGTGGTTTTAATTTGCATTTGCCTAATGACTAATTGTGTTGAACATCATTTTATGTGACTTGATCATTCATGTTTCTATTTTTATTAAGTATGTGTTCAGATCTTTTTAATTTTTTTGGTTTTAATTTTTATTTCTTCTTTTTAGTTATACATGACAGTAGAATGCAGCTTTATATGTGTATACAAGAATGGAATATATTTTATTCTAGTTAGGATCCCAGTCTTGTGGATGTACACGATGTTGAGAGTCACTGTTATGTTCATATATGTACATAGGAAAGCTATGTCAGGTTCATTCCATTGTCTTTCCTTTATCTATTCCCCCTCCCTTCCCTTCGTCTAATCCACTGAACTTCTATTCTTCCCCTCACTTCCTTGTTGTGGGTCAGCAGCCACATATTAGAGAGAACATTCAACATTTATTTTTTGAGATTGGCTTATTTCACTTAACACTCTAGTCTCCAGATACATCCATCTACTGGTGTATGTCATAAAGTCATTATTCTTTATGACTAATATTACATTGTGTGTGTGTATATATATATATATACACACACACACACACACATATATCACAATTTCTTTATCTATTATCTGTTGATGGGAATCTAGTTTGGTTCAGTAGCTGAGCTATTATGAATTCTGATGCTATAAACATTGACATGGTTATATCACTATAGGATGCCGATTTAAATTCCTTTGGATATATATCAAGAAGTGGGATAACTGGGTCAAATGGTGGTTCCTTTCCTAGTTTTTTGAGAAATTTCCATACTGCACTAATTTGTAGTCCCATCAACAATGTACGAGTGTACCCATTTCACCACATCATCACCAACATTCATTGTTAATTATATTCTTGATAACTGCCATTCTGGTTGCAGTGAGGTGAAATCTCAATGTAGTTTTAATTTGCATTTCTCTAATTGCTAGAAATGTTGAACACTTTTTTCCTATATTTGTTGATCATTCGTATTTCTTCTGTAAAATGCCTATTCAGCTCCTTTGCCCACTTATTGATTGGGATGTTTGATTTTTTGATGTTAAATTTTTTGAGTTCTTTATATATCCTAAAGATTAATGCTGTATCTGAGGTGGCAACGATTTTCTCCCATTCTGTAGGCTCTCTGTTCATATTCTTGATTGTTTCCTTTGCTGTGAAAAAGCTTTTTAGTGTGATACCATCCCATTTATTGATTCTTGATTTTATCTCTTGCACTTTAGGAGTCTTATTGAAGAGGTTGGTTCCTAAGCCAATATGATGGAGAATTGGGCCTATATTTTCTTCTAATAAACACAATTTCTCTGGTCTAATGCTTGGGTCCTTGATCTACTTTTAGTTGAATTTTGTGCAGGGTGAGAGATAGGGTTAAATTCCAGTCTACTACCTGTGAAAAGGAAAACCTTTTCAGTTTTCCTATCACCATTTTTGGAAGAGGTTATCTTTTCTCCAATGTATATTTTTGGCTCCTTTCTAGTATGAGATAACCGTTTTTTTGTGGGGTTGTCTCTGTATTTTGTTCTATTCCGTTGGTCTTCATGCCTGTTTGGGTGCCAATACCATGCTATTTTTGTTACTATAGCTCTGTAGTATGATTTAAGGCCTGGTGTTGTTGCCTCTACTTCATTTTCTTGCTAAGGAAAAGGGCAGGTTTCCTCATTTTCTATTTCATGGCTATTCTGGGCCTCTTTATTTTTCCAAAAGAATTTCATGACTCCTTTTTCTATTTCTATGAAGAATGTCACTGGAATTTTAATAGGAATTGCATTAAATCTATATAGTGCTTTTGTTAGTATGGGCATTTTGACAATATTAATTCTGCCTATCCAAGAACATGGGGGAGATCTTTTCATCTTCTTAGGTCTCCCTCAATTTCTTTCTTTAGTGTTCTGTAGTATTCATGTAGAGGACTTCACTTCTTTTGTTAGATTAATTCCCAATCATGAATGGGGTGGTTTTCCTAATTCCTTTTTCTGCAGAAAAATCATTGGCGGATAGGAATGCAATTGATTTTTAATTGGTGCTGATCTTATATCCTGCTACTTTGCTGAATTCATTTATGAGTTTTGCAGTCTTCTGGTGGAGTTTCGGGGTCTTCTAAATATAAGATCATGTTGTTGGCAAACAGAAATAGTTTTACCACTTCTTTTCCTATTTGTGTCCCTTTAATTTCTTTGTTTTGAGATAACTATATTTTTGTGGGTTTGTCTCTATATTTTGTTCTATTCCATTGGTCTAATTGCTATGGCTAGAGTTTCCAGGACTATGTTTAATAGAAATGGTGAAATAGGGCATTCTTGACTTGTTCCAGTTTTGACAGAGAATGTTTTCATTTTTTTCTCCATTTAGAATGGAGTTTGGCATATATAGCTTTTATAATGTTGGGGTATGTTCCTACTATTCCTAGTTTTTTCTAGTGTTTTAAATGTGAATGGATGCCATATTTTGTCAAATGCATTTTCTGCATCTATTGATATAATCACATGATTCTTGTCGTTAAGTCTATTTATGTGGTAAATTCTGTTTATTGATTTCCATATGTTGAGCTGAAGCAGGTCAGAAATCACCACCCAGCAGAACCATACCATAATTAAGCAGAAACCACCACCATATATATGACAGTAAGTTCCTCTTCTTATCAGAGAGTTATTAGAGAGTTTTTTTTTTTTGCATAGAAATTAGCTATCAGCAAAAATCTGCAGAAGGCATTGTAGTTTGTAAGCTTCCTCTTTGTTTTAAAATGCCAGGTTTGCAGGAAAAAAACTTGTGAAACCCCTGTCTTTCTAGAGGATGGAATGAAACACGCTTGACATATGAACCTTCTAGCCCCCTCCCCCAACTATATAAAGTATAAAGTTCAAAGAATTTCTATACCCATTGTTCAGAGGAAGAATTTTTAGGTGAGAGCCACCTCTGAAATCTGCAGTCAATAAACTTGCTCTTGAAAATTTCTCAGGTGTCCAGTCTCTTCTGTCCCACTTCAAAACTAACCTTGCATCCCTAGGATGAAACCCACTTGGTCATGGTGTATTATCTTTTTAGTATGCTTTCGTATGCAAATTGCCAATATTTTATCAAGAATTTTTGCAAGTGTTTATCAAGGACATTGGTCTGAAGTTTTCTTTCCTTTATGTGTCTTTCTTTCATTTTGATAGTAGGATGATACTAGCTTCATAGAATGAGTTTGGAAGTTTCCTTCTTTTCTACTTTATGAAATAATTTGCTGAAGATTGATGTTAGTTCATATTTGAAAATCTGATAGAACTCAGCCAAGAATAGATCTGGTCATGGGCTTTTATTTGTTTGTAGGCTTTTGATGGCTTCCTCAATTGCATTACTTGAAATTGATCTGTTTAAATTTTATAGATCCTTCTAATTCAATTTGGGTAGGTCATATATCTCTAGAAATGTGTTGATGTCTTCAAGATCTTCTTATTCATTGAAATATAAATTTTCAAAATAGTTCCTGATTATCCTATTTTAATAGAATCTGTGGTGATATTTCCTTTTTCATCATGAATTTTAATAATTTGAGTTTTTTCCTCTTTCTTTGTTTTACTAGGTCAAGGGTTTATCAACTTTGTTTATTTCTTCAAAGAACCAACTTTTTGTTTGGTTAATTTTTAAAAAAAAAATTTTAAATTTCAATTTTATTGATTTCAGGTCTGATTTTAATGATTTTGTGTCTTCTATGATTTACATGTTAATATGTTCTTTTTGTAGGGCCTTGAGATATAATGTTAGATTATTTACTTGTTGTCTGTTTATTTAATGAATTAGCTCAAAGCTATGAACTTTCCTCTTAAACCTCCCTTCAGAGTGTCCCAGAGATTTTAATATGTTATATCATGATTTTTATTAACTATTATATTTTTAATCACCCCTGATTTCTTCTGCTTTCCATTCATCATTCAACAGGGTATTACTTAACCTCCATATGTTAGAGTAGTTTTCATTTACCATCTTATTGTTGATTTCAAATTTCATTGCTTTATGAATTGATAAATTGCAAGGTGGTATGTCTATTTTTTGTATTTGTTAAGAGTTTATGGGGCCTAAAGATATGGTCTGTTTTAAAAAATGATCCATGTGCTGCTGAGAAGAGAGTGTATTTAGTCATTGATGCAAGACTTATTCTACTATGTCTATTAAGTCTAAATTATTAATCATGTTTTTATTTCTATACTTTCTTTATTAAGTATTTGTTTGGAAGATCTGTCAAGTGATGAGAGATGAAAGTTAATATCACCCAGTATTACTGCATTGTGGTCTATTTTATTCTTGAAATTGAAAAGGGTTTGTTTGATGTATGTAGATGCTCCATTGTTTGAAGTATAAATATATATGATTGCGAATTTGTTGTTGTTGTATGACTCCCTTAAGCAGTATCAAATGACCTTCTGTGTCTCTTCTGATTAACTTTGGCTCAAAGTGTACTTTATCTGATATGGAAAGAGAAACCCTTGCTTGTTTATGAGATCCATGTGAATGATATGTTTTTTTTTCCCATCTTCTCACCTTTAGTCTATGGATGTCTTTGCAACTATGAAATATTTTATTGAACATGTTTTATAGCACAGGCTTTCTAGTTGTGAATTCTAAACTTTTGTTTATTGTGTGAAATTTTTTTTACCACATCTTTAATTCTAAAGCTTAATTTTGCTGGCTATGGTATTCTTGGTTGGCATTCATTTTCTTTCAGAGCGTGGTTATATATTAGCAAAAGACCTCCTAGCTTTTAGTCCTGGGTTGAGAAATCAGCTGAAATCCAAATTAGTTTACCTCTAAATGTGACATGTTGGTTTTTCTCTAGCAGCTATAATTCTACACTCATTTTGTATGTTAGGCATTTTTATAATAATGTGCCTTGGTGTGGGTCTCTTGTAATTCTGTATATTTGGAGTTCTGTATGCCTCCCATATTTGACTTCCATTTTATTCTTAAGGTTCAAGAAATTTTCTTATATTATTTCATTGAAAATATTGTGCATTATTTTAGTACTTCTAGACCTTCATCTGTCCCTATGAATCTTAAATTTGGCCTTTCATGTTATCCCATATTTCCTAAAAAAAAAAAAATCTATTCATGGTCTCTTAACATCTTTTTTTCCATGGTCAACTTTATATTCAAGATTATATGTTGTTGCCTGAAATTATCTTCTAAGTGGTCTAGTCTGTTGCTGATGCTTTCCATTGAATTTTTAATTTGGCTTGTTGATTCCTTCACTCCAAGAATTTCTGTTTGATTCTTTTCCAGAATCTTTTTTTTATTGAAGTGATCTCTCACTTCCTGTATTTTCTCTCTTATTTCACTCCATACATTGTGTTTTACCTTGTAGATCAGTTTAACTACGAACTTTCTAAATTTTTTCTCTAACATTTCTTCTACTGTGGTGTCAATGGATTCTGTTATTGAAGTGTTTTGGTTTGTTTGGGATGGTTGTTCCCTTACTTTTTCAATATTATTTTTGTGTCTACCCATCTATCAGTATGAATGTGAGTCAGCAGAGTTTCTACTGAATGAACTTATAGTCTCCCTGAAGGTTTCTAATTCCTCATGATTTAGGATGAAGGCAAATAATAACAACAACCAATACAAACAACATACAGCATATAACTAAATACTTAATTCCTTTCATGACATCTACAAGGCTGATTGGCACAATAAACAGATATATGATGAGCAGTTTTACAGTAAAAACAATAAGTTTGCAAAAAGAGTTTATAATTTCAAAAGGTGAATGAGGAGTATGCAGAAAAGATGTAGGATATGATAGTTATGAGGAAGGAGGAGAGAAAATAGAAGTAATAAATTATAGGAAGAGTGAAAGTGAGAACAATAGAATTTGTTAATAGAACAAAAGACAATCAAGAGAAACAGACAAGTGAAAACTAGTACAAAACAAAACCCAAACATATTAATTGTTTTAGTCAGCTTCTCCGATGCTGCAATTAAAAGATTTGACCAACAAAACTGTAGAGGAGGAAAAGTTTATTTGAGGGCTCACAGTTTCAGAGGCTGAGTATCGTGGCAGAAGAGTGTGGTGGAGGGAAGCAGCTCACACTGTGAACAGGAAGCAGAGAGAGAGCGAGTCTACTTGCCAGATACAATTTGCATAAAGATATGTATCTGAAGCCACACCCCAATTCCCACCTCCTCTAGCCACACTTTACCCCTTTCTTTCCATTTCTTCTTGAGGTATATATTGCATACAAAAGTGGTGGCTGCAGTCTGTCAAATCCTTCCTCTTTTTGTGTTCCTAGTCAAGTTGCTAACTGGAGTTCAAAAACTGTTGGCTTCTCTTCTTGGCAGTATGAGGTAGAGCTGATTGGAGTCAAGGTGGATTTACTGTAGAGTTCTGTGAGAGGCGTTCTCATAGGCAGAGTTCCTAAAGCTGGGGTTTAGGTCTAGGTAGGCCCCAGGTGCTTTGTTGAGAGACAGGTGTTCTGAAGATTTTATATCAGCACTCCTCTAGAGCCTGGCAGCTGCTGATAGCTCCATGCTGGGATCTATCCCCAGGAGTCTCCCCTGGGTTTGGCTTATGTGGTAGGGGAGCCAGTCCTTCACCCACTTCACCACTCATGGACCCTGCCCTTCCTGGCCTCCTGGATTTGGTCTCCAAGTGCACAGTCTCTCAGGACCACTAGATCATATTCCCGGCCGGCCCCAGCTGATCCTGCAAGCTGCCAAAATTAAAGGGTGTGGCGGGGGTGAGGGGAACTCAGGATCTCTCAGATCTCTACAACTTGTATTCCCCTGGGTAGAACACTCTCCACACCTGGTTTTCTCCTGGTTTCCTAGGCACACTCTGAGATGTGTGTCAGGTATTTGCCAGGTCTGTTTTTTGGACCCAGCTTGGATTTCCTAGCTCCGGGATCCTGGATTTGCTCCCACAGCCGCTGGCCCCTGTAGCCTTGGGGCAAGATGGCTCCTGCCTGGGCTCTCTGTGGACAACTGGAAGACACATGCCATCTTTCTTTCTTCCATGAGGATATAGTGTAGCACACTCTCTGGATCATTCTGGCAGTATCCTCAATCTCTGATTTCTGTGTACCAGGACATGACACGTGCCACCTGCAGTGCAGGCTCCCTTAGTCCTTCTCCCTGCTTTGCCGACGGTGGTTCAGCTGTGGCAGTTGCCAGCATCAGTGGTGGGCTTTCTTCTTTATTTTATTGTATGCAACCTTCTAAGTCCCCAAGCTGTTCTGAGAGTTCAGAATTAAATCCCAGTAAAATCTCTGTTTCACCTACTTCCCTGAGGAGCTGTTTATCTGCTTTCTTGGTCTCAAGCTACAGAGAAGTTTGGAAAGCCACCTTCTCTCCTCCACCATCCTTCAGGAGACTCTACATTTGTGCAGACTTTTTGCACATTTTTTCCAGCACCAGGAATTGCACTCAAAGGCACTTTCCTACTGAGCCACATCCCTAGCTCTTCTTATCTTTTGAGACAAGATCTCACTGAGTTGCTTAGGGGCTCACTACGTTGCTGAGGCTTTGAACTTGGTGATCCTCCTACCTCAGTCTCTCAAGTCACAGGGATTACAGATGCATGCCACTGTGCCAGGCTGCACATTCATTTTCTTAATGATCTTTTGTAGAGCAGACATTTTGCATTTTGATGACATCTAATTTGTTATTTTTTTCTTTTATAGTTAGTGGAGCTTGTATCTTCATGAAGATATCTTTGACTATAACATTATTGCAAAGATTATCTCCAATTTTTCTTTTTGGAGTTTTAGGACATTGCTCCTAAGTTGAGATATATAATTAATTAGCATTTATTCTTGAATGAGATATGAGATGGGGTCAAAGTTCATTTATGTTTTCAATACTGCTGTATATTCCAGCACCACTTTTTGAAAGTGCTACCCATACCCCCATTAAATTTTCTTGGCACTGTTACAAAAAAATTAATTGGCTATGTAGGTGTTGATCTGTTTCTGGACTCTATGTTTTGTTGTATTAATTTAGATGCCCTTCTTATGCCCATAGTATACTTTCCTGATTACTTCTGTTTTTTATAAGTCTTGAAGTCAGATTATATAAGCTTTCTATCAGTGTTCTTCATCTTCAAAGTTAATTTGGGTTTTCTAGATCATTTTCATTTGATAGGTACTGCTGGAATTTCAATTAGGATTGTGTGAAATCTATAGGTCAATATTAAGAGAACAAATCTTAATAATATCTGTTCCTAGATCTGTGAACATAGTATATTTTCCCATTTATTGAGATCTTCTTTAATTTCTTCCAGCAATATTTTTAAATTTGCATTGAATAGGTTTTATTAAATTAATCCTAAATCACGTAGGTTTGAGTGTTCATGCAAATTGTAGTTTTAAATTTGACAGTTGTCATTGCTTGCATATGGTAATAAAGTTCATTTTTATATATGAACTCAGCATCCCATGAGGGTCCCTTTATAACTATATTCTTTGAAATGTGCTTTAAAGGACATGTTCTTAATGTATTTTGTGACCCCGATCATATATCTGATAGATTTAGAGACTATTAAAATAGATTCCTTGTAAGTTTGTCTACTTTTAACTAGATAAACTTCTTTATATTCAGTCAGTACTGTGCCTGTGAATTTCTTATCTTGTTTGCTGTGCTGTCTATAGTGTCCCACACCTAAAAATAAATCTTATATGTTTTATCCAGTTTCCTGTTTACAGTGGAAGGTCCAATTTGATACAATAATTCACCAGAGTGCAAAGATGGAATCTTACAAGATTAATTTTAGCAGAGTTTATCTTATCCAAATATCTTTTCATCAAAATCATTAAAATTTTTCATGTAGTTAGAAACATCTTCATAAAAGCTTCCATTTAATGGCTACTTAGTATTCTGTGATAGGAATGTTTTGCAATTTATTCAATTATTCCTTTATTACCAGGTTATTAGTTTACTTTTAGTAAGTATTGCTATTGTAAACCTTTAATGTCAATTTTTGTATTTCTGATATAACAATTTATTCATTGTATTATAATTTTCTTTCATGAACTTATCCATGAGAACAGTGGATTATAAGCTATTCTAACAGGATCACAGAATATAATAAACACTCACTAGACATAGAACCTGAAACATAATAATCACTCACTAGATTTTCCAATAGTGCTGAGGTTGTAATTCAGTGGTAGAGCACTTGCCTGGCAAGGCCATGGGTTTGATCAGCATGCACACACAAATAATTCCCATAAACAAGTGAGACTTCCTACCCCAAGTAAGTTAGATGACAGTACTGCTGTATGATATAAGAAACTGAGATATATAGAGAGGTAGGAACTAAGGCCAACCAGCTAATTTCTGGCAATGACAGAACTAGGGTCTTAGTAATCTCACTTCTGTTCCTCTGCCAATTCTGCCAGCTCAGTCTGGATTCTCTGAACCAAGCTAGCCACCTGGGAAGTTCAAATTTCTATGTTCCTGTGCTTCATGTTCTTCTACAAATGGCCATAGAATGCAGCAAGCTTTAGAAGGCCTTCCTACAAACATAACTTTCCTCTGAGAATCTGGGTTTAAGGGTCAGATCCTTCTGGAAAGCTCATCAATGGTGATTAATGGAAACACTCTGCCTGTCCTTGAATATCTTCAGACCCACTTTTCTCTGTCATGTTCCATTTGGCAGTGTGCCCAGATTTTACAGCATTCCATGAGTGTCCCTTTATAACTATATTCTTTGAAATGTGCTTTAAAGGACATATTCTTAATGCAGAGCTTTTGCCTAGTAAATGTTTGCAAATTTTATCAGCTGCAGATACCAATCATGGCACCTTTATGTTTAAAACTTGTGTCTAGTGCTTTATTCTGTTCACCTTTATAACAGAGGGAACTCAGGCCACATTTTTATGCTCCTTATCTCTTTTAGTAGAACTCTGCACTCAGGGTCCAGTTCATATACTTTTAAAACAAATTATTCCAAGTTGAATTTACACTGCTGTCCCTTTGCTTTGGCCAATCTTAATGTGCCACCTGGACCACTGTTTGCTGCAGCACCACTCTTTGCTTGGACCAAACCTGATGTCCCATGCCTTGGCTCACGCTGCCACTTGCAATGCTCTCAACCACCAGAGAATGCTGGACTGACACTGTTGCTCAGCCTGGATGCTGTTCACGCTTTGCAGCTTGGCCTTTGCCATCACTGACATGCCCTTCACTTTAGATCAGCTACTTTTCCCCTCCAGTATGCCATTATGCTCCTCTCTGCCTCACCTGTATACATAGCTCAGTATTCCAGGGAATACTGGTACATACTATTTGTCCCCATAGTGATGGAGAAATTATACCTTTGTTGGACTTCTTGTTTCAAGTGGCCCCATGCCACTCAAAAAAGCTGTGCAGAATATAAAAAGGCAATTTTATCAATCTTACACATATCCTGATGAGTGTGACCAATGAGGAGCACGGAATTCATAGTACTCAGCTAAGAACTACCATATAGTACCTAGAACCAATACTTCCTTTCTCTCTTGAGCCCAACTGACTGTCTATCTTGGGGCTTGTCTCACCTTTCTTAAGAGTATTTCTTGTGTTGCTTTGTTTTCAAATACCATATCAAATTTCTGTATCTGCCATGTGTAGTAGATAGCTGTGACTTCTTTTTCCCAGGAAGTTCTTCAACCTGCATGTCAATCAATGGAGGAAAATAAATCTGGACCAGGGAGGTGTGTTAATAAAGGATAATCAAAGCATCAGAATTTTAGTTTTGGTCCAGCCATTTCTGTCATCTTGTGATATTTAAAGGAAGTATCACCTAGATACTGGCCATTTCTGGAAGTGTTTTGAGCCCTTTAAGGCAAATCTTAACCCGGGCTGTAATTCAACAATCTTTTAAGAGGAATGTCTCTTTTAATGATCATAGAATCTCAGTTCTAGAAGGTGATTGATCTTGGGTATTGATCCTTCCTTATTCTGAGCTGGAATATAGACATTCTAGAAACAATGATTATGATTTCTTTTCTGTCCACCAGCCTTTCAGATACTTGAAGACAGTCCTTATACTCCCCAGGTTCCTTCTTTTTCTTACTAACTCCCTGAGTATTCATAGTACTTAGCTAAGAACTACACACAGTACCCAGAACCAATACTTCCTTTCACTCTTGAGCTAACTTATTTACTCACAGTTCTGTGAAAGCCCAAGATCAAGGGGCCAGAGGGCTGATTTCTTTGGAGGGCTTGCAGGGAAGCATCTGTTCCAGAACTGTCTCTTGGCTCACAAGTGCCCTCTCCCACTGCCCCTTCACTGAGTGGTATCTGAGCACAAGTTTCCCTGGCATCTTCCTCTTCTTATAAGGACTCCACTAATGACCTCCTTGTAATTTAATCATCTCTTTAAAGACCCTATCTCCAAATATGATCACATTCTGAGGTACTGGGGCTTGGACTCCAACACATGAATTTTACAGGAGGGGCACAATTGAGCTGACAACAGTGTGTTTAGAGTCTCCTAATTGGTTTCTTTCTTTCCTTTTTTTTTTTTTTTTTGTGTGTGTGTGTGTGTGTTCTCTGCTGAAGATGTTCCTGTGAGCTGCTTTGGCTGGCAGTTATCTTAGGGAATAGGGATAGATAGATAATTTTGAACACAGGTTTTGCTTGAAAATTTTTCAGTAGATACTTGCATCTTCTTTCAGTGTGGAGTCTTAATTGTTTTCTCAATCTGTATCCCTCCCCTTCCTTTCTACTGTGTGTGCATATGTGTATGTGTACACACACACATGCGTGTGTACAGGCATGCACCATAAAGATAGATTTTCTTCTTATTTGACACCCAAGGGAGAGAGCTGACCTCTCCTTGCTTAGTGGCTCAGACTTTTCAATTCAACATTCATTTTTTGAGTACTGTGTTTGCCAGCACCATGCTAGACATGAGAGACAGAAGTGCATAAGAAACATTTCCCCTCCGAGCTCGTATATTATGGGGGAGTTTATATACATAATTATAACACAGTGGGGCAAGTGCAGTGATTGAACAAGGAGCAAACTCCAGAGGTAGTATGCAGAAGGTAGCAACTGACAGAAAGCAGATAGAGACTTCACCCCAAAGATCATTTCAGGTTTGGGTTTTGAAAGATAATTAGGAAAGTGTCTGAGGGATGTGGTGG
This sequence comes from Ictidomys tridecemlineatus, assembly GCF_052094955.1. Classification (NCBI taxonomy): domain Eukaryota; kingdom Metazoa; phylum Chordata; class Mammalia; order Rodentia; family Sciuridae; genus Ictidomys; species Ictidomys tridecemlineatus. Next base: position 56,879,374 of record NC_135486.1, read on the forward strand.
CAACTATATGATGTGTTTTGTCAATGACAGTACTTATGGATATAAATGAAAGATGAGGCAGAGAAAGGAAGGAGCCAGATCAGGATATATGCCATGCTTGCACTGGGGAGGTTTCAGCAAAGGAACAGTTTAACCAGTTTCTGTATTTGGAGAATAGATTTTGTGACAAAGTGGAAAAGATACAGAGGAAAAGTATCAGGGAGGCCAGTTGAGGCTTGATTGTAATATTTTAGATAAGGGATTATGAGACCCTAAATTAAAACCATGGCAGTAGAAATCGAGGGAAAGGAATATAATTGAAGAAAAGTTTAAAATAATTTTGGAGGGAGTTGGCAACAGATTGAATAAGGAGAAGTACAGGGAGGAAGCCAGGTTTCCTGGCTTGGGTCTTGGCTCTACCAGCCGCAGATAGGACATAGAAAGGGAGTAGCTTTGGGGATGAGGGTGAGTACTGTCACACATGTTGACCTTAAGGATCTGCAGGAATCCAGGTGGACATGGCCAGTGACCCTAAAGGTGAGAGTGTGCCTTACATCTCTGATCCTCCGCTCAGCCTTTTCTCCCTGAAGGTGCCAAGTCTGGAAAAGTGTCTCCTTGGAATTAATTCTGCAGTGCCTAAGTGATGAAGCTGTTATCACATGGCTTAACAGTCCATTTGGTGCTAGGTTTATTTGTATTTGAAACTCAACAGATTTACAGGTAATTACGTTCTACAGAATTATTGTCTTGGGAATTGGAATGTTCTCCAGTAGTTGAAACTCATTTAAAAAAAAAAAAAACAAACAACTAAAAAGCACTCATTAGTTTCTAAAGTTGCCTTTTAAAATTTTTTAACTATTTTAAAGGGATTTTTATCAGCACTTTGATCCAATACTAACTCCTAATAGCTCAGTAAATCCTTTTAATGCACACACGCAACCTTATATTTTCTTCCCTTGTCTTTCCTAGGAAGATTGTTGACATACTTGCTGGAATCCTAATTACTAGAACTAATCTATGGCTTCTAGTAAGTATTTTATGTATATGCTCTACAAGATTATCTTGCCTTTGGGAAGAAAAACTTTTATATGATTTTATCCTTTTTGGTAGATGTCATGCTGTGTTATAGAACATATCTACACTTCTTATTTGGTAGTAATGGAAATACAAGCCAAGTTAGTTTTTTTCTAATAGCATTAACATTGCAACTAGCCTGTCACATTGATCAACCTTTACATTCTTTGTACTTACTGTATATTGTCTCATCTGTCTTCATACTATTCCTGTGAAGGGACCGAGTGTCATCTCCCTTTGGAAATTGAATTAAAACAGAGCCACTGCTTTTGACTCAAGGACATACAGCAAATGTATATTGAGTCAGAGACCAACTCCAGTTTCTTTTGTCTTCCCAATTCTATTTCTATCTACTTGTTTTAAATTACTCTACCATTTTTGGTTATTTTTAACCCAGAAGAATGATACATTAGTCTTTAAATCTAGATTTGGGAACTCTGACAGCATGGAGATGTATTGCTAATTGAAATATCCTTTTAGGGGCTGTTATTAAGTATCAATATATTGCTGAATGCTAACTTGCTAATATTCTATTCGAATATTCTTACTTCTTTATATTCTCTTTTGTCTCATTTCTCTTTCAATCCTCTTCTTCCTATTTTCTCATAAACTCTCAAGATATTTGGAGATACTTCAGAACATAAAATGAAACATTTTCTCTTTTCTTTCAATTTCTTTAAAAAAACATGTTTAAAAACTCCAGTGATTCCATTCTGTTGTTTAAAACGTAGTCAGATGTAAACTTTTAGCACAGGCACATCTGGATTGTTCATTTGATGGGATGCTTCATAATCTGAAGTTTCAATGTTTGGAATACATGTACTTTAAAAAGAAGGGACTGTTATACAAGAAAAGTAAAATGTTTCCTTCCTATCTTATTTATTTTTGATTAACTACATATATATTTGAACTCATACATAAAAACAGAAATTGTAGATATTAGTGGAGTACATATTAATGCGATGTTTTGTTACATGTATAAGTGATGTAATAATGATATCAGGTTAAACATATCCATTTTTTTCAACATATATCATTTTTTTGTGGTGAAAACTTTTGATAATCCTTTCTTCTACCTTTTTGAAATATTCAGTACATTATTGTTGTCTGTAGTCCACCTTATTGTACACTAGAATTTACTCTTATCTAACTATAACTTAGTACCCATTGGTCAACCTTTCCCCCATTCAAGTAATTATATGCTTTATTTGAATTGATTTTTGCTAAAAATATTGTTACATATTAAGGCATTTGATGAAATAAAATCACAAATAAACTCTATTCAAGCCAAAGAAACTTGCTGCATTTAACAGATCAGTACAGTCTGTAGTTGAGAATGTCAGGTACAGAGCATTGTACTCAGGTTCCAGGTTTTCACACCTGAAAGCAGTTCTGTATTTTAATCCCAGTAGCCTTGAATAAGAACTTACTTCTTCACAGCAAGATGTTATCAAACTTTGCCCAGCATTTGGCCACAAAGACACACATGATCAGCTCGTTTTGAGATTTGTCTCCAGACTCTTAGGGTTGTAAATCAGGCTTCACCTTCTGCCCTGTCAGCTAACCTTGGCATTGAACCAGATTGATCCTGGTCACTCAGACACATCCAGAAGCATCCAAGCAAACAAAGTGTGCTCCTTGTGCTCAGCCATCTGAGAATGTCTTTGGAAACCATGAGGTTATTAAGCTCATACATCTTCAGATTATCAACCCTCGTGATTCCACTGAACCTCAAGCAGTTCAGCAGTGAGAAATGAGTGCCAGGTCCATTTTCCATTTTCTGCACTGTAAACATGTCCAATTTAAGTAAGGACACCTGCCTTTCCATGAAAAAAAAAATCAGCAATACTTTCACTTCTTTTCTGTGATGTTTTTAGTTCAATGTGCCTATTTTCGCAACATCAAGGAAAATACACAATTTTGTGGATTAGTGAAATCCAACAAGTTACTCAGAGTCCTTAAATTTCAAAACAAATGATGTGTGAAAGCAGTTCAGCAAATGATTTCAACAAGTTTCCCTCACTTCACTGACTTAATTAAAGCAAATTGCTTTCAAAAACTACACAAACTGAGATACCATATTTCACTGCATAATTGTTGTAGATATTATGCCAATTTGTTTTTTTGAAAAAAAAGTGGGGTGCAACTGTTTGGTAAATTATTTTTTAAATTGTGCCAATATTACTTAAAAATCATTTATTACTAATTTGTCTTTCGTGCAAGATAGGATGCACAGAATACTCGTGAATATATGTTAAATTTTAATAGTCAAATTGATAGACATCATTTCTTCAGGAAGGTTTAGTGAACATTTTTTTCTAGTCTGAAAGAAAAAGTGAACACATTAGTTGTTGATTAGTTTGTTATAGTTAAAATTATTAAACTTGAGAAAATTTACAGCAGTGTTGCAAAATATGGACTTAAACATTTAATCTTTTGTATCTGAAGATTCTGCACCATTATCGTTGGCTTTATTATCTGATGCACCGTTCTCAGCATCACTTGTGTAACATCTGTTTACATTAGTAGTACAGCACTCTAAACAAACCAGCTTTCAAAAATATACTGACAATACATTTGCACTGAGAATTCAAGACTTGTGGCTCACAATATAAGAGAAGACAGATGCACATCCATATGCCTCTGGTGAATACATTGCTGCTCTGTTTTTATTTATTGCAGTACTGGGAGTTGAGCCCAGGGATGCTTCACCATTGAGCTATATCTCCACTCTTTTTTACTTCTTATTTTGAGGCAGGGTCTTGCTAGCCTCAAACTTGTGATCCTCCTGCCTCAGCCTCTTGTGTAGCTGGGATTACAGGTAGTTTACTATTGTGTCCTGCTGTTTACCTTTTAAACAGTATGACAAACAGAATTATATGGCAATTATGCAGTTAAAGGTAATAAACCAACTTTTGACCTGAAAAAATGGTGCAGCCATTATGTGGTAGTGATAATTATGTGGTAAATTACGGTATCGAATAGTAGGAATGTGAAGAAAAAAATAATATTTGGCTTTTCTCCAGCCCATTATGTAACAGACTTGATTGGCTTCAAAGTTCTGAACATATTTTCTTCCAAATGCATGCTGCCACCAAAGAAGTCATAGTTTGTATAAAATGCTATTTTAGAATTCCAGCTGATTTCATTGTTGATTGTGTGAGATATCTAGTGTTTATGGTACTAGATATAAAAGAATGGCTGAACCTGGAACTTCCTGCAAGGTAGGTGATGTACTTTGTACCCATTTTGCACCAGATTTAGCTTTCTAAGTTCTCTGGGTGAGTCTGCTGCCTTGTAGGCAACTGGGATGGGATTGGATCCTCAGAACCTGCCTAAATCAGCATTTCTTCCTGAAATAATTTCTTGTATTCTGCAACTGAAAAAAGGACATGGAATGGAGCAGAGGTGGAAGAACTTATTGGTTGAAGAATGGGAACCAAGATGTCCAAAGGATGGGGGGTGTTGATGCATGTGGGATTGAGATATGGCACTTTCTGACATAGCTCCCCTGGCACTATGGAGTCTAAGAAGATAAAAAGTGGAGATCCAGGCCAGTTCCATAAGTGGTCAAGAAATACTAGAAATGCTGCTCAAACTCACTAGAGAGTTGGGCCAGGCAAAGTAAAAAAAACATTATAATGCTATTTTATGTCTGCTGTTTTATCAAAAGAAAAATGATAATAGTTTCCAGGGTCAGTGAGGAGCAAGAACACCGAGCTGTATGGGGGAATGTAGCTTCTCTGGATTCCAGTTCGGCACTATTTACCAAGTTATTAAATGCCTATATAAGTAATCCCACTTTTAGAAATGAATTTTCAAGAAATACTGGTACACATGGGTACCTAATTTTTATTTATTGTGGTATCTTTAAAAATAGTAAAACAAACAAGTTTTATGGTCTCTTTTAATTTTTTAATTTATTTACTTTTGTTGTAGCAATTTAAGAGAAAGTTAACAAACCATACGTTAGGTAAAGCTTTAATATCTCCAATATGGAAAGAGCTCCAACAAAAATATGTAACAAAAACTAAAACGATTTATATCTTACACTTGAATTGAGTTCAGATTCCCCAGAGCCTTAGCTGTCGGACACTGAAAATAAAGTGTCATTTTATTATTAGGAATCTAGTTGGGAAAATCTATGTGGGAAAAGTGCCCTAGTCTCCTTACTTCTTTAAATCTCTCTCAGGGTCTTCAGAGCTTATGGATACTCTAGTAGGATACATGGGATAATAGGAAGGGCAAGAAAAGAATTTCAGCAGATATCTAAGAGAAAATAAGAGGATTCCGTCCTCTCCTGGCTTTTATGTAGCCACAAAGAAAGAGAAAGTATAAGAAAAATGGCTCCATAAATGGGTGTAGCTGTGGAAACTGAAGCTTCTGACTAGGTTTCTAATCCCACTTTCTGACTAGGTTTCTAATCCCACTTTCTGACTAGGTTTCTAATCCCAGCTCTTGGAGACAATCAAGGAAGAGTATGGGAAGGGAGTGGGGGTTTTTCTCTTCTCTATTTTTAAACAGAACAAAATGTTTGGTTAGAAGTGATGGTAAAAGAGCCATATTTGGGAATCTTCTGCTTTGTACCTTGAAATTTTTTCAATTTCATTCATTAATGAGCATGTATGTAGCTTTGTCGTCAGGATAATAAGTAGATATTAAAGTTAAATGATGTTTTTATTTAAAAGCACATTTCATGCTTTGAAAGTGACTTTCAGACATTATAATAAACTTGAATTTCTATAATTAAAAAAAATATGAAGTTACTTTCAAAAAAGAGAAAGAAAAAAAATAGTAAACAATCCAATGTTCATTTCCAGGGAGATTGTTAAGCAGTTTTTGACATAATCAGTCAGGAATGATGGTTAACAACAAAAACTTTGGATCCACACATGGAGTTTGCATCACAGTGCTACCTGTTAGCTCTATGACCTTGAGGAGGTTATTTATCATCTCTGTGACTCAGTTTTTTCTTCTATTAAGGGGATAATTAATAGTCCCTCCCTTACAGGATTGCCCTAATGATGAGGGAAGAGATGTGAAGCACTTGGAGGCTGACACACAGTAAACATCATGGAAGTGCAGTTATCCCCTATCCTGACTTTGCTTTCTGAGGTTTCAGTTACCTGTGGTTTACTGCAGTCAGAAAATGGGTTAAATGGGAACTTATGTAAATAAACAAGTTCACAAGCTTAAAATAACTTTTACAACAGTATTTTGTTATAACTGTTCTATTTTACTATTGTTAATCTCAAGCCATGCCTAATTTATAAGTCAAACTTTATCATGTGTTTGTGCATGATAGGAAAAAATAGTATCTATTCAGATTTGGTTCTACTGGTGGTTTTAGGCATTCCCTGGGTCCTTGGAACACATCCCTTGTAGATAAGAGGGGACACCTGTATTATTAGAAGTATTGGGTGAAATACTACCTTAATCAGCAGTCACTATAATGAAATACCAGACTCAGGCTACTTAGGAAGTAAAGAGATGCTTATTTAGCTCACAGTTTGGGAGGTTCAAAGCCTAAGACTGGACAGTGCCATTAGTTTGGCCTCCGGGAGGTAGAAAATGTTGGTACGTTATGGTAGGAGCACATGCCAGAGCCAACAGTTGTATCTTGAACTGGAGCAGAGAGAGAGAGAGAGAGAGAGAGAGAGAGAGAGAGAGAGAGAGAAAGAGAGAGAGAGAGAACAGGTCCCGTGCCCCGGCGCCTCCCCCGGGCATACCATAGTGACCTCCCAAAGGTCTTAGACTTAAAGGTTTGTAGCATCTTTAACAGTCCCCATACTACCATGATGGGGACCAAGCCTTCAATTACAAAGGACCCCTGGGGAATACTCACACAATTAAATGACATCTAAACTATAGCAAATACCATTCAGTAACTAAAGAGACACTCACCTGGACTATTCCATCATAAAAATGTTAATGAATAGAAAATTTTTTCAGAATACTGTGAATAGTAAAATTTGGAAAATCATATTTTTAATGGTCTGGGAATATATGCAGGAAACTTCACAGTGATTAAAAGTATAAATTATTTAAGTAATTTGAGAAATGGGACAACATGGGTGTCCCTTTTTATATGCCTGCCAATTACTTGGATTTTGTTTGCTACAAGTATGTGCTTGTAGTAATAAATAATTTACCTATCTGTCCAGCATCTTATAAACATATCACATACAGCATGTTGGATGTTAATCTAATCATGATATTGGAAAGGCTATCTGGTAGTCTCCAGCATAGCTTAAAAATGGATGTTTTCAAAATTTAGTTAGTTCAGAGCCTACAGCAAGTGTGTAAAATCAATAGATTGCTATGAAAACTCTAATATTTGGGGACTTGAGCTGTTTTGGAACTCAAAATTTTCTGGCTACGTTAAAAGACCTTGTTGTGAAAATAACAGATTTTCATTTCCTCTCTAATTTTGTAACTCTTGGCAATACAACCTTTGTTTTGCCGATAAATGTTTGAAAAATAAATGAGTGTATACACATTGAGTTTTTAACCACTGAACCACATCCTCAGCCCCTTTTATTTATTTATATTATTTTTTTATATTTTCCAAAATAAATGTGCACTTTTTATGCTGCCTAGAGATTGCAGGGATTTGTAACACTGGGAAGAGGCTCTCGGGGGAGCATGGGGGGAGGGGATTCCTTGGAGGGGCTTCCTTAGTGCGCCAAATTTAAGCAGGATCCTCAAAGTCACAGATATACTGCAACAGCTTGCAACAGGGGAAGGCATTTTGACCTGATGCTTGGGAGCCCCTGTACAGAACAGCAACACCCATACAAGTGCACCACCTGCTGGGCCCTGGTGGTAATTTCAACTTGGATTGTCAGGGCGAATTAATGAAGAAAATCCTGTTTCTGTACTCAAAATTCTGAAAGTTCCTACTCCAATGACAAGAGATGGATGGGGCAATTGCCAAATGGCTCTAGTTGGTCACGAAAGTGGATTGTTAAGGAATTCTAAGAACATTACTTTTATTCTTTTTGGAAGAGCAAAAAGTTTTTTTTTTTTGCGCTATAAAAACCAGAGTTTAGTTTTTTTCTTATTTGTCTTTAAAATTTTGAGAAATAAAGCAGTACTCCGAAATTGCAGAAAATACTATAACCACTATGTTCACCATAATCAATGAGTGCTAAAATTTTGTAATCCTGAATATACTTCACCCTTTTTAACTAGAAGGAACAAAACATTCCGGATAAAGATGAAATCCCTTTAACATTTTTTTTTATTTAAAAACTATATGATAATTGTATATATTTATGAGTATACTATGATGTTTTGATATATATTTGCATTTTGGAATGATTAAATCAAGCTACTTAACACACCCAATGCTTCACATACTTATTTCTTTGTGGTGAAAGCATTTAAAATCTATTTTCCCAATTTTGAAATTGTAATGATTATTAATTAAAATTCACTGTGCTGTGCAATAGGTTTTTAAAACTTATTCCCCCTAATTGAAACTTTCTATCTTTTGAATTACATCTCCATATTACTCAGTTCTTTCCCATCTCCTGAAGCCACTACTTGACTCTCTCCTTCTGAGTTTGATTTTTTTAGATTTCCCATATAAGTGACATCATGCAGTATTTGTCTTTCTGTGCCTGTCTTATTTCATTTAGCATATTGTCCTCTTGGTTCTTCCAGGTTGCCTTGAGTGATAGAATCTCCTTCCTTTTTTTAGGACTGAATTATATTCCATCGTGTAAATATTCAAGTTTTCTTTATCCATCAGTTGAAGTCCTTTTGAACCTCTCTCTCATCTCATGCCTTGTCCTAATATTGGGGAAATTGCTATTATTAATTTGGTAAGAATCTTTACTGTCCATTTAAAAAATATTTTGAAGTTCAATAAATAGTGCTGAATGCCTCCTATAAGGCAGGTAGAACACTGCCCACCTAGGATACGTCAGAGAAAAGAAAACATACAAAAATGTTTCTAATTATGAAACTTAACACACTAGCAAAGAGAGGCAATAATATGTTTTGCAATGATATATTAGAAGAGAAGGGTGCAATGGGAAAAAATTAAAATTGGTCGAGAATAAGGGGGATCGGAGTTAATTTTTGGTGTGGGCAGTTTTTGTATAAAATGGAGTGATCAAGATAAGGCTTTTTGACAAGGTGAGATCTGAGCAAAGAGTTAAAGGAGATAAAGAATTAGCGAAGTGGTTTTTAAGAGGACAAGCTTCTAAGACTAGATGAGATGTGCTCGGCATTTCAGATAGCAGAGAGGCTGTGTTAGGGGAACAAGTGGAAGAATAAAAGAAGTTATTGAAGAGGGCATGAGTTAGTGGTGGATCACAGGGGACTGGATCCTGCAGAACCTTCTGGACCATTGTTAAAACTTCAACTCTTACCCTGAGAAAATCGGGAAACCATTGCAGGGTTTCAAGTCGGTACATGAGCTGATGACTGGGTGCTGTGTTGAGAATCAGCTGTAGGGAATTGGCAGTAAAGAAGAACGACTGGAGTCTACTATAATCATCCAGAAAGGACGTGGCGCTTGCCCTGGCCCCAGTGGGAAAGGGCGAAGGTGAGACGTCGTCTGATTGTGGCTGTATTCTGAAAGTGAAGTCAGAATGAAATTCTGACAGATGAAGCTTAGAGCATCCGAGAAAGGGGTCCAAGAAGATCCTGTGATGATAATGATGAGGAGGATGATGAGGATTGTTGTTCTGGTCATTATTGAGGTGAAATTCACATGAAAGGAGCCATTTGAAGAATACAACTCAGTGACATCTAGTACGTTCACAGTGACGAGTGGCCACATCACCTCTTGTCAAGCTGGTGTCAGATTTCTGTCACTGTGACAAACACTTGAGAGGAACAACTTAAAAGGAGGAAAGATGTATTTTGGCTCAGTGTCAGAGGTTTCAGTGCAAGGTCACTGGTCCTGTCGCCCTGGGTCTGTGGGGAGGCAGAACCTCATGGCCAAAATGTGTGGCAGAGGAGCCGCTCACCGCATGCTGGCCAGGAAGCAGAGAGAAGGAGCCAGGGTCCGGATATTCCCTTCAAGGGTACATCCCCAATGACCTAACTTCCTTCCATTAGGCCCTACCTGCGAATAGGACCACCACCTCCCGTAGTACTATAGGCCGGTGACCACACCTTTAGCACAACGAGGGCCGTGGGGGATAATTATCCAGACATCAACATACTTCCCAAACCTTGTCATTGTTCCAAAAGGAAACCCAGACTCATTAAGTGATCACTCCCTGTTGTATCATTTCCCCAGTGTCCGATAACCACTAATCTACTTTCTGATATTATGGATTTATCTCTTGTGGATATTTCATGAATATGGACTCAGTCCATAGGTGATCTTTTGTGTCTGATTTCTTTCACTTAGCATCTGTGTTGAAGCACGTATTAGAACTTCATTCCTTTTTATGGCCAAAAAATAAATAATCATAATACCTTGTCCTATGGATAGATGGCACATTTTGTTTCATCCATTCATGGATATTTGGGTTGGTACCCCCTTTGGCTATTGTGGTAGTATTGTGAACAATGACGTTCAAGTATTTGTTTGCATAACTTATTTTCACTTCTTTTGAATATATACCTATCAGTGGAATCACTGGATCATATAGTAATTCTGTATTTAACTTTTTGAGAAACTGACAAACTGTTTTCTGCAGTGGACAGACCGTTTTACATATGTACCAGCAGTATGAGGGGTCCAGTTTCTTACGTCATTGACCACACTTGATATTTTCCATGATGCTTTTAAGTTTTTGTTGTAGCCAATTCTAGTGGGTATGATATCAAAGCGTTTGGCTTGCAACAATGGAGTCTCTGTAACAGACAAGAAAGGCTATGAGTAAAGTAGGGTAGGATGGGATGATCAGTGTCCATTTTGGGTCTGGTTAATTTGAGATACCTCCTCCTCATACCCAGAGAGCATTGTTGAATAGACATTGGAGAGATGAGTCTGGAGTCGGGAGGTTTGGGCTGGAGGTCCAATTTGGGAGTCACTGATATTCAGTTGCAATTTAATTCCACGGAACCAGAGTATACGTACAAAAGAAAACTAAGGATTGAGCCCAAAGGCAACCCAAATTTAAGAGGTTAGGTAAACGAAGTGGTGTCATGTGAACCACAAAGGACTATCCAGTGAGGTAGACAGAAAAACAAGCTGATCTACTGAAAGGCCAAGGGGAACAAGGACTTCCAAGAAGAGGAATCCTCCACTGGGTGAAAGGCTCTCAAAGACTAAATGCTGTTGGGCATTAGACCTGGCAAGGGCAGGGTGTGGGCAGCCTTAAGGAGGGCAATGTCCTCCTTAGTGGAATGACAGGGAGTGGAGTCACCAGAGTGAACGCTTTCCAGATTTTGTTACAGAGAGAGGTGAAGAAATGGGACTGTGGCCACTGGGAAAATGACATGGGAAGGCCTCTTTTTATTTTTTATTATTTTTAAAAATATTTTTTTTAGTTGTAGATAGACACAATATCTTTATTTATTTATTTTTATGTGGTGCTGAGGATCAAACCCACTGCCCCACATATGCAAGGCAAGCGCTCTGCCACGGAGCTATAACTCCAGCCCTTCTTTTTATTTTTTAATATGGGAGAAATAGTTGTATTTTATATGCTGACGAGAGTGATTCAGTGTAGAGCAAAAAATTATACATGTGTATATATACCTGCACACACATTCAGACACACCCACCCGTGGAAGAGGGGATAATTACTGAAGAGATGTCCTGGAGGAGTCAGGAGGGAGGGGTTGGGGTGCAATGTACAAGTCACTTCCCTTGTACAGGGAGCATGACTGGGTCAACCCTGGTATGATGGAAAGGGCAAGCCCAGGAGATTCAGGTGCTGGCAGGCAGGAGGATAAGACAGTGGGGTCTGTAGAAATGAAGGAAGAAAAAGGCCATTAGCTGAGAGTGAGGCTGAAGGAGGAGGTGTTGGAAGTCTGGGAGAGGTGAGGGAATGTGGAAGAGCCTTCAGGAAGACAGGATGGTGGGTGGAGTAGATGTTGCTTTAGGAGCACGAGGGGTCCACTTGTGATGCAGGCACGAAGTTTGTTTCCTCCAGCCAGGCCTTGCTGTGTAGGTGGGGTGGTGAAGAGTTGGAGATGTCAAGGGCTGGAGGACAGGGAGGTACATCAGAGCTGGAAGAGGACAAGGGAGTAAAGGGCATATGCAAGAGAGGTTGTACCTGTGGGTTTTGATTTCTGTGTGTGTGTATGTGTGCACGAGAGTGTGCACACATGCAGTCATGCACTAGGGATTGAAACCAGATCCTCACTCATGCTAAGCATGTACTCTGCCATTTAGCTACACCCCCAGCCCTGGTTTTGATTTGAGGATGAATAAGAAGGAAAGAACTAATATCAAGGGTTGAATACTGGTGTACTATGACCAATAGACTGCAAAACCTAAGAGGGGCAAATTACACACACACACACACACACACACACACACACACACGCACACACAGATAATATATGGTTGAAGGGAAGTTACCAGAGAAAGGAGAGAAAAGAGAAACTTGTGGGCAGAGTGGGTGGGATGTGGGATATGTAAAATTGAGATTATATAGAGTCTATGGTACCAATGTGGGAGTGAGTGGCTGAGGCAGGATGGTGGATGAGATTATGGAGAGGGGTGGTTCAAGAAACTGAGACACTGGTGTGTTGGAAATGTCATCTACATATATGTCGAAACGTTGAGGATTAGTGGGATTGGAAACAGTGACATTGAGGAAAAAGGAACTGAGCTGGGGTCAGAAGGTAATGATACAGAGGAGCATTGGGTGATTCACCCGATGACAGCAGACTCAGAGTTGAGTCTTGGGAAAAGGACTGGAGAATGAGTGGTCTGAGAGTGTAGTGAGGAGCAGGGAGGACATCTGTGGGGACCACCTCACCCAGCCATACAAGATCACAGGGAGGAAAAACAGCGTCCCCTCAAAAGGGCTGCAGTTAACACAGGGGGTGCCCGAAGAGGGTCAGTTGGAGCAAGTAGTAGAGACACTCTAATGCACAAATTGTAGTATTGTTGTGTGTGTATTTGCAACTTTAAAAAGACAAGCAAAGTCGTATTTAAAATCAGATTCTTCTCCCCACAATTGCAATTCTCTTCCTAAACATATGGCTGGTGACTCAGAGAATCAATTGCAGCACACTATGATACCACTCCACCAGAGCCTGAGCACATGAAAAGCTTCTAGAACCTGTTGAATAAATCAATATAAATATCACTATGTCAGGTTAAGACGGATATAGTAGAGGCTTAGAATTCTGAAGGAAATGTTCTGCTCTCTTTGATGGTTCTGTTGTTCCACCTAACAAATATTTAGTACTGAGTACCCACTAAGTGCTGGTATTGAGCAGGACAGATAAATTTATGGAGCTTAAATTTACATGCGTAAGATTCATGGGCATGAGAATAGATTTTTTTTAAATGAAGAGATTTGTGTGTGATTGTGATATTTTTGTATTAGGGTCCCAAATATTACTGGAAATCTTATTTTTCTTTAGGCACAACTAGACCTTTTCTCAACTCAGAACACCTGAGGAGGGTGTGTGTGTGTGTGTGTGTGTGTGTGTGTGTGTGTGTGTGTGTGTGTATCTGAGAGAGAGAGAGAGAGAGAGAGAGAGAGAGAGAGAGAGAGAGAAAGAATTTTGTGTGTGTATTTGAGAGAGAGAGAGAAAGAAAGAATATGAATGGAGGAACAAGGGAAAAAATCTTTTCCCACTAACTTTGAAAGCCTAGAATACTGACTACAGAATTATAGAAGATTATGAAGTTCAACCTTTTTATTTCCAATGCACTAATCCAGTTTCTACAGTAGACCAAAGAGCACTGTTTGGATAAGTGGTAACGCAATTTAATTATTTAAAGAAATAAGGATAACGAGCAAGACTGTTTTTGGTTATCTCTAATGTTGTTTTATTAAGGGCATTTTCTTATTGCAAAGCTAGGGACTTTGTTTATGTTTCCACCCCCCCCCATTCAAATGCATATACAAGAGAAGTTAGGAAATCATGTTTAATATGGTGACTGGTGGGGGATTTGAATAAACTAAAGGGCTCTTGTTCCTTCTGAAGGGACAACAACTCCTAGGCTCCAGGTCTGGGTTCTAGTGTGGGAGTACAGTCCCAGAGGGCCAGCTCTTTCAAGTTTTTCTAAGCAGAAACCCAGATTTTAACGAGGTTCCAATTTTTTAATTCTACCATTTTACAACACAGCAAAAGCCAAATAAAGTATTCATCCCACAGGTGGCCAGTCATGACCAAACAAATGGTTCTGTTTATACTGTCTGATAACAATCCTGAACACTTCAGAATGTGATTCCAAATTTCGGGCTTACCTGCTGATCTGTGCTCTTGCTATGCAGATGTTCCAGACTTTCCCATTTTATATTTTCTGTCTCAAAAGTCCTCCAGGGCATCATTGTTCGGAGGAACATTCTAGAATGATGGCGTTGTTGTAAATGTGTGTTTACCAATATAGTAGTCACTAGCTGTTTGGGACTGTAGCGTATTTGAGATACAGCTAATGTGACTAAGGACCTGGTGTTTAAATTTATTAAATTGCCATTAAATTTAAATTTAAAAGGCCAGTGACCAGTGGCTGCCAAACCTTACCACCGCTGGGTCTGCATAGTTCTTATCCCCATAGAAACCCAAATCAAGAGTTACTTAACATTTTGAGCCAAACCAATGTGTGCCTTTGGTCATGAAGTGGAATAAGAAGGACAGCAGAATAAAATAGACATTATTATTGCTGTGGGTATATACGTGACTGCATGACCAATGTAATTCTGCAACCTGTACACTCAGAAAAATGAGAAATTATATCCCATCTGATTCAAATGTTCAATATGTCAAGATCATTGTACTGTTATGTGTAACTAATTAAAACAAATAAAAAAAAAAAAAGAAGAGGGAGAAAAAATTCATTCCAACCGTGGTGGGAGTCCTGACAAAATTTCATGTTGAAATATATGAAACTTATAAATCAAGCTGACAAACTCGTAAATAAAATATAGTCATCCCTCTACCTCCTACCTGTGAAGTATTCCTTCAAAATGGCTGGGAAGGTGAGGTTTAGATTTAGAATTCCTGCACTCCGAGGGTCTGTCCTAGAGCATGGTGGCATGGGGGTGGCTGACCCTTTAGTCCCCACCCCATCTTCACTCTCTGCACCACAAATGGCCCGTTTGCATGCCTGGAAAGAATAGAATTTACATAAGTAGGGCTCCAGGACCCTCTTTGGGAGACTTCTCTTGATCCTATGGTGGGTTCTTTCTTTTTCTCCCTCTTAAAAGTAGCTGCGTTTGACTTCAGACACACACACGCACCTTTGTGGAATTGCCCTGCATAGTGAGCTCCTGCATTGATTTGGGCATAAAGCTCCCCTCTGGGACAAGCACTATGGTCTGATTGATGCCTTTTGGGATCCCATGTAAGCGCCTACCTCATTGCCTACAAATTGAGGGATAATCACTTTTCTAAATGGGCTGGTGCTGAATTCTTCAGAGGCAAATTAGAACTGAACTTGGCTGCTGTTTTAAGTGTTTAAGAGCTGAGGCAAGGAATGGGTACAGATGTGACTTTGGCCAAAGGTTAATGAGCAGAGTTCACTTCATTAAACTGCTTATTTGCCACCACTGAATTGTCCTCAGCAGTATGCCTCAAAAGATGCTTTGTACTTGGAGCAATCATTTATGTTGGAAGAATTAAGGAGTAGAAGATGAATTACAGATTGCTTTTAATCTTTATAAAGATCAATCCAATGAGTTCCACGTGATCAAAGTCATTAGTTTAAAAATCAAGAGCCTTAATGCTTATAATGTGTATCTGGGTTATCCTCATTTAAATAAAACCTTTAAGTGACTTATAAATTCTGGTATTAAGGGAGATAGAAGGGGGAAATAAAGACAGTTACCACACTCTATGTAAACATATATATATGTAAAAAAATTCAAGAAGTCTCAGTTGAAGGACAGCTTCTGAAGTATATTTTGAACAACTGATTTATCACATTCTTTCCTGGTTAAAGGTATCCTTGCCCCAGAGCTGTCACTTGTAATAAAAATTGTTTTATTACTGCTTAGAGAGCTAGGAACTATACCCTTATTGTGCTGCGGCTCCCTCTTGTGGTGGAAAACAAGAACACATGCATACACAATCAAAAAAAAGTATGTTGGTCCTGGGGATAATACAAAAAAGGGTAAATTGTAATGGATTGTAAAGATTCCGGGCCCCTGGTAATTTCTGTTTGTAATTCAGGATTTTCTACAAAACAGACTTCATGCTTTCTACTAGATATTTTGAATCTTGCAAAGCACGGTGATATGTGATTGCTACTAGCCTCCCCGATAGCACTCATGTTTTACTGCTGTCATCTTAATTTCTTCTCTGGGGTAGCCACTTGTCATGATTAGAAATGATCTTGTTAGTTTTGTGTCTCCAAAAAAATAATGCCATAATTTCATTATTTGACTTCTGAAATATATTTTGCCCTGTGTTACCCTTCATGTATACAAATGCTTGGCAGTCTTGGGGCAGTTTTAAAAAGTGATCTTTTCTTTTTCTCCCTGCCTTGACCTAATTATGCCTCTGCCAACATGAGTTTAAGTCTATTGAAAGAGAAGCCTTTGAAACATTATTAGAAACGGAAAGGCATCCTACATGCTTTAGGGTTCTTAAACTAAGTTTGCTTAAGATTAAATTTGAAAGCACCATCTTGCCTGGGCAATTATTCTTAAGTGACTCTATAATCACTGGTCCATGCTGAGCTCTCTTAGCCTTGCTGCCTGAATTGGTTGCAGCTGGACAGGGGTGAGCAAGGCTAAATATCTCCAATGCCAGAGAAAAACAGGTGAATACAGGAAGATTGAATCTGGACTTAAAATCAGAGATGAGAGAGACAAAGAAAGATAAATAATTCCCCAACACTTTTTATGTTCTTTAGGAATGAAGGGTGGGCTGTATGAATGTCATTCTTTTGCTATGGAATAATTAGAAATCTAGTTTATTTTCTCTAGATTCTTGTCCACTAGAGAGCTCTGGGTTGTGGTGAAATGAAATGGATGTCACAGTAGCCATAGAAGCTTTCATTCTCTTGTGATTATCTTTTTTGGGGAATGCCAAATAAACTTTTAATTAATGCTAGACCAACATTTGAACATATTGAATAAGTGAATAATGAGCACTCTGTGGAGAGAGTAATAATGTCTTGTTAGGCTTCTCAAATGCATTTTAAATAACTTTGAAAGGTGCAATAAAGATTTCATTAAAAAAGATAAAATGGATCTGCTTCTAAGAAAACACTAAATGAAATAGGTGCTATTAATACACCTTTTGTCTTAGTTCATTCAGGCTGCTGTAACAAAAATACCATAAGTGGAGTCTTATAAACAATGGAAATTTATTGCTAACAACAGTCTTGGAAGCTGGGAAATCCAGGATTCAGGCAGTTAGGTTTCTGGTGGGGGCCTGGTCTCTGCCTCATAGGTGGCACCTTCTTGCTGTGTGCTCACGTGGTGGAAGATAAAAGAAGTGGAGTTCCTCTTTTAAGGGTCCCTACATTACCTTGTCACCTCCTAAAGACCCCGCCTCTTAATGGCATCATAATGGGGGATTAGGATTCAACATGTGGATTTTGAAGGGAACATAAAGGCGCAGACCACAGCACATTTGTAAATGTGCTATATTCCATGTTCACAGGGGAGGGAGCCACTCCTCCCAGGTCTCTCATCTCCTTGATCTCAGACATTTTATGATTGTACCTGGATATATTACCTGTTGGGGTGTGGAGAAGAGCAGGTTTAGGGGGTACAAAGGAAAGGACTGTCCTTTTTTTTTTTTTTTAAAGAGAGAGTGAGAGAGGAGAGAGAGAGAGAGAGAGAGAGAGAGAGAGAGAGAGAGAGAGAGAGAGAGAGAGAATTTTTAATGTTTTATTGTTTAGTTCTCGGCAGACACAACATCTTTGTTGGTATGTGGTGCTGAGGATCGAACCCGGGCCGCACGCATGCCAGGCGAGTGCGCTACCGCTTGAGCCACATCCCCAGCCCCAAAAGACTATCCTTTTAAATTTCCACATTGGTTTGAATGAAAATATACAAATGACTGTTTTATAGAAAATTCTAAAACTTTTTCTGTTTCTCTCTCCAGAAATTCTTACCTTCCTTACTGATGATGTCTGGAGCTGGGTATCAATGAGGTGGCTGTGATTCAGGAATCAAGCTGAGAAGTCTAACAATTTCAATTAACACAAGTGTCCAAACATTTTTTTTTTTTTAGCTTCAATTTAATCCTAGTTCATTCAACAGACAAACGATTATTCAGAAATCCGTTTTTTCTTGTCGTTTCTACTAGGTTAATTTATTTGAGGAAAAAGTCAATTTTTCTTAGGGAAAAAGATGCCAATACACTGAGCATTTCTCACGGCAGCAAAAGCACAGATTTTAAATTTGCTTAGGTTTGTGCGGGGCTCTGACACAGATGGAAGGAAAGTGCACACTGACTTTAATGCACCTCCTGCCTTCAGCTTGTCATTCAGTCCTTTGGGGAGGATGAAAGGATATGGCACAGACAGTGAGTGTTGAGCAGGAGTCCCCATGGGGACAAGTGGTAAAAATCAGTGCTGGAAGAGAGTGCTCTGTATGCAAAGGCCTGGAGGCATGAGTGAACACAGCACTTGGAGGGCACTGCAAACAGTTCTTTGTGACTACAGCATAAAGTGCTTGTGTAGGTGTGGTGGGAGAAGAAACTTTAGGAGCCCCTCCATATAGAACCTTATATGCCAGGGTGAGTAGTCTTGGTTTTATCTGACTATAAGGAGTATACCATTTAAGAGTTAAGGACCTGAGGGTATAGATCAATGGTGGAGTGCTTGCTTAGCATGTGTGAGGCCCTGGGTTTAAGCTCCAATATGGAAAAGGGGAAAGGGATGGATTTTAAATAGGAATTGCATGTTTACAGACTGGCTAGAAACACCTAAAAATAAAATAAAGACAATGGCATCCTAGAAGTGTCAGAAAACTTGTGTGATTACATGTTAAAAGGTGGGTATGGAAATGAGTGCCGGTCAGAAGAGAGGCAGAATTGTTGTGGGTTGAAGCCATCAGAGATGTCTTTCTCAAGCAGGAAGGCATATCTTTGCACCTTGAAGAACAGGTGGGAAAAAAAACCACAGTAATGGTTTGCTGATGCTGTTGAGGGGATTTTCATTGTTCACAAAGACAAAGGCACTATAGTAGGAAGAGGCAGATGAGCCCTTTTCCTGGTCTTACTGCAATAGATGTCACCATCTCATTCCACTGAAAAAGTATAACTGAGCACAGTGTGGGAATAGTCATTTCGGTGTCCTTGAGAAAGGATGTAGGGATTAAAAGAGACCCCAAATTAAGCAACCTCAGGGACAAGTGCATGACACTCAGAGATGCAGAGCACTCCTTTAAGGAAATGTATGTAATCCCTAAGTGTTTAGAACCTACTATGCACAAGCCCTGAGCTGCATTTTGGCCATATATTATCTCCTCTGGGCACCTGATTTACCTACCTCATCTGCTTGTGTTCTAAAGTCCGCTGCCCACAGGCAATGAAAATGTGATTGATTTTTTTGGACTCTGTTAAGTCATAGCTCCTTCTGGATGCCATCAAACCTCATAAATACTTTGGACTCTTCTGAAATATCAGATCACTTGGTCTTCAGTATGAATTTTATTCCACAGGTTGAATTAACTCTGGAACAAGTGTTTAGCTTGGCTGAAGTTATTTCTGCACCTTTCTAGACCTAACCATATGAGGGGATATGAACGTTATATTTTTGATAAAAGGAAAAGCAGTTATGAAAGAAATGTAACCTAATAAAACATCTCAGGGTCCAAGCAAAAGATTTTTTTTCCATTTTTTATTGGTGTACTATATTTATACATAAAAGTAGAATTTATTGTTACATACTCATATGTGCCCATAATGTAATTATAATTTGGTTAATATTGTTTCCCAGTATCTCCCCTTTCTCTCTTCTCCTTCCCCCGGTCCCTTTTCTCTACTCTTCTGGTTTCCCTGCTATTTTATTGAGACCACCCCCAAAAAACCTTTTAATTTTTTTTCTTTTTTCACTCTGACCTGCACATATGAGAGGAAACATATAACCCTTGACTTCTGAGTTAGTCTTCTTTTACTTAACATGATGCTCTCAAGTTCCATTATTTTCCTAAAAAATGACATAATCTCTTTCTTCTTTATGGCTGAATAAAATTCTTTTGTGTATATGTACAACATGTTCTTTATCCATTTATCTGTTGATGGCTACCTAGGCTTATTCCATAATTTGACTGTTGTAAATTGTGCTGCTATAAACGTGGGTATGCATGTATTGCTGTAGTATACTGATTTTAATTCTTTAGGCTAAATATGGAGGAATGGTATCGCTGGGTCTGATGGTGATTCTATTCCTAGTCTTTTGAAGAACCCCCATACTGATTTCCTTAGTGGGTTACACTGATTTACCACCAGCAGTGTAAAAGTGTTACTTTTCCCCTACATCCTTTGCTGCAATTATTATTCTTGATGTTCTTTTAACTGGAATGAGATGAAATCTCAGAATGATTTGCATTTCCCTAATTGCTAAAGATTAGTTGAACATTTTTCGTGTATTTGTTGGCCATTTGTATGTCTTCTTTGGTGAAGTGTCTGTTTAGTTCATTTGCTCATTTATTTGATTTTTTTCTGCTGTTGTAGGTTTTTGAGTTCTTTGTATATTTTCTGGATATTAATTTTGTCTTGGTAGAGTAGCTAGCAAAGATTTTCTCCCATTCTGTAGGCTCTCTTTTCACACTCTTATTTCTTTGGCTGTGCAGAAGATTTTTTTTTTAATTTGATGCTATCCCGTTTATTAACTCTTGGTATTATTTCCTGAGCTTTAAGAGTCCTATTGAGGAAGTTGTTATCTTTGCCCATATGTTGGAGTGTTGTATCTACATTTTCTTCTAGTAGTTGCAAATTTTCAGTACTAATTTACAGGTCTTTAATTCATTTTGAGTTGACTTTCTTGCAGGCTGAGACAGTGATCTAATTTCATTCTTCTACATATGACTGTCTAATTTTCCTAGCACCACTTGTTAAAAAGGCTATCTTTTCTCCAACATATGTTTTTGGCATCTTGGTCAAGGATCAGATGACTTTATCTGTGTGGGTTGTTCTCTGTGTGTTCTTTTCTTTTCCATTGGTCTGAGTATCTCTTTTTATGCCAGTTCCATGCAGATTTTGTTACTATAGTTCTATAGTATAATTTGAAGTGGGGTTTTGTGACGCTTTGCTTTTTTTGTTTGTGTTTTTGCTTAGAATAAAGAGAAGGGATTTTGCTAATCTGTGGGACGCTGCCAACATTTTTAATAATTCTGGGAAAATAATAATTGATTCTTCTGGTAAATATCATACAATGGAATAGATACCATGGTGGGGATACAGCCACTTGAGCTCTGGGGTTACTTTTTCATTAGAAGGACAAGAATACCCTTGTCACAAGAGAACTCATTTCGAAAAATGATTCCTTTCACATCAGCGGTAATGGTGCCTCATCTTTGATAAGGACCTTTTTCTGGTTTCTGCCAGGGAAGAACAGTCCCACGGACTTCAAACATAAGCCCTGATTAATACAGTGTACATCAGGCTCTAAGTAAAAGGAATTTTTACCTATCATATGGAACTCTACCAACATATCCAACAGTTCTGGGAAAATAGTACATTAATTAATTCAACTAGTAAATACCTTATAATAGAATAGATATAGAGTGGGGATACAAAAGTGAACAAGAGAAACATGGTAACTATCCACCTGGAACTTACAAGTGGAGAGGGAAAGGAAACAATTTGGCAATCAATAGATATTTTTGCTTCAGTGTACTGTTATTCTAAAGAGTCATGGTCTGAGCTTTGGATGAGGTCCAGTTACTGTTGGATGCTAATTGGGTGGTTAAATCCTTCTGAGGCAAAAAATTTAAGCAATAAAATGTGGTAAAAGTATAGGAAAAGCCACCAGCCTAATAGTTTACCATGATACAGAAACACACGCTACATTTAACACATCTTAGACAATAGGGTTTCTGCATTTGAAGAACTTGAAGTTTATTCTTTATGATACCACTGTGCTCCATGCACTGTGGTGATACACAAAGAACTTTTCTTCCCACCTGTTCAGAACTGACAGCGCCATACCAAATGATTTAGTCTGGACTGTGCAAACACCCACCGATGGCTGGGCTGTTGTAAGCATGGAGTGCTCTGCAGCTGGGTCCCTCTTCCTTCCTCTCTGTCTAGGCAGATTCTCCTGTACCCTGATCGGAACAGCAGACGTTTCTGCTCAGGTTGGAAGTGTGGTAGACATCCTTGTGGTTCTCCTGCATCCCCTGGGTGAGCTTGAGCTCTTTGGCATAATTTCATTCCACAAGCAACACAACTCATCTTAGTTTAAAAGCAAAACAGAAAGAAGCATAATTGAATGTAGCAGTCCTCAGGATTTGCTAAAATGCTAAATGAGGGGCCCGCGTTTTTAAGAGCACATTCCAGGGGAAATTCTGAAATTGCAAGCTGCAGCCCTTTCTCTTCGAGCTTGGTTTGGCTGATTTCCAAAGCACCGAGGCCAGCAATTGAGGGACTGAGATATAATCGGTGGCAATACATTTGTACTACATGAAACCTTCTCTGCCTCCGAAGGCTCCAGTGGCTGACGGAAGAAGCACATCAGCAACAGCTCCGGCTGCTCCACTCTGCCAGGAGGGAGGATTGGATCGCAATGGTAAGAAACTCCGGGAGTTTTCTACAGACTTCATTTGTTACCTGGGAATGAATAATTAGCGTCTGTTGGTGAAAATGGCTGTTGAGATCATGAGCCTGCACAGCCACTCGGGCTCTGGGGCACTGTCACTTTTTTACTAGAAGGGCAAGAACACACTTGCCACCAGAGAACTGATTTTTGAAAAATGATTCCTTTTGCGTCAGGGGTAATCATGCCTCATAATTAATAAGGACCATTTGCTGGGTTCTGCCAGGGAAGGACAGTCCCACAGTGACCTCAAACGTAATCCCTGATTAATATGGTCTCTGAAGTGCACTCTTCCCTTTGAAAGTAATTGTAATTTCCATGAGACATCTCAAAGAAATCTTTGGCAGTTTTCTTGATATTTTCATATGGAGGGTATAAACCCATTCAGATGAAGGCACCTTTCCTTTCTGCCTAATGAGTTGTCACAGGTCTGTGAGCGTCAGTGTTTACTGGAGACACTAAACGTTACTAGAGCAAACTTCTAAGTGATTTCATTTTTTTCTTTTAAAACTATCTTATGCAGGCAGTGACAATGGGAGCCCTTGTTTTAAAAGAAAGTGCTATGTGACTTTTAAGGAAGTTTGTTTGATTCACTTCAGCAAATATTGCCAGGGTGAGGTACACCTTAATCTGAGGTCTTTAGAAAAGGATTTAGAATTCACAGGGGAAATAACCATGTTGATCTCACAGGCTGTGCTGTCTGAGTGATTTTTGCAAGTGCTTCTTCTCAATCACCTATGATACAGGGGGGACAATTGGGAGTAAGTAGAAGGGGAAGGATTGATGGCAATGGAGCTTCTAGACATTTTCTTTAAAGAATTAAGGGATGAAGGACACTGGTAATAATATTACATAACTTTTAAAAGAAAATAAAACCTATTATTGCATAAATGGAATGCCTGAAATATACTTATTTGACTGCACAGCTGATGTGTGGGAAATGATTATTCCATTTATAATCCAGATGAATGAAGAGACTGCTGATGGGGTGTGGAATTTTTAGAAGTGTCTGACTTTCTAACAACTCAGGAAAGGGAAAACTGGGATTCAGGTTTCGGAGAATACCGTATTTACCCTCACTCTGGAGTTCTCAATCACTCAGAAGCACACAGACCTTAGAAATAAAGTTGCAAAGACAAGGTCCAGTTTGTCTCTTCTTTGTCAACATCTGGTGCCATTTGTCATTGCCCCCATTTTAGCAGTTCTGCTAACCTGTTGAGAACTGTAAACCCCACCTATTTCTCCTCCATCCAACAGGGTGGGTAAAAGAAATCAGCATGTCCAGCAAGAGGGTGAAAAGGGACTCAGTGCTTTGGCTTGTTTTGCCTGAATTTTTGAGGCATACTAATTCTTTTCTTCTCTGCATTGGCCTGAGAACATTCCTGAGAGGATTACCAAGGACCAAGCTGAAATGCAGATAAAATCCCCTGCCTGCACACTTGGAGCCTACACAGAAACATGGTGGCAGTGTTTTATGAGATTCAGGGAGAAAATGAGCAAGTCAGGGGCTGAGATCATTGAAGTGCAATAATACAACCTGATGAATGAAAATGTATAGACCTCCAAAGAGAGGGAACTTGCCTTTGAGGTTGGAGGAGGGATGTGATGGGGAGTGTGACTTGTGTTGGCATCCAGGCCATTCTCTGGATATGTGATCTAACTACTGCTTAGAAGGTTGGAAAGAATTATCCAATTGTACATTAAAATAAGACCCTTGGTCTAAATGAGCTCTTACTGGTGGATGCTGTTATTATATAAAAGGAAGATAATAGTGTAGAGGAAGGGATCAGGGAGAGGGAGGAAGGGAGGCAAAGAGGAAGTATTGGGGATTGAAATGAAGAAAACTGTGTTATAAGCATCTATGAATATTTCAAGATGAACCTATGATGTATAATGCACTAATTTAAATATTTTTTTTAAATGGTCACATTTTTAACAGTGAAGACATTTTAGTGAGCTAACTTTTGGGTAGGGAACCCTATTTCACCTTTCATTTTCTTGAGAATTCTGTAAGAGAGAATTGGGTTGAAAAACAAAAATACCCTTTAATTGGAAAGGATAGGGAGGGGGTAAATCTATAGATTAGATTTTCATTAAGTCTTCTCCATGATGAATGGAAACTAATCATGTTTCTTATCATGCAAATGTGATCAGGTATCTGACTTCCAAGAGAAAAAGATGCTCTCTCTGTTTAAAACAATCTCCTTGACCTCATTAGAATCAGGAACATGTCAGAGCTTGCTGAGTGTTACAGCAAATAAGCCAGTTCTGCTAGGGCTCTGGCTTCTGATTACTTTTGTTGTTTTATTTATAAGTGTAAAGTGAATGAAAATAATTAAATCTATCTATAGTTGATTGCAAACAACTATAAGTTATTTCAAAGCAAGGGTAATGTGTGGTTATTCTTCAATAATATTTCACAAATATTTTAAGCTGTGTGCTATGTATTTTATACATGTGAGTATTGTTCCTATTGTATTGAGGTAAGGCCCATGGCTTCTGAAGGACACACACCTAGGAATTAGGGGTTCCAGGGTGGGAACAAATGCAGACTGGCTCTGTTGCGGGGGAGGGGACCCTTACTCCTTAAACCACCTCATCATACTATTTCCAAGATAGAGAGGAGGGGAAGCAGGTCTAAGCAAACATGTGGCAGTAAATTAGAGACCTTCAGTGATTCAGCTTCAAAATTCACTCATCTTTGCCCTTCTTGTTTCCTCTGTTCTTTCTTTTCAACGTAACCTCTTTTACTTTCTTGTCGCTTGCATACTGTATACCTTTGTTTTTGTAACTCTATTGAAATACCTGAGGCAGGCTAACTTTGCAACTGAGGAAGGTTTATTTAGCTCACAGCTCTGGAGGTTCAAGGATGTGGCATCATCATCTATCTGCATGGCTCTGTTGAGGACCTCATGGCAGGTGGCTCACATCCCTAGGCAGGAAGCCAGGCAGCAATTCAGGGTCAGGCTCGGGCTTTTATGACAACTTGCTCTCCTCAAAACTGTGTCGGGCTTCCCTGAGAAATACCCTAATACCTTTTGAGGGCAGTATCCAGTGACCCAAGGACCTCCCTTTAGGTTCTGCCTTCCAATATCTCCATGCTGAGGACCAAACTTTCAACACATAAACCCTTGAGGGACAAACCCCATCCAAACCATAGCACACACAACACTGGAATGCCTGCCTTATATTCCCATTCTGGCCAGTCCCCTTTAAATAGCTGTCTAACTGGGAGATAGTCTAATATTATGGGAAGAGGGTTTAGATTTGCTTAGATATAGAGTTAAATTTCTGTGCTATCCCCCTTATTAGCTGTGAGATTTTAGATAGTAGTTTTTAAAAAATGACTCTTTTAGTCTTCTTATCTGAAAAAATGGGCATAATGAGTCTTATTCCATTGGATCATTGTGGGGATTTCATTGATATGTTTGTATGTTTGATAAAGTAGGTGTTTTTGGTTTTAGTTTGTTTTTTTTTTTGTACTGGGGATTGAACTCAGGACATTCAACCCTTGAGCCACATCTTCAGCCCTATTTTATATTTTATTTAGAGACAGGGTCTCACTGAGTTGCTTAGTACCTCACTGTTGCTGAGGCTGGCTTTGAACTCTCTGGATCCTCCTGTCTCAGCCTCCCAAACCACTGAGATTACAGGCGGGTGCCACTGCACCCAGCTAGAAGAAAGCTTTTGAAATTACCTAGAGACAAGTAATTTAAATAAAGATTGAGAAAATGAAAAAGAAATCAAAACAGGACATGACATGAAGGGAAATTCCACCTGAACTCATCGGATGCAAAATGTGAAGGAGAAAGGCTAAGACTGGCATTTGAGGAAAGGGAATATGTTGTCTTGTTGTAATTCTTATGTTACCAGGTACGGTGTATGACTTAGTCTGCTCAGGCTGCTATAAAAATGTATCTTATCCTGGGTTTCTTACAAAGAATATAAATTTATCTCTTACAGTTCTGTAGACTGGTTAATCCAAGATCAAGGCTGCCACACATTTGGTATGGGTATGGGCTCTGTGCTTCATATATGGCTCCTCCTAGCTGTATCCTCACATGGTAGAGGGGCTAGCTAGAATCCTGGGGTCTTTCATAAAAGCATTAATCCCTTTCATGAGAGCAAAGCCCCCAGGACCTTATCACCTCCCAAAGGTTGGGGATTAGGGTTCATTCAGCCCATGAATTTGGAGAGAAAAAAATATTCAGACCATTACAGTGCCTTAAACATAGTAATTTTTATGTGTTATTGAATCAAAAATAAAGGTATGAATTAAGGAAGAAAAAGTCTATATGACATGCACACACATATATATTATATAAAACATAGGATATATCTACATATGATATATATTGTTTTATATATTGGACTGTGGGTAACAGACTATAGGCTCCTCTCATATGTGCAAAATATAATAATACACACACACACACACACACACACACACACACACACACATTACCCAAGTCCAGTGAGGTATTTCAAGTGAGTAGCCACACAGTGTCCTTTTGAATATATTCCTGAGAAGGTGCTAATGGCTGCAGTGCTGTTTTCTCTATAGTGGATAACTTTCAGGCACACTGATAAGATGCATATAAAGATGAGGAGGAGAAAGTGTTTACAAAAAACCTCTCTCCCCAAATCCATTCCTCAAGCCATAGTACACATGATAAAGGTATGAGTGTTTTTATTAATAGAATGGATAAAATGCAGACTGTGGGGAAGAGGGAGTGAAATGTGTTGGTTGGTTTTTAGTTTCTTCTTAAAGGTGGTGTTAAGAGCATTAGAACTATACATGACACATGATATCAGCAATATAATGAGGATGAGTGATCTCTCATTCATTCTTCTGTGGTCTTCAGTGAAGAAATTACTTATATGATGGGTAAAGGGGAGTGCAAAGCTGAAAAAATGAGCAAATACGAGCTTGGTTCAAGTTTTCACCTAATGAGGCAGCATCGGTGGATATTGGTGTTTCACTATGGATGCTACACTGGTCCCTTCAGGTGACAAGACAAAAGGGCAACATGGGATGCTAGGGAAAATGCCATTGAAGTAGTTGATGATTAAGCTTAATGTTGATTGTAAAATCAATATGATAGATACAAGACTAGAATAAAGAAACTAATTAGCTGGATAGTCTAAAAATTAAATAGGTTTGAGATGGATGAAGTCTCTGGGGAAGTGCTTAGAGGATTTCAAGAGAAAGGGCATGGTTCATTTTGCTACTCTTGACAGCAATTGTAAATGTGAGCAAAACTTCCTTAGGTAATTTGGGGCTGGGGTTGTAGCTGAGTGGCAAAGCACTGCCTAGCATGTTTGAGACCTTGGGTTTAAGCCCTAGTGCCCCCCAAAATAAATTAAAAAAATTTTTTTCTTAGGTATTTCAGGTTGAGCTTATAATATAGTCAAAGTTTGCCCTTCCTTTCTTTGCATTTTCTTGATTTAACAATCCTCTTTCATTCCTCATAGGAACTCTCTGATTCCTACTAGCGTTCATCTCTAACTTGCTCTGTAGATTTAGCAGTCCAGATAGCATTCTCAGTTTACATTCTAGACCCCTAAGTTCTCTGCTCTGAGCATCTCTTTATTGGTTCTATGAAGTGCCCAGTCTCCCTGAAACCCACAATCTGAGTCATCCTCCTTGATGTGGCCCCACTTTAGAAGGGAGAACATATCTATTTGGAGAAATTTGGTGTTTGGATTCTGAAAATAACCTTGTTTGCATTCATATGATGTGTTGCAAAACAGCTTGGATTATTTCCCCTCATTTATTGCATTACTGTGCTTCTTTTGGTTTCAGTGGTGAAATCAAAATATAACAAGCCATGTATGAGTGTTTTAATATGTGGATAAAGAAAGATTTTATTGAAGAATGAGGAAGAAGGGGGAATCAACCTGTGTGATCTTAAATCTCACTTCTTAACTAATTTCTGCTTTACCCACGTAGTTTTAATGTATCTGATGGACTATGGCTGGTTAATAAGTTCACAGAAAGTGTGGCTTCTCAGCATAGGTATATTGCAAATGTTGCTACACCTAAGACTTCACCAGTGTTTGTTCATTCAACAAGGAGGTTCGGGGTAAAATCATGTTTATAACTTAGGTTTAATGCCATTTAAAAAAAAGTCAATACCCATTTACCCAATCTAGGACTCAGAAGAATTGCCCAATTAAATTTGTGCAAAAGTGCAATCATAAATAATGGATTAATTTTAAGGTACTGAAAATAAATACTGCCTAAAAATGCATTTCACTGGTATTTGGATTTTATGTTTCCTCTCCCTGCCTCTCATCTTCATCTGTTTGGAGCATTGATTAACTTAACCAGAGGGTTTTTTTTTTAAGTGAAAAAAAAATTAAGATAACATAGAAACTGAAACAGTGCATAAATCATAAATGTACAACTCACATTTTTGCAGAATGAGCACAATCTTGTAATGAGCACCCAGCTCAAAGAATAGAACATCACTGGCTCCCTGAAGCCATCATGAGGCAACTCATGATCCTGGTTTATAACCCTGAGTTAAGATCTACTTATTTTTAAGCTTTGCATACCGTTCTTCATTCTCATTTTTAAAAAGAAGCAAGTGATCCCATTAAAATTACACCAGTGGGTTTCTGTCTATACATGGATAAAGTTTACGTTCACCATACTACTGACAGTGGCAGAATTTGGGGGACAGTTTCGAATTTTCTTCTTAGTCCCCCCTCTTTATTTAAATAATGCTCCTTATGACGATGAACATATGCCTTTCATAAAAACAAAACAGAAAACCCCCATATCAGCATTTTAATAGGAACTATGATGTTTATAGTAAGCCCTTGTGGACAGGCAGTGGCCAGGGCATCCACCGAGTCACCTGGATGCGGAGGCTGTCTGACACTTTGTGTTCCTCGTGGGAAAGAGCTTTGGGAGTCCAACCAGAAGATCTCTTGTTAACAAGAGGTGCAAGCAGGATCCTTCCAACTCTTGCCTTAAACTAAAGCTCAAGGCTGAGCTACTAAAAACATTGGGAATAGTTGTAAATACTAGAGATAAATTATAAAGAGATCAAAATATGTCACAAGTTAATTTCTGTATATCTTTCTGAGAACTGAGAAGCAATTTAATAGCCATTTGAGGATTTTCATATTGAAATATAACTGATGCACAGGCTTTGGCTGGATGGGAAACCATGTCCCCTGGGGGAGGGTGTCTTCCTGGCTCCCTTTTATTTTTCCAAGTCAGGAAATAGTCTTATTTTACCTTAAAAGGAAAAAAACAAACAACAACAAAAAAGAGTTGAAAACTCTAAATCTTAAGGTAGCCTGACATATAAATGAGAAAACCAAATAAGACAAACTTAGTAAGAAAGTCAAATTAAATTTTTAAAAAATTTTTATTTTCCTGATTACCAAAGAAAGTTGGTAACCTCAGAAAGGTCTTAATGTGCTGAAAAGAAAAGTACCATCATTCAGGGATAATGACTCTTGTAATTACTTCTGGTTTCCACAACATTTTAGTTTTTTAGAATTTTCTCTACATGCCTAGGAGTTTTTGTTTGTTTGTTTGTTTGGTACCAGGGATTGGATGCCTAACCATTGAGCCACACTCCCAGCCCTTTTTATTTTTTATTTTGCGACAGATTCTCACTAGAGTGCTTATAGCCTTGCTAAGTCTCTGAGGCTGGCTTCAAACCTGTGATCTTCCTATCTCAGCCCCCAGAACCACTAGGGTTATAGGCGTGCACCACCATACCTGGCCCTAGTTTTTTTTTCCTTCTATACCTATAGATACATATACACACATGACATACAAAGGCAGTTTTTACTAATGGAAGTAGGTTGTTTTTTTTCTTCTGTTGTATACTCAGAGTATCCTGCATTTTTGCTTCATGGTACTTATCAGTTTTAAGTTATGTATTTATTTATACTATTATTTGATTAATGTGCACGCCCTCAACAGACTGTAAGCTCTCATGAGTAGAAACGATGTTCCCTATCTCGTCTTGATGACTAGAATAGTACTTGCATGTTAAATATTTGTTGAAAGAATAATAAATGGATAGGGTACATTCTGTTTACTTCTGAATTTTTTCGTGCACTCTATCATGGCTATCATTCCACGCCAGTAACTATAGCTCTCCTTCGTCATTTTAATGCATGTGGATGTTTTCCCAATTTTCCTTCAAATCCATTATCTATGACAATACTGAATGCGCATCTTTGTACAGAGGAGTTTAAGCATTTGCCCAAATCGGTTCTTTCCGTATTTCATTCACACAGTATCACGGAAGTAAATGACTTCATTTAAAGTGTCAAGTATAGTAATGGACAGAGCAGTGAGAGGAGGGAGAGGGGAGGGGAAAGAGAGATGCGGTGGTGTTTCCAGGAAGAACGCTACAGCGTTCTGGGTTTCGTGTGTGATTGTGCGGAGTCTGATGATTGAGACGGGGGTTGGGAAGTGGAGGAAGAGATACATGTGGTTGAGTTCAGCAAGGCCTTGAATCTCTGTGACCCTGGAAGCTGGACCACCTTGAAGCACAGGGACTCCCTGTCCAGCTTTTGCTTTTCATCTGGGTCCTCTTGGCCCTTCTAACTGGTCAGTTGTACGGATATTTATAAATGGTTTAGAGTCTGTACCTAATCAAGGTTTACGGTACAGTCAGCCTTGGGCAAATCGTACCCACTCTTTAACCGTTCCACCTAAAGCACTGATAATTAGAAACACCTGAGGATGGCCTAGAGCCTGCCCTACCCTTTTCGAAAAGGTGCCGTTCTCGTCTGCCCACTCAGGACATCAGAGTTGGCTGGTCCTAATTAATTCTTGGGACCAGTGACCTGCTTTCAAGCTTCTAATGGCTTGGCCAGGGTAACTCAAAATCATGTTACTGCCTAAAAATGGGAGATTAAGAATATCTACTTTTTTAAAATAAAAATTCCTTCTTTTAGACCTTCATGTAATTGGGGCTCATCTCATTAATCTTAGATTGAACTATTGCCTGGAACTGCATTTGATTTCCAGTTCCTTGGGACAGGAGCCCAGTATAGACCCTGTTCTCGAAATTAGTGTTTCCAAACATTGTTATTATGGATTTTTGTTTTTGTTTTTGTTTTTGGTACCAGGGATTGAACTCAAAGGCACTTAACCACTGAGTCAGATCCCTAGATCTACTTTGTATTTTATTTAGAGACAGGGTCCCACTGAGTTGCTTAGTGCCTCCATTTTGCTGAGGCTGCTTTGAACTCATAATTCTCCTTCCTCAGCCTCCCAAATTGCTGGGATTACAGATATACACCACCATGCCCAGCTCTTAGGGACTTTAAAAGGATTGAAATATATGTCAAAACACTTCCTGGTCCCAGCACCCAGTAAGTGTTCAGGATCTTATTTTGATGTGGAATCTCCCAAACTGAATCTTGGTCGATCGAGAACTTTCAGCTGCTGTGGATTCTACTGTCCCTCTGTCTTTCACCTCAGTATGAGTGGATCTTGATCTGCTTTGTTTTTTTCTCAAATTTTTAGTATTAATTTGAGCCATGACCTTATTCTAGGAAACTGGAATTTGAGAAAAAACTCTGAATTTCATGATATTTATAATGTATGGGAAATAGGGTAAACGTATGTTAATACCCACAATTCAGCCAATTGGATGGCGGCGTTGTGGTTTGAATCTTTAATGTCCTCAAGGGCCCTGTGTTAAAGGCTTTGTCCCCAGCTTGTCACTGTTGGGAGACATGGAAACTTTAAGAGATAGGGCATAGTGGAAAATCTTAGCTTCAATGACCCATGTGCTCAAAAGGGATAGTAGGCCCCAGCCCTTCCTCCTCCTCTCTCTTGCTTCTCAGCCATGAGCTTCGCTCTGCCACATGCTTGCCACCACGATGTGCTGCCTTCCACAGGCCCAAAGCAATGAGGCCAATCAGTCATGGACTGAAATCCCCCAGATTGTGAGCCAAAATAAACCTTTCTTTTTAAAGTTGTTTATCTCAGGTATTTGTTAGAGTAATGGAAAGCTGATTAACACAGATGGCCAGATAGAACAGATGTTTCCATAGAAAGAGGCATTATCTCACCATGTTATAACAGGAAAAAGCCTTTCTTCCTTCTTCTTTCCTTCCTCCCTTCTTCCCTTTTCTTCAACGGACACCCATGGATTGTTAGCTGTTCCATAGCTGGCATGCTCTTGCTTTTTTTTCCCCTGACACATAGCTAATCTATCTTTCCTTCATGTTCCCAACTATGAGATATGGCCCTGTGATAGAGATCAGGCCATTTGCATGTGACTAAAGGCCAGGCCTGCCCATGAACCTTGCCATGCATGCATGTGCTTCCATGATTTTCCCTTTTCTGCTGGATGAAGGCTACTGGTCAGGATTACTTGGAAGATGGCAAAGACACCATCTGCTTCAGTCTCTGAATGACCCCAGTGTACAAAGCTCCCTTCCCCTTCCACAAGTACAGCCGATTTGAACACTACATGAGCAAAACACAAACTGCTTCCATTTGGCCCATTCTGCATTTTGCTTTGTTTGTTGGAGCAGTGAGCTACCCTAATTTTATCAAGTTTCTAGTAGGTTTTAGTCTCTGTGCCAGTTGATGAGGATACAGTGGTGACCAAGGAAGATGAGGTCTCAGCCTCTCCTAATGAAGGAGATCAACAGTAAACATGTAAATAAACTGGAATTTTACCTATGGAGATCCTGCAATGAAGGAAATAAAAACATTGATAAAGATATCCTGTTACAAGGATGTGGACATAATCTGAACTTTGAATAAAGTGTAGGACTTTAAATAGGAATTACTGGCTAAATTCATAAGTTAAGAAAGTAACCATCAATTAAAGGAAGATGTAGCAAAATCACAGAAATCTAGGAAAGAACCCAGGCTCCACTTCTAAAACTATTCCTACTGTTTCCATGAATGGTAAGGAACTCCCAGGAAAATTCCAAAAGTCTCATGTTCTGATTAGATGAACACAATGGCCAGATAGAACAGACGTTTCCATAGAAAGAGGCACAATCATAGAACTTTAAGCAGGTTGTGTGGGTTTTGGAGTGTCCTTGAGTTTTCTTAAAGATTGCAAAGGCAGAGAAGATTTGTGCTTAGTGGCCCCAAATGACTTTGCATTGATTTTTTTTCTCCCTTTTGATGCCTTTAATGATCAAAGGAAAAATATCAATGAATAAGAGACTTCAAGGGATTTTAATGGTTTGAATGACCCTTTGTGAAGTGAGAAGTTGGAGAGAGGTGATCCTTTTTTTTTTATCATAATATTCTTCAAAATGTGGTAACATCAGGACTTTTACTTTTTGTTGAAATGATAAACTTACTTATGTTACTGGTTAGTATCTTATTCATGGGTATTTTTTTTTGTATCTGAGATACAGAAACGTACTCAAACTGACCTAAGTTTAAAAAAAATAAACACAAATTTTATTATGAATAATCAGGGCATTTTACGAATGTCTAGCAGGAACTATAGCCATGAATCTGATCCTGACTATGATTCTGACCGTGATACTGGAGAAGAAATAGGTGGCTTCTCCCATACCTCTTTCTGACATCTCTGTGTCACATCTTTAATCTATTCTCTGGTATCTCTCTGATGATTCCTGCTCAGGACTATATGATATATTCATTAATATATCAATATAAGACTGTCTCTCACTAGTCACTCTCCCAAATGGAATCCTCACTTCAATTACTGGGGTACCTGCGCTCACTTTCAGATCCCGAGGAGTGAGCTTTTGGAATGTACACTCCACTCCTTCTCTCTGTTGTGGACTGATTCGGGCATGTCTGGAAAGGCAACTCACATGACCCAATTCCCACCTAACCCAGGCCATCTGAAAAGTCTCTGAGAACAGACAGCATCTGCACAAATACAGAGAATAACATCCCTGCTATCTTCCACCCAAGGCCAGCATTTACATATACCTTCCTTCATTCCTATATACACTATTCTAAACATAACTTTCTTGGCCTACTCTTACTCATACCCAAACAATCATAACACCATTACCCCTTTCCCTACTGGAGATTATCCTAAGTGGACCACCTATACCCAGTTCATCCAGAGGAAAATTTAGGGCCTTTTAAAATTTCCTTCTTAGTATCAAGCACTGCATCCAAAGAAAACTATGCGTGCTCAGAATGCTTGCCTGCCACCCCATCACTGTTTTGCAAACAATGGAATAAGTGATAATTTATATCCCCCCTGAAGTATTTTTTTAAAAAAGTGGGTGGAGAGAAAAAAATTCAATTTTAAAATGAATTAAGGAGCTAATACTTTTCCATGATAACACCACTCATGGGTTAAGGAGTCCAAAGCTTGAACAACAGCATTATGATTAGAGGATGCACTCCAGATTTGTATCTCAGCTCATTCCCTTAGTATATAACCTTGAGCAAGTTACTTTTTTTGTATCTCAGTATCTTCATAATCATAGTTAGTTAAAAGGATGAAATGAGAATTAAACAAGTTGATATCTATGAAGCACTTAGAATAGTTATGAAGCTGACACACAGTAAGTACTTACATAGATGTTTGTTATCTAAATTCTTTTTTTTTAAAGAGAGAGAGAATTTTTTAATATTTATTTATTTTTTTTTAGTTTTCAGCGGATACAACATCTTTGTTTGTATGTGGTGCTGAGTATCGAACCGGGGCCACACGCATGCCAGGCAAGCACGCTACCACTTGAGCCACATCCCCAGCCCCATGTTTGTTAACTAAATTCTTACAGAACAGAGGGAATGGGAAAGGATGAGTGGATCACAGGGCATCAGTTTTCTGAGCCACTTCTTTGGCTGGTCCTAAAATCTGAACTGCTCCAGTTCCTGCCCACTGGGAAGACAATGCAAAGAGAAGAGGTTTTCTCCTTCTTTCCCACCTCTGATAGGGGTTGGGGAAGACTTCTCCACAGATAGGGATACCCTAAGTCATTATTTGTTCTCAGGCCTGAGCACTGGCTGCTACCTACAACTCTGATCCCTTGGATGGTCTAATAAAAAATAAATGTTTGGTCTTTGTCCCTGGTTCCTGGCACAAGCTCCTAAAACCTTTGGTATTCCCGGAGTGTCTTTGTTATTGACCATCTTTGTTATTCATGAGCCCCTTCCCCCTCCCCCCACCAGTACCTGAATTAAGGCTAATATGATAACTCAAGGCAGCCCCTAGAAAACTGTAGGATGTGGACTGTTAGGTTAAACAAATTCTCATAGCTGTGATCAAAATACCTGACAAGAAAAACTTAGAGGAGAAAATATTTATTTGGGCTGAAGGCTTCAGAGGATCCAGTCCATGGTTGGTCAGCAGAAACATTATGGTGGAAGGGTGTGGTGGAGGAAAACTTCTTAGCTCATGGCATCGAGCTGGGAAGCAGGGGGAGTATGGCAGTGAAAAGATAAACTCTTTCAGGGCATGCTCCCAGTGACCTACTTCCTACAATTAGGTCTCATTTCCCAGTAGTCTATTAAGCTACGAATTAATCCACTGATGGAGCCAGAGCCTTTATGATGCAGTCATTGACCAAAATCTCTGAATCTTACTTCAGCAGGACCATGTTTTCAACACATGAGCTTTTGAGGAGACATTTCAGATCCAAACCATAACATCTGATTATCCAAAAGACTGTGAATTAGATTACAGGGTAAGGATTTGTTAACTTTACCTTTGCCCCATCTTTAGTATCTCCAGGAAGGAGAGTTGAAGTTGAAAACTCAGTCACCAGTGACCAATTATTTCATGATTTATACCCATTTAACGAAGCCTCCATATAGCACTCTGAAACAAAGAGGCTAAGGGAGCTTCCAAGTGGTGACAGAACATATCAATGTGCTGGAAAGGTGTGTGCCTGGAGAGGGCATGGAGCTTGGACCCCTGTCTCATACTTTGCCCTATGAATCTCTTCCAGTTGACTAATCCTGAGTCATATTTTTTATAATAAAACAGTGTTTTCTTGAGTTCTATGAGTCATTCTTGCGAATCATCAAAACTTGGGGGAGGGAAGTTGTGGGAACCCCTGAGTGATGGTCAGCCAGGCAGAAGTGCAGGGAGTCATTGCAGGTTGGCATCTTCAAAATAAAGGCAGTGTTGTGGGACTGCCTCCTTAGCCTGTGGGGTCTGCACTAACTCTGCGTAGTTAGTGTCAGAATTCTAGGACTTTGTCCTTGACTTGGTGGGAGCTGTACTGCATGTGCCCTACATGTCAGAATTGAACTAAATTGTCTTATTCAGGCAGCACTGGAGACTTAGTATTGGAATGACGGATTAGAATTATTGGAAAATGACACAATGCCTTGATCAAGGCAAACCTAGAATTTATCTCCAGACTTGGGGTACAGCATCTTATATCTTCTTGGTCATTTGGTAGACCCCGTTGAGAGGCATGTATGGGAAATGCAAATATAGCACATATCCACCCAATTAATGTAAATTTAACCACGTGCATAATTTGTGCCATCATGGGTCTGTGCCCTAAGTGCTTGTGCTTGCTGTAAAAGCACAGACCTTTAAATAGTAGAGATCTGAGAGATCATTTGTCACTTCCTTTTAATGAGGATACTTAGATCCCAGAAATTCAAGGAGCTAATCTGAGGCTGCACATACCCTTTTAACAAAGAGCTCAGTCTTCAAAACTACTGGATTAGTATACGGATTTCCCATTCCCTCTTGTTTGTCTAACCATATAGTGGTTTGGCTTTATAACCCAAAGAGGATTCTTCTGTCCTTTGTTCTTTTAAATTCTTAGTCTAATTTTTTTTAGAAAATTTCTTAGAGTAGCCGTTAAATATAATCGAAATATCTGACACTGTAGTGTCAAATATAATTAGGTCTCATTTCCCAGTAGCCTATTAAGCTATGGATTAATCCACTGATGAAGCCAGAGCCTTTAGGATGCAGTCATTGACCAAAGTCTCTGAATCTTAGTGCACCAGGACCATGTTTTCAACACATGGTCCCAGTGCAGTAAGATTGGGTAAAATATGATCCAAGCTCCTGATAGTTTAAACGAAAAGAACTATTGCTTTTCCAAAGTTGAATATTTAGACAGTAACAGGAGACATTGCCAAATTAGGACTTAAACCAAATAGCACCTGAGCTTTTACTCAAATCCCCATTCCCCCATTAGTATATTCTAAAAACTTAGATCAATAAACATCAAACCTCTTTATAATTAGCTTGCATTTACAGGCTTTTTATCTTCTGTTTTTATTTATTTATTTTTGTTTTCTTTTGGATTAAAAGTTTTTCCTCTCTGTGTACTTGAGCCATTGTCATCAATAATTAATGTGATTTCATTCTATGTGATTTTTATTTTAAAAAAGGTGAATCCTTAAGTCGAAGAATCAGGAGAACCATTTCGTGCTAAAACCATTGCTAATGGAGATTTTAATATGAAAAGATAGTACCACTTAAACATTTATGATGAGTATATGGGCTCTGAAGCAACAAGATGAAAACTGCAGTACTGAACGGATCTTTTAACAAGGCAAAAAGGATGACACGATTGTCCATGTTTCAAAGCAGAATGAATACTGTACAGATGGTTAAAGGGTAGAAAATAAGACCTAAGAAGAAAATTTTAAAGTAATGTGATTATTTTCCTTAGAATATGGAAAAGCACAGATGATTGGATATGCATTTGAGTGCATGAAGGATTGTTATATCAGAAGCTGGAGATCAACACATTGCCAATGATTACCATGGGTGCAAAGAGCAGTTGGAGTTTCAACCATAGTGGGAATTTGAATAAGACACAAAATACTTTTCTGAAAAGGAAAGTTGGTAGACAGCCTATTGGGATTTGGAAGTTTTCAGTCAATGACATTCTTTGTGGGTCCACAGTGTGCAGACCATTGGATTTTTAATGGAGCTGTTTCCTCTTTCTCTACCACTTAAAAATGGGTCCCAGCTTCACCTGTTTTGGTTTCCTTGAGGTTCTACTTTAATGCATAGAGTACTGCTAGGTGAAGATTGAAGTGCTAAAAATGTGGTAGTGAATATTGAAGTAACTTCAATGTTATGCTTACCTTGTCAAGAGTAAATAACAACTAAAAGCAAGTAAATCCAGTCTTGTAATTTGCAGTGACAGTAAATTAGGGAATGCTGACTCAGTGTTCCTTCAGGAAATACAGGGGTAAGTTTCTATGAGCCTGTGATCACATTTGCTTCAAGCAGTCAATACATGACCTTGTTTTATGTGTTTTTGTTTTAAAACATGGTATGCATATACATTGTTGAGCCCATTAACACTGATCTCACAGCCAGCACACTGTAGTTCATACAAAGTGTATCTAATGTGAATTTTCTCCATTAGGCACATTATTAACCTCTTGTATTTAGGAACACTAGATAGCACTTCAATGCTACAGATAGGGCCATTTTAAAAGCACAAAATGCAAAATATGTGGCACTAAATAGATCACAAAAAGGGTATTTCTTTATAGTGTAAGAGCTAAAGAAAAAAGCAGAGTGTCACTTTCTTTGATATCAGCTGAGAATATGCATCAAGGACTCAAAATTTTCACCACTCTACACATGACTGAATGACTGTGAAAATAATGAGTATTGGTTTCACAGTTATAAATAAATTTTAGCAAATAGAAGAATTCACAGATATGGAATCCATGAATAGTGAGGGTCAATCATCTACATGTCCAGATTTTTTTCCTTAAAGCAATTATCTTCATTTTAATTGAGAATATAAAAAAAAATTCTTATTGTACAGCTGCTTAGAAAGAAAAAGGAAAATCTCAATAGATTGTGTGTGCTATATTCATAATGGATGTGTCTCAGAACACCGTCTATATGCTAATAATTCCCACATCAATAGCCCCGTCCCCAGCTTCTGTGTTACCTCAACTTGTATATTCTGTGTCCTCCTTGACATTCCCACCTGCAGGTCTTATATTCATATCAAACCTGCCATGTCAAAAAACGATGTCTTCCTCCTCTCTCTTTTCCCAGAAGTGTGCTTCCCATTTAAGTAAATGGAAACCCCATTTTTAGAGTAGTTAAAGTTAGAAAAAAAAAAATCTTCCTTGACTCACTCTTTCCTCTGTCCACATGTAGTCCTTTGGCACCTCGTGACCTCCTGCCATTCACACAGTATATCCACAATTCCACCACCATTCTCCATTTCCACTGCTACTGCTCTTGTTCATGTCACCGTTGCCTGTTGCCTGGACTCTTGTAATAGCTTCTAAGGGATCTCTTTGTGGCCAGTTTGCTGCCTGTAGCTTCTCAACACAGCAGTCAGAGTGCTCACTCTGAAATCCTACAGGAAGGATGTGGTGGAGGAAAGCTGCTCACTTCATGGCAGCTAAAAAGCAGAGAGAAAGGGAAAAGGGCCAGGGATATGACACAGTCCCCAAAGGCAGGCAGCTAGTAACTTACTTCCTCCAACTATGTCCTTTCTGCCTACAGTCTCCACCACTTCCCAGTATCCTTTCACCTATCACTGATGAGGTCAGAGCCTCATGATCCAATCACTTCCCCAAAGCCTTACCACGGAATAGTGTTGTATTTAGGGATCAAGCCTTCAACACATAAGCTTTTGGGGTCATGTAGATCCAAGCAATAGCAACAACTACTATTACTCTTTCTCCTACCCTGTTTTAATTTTAAAATACTAATTTCCACCCGACATCATATATATTTTTGGGGCTCTGATTTGTGCTATGATTTCCTCCATAAAGTGTGAGCTCCTTCAGAGCAAAGGCACTAGTTTGTTCACTGTTTACCAGCTGCCTGGATCAATGTCTTACAAATAGTGGGTGTTCAATAAATATTTTTGAGTGAATGAATAAATACAAGACTAACATCCTTAAAGTGTTAAGTGGAAAAAGTAGGGTACAGAATGATATGTTTTGATTGCACTGTGTGTAAAAAAGAGAGACACTATAAATGTGTACCTATCTCTGTTTTAGCATTAAATGTGAATTCCTAGGGCACACAAAAATCGGATGAGGATATTTGCTTCTGAAGAGGGGAGCTCTCTGACAGGTGAGAGAGACACTCCTCCTTCTCACTATATACGCATGTATTCTTACAATTGCGTATAATATCTTCCCCCAAACAAACCACCTGAACAAGTTAGAGAAAAAATTTTACTATAAAATTTTCTTGAGCACAAGCTATATTTTATGGAAGAATCAGAACTTCAGGAAACCAGTACATATTCTCCATTCCTGCAGAATAAGGGCTCTCAGGCAGTTTCTTTTGCTTTTTTCTTCACTGTTTTGTGTATTTTTGATAGCTTCTCTTTATTATAAGAAAAAAAAGGGATTGACATTTTTGGGTCATTTTGCACCTTGCCATCTGCCACAGAAATTTTAACATGGGAAAAAGATAGGCACCATGTCAAGTTGGTGCATTTTTCCGCTTGAAAAATTTAGACTCTGTATCTCAGTCTCATTTTACACGATCACATTTTCCTGCTAAAGTCTGCCTTTGGTCTCTTTGACATTTTTCCCTTTCCTGTGGCTTTACCCCTATGGTTTTCCATTTGGGTTTCTTGTACCAGAAATCTAATTGGAAAAAAAAAATGGACAAAATTGCTCAGGAAGGTGGCCTTTGTCAGCCCTGTTCCCTCCTTTGCCACGGTGCCCACTGTGTGACCTCAAACACTGCACAGCCTGCCAGTCTTTATGCCAGGGGAGTCTTCCTGGGCATATCTTGGACAGGGAGGAGAGTTCCATTTGCTCCTTTGTGATTGTACTTAACCCTGTATGACTTGTGAATAAAGGTCTCAGAGATCTGTTGTTGGTCTTAAGCTTCAGTTTTAGATGACAGATTGCTAAAGACACCCTCTCCTTTTATGAGCACAGAGCTACAATGTGGTGAAGATCCCGCCTGTGCTATGATATGGTGTAGGGTTTCTGTTCTCGCGACCAAAAGGCTCAGGGGTCACTCCAGGTAAACTGGGCTAACTGGGCTGTGCAAAATAACCACTCAAGAGACACAAATACCTTTTTCTTTGGGGTCGCTGTGTTGGCTCCTCTGACCTTAAGGGTCTGCAGGAAGAGAGAGCTATCACACGCTGACCCCTTTTACTGAGGAGAAACTATTCAAATGATTGCAGGGGGCTCAGTCTACACGATGTCCACTGTCAGCAGGTTGACTGACACCTGGGTAGGCCACACCCAAGGGCACAGTAAGAGAAGGGGACACACATACAAGGCACTTCCGTGGAAGATTCTATCCTAAACAGGGCAAGGGGTAATATTACAAAGGAAAAGGTGAGCATAGCTCCACCCATGGGGCTTCCTTGGACATGTTAGAATCTCCCATTAATGCTTTTGTATTACCTTCTTCCTGTCCTGCCCAGTAGTTTTTGGACTTGCATATTGGGTAGATGAAAAGCATGGAATGAAAAGAAAATGAAGCATAAGACAAAAAAAAATATTGTGATGTAAAGTGTTCAACATCATTCCCCATAGTTTATTACACATAGTAAATGGAAGCATCAATCATGACAGTGCTAATTACAGCGTGGAGTTTTGTCACTTTCAACATTCTATGAATCCCCCCCCCTTCTTTTCCATTTCCATCCTGCCCCGTTTCGTCTTGCTGGTGACTTTGGATCATTTCAGTTTAACGTCTGGAGGGACAGTTTCTCAGATTTCCTTGTAGGGTCTCTATGACTGATACTGACTTTCAAGGTGGGATTAGGACGGCTAAGTGAGCTTATGCAACCAGAGGTGCAGAGAGTTCCCCTGAGCCTGCTGGCCTACAGCTCCTCTACCCTCATGATCTTCTAACACATTTGTGACTTAGTGGTCAAATTTTCATTGGCACAATATCAAAAAGGAGTAGTTAAGACATCTGGTTATCTAGAGCCATCAAATCAGAGTTAACACAGATGAAAGGATAAAATTTATCTCCAAAGTAACAAGACGTTTGACTATTTGGATGTATGTGATTTAAATTTCTATTGCCTTGTTGACAAAGTTAAATCTATCCTTTATGTTAGACAGGTGACAGACAGAGTTCATAAATGTTACTGCACTTCCTCATTTTTTTAAAGGAGCTGAAACAAAAGAAGTTGTGTAAATAAGGCCAAGAATGAGAAATATAGCAGAATTGTGGAGTACCATGAGCAGGTGCCACATACACCACACATTTGCATCTTTTGAGATCTGTGACTGAGAGTGGAATAGGAAGGACTTGGTTGGTGTGATGTGGATGAAAAGATTTAATTACCATGTGGAATGACTCACCTTCTTTCACTCCCTGGAAAAGCAATCTCTTTTCTCCTTTAAAAGAGATCATATCCATATAAACTCTCAACAAATGCCAGTGTTCCTCAAAGCCTATAGGTTGACCCAGACTTGTTTTATGAAGTAACTTTTAAATCAAAACTAGGTTTAACTAGAGGAAGGAAGAAAGGGGAAATAATTTTTTAAACCTATACTTTATTAATTTTTTGCAGTGCTAGGGTTGGAATTTAGGGTCTTGCACACACTGGGCAGTGATCTACCACTGAACTAAATCCCCAAGTGGGAATTCTTCTTTAATGCATACAGGGTTGCAAATTTGCAAGTTAAAAAGAGTTCTGGGTGGTGATGGTGGTTGCACAACCTTGTGGATATATTTAATGCAGCTAAACTCTACAGTTACAAAATGGTTGAGGTGGTATATGGTGTGTTATGTAGTGTTTCACCACAATTTTTCTAAACTTGCGTCTTTGGAGACATGTTGAATGACTCAGGGCTTGTACATTAGGCTTGTGGTCAGGTTGAGGGAACACAGGCAAGACCAGGCCAGAGGAGGTGGTATGTTCAGAAATAATTCCTGCCCCTCTGAGACAGAACAGGTGATGAGAAATGAGTTCAGGGACTCAACTTGAGAGGCCTTCTCTAGAGGTTCAGTGGGCAGGCACAGGGGCATGATGCTTTTGGTTCCATTTTCAGAGTTCATCTAGACACAATGATAGAGAGACCCAACACCAAACTAAGTATCTGAGCAAGCAAGTTAGACATGCAGGCCAGTCAGAGGAAGGCAGGGCTTTGGGTACTGGGCAGTTGAGGACAGGGACATTATTGTAGGAAGGTACAATTGGCCTACACACAGAGAGACCAGAAAGCCACAAGGAGTAGGAACGGGGTCGGGTGGAGCCAGTGACTTCATGGCAAGTACAAGAGTAATTTGTGGCCATTTCTGGATGTTTTGGACTTGAATGTTTTTGTTCTTCCCAAGTACATATATTAAGACTCCTGTCCCACTGTGATAATATTTGGAGGTGGCACTTTTGAGGAGTAATTGTGTTTAGATAATATGAGGATAGGGCCCCATGATGGGAGGAAGAGAGAGAGGAGCCCTCTTCCTCCCATCACGGGAAGAACATCCATTGTTGTTCATAGTCCCTGCAGTTTCTATGTGTCCACTAGGTGAGGACACATAGAAAAGTGGCCCTTTGCTAGCCAGGAAGAGGGCACTCACTTAGGAAATGACTCAACTGGCACTTTGGTTTTGAACTTCACAGACATGAGCTGTGAGAAATAAACTTCTGTTGCTTAATCCATCCAGTTAACAGTATTTCGTTATGGTAGCCCAAGCGTTCTAAGACACTGAGGATGTTATATGCTCAGCCTGAGGCTGATGTTCATGCAGGAGACTGGGGACCCACAGGAGATTCCAATCTTGTTTCTGGATTCCAGGTCCCTGAGATACATATGGACTCTTGAGTGGAAAATAAGCCAAGATAATGTGGAGGCACCCCAGCCTGAGGCCTAGCTAATGCATTTTGTGGTCAGGCTAGGGAATGGAGAGCAGTTACTTTGTGTATCTTTGTTTATTAAGGGTGGTCTGAAAGTCGTGATAGTGGAGGTGAAGATGAACTGACTAGCAAAACTACTTAAAATGAATTCTGGATTTTTCCTGGAGAGATAATTGCATTCATATCAGAAATATTTTCACTTTATAGGTTATTGCATTTATGAATGTTATTTGGATGAAGAATGAGATCAATGAACATTATTTGCATTTTTCCTTTTATTTTATAGCCAAATCCTCGTGGTAATTTAAACATGCCGAAGTAGTGATTAATCTTCATTATAGGAAGGAAACAATATTTTAGATGCCATTGGGAATGTACCCCTGATAAGAAATAAAAATGGCAATCAGAAAA
The DNA here is from genome assembly GCF_052094955.1 of Ictidomys tridecemlineatus. Classification (NCBI taxonomy): domain Eukaryota; kingdom Metazoa; phylum Chordata; class Mammalia; order Rodentia; family Sciuridae; genus Ictidomys; species Ictidomys tridecemlineatus. The sequence goes on from NC_135486.1 coordinate 56,924,372, forward strand.
CCAGTTAAAATGTTTTGTACAGTTTTCCTGGGTGGTTGTTGATATTTGGGGCTATGTTGACAAAATGCATGAAGAATATTCCATCGTTGTTCACAGTCCCTGCAGTTAAACGTAGGCTGTTGATTTGCTTTTCCGTGGGTAAAATTATTTCTGGAAAGCTTTCATTCTCTCTCCTGAGTTAAATGCAAAAGTTTTCTGCCAAGCCCAAGTTAAACGGCTTTTGGCAGACTTTAAAGTTGGATCAGCATCCAAGGAAATTCTGTTTGGCTTGGAGGGTTATTTGAACTTTTTCAAGATCAGGTATTCCTTTTCATTTTAATGATTTGCAACATCTGATTTCTCATCAGATGACTTTTTCATGATCATTCACCTTTGAACTGTATCTTGCTGTTCACAGAACCCCACAGCATCATAAGACTTGAAGGGACCCTGCATTGTCACCCAGCCTGGCAGGACTACATCCAGAGGGTGCTGCCTACACCTGAGACAACTGAGAAACTGTGCCAAGGTCCTCATCATTGAGGACTCTGACACAGACTGTGACTAAATGAACAGCTTCCTCATTGGTTTTCTCAAATTTAAACATTTCTCCACCTATTTTACCAGCATAAGTTATTATTGCAATAGTTTGAATCTGGAATGTCCCTAATGGCCCAAGTGTTAAAGGCTTTGTTCCCACCCTGTGATGCCATTGGGGTGTGGTAAAAGTAAGAGGTGGAAATAAGTGAGAGGCCGTATGTCCTTGAGGGCAGGCCCTCAAATTGGATATGAGGGCTCTAGTCCCTTCCCTCTTTCTCTAATTCCATGGGTGCCATAAGATGAATAGGCTTCTTTGCCATGCACTGCCTCCATGATGTACTATGCCATCACAGGCCCAAAGCAAAAGGGACAAGCAACCATAGACTGAAATTCCCAAAACCACGAGCCAAAATAAGTCTTTTCTCTTATCACATTGATTGCCTCAGGTATTTTATCACAGTAACTGAAAACGGACTAACATAGTCATCATGGCTTCTTCCCCCTCCTATTCCTTCTCTACTCTTGCATCTTCTAACCATAAAATTAGTACAATGAAGTTTGATTTATAAGGACTTTTTTCCTCCCAGTATAGAACCTTGGTATGAGATTACAAATTACTGGGAGAATATAGAATAGAGAGCTTTGGGTTAAGGAAACAGCTGCTTAGGTTAAATATGACATTGAGTGAATAAATAATCTGCAGCTGAGAGCTGAGCTAATTGAGGCTATGCATTTTGCTGATGAATTTTAATGATAACCTGGCATTTTGCACAGATAGGAGACTTGTCTAGTTAACTAGTTCAAGGAGTTTCTGTATTAAGGCTGAAGTATACAGCCCTTTTTCCAATCACTGTTTACTGGTAACTCTGTACCTAGTAAATTTTTGTTTTAGAATAAATATTGGAAGAGTGGTTAAGCTACTTTTCTAACCAGAGAATAAATATTTCCCTATATAGAATAAAACTGTGAGACTCTGCAATTGGTTTATAAGCCAAGGCAGTTGAACACAAAATAGGAAGCAATTTTGGCTTTCGTTTCTGTCATCCACCAGATTTTAGCAAAGTGCATTTTCATTTATTTTAAATGCTTACTGTATCGGAGTCTAAAATGGTTGTTTCTTGGAAGGAGGTTTTTGCAGCACCCTCTTCTGCCCTAACAGTCTGTTAAAATTCAACATTCCTGCTTCAAGTGGAGACAATAAGTTAATAGGAAAATATCACAGGAGTGTGTTCGGAAATTTCTGAAAATTTTCTAGAGTCCAATTTCAGCAGTAGAGAAGTGCATATGAGATCCAGCTCTGTTTCAATCCGATTACTTGGTCTTCACATCTTTAAAAAAATTAAAAAAAAAATTAGGCTAAAGAAACACTATCAAAAACATGGAAGAAAGTCTGTTAATCAGATCTTCTCATTAAAATTGTAGAAGGAATGGGGGGGAAAGACAACTGTCCTTAGAAGCACACATCACTGGCTTGCATGCAATGGCAGTTAAAGTCATTTTTCAAAGGCTTTCTGCCATTTATTTATTCCAGTAGACAAGATGAAACAATTTTGTCAGCTAATCATCAATCTGCTCGCAACGATGCACAGACTGGTCTAAGAATAAATACATTAAAAAGGAAAGCAATTAGCTTTCCATATGGGATGATGGAGTTTCTGCCATGTAAAACTTCCAAGAATTTAAGACCTGCTGATTCAAAAGTATTAAGATGAACTAAGAAAACCTTCTGTGCTTTCGTGCTCCCATCTATCATCATTGTTCTTTTTCACTTTTCCTACATTACAGATGAGATGAAAGTGGTTATTTAGCCACTGAATAAACTCTTACAAGATTTCTGTGGTCATTAACACATATGAAATATAATCACATACTCGTTGGGAAAATTTAGAAGACGTGACACTTTTCCTTGATGAAAGTAAAAGAAAGGCACCCAGATGACAATATCATTTGGTAATAATAATAATAATAATAATTCAGTGATTAGTAACGATATTATTAATGTTGATGATGTTCACTGTGGTTGAACTCTAGAAACTTTCTGCAGTATCCTGGAGACTTTGATCCCCCAAATGAATAATTTAACATGCTGGATGATAAGTGTAATTCATAACTATGTGTTAATTTTGGAAATTCCAGCTGTTGTCACAGAGGAAGTACAAAATGTCAGTGAGTTTTTATGAAGAAACATTTTTACTCAACTGAATTTCAAAATGTGTGTAGCAAAAGGTAAGTATCTTTTCTCTGAGGGATGAGTCTTGTCCTGTTACCTTCTACATGTAGCTTCTAAAACACTGATCTTCATTAAACCAGATGGTAGAATAGTAACAGCAGAGAATTCACAATGGGAATTTCTTCCTGGTGAAGCCTGGTGGTGGGGTGCATCACCTTTGCTCACAGCCCATCAGCCAGCGGGAGCCCAGGTACAAAGTCACACCTACCTATCTACCAGGAATGCTGGAGTTGCAGCTAGTGTGCCCAAGAAGAGGAAATTTGTCTGGCTAACCATTAGTCTCTGTTCTAATAATCTAAGTATAAATCTATGTAAGCTATAAAAAATGTGTTTTTGTTGCTATTGTTTTTACTGCATTTCCTAAGTTTTTAATTGAAGAGATTTGCCTCACATTTACATGTAATTTAAAATACTATGAACCCTTTGGTTCAGTGAGTTGTTTTACTTTAACTCCTATAGGTGGGAGAGATGCCTATGAACTGCTGTGTAAATATCCTAAGGAAAAAACCTATTATATAGCTTTTAAAAAGCAGTTAGCAACTGTGGTCTCTAAACTAAAGCAAAACAGTGAATCTAAGAGAGGGGCCCTGATTTGTGAGTAATTTATCAGGTTGTAAAATAATAAGACCTGACAGTTCAGTAGATTTTAAGTGTCAGGGAGAGAAGAGCTAACGTCCATTCTCCCACGGAGGAGCAAAGAAATCTGGAATAAGTTTTTAAATAGGAGAAGGTGGAATGAACCCAGGTTTACATATGTGGAATTTGAGGTGGCTGGAGGAAATGTTCTGGACACATTTGGAAATTACTTTCTGTCATTCAGGGTAGGTAATCAGCTTGGATCATCTGAATAACACTCAGGTTGTCAGATCCCTGAAGTCATGGGATCAGCTCAATTCAACCAGAAAAATGGAAGGAGAGAACAATGCTGTAGAGGCTACAGGCAAATTGAAGGCTAAGAAGACTCACTAGGCTTCATGTTAAAAAAAAAAAAAATCTAGTGACATTATCAGTCCAGCAGGGGAGGGCAGAAACCTTACTGGGGGCAGGGATGGGTGGGTATAAAGTAAATGGAAAACGAGGTGAGGGAAGGGATTATAAACATACTGTCTTCACTTTTCCAAGCTGAGCAATAAGGCAAATGCTGGGCAGAGTACAGAGTGATGTTCAGTAATGTTATTGTTGATTATCTTTTCCAGCTTTTAGATACAAAGTAACTCTTTGTAAGGAGTTTGTTAGCATTCATTTCATTCAAGGGAGGAATATTTCAACTATACTTGCAGAGGAAAGATTTCAACAGAGGAAAGATTTCAATGATGGAAATGGAAGGAAAAAACATTTCAGGTGTAAGATAGAGTAACTTCTTTCAGCACCATTTCCCCCAGATCATTAAACTCTTGTGTGCTGGGCACCCTGCCAGGCAGTAGAGTGCAGCTGTGAACATGACCCTGCTCCTCTCCAGGAGTCTGGCATTCCAAGGAGTGGTGAGAATGTCCGTGTAGGAGAAGGGGCTTTCTGATAAGAACATTTTCATACAGAGTGGTATTGATAGAAACTCCTGGGGGAGTTTAAAATGGGAATCCTGGGTGGATTTATTCCCATTTTATAGATGAAGAAACTGAGGATCTAAATAGCCCGAAAGACTTTGGAGTCACCAGGTAGTCTTGAGTGGGTATAAAAAGTGATGTAGGAATGCATTTGAGGTATTTTGCCATGGAATTCCATCCTGCCAGAAATGACACATCCTGCTTTTCCGCTACATATGATTTTATCTACACACCCCATCTCACCCTTCAGAACTGGCACAAGGCTTTCCTCCTCTGGGACACCTTTATCCCTCATTTTTTTTCTGATGGTGTTTGTAGTTATTGTCTGCTATATCCAGCTGCTCTTAGTTTTCTTTTTTCGGCTTGATGTAGATGCACTTTTTTTTTTTTTTAAGCCTTTCATTGCTACTCTTGGTTACTATTTGTTTGGGAATATGCTTTTTCTGCCTAGTTTGCCACTTCATTGTGGGTAGGGGCTTTAGCTCTTGAATCTTTCTGCAAGTGTTCAGTATAGAAAGGCAAAAACTGGAGTTTTATGTTTTATGTGTGCTTTTCTGTATCCACCAATGTACCTCAAAGACTGTGTTCTCAATCTTCTGATAGCTGTCACTGCAAAATAATTGCCAAGAGTGTGAAGTAAATGGGGGAAAATTTCAGCTCTCTTTTTTTTTTCCCTAAATAATTGCCACTATTACCTAGTTAGGTATTCCAGTTGCAGTTTAGAGGCTCATACATGATATATAAGTGGTATATCTTTGAAGAACACTTTGAAAATCTTGCCATACGACGAGATTTACCTTATAATAATTTGTTATGCTTACTCCACTTTTATAAAAATATTTTTCAAATTGTTTTGCGTGAAGTAATGGGCTGCATTTTCTCTCCCATCTTCCAAGAAGACAGAATGAAAAGCTGCCCTGGTGCACGAGGCAGCTTTCTGATAAATGAGTCGCACCAGCCAAGCTCCTCTTGCCATGAATTTGGCAGTTTGCTTCGCAGCAGATGTTGTCTTGCTATGCATGCTCTTCCTCTCCTGCCCTCCCTCCTCATGGTAAATATGTCGGGAACAGTACATATATATTTAGTGCTTTTCATTTATCTGGGACAAGACTAGTGCCTTGCATGAAAACAGAGTATCTCTAGCAAAAAAGGAACAGACTGGATCATAAAAATACTGAGGAAGCAGACTGAAAAAATGAGGACCTTCTAGAACCAGCCCAGATTAGAATATGTCTGAGAATCAGACAGTAATTCTTTTGAATTGGTCACATGGCTTCCTTTTCTTCAGTTGAAGTGTATTTTGCTTTTTCCCAACAAGATGGGGTATGCTCTGCTTTAGGGAAACAAGGTATTCCCCCAGACATATGCTGTTAAGCACATGTGCAGTAAAAGATATTTGCATTTTTCAAGAATTCTTCATTTCATCAGATTTTTCTTGTTTTTTTTTAAAGCTGAACTTCTTTAATACGATCAAAATATGTTTTAATACGTTCAAAATATGTTTTAATACATTCAAGATTCTGAAACAGTAACATCATCAATAACAAAATTACATACATATGACCGTTGAAGAAACTTGCTGTAGACACTAAATCTGTAGTAGCTAGGACTTGGTCACTGGGATTCTCCTGTGTACCATTGCCCTTCTAGAGGAAGCTTCTAGATGTTTCCGATTATATTTTTGCACGATGCCAGGGACTTTATGATTGTTCTTGAATCTTCGCCCTATAAACTTCCATATCCCATGGTCAGGCTTGGCTATGTGATTTGCTTGGTAAATGGAACCTCAGTGGTGTGCCTCTCCCACATCAGAGTGTGTCCTGCCAAGAGCTGTGCTTTTCAGTCCCCATCTGAGAATCCTTGCAACAAACCCATACCCAACCTGCAGTATCAGTTGTTTGTGTATTCAGTAAATCTTTTAAAATCAGCTAGGCATAGGTAATAGAGTGGAGACCAAAAAGATGTCATCATTATTCTCATTCAGCTTAAAATTCAGTAATTTAAAAACATCATTTTTTAGTACTAAAACAACTCAGTAAATTTTTTTATAGGATGTGAAATAGGAAAACATTTAAAAAAATTATTAAAACCCTAGAAGACTGTGAAGATCCATATTCAACAAGCTCCCCAAATCTTTGAGATGCACACCATTGCATTTTCAGTAGGAAACTTTGAGAAGCTTTGACTGGACCGGTATAAGCATGAGATGAGATTGGGGTAATTAATGGACTCAGGAAAGTACAAACAGAAAAATAGGGAAATTGGAGCCATTGGGGCATTTATGTCAATTCCTTCTAATGCTGGAATTGATTATCCACATAAGAGAATACATCATAAAAAGCATTAAAGTTTTCATCCAGTTGCATCTGTGTATGTGGGTACAGAAGCAAACTTTTGGGGGTGGTATTACTAAGGTGTGTATGCTTAAAGAAATTTCTCATATCTGTAGAAAGAGTTAAGGAATAACCATGAGGCAGGAAGTCACATAATATCACACATATAGTGCTTGGGACTGGAAGAATGAAGCACCAGTTTTCTCCATAAGAGACTGGTCCAGCAGGTGATGTAACATGTTGACTGAAAGCAAGGGCTCCGGAGGCTGAGTGCCTATGTTTTGATCCTCTCTGGTGTTTAGTAACTGTGAGAGCTGGAGCAAGTAACTTAATCTTTTTTAATCTCAGTTTTCTCATGCATATAATGTATCTACCTCATCCAGGCTTTGTGAGTATTAATGAGATTATGCACATAAACCATTTGGAATGGTGCCTGACTCCTTGTAATTACTCAACACAGGGTAGTGTTATCTGCAAATGCACTAGAAGGGCTAGAACATCCTTTTGTACCAACTAGCAGGGAAACCCCCAATGCAACACATTTAGTAAAGAATTTTGTAAGAGTCCTTGGTACAGTCTATTTCCAGGTCTGGGTCTCCTTAAGCAACTGGCACTTTTTAAGGGATCTTGGTTTTATCATCAGGACATACTTTAAAGTAGTTGATACGGTGGTGCAAACCGAGACACCAAAGCTGGCATTGGAAATGTAAGAGGGTGGTTGTTTTCACTCTGTGTTTTTAAGGGCCAACTCTTTGTCCTTGAGCAGCATGAGTCCTGTATTCCCATTTTCTAGTAATAAAATTCAGGATCACCCTCAGTTTGTATCATAAAATGAATTTAATCCTGACATAGTTTAAGAGCACAGGTTACGTGACTAGCTCTTGTGATGACTTTTGGATCCCCCGCTACCCACTGAGGGAAGTACTCTGCTTTTCCTGATGGCATGAGAAATGTCCCACAGACAGTAACGGTATTCCACCCACCTGCCATTCCTCACTGGGTATGTGCCCACCCTTGCTGGAGGTGTGAGTGTCTAGCTACCCTCTTTGGATATAGATCATTCTTTTGTATCTCAGGAGGATCATAGATGTCTTTAAATCTTGCTTGAGCTCCAGCTTTACTCTGTGACTCCCATGTCTCTGTGTGAAATTTCACTCATTTAGAACAACAAGGACCTGCTCCTAGCTCTATCCCAGGAACTCAGATATTGGTTCTTAGTCAGATCACATAGATCATAATGAGTCTTTTTTTTTTTTTTAATCCAGAGACTAGTCTTAGAATTTGGTGTGGTGTTGCCACATGATTCTGAGATCAAGAGAATCTCCTCTTTGGACCCTCAGTTAATAAAATGTGGCCATAAATATTACTTGGCCATAAAGAATGAAATTTTGGCATTTGCTAGTAAATGGATGAAACCAGAGAATATCATGCTAAGTGAAATAACCCAGTTCCAAAAAAAAACAAAGGCTCAACATTCTCTGTGATGTGTGGATGCTAACCCACAACAAGAGAGGGTCAGGAGGGGAAGAATAGAAGTTCATTGGATTAGCCAAAGGGGAATTCAGGGAAGGGAGTGGGGTTTGGAATAGGAAAGACAGTAGAATTAATCAGACATAACTTTCCTTCGATCATATATGAGTACACAACCATCCTGACTCCACATCATCTGCAGCCACAAGAATGGGATTCTAATTAGAATGGGTTGTACTCCATGTATGTATAATATGTCAAAATACCCTCTACTGTCATGTTTATACCTAAAAAGAACAAAAAAATGAAATGTGGCTATGCATTGTATTGTTATATTGTGCATTGTATGCATGTATCATAGCAGAATGTACAACTTTAATGCACCAATAAAAAGCGTGGACAAAAAAGAAAATGTGGACATAGCTTCAGATATAGCAGAGGCGTGTGGGATAGAGCAGACTAAAGGGTATAGCATGCTGTGAACATTGAAAGAGCATCGTGTTCACTTTGATTGTAAAATTGTGTGAAGAAATCTTGTGCAGAAATCTTGTGTCAGAAGGGCTATACAATGCTCAGTTGCCTTTTCACCTAATCTCCCTGCTGTGTTTGAATTTGATACAGTAGTTCACTCCTGTTTTTCAGAAGCACTTTCTTTGCTAAGCTTCGGAGATTCCTCATGCTCTTCTAGCTTTTTTGTGTTCTTCTTTGCTGATTCCACCTCATCTTTCTGACATCTAAGTATTGAAGTGTCCCAAGGTACTTCTTTTGATAATGGCATTTACATATTGACAACTCTGGCATTTATATATACCTTTAGCTGAGATCTCAGCCTTGAACTTCAGATTTACATCAACTATCTGTTCACTCAAGGACACTCAATTTGTCTGTCAAATGGGCATCTGGTGCCAAAACACAAACAGAACAGAACTCTTGTTCATCTTCCCCAAATTAGGATCACGTGTCATTATTCTCATCTCATTCATGGAAACTCCATCTTTACAATTACTTTACAATTACTCAATTACAATTAAATCAAAAACTTCAGCGCTTTGATCTCTTCTCTCAGATGACAGATCCTACATCTGTAAATAAATACTGTAGATCCTACCTTCAGGAGGTATTCAGAATCTATCTTTCACCACTTCTAATGCTATGTCTTCAATTAAGCTGTTATTTCTCCCCTGCATTGTGGCAAAAGATTTTCTCTTTCTACCCTTATTTCCCCAAGCTCTTAATACAGCAGCACAACTATACTTGAGTGACAATTATGTTAGATTGCTTACTTTTCTGCAAACAATCCTTCCTTCAGTGGCCAGTTTCTCATTTCACTTAAAGTAAAGCTAAAGCCCTTGCAATGGAGCACAAGTTCCGGCAGGATATGGCCTTAAAAACTATCTTTTCCATCTTCTACAAGAAGGGGGAAGACGTTTTTCTGTGTGTTCACTGCTGTGTATCCATCAGTAAATGAATACTGACTAAATGAAGTAATATATGTGAATGCAACATTGACATCAGACTTGACATGCATTAATGAGACTGTCTTTTTGGCTTCGAGAGCAAAATGTTTACCAAAGAAGTTATTAGGTGAATCTATTCAATCTATACCTTTGTTCACAAGTGAGATTTTTTTTTTTTTTTTAGTCCAGTGGAGAAAAGTTTAGTTTTTTGTTTTGTTTTTTTAAATAGATTTTTAAGTACCTGAGAGTGTTTGTTTTTAGGGCTGCCAAAGCTGTAGCTTATTAAGAAACCATTTAGGAAGCTAATTAAAATGAAAAGAGGTTGGGGTTGTGGCTCAGTGGTAGAGCACTTGCCTAGCACGTGCAAGGCCCTAGTTTCCATCCTCAGCAACACATAAAAATAAATAAATAAAATAAAAGTAGTGTGTCCAACTACAACTAAAAAAATCAATATTTTTTAAAAATGAAAAGAGTAAAAATTATTGACTTGTTTCAATTGTTAAAAGTATAAGTTACCCTGTATAAATATATGTGAGATTGTCTCTAGCTCAAGAAAGCTTCATGGAATCAATTTTTGTGATGTAATAACATAGGGCACTAGTACAAGTGAAATAGCATTTTTCTTGTTTTTTCTTTTTTTTAAGCAACATTTATTTCTAACAATTTCGAAGATGGTAAGTTGACTATTGGGGTGCTGATTTGGCTGGGTACTTGGTGAGGGCTCTCTTGTGTTCTTTTTTATTGCTTTATATTAATCATACATAATATTAGAGTTCATTTTGACATAATGCATTATAAATGCATAAATATACTTTGCTCCAATTCAGTCCTCAGTACGTACGTTCCTTTACCCTACCTTCCTCCCTCCCCTGTTCCCTTCTACTCTACTGATCTTTCTGGAAATAGCATTTTTCAACCAATTACCAGGAAGCCAAGAAGTTGTTATTTATAGCAGAGGGTAGGGTAATTATTTCCTTTAAGGTAATAGTATTTATTTTTCCAACCTTTAAAGTTTATGTTATTAGCTGAATTTGTAGAATTCTTGCATTTTCCAAAATAATAGTTGTAGATTCAGTATAAAGAGATATTAATAGTCTTCCTTTTGCTTTCTTATGGAAGGAACATAATTACATGATTCTTGTTATATAACTTACTAGAATGCTTTTTTTAGGACACCTGTGGGAAATTATGCTTCTTCCTTCAGTGGGAGTGTTTCTTTTTTTCTTTATAACATTTGACATAGAAGATGTATATATTTTTATAAAGTTTATAGAATATAATGAAATTTTCATGAATCTATTGTGTAGCTTCAAAATGTAGCAATACATAATAAATCTAATTTTCTCCATACCTTTTCTTAATGTCTTCTATCTTCTTTCTTCCACACTAAGTATCCCAGTTCTCAACAACAGTGGAAATGATATCACTCGAATACCACTTCATTACTTTTTTTTTGCTCAGTTCCACAAGTAAACACAAAATAGTCTCAGAAAACAACACCCAACATTACCACAAATAGTACAGTTACTGAACAAATGTTGTAAGAGTTGCTACTTTATTTGTCCTTGCATCTCAACATAATTTAGAATAATTCTTGGTGTAGGAATACAGATATATGCCTATTTAGGTTAGTTTGTTTTGTTTTATTGTAAATTTTAGGCATTATTCTTTAAAAATTAATTTTGCTTTATAATTATGTAACATAGGTCAAATCTATTAAACAAGATACTTTAGAAGAAATCTAACCTTTAACTGTGACCATTGCATTCTAGAACTTTCTTTCTTCGTGAGTAATAATTGTTTTAACTTTATAGTTTATTTTTCTGTTGATTCTTTTTCAATTCACTTTCTTTTCAACTGATGAAATACTGCTCGATGGGATGAAGTCTATGAATGCTTGGTAGGTATTATTGCTTAAGGGGTGGGTATTTGCATGGTGTGAATGCTCATGATTGAATAAACTAGTCCTCTGCAAATGAGTTGTGTCTAGACTTCTGCTGATTCACAAAGTCCTATCGTGAATTCATCTTTTCACGTCTGTGTGTATCTATATATACTTGTATGTCAATTTCCTGGAAGAGAAATTTCTGGGTGTAAGTGCATACATAAGAATGCTGCCAAATTCTCCATAGGAATTGTGCCATTTTGCGTATCTGTCACCAGTATTTGGGATCCACTGTTTCCCTCAGTCTCACCAAGAGAATGTGTCTCCACACTTTTAGATTTTTGCCAAAATCAGGTGAAAAAACTGTATGGCAGTCTCTTCCTAATTTGAATTTCTCTTAATTTAAGTGAAACTGAACATTTAAAAAAAATATGTGGCTAAGAGACATTTGCATGTCTTTGCCTGTGAACTGTGTTTTCTCCAGCCCATTTCCCTATAAGGTGATCAGTCTTTTTCCTTTTCTATTTTATTACCCCACTCATCTGCGATACAAGTAATACATATTTCCCCCAATTTGTCATTTTCTTTTTAATTGCTTATGATACCCTTTGTCAACAATAGTTTTTTAAAAAATACTATTATTTTATATAAGTAAATGGAATCTATCAATCATCTTTTCCTTCTGTGTTTTGGGTCACATTTGGAAAAGTTGTTCTCCCCTCTCAGATTTTGAAGGCATTCACACATTTTCTACTAGTCTTATGGTGAGTTTATTTATATAAAAATCTTTATAATCTTTTTGGAATTATCCTAATATGTCTGGTAAATAAAACAAATAACTTTTTCCATGCAATTTTCCTGTTATCCTAATGCAATTTGTAGTCTCTTCATCCCCTCAACTGATTTGAGATTCAGCCTTTATTGCACCCTAAATTTGCATTTGTCCTTTCTAATGCTTATTAACTCAAAAAGTATTCACCTACCTGACCTATATTATTTATGCTTCTATTAGAACCATTTCCTTTGGGAAAAGTGGGGAAGATGTGACTATAATCTTCAATTTAGTACCTTCTCATAGGAGTAAAAGTCAGAGTCAAATTGCCCTTTTAGATTTAATAATCTCACATTTTAACTTCTTCTTATAAAATCTTTTCTCCCTGTAAATTTTAGACAGTTAAACATATCCTTTTACTTTGCTCAAGTTATTTTCCTCCTCAATCTTAGCTCCTCTTTCTTCTTTTCTTACACAGTGAAAGTGCATAATCATAATCTTTGTCTCTGAATTATTTCTCAAAGCATTTCCATGCCTTCCTTCCTTCCTACCACTGCCTTAGTTTTCAAACTAAATGTGTCTCAGATGGACAATTTTAACAGCGTTTCACCCGACACTTCCTGAAATATTGTCCTTCTTCATATTTCTTTTCTCTACAGCTTCCAAGGGGACCTATTTAATATAGCAAGCTGACATGCCCGGGTTTAATACCATAGTGTCAGCAGGGTGGAATTAACAAGTCTAATGAGGCCTCCCTGCTCCCTCCTCTACCTCATCCTCTGCCCTTTGTCCCTCATGAGTTAGGTTTTGCATTCCCACACCACTTGTAGGTGAATCTGATACTCCACATTGTTTCAGATCACTCAGAACTGCTCTCCTGCTTTCAGATTGTCCCTTGGTTGGGACTCTTGTCTCTGGCCACCTTTCCATCCATCAAAAGCATCTCTCCTTCCTCACAGCTTTCCCTTCCCTGAGTAGATCCAAGTCCCCAACCCCACAACTCCAGCCCTGCCCCTTGCTCTCATCTTGTCTTGAAATTATATGTTGGTGCACTTATCCTTTGCTTGACTGCAAATGTTGGGAGTGGGAGTGAAATTTTCGTGAGTCAATTTGGTCCTCAATGAGTAATAGCCATCCTATTCATTCTTCTCAGTGTATATCTCTATTAATAATGTTTACTGCACTGTGTAGTGTAGAGAATAGTTCATGTGTTTGTTCCCCCGATAGATTGTCATCATTTTGTGCTATGGAACATTATTTTTTAATCCATATTTTCCTAAGCCTAGGACAGTCTATCCCTTGTAAAAGGACCTCAAAACAGATAATTCATTGGGGGGAGAGAGAGAGAGAGAGAGAGAGAGAGAGAGAGAGAGAGAGAGAGAGAGAGAGAGAGAGAGAGAGAGGGAGAGGAGAGATTGTGATGACAGTGGGTTTGCAAAACATAATCTTGCAGAAATAATTGAAACAACTGAGAATGCCAACCTTAGAAAAAAGCACCTCCAAGATGGGGAGACAAGGTATGTGGTCATAGAGAGCAGGGGTGGGGCTCCAGAATGGAGGCCAGGGCAGGGCATTTATCAATGGACAAATCACAGCTTTGTGTAAGGTAAACTGAAGGATCTTATGAGACCTGTCACTAAAGGTATCTGAAAAACCCTCATGAAAAATTATAGCACACCCATTAGAGAAACTAAAATATAAAATAGTGAAAACTAAAATATAAAATAGTGAAAACAGAGAAGATGCAGAGACACTGCTTCATACTTCACCCATAGGAATATGAAATGGTACAGTCCCTATGAAAGTTGGTTTCATAGTTTTTTTATAAAACAAAATATGCAAATACCATACAACTCAATAATTACACACTTGGGTATTTATTCCAGAAAAATGAAGACTTATGTTCACATAGAAATATGTACACACATATTTATAGGGCTTTATTTATAATGTCCCAAATCTAGATTCAACCCTGAATGGCTATGCAAATTGTGATAGATCCATACTATGAAATACGGCTCTACTCAGCAAGAAAAAGAAACACACTTGAACCTGGAAAAATCTTGAGGGAATTATTCTGAGAGAAACAAATGAATCCCAAGAGGTTACCTACTAAATTATTCTATTTTTATCTGTTGGCTATTGGACAAAGTAGGAGATGTTCAGTATCTTCACTGTGGTGGTTAATACATGAATCAACAAGATAAAGTTATAATAAAAACACACAAATGAGTATAGTATAACTGAGAAAATCTAAATCTAATTGATGGATTGTATCAATGCCAATATCCTGAGTATAATATTATGTACCAGTTTTGCAAGATGTCACCAATCGGGGAAACAGGGCAGAATGTGCCAAAAGTGTTTCTGTATTATTTCTTAAAACTGCATGTCAGTTTACAATGTAAACTCAGTCTACATCTCAACATAAACATTGATACTGGTTAAAAGTATCCTATAGGATTACTGAGATAATTTATAAAATGTATTATACAGAATAATTATAATGCTCCACATTAGGGGCTAAAATTCAGACTGCCATTAAAGCCAATGCTGAATGTTAAATAGAACAAACCGGGCTGGGGTTGTGGCTCAGCGGTAGAGTGCTCACCTAGCACATGCAAGGCCCTGGATTCAATCTTCAGCACAACATAAAATAAATAAAATAAAGGTAGTGTGTCCAACTACAATTAAAAAATAAATATTAAAAAAAAGAACAAAAATCCAGCCTCTTCATAGAAACCCTATAAAGAGAGCTCAAACATCGATTAGAGCTGGCATATGTGACTCTCAAGTTTCCTTCCATTTGAAGAATTTATTATTTCTTGATTCTTTCTATTAATTTTTATCTTTTTTTTAATTTATCAAAGTCATTTTGGATCATTACCTTGTCTTCCAAATTGCTGACTTTGTCCCATTTCCATCTTGGAGTGATTTACATCATTTAATTGTGTGTGTGTGTGTGTGTGTGTGTGTGTGTGTGTGTGTGTGTTTTGGGCCCAGAACAGTGTAACATTCTGACTCTGATCTGTTGACTCCCATTCTCTGCTAATCAGTAGGACTTGAATACCTAAAACTACACTCCAGAATCCTAGACTCTCAGCATTACACAGGACATTAATAATGCTTGGGTGCTGCATTTCAGGCGGTCTAAATCAGATTTTTATAATTTGCTGATAAATATTTAATGGTGTTTGATTCTTTTTAGTTTCTGAGTGGGAAAAAATAAAAAGAAAATGGAATTTTAGAATAACCATTTTTAAAACTCCATCAACACTGGTTTTCTTACCAGTGAAGAAATAAGACACAAAGTGATATCTGTAGAGATTTTGAAATTATGTCATTATATTATTATAGGTCTGTCCAAGAAGACCTATTTATGTAGTCATAGATTCACTTGGGTGTTAGTCAGCTTTCTGATGGTATAACAAAACCCAAGACAAATAAACTTATATGGAAAAAAAAGTTTATTTTGGCTCATGATTTCAGAGCTTTTAGTTTGTGGTTGTTTGGCCTCATCTGAGCTTGTGGTGGCATAATACATCATGACAGGACTCCATGACTTGGGAGGACTGTTTACTTCATGGTGAATAGGAAACAAACAGCAACAATAATAATAAAACAAAGGATGGGAAGAAGTGGGCCAGAGTTCCAATATGCCTTTCAATGGCATGCCCCCATGGACCTGACATTCTCCCACTAGGTACTGACTTCAGAAAGTTCTACCATCTCATCCCAATACTAAGGTATTATCCAAGGTACTATAAGAACTGTCCCAAACTCAGCATGTCTATTTCATATTCAAATCATACAGCACCTTGGGTGCTGAGTTTGGGACAGTTCTTATAGTACCTTGGATAATACCAGTTTTCACTTCGGTGCTTAGCCATGTGTTCTGAAAGTACCTTGCACTTCATCTAGGACTGTCTCATGGATGCTTTCAGCTTCTGCCTATGCCAGTAAGGCAAAATGCACATTTTTTTTCCTTAAGTAATACGTGAAAATATGAAAAAGAAATTTCTTTCTCTTTAATTATTGTTGAGTGAGCCTCACTTCAAAAATCATCTAGTTCAATTTCTTGTCCCCCAATTTCAGTTTTGTATGAGAATTCATATTTCTTCCAAAGCATTGTTGTACTTGATATTTAGAAAACTGCCAAGATAAACAACAGATGAAGAAGCAGGTGGGTTGCATCTCACCCAAGGCTGTAATAAACCAGGAGTGATGAAATCAGGTCTCGAACCCATGGTGGAATTTCCCTCCACATAAGCTTATACTGAAAGGTATTTTTTCTAAAATATTTAAAGAACTAGAACATTACTGTTTTCCCGACTTATCTCCGTAATCATTGACCATCCTTTTCTGTGGGAAATTCTTGACTTCAGAATTTATCCAGCCTTCATTCTATCTTCTCTGGAATTAGGACAATTCCAGTTACAAAAAAAAAAAAAAAACAACGGATTTTTAGTTTCCACACAATGTATAATTCCAAATAAATTTATAAGCTAAGTTGATCTTTAAAGAATGTTTATTATAAAGTGTTTTGATCATTAAAAGAAATTGTGAAGACCTGTTATACTCCAAAGTAATCTTCCTCTATTAAAAGAACCCAAAATAGCTGTGGATAGTGATGTAGAAGAATCTCATAACTTATGAAGTGAAACAGCAAGCAGAAAAAAATATGTATTCTTTAGTTCAATTTTATTTTAAAAACAAAATTATATATCTGTGTTTATGTATATATATTCATATATGTGTATAAAATGCATGGAGCTCTCTACAGAAATACAGGAAACTATTAACTGTGATTCTTTCTGGAGAGAGGAGTAGAAATAGGAACAGGAGAAATTTAGGAGATTAGACTTTCATACTGTAATTTAAAAATAGAAATGTATTGATGTATTACTTGAAATTTGTTAGAAAAGTCATTGTAGAATCAAAGAGTACACCCCACAAAAACAAACAAAACAAAACACATAATCGCTAAGAATAGTTCACATAACACATACCTCTGTTAAATCCTATTCCAGTTTGGGAATCCTCTTACAGTCCACTAGTGGTTGATAGATATCTACTTGTTAGGCAACCATAAGGGTGTTTTGAGTCTTTTTCTTACCCTAATTCAATACCCATGGTTAAATTTTATAAAATAAAATATATATATTTTTAAGTTGCACTAAGATCTCAATTTGGAAATAGTTTTAAAACTGGGAGTAGAGCTCACTGTTAGAACATGTGCTTAGCCTGCATGAGCTCCTAGGCTTAATTCCCAGCACCAAAAAAAAAAACACATAGAAAAATATATCAGAGTTGGTATCTCTTCACCTGTCCACAAGTCTTTCTAGCTTTTAATCAAAAACTCCCTTGGTAGTCAGCAAGAAACTGGGACATAGATAGTCGGTTTTATTCTACTTAACACATGACTAGCACTGGATTAGCATTTGGGAATCCACAAAAATCTCTAGTTGTGAATGTGAAGTAAATTTTTCATTAATGTTTGAGAAATGTGGATTTTTTTTTTTTTAGCTAAAATAACTTCAGAAGCTATTTCTTAGTGACTACTCAGGGTCATTTGGAGAAATGGGAGCAATTGGTAATGGGAATGGACATGTCTGTTCATTTAGTTATTCTTCCCACTGTAATCTATGAAGTAACTCAAAGATGCCATGACCTTGTGCTGGGCTCTGGGTGGACAGTGGAAACTGAACTTAGCAATGAGTCACTTACTATTCAGACCTGATATCAGCTGTCTCCAGGAGACTGATGCTTTAGGAGAGGATGCCATAGAAACACAAAGGACAAAGGATGTGCATGAAGGCTTGTTTGTCATGCTTATAACTCCTGATAGGGCTGTGGAGAAGGTGCATCTGGATATGTGTTTTGTAAGATAAGTAGGAGAAAGCAGTGAGGGGGTGACATTTTAGACAGAAGAAATACAACAAACATTTTGCATTGAAATCGCTGAGGTTTTTAACTCAACATTGTCAAATATTGTAATTGCATATGGTGGGACCTAACATTTCCCTATGACTAAAGAGTGCTAAGATGAAAGCAAAAGGTGATTCAAGAGTGATAGGCAGGACCAGATGTGGAAGAGCCACCTCTGCACTATTGACAAATAATCTTTGTTATGGGACGGTCTTGTGGATTGTGCAATATTTGGTAGCATCCTTGGCTTCTACCCAATAGATTCCAATAGCTTTCTCTACCAGTTGTGACAAGCAAAAATGCCTCAGACATTGTCAAATGTCCCCAAGGGGAAAACTGCCCCAGTAGAGATAAAGAATTTGAATGTAATTTTGAAAACCATGGAAAAGCAATGAAGCAGTTTGTGAAGAATATTGGATTTGCAGTGACAGAAAATGGATTAGCAGGAAACAGACAGAAATGGATCTATGTAGAGCTATTGCAATAATCAGACAAAATTATTTTTTTGATGGATGGAAGGATGGGAGACAAAGACATTTAGAAAAAGGGGGATTACACAGGTTTGGAAACTGAATAGGGGCATATGGAAGAGATGGAGAGGAGAGGTGATTAAAAGGAAGGGTTCCACCATGATTCCCAAAGAAAAAATATGAAGATGAGAGAATGAGTAATAGCTGGCAGTAGTTAGGAGGACAAATGTGGGGCATAATTACCAACATGTGTATCTAGAATATCTATGTTTGAGGATGGGGAGGTAATCACTAGAAATGTTCACAGCAAAGATCAGAAATGCCTGCTTCAGTCTTCTCAGTCCCTCCCCATCTCCTGTCGGGTGGAATAAGAGCAACTGTCATTCCAGTTAACTAGGTCATTGTTAATTTCTGACATAGTTAAACTCTGAATAGTGATGAGAGTCAGAAATGATTAGCTTTCATCATACCTTGCATGTCCAGGTCATCTGAATGTCTATTCTTCTACCTGGGAAGTTCTTCCCTCTCCTCAACTACCCCCTTTCTTAAGGTCTTAAAAATAACGTTATCAGAAAGACTTTCCATGACATCTGTTTATACCCCAAGACTAGGTTAAGTCTGCCTGTTTTATTCTTCCATAGAATTTGGTACTTCTTGTGGAACTTAACATATGTTAAGTACTTACCTTGTGAAAATAATTTCTTTACTATGCCTCTCCCCTCTAGGCTGTGTGTGTGTGTCCAGCTAAATAACAAGTTAATACTATTAGTTTTCCATTAAATTAGTAAATGTCATATAATATAGGCAACCCTAGTTTAATTATTCACATTTTAAATGATTTCCTTTTGTGTTATATAGCTAGAGCTACTTTGAAATCTGTTTTCATTTTCATTATAACTCTATTTTTCTGTCTTTTTAAAATGCACAAGAAACCTTAAATAAAAAAAACAAAATAGTTCTTTGGAAAACTTTGATTAGTGCAGTGAAGATTTGTGCAGAAAAAATCTGTGTCTTATTTGTTTTGATCTCTTTTTATTACTGGAGCTATAAAACTACGAATAATCCTATTTATTCAGTTTACTGTAGTTGACATAAATTATAAAGGACAGTTATCCTGTCACAAATTTAATTGACTAACCTTGCACCTGAAATGTATTCTATATCATTCTCTCAGCATGAATAGACTTGAAATCTCTTGGTCATTTTCTTAGCAACACTGATGGTAGGGAGAATGCTAAAGCATTGGAGAACAGAAGCTTAACATAAGGTGAAGCCTGTGTGGGAGAGGAGTCTATGTAAAAACAAATACGTTATTTTCCCTTGACCTTAGAACATGAGTCCAACCTCATTCATTCAACAAATGTTTTCTGTGTACCAGGAACTGCTATAGCCATTGGGAATACAGAGGTGAATGGCACAGGCCATTGGGAATACAGAGGTGAATGAGACAGGCAGTCCCTGCCCTCATGAGGTCTGTGAGTGGGAGGATGGAATAAATGGGAAAATGCCAGCATTTAAATCAGTAATGACTGCAAGAAACGAAGCAGATCAGGAATAGAGAGTGCTAGAATATTTTGGGGGTGGATCTATCATGGGTGAATTCTTAGAGGAAGAAGATCATTTAAACAGATCAGAATGAAGACATTCAGGGGTCAGAAAGGACAGAATGCAAGACAGAGGGAACATGATGTATAGAGGGCTTGAAGAGGCACCATATGTCTAGTTGGAATCCCACCATGTTACATCTCCCACCTAGCCAGAGGGGAGCAAGGTGAGGAACATGATAGGACATGAGATTGGAGAGTCAGCAAGGACCAGGTCATGGTTGTCCTCACAGGCCATAGGAAGGAATATGGTTTATCCCAAGGGTGGTGGAAGTCTATGAAAGGAGGTAAGGGTTCACATTACCCTGTTTATGGCTACAGAAGTTCACTGAGGCTGCTGGGTGGGCAGTAGACTAAAGGGGTAAGAGTGGGCACAGAAGACTGTGCAGCCATCCAGGCAAGAGGTCAGTGTTACTAGGATGAAGCTGCCAATAGTGGGAGTGGAGAGATGTGCTCCAATTTTGGAATACAGTTTGGAGCTACTGTTGATGGGGATCAGTGATGGAAATGAGGCAAATAGAGGAGATAGAAGAGAATCAAGGATCACCCCCAGGATTAGGGCTTGAGCAGAATGAATGCTCGTGCCATTAATCAGGATGGGGACAACTTGCAAGGAACAGACTTGGAAGGGAATATGAAGACCTATGTTTTACCCTCGTGTTTGGGATGCTTAGTAGACCTCCTATTAACAATATATCTAATTAAAGAAGCATAGTCTGGAGCTCAGGAGAGGGACAGAGCCAGAACTTTGGAGAATCACTGAAATGTAGATGATACTTAAAGCTGAACAGTTGGTTTTCTTCCTTACTTTTCGTGGCTTCTGTGTCCTCCAGTGTTTCTTTCTGTGTCATGAAAGTGGGTTCCTTTGAGTTAAAGCTTCAGCTGTGTCTATTTTTCTTCCCAATAATACATTTAGAAAAGTCTCAGGCCCATGGAGATTTAATTGAGGAGAGGTTTTCACGGGGGGGAATGAGGAATGTGTCATACTGGAAGGATCCCTAGACTAGGAATCAGACAACATTGGCTTTAGGTCCATGCTGGGCTACTCTCACCCCAAGCTTCAAATTCCTTGTCTGAAAAATAATGGTAATAATAATAATAATAGTCAGCTCATGGGATGGCATGAAGCTTTTTTGTTATAAAAATATAAACAAGTCACACATAGCTTAATGACAGGGATATATTCTGAGGGACGTGCCATTCGGCTATTTTGTCATTGTGCAAACATAGCTTTTACTACACAAAACTAGATGGTGTCGGTCAGTCATTCAGTGTGACATTGAGGCAATGAAGGGATGTGGTAAACATAAGATATATGAGGCTGCTATCCTTGTAACACAACATACTGTTCTATAGTAAACTTTTTTAAAAGAATAAGTAGAAGGAACATTTAGTATGTGTGAGGCTCTGGACTCAATCCCTAGCACCATACAGTAGTACGAGAGAGAGAAAGAAAGAAAGAGGTAAGTATACTCTAAAATATTAAGAAATGTAGTATAGGAAATAGATAAGCCAGTAACATAGATGTTTCTTATCATCCTATATATACATAATTGTATTTGTTATAGGAAATTTTTCAGCTTCATTAAAATCTACTATTGTATATCTGGTCTGTCATTGACTAAAGAGTTATCATGAGGCATACAGCTGTAGAAATAGAGTTGGCTTATAGTGAGTAATATAATTAAATCTAAATTTTAGCCTTCTTATCTAGAGCATGGAGTCCAGGGATGATGTATTTATCCTTCCCACAACTGAAGCCTTTGAAAAGCTCATTTTTCATTAGAAGCAGGTGCTATGGCATTTCTTTATTTTGTTTCTCATTAAGCTTGCATAATTGGGCATTCAGCATATATTGGACTAAGCATATTAAGGAATTAGCATTTATTTACATTTTGCCTTCTACCCAAGGCCCAGAGACAACAGTTTAAAATAATCAATAAGAATTATTTATGTTTTATACTGATTAAAACCATTTTTTTTGAGACCAAATAGGGCTTTATTGTCTTGAAAACTGCTGCTACTTCTAGGAAAGAATGAATAGACTCAGCTAATTTTACATATCCAGTATTTTCTTAATTGTTGCTCTGTGTTTTTTTGTCCAGAATGCATTCCATTTGGAAGCATTCCCAAGACATGGAAAAGTGAATGCCAACATCTTTTCAAAGTAAAAATTGGACTTAATAATGTTTATATTGAATGCAGGCAGTTTAGTTACTTTCATTTCACATAAATCCTTTCTACTCTTGCTGAGAAAACCTCTGGTAGAGCAACACTTATTATAGCTTTTCTCAATCAATTAACCAACATTTATTGAGCCCCTACTATGTGTGGAACACAGTACTAAGTATGTGAGGAATGCAAATAAGTATCCTGCACAGTCCTGTTCTCCAGCTTGGGAATTAATTGCTGAGAGATGGTTGAGCCATGTGAGGAAGGGAAATTCTCAAAGAAACTTCTTCACCTCTCATTCAACATGTGTGGCCCTTTTTGCAGCTTCTCCCAGTGATGTCATCTTCCTTAGTTTGATCTGTTAGTGAGGGGGCTGACCAAATCCATAGATCTCCGGTTGGAATTTGGGTCAACTTCAACTTGAAATTTTGACCTCGCATTGTATCAATATCTCTGTGCATGCAAAGGTTTTATGGAAGCATATTCTTTCTTGCCATATCCTGAGTGATCATAATGTGCTTTCTGTTCTATGCCATGTATGGTGAGTCAGCTTTTTGACTGTGAACAAAATACCTGACAAGAACAACTGAGAGAAGGGAGGTTTATTTTGGCTCATGGTTTAGGAAACCAAATTCATACCTTCAGCCAACTGCACCACTCTGGGCCCAAGGCGAGGCAGAGCAGAAAGACATGGCAAAATAAAATTGCTCACTTCATGATAGCCAGGAAGCAGAGACAGGGGAAAGGGGTCTCAGAGAAGATAAGCTTTTCTGAGCACTTCCCAGTGACCTGCCTTCTCCACCCACACCCCACCTGCCTATAGTTACTACCCCGTCAGTCCATTCAAATTATCAATCCATCAAATGGAATAGTTCTTTCATCAGGTTCTATCCCTCATAATCTAATCATTGTGCCTCTGAATGTTCCTTCCTTAATACAGGAGCTTTTGCGAGACACCTTATAGCCAAACCATAACGCCGTGTCTCTAAAAATTTGAAAATCTCCAAAGTGTTATGTTTGAATAACTAGCATTTGTGCAATACTGGAAGCTTCCAAAGGGCTTTTGCATGTTTTTACCTTACAGTAGTCGTGTTCTTCAGCTTTCTGTTACTGTAACACATACCTGAGATTATCCATTTATAAAGAGGAAAGGTTTATTTTGATTCCCAGCTTTGGAGATTTCAGCCCATGGTCCTGTTGCTTTTGGGTCTGTAGTGAGGCAGTACATCATGGTGGGAGCGCATGGCAGATCTGTTTACCTCATGGTCAAGATGTGAAAAGAGAGAGAAGAGACCACAGCCCTGCAATTCTATTTGAGACTCTACCTATTAAAGGTCTCAGCACTTCTCAATAGCACCATTTTCAGGTGAGCATAATAGAGGTCAGCGGTAAGTGATTAGGTAAGTGATTAAACACAAGATCATCAGCTAGGGTAACAAGAATTTAAACCTTGAAGTTGAAATTACAAAAAAAAAAAAAAAAAGTCCTTTCTTCCCAACCATAACATCTAGGATTACAAGATATTCTGTAGAACATTTAGTGATTAATAGTCAAAACACTGTTTTCTCATTACCCTTTTTTTTGTAAAGAGGATTATGGGGAAAGACATTAGCCTAAACTGGAGGTGAGTGCAAAGGTTTTGTGGAAGAGATGAACACATTCTTTCTTGCCATGACCTGAGTGATCATAATGGAATCATTTTCAACAGGAAAGGATTAAGCCATGAGAAGCTTCCCCAAAGAAACACAGCCTTTAAGAACTTAGTAGAACCAGGCATAGTGGTGCATGCCTGTATACCAGCAGCTCTGGAGGCTGAGGCAGGAGGGTTGAAATTTGAGGACAGCCTCAGTAACTTAGCAATGCTATAAGCAACTAAGCAAGATTCTGTCTCAAAATAAAAAAGAAAAAGTGCTGGAGGATGTGGCTCAAAGGTTGAGCACTCCTGTGTTAAATTCTCAGCACCAAACAAAACAAAACAAAACAAAAAAAACTAGCACATATGAGCTATATTAAGTCTGTGGAATGGAATGTTAATTTGTTAATTTCCCCCCACAGCCTGTGTCTAATAATCTGTATCCATGGTTTGCGCATGTAAGTACTAGATTGTTAGAATCTCTGTGCACCTCTAGAATAAACATATAAGAAATGTTCAACTTCTTCCTCCCTGTATATTATTTGGACTTTCACCATATGGCCTTGATTTACCCCTCTTTCATTTGAACTTATCTTTGTTTTCTGGAAATCTCTAATTAGGAAATCTCTAATTTGGAAAATTTATCTCCATGCGTATTCTCTAGAATGGTGCTTGAGTTTAAATACATCCAAAGCTTGAACTTTATTTTTTCATGTTTCTAATTTAGAGGGTTTTTTTTTTTTGAGGGGTAGTGGGTGCTGGGATTTGAAGCCAGGACCTTGTGCATCTGAAGAAAGCACTCTATCAACTGAACTATATCCCCAGCCCTCTAATTTAGCTTTTTGAGCCATTGTTGAGTATCTAAAACGAATTAAATGGAATACCTGAAGCATTATTTCATACTTCTAAATATATTTATCTATTTTAGGTAAATATTTATATACACTCATGCTCTGTTCTAGGAAGGTCTGGTAAATATTGAAGATAAAAAAAAAGACATACAAGGAAGAATTCTCCGATAAAGTGCTATTTAGAATAATTTAAAAGAAAACAGACAGTGAGTACTAGGTAGGCATTCTATCTCTTGATACTACCTAAAAATAGAATCTCTATTTTTCTCGTATCCCTACTGAAACAGAGTATATGTGATGATTGATTGTTTGCATGTATTGGCCCTTGTGGTTATAATTGTTCATGGTTTCTTAATCCATCTGACATTTCACATTTCTTCTCATAAAATGGTTATTGGGACAAGCATGACAACAGTGGAGGTCATGAAAAGTGGTTGAATTCTGGATGTATTTTAAAGTTAGAACACTCAGGATTTGGCCAGTTGGATATGAGGAAAAAAGAGAAGTCAAGGATGGTTCAAGCAATGAAAGGATGGAGTTGCCATCACCTGCTGGGTTCCTAGAAGGGATAGTATTGTAAAGTTTGAGGTGCCAATTAGATATCCATCTGGGGTTAGAGTCTAGGTAGGTCTGTGTAGAGACATAAATGTCAAAGTTATTAGGGTCTTATGATAGTTAAAGTACTGAAATTACATGAGAATACTGGTGAAGCCAGGAAATGGAAGAGGTCAAAAGTTGATTCTTGGATCACTTCAATGTTTAGAAATATGAAAGAGAAGGAACTCTAATGAATGACACCATCTTTATAAAAAAAAAGGAATTGGCTTTAGGTGTGTGGGTTTACTTCTAGGTTGTCTACTTGGTTTCATTGGTCTATGTGTTTGTTTTTGTGCTGATACCATGTTTTGGTTACTCCAGCTTTATAGTATGTTTTGAAGTCAGGTCGCATGATGTCTCTCACTTTATGGCTCAAGATGGCTTTGTCTATCTGGTGGCAGTAGTGGTGGTGGGTTGTGGTTTTGGGGGTTCCATGTACATTTTGGAGTTATCAAAGGCCATGTCTTCAGTGAGAACCACTTGGTCCATCGCAGCCCTGTCACTAGGAGGGAAATCAGTTTCCATGGGACAAGGCAGATGTCCTCTTCTCTGTGCCTCCTAGATTCACAGATAAGTGACTCTCCCTGGCCCACCATCTCCTCTGAAGGCTGGAGGCCCATGATTGGGTACAGGGAGGGCACAGAGGCAGGGAGGAAAACCGAAAGTCATCTTAGGGGTTTTGGTAATTGGGAATTCTGAGAGGGAAGTTTGAAAACATAATCTTTGAGGACTTTTTACTTCTATTTTCTCTACTCAATTTGAGGTCTGCAAATGAAGAACATGTTGTACAAAGTGAATGATAAAAATGTATTTAAGAGAAATGCTTCTGAAATAAAAAGGATTTACTAAGATACATGTGTTCATTTATACAACTGAAAACTAATTCTTCAAGTTTGACTGCATAGGTAGCAATTAGCTTTCAATATGTTCAACTTGGAAACTTGGCGTTTAGATACTTTTTCTTTTTTAAATTAATTAATGTTTTTTGATTGGCACATAGTATTTGTATGTATTTACGAGGAACAATGTGTTTTGTATTTCACTTGCTTTTTGCAGTATTAGACACTGAACCTGTGACCTTGTGCATAAAGCACTCTATCACTCAACCCCCAATGTGGTGTTTTGATTCATGTATATATTAGGTAATGATTAACTCAAAGTAATTAGTATATCCATCACCTAAACTTTTATAATTTCTTTATAGTGGGTACATTCAAGTTTTTCTAATTATTCTAAGGCATATAATATAGTATTGTTTATTATATTCACCCTGCTGTACCTTAGAACACCAGAACTATTCATTGTATCAAACAGTATCATACTGCTGGGTCAACGTCCCCCTTCCTCTACCCACACTATTTTCCTGTCTGATAACCACTATCCTACTCTCAACTTCTGTGAAGTCAAATTGTTTAGATTTCACTTATAAGTGTGTCACTTGTGGTGTTTTATCTCTCCGTGCCTGACATTTCACTTTGTACAATGTCCTCCATTTCCTTCTATGTACATGGAATTTATTTTTTCTGTTTGAAAAAGAGATTCCATTACTTTTTGCATGAGTACATGCTAACTGCAATTTAACAGAGACATACATTAAACTTGGTCATAATGAACTGCCACTTTCTGTTTTTCTGAAGACTCATTAGAGAGTTGGGCAACATGAAGTAGGAGATATGCTCAAGAATCTACAGACAGAAACTTGACCATAACAATATAATGTTGGAGATACTATAAGGCTTAGATGACTAGGAAAAATGGGGCAGTGTTGACCAATTGGAGTGATAACACCAAAAAAATGATGATAGCTAATGGGAACTTAGAATATAAAACAATGTAACCTGGGAATCTAGACAAAGAAGACTTACAAATACAGTTCATGTGGCAAGTGAGGTGGACTGATTGGGTAAAAAAAAAAAAAAGAAAGAAAAGAAAACACTGAAATAACTCTATAGTACAACAATGTCTAATGGGTAAGAAAAAGGAATAGTTGGATGCTGGATGGCCAATAGCAGAAATGTCTATTATAGTAATACCTGCCTAACTCTGGGTAACCCGATAGGTCCCATCTTGACACTTACTTTCCTTTTTCTGTAACTAATTCAAAATATTTGTCTATATTCAGTGTCTCCAATTTCCAAAATGTCAGCAGAGGATTGTCAAGGGTGGCAAGGTTAACAACATCCTCTGCGTTGCTATATCAGCTCTGAGTTCTCATTTTCCCTGACCCATCAGTAACATCATTTTCACACTCCTGAAAAATCTGTTTTCAGTTACCTTTGAGGACGTCATGCATATGGTTTTCTCCCATGATGGAGCCCATTTATAATAAGCCAATAGCTAACATTATACTGAATGAGGAAAAGCTGAAAAATTATTCTAAATTCTAGAACAAGACAGGATACCTAATTTTACCACTTTTAGTCAAATCAGATCTTGAAGTCCTAGCCAGAGCAATCAGGAAAGAGAAGGAAAAACAAAAACAAAGCCCTTCGAAGTTGGAAGTCAAATTGTTACTATTTGCAGATGACATGATCTTATACATAGAAAACCCCCAAACTCCACCAAAAATCTAAGAGAACTAATAAACGAATTCCACCAAGTTGCAGGGGTAAAATTATTTTTTGGTTATCAGCTGCCTTTGCTTATATAATTGCAAAAATGTGAAGCTTTCTACAATTAATTTCTTGATGTCTACCTCTGCTCCTATAAATTAAATTCCCTGCCTAGACAATAATTCCTTTTATCATTCCCATAATTTAGACTTTCATAATTTAAAAATTTTCTGACTTTTCCACACAGTTATTTTAAAAAAAAGTTCCGTATTAGTCCTTGTTGTTTTGCATTTGTATCACTTTGATGCCTCATAGTGATATTGAAATAATGACCAAACTATTATAATGAACCGCTAAACTAAACTGAAAAAAAAAAAAACCTACTGCTCAAAACCTTCTTTAAAAGGTCTTGACACAACACTTTGGCTGACAAAGTTCCAACTTTTGAGCCATAGATACTTTAACTTGATTCTTTGCTTATCATTTTGGTTATGGCCATGTTTCCTCTGTCATTTCCCAGGTTTTCCACATGAGAAATTGATGTTGTCTCTCATTAAGGGAGAACAGGATCTTCTTGCAGGCTGGCTAAACCAGGCATCCCTCTGGTGGGTCTGATGGAGGACTGATTTCATGACAGGCTGCATATTAAAATATAAAACTTCAAATCTTTTTTTCTTTAATTTTTATTGTTGGTTGTTCAAAACATTACATAGTTCTTGATATATCATAATTCACACTTTGATCCAAGTGGGTTATGAACTCCCATTTTTACCCCGTATACAGATTGCAGCATCACATCAGTGACACATCCACTGTTTTGCATATTGCTATACTAGTGTCTGTTGTATTCTGCTGCCTTTCCTATCCTCTACTATCCCCCAACCCCTCCCCTCCCCTCCCATCTTCTCTCTCTACCCCCTCTACTGTAATTCATTTCTCCCCCCTTTTTTCCCCTTTCCCCTCTCTTCCTCTTGTATGTAATTTTGTATAACCATGAGGGTCTCCTTCCATTTCCATGCAATTTCCCTTCTCTCTCCTTTTCACTCCCACCTCTCTTCCCTGTTTAATGTTAATCTTCTTCTCAGGCTCTTCCTCCCAACTCTGTTCTTAGTTACTCTCCTTATATCAAAGAAGACATTTGGCATTTGTTTTTTAGGGATTGGCTAGCTTCACTTAGTATAATCTGCTCTAATGCCATCCATTTCCCTGCAAATTCTATGATTTTGTCATTTTTAATACAGAGTAATACTCCATTGTGTATAAATGCAACATTTTTTTTTTATCTATTCGTCTATTGAAGGGCATCTAAGGTTGGTTCCACAGTCTAGCTATTGTGAATTGTGCTGCTATGAACATCAATGTAGCAGTGTCCCTGTAGCATGCTCTTTTTAGGTCTTTAGGGAATAGACTGAGAAGGGGAATAGCTGGGTCAAATGGTGGTTCCATTCCCAGCTTTCCAAGAAATCTCCATACTGCTTTCCAAATTGGCTGCACCAATTTGCAGTCCCACAAGCAATGTACAAGAGTACCCTTTTCCCCACATCCTCACCAGCATTTGTTGTTTTTTGACTTCATAATGGCTTCCAATCTTACTGGAGTAAGATGGTATCTTAGGGTGGTTTTGATTTGCATTTCTCTGACTGCTAGAGATGGTGAGCATTTTTTCATGTATTTGTTGATTGATTGTATGTCCTCCTCTGAGAAGTGTCTGTTCAGGTCCTTGGCCCAGTTGTTGTTTGGGTTATTTGTTATCTTATTGTTTAAATTTTTGAGTTCTTTGTATACTCTGGATATTAGGGCTCTATCTGAAGTGTGAGGAGTAAAGATTTGTTCCCAGGATGTAGGCTCCCTATGTATCTCTCTTATTGTTTCTTTTGCTGAGAAAAAACTTTTTAGTTTGAGTAAGTCCCATTTGTTGATTCTACACGTTAACTCTTATGCTATGGGTGTCCTATTGAGGAATTTGGAGCCCGACCCCACAGAATGTAGATCGTAGCCAACTTTTTCTTCTATCAGATGCCGTGTCTCTGATTTGATATCAAGCTCCTTGATCCATTTTGAGTTAACTTTTGTGCATGGCAAGAGAAAGGGATTCAGTTTCATTTTGTTGCATATGGATTTCCAGTTTTCCCAGCACCATTTGTTGAAGATGCTATCCTTCCTCCATTGCATGCTTTTAGCCCCTTTATCAAATATAAGATAGTTGTAGTTTTGTGGATTGGTTTCTGTGTCCTCTATTCTGTACCATTGGTCCACCTGCCTGTTTTGGTACCAGTACCATGCTGTTTTTGTTACTATTACTCTGTAGTATAGTTTGAAATCTGGTATCGCTATACCGCCTGATTCACACTTCCTGCTTAGAGTTGTTTTTGCTATTCTGGGTCTTTTATTTTTCCATATGAATTTCATGATTGCTTTATCTATTTCTACAAGAAATGCCGTTGGGAGTTTGATTGGCATTGCATTAAACCTATAGACAACTTTTGGTAATATCACCATTTTGGTGATGTTAGTTCTGCCTATTCATGAAAAGGGTATATTTTTCCATCTTCTAAGATCTTCTTCTATTTCTCTCTTTAGGGCTCTGTAGTTTTCATTGTATAAATCTTTCACCTCTTTTGCTAGGTTGATTTCCAAGTATTTTATTTATTTTTTTTTGAGGGTATTGTGAATGGAATGGTTGTCCTCATTTCCATTTCAGAGGATTTGTCGCTGATATACAGGAATGCCTTTGATTTATGCGTGTTGATTTTATATCCTGCCACTTTGCTGAATTCATTTATTAGCTCTAATAGTTTCTTTGTAGACCCTTTTGGGTCTGCTAGGTATAGAATCATGTCACCTGCAAATAGTGATAATTTAAGTTCTTCTCTTCCTATTTTTATGCCATTAATTTCTTTCGTCTGTCTAATTGCTCTGGCCAGTGTTTCGAGAACTATGTTGAACAGCAGTGGTGAGAGAGGGCATCTCTGTCTTGTTCCAGATTTTAGAGTGAATGCCTTCAATTTTTCTCCATTCAGAATGATGCTAGCCTGAGGCTTAGCATAGATTGCTTTTATAATATTGAGGTATGTTCCTGTAATCCCTAGTTTTTCTAATGTTTTGAACATAAAGGGATGCTGTACTTTGTCGAATGGTTTTTCTGCATCTATCGAGATGATCATATGGTTCTTACCTTTAAGTCTATTGATGTGGTGAATAACATTTATTGATTTCCGTATATTGAACAAGCCTTGCATTCCAGGGATGAATCCTACTTGATCATGGTGCACAATTTTTTTGATATGTTTTTGTATCCGATTCGCCAGAATTTTATTGAGGATTTTTGCATCTAGGTCCATTAGAGATATTGGTCTGTAGTTTTCTTTCTTTGAAGTGTCTTTGTCTGGTTTAAGAATCAGGGTGATGTTGGCCTCGAAGAATGAAATTGGAAGTTCTCCCTCTTTTCCTATATCCTGGAATAGCTTGAAAAGTATTGGTATTAGTTCTTCTTTAAAGGTTTTGTAAAACTCTGCTGTATACCCATCCGGTCCTGGGCTTTTCTTAGTTGGTAGTCTTTTGATGTTTTCTTCTATTTCCTCAATTGATATTGGTCTGTTTAGGTTGTCTATATCCTCCTGACTCAATCTGGGCAGATCATATGACTTAAGAAATTTATCGATGCCTTCACTATCTTCTATTTTATTGGAGTATAAGGATTCAAAATAATTTCTGATTATCCTCTGTATTTCTGAATTGTCTGTTGTGATATTGCCTTTTTCATCCCGTATGCTAGTAATTTGAGTTCTCTCTCTTCTTCTCTTCGTTAGCATGGCTAAGGGTCTGTCAATCTTATTTATTTTTTCAAAGAACCAACTTTTAGTTTTGTCAATTTCTTCAATTGTTTCTTTTGTTTCAATTTCATTAATTTCAGATCTGATTTTAATTGTTTCTTACCTTCTACTTCTTTTGCTGTTGTTTTGCTCTTCTTTTTCTAGGATTTTGAGATGAATTATGAGATCATTTATTTGTTGGTTTTTTCTTTTTTTAAGGAATGAACTCCAAGCAATGAATTTTCCTCTTAGAACTGCTTTCATTGTGTCCCATAGATTCCGATATGTTGTGTTTGTGTTTTCATTTATCTTTAAGAATTTTTTAATTTCCTCCTTGATGTCTTCTATTACCCATTGATCATTCAGTAACCTAATGTTCATTTTCCAAGTGATGCATGATTTTTCCTTCTTTCTGTTATCGTTGATTTTCAGTTTCATTCCATTATGATCAGATAGGATGCATGGTATTATCTCTACTCCTTTATACTGTCTAAGAATTTCCCTGTGACATAATATATGATCTATTTTTGAGAAGGATCAATGTACTGCTGAGAAAAAAGTGTAACTGCTTGATGTTGGGTGGTATATTCTATATATGTCAACTAAGTCTAGGTTATTAATTGTGTTATTGAGTTCTATAGTTTCTTTATTCAACTTTTGTTTGGAAGATCTGTCCAGTGGTGAGAGAGGTGTGTTGAAGTTTCCCATAAGTATTGTATGGTGGTCTATTAGACTCTTGAACTTGAGAAGAGTTTGTTTCATGAACATAGCTGCACCATTGTTTGGGGCATATATACTTATGATTGTTATGTCTTGTTGGTGTATGGTTCCCTTGAGCAGTATGTAGTGTCCCTCTTTATCTCTTTTGATTAACTTTGGCTTGAAATCTATTTTATTTGATATGAGTATGGGCACTCCTGCTTGTTTCCGAAGTCCATATGAGTGATATGATTTTTCCCAACCTTTCACCTTTAGTCTATGTATGTCTTTTCCTATCAAATGCGTCTCCTGTAAGCAGCATATTGTTGGGTCTTTTTTTGTGATCCATTCTACTAGCCTGTGTCTCTTAATTGGTGAGTTTAAGCCATTAACATTTAGGATTATTATTGAGATATGGATTGTTCTTCAAGCCATATTTGTTTATTTATGTTACTTAACATGGTTTGTTTTTCCTCTTTGATTATTTTTCTCCCTTTACTGTACTACCTCCCACTGTTGGTTTTCATTGTTATTTTCCATTTCCTTTCCTGTAATGTTTTGCCAAGGATGTTTTCAAGAGATGGTTTTCTAGCTGCAAATTCTTTTAACTTTTGTTTATTGTGGAAGGGTTTAATTTCATTTCCATCCTGAAGCTTAATTTCGCTGGATACACAATTCTTGGTTGGAACCCATTTTCTTTCAGTGTTTGAAATATGTTATTCCAGGATCTTCTAGCTTTCAGAGTCTGTGTTGAAAGATCAGCTGTTATCCTGATTTGTTTACCCCTAAATGTAATCTGCTTTCTTTCTCTTATAGCTTTTAAAATTCTCTCCTTATTCTGTATGTTGGGTATCTTCATTATAATGTGTCTAGGTGTGGATCTCTTATGATTTTGCACATTCGGTGTCCTGTAGGCTTCTAGGATTTGGGATTCTGTCTCATTCTTCAAGTCTGGGAAGTTTTTTCGTATTATTTCATTGAACACATTGCTCATTCCTTTGGTTTGGACCTCTATACCTTCCTGTATCCCAGTGACTCTTAAGTTTGGTCTCTTTGTGTTATCCTATATTTCTTGGATGTTCTGCTCATGGTTTCTTAACAGTCTTGATGAGCTGTCTATGTTCTTTTCAAGTTGAAATACTTTGTCTTCATTGTCTGATGTTCTATCTTCTAAGTGTTCTACTCTGCTGGTAGTATTCTCAATTGAGTTTTTAAGTTGGTTTATTGCTCCCTGCATTTCTAGGATTTCTGTTTGTTTGTTTTTTATAACCTCTATCTCCCTGTATAGTTGATCTTTTGCTTCTTGGATTTGTTTATGTAATTCATTGTCGAAGTGGTCTTTCATTGTCTGATTTTGCTGTCTAAAATCTTCCTTGAGACTCCAGATCATCCGAAGCATGTATATCCTGAACTCTTTATCTGACATTCCATCTGCTGCAGATATTACCTCTTCTAATGTTGAGTTGACCTGCATTGCTTGTGGACCTTTCTTTCCTTGTCTTTTCATACTGTTTGCATTTTTTTCTGCTTGGTGAAACTGTTGTGTTATTGAATTTTCCCCCTATATATTTGTATTGCTCTTGTATAGTTGCAAAGTCTCCCTCGCAGGCGCGGGTGGCGGCTCTGCCCCTCCTCCAATTGGGACAATGTGTCTACCACACTGGCGGGCCGCTGGGCCTGTCCTGCAGGTGGTCGCAGTTCTGACTACCTTGCAGGCGCGGGTGGCGGCTCTGCCCCTCTGCCGGCCGGGTCGCTGGTCCTGTTCTCTAAAACTTCAAATTTTGTAACTGTAACAGTAACAACATGCAATCACATATTTTTATTCTGGTTTCTGGTTTTTTTTTTTTTTTTTTCCTCAGCTGTGTTCACATCAGCTCTATTATTTTCAACCTTTCAGTAGCTGGAATAAACAATTATATCAGGGTCATTTTGACCTTGGCATCAAATAACTGACGATTTGTAGTGTTTTCCTTGTGGAAAGTTTTAAAAGCATATTCTTTTGTTTGCACTGGAATAAAGAAGATATAAAGATTGAATCTAAGAATTGAGTGGGAGTTGAAAAAAAATTCAAGCAGAGAACAGGGGAAGAAGTATAGATTCTTCATATTATCTCTCTGCCCAACTCTGACTTAAGCATCACTATTTTTAAGGGTTTTTTTCCCCCATCAGTTGACTAGGGGTGTGGGGGGACCCATCCTTATCTAGACGGGTTACCCTAACGTTCTAGCAATAGTATACTGCAGAGTCTAAGAGTATCCTGCAGAACAGCAAATCTGTCCTGCAGATGAGATTATATGGCTTATTTGGCTCATAAAAAAGAAGGGTTGCCTACATCCAGATTTAGAGTGTTCTATATAAATCCCTGCTTGCCTGTTCCTTGAAGGTATTTAGAGAATGCTTACTGTATTATGGGCCCACTATTTATTAATTTCTTACGAAACATAACTCTGATCACTGTAGAGAAACTGTGTTTAATTGTTCAAGCCAGTTTTCCCCTTATTATATAATTTTATATTGCCCAAGGAAGAGCATAGAAAGCCTAAGTGGCCTATTTATTTCTTGGACAGCTGCTTAGATACAGCTCAGAAAATGTTAAGCAGATACATTTTTCCCTTCAAAGAATCATTCTTCAGGGACTTTATTAGACATTGTTTTAGATAGAGCATCATAAATAATACCTAAACAGGGCTTTTTGCAAAAGATACACTCTCTTTATATTGATGGCCTAACCTATCCAAATTATTATGATGATTAATATGAAACCTTTTGAGAGTGTAGGCAATTAAAAGATGTGTATTAAGTTGCGTATCCTCATTTTATTAATTAGAAAATTAGCCAGAAAGCATCATGTACATCAGGATGCTGGTGTTTAAAATTTGTGAATAATTATATTTTTACACTTAAAAATATTGGATCACTGTGAGGAAATGGGGCAGCAGCCAGCAGCATGTGGAAACTCCCTTATTACACAGTATGCATAAGGGAGAAGAGAACATAATGCAACTTAAGGTTGCATTATTTTTGAACTCAAATCAGGAAAATCACCTATCAATCAGTACTTGCAACTGGTTGGAATATTGTAGAGATCTTGGAGGTTTTGGGAAGGCTGTAAAGATAATATGAAATGTAAACACAAACTCTGTGAACTGCAAAGTAAAATTTTAAAGTCCATGTGGGTGGTGGCTCTGGAAATGGCCATTCCTGAAGTAAATGGGGCTTTGCAGTAGAATCCGCCAGCAATGCACGGCACGTTTCCATGATGTATCTCTCTAGTTGAATAGCCCCCTGTCATAGTGGAAGTCAAGCTCTCAGATTTTTATCTTCCAGGAAAAGCAAGCATCAGTTCCCTTATATTTTATCAAGTACGTGGAGAAAATTTCAGAAAAAGGTAGTGTATCTTTCTCATAGGCTCACCATGGCTGTGAGAAAGATAGAGTCCATGGCTCTTGCAGGCAAAGCCGTTTGAAAAGCAAATGAAAGCTTTGTTTCCTATGTTTAGGATTATGCCAAGTGTGAATGCAGTCATATTCTCAAATTAAAGTATTTTGATTTTTCTGGTATTGGTGAGAGGTTGCCTTCCTGGGGATGTCCAAAATGACATAATTAAGATGTTTCAGAGTTTGTGTTTATGAAAGGTAACACAGGTAGCTTCCATTGAAAGAAAAAAAAAATTAAACCAAAGCTTTCGTAGAAGCTTCCAGAACAGCAAAGAAAAAAAAAATCAACAGAAAAGGAAAGACAAAAGAAACTTATAAAAATAAAAACTTAATCATAGCTTTGTAATGTTTTGAACAACCAATAAAAAAAATTTAAATAAAACTTAATCAAAGCAGAAGCTCAATAAAGAAAAATGAAAAGTGGAAAAACTGAATGAAAAACAAGGAAAGAGACTTTGATATGAAAAATGAGGACAGAGAAGAACTTCTTAAAGATACCAAAGTTTTGAAAGTTAAAAAAGAAATTGCATTAATGAAGGAAAAATGTCGAGGAGAGCTTGTTAATGAGAGGCAAAAGAAAATTCAGGATAAATGATGTGAGCCTCAGAACTGAAAGAGAATTGCAGATTCCATTTCAGCAGCTGCTAAACATGAGAGAAAAGGAAAGTGTAAGAGAACGAACGATGTGCTAGACCCACATTTGGTAGACAGCTGACATTTGTTCTACCACAAATCAAGACTTTTATGAAGAAGCTAATTTTGTCCTTGGAGCTCTCACTTCAGACCTCAGAGAAACACTTTCACACCTGAGGATATTTTACTAAAAACATATCAAGTCCTTGAAGAAATTTAACAGAGAGGTAAAAACCTTTTAGAATATAATTACCAAGTGTCCATATTAATTTTGTTTATTAATTTTGATCATTAGAGCTCTTATTTTCCTGGGGGAGGCTTTATACTTTTTTAATGTAAAGATACATAAAAAAAACAATTTTTTAAAAGGACTGTATATTTTCAATCAGGAAGGTTTCTCCTTAGAAGTTGTTTTCCATGCTGCCAGAAAAATACCTTTGAGTCATCTCCAGTGCCCTCCAACCACCCTCACTAACATATTTTACTAATGTTTTTAACCCATGAGGTTCCAAGTTTTCAATTCTAAAATATTTCATCAGAATTGACACAGACATGAAAATAGACTGGAAATCATAATCTACAGTTTATACGTAATTGTATTATTTAACATTAATTTTATATAATTATTATAATTATGTTATTATTATATACTATGTCTAAGTTTTTAAGGGTGCTCAACACTTGGGACAATGGGACAAATGAGTTAATTGAGCTTCCCCAACAATATCCACAAAGCCAGGTCCACGGGACTTCTCTTCCTTGAGTTACTGGACATATCAGCAACTTTGGGTATTTGATTATATGATTTCCCCTTTCTTAGATTCCAGGACACCATTGTCTCCTGATTTCATTCCCCTCTCACTGTCTTCATGATTGGCTCAAGCTCTCAGACCTACAGACCGTGCTTCGGGCCTTGGCCTGGGCTGACTTTTCGTTGTTATCTTCATTCTTTCCCATAGCGATCTCTTCTGTTCCCTGAAATTAAATATCATGTCCAATGTTAATGACTATGTTACTATTCATCTCCTTATTTGGCCTTGCCATTTGGATATTAGCAGTAATCTTCAATGAAAATTCAAAAAGACAACACTTGATAACTTCCCCTTCACTCCAAATCTCCTCTCTCCTGGGTTTCTCTCTTCTGTTAGTCTCTCCTGTATTCAATGCTCGGGTTGAACCCTGGGAACCATCCTCATTCCTTCACTTCTCTTATGTGCCTCCCAAATAGCCAACATACCAGCCTCTTGTTCAACTCTTTGCCAAGATATTTGGATTCTTTTTCTTATATCTATCTCTTTTCATTTGCCTTGTGTTTACATTGGTGAAGAGGTGGACTCCTACCTGTGCTCAATGATCCTACTCTTTTCCTTTTAAAATTTATTCTTCACCCACAGCCAGACAAATCATTTGGAAGAGTTTAAGCACTCTTCTTTTTTTTCTTCCCTAATACTTGTTGGAGGTACTGTCAGATTTGGAGCTAAGTGAAGAAGCTGTTTGAGGGGGGTGCCAGACAGGCAGGGTTGGAGATAGTTACGTACCAGAATTTAACGAATATGTAAAAATAGGAGGTTACTGATTCAGGTTTCTTATTGTCAGTGAAGAGAGTTGTTAAAATATAAAAGGATGACAAGAAAATGAACCTGGAATATGTATTAGAATTCTAGATGCTGGAATGAACATAACATTTTTTATATACTGAGATGGATGTTGAAATCACATAGGTGTGTGGGTGTGTATTTATTTCCTAGCTTTGCACACTGAGAGGGTCTGGGAAAAGCAATATCCTAATAACATTGAGCATTTTTAGTACTTAGGTCTTGGTTTTAAAATAATACTCTCAACTGAAAGAATACAGGAATTCTTAAAGGAAAGATTTGTTCTGAGATTGGGGCACAGATAGTGTGAGATGTGTCTAGAACAATTGCACCATAAAGATGAGTTCTCAAATATTAATGGGGATGTGTCAAGAGGACAGAGGCCATCTTACAGGTGCTCCTGGTGTCCATAGCTGGTGAAATTTAAGCACCAAAATAAATAATGAGGGATGGGGCTGTGGCTCAGTGATAGAGCACCTGCCTGGCATGTGTGAGGCACTGGGTTCCATCCTCAGATCACATAAAAATAAAATAAAGGTATTATGTCCACCTACAACTTTAAAATATATATATATATATATATATATATATATATATAAAATAAATAAAAATAATGAAGGTAATAATATACTACATATATAGTACAATGTACAGGCATTATAATCACATACATATTATATTATAAAACTATAAATTATTATGGCATATATAACATAAAAATAAGAATATATGAATTTATATTAATATAAGATAGTAAATAGATTTAAAAAGAAGAAGAGAAAGCTCTTATAGTACAATACTGATTAATAAATGTAAAAGGAATGATAGAATCAGAAAATGACATTTGGTAGCCATCAATAACTCTTGAATTCAGGCAAGAGTTAGCAGTAGATGCTGAAAGTAGGTTTGCTGGAGAGCAGGGTATTGTGTACTCTTAAAGTAAGTCCCCATGAGACTCTTCTTAGTTACAAAGGGGATGTTGTGGCTTTATAGTAGAGAAACTCGATGGACATGATCTTGATCAGGTGATCGAAGTAAATATCCTCAGTAATGGGGCAAATCAACATTTTATCTTTCTGATAGGATGAAATACAAAGAACTTAGCATCACTTTTATGATTCCTGCCAGAAATACATAACCTGGACCTATTCATGCAGAAGCAGCCAATAAACCCATTTTAAACAAAATTCTGCTAAGGAGATGGTCTGCAATTTTCAAAAATAATGAGGTTACGAAGGCAAAGGAAGGGCTGAGGAACTGTTTTGTATTTAAGCAAATTAGGGAGATGTTACAATGAGGGATGATGAATGATTGTGTCAGATCCATTTGTTATAATATAAACTATCAAAATTTGATAGGGTTCTGTGGATTGCATGGTAATATATCATTGTTAGTTTTCTCATTCTGATGATTGTGCTACAGTTATATACTGTGAGTATTTAGGGGAATATGCTTCTTTTGCAGAAATACATATGAAAACAACCACTATGGAAATCGGTATAGAGTTTCCTCAAATGATTAGGCATGGAAACACCATCTGATCCAGCTATCCCACTCCTCAGTATTTATTCTAAAGAATTAAAGTCAGTCATACTATAGGGATACATACATACCCATATTTATGGTGGCACAATTCACAATAGCTGAGCTATTGAACCAGTCTAGGTGTATGTACATCAACAGATGAATGGACATAGAAAATGTGCTGTATACAATAGAGTTTTTTTCAGCCATAAAGAAAGATGAAATTATGTCATGTTTAGGAAAATGAATAGAACCAGAGACTATTATGTTAAGCAAAATGAGTCAAACTCAAAAAGTTAAGGGTCATGTTTTCTTTCATATGCAGAAGCCAGTGAGGAAAAGGGGAAAGAAAAGTAGGGGTGGATCTCATTAAAATCAAAAGGAGATCAGCAGAGTAAAGGGACCAAGGAGTGGAAAGTGGGGAAAAAGGGGGAGGTGGTAGGGAGTGACATTGGCCAAATTTTATTGTTATATTGTGTGCATATATGAATATGTAACAACAAATCCCATCATATATATGTACAGTTATACATGCTGCACCAATAAAAAAGATGGGGAAAAAAGGAATATATACCAAGTATTCAAAGGCAATAGGACATCAAGTCTTCAACATATTTGCAGATGGTTCAGAGTAAAAAATAAGTTTAATGCCATCATGCCAATTTTCCTATGTTAAAACCTTTCATGTTTTTCTTTTTACTAAGGATAAAATATATATCATTAGCCATGGCATAGAAGTCCCTTATGACCTGCCCCTGCTTCATTTCTGCTCATATCTGATGAATTCACGTCTAAGTTGCACTCAAAGTTCTTTGTACCTTCTGTTCCCACTCCCTGGAACCTTTTCCCTTCTGAGCTCTGTTGATTAACTCTTTCAGGTTTCAGGTAAAATTTGGCTACTTCTTCAATCATCCTACCCAAAATGCTCCACCTCCTGTCACCATCATGCTAGCCTGTTTTTTTCCTACATAGCATTTTTCAACATCGGACATTAATTTGTGTATTTTTAAAAATTTATTTATTGTTTATCTCTCTTATTAGAGTCAAAGCTCTAAAAGAAGAAACCAAAACAGTCTTATGTACTACTAGATCTCTAGGGCCTGGGAGAGTGTCTAAGATTGTAGGCTCTAAATAAATATTTGTTTCACGAATGAATTTATTTCACCTCTTCATTTTAGTTACTAGGCAGACAGGGTAATATAAAACTTTTACTCCAAAATATAACTATTTCAGATATCCCATTATGCATAACTTAATTGCTATTCTTTCTGCTAAGACAAGTCCTCACCTATGGACCTCAGTGCTTATTATGAAATCATAAGTAATGTCATTAATGATAAGCAGTGACTACATCTGTCTCCTGTACCTTTGTTTGGGAAAAGAGGTTCCTGCCAATTAAAGTCCCTTTCTGATTTTTATACCCGCCAGAGACACATTCTAAGCCTCCACTGACCAAAAGTGGACCAATAGTTTAAATGGTAGTACTGGGAATAACAGTTCATTTAAATAATTATATTCAGCATAATATCATTAGCCTGAATTATTTTATTCATGAGTGCATTGCTCAATGTTAAAGATAGCATATAAGAAAATAACAGAATATTCTGTTGCTGAGCAAGCTAATATATAATTCAAACCTCTGGTCTTGGCCATTTCATTATGAATATGGCATAGAGAATCACACCATTCCA
This sequence comes from Ictidomys tridecemlineatus, assembly GCF_052094955.1. NCBI lineage: Eukaryota > Metazoa > Chordata > Mammalia > Rodentia > Sciuridae > Ictidomys > Ictidomys tridecemlineatus. The sequence goes on from NC_135486.1 coordinate 56,965,780, forward strand.
TGTCAACTGGATTTCAACTCCAGCATATTTTTTTTTTCTTGTTAAATAAGGAAAAGTTTTTGACTTCATCATAATGCCTCTTTTTGAAGGTTTGAGTGTGTGTGAGTTCATAAGCCATCAACAATGGGACTGTGGACTATTGGGACTAGTGTGTTAGTAGGTCCTCTTTTGGGTTGAAATCAGTAAATATTCCATTGCATTCTTATAATAATCATATTTTTATCTTCTTTATTTTATAATGTCTTGACATATTAGAGGGCTTGTTAATCCTCTAGAGACTACTCTTCCCAAACCTAGATAATTTCTTTTTGTGAATATACTTTCATATGCAAGCCACCAATCCAAAACCCTGACCACATCCTTTATCTTATTTTCACACACTAAGAAAATATTTCTTCTGCCCTAAATCATCCCTGGGTCAGGTACCATTCAATAGACACCATCTCTAAAGCTCAGAACCACCACCATTATTCAAATTATCCAATTCTAAACTTGCTCAAACTTGTCTACCCTTGCCTTGCTCATTCCTTCCACAGTAAAGGCTCTGACCCATACTTTCCTCTCGCTCCCCTGCCTCCTGATGAACCCTAGTGCTTCCCCATGTGATTCTGTGTGTCATATCTTGAGAACTTGAAGTAATAAATAATAAACACTTCTTTCAAGGCACTCATCTTTGTAACTGTCATTTTACCATACCTGATTTAGGCTAATACCATTTATATTTTTAAACAATTGTGCAGCACAGGGGGAAAAAAGTACTTTTCATTCCTTCTTCAGAATCCCTAAGGACATCGAGTCTTATTGTCTGACACCTTTGGAAGTGGACAAAAACTCTCCCTCTCTCTCTCTCTCTTGTTCTTTTTAGTTTTTATTTTTCTCTTTTTTGTGCAAATTCATGTAGAGCAATGTGCTTTGGCTAGAGGTAGGATTTGATTGTATTGTAACCTCCAGAGAAATTATATTCTCCAGTTCACATGTACCTGGTGTTCAATAGAGAAGGCAGGAATTTGCACACATGCAAGCCCTTGGCTCACATCACAAGGTCATAATATATAATTTGTACTGGAAATAAAGCAAAGCCATGGAGGTGCAGAATGCATCTCTTTCCCCAAAAGCAATAAAAATGTAGGCCCTAGGGGTTGCATTGAATCTGATTTTACAAAATGGATTATCACAAAGGTTTGGATTTTAAAAAGTGTTATGGACTATCAGATGGAAGAAGGAGAGAAAGAAATTACATTAAAAGCTTTCCCAGTGAATGGGTCCCAAGGTATTTTGAACACAGATGTGATAAAATTTGAAAATGAATTAATAAGCTTCAAATTGAAGAGCTAAAGATCAAAATTGCTCAAAATCTGAGCTTTAATAAGCAATTTAGAATTTTGGTGAAGAAATGCAAAGGCTAGGGTGAGCGTTGGGGTAGTAGGATAAAGCAAAAGCAAAGATGGCGGCACAGGGCCAGGAACTGGGGGAGAACTTTCCAGGAAGGAAAAGCAGCATGAGGGCTCTTGGTGCCCTTGAGGTATTATTGGAGGATATTACTGCTTGGCTGTGAATGTTATTTTATTTGGTTTGTGTTCAAGTTCTGCCCCTTACTAGAGGCACATCCAGGGCTCATCACTCATTCCTTGTTATTTCCCTCATCTGGAAGAATGGCAGTGGCTATGCAGTATTGTTGAAATATTCCAAAAGCAGAAAAAAAGCACATGTCATTCCCAGGAGCTTGAGGATTTACCCATCGTAAGTGATAAATTTCCTAGTGATCTCATGTATTATCCAAAATACATATGGAAGTTTTACTCTAAGCCATATTTGGAACAATGAAGAATTTCAATGAATGTAAGCCAGAAATGTCATCTCATGCGTCTGCCATAGAACTGTCAAATACCCCAGTGTTCTAAAGGGTCCTCATGAAAGACACAGATAACGAGTAAGTATATTGTGTCACATATTAACATCCATTAATATGTTTTTTAGATAGAAAACAAAAACCAAAGTGAAGAGAGCTTTGCTGTAACTCAGCTGTTGATTGTTTATCCGTGTTACTCTTCTCTCAGATGCTGTTTTGCTCTGTATTTCAAGGGAAGATTTGCATATCCTTATGGTTCTTGGAACATAGTTTTCTCTTCTTCCTAAGCATCTGGTATTTTAGCAATGGGTAGTTGTGCCTCTACCCCCCGCCTATCAAATGTATACGCATAGTTTTACTTGCACAATCCCTTGTCATTAGAGGAATGAGCTGAGATTATTTCAGCGGGAGCTGAAATCAGGTAGACGCTGAGAGGAACAGGCCATGAAGGGTGAGGGCAGGGAAACCAGGTACCTTGGTGGGTTCTAGTATGTTCTAGCATGGGAACCATCTGAAGGTCAACTGAGTAGGTCACTGGTATGAATACAGATTTCATCTGGCATGTGGATGGCCTCAGTGAGCACTGTATGTAGAGCTGCAAAGTACTGGTATGTGTACCCAGAGTGAAAGTTTGTTGGTCCCTGGTCACTGTAAAAGACCAAGGTGTGGGATGAGAGGGAACCAGAGGCTAAAAGGGCAACTTTGAACTAGTTAGGAAGAGACTAAATTGAGAGGCAAAACTCAAGTCCATGTTTCAGTCAGCTTTTTTGTCTTTTAGTCCTGACAAGAACAATTTTAGAAGAGAAAAGTTTAATTGAGGTCTCATGGTTTCAGAGTTCTGAGTCCATAGATAGTTGGTCCATTCCTCAGGGCTCAAGGTGAGTCTGGACATTATGGCAGAAGAGTGTGGTGCAAGAAGCAGAGAGAGCTCTGTTCAATAAGCCAAAATATAAACCCCAAAGGCACACCCCAAAGGAATCCACCTCTTCTAGCCACACCGTACCTTCCTATAGTTACCACTCAGATAATCCTTATCAGGGGATTAATGCACTGATAAGACTAAGGCTCTCATAAGCTAGATATTTCACCTCTAAACCTTCTTGCATTGTCTCACACATGAGATTTTTGGGGAACACCTCATACCTAAACTGTAATGGTCCAGACTCATCATCTGTTGTTTGTTGTAAGTCTTTTTTTTTCTTTAAACTGTTTTTATTATAAAATATGCATACTACAACATTTACCATTTTGATCATTTTGAATTGTACAGCTCAGTAGTATTAAATGCATTCACATTGTTGTGTTACCATTACCCTTATTCATCCACAGAGATCTTTTCATCTTGCAGTCCTGAAATTCCATATCCATGAAGCAGTTGCTCCTCAATTCTTCCCTTTTCCCCAGGCCTTGAAAACCACTGTCTTACTTTCGAAATGTCTCTACCAACTTGACTACTCTTAAGTATTTCATTTAAGTGGAATTTAAGTCTTTTTGTGACTGGATTATTTCACTTACCATGATATTTTCAAGGTTTATGCATTGCTGTGGATGTGTTAGAATGTTCTTCCCTTTTTAAGGCTGAACAATAGTTCTATGGATGTATTTTGTTTATCCATTCATCTACTGGCTGATTTCCACCTTTTGGTTATTGTGAATCATGCTTCTGTGAATCCCAGCCTACAGATCTCTGGTAGAGACTCTGCGTTCCATTCTTTTGGCTGTACAGTAGTTCCCCATTATTCAGTTTCACTTTCCATGCTCTGAAAATATTCAACGGAAAATTACATAAATAAATAATTCACAAGTCTGATATTTCATCAAAAGGTCAATAGTGTTAGGTCAATGCTACATCACAATGTCTACATCATTCACCTCTCCTCATCTCATCATGTAGGCATTCTGGCATCTCATATCATCTCAAGGAGAAGGGTGAGGACAGTACAGTACAATATTTTGAAAGAGAGAGAGACTACTTTCATATAGCTCTTATAACAGTATAATTGTTTTTTTATTATTAATTATTGCCATTAACATCTCACTGTGCCTAATTTATGCATTAAAATTTATCATAGGTATGCATGTACAGGAAAAAATAGTATACACAGCGTCCAGTACCATTTGTGGTTTCAGGCATTCACTCTTAACACATAATTCCTGGATAAGGAAAGGGATACTGTATACCTAAGATTGCAACTGCCAGATTATATGATGATTCAATTTTTTTTTTATTTTTTGAGGAAATTTCATAGCATCTTTCCCAATGGAATACTGTTTTACATTTCCACCAACAATGTCCAAGAGTTTCACTTTTCCTGCATTTAATTTGAGTCTGACCTTTTAGGAAGCTACATAGCACATCTCTTAGGAGTGGGTCCCATATCACCCCTGAGAACAATGGAGGACCTTAGCTGTAGACAGACAATACAGTTGATTGCACAGTGACATCTGAGGTATGGGCCACCAAATGGTACTATTCTCTAATAAGATACAGCCCTAAACCTCTAACTGTCTCCACTGCCTTCAGACTCTGAGGGAAAAGCTAAGGCATGCATGGTAGGGCCATGTTGGATAGATGGTCAGCAGCTCAGGGGCATTGACCAAAGAGAACGGATTAGGAAAGGTGAGAGCAGGGAATGACAGACAGATATGAAAAGGTACACTGTAAAGCCATATTTGATTAGGTGCTGGTGATTGCTTGGCAGTGATGTAGAACCCAAATCAGCCTCTTTGATAACTAGAGGAACTGAAAGAGCTTTGCTGCACGTAAACCATGCTTGTGTCTTTCCTCTTCCTGGTTCGATGATCATCTAATAATTTATTCTATGGCTTAGGAGTTTGTAAGGTGATTTATTTTGCTTTTGAAGGAGTGATAAATATGCTGTGATAGGGAAGCATGAAGAATTGCACAGCAATTGTTGTTGATGCCTATGCCAAAGGAAGATTTATGAATAGGCTAACAGCAGCTCAGACCACAATAAACAGACACTCTCCTTGCAGAAAATGACTACTTGTATGGGCAACGACGGGAGGCAACTCTGTGGCTCAGAATGATGCTTTGTTCAGATAGTCATATACTCCCTCTGGCTCCCCAAAGCCATGCTCGTATAGATTGTCTTGCCAGTGGGTGGAAATAACTGTGCTGTGTGCATAGCTTGTGTTGGGATTTTTACCCAAGAAGGTTGATAAATAAATGAATAGTGAAGAGGAGAAGAATGTTGGCATCTCCAAGAGCAGCAGGCTGCATTTTATTCCTACAGTGATGTTAATTAGATGAGAGTCTCTACATCTGTTAAAATCTCTACTGAAATGTTTAACCCTGCCTTTCCTCCTTCTAGTATTAGTGACCTCATTGTGTCTATCATAAAACTGCACTTCTTTATCCATCGCCCCAGGACACTATCATTCATATATTGGTAAACTCTTGTAATCCCAACAGAGGGACTTGTGTCTTGTAGGGAGAGCCCCACAGAAACCCAGTCAGGGGCAGACTGTGGCACTGAATCAAGGGATGGGGTGACAGGGCAGCCCTGGGAGATCTGAAAGAAAGCAACAGTAGTGGCTGACTTGGAAAGCAGCAAACAGACAAGAGAGGGATGGAATTATGAAAAGAGAGAGACAAAGAAAGACACAAGGGATGTAGTGGGCAGGAAAAAGCCCAAAGGGAGCTAGGGTAGTAAAGAATCCCTAAGAGTGAGAGGAGCCATCAGGATAGCTGTTTAGTTATGATGATAACAGCATGCTTATGTCCATCAAGTTTCTTCCCGCATCAGTAGGAACTTTCTAAAAATTAGCGCTGCCTTCCTAAATAGCAGTTTTGATGTGTCCCAGCTGAGGATTATGATGTTGTCCATCTGGGTACTGAAGATAATAAGGTCCCTAACAGTGATTGTAACGTTGAATAAGTTGGTGTAAAGTTTTCCTCCCACCCTATCTCTAAGTTGATCTAAATGTAGTTTTCTACAAGGATGTGTGCAGAGTGTGTGTGTGTGTGTGTGTGTGTGTGTGTGTGTGTGTGTGTGTGTGTGTGTCCCCCTTTTTAAATAAGGGAACTGAGCAACTAAGTACCAGGGATACCAAGGATAAATTTTGCTTTTTGTTTACTTCCCTCTTATACCCAAAGTCAGCCTTGACTTGCTTTTAAAGTATAGCTTATTGAGTTTTGTCAACAGTGGTTTTCTACCCCCCTCATCAGCCAGATAAATATCAGCCTTTTCAGTGACCCGAAAACAAATAACTTAGAAAAGAAACATAAAGCAATCATAACCAGCTGACTTCAGAATAAATTTCCATCAGAAATAAGTTGAAAGGACTTGGACTTATTTTAATATGTTAAAAGATTCGAAGCCTTTTTTTTCCAGCTTGTTAAAAGCAGAGTGTAGAATACAGGTTGCCAAAATAACCCTCAGCTTATCAAAGACCAGCTGGTGATTACATGTCATTTTTTGTTGGTGTTCACTTTTATCTGTAGTAGAGGGGAGGAAAAAAAGAAGATGAAAGTACAACATTTTAACTGTTAAAATATTGGCTACTTCATGTTGACGTCGACAGTGTTCTTATTCATTCACTAATACTCAGAATAACTATTTTTGCTTTTTGATGAGTACATTGGAAAATTCTTAATTCTCTCTCCTTTTCTTTTAGGGATTAGGTGTGCATGAAAGGAAAGGGGGGAGACAGCAAAATTGGCCCACTCAAGTAGAAATCTTCAGTGAAATGGATTACCAATCAATTCCTCCCTCCTCCTCAACCTGTGCATCTAGAATGGCACGTCCATTCTTTCTGCAACACGCATACAAATACACACACACACACACACACACACACACACACACACACACACACTTCAAATGTGAGGTCCTTAGGGACAAAGGCTTTCTAGTGAATTCGATAATGGGGCATGAAGGGAATGGAGGAGGGGACAGGAATAAGAAAGATGACTGAAGGAATCTGACATAATTTTCCTATGTACATACACGAATACACCACAGTGAATCTCAACCTTGTTTATATCCACAAGACTGGAATCCTAATTAGAATAAGATTATTTCATGGGCTGGGGATGTGGCTCAAGTGGTAGTGCGCTCGCCTGGCATGTGTGCAGCCTGGGTTCGATCCTCAGCACCACATACAAACAAAGATGTCGTGTCTGCCGAAAACTAAAAATAAATAAATAAATAAATATTTTTTAAAAAGATTATTTCATGTTTGTATAAATGTACTGTCACATATAACTAAACAGAACAAATACAAATTTTTTTAAAAAAAAGAGAGGAAAAAAAAAAAGAAAAAGACCAGTCTGTGTTTCTGAATCACCAGTGTTAATACTGTGTGTAGTATGTGTTGGATGCTTGGTAAGTGTTTTAAGAATGAACGCAACACATTTTTCTTCCCTCTGCTAATTCCACCAATGACTGCAGGTGAGAAGCCAGGCACTGAAGAAGGTCATTTAAACTCCAGGGTCTTCTCTGTACCATTCCGTGTGTGCCATGCCAGGTGTGCCTGCCCTCAAGCCACAGACTGCCACTACAGCCCAAGAGTGCCTCTTGTTTTGTCCTTTACAAACTAGGTTGTTCTTTTTGCTTGCTGGTGTCTCATTCCATCAATCAAGCGTTGACGGAGAAGAGGATTACACTGGGTCACCAGTGTCCTACTCTCAGTGATTTTCTTATTTAGGAAAGGATAAAATGAGAGGTTGGATTAGATGATGTCTGAGTATTCTTCACATTCCAAAGAACAGTGATTCTCTAGTTGTCCTCTGTAATTTTTGAAACTTGGGATAGTATATATTCTCTGCTTAATAATTTTAAGGGCTTTAAGTGAATATAGACAACCTAGAAGTAGTGGTTAATGAAGCCCACTAGTGAAACCAGGAAAATTGAGCTGAAGAAATAACTTGCCTTGGGAATAGTACAAATAGCTTTCTTCCTTATTGCTCTAAGAGACAGTTTAGACTCAGGGCTAACATAACATATCCAAATAATATGAGTGAACCATGATCATCTTTAACAATGTAGCCTTTCTGGACTCACAAAATCTCTCTCTGCTTGGTAGAGAATCACAGCAGTAGATTTGTACAAGTTCATGGAATCTTTCTCTGCATATATATATATATATATATATTATTGGCTATATAGCATTCCACTGGCTCACTATATTGAACTCTTTTTACCAAATCCTGTATTTATGGATACATTATTTTCAAAATAACTTTTGGAATATACTTGCTATTATGTCTTCGTGCACAGTGTGAATGCTTCTGTAAAATTAAGTCTTGAAAGTTGAATTTAAGAGTCAAGAATACATGCATTTAAATTTTTGATAAAATCATTTTTTAAAAAACCTGCCAAATTGCCGTCAAAACAAGCTCAGTCAGGTTGCAGTTTTAACCAATGCCCATTTCCCCAAATCACTATAAATTAGTTATCAATCTTTTGAATTGTTGCCAAACTCATCTGCAAAAAATAAATGTGATTATTTGGAAGGAATATGCTTTGGCTACTAAACTTTTTCTTTTTCTATTTCTTTGATTATTTACAGACCCACATTGTTACTTTTCTTTCATTGAGAAGATGGATATATTGACTTTCCTGGATTTATTCTGTTTCTTTTGATATTTCTCATGTTGATGTCATTTAAGACCTTTGAGCTATAAATATCTGTCTAAACATTTATTTTGCAGAATCTCACACATTTACATTGCATTTAATTCTCGCTTAGTTCAAGATTCTGATTCTTAATTTTTTATTTGACCCATGGACTATACAAATTTATTTTTAGTTTATAAATATTTGAGAATTCTTTAGAGATCTTTTGGCTATTGATTTATAATGTAATTCTATTTTGGTCAGAGAATATATTTTGTATAACTGGAATTTTTTAACTTTGTTAAGGCTTGTTTTAAACCCAGAAAATGGTCTATTTTGGCAAATGTTTTATGTGCTTTCCAATAAAAGACAAATCTGCTAATTTTTATTGGAATTTTCCATAAATGTCAATTCAGTGAAGTTGATAAAGTTGTTCAAGTCTTCTGTGTACATGTTGATTTCTTATCTCCTGATTTTATCCATTTATGAGAAAGGGGTTTACAAATCACTAAATAACTGAGAATTTTTAATTTGGCCTCAAGTTCCATGAGCTTTTGCTTTATATTTCTTGTGAGCAGTTTGAGTTTTCTGAGTCATGCTTTTTATGACTTTTTTAGACAGACCAAAGCAGCCTTGAATCCAGGCCTGATTTTTTTCTATTTTCATTTTATAAGCCATTTCTTTCTAAATATTCTGCTTGGTACTCTATATATTATAAGATTTTTTTTTTTCACTCTGTGTCTTGGGAATGCCAGCTCTCCCTGACCTATGGGTGGGTCAGGGATATTCCACCTGTTCCTTTCAAGTGGTTATTTCCCCGGGTACAGGTGGTTTCCTCATACATGTGTGCTGATCAGTATTCAGCTAAAGACTCAGAGAGACCTTCTGAAGATCTTCAGAGCTCTTGTGAAGGTCTCTCTCTTGTACTCTGTCCTGCCAACTCTAGCTTACATGGCCTTTCTATCCCCAATTTTTCTCCTCAACTTAGATTTGTGGACTCTTTCAAAACTCTTTTCTGTGCAGTGGCATCATTCAGTATGCATGTGGTTCTTAGCAGGATGCTGTGGGTTGACGAGATATATATAGATAGTAAAGCTTCTGGAGTAAAATAGAGTCCCTAAGGAAAGGGGTACAGAGTAAGAGGATGAAAATTCTAAAATAGAATTCTAGGAATATAAAAGTGAAGTAATAACTCTATTATAAGGATTTCTAGAGTTTTCTCTGGAAAATTCTGCCCTAACTCTCTAGTATGGATTTTCTGAATTGGTTCCAGAGTATAACCATTAATAAGTCAGTTACTCTGGATCTTATGGGTGACCTGTTTTCCCTGGAACATGACCAGGAACTCAATTTAGGAACATATTTAGAACTGTAGGAACTGTAGGAAAATCCTGTAGGTCCAAGAATGTCATGACTCCACAGCTCAGGGCTAACCATTCAACTTTAATTTCTATACTGGTGGATCAACATGGGGATTTGTTAACTAGAATTCATAATAATATGAAAATAACCCTTGAGCGGAAAATGACAAAACCAAAAAGAAAATAAAGGGAAATATTTGACTCTATAAAGCATATCTAGAGAGTTCAGATTTAGATCCATAAGTTAAATAACTAAACTGGTATTTAAATGGTAGATCAGTTGCCCAGAATCCATGAGGCTCTGGGCTTCATCCTCAGCACTACAAAACAAACAAACAAAAATACATACCCCAAATATTTTTACCTGGTTTATCACTTGGACAACTCAAAAATTAAATATGTTAATTTGTACATCTGTCCTATGGAGAATATTGTATGTAACTTTTATCTTTGCAAGGATTAAAAGTTGTACACATAAAATGTTACATTTTTAAGATTCCATGATTATATTTTTAAAAATTTGTCATTTTTTTTTTTAAAAAATTGTGTTGATACATGAAAAAGAATATGAATAATTTTAATTTTTGGTCAGTTTTTGCACATTTACATTTTACTTTTATGCACCTTTGGAAATTCCTTTTAAGAATCTGTTAAATAGTATAAAAACCATTTTTCTGATTTTTAAGTTTATTGTTTTTTCCATAGTTAGAGGTCACATATTTCTATTTCTTATTTGAGGTCAAGTAAGCTTGGTGAGGATATACACTCAAATACTTTTAATGTTAGAATAATTGGATTTATTGACCAAGAAAGCAATTCTTTTCCATTTGTATGTAAACTGTAATGAAAAGTAAAGTTTGACTGATGCTAGATATTATCATTTCAAATTTTATTTTCTCTTAATATGTTGAGCTTATCAATGAAATTTGGTTTATGTTTGTTGGTTTTCCTTAAATCTTTACTTTCTTTGATTCAATATAATAAAAACAGAAAAGTTTGTTCAAATTGATTTCCAGAATGATCTATTAAAGATTTGAAAATGAATAAATCTCTTGGTAACCTGGAGTCTGGATTCATTTATTAGGCTCTTATGCTACCAGATGAATAGAATCTTTCACTTTTGATGAAGTGGAAGTGAAATGAGAATAAGTAATGGTGTGACCTTATACTATTATAGTACTTTGTTCCAAGGAGACATTTAAAAGTGAATATCAGAGTCTGAATTTTTATTCTTTGACAAATTAAAGTGAAAATAGTAGCTCAATTGTTCTTCTTGATAGAATTTATAATAAAGAATTAAATTAATATAATAAGTTAATGGAAACATGTAAGGATTATTACATCAAAGTACTTCCAATAGGACACAAATTAGCTAGTTCTCATTTATTGATTTATCATAACATTCAGAATAAAGGGAAACAAATCAATGTTGTAATTTAAGCATTTAGTATTAGCATCACTAGGATGCATTCATCAAGTGCCCCCTGGTGTACCCTACCTGTGGTATGTTTAAATTTTGTCTTCAGGATTCTTTTTGAGATGTTTAATTATATTGCTCTGAGTCAGAGTCTCTTCTAAACTTAGTTAATGTGAATAATATTACACTACTTCAAACTACTCTAAAATCTTTGTGTGTGTGTGTATGTGTGTGTGAGTGTGTGTTTTCTGTTTACAATTTCTAGGGAAAATGGAGAAAATATTGATTTGTTTTTGTTATAAAATGAGTAGACTTTTTCCTTAGATTTTTAGAGTAAAGGAGACAATAATATATTCATGTAACGAAATATTATGCCCATCTTAAAACTATACTTTAAAAGAAAATTAATGACATTAAAATGGGATCAAGTGACAAAAATAAAATATAAAACCCTATATAGGGTAAATTTGATCAGATTATTAGGTAAATAAATGTAGTATAGAATAACTCAAAATAAATGGCAATATGTTTGAGTAAAATTGTGATTTATTTTCTTTTTAACATTATGTGGGTTTGTTTTTTTTTCAAAATTATAAACAGGTTATATTTTTTCAGTTTTACAAGTAGTGAATATCAATAAAATATATAAAAAGTAAAGGCCAGGAGGAAACATTTTCAAAATAAGAATATGTATTGTTTAAAATTGTTTTTAAATCCCCAAAAAGAAAGTGCATGACAATATTTATATTTAAATCATTAGGATGTATTTGTCATGATCTCAGTAATGTTTGAAAATGAACTATTAAAGGCAAATGAGTCCAAGATGAACATGTACTATGCATTAGTATAGTTGATATAGTAGTCCCCTTTATCTACAATATTTTTCTGCAATTTCAGTTACCTATAGTCATCTCCCCTAAAAAAAAAAAATCACAAGAAAAATTTTGGAAATAATTTTTCATTTTTGATTGCATGTCATTCTGATTAGTGTGGTGAAAATCTCAAACTATCCTGCTGTGTCTCACCTGGGACATGAATCATCTTTTTGGCCATTGTGTCTACACTGTATACACTGCCTGTCCATTAGTTACTTAGTAACCTCAGTAATCAGATCAACTGATGAGGTACTTTAATCTGTGTTTACCAATAACCTTATTTTACTTAATAATGGCCCTAAAGTGCAAGAAGCATGATGTTGGTAATTTTGATACAATTTATTCTTATAAATTTTCTTTCTGATATTAGTTGTTGTTAATCTCGTATTCTAATTTATAAATTAAACTGTATCATAGTAAAATATAGCTTATACAGGGTTTGTTATGACTTACGATTTCAGAAACATATCTTTCATGGATAAGAAGGAACTTCTGTCATTTCAGGGCCCAGATCTTCAGAGTGTGGTCCTTTCTCTTAGGAACTTATTACAAATGCATATCCTTGAGTCCCACCACCAGACCACTGAATCAGAAACTCTGGAGGTGGGACCCAGAAATGCATATTTTAACAAGCCCTACCGGAGGTTATAATGCATACTGAAGTTTTAGAAATTCTACTTTAGGATTTTGAGATTGGGGACTGAGCTAGAAATTTTTCTCAAAAATTTTACCCTAGCCAGACTGGTGCATGCCTATGACCCCAGCTACTCAGGAGGCTGAGTCAGACTTGGTGAGACCCTTATAAAAAAGTGGGGGAAATGAGGGTTGATGGGGCAGAGCTGGGGAACATAGCTTGTACATCACTTGCTAAGTATGCCTGAGTACCTGGTATAATCCTTAGTATTGCAAAAAATACAAAAAAGAAAAATTTTAGCCTAGAAAATCTGTTTCCCTGTTTTATTTCTTCCTGGTATGCTTCTCATTCTTCCTCTCTGCTTCTTACTCATAGTTTTGTTGTATTTATTTATTTATTTCTTCACCTTATTTTCCTAAAATATTTCAGGCAGCTTTATAGAGGTGTAAAAAGTACACAGTTGCAAACATTCCTTTAGTGCTATCTGTATTCCAGAAACTGTTCTAAGTATTCTACATATAGTATCTACAACCTTATAAAATAGTTATTTTTGCTATCCCTATTTTACAGACAGGAAATCTGAAGTACAAAGGCAAATAATTTGCTCAAAGCTTGCAAACAGTAAGTGGCAGAATGTTAACACTCTGATTCCAAAGTTGGAGCCCTCAACAGGTTCACTGAGGTGCTTCTTAGAGATAAAATCAATGGGTTAGCTCAGCAGTAAAGTGCTTGCTTGTCCAGCCTGAGTGTGACTGTCAGTTTGATCCCTAGCACCACAAAAAAAAATTAAAATAATATTAACAAGGAATAGGGAATGTATGGAAAATAAAAGGACAAGATAAATGCACAATCTGTTCTGCAGACTTTTATATAGTTGTTCACCGAGTGTACTAATTAGCTTCCAGCTCTAGCAGAGAGTAAAAAAGGATGAACTATAAGATTTACAACTACCACTTTGATTTCCACTATGGAAACAATCCAGTTTTCAATCAGGTCACAGTTGAGTCTTGAAAGAGACATTTCATGTGCCTCTATTCCAAGAGATATGCCACTGCCATTTTCATTTCATTCATTCCCCTTTTGTTGGTTTATACAGTAATGGCCTAAAATACAAGAGGCATGATGCTGGCAATTTTGTTACAAAGAAATCAGCATGCATTTTGGATTTTATTCCTTCATGTTTTTAGAACACCTTTTATTTGTTAGGCTCTATGCTAATTATTTAGGGATAGAAGGAACCATGGTCCAGACTTAAACATAACCAAGGTCTTGGGTAAAACAACAGTGGTGGTGTCTTCCTTTGGCTTTTCCCTGCTTTGTTTTTGAGTGTGGAGTGTGAAGAGAACACGATGTGGAGCAAGGTCCTAATGGGAGATAAGACCCGAGAGAGGGTTAGGAAACACCTAAAGGAAGTCTTTAGGAAACACTGTGGATTCGTGATTCAAATGCCTTTCTCTGTAATATGCCCCTGTGAGGTTGAGTCTTGGAAGAACTGGACTCTGAGTTTGGGAGGTTCTTTGGATTCCCTAGAAATCATTTGGCTATAGCAATACTGGTCAGGAGCATGATAGGAGTGGCAAAATCAGCTGGTTTCAACAACCCTTTGAATAGAGAGAGAGGGAGAGGGAGAGTGTGTGTGTGTGGGTGTGTGTGCGTGTGTGTGTGTGTCAGAGAGAGAGAGAGAGAGAGAGATGGTGGTGGGGGGTGGGGAGGGATAGATAGAAGCAGAGAAAGAGTCTTTTATACATTTATATTTATTCTTTGGCTAAGATGACATCCCTGGCTGTGCTGCCTGGTTGAAGATCACTCCTCTTTGTAAATAACCCTTAAGATCACACAGATATTTAAAAATTGCCTTTTCTTCTCTTTTTCCCTATTTGGATTTATCTAATTGAGGGTGACTTTGTCATTTGGGCTGCTATAACAAAATGCCTTAAAGTGGAAGGCTTATCAGTAACAAAATTTATTTCTCACCGTTCTGGAGATTAAAAAGTTCAAGGCTAAGGAGACTCAGATTCAGTGTCTGGTGAGGACTCACTTCCTAGAGGGCACCTTTTTTTTTCTTTCATCCTCACATGGTGGATAGGGTGAAGGAATTCTCTGAGGCTTCTTTTAAGGCCACCAATCCCCTTTGTAAGAACTCTATACTCATAGCCTAAAAACTTTACAAAAGAAAGTTCTAAAAACTTTCCAAACCTCCTAATGCCAGTTGCTTTGGGGGCTAAGATTTTAACATATGAACTTAGGGAGTAGGAACTCAAGCATTCAAACCATAGCAGAGAAAAAGTAGTCAAAATTATTTGTCCCCAGTGTCACAGGTGCTACTCAAGCATCATGGCCCTGACTTCTGCAACCTTTAGCCCTGAGTCCCTGGAGGGAAGGATGTCTCTGATTACAACTCTTGGGCCTAAACATATGCATATGAGTGGTTTTGACTACCTAGAACTTCATCTTGTATCTCTAAATGAAAATCAAGAGTATGAATGTTACTGATGCCTGTGTTCAGTGTTTTGAAATATACTGTGTCAGCTGCATAAACCATGAGACTAGCTAGCATCTGTGTTTTATTTTTAATTTGCAACAATAGACCTTATAGCGATCTTTTCTGGGCTGCTTTTGATTAGAAAGAAGAGCAAACTCACTCAAAAGTGTGGATACTGCACTTGAATTATTGAACAAGTTCTAACCATTTAGTGGAGTTTAAAAGTCTTGGGTACTTTCACCCAGAGAACTGCCCTTCACTTGCAATGCTAACAGTTAATGATGTCTCAAAGGCTATTCCATGGAATTTGGAAAGCTGTCAGATCTTAAGTTTCCTAAGGGATGGCAGGCGGCCCACTTACATTTTTCCTCTTCTTTCTCTTGCAGTCCCAGCAGAAGTGCATTGTGATCTTTGCCCTGGTCTGCTGCTTTGCCATTCTAGTTGCATTGATATTTTCAGCCGTGGACATCATGGGAGAGGATGAAGATGGACTCTCAGAAAAAAATTGTCAAAATAAATGTCGGTAAGAGGTAACAAACAAAAATTCTCTTTTAGGGAGGGGGGCGAGAGAGTCAAAGAGGACCTTGGGCAGAAAAAAGAAAAAATATCATAAACACAAGTAATCATCTAACTTCTCCTTGGGTTAAACTGAAATATGACATGCCTTATGGAGGATCTTGCTTTTAGACCAAGGCAATAAATAGCAGCAATGATTTTATTCACTTTTTAGTTTGGTCATATCCTATACAGAGTAATGGTCAACCATCAATGGCACAGTATCAGCCCCATGGATCTCCTCTTTCAACTCCTCTTTGAACTGCTACTTGTTTTGTTTTAGGATAGAGGAGGATGTAGAAAAAAATACCAAGAAGAGGTAGATAGATAAGAGCTCTATTTTTAAATATGTCTTGCTGCAAATTTGAACTGAGGCCACAAAATGACAGTAATTATGAATTAGAGCTTATAATGAATTTAAATTGTGATTTTTCCCTATGGAAAGCATTAGTCTAAGTGCCCATCTTTTCTAGCTCAAAATCAACAGCAACTTGATAATGCGTAGGTGAGTTTTTATCCTGGATATTTTGCCTTGAGGTTAAATATTCTGGCATAGAAAATGTCCTGATGAAACAATTGACTTTTTTTTTTTCAACCTATGATCTGTTATAATCTAGTTACCAGGCAACAAGTATTATACACAGAACAAAGCATACAAGAAAGAAATCAGCATGCATTTTGGATTTTATTCCTTCATGTTAGAAATGTGTTCCATAAATGCATTTATTTCCCAGACTGAATTTGGGAGAAAAAAAGTGTATTGTTATTATTATAAGGAAAATAATAGAACAACAACAGACTGCTGTCATCTTCTGCTAATTCTACTTATTACATGTCAAATATAAACAGACCATAGACAAAGGGCCAATGACTCATATTTATTGAGTAGAAACATTCAGCCTCTCTCTCTCTTACTTCACCTTATAATGAAGACTTCTGGGTTTTTTTAAATGCAAACTCTAGCACCTAGAAAGCAATTTTATAGAGGTTAAACCATAAAACCTTCTTTCAGACAAAATATCTAGGAGTTTTTCAGCCCTCATTCCCATGTATTAGTAGGTTACAACAAAAAGCAGAGAGCCTGAGAATTCTATTTCTTTTCACTTTGGGGAGAGTATTGTTCCTTTGAATTTTTACTTTTAATTCATGCAACTGGAATTTGGGTTTGTTTATATCCTCTATCAACAACTAAATTCTGATGATTCAATGTTGCATCTCCCTCCGTCTGGAAATATTAGTCTAATTCCCACCATCCTCCTGCTTCGTTTCCTAGGAGTAGTTGAAATCACTATCATAGTTGCTATATGTCACCCCTGTGTACAGCCAGTTTTTTGGAGCCACCTATTTTTAAATATGTTTTGTCTTCTACATTCTCTTTTCTGTGTCCTCTATTA